>NC_136057.1:418621594-421467940 GCF_964261635.1 Lissotriton helveticus
TTTACCGGCCCAGTGGATATCTCATAGCATTGGCATGAAATGTCTAAAGCCTTTCGACCTCCCACTCTATATCAGGTGGGCATTCAAACAGTCAACCTTCCTTTGGTCCTTACTCTGTGAGACCGTCGGAGGTGTATGTCAGTGACATGACACAGAGTAGTCTACGTCGCTAACATACTTAAGGTCTGTCCATCTTTAAATCAGGTAGGGGCACCTTCAGTTTGGGGCATAAGGTACCCCGTCACAGCTGCAACGGAATACCCTCTCTGCCAAACTCTAAATCACCCTTATGTGGCTGAGAACACACCTTGATTCAACCAAGAGTAGCAAATCTTTCATATTTTGTGTAATTCTGTAGAACATTCCAATGCTTACAAATAGTTTTCATAATCCTGAAAGATTTACTTCCACATTATACCATCAGCTTTATCCAGTTGGGGTGGAAATTAAATGCAACTCAGAGGTGGCCGCTGTGGACTGAAGGGGCACATCATGAGCAGCCCTTCTTTACTGTTGTCAGCTCAACAGATCACAGAGGACTGAAAGTGGTTGCAACAACAGGCCTTTTTACCCCTAATTGCACAGGGAGAGTTGCTTACTATCCAATCCAGTCCAAACATAGTCTCTCTGACAACATTTAAGGAAATTAGTAGCACGTCCTACCTAATCATTGTAGTAATTCAGGACAAGATTAGTTTACTTTAAAACCAAAAGTCTTGGATCATCGGAACTAAGCTCTTCTCCATCCTTTGGCAAATGCTGGTTGAAGTTCACAATTGGTTCCCTCATGGTATTCATTTGTGCTGAATGCTGCATCTTTGTTTACACGGTGTAGCAGGATGAGAATGGAGAGCATATGCTATGAGTAACTTATGACATACCAGCATCCATTTTGGATTGCTTGTATGTGATTGCAAGAACCCTTGCCTAGTGTAGGGAGACAATGCAAAATACCAGAAGTAACTAAAACCAAGAGTTGTGCCTGTGGAATCCATAAACTGTCTGAAAACGGTGTACAAGTATGGAGCTGAGAACCCACATCAGTGATCTAAGAATTCTCACTGATTGGTGCTAAGATGACATATCGTAGGGTGTTGAAGTAAGCTTCTGTGATACCGAGAAAGTGTCTCTGTTAGTCAGCTTCCGGCCATAACCTGGAGTCCAAGAGATCCTCCTGGAATTATAAGGACTGGCACTGCGAAAGAAGCCTACCCTTACTGCTTGAAAGAGAGGCATTGAAGGTACCTCTGAAGATTAAAGCTGCCTAAAAGATGAGCGAGGACTGAACCAACATCATTTTGCACCACCGGCATAGAGAAACCTAAATCTGTTGTGAGCAGAAGGGTTCTGCAAAACGCCCCTGGAGCTCAAGGATCTGAAGCTACAGGAGTTCGTTTCCACAGCTCTACAATTGAGGTTGTAAAGGGTGCCTCCATGACATATACCCTGCAGCACCACTGCTGCCAGAGGATCATGGAGCAGGGGCACCTTGGGACAACTTTAAATCTCCTCCAGACTCCAGCTTCACATGTTGGTGGAGCCCCCCTTTAAGTAACTTTCGACTGAACTCAATAGTTATCTGGGCCTGGGGAAACTGCTAATCTTGACTGCTCCTAACTCAACAGCAACCGTTTGAAAGCCCACAGAGAAACATGGGAAAAGGTGGAACCAGGAGGACCATGAGAGCAGACTGGGTAGCTGAAGAGGCAGCCTACTCTCCCAAACAGTTGCAAGATAGAGGTCTCTACAACTCCCTGGCACAAGTGAGAATGACAATATCCAGATTCCAATCCTCACCGGCCTAACCATAACCGAGATAGGCACACCATTATATAGAGGTGACTGAGAGATCCCTCGTGGTCATAACAATAGACCGAATGCTATATTATACACTGTCAAATATTGCCTGTTATTGTCCCATGTGTAGTATTAGTGCAGTCAGGTATTTTTACATGTAGAGTTTGTTTGTTTAGGAAAAAAAATCTTAAATTACGATAAAGCACTGGCAGGACATCAATTTATTGAAGTTTTCTAGACATCAATTTATTAAGCTTCAGTCTGAAATAATTAGTTAATAATCTTTAACCACACATTACCTAACATGCTGTGCCTTGATCTGATCAGCCCCACTACCTTGAGGGTCAAATTCTTAAGTAGAGTGTTTGGTGCTCAATTTTTGGACCCAAGACATTATTGATAAACAGATACAATTGATACAATTGTTAACCCAGTATATCTTGTATCTCCTGAAACGGTTCCAAAATATCCTTTGTTGTACTTTGGATTCTTCATCTAATACCTTAATACTTTCTGACGAGTTGAAATTCACAGGTTGTCTATGTAGTTAATGGAATGCAGCAACATGTTGGCTCATTGAATTTCGCACAGTAACCCTCCTCTTTTAATCTTGTGGATGGGGGTGAGCAAATAAAATTAATTTAAGCTAACCTAAACACAACATTATTGGAGCACTCGTGATCAACTATCCCACTCGGGGTGACAAATGCAAAAACAACAGGTGATGAACAGAATGCAGAACAATGTCATATATTCACCCCACTACAGAGATCCGGGCCTAAATCCATCGTTTTTTTGCTTCCCATGCCATTCCAGTTTGAACCCAGCCATATGCAAATCAGTCTTGACCCTGTCCCCCATGGGAACAGTCCAGCCCGAACTGCCAAGCCAGGTCCTCCCTGGACTGGAAACTAGCAACCAAGGACCGGTTTCGGGCTTTCAGCCCTCATCAGCCTGGATAGCTTGATTCCAGTGGCATGGAGAGCACGGGATTCACGTCTGAGCATACCCGTCCCACTCGGGGTGACAAATGCAAAAATAACAGGTAATGGACAGAATGCAGAACAATGTCATACATTCATCCCAGTACAGAGATCGGGCCTAAATCCATCGTTTTTTTACTCACCATGCCATTCCAGTTTGAACCCATCCATATGCAAATCAGTCTTGACCCTGTGCCCCATGGGAACAGTCCAGCCCGAACTGCCAAGCCAGGTCCTCCCTGGACTGGAAACAAGCATCCAAGGACCGGTTTCAGGCTTTCAGCCCTCATCAGCCTGGATAGCTTGATTCCACTGGCATGGAGAGCACGGGACTCGCGTCTGAGCATACCCGTCCCACTCGGGGTGACAAATGCAAAAACAACTTTTGTTATGAGTTAGACAAACTCTGTCTTATACCAGTCTCAATCAATTCTGCCATGGTTTGGGCCATAAAAATTGAATATTCATGAGAATATTATCAGCAAAACGCTGGTTTGTGGTTGAGGAACTTTGCTGCAGGCTGGTTTGTGGTTGAGAAATTTTCTTGCATAAAATACACTGTTCCTTAACAGATTGCGGTAAAAATACTAACTTTTGTACTCGGTAAGATTACATCAGACTGAAAATGTTTATGACTGGTCACAGAGGGTCCCAGACTTCAGTTTGAGGTGAGCTTCCATCTAGTTTTGTTGACCAAGTTAACATGGTACTTATTCAATCTGTGGGGCAGCTCTTTGCAATTAGCATCCAGATAAGATGATTTGTTAGGTTTCGACAACCATATAAATCAACTGCTCTATTTAGGTTTATATCTAGCATACAACGCAATCCATTCCCACCAGCTAATGTGATGTCACACCCATTTTAGTACTTTTTAGGAGGGAAGTATTTCAGGCTACACATAACTATACAAACTCATAGAAAAAGTGATTACAAATATCTAATATAAAAATACCTAATAATATTTTCTTGGACACTGGTTCATATTTCTTGTTAGAATCACATGACCCGCTGTCATTACTGTTTGTTGAGATACCATAGGTGTTGGTGAGTAGATAGCAACATTGCCAAATGCGATTATAATCTATTAGTAAACTGAACAATTTTAGTGCTATTTTTAAGCACCAAAGACAACCATGCTTAAGTCTTCACTGAAAGGATATGTGACGCTGGTAAACAGAAAACTGCAGATACACTTAAATAAATGCAACGATGGAAGGTATTTAAGGGACAACAAAAACAAACCTCTATCGAGGGGGCATTACAACAGATTGTGAGACTGGCTGAATGTCATGCAACTAAGATTACATGGTCCACGGCAGCATCATTTCACGCAATGAGGCCTTGCCTGACAAATATGACACATGTATGGCAATCTAAAGAGTGACATTGTTGAAGAGTGAGAGATATTATCACTTTAGGTTTCAACAAATCCTTTATTAAACACACTCTCCGTGATAATCTACACAGTGCACAGTCCCTTGCAATCTGAGAAGAGTCTCTCATCTCAGAATGAAGGTACAAACGTTTCAACAATGTTTAACATTGGCGTCTTCCTGAAATTCTTTGTGAATCGTATATAAGTGAGGAACCTACGCAAAACAAGGGAGTTAGCCTTCATAAGCACAAGTAAGATTTTTTGTCAAAACCGGATTTGTGAATTTGGCCCCACAGTACTTACTGTCCCAGTTTCACTTATCCATCCCTGAAACCAATAGACAAAGCAGTACATATAGATGTATGCAGTCAGGTTCAACTCTTCATTTACTTCACTGCTTGCAAAGGAAGTATTACCCATTAACCTACCATTCTACTGTACAGTTAATTTAGTATATCGGTTTGATTATGGCCAAGAGACAAGATGCAAGCCCCTACAAACTAAAATAGCAAAGATGGTGAATTCCACCTAGTGCCCACACGGACTGGACTATGTCATAAAGAACGCTATGCTTTTACAGTGTTATTTGCATTTAAAGATCATGGTGGCGTTTTAAAACAGCCACATAATGTAACGACGAGCAAAGAAATTCGTTGCTCATGACTTCTTGCACGACTAACTGCTGATGCGTGGTATCAGCCTCAAGGCCCAAATTCTCTGCATACTGGAAAAAGCTTTGCAGCATTTGAGCATGAGTCACAGAATGCTACGCCTGGATTCTGAATGTCAGTGCTGCCATCGGGCTGCACTGTAAACTGTGCTGTTCATCATCCTCTACCAGCTCAGGCGATGAGCATGTATAGGGAGAGTGTCATATACGTTCCAGAATGTAGAAACATAAAGTTTCAATGTTTCTCCTTGTAATCATTAAAGCAAGGAAGAATATGATCAGGCTTAACTGATATCGCATTTAAAGCAAGTGGTAAGAATAAAAAAGCATCCCTGGGGGTCAGAGTCAGATGCAGAGATGCACACATGACTGGTGGTATGCGTTCTCCCGAGTTGGCTCCACCTCGGCTGAGTTTTTTACCATTTCTATGGGGTAGACGGGCGACCACATAAGGGAAGATGGTGAAACAGAAAAACGGCAACAGTTTTAGACTGGAGAAAATAGAACAACAGATGTACCCACCATTGCGAACACGTTTTGGGCAGCCCAGAGAAAGAAATGAGTTGGTATAGAATTTCACGCAGTAAAGCACACTCTCGAGTTCTTTGAAAGCAATCAAGAGAAGGGGTTGGTGCATAACTTACATTCACTAAAACTGATAAGTATGTGTCGTGTTCCCGAGGGAAACTGAAAATTGAGGGTTTTAAAAAAGGGGATAAATGAGTTGGCCCATATCACTTCAAAGACGGTCAGCCATTTTTATTTCGCTAAAACCACTGTGCGCAATAGTTATTAACAGTAAACTATTTTTCCAATTGACAGCGATACATTAATAATTTCATAAGAGACAAAGAATAGAAAGATTATGAAGAATTGTTCACTGGCATCTGACAACCTGTGCCAAAGCAAGAGCATGCCATCCGGTCCTACCTCTGTAGAGTGTATTTTAGAGCAGATATACTTAAAGTACTGCCAGAGCCGCTTGCGGCACTCCTGACCCTTATTTTACTTGAGGCTCCCCTAGTGAACACCAGCACTGGACTGCTGTTTACTTGACGTAGTACTAATATTTAGAAAGTTGATAAATAGTCAAGCATTTGTTTGGGAAAAGAAGCATCAGCGCCCTGCCCTTTAAAAATACCTTTAAGTGAAAGATGTGCCTCAAACATGTACAAATATGATCTTAGCCCATTAGATGTTATCACTGTACTGACAGGCATGTGTTAAAAGTGATAGTTTTCAAACATTAATTTAAGAACACGCAAGCCTCCTCCGCGCCTTGACAACAATCCCATAAGTGAAACAAGAGGCAAGTCAGTTGTCATATTCACGGTCTGGGTGACCGAGCCTGTAGTAATACATGGAACAACATTATAGTTTATTAAATCAAACACAAAAGAAGATTTTCTCCTGCACACATTCTCAACTCATGTATTTCCGTGTGCTTTCATATAAGCCAATGAAGAAAAAGAAAGGCGAAGTGAAATAAACCAATTGCCTAGGAGCACACATTTTTGTCAAGTGGGGAAGCCGGGATTCATTCCAAGTATTCTGGTTTCATAATGTGCAATTCATCTACTATATGGGTATCTCTTTCCTGCTCTTGTTGTACATCAAAAGTTAATACTTTGTCTTTAATTTTTGGTGCAAGAGGTTGGAGCGTGGGTGTCAAATAGAAGTCACAGTAAGACTTGGCTCATTTTGGGTTAGAGGATCCAAGAGAACTTCGGCCTGAGCCAGAGCTAGGCCTCTGACTTGAACATGCTAAACCTTCTTTGGCTCACCCATCTCATGACATAATGGAAGTGAAGAGACAAAGGCACAGGAAGGATGTGATTTGGCTATCAAATTATTTGGTGAAAAGCTGTACAAACACAAATGTGTAGTGTTCTTTGTTTCAAGATCCATAACTTTCACACTTCGCTATATTTTAGTGGTTGCACTAGAGTGGATGAGAAACTGGGTGTCTCTGCTCCCACCCAGTCCCCCTCCCCCAATGAGTCAAATCAAATGATTGTGGGTTACAGTCCTGTTTTCTTATCACATACTTACTACCAGTGTTTAGTTTAAGTTTTTTCTATCTCTGTTAAAAAGGGAAGTAGAGAAATATGTTCAGAACCTGATCACCCAACAGATGCATTCTGGTTGCACAGTGTCCATCTTACCCATACACAACAACTGGGGTATGACTTATTCTGATGCAAAAATCAAAATCTGCTATCACCTAGGAAATGCCAGTGTGCCGAGGAATCTTCCCATACTTTCAATACAGAGTTCAAAATCAGCAAAATTTCGCAAGTTGTAAAGAATAAGTTATACTTCAAATCTCAGAGTGCCATGGCTAAAAACGTTACCATTGTCACGCGTGCTTCGGGAAGAGGAATACGAAGTGCAATTGGTACTTGGGCCAAACTAAATTAGATATTGTAAATTAATACAAATACCTTGGAATATGGTCTACAAATTCTTTGAAGTTGGGTATGCACCTCGAGGCACCAAAAATAAAAGCACAACTGGCAGTATGTGGGCTGAAAAGATTCAATCGTAATTATTGAGATATGTCCCATAAACCCCTATTGACGGCCTATAAAGCAATTATCCCCCAGCAACTCCAATACAGTTCAGAAGTTTTTGTATCGATGGCAAAAGCTCCTGGGATAAAGAGGAAGGGAAATGTTTAAAATCCTTATTGTCCCTTCCAAGCTCTACAATGATCCAGGCAATTAGACTGGAATCAGGCCTGACAGCGTGCAATGTTCAGGTGCAACAAAGTTTACTCCGATTTTGGAATCGTTTAGGACTCGGTGAGGTCACAAAGGTATCTTAATGGTGTATGAAAGAAATTCAAGTTAGTGAACTAAAATACACAAAAACTCCAAGAAGTAAACTTCAGTCCATTTGTGACCACCTGAAGGTGAAAATAGATCTGAAGACATTACAAATAAATGTAATAAAGAGTGTTCTTAAAATGCAGGGAAAAGAATTGTCTAGAGCAATAGCACGGGAGTATCTGAGTAAGAAAGACTCTGTAAAATTTATGAGCAATAGCTGGGAGAAAGACATAAGCTATCCTTACTTAGACTTATTACCGAATCGAAGGTTAAGAATGGAAGTTCTTAGGAGAAGAATTGGTATTAATCCGGCTGTAACAAATAGTGAAATAAAATCTGAACTAATGCAACCAATCCTATGGTAAATGCCTGTGTAAGATGGGGATGAAATGCAACATTCTACACATTTTATTGGATTGTCGAAAATGTTTACATTTACGTAAATTATTTCTTCGCCCGATCTTTTTAAAGTATGATGTTAAACCACGCTTGCAAGTGTGGGAGTTTCTTGCGGATATGGAAAATCTAGATATCGTGATAGCCATTGGGAAATACATGCAGGGTGTATATAAGTTCCCTATTTCATTAAAGGCTTAAGTGCAGAAAAACATGTCGCAATCTAAAATGAAATATTATTGTTTTTTTTAATTGTTTGGAATGAAGTTTTAAGGAAAATAGGATTTTTTATGTTAGGAATAAGATTTTATAATGTGTAAACATTTTAAATGACAATGTATGAGTTGTGATTTAAGGACCAAATGGTCTAAATAAACGTTATGTTTGAACTGAGAACATTGTCACGCGTCTAGCTGTGGAAGTTGGGTGTTTGTATCTGCTCATCTAAGTATATTGTGCACTTTATTGTGGGGAGGTGTCATTGGCAAGGTTTTTTTGGAAAGAATTGTTATAGCACATGCTACCTTATAAGAGCTACTTTCTAAGCACTCCCAATACTTAGCAATCAGAGACTAAAGAAATAAGAAGATTGTGAGACCCATTCCAATTCAACAATCAAGTTACTTCTTTTGTACACTTGATTCGCCAAAGGTAAATATAGCAAGCAGAGAAGGTTTACTCTAGGGTGCGGAACAGAGCTAGGGACTCAGATACAGCACAACACTGTATTATCAAATCGATGACTTCTAGAGAGTAGCAGCTTAACTTTGATGGCAGTATGGAAAGAAACCCTCACAATAATTACACAACTCAAAGTCCATACCATGTACATGCTTTGCCTCACCTGTGCCCACCTTGACCCGATCCCCACAAACTCCAGCCCTTCATCTTGCTGGTATCAGTGTGGCCCTCGGTCACACAACATACCATACCTTTTGGCTCCTAGAAATGTTTACAAGTGCCAAGGGAAAATTATGTTTTCAACCTGTACAAACGCCTTTTTGTAATATGTAACCTTTGAAAGAATTATTGGAACTAACCTTATAGCCTCTGAAAAAACATCTTCAATAAGTATATGCAATTACTCCTGGCAGGTTAAGACCTGCTACGACAGATCCTACAAATCTGGGCGAACTTGACTTAAGCCATACAGATAGTAAATGAAAATCAAATTAATATAACCGCTTGAAAAACCACAATATGTCAAAACCGTAAGATAAACTTATCACGAAAAATAAATCTAAGCACGTCTCGCGTGACAAACTCACAGGCCTGTGAAAAGAGTCCAATCTTTCCCATGAAGTAAAGATAATTTGACAGTGTACTTAGACAAGACATTTCAAAGGGAATTCGGCATGTCGCTAAAGTTCCAGAGATGTTAATCACAGAGGAAGTAGAGCTCGATGTGATCCAAATAAAAGGATAAAGTCCAACCAGCAGCGTATATTGCTTAATGCAACTAGTTGTATGTGGCTACGTGAGATCCTTTTGCTATAGAGCGCACAAATGAAATGGCAAATTATTTTTCCTACTGGACACTCCTGGTGCGAAGTCACAGATAAGATGCACTTTCCAGCCAGTTGAATGGTAGTCATGAACCCACAGCACCCTTTCAAATACTCGACTCATATTCTGCATATAAAGAAAACATTTGAAATTAAATCCTCCGATGGATCACAACAAACAACTGAACTTTTGCACACAATGCACCACGGGTGGTCTGTGAGAGGCCACAGGTTCTGCTGTTCCAAAAAACTATAAGAGAAACAGGTGTTTGTCAACCCAATGTTTATTGCATTCGGGATGTAAAGGCTCATAAAGAAAGCTTAGAATGCGTTAATTCTACTGTATAAGAAACAGTGAATGGTATTTTGTCATTTTAGTAAATGTTCAACTTGTTGTTGGATAACATCATACGCTCACATTATGAGAAAAACGTCAAGCAATCCCCAAAAAGAATTAATGTGAATGAACGAGATAGAAAGTACTTTTTGAATGAAATGTACATTTAAGATTAACCCACCGACCAACAAACAATGCATAGACAAAGTTATATAAACGATATAGGCACCACTGGATGACTGGTGCCCACGGTTCATCATGGGGACATCTTGCCACTCCTCATTTAGACAACAATATTCTGAAACTTATAGTTTCATCATTTACGTTAACCGTGCGAGTCACGAACGGTGGGATGGCTAAAAACTCAAAATTGTCTAAAGGTTCCTCTACAAAAATAGCACCATACCTACAAAGAGTTTGTACTATCTGTCTGAAGAAACAGTTGTGTGGGATTTTTGGCTTCAAGGCTATTACCCACTGAGTCGACGTGATTTATGCAACTATTTTTTCCTTACAACAATCCCACTTGTTAAAGTATCCTGACTAGCGCCTCTGGGTTTTTTCTGCGTCAGTGGGAATCTGTGTGCTCTCTGAACTTCTAATTCCCATTGCCACTGCACCTCTGGGTATGCACCTTTCAGCAGTTTAACCACAAACCCCCTTGGGTCCTTCCCTTCCACTCCTTCTTCCAAGCCAAGAAGTCTCAGATTGTTCCGCCGCTGGCGGTTCTCAAAATCCTCCAGCTTCCATTGTAAGTCCTCGACCACCTTCCCTTGCTCCATTCTGAAAGACTGCCAGTCTGTAACTTCATCCTCCAATCTGCCAGTTCTTTCTTCAACCTGTACAACTCTCTCTTCCACCTCTTCGTATTTTTTATTCATTTTCCTAATACTCGCTTGTATTTTTTTAGTGTCTTGTCTTGCTCTCCTACTTTCTATTCTAGCCTCCGCATGCATTTGCTTTAACATAGTAAACATTCCATCTAGGGTTGCTTGAGGTGGTGGTTCGGCGATGTCTTGGGAGGCATTTGCGGCGTAATTATCAACTCCTTCTTCTAGACAGTGTTCCTGATACATTTTAGAAGTATTACCGTAGTCCCAGAGCAATTTCCTATTTGTGCTTGATGCTGATCTGTCTATGTCTCTGTCCCGTTTTATCATGGTTCTTCTTTTCTTCTTTTGTGTCTCTTTGTTTCTGGGATTGCCAGTATGGGACCCCTCTGATTCTGTCTGACGAGAAATCTGTGGTTCTGCCCTCATCTTCTGTGCCCAGTAAGGAGGAGTCAGAGCCTTCAGTCACTGAGTAGAATTTCTCTGCTTCAGGGGAGCGGACTCTCCTTCCTTTTTCCCCTTTAAGCCCCTTTGGTGCGCGACTTTCGACGCTTCTCATGCTCCCCCAAGTAGAGGATTCTATTAGCGTATTTTTGTCTCCAGGGGTGGGAGCAAGATTTACCTGCATTAGGGCTTCTAACATTTGAGCATTGTTGAAGTTTACCGGGTCTCCGAGTCCTGACCCCGTCTCCTCTGGCTTCCCCCTGCTCACCTTGTCCGTTCCGCTCGCCGTGGCTGCACCTGTGTCTGTATCTGCATTCTCGGCGTTTTCGGCGTTTTCCCCTCTCAGCGCGTCTCCCGCATGAGGCGTGCATGATTGGAGCTCCTGCTGCCTAGCAACCGCCGTACTTGCGTCCTCGCGGTCATTGAGTGCTGCATCAGCGTTTGTTTCCGTGTCTGTCTCAGCAGGAGCTTTGGAAACCAGAATCATCGGCTGGGCTTTACCTGCAAAAGCCTCTGAGACGGTAGGTTGTCTTAGATCTTTGGTGGGTACGGCGATCGCGTGTTTTAAAGTTCCGCTGTCTGATTGTCAGCGCCTCTGCTGTTGCTGCCCTTTAGGTCCGGGGGTGCCCGCTTGCACCGTTGTCTTAGCTCCCGCTTTTTCCTTGGCAACTTTTTCTGGCTTCTCCCCTTTCTTGAGTTGTTGATTCGTTTGTGAGACAGTGCTCGCCGGGGCAGATCGTTTGTTCACGCTTGTAAGTTTCGAAACTGCTCCAGCGCGGTGTGCCATCTCTGCAATTGCGCTGACACCTCGAGTGTACGCCTCCCTCCAATGTCTTCCAAGAAGGATGAAGAGTGTCGCCAGGGTCTTCTGTATCACCCTAGTACCTCCTGCAGTATTAATTTTATTTGGTCTTGGGAAAATCGGCATGTCTTTTTCCAACTTCCAGCCGCATGTCCCGTGGGTCAGGAGAAGGAGTAAATGCGACTGCTCTCTACAGCGGCATAGCGGCCATCTTGCCCCCCTATGGTATGTCTGTATTGTTAACTTTACCAAGGGCTATGCTAGTCTTTTTTGGGAACTTCTTGGCTAGGCAGGAAGTCATGGATTCTGCCAGACCAGATAAAAAGAGGTCATTTGAAGGGGTTACATTTTTTGCTAGGCCCGATTTCTGCCACGCGACCGTTGAAAGGAGATGGAAACTCAGGCAGCTAATTACTCCTTTTCAGCGCCAGGGCTCTGAAGCATACCTGATGTTCCCAGCGAAGTTGAAAGTTATTACAGGGGGTCGTGTCAGAATGTTTTTCTCAGAGATAAAGGCAGGCGAGTATCTTGCAGAAATCACGGAGAATCAAAGGGGTAGGAAGAGTAGGGACATTGAGCCAGCATAAGATGCATATTACAATACTGAGGAAAGTATTGAATATGTTAGCAGCGTGGGTAGATTGGACAGGGGAAGGAGGCGACACTACAGCAGTAAGCAGCCACACATAGGTCATGTCTGACCTATTTGCCTGTAGAAGGGGGGGGTAAGCAAAGGGAGGGGGGAGGGAGGTGGAGTGGTGGAGAAGAATTAAGGTCATGTACAGCACAAGACAAGAAGATGTATAGAAATGAACAAGTGGTAGCATATTTTAAGAGGAGGGCCTTTGGTAGCTCAACCTTTAAGATAAGATGGCGTTAAGGTTTGCTACTATTAATATTTGCGGGCTAAACGATGGTGGGAAAAGGCAGAAAGTCGCGGCTATGTTTAGATTATTGAAGTTGGATGTTATATGCCTTCAGGAGACACATGTGAGGGGAAAGGATAAATACCTTATGGACCAACTTGGTTATGAAGTCCTAGCATGTACACAGCAAGATTCTAAAACAAAAGGAGTGGCTATTTTCGCGAAAAAAGGAGCTATACAGGTAAAGAAAAAGAAGGAAGATGAGGGAGGGAGATGGGTTATGGTAGAAGGGGAAACAGCTGGGGGACGGTACACCATTGTTTCAGTATATGGCTCTAACGAGGATGAACCTGAATTATTTGACTTTTTAGATATTGAATTGGCATTATGGGCAGAACCGGTGATATTTTGCGGGGACTTTAACGTTAATGGACTGCCAGGGTTGGGTCTGTCGGGTGGGGGGATGCAGGGTGATCGCAAAAAAGGAACACGAAGGGCTATTGGTAATTTAATGTTTCACAATGCATTGGTAGATGTTTGGACAGTCAACAATCCCGCTGGAACGGGCAGCACCTTTTATTCCGCCCCTCACAGGGTAATTGCCAGATTGGATTATTTTCTGGTCTCTAGCTCCCTAGTACCAGGCTCAAAAATAGAAAGGCTTCCTCGGGTCTTTTCAGACCACAACCCCCTAGTATTAACTATCCCTCAGAACCTTAGTGCTGTCTATAAAGAATATAACTGGACGTTTGAAAGAGGGCTACTTAGGGAAGAAGAATATGTAAATAGGATGAAGTTATGGATTAGACAATTCTGGGAAGTAAATAGAGGTACAGCATCCGCAGGGGTGGTCTGGGATACCTTTAAAGCCGGGATAAGAGGGGAAAAATTGGCATACACTCTCCACAGGTGTAAAAATGAAAAACTCGAATTAACTAACAGACTGCATGACTTAATGGAATTAGAACAACAGCTCATCCAAGCGGCTATTACCCAAGAACCTTTAGAGGAGATCCTGTTGGAGATAGAACTGAAAAGAGCCGAGGCCAGTGAAAGTTTGGCAAATAAAGCGGCAAGTAATTATCTAATGAAAAAGGAAAAATTTTACGAATTTAATGAGAGGGTAGGTCATATGCTAGCAGTTCGTATCAGACAAAATGTGGCAGCAGGAGAAATAAAAGAAATTAAGGATAAAGGGGGAAAAGTTGTGACTAAGGTAGAGGATGTGAGGGAAGTGTTTAGGGAGTTTTACTCTGATCTATATGATCAAGATCTGGGAAATGTTGACATTGAGATAGAGGACTATTTATCAGGAACCTTACACGAGGAACTGAGCGAGGAGAATAAGGAGGCACTGGAGCTACCATTGACATTGGGGGAAGTGCAAAACGCAGTAACCAAACTCCCCTCAGGAAAGGCAGCGGGGCCAGATCAAATTCCGGCGGAATTCTACAGAATTTTCTGGGACACCCTGGGGAGTGATATGTTGGAAACCTTAAGCCAAGCGCAGAGGGGGGAAAATACTCCACAGTCATGGGCCGGAGCAAACATCACAGTAATTTTGAAAAAAAACAAATCACATTTGGATCCCGGGTCATATAGGCCAATAACACTCATGAATGCCGATGCAAAAATCTATTCCAAGGCGCTTTCACAAAGATTAAGCAAGGTAATTGAGGGTCTGGTAGGTGCACCGCAACACGGGTTTATCCCCGGGAGAGGGACTACACAACATACAAGGCAGATGGTTACCATACTGGATGCAGCAGGCGCCACAGGGGACCCTGTCTCGGCTATCTTCTTGGATGCAGAGAAGGCTTTTGACAGGGTCTCCTGGAGGTATCTGTGGAGGGTTTTGGACTGGTTTGGTATAGGAGCAGGCTACGTAAAGGCTATACAAGCACTGTATTTAGAACCTATGGCTAAGGTGAGGATAAACAGAGGGTATACTGCTGAAATACGCATAAGACGCGGCACACGACAGGGCTGCCCGGCTTCGCCACTGTTATTTGCGTTATATATTGACCCCCTCCTGCGCAAGCTGGAAGGGAATTCTAACATCCTCCCGATAAAATTGCATGGTTTTGAATATAAAACACTCGCTTATGCAGACGACGTGGCGGTGGTTACCCCTGAACCGGAGTTAGCTATCATAGAAATAGAACAGGAGGCAGCAGCTTTTGGGATAGTATCGGGTTACTCACTGAATAAAGGAAAGACACAAAATTATACAAAATAGTTGGGTTATTTATCAGGACATAAGAGTAGCTCCTGAAGTCACGTACTTAGGTGTCAAAATCACAGCTGACCTGGATAGGTTAGTGGAAATTAATATGAGTCCACTGTTGGCAAAAGTAAAAGCAAATACGGAAAGAATGAATAATCTGCATCTGACCCTGATGGGTCGGATCAATGTAATAAAAATGGTAACATTCCCAAAAATTCTGTATCTGTTTAGGTCTATTCCGTTATTTTTTGACAACATATGGTTTAATAAATTAGAAGCGATCTTGAACAAATTTATTTGGGTCAAAGGGAAGACAAGGAGAGCCTATAGACACCTAACAGTATCCAGAGAAAAAGGCGGCTGGGGGGCACCAGATTTTAGGCTCTATTATTGGGCTGCCGTATTGCAGTACTGTCAGGGGTTGTTAGGTGGGGGAGGCACAGACTACACAGCGGAAGACAAGCCAGGATGTACTAATGTCTATACTACATTATTGGGAGAGGGGGCAGAAAATGGGTTTCTAAACACAACCGACTTTATTTATTTTAAACACACACGGTTTAAAACATTAAAGGCGGCCTATAGGGTCTGGAAAGGGATTTCAAAAAAATTTGGTTTAGGAAGATATAATAATTATACACGACTGTACACAAATTGCTCACTACCGAGGGACATTTTTGGAGATAATACTATGAGGGATTGGCACAACAAGGGTATAGTGAAAATAGGAAATCTGCTTGACAGCCAGGGGAATATGCTACAGTTCGGGGCGCTACAAGCAAAGTTCGGGCTAGAACACCATAGCTTTTACAAATATCTCCAAACTAGAAGTTTCCTAACGCAAAAACAGGGCGGCCTGGCAGGGCTGGGTCAATGCAGAGTCATGGATTACATAGAAGTAGCTATTAAGTGTACGATAAGACAGTTATACGCGGAATTGAAAGACAGTAAAACTGATGAAAGGGGGAAATATGCACAAAAATGGGACAGAAAAACTGGGGTCAGGGGTAGAAAGCTTTCAGTTATCTCTGGACCTGGGTAGAACAGTGCTATGCTCAGCTACCTTGCAATCACAACACTTTAAGACTGTGTTCTCATTATATCATACCCCGGCCAGAATCGCCCAGTGGGGTGGAACAACTGGAATAACATGCCCCCGCTGTAACTCAACCGAAGCAGACATTGTACATATGTTTTCACAATGTCCTCAATTATTCACCCTGAAAAAGGCTATTGAAGAGTTTTTGGATAAATCACTTAAGATCAAGATAAAGCTCACAGATGAATTAATTATGCTGGGGGTGGGGGATACGCCAGATGTTTTTCCAGTAGAATTTATTTTTGTCTCACTTGCGGTGCTTCGCGTTTGTATAGCAAGAACTTGGCTGGACAAGGCTCCCCCCCCCCGTTCCAAGTTTGGATCGCAAGCCTTCTTTCTATGTATAATCTAGAAAAGGCAATTTACGATAGGAAAGGAAGGAGAGCTAAGTTATTAGGTAAAAGGATATGGCACCCCATCACAAGCTGGAAAAATAGTAGGTTAAATCCAGGATAGTCGATGGAAGGCTGCTATAACAGCCTATAGACGTCTTTTTTTTTCTTCTTTTTTCTCCTCTTGTTTTATTTTGTTTACCTATGCTTCTTTTCCCCTTGTCCGCAATGATTAGCACATATCGTACACAGGTTTGGTGGTTTTCTTATGACATAATGCACCAGAGTAATAACTGTAAAAATTGTAATGTGTGCACAACCACTTGTGAAATTGTTGTATGCTGTAATATATACAGGAATATGCGGAAAAATCTTTTTAAAAATGCTTAATAAAAAATATTTAAAAAAAAAAAAAAAAAAACAACAATCCCACTTGTTTGAAGATGTTCTTAAACAAATGGGATATTCTAGTACAACCATATGCCACTGTTATTTCTAAAGGACGCCATGCATCTATGTAGTTGACTGCGTTGTGAGAGATGCATTGTATTGATTTGTGAAACGCAGCACTGGCAAAAAGTGGAGCGTAGAAAGTAATTAAGGGTGGAGGTTCTGAGTGGTAGCTCCCCACATGCACTGCAAATCCGTGGTTAATGTATTCTGTAAAAAAAGAGCACTCCCGGATTTGAAAATGGTCATGCTGGGAATTCAATTTCTATTGTTTACACAGTGCAAGACACCAACCAGCATGTATAAAAAGAACAGAGTGGCATGGAGGGCGGCAGTGCATCAGAATGGCCAAAAGTCGGCCTACACAATGCAGGGCCTTGCATTGTTTACAAATCCATGCATTTGCGCTCACGCAGTTCTGCTTGGGTTAATAGCAATTAAGAATGTAACGTGCATCAGCAGACACGCTACAAATCAATACAGAGAGTGCTGTGTGGAAGAACAGCTGTTCGATCTGGAAATGTTAAGGCACACTGATTGTCAGTGGCATTGCGATTAAGAACAGCACGGTGATGTGAATACATACGTAAACATTTAAAATCTTGACGACAGCGCAACCGCAGACAATGGCATCCGCCTCCCGACCAAGGCTGTAGAACATCCACACCCCCTGCAAATCTAGCACTTCGGCTATACGTCCGAAAACTTATTTAACCCAAAATCCAGCAGATAAACTTCCATGACCGTCTAATCTCAACACATGTATCTCACATTATCTGTACCTCACTACACCATCACCTGCACTTCTGCAGCCTCATCTCAACTGCCCACATTCTCAGCCTACCACACACTTGGGGCAGTTTGTCAACAAAGGACATACAATCTCAACTCATACACATTATAGAAGGTCACACCGATTCGATGTGTGCCAATCAATCCATAAATCCCTGAGCACGTGACATCTGCCCATCTCTACCTTACACATGTATCGCATCCCACGCCAGCTTTGCCCTCATTAACGTTATTCAAATACACCCTGCCTATCCTCCTTATATTTTCCAACTGCCTTACAAGCACGCATTCAACAGGAACTTTTCGTATATATATATACACATATATATATATATATATAAATATATACACACACACATACACACACAGTCACAGCAAATACAGAGTCCTTTAATACAGACTATTTCATCCTTTTCGCACATTCGTATAATGACTTCAAATTGCATCGCCTAAAGGCATCTCTAGCACGAGTATCCTCCCACCAGTTTTCTAGACATTGCAGCTATTACATAAGGAAAGATATCATCGGACCATACGGCATATAATATACCACCACACATAAACAGCTCATCTACCCATGTTAACCCTTGTGTCTCACCTAAATGATCCGCTGCCCTGAAGGTTTTTAGCCCTGTACACCCCCACCCATGACCCGGAATCTAGGTTTCCGGGCACAGTATGTATTATACCACAATTGAACGATATTCCTTCAATTCTCCCTCCATTCCCCTACTGCTGCGAGTTATCCTAGTCACAACACAACCCCCTCGCTCTTCGGGTCCCCTTCCGTCTCTTACCCGACAGCTCGTCGGGCTCCAGACCGCAGTCGGCGTCGGTCCCGCAGATGACGAAGTAGTGGGCGAAGCGGCAGGGCAGGGGCCCCGGGGGCGCAGAGCCAGGGCTGGCGGCGGAGGTGCTCATGCTGGCAGGGGAGGTGGTGGCCCTTGTCCTCCTAGAGCGTCACCCCGCGGCCCTCCATGACCGCCCTGACACACAGTCAGGCTCTGACAATGCCCGGATCAGGGACCATCTGGAGCGCGCGCGCGCCCGCTGCTAGTATCCAGTAGGAGAGGTCCCGTGGCGGCTGCGTCCTGTGCGCGCGCCCCCGCCTGACTCCGCGCGCGCCTCTGCACGCAGGCCTCCCTCTGTGTCCTCTTCCCTCTCACTCGTTCTGCTGGGACAAGTGTCTAACCCCGCCGGTCGCGCTTCCCTCTGCAGTTGGTGATCCCTTGGCGCGTGCGCAAAGGAGCGCTCCAGTCCCGGAGGTCCATTGTGCTCCTCAATCCCAGGAGGTGACGTTGTCCACTCCCACTGGCGAAGGCGGCTTTTTTCGAATAGCGTGCAAGACAACAGCATAAAAGGTGAAGAGTGCTGTCACAAAATCACAACTGTAAATTCTATTTATATGCAAATTTAGAAATCATTTAAACCTAGCGAAAATGTTCAAATGCAGAACTGAAAGTCCCGGCAAGATCAGCGAACCATAACTAGGCTGTTCGGTTTCAGAAAACAAGCACTCAGTCAAGTTTCAAGTTTATTTTTTATTTTGCATAGTTGCTAAAAACCATTGCTAAAAAGTAAGACAACCAATAAAACCATTGATCATAGCTGCCAAGATTTCAGATTGCCATGTGTGACATTTTCATAATTTCAACGTAATTATGAATGACATTTCAACGATTATGAGTGACACTTTCTCACGAGTAATATACATATTAGAAATGACACCAGAGAGTGAGGCTGAGGCACACATAGGTCACAGCCATGCTGTATGTTATTGTTACAAGACTACTAGAGCAGCCTCAACCCTAATAAAAAACAGTTAACTCTAACTGAGAAGTCCTCCCCATTTGGCGAGCGGTGCCTATGTGCCCAGTCCTTCAGCAAGCACCAGATCACTCCAGCTGCAGGCAGCCTGTCATAGAGGTAAAGAAAGGCTCTATTGACAGTGACGTTGCTGATCAATACTGAAAGTAAAGTAATTGCTGTTGGACCCGGGTTGACCGGCACATTGATGAAGGGAAAAATGAGAGGGAGAAGGTTCCAGCCGCTTCTGACAGCTCTCTGTATCCATAAGCAATGCTTCTGTGACTGCAGCTTTACAGATCCATGCTCGTACCCGTGCAGCGTGGTTGTCTCAATGGTGAGGAGTGCTGCCTACTTTCTTCTGGAAGGCATAAGAGTTTGAGGTAGAACCCCATCCGGTATATAGGGAAGAGATACTATAATGTAGTTAGAGATGAGAGAACGGGGATCCAATGACAGACCTCAGTACGGTGACAAGATAACCCCTTGTTTCCAAGGATGCCTTGCTCCTGTTGTAGATTTTCATTCAACAACAAATCTACTGCATTCTGGTAATTGCAGTTCTGGCTCGCATCGTTTGAACTAACAGAAAATCCCAGGTCTACAGCATTGTGTTCCTACTTACATGGAGTCATCTAATTACCTTAGACATCAGAATGAATAGGAAAGTTATGTTACCCAGTAGAGGCCTTAAAACACACCAAGACCCACCAGAGGCAGCAGGCCTGATGTGTGGGACAGTGGGGAAAAGTGGTATATCATCACACAATGTTTCTTTAGGGAGAAAAGCTAATATCATGACCCTAGCAAAAGGAGGAACAAATACAAGCAAACCCTTCCCACAGAAACACAGCTGCAGTGGTGTTTGTACTGCATGTCTCTTGTTATGTGCAATTTTAATTGACTCTCTTGGCCCTGTTTAGGAACGCAGTATTTTCAAGCGAGTCAAGAATCACTAATAGCAGCATTAGTATGAGCAAAGTACAAAGACTGATGCCGCTCACTCATTCTTTGATATACTTATCTTATTTTTGACCTCAGTACAGCTTTTTAGTTATGCTGTATACATTTCAGATAAGAGCATGTTTTAACATATTTCTGTGTTAAAAAAATAGCTCTTATCTGAAATGTATACCGCATACGTAAAAATAAATTAAAGAGAATGAATCAAGTGTGCACAACAATGTAGAATACCTCAGAGGGGTGCTTGCTTGTGATATGCAAATGAAACTGTCTGCATATCACAGAAAAAGAGAATAACGTAACAAAGTTTATGTACACCTCCTGGTAGAAATGAACAGTCTGGGCTAGCCGAGCAAAGACTTGGTGGCAGACCCTCTTCTCGATGTTTTAGTAGAAGAAGTGACGGTCTGCATAGCCTCCAGCCACTGCATTACCCAACTAACAGGTGACCCCTTGACCCACGGGTATGAAGCATCACAGGTCAAGTACAACACAGCCACCGTCAGCACTTAAACAGTTTTTAAAGATCCAGATGTCCTCTGGAGTTCTGTGCAATCCACTGTAAACGCTCTCAATTGCGTCACCTGTCATTGCAGTTTCATTAATCATAATTGTAGTGCGACTCCGAGTTGATTTCAATGCAGTTATGATTACCGCAGTGATCTCCTGGTGCCTCCAGCTGAGCCTGTCGCTGCACCGTCCCAAGCGCAGCCTCGCCTGAACTGTCAGCAGTGACATGATGACGCACAGGGGCCACTTGCAGGCCTCCTCTGGGTTATTTAGCAGCAGGGCTGGGCAGAGCAGCGCACTACCAGGTTGAGTCCCCCGCCACTTCTGAACCTCACTTACTCTTTCGGACGTGATGACTTGGCAGAGGTGAGGTCACACCAGGTTATCAACCCCGCCCCCCATCCCCTCACGGTGCCACACAGCCCCAGTAGCAACTACTGCTGAGGGCAGACCCAGCCCCTGGGTCTGATTCGGCAGTGTCAGTCAGTGACTGACAGCCGCGCCGCGGGCAGGATTCAATGGCAGAAGGGCGGCTGATTTGCAACATTGTAGCACAGACAAACTCTCAGCCAGAGCTGAGCAGATTACGATTTTGGTTAACTGTTTATTAACCAAACAGTCTGAGCCAGAGCTGCTGGCAAGCCTGCGGGGAGCAGCAGAGTCAGCGTGCAGGGGCACAGAGGTGGCACTAAAATGCGTGACAATGCATTTCAGTACAGTGATGCGGAACACCGCACTGAAATGCGTTAGAGTCACACCTGATGTGTGACACTTGGCAGAACTGATTGATACACACAAATAAAACCATTAATACGTACATTAAGGGGCAGTGCAGCGCGAACATGTCTGATAATACAGTGTATACTTGTCTAAGAATAACACGTTGCAGGCGCGGAGCGGCAGGAGTATGGCACATTGTATATCGCTTTTTTGTTGCTGCCAGGTGATTTAAAAGGAGCTTGAGTGCCAGGCTCTTCGCAC
The DNA here is from genome assembly GCF_964261635.1 of Lissotriton helveticus. Taxonomy (NCBI): domain Eukaryota; kingdom Metazoa; phylum Chordata; class Amphibia; order Caudata; family Salamandridae; genus Lissotriton; species Lissotriton helveticus. The sequence goes on from NC_136057.1 coordinate 418,643,594, forward strand.
TCAGCCTAATACACACAATAGTGTTATGTTGCACCCGTGATGTAACGGATGCGCCAGGTAGGATATCCCGACCTCGGGTCTGAGGGTGGGGTGCTCAGGGTTTTGCCCCCTTTAGAACCTGGGGGAATAAAACAATGGTCCGTGACCAACACTTCAAGAATTATTTGCGAATTTGCGTTGTATATACCATTACAACACGGTTAATCAATAACCTGAAACAAGGGGAGACATTTCTACATGCACAATAACCATATTTATGCAGATGAAAAAAAATTCAATACACCACACATCAACACAAGCGCAAAAACTGTGTGTACTTAATATGATTTGTTTATTTTAAGCCCAAACCAGGATTGTTTATAACCATCAACATAGGTTGCGCGCAAAAGGGAGAGGGAGAAAGGATAGGAAAGTGGAGGAGTTGGATAGTGAAGGGGTGAATGACAAAGTAAAGGTATTAAATTCGTTATTTACAGATGCTGGTAATGAAACCCAGTACATTCAAGCCTGTCCATCAGTGATTTACATGTATCAAAAGGGAGCACCACATCACCCCAACCATTGATGACTTGATCAGAGAAATGGCCGGAGCGTGTTTGTTTTCGAAGCTCGAACTGCGGTCCGGATACCACCAGCTTGTCCTGGACCAAGCCTCCAGGAACATCATGACCTTCTCCACCCATGTCGGACTCGGAAGGTACACCCGTGTGAGTTTTGGGGTATCTAATGCAGCTGAGGTGTTCCAAAACGTGATCCATGAGCTATTCATGGACATCCCCGGAGTCATCAATCTGAGTGAGGATATCATGGTACATGCCAAGTCTATCTCAGAGCACAACTCACGCCTAGTTCAAGTACTTCAGAGAATCCGAGACGCTGGACTCACATTACACAGAGAGCAATGTGAGTTCCTCAAAACTAAACAGCAATTTTTTGGATACACCGTCTCGGCAGAAGGAGTGAATCCAGACCCGGACAAAGTCCATGACATCAAGATCGCACCAGCCCCGGCCAATGTCACAGAAGTCCGCAGCTTTCTCAGTATGGTTAATTAATGCGGGCGATTTATCCGAGACCTCACGACCCTCACTCAACCATTGAGGGATCTAACCAAGGACTCCGTCCCATGGATATGGGGTGAAGCACAGGCCAAGGCATTCCAGGACATTAAAGAGGCTCTGTCAGCTGCCACCACCCTGTTGTACTTTGAACCACAAAAGATGATGCTGGTCGCAGTAGACGCAGGTACGAAAGAACTGGGGGCAGTGCTGATGCCGCAATGTCGAAGAAGGTTGGGCCCCGGTGGCATTTGCAAGCCGCTCGCTCATCGACATGGAACAGAGGTACTCACAAATCGAAAAAGAGGCAATCGCTATACACTAGGGGTGTCGCCACTTTCACCTCTATGTGTACGGCAAGCCGTTCGTGGTGGCCACCGACCACAAACCCCTGCTATCGCCCTTCTCGGGCACATCGTCAAAGCCTCCTCCCCGGATAGAGAAGTGGATGCCACAACTCCAGAACTACAACTGTCGAGTTGAATACCAGCCAGGGAGCCACAGTCTAGCAGACAATCTGTCTGGACATCGGAGGGAGGCTGCAGCCCAAGAGGAGGAAGACGCTGCGGATATGGAGGTGTATGTCCGATGCATCACAGCAAGATCATGCCCTCTCCCTCTCTCCATGGACATCCTGAAGGATGAATGACTCAGACAAAGATGAGTGCCTACAAAGAGCCAAACAAGCTATGAAGCATGGAAACTGGCACCGATCCAGAGAAGATTGGAAGATACGCAACGGATCCTGGAAAGCCTATACCACATCCGAGAGGAGCTAACGGAAGACGCCACAGGATGCCTAATGCGAGGACATCAGCTTGTGATCCCTTCCTCTGACTGTCCGAGTAATTCAACTTGTCCACAGTGGGCACCAAGGAATGGTCAAAACTAAGTCGAGGCTACAAACAAAGGTATGGTTTCCCCTGATGGAAGAGTCTGTGGAAGCCGCTGTCCGTGAGTGCCCCACGTCCCTGGGCAAATGTCAGCCTAAATTTTGGAAGTGTTCCAGATGGGAGACACACATTCGTGGCCATCGACGACTACTCCAAATACCCGGAGGTAGAGCTTGTCAACACATTGAGTGCCGCTGAAATAATCCCGAAGTTGGAGAAAGTAATAGCAACTCATGGCATCTTTCAAGAACTGAAAACCGATAAGGGACCTCCTTTTCAAGGGCAAGAGATAGCCACTTACCTGACCTCCCTGGGCGTCAAGCACCGGAGGAATACCCCTCGCTGGCCTCAGGCTAACGGGGAGGTAGAGCGATTCATGCGAAATTTAAATAAGGTAATTTGCATAACTCATGAACGCTATTAGCCCATGGAGCTAGCCCTCTTCACGTTCCTGCGGAATTGGTAAACACCCAAAATATCGAATTTTAAATATCGACTGTCCAGAATATCGAATCAAAAATATCAAGAGGTCAGAATATCGAATTCCCAAAATATAGTTGTATAGAATATCGAATTTGAGGTAAGAAATATCGATTTCCATAATATCGAATTTAGAAATATAGTTTTCCATAATATCAAATTTAGAAATATCGTTTTCCATAATATCGAATTTTTTTTGGTGTTATGTATGCTAAAATATGTGTTAAATGTATATATTATTTTTTTATTGTATACGTAATTTTATGTCATTTAATTTTTGCGTAATTTAATTCCGTAGCAGAATGTGGGTTTATAGGGGAATAGGGTGGGAAGTAATTTAATTATAGTAAATTAAATATACATTTTTAGTAATTATTAATTATTTTTAATTTAATTTTGCGTTTTAGTTCTGTAGCGGGTTGTGGGTTTATAGGGAATAGGGTGGGAAGTAATTTAATTGTAATTAAGTAAATATTTATTTTTATTTATATGTATTGATAATTAATTTATTGTTAATGATTAATTGGTAATTATTTAATTGTTTAATTGATAATTATGTTAATTGTATTAATTTATTATTTGGAGTGGGTTGTGGGTTATAGGGGAAGAGGGTGGGAAGTAATGTAACTGTAATTAAGTAATTATTGAAATTATTTTTGAGTATTGATAAATAATTTATTGTTAATTCATTATTAATTGGTACATGTTTTATTGCTTATTAAATGTTTGGTATTGGACATTAATTGGTTGTTGATTAATTATTAATAGGTAATTAATTTTTAATAAATAATATTTATTTGTGTTTATAATTAATTCATTATTAAATATTTTGTGATTGGTAATTCATTGTAATTAGTTTTTATTGGTATTGATAATTAATTTATTCTTGTTTAAATATTAAATCATTACTTTCCCTACTGTTGCACTCTCTGGAGTGGGAATAGTAATTTTTACCTTCCCGCTATCCAACACTTTCCCTACTGTTTCACTCACTGGAGTAGGGATAGTAATTTTTACCCACCTGCTATCCAACACATTCCCTACTGTTGCACTCACTGGAGTGGGAATAGTAATTTTTACCCCTACGCTATCCAACGCTTTCCCTACTGTTACACTCTCAGGACAATCTTTAGGACACAGCCGTCAAGACAAAAATCCAGATGAAAAGGTTTGTCATGCGGCCATCAAAGGACAGAGAGAGAGAGAGATACAGAGAGAGAGAGGAAGACGGAAAGAGAGGGAGGGAGAGGAAGAAGGAAAGAGAGGGAGGGAGAGGAAGCCAGAAAGAGAGGGAGGGAGAGAGAGAGAAAGACTGAAAGAGAAGGAGGGAGAGTGTAATATAGTTGACCACACCAGGTAGAAAGTTCAAGGATGAAGGATTTATTGTTGAGATTCACCAATATAAGACACGTCCTATCCACACAGCATCCAAGCAGCAACTGACTAATCAACATTCTCTAAGAGCTTCGATGAGTAACATTCTAGAACAGTACAAGTAGGAGATAGCTTGAATAATAATAGTTAAACATTAAATTGAACATAACATGAGAACACTTTTTAAAGTGAAGATATTACACACCTTTCCCCTTTACATAATTATAGTGAGACAAAGTCACGAAGGGACACATGAATCTTCTTACGACAACAACTCTTCCGTAAGATGGGTTTTTGATAGACAACTCTTCGCGTATTTCAGGTACATAAGGGATTTTATCACGTAGAGGAGCAATCCTACTTAAATTCCAAATGCGACCATCGTTTAGTTTAACATCATTCTAAAAGATTTCTTTAACAACAAATGGAGAAGAAAATTTAGAAAGACCACCAGATTTCTCGGGTAAACAAACTTTCACTTTGTCTCCCACACGTACATGGTATGTGAAACAGCATGTCTAGCGTCAAAATAATCTTTCCTTTTCAAAGTATTCAACTTTTGTGAATCCTTACAATGAACAGCATCAGAAGCACCAACACCTGAAAACTCTTCTGAATTAGCAATAATGCGTTTATCTCTCATCCAAGACTGAAAGAGTTGTCTATTGGGACTGCGCCCTCTAAACAGTTCAAAAGGAACTTTGTTAGTGGTGGAATTGGGCGTGAGACGGTAGACTCTCACAAGTTCTGCAATTTCTAACCTCCAGTCTTTTCCTTGAAGTTTGGCCAACTGTATAGACACTTAGAGGACACGATTAAACCTCTCTACCATCCCATTGGTCTTGGGATGATAGAGAGCACACCGTTTATATCTGATACCATTCTTTGACAAATACTCCAAATAGGTCCTAGCAGATCAAGAGCAACTTCTTCCCAGCACCTAGTAAGCTCCTCACGTATCACCATGGGTTGAACTCTCGTCATTAATGTTTCATCACACGTATTGCACACTGCACAATTACTCACCAATCGTTCAACTTGAAGATCAATGCCAGGCCACCAGAAATGTAGGCAAATTCTTTCTTTGGTTTTTGAAACACCCAGATGTCACAGAAGTGCCTGATGAATGATTCTTGATCTGACAGAACCGGGAGGCACAAGCTTCATACCCCTCCATAGAACTCCAGAACTGATAGACAATTCATCACGAGCATTCCAATATTTGCGAACTTCCTCATTTAGACCCTTCATACTTTTCCACCCTTCTTTTACCAACTGAGATACCTTTGTGAGAACAACATCAATACTCAACTAATCTTTCCACTCTTTTTCACTCAAAACATCTGTTATTATTTCACATAATGTACATTTTTATCGTCATCCCACAAATCACCCAGATTTTCGGGATTAAGATTTGAATTGGTTTGGACAAGGCGAGAAAGACAATCTGACACTTTGTTTTCTACTACAGGTATGTAATTCACCATAAAATCATAATCCTGGAGGGCAACAATCCACCTGCAAATTCTTGAAGAAACAGCTTCTAAACTCTTTTTAGTAAACAAGTCTTTCAATGGTTTGTGGTCTGAGCGTACAATAAAAGAGCTACCCCACAGAAACTTCTTTAATTTCCTAATGGCCCAGAAAATACATAGAGTCTCTTTCTCTATGACTGAGTACTGAACTTCTGGTCCTACTAGTGTCCTAGAGAGAAACATAATGGTCACTTCTTTACCATCTTTGACTTGTTTAAGGACTGCACCGAGCCCCTTTGAACTAGCGTCAGTAAGCAAGACTGACTTAGCTGTAGTATCAAAACTGCGTAGTGAAGGTGCACTACCCAAAGCACTCTTAATATCATCAAACTCCACCTGGCATTTAGGAGACCACACCCTTCTTTAAAAGTGACCTTAGAGCGAAAGCGCGTGAGGCAAACTGAGGAACAAATTTATTATAGTATTGATTGGGTGTCCGTGGTGTGCCCTGAGGTGCTACCGGGACCTGTGTTTTAATTTGTATCTGTTTGTGCATCTATTGAATGCTGTGATTTTGTGCTTAACTTGCTTTTTAAATTGTGCAGCTACCCCCCCGAGCAGTGTCATCCTTTTTAGCTGATTTGCGCCAGTTATTCACTTTCATTTGCTGCCCGAGTGTTGGAGCGCGCGCTGGGACTTAGAAGCGCCGCGTTCACTCACCTTTGACCCCGCCTCCCGGTCCGTCCCACTGCAGCCGATCAAGGTGCTGCCTGAGATCTGGACTCGGTGCACCCGCCATCTTGGGTGAGGAGCAGTCGAGCGGACTAGCGCTCGGCCCCTCCCGCCCTCAGCCCTACAAAAACCCCAGTCCAGACGGCAAGCCCAATTGATTGGGTGTCCGTGGTGTGCCCTGAGGTGCTACCGGGACCTGTGTTTTAATTCGTATCTGTTTGTGCATTTATTGAATGCTGTGATTTTGTGCTTAACTTGCTTTTTAAATTGTGCAGGTACCCCCCCCTGAGCAGTGTCATCCTTTTTAGCTGATTTGCTCCAGTTATTCACTTTCATTTGCTGCCCGAGTGTTGGAGCGCGCGCTGGGACTTAGAAGCGCCGCATTCACTCACGTTTGACCCCACCTCCCGGTCCGTCCCACTGCAGCCGATCAAGGTGCTGCCTGGGATCTGGACTCGGTGCACCCGCCATCTTGGGTGAGGAGTAGGCGAGCGGACTAGCGCTCGGCCCCTCCCGCCCTCAGCCCTACAAAAACCCCAGTCCAGACGGCAAGCCCAATTGATTGGGTGTCCGTGGTGTGCCCTGAGGTGCTACCGGGACCTGTGTTTTAATTCATATCTGTTTGTGCATTTATTGAGTGCTGTGATTTTGTGCTTAACTTGCTTTTTAAATTGTGCAGGTACCCCCCCCCCCTGAGCAGTGTCATCCTTTTTAGCTGATTTGCGCCAGTTATTCACTTTCATTTGCTGCCCGAGTGTTGGAGCGCGCGCTGGGACTTATAAGCGCCGCGTTAACTCACCTTTGACCCCGCCTCCTGGTCCGTCCCACTGCAGCCGATCAAGGTGCTGCCTGGGATCTGGACTCGGTGCACCCGCCATCTTGGGTGAGGAGCAGGCGAGCGGACTAGCGCTCGGCCCCTCCCGCCCTCAGCCCTACAAAAACCCCAGTCCAGACGGCAAGCCCAATTGATTGGGTGTCCGTGGTGTGCCCTGAGGTGCTACCGGGACCTGTGTTTTAATTCGTATCTGTTTGTGCATTTATTGAATGCTGTGATTTTGTGCTTAACTTGCTTTTTAAATTGTGCAGGTACCCCCCCCCCCGAGCAGTGTCATCCTTTTTAGCTGATTTGCGCCAGTTATTCACTTTCATTTGCTGCCCGAGTGTTGGAGCGCGCGCTGGGACTTAGAAGCTCCGCATTCACTCACCTTTGACCCCACCTCCCGGTCCGTCCCACTGCAGCCGATCAAGGTGCTGCCTGGGATCTGGACTCGGTGCACCCGCCATCTTGGGTGAGGAGCAGGCGAGCGGACTAGCGCTCGGCCCCTCCCGCCCTCAGCCCTACAAAATGGTCCACCCCCCCAGGGAGCGCAGCGGAAGGGCGCAGCGGGCACGCCGTCAGCGCGCCGAAGTCGCGCCTAAGTCCAGCTCGTCTGCGCCCGTCCGCGGCCGGACGGGGCCAGGGGCCAGGGATGTTGTTACTCCCCTTACCTATTCACCCTCTGCCCTCAGGAATCTACAATATGCACATTGAGTATTACCTCCGGAGAGCCATTATCGTATCTCATCACTTGGTATCGCGCGCAAAGCATCTCTCCCACGTCCCAGCTGTAAGCCCTCCGTCTGCCCCAGCACTAGCGAAACGCGCATCCGCTTATTATATTTAAATACACGCTCATTTGTAAAACACCAGGCTGATCTCTTTCTTCTTATTATTGATAAAAGCCCTGACATCCTTCTAATCACCGAGACCTGGCTGACTGATGATTCTCTTTCTGACATCCTGGCAGCATTGCCCCCCGACTACTACATGCTCAATATGAACCGACCCTCGGGTCGCGCTGGTGGTGGGGTAGCAGCTGTCATACGAAAGGAGCTTAAATTCATCTCCAAGTCCTCTTTTACCCTTGCCGATGTGGATAACCTTATCATCAGTCTAGAAACTGGGGAGGGAGCTCTTACCCTTATTGTTCTCTATCGCCCCCTCATCCTATGCCTCTGTTTCCTGTCGCCTTTAGCGAATAGCTAGCCAATCTGATTACTTCATCTGCCCGAGTCGCTATCCTCGGCGACTTCAACTACTGGTACAATGATAGCGACGCCGGCCCTCATGCGTCCGAGCTGTTTGAAGTTCTTTCCAACCTTAATCTGACCCAACTGGTTACTTCTCCTACCCATATCAGGGGCCACATCCTAGATCATATTTGGACCCACAACCTCACGCTTTCCTATCCTGTGACCACTCCTTGTATCTGGTCGGACCATTACATGATCGAGACCTCGATCATAGTCAGGGGTCGTGTAAAGGTCCCTCCTCTGGTGGGTGGGGTCACTCGTAAATGGAGCGCCCTTGATTCCCAAGGCTTTCTTTCCTTCCTGGCTGAGACTCGCCCCCTGCCGCGTAGTGTCGCGACTGTCCACACACTGGAGGACGATTTCTCCAGTTGGGTCACCAAAGCCAGCAACCACTTCGCCCCCCTCTCCAGATTCCCTCGCTCCCGGCACAGCAAGTCACATAAGTGGTTTAATACCACACTGAAAATGCAGCAACTCGAACTGCGCCAGATGGAGAGTAGGTGGAGACGTAATTACTCTTCCATCGATAGAGAGGTATACGTCGCTGCACGGAAAAAATATAAAAGTGCAATTATAGCAGCAAAATGCTCACATATTTCTGAAGTCCAAGGAGATTTTCAGAGTCATGAGTGAGCTCACGTCTGATGCCAGAACCCTTCCTTCTCAGGCCCCTACCCAAGAGTCCTGCAACGCCTTAAATAGTTTTTTCATTGAAAAAATTATCAAGATCAAGAACACTATTCCTCCCTTCTCTCACGCCGCCATATCAGCCTCCTCCCCTGGAAACCCATTTTCACTGTCATATCTCCCCGTCCTTGACCCTGACACTCTGGCCAAACTCGCTGCCTGAGTCAAATCTGGCTCGCCCAACGACTGTTGTCCCCCTTCTGTCTTCCACGACATCTGCCTCGCTTTGCCGGATTGCATTTTGCCTCTGTTAAATACCTCTCTCGAGACGGGCATGGTGCCTAACTCCTTTAAGGAGGCTGTCTTGGTGCCTCTGTTGAAAAAACCCGGAGCCGACCCGGCGGACCTTGCCAACTATCGGCCTATCTCCCTTCTGCCCTATCTGTCCAAACTCCTGGAGGCACATGTCACCAGCTGCCTCTCTCAATTTATCGAGTGTTCCAACTACCTCGAACCTAATCAAGCCGGGTTTAGACCAGCCCACTCCACCGAGGCTGTGATCCTGGCAGTTATGGACTCTCTGAGGGTTAATGCCGACAGAGGGACGCCCCAGGCGCTCGTCCTATTGGACTTGTTGGCTGCGTTCGACACGGTGGACCATAACATCCTTCTCCACCGTGTCGAGCAGGCCAGCATTCGGGGCCTGGCCTCTGCCTGGATTAAATCCTTTTTGTCGGGCAGAACCCAGGCGGTTCGTTTAGGCCCATTCACGGCCGCTAAGGAACCATCCACCTGCGGAGTGCCCCAGGGATCATCCCTGTCCCCTCTGCTTTTTATTCTTTATCTCCAACCGCTCATCCATTCTCTGAAGAGGTGGGACATCATCGTTTTCAACTATGCGGACGATCTGCAAATTATCTTCCCCCTCAACACCCCCAATGCAGCTCTCAATTGTCAAGCGGTTATGTTACACATCCAGCAATGGATGAATCATAACCAGTTCAAGCTGAACCCGGGGAAAACAGAGCTAATCCTCCCGGGTAACAGCCCCATTCAATGGGGCCCACAGTTTTGGCCGGTAGAGCTTGGCTCCCCGCCTGTTCCGGCTAGGTCGGCAAAGAGTCTCGGGGTTATCATTGACACTGAGCTCTCCCTCAAGCCCCAGGTGGGTGCTGCTGTGTCATCATGTATGTTTCAGCTAAGAAAAATCAGGAAAGTCGCCCACCTCCTTACATCTGAGGCCCTGATACAAGTCTTGATTGCCCTGGTGCTCTTCCGCCTGGACTTCTCAAACTCTCTGTACCATGGCCTACCCAAATTCCTTCTCCATAGGCTCCAAATTGTGCAGAACCAGGCGGCCAGACTGGCCTATAAAATCCCAAAGTGGCAGTCTGCGAAACCGTTACTTCGCAAACTCCACTGGTTGCTGGTTGAACAGAGGGCTGCTTTTAAGATCGGCTGCCTGACATTTAAAGCTATGTTCGGGACCTCTCCCGCCTTCCTTAAATCCCTGATCACCCTCTACTGTCCGGCACGCAACCTACGGTCTTCTCATCGTCAGCTTTTAGTCGCCCCCCCCAATCAAACTCAAAAAATTCGGCGGCCGTAGATTTGCTCACTTGGTCCCCAAACTCTGGAACCCGCTGTCCCCCCTGCTTAAATCTTCTAAATCCCTTCTTGAATTCAGAAAACTCCTGAAAACTAGTCTCTTCACACAGTCCGGTTAGACCCCCTCCCTCGTATTTCCCAGCACCCAATCAGCGCTAGGAAACTCATGGTGTCAGAGCGCTATAGAAATTCCCCTTAAGATAAGATAAGATAAGAGTCTTCTGCCATACTAGGAAAGTGATCAACTCATCTCTGGGGTTCTGAAAGACCCTCAATGGTTTTCACCAAATGATCTTGTGGTTTCACACCCTCCTTAGTTAGTTTATGTCCTTAGTAGTCATGTTCCGAAAGATTGAACTTGCACTTATTCTCACGAAGAGTTAAACCACGAGACTTAAACCTAGTTAAAACAGCACTGAGTCTCTCATCATGTTCTTTCTGTGACGAAACATGTATCAGAACATCGTCCTGATATATTTTAACGCCTGCTAACCCATGCAGGACGTCTTCCATAGCTCGTTGGAAGACAGAAGCAGCTGAATTGAGACCAAAAGGAAGGCGTGAAAACTTATAGGTCCCAAAAGGCGTGATGAAAGCTGTCAAATTCATGGAATCGCGATCTGTCTTGATTTGATGGTATGCTCCTCTTAGGTCTAAGGTGTAAAATACCTCTGCCCCTTCTAGTTGAGTCAACATCTCCGTGTGGATGTAGTGGTAGCAGCAGCATGCATCTGCGCCAGGCCTTGTGGCACCAATGCCAGGAGGATGGTCTTAAGGTCATTGAGGAACCCAGCTACCACTCGCTGGTGTGCAGCCGTGGCAGCCGCTCTTTCAGCATGTGCCCACTCCACGGTCTTCATTACACTCCGTATGTTTCCCTACTACCGTGTGACATCGCTAGAGCCACTCTGACTGGACAGTTGTTTGATTCTCTGAGTCAGGGCTCCAGCGATGTCAGCCATGGTCCATCGGAGAGAATGGAGTGGACTGTGGGTGTCCGTTAGGGACTGTGAGTGGTCCCTGATGGGATTTAGACACCCACGTATGGCATCTAGTTGGGCTGCCATGCGGTCATAGCCCACCCGCACCTGTTCAGCCAGATTCTCCTGGCACCCCTACACATGGCTTTGGAAGGTCATGTGTTCTTCGTGGGGGTCCTGGGAGGCATCCGTGCCATGGTGGTGGGTGCTGCCTGCTGTGTGGCCTGTGCAGGGGGTGGGGTCTCCTCGTAGCAGCTGGGCTGCCCTGCTCTTGGAGGTGGGGTGTGGAGGCTCTCCACGAGCTGTTGGAGGGCATCGGAGTCGAAGCTGTGGTGGTCCACTTCGTCATCAGAGAAGAGAGGTTCGGGCTGCTCTACAGGAGGTGTTGATTCTCCCTCTGCAATGTGAAGGGGAGATGCAGTTTAACATTGTGTTCACATGTATGTTTTTGCATTGTACATGTTTTCATACAGACTGCATGACTATGTACATTGTGTCTGTTTGGGAGGAGCTGCCCATTTGATGGGGGTCAGTGGACATTTCGACAACATAACGGATGTGTGTTTGTACTTGTACATTGTTAATTCACATTTCCCTGCAATGCCAAATGTGATTGGCCAGTGTCTACACACAAGCGGCACCAGTTGTGTCCTGTGTTCTGTTGTGGACATGTTGCGGTTTGTACCAAATTGTTGTCAGTGTTGATGTGCTCTGCATGTTATGTGTGTGTGTTGCATTTAGGGGGAGTCACCCCTGCAGCTGTGATTTTGCTGCCCCTTCTCTATTTCATGTGATGTGCCTTTGACTTCTGTGCTTGTGCAGTGCTGAGATGTTGCATACTTGGGTACATTAGTCTCTTGCTGAGAGGTGGGGGCTGGGGCATGGTTTGTCCACAGATGTGCTCAGATCAAGTGTACATGTGTGCCATTTGTGCCCACCTCCACTCGTCCCCCAAGTCCCTGTTCGTTACTCACCCTGATGCTGTTGTGTCCGGTCATGTTGAGCAGTGTCCAGTCCCCCAATTCCTGCCACCGTCCACACTGATGACTGTGGACACCAATTCCGCCATATCGTCCAGCTCCTTCTATGGCGCAGGACTTCCACCTCCAGTCTGCACTGCTGCCTTCCGGTTGTTGGCAAGTTTCAGCTTCGTTTTGCGCTTGACATCATTCCAGCGCCTCTTGTCCTCTTCCATTGTCCTCTACAGCACTCCCACTGCATTCACCTTGTCCACGATGGACTGCCATTGTCCATTTTTGGTTGCCAGTGACACAGTGAAGGTGGCGAACAATTGTTGATGGTGTTCTACCGCCTCCGTTATCAGGTTCCTGTTTTCCTGCCGACTGAACCTTCCTACTATTCTTCTCCTTGGCCTTCCCTGACCTCGAGGTCACTGGCTGGTCCTCCGGGGGGCTTGTGGGGTTCTGGTTGTCCTCCGCACTCACTCCGGCAACACCCATTGTGCTTCCCTGTTGTTTGGAATTTGTTTGTGTGGTTTTTTTCTACTTTTATGGTGATTTTTTCCACCTGATATGTGTGAATTACAGGCCTGTTGCTGGTTTTTGCTGATTTTTGTATCGCGATTGGCCTCATTGCAGCTTTTTTTGCATTCCTGTTTTGCATTTTTGTGGCATTGCATTGGTTTTAACGCGGTCATTTGACGTGTTATTGTGAGACAATCGCATGGTAACGCTGTGTTGTGAATACTCAGTTAACACGGCGGTAATTTCCCCACGATAGACTGCGATGTTGAAACTTGCGATGAGCTAATTGTGCGATAGTTATCACGTGTTCTTGAGAAAATCCCCCTTAGTCTCCAGGATGGTGTCTCAGTAATCTTAGAGTGCTGTTTACTGATTTTTTAAGGTTCTTTAATTGGTCACTTTGTACTTTTGGAATCCAGTTATTTTGGCCGAGTGCCTGGCAGAGATCTTTTTTAGGTGATGAGGCACATAGGTTTAATAGTGTAGTGGTGAAGCTTTCCCAGTTAGTTATGTAGCCCTTTGTGCCCACTTCTTGTGTCTGGAAAAGCTCAATTGCTGTTGTTGACAGGGCCTCAACGTTTGACGCTGCACATTTGATTCTCCCAAGGTTTGAAGTATAAATGGATTGCAAGATTGCTTGTGGGTGGATACAAGGAGGTGCAGCTGCTCATAGCAGGATTTCTCAGTACTCAGAAGCAAAAAACAAGATTTTATCAATATAAGATTAACATTTTACAATCACTTAAAACTGTTGCACGGGGGGCGTGGCTAGCCGACAACCGAGATGGCCACTCTGGGGTAGAGCTCCGGTTGGCTGCCGGCTAATTGCCCACAGAAATCCGCTACACAGATCCGTCTGACCAGTATAATCGAGGTCAGAAGAGCCCCTTGAGACACAGATCACCCGGAGCTATCCATGAGGTGATTTGATCATCGGATGCAAGTGCCAACACCAATTTCATTCCACAGCCGGGAGACGAGGGCGGGCCTGGCGGTGAAGACTTGCGGCCTGTGCTGTGGCAGAGTAGAGCGCTGGGAGCCGTCAGCCCGGGACGCTACTCGAGACTGCCGGATTTCCTTGCCGTGGGAAGGCACGGCCTGGACACATCTAGAGGCGCTGGGAACCACTGAGCTGTGTTCCGATCTGCTGGTGAGTTGCGTCAACCCGGGGCACCCTACTTAAAGCACTTGGGCTGAGCGGATTACGCGGGACAGTGCTGTCTGAAAGATCCGAGCGCCGAGGGAGGGCTGGGGGACGTCCTCTACAGCTTTGCAACCCCGCTTGTTAGTGGGGATAATGTGGAGAACAATGGACGCCTAGAAGCCAGTGAGGCCGGCTCTCCTGGACAGGATCTCCCCCTCTCCCTTTCTTTTCTCTAGCTGAAGGTCTGCCACTACAGGGAGTGGGGGGCTCAACTCACTAGCAGCGGGCAGTGACGCTCCTTGAACTGCCCTGTGCACTGATGCCGGGGCGGCATTGACCCCAAGAAGGAACTCCACGAGGCCCAGGCTGCGCCGGCCATACACTTCACCGGCTGCCATTTTGGGACACGCCGCAGTAAGGACAAGTGCCCAGCAGCTGCAAGACGTTCTGTGGTTGTGCTCACGCGCCCCCTGATATCCTTACTTTTGCCGTTTTCTTCTTGAGGTGGAGGAGCAGGACACAATGGCCACATCAAGGGGTCCCAAGCCATCCACTCTCCAAAAGTTGTCTAAATATGCCAACTCCAAATCCGGAGACTTTAAGGTGATTCAACCGGAGGAAGGTACGAAACGGAAGTCAACGGATGAAGGCCCGACACTGGCGGACATAATGGAGGCGGTACAGGGGGTCAGCACGGCGCTGGAGCTCAAAATTGATACTGTCTCCATAGATGTCAACTTGATCCGTACTGATCTGAGAACAATGGGGGACCGAGTCAAGACAAATGAAGGGTCCATCGGTTCGCTTACGACTTCCACCAAACGCCTGGAGTCGGTGATCAAGACTTTGCAAGCCCAGACTACTGACCTCGAAACCCGGCTAGAAGATTATGAAGGGCGCACAAGAAGAAACAGCGTCCGCATTTTAGGAGTTCCCGAACGGGCGGAGGGGCCGGCTACTGATCTTTTTGGGGAAGACTTAATCCAAAATCATTTACAACCACGGCCCCTTTCCAACTACTTCTCTGTCGAACGTGCCCACAGAGTACAGGGGGGCCGTCCGAAGCCAGGCGCTCCCCCTCGTCCCATCTTGGTGCGAATCTTCAATTTTCGGGACCGGGACGTTATCATCCAGGCTGCTACGAATGGTCCACCCTTAAAATACGAGAATTCCAGCATAACCTTGTTTCCAGACTTTACTCACAAGGTGCAGTTGAAATGTCGCTCCTTCCAGGAAGTCAAACGTGCTCTTTGGGGGCATAATTTGAAGTACGCCATGCTCTTCCCAGCAAAGCTACGGGTGCAGGTGGACGGCAAGTCTCTGTTCTTCCAGCCCCCAGAGGAGACCTGGGACTGGTTAGGGAGGTGGAGATCAGCTTCGGACCAGGACGCTGTTTCCCGAGAACACACACAAAACTCCTAACGTCCTCCAGGGAGATTTAGTTGAACTCGGAAGGTGCAGGTAGCAAAGTAATCAACGTAAATTGGGACTCATTCCTTGTATCTTGTAAGTGACTGTGACATTATTTGAGCCTCTGGGTCGCATTCCTGGGGCGCTGTGGTCGAGATTCGTTTGTTAAGTGCATACTGGGTTATGTATATTTGTTTTTAGGTAATTATTTTTGCGTACACCTTTAGTCCACTCGAAACAGACTCCTGGAGGGAATGGGCTGATGGGTCGTGGGTTACTGAGGTGCTCGAGATCATAGACTCCCACTTAAAGTTGCTCGTTCTTTAGAGTTAGATTCTGGGCAGACGTATGGTTCTTTTGGGGGAAGAGGGTCGCATCTTGGGGACACGTTGGTTACGTAGCATTTCCCTCTAATCGGGTTCTTTATGGGTATCCATGTGCTCTGCAAATTGGGGTGGTGGGCAGTTCTGCATCCACGTTGCAGGGAGGCAGGGTGGGGACCCAGGGCGTTCTACAATGGGCGTTGTTTGGTTTTTGTTTTATGTTTTAAGCAATCTGTCTGTGATGCTCAGGTATATTTATACGATGATAGCTGATGCATATGGCGACTCTATCTATATGTCCTGGTTTAGTGCCCTAGTGTGTAATGTGATTCGTTAGCCCCGGTGGGAGTTGGGGCTCATGTTCCAAGATCCTAATGGGTGACACACCTACATTCTCCACTCCCCGGAGTCAAATCAAACTGGGATCGGATCAAAAAGTCTTACAATATTTGAAGCTGCACTCCCCAGAGCATATACTGCTTCAGGAGACACACATACAGCGTACCACATATAAGGCACTGAACCTTTGGGGCTACAAATTGCTCACCCATGCGGGTTACACTAAGGGATCCAGGAGGGTGGGTATCCTTGCAAGGTCTTCCCTTTCAGGTTAAGAAAGTCACACACGTCCCGAATGGATGATTTGTCACCGTCTCCGGGGATTGGGAGAGTCGATCGCTCAATGTGACCTCCCTGTATATTCCCCCTAAACTTCACTCTGCCACTTTGACCGCCTTGGGCTCGCACCTGTAAACTTACCTGATGGAGACACCTTATTGGGGAGGGGATTGTAACACCGCCATGATCGGAGAACTAGACCGTTTGTCTTCTCCCCGATCTGAGTCACAGGGGAAACTGCTCTCAGAATTTTTGTTGGCTCTTGGACTGATTGACCTGTGGCGTACTCTCCGCCCCTTAGATCGGGAGTATACCTTCCTGTCCAGAGTTCATGGGAGACTGTCCCGTATTGATTATCTTTTCTGTCAAGCCTCCCAGCTTTCCATGGTTGGGGACATTTCCTTTTTACCCAGGGGCATATCCGATCATTCCCCGATCCTGGCGCATTATGGTGGGGCTCCTCCCCGTTTACATCGAGAGATGGCCCTTAACCTTTGGTATCTCAAAGTTCCGGACATACGAGATAAGTTGAAAAAGGCCACGGCCGACTATTTTGCAGAAAATTAGGGCTCCGTTGATTCAGATGTCACGCTGTGGGAGGCATATAAGATGGTGATTCGTGGGTGTGCGGTGGCAGCGGTGGCAGGCCACCGCAAGGAAAAACGTAAGCTTCTAAAAGATATTGAATCAGAGGTGGCTAATCTTGAAAGTGATCTTATTACATCTGCTTCCCCCCAATACTTCGCATTGGCTTGCAGTGAAGCAGAAGGAATACCACGATATCGCTAGTGAGGCAGCCAGGGCACACTACTGTTCGACCCAATATAGGGTATATGAAATAGGGGATAAAGCCAGTAAGTTATTGGCATGGTTAGATAAGCAAGAAGCAGCCAATAGGTGGGTGGATGAATTTGAAGCTCCGGATGGAGAGAGACATAGCGACCGGGACGGAATTACAGAGACTTTCGCCAATCATTTTGAACATCTCTACATCCCTACATCTACTTCTACCCAGAAGGAGGCCACCAATTTACTTTCCACCCTCCCCCTACCGAGCTTAGACCCCCAGGATGCGGGGGACCTTGATGCTCCCCTCGATTCTGAGGAGGTGTCGAAAGCTATTGGGGCCTTGCATTCTGGAAAGGCCATGGGACCTAGTGGCCTCCCAATCGAGCTATACAAAGTGGCCTCGCCGGTTATAGCTCTGTATCTCCTGCGAATGTACAATGAAAGTGTCGAAGATGGGACCCTCCCCGAAACACAACGCTTTGCTAACATAGCAGTTATATATAAGGAAGGGAAACCCCGAGATCAATATGGCTCCTATCGACCGATTTCCTTTCTCGACCCTGAGGTCAAAATCCTGGCTAAACCTTTGGCTCTTCCCCTGTCACCCCATTTACATAAATTGATCCACCCGGACCAATCAGGCTTTATGCCAACCAAAAATACGGCACTCAATCTCCGCCGCCTCTTCGGAGTGTTGGGCAGGGCCTCCACCATACATGAAGACGCGATAATTATGTCCCTAGACGCTAAAATGGCGTTTGATATTGGAATGGCGATTTTTATTTGCCTCCTTAGAGAGATATGGTTTTGGTCCACGCTTTATGGCCTGGGTACGTTTATCGTATTCCATGCCCTTGGGCCGCGTTACATTCAATGGTGGCAGGTCGGCAATTTTCGAACTGGGGAAGAGCACGAGGCAGGGCTGTCCCCTGTCACCGCTGCTCTTTGCGTTAGCGCTGGAGCCCTTAGCGGCATGGATTAGATGGGATCCGTCCATCCGTGGACTAAATTGGGCTCCGGACAGGTCGGATAGAATATCCCTCCAAGCAGATGATATTCTCTTGTATTTAGCCAAGCCCTGGTCTTCGTTTCACTCAGTGCTCCATATCCTGGCCCTTTTCTGGAAATACGCGGGCTACACTATTAATTCAGACAAATCCTTGATATATGTCCTCAGTGGGAATCCTTCCGGGGTTGTATGGCCGGTATTGTCACAGAGGGATTCCGTTATTTGGGTATCTAAGCCACGACCGACCAGGATGCCTTCCACAGGAGAAATCTCCGTCCTCCCCTACATCGCCTTCGAGCAGATGTGCAACATTGGAGAGAGCAAACCCTTACCCTACTTGGAAGGGCAGCCCTTTTTAAAATGATGCACTCTCCAGTTTTCTGTACGCCCTGCAGAATACACCATGTCCAGTTTTACCGCATTATTTTTTAACGATTGATTCGGATGTCCGCTCCCTGTTATGGAATGGCGGCACTCCCCGGATTGCATTGGATAAACTCCTACGTAGCTGGTATGATGGTGGTATTGCTCTAATAAAACATATTATTGGGCCTTTCAGTTGGTGGTCCTCAATCACTGGGCCCATCGTCCTGTGACGGATCCAGCGTATAGAATGACCGTTTTAATATGAAGGCAGGTAATTATATGAGGGCACTATACGGCGGGCCCGAGTACCTATATTTCCTCCCACCTCCACTACAGTTTCAATTTGGCATGCAGCTACCACCGCCCTGGGTTGGAGGGGTAAAATTTCAAGAGTTACTCCATTATTGGAATCCTGTCACCGAGGGATGTTGTCAAACCATCCCGGTTTTGATAAATGGGACCTTATTGGTCTCTCTGCAGTTGGAGACATGTGGGGGAAGGGCATGGTTGTTTCATTTGCTGAATTACAAGCCAAATACCAGTTGCATGAGGGGGAAACATTCTGCTACCTACAAGCACGTAGCGCACTCACCAAAGTCCTCCCCAAAGGCTCTGATCTCTCTGTTTCATCACCTTTAAAAGATAGACTCCTAGACAACTACCTGCCAGATAAGGCTATTATTTTTATCGCAAGATACTTATTAATCTGCCAGAATCACTCGATAAAATTCGCAAGAAATGGGTGGCCGACTTAGGGGACATACCAGATGAGGATTGGAGGGAGGCCCTGCCATCTCCTAGGGAAGTGGCAATCAGGTCCTGATTTAAATGTATTCAACTGAAACTATTACATAGAGCCTATTAAACCTCCACAGCTGTGGTTAAGATGGGATTCACAACCTCCCCACTTTACCCTCGTGCTTGTGGTGTTGTGGGCACTTTTCTACATCAATGGTGGGACTCCCCGGTTCTCCAACACTACTACATCCATGATGTCCCGAATATGTCAGAAACCAATAGGGCTTTCCCCTAGGCTCTGTCTCTTAAACATCTGGGACGCCACAGATCTGAATCGCACCGAACAAATGTGGGTCTCTCTGGGCTGTATTGTAGCAAAGAGGAACATTGCCAGAACATGGAAGGGAGGAGTCGTGCCCCGACGTACGGACTGGACTACAGATATGGATTGGTGCATGCAAGCAGAGAGGGTGATATATGAAGGTAGAGGCTGTCCAGGCAAATGGACTAGACTATGGGGCCCATGGAATGAGTATAGAGGACTCTTATGTACCCCCTTTGCAGATGATACTCCGTATAATGTCGATAGGGAGTCCCCTTAGAGATGTAATACTATGTGATATTTATATGTCATCGCTACTGTTTATTTAGATTTTATTGATCATATATGTGAAGCATTTATTTTGAATGATGTGTCCTATTTGACGGCTGCTTTTTTCAGACGTCGTTTTTCATTGTATTGTTATTTTATGTTCATATTAAAAAGATTTAAAAATAAAAAAACTGTTGAACGCACCAGATATATATATGTGTATATATATATATATATATATATATATATATATATATATATATATAAGGGACGTTATAGTTAGGCTGACATTTAACTCATACAAAACCAGAGAAATTCAGCCATTATAGTTAGCTGAGCTAACTATTACTCGCGCCACTGCAATGCACTGCTGATGACGTCACATATTACATCACTCATGACATGGTCAGTGACATCACTGCCGTGCAGGCCGATATAGCCCTGGGGACCCTATCCCCCGGCGCATGGCCACATCCTTTTTATTTTTTAAATGGGTAGGGGAGCCTGTGCGGCCCCCTTATCCGGGCCATTTTAGGCCCCAGGGACCCCATCCTCTGGGGAAAGGCCACATTCTTGGGGATTGCGGGGGAAGCCCCAAAGTGGGGTCCCTGCCGGCTCCCCGCCTCCTGTGGGAGCTGCAAACATGCAGCTAGTTCTGCCCAAAAGCAATTCTGCTTTCAATGCTCTCGCTTCCATGAAGCAAAGCAGTTTGCTATGGTATCTCCCGCCATGCCATAGCAAACTGCAGTGTCCCGGGGTGGGCACCCTGGGACATTGCTGGAGCTGGCCGTGGCGGTCCCCAGGGCCATTTATGGCTTTCTTTGTAGCTCCAGGGAGGTGGTGGTCCCCAGGGCCGGTGGATTGCAACGGACCACTGCCTTTATTTGATTTCTGCCACGGGGGTGGTCCCCAGGGCTGCGTGGGAGTCATGAGCCCCTATACATTCTATTTAATATGTAGCCTGTGGAGGTGGTGGTCCCCGGGGTAGCGGGGGGTACATGACCCCCTGCATTTTATTAAAAATAGCGGTGGTGGGCCCTGGAGCTGCTGGGGCTGCATGGGGGGCTAGAACGCCCCCACGCATTCTATTTAATATGTAGCCCGAGGAGGTGGTGGTCCCTGGGTCAGCAATGGGCATATGCCCCCGCATTTTATTGAAAATAGCCCTGGGGATGTGGCGGTCCCCAGGCTGCGGGGGACCGCACCGGCCCCTGCATCTGATTTCAACATTGCTCCGGGACCTGGCCCACCCGGGGGCTTCATGAAAACAAAGCGCAAGAGTCTGCGCTTTGTTTAAAAAAAAACACATTTTAAACGGATTCACGGATCTAACACGAATCCCGCCGAAAAAAAAAAAGCAGGACTAGGGGGTCAAGGTGTTTCTACCCTGCCCCCTTTTCTTAATTGTTTATGTGTTTGAACCTGTTTCCTTGTTACTCAGTTCAACCGAATACTAAGATGGAAGCCAACACTTCCTGGTTTGAACTGTTGGCAGTTAATCAGATTGCAGGCTCGAGATCGGGAGCGTTCGCGGATCCTCTGCGGCCACAGTTGTATATCCGAGAAATGTTTAAATTTCTCAGGAACTACTGAACAGATTTACACCATTTAACCCTTGAGTGCTCACAACAGAGCAGTTCCGTCATGAGTCACGGTGGGCGTGTGCTCATGACGGAACCGCTCCGTCATGGCACCCACCCATGGGGGAAGCACTGGCGCTCCCCCCATGGGCAGCCCATCTAGCCTCCCCAAAGGGGGATGGCAGCGGAAGAGTTTCCACTGCTGTACGCCTCACACTGCTGCATGCTGCATACTGTTGCACACCTCACTCTGCTGCATGCTTCACACTGCTGCACGCCTCACACTGCTGCACACTGCTACATTACTCACACTGCTGCACGCTGAACACTGCTGCAAGCTGCTGCACGCCACACTGCTGCACGCCACACACTGCTGCACGCCACACACTGCTGCACACCACACACTGCTGCACACCACACACTGCTGCACGCCTCACACTGCTGCATGCCTCACACTGCTGCATGCCTCACACTGCTGCACGCCAC
This sequence comes from Lissotriton helveticus, assembly GCF_964261635.1. Taxonomy (NCBI): domain Eukaryota; kingdom Metazoa; phylum Chordata; class Amphibia; order Caudata; family Salamandridae; genus Lissotriton; species Lissotriton helveticus. The sequence goes on from NC_136057.1 coordinate 418,665,433, forward strand.
ACACTGCTGCACGCCACACACTGCTGCACGCCACACACTGCTGCACGCCTCACACTGCTACACACCTCACACTGCTGCACGCCTCACACTGCTGCACGCCTCACACTGCTGCACACCTCACAACATCACCATATCACTCAGGGACACCACCACATCACTCTGGGACACCACCACATCACTCTGGGACACCACATCACCCTGGGACACAACATCACTTTTGGGACACCACCATATCACTCTGGGACACCACCACATCACTCTGGAACACCACCACAGACACCACCACATCACTCTGGGACACCACCACATCACTCTGGGACACCATCACATCACTCTGGAACACCACCACATCACTCTGGGACACCACCACATCACTCAAGGACACCACCACATCACTCAGGGACACTACCACATCACTCAGGGGCACCACCACATCACTCAGGGGCATCACTCAGGGGCACCACCACATCACTCTGGGACACAATCACATCATACTACTGCATGCTGCACACTGCCGCACGCCTCACACTGCTGCCCGCCTCACACTGCTGCACGCCTCACACTGCTGCACGCCTCACACTGCTTCATTACTCACACTGCTACATGCTGCACACTGCTGCATGCTGCACACTGCTGCACACCTCACACTGCTGCACGCCTCACACTGCTGCTGCATTACTCACACTGCTGCACGACACACACTGCTGCACACCACACACTGCTGCACGCCACACACTGCTGCACGCCACACACTGCTGCACGCCTCACACTGCTGCACGCCACACACTGCTGCACGCCACACACTGCTGCACGCCACACACTGCTGCACGCCTCACACTGTTGCACGCCGCACACTGCTGCATGCTGCACAATGCTGCATCCCTCACACTGCTGCATGCTGCACACTGCTGCACACATCACACTGCTGCATGCTTCACACTGCTGCACGCCTCACACTGCTGCACGCCTCACACTGCTGCACACTGCTGCACCACCACATCACTCTGGGACATAACCACATCACTCTGGGACACCACCACATCACTCTGGGACACCACCACATCACTCTGGGACACCACCACATCACTCAGCCCAACCACATCATCACTCAGCACCACAACAGCATCACTCAGCACCACAACAGCACTGTCCTTGCTTGCTACCAGCAAGCATTGCCATAGCCAATAGGACTCGCATAAGGAAAGTGTAAGCTATTGGCTTTGTAAATAACAATGATATTAATTTATATTTTTTCAAAGCCAACACATATTAAAAAAAATTGTCATTTACAATACCAATAGCTCACACTTTCCTAATGCGAGACCTATTGCATTGCAAATGCTTGTTGAGTCTTGCTCTGACCATGGTTCAGAGACTGACTCTGCATCTAAGGCAGGGAAGGGAGTGGAAGATTCAGGCAGTGAGTTTTCTCTCCACATGGAATCATTGGATAATGAAGCTACTCTCAGTGCGGATGAAGCTACTCTTAGTGCGGATGAAGTACTTGTTTTAGACCAGGACATTGATGTGCCGATAGTGCAGCAAGAGGCATCTGGGCTGCAGCTTGGGGCTGCAAGGTTTCCCGCTGGAAGTGATGACCTCTGGGTTGCCCCAGTCATGGTGCAGCCGGCATTGCCAGACTTTACTGGTGCTCCACGGTGTAGAGTGAATAATGAAAACGTTTTGCTGATAAATGTTTTTCAGTTGTTTATGGACAATGTATTTTTGGCAGAGATTGTTGAGCAGACTAATTTGCATGCTCACCAGTTTTTGAGGGACATCAGTGCCAGCCTTAGGCCCCACTCTAGAGCTACCCGGTGGACTCCCACAAATCTAGAAGAGATGAAGAAGTTCTTGGGTTTAACTTTTTTGATGGGCTTGCTAAGGAACCCATCAATATATTCATATTGGTCTACTGCTCCCTTGATGGGAACGGCTATATTTCTGGCAGTCATGAGTCATGATAGATATTTGCTTCTGCTTTGGATGCTGCATTTTGTCAATAATGGTTTAGCGTTGCCACAAGATCACCCTGAGTGTGACCGTCTTTTTAAGATTCGGCCTGTCATTGATCACTTTGTAGATTGATTTTCTGAGATCTATGCTCCAAGGAAAGAAATAGCAGTGGATGAGTCTTTGGTCTTGTTCAAGGGCCGCTTGGTGTTTAGGCAATACATTCCTAGTAAGAGGGCATGCTATGGAATTAAGCTGTATCAACTGGGTGACAGTGGGACTGGATATGTCTCTAATTTCAGGGTGTACACCGATAAGGAATCCAGGATTAACCTCCCTGGTTGTCCGTCCACTTTTGGAGTGACTGAGAAAATTGTGCGGGAAATTGGTAGAGAACTTTTTAACAAAGTTCACCATTTATTTGTAGATAACTTCTACACTGGTGTGCAGTTGTTCAGGGAATTGGCCAAAGTGGACACTGTTGCTTGTAGCACAATCTGCTCCAACCATAAAGGTTTCCCAAAAGAACTTGTTTGTCAAAAGCTTGTGCAGGGACAGTGCAGCGCGATGCGTTGCAAAGGAACTTCTAGCTGTGAAGTTTTCAGACAGGAGAGATGTCTACATGCTGACTAACATCCATGATGAAAGCACTTCACCTGTGACTGTTTGGGGTCAGGTTGCTGAAGCGCGCAAACCTGTGTGCATTTTAGACTATAATAGGCACATTGGTTTTGTTAATAGAGTAAATCAGAGGTTGGAACCTTACACTGCTCTTTATAAGGCTTACATTTTGTATAAGAAGTTGGCTATCCATCTTTTCCACCTGGCAACCTTTAATGCTTTTGTTGTATTCAAGTATTGTTGTCCTGAGTCAAAGATTACTTTTGCTACTTTTCAGGAGTCTGTAATAGGCAACCTTGTTGTAGTGGAACAGGCAAGTGTTCCTAGAGTTCGAGTGGTGGAGGATGTGGCTAGATTCAAAGATTGCCACTTTCCTGATCACATTCCTCCCACACCCTCCAAAGACTTTCCCAGTAGGAGATGTAGAGTCTGTTGGCGAAGAGGTACGCGGAAGGAGACTCATATGTACTGCCGAGTGTCCTTCTAACCCTGCTTAGTGTGTGCCTGCTTGTTTTAGAATGTACCACACGCAAAATAATTTTTGGGAGCATCCATGAGTGGTAAAGTGAACTGCCTGGTCTCTATTATTTTATATTTTTTGTTCTGTTTCAAGGTTGGCATTTGTGCAATGTATTTAGTTTCAGATTCTGTATTAGTAGATTTGTATCTATTTGCAATTTGTTTATGTTTTCTTTTTTGTATAAAAAAATCCTAAATGTGATGGTGGTGTGTGTAGACTGATGCTTGGCTGGTGGTGTGTCTGGACTGGCGCTTGGCTGGCAGTGTGCATGGGCTGGCGCATGGCTAGCAATGTGCGTGGACTGGAGCTTGGCTGGAGGTGTGTGTGGAATGGATCTTGGCTGGCGGTGTGCGTGGACTGGAGCTTGACTGGCGGTATGCCTGGACTGGCGCTTGGCTGGCAGTGTGCCTGAACTGGCGCGTGGCTGGTGGTGTGCGTGGACTGGCGTGTGGCTGTCGGTGTGCATGGACTGGCGCTTGGCTGGCGGTGTGCGTGGACTGGCACTTTGCTGGCGGTGTGCCTGGACTGGCGCTTGGCTGGAGGTGGGCCTGGACTGGCACTTTGCTGGCGGTGTGCCTGGACTAGTGCTTGGCTGGAGGTAGGACTGGACTGGCACTTGGCTGGTGGTGTGCGAGGACTGGCGCATGGCTTGTGGTGTGTGAGTAGTGACTTGCTGCTGGTCTCTACACTCACTCCTAGCCAAACGCCACTCCACGCAACCCACGAGCTGGTGTGGTTGTTGTTTCAGGAATGTGGGCATATGAAAGTGATGGGCCCTTGAATGGCGCTGTCTGCTGGTGTGATTGTTGTAAGGTGCTGGGCCCGCGGCTGACGGTGTGAATGGTTTTGTATGAGTCACACGTATGAAAGGTGTATGAATGGCCTGTAAAGGGGTTGGTGCCTTGTCCTGGCTTTACAGCTCACGAGTTGTGAGTCAATGGTTCAGTTTCTTGTCCTTTTAATTATTAACAGTGCATTTCATTTTGTGAAATCTATGGTTAATACAGCTGTATATACTGATCCTTCACTCACCCTCATGCCAAATCCAAACGGTATGTATGTGTGCTTCAGGAATGGTTGTGCAGAAATATTTGTCTTTACTGTCTTTCCTAAGCAGGGTGTACCTTGTCCCTTTTTGTGAATGTTGTAATGTGTTGGTTTCGTGCCTGGTGGTGTGAATGGTCTTGTGTGTATCACGTATTAAAGGTGTGTGAATTCTGGTAATCATTAATACTCAATACATTTTCACAGCATTAATAAAAAAATGCGTTGATACAACAGTCTCGCTTTCTTGACTTTAAAAGGTAGTTCGTGAAAAATCCCTTTGGGGAAATGTTTTAACAATAGTCTCTCATGTGACGCTGTCATTTTTATGTGGTTCTTCAGAGTAATCCTTGGGTGCAACTCGTCAGTTGGGCAGAAAGTAATACATCAAAGAAGGGGGGGTGACAGTGCACACGAGTTTCTTCCACTTTTTTCTTGTTTAGTGTTTTCACCTTTAATCAATTTGCATGCAAGCCTGGTTTAAACGTGGTCCGCCCGAACACGTATTAATTCAACAATTGAAGTGTGGTGCGAGGTGACGCCCCAATACCGGACGCACAGCATTGCTCCATGAATCACAAGGATACCGCAGTTGAATCACTTTCACAAAGTTTTATTCGATTTTAATCCATGTATTTTTCAATTCATCACTTTTTCTCCAGTCACATGAGAGACACTTATCCACGATGTCCTAAATGCTGTCGAAGGGCCCATCCAGGCTTAATTCTGATGCACGGAATGTGCACAAGTAATCCTCGAAGGTTAATCTGCATTACCCAATGCATTTCGGGCCGTTCTTGGCCCTTCGTCAGGGGTTATCTACAAATTCAAAACATACTCATTAAACTTTACAATGTAGCTCAACGTGTTAAAATCATGCACCAATTGTTGAAAAGTCTGTGTTTTAAACAAAGAATTACCCCGCAAACAACGTCTGCCCACTGAATTCATCTCCAAACATTTTCCCGAAACAGTTTCCCCCATCTTCAGTTGTTACACTCACTTCCCTTCGCACTCATTAAAGTATCACTCCTTACTTTCACGTTGGTCTGCAAAACAAGTCTAAACCTCCATCTCCCTCCCGTGAAACTTTATCCAAACGTGCCCATACCTTAACAGACTATACTGCTGAGTGCCTTCTGTTCTGTTCAAAGCCATATAATGCTTTGCATGCTTTTCACCCTATTTAAACAGCTATGACGCGTCTCCACCCCTTCTTTCTCTAACAATTAACATCCACCAGTGCTTAACCAACAAAGTCCCAGGTCTACTGCGAGAAACTAACGGATTAATCCCTTTTCGATTTTCATGCCCAATGACGTTCTTACGCGATTGACAACCTCATTCTTAACATGTATCTCAACAGTGTATTAATAACTGAATCTAATATATAACCACATTCATACCCCTGTTGATCCGTGTTTCTCTTTCACCTACCCCAACCTCGTCCTGACCTATTTTAAGATGATTTCTAGCCGCATTTGTTTTCGGTTAAACCCCCTCCCCTCCAAATCTCTCACTAACGGGAATTCAACAAGTCTCTAATTCCTTCAAATCCCATAATCCATTGCTGAACCGTCACCTACTGTTTCTGTCTAGTTGTTATCCACTAAACCTATACACCCAGTCCACACTCTATAACATTATACCGGGCTTGCACGCAAATTGATTAAAGGTGAAAACACTAAACAAGAAGAAAGTGGAAGAAACTGGTGTGCACTGTCACACCCCAGCTTCCTTCTTTGCCACACTATAGAATAGGTTAGGGAATTTATATGGGGCAGCGCTCTGCACAAAATGACGCTAAAAAAGCTGTCCTTACCAACAACCAAGGGGGCTTAGCAGCACCCTGCTTTGAACACTACTACTAAGCTGCTCAACTGCAGTGGGTAGCCAGATGGCTGGCTGATAGGTACTGTACAGGCACGGCAACCACGCAACCACCCTACCCATTGGGACAGATTGTTAGAGTCTTACACCATGGTGCGGAGACAAGGCCACCAGAGCCATTGTTACTCGCAGTGGCATACAAAATGCTTTCGCTGGAGTCTAATCATAACCCGAGACCTTATTCCCTATGCACCGGCAATACCATTAGAGGGGTCCCCCAGCAGCCACGCAGTGCTCACGGCACAGACAATCGAGGGGTGGCAGGAGACAGGTGTTCAGACCCTCAGGGATCTATATCTAGATGGAATACTTATACCATACGTGTCTCTGGTAGAAGACGAGGGGTTTCCACCGGGGCAGTTTCTTATACAGCGCTCGCTGATAGCCACACTGGTGACCAAATGGAGCGACATAACCACGGAGCCACGGCCGCACCTCATCATACAGTATCTACATGGCATGGGGCAAGGAAGATATCTCATACGCTGGTTCGCTGCCTCGTTTAGAACTCATGCAGGGGAAAGTCTGGATTCCCTCCTTCACAAATGGAAGCTAGTCCTAGGATGCCAACTCACAGACAAGGAATGGACTCAGATGCTAGAGAGCCCAACAACTATACCCAGGAACATGCGGTTCCAGCAAATTCAGTGGTATATAGTCCACAGCGCCTACCTAACACCTGCTAAAATCAATAGATATTTCAATCGAGCGGACGCAGCATGTACGAGATGTGCTGAGTTAGGAGCGGATGTAATACACATGCTCTGAAGCTGCCCCCAGAGTGGTGCATATTGGAGCGAGGGAGCCAGTATATTGCATACCTGCACGGGACGCGAATTGCTTTTTGAATGGCCAGTATACTTATTGCACAAATTCCGGAGATCATCAGCCACTAAAGTAACATCCAGGTTCCTAGACTTAGGGATGGTGGTGGCTAAGAGATTTCTAACCAAAAGGTGGAAAGCAACAGATCCCCTTATGCACAGGCATGGCGTCACTCATTACTAGCATGGGCCAAGGCAGAAACCCTCGCCATCAGGCACGAGGAAACATTGTGCCTGTGCCAGGTTCCCATAGCAACATATTGGGACACGTTTTTAACTGAGCTGCACCAGAGTGCGGGTGGGGACATGGGAGACCCTTCTGCTGAGTGACATGTGGGTAGATGACATAAATGGGCGAGTCACTTGTGTATATACCACGACATCTAACTTGCAAATATGTGTTAATCATGATAGTACACAGGGGAAACATCCTTTACCACGCGGATTTTACTCCGCGTGGTCTTTACAACGCGTCCGTTACAACGCAAGTCGTAACCACGACTTGCGCTGGAGGGCGCTAGAGGATTAAAAATAGTATATTTACTATTCCAACACCTTCCCTAGTGTCCAGGGGGACTGGTGTTAGAATAGTAAATTATACTATTTGAAATCCGCGCCCCCAACGCAAGTCGTGGTAACGACTTGCGTTGTAAGGGACGCGTTGTAAAGGACTGCGTTGTGACGGTATGCGTCGTACCGTCATACATCCGTACACAGGCGCGCATACCACAGTCGGGAGACAAGGAGAAATTAATTGACAGGGCAACAATACACAAGCATATGCGGGGAAGCAGGAGGGGTGCCACTGGCGGGGTCAATGTTCTTTGTTGTTTTTTCTTCTCTTTTGTTGAATTTATTAGAACTGAACAGACTCTTGCACAAGTTCACGTCTTCTGTAGTTACACTTAAATGTACCCAACTGTATGCGTTACATAATGTGCAATGATGACTGAGTGTTACGTATTGATAATGCTTCTAAATTCGTAGCCGCTGTTAAGATGCACCAGATGCATGTTGCAGGAACTAAGCTGATAATATTGTACCCTGTAATGTACCGATGTTCTGCTCAAGTGTAGGAATTGTATCAATTGTGCCTGTTATAGAAGTGACATCGCATATGTGCACAAATTCTGGAAAAAACTATCTAAATTCAATAAAGAGATTAAAAAAAAACAACAAAAAAACAAATTGATAACTACTAAATATTGAACACATATATTAAAAACATAAAGAATACTTATACAATAAAACATACAAAACATAATTATAAATATAAAGTAAAAAAGATACCACTAATTGAAAAAATCGATATTTTAATAACTATATTTTTAAAAACAATATTAATGACTTATATATATATATTTTTGCGATATTTCTTACCTTAAATTCGAAGTTGTTGACCACTATATTCTTGATGTCGATATTTTTGTGTCACGATATTTCCAGTCTGAGAGACTTTTGATCTCCAGGTTGCAAGGTTTTCAGCAGAGATACAGACCCTAGTCCATACGAACTTCTCAATTCATTTTGGAGAAATGGTTCATCATATCTTTAACATGTCTGATACGAGTGGGATCGTACACTTATTTAAGCGACTTGGATCAGGTCTCTTAACCACCTTTCAGACCATCTTCGGAGTAATTCCAGCCTACATACACTCCGTACTTGGAGGCGTTTTTGGAGGGCTTCCTTGGGTCCTGCTATCGGTAGCGGGCATCCTGATTTTAATCCTATTGCTTTGCAATGGACGTCTCAATCCGTAAAGACATGCAGAGAAGACTGCCGGAATGACGTTGTCATGAGCTGGTGGTGTTCTACCTGACTACGCCTCAGCTTCTAGAGCTGAGTGAGCATTGGTTCCTGTCTTTCGGACCGGTCTGGCTAGACTGTGTTCTGCCTGTGTTCCGTTGCTTCTTCTGCGATTTGGCTGCGTATTGGACCTGTATCTGGCACTTCCATCAGTTGCGTTGCCGGATATAGAAATGCTCCTGTAGCCTTTGCAGGCCCACGCGCGCGGTTGACCCCAGCGCATTCCCATGTTGATGACGGCATTTCTAGAGCCTCAAAGGGATGCTTCTGCTCCTGTTGGAAGGGAAATCGGCTCTGCTCCAGAGGTACAGGCATCGGTATTAGGCGTGCAGGCATCTAAGTCTTCCCCGGTGACTGCTGTGGGAACCAGAGATGACCATCTTTGCTCACTCCACATGATATTGGAAGTGCTGGAGGGATTGCCACCTGCGGATATGATGTTCAGTGATGTTGAGTCTTCAGCGCAGGATTCATAAATAATCTGGCCTCTCTTGTGCTGGGAACCATTTGGCAACTTTTTAAAACATTTACTAAATTGAAGGTCGAAACTGACTGTTTTACTTTTCCTTTTCTGCTCTAACTGAGCATAATGGCTTTCAAGGTGCTCAGTGCAATAATAACAACATATGCAATTTAGAGTACGTTTTGAACACTTTTGTATGGAAAAATTACTTTTTATGGACCTTTTTCAGGCTTTAAACGTGCTTTTTAGTATTTTGTATTGTAAATAATTTTTATGATTTTTAATGGCCTTAAGCTTTATCATTATCTAGCTGACCTTGTTGACCTTTGAAGATGAGTGGATATCATGTAATTTAGACTAGTTCTGTCATGTATACCCCTATTATATACATTTGTCCCATCCACACGTCAATAACGATCCAAACAGGTGACCTTTTACCTAGTAGTTTGCTCCTGTCTCTTCGACACCAGGCTCTCTGCACTCTATCGTAATCCCTGCACCTGACCTACATAAACATGTCCCCAGGCATGGCAGAATTATTCACCACTTTTTTCATCCTTGGCCAACAGCCAGCTCTGCATGATCACATTTGTTTACAAAAGCAATGGTGATTGTTTTCAAAACATTTATGATTGTTTTCAGAGCATCCAAGATTGTTTTAAAAACATATTGATTCTAGGAAAAAACCTGGAAGGACCGCATTAGTATAAAAGACCCTCACTCCCCCCTACAAATTAGAGAAGAATTCCTTCCAAGCTGACACGGGGTCCTGCATGCTGAATCTTCGACACACAGCGGTCTGACATCCTTTGCGGGGTGTCATCCTTGAAGCAAAAACGGGGTCCTTCCTTCTAAATCATCAGGTGAGGGATGTATGACACTACAACGCATGCTTTTACCACGCATGCTGTTACAACGCAGTTTTTAAAACGCATGCTGTTACAACGCAGAGCGCTTTGGGGTGCTGGATAGTAAACAGTTTAATTTACTATTCCAACTCCAGTCCCCGTGGATAGTAGGGAAGGTGTTGAATAGTAAATTAATTCTATTCCCTATCCTAGAGCGCCCCCCAGTGCATTGCGTTGTAATGGTTTTCGTTGTAAAACCTGCGTTGTAATAGCACTGCGTTGTAAAAATTTCGTTGTAAAGGATGTTTCCCTCAGGTGAGGGGTCTGATTCTTCCATAGGGGATTCTTGGCTACAAATACACATAGCTACACACATATACAGGCTACACATACATATCTAGGCTAGGTACATTTAAGCAAATTACTTAGGGCACGCATTTTAGGAATAGGCAAGTGGTACTGTTTTATATGAACTGCTTATGTTCGTCTTATTAGCACTATGGGAGAAATGTATCCACTATTTACTATATTGCTACTAGCAATCTCTTTTATATGCTTCTGTCTCCTGATTACCACAGCACATATGTTTTACATCAGATTGTCCCTAGTTATTGAAACGTCCCAATCGCTAACCTGTGTGTTTTCTGAGAGTAAGCAAGCACTAGTGTCTGAGCGAAACGTGCTGTACTGTTTTCCACGATCCCTCAGGAATCAGGGTTGTCATGTTCAGTGGTTGCCAGAAACTACCTACACCACTGTAGGATACAGGGGGTGGTGGTAGAACTGTAGAGCTAGCTGGTCTAACTACTGGCATATCCTGTGGGGGTGTCTGGAAGCGGTTGGGACATCAAGCCCTCAGTTTCGGTCATCCAAAACGCGCAGGTCCTGGGGATTCCTAGGAACTACACGACAGTGGGGCAGACAGCTAACAAGAAACAAACCTTCTTTCCAGGGTGCCTGCAGCCTGAAAGAAATGTAAATGGCACAACTGGTCAATCTACAAAGGTAAAAGGCTCTGAGAAGCCAGCAGTGGGTTTAATTGATGGGATCACTTGAAGTTTTCTGATGACACAGATATATTTTCTTTTTAAGTGGTATTGCAAGCGAGTTACCAGCCGTGCTCTGAAGTGTGTGCCTTTAAAAGACAGTTATAAAATAAACTGCCTTACTTACAGTCTGGGAATTACTAAAATCTATATTTAGGAAGCACTTTTTTTATCTTAAATTCTTTTTGAGGCATTTGGCAGTAACCATTCTTATACTGTGTGTAGTGCACATTTCAAAATAATGACTTATAGATTCACAGTGCTTTCTGTCACAGACTGGGACCTCCTAGCACTAATCATATATAAGTCACTATTCTCCACTGTAAAAGCCAGGATTCATTTCCCACTGATTAACTTAAATACATAATTTTATTGCATTTTATTGCATTTAAGCTGTGTGCTATTTTATATATAGTTACCTGAAGTTGAACGTCCAAAAAAGTAACAGAATATTACTTTTTTAATGCACTGCTGAACCAGATACACGTAATTGTAGCTTAGTTATTGCTACAAGTGAATAACTCCAACTGATAATGAGGGCCTAAATGTTAAACTATAAATGGAAAGTACTCCCTATTTTGTTTTAGGTTATTGCACTTAGCTTTTGATTTAGAAGATATATTGTGGACAGTACTAATACAGTGGGCTTTGGGTCAACTCATTGCTTTGAATTAGTTGGCCTTCTTGTCTTGAATGACTTGCATCCTTCAACTGCTTACATTTAGAGAACAACTTTCTTCTTTTTCTATCAGCACTCCATATGAGTGCATGTTTTTTGCAGCTTCCTCATTGAAATCCCCCTCGCTCCCAGTGTTGATTCCCCTATCCCAAATGTTGGAGACGCTAAAAAGATATAATATTGCTGAAGAACTCCTAGTAGTCATTCAAGAGCTGCATAATGAGAATTGGGCACAGGTTATTAAAGATACAACAGGGGGTTTGACACATGAGATAGCAATTAATAACGGCCTAAGACAGTGCTGTGTATTGGCACCTCTCCTTTTTTCAATTTTGCTTGCTGATCTGCCTTCTCCCGATACCTCGAAGAAAACAGAATCCTAAACCCTTCCCAGTCAGGGTTCCGCAGCAACCACAGCACCGAGACTGCCCTCATCGCTGCCACATATGACATCAGGACTCTGCTCGACAACGGCGAGACCGCAGCACTCATCCTCCTAGACCTCTCTGCCGCCTTCGATACTGTCTGCCACCGCACACAACGTGCACGCCTCCATGCCGCAGGGATCTGAGACAAGGCTCTGGATTGGACCACCTCCTTCCTCTCCGGCAGAACCGAGAGCGTCCACCTCCCCCATTCCATTCCAAAGCCTCCGAGATCATCTGCGGCGTACCCCAGGGATCCTCCCTCAGCCCGACGCTGTTCAATATTTACATGGCCCTGCTCGCACACGTAGCCCGACAGCATGACCTCAACATAATCTCCTAGGCCGCCGACACTCAGCTGATCCTCTCCCTCACCAAGGACCCCATCACTGCCCAAACCAACCTCCAAGAAGGAATGAAGGCCGTCGCCAACTGGATGAAGACCAGCTGTCTGAAGCTGATCTTGGACAAGAGGCCCTCATCCTTGGCTCCAACCCTTAAGCCTGGGATGACTCCTGGTGGCCGACGGCACTGAGGGCAGCCCCGACACCCACCGACCACGCACGCAACCTGAGAATCATCCTCGACTCAACGCTCTCAATAACCAAGCAAGTCAACGCTGTCTCCTCCTCCTGCTTCAACACCCTCCGCATGCTCCGCAAGATCTACAGATGGATCCCGACAGATACAAGAAAGACAGTCACCCAGGCCCTCGTCAGCAGCAGACTCGACTACAGAAATGCCCTCTACGCGAGAGCCCTGACCAAGCTTATCAAACGACTACAACGCATCCAAAATGCCTCAGCACAACTGATCCTCGACGTACCATGCCACGGCCACATCACCCCACCTGAGAAACCTGCACTGGCTCCCCATCAACAAGAGGATATCCTTCAAGCTCCTCACCCACGCACACAAGGCACTCTACAAGACCGGCCCAGCCTACCTCAACAGACACCTCTCCTTCTACATCCCCAACCGCCAGCTACGCTCCTCGGACATCTCACTCGCCACCGTCCTGAGGTTCCGTGAGAATTGTTACGGTGTTTTGGGCATGATCGAATATGGGCAAGTTTGGTATCTACGAACCGTAAATAACGAGCTTAGTAAGTGTACGCGTTTTCGTTACACTGCTTGGAAGGGTTCGCCTTATTTACGGGTTTCTTCATCTGAACCTTCGGGTTCCATTTTAGATATGGCATCCATTTTGTTTCTTGCCCTCACGTAGTCAGCGAGCAGGCAACTGTTCGCCTCATGACCCTTTAGTTCCCAAGCCTTACGGAAGACGCATATTCCTTTCATGCGTCTTTATGACCGGGGAATGACACTGCAGAGGCAGATGGCTCCGCAGGAGGGTAATCTTGCCGTGCCGGCCTATTATTTCAGCCTAGTATGTGCTGGGATCCAGCTCTTTGATCCTACGATCATGCTTCCGATATTACCCTCACCTTTTTTCCTTTACGAATGTCTGTCTTCCTTGCAGCTGTTCTTGTCTCTTTCTCTTGCTCATTTACAACTAGAGTGGAATGTGCCTAACGGTGAAAAGATGTGCTTTTAGAGTTGGGAACCGGCGATGTTACTGTAATTAGGTTTCGGGGTTCTGAATACATGAAAGCGATCCTTTTGAAATTTACTGTGGGAACTGAGTTGTAACCTTTTGTTTACATGTTGTGCAAGGACAAAATCTTGTATAAAAGAGAGCGACTCACATATGCAATTTGAAGCAGACTCTCAGAACCTACACTCTGTTGTACTTCTCGTGACTTTTGCCTCCCTGCAGTAATAAACGCTGATCTTTCACGTCAAAGGAAGTGTCCCGTGTCTCTGTCTTTAGTGCGCCAGAACAGGTATCCCACGAAGGTTTTAGGTGTTGTCCCCTGGCACCGCTGGGCCTTAAATAGTCCAGTCCTTCAGTTGGCGCCCAACGTGGGGCGACGTTTGCGGTACCGGTCCAAAGCCTGACGATTGTGAGGAACTTCGTGTGAAATCTCCGAGGAAAAGGTGCACCCCGCTTCATCGATCCTGTTGTCGAAATAAGTGGTCCGAAGATTTTTCCCGCGAAGATTCCCACCTCCTGACGGCTGCGACGGACTGATGCCCTGACTGTCGACCTGTTTTCGGCGCCTGGCGTAGACCTTTCGTACGGCGAGACGATAGACGGGCCTTCCTGGTGACGCCATTGAGCTCTCAGTTAAGTATTTGTGGGTCGCTCCCAGTCCTTAGTTGTTGGTGCTTAGTTGTATGCATGGTTCCATTGCATTTGTGGTTCTTAGTTGTTGGTTCTTAGTTATTATTTGACAGTTTGTGAGGTGGCGCCCCCGCGGCCCCCCCAGGAGGGCTGTACTACCCCGCACCTACCTCGGTCTTTTCCACCACCGGGACTACAAAAGCGCACCCCCTATCATATGGCGAAGACAGAACCCGGCAATCCGGCCATAACCCACGAGGCTCCGCCCTTCTCTCTTCCCCAGGGACCAACCAGAACCACGAGCCCGGAGGAAGCATATCCCTCCGACCCCGGAAGTCCCGCCTTGGCGGCAGAGTCAGCACAGGATAAAAGCAGGATCCGAGTAGAACACCCCGTCGGAGTTTTGTGGCAGGAGATTCAGACCGGAGCTGGAGTAGGAGAGCAGACGTGTGACGAAGAGGTGTGGACCGAAGAGTGGTGGAGCCCACAGGAGGTGGCTGAAGAGCGACCGTAACTCACCTGGAGAGTCACGGCGGACCGGGTGAGTGTCTTAAGCCTTCCTTACCCCGACTCATTAGGAGTCCTAGTAACGCCCTGTAAATATACCCTTCTCTTTAGCATCACGTCCATTGCACTGTAGCATATTTGTATAGCACTTGCACTGTTTGAAGTGGCCCCCTGTCCCCGTTCCCGCACCTCCCTTCCCGACACCCTTTCTACAACCCCCCTTGTGTTCCGGCCTCCCTACGCCCTCCTTTCCTCACGATATCTTTTCTCGTCCCTCCCCCTCACGGCCCGGGTGACGGTGTTCGGTATAGCATTGGAGCATAAGGATAAGACTAACGGTCCTTTGTTTCTTTCTCTTACTGCCCTCCGTGGACCTCCCCTACATCGGAGCTGTCGTTGGAGAATCCCAGACCCAGGACTGCACCCAAGACCCGGAGCGGACTGCGAACCCGGAACTCTCTTTGCATTCCTTTTTGTTGGGACATTGATTCTGCCTCTTTGTATAAATAAACCTACAGAATAGCACACTATATACGGCCTCCTCGCCTGCTTTTCCGGCCCGCATATCGCCCAGCCTTACACAGTTGCAATTGCCAAAAACCGAGGGTTTTGTCTTTCACGAAGATTTAGTACTTTGGTAACCCTTGAAGTCTGATACTAGGTTAGTGTGCACGATGCCTAGCCATAGTGGTTTTCTTGGTTTCTTTAAATGTTGCAACAAGGATTCCCGGTTGGAGGACTCGTGTCCGATACCTCCAGTTGGAACTCCGATATATGAGCTCTATAGTCGACATGGTGTGGGCCCTATTATTTACAATGAATATTGGGTCCGTTACACGAAAAAAGATGGTGTCCTTAGTTGGCCACCGCATGGAAGTTTTGAACTTACGATTTTAGATAATCTTGAAGCTAAATTATTTAAAAAGAAAGCTAGGCCAGCTATGTTTGATTCCTTTCGGTTGTGGCGTAAAGAGGCCAAACAGAAAGAAATCAAACAGCTTAAAAAGAATCGAAGAGAAGGTATCGTTCCGATAATGCAAGTTGTACAACAATGTCAGCGAGATAAAGAAGAAAAAGAAATAGAAGTTTCCACTAGACTGCATCACATGAGGATAGACAAGTGTTATCCGGCTTTACCAACTAGTCTGGATAAGAAAGAAGAGGATTCAAAGGAGGATCCCCTGTTAGCGTATTTGATGAAATCACCACCTCCTTATGCACAGGGTGCTACGGCTCCTGTAGTTCCTCCTGTAGTTCCTCCTGCTGTCCCTCCTGTTGTTCCGCGGCTGCTGGTCAGCCAGTTGTTGGTCCTACGTTTGTCCCACCACCTGTCTCTATTCCTACTGTTCCTTTGCCTGTACCTCCTCAGCCTCTTGCCCCTGCTACCTCGACTGTCTTGCCTGTTTCTGCTGTGCCTACGTTCACTTCTAATATTATCACTCCTGCTCTTTTTCCTTCTTCTCCTTCCGTCCGTACCCGTATCCCTAATACTGTTGCTACACTCTATTCCCCTCTGTCCGGATCGATACTACCATCCAGTATTTCCGAAACTTCCCAGAGACGAAGTCAAATCCCTGGTGGAAGGGAGAGTGCAAAATTAGCGAATATGGCTCGTAGGTGGATAAGACATCCTGCTAACTACCCTCCACGCATGGTTTTCGAGACGTTTTCTCAGTTTAATGAGCCTACGCAGAGATTCGTGTTCGAAGAAATGTGTAACTTATTGAGGGAACAATGGTATAATGACGATTTAGATAACATACCGCCCGATATGATTGAACTTCAGGGTCAATTTTCGAATGGTATGATCGTAGGTGGAGATGTACGACGTGCCTTAGAGCGATTGTTAGCCCATAGATCCACCGTGCCTTCTCGAGTGTCGTTTGATGATGACTCTGAGAACTGGAAAGCGGCTCCTGGTCAGTATCCTATAAGAGAGGTTCCGCCAGTATGGATGCCAGGTGCTCCTGCTGCCAATCCCCCAGTTTTGCCACATTTCCAAAGAGTTTGGATACACCTCCCATGGAAGCGATCAGAAGTCTTGCAGGTCAAACAGTCCTTGCCTGATCCACGCAAGAATCCGGCGGGTTACTATAAGGAGTTGTCTCAATTGGTAGATGCTACTATTATGAACCTTGCCGACATCGACATGCTGTTCGGTAATATTGTACCACAACCAGTTTGGGAGAAAATTTGCCAGGAAAATCATGCGAATGAGTTAGGCGGTGATTGGGCTGCACTAATAGCGGCTGATGGACTACAAGTTGGTGGGGCTAAGCCTGAGCAGTTAATTTTGGATCTGCCTCAGAAGATCATTACGTTCATGAAAACACTTATACCGGCGATGAGGGTAAACTGGGATAAATTAGCAGCTTGTAAGCAGAAGAAGGACGAGAGTGTCTCCGATTTCTTTACTAGATTCGAAGAGGCATTTGTCGATCATAGTGGTCAGGACATGGGCACTGAGGGAGGCCAACGGTTGTTTGTTGATAAATTTGTGTTGAATTTGTTACCTGAACTATGCAACAAATTAAAAAATTCAGAAAGTGCATGGGCTGTTTCAACCACTGCACAGATATTAGCGACGGCTCAATATTATGAGAATAGGGAAAAGGAAGAAAGTGATCGTGCAGATAAGAAAACGAAGGAGCTCAAAATGAAGGTTTTGTTGCAGCAAGCGTATCCTCCGCGTTCAAATCACAATGATTCGCAACAACAATATAGACCACAATCGCAATCCTCCAGAATGCAGTCACGTTCTGACTCCTCTGACTTTAGATCTATGCTTGGGTATAATCAATGTGCATATTGTAGAAGAGAGGGACATATAAAATATGATTGTCCGGCTCTGCGTGACCGCCTTAATGGTGTATCGGTACGAGGGGGTCGTGGTGGTCCTCAACAAGCATCACGAGGTAGAGGCCGCGGTACCTCTCAAAATCAGACTGAGCGCCCTAATACGTCCTCGGACGCGAATAATTGTTTTGACCAGCGAAATGTACGGTCCGATAAATCAGCACAGTATTATGCGGACGACTATTACGTTGAACATGAGACTGTTGTAAACGACCGTTACTAGGACAGCCACCGACAGAGAGAGGGAGTAGTATCAGTTCCGGTTGATCAGAGTGGACCTTACGTCGCAGTTGCTACATCTGGCGTAGTTGAGCCTTTTCTGTTAGACACTGGTGCGACGAAAAGTTCCATCATGCATTCGAAACTCCCTGGCGCACCTTTGTCCTGCTTGACAAATGTTTCCGTTGGATTCTCTGGCGCCCCTGTTAGCAATCCTGTCTCTAGCCCTTTGCCCCTTACAATTGGCCCTCGTGAGCTGGAGGCTCCATTGATTCTATCTACTGGTTGTGGTGAGAATCTTCTGGGCTTGGATTTGTTAAAACGGTTATATGCGACTTTGTATTGCTCTCCTGAAGGAGTGGAGCTTACATTAGGTCGGAGAGTAATCTCTCCGATGTACTTGTCGATCGATAAATTTTCGCCGGAATTGAGCTCCCTTCCTGCGTCTCTATGGGTCACAGGTCCCAATGACGTGGGTCTCTTGGACATCCCACCTTATGTGATCAAGCTGAAACCAAATGTGCGATTGCCACGTATACCACAGTATCGTATCTCCATTGAGGGTGAACGGGCGCTACTAGCGATCGTTCAGGACCTGATCAAAGAAGATGTCATTGAAGAAACTCGAGGAAATGTGTGTAATAGTCCTGTGCTACCAGTTTTAAAACGAACTGATCCATCTAAACCTCCTGTGTACCGTTTCATAATCGATTTGAGAGAAGTGAATAAAATCGTGATCCACAGTTTCCCGTGGTCCCTGATATCACGACTGTGTTGACCCTCCTGGTTCACGGTGATCGATCTAAAGAACGCTTTCTTTAGTATCCCGATCGCTGAGGAAAGCAGAGACCTATTCGGATTCTCATTAGGTGGTCGCAGTTTTAGACTGAAACGCGCACCACAGGGCTATTGTGAGAGTCCGTCGATCTACAGTCAAGCCCTTAAAAGTCAACTTGATTCATTTGTATTACCGGCAGGCGCAGCTTTGATTCAGTACGTTGACGACCTGTTGGTAGCTGCTGATACCGAAAATATTTGTAGAACTACTACAGTATCGTTGTTGCGGCATTTATGTGACTGGCATCACAAGGTGTCACCTACCAAGCTGCAATATTGTTGCCAAGAAGTAACCTATTTAGGTCACTTATTGTCAAAAGAAGGGAGAAGGTTGACCCCAGAGAGATTTGCAGCGATTACCCGAATGACTGTGCCAAAAACTCAGAGAGATGTACGTGCCTTTCTAGGTATTACATCATACTGCAGACAATGGATTCCAAATTTTTCATTATTGGCAAAACCATTGATAGCCCTTACATGCAAGGACGTTTCATCTCCTTTGCCATGGACTGAAGAGTGTCAGAAAAGTTTCTCTGAATTACGTGATGCGTTGTGTTCGGCTCCTGTGTTAGGTACTCCTGATTACAGTAAGTCGTTTACACTATACGTTCACGAGAGGGATGGTTGTGCGTTGAGTGTTCTGGCACAACAGTTTGGCGACAAACAGCATCCATGCGCATATTTTTCTTCGACCTTAGACCCAGTAGCTAGAGCTTTGCCGAGTTGTTTAAGAGCAACAGCGGCAGCTGCGGCGTCCATTCGACAGTCCGCAGGTCTGGTCATGGATAATACGCTCACGGTGATGGTTCCGCATGCAGTCGACACTCTCTTGAACCGAACGAAAACTCAACATTTGACGAGCGCATGGTTGTCTGGGTACGAGTTGACGTTACTGGCAAGTCACATACGGATAAAACGGTGTAATGTGTTGAATCCAGCAACATTGTTGCCGATCAACACGGAGTCAAGTGATGTAGCACCACATGACTGCTATCTGAGAACCGAAGAAGAGACGAAGGGTCGTATTGACCTAAAAGATACTCCATTGGTAGATCCCGATGGTACTTTGTATGTTGACGGTTCCTGTTTTAAGTTACCGTATGGTGATGTGACGACTGCGTATGCTGTAGTGACGTTAAGAACGGTTGTGGAATCTACGAGATTAAATCAGAATTCGGCCCAGGCAGCTGAATTGATCGCCTTGACGAGAGCGTGTGTGTTGTCCAGAGGAAAACGGGTGAATGTGTTTACAGACAGCCAGTATGCTTTTGGTGTGGCACACAGTTTTGGGCGATTGTGGAGAGAAAGAGGATTCTTGACGTCGCATGGCACAAAGATTCAGCATGGACAGCTTGTGAATGACCTTTTAGATGCACTTACATTGCCTAAGCAAGTGGCCATAATTAAATGTAGTGCGCATCGGAAAGTGACAAATGATGTTGGTCGTGGTAACGCGTTTGCAGATGAGACTGCTAAGGAGACGGCTAAAGATCTGACAAATCGAATGTATGTTACGAGTTCAGTGAGATGGCCTGCAGAGACTAGTATGTGTGAAGACACAGTTGAGAGTGTGAAGGAAATACAGAACGAGGCCACTGATATGGAAAAGACTAAGTGGAAAGAAAGCACGGGAAAGTTAGACGAGGATGGATGTTGGGTTGATTTGTCAGAAAAACAGAGATGGATGCTACCGGATGCATATGTGCTTGCTGTTGTTACAATGGCCCATGGCACAGCACATATTAGCTCGAAGGGCATATGCAAGTTGTTGTCTCCTGTATGGAAGAATGATGGGATTACTAAGTGTGCGGAAAGAGTGGTTAAGAATTGTATGGTGTGTTTGATGTACAATCCTGGTAAGGACACCCCCACTCCGCCTGGTCATTTTGCCCCTCCTACATGTCCTTTCGAAGTTATCCAATTGGACTTCATCCACATGGAGAGATGCAATAATTTAAAGTATGTTTTAGTTGTGGTTTGTGCGTTCTCCAGATGGATTGAGGCCTACTCTCTTAAAGATAATACTGCCCTATCCACAGCTAAAATTCTGCTCAAAGAGTATTTCCCCAGGTACGGCATGCCTCGGATTGTATGGTAAGACAACGGAAGTGAGTTTGTGGGAAGTGTGATGAAGAGTGTGTGTCGTGGCCTAGGTATAGTCCAAAAATTTCATAGTGCTAATCATCCTCAGTCAGCGGGTTTGGTGGAAGGATACAATGGCACCCTGAAACTAAAACTTGCTAAAATTCAGGCAACAACTGGTTTATCATGGCCTGACGCTTTGCCTCTAGCTCTCTTATCGACCAGGGCGACTGTACACTCTCGAGTAGGGCTTAGCCCATATGAGATTGTGTTCGGCCGTCCTGCGAACATTTGGGGAGTTCCGAGGCCTAAAGAATTTGACAGAATTGAATATCCAATGTTGATCGACTATCTTTATGATCCGACTGCTAAATTGAGTTTGATTCATCAACAGGTCTTTGAGGCTCTACCGTCACAAACAGAGGGTCCTGGTCATCGGCTCCAACCAGGAGACTGGGTCCTTACCCGAAATTTTGGACGAAAACGGAATCTTGAGCCGAGGTTCGTGGGACCCTTCCTGGTGTTGCTAGCAACGAGGACGGCGGTTCGGCTGGAAGGAAGGAAACATTGGGTGCATGCCACCCACACCAAGAAGGTTCCGCTTCCTTTGCCAGCAGATACGTGGATGAGGAAAGGAATTGCCTCGTCAGAAACCGACGCCCCTCAGCGTTTTGCACTGTTTAGCGAAGCTCAGCCCATAGGGAACACTTCATTGTTTTCCGACACACCTGTTGATTCCTCTCAAACAATATCGTTACCATCAACATTGGAGAATTCAAGTTTTGAACAATTGCCTGAACAATCGAACACTCTTTTGCCATCCAATCCACTGTTTGAAGAGCAGACTCGCCCTGGAAGAAGCCGATACTTTCTTCGTCCACGCAATAAAGACTAATAAATTATTTTTATTATTTTTGATTCCACATTACCCCCTCACATTTGCCTTGAGTATTGTGGACATTTTATTATGTATGTACCTTTTTCCAGTACAGCTAGGAGACGTACATGAAATTGGTTGTTCAACTGATTAAAACCTATCATCTGGGTTGGCCGTAGGGCCGCGCGGGTACTTCTTTCTGTTTAGCAGTTATTGACACTAGGTCGATTTCTTTTGTCGATTTCTGGGAACTCCTGGGAATTGACAATCGCTACTCAGAACGAAGTGCGTCAAGAACGTTGCGGACGGTCGTTAGAGGATGGAGTTCTCTAAGCTGTCGAAAATGGAGAAAATGTCGGCGCAAAGATCTGCATTACATAAGGTGTTTCGTACAAAATGTTTTTTGTTACAGGTTTTCATGTTGTTCCTAACTGTGTCTATGCTGCTGGTGAGTGGAGTGTATTTTGGTTTTCAATCATGGTTGCCTTCTACTTTACCTACTCCTCCTTCTCATGATCTAAATTTCGTCTCTACTGCTTCTCCACATTCTTTTCACCTACTGCCCCAACATGAACAAGTCAGACGTGCGGAATTTAGAAACAATTCCTTCGTTCAACTTCTCCATCAGCATCAGTTGGTGGTAAATATTACCAATTGTTGGGTGTGCGGGCTAATGCCACATACCATGGATAGAGGGATTCCGTATTTGGTCCTTCCTTATAGTTCCCAAGGGTCCGCTCGAGCATTCCAAACTATGTTCCGTAGTGCACTAGATTCCTACCCCCATCGAGAGCCACGCTCAGTAAACCTTGGTCCTGGCCCGTACCACACGTCTCTGGCGATAGCCATTGCTGATTTAGATAGAGATATTTTTGATGCATCGCTTATCCCAGAGGAGGAGGTGCGAGCATATAAGGAACTGAGTAAGACTGAGTATAGTGTATCAGTGGGTGATAGACAGCTTAAGAGCTCGTCTCCAATTTGGATCGTGCCTCACCTTGGTCACTTCTGTCTGCAAGGTCTTGGTCAAAATCCGAGAGCTCAGTTTGGGAAGAGTGCTTGTACTGAGACATATGTCTTACCGATGCTCTCTTCCCCTGTCTTTTTGACTGCCAAGGGTACTTATTTTGTGTGTTATGATCGTGCTTATACTTGGTTGCCGCGTGACTTCTCAGGCACCTGTTATATCGCGAATCTTCTACCACCGACTTTCACTGTTGCCTCGGACTATCACAAGACAAGAGTTGTGAGAGGCGTTATTAGTAAAGAAGATACTGCCGGTCAAGAAGCAGGAGACTTCTTTAAAGGTTTCCTACCGTTTTGGGGCCCTATGGTCAATAGCAGGAATCTGAGACAGTTAACTTGTGTAGTAGAGTCAACCGCTAACATAACTGCAAGCGCCCTTGGTAACCTGACAGCAGAGCTTCAAGCGGATAGACTTATGACGTTACAGAACCGTATGGTTCTAGACGTTGTTCTAGCAGATAGAGGTGGTGTGTGTAAGGTCATCCATTCGAGTTGTTGCATTTTTATACCAGATAATGCTCCAACTGTCTATCAAGCCATCTCAAAGTTGCATAAAATCTCGGAGTCCATACACGTGGACGAGGGAGATTGGACGCTTCTAGGATGGTTTTGGAACCTGATGTCGACTTAGGGTTGGAAGATTCTGATGATTATAGGGGTTGTCGTGACGTTCCTGTTCACGTGTTGTCTTTGTGTGCAGTGTGGTCCTGCCTTATGTGGCCTTTGTGCTACAACGTGTATAAGAAGGCCATCTGTTACCAAAGAGGCATTGATGGATAGGATAATGTTCCAGCAACACCTGAATGATCTGATGAATATTGAAATCGATTCTGATTTTGACTAGTGCTTGCCTACATGAGGGCAAAAGGAGCGTCTGAGGTTCCGTGAGAATTGTTACGGTGTTTTGGGCATGATCGAATATGGGCAAGTTTGGTATCTACGAACCGTAAATAACGAGCTTAGTAAGTGTACGCGTTTTCGTTACACTGCTTGGAAGGGTTCGCCTTATTTACGGGTTTCTTCATCTGAACCTTCGGGTTCCATTTTAGATACGGCATCCATTTTGTTTCTTGCCCTCACGTAGTCAGCGAGCAGGCAACTGTTCGCCTCATGACCCTTTAGTTCCCAAGCCTTACGGAAGACGCATATTCCTTTCATGCGTCTTTATGACCGGGGGAATGACACTGCAGAGGCAGATGGCTCCGCAGGAGGGTAATCTTGCCGTGCCGGCCTATTATTTCAGCCTAGTACGTGCTGGGATCCAGCTCTTTGATCCTACGATCATGCTTCCGATATTACCCTCACCTTCTTTCCTTTACGAATGTCTGTCTTCCTTGCAGCTGTTCTTGTCTCTTTCTCTTGCTCATTTACAACTAGAGTGGAATGTGCCTAACGGTGAGAAGATGTGCTTTTACAGTTGGGAACCGGCGATGTTACTGTAATTAGGTTTCGGGGTTCTGAATACATGAAAGCGATCCTTTTGAAATTTACTGTGGGAACTGAGTTGTAACCTTTTGTTTACATGTTGTGCAAGGACAAAATCTTGTATAAAAGAGAGCGACTCACATATGCAATTTGAAGCAGACTCTCAGAACCTACACTCTGTTGTACTTCTCGTGACTTTTGCCTCCCTGCAGTAATAAACGCTGATCTTTGACGTCAAAGGAAGTGTCCCGTGTCTCTGTCTTTAGTGCGCCAGAACAGGTATCCCACGAAGGTTTTAGGTGTTGTCCCCTGGCACCGCTGGGCCTTAAATAGTCCAGTCCTTCAGTCCCGCGCATCTGAAGAACAACCACTGGTGGGAGATCCTTCTCCCACCTCGCCGCCAAGACATGGAACACCCTCCCACTGAGCATACGACAGACACAAGGCCTGCTGACCTTCAGGAGGATACCCAAGACCTGGCTGTTCGATCAGTAGCGGCCCCTCCCCTCCCAGCGCCTTGAGACCCTCACGGGTATTTAGGCGCTGAGGGTGGGGAGAGGGGGGGGTGCTGTTGCTACTGGTCGAACAGCCAGGTCTTGAGTTTTCTCCTGAAGGTTAGAAGGTCTTCGGTTTGTCGTAGGATGAGGGGGAGGGTGTTCCAGGTCTTGGCGGCGCGGTGGGAGAAGGATTTGCCTCTGGCTGTGGTTCTATGGATGTGTGGGACGGTAGCCAGGGAGAGGTCTGCGGAGCGGAGTTTCCTGTTGGGTACGTTGAAGGAGAGTAGACTGGTGAGATAGGCTGGGCCGGTCTTGTGGAGTGCCTTGTGTGCGTGGATCAGGAGCTTGAAGGAGATTCTTTTGTCAACAGGGAGCAAGTGCAGGTTCCTCAGGTGGGGGGTGATGTGGTCGCAGCGCGGGATGTCGAGGACCAGGCGTGCAGAGGCATTCTGGATTCTTTGCAGTCTGTTGATGAGCTTGGTCGGGGCTCCGGCGTAAAGTGCGTTTCCGTAGTCTAGTCTGCTGCTGACTAGGGTCTGGGTGAATGTTTTCCTTGTGTCTGTCGGGATCCATCTGTAGATCTTGCGGAGCATACGGAGGGTGTTGAAGTAGGTGGAGGAGACAGCGTTGTCTTTTTTGGTCATGGTGAGTTTCGGGTCGAGGATGAGTGCGTGGTTGGTGGGTGCGGGGGGTGTCCCCAGCGATGCGGGCCACCAGGAGTCGTCCAATGGTGAGGGGTTGGGCCCGAGGATGAGGATCTCTGTTTTGTCTGTGTTCAGCTTAAGGCGGCTATCCTCCATCCAGTCGGCGACGGCCTTCATTCCTGGTGGAGGTTGGATTTGGCGGTGAGGGGGTCCTTGGTGAGGGAGAGGATCAGTTGTGTGCCGTCGGCGTTGGAGATTATGTTGAGGTCGTGATGTCGGGCGATGTGTGCGAGAGGTGCCATGTAGACGTTGAACATCGTCGGGCTGAGGGAGGATCCATGCGGGACGCCGTAGATGATCTCGGTGGCTTCGGATAGGAACGGGGAGGCGGTCTCTCTGGGTTCTGCCGGAGAGGAAGGAGGAAGTCCAGTCCAGGTCCTTGTTTCAGATCCCTGGGTTGTGGAGTCGTGTGCGTAGTGTGCGGTGGCAGACGGTGTCAAAGGCGACAGAGAGGTCCAGCAGGATGAGGGCCGCCGTCTCGCTGTTGTCCAGTAGGATCCTGATGTCATCTGTGGCGTCAATGAGGGCGGTCTCGGTGCTGTGGTTGCTGCGGAACCTGACTGGGAAGGGTCCAGGATGCTGTTGCCTTCGAGGTAGCGGGTGAGCTGGATGTTGACTATCTTCTTGATGACCTTAGCTGGGAACGGAAGCAGGGAGATGGGCCTGACGTTTTTCAGTTCGAAATTACATGGTCAATGGTGACTTTGCGTCGGTACCTTAGCGGTTGAACTTTGCCACAACGTACAAGCTTTGGTTTGAAAGTTGCATTTATTGTTGTTCAAAACTCACTGTGTGTTCTTTCTGGAGATACTAGATTCCTCTGATACCCCGTCATAGTGGAATCTTTCAAGTCCTAAAATCGTAAAAGTACTTGGTTTTGCTTTTGGCATCTCCGAACCTCCAAGACACTTTAGCTTTCTTGTCGTCGGCAGCCTGGAACTGACCTCCAAAGCTTTCCGTACTTCATGTGACGTCAGAACGTTTGTTTACGCTGTACGTGTATTTGACGGCCATTTTTCTTTTTCCTCACTTCTGATCATTTTCAGTCTCTGCGATCTTTTCAGAATCTGCGATGAAGTTCAGAGACTGGAACCAGGATCGTAACATCGGTGGAAGCATTATTAAGTTTTAAATTACTTTCATCGTAATCCTATTTTCTTTACTTTTAGTTCACACACTTATTAGTATTTTTATGTTGAGACGGCTAGTTTTTATGAGATGAGTGCTTATTTGGTGAGGGAAACATCAACATATTTCTCGATTTATGATCAATTATTCAGAAATTGAACTTGGAAGGACATTAACATTTCATCTTTTATACAGTTTACTTTCAGGCAGTACGTACCGTTTAGCAATTAATTAAAAAATATTTTACATGAACAATCTCCCTCATTTATGAGCTATTTATTCACATGCTATGTCCTCTATGTTGCTCATATATGTCAGTTGTTGAACTTTGCTGAACTTTTTATATCTCAAGTTAGTTTACGAGCCACTGTGGTGCTGTGCTGGTGACAGAATGGTTCCGCCACGGCCAGGCCGCCGCGCCTGCGCGGCGCTGATTTTGCGCCTGCTCTGAGCGTTCTATTAGACGGGCGGGGTCGTGACGGAACCATTCCGTCACAAGCACAGCGCCACTGCGGCTCGTCACGGAGTGGTTCCGTCACGAGCATGGCGGCGCCGCGGCCAAGGGGTTAATAACTGTGAATTTGCTTTTTCATTGTTTGTGCATTTTGTTTTTGACTGAGACGCTAAGGTTACAAAAGGTTATAATATTACCCATCATAGTATTTGTGTCCTCACCATGCAGAATGTAGCTGCTCCTCACTTTTTTCTCGCAAACTCTGGAGATCTTCCTATCAGGTGGCAAAAAGGGAAAAAGGTATTTGAGAGATATGCTAAGGTGCGTGGGACAAACCTTAGTGCAGAAAGGAGAACTGCACTTCTCTTACACTGTTTAGGGTCAGAGGGTCAGGAAGTTTTTTATCATTTACCCGATATTGAGGATTCCAACTTGAATGAATATGAAATTTGTATTTTAAAATTGGATAGACACTACCTACCAAAGGTAAGCACAATTCTTGAGCGCTACCATTTCGGTCGCCGAAAACAAAATGAAGGTGAGTCAGTTTAAAATTACATTACTGCACTCAGAAAGTTGGGGTCATCTTGCAAATTTGGCACTTTGTTAGAAGAAAGAATAGGAAACCAATTTATGTTGGGATGCAATGTACAAAAAGTTAAAGACGACACATGGCAGAAGGATGAACTATCACTTGATGAAGTGATAACTATTGGAAAGCAAATTGAACATTCACAAAAATGTGTTGAAGTGATCTCTAAGCATGAAAATAAGAGTGAGTGTGTTCATGAAGTTAAAATACATTGCAAAGAGAAAATGGTGGTGAAAGATAAAAATGAAAAAAAAGATTTTAAAACCAGTGCAGAGAAAAAGTTTTCTCGGCCTTCTAAGAATTCTGATTCTCAATTTAGATGCTATAGGTGTGGGAATCCAAATCATTTTGCAAATGATACAAAATGCCCTGCTTTGAAAGCAAAATGTGGTATTTGTAAAAAAATTGGACATTTCACATCTTCTTGCAGAGCAAAGAGAGATAAAGCCAAAGTGAATATGGTATGCAGGAATGAAGAAAATGAAAGTGGGTCAGACTTTGATATTGACTGTGGGCAAATTGTTTCTCAAGTATCCAGTGACAAGTAAAAAGGTCCCATAGATGAAGTGATGGTGGAACATTGTGGAACTTGTGTTTTGTTTGATTCTGGTGTGAAAATAACTATTGTATCTAAACAATTTTACTTGCATCATTTGAAAGACAAAATCAAGCCACAGAAGGCAGAATCCTTATGCTATGGTGGAGAACCAAAAAAACTTCTAGGGTATTTTAATGGATTAATTGAATACAAAGGAAGATATATCTCCGGAAACGTTTATGTATCTCACAAAGGGGACAGCATCCTAAACTGGCTACATCAGGGAGATTTAGGAGTTATGTTAAAACCCAATAGTGACCCTCCCATATTGTTAAAAGATAATTTTCAAGTTAATGAGATTCATTCCCAGGATTGCAGTGATTCCTTTACTTTAGACTTAAAAAATTCATTTCCCAAGGTTTTCAGAAATGCGTGATGATGTTTACGTGATTACGTGCATAAGATCGAGTTAGTATCTGGTGCTGTACCATTTGCTACTAATGTGCATGGTGTTCCCTTGTCGGTAAGAGAAGAAATGAAGAAACAATTGGAGAAACTCAAATCAGAAGGGATAATTGAAGAGGTTGAAGGGACACAATGGTTGGCTCCGGTCGTTGCCGCACGCAAATCGGATGGTAGTCTCCATCTCTGCATCGACCTAAGAGAGCTAAACAAACAAGGTGTTGTAGATAGGTATCCACTCCCCAAGATATCGGACATGCTTATGCTGCTAAAGGGGGAAGAAGTCTTTTCCACAGTTGATCTGAAATCGGCGTACCACCAGACTCAACCCGGTCTCGTCTTTCTTCTCTCTCTACTTCCGGCACCCGGCTTCCGATCTCTTTCGGCGCCTGCGCTGTCGGCGAAACCTGACCTTGATCGGTGTCACCATGTTCTCTCGGGCCAGTTTCTTGATTCTGCAGCCGCAATGGGGCCAAGTAAGAAATATGGCAACCTTGAAGGAAATTACAAGACGCTTGAAGTCCATCAAAGGCACTCAGAAAATTACAAAGTCAATGAAGATGGTTGCTGCTTCAAAGTACACTAAAGCCGAGAGAGCTCTGAAACCTGCCAGAGTGTATGGAACTGGTGCGCTTGCTTTGTATGAGAAAGCGGAGATAAAGGCCCCCGAAGACAAGAAAAAGCATCTTCTCATTGGTGTTTCATCCGATCGTGGCCTCTGTGGTGCTATTCACTCCTCTGTCGCAAAAACCATAAAAAATGAGATTTCAGCCCTGTCCAGTACTGGGAAGGAAGCCGTGATTGTGGGAGTCGGAGACACGCTGAGGGGTATTCTTCAGAGAACTCACAGGGATCACATTTTGCTGACGTTTAAAGAAGTTGGCAGAAAGCCACCCACTTTCGGTGAAGCATCTATTATTGCCACAGAACTCCTAAATTGCGGATATGAGTTTGATCTAGGATCTGTCATCTATAACCGCTTCAGGTCTGTCATCTCCTACAAGATAGAGGAAAAACCAATCTTCTCCCTTGAAACAGTTTCAGGTTCTGAAAGCATTAGTATCTATGATGACATTGATGCCGATGTGCTCCGAAACCACCAAGAGTTCACATTGGCCAACATCATCTTCTACGCACTGAAGGAGTCCACTACCAGTGAGCAGAGTGCGAGAATGACTGCTATGGACAATGCCTCCAAGAATGCCTCTGACATAATTGACAAGCTGACTTTAACTTACAACCGTACCCGTCAAGCTGTTATCACCAAGGAGCTGATTGAGATCATTTCTGGCGCGGCAGCTCTATAAAGCAGTTGACTGCAGATATTCAAGTTCCACCTCCATGTCTTGCTTCAGATTGATCCATCGCCATATGAGGAATCTTTTGGGAAAGGATCATGCATATTTTGTAAATTATATTACAATAAACCTCTTACGCCGAGAAAAAAAAAAAAAAAAAAAAGAAATCGGCGTACCACCAAATTAAATTAGATGATGACTCAAGAGATTACACCTCATTCATTACACCCTTTGTATTTTAAAGTTCATTTGTCTACCGTTTGGGCTGGTATCAGCAGCCTCCGTTTTTCAGAGGGCTCTGGAAAAGGTGTTAAAGGGACAAAATGGAGTTAAGATTTACCAGGATGATGTTCTAATTTATGGTAAAGATGATATAGAACATGATTTGAGACTTAGGCAAGTTTTAGAAAAATTTAGTCTATATTATCTCACAGTCATGATTGATATGTGTAAGCTCCAAAGATCTTCCATTGACTATCTTGGGGACACTATCTCGGGTAAAGGTATTGAACCTGAACGTGATCTTATCGAGACCATACAAAGTTTTGCCTCATCCACTAACAAGGAAGATCTTATGAAATTTCTAGGGATGACTGAATATTACAGCAAATTTGTCACAGGTTTTGCTGAAAAGTGCATTAACATGCGAACACTCCTATCCAAAGGTGTTGACTTCATCTGGAGCGAACAATGTGAGACGGAATTTGTCAAGATAAAAGCGTTGCTTAAAGAGACACCAAAGTTACGCAGCTTTGATCCTGCAGCTAAATCTTTTCTTATTACTGATGCAAGTATGAAAAGGTTAGAAGCAGTGCTACAACAAGAGAGTGAGAGCACTACCAAAGTAATACTTTTTCTTTCTAGGTGCCTCAGGGGAGCGGAATTTCGTTATTCTGTAATTGAAAGGGAGGCATTAGCTGTTCACTGGGCTACAAAGAAACTAAAGAATCTTCTATGGGGTACTAAATTTGTTTGTTCGCACTGACAAATAAACCAATGGTTGAGGTTTTTAATAGGAAAGGAATTGATGCCATCTCTAGCAGAATTTCAAGGTGGGTGGTTGATCTTCAAGGATACAACTTTAATGTGGAATACTTACCTGGAGCATGTAACTGTATTGCTGATATGTTATCCAGGTTAGTTACGCCAAGGGATGAATGTGTTGGACAGGAGGGACAAGAGGAGTTAGAATGGGTTTGTGCCTTTGAGAATGATGGTATAAAAGAGAATAAATGGTTTGAGAAATGTGAAACTGATGATGAACTCATGGAACTGTCTTCTCTTATCAAAAGTGGATGGTATAGAAAGGGTCAAGGTATTTCTGAAAAATATTGGAATGTTAGGCATGAAGTGTCTAAGTGTGGTGGCTTGATCTTTCGAGGGACAAGATTAATTCCCCCCAGGAGTTTCCTCAAAGAATTAATTGAGCTAGCTCATCAGGGTCATCAAGGTGTATCCAAAACCAAAGAAAGAGTCAGACTAAATTATTAGTGGCCTGGGATGGATTTGGAAATAGAAAGGTTAGTGAGGGAATGCATTCCTTGTACATTAAGTGAAAAATGTTTTAAGCCTAGAGTTCAACCCATGGCCATCAGAGAACGACCGAAAGGTCCCTGGGAATAATTGGCACTTGACATTTTAGGTCCTGTGAAATGTAAAGATGGTGAAGCATATATTTTTGTACTTATAGATTTGTTCTCAAGATGGCCAGATATCAAGATTACAAAATGTATTGATACTAAACATGTTATCAGTTTTCTGATGGAAATCTTCACAAGAGAGGGTCTTCCTAGATACCTGTTAACAGATAATGGTATACAATTTGTATCCAAAGAAATGGAAGAATTACTTGATAAATGTTCTATCAAACATAAACAATTCATTGTATCACCCAGAAAGTAATGGAATGGTAGAATGTTTTGTTTGTGTTCTTAAGGAATCTATTTCCTTGTGTAAACAGAATATTGTGGATTGGAAAGAGGGAGTTAGTAAGATTGTTGAAAAATATAGGATCACTCCCCATGCAACTACTGGTTGCACACTGTTTGTATTACTAAAAAGTAGACATCCCAATACACTCATAGCACCTATCTGGGTGAATGACATGTTGTCTAAAAAATGAAATAAATTCTCACAAACTTTTGGGAGAAGAAAAGAAGCTAATAAAATTGAAGAACGAAAGTTAAGATTTGATGCTAGAAATGCGGTCAAGAACACTCAAGTTAACATAGGCGATTTGGTCGTGATTAGAGCACCGTTTGGACGTAAATCTTCTGAGATGTTCAAAAACCTCATAGAGTTGTAAACATTTTACCCAATGCAATTAAAACAGAGGATTCTAGGATCTGGAATCTTAATAGGGTGGTTGTCATTAAAAACCATTTGGTGGACAAAGGACATACTGTACCTCTATCTAATTCTGCTTCTAATTCTACTGGTGGGTACAACATGTGTCCTTCAAATTCATTAAAGGTTAGGAGTGGAAGGATTGTAAAAACCTCCTTCAAGGTTCAGAGATTATGTTAGAGAATGATGTTGAAATGGTATGTTATTTTCTTTTTGTTGTTTTGTGGGTTATATGGGGGGAAGGTGTGTAACAATGTGCTCACACTTTGCATTTATTATGTATATGATTGTTGGTTTCTTCTTAAGTATTTCACCATGCATATACATGT
The DNA here is from genome assembly GCF_964261635.1 of Lissotriton helveticus. Lineage (NCBI taxonomy): Eukaryota > Metazoa > Chordata > Amphibia > Caudata > Salamandridae > Lissotriton > Lissotriton helveticus. The sequence continues at coordinate 418,697,920 of NC_136057.1, forward strand.
TGTTCTTTGAGTAGCTCCATGGAGATGGAATACTCAGGAGTGAAGTGAGTCAGTTGCACCTGACTGCTGATACCTGATAGATGGGATCTTATGCTCTCTGTAATAAACGTATACAACTTCTTACTACAATCAACTCTAGTTCTTCATTTAACTTGATTTTACACAATGCTCCTGGGACAGTGAGGAAGGGCAATTTGTTAAAACCCTGCTGTCATTGCCCATCTCATCATGGATACAGGCCATTTGGTTAGAACTAGACTTGGTAGCATGGAACATACAGGTTCAAGTCAATTTATGTAGATTTTGGAAACGGCTAGGGTCAGGGGAAGAGGAGAAAGTGTCACATTGGTGTATGAGGGAGATTCAACAGAGTGAATTGAAGTGGGCGAAAGCAACAAGAAAGAAACTCCACTGCATCTGTGACAATTTAAAGGTGAAAATTGAACCTGTGTCGTTACTTATTGAAGAACGGAAAGGTGTTCTAAAATCCTTGAGAAAGGAAAAGTCTAGACAAATTGATATGGACTACCTGAAACAAAAAGAGTCTGTGCATTTTATGTTAAATAGCTGGAGAAATGATGACTGGTACCCGTATCTAGACACCTTACCAAATCAATGGTTGAGAATGGAATTGTTAAAGGTAAGAGGAGGCATTATTCCCTCACGTGCATATGAGAAAATAAAAAGTATATTAATGGATGGTGATGGTAAATGTACATGTGGGATGGGCATAAAATGTACTTGTGTATATATCTTAATGGATTGTCAAAAATTGCTAACTCTACGTCAATTGTTTTGTGGCCAGTCTTTTTTAACCCCTTCCCTACTCATGACGGAACCATGCCGTCATGAGCCACGGGTGGTGTTTGCTCATGACGGTGTGGTTCTGTCATGCTGCAGCCGCTCTGCCCACGCGGCACTGATTCACCGCCTGTGCGGGCGAATTAGTGAGTGGGCGGAGTCGTGACGGAACCACGCCGTCATAAGCACAGCCCGCCCGTGGCTCATGATGGGGTGGTTCTGTCACGAGCATGGCGGCACCGCGCTACCCCTCTCCCCCACTGCGCCGCGGTGGAATTACCGCAGCGACCAAGGGTTTAAAATACGGTAGAAGGTTAAGGATGCAAGCAATCGGTTCTACTCGCTGTGCCAGACTTGCCCCTGATCTCGCCTGCATCCGGAGACAGATCGTATCTCGCCCTGCTTGGTCGTGGTATCGTATCTGCTGCTGGAATTGTTTGTTTGCTGCCTTTAACTTATAACTGTGCCAGACTGTGAAATAATAACTGTGCCAGGCCGATCTCACCCCGCATTGCTCTGTTGTAGTTTGGTGCCATTGTTGTTGTTGTCCCAGCCCGTCTCCCCTCCCTGCTCCCTGCCGCTGCTCCCCCGTGGCCACACCCCCGCTCCATACAGCATCCAGAACAGATCCCCTCCCCACTCGCCACCCCGCTCCCGCCTCCCAGCTGCACCTCCCTCGCTCCGCCCCCTCCACTCTCCACTTATGACAGGGTCACTTACGCGCAGCGTCCACGTGCAGTGGACGCGCCCTATGTGCGCCGAAGGCACGCCAAAGGTAAGCCCGTCTACGCCCGTCCGCGCCTGGCCCGCGCCCAGAGCCAGACCCCCTGGCCCCCGCAAAAAACCACTCCACCCGCCTTACGTAGGACGCCGCAACCCTCACTGCATTCAACACCGGCCGACTCCCAGACTGCCACCAAGCCGCCCCAGGACGCGCCCATGGACCCTTCACCTGCCAATCCTGCAAGTTCAGCTGCATCAGGTCCCATTCTACAACCAATAACGCCAAACTGAGCGCAAACAACAACCACCTGAAGTGCATCCTGCTCAACACCCGCTCGGTCCACAGACACGCCATTGAACTATGGAACCTACTTGACACCACGACTTGGGACGTCGCCTTTCTCACGGAAACCTGGATGAACGCCTCATCAGCGCCTGACATCGCCATAGCCATCCCGGACGGTTACAAGATCATCCGAAGGGACCGCATCAACCAAACAGGAGGAGGCATCGCCATCGTCCACAAGAACTCCATCCGCATCACGACCAGCGCTGACGACACCCTCACAGCCGCCGAACATCTCCACTTCCAGATTCACACCGACCCCAAGACTACACTTAGAGGCACCCTCGTCTACAGACCCCCAGGACCCCGCACACAATTCAGCGAAGACATCACTGACTTTATCAGCCCACACGCCTTCTCCTCCGAGGACTACATTCTCCTAGGGGACCTCAACTTCCACATGGAAAAGAACAACGACAGCAACACCACCACCCTTCTGGACAACCTCGCCAATCTCGGACTCAAACAACTGGTCAACACCTCCACCCATTACGCCGGACACACGCTCGACGCAATCTTCTCCTCCAGCAAGCACATCTCTTTCAATCACGCAACAGGACTCCACTGGATGGACCACAGCTGCATCCACTTCAACTTCAGAAAAACTACGACACACCTCCACCCAAAACAAGTCCCCCGCAGAAACTGGAACAAAATTACCACCGACCAGCTCACCACAGCGCTAAACCAAATCCCTCCCACCAGATCATCGGACCCAAACCATGCAGCCATCAATCTCGCACAATGGTTCACCCGCTGCGCTGACGAATTAGCACCCGAGAAAAACCACCACAACAAGCCAGGAAACAAAAAAGCCACCTGGTTCAATGACGACCTCAAAAACTCCCCAAAAAACTGCCGCACCCTCGAGAAAGCCTGGCGAAAAAACCCAACCACAGACAACATGACCGCCCTCAAGGACGCCACCCGCAAACACCACCAGCTGATCCAATCCACCAAGAAATCAACATTCAAGGATCGACTCGACAACAACGCCCACAACAGCAAGGAACTCTTCAGCATCGTCAAAGAGCTTACCAACCCCAGCGCCGGCACCAACGACATCACCCCCTCTCAAGAACTCTGTGACTCTCTAGCCTCGTTCTTCCACAGCAAGATCGCTGACATACATAACAGCTTCGGCGAACAATCCACTCCCCTCACCACTGAACTGAAGCCCCCCACCACCACCCTTTGCGCCTGGACCCCAATCAGCACCGAAGACACCATCCACTTGATGAATTCCATCCACTCCGGATCACCAACCGATCTATGCCCCCACCACATCTTCAACAAGGCCGCCTCCGTCATCGCACCCCAACTCCGGGACATCATCAACTGCTCCTTCAACACCGCTACCTTCCCGGAAAGCTGGAAACATGCCGAACTCAGTGCCCTCCTGAAGAAACCTACAGCAGACCCCACCGAACTTAAGAACTACCGCCCCATCTCTCTCCTTCCATTCCCTGCCAAAGTCATAGAGAAGACTGTCAACAACCAGCTCGCCCCCTTCCTCGAGTCTAACGGCTCCCTCGACCCCACACAATCCGGCTTCCGAGCAAAACACAGCACCGAGACCGCCCTCATCGCAGCCACAGACGACATCCGAACACCACTTGACAACGGGGAAACAGCTGCCCTCATCCTCCCGGACCTCTCAGCAGCGTTTGACACGGTCTGCCATAGCACCCTCATACAACGCCTCAGCAACGTCGGGATACAAGAAAAAGCATTGGACTGGATCATCTCGTTCCTCGCCGGAAGAACCCAGAGAGTCCGCCTCCCACCCTTCAGGCCTCCGAAGTCATCTGTGGAGTACCACAAGGATCATCCCTCAGCCCCACCCTCTTCAACGTCTACATGAGCCCCCTCGCATCCATCGCACGCCAGCACAACCTTAACATCATCTCCTACGCTGACGACACACAGCTGATCCTCTCTCTCACCAAAGACCCAAACACCGCCAAAACCAACCTACACGAAGGAATGAAAGACGTAGCCGAGTGGATGAAGAACAGCCGCCTAAAACTGAATTCAGACAAGACAGAAGTCCTCATCCTTGGATCATCCCCTCCGCATGGGATGACTCATGGTGGCCTCCGGCCCTAGGCAGCGCGCCCAAACCTACGGACCATGCTCGCAACCTTGGATTCATACTAGACTCCTCCCTCTCAATGACCAGACAAGTCAATGCCGTCTCGTCATCTTGTTTTAACATCTTACGCATGCTCCGAAAGATCTTCCGATGGATCCCCACCGAAACAAGAAAGACGGTCACCCAAGCACTTGTCACAAGCCGACTGGACTACGTAAACACCCTCTACGCCGGAACCACAGCCAAATTACAGAAAAAACTCCAACGCATTCAGAACGCCTCCGCCCGACTCATCCTAGACATACCACGCCACAACCACATTTCCGGTCACCTGAGAGACCTTCACTGGCTCCCCGTCAACAAGAGAATCAAGTTCCGTCTCCTCACCCACGCACACAAGGCCCTCTACGACCTAGGACCCAGTTACCTCAACACGCGCCTGACCTTCTACACCCCCACCCCCCATCTACGATCGTCCAATCAAGCACTCGCCGCGATCCCACGCATCCGAAGAGCCACCATGGGAGGAAGATCATTCTCCTACTTAGCAGCCAAAACCTGGAATTCTCTTCCCACCCACCTCCGCCTTACACAGAACCACCTCTCCTTCAGAAAACAACTCAAAACATGGCTGTTTGATAAATAGCGAACCCCTCCCTCAAGCGCCTTGAGACCCTCTGGGTGAGTAGTGCGCTATACAAATTTTGACTTGACTTGACTTGACATTATTGATATGCAGTTTTTTGACATTGCAATTGCATTTGCAAAGTTTATCCAAGCCGCAAAGAGATTCCTTATGGAATAGGAAATGAAAGAGTGGACCAGATAGTGACAAATAGAGACTAATTGGACAATTGTAGTTGTGTACCGCAGTCACTAAAGTTTGGATCTTTATGCATCTGGATCTTGCTCATATTAATTGATACTAGAAAAACAAGTTTTTATGAGACAAAGAAATAATGAATTTGCAATAGTCCCCTAACCTGGGTTTATGGTTCTTTTATAGTATTTTAACTTTTTGTATTTTTAACTGTATTATTGTGTTTTTATGTAGTTTAAAGACCAATGGTCATAATAAACTTATTTTTGACTTGAATTGACTCTGAGACTCAAACCTGCGTCCTCAGCTCCAAAGTTGGCAGCTCTAGCCATTACGCCACAAGCTCTTGCACAAGACCTATTACATACAAGGAAACCATAGTTGTATGTATGTATGTAGTATATTTATCTTATGCAACTAACAACTTTTGCCAAAGCCAATAGTCCGGCGGCACATTATGCTGAGCACAGATTTTTTGTATAAATGGTTAAGCTACGCCCTTAATTATATCGGCCACACCCCTTTGAGAGACCCCCCCAGTTTTTTCATCCCACTTAAAGCCCTGGACCGTCTTCCTCTACTTTCCTTGTGGCTCACTGCTCAGTCTATTTCTACTGTCCCCGGCTCTTTCGCGTTCCTTCTCTGTCGTCGACTCTCTTCGTCTGCTTTCAGCTCACCCTAGCTATCCTTCCTCCCGCCCTCATCTTCCCGTGTTAAAGCACCGAGCTCAGCACCCATAAGATTCTTCCTGATTCCATCTCGGGCCCTTGAGCACATCCATGGCGTGGGCTGCAGGCCGGAAAGCCCTTGTACAAACAGCCCTGTGTAAACACGAGCTTGCTAAGCTTGTTGCATAGGGGCACGCTGTATTTATTAACTTGGTTCTCCAGAGAGCGCCGAGCCGGGGCAACCGTGCTCCCAGGACTTGCGCCATTTTTCCTAAGCTGCGCGCGCATCCTAAAGATGGACGCCGGCACGTCGCGTCATGACGCGACGTGCAACTACTAGAACGCCAACTCTACATATCTTCCTTTTTTCCCAAACAATGAAACATGTAACTCACAGTCCGCCGCTCATATCAAAGTCTCGGAACCAGGCTGGTCTCACCACTGTTCTTCCCCTGCGGGTCAGCCTTGCCGGGGTGTCCACGGTCTCTCTCTCAAGAGTCTCTGCGCTACCTCCCCTGTTGTCTATTGCGGTCTGACTCTCTGCCAATCTGCTCCTGTTCATATCTCTCTCTGCTCCGGGGCTACCTCTATTGTCTTGCCCTTCATTGACTTCTCCACCTCCCAAGTCCATCTCTCCGTCAGATTGTCCATCCCTTGCCTCCGGCACCTCCACACCTTCCAGATCCTGTTCTCCTTGGTTCCACTGTAGTACCTTGTTGCATCTCGCCATGCGGTCCTGGGACCAGACGTTACCGTCACTCAACAGAGCCGCTCTGTCATACACCTTCTTCACCTGCAGGGGTTTACTATATTTACTATCCCCTTTCCTTTGCATTGTTGCCAACTTGACTCGCACCCATTCACCTTCCTCTAATCCGGTGTCCTTCACGTTCCTTCGTCTGTTGTAGTGCTTAGCGTACACGGCCTGGGCCTTTTCCAAGTTCGCCTGAACTACCGCAGGGGACTACTTGCTCATTATGGTTTTTTCCTTCCACACTCGGTTGTCCTTCGTGAACGGGTCACGTCCCCTTAAGATTTGGAAGGGACTGTATCCAGTCCCTGTGGGAGTAATCCTGTATGCCCATATCATTTGCCATATCTCTTTCTCCCAGTCCTTGTTGTTGGATATCGCAGCTTGCACGGATCCCATCACCACACGGTTGAACCGTTCTACCACTCCATTCCCAGCTGGGTGATAGATCGACGTGTGCTTGGAGAGGATACCATTTCTCTCCATGAAGTTGGTCCATTTGTCTGAGGTGAATTGAGGGCCATTGTCACTCAGGATAGATTTTGGGATGCCCTCCTTCACAAATGTGTCGCTTAGAAACTTTAATATTGTTTCTGTGTCCATCACTTCTTCTACCTTTATCTCAGGCCACTTTGAGTATCTATCCACCAGGACACATACGTACTTTTGAATGCCTTGTCTATCCAGGATGGGACCCAATATGTCGATGGACAACTCCTCCCATGGGTTCTGTGGAGGATAAAACTTTCCCAGCGCCGGGCGCAACGGCTTGAGTGTCTTATCCGCTCCTTGGCACTGTGGGCAGTCTCTGACGTACCGTTACGCTCTTATGTCCATACCTGGCCACCAATAGCCTTGCTTGGTTCTTAGTTTCATCTTGCCTATCCCCAAGTGGCCCACGTGGAGTATCGCCAGGAGTTTAGGAACTATGTCAACTGGGGGAATAACCTTGTCCCCCCTGTAAACAAATACTCCTTGATCATCCACCGAAAGCTCTTCCCTGACTTCATAGTACATCCTCAGATTTTCACTGATGCGCTTCTTCTCAGGCCATCCTTGTACTATGTACAATTTCACCTCCTGCATTGCTGGGTCCTCATCGTATGCTTCTTTCCACTCTTGATTGCTGATGACCTTCTCTTGGTCATCGATCAGGGCCACCATCTCTTCTCCACCTGCCTGGTCATCTTCTCCGGGTTCCATGGCCGCCGCTCTGCTCAGATAATCTGCTACTTTGTTCCGACTGCCGGGGATATACTCCACATCATATCTGAATTCCAATAGCTTTAATGTCATTTTCGAGATCCTGGGGGTGGCACTCGTGTGCCCACTGGATGTTAGAACCCTCACCAAGGGTTTGTGATCTGTCTTTAATTGGAACCTTGTGCCCCACAGGAATTGTCTGAATCTTGTCATTGCCCACACTACAGCTAGCATCTCCTTTTCGATGACGCTGTATTTTCTTTCTGTGTCGCTCAAGGTGCGAGACGCAAAACTCAGCATGTCCATTACCCCTTGTCCCCGATCTTGCATCAACACTGCGCCCAAGCCTTTGTCGCTGGCGTCCGTTGTGAGTACAGTTTTTCCCTGGGGATCATATCCTTGCAAGGGTATTGCTCCTATCACAGCTCTCTTTATGTACTCAAATTCCCTTTGTGCTTCCTCAGTCCACCCAAACACTGAGCTCTCTCTTGTTAACTTCCTCATGTGGTGCGTCTTTGTCGCGAAATGCTGCACGAATTTACTATAATATTCGGCCATTCCTAAGAAGGACCTGACTTCTTCTTTGCTGGTGGGTGGTGGTGCTTCGCAGATCGCCTAAACATTGTCTGCCTTGGGGGTGATCCCTTGCACTCCAATCTCATGCCCCAAGTACGTCACTGTCTCCATGCCCAGGCGGCACTTCTCCCACTCCGCCGTGAGGCCTTTCTCTTCTAGCACTCTTAGCACTTTGGTTAGTTTGGCGTCGTGGTCTAGTTTGTCTCGTCCCATCACCAGGATATCATCCTGGAAATATTGGATGCCTTCCATATTCTTAAACAGTTGGTGCATCAATTTCTGAAAGGCCCCCACCGCCGAAGCTAGTCTAAATGGCATGCGTCGGAATTGGTAGCACCCGAAGGGGGTAATGAATGAAGTCAACTTCCTGCTCTCCGGGTGTAGTGCAATCTGATGGTACGCTGACGTCAGATCGATGGTGGAGTACCACTTGACCCCTCTCGTCTTGGCCAACATCTCTTCAATCCTTGGCAAGGGAAACTTCTCCACCACAATATTCTTGTTTAGCTCGCGTAGGTCCACGCTTAGCCTGATCTTCCCATTGGGTTTCATGACCACTACTAGTGGCGCCAGCCACTCGGCACACGTGATTGGTTCAATGATTCCTCTTTTTTCTAATCCTTGTAATTCTTCTTGTACCGCCTCTCTCACTGCCAGGGGTACGTTCCTCACCTTGTGGGCCACCGGTGTGGCGTCCGCTTTAAGGACAATCCTGTGTGCAAACTTCTCGAGCTTTCCCACCGTACCTCCGAATACCTTGGGGTACTCTTCTTTCCACCTTTCCAGGTTTGGCCACACCTCCGGCTCGGTGAGGAGGATCTGTTCTTTACCACCTGGGTCCAGTTTGATTCCCAGGTCGCCCTGGTCTAGCCATCCTAGTACCGATGGCCCCCTTTCGGATATGTACAATTTGCAGTTGGCGGTGCGTCCCCTGAACTCAAATTTTAGTGGACGGAATCCCAGCATGGGTATGCGATCTCCATTGTACGTTACCGGCCTAATGTCCAGTCTCTCCAGGTCTGGGCCCAAGTGTGGTTCGAAGGTTTCTTCCCACACCGCCTTCTGGACTATAGTGTAGGGCGATCCCGTATCTGCCACTATGCTTATCGGCACTCCTCCAATCGTCATGTCCAGCACTGGTTTAGTTGACCTTTTGCCGTCTACACTCAATACCTGATCGTAGATGCAGAGCACAGTGTCGACTTCTTCCGGGTCGTTCTCCTCTGTATCCTCCTGTCCTTGGTCGATGTACTTGATCACGCTTCTGGAAGCCTTCCTGCGGCACACTTTCTCATAGTGACCTTCGATTCCACAGTACATACATTTGGCGCGAAACGCCGGGCACTTCCTGTCATGTGCTTCATGTGCCCAACTTCCGCATCTGTAGCATGTTTTCTTGTTGTTCCCCGTCTGTTTTCCTGGTGGTCCTGGGTTACCTTGCCACTTGTTCGGTCCCTTCGGCATGGCACTCTTGCCTCTATAGTCTTTGCGGGGCTCCTCATCTCCTACTCTGTTTACCATCGGACTCGCTGTGGTCTCCCGTTTTGCCGCCTCCGCACACCTTCGCGCCATTTCTGCTCTCTTGACCACCACCATTACTTCTTGTAGCGTGATTTCACCGCTGACCCACAGCTTGTCTTGCACCGCGGTGCTCGTGGTGTGCATCACAATCTGATCCTTTATAAATTCGTCCTGGAAAGTGTTGTACTTGCACGTGGATGCCAACTTTCTTAGCGCTGTCACATATTCTTCCACAGACTCCCCTGGTTTCTATTTCCTTTGTTGGAAGTTGTATCTGTCGATTGAGACACAAACCACCGGTTTGTAATGTTCATTCAATTGCTCTATTGCAGGGGCATACACGTCGTCGTCAGTACTTCCTCGTTGTTTGGGTATCAGATTCTTGAAGATCCTGAGCCCCTCCGGGCCTAGGTTATGTAATAATATTCGCCTCTTCCTTCGACTTGAGAACTTCTCCTCATTCTCATCTTCTAACACCTCAATGAAGTTGTCTATATAGTCTCTCCAGTCCTCCCACTTCATGAGTGGTTATCCTGGTTTGGGTAAGAATTGCACAGGGGCCGTCGCTGATGCTGTCTGCGCACTCATCTTCTCGCGCTTTACTGTGGGCGGGGTGTCGCCGTGACTTTTGGGGCTGCCTGGTGCACTGTCTTCCTCTCGCTTCTCTATTTTTGGCAGGTGGATTCCTGTGTCTGCCCCTTCGCCCTCCCCATAGGTCGCCAGTCCTCCTGCCCTTGATTGGTTGGTGTGGTGGTGTGTCTCGGGCCTTCTACTCCTCTGCACGTGCTATGGCGCAGCCCTGATGCTCTGGTTGACTCCCCTGGTGTGCCTGCAGGCTTGTCCCAGAATACCTCTCTGTAACCTTTTGGTCATTTAAAACTCCAGGTGAGAGTTCTTGGTCCCTAATTGTGTATTTCTTAAGATAACACTGCAACAAATATTTAGCGAGTACTTATTTTTGTGATAGAAAATACTGAATCGCCAAGTAGCGAATCATATTTCAATTTACACAGCATTCACAATTTGGAAAATCGTTTACAATATAGCATTTTGCATGTACAATAATACCATCAATTGGAAACAGGTGGTAAGCAGGGACAAAGTATAGAAGGGAACCGAAAATGCATTGCAGTCTTTCACAATGGCTGCCCTCTGTTGTAGTGAGGAGGAAGGATGCAGATTTTTGGGGCTCAACAGAGAAGGAGGAGTAGGAGAGAAATGGTTTTCAGGCAGAGGGTCTCTATTTGAGCATACATATGAGAAGGCGTTTGCATGGTACAGGTTTACAAACAAGATCAATCTTACTTCAATTAATCATTTGAATCCAGTACTTAGCAGGCCTACACAACACAGTGGTCCTATACCTACACACATTCAGGTTTGGAGTAGCTTACACAGTTAGCTTCTGGTAGCTACTGACCCATTGTTGCAGTTGCAGGAGGGAAAACAGGATGCATGTTTCTAAAACAATTATTCACGCAATGCTGGCTAGAATTAACTAACACATTAGGGGCCCGATGTAGGTCGGTCGGTAACGGCCGAAAATCGGTATTTTCGGCCGTTACCGACCGGTATTCAGTAAATGGTATGTAGGGCCACATATTTTACAGAATCGGTAAATTTACCGATCGGTAAATTTACCGATTCTGTAAAATACCGAATCGGAATTTATACCTAATCGGTAATTTTGATATGTAGGTGGGACTCTTCTGAGTCCCACAACCCTTACCGAATCTGTATTTTACCATCAAATATATTTGATGGTAAAATACCGATTCCGGTGTGCATGCACATGTGTGCATGCACACCTGTGCCATATGACAGGCAGACCTGCCCTTAGGGCAGGTCTGCCTGTCACATGGCCCCGAATCTTTTTTGGGGGTGCTAGAGGGTGTCAAAGTGACACCCCCTGCACCCTTGTCAAAATCGGTATTTACGGTAAATACCGACCGGTAATGCCCCATTCTTTCCTATGGGCTTCGGTAAAAGGAACATCTGGATGTTCCTACATATCCACCCCTTAGATTTACCGATTTTTAATAACCGATTCGGTAAAATTCGGTAATTAAAAATCGGTAAATCTATTTTACCTACATCGGGGCCTACATTTCTAAGTACCCTTTCTGAGTTGGAAGCTACAAAAATCCAATTCTATGCAAGAACACGTTTCCCCCAAGTGATTAGGGGCCAGATGTAGGAGCCCTAATACCGATCGGAAACGGCCGATTTTGGCCGTTTCCGACCGGTATTAGGGTTTTCAGATGTAGGGCATGCATTTACCGAATCGGTAAAATTACCGAATCAGTAAATACAGACTCGGTAAAATACCGATTCTGTAAATGCAGATGTAGCTGGCACATGTCAGAGTGCCACAGGGCTTTAAGAATCTGTATTTTACCACCCAATCCAATTGGGTGGTAAAATACCGAATCCAGGTGTGCATGCACATGTGTGCATGCACACCTGTGCCATGTGACACACAGACATGCCCTTAGGGCATGTCTGTGTGCCACATGGCACACAAGCCTGTACTTGGGGTGCTAGAGGGTGTCAAAGTGACACCCCCTGCACCCTTGCTAAAATCGGAATTTACCGATTCTGTAATTACAAAATCGGTATTTCCCATTGATTCCTATGGGCTTCAAAGCCCATAGGAATCAATTGGCAATACCGATTCGGTATTTACAGAATCGGTAAATACCGAATCTTAACGATTCGGTATTTACAGATTCTGAAATACCTACATCTTCCCCCTTCTTATTTACCACTTCTTAAATACCGAATCGGTAAAATTCGGTATTTAAGAAGTGGTAAATAAGAATTACCTACATCGGGCCCCTAGATGTGTAGACTGTGCACATGTTCTGATTTGTCCACCCTCTGAAACAGACTATGAGTATCACAATAGAGAGAGCTAATATTCATAAAATATCCAAGTAGTATGTAATTACTCCAATTAGAGATCATATTTACGTTTAAACACATTTAGCTTCTGGTAGCGGCCAACCCATTGTTGCAGTTGCAGGAGGGATAGCAAATTATGCGTGTGTTTATAAAAGTTATTTGCGCAATATTGGCTAAAAACTTTCTCGAAAAATCGCTGCTCTCCATCAGCCCCCTGGTTTTCTGAAACCCTTAGAGCACAGAAGAAACTGTGCAGAAATTCTGAAAAACAATGGTGCAAAAATTACAATAATCAAGAAAAAATTCTTTATAAAGAATCACTCACCAAATATAAATTGCTGATCGTACAGAAGAAAAGTAAATATTACATTGCACAGATTGAATCTGCGCAAGACTCTAACAAACAGCTCTACCAGGTAGTCGCCAAACTATCAGGACAAGTATCAAATTCTAATCCAGTTCCCTCACAGGCATTATGCGACTCCCTTGCCAATTATTTTTTTTGAAAAGGTGAATGACATTTACACTAACTTTTCATCTCAGATTAAAATAGACAACCAGCTTTTAAATCTTGGCTCCACCGATTATTCTCCCTCCCTAGTGCAATTTGAGAACACTACACCTGACCAGATTTCAAATGTAATAGTTACTATCAAGTCAGCCACCGATTCTTGCCCTCCATCAGTACTTAAATCACTTGCTGACCTAGTTGCACCAACACTATGTAACATCTGTAATCCAATGTTTACATCAGGCATATACCCCAGGATCTGGAAAAAGACCATCATTAAACCTTTATTAAAAAAAACTAATTTGGATCTGAAAGAAACAAAGAACTATAGACCTATAGCTAGTTTGCCGTTCCCGGCCACTAACTTTTCATCTCAGATTAAAATAGACAACCAGCTTTTAAATCTTGGCTCCACCGATTATTCTCCCTCCCTAGTGCAATTTGAGAACACTACACCTGACCAGATTTCAAATGTAATAGTTACTATCAAGTCAGCCACCGATTCTTGCCCTCCATCAGTACTTAAATCACTTGCTGACCTAGTTGCACCAACACTATGTAACATCTGTAATCCAATGTTTACATCAGGCATATACCCCAGGATCTGGAAAAATACCATCATTAAACCTTTATTAAAAAAAACAAATTTGGATCTGAAAGAAACAAAGAACTATAGACCTATAGCTAGTTTGCCGTTCCCGGCCACATTTTTTGAAAAAGTGATAAATATCCAGCTCTCCAAGTATAATGAAGATCACCAACTTTTGGATGATACTCAATTTGGCTTCCGTAAATGCCACGGAACAGAAACGGCGCTCATCAAAGCATCAGAAGATATTAGAATCATTCTCGATCAGGGAGGGACGGCTGTCCTTATACTGCTAGACCTTTCAGCAGCTTTTGACATGGTTGATCATGCCATCTTGATCGACCGTGTCACATAAATAGGCATCCAACACACAGCTAGAGCCTTGTTGTCTTGTTTTTTTACTAACCGCACACAATCGGTAAACCTCGGCATCTTTAATTCATCCCAATTGGCCCTCCCGTGTGGTGTTCCGCAAGGATCATCTTTAAGTCCGACACTTTTTAATATTTATGTGTCGGACTTCGCTAAAGTCATCAAAGCACACGTGATGTGCCTCACATCTTATGCCGATGATACAAAGCTGGTGCTCACTGTACATAATGATGGTGATATAGTAGCAGCTAACTTTCAGAAGGGCATGCTAGCCATCAGCAGTTGGATGACCACCAACTGTCTCAAATTGAACTCTGAGAAAACATAGGTAATGACATTTGGTAAGCTATCGCCAAGCTGGTCCCCCAGCTGGTGACCTTCTTCACTGGGTCCTCGACCTGTCCCAGTCACCAAGGTCAGGAATCTGGGCGTCATATTTGACGACAGGCTGTCCTTTGTTCCCCATGCCAACTCCGTGGTATCATCATTCCATAAGCTGCGAATGATAAAAAAGCTTTTGCCATTCTTACCTCTGAATGCGGGAAAAACATTAGTCAGTACCCTAGTCCACCATTGACTACTGTAATGGTCTTCTTATGAATGCCCAAAGTAAACTCATGCACAAACTCCAACTGGTTCAAAACTTTGCAGCCAGAATGTTATTCGGAACTCCTAAATACAAGTCTATTTCTCATGTCATTCGACAATGTCATTGGCTCCCTGTGAGAAACCGCATAAAGTTTAAGGCTCTGTGCATTGCTTATAAAGCATCCTGCAACTCTGGACCTTTGTTTTCTCAACAAGGCTCTAGAAGCACACATCCCTACTCGGGCCTTGCACGACTCTACAGCAAATCTTCTGATGGTCCCACGTACAAAAACTGCCTCATGGGGTGATTTATTTTTTTAAACCTTTTTATTGGATTTTAACATGGTACAAGTCATACAGTAATTGGCTTGATCATTTCGGTAGTACAAATTGACAATATCATCCATATGACAAGGGTAGCGGAGTAAGCGGACACATAGTGGATTCGTTGGTGAAGGGGGGTACCCCTCCCACCATCTCCGCCGGTGGTGCCGGGAGGCACCGGGGAGGCGGTTAGTAGTAGGATTACCGCCGTTCTCCGACCCGTATGCCTGTTTCTGATCTAAATCCCCTGTGAAGGGTATCATTCATAGATAATCCAGTTGTCAAACTAAACTTAGGGATGTGTTACTCGGGAAATAAGGGGGTCGGGGGGAGGGGAGGAGCCTGGGGTTGCAGAAAGCATGGGTCAGTGCAAAGGGGTCCCGTATCGTTGCACTAGCGTCCCACACTTTACCTACTCTCGGCCTGTGCTATGATTCCCGGGGGATGACCCAAATGGAGCTGTCACTACATGAGTGAGGGGAGGAGGAGGTGGCGGAAAACAGGACACATGTGTGGACTGGGATGCAGGTGAAACTGGTGCGCCTGGGGGTTTTTGGCGTGCTCTGTGTCATTTGTGTGTGCTTGCCTAAAGTCCTGCAGGAGTGTCGCCCATTCTAATGAGATAGGTCGGCGCCGTATGCCACGGGCCTCCTCTTGCCGTATAAGATCTTCCTCGGCTGCTGCCCACTTCTGCACCGCCCCCACCATGCAGCTATTGGCGGCCCCTCTGCCGCTCGCCAATAAATTGCCCGACTCGCTTGGCCAACAGCACAGCTAGCTGGGCAAATTTAGTCTCTACTTTCTTCCGTTTGTTGCGCTTAAAAATACCTAGGGCACATGCCTCCCATGAATGGAAGTCTGCGAGACCTGTGACTGTCTGCAGGGTGGTGTGCACCGTCAACCAGAGGGATTGTATCACTGGGCATGACCAAAACATATGCGCAAATGTGAGTTCCGGGGTGTGACATCGGGGGCAGTCAAAGTGGGATGTCGGGTAGAAGCGTTTGAGCCACGCCGGTGTGAGATAAGCTCGGTGTAATATGTTAAACTGGATATTTTTGAACCTTTGATTGCGGGACACTTTTTTATGGTGTTCTAGGGCCATCTGCGATTCCTGATCATGAAGGGCACGTCTGAAATCATCTTCCCAGCGGAGCCGTACTCGGGTTAGCGGTACCTGTGTGAGTTCCATAATGGATTTATAGGTCCATGTAATGTGGTGCCTGCCCGCACCCATGCGTAATAATGAGTGCAGCACCGGGTGAGTCTTGGGTTCCCCGCTCCCGAGGTCCCAGATCCGCTCACAGTCTGCCATTAGCTGCCTATGCAGCAGGGATTGGCCGTCTGGAAGCCCAGTTTCTTCAACTAGGTCTGCGAACGGGATCAATTGGCCGTCGAAGAACAGGGCCTCCGTTTCAGTGAGTTGGAATTCGGTCCAGATTCTATGCTCTCCCGCGATATAGAACCCACAGCCCTTAGGGAGGCCAGCCCACGGTAGTGTAAGGATCTCACTGTGTTTCCCGCAGGAGCGCCCAGGAGCCGAAGACAGGTCCACAACTTCCCACCAACACCACCGCGACTATCAGACTCTAGTTCACGGAGGTGCTTGAGGGGAAGAAGGGAAACAAAACAAGGAAAAATTGGGGGAAGAAATCCTTGGAGCGATACTCTCTTCTGGCTGGTGCAATGATACTCTCCAATGGCTGGCTGACGTATGACTAGATGGACTGTAAGGGAAGGTACAGGTTACAAGACAATGGAGAGGTGGATGCACAGAAACTATGTGTTGAAAATATAGTTACCTAAAGGTCTTCTCTTTAAGCCAAATCAATAATGGTAGATGGGATAGTGGATACTGTTCTCTACAAGTCATAAGAAAAGAAAAGACTTTTGAAAATGTTTCATGAGCTCTGATTCACTATTCCCCCCATCAAACCCTATCTCACCATATAAGGTTGAAGATTGGACTGTGCACAGTGTCCTAAGAAACCAAACAGTACAAGCAGTATATCCACATATTGTGTCTACAAGTCAAAGGAAACAAAAGCGGGTTATAACAGTTATTCTCAATTGATATTAATAAATGAGAAAAAACAGTGCTGTGCACTGTTTACCAGTCTATCCTGCTGGGACGTAGTGCAGTCAAACACTGGAGTGTAGGCTTGATGTATTTGCAGCCCATACGCAGAATAGTATTCTCCTCTGGTATCGGGCCAATAGAGAGGGGAAAATAAGTACATGGGACGGGCGGAACTCCAATAACCAAAAGAACCCCCCGAGAGACCAACGGAACTGCCCAGCCCAAGTCCGACCAATCAACGGAACAACAAGTCCAGTCGACCGGCGAGACGTAGCCAGAACAACCCGGCCAGTCCTCGGAATTCAGTGGGAGGAGTCCGGCCCACGGGGAAAATACCCACAAAGAGCTCCCGAGTAGGAGCTATGGTAATAGCGTATCGGGAGAGCTAGAGGAAAACAACAATGGGGTTCGAGGGCAACACAAGGTTCAGGGACCAGGAACAAAGGTGCAGCTGGGAAGCGGAGGAGTTCAGGAAACAGGAAATACCGCAAAGACGGAAGTGACGAGAAGAATCAAGGCTAGAACGCAAAGCGCTGTGATGAGGGGTAGTCAGGCTCTTAAGCCTGCCTGACCTCCTCGCGCATGCGCACTTACGAGCCGCCATCTTGATCACTCCGGGAGCAGTCATGACAGGTAGTAATGGGGAATACAACGGTGCCCCCCCGGACATGCGGTGAACTCGCATGATACAGGCTCTGGCTGCTTTGACCAGCTTTGGATGGGCTGGATCTGGCCGTCTGCCTGGTAGGAGCATTCGGGTCAGCTCTGGGACTGTCACTTGTGTGTCCCGGGATACCGTTTTCCCAACGTTGCGATACACCGTCCATCGCGATATCCCCTGCAGCTGCGCCGCTAGAAAATAGGCTTCAAAAGATGGGGCGCCCATCCCTCCCACTACTGGAATATTGGTGAAGTAATATAGAAGCCGGGGTACCATGATCATTTTAGATAAGGCTACCCTCCCAATGGGGACCAGGGGGAGGGTCCGCCAGAAAGCAACTTGGCTTTTAAGTCCCCGGAGGGCCCGATAGTGGTTGCCCTCCAGGAGGTCTTGGGGCTCATGATAGAGCCTGACACCTAAGTACCGCGGGGCGTCGCCCGTCCATGCTAGCGTGTCGTCTCCTATATGTATCTCCCTATGCGATTCCTCGGATGCAGGGGGGTAGAGAGAGGATTTCTGCCAATTCACCCGAAGTCCCACAGCTCTTTCGAAGTCTGCAAGTGTGGTCCAGAGGATGGTGAGGTCCGCTGTGATGTCTCTAACATAGATAAGGAGATCATCGCGTACAGAGAGACACAATGTGTGCGATCTCCTAAAGGGATGCCCCATTGCTCGTCCACCTCCCGCAGCCTAGCCGCCAGAGGCTCCATAGTAAAGGCAAATATGACAGGGGACAGGCGGCACCCCTGTCGAGTGCCACGCAAGATCGGGATGGGAGAAGATATGGAGCGGCCTATTCTGACACTTGTGGTGAGATCCGTATATAGTAGCCGGATGTATGCCATGAATTGGGATCCCATGCCCACCCTCTGCAGCACACCGAAAAGGTATTGCCATGCCAGGGTGTCGAACGCCTTCTCCAGATCTAGCACGAGGCACGCCGCCCTTGGGAACTTGCCCCGTACCCCATCCTGGACCCGGAACAGTCGCCGTATATTCTGGGAAGTATTTCTTCCAGGGACGAATCCACTTTCATCTGTGCGCACTAGTCTGGGGAGCTGCCTCATCGGGTGATAAGTGCTTCATCGTGGCCACAGCATAACTTTGGAACGACCTTCCTACTGAGATTAGACCCAGACAGTCTTTATTAGATTTTAGAAGAAGGACAAAAACCTGGCTGTTCAACCGGTAAGCTCTCTGTTACAGGGTACATGTCTGCTGTCCTCAGCGCCGAGACACCCACGGGTATTTGCGTGCTTTACAAATCTCATAAATAAATACATAGAATTAATTCATTTATTACATTTCCAAACATCCCTGTTGAGTTGGCAGCTACGAAAATCCAATTCTACGTAACAAGTGATTAGATATGTAGACTTTGCACATGTTCTGATTTGTCCACCCTCTGAAACAGAGTATGTGTATCGCAGTAGAAAGAGCTAACATTCATAAAATACCAAATAGTATGTAAAGACATGTCTCATCATTGACTTAGCTGTTCTGTACCCCATGAGCAGTTATGACTCCTACATCTTTAGACACTGTGGACTATTTGAGAGACTAGTAAGAGGAGAGAGTAAATGGATGGGTGTTAAGTTTTGCTATTTATATGTACCCTTAGGTACCACATTTGTATTGAATGCTAAACAACATTTTCCTATTTATTTAAGATGAAGAACATATACTTTTTACTTTCTGCACCTTTGACATCCAGTATTTGGTCTCTGTGTTGAACACTATTTGGCACTTTTTCTTTTCCCTTCTCCATTCTAGTCTACAGAAATACTACTCACACTTGAGCTCTCTTCACTTTTCCCAGCGGATGTTACTGCATTAGCGGTTTGCATTTCCTTTGTACTAGAGCTATTCTCCTTGCAACATCACCATTGTGGTGTAATAACTCCACCTGCATGTTAGCTGTTCTCTGACACATGGTTGAGCTGGCTGTAGCCAATCTTTCAACAGATTGCCTAAATGTTTGGACGCATATGATCATGGGCCTCATGTGTATCTGCTGATGCCTGATGCCTGTGTGTCTTGAGCCATTTATGTGACCATCAGCCAGATTCATCAAGCGAAATGCGCTCCCAAAAGGGCCAGATTCTGAGAATCTGGCCCTTTGCGAGTGCAATTTTTGCATTTGGGATTCATCATCTCAAATGCAAAAATCTCTAATAAAGAATTCACAAATTTGCGAGGATTAGCATTTAAGGAATCTCTATTAGAGATTCCTTAATTGCCATTCAAGAAACATTTAAAAATTGCGAATTCGCAATTTAGGACCGCTATTTACCACGAAGTCAAACCTCGTGGTAAATAGCGAAAACTTAGAAAAATGCATTTTAATGCATTTTTCTAAGTTGCATGTTACACACACACATGTCCTCTGGACATGTGTGTGCACAACATCAGTGTAAATTCACATTTCAGGGGTGCTACAGGGTGTCCTTTGGACACCCCTGCACCCTTGAAATCGCATTCCTTATGAATCGCTATTAAAGACTCGCAAAACGGGTCTTTGATGAATCTAGCTGCATATCCTTTATAGCCATAATTAAATCTTTAAAGCCTGAAGTATGGCTTCATTACCTTCAGAAACGGTTCTATCTAAATCTGTTATCTGTTTACTCAATTCAGAGGTAGCCCTGTGCTGCTTTTGTTGCAGGGTGACTTAAAACCTTAAAAAAATTAAAAAACACAAACTCCTCTTTGGCAATGTAAAGACAGCTCTTTTCTGTCCTAGTGGGGAGATCGACCCTCCTCAGACAGGCATGCAGACAGTCACAATTTGGTGCACCACAGCCAGTTTCTTTTATACAGAATTAAACAATGGGGAGTTACAAAAGTTCACAGGTAAATCAGTTAATAATTTACAGATAAATACATGCTGATTGTAAGACACACGAGGTCACCTGTGATGCTTGACTTTATATAATTACTTTATTACAGTTTCTAACAATGTTTAACAAACCATTCTTTGTTCATGAATGCATGTATATGTGTTGTATATACAATTTAAGTGGCATGTGTGCTTTATCATTGTGCATCTAAAACCTGCATGTGTTGTTCTTGACTAATTAAATCTCCTACTTCTATTGTCTAATAAAGCTTCAATCTATTTGGAAACACAGCATATTTGCAGGCGAACCCGTGTTATTAAAGCTTTAAATACCTTCAAGCTTGCGAAACTTGAGTTGGTCTTAAACTGCAATCCTTTCAAGTTATTTATTCCATTATGTCCTCAAGTCAACTTTCTTTCATCAGCACAAGATTTTGGACTACTCTGTTCTTTAACGTCATACAGCTGTGTGACGCTTTCTACTGGTGTCTGTTGTTGCTCAATGTTTTCATGTTTAAATTTTCTACAGTTTTTTCAAATTTTTACATTTCTATAACACTTTCGTTCAATTTTTAACATTGGTTGTGCCACTGCATGGAATTGTGGAGGAGACTGGGAGCTTTCCCAGACCTTAAGGTTTGTCTTAAAACTTTCTTTCTCTTTCTAAAATAGAAAGGGATGGTGTTGATTGTTACTAATTTACTACAGAAGACATGATAGTTATAGTTTGGTCTCATAATTTAGGGTTGGTATTTTTGCGGTTTGGTGTATTTTCAGTCTCCGTAGGAATGGGTATCACAGTTTTAGCTTCTGTGTGACGGGATGTTTCACTAACGTTCTATGTTTCTGGTGGTGTTGTATGAGTAGGTTGAGCTGTTGTAGCTCAAAAGACAGTGCAACTATTTATTTCTCTAATATAAATGATCAGCATGTTTTTGAAATTACCTACGCCGTTTGCGTCCGTCTGCCCCTGGACAGCGCTCAGAACCAAGAAGCATTCCTCTTGGACACTCCACCGCTACAACGCCAGCACCCTCCTCGCCATCAACCCTGGACGCCACTTCGCCTGCCAGGACCAACCTCTGCTCCATGCCGGACATCGCCTTCACCGTCACTGACGGCTGCAATATCACCCGGAAGGAGCACCCCGACCGTCAAGGAGGAGGCATTGCCATCACCTACAGAGGCACACTCCGACTGATAACGCACTCTAATGTACCAAGAGTGACCATGGACCACGTCAACTCCCAGATCCGGACAAAGCCCAAGAATATCCTCTGCGGCACCCTCATGTGCAGGCTCCCCAAGCCATGGCCCCCCATTCTCCAATACGATTGTAGACCTCATTGCACCCCAGTCCCCCATCAACTGAAGACATCCAACTTGGTGAACTCAAGTTCCACCTGGACAACCCCAGTGACCAGATCACCACCCCCTCCTGGGTAGGGTCACCGACATCAGACGAAAGCAGCAAGTCACCTCAACAGGCCACATAGCAGGACACATGGTCGAGCACATCACCTCCGCCAGCACGTTCTTCAACTCCAGCCACAACATCGGGCTCTCCTGGACCGACCATCATTGATAACATCACGTCTTCACACTGCCCACCGGACGCCACCACCATCATTGCACCCCCACGCTGCTGGATCAAGGCCAGTGAAGAAAATCTTGTCAAATCCCTCCGCACCAACACTCCACCAATACTTCCAAACGATGACACTGCAGCGCGCAACCACCACCGAAGGATCTCCAACAGAGCCGACATTCGGGCACCCCTCATGAACAGCACTGCGTCAGTACCTTCCGCCTGCCTGAAGGCAGGCGTGAGGGTGAGGCAGTGCCACAGGGAAAGGCTGGCCCCATGCATTGCTGGAGTTGCGTCATGTTGTGACACGACTGCAGCAATGCTTGACTTTAGCGCAGGCAGATATGTCAGGATTCCTGACGTATGTAATGTAATGTAATGGCATATTTATAGAGCGCAACTGTCACTCCAAGGAGCATCATGGCGCTAAACTGTCATTACTTGCGTCATGGAGCGCTGTCCAGTCATTACAGTGCATTCATGCTGTCGCAAGAAGGGTGAAGTGAGAAGTGTTTCAACACTGTCTTGTCGCAGCGCAGCAACACTTTTCATGACTGGGGTACAGGTATGCGCATTATATGCACACTATCGTATTGATTGGGCACATTCCTGCACTGTAGTTTTGTCGCAGGGCAACGCTGCAACATTGCTTACAGCGCTAGCCAGTGCCTAAACATGCAGAGATATGGGTCCAACTTTTATCAATATTTTTAAGGCCAGCTATTTTCTGGTCTTAAGTAACTGGCTCTAACTGCAGTTAGAGCCAGTTTATTGGCTCTTCAGAATTTCAAGGAGCCCCTTGAAAATATGGAGTAGTGGTGTTTGCGTGCCTTTTTGCTTGGAAACGCCTACTTTTTTTAAATTTTTTTTTTATTCCAAGACCTTTATTACACAGATACGTGATAAAATAACACAGCTTAAAGCCCACATCCTTAATGTATAAGGCCGGCAGCGTACTGTTTCATGCAAATATTGGGCTGTCCCGCCCCAGTATTGTATTGTTACGTTATTACACAGCAAGTCGCCTACAACCATTGAGGGCCGGCCGCGTATATTATGCTATGTCGTCTCGGTGTTTTACTTTATATAGTACAAACATTAAACAGTAAGTCAACTTAAGGAAACGCCTACTTTGCATGTAATTAGCGATAAATTTCGCTAACATGCTTTGAGATAAAAAGGGCCCCTATCGCCATAAAACTGGCGCTAAGGCCCGTTAGCTGCAGCTTGCTAATGAAGTGATATAAATATCACTGATTTACCAGCAAAAAAGTGCTGCTAAAGCGGCGATAAGCCCTTGATAATATGCCCCACAATGTTTTGTTGCATACCATGAATCCCACCTATTGATGTTGACCTCTTTTGGTGAAAACCTTATCCCCTAAATGATTGCCAAATTGCTAGAAAAATTTGTTTTCAGCCAACTTAAATTCCCTTTAGATGGCCAAAACTGTCTATATGCTTTGCAGTATGGTGTTAGACCTGGCCACAACACAAACCGCTTTACTAAACTTGTGGAAAACGGCCCCAAGAAAAACTGATTAAAGGACAGAATAGTATTAGTAATGCTGGACCTGAGTGCCAATTTTAATATAATCTATACTTTTGGAAAATTTGTTGACGTAGGTGCATGACACATGCAGAGGCAAAATGCAACAAGAATATAGAATGTTCTACCGCCAAGCCTGTGCATCACCACCTCGCTAGCTATCTTCAGGAATGTGCTCTTCCAAACACCCCTCTTGTTTGGCTTCAGATAATACGGTTTCTCAGATTTTGCCGTCCTCTTTCCTTCTACTTCTTGACATATTCTCCAAATGTTTCTTCGCCCTCACAGCGACAGTCTTCCCAACTCCTTTTTGAAGAAGTTCCTTCTATTATTTATCAAACCTTGACTTATGATGGAGACCTTAACAGTTATTCTTTGTTACTGGCATCTGATATGTGTACTTCTCCAGTTTCATGTGATTCTCTTCTGATAACAGATTGCAGTGCATATGCTGTTTTATTGTTATCATTATGATTGTTTATCTATATCATGTAATTGTTTTCCTTTATATTGTAAGCTGTTCTAACATCCTTGGGCTATGTTCATCCAATATAAAACTACCAAAATAAATACATTCATAGATCCCACACAACTAGGTTTTTTTTAACCACCCCATGCAGAAGCACAGCTGAGACAGGAGCCTCTGGTCAGCAAGTGGCGGATGAGGTCGTAGTTGTGCTCAGGGATGATTCAGTGAATATGCCCTTGATTAGTTTGGTACTGTGGTGGTGTTGGCAAGGTGTCTGGCTACAATCTGCTGCACTGGAGTGGCAATGGCTCTGAACCCTCTTTTAGTTAGTTATCAAAGTCACTGGTGTTGGTCTGTCTTGTCCTCATGCATCTGCATGTGTTTGTTGTAAGAAATTATCCCGTTAGGGTCACACAGAGAGTAAGCAACGGTTCACAGCAACCTGGTCTTTGGTCCCCAAGAATTTAACCAAGAAATTCTTAAAGGTATGTTTATCTCACTAGTTAATAGAATAGTCGAGGTGTAGACTTACTTCTCCAATGTGTTAGTCGGGTACAAAGACTCAAATAGTGTTATAGCAAATTAATAAACGTAAGGCCCAAGCCAAGCTCCGACGAATAAAAAGAAAATGATCATCAACTAAACCACAAAAATGTGTAGAAAAATGATAAAGAGGAAGTAGAGAAAATTAACTTCAACCTTACAAATAGTCAGTGGGAACAGAAGCTAAGACATGCTCATATCGATCTCGAGTCAATGGAAGAGAATTGACTAATTACCTGATCCTAATTTAAAAGGCGGGATGTGGAAACAACATTTTCTTCCGTGGCAAAATTCTGCCTTGGCCAAGGAGGAGGAGAAAAAAATCACTATATTCATCATTCTTGGCCAGGGCAGTAAAGTTGCTGCGCCAATCTAGCTGTAGCTGCCATGGAAAGAATATTGTTTAGACAGTGTGTCCAAGCCACCATTTCCGGCGGAATTTATACCTCACAATAATGGGACAGATAGATAATCCAAAAAGAGATTCTGCCAACAAGGCAGCCACCATCTTCATATCCTTTGTAGGATAGATATGCTCCATGAGGTATGACAGGAAAAACAGCAGTTTAACTCCTCTAAATCAGAGTATAAATATCTGAAGGGGACCTTTCAGGTGAAATTTGGCAAAAAAGAATATTATTTGTGAATCAAATATCAGCGGTCGGTTAGGATTGGTGAACAAAGCTGACAGAGCTCTAATGATAGGTAGCAACATATAACCCTCATTTTGGAGCTAAACCTTTACCAGCAAAAAGGATCCTAAGACATCATCTGATATGTGCTCCACAGGTTAGATATGTTGTCTGGACCCTCACAGGGAAGATGAAAACTAAAATTGAAAAGTCTTCAGGTGGTAGAATATGTTAATTGAAGTCCTTGATGCATGCTTGGTGGTTTTGTCATTGTTGGTCCATTATTTGTGGATTTTACCAAGGTAACCTCATGTATGGTTTCACAATCAAAAATGCAATGTGCAAGAGCTTTGTGGTGAAGAGGTTTGCAATATTTGAAAACCCCATGGCTGGAGCACAATGTTGGAGCAAGCTAACAATGCTGGGCTTTCCTTGGCTATTTGTTCAAAGTTCCCCTTGGCCTTCTGATGGAAGATGAAACTGTCAAAAGTTTCTTTCAAGATTTACCTTCCAGAAGTTCATTGTTGACATTTCGGAACAGACATACATTTTCAGACCAATGAGAAAAGGGTTAACAGAGAGCTTTAGAAGTGTTTACTGCAGTCTAGGACTTCTCTGTTCTCCTTGAATCTCAGACTTCGAGAGAGACTACGAGGCCAGTGGGTCATTCTGAGCAGTCAGGAAGGCAACGCAGAAGTCAGAGTGTCACACCGGTGCCGTACTTGTTCCAGGTAATTTTTGATAGGCATTCTTCCTCTTCACTGAGCGTGAATACTGAGCTACACTCACCTTTTGGCCTAAGAAGCAGAAAACTGTATCTTTCAGTGGCTGAAGAAGCAGAAAGCTGTAGACTTCAGCCTTCTGTCTACCAAGACAAATAGGACCAAGTGGTGCCACCCCATGTAGCTAGATCCTTCCACTTTACCCCAATAATATTAGTCTGGGCCCTGCAGAGCTACAGGACAGCACAGTAAAGAACCAACTTGTGTAAGTGTTATCCCTGCATGAATCAAAACTAATTGCAAACAGTGTGGCCTCCAACATATGCCAATGTGATAAAATCAAGTCCTTGTTTGAGCTACAAAGCCTTTTTCCATTCATCCATTGTCAGAAGGCAAAAAGGAAGTATGGCTTACCACTTATGACTTGGTAGGCGCAGGAGCATTACACACCAAATCTACTCATGGTAAGCCTATTTCAGAGAAGGAAGTGACAGCGGTGGTAATATAGCATCTGGTGTGATGTTTTGTGTATTTGGAAAATGCACTGTGCGATGGTACCTTGATAACGAACTACATTTCTCAGCAGTCCCTGAACTCTTATATTGTATTGATACAGTGGTGGGCAACATGGACTATCACATATTACTCTCCTCATGTTTCACTACTACCTTGCTGTGTAATTGTGCTACAATGTTGCTAGAGCCCGGGCCTTGCTACTTGGAGTTAGGATTTCCTTTTCCAAAAAACAGTTGCTTCCTTGAGAGTTCGCTGGTGAACATTTGGAAATATAAAAAAGTATTATGAACATGTTGCGAAAACAAACTTTTAACTATTTTGAAGATTTGACTTTTAGCATTGCTAATGATTTTACAAATTGTTGTATTTAAATTTGGAGCTTGACCCTGAGATAGAACAGGAAGAATTCTCATATCAAGAAAACCATCTTACACATGATGTGTGTGTACGATTGATTATTCATAAGGTACTAAGAGTTGTTAGCAAGTGAAATATGCACTGCTAAGGACATAAACCACTGAATATTATGTATGTTAATGACTTTTTCAGTTGAACAAAAGTGAAGTAATAACAAATCTTATTTTCAGCAAGGATGACATAGTTATGAAGCCTTGTGCCAATACAGGAGAAGTGTTGAGTATTACATATCAAGATACTTGTCTCTAGTTATACTTCATTCAGGAATATCAAGTTTCATACCGGAACACAGAAAATTGGTTACAGAGAGATATTGTTAAGGTATTCCATTTTCAATGTTATAAAGAGATGCAAGACTTGCATGGCAGGTTCTAATATGTCTCCAGTTACCCGTAGACACCCACTTCGACCTGCAGATGTCAGTGCCTTGTTTGTATGTGGTCATTGGGGGAAGCAATGAAAGACAGAACAGTTTATCAGTCTTGTTGGACACAGAATACAATGTTAGTGTTTTCAGACATCCATATCCAAGAAGGTAACTCCTTCCAGGAGCTCTTTCACATATATAGAAAAAGCGTTTGTCCCTCCCCCATCAAGTGGCTGCTCACACAACCCAAAATAGTATGACAATGAAACTCAGAATGAGCCTGAATGCATCCCCCTTTCCAACAACACTTACTAGGTCCCTGTCTCTCTTCCCTAATGGTGGATTTCTCTTTTCCTCAATAATATCGCATTGTATGGTAACTAAGCAGGGGCATTACTCTCATGGTTTCCCATGGCTAAGTCAACCTGAACTCATTTTTTCATTTCATTTTCAATCTTTATTTCGACCATTCGGTCATAAAAGATACACAATACAAATAAAATCACGTGTAACTCTGCCATAAACAGATAAAACATTAAATACTTATGTTAAAAATAATCGATATAGAAACATCTTAAAAAGGAGAAACATTTCTAGATACTACCCAGCATTTTTTAATAAGCGATTACGCGTATACCAAACATTAGTAAAGAATTTGGAAAGTGCAAAAACAGTTGGGCCGGAAACATCGGATTTTAAAATCCTGTACATTGGTGCATATTCCCTGCCACCCAAATTCTTTATCAAAGGGAGGAGCCAGTATTTCCTAGCTGCCTTGTAAGCTGGGAAGAAGAACGCCACGTGCAAGTCGTTTTCCTCTTTGTCAACACAGACAGGACAGTGCTTTGTAGAGGGACCCAATGACCAAGAACTTGTAAAGGCCCGAAAGGGCAATGTGCCATACCTCCATTGGAGGAACAACTTCCTAGCAAGTGTGGGATATATAGGGTCCATTGCCTTCTCAAATCTATAGAGATCCTTGCTTTGCAGGAATACAGTTGATAAGGACCCCTCTGGCTGGGTTGTTTGGGCCCTTGCCCTTTTGTGTTCGTGATACACATTCGCCAGGGACCTCTTGGAGATGTTTGGTGCAGCATCCGCCGGCTTAGTCCACAAATCGGGGAGCCCCAATTCCACACAGGTAGCTTGAATGTATTTGACCCAGGGAATGGTAAGCGCCTTGGGGTGATTCAGTAGTTCGACCAGTTCCGCCCTGTAGTCGGCGAGATTATTGTTGCTCCAAAGCCTGCGCCAGAAGGCAATGGGTCTCAAGCTTATCTCGTCTGCAAGTGGTCGTAGCCCTAGATCAAGCCTCAAGGGGAGGAGCGGAGTGCTGGGGGGAAGTGCGGCTATCTGCCTTATAAACTTATTTTCTGTTAGGGACAGATTCCGACATGGCATATGGCCCCACAATTCAGCCCCGTACATAATCGCCCCCCTAGCCTGTGCCCTATATATCTGGATTAAAGCCCCCCAAGGGCGGTAGGACGAGCCAGTCATCATCCGGCAGATACCCCCAGTAGTTTGTATTAGTTTGAGGTTTGCCCTACTCTGGTGGGGTCCCCAGGTCATGGTTTCGTTGAGGTGAGGGTCACGCCAAGATATTCAAAGGTGGCTACTCTTTCCAGCCGGACGGCTCCCAGTTGTGGATTCGGGCGCTGTTTCTGGCTGGGATTCAGAACCATGAATTTGGTTTTTTTAGCATTAATTTCTAGCCCTCTAACAAGGCAGAAAGCCACAAAGGAATCAAGTATCCTTTGTATGCCCATAGGGGTCTTAGATAGCAGCAGAGTATCATCCGCAAACATAATCGCGGGCACCCTGCTACCGTTTAGTTTTGGGGCGTCAGTGTAATCGGTGGCATTGAGGTGGGCGATTACCCCGTTGACGAAGAGGCAAAACAGGGTCGGCGCCAGCACGCAGCCCTCTCTTACCCCTCTGCCAACGGGGAATCTGTCAGTCAGTTCCCCCGATCTCCCACACCTCACACGGGCGTAATTATTGTGATGTAGCCTCTGCAAGATCAGTAGGATGTCTGGGGGTACACCCATCTCTGCCAGGACGCTCCAAAGTTTCCCCCTGGGAACCAGGTCGAAGGCGGCCCGTAGGTCCACAAAAATTGTGTACAAACTGCCGCCCTCGAACTTTGCTGTCCTCCAGTAAATCAGATTCAGTCTAAAGACCTGGTCCACTGTGGATACCCCCTTCCTAAACCCCGCCTGGTAGGGACTAAGGGCACCCACCTCCTCCATCCAATCCTGAAGCCTGTTCAGCAGAACCCTGCCGAACAGCTTCTGCGATACGTCTATCAGACTAATCGGTCTGTAGTTGACAGGGAGGAGGGGCGAGCCCTTTTTAAAAATAGGGACCACCTCAGCCCCCAGCCAAGTACTAGGGATTTCCATCCCGCCGAGAACACTGTTGAAGAGGGCAGCAAGATAGGGCGCCCAAACGGTGGGCTCCTGTTTAAACAGGTCCCCTGGTAGCCCGTCCAATCCCGGCGCCTTCCCCGAAGCCAGACCTGAGATAGCAGCAGTAACCTCACCTAATGTTATTGGATCCCCATGGCAGCCCGGCCAATCCACCTCAATAAGGGCGGGGAGTTCTCCCGGGTCAGAGCTGTATAGGGACTGAAAATGGGCCTGCCACACTCCAGGTGCTATGTTGGGCTCTAGTGCCGAATGTAGACTCCCTGATCCCCCGTTCACGGTCCTCCAGAACAGGCGTTGATCTTGAATCGCTAGGGCCTTGGTGAGTTCTTCCCACTGATTTTCTTCCCATTCTACTTTAGCCTGGGCAAGAAGCTTTTTATAGTCTCGCCTGCTTTGTTTAAGGCGGTCCCCTCCTAAACCCTCCTTAATTACACCAAGTAGTTCTGTTTTGGCCCGTCTGCATGCTACATTGTACCACTTGTTTTACCTTGGCACCTCTCCCTTGGCTTTCGCGAACTGCAAGTAAAATGAGGTGCCGCAGCTTTTATTAGTTCCTCATGGGCTTCATACAGTTTGCTCTGTGAGTCTCTATTATTTGCCTCGATGTCAATGCTCCCCACGGTTTCCAAGATGGGAGTAATCTCCGCGTAAAGCAGAGGGAGTTTATCCTTGTTTGTAACCATGTGCTCCCACCTGATTCTTCTCCTGCTGTTATCCAGGAGAAGCACTAGGTTGTTCCCTCCCACTTTAGCCACTGAAGCTTGGGGGCCTGGATGGACAAGGTCAAGCTCAAGGGCATTATGATCACTGTCGGTCCTTTCTGTCACATTGAAATCCTGTATTGTCGGCCACCTCACTAGCTGGACCAGGACATAGTCCAGATGGGACTCTCTCCCCCGTCTATTGTAAGTATTTTTACTGGGTCTGTCGGATTTTGTTCGCCCATTACAGGCTCTGAGTCCGAACCTTAGAGTAAGGGCAGTGATTTGCAGTGCTAGTGGGGTCCAGGCTTTCGGGAGTGGAGCTTCCACCAAGGGTACTGCCCACCTAGCCTCTTCTTCCGATGAGAACCCTTCCAGGAGGTCGGGGAGTGGCTCGAAATGAGAATTAAAGTCCCCACCCACCACATAGTATGAATCAGTCGGCAGTTCAGATAAAAAATTCGAAAGTTCATCAATGGTTGGTGATTCCTTTGCCATTCCCATCGGCCTGGAATAGATGTTAACCAGCAAAAGTTTAACTTTGTTTGGCCATAGTAGTGTGACCACAAGGATATCATCAGAATTAGACGGCCACCGTGTGGCCACGCAACCCAAATGAGATGCTACCCACGTCGTGAGCCCCCCAGATGGGCGGCCCTTGCCTTCCCACCTTGCTGGGATAGAGAATGATATATAGCCTTGATGTCCGTAATCCTCTCTGGCCCAGGTTTCCTGGAACATGCATATGTCGCCAGTCTCGATATAATTTGCCCAGTCCGGCTCATCCAGTTTGTTAGCCAATCCCGCAATGTTCCAGCAAATTAGCTTCAAATGTTCGGGGGTGTCAGTTGCCATGCCATAGAGGTTAGGGGAGATAGTTCCGGGCCCCACTTCTGTTGCAAGGCCTGGGACAAGGGCAGCAGGGGGTGTAAGTGACTCCGAGGGTCTAAGCGCACCATTGTCCACCAAAGAAAGGTCCTTGGCTATCCCCTCAGCTATGGGTGCAATTACAGCAGATGGATGGGAAGATTCTCTGATGTGATAGTCGAGAGCCACTGGATCGTTCAATAAGCCAGGGGTTATGCCAGGGGCCACGGTAGGAGGTTCAAAAAGTCCGCAGGAGCCATTATCCCAGGTCACTGGCTTGTGGACAATAAGTCAATCAACCCCGTCCAAGCCATTCAAGCAGCTAAAGCGATTAAAATGGGAATAGGGTGTATCCGGCGGTTGAAAATGCGGGCGTTGTGCATAGACCTTGTGTCTACGTCTGCCTTCCACCCTTGTCCATTCATCATGGGATGGGACCTGATGCATGCGAATGGGGGGGAAGAAAAAAGACACTGGAAGGGTCTGTATGGTGGAATCCAGTGATCTATTTACTCCTCCACAGATATGCAAAACAGTGCCCGGGTCTTTAAAAGTTACCAGAATACAATCCCCTATTATGGTTTTTCTGGTCTTCCCTAACCAAGGGACCCTTCTCACCATGATAATCTCGTTGTTAAAATGGGATGGTAGGGGTCGATTCCAATTGAGCCATTTGATGACCTTTTTCTTAAGGGATTGGTAATCTTCATTTTCCCCTGATCTTAAATGGGGGGCACCTGCTAGAACCACCGTTAGGCTATTGGCTTCTGGCGGGAGGTCTGGCCTCCGTGGTCTTGGCGCTGGCCGAACTGGAGAGTGTGGGAGGGCATTAACCTCTTCTTGGGAGCTTCCATTAGTCTCTGCTTGAGATCTATAAAGGGCATGGTCTAGTAATTGTGTGGGTCTATTAATTTGGTTGTTGTGAACTCATTTTAGTGTATTTATAGTTGTGTACACACATGCACACAATAGTAATCTTACTTCTTAAGTTCTCTGGTATGGTGTCTATACTGCTGAATTTCCCTTAGGTTTATTGTGTATATGCATTATTATACACTCAAATTAATATCCAGCACTAAATAATTCTTTCATACATTAGAATGTGTTAAACCATATAATTAAAAATCCCACCTTATGCTAGCTATAGTAAATATGCTGTTACTTACTTGCATGCTAAAATTTTAAATAATTAAATACGCTTAAATTATAAACTCATGTATTAAACAAATATGGAAATAAAAGTTACGCCATTGTTAATTTTTGTCAAACATTTATCAATTCAATTCCTGTGTTGGAATAACAAATGCTCTGCGGGCTGTCTTGCTCAGTGGCTTGAAAATACGGTTGATTTCCTCCTGTTACCATGCCCTCACAAAAAAATCCAGTTTACATTAATCCTTTCAGCTGCGCTGTGACTGAATTAATCTTTTCTTGTATATATTGTGCTGGCTGGAAAGGAGGAATACAACAAATTGTACTTATTTAAGCTTCAAGGCATTACTGTACCTTTCTAAAAATGAATCAAATGTGCTGTTCAGTTAAACCAATCTTTTGGTGACAAGACAGCCACCTTTTTGTTAGCAAGGGTCAGCTACAGATTTATTTCTATTCTGATGTTACACATTTCAAAAGAGCAACAAATCACTCTTAATTTCTCAAATGAATGTATCTTTGTCAGTATGTTAACTTAAATGTTTATACTGTGAATGAATGATGAAAATAAATTTCTTGTTTACGTTCCATTAAAATAATACACAGCAATTTAAACTGCTTAAGAACATGTCCTACTAACTAATAATTTATCATAAAAAATACACATAGTTCAAAGGTGCAAACTAAGGGGTCGATTAGGATGGCGGACGGATCGCCACCGCCATGCAGGCGGTGGTGATCCGTCCGCCATCCGTGCCCGTCCGCTCTCAATTTCCCCCCGCCATATTACAATGGCGGGGGGACCGCGGCGGTCAAAAACACCGTCCGCCGCTTTTCCGCTGCGGTCGGCTTGCGACTGTGGCGGAAAAGCTCTAATATGGTGGCGATGTCTATCAGACACCGCCAGCCATATTAGGATGGGCTGTGGTGTATGGCTTTCCGTGCCGCCACGGAAAGGCATACGGTCTTTGCTTTGGGGGTCCGTTGCGGGCTCCCAGGGTGAAGGGGAGGGTGGGGGGTGCACATGGGGGGTACCTATGGTACCCCCCTGCGTTTCCAAGTACAACATGGCAGGCACCGCGCGGTGCCTGTCATGTTGTGCTTGGAAACGCACAGCATGCCTTTTTAGCATTGCGGCAGGCGGTGCTTTAAGCACCGTCCGCCGCAATGTTAAAAATGCGGGATTCACCCGCCACTGTGGCGGGTGCATCCTAATTGGGGGCACGGTTCCTCCGTCCTTGTGGCGGTCGGAACCTGCCCCAGACAGGATGGCGGATGGACTTTGTCCGTCCGCCATCCTAATCGACCCCATAGACATTAATTAATTCCTGCCATCATCGACAGTTTGAAAGCTTTTTCCCCACACTTTATATGCCAGACATGAAAATGTTACCAATTAAGCCACACATTTTTGTGTATTGCCTTTAGAGGAAAGTGACAGTGCATTTGAGATTGTTCTGATACCTTCCGCCTTAAAGGTGGGGAATTTTCATTAAAACCACATACTATCATTTACATATCTTAAGAACATTACCTGCTCAGTAATCATTTATCATAAAAAATACAGACATTAGGATTTGGCCAAAACTCATTTGGTGTTTCTTGCTGACTCCTACAACTTGTTCACTCCTTGTGCCATCACACGATGTTTATTTCCAATGCTTTTTCCCCCTTGATGAACCTCGTGAATGCAAAGGCACTGAGATTCAGAGACCTGTCGTTCCCCTTCAGGATAAGTTCTGGAATGGCTCTGCCCACGGCTGGATACTGCTGCAGGCCGTGTCCACTGAACACTGTGGCAAGGTACATATTATTCACCAACGGGTGCACCCTAAGGATGGCGTTCGGGTCATGAGTATTGTAATCGTAGTAACCAGCCCAAGCACACTTCACCTTCAGAGACTGAAAGACAGGGACCCGCTGGGCCAATTTTGGCCACACCTTCTCAAAGAAAAAAGAATCATCTACTTCCAGATTGCTGATGTCTGGTTCCTCATTCTCTTCTGGTGAAATTCCACCTATATAGTTTCCAGCCATGCCATGCCGTCTGAAGTAGGCGCCAGAGGTGTCAATCAGCTGCGGACATTCAATACCCGGTCCATCAGGGCAATGGGCATACCTCTTCCTCGGCTCGACTGGCAGCTACACACCACTAATCGAGTTAGGAGGTCCTACCCCAATATGGGCCATCTGAGCCACTGTGGCAGCCCAGGCGCCAGCAGCATTGATAACTATGGCACACTCCACGGGCTGGCTCTCCAAGCTGTTGGGCATCTGCACTTGAACCTCAGTAATCCGGCCAAACGTCAGCTCCTCGCCATCTGTGAGCATTTCTCGGTTGGTAATTCCAAAACTGGTCACCTCTTCATGGCACTGCCACACGCCCATGGATAGGGCTTTTTGGCGGAAGGCGTTGAGAAGAGTCCATGGATCGAACCAGCCCTCGTTCTCAAGACCGTATGAAGCAAGGGCAATGCCTTCGGAGTTGATCCAGGGGAATTTCTTCTTCAGCTCTTCTGGCTGCAGTAAGGCCACCGTGGCACCCTCACCCCTCTGAATCTGCACGTTCTTCTCCAGTTTAGGGGCAGTTTCTTCACTTGCTAGGAAGAGATAGCCCGACGGATTAAACTGGATATCAATTGGATCTTCATTCAAAACACCAAGATGCTCATTGATATTTCGCAGGAAATGGGCAGAGAACAGGGACATCTGTATGTTTTCGGGCATTGAGAACTGCTGCTGAATCCCTCCCACTGACAGGACGGTGGAGGCTCTGGGGTATGTGGGGTCTTTCTCCACCACCAGCACTTTAACGCCCTCGCGAATCATCTCCATTTTCTTCAGCCAGTAGGCAACGGACCACCCAACCACACCACCAGCCAAGAAACACCAATAGAGACCTGGCCAAATCCTGATTCATCTGATAAACAATGTTTACCAGCTGGCTAGCTGCCCTTCATGGTACACTCTTGGAATGTGAAGTGTACTATAGCCTAGTTTTCGACTACAAGCCAATCAAAAACAAAATAGCATGTACATTCAAGTTTTTACTGGGAATTAATTTTGAATATTGCAGTACCACAGAGGTATACGAATTTATGACGGAGAGATTACTTCTGTAAGTCCAGATTGACTTGATTTGATGAATTATTTTAATCATGAGTTTAAAATAATATAAACGACACCTAGATTGCAGTAAGGTGAATTTATATGAAGTCACAGTGATGCACCGATTTTGCATTAATTGATAATGACACTGTTGTAATGATGTTTTTGTAGTGTGATCATTTTGTAAATCTTGTTTCACTAAGACAAGCAACAATGTAGATTGTAGGTGACACAAGTCTCAAATTAGGAAACAATTAGAGATCTGCATCAACAGCGTAATATGGCAGAAGACCAGATCGTCTGCCATGCTAGGAATCGGACAGCCCCATTTCATCATATACATTTCTCCTGCAGCCCCATGTCCACTGAACAATATATTGACGCTTCTTGTTTAAATTATATTTGGACTTCGTATGAAATCTTTAAAAAATTGAATACTGAAAAAAAGGGACAAAAATACAGACATTAGTTAGAAGATGCCAACTAGTAAATAACTTAATGTGCATTTGTTAAAGCGCACGTTCACCCAAGGGTATCTTGGCACCGAATAACAGATGTTTAGTGTTACCCAACTCATTTGATCAGGAGGATGAGTAGACCCGTTGGGATTTGAACCTGTGACCATGAGGTTTATCACTGACCTCTGCAATGGACACATTAGTCTACTAAGCCATCAGACCTGGCATTAATCTCTGCCATCAACAACAGTCTGAGAGGTTATTTTTCACACCTTATAAGCCAGAT
This sequence comes from Lissotriton helveticus, assembly GCF_964261635.1. Classification (NCBI taxonomy): domain Eukaryota; kingdom Metazoa; phylum Chordata; class Amphibia; order Caudata; family Salamandridae; genus Lissotriton; species Lissotriton helveticus. The sequence continues at coordinate 418,734,099 of NC_136057.1, forward strand.
ATAACATTTCTACCAATAGTGCCACACATTTTGGTGTATTGCCTTGAAAGCAAAGTAACAGTGCATCTGAGATTGTTCTTATACCTTCCACCTTGAAGGTGGATTTGAGATATTTTTTCAGAGCCTCTAGCCATGATTGACATAGACATATAACTTGTTCGATATATTTCTAGGCTGAATAACACATCCTGCACAGGGCATAAATGTGTCCGTTTGAAGGCCAAGACCATCAACGTACTTAAAAGGCAGATACAGAAACCTAAAATGCATAAAATCCTTCTTCTCCCATGCTTGCATATTAAAAGCAATGCAGCCTTGACTTTAAAAGGTGTAGGTTTTATACTGTGCATCTCTGTAAAAAATGGAGACGAAATATGACTTTCCTGGATGTGAAAGACGTGTATATAACAACATTAAAATTAGAGGGAATGTGGGACAAAGCACTCAGGAACTCCACACAGTAAGACTGAAGATCAGTAAGTTCCTCCCCCACAATTGTGGTTATAGATACTGACTTCAAATGCGCACATATGCGCTTTTTCGGCGAGTAGCAGGCTACTCTGGGACCCATAGAGGATTAGTGTTGAATTAGAATAGTGAAACATGCAAGTACATTTTAAGTGGTGGATAGGTTAGTCAGTTATTTGGATTTGGAATGATAGCAGAAGGATAGAGGAGGAAAAAAGGTTTGTATTTATATAGAGCTTGTTACCCCTGATGGGGCGTTGAAGCACGCTACTCCGGAAACCCATAAAGGATAAGTGGTGAATTAGTATAGCTGAATATGGAATTTGAGAAGTGAACATGTTAGTCTGTTAATTTTGATTGAAAAGGATAGTGAAGGGATAAAAGAGTGAAGGATTTTTGTTTTGTTTTGTTTTTAGGTCTTAACAGTAGGAGGAGGCTTTTGGAGGGGAGGAGTCAGAGGGAAGAGTTTAGAAAGGTATGTTTTGGGGCTAGGTATAGCAGAAAGAGGTGTCAAATGATACAAGGAGGGGTAGAGTAGGAGAGAGTCAAGAAAGGGTTATTTTGGGGATCATAGTAGTGGTATGGGGTTTGGGATAAATGAGAGTGGATGTAGAGGATATATTGACAGATGTATAGGCTGAGAAATAGGGTAGTGCATTGGAAATGCTAAATTAGAAGAAAGTTATAAATATATAGATCCATAAGTACCTTAAGTTTGTGGGTGTGGATGGTGTGGGCTGGGTATTGCTAAATGGGAAACTGGGCAGCATTTCTGGCCCTGGACCTGGTCAGTCTCGAACAGTCTCAAACAGGCAGCCGCCCTTGTCCTCTTCGCCATTAACAGGCTCAAACAGGCAGCAGCCCTTGCCCTCTCTGCCCTTAGCCTCTCCGCCCGGGCTGAGACGCCCTAACCTTGGCCTTTTCTTTCCCTAGTGATCAGGTGACCCCCTTCAGCCAATGGGAACCCAAGCCCTAACACTATTCAATCAAAACACTAGCCCTAAAATCTAGAACCAATAGGAGACCAAGACCTTACAGCCAATCTTAGCCCTAGTCCAAGCACCCAATCTGTTTAAAACCCTGATCTCTACATCCAATAGAGGCCCTAGCCCTACCAGTAGTCCCAACCCAAGTCCAAGCAACCAATGGTACAGGAAGCCCTAGTCCCTACTTCCAATAGAAAGCTTAACCCTACTCTTAGTCCCACAACTAGTCCAGCAACCAATCACACCAGAAGCCCTAATCGCTACTTCCAATTAATGGTCTAACCCTAGCCCTAGTCCCGCCCTACTGCCAACAACCAATAACATAGGAAGTCCTAGTCCCTACTTCCAATAGAAATGCTAACCCTAGCTCTAGTCCCAACCCTACATTGATTGAATCACAGACCCAGAAACCAATCAGAACCCTCAAATACCCAACCAATGAGAACACTAACCCTAATCCAATAGAAACACCAGATACAACCACCAATCAGTGTACACATGTACCAACCACTAGCAGACAATATAAGGTCCTGGCGACCTCAGACAAGGTTTGCTGGCCAGGGAGTTGGAAGCTGCTTCTCCTGTTCAGAATTTCCTAGGAGACAGACAGGCTCAATCCACACTTTGGACTTCTGCAGGTAAAGGCCTCAATAACTTGAAATCTAACAATACTGTTTGAATACAACTTTACTCCCTCTCCTGGCCAAAAAACGAAGTGCACAGTCCCTAGTAAACACAGTTTAAACAGCTCACAGAACCACCCTCTGATGTAGAATATCCCTGTTGCTGGGGGGAGGAGAGGGAAGGCAAGGGGGCTGTTTTCACTGGCTTGTGTCTACCAAATTCTAACCCTGTCTTGCAATATCTAAGTGTTTTGCAGATAAACTAAAGGCTAATATAATTCAGGTTTTTTTATTTGACCAGTTAATTTTAGGCAACAGGATTCCATCATTAGGGGCGTGAGAGCAGGAAATGGCAGTGGACTAAATTAATTACAATTAGTTTTTTTTTAGCATAACAGGCATGGCTATATTGCTGTATTTCTTTGCTCCATATAAGCAACCAATGTGACACACACAAAAGCATACAGTAAAAGGTAAAAGTGTGATGAGTGTGAAGAAATTCAGCACGGTTTACCAAAAAAGAAAAAACACAGGAGGAGATTCATGCTCCTATGTTTATTTATTTAGATAATGACAAACTTTAAAGAAACTAATACTTGTATTGGCTTTAATTCATGAAACAATGAAGGGAAAAATACATCAGACAAAAACTCCATCCATTTATTTCAGAGAGATTCAAGGTGAAGTCTTAGATAATGTGCTACATTAAATGAGACTGAATCAACAGAGAACCAAATGCAGGGCGCTGTACACAAAAGAAAAACAGAGGGAAGAAGCTCTATAGTAGTCAATTATTCCAGGTCAAAGAGTACCAAACACATGAAAACAAAGCCATGTGAACAGGCAAGCTGGTTGTAGGAGAGTAGGGTCTGCTTCCTATGGTTACCCCCACTTTTTGCTGTGATTCACTGGTTTTTCGACTTTAGTATGGCTGTGGCCCTGCTAATCAGGCCCACAGCCTAGCTGTTCTCTCTCTCTAGATTGATACCGTTGTACTTTAGGTACATACTAGATTGGTTACTGGGTCACCCTTATGAGTCCCTTTATATGGTACCTTAGGTACCCAGGGCATAGGTACCCCAGAGGCCTACCAGGGGCTGAAGCATGTATTGTGCCACCCCTGGTTAGCCTTCCAAACTGACACCACAGGTCTGCACTTGCAGCCTGGGTAAGGTGGTGTTAGCACCCCTTACTTAGATTTAGTATACCTATATCTACCTTTATATATAGACACATAGTAACCTATAAGTCACTCCTATGGCAGGCCTTGACAATCCTGCAGGCAGAGTGCTTGGTTTTGTGTGAGAGGGTGCCCTAGCATGAGCTGAGTCCCTATGTAGCTTTCAGAACCATCTCCTTATAGCTGTTCTATGATATAGCCATACCATATACTCTTAAGTACATTATAAACCTCACGGTTAATGCTAACTTTGGTTTGGCTTTATCAAAACATGTCATGTAAGGTGTCAAACACTTTGGAATACTACCCCCCACCAGTTCTGGTGGTGTGGGTAGCATTCCACCCTTCTAGAGGGAGAAGACATGTACACACTGGTATACCCGGTTAAAGTAAAACAGAGCCCCAGCATCACAAATGGATGCTGCTACCACAGACATGAGTCTGCCCTCCTGCTGCTGGACGAAACTCCATCAGGGGAGGCCTGGACAATAGGTTTCCTGTCCAGGGAGGTGCTAGCACCTCCCCAGACAGGCTTTAGTGTATTGGGGCAGGGTGGGTTGCATTTAGTGAATACTTTTCAGATACTGCCTGGGGCACACAAGGTGCTCCATGCATTTCCTAGTTTAAACCGGTTGCTGGGGCACTCAGCCCCAGCTCTGGCGCAAAACTGGACAAAGGGGAAAGGGTCTAACCACCCCCTCCCCAGGTCCACCCATAGGTGGGACCTTAGAGTTAGTCCAACCCCTAAACTTGCTATAAGAATAGGATCCCAGTCCCTAGGACTTTAGATTACCTTGGACGAAACTCTGCAACATATATCTTGGACCTTCGACATTCCATATCGACTGGAAGACGGAAGAAATCTCCCTTGTGGTCAAGGAGTGACCACTCTGTTCAAACAGGCAACAAAAGCATCTTTGCCAGTCTGCATTTTTTAAGCTCCCGCCGGATCCCGAGGAATCTGCGACACAGGACATGGACTTCCAGACATCTCTGAGGCTGAGACCCGTAGCTGACACGAGAGACGTGGGACCGGAACTCCTGGACATCCTGCATGTTTGCACCTGCACCTACTTCGCGAGGTATCCCGAAGTTGTGCATTGGGGTTTTTGAAGCCCCTGCCCCGAGCACCTTTGCACTGAATTGCAGAGGCCAGCACTCCACGAGTGACCCGTGAGTCCCGTTTCTTCACCGCAGCGCGAGGCACCTTCATGGTTTCTAGTCCTTTGGCATTTGAGCCCTGAGGAAGAACAATCCTTGATTTCTTGAGCTTTCCTGGTTGCTCCAGATGTGCTCTCACTCCTCTACAAAGGAGGAGTCCCTCAGACCTTGCTGGTCTGAACCGAAGCCAATCTTGTCATCTTGCGTGGGTTGCTGTTGCCAAGGCTTGTTTCCCTGCAAGATTACCCCTATTGGGCATCCCCAAGGTGAAGACCAGGCATCCCGCCGCGTGGGGGCCGTAGTGGAGATTAAGCAAGCTATTGCCCAGAGCTGCAGAGTGTGAACCCATGATTCGAGTAGGCACCGAGGCGAGAATTATCGAGTCCGTGGACATTTGGGCTCAAGACCCTGCTGCATCGGGACTTGAACCCTGGTCCGGGTCTGACCTCTGTATCAGGGTCTGCCTCCTCTAACCAGTGAGCCACACTTCTCCACTTCTCCGCTTGTTGGATCCAATCCGGATTCTGACACTGCAGCACTTGACATTCTTTATGGGACAGCTCGAATCCAGCTCCTGGTCATCGTCGATGCCTCCTGGTCCTCGTGGCTGAAGAGTCAAGCTTCACCTCTTTCACCTGAAATCACCCTACATTGGTTGGCATCTTCCCATCGTCATCCTGGTCACTGGACTAGTGACCCAGACACTGTCCCCTCTACTTTCACGTTCTTCACAGCTCTGATCCACTCTTGGATCCACCCGGACACTTTTCCTCTGGTCGCCTGCAGCATTTCTTCGCAAGCTCTCCATAGGAATAGACAACGAAACCCGACGCAAAAAGACACCTATGCACCCGGCTTTCCTGGGTGAGGTAATATGAGTACTTTGGTGCTCCGTGGGTCTTGACTCTCGAAGTGTCCTAGTCTAAAAGGGTTCCATCGTAGTTCACCTCTAAGTGCCCTTAATCTTTAAAATTGTAACTTGTTCGTTCTCCATAGAAAGTCAATGGTGATCCGCGGCTGTGTTTAGACACTGCACGCGTCCCCCGTGGGCCTCCTGGGCCCCTACCTTGGGTGGTTCCTGGTAGCCCCAGTGGTTCTACAGGCCCTAGGCCTGCTTTCTAACCCTCACATGGTTCTTATACCACTATTTTATTATTTGGTTTGTGAGGCCCTAGGGCATAACGTATACTGTGCAAATTATCGTATGCTTATTAAGTTCCTTGTATTGTACTTTTACCTCTGACCTCATTAAGAGTTCAGAGGGGTTTTCTTTAGAATAAATACATATATATTTGATATATACCTTGTGTGGTGTGCTTTCATTTGATCATTCAAGAGATTATAATTGGTAAAACAACTAGCTTCACTCGCCTCTAAGTCTTAGCCTGAAGGCTGCTCTCCACAGCTACCACTAGGACAGCTTTCTATAAAGGTTTACTTTAAACCTACCATCAATAAGGGTAGTTTGGACTGGTGCAAGGTGCCCACTAGAATAGTGGACATCATATGCCAGGCCAACTTCTCACATTGGTGTGCAACGTGTGGGATTAGAGCTTGCATTGTTTTACCAAATAATCTTGAGAATATCATTTGAAAAATCAAGCTTAAAATACATACGTTCTACTGAACTTAGCAGTTGTAGGTGTTAAGGGCTTAGCCTTAGCAATGAGAGGAGATCCCTCCGGCAAACAGAACGGAACTGGAAAAAGCACCCTTCCGCAGGCCATCTTAAACTTCTCCGGCAAGCCAGAAACGTCTATAACAAAAAACATAATCAACTCAAAAAAAGAATTCTTCAGAACTGAACTGGATAACGCTAAGAATAGACCTCGCAAACTATTCGAGTTGGTCAAACACCAATCCAACAAACTAGCTAAATCTTCCAAAGAAACCCCTATATCCCCAATCACATGCATGCAATTTTCATGTCTGCTACCTATTCACAAAGCCCTCCGGTTCTTCCTCCACACTCCGCGCTGCCCTCCCAGACCTCCCTCAAAACTTCAACTTCAAAGCCTATGACGAACAATCGGTCGCAAAAATCTTTTCCTCGTTAAGCCCCAACAACCACTTCAACGACCCTCTCCCGTCAAACTGCCTTGCCGCTGCCTCTCAGGCTATCATTCCCTCTTGGACGACAATAATCAATTCCTCCCTCCTACAGGGATCGATTCCTGACTCCCTCAAAGCCGGCCAAGTTGTCCCCATCTTAAAAAACCTACACTTGATCTGGCTTCTCCTGACAACTACAGACCTATCTCAAACATCCCTCTCCTAGCCAAAGAGCTGGAAAAATGTGTACAACAACAGCTGAGCCAACACATTACCAACTTCCACCTTCTAGACGACTTGCAATCTGGCTTCAGACCTGAACACATCACGGAAACCACTCTCCTCCACATTGTGGATGATGCCCTTCAAGCCCTTGACCAAGGCAAAACCTGCCTCCTGATCCTCCTTGACCTATCCTCGGCTTTTGACACGGTCAACCACGAAATTCTCATGAATCGCCTCAAACTTAGGATGGGCCTGATGGCACTGTTCTGGCGTGGTCTAGGTCCTTCCTCCAGAACTGCTCTCAGAGAGTCCTGACCAACGACAGCCTATCCGCTTCCTCTCCGATCACAGTGGGAGTCCCTCAAGGATCAACCCTGTCCCCTACCCTCTTCAATCTCTACCTCGAACCGCTCGCCGAGGTGCTGCATATTGCCACATCTCCTACCACATGTATGCAGACGACACACAGCTCTACATCAAAATCTCTTCCCCAGAGGACATCCGGTCTCTGAACAAGGCCCTAAAGCTGACGGTTCACTGGCTCACATCAAACCAGCTAAAACTCAATGCCAAAAAAACGGCGTTCCTCTTAATCTCACCACCTAACGCCAATACAGACATTCAAGTTTGGACCAAGGCTATCACAGTGCTCAACTGTTCTCCTACCATAGTGGATTCTGCTAAATCCCTAGGAATTACCTTAGACGGCAACCTGAACATGCGGGGCCATATCAATGCGATGGCCAAAACTGCCAGATTTCATTTGAACTATCTAAGAAATCTGAAGCCCTTCCTCAACCCCCAGATCTAAAATCGGCAATCCAGGCTCTAGTCATCTCCAGGCTAGAATATGGTTGCTTCACCCTCGCTGGCCTACCTAAGACCTCTCTGGCACCCTTGACAGCCTGCCTCAACGCCGCTGCTAGACTGTTAAATGGCTCTAAGAAGTTCGACCATATTTTACCCCATCTTAAAGCTCTGAACTGGCTTCCGCTTGAGGCCAGAATCCAATTTAAACTGGCCTGCATCACCCACAAGGCTCTCTACTCCAAGTCCCCTGCCTTTCTCGCACAGAAACTTGTTCTATCTGGCGGAACCAGAAACTCCCGTCCGCCAGAGACCTTTTGCTCCAACATGCACGCTTCAAGAAAAAAAGAATGTACAGTCAAGCTTTCTCCGGAGCCGCATCAAGAATATGGAACTCACTCCCACCCGCCATCAGAAAAATACCGTCTCTAGCTCACTTCAAAAAGGAGACCAAAACTTTCCTACTGAGCAAATTCCTTTCCTAATGCTCACTTTACACTCTCCTCCATAACCTGACTTCACTTATCGTTACTGCACTATCCCTGGCCCCCTCTCCTTTTGTTACCACCCTGCTCTGCCAAACAATCTTCCAGGCCGTTGAGAATGCTTTTCTAGCTTATTGTATCATTCTGTTCCTATCCCAATAGGCAGTCGGATATTTTTATTGTTTCTCTTGCCATGTACTGTATCCTACTATGTGCTCCCTATCCTTTCTACTCCCCCCCCTTTTTTGTCCTGTTATCCCACCCGATACTACTGTAAAGCGCTCTGATACCTTCACGGGTCTGGTTCGCGGTCTATAAAACACTAAATAAATAAAAATAAATAAATAAATAGCACACCCTGACAACTGCTAGAGGGGTTTAGTAGTAAAGCAAGAAGTGTAGGTAGGTGCACACACCACACCTCACTAGTCATGGCTTTAAAGGCAGGGCCTAGTGGGTCTCTGCCAGATGACAGCCAAGTGCTGCCATCTAAGTATGACACATTCTCCTTTCAGGAGTTAAGGGGTATGTGTGCCATAAGGAAATTAAAGCAAGGACAAAGTCCCACCACCCAACACCTGATAGATATCTTAGTGGCAGATGACTTGGAAAAAGCATCAGATCCAGATAGACTAGGTAATGGGAGTGGGGTGCATCCATCAACAGAAGAGGACACTAGTGGGGTGCCCAACTAGAACTCGATGATGATGATGATGATGATGCAGACCAGGATGATGTCAATAGACTCAACCTGGGAAACACAGGGCTACCAGGAGATGAGGTGGGTCAGAATTGGCCTCCCTCCATCCCCCCACGTAGACCTGTAGGTGTGCCTAGAAGGGAAAGATCACCTTCAGTGGAATCCAACCATTCTAGCTCATATGTAGGGTCCTCTGCCTCTGCTCATAGGAGAAGAACTTCTCCTGAGAAGAGGGAACATGATGCTAGGATGAAAGAAGCCAAGCTTAGGATAAGGAGACAAGAAGTAGCCTTAGAGAAAGAGATCCTAGCTCTTGAGAGAGAGAGAAAAAAGATGGGGCTAGAGCCTCATGGTGGCAGCAATGTCCTTAATGGTAGGGATAGGTCTTATGACCATAGAAACCTAAGCAAGATTGTCCCTCCCCATCAGACTGGGGATGACATCCACAAATGGATAACTGCACTGGAAAGGGCCTGCAAAGTACAGCAGGTACCAACAGGGCAGTGGGCAGCAATCTTGTGGCTCTCCTTTGCAGACAAAGGTAGAGATAAGCTCTTCACTGTAAGAGAAGAGGATGCTGACAATTACAATGTCCTGAAGAGTACTCTGATAGATGGGTTTGGCCTAACCACTGAACAGTTTAGGTTGCAGTTCACAGATACCAGGAAGACACAGACTCAGGACTGGACTGACTTTGTAGATTGTGCTACTAAGGCTCTAGAGGGCTGGTTACTGGGCAGTAAAGTGTGTGACTATACAGGATTGTATAATCTAATCATGAGAGAACAGATTCTTAATAACTGTCAGAACCAGTTGTTGCATCAGCACTTGGTTGACTCTGATCTGACCTCTCCCCAAGAATTGGGAAAGAAGGCAGACAAATGGGTCAGAACCAGGGTGACGCAGAAGGTACAGAACCAAGGTGGCGACCAGAAGAAGCAAGACCAAAAGGGTGGGGAGAAAGCTAAAGACCAGAAGTTTTCACAAGGTCCCCAAAAAGCTTCTAATGGTGGGGGTCACCAATCCAAAAAGAAAGAAGGTCCAAGAAAACCATGGTGCAAGAATTGTAGGCGCATGTTGTCTCTCTGTTGTATTCGCGGGTCCGCTCAGTGTCCCCTGATGCGCAGGTCCGAGCCAGGGCTGCATGGGATGGAGACCTGACTGAGCCGCTTTCTGATGACCAGTGGGAAATGGCGTGTCAGCAGACAGAGCTCGTATCTAGTAGTAGCCGGTTACGACTACTGCATTTCAAATTCCTACATAGAATGTATCACACGCCAGCGCGATTACATAGATTTGGCCTCCGGGAGGACGATAGATGCCTTAGATGTAGGCAAGGCCCGGCGGATTTTCTACACTTGGCATGGAGTTGCCTGAAAGTTGCGGAGTATTGGGGAGAGGTCTTTGCGGGGCTGACTGACATGTTAGGGACCAATATTGCACCACATCCCACCAGGGCCCTTCTAGGTCTAGTCGCGGATATTACCACACCGCATCGCAAATGTTTCGTTATGGGCATACTCTTGGCACGTAGGCAAGTTGCTTGCAGATGGGGAAGGGGCAGGGCGCCTAAATTCAAGGGGTGGGTACAAGATATGACCACATGGCAGGAATACTTACAAGTATATGCTGAACAGTTACCGATAAAGTCCCGGCCAAAAGATATTTGGGGCCCATTGATGTCCTACCTTAGGGGACAGCATGATGAAGATGATACATGCACCACGCGAGCAGCGGGCGGGATTGCTGCTGAATGAGAGGTGTGGTTTGGGGAGAGGGGAGGGATGACAGGGAGCTAGGGTAGGCTGTTGTAATGGGGGAAAGGGGCCTATCACTTTGTTGGGAGATCATGAGGACACCTCTAAACCAGGACGATTGCCAGATGCATATCAGGACATTGAGAAGTACGTACTGGACTTTACTAAGAGCCTGCTATTGAACTGAACTCCGCTCACGGAGACATACTTAATTCTCTTTATTGAATATGCCAGAGAACTCAGGGGATGGGTGAAGGCGGGAGGGGGGCATTAGGGGGGATACTGAAGAATATGAGTTGTGATCCCTTATCAGGAACAAATTTGATGTCTTTTGAATACTATGCACGTTATTTGCTACTTTGTATTATAATGAGTGGATATTAATAAAAACCTCTTAAAAAAATAATAATAACAATAATACTCACTGGACTAGTGAGTGCAGCAAGAAGGAGGCAGCTCCAGCCACCATTGCCCCTAAGGCAACTGTTCCCCATAGTTCATCTCCAAGTGGTGGTTCTCAACAGAAGGGTGTAGTAGGGTTAACCCTTGGAACTGAGAAGTACTCTGGCCTAGTCAGAGTACCAACTCAAGCTGTTTTGATCTGTGATGGGGGCATGGATGTGCCCCCCTCTGTGATTCCCAGTAACCTGGGCAAGTACAGACAAACTCCTTTAATCAATGAGAAAAAGGCTCAGGCCTATCGGGACACAGGTGCCAGTGTCACAATGGTGACACCTGACTTTGTGGACCCTGAACAAGTGATACTTGGTGAAACTTACTAAGTGATCAATGCCAGCAATGTCAGTACTACCTATAGTATGGCAGTTGTTAAATTCTCCTGGGGAGGGGTAACTGGCCTTAAAGAAGATTGTGATTAGTGCAGACCTCCCTGTAGAATGTTTGCTTGGCAATGACCTAGAGACTTCAGCCTGGTCTGAAGTGGAGTGTAGGACTCATGCAGAAATGTTAGGAATCTCCAGACTGTCTGGGCCCCACTCCTGCGCCATGTCAACAGGCCAAAAACCTAGGGGTACTATTTGACTCCGAGCTGTCGTTTGCGCCCCAGATTAATCGGGTAGTGGGAATGTGTTTTGGGATACTTAAGACCTTACGTAAGGTCCTTGACATGCTCCCTGTTGGAGACAGACAGACCCTTGTGCACGCCCTGGTAACATCGAGACTCGATTATGCCAATCTCCTTTACCTGGGCAGTACGGCCAGCAGTCTCAACCGTCTACAAGTATTGCAGAATGCGACAGCCCGGCTGGTGCTAAGGCTCCCTAGGCGAACCTCCTCTAAAGCTGCTCTAAAGTCCCTTCATTGGCTGCCGATCCGTGAAAGGATCAAATTCAAAGCCCTTTGCATATGCCATCGCATCTTGGGAGGTAGAGCACCCGCCCCCCTAAACTGTCTTATCACCCTCCATAGATCAGAGCGGATGCTTAGATCTTCTGGCACTGGTCTGGCCGCAGTCCCCAAAATTCGTAGAGCCCGTATGGGGGGCAGATCGTTCAGACTTCTCGCAGCCAAGAATTGGAACTTACTACCGACTGAATTACGCCTTGAACCCTCTGAGGCCAAATTCCGTAGAGCCCTCAAAACACACTTGTTTCGCCTAGCACTGCCTTAACTCCCCACCCTCCCACTTACTCAGTCTCAGCGCAGGGACACGCCGGAGAGCGTAACTAAGCGCTTTATAAAATTCCAAAATAATAATAACATGTCCTTGCAGTGACTAGGTCACAGGTCAGAAAGTGTAACATTGAACAGGCACTGGATTCTGGAATAATGGACCAGTTGCCTACCAGGAAAAGGAGCAGTAGGGTTAAGGCTGTGCCTTCCCCCTGACTCTGAGTGAGGATCAGACTTCTGAGGAAGCTGATTGTGAACCTGAAGAAGGAACTGTCCCAGAGGAGCTTGAACCTGATCAGGTTGAGTTCTTAGGGACAGGGGGCCCTTCCAGGCCTTATGAAGGTTGTGATTAGTGCAGACCTCCCTGTACAATGTTTGCTTGGCAATGACCTAGAGACTTCAGCCTGGTCTGAAGTGGAGTTTAGGACTCATGCAGAAATATTAGGAATCTCCAGACATGTCCTTGCAGTGACTAGGTCACAGGTCAAAAAGTGTAACACTGAACAGGCACTGGATTCTGGAATAATGGACCAGTTGCCTACAAGATAAAGGAGCAGTAGGGCAGTAGGGTTAATGCTGTGCCTTCCCCCCTGACTCAGAGTGAGGATCAGCCTTCCGAGGAAGGTGATTGTGAACCTGAAGAAGAAACTGTCCCAGAGGAGCTTGAACCTGATCAGGTTGAGTTCTTAGGGACAGGGGGCCCTTCCAGGGCAGATCTGAGTCAGGAGCAGTTGGACTGTTCTTCTCTTGAACCCCTCAGACAGCAGGCTGCTGCTGGGAATGCTAGTGGCATCCATAGAATCTATTGGGATGAAGGGCTCCTGCATTCAGAGAGTAGAGACCCCAAGCCTGGTGCTTCCAGGAGGTTGGTCATACCTTTGGCATTCAGGGACTTCTTTTTGTCACTAGCCCATGATACTCCCCTAGCAGGACACCTGGGCCAGAACATGACTTGGGACAGAATTGTCCCTCACTTTCACTGGCCCCCACATGTCTGAAGACACAAAGGAGTTTTGTCGCTCCTGTGTCACCTGCCAAGCCAGTGGCAAATCAGGTGGCACTACAAAGGCCCGCCTTATACCACTACCTGTGGTGGGGGTTCCCTTTGAACGTGTAGGAATTGACATTGTTGGACCAATGGATCCCCACCTGCATCTGGGCACAGGTTTATCCTGGTGATAGTGGATCATGCCACCAGGTACCCAGTATCTGCACCTTTTCCCCAGTGCTCACAGTGTACCTGTACCTACCATGCACAAGCCTCGTGATGTGCTTTTTAACATGAAATCCTCAACAAGGTAATCTTCAATTCAGCCTAGGTTTGTATGCTTTTTGTACTGTCGCAAACATGGGCATCTAGTGCTATTTAACGCAGACCTATAGCTAGTATAAATTTAGCTTTGTTTCTCAAATGAAGGTTTACATAAACCATGTTACTTGCTCCTACAACAAATTCTCTCCCTTTTTGCAGATAACAGAAGCTAAGACACTTTGTACCATAACAAAATTGTGCCTTTATTTAGTAAATTGAAGAGGATTTTAGCTGAGGCATTTGATTTGTGTGTCAAAAGATTTATGCAGAACAGCTTAACTTTTAATGTTGCAGTATATTCTGGGATGTCGCGTATTGTGCAGATAAGGAGAATGAGAATGCAAAGAGTCGTGGAGGGCATGCACGCTCTCTCCTCAAAGCTGTCCTCGTATCATGGAGGCAAGGAGAAGCCATGTCTCTTTCCATTGGAACAAGCATTTAAAGTTTATCTCTGCTCGTCCTCGCTCACTCCCCAGGCAGGCAGAGGAGAAATGAAAGAAAGACTGCTCGGGGCCGACACGAAGGATTCCCTGAAGAAACGCAAAGGCACTTAATGAAATGCAGAACATCAAGGGCAAGGCGTCACTTAATGACGACACGGGAGCAAAAACAGATTAGGGAAGAAATGAGTGTTGGTTACATTTTTCAATTTAGTTTAAATACTCTGGCACAGCAGGGCTTCACCAATATAGCAAAATGCGTGACTGGAGAAATGTTGGAGAGACAGTGCAAGTTCTAGTGCTCAGATGTGAGCAGGCTAGCTAGCACCTGCCAGCCATAGGTGTGTTGAATTCCCCCACCCATCCTTGGCCTGCAGGGATGAAGACAAAGCAGTAGGCAGGGAATTCTAGGTATTGGAGTTTTTAGCAAGTGCAGACTGGCTTCCAAAATCTGGCAAGGATGAATTGTGTATGAAAGTGGAGAATTATGCAGTGAGGCTGGTTAGGCTTCACTATGTAATACTATCACAATAGGGCAAACATGGTCTTTGGATTCACAATAATAAATCCTTAGCTCAGTCCTGGTAGTGTGGCATAGAGCAGTCAGACTGTACTACAGGAACATGTGTTAAGCATTTCAGCGTATCAACATGGATAATAGGTAATTGACACAACTCGAAAGAAATCCCATACCAATGTATACAAATAACACAAATTATTTTCATATACATTTAGACACCAAAACAAAGTAAATCAGATAAGTACAACCAGAGTTATAGATTCTGTGAAGTAATAATAAATCAGTGCAAATCAGTACTGCTCAACTTTAGCATTCAGTACAAAGCACTACTGACAATTGGACGCATGCAGGGCGAATTGTGTGGAACCCACGGAGGGGTACAGTGATGCGGGTCCAAAGACCAAGCCACAACAGTCTGTTCGACTTTACCTGGCTCAAGTGGCCCGGGTGCTGAGTTGTCCTGACTGTCTTAAGTGCTTATGCGGGAGCTGTGGAGGAGCTGGTTTTATTGCTTAGAAGGTGCTGACTGGCAAACAGGTGCAAAAGTTGAAAATGCTATGGTCAGTTGAAGGTGGTGTGGGGGTCCCTTGTGTCCCAGCGTTGACTAAAGGTGGTGGTTGCCTTTGGTTCTCAAAGGGGTCCCTCTGTCTAGGGAAACCGGTCTTTGGTCCAGGACGAGTCGTAGTTGTGCAGTATCAGGATGGTTGCCACAGGTATCACGCCTTTGTTTTGTGCAAGTCCTATTATCAGAGACTCAGATATATTCTGTGTCCACTGTGGAAATTCCAATCAGAATTGTGGTTGAGGTGCCAGGGTGCCCCTTAAATCCAAGGGTGTGGGAGCAAGTGGCCAATGGGCTACTAACCCCAGTGGCTAATCCATTTCTAAGGTGACCACATCCGAGGGTGTGTGTCACTTTTTCTACCCAGAACCCTCTAATCTGCCACTTTAAAAAAGACCAGAACCCTTCTTTAGCTGTACAGAATAGGTAGCCCACCCTAAAGGTGTGGCTAGCCTTCTGGAGTTGTACATCTCATGGCTACAACAGTTTCACATCTGCCCAGGTGAAAATGTGCTTGGGACAGGTGGAGGGCTGTTTCCTCCTTTGGGCAGCCTGATTTCATATCACAGGCAGTGTAAGCTTTGAAGCTCGCCGCTTTGATGTGCCACTTCATTAGCCATCCTGTCAGGGAGGGAGGTGTCACCTCCTTCCCATACAGGTCATTGTTTCTGACTCATTGGAGAGTTCCAACCTCTTAGCAGGGGGTCAGATTCCTGTCTTGGCAGTGGCAGCTGTTGGCTGGCAACCAAAGTACAGGAAAGGCTGGGGCAACCAAGTTGGAACCTCTAAGGTAGTCACCTGGGTGCCTGCCAAATCGACCTCAACACAAGAATCAGGTCAGGGGTGATGAGACACAAATTGTTTAATACCAAACATGACATATTTGCAGTACCATAACAGAGCTGGCGACCTTGATTTCTCCTGGGTGCCAGCCCATGCTATCACTTATACAATCCCTTAATGGAAAAGGCTACTATAGGGACATATAAGAGTTTCCTTAATTGTCCACACCCCCAATATAATGCACCCAGACTCCTGGGCTCAGGAGGCCTTCCTTAGGGTTGACTGGCATATATTTAAGATAATGCTTTGGCCTTGCCACACATGGTGAGGGCAAAGTCAGGTTCAAGCAATTTGCACTGCTCCTGCAGTCTGCGATGGCAGGACTGAAATCATCTGTCTACTTGGGTCACTCAGGGTGACACAAACAGTGCTTCAGGCCCTGGTGACCCCTTTAACTTCCATGCCCCGGGTGCCATTTGCCAGGGACTTATATGGGGGTTAAATTCCTTGCCAATTGTGGTTGCCAATTCACATATATCAGTTTTAGGGGGAGAGGCCTGGCACTGGGGCTTGGTTAGCAGGACCCAGTGTACTTCCAGAGTCACAAACATCAGCACTGGAGCAAAAAGTGTGTTTGGGGGCCTACAAAAAGGGAACTTTCCCACGAATTGGATTTTCAGAATAGTGTATTAGATTTAGGTGTCTCTAGTTGGCAGAGGTAGGTACCTTTGACCAAATAGGGACCCTTGTGTCTAGTCAGGATAAGGGGCTACACGTATAAAATAACCCCTGCTCACCCCCTTGGTAGCTTGGCACGAGCAGACAGGCTTATCTCAGAGACAGTGTGTAAAGCATTTGTGAACACATACAGTAACCCAGTGACAACACTATAGATGGACACCACACAAGTTGTAGTGTAAAAATAAGTATTTTTATGTAGACTTAACACAAGACCATAAACGACAAAAATCCGCAATACTGTACTTTAAAAATGGTAGGAATTGCTTAGTTCTCTTTATAAGTAAAATGCGACACTTTAAGTTCAATGTACCTTTGGATGCGTAACGCTATACAACAAAAGTGTTGGAGGGTAGGTGATGCGTCGGTTCCTTACACGCAATAACGGTGATGCGTTTGTTCCCTACGCTGCGTAGGAGATGCATCTGTTCTTCTCTGTGTGGGGAGGAGATGCATCGGTTTCTTACTGTGCTTCCGTGGCAATGCGACTAGCAGCGCCGTGATGCGATGAAGATCCGGTGCAATGAAACAAAATGGCGTCTTTTTCTTGATGCAACAACGATTGCGTGCATGCCCGACGGCCTTGCAGAGACTCAACAAATCTTCTGAGCCGCGACAGGCCCTGTGGCACGCTTCTCCGGTGATACCACGGCCTCTGCTGCGACTGCAACACTATTGTCTGAGGATGCGAGGTGCTTCGGTGATGCGATGAAACAGTGGCAGCGGCAACACCCTTCTTCAGTGATGCGATGACAGCGGCTGCAGCAGCATCATGCTTCTTCTTCGTGAGTCGCGCTTCCAGCTCCTTGCGACATGCAATCCCTAGGAAGACCCAGCACAACAGCAGGCACTTCAAAAGAACTCAGGGGAGCTGGTTGGTGAAGTCTGTTGTCCCTGAGACTTCAGCAGGAGGCAAGCTCTATCTTCAAGCCCTTGGAGATCCTTTACAAGTTGATGAAAGTAGCACAAAGTTCCTTTCTCCTTTCTTTGGTAGTCAGGCAACCACTGCAGGCCAGTCCCCCAAAAAGCACTCAGCTTAGGTACAGTCTCCTCCTTCGGTTTCTCTAGGGTTCCTCTCCTCAGCAAAGGTTCTTCTTGTTTCCCAAAAGTGATCTAAAGTTCTGGGGTCTGGGTCCCCTCTTTTATACTCCTTTTCCTGTTGTTCTCTGTTCTCTGGTCAGTACTGGAGCACTTTGTGGACAAGATTCCTTCTTTCCTTTCACAGTGTAAGCCAGAGACATCAGACGCACCACAGGAGGTGGAGCCAGCATTGAGGAGGGAAGGCACAGCCCTATTCAGGTCCCAGGTGCAACTCCTCCCTCCCATCTACATGCAGATCTCTCTATTCAGCCTTGTGCTGACTCACCCTGTCTCCTGGAATCCCCCAGCCCCTGTCACTCAAACTCCAGACAAGGAATACACAACCTAGCAGAGGCAGGCTTGGATAGTTAGGCAAGAAAATACCTACTTTCTAAAAGTGGTATTTTCAAACACAGAATGTTAGAACCAACTTCACTAAAAGATGTATTTTATCATTCTGAGTTCATGGATACTAAACTCGAATTTCTACCTAGTTCCCTGAGTCAGTTAGGTTTATAAGATGTAATAATCAAACTGCCCATTCTGGACTATGGGAAACAGGTGACCTTGCAATAGTGAAAAACAAAGATGGCTGTAATTCACTATTAGGACATGCCACACACATCAGGGCATGTCCTACCTTTTATCTACAATGCACCCTGCCCTGAGCCTTCCATAGGGGTGACTAATATGCAGAAAAGGGAAGGTTTAGGGACTGGCAAGTGGATGCACTTGCCTAGTTAACATGGCAGTACCAGACTGCACACAGGCTCTGCAATGGCAGACCTGAGACAGACTTTACAGGCTGCTTCTGTGGGTGGCACAACTAGTGCTGCAAGCCCACCAGCTGCATTTGATTTACAAGCCCTGGGCACACTCAGTGCACTGTAGTAGGGTCTGACAAGTAATCCAAACCAGCAATTATGTAGTCACTAATTCATACATCAATTTAACATAGAGAGCATATGCACTTTAGCACTGATCAGCAGTGGTAAAGTGCCCAGGAGGAAGGCAAAAAGTTCAGGGATGACCCTGCAAAAAGGGCCAAGTCCAACACCACCCCCTTCCAGCCAAAACGCAGGGTAGACCAATCGTTACCTTGATGGGTTTCTCTACTTTGGGCGATAGAACATGGAACCTGGCCCACAACAGCAGGGGCATATTCCAGTTCTACGCCAGTCTGAACCTTTTTGGATCCCTCTGTCCATACTCTCAGGGTCCACCATGCTAACTGATGAGGAACCCTCCTCCTATCCTGTGGACACCATCTGTGCAGCACCTAACCTTAGCTTGCTCACAGGTGTGTCCCAACACAGACAGCAAGCCACAGTGGCCACTGGCAGTAGTCAGGGATGAGACCCAGGACTTATGCCTCTCAGGGCTCTCAATCCTCTGTGGCGTCAGAGAGCGGGGAGCAGTAGCCCCAGGTGCTTGGCACCCTTTGTCCACTCTCCCTCCTGTCACGTCAGGTATGACATCCTGACACTGACCTACCAGCCCCAGGCCTGTACCTGGGGGCTGGACAAGAGACTGGGGTAGGCTCTCCCACACCCGTTTCTCCTCCTTGGGGCTCTGTACCCTCCCACCTGGAGCGGTACCCCGTTCCAGAATTGTCAGGGTGCCTGTAGCAGGTGTCCTGCACAATTCGCCCACCAGTATAGGGGTTCTATCCTGCAACTGGGCTTCCAGGTCAGGGGGGACACCCTGAACCTGGCCCTCCAACCTAGGGTCCAAACCCTCAGGCTGCATCGGGATCAGAGACGAGGACGCCCTCCCTCTGTACCCTCTTCCAGAGCACTGCACCCTCCCAACTGGAGTGGTACACCTAGAACAGGGGTCTCCAACCGGTCGATCGTGAGCTACCGCATGAGTAGCTTGCGCCCTGCATCTAAATTTTGTAGCCTGTTATTGTCATTTATTATACTTGGGCCTTTTTTTTACAGCCGTTGCCTGCCCTCACCAAACCCAACTGCTCAGATTGGCCTAACTGAGCTTTAACTGAGGCGACAATAATGAGACATCAGACGAGGTATTAATGGGACAATAGAGAGGGAAATACTGGCATCAGAGTTGGCAGTAATGAGGCATCAGAGGGGGCATTAACAGGGAGATGGAACAGGCAATAATGGCATAAGGTAGGACAATAATAGCACATGGATTGGGTTAATAACAGGGCAATAAATAAGGAAATCACACTACTTCAGGCAGGGCAATAATACTGCATCAGAGGGGGAGTTAAGAGGGCATTAAGGGGGATAACATCGCATCAGAAAGGACAACCATAGGGCCTCTGAGGTGTCAATGACAGAGCATCTGTGGCAAGAATAACAGCAAATTTGATAAGACATTAACAGGGCATCCAGGAGAATAAAAGTGGAACTTCATATGAGGGTAATAATAGACCATCTGAGAGGGCAGAGAGCGAATCAGAATGTTATCAGGTGGGGCAATAACAAAGCATCAAAGCTAAGGCGTCTGCGAGGATAACCAGAAGCGACACAAATATGGCACCACCAAGGACAATGGTACCGGACACAATAACGGGGGGTTATAATATACTGTCATGGAAATGGAGTATCAGGACCATCATGATACTTACTTGGGCCCGGCTGCAGATGAGTCTTAGTGTCTGTGTGTCCGGAGGCTACAAACGGGCGGCGGTTCTAGACAGCAACTCACTCTGGCCCTTAGCTGCCGCACTGCAGGCAGGCTGAGCTCAGGCGAGGCTGTAATTCCGTTACCATTTGCCACCCGGCACGTGGCCTCCACACAGTGATCGGCTGTCCTGAGAGTTCAGTGCGGGCCGCCCAGTGATACTGTCCTGGCGGCACCATGGTTCTGTAATCTGCGGGTCACATTTCTTTGAAACAACTGCATTTGGTACTAGGTAGGGCCCGGGTAACATATATAACAGCTGAGGTAGCACAGTGGCGTCCGGACCAGTGTGAACTGCCTCAAGCTGCGCTGTGACCTACCTGCACCAGCGCTGTGAACTGCCTGCACCAGCGCTGTGAACTGCCTGCACCAGCGCTGTGAGCTGCCTGCACCAGCGCTGTGAACTGTCTGCACCAGCGCTGCGAGCTGCGCCATTACTGAATTTACAGCGTAGCCTGCTAACCATACAGCACAGAGCAGCCTTACTCAAATCGATCAGCTCACTCGAATCTTCAAGTGCAAGTGGCATACCAGTGGCTGCAACACGTTTACAGTACAGAAGGCTCAAGTCTGGAGAACAGCGCATTAAGAGGTATAATGCTTAACGATTGATCTGCTCCTCGCTTGTCTCTCCATCTCATCTGCCTTTCTTCCTCCTCCGCCCTTCCCTCTCACAGCTACCTCCTTTTAAAACCTCCACGCAGCCCGACCTGCCTCGACCACCCTTCTTATTCATCTTTGTTCTCTCCCTTCCCCCGGCTGGTGTTTAGACCCCTTCATCACTCGCAATAGCCTCCGCTTCACTGTCCCTGCTCGCCACTTCGGACACAGTGTCTGTTGTCAGCAGGCCCATCGCACTCGCTATGTGCCACGTGACCTGCCACTGTGATGAGACCTGCAGGCGCTGGCCTGCCATGGAGAGCGCCTCGCTGCCAGGACGCAACGTAGAAAAAAGCAGGTTGCGCGGGTTCGTTGCATTTCAATACTGCTTGCACCACCTGCATGCTAGCAGGCTTTCCCAGGACCTTCTGCTTCGCACCAGCTGGATCAAGAGGTGCCAGGCTGTGAAAAGCCAGTAGCGTGGACTGGAGGCTGAGATCAGCAATAGCGTCATCATATTTGGCCTGCCCTGCCCCAGCTAAGCTCAGTTAGGCCAATCTGAGCAGTTGGGTTTGGTGAGGGCAGGCAACAGCTGTAAAAAAGGCCCAAGAATAATAAATGACAATAACAGGCTACAACATTTAGAAGCAGGACGCAAGCTACTCATGGGGGTTCGGCGATCTACCAGTAGCTTGTGATCGACCGGTTGGAGACCCCTGGTCTGCACTCTCTAGTAGTGATCACCAATCACTGTATATGAGTCACAAATGCAAGTCCAGAACCCTCACTGCTGACCACCAATGTTAGATTTGGGGGTCTCTAGTTGGCAGATGTAGGTACCTTTGACCAAATAGGGACCCTTGCGTCTAGTCAGTGTAAGGGGGTACACTCCTAAAATAATCCCTGCTCACCCTCTTGGTAGCTTGGCACGAGCAGACAGGCCTATTTCAGAGGCAGTGTGTAAAGCATCTGTGAACACATACAGTAACCCAGTGACAACACTACAGATGGACACCACATAAGTTGCAGTATAAAAATAAGTATTTTTATATAGGCTTAAAACAAGACCACAAGCTACAAAAATCCACAATACTGTACTTTAAAAATGGTAGGAATAGCTTAGTTCTCTTTATATGTAAAATTCGACACTTTAAGTTCAATGTACCTTTGGATGTGTAACGCTATACAATGAAAGTGTTACACGCAAGAACAGTGATGCGTTGGTTCCCTACTGCTGCGTAAGGGATGCGTTGGTTCTTCTCTGCGTGGGGAGGTGATGCATCGGTTTATTTCTGCGCTTCCGTGGCGATGCGACCAGCAGCGCGGTGATGCGATGAAGATCCGGTGCAATGAAACAAAATGGTGTCTTCTTCTTGATGCAACAATGATGCGTGCACACCCGGCGGCCGTGCAGCGACTCAACAAATCTTCTGAGCTGCGACAGGCCCTGTGACAAGCTTCTCCGGTGATGCGACGCTGTCTGCTGCGGCGACGACACTCTTCTCGAGGATGTGAGGTGCTTCGGTGATGCGATGCGGCAGCGGCGACACCCTTGTTCAGTGATGCGACGACAGGGCTGGGGCAGCATCACACTTTTTCTTCGAGAGTCGCGCTTCAAGTTCATTTGCAACACGCAGTCCCTCAAAAGGCCCAGCACAACTGCAGACTCTTCCAAAGAACTCAGGGGAGCTGGTTGGTGTAGTCTGTTGTCCCTGAGACTTCAGCAGGAGGCAAGCTCTATCTTCAAGCCCTTGGAGATTCTTTACAAGTTGATGAAAGTAGCACAAAGTTCCTTTCTCCTTTCTTTGGCAGTCAGGCAACCACTGCAGGCCAGTCCCCCAAACAGCACTCATCTTATGGACAGTCTCCTCCTTCAGTTTCTCTCTGGTTCCTCTCCTCAGCAAAGGTTCTTCTTGTTTCCCAAAAGTGATCTAAAGTTCTGGGGTCTGGGTCCCCTCTTTTATACTCATTTTCTATTTGTTCTCTGAAGGCCTTTGCCTAGTCCAAACCAGTTCTGGTCAGTCCTGGAGCACTTTGAACCTCAGTGAATTAGGGTGTGCCAAAACTCACCTTAGTACCCAAAACCCCCTACCAGACTAGCAATCAGTGTCTCATTGGTTCTTACAAACTCCCAATGTTTAGACAACCCAGAACATGGACTTAGAACACCTCAGGTAACGTGGAACACATGAACACTCTTTCGTTATACAACCATATCAATCCAGAACTAGGAGTAAATGAAGACACGTGCACATTTGAAATGTTTATTTATTTTCTAATGCAGTGTTCTCAAGCGCAGTATCTTAGCTAATACAAGCAAATATATTATAAGAAACAAAGTAATCGGCATAGTTACTAGTCCATAGAATACAAAGGGAGAAAGCATGTTAAAATGCTAGAGGGAAGAAGGCTAAATAGCACCTAAATCTTACCCTCCCTTGCTAGTATATTATATTATATCTAAGAAGGTCTCTTTGGGTTTTAGCAGGGCGACCTCATACCTTTGATCCTAGTGGTAAGGGATCACATCATCTTCCACCAGCTCTCTGCATGCGAAGCATCATCAAGTGTGTGTGTATGCTCTGTGTAGTGCAATATAAAAGGCGCCTAAAGCCAAAGTTGGCCACAGCTGCATGTATGTTATGTCTAGAACGTGCAAATATCAGACCTCACAACAACCACTGTGTTGAAATATCCTTGAAGGCCTCGGCACTCACTGTACAGACATAGCTTACAAAGCAAAGCTGATACAATAGCAAAACATATTATTCTCCTGTGAAGCAAAACAGTCTACTAGGCTCAAAGCTTTAATAACAATATGTGCCGTGTGCAGAAGCAGCAGAAAGGTAAAATGGCGTTTAAACTCCTAATAAGCTCATGCTAACTTAACACAGTGTGAAGGCAAGGCATAGCTATATGACAGTGAAGCCAGCATTGAGGAGGGAAGGCACAGCCCTATTCAGGTCCCAGGTGCAACTCCTCCCTCCCATCTACATGCAGATCTCTCTATTCAGCCCTGTGCTGACTCACCCAGTCTCCTGGAATCCCCCAGCCCCTGTCACTCAAACTCCAGACAAGGAATACACAACCTAGCAGAGGCAGGCTTGGATAGTTAGGCAAGAAAATACCTACATTCTAAAAGTGGTATTTTCAAACACAGAATGTTAGAACCAACTTCACTAAAAGATGTATCATTCTGAGTTCAGGCATACTAAACTCGAATTTCTACCTAGTTCCCTGAGTCAAGTTTGTATTATAAGATGTACTCCGCAGTGGTAAAGTGCCCAGAGTCATAAAACCAACAAAAACAGGTCAGACAAAATACAGGAGGAAGGCAAAAAGTTCATGGATGACCATGCAAAAGGGCCAAGTCCAACAGTGTGCAAGAGGCTGGAAGCCAATATATGTATACAGTGGAAGGTCCAGAAACTTACTTGTTACTTGAAAATTGAAAGATCCACAGGTAGTCCCACTGGTGGGAAGGAGGGAATCACGATAATGGGAAGTACATGCTTCAAATTCCCATGTTTATGCAGTAACTGCATTATTTGATATATTACTAACAATCTTGCAATCAGCACAATCAGGAGTATACAAATATATATTACAACACTCAAAAAATAATGTTTAAAATGACAAGAAAACAAGAGGACGGTCAAACAACAAAAAAAACGCCATGATTGGCCAATGTTAATGGTCTCATAGATCTTTTTTTAAACTTCCAGCCATGCTGCACAGTAGCCGCTTTGCTGTACAACATGTCTACAAAGCACACTGACAAGCCAATAGTTCTCACATTTTTTGCCAATGCTTGTTATCAGAAGGACAGATTTCAAGTTGCCATGGCCTCTATCACTTGCTGTAGAGGAAAGGGCTGTGTCAGTGTTTTATTCGATTTGTGGAAAAAAGATGGATTTATGTGGGTACACAAACAGGAAATTGCGACATGCATTGAAGCTCAGTCCATCCATCCTTTGTTCATGCACCACCTCCCTGAAAGAGAACCAGTGTGATCTTGTGCATGTTACATTCTCCCTGCTTGCACCTCGGCTAATTGAAGTGCAGAAGAGACATCTGAGGCTACGTGGGAGAGGTTTATTCTCCATAGTGTCAACAAACAGTAGTCATTTGAATTCATTTGTGGCATGGCTGATTAATATCTGTTCTAAACCGTGTCCATCATCAGTTTTGTGCCCCTTTCACTGAGTTGATTCACAGGCTCCTAGACATAGGACCTATGTGCTCTATGTGCACAAGTTGAGCAATGTGCATATGGAGCACACAGGCTCAAGAAAGGGTGGGTTGCAGTGGGGGTCAGATAAAGCAGGCTCAGAGGTATGAAAGAAGGCAGACTAGGGGGCAAGAGAAAAGGAATCGGACTCGCAGGATTTAGGATTCGCCGGTCAGGAGGGACAGGCTCAAAAGGGTGCTGGCAGGGACAATCAAGCTCAGAAATAGACGGTTAGCTCAGTTGATGGACGGATAGATGGATAGCTGTCACACAGGCTCAGGAAACAATGGACGACAGTGACAACAAAGGGGAAAAAGATTAAATCATCTCATGTGCTCAGAAATGACTGTGTAGTCCACGGACTGAGAGCTGGGTAGATGAGCTGCCTGCATGAAAATAAATGGGTCACTCATAAACAGATGAAAGGCTCTGGGAATGGGATTAATGATCTGCTTTCCTCGTCTGCTTGAGTACAGCTTTATTTCGCATTCCGTAGTCTTCATGGGATGAAAATATATTTCTCTGTATGGTACCCTCGAGAAACGGATTTTATTATATCTCCAATTCTCTGTTACTGGTAGAGCAAGTTTACCACGTTGACCTTTTTCACTATATTTTAGTGTATGCATGTTTGAGGCGAGGTAGAGGCAATGGCAAACTAAAGTGGGCGGGGGGAGGGGGGAGGATTAGGGGAACAATAATTTAAAAAGAAAACGTACCTGTTCTGCCAACGATGCTGACGCTGCCGGCCACTTCGGTGCTTCTCTCCTCCCGGCAGTCAATGGGGCACAATGCCCATGGCTCTCCACCCAATCCAGATGCTGCTCTCATGCTATACCAAGTATGAGAGAAGCGTGGGGATTGGCCTGAGCAGGTTGGTCTGACGCTCTTGCAGGCACAGGGAGCCTGCAGCTTTTCTCCAGCTTGGCTGTCAGCACAGCTGGGTTGGAGAAACATGTGTGATTGGCCAGGCCAAGATATCCAGCGGCCAAACAGTGGTGGCTCCTCTGCTAAGGCGGAGTGTCACTCCACTGAACAAAAGGAAAAATAAAATGATAATAACTACTGTTATTATCATTTTAGTTTTCTCATTTCATCAGTGACTCTCGGGTAGGGCTGGCAGGAGCAGGAAGAGGAGTGGTTAACACTCCCTAAGTGCGCATGACTGCTTGGCCAGCCCTCTTAGGCTGGCCAAACAGTCTTATACACTTTACATTGTCCCCTCCAGGCTGCATTACAGAGCCTGGTGAGGAAGCAAAGCCTCCCATTCCCTGTCTGCGCGCCAAACCACCTCGCGCAGGACAATCACAATGCTGCATTGCAGCGTTGTGATTGTCTCAGGGAAGCTTGGGAGCCCGGGGGCTTCCTGCTGCCGGCCGGGACTGCAGGAAAAGAAGGTACAGGACAGAGGAGGGGCGCAGCTGGCCTTTACTGGTAAGTGTTTTGTTTTTTTCATCACTCTGTCCTCCCCCCACCCGCCTCACCATCTGCGTCCGGTAGCAGCCCATCACTCCTCTTCCCTACCCTGGTTCGGCCCCGCCCAAGACTCCCTGGCTCAATCAGTCAGTGGGGAATACAAGTATAATATTGTTTTATTATCTTTTTGTTGTTCACTGACGGTGGGGCGCTCCTCCGCCATTAAGGAGGAGCCGCCCACAGGTAGAGGTTGATACTGAGGGACAAAGTGATCAGAGAGAATCCATTTTGCCTAAACACTTAGCGTAGCTAGCAATGGATTAAGATCACTCTATGGGTCAAGGTGTTATGTCGTGTTCAGACACTATGTTCCAGACATGCACATGGATCAAAGTGTACTCAATAAAAAGTTGATTCTGATTAATAAGGAAAGAGCTATTTGCAAATCAAATTATAAAGACATAAGGTTAACAACATGTGTAAACTTAAAATTGTTTTGAAATAACTAGACTTTTAAATGTAATTGCTTTAAATTAAAGTATAAACATGTTTAATTGATTTGTGTCTTATGCTTAATTAAGTTCAATATATTTTCCAGTATCATAGAGCAGAGGCTAGGTGCTTTGGAAGCACCAACGAGTGCAGGCATGGGATATCGGTGTCAAGTTGGACATTAGAACGTTTGGAAATCTGGTGTACGTATGTGGGTATGAGAAAGTGTGTGATGGAGAGCCTCGTGTAATTACAGTCATTACAAGTCCTTTCTGCAATGTATTAAGTAGTTTACCTGCAATGGTCAAGCATGCAGTATTGCAGGATGGAAGTAAATATCACTTGCATCCGAATGATTCTTTATCTGGCTATCAACAGAGAGCATCACCTTGACACTCATCACAAATGTCATAAGTGGCCTTTAAACTTTCATTCATCTATGGCTGAAAAGATAATGTAAATGCTTGGTATCATCATGAAGATCCAATAGGGTTTGAGTATGATTGGCTTAACGTTGAAACTGTAGTTATGGGTCAACTCGGCCAGGGGCAGCAAGGAGATAGGGTGGATCCTCAAGGGTCCCCCAGAGAAGTAGATGATAATGATGATGTAAACTGGCCAGGTTTCATACACCGCCTTCTGCCTTTCAATAAGGAATGACTCCCAGTGCAGTTTCTTCCTCCAGTGCAAACACTGGTCACTGATACACTAGGAGGGGACACTCAGTGAAGACATTGATATGTACTCCCTCTATGGGGGTGGGCATGAATATGTACTCCCTCTAATGAGGGTGGGGGTACATTTTCAGGACATTCATTTAGTCTGTGAGCCAGATAGGTGGGGTGGTGGCAAAGGGGCAGAGGTATAAGGAGGGGCTGTGGCAGTGGAGCAGAGGCGAAGAGCTGGTATCAGGGATGGGGCAGAGGCGATGCTTCTGTAATGCCATTGGCTAGACAGCCCGGCCACCAAATGCCAAATGACCCATGAGTGTCTGCCCAAAGCATACCTTTGCCTCTTATTTTGTGTTTGACTTTATATGTATTTAGAGCACATTCACAGAAGCTGATTGGTGCTAAAAGGAATTTGCGCAACACTTAAACTAATAGATTAAAAAGGTAGCTTTAGAAAAGTTTAAGGTTGACAGGCAGAGCAGAATTACTTGATAGCATTTAAGACCAGGTGCACCAGCAGCTGCAATCCCCCAGCAAGTACATCAGATTGACCATGTCAGAGAGGTCAGCTAAAGATAGAGGACATAGGCTGGGCAAAAAGGCAAACAACAGAGAGCAAATAAACATGACAGAAACTAAATGGACGGGATAGTCAAAATGACTGCCGCTTATGCTAACATAGAATTTACACTTTTCCACAGTTCCACCCCCTGCCTACTAGCTCAGAGAAGGCTCTATCTCTAAAAGTGTTTGTCCGAGTTTTTGGGAGGACTAGCAACAACAGGCCACAAGACTGGATGGGCCTTGGTGTACAGATGCTTAATTTGGAAGACAAAACTGAGGACCAGAGCCATGGAGTACTCAATATAAGGTACCCATTACTTTAAAAAGAAATCCTTTCTTGGTGTGTAACCAGTGCAGATGATTAATGATGGAAGATATGTGCTCCTGATGGGTGGTACCATTGTACCAGTGATAAAAACCAGTGGCCATGTTTTGAACTAGCTGCGGACTCTTTAAGAGTTTGTCTGGGAGCTCCACATAGCAAGTGTTTCCTTAGTCCAGGAGAGACTGAATCAGTGGCAGTACTACAGTGATGTGGTAGCTGAGCAGGGTAGAATGTTTCATGGCAGTTTTAGTTGCCAGGTGCAAGTAAAGGCCACTCTGAAGACCTGATGTTCTGAATCAACATAGACGCCCAAGTTGTGCACCACATTAGCAGGCTCAAGGCTAAGGCCCCTAGTTTTGGGACAACTAACTTGGTGTAGCTTGTGCACATTGTGTCTGCTGATCTTTACTTCTGTTTTTGAAGGATTAAGTTTAAAAAAGTTGGTGGCTATCCAATGGCGGCTGTGAAAAGACTAAAGTCCAGGTCACAGTTGACATTAGGTGATGCGGTTTTGTAACAGCTTGACTACTAGAGTTTAAAGATTAACTGTGTAACGTCCGCAAACATGTAAAACATTCCCATCGGGAACAAGAATTAAGCTGGTGGGGCCAGACAGATGTTAAAAAGCAGTGAAGATAATACAAAAGCCTAATGTAGCCCACAGGAAGCCAACTTAAAATCAGATTTAAATGGTTGGAGAAAAAGGGCATGAGTGTGACACACTAAAATCTCCGGAAATCCATGGTCAATTATAATTAAATGCACAGCTCTTTCGTTACAGTAAGGAATGTTTCCAATCTGAAAAAAAGGGTTTGCATAAACAGAAACACTTGTATGGCTTTTGTATAGTGGGTAATTTAGATATTGCTGAGGAGTCTGTGCTCGGTAGTGGTAAAGGGTAATGTAATATGACAGGAGGGCATGCAAGACCTCTAGTGATCCAGTGAGGGCAGATCTCTTACAAGTTGTGGACCCCAAAAGCGACGTGCAGGGTTGTAGTGAGGTGGATTGGGGTAGGGGGCTTCCCCTTCTCTATAGAACACCATTCTCTGTCTCCTGGTTGCTGGTGCCCAGGGGCAGCTACTCCACCAGGGGGCAGTAGTGTCGCCCCACTGCTTACTCCAATGTGAGAAGCAGAAACATAAAATGGTAATAACTTTCCATTATTGGGGAGGCGTGGCCAAGATGGTGGCAGAGGGGGGCATGGCCAAGATGGTGGCGGAGAGACAGCGTTTTCGGAGCACCGCTCGCCATGGTCATTCATTAGCATTTATTAGTCATCCTGCGATCCCTTAACACCGCTCTTAGGGCCCTGGGACCCGCAGACCAGGATCGGGAGGCTGTTGGTGATCTCCGATCTTCCGTAGCCCGAGACCCGTGGTGGCTGCACCGTCCGGCTGGCCCACCAAGGGCCTGTGAGTGCCTGGGAGGCCATACCTCATGGTCTCTAAACCCTGCCAGAGTGGGATTAAGCGCCCGCAGAAGACAGAGTGAAGCGCGAGGCAAGAGGAAGACGGCACCCTCGGAGGAGAGCAGCTGACCCTCCGACGGGTGGATTGAGCTTCCGACCCTCAGGTCGGGAGACAGAGTGGGCGTGAGAGCCTGCGGACTTTGTGGCCAGTGAACTGTGGTGAGGTCGCCTTAGACCCGTCCCAGCTGGGGACCTGGTGGTGCCGGGACAGGTGTGTCCCATTGTCCCTGGGCTCCCTCTGGCTGAAACGGAGGCCTAGAATCCAGAGGCGGTGCAGCGGGTGAGGACGGGTCCCCCCTGACTCCCGTGGTTGGGCTCCCTGATGTCCGATTTGATCTGTGGAGCGGGCTGCTTTAGATGAGTGAAGCTGGTGATGCCAGTCGGCAGCAATTACTCGTGGTCCAGAGCTGCTGGAGGTGCCTTGCCAGTCGTCTGACGGGGCTTCGGTGTACACTGGCTGTAAAGAGAGCCTTGATCAGGTGAGCGCCGCTGAGTGGGCCGTGCTGCTGTGTTGGTTCCCGCCGGTAGATGAGCATGTAGGCCTGGCCTTAAAAAACAGATTTAAACTATTCGGGGGCGGGAGCGCACCGCTGACATGCCCCAACGTAATTACCTCTTGCATGATGGTTCATGTAGTTCTTGATTTCTCGCTCAATACTCAGTTCAAAGTGTTCATAGCCAGTGCTGCATTATTAATTTCCAATTCGTATCCCTAGACATGTGTTTCATGATTCCTCAATCGTCAGTAGGGAAAAAACAAACAAAGTTCATAGGTTGCAGGGCATGCTGCCGTTATCTCTCAGGACCAGTTCCACTCTCAGCATGCAGGCGGAAGCTCCCGAGCCCGTCAGCTCTACGACATTTTTAAACTATTCGGGGGTGGGAGCGCACCGCTGACATGCCCCAACGTAATTACCTCTTGCATGATGGTTCATGTAGTTCTTGATTTCTCGCTCAATACTCAGTTCAAAGTGTTCATAGCCAGTGCTGCATTATTAATTTCCAATTCGTATCCCTAGACACGTGTTTCATGATTCCTCAATCGTCAGTAGGGAAAAAACAAACAAAGTTCATAGGTTGCAGGGCATGCTGCCGTTATCTCTCAGGACCAGTTCCACTCTCAGCATGCAGGCGCAAGCTCCCGAGCTCGTCAGCTCTACGACATTTTTAAACTATTCGGGGGTGGGAGCGCACCGCTGACATGCCCCAACGTAATTACCTCTTGCATGATGGTTCATGTAGTTCTTGATTTCTCGCTCAATGCTCAGTTCAAAGTGTTCATAGCCAGTGCTGCATTATTAATTTCCAATTCGTATATCTAGACACGTGTTTCATGATTTCTCAATCGTCAGTAGGGAAAAAACAAACAAAGTTCATAGGTTGCAGGGCATGCTGCCGTTATCTCTCAGGACCAGTTCCACTCTCAGCATGCAGGCGCAAGCTCCCGAGCTCGTCAGCTCTATGACATTTTTAAACTATTCGGGGGTGGGAGCGCACCGCTGACATGCCCCAACGTAATTACCTCTTGCATGATGGTTCATGTAGTTCTTGATTTCTCGCTCAATAGTCAGTTCAAAGTGTTCATAGCCAGTGCTGCATTATTAATTTCCAATTCGTATCCCTAGACACGTGTTTCATGATTCCTCAATCGTCAGTAGGGAAAAAACAAACAAAGTTCATAGGTTGCAGGGCATGCTGCCGTTATCTCTCAGGACCCGTTCCACTCTCAGCATGCAGGCGCAAGCTCCCGAACTCGTCAGCTCTACGACATTTTTAAACTATTCGGGGGTGGGAGCGCACCGCTGACATGCCCCAACGTAATTACCTCTTGCATGATGATCCCTCAATTGTCAGTAGGGAAAAAACAATTATCTCCATAACGGCATGCCCTGCATCCTATGAACTTTGTTTGTTTAATCTGTTGTAGCTCCCGTGGTGGCAGAGCAGCTCAGGCCGGCACTTCAGTCCGAGGCTGGCAGACAGAGAGCTTGAAAGGCCCGGGCAGCAAAATGCTCATTTCAGGGCGAGCTCCATCAGTAAAATCACTAACAGCTCTGTTTCTAGAGGAAGGGGGAGCGCGTGCCATCACTCTCCTCGTGCCAGGGCGTGGTGACGTCCCCACAGCGCCGGCCAATCACTGACTATATGGAGCAGGGCTAATACTGCCCATAATGAGACCCGGCTCCCCCGGGTCTCTGCCTGTGTAAGTGCAAGGAGAGGAGGAGGAGGGAAGGGGCTACTGCGTGTGTGCGCATGCGTGGGCAAGTCATAAAAGTGACTTGTCCTAAATGCGCACACACTGCTGCTGCTCCCTGCCCTCCCTGCCACGCTGCTGCTATCTGCCAGCCCGGCGCCTGCCACTCACTGCCGGCGCAGGCCCGCCCCCCACACCTCCGCGAGGAGTGACGTATAGTTAGTGACTCCGACCGACCTCAAGAAAATAAATGCATTATGATGACTCGGTAATTGTATGTATGCAGTGACGGTCGTCCATGGCTAGTGGGGCAACGCCCCAACGCCCCCAATGGACGAATCGCCACTGCCGTAGTCCAGCCTGCTGCTGACGAGGGCCTGTGTCACCGTCCTTCTTGTTTCGGTCGGGATCCACTTGTTGATCCTGCGGAGCATGCAGAGGGTGTTGTAGCAGGAGGAGGAGACGGCGTTGACCTGTTTGGACATGGAGAGGGAGGAGTCGAGGATGAATCCAAGATTGCGTGCGTGGTCGGTGGGTGTCGGTGCTGTCCCCAGAGTGGTTGACCAGCAGGAGTCATCCCAGGCTGAGGGGTTGGGTCCGAGGATGAGGATGAGGACCTCCGTCTTGTCTGAGTTCAGTTTCAGACGGCTGCTCCTCATCCAGTTGGCGATGGCCTTCATTCCGTCGTGAATGTTGGTTTTGGCAGTGCGTGGGTCCTTGGTGAGGGAGAGGATAAGCTGAGTGTCGTCAGCGTAGGTGATGATGTTGAGGTTGTGGTGGCGGGCCACTTGTGCGAGGGGGGCCATGTAGATGTTGAACAGCGTCGGGCAGAGTGAGGAGCCCTGGGGGACGCCGCAGATGATGTCGGTGGCTTCGGATCGGAAAGGTGGGAGGCAGATGCTCTGGGATCTGTCGGAGAGGAAGGATGTGGTCCAGTCGAGGGCCTTCTCTTGGATACCGGCTTCTTGGAGGCGTGTTTTTAGAGTGCGAAGGCAGACCGTGTCGAAGGCGGCCGAGAGGTCCAGGAGGATGAGGGCAGATGTTTCGCCGTTGTCTAATTGACGCCTGATGTCGTCTGTGTCGGCGATGAGGGCTGACTCGGTGCTGTGGTTTCGTCTGAAACCGGATTGGGACGGGTCCAGGATGTTGTCTTCGAGGTGGCGTGTCAGTTGCATGTTGACGATTTTCTCGATGACCTTCGCCGGGAACGGGAGCAGGAAGATGGGCCTGAAGGTCTTGAGGTCCTTGGGGTCCGCCTTGGGCTTTTTGAGGAGGGCGTTGATTTCGCGTGCTTCCAGCTTTCCGGGAATGTCGCTGTCTCGAAGGAGATGTTGATGATCTTCCCTAGTTGGGGTGCGATGGCTGCGTCTGCCTTGTTGACTGCGTGGTGTGGGCACGGGTCTGTCGGTGAAGTAGTGTGGCTCACTGGTTAGAGGCGGCAGGCCTGAGAGCAGAAGTCAGCCTGGGACCAGGGTTCAATTCCCGACGCGGCAGGGTCGTGGACCTTGGTCAGCGGACTTGATAATTCTCGCTTCGGTGCTTACTCTAATCAGGGGTTCCACTCGGCAACTCTGGGCATTAGCTTGCCTAATCTCCACAACGGCCCCACCAATTCCGGGGATGCCTGGCTCCACCTTGGGGACTCCCAGCAAGGGACCATCCCACAGGGAAAGCCAGGACGGGTTCCCCAGAGTTATACAGCGCCGGGACGCCCCGTTGCTGGGGCAGCTGTGCGCTTTACAAGTATACTACTACATCCTGAGTGGATGGAGTTCATGACCTTGTGTGTCTCGACGTCGCTGACGTTGGACCAGGTGGTCAGGCGGATGGCGCTGTTGGTGTTCGAGAGAGGGGTGGAGTCTGGCGTGGTCGGTTGGGTCGTGGTGTTGAAGCTTTCGTGGATGTAGGCGATCTTGCGGTGGAAGAAGATGGCCAGTGAGTCGCACAGTTCCTGTGAGGGCGGGATGTCGTTGGTGTTGGCGCTGGGATTGGAGAGTTCTTTTACGATGCGGAAGAGCTCTTTGCTGTTGTGTGCGTTGTTATCCAGGCGGTCTTTGAAGGAGGATCTCTTGGCTGATCTGATGAGGTGGTGGTGTCTGCGGGTGGCGTCCCTGAGGCATGTGTGGTTGTCCGCTGTGCGTTCGTGGAGCCATTTCTTCTCCAGTTTCCGGCGTGCGCGCTTGGAGGCCAGTAGCTCGTCGGTGAACCAGGTGGCTCTCTTGCTGGCCTGGTTGTTGGAGGGTTTCTTCAGTGGAGCGAGGGTGTTGGCACAGTCGTTGATCCACTGTCTGAGGTTGAGGGCTGCGGCGTCTGGGTTGGTGGGGTCGGTGGGTGGGTTCTGGGAGAGGGTGTTGATCAGCTGATCTTCGGTGAATTTGCTCCAGCAGCGGCGAGACAGCTGTTGGGTGCGATGGTGCGTGGTTGGTTTTTTGAAGGTGAAGGGAATGCAGCGGTGGTCGGTCCAGTGGGGTTCGGTGGTGTGGTTGAAGGTGACATGGGTGCTTGTGGAGAAGACGGCGTCCAGCGTGTGGCAGGCGGCGTGAGTGGGCACGGTGACGAATTGTCTGAGGCCGAGGTTGGCGAGGTTGTCGATCAGCGTGGAGCAGTTGGCATCGTTGTTCTCGAGGTGGAAGTTCAGGTCCCCGAGGAGGATGTAGTCCGTGGAGGCGAGTGCGTGGGTGCTGGCGAGGTCGGCGATGGAGTCGCGGAAGCGGGCCCAGGGTCCGGGGGGTCTGTAGATGAGAGTTCCTCTGAGGGTGGTGTTGGGGTCGGTGTGGATCCGGAAGTGCAGGTGTTCGGCGGTGTTGAGGGTGTCGTCTGCGTGGGTGGTGACCTTGAGGGTGGACTTGTGGACGATGGCTATTCCTGCTCCGATGCCGTTGGCGCGGTCCCTGCGGGTGATCTTGTATCTGTCTGGGATGGCCACGGCGATGTCTGGTGCAGAGGAGTTGTTCCACCACGTCTCGGTCAGGAAGGCTACGTCCGGGCCTGTGGTGTGGGGCAGGTCCCAGAGCTCGATGGCGTGTTTGTGTGCGGAGCGGATGTTGAGGAGTATGCAGCGGAGGTGGTTGGGTGTGGTTCTTGGTGGTTTGATGGTTCTGTCACAGGTGAATCTGCAGCTGCGGCAGGAGAAGGGTCCGTGGGTGTGTTTCGGGGCAGCCTGGTTGCAGCGTTGGTCTCGGCCCGTGTTGAGAGCATGGAGGGAGTCAGCGTTGTAGCTGAGTCTGGGTCGGGTGCGGTGGGGGGTGCGGGGGCCAGGGGTTCTGGCGCTGGGCGCGGTCCAGGCGCGGACGTGCGCAGACGGGCGGCGCGGCCGTGCAGCGGCCTGCATTAAGAAGGGTTGGAGGGAGGGAGGAGCAGCTGGGAGGCGGGAAGCGAATGGGAGAGGGGGGGCGGGGCCACCGGGGAGCAGTGGCGGGAAAGGAATTCGAGGAGTGCGGGGAGCGGTGGGAGAACTGGCACAGCACAAGGGCACAGAAATGGGCAAAACAGAGAGCAACAGTTGACAAGAAGCGCACAGAGAAGTAGGCAACAAATTACAGACAACAGTTAGCTAAAGCAGAGTACAGAGAGACAGTGCAACAGATACAGGTGACAGTTAACTAACGTAGCGCACAGAGATAACAGGAGACAGAGACAACACAGATACAGGAGACAAAAATACGAGGCGGGGCACAATAAAGCAGGCAGCAGAACAAACCGAATACTTACCGCCCACCACTGGGCCACTAGGGATTAGGCGCAGGCGGGAGCCTGCGGGTGGAGGAGGGCCTCGACTTCCCAGCAGCAGCGAGGGGCAGCGGACAGGGACACGACACCAGCAGGGGACGCTGGAGCGGTGGGGGAGCGTCCTGGCCTGAACACAGGTCAAGGTTCGCGCCCTTATCGCGCAGCGGCCTGCATTAAGAAGGGGTGGAGGGAGGGAGGAGCAGCTGGGGGGCGGGTGACGGGAAGCGAATGGGAGAGGGGGGGCGGGGCCGCCGAGGAGCAGCGGCGGGAAAGGATTGCAGGGAGTGCGGGGAGCGGGCGGGAGAACTGGCACAGCACAAGGGCACAGAAATGGGCAAAACAGAGGGCAACAGTTGACAAGAAGCGCACAGAGAAGTATGCAACAAATTACAGGCAACAGTTAGCTAAAGCAGAGTACAGAGAGACAGTGCAACAGATACAGGCGACAGTTAACTAACGCAGCGCACAGAGATAACAGGAGACAGAGACAACACAGATACAGGAGACAAAAATACGAGGCGGGGCACAATAACACAGGCAGCAGAACAAACCGAATACTTACCGCCTACCACTGGGCCACCAGGGATGAGGCGCAGGCGGGAGCCTGCGGGTGGAGGAGGGCCTCGGCTTCCCAGCAGCAGCGAGGGGCAGCGGACAGGGACACGGCACCAGCAGGGGACGCTGGAGCGGTGGGGGAGCGTCCTGGCCTAAACACAGGTCAAGGTGTGTAGACTTTCCTGTTTGATTGGACATTTCGCCATCTGAGCAGGACACACAGTCATAGCAGCAGATTGGTTGGTCGTTTTGGATGGCTTTTCTGGTTCCAGGGGGGCATCTGTCACAGCACAGATAGCTGGGGGTCGGCACTCCAGGGCTCTTCCTTGTCCTGGGGCTGCTCCTGGGCAGGGGCTGCTCGGGGGGGGAAGCCTCCTCCAGGCCGGACTGTCGCAGGGCTCTCTCTCCTGCAGGGGAGCTCCGCCGGTTCACCGGGCACGGCTGCTTCCGGGGCCTTCTCCTCATCCCGCCTAAACCATAAATTACTCACATACGAACCCAATGTTGTTGAGATACGGGCAGCCATACGGTCTTACCTGGCAACTAATGATGACGGCTCAGTTCTGGTTCCAGTAGTTTGGGATGCACTAAAGACTGTTATTAGAGGACAGTTTCTGGCCATTGTGGCAGGATTGAACAAGGACAGGAGGGACAAGCTGGAACAGCTAGAGATGCAGGTTAGAGAGTTAGAAGGGGTTCACCACCTTACAGGCGCAGTCCAGATACGTCGTCAACTCTATGCTGCCCGTAAGCAGCTGAGGACCTTAGACTACGACAGAGCGGAATATGCTTTGTTGCGCACCAAACAGTGCTACTATGAGGGGGGAAATAAGGCTGGGAGGCTCATGGCACACCTCTTAAGATCCCAAGCTAACTCCCATTACATTGCTGGGATATAGAATCTCCAGGGTGCATTCCACACATCCGATATTGACATTGCATCTGAATTTGAACAATGTTACACAGAGCACTACACGGCGGAGAGATTGGCATCTGCTGAGGCTGAAGTTTACGTTGGCCAGGTACCAGTGATACCTCTCCCTGCTTTGGACACTGCCAGATTAGATGCCGACATTTGACCAGAGGAAGTGTTACGGGCTATTCAAGGGCTAGCCTAAGGGGAAGCCCCAGGCATAGATGGTTTTTCCACAGACTTCTACAAGGTCTTTGATCCTGAACTCGTCCCACTCCTTGTGCATCTTTTTAATGCATTTAGTGAGTCGGGAGCCTTAACTCCCTCAATGTCTATGGCTGAAGTTGTAGTGATACCGAAACCTGGAATGGATTCAATTGACTGTGCTTCCTATCGTCCAATTTCCTTATTAAACATTGACTTAAACATCTTCACTAGCATTCTGGCTGCTTGCCTCACTCCACATATGCAGGGTCTGGTGGACCCGGATCAGTCTGGCTTTATCCTGGAATGCAACTGCAGTGACGTCTTTTGACGACTGTTACACCTCCAAGAGAAAACCCAACGCCTCCAACACCCTACGGTACTATTATCGGTCGATGCCGAGAAGGCATTCGACCAGGTACACTGGCCATATCTACGGCAAGTTCTTCAAAGGTTTGGTATGGGCACCCGCTATTTGCGGTGGGTGAACTGTATATACAACGGCCCGGAGGCACACATTAGGGTGAATGGCATAGCAGCCTGCCCTGTAAAGATTGAGAGGGGTACTCATCAAGGATATTCTCTCTCACTTGTACTTTTCGATCTCTATTTGGAGCCGTTCCTCAAAGCATCCTAAACCTCCCCACCATCGCTGGGATTAGGATGGCAGTTAGAGAGCATAGAATCTCTCTTTATGTGGATTACGTGGTGGTTTTCCATACGCAGCCATCGCGCTCCCTACCATCTTATTTGAGATAAATTGAGGCATTCAGCAGGGTCTCGGGCTTCAAAATCAATATTCAAAAGACCCTAGCTCTTAGCTTGACCCTCCCTAAAACCAAGCAACAACAGTTTGTGTCCCGGTATCCGTTCGCGTGGGCCCACAAAAGCATCCCTTACCTAGGACTGCAGATGTTACCTACGACTGAAAAGACGGCTCAGGCGAACTACGCGTCCCTCTTGACCGCTACCTGACGAGAGTTACTTAACTGGAAGAAACATGCAATATCATGGCTCGGCAGGCTGGTGGCCATCAAAATGACCATCCTGCCCTGCATTTTGTATGTGATGCAGATGCTCCTGCGAAGTCCTCTGCCCCGGCTATTAGCTCAACAATAACAACTTATCGGGGGCTTTATATGGGAAGGAAAGAGAGCTCATATGGCTTGAAATCAGATGTACCTGAGTCAGAGTGGCGGGTACCTTGGAGTCCCACACCTGGAGAAATACTTCCAAGCAGCGCAATTGAGCTATACGACAGAATACAGTATACATTTGAGTCGGAGAAGCACTGGTGCTTTATAGATCGCGCGATCGCGGGCATGCACATATAGAAGATACCCTGACTTCCAAAGAGATGTCGGCCGATGGGGGTTTATATTTCGCCGGTGCTGAGAGCTACCATGAGAGTGTGGGACAGGGTGCAGGAACCTTGCGGCCTCTCGATGTCAGTATCGCCCATGACCCCCCATCATTGGGAACCAAGATTTCCCCCCAGCGATTGAGGGGAATAGCTACCTCAGGTGGCAGAAGGCCAACTGCAAGCGAATCGGGGACCTCTTTGATGAAAGGGGAATTATGGATTTTCCCTAACACATGTTGGGTTTTGGGATCTCCAAAGAGGCTTATTGCCAATATCTAGCGATTTGTCACTGGGTGACCCAAACACAGGTGCAACCCCATGCCAGTCGCCCTCTCACTAAATTTGAATTGTGGTTCATCACCCGTTCATCAGACAAGTGCCTGCTTTCAGACATATACGCCTTCCTAAACAAACCCAAGAACAACAGTAAATCTCATGCGCAGCGTAGATGGGAGCTGGATATGGGTCGGGTGTTTACCCCTAAAGATTGGCAGGACAACATTCACAGAGCTAGGGCTTCCTCTTGTAGAACAGCAGGAAAAAAGATGTTTTTAAAAATTGCGCATTACTGGTACTATACCCCAGTCAGAACCACTCGCTAGAAGCCTGGTGGGATTGATAGCTGTTGCTGCAATTTTGGACATCCTGGCACACTCACACACATACTCTGGCAGTGCCCGAAAATACAGGCCTTCTGGGATGCAATCTTGCATGAAATTGACACCATCCACCATCCAGAAATACCCAGTTCCCTAGCTACACCTTAATGGGACTCCCTAATCCCCTCACCTACCCTCTCCAATCCTGCCGGGGAAGGGCAATCACTTTA
The DNA here is from genome assembly GCF_964261635.1 of Lissotriton helveticus. NCBI lineage: Eukaryota > Metazoa > Chordata > Amphibia > Caudata > Salamandridae > Lissotriton > Lissotriton helveticus. The sequence goes on from NC_136057.1 coordinate 418,773,822, forward strand.
GCGCTGGGTGCTGCTAAGCAATTCTTGCTGTCTCGCTTGGGTACAGAGGACATATGTCTTACCATTATTAGATAACTCGTGAGATGGGAAGCTCTCATGGTGGCTTCCCAGCATTCTGATATCTTGGGTTTCTTGCTGTTTATTATATCCTCATGGACTTCCTTTGAGCAGAGCATACTTCTACTGGCAATTTATTCTGACAGGCATTTGGCAATTGATATCTGCAGATTCACACCCTGTTGATTGTTGGTTTCTGGGCATCTTTTGATGGTTTTGTTCATTCAAACCACCCCAATAGTAGTTGGTACTTGTAATGTCCATGAATAGTTTGTTCACAAAAACCTGTTTGATCTCTCTTTTTTTTTAAATAATTACTACATGTAAAATTATTTTGTTTATGATCATGCATGGCAGACATATGCACTTAACGACATGAAGTGTTGTTTCTTCATTATGTTGCTGCTTTAAGCAAACTGTCTTCACATGACTTCTCACAGTTCTTTGGCATTTTCGCAATGGAGGATTTCTTCTGGGTTTTTTTAAAGCTTGTGCTCCTGCTACCACAATTATATTGAATCTGTGAAAGAGCACGGTTTAAAGGTCTTGCACTATGCATGGTTAATGGGTACAAGAGGTTTCATAATACCTCCTCTAATGAAAGGGTGACTTGGCCTAACTTGTCATGTCGTCCTGAACAAAAACAGTACAAAAACAGCCAACAAAACAAAGACCACCCTGCTACAGATCAATGACTGGCACATTTCCCAATACAAATCAATAGAGAGAGTGGTAGTAAAAAATACACTTCACACTTTTAGTTAGATGGAAACATACTTTATTGCTCAGTCACAGTTAATAAAGACTATGTTTAGGACAAGATAAGAGGGAGCTAGTATAAAAAACATATGTTTACTATAACTCCTATAGTCAAAAACATTGACAATGCTAATAGGGCTGGCTTAAACTGAACGTGCTTCTTCTAGCAATTGGAGTTTGGTCACTCAGTAAGCAATCAGAGATGCACTACATTAATTCACCCAGTGACTCATTCTTAAGTTCATGCACTTGCTCACCCATAAAAAAACACACACATAGACTCAACAAGCGTCTGCAAGGTAAATTAGAAGAATAAAAGTAAGAAAAAGAAAACATGTAGCCCACTAAACATGGTGGGCATATGCATGCAATAAATAAGAAAAGTATACCTAGAAGCGGGCAGCTATTTTGCAATGGTAATTGAACATATTGTATTGTTTCAAAGTTCCAATACGGCTGACACATAATTGGACATCTTGGGGCAGTAAAGCAACAATACACTATGCACAATATCATTGCAAGATGGCTAGCCGCGGTCGGTAGGGGAGTACCTGCCGGGGCGTTGATGTGGGGAGGGGGAGGGGCAGGGTGGGGGTTAGTAATGTATGGCTAATGGATGTTTGCAGGTAAGTAAACATATACATAAATCAAACGAATTTCGTTGCATGCACTGCATTACATTTGGGAATACAGTGCACGCAATGAAATTTGTTTGATTTATTTATATGTTTACTTACCTGCAAACATCCATTATCTATACATTACTAACCCCCACCCTGCCCCTCCCCACGTCACAGCCCCGGCAGGTACTCCCCTACCGACAGCGGCTGAAGATGGCTACTCAATAAACATTGCACTGGGTAGCCATTTTGGAGTGGCATTGCACAAAGTTTATCATTGTTAAAAAGATCCATGATGGCCAACATAATGCTTTTAAAATGGGGCCGTGTCAAGGACTGAACACTGAGAAGATCTGTTGAGTAGCCTTATTGATTGCCCAAAGAAATTGCAACTCCTCCCAGGGCGCCGTTTTGGAGGAATATATCCCACAGACTAAAAAACACATTTAGCAATCTTGTAACTCTTGAGAGATGAAGATATATCTACGGTAAACACAAAGACACCAGCTTCTTCCTGACAACAGGAAGGAATAGATTCCAGAAGAATTAAGCAAACTACTAGAAACAACAAGCATTGGCATAGCCAATAGGTCTCGCTTTTGGGACATTAGAAGTATTTAGTTATGCACAACTTCAACTTGTGCTTGGCTAAACACTTGTAAGGTCCCAAAGGCGAGACCTATTGGCTATGCCAATGCTTACAACTGTAGTCAGATGTTTGCAAGATATATTTCTACGTAAGGGAACTTTAAAGTCCATTCTTACTGATAATGGAGCACAATTTAAGTCTGGTGAGTTTCAAACATTTCTTGGTAGGAATGACATTAAATGGAAGAATACATCTCTTTATCATCCAGCTGGGAATGAAGCGGTGAGGCGCTTTAAGAGGGCACTAACGGGAAGTGTCCAAATGGCCATTAGAAATTGTATGGTTTGGGAGTTGGATGTGTAGAGGTTGTTGTGGGCCTACCGTGCATCTCCTACAGTCATTGGTTATAGTCTGTTTAAATTATTAAGGAGGTAGGAAACCTTGCACAAAGGAAAATGTAGATTGGTTAAAAAGTAAATTATGGACAACTGGTCACTGGAAGTTGTGACAAACAATATAGTGAAGGAGCACTGCACGTACAAAAAGCACTATGAACCAAGCATGCGGTGAAATCTGCCAAACTCAATGTAGAAGATGTTGTCCTGGTCAAAGTTCAAAGAGAGCACATTAAAGAAAGTCCAAAATTCAGGGGTCCGTACAATGTAATGGTGATCAGCACCAGCTCTGTGAAGTTATGTTATAGTGAAATATGACATTTAACCAAGATTGCCAAATGTAATGCTTCCAAGTGTGAAGGTGATATCGTGGGAGGAAGGAATAATTGGTACCAATATAGGTAGTGCCAGAACTACTACTCAGGGATACTCAAGCATGTGAACACTACAGGGGGTGGATGGGGAACAGGAATGTGCACAATTCACGAGTTGTATGGAAAATTCTACCCATCTGGATAATGTTGACAATGAAAGTGGAAATGTGATGAGGGGAAAATTACAAGATGTGGGAGAAAGGTTGTAGTACGAAAGAACTTCAACGTTGTCATTACTTATGTGCAAGATGTAGCTTAAAAGAAAATTATAAAGTGATATATTGGGATTATTTAGTTTATGTGTTTTACATTAGGTTTGTATTGTTGTTACAATTGACCCTATTTTGTTAAAAGTTAAAAGGAAATGGGTGGAATGTTTATTTTGTTTTCACAATAAGGAGAATGGTTGTGGTATTGATGGAATGTAGGAATGTTGTTAACGGAATGCTGGAATGTTGTCGCTCTATCACCGTCATGTAGAACTCTCACAAATTTGGGAGAAAGACGGTTGGAGGGAACGACAAAGAACATAAGAAGGAGTAGTGCTAGAAGGGGGGTTCTACGTTGTGCGTCTGCTTGGGTATAAATAAATGTATCACATATCAACTCGAGCCTCTCTACGTTTATCTTTACACTAGCAGCCCGTCCCGACGTTGTCCGGGTATGAAATAGAATCAGTGCAATTTGTGTAATAGGCAATTCAAAATTATTTTAAAATCTCCCGGTATACAACATTTTTTGTTTCATTTGAATCTGGACAGAGAATAAATAGGTTATGGAGATTGCCGGACCTAGAGATGAAAGCCTGTTAGTTACACTGTGTCCAGAAATGTAAGTCGTTACGTATGCAGCATTCGGCAAGTTTGACAAAAGGTAGTATGCAGCATTCGGTAAGTATCAGAACAGATAAGATGAGTGAGATGCCTCCTGTAACAATTGCCGTGCAGTGTGTGCGCTGTGTAGTCCGTTAGTTATGGTAACTGCATTCGCCCCAGTACGTCTGACACGCCCCCAGCCCCAATGAAAATGCAAAGTGTGTGACTCTGTAACGTGTGTGTCCGGTATTTTGCCATCCGCTATTTTGCCATTTAGACAACCCACATGGCGTGAACGGCGAACGCACCGGAATTTTCTTAACGCACCGCCCAGTGTTATTGTAAAGGCTTTCGCCCCCAGTACGTCTGACACGACGCCTCCAGCACAACGCACACGCGCACAGTGCGTCTGACACGCCCCCAGCACAAATGAAAATGCGAAGTGCGTGACCCTGTAACGTGTGTGTCCACACCCCCAGCTGAAAGCATACGGCCACTTTTTGTGTGTGACCCTGTAACGTGTGTGTCTGCACCCCCAGCTGAACGCATACCTCCACTTTTTCCAGTACTTGTCCTCTCCAGGATGTTCGAATGCCGCGCGATTGCTGGCATACGTTGTGTGGCAGGACACGACAACACAGGAAATGGACACCAGGAGCAAAACCACCAGGAAGTGAGTTTGGTGGTAAACCTCTCAACCCTGATGAAGAAAGGGTCCTACAGAAGGGCCTTGGGTTTGTACCAACCCCGAGAGTAGACAACTTCCAACAAACAGTGGAAATACAAAAGTTATTTTGCAAAATCAGGCTGAAAGCTTTCTTTGAGGGGAGACCCATGGAAACCAGTGATGACTCTGGCTTCCGGAATGCCTCAACTTTCACACCGCACAGCGGGATGGTCCCGAACGAAATACTGACCTTTGAACAGGCAGTATTGAAAGATATAAAAACCATTACTGGACACAGGAACCATGCAAATATCTCTAAAAAAGAACTTGAGATGCTTGAATCCCTGGCAAGTGACTCCAAAATAACGATCAAACAAGCAGACAAGGGAGTTGTCACAGTGCTGATGAACACAACTGACTATGACGCCGAATGACATAGACAACTGAGCAATGTGCATTACTACACACCCATTCCCCTGAACCCTACTGAACATCTTAAGGACACCCTCTCGGGGATGGTAGAGTCAGCTGAATGCCAAGGGTGGATCAGTAAAAAGGAGGCAGAATTTCTGGTCAAAAAAGACCCCAAGGTTCCTTACTTCTACATTCTCCCAAAGATTCACAAGGAGATCACCCAAGTTCCAGGCCGCCCGATAGTCTCCGGGATTGACTCGGTACTGGAACCGCTGTCGCAATTCTGCGACCACTTCCTTCAACCTTTGGTTAAACATATCCCTTCCTACATACAGGATACTACGGACATGTTACGCCTGCTGCACGATTTTGAGGACTGCACCCAATTTGACTTCCTCATTACGCTCGATGTGGAGGCCCTCTATACTAACATCCCACTGAGGGCCACACTCGAGGTTATTGAGGAAGCACTTAATACAGGCTCATGGGAATCACCAACACCTACTACATTCATTATGTAATGTACAGAGAAAGCCTTAACTGAGAACTATTTCGAGTTCAAAGGCCAATATTACCACCAGACACAGGGCACATCGATGGGCAGCACCTTTTCCCCGAGTGTGGCCTGTCTATATGTGGCAGACTTCGAGGGTAAGCACATTACACCACAGTCAAACCCCTACAAGACCAACATAAAACTTTGGAAACGTTTTATAGACCATATCCTGGTCTTTTGGGTGGGGAGCAGAGAATCATATACTGACTTCTTCAGCTGGCTTAATACACTGAATCCCTACTTAAAGTTCACCATGACTGCATCTGCTTCCCAGATTGCTTTCCTAGACCTAACCATCCAAAGAGGGATAGATGGGAAACTGAACACCACCATGTTCAGGAAGAGCACTGATCGCAACAGCTTGCTGCACTTCACGAGCCACCATCCTAGGGCACTGAGAGTTAATCTACCCTTTGGGCAATTTTTAAGGGTCAGACGCAACTGCAGCAGCCTTTAGAACTACAAATCAGAATCCTCAATCCTATCCAGGAACCTAGTGGAAAGGGGATACGCCACTAGGGAGATCACCAGAGCTAGGAAAAGGGCACAAAATAACCACAGGGAGAGCCTGCTTGAACACAGGTAAAAGGAGCCCCTGGAAAACCAGCCTATGACATGTGTCACAACTTACACACCCACCTCCAATGAAGTGAGGAAAATTGTGAAGAGACATTGGCAGATCCTGAATACAGGTACCCTAGAATTAGAACCACCTAGGTTTGCCTTCAAAAGATCAAAGAACATCAAAGATATGTTGGTACACACAAGACCAAAGATACAAAAGATGGCGAGAGTACAAACTACTCTGTGGCAACTTCCGCCAGTCAAGGGACACTACCCATGCGGTAGCTGCAGTGGGTGTCCATTTACTAAAACACACAAGACCATCACTTTATCCAATACATTCACTTGGGAGATGAGGGGGCACACGAACCGCAACAGCATCAACTGCATGTACCTCCTGATATGCCCATGCAGTCTGTACTACATCGGGATGACAACCCGCCCAATAAAGACACGCAATTCCGAACACAGGAGCAACATCCGTTGTAAAAAGAGCAACACTAAGATGTGTAGACACTATCTTGAGTTGAACCATACACCTGACTCATTAAATTGGTTGGTTTTAGAAGCCAGTCCCAGAACATCGAAACAGAACTTGTTCTTTAAAGAACAACGCTGGATACATAGGCTATCTTCTGACAGCAGAGGCCTCAATGAAGAAATACCATGGAGTGCACTGTAATTCTATTATTCCATGAGGCACCTCTTATTAATATCTACAGCTATAGAGCACCACTTTAGCATGTCCGCCTGCCCCACACCCAGAGTCACATGACCTTCAACCTTTCCAGGTCTTCCACTCTGTTCCCAATGTCAATACCCGAACTCTGTGGCTGAAGCTCCCACAGAGAGGCTGGACTTGCCTATGACACTAGGGCATTCATTCCATTTGGTTAAGCCATTTACACGAACAGTACAACTTCATTTGAAATTAGGCACACCATGAGTTAATACCGACTAAAAAACTCAGGGTTAGCCACATCTATCCTTAATTGTATGATAAATTATACACCGCTACTATAAAGAGCATAAGCGCTCTACTGAGTGAGGCTGGTACTCCACGAACGGAGTGTGAGTATTCCACTCCAAGATGGCCGCCATGTTTCTCACAGGAATCGAGAGACGCCTCTTTCCGCCGTATCACGCTCCCACGTGACTGCGTGATCGAGTACTGGAGGTCAAGCTGCGGGACCGTGAACTACCACCCGGGTCCGGCGGAGAGGGGTAGATGAGAGACGGCACAACGCTGGAACACACAAGTAAGTGAAAATGGTCCCAGTTAAAAGGCTCTGTGGAAATGCCTTGTCCGCTCCCGCTTTCAGCTTCCCCGCCATTGTGAGGGGTGACTGATCACTAGTTAGCTCCCTTAGCTCGGCGGGCACTATAGTTACACCACGGGGCACGATTAAGATTGCGTAAGGGTTAACAATCAAATACATCACATAAGGCAAGCTTTACAATTAGCTTTTAACAAGTCTAATGATGTTACAGGGTAGCGACTGAAACTAATGTACTGAGACCTAGGCCACCATCACGGGCATGAGCAAGCCGTTTTATGATGTTACTTTTTACTCCGACTCGGCTGTTACCAGACTGTTTTAAAACTATAGACCGCAAACGGCAACATGCACCGAGTTGCGACTACAGCCTTACCAATATCAACAGCCAGGGCACATAGGCTGGCATTACGAGGGGTTACTACATTAGCCCCTCAGGATTTGTAATATGCACAGACAACAAGCAGCTGAAACGTAAGATGCCAGGTAAAACTACCAAACTACCATACTCAATAACGCCATTCAGTGCACCCTATGGATCAGACGAGTAGCGGCATTTGAAATGGGGCATGCAGTAAGGGGCCAATTTGGTTTTATATACCAGCACCCTTAAATAAGAAACACGGGCAGATTTACACAGGCTCCGCTCGATAATTGGGGACATTACCACACCAGAAATAAGCATGAAGTGCAGGCAACACAGAAACAAAAATCCCCAGGTAACAAAGGGATTAAGGTCCACAGACAAGGGAAGGGCCACGCTGCGCTAGTTTTTTAGCAATAAGGAGGCCAAATTAGGATTATGGATTAACCACCAACCTATAACCAATTTGAGATTCTTGTTGAACTAGAAGCTAGTGATACACACCACCAGTTATTAGCTTTGAGTAATGGCTTCCTCCTATAACCCGCCAGATTATTGAAGGTTCAACATGTTATACAACCTGCCGGATACTGTTGGGGTCTGTATACACAACCAATTAGGTGAGTTACCAGCCATAACACCCTACACTGTGGATGCGACTCCGCGTCTTGTAAATATTGTATTAATTTTAATTTTAATTTAAAGGCCTAACTATCCACATGAGCATGCCCACTACATTGCTCACTAAGGATCTGCACGAACACATGTTCATTTTAGTTATAACTCACATGCTAGCAGCACTGGTTCTAGCATGGCACTAGGAATGTACGTTCTCCACCCTCTGTTTTTTTTATATATATACCTGTTGTGATTTGCACCTTTTCTCCCAATCCAGGTAGATGCAGCCCGACAGAGATATGACGCAGGAAACACCCACTTTTCTGTGAGCGATACACACTAGATTGGTTGTCTGACTATTAGACATCAACCACATTGACGTAGACAGTTCACACTTTAGATACACTCTCTACTGATAGGTCCTGAAGAATCGCTAGCTAATTGCTTTAGATCGAGAAACATGTCGACCAACCACAGCACATACTATACCGTCACTCACAAACTGGAAGCATAACATTCCAGCAAGTACCGGATAGTTTTCTTTTTAATTAGAGCAGGGGACCCCCACAATAAAGTCATTTTCGGTACCCCCAGCTTTATTTTAACTCACACTCACACGTCTACGCAGTACTGGCCCCATACCCGCACTTCATCTAAACGGCAGTTGGATAAAAGATCTCCGCCAAAGAGCCCCTCTTTGAGGTGTTGCCAATTGGGTATTGCACCGCCGACCCAACGAGGAGCAAGCCCAGATGATGAAGCATGACAACTGAAAGGGTGTGTGAGGGCATTACATCCAACATAATGGATGCCCTACTGTAGGAGTTCTTGTGACCCTACAACATCCTTCACACCACAGGGACACGTACATTCCTTTTACTTAGGAACAGCCCAGTAAACTTGCAATTGCTAGGAGTGGTGATTGCCCTTCTTCCAACAGATTTCTCCCTTTTTTTGTAAATGATACGTTGTGTTTCCCCAGGCCCACAAGGAACGCTTCTCTTTGTCGGAATGCCGCATTGGCCACGCCCCCAGCACAACGGACACGTTTTGTTTTCCCACGCCCCAAAGGAACGCTTCTCTTTGCCGAAATGCCGCATTGGCCACGCCCCAGCACAACGTACACGTTTTGTTTCCCCACGCCCACAAGGAACGCTTCTTTTTGTCGGAACGCCGCGCCCCGCCCACGCCCACAAGGGACTACTTTGCCGGTAAGGTTCTTTTACGTTTCTAATGTATATGGTGGGCATCTGTATAGCCTATGTCATTCTGCTGCAACTGTCCTTTCCAAGGCTGTATTGGGTGTTATGATCGGTGCTGTGGTTCCTGAGATTACCCGCCTCAAAGGTTTGGGCTCTCTCTTTATAATATTAATATGCATAAGGCCCCATTACTGCTCCTGCTGAGTATTGAGTGCTGAAAGCCAGCCAAGCACCTCACCCGAAGAGATGTGGCAATGGAGCCACACCCCCTTTAGAGCGGAGGGTGCAGAGCCCTGTGCCCTATAATGCATGTACGGAATGTAGAAGGCAGCACGTCATACTCACTGTCCTCGTGCCAGTAGCACGAGTGTACACAAGTGTCGCTGAAACACGGTGGTATACGGTGAACAGTACTTGAAGGTGGCAAAGGTAAAGAAGCGCAAGTGATGTAGTGTACACGTCGGATGGCTCCCTCTTGTAGTAAGGAAACTACTCAGTTGAGATGCACGCAGAGCTTTCCTAGCTTGCTGGAAGTGATTACAGGAAGCGTCGCCAGTGTGACACTGCACAGCCAAGGTGGCTGTCGTCCGCGGAAGTATGCACATCACCAGAGGTCTCTTTTGTGCAGGTAAGAGGGTGTTCTTGCTGCCTTAAACATCGACGCTACTTGCTGTTCAAAATAGGAGAAATCACTGAATGAAGGTTCAGGAACTGGCGGAAGGCGGTCTGTGCAAGAGGTACCGCTCATAGAACCGATCAAATGTCAGCGGCTGTAGTGATGTACCAAGTGCTCTTTTTGCGCGCGCCTCGTGCTCAAAGTAAAAAAAAAAAAAAGCTGCGAGACGCGCTCTGGGGAGGGGGAGGTGCATTGAAGTGAGGCACGCGCGTTTGGCCGAGCAAGAGGAAAGCCATATGGCGCCTCTGCTCTTGCCTGTGCGCATGACCGCTCACTGTATGCCACACAAAGCTGTGGTCAGACTTTTAAAACTCCACTCCTAAATGTCTCGCAGAGCAGCGCATTCGCTGACTCAGGCAAGACCTAAAAATCAGGCCCAAAAATAGAAGCAAGGGATGAATCAGGGAATGAATGCATTGCAACACATCTTCCTCTTGTAACATTCTGCTTTATATATGCTTCATACAGGAACTGACGTCACAGGTAAAGACACTACTTCATCCTAGATTGGGAATTTTAGAAATCCGCCATTTGGACAGATTGCCTACGTGGAACAGCTTATAAAGTTTGACATTAGTAATACCCCGCTGACTTCAGAAGCCCTGTCATAGGCCTTCCTATTCTACTCTTGACGTGGCTTATGGAAATCCAATTTGGTTAACTATGAGTGTGGAGACAACAGGCAACGAGGATCCCTATCCGTGAGCTGATCCATTGACCATTCCGTATCTTGTCCTAGGCAGAAGTAGAATCTGAATACTGCTCAAACAGGCCAATTGCAGAAGAAGGCTGAGCTCCAAATCGTCTATGTACATCTCTGTGTATATCTTTTTTTAATACTTTATTTGATTACAAGCGCCTGGCAGACCTTCAGTTAGACCCTCCCAAGAGGGCCTAGCAAGAATGATCACAGTGCACATCTTTCACAAGTAGGATGTATCAAAGACCAAAAACCTAATCCGTAAGCTATAATGTAATAAAAATAACTGTCTATGGGCTTTAAGAGGGTGCAATAACAACCCCCCACTAACCCCCCAATCGACTTTAACATATGCCTTTATTTATAAGTAAGTGCCGCCTACTGCTTCTTTTATAAAGCTTCATAATAAATGTGTCCCTTTATCATTGGCCTGTCACCGTAATCAACTCATGCCTGTTGCATTGAGCATAAGCTCTCTGCAAAGCAAAACATCAATGGCTCTGAGCTTTAGAAAGGGCCTAAAGACCTGGTTATTTTCTCAGCCCTGTAAACCTGCTTTGCCGCGCCTTCTTCATACATACCTAGCGGCAGGAAACTTATGGTGTCAGTGCGCTTTACAAATTCATACTAACATGCTAGGAGTTTTTACCCAATGCATATGGTTAATTTATGTGGTTTCCTGTTCAGGGTAACCAGGCTTTCGCTGGCAATCCTGAACAGGAAATGTTCACTCCAGAAGGACTGCCCTAAATAGGGTAAACCTTCTGACATATATGGATCAACGGTGGGCGATAGGTCAAATGTGTCCACTGGCAGAGTAAGTTAAGGCACTGCTGTCAAAAAACAGTGCTTCCCCACATAGAGCGGGCAAACCACTAGTTTGGCATACGGGGATTCCACCACTTTTTGGCAGTGTTGCTTTGGCTTGTGAAAGGAGTAGGGAGAGGCTTTGGTATAGAATTTAGAGTAGAGTGTGTGGCATTAATATGTCAGTTTAACCAGAATACCAGACTTAGGTTTGTATGCAGCTGGATGCCTAGGCTTTTTGCCTGTGTTTTTGGTGTGATGTGATTGTTGCTTCCAAATTGAGGGTGGAATCAATGACCTGGTGCTGAGCTATGGAAACAAATCTAAGCTCAGCCTTGGATGCATTAAATTTGAGCCAGCTAGAGGCTACCAGCTTTAAGGGACATTCAGGTACATACATCTGCATCACATTATGGATGTGGTTAGGTCCCTTCTGCCAGCAGCCTTTATGGGTAAGTGTTTAAATTCTATTTGCTGAAAGAGTGATGCAAGGTGTCATTCGCTCAAAGAAAGCACACTTCTCAATAGAATACATACGGTACAGAGATCACTTAAAATGGGTATTTAGAACCATGGACAGCTCATCAAATCAAAGGAGGCCCTGGTCTCCACTACCGGCGTCAGCTAAACCAAACCGAGAGATCACCTCCTGCCTCATGGGGATTTCTTTCACTTAAGTTGATTTTTCGGTGTGGAATATGCAGTTAAGGCATAGCTGAAAGCCGTAAAGGACACCATGTGTTCTTATAAACTGCATTTATGGTGTTTATGTTTAACAAATAGACTCCCAAAGAGGGCATTTGCTTATGAAATACATAAATTAATGGTAACTACAAGTAATAATTTAGATTCATACGTGGACGCTTTCAACTGCAGTGGACTGCTTCCCTACCTCTGGAATTTACTAAATCTGACTGGTGATCTTTCAAAATAAATAAAATGAGCTTCGAACTTTTGTTAGTTTTAGTAGTGTAGACGTTTGTCCCTGCTGTCTATCAATCATTGTTCAGGCACATGCTGCACTCTTGACGTGACTGATAAATAGGAGACTGACCAGTCATTGAAGATCAGAGTTTGTGTTATGTAATTTCCTCCACTTTTGCATTATGTTCTATTGTGCTCTGGTGTTTTTCCTGCAGCACAAATAGCTTATCAACTTTCTCCTGGAAGGGAAAACCTTCAACATGCCAAAAACAAACGCATGACAAGCAGGTCCAGAGAAGTTTGTTCAGTAGCCTGACCTTGTTTATTTATAAGATAATGAACAGGGTCATAGCAGTGTTAAGGCATTGTACACCTCCATCCCTCACAATTTGGGCTTATCCGCCATTGAAAACGCATTACTCAACTGTGACAAAGATGAAAATTTGAAACTATTACTAATGGAGCTAATGCATTTTATGCTGTTTCACAGCTATTTCCAATGGGAGAACCAGTTTTACGCCCAGTGCTCAGGTACATCCATGGGCAATTGTGCGGCACCATCGTATACCAACATCTTCATGCATCACTTTGAAACCGAACATATATTAACCAACAAAGAATGGCAAGACAACCTCATCCTATACAAAAGATACATTGACGACATCTTTGTCTTATGGAAAGGATCACACTCTGAATTACAAACAGCAATTAAAAATCTGAACAACGTTAACAAACGTATTCAGTTTACGTCCAACATAAGTGACACACAGCTATCCTTTTTGGATGTTCTGGTCACCAAAAACCAGGGCACACTTCAGACCAGCGTGTTCCAAAAATCAACCGACATAAGCAATTTACTTCATTTCCACAGTTTTCATCCTCCATCACTCAAAAAGCACTTACAATTTTCCCAACTGCTCCGAATTAAGAGAATTGCCTCCACACAAGAAATGTATGAACAACACAAAAACATCACCATGCAAAAATTCAAAGATCGAAAGTATCCTGAGACCACACTGGTTGAGGCCGTTGACAGAGCACAGAAAGTAAACAGAGATCAACTGTTAAAACCAGCTCAGACAAAGGACGAACAAAGAGCTGTATTTGTATCCAAATACTCTACCAGAAGCCAACACATAAAAAAAGTGATTCTGAAACATTGGCCTTTACTAGCAATCAGAGGAAGATTTCAAAGGCTTATTTACGATCAACCCACAATTTGCTTATGAAAGAACTAAGAATATCAAGGAACTATTAAATCACAGAAGCGAAGCTCTCACAAAAGAGTACAAAGGAACATTGCCATGTCACAATTGTGGGTATTGCAATGTCATCATCAAAGGGAATGAAATTGCCCACCCACTATATGGGACCAAAATTAAACTCAACATAAATGGAACATGTGACAGTATTAATCTAATATACAGGTTAAAATGCCCATGTGGCCTCATATATGTGGGAAAAACAGCCAGAAAAATAAAAACGCGACTTGTTGAACACAAAAGCAATATTCGCTTAAAATCAATGAAATCCACAGTGGCTATCCACTTCAATGAACAGAATCACAATCCCAGCCAACTGAGATACTGTATCTTAGAAATGGTACCCATATTACCCGGAAGAGACAATACGCAGTATTTACTCAGAAGAGAACTCTTTTGGATACATCGGTTGTCATTCGTACAACCGAAAGGACTCAACGAATGTTTAGAATTTAGTTGTCACTTATAAATAATCGTTGAAGAGGACAATCAGCAGCATGCTTCATTTGGGATATTCATCCCTCTAATGCAATGTGTTGAAATGTATCATGATCGTTCTTTTCCATTTTCATACCTCCTTCTATTGCTTTCCCATACACCCTAGTAAACTTCACTCACATTTTTTCTTTCTCTTTTTCTCTTTTTTCACCCTTTTTTCTTGTAAACTCACGGTCCCATTCATAAAGTTGATTTTGTAAAAAAATTGCGTTCTCACTTACAATCACTAAACCACCTGACGCATTTCCACCTATTGGAAAGCGTTATACATGACGTCAGTCACATGATCACAAACCGACCCTATCAGCGATCTCTAGACAGGTCGGAACAAAACACATCGCCGGTACGAGTCTCTCGACATTCCGCCATCACACAACAACACAGAGATTCTTACGTGCCAGTTCACTTGGAAACCCGCGGTAAGCTAGATCAGTTTATTGACTCCGTTACACCGGACTGTCATTTTCTGTATTACACTAGTCTGATGCTCACTTTATATTCGAACAGACGGCGGTTTCGACCACCTCAGAACATAAAAAATATTTCACGTTCAAGAAACAGGTCAGACCTCACACTGAATGAAACCGCTTCACTTGGGTTAAAATATGAAACACTCGACCCAATTTCTTTCACCAGCATGCACACCAATTCCCCACAGAATTCATTTTTTGCATGCAACCCCGGTTATGCACGGTTTGCCTACTACTTAGGAACGTTTTTGTTTCTTTTCATTCTACTCTCCACCTCGTTTTTTAACACACTCTTCTGCATGCTCAGGAGACATTCCTACCTAATTTTAGCTCGGTTCGTCTACTACTTAGGAACGTTGTTGTTTCTTTTCATTCTACTCTCTAATTCATTTTCAAAACACACTCCTCTGCACGTTTAGGAGCTATTCCTACCTAACTTCAGCTCGATACTCGTCCTTTGTATGTTTAAATGTACCACTTGGCATAAAGTAGTAAACCAGCTCTATTAGCTGTATGTATTAAGTAATTGTATGCTTTACTCCGGTTATTTTCAGTTTTAAGACCCCTGATGAAGGGCAAATGCCCGAAATGCATTGGGCGAAAAGAAAAAGTAACATGACATTATGAATGAATAATGTGGAACTTAAACAATTGAAAAAGAATAAAAAAGAACATTGGTATAAGAATTGCTATCAAATTTGTCAAAGAACCTTGTTCTCCTCAAGTGCACTGAAGGGACTCTGCTCCCACGGGAAACAGCGCTAACCTTCTCAGAAGACAGAGGTTGTCATCCTAGGAAGAGAGAGATGTATGAGGTTGCAGCATTAGAGGGCAGCTTTCCTGGGAAAATTTACTGAATTGGTAAAGGACATCAAGAACTTGGACATAATTTTAAAATTAAAATGTTTTTGCAAACAGTGAAATTGTGTACATCCTGTTTTCTGCATTTACGAGTTTTGTATCCAATACTATTATTCTTACTTGATGAGCAAATATTTACAGTCATCAGAGCAATAGTGGACTCTCACCTTGATTACTTCAATGCCCTATTTTTCGCTTTACCAAAAGGTACATTGTGGAGAGTTCAAGTTATCCGAAAGTGATAGTGAGAATTCCCCGTTATATGTTGGCTTCAAATTAGCTTGCACAATTTGATTGGCTGCTGATTGAGCAACCTATGTCTTTTAAATCCTTGTGTATTTGTCATAAAATCAACAATGGAAAATTATCCAGGTTTATCCAGTAACTACTACGATATAGGTTCCCTGGCGCAACTTTTGGTCAGTCACTGCTTGTACTGCCGAGAAGGATTAGAAAGAAATGTTCTCCCTAGGCATCTTTGCTTCTTCGAGCTTCACTTGACCTTCAGGAGATTGATGATCTCTTCTCCTAACCCTGTTTTCTTCAAGTTGTTTTAGACCTTTACCTGTAGATCTCTTTCCTCTGATTTTGCTATTTACAGTAACTTGACCGATGCAGACTTTAGCCAGGGCGGGCTGGTTGTCCATGTAAACAATAGAATTATAGGGCTTCTCTTTCTGCACATGACCATCTAGGTACAGTGGCACCTGTCGAAGGGAACAAGGCACGAGCTTAGAAACTAGTCATGTTCTGCTGCATCCAGACCTTGTTGGGCTGGTCTCCAAGTCCACCGATGAACTTCAAGCTTCTGGCCAGGATATAATAAATTGCAATCTTATTCAGGTAATACGAACCCTTATCCCAGAATGCCTCCCGCATGGTATTGAAGATTGTACATGTAATCATTTTTTGTGCTAGAAACAATTAAAGAGACTTCCAGTCTGATTGAATTAATTCATTTGATCTGTTTCAAAAAATTTGTAATGTGTTGCACTGCATATGGAGTAAATTCAGAATATATAAAAATTATGTGATCTCAAAAAGTGCATAGGGAAGTCCTACTCCTCAGGTGTTTCCTGCATTTGAAGCAGGTGAGTTGACGACGTCTAGCGTCTGAATTTAGTAGGACAGATATGCTCGAAGTACAGAATTTATTTTTACACCTTTTGTTATTTTTGTGTATTTAGTGGATTGATGGGGAGAAAGGATTTTGTAGAGCGCACGTGCCACTCTGTATTAAAGCAATTTCTTTTGTTTGTGAGATTGGTTTACATCTTAGGCGTACTACTTATTAGGCCATTGCTCCCTGTTTCCATTCAGGAATGGTTATAGAGAGTTGCAACCTGGGGTTGTGAACAAGCAGCCCAGGAACTGCATGAAGACGTTCTCCCTTCTCAAAGACAACAGACACTAAATCAGTGTGCCAAACATTCTTATCTTTATTCAGGGAATTAGTAGACCTGTGCAAAGTTTTTGTTATGCTCATATTATTATGTGTAATTTAAACAATTTTGTGTTACACAAATTATGTTAAATGTTGGAAATGACACATGTGCAAACGTTAGCACATATTTTTGCTGCAGAGGTCTGATGTGTGCAAAAAATTTCTCGTGGAGATAGGTTTGAGAAGCTAATACTAAATTCTAGCAGAAAAGGTGTCAAAAGATACTTGTTCTCCTGGAACCAATTCCCTTGCTGGTATTTCAAGTGAGTTTTGAACATGAGGTATGCCCTTGCATTTACTTTTTATTTGAGATGCCACAAGGTGCATTTTGCATAATTTGCACATCATTTCGTGTAATATTTCCAATAATTTGGGGGGAAAACATATGCAGCTTCACCCACCTCTAGGAATTAGAGAAGGTGGATTTGGCCTGTGTTTCCATATAGATAAACACAGAAGGGATTATTCTTCCGGTGCATTAGACCTACCCACACTTTCTGGACAGGGTCATAGGTCACAAGGACACTACACAGGGAACATAGCATACTCACCCTTTTTGCAATAGTGGCTCCCACATATTCAGGGTATAGGAGCATAAGGAGGACTACCTCTCTCCCCAGGCTCCCTAGACTAACCTGTTGTCTAGTCCTGGTGGCATTTCTAAGTCTAATAGTAGAATAGAGAACAGCCTCATAGGTAAGTCATGGCGAGTCAAATTCTCTCTCCTGTTCCTTCTCCAGGACACCGAGACAGAGAATGTGGTGTCTAATAGTAGAATAGAGAACAGCCTCATAGGTAAGTCATGGCGAGTCAAATTCTCTCTCCTGTTCCTTCTCCAGGACACCGAGACAGAGAATGTGGTGTCTAATAGACACTGTCTATGATTGTTACCAGGGAAACACTGAGCTGGTGCTGGCTGCTCCCAGGACAGGAGACACCACCTAACCGAGCGAAGGACAACTGTGGGCGTAACGGTCAGAGCTGCCGATTTTGGAAGTGAGGAACCAGGTTCAAGCCTGGGCATCGGCTAACCATCCTGTGATTCTGTGCAAATCACTTAATCTCCCCTTGCCTCCCAAAAAATGAATATATCATTTATTTATTTTAAAAGTTTTACACAGCGCGAACAAGACCGGTACAGGAAGTGGTAACAATAGAACAACCGGACAAGAAACAATCATAACAGTTCATAACAATCATAACAGTTCAATAAAGACAAGTATAAACTAGCGAGTCCTAGGGTGTCTGGGGACTGGGGATCCAACCCAGAAATGTCTTCAGCAGTATTGCTTTAACTTCCCTTTTGAGGGAAGTTGTGGAATTATTCTGCCTTATTTCAGTTGACAGGGAATTCCAAAAATCTTGGTGCAATACCCGAGAATGCTCGATTGTAGGTTTTCTTTTCATGGAATTTCTGTGACTTGAGCATTTAAGTGTTGGAGCCCCTAAAGGATCTGGAGCCCCCAGAGAGCTCAAGTTTTTGTGCAAGGTATATTGGGGTGTTGAAATGTAAAGCTTTGTGGGCATGCATGCACTTTTTAGATGTATCCTTGCTTCATACAGGAGCCAATTTAGTGACTTCAACTCAGGCGTGATGTGATGATAACGGTAATCCTTGTGTAACGTAATTGGTGCTCGTGTAAAGTAACCCAATACCTTCGGGTTGAGTTTGCGCCATATAAAACTGCCAAAAAAAACTGAGAAGATACAGAGGAAGTCAATTAAAAGGTCAATTACTATTACAAAAAAACTACAGAAGTTGGGGAGCATACAGAGAAACTAGCAACCATGCACAGGTGGACTGGCAGATCATACCACGTCAGTGGTTGATATTTTAATCCATATTTAGTTCCTTGAAAGTGGGCTTGATTCAGATTCCCAGCCACCCTCAGAGTCAGCTCAAGTTGTGCTGCAAATGAACGGCCCAGCAGGCCTCCGTTTTCTAATGCAAATGGAGGAAAACTGTGATTTTCACACGTGTTTCTTAAACGGCCTCTTATCGCTTTGTTCCCCTTCTTAATGTAGTCTTTCTTCCAGCCTGCGTGCTGCCCCCCGCCCCCATTGCCCTCTTTAAACACTGACAAAGTCCCACTGTGGACTGCCTCTTTCCTTAAGACACCAAGAACAAAACAGTGGACAAAGGAATTCAAACGCAGCAGCGGCCTGGGGTAGCCGCACATCGGGGATTCTTTTTTGAAAAAAAGCTCATGCTTTTATAAACATTTAAAGTTAATTTACCGGATTTATTGGGTGTAGTACTAATTACTGGCAGCGTTTTGTACCCGTGATGATAAACATGGTGATGTAGTTGAACAAATAGTGTTTCGACCTCTTTCATTCGGTCTCGTATCTGCCTATGGCCGAAACGCTAAGGCAGATAGATGTGTTTAATAACTTGAAGCAGTGTCGCTCTCCAGGAATCGAAGTAACGGGAACTTCCAGACCCCTCGATATTAACGGGCCATTCCTAATGAGAGCTTAAGTGCATCCTCACTATGACGTCAGTCCTGCTGTTAGAGGTGACCTGCTAGCCCTCCCCGCCCCCATGTGCAGCCCCCCCCCATCACTCACTGCACCACTTGTATCTGTCATTAGCAATGCCCCCTTGAAGATCAAACTGTGCAAGGCCCTGGGGTCAAAGGCAGGACCAGCCCGAACGTTTTTGTTGCGCTCGAGGTTTCTATGCCCTGGGAGAAACTTTGTAAATACACAGGGCACGAGTCGGGGTACCACGCGGGTGGACGGCATCCCCCCCACTTATTTCCGAGGGTTTTTCAGGGTGGACGCCGTCCACCCTGCTAAATCAAAACCGCGTCCACCATTAAAAAACGGGAGCACGGCGCGCACAAAGTAAATAAAGCATTTCCGGGTGGGCGAGTGGCTGGCTGAAACTGGAAGTTACCAAGCACGCCCCTGCCATTTGTCCGTAATTTTAACCGGGCACAGCTTGCCCCCACCTCCCTTCTTGACTCCGATGCTGTATGAAAGCTCAGACCCCCAGCAGCATGGTAGAGGCACAGCGGGATGGCAGCCCTCACACCTCCAGCCCTTGATGAGCTGTTAAAAGGTGCTTGAAGGTGACTGAGAGGGAGGGGCTGCAGGTTCAGGAGCAGGAGGCATCCATTCACACGCAAACAACCCTGAATGCATCATGTCTCTGCTATTTAGAGGGGGGCTCACACATTCCATTTCTACTCAGGGCCCCAAACATCCTAGACTCGGCCAGATTACACCCCTGATTACACCGAGGCAGCACCTGCTTCTCTTCACCGAGCTTAATTACTGTCACTAATTTGTAAGCAAACATCGGTTCTTCAAACATGCATAATGTAATACAATAAAGAAATGGCACAATCGCACCCACACTGATTAACAAAGTATGGAGGACAATCAGTTCAATCAGTTCTCTCGGAGTATCTCCTGTAAGTACTGTACATCACAGTGGGGGATGGCATTTTGGACAGAGAGCCTGTCATCTCGTTGTCTTGTGCAGGAGGGGGCGAGAAGCCCAAGATGATACTAGAATACTGCATGCCCACCCCTGTGCCCACCCTGGTGGATCACGTTCCCTCTCCCATGTGATGACTCCTGCTCCTGTCCCCCCATGTTGTGGCTCCAGTCCACCCCCGCCTGTGATGGCTCCTGTCCCCCCATGTTGTGGCTCCAGTCCACCCCCGCCTGTGATGGCTCCTGTCCCCCCCTGTGGTGGATCCTGTCTCCGCCCTGGGTGGCTTCTGTCCCAGTCCTGGAACGGCCCCTGGAGCGAGGGTGAAGTTCCTGATGGGCCTCTTCTCAAAAGGGCTCAGCTTAAATTAATATGGAAAGGTGGGCGTGTAAGTAAGTGAAGGGATGTGTGAATGGCTGGATGAATTAGTGAAAGGGTGAATGGATGAATGAAAGATTGAATAAATGGATAATGAGAGAGGATAGATGGATTGATGAGTGAGGGGAAGGATGGAGAGAAAATGTAAATAGCTGGATGTATGGGTGGAAGGGTAGCTGGATGATGGATGAGGGGAAAGATGGATGAGGGGAAGGATGAGGGATGGAGGGGAAGGATGGATGAGGGGAAGGATAAATGGATGAGGGGAAGGATGGATGGATGGAGGGGAAGGATGGATGGATGAAGGGCAGGATAAATGGATGGGATGGATGGATGGATGGATGGGTGAGGGGAAGGATGGATGAAAGGAAGGATGGATGAAAGGAAGGATGGATGAGGGGAAGGATGGATGGATGAGGGGCAGGATAAATGGATGGGATGGATGGATGGGTGAGGGGAAGGATGGATGAAAGGAAGGATGGATGAGGGGAAGGATGGATGGATGACGGGAAAAGATGGATGATGAGGGGAAGGATGGATGGATGATGAGGGGAAGGATGGATGGATGATGAGGGGAAGGATGGATGATGAGGGGGTGGGTGAAAGGATGGATGATGAGGGGAAGGGTGGATGGATGGATGATGAGGGGGTGGGTGAAAGGATGGATGGATGAGTGGGTGGGTGGATGGTGGATGGGTGAAAGGATGGATCAGTGGATTGGATGGTGGGTGGGTGAAAGGATGGATGAGTGGGTGGGTGGATGGTGGGTGGATGATGGGGGTAGGTGGATGAGTGAAATGATGGATGGATTGATAAGTGCAAGGGTGAATGAATGGACATATGAGTGAAAGGGTGGGTGTAAGTATGGATGAGTGAGTGAAAGGGAGGGTAGATGGACAAAAGGATGAATAGATGTGTGAAGGAGTGAAATGATAGATGGATGAGTGATAGGGGCAATGGATGGATTCATGAGTGGATGAGTAGATAGATGGATGGGTGGGTGGATGGATGGATGGATGGAAGGAAGGCTAAGTGAAAGGGTCGATGGAGAGAGAAAGGGAGGATGGATGGATGACTAAAAGAGTGGATGGGTGGAAGGATTAGTAAGTGAAAGGATGGCTGGATTGGTGAAAGGGTAAATGGCTGAATGGATGAGTGAATGGATGGATGGGATGAAGAGTGGATGGATAAGTGTACAGATGGATAGGGTGAAAGGGTGGATGGATGGATAATGGAGGATGAGTGAAAGGATGGATGAGGGGATGGATGAAGGGATGGATGAGTGAAATGATAGATGGAAGGATACATGATGGATAGGTTTGCAAATGGTTGAATACTTTTGGAAATGGCTGGGCTTACTTATATACTATTGCGCGACCTCTGATGTGTCTGTAAAACGTACCTATTGTCCTGAAGTTTTGTCCTGAATTTTGACACTTCCTGTTGTGATGTCACTTCCTGTCGTGATGTCACTTCCTGTCGTGATGTCACTTCCTGTGACCACGCCTACCTTGGAGAGTCCCCCCACTTCTTTTTTTAGGACTTGTGCCCTGTAAATACACTTTATCCCATTCGGCCCTTGCTAGCACACGAGCACACACACCCACACGTTAGCAAATCAACAGGCTAGTTTTCTAACATTTACAATGCTCCCTAGCAATCATACATGTTGCACAGCACACGCAGACTTCATAGCTCTTACCAAGTGACCTTATCTCTGCAGCCACTTTCACGCCTGTGTGTCAGTCAGTGAGTGATAACGCGAATGAGTGAGCGAAGAGTTTTGTCATGAAGCTCCTCACTCAATGTTGTAATTATTTATATTTCAGATGCGTCGATGTGTTGTCGTGGATACAATAAACGTGTGATATTTTATACGAGTTCTCATCACCAAAAACTTTATTCGACAGTTGTCATAAAAGTACATACAAAAAAACATTCATCAAAATTCAATCAAAATCTAAAAAACATACATTTAAGACCAATTATATAAATATCTAAGATACAATTAAATTCCTTTGACAACTATCAAATACTATGATAACAAGCATTTACAATGCAATGGTCTCGCCTTTGCAAAAGTTAGAGCTATTGGCATTTTAAATGACAACATTTTTTATTATTTTTGTGTTGGTTTTAAAAAACAGATAAATAAATGGCATTGTCATTTACAATGCCAATAGCTTAATCTCTCGCAAATGCCACACACACACAAAGAGCCCCACACACACACACACACAGAGCCCCCCACACACACAGACAAAGCCAGAGTCACACAGAGAGACACACACACAGAGCCACACACACACACATAGAGCCACACACAGACCCCCCACACACAGAGCCCCCCACACACACACAGAGCCCCACACATAGACACACACAGAACCACACACACAGCCACACACAGAGCCACACACACACACACACCCTGGGACGCAAGTGGCGCTTCCCGACACAGTGACAGCGTCGGAAATGTTTTTGGGGGAACCGGCCTGGCAACTACGAGAAAAGAAAATCTGCAGAGAAAACATTACAAATGAAAAGTCTATGTGTCGACTTCACTGAGGCGAAAACGGAATTACTTGCTCGGTCTTCCATAATCTCTACAGAGAAGCCTCCTGCATTTTTCGTTCACCATCTCCTCCGTTGTCTCCCCTCAGCCATCTCTGTGACCGAAAGCCCCTGCACCCCACAGCTCTCCAGGAAAACTCCTCTCCTCCTCTGCTACCTCTAGAATATAAGGTCCAAGAATCCCTAACACAGCATAAGTGAGGATCCCTAAACAATGCTCCTTCTCTGCCGTATTAATGGGAAGAATCGTGCTCCTCCTCCCAGTCTCTATCAGAGAAGAACCTTAAAAAGCTCGCATCCTGCGCTCTCTTTGAGAAGCCATTGCATCTATTCTGCTCTCCAATTTGCAGTCCTCTGAACACTTATCTTCCTTCCCTATAACATCAGGAAAGTTCCTGTATACGTCTTCTCCTCCACTAAACTCTGAGAGAAGCATAATGCATGTCCGCTGCCCTCTGAACACGTCCCCTCCTCAAAACTAGGAGGGAAGGTCCCTGAATCTCCCGCCCTTTACCTGCTGTCCATAGGTTGATACCTCTCCTCCTCGACTACGAAAGAAGCACCCTGAATTACAACAGTTGAAATACTTTGTGCCATACGCGATTTGAAAACCACCCCCCCCCACACACTGTGCATCGAAGTAAATAAAAAAAAAAGACAAATACGCAGTTGATAGGCTGTAGTAATAAATCACTACCAATTAATAGGTTCCAATATTAAATTTATTGTTATAAGTACAACAGGTGCTTCCAGCTTGGCGGCATCAGCTATCACTGAACATTCGAACCCGCACTCCAAGATGGAGCGCGGTTCATACCTTAGCCATGACCAATATTACAACCTTTATAGCATTTTGTTTTCAACCGTCGTCGATCATTTGCATAAGCCTCATCAGCCCTAGATATGTCCTGCTGTTCACTCTTGGACTTGCCATACAAGATCATATCTGTGTTTTCTGGACCATTACACTTCGGCTTCCTCCCATTATCATAGACTGGACACTTCTCCCCTTCCATGACTTTTAGTGGGGATCCTTTAAGCTTTCTCGGAATTTTCTTACTCTCCCTCTCCATCAAACTATAATCCAACCCTTGTAAGTGTACATCTTTGTTTTCTCCTTTTGACTCAATATAACTTGCACCACTCTCTTTTTCCCAATCAAAATTGTCCACATTCTCCTCTGACATCTTGATTCCGAACCCGTCCAACTTAATTATCTGCTGCATCTCCTTGTAATTGGACTGGTTACTTTTATTCATCTGCCATCCTCGTTCTTTGGCTGTGATTCTTATACACTCCACCCTCCTTTCCACTATTCCATCTGTCTCAACTTTTTGTTTCCTACTGTCCTTCCACTCTAGTTTCTTACGTATTTCTCTTTCCTCCACCTGACTTTGATATGTGTTTTTTTTCTTGTTGTGTTCGTCCCTAATAGTTTCTTTTTTCCACCCTTTTTTACTTGTAGCTCTTTCAAATGCTGTATTACTCTTGGATGGCTGCATGAGAACGTTAACCGTTTCACCTCTGGTCTCTTGTTTGCTCTGACTCCGTGCCTGCTCATTCCTGAGTCCTTTTATTTTTCCGTCCAATGAAATCCTCAACTTCTGTTGATCTCTCCAACCTAGCATGTTGATACCACCTTCCATTATGTGTATAGTACTCCACGTATTGTTTTCTTTATAAACTATGTCCATGACTATGTAGCCAATAGCCTGTATACCCTTCCCTGCATACGTCTTCAGGACTGTGTTGGCCTCTCTCAATTCATTACCATGTTTCTTTGCAAATTTTCTGTCCCAATCGCTCTTGCTTACTACACTATCTCTTGAACCAGAGTCTGTAATCATTTCTGTCTCAATTTCACCTATGATAACGGTACATCTCTGAGGTATCTTCCTGGCATTAACATCCTCTTTGCCAATCATTTTTTCCTTGAACCCTTCATCCCTTTGCGCCTTTCCACTTGTAGCTTGTATATAATATTCATCCCACACGTACAAAATGTTTTCGTAGATGTTTCTATCAGTTCCTTTCATGAATTCCTTCTCCATGTTGTGATACATTTTCCTTCCTCCCGTACCTAAGCTGTGAAGTAGAATTTCCGCCTTTACTTCCGGTGAAAGAGATGCTACCTCTTCCTCCAAGATGGACAAATAGTTTTCAAGATACACTTTCCACTCCCTCCACTCTGCAATGTTATACCTCCTCCATGAACGGCACAGGTGGAGGGAGATTATAGATTCGGCCCCACTCCATGTTTAGTGTGCAGCAATCCACCAGAACTACACCAGAAGATGCCACCACCCAGAGATACAGCGTCACGGTGCCCAAACTGGGCGCTGCGGAGCACTGCTGCTAGATTAACCACGTTACCTACTTGTACACTTAGGGATAATAAGCACTTGCGTTAGATGGATAAGAAGATTCCTACAAGGCTTCTAGGAAGACTGCTAGGATATCCCTTAGGAAAATGACATGAACAAAAACAATCCCTGTATGGATTACTGGGTGTGGGATGGTCTGGTTGGTGACAATTAAGTACAGAAGGGTGAATGGTGCTATGACGTGCCCTTTCAAAGAATAATTAAATTGAGTGCGTATAGACAGTGGCTCGTGAAATGTGAAGAGACGTGACTGAAATGCGCGCTGCCTCGCGCTGAAATACTCACCGAGTGTAGGATTCCTCTCACTCTCAAACGCTGCAAACTCCAAGTTCATTAGCTGAGCCCGGTAGACATGCGATGCGCAGCCTGTGCCCTGATGTCACACCAATACAGCTGCCTGCCCTTAAAGTGATCGCCTCCCAAACATCGTCCTCGCCTTCGCGCTCTTCACCTCTGCGCCACCTGTGCCCGGTCAGACACACGAACGATCGCCTCCCAACCGTCGTCCTCGCCTTCGCGCTCTTCACCTCTGCGCCACCTGTGCCCAGTCAGACACACGAACGATCGCCTCCCAACCGTCGTCCTCACCTTCGCGCTCTTCACCTCTGCGCCACCTGTGCCCGGTCAGACACACGAACGATCGCCTCCCAACCGTCATCCACGTCTTCGCGCTCTTTACCACTGCACCACCTCCTTAGAGTCGAACCTCGACTCCCTTCAAAAAAACTCCGAGGCAGGTCGGAAGCGAGGTGCCCGACACGATACCCGAATTTAGTTTCCAATTTCCCTGACAGATTTCCTTATGCCTTTACACGAGGATAATAACATGGGTCCTGCGTCTAAATACTCTACTAGAGGCGCTTAGTTTTCAGTTTTCCCAATTAATAGGTGGTCACTTCTTCTGTCGCTTCACCTCATTTGCCCCCTTAAAATTATCTTCATTACTTTCTTCTTTGACATATATGAACTCACCCCAGATATGCGACAACTACTGTCTCTGGCACAGTTTTCCTTTACTCCCTTTCTCAATAAACTCCGAAAATTATGTCACTCAAAGTACTGCCACGGTTGATTTTCAGTCTCTGGAACAAAAGATCGCTAATCTTTCTGCCCCGCAAATATTTTCACAAGCCGCTACCATGCACTGCCACCGTACAGTTTCATAAGTTTTCAACACAATATGTTCCGTTCAGCGCTCCTCCTAGTGTTTCGACGGCTCAACGCAATTATGCAATACAGCTTGGTCCCCTACGGCTAAACTTCCTCCAAATTCATGTGAGAATAATTTCAGATACTCTGAGGCTTTTAGTTACACGCCTCCCTTATCTCTGGAAGTTGAGGGGTTAGTGGCTCACCAACGCTGTCACTCACTAATGCCTCGAACACTTTGCGCTCACCTCTAAACAGTTTCTTTCACGTAGTCAAGAGAGTGACTTCGTTCCTCCGCTCCCTTCTCCTCACGCACTTCAAGCCTCAACTCGCTGACCTGTGCGACTCGCTCGGGAACCACATGGAGTACTTCTCCTTTACTTTATTTTCTCCTAACTTCACACCGGAAGAGTTTAGGCAAACGAAGTCCTCCTTCTACTGCACCTTTTCAGGGCCGGAACTTCCCGTCGACGACTCTGCGTGTGATCGGAACAAGACCTGCTCCGTCTTCTCCTCACGAGAGTTCCCTGCTTCTCGCAAACAGCATAACAGTCCTCACAAACCACGGAGGGGACTGAGCCTGGTGCCAAGGGACGCCCCTTCACAGCCTGGAACGGAACACTGCTGCCATGAGTCGTCCGCTTCACCTCGACATCGACGATTTAACTCCTTGTCTCCACTCTCAACCGGCCTCTCGATAGACCGAATTTTTTATTCATCAACTGGGTGAGACTTCCTTGTTACTTTGCTCCGCTCAAGCATCAAATATATCCAGGGGGAAGGCACCACACTGACCCTGGCTCAGTATCCCGTCCTCGTCGCCATAAATGTAGTAATAAATCACTACCAATTAATAGGTTCCAATATTAAATTTATTGTTATAAGTACAACAGGTGCTTCCAGCTTGGCGGCATCAGCTATCACTGAACATTCTAACCCGCACTCCAAGATGGAGCGCGGTTCATACCAAGAGAGCAAAGTGGGAAGGGGGGAAAAGGAGGGGAAGGAAAGAGGGTAAGATTACAACATAGGCTTTATTAACAGATTAAATACCAGTCACATTTTAAAACCATTTATTCATGAGATACACTAGGAACAGAGAAGCATGTGCATACATGACGGGTAAGTGATAGCAGCAACCCCGGAAACCCCGAGTTTAGGACTGAATGAAACCCAGTAAGAGGCAGCAGTGGTTCGGGGATAGCGGGTTAAAGATACGGGTAGTGACACCTTTAAGGAGAGGCTTCTGACGAGTGCTCAGCAAAAAGGTACAACCCCAAGTACCGTGCCTTTTGAAGAGTCCCAAGATTTAGAAGATGACTTGTTGACAGCTGCCAGGCATGTATAAAAACTTACTACATAGATAAGTGTCTCACGCCAGTGGGCGCTGAGGTCCTACTACAGCGGGAAGGATCTTACGATTTTGTAAGAGAATAGCTTGTCAACAGGTGGCGACTAACCTCGTGAACAAGACCACGGGGCCTTTTAAAAATGGAAGGCGATAAGGAACTGCCCGGAAGGGACAGACAACATAAGCAAATGGAAACATCACGTAAAACTAAACTAAATAGTTACTTATACAAGAGCCCACATTCTTTCCAGGGGACCAGACAAAATAAGTACACAGCAACGGACGGGGTGTCAATAACACTTAGCTGGTCCCAAACCCCTTGCTAAGGAGATGGACTGTAAAACTGCAGCTCAAAGAGCTGGGGGCAGGGTGCCTGCCTTCAGATGTCAGAAGAAGGGGTGGTGTTACTTAGCGAGTGAAAGCCACATTAGGAACCACCGGAGGACGGACTAGTACTCCGTGGCTGAAGGGGCGTATCCCTCTACTCTTATCTCAGGACCCGTCAGTGTTACCCCAGAACTGCGCACGGGGTGAGCCTATTACGCCATGCTCTTCTACCGCCATGTTGTTTGGCCCTGTGGACCCGCGACCAGATACATCCCTCATTGACAGGGGGAGGGGGGCTCGTTAGATAAGAGTAAAATAAAATTATTTTAATATAAAAACCTTGGCGATCTGAGCTTCGATAAGAGCGACGATATCCCTGGCGAAGGGCAGGTTCTCTTCTGCCAGGATGGTCAGCATGTTGATGTGTGGCTTGCTGTTGAAGGTCAGGTCCTCCAGCGACGACTGGTAGTCCCGGCACGCATCCTCGGCCTCCATCTTCTCCCGTCGGCGGCCGCGCCGGTACTGCAGGAAGGCCACTAAATGACCCACCGCCCCCTCAGTGACAGTCCTGCGGATAGCCCAACCAGACGTTCCTTTCACCTACTGCATTGCGGGGCAAAGTCGGAAACGCCACCTTCCTCCACTCAGCTCTGCCGCAGCCCCGATCGTTCACCGCCGGACAAGATGGCGGTCGCAAGTTGAAAAAAAACACAGCACTCAGCCGTTGCGTCATGCAAAATTATTTTAATAATTGTGACGTAGGTGCTAGCCTTTGTCCACAGCATGCATACTGATTGGTTGATTCCCCGCTGCAACACCCCTGTCGCCGTCTTTACGTTGCTTGAAGGGAATTAGGCATGCCCATTTGGAGGAAAGAGGAAAGAGTCCGATTTTCCTATTGGCTGCCTTTTCGTCAGATGTCCGTCATTCGTATGGCTATTAATGTACGACGGACCCCTTGTCCGTAGGCGCGTCCCATTCATAGTGGGGACAGATGTGCGGAATAACGTGTAAGCGGCCATGCTACAAGTTGCACAATTAATAAGAGTATAAACGGTAATATTACATATCCTATTGATGAAGCAAAGCTTCGCATTTGCGACTTGCTTTTGTCATGAACCTCGTTCATGTGTAACAAAGTAATAATTTGTACGTCTTACTAACGTTTATTTTATGTTTAAACGAGGTCCACGAAGCTTGCTTATGTGTTTTCCTAATACGATTAATTTGAGTCCTAAAAATGGCCGCTGCTTTGAAATAAGTGTCTGCGCATGCGTCAGTCACACTCACGTGTCCTGATGTGTTTGCAGGTTTGGAGGGAAATAGTTGCGCATGCGTAATGCATAGCTTTGCCAGTAACGTGGTACTGCTCGTGCCACTGCTCTTGTGCCCGTATACATGTAGCTAACATTTAGACTGCACAAGTATATTTTTTGTGATGAGTTGAAAGTACAAATCCAATGATGTGTTTTCATATCGTTATTTCTATGTATTAATTTGTTTTCGCTTACTTTTCATGTATTCTCCATTCGGAGGGGTGCTGGGCTGGGGAGTCCATCTTGGAGGGTATTTGTGCGCAGACTCGGCAGGAGCCATCATGGCATTGAATTGCTGCCAAAGAAGGTTGATACCAGAAGCCACCCTGGGAAGCAGTACCTTCGCCCCGCAGCATCACGATATTGTTCTATTATGTTGCTAAAATGTATTCTTTCCCTGTATTCTGCGCAATTTTCTCATGGGAACCCCAATCTCACTAGGCGGTACCCAGAGATGTAAATAAGGCCTCCAAATAGTGTGTTCTGATTGGTGTGTTACCCAAATCCTACCTTAGGACCAATCCAAATTGAGGGATTCTGATACTTTGCAACATTGGGGGGTGGTACACTGCCCCAAAACAGTATAACTACCCTGGGTTCACCTAGGGAAATTGTCCGACTTGTCTGGTTTAGCTGACCTGTCACTGACCCATCACGCTCAATAGGTGACTGAAGATACAGAGAGCTGCGGAGGACTCTGTCCGAAATTGACCATAGACTAAGGTTTTACTAAACCTTAAAGTGTTGGCGGAGCACTTTGCTGGGAGTTCGCTGATCCAATCGGGGTCTTGATCGATAGCTGCAGAGAGGGTGGAGCGCAGGCGTTGCTTCCGAACTGCGGGTGCTGGTCCTGTCCTGAGGGTCCTGTCCTGAAGATCCTGTCCTGAGGGTTTCCTGTCCTGATTCCTAATCTGAGGGTTTCCTGTCCTGTCCTGGGTGTCCATTCTGCACCTGCTGTCCATTGAGGGGTATCCTTCCTTGAGGGTTTCCTGTCCTTAACTGACCCTTGGCCAGGGTTTGGTTTCCACACCAGTCTAGGTAAATATTGCTCTAAATTCTTTAAACTTGCACCTTTCTATTTTTCTGTCTTTTGCTTCAATAAAGAGACACCTTTGCATATGTTGATTTTTCCATGCTTTTGCCGCAACTATTGAACGTAAAGTCATTTGCATTTATTTCTTAACGTGTTCCCATGTTACCCTTCCTGTTAGAAATCATATTTTGCATTGCAGTTTGTCATTTTCTGATATGGTCTAGAACGGCCTTACTTAAACTGTCCAAAGAGCTTTTACCCTGATTGCATAGCGTTTTCTGTTGCATCTCATATTAGCAGTTCCATGATTACCCTGACTTTATTTCTCTATAGTTATGTACTTTTCATTATCTTGATTATCGATTGTCTTATTCTTGTAAATCTCATGCTAGAAGAAAACGAACTTTAGATAAAGATTTTAAAACTTCCAGTTGTCCGTGGTCATTTACAACAGTATTGAATGTCATTTTGAGTTTGTATTTTGCTGCCTTTCCTTTACAGCTAGCTCCCTGATCCGTTGTGGTCATAGGTACCCGTGTCGGTGGATGGTAAGTCGGGTACGCTGAGTAATAACAATAGGGAATTCACACAAATTGGTAGCAGCCCGTGAAGTCACCCGGTCAATGTATATTGTGAATTGAAATATATGGGCCCGAAGCCGGAAACGGCGAAATTATTGGTTGGGTGACCTCGCGCGCTCTATCAGTTTTTCTGGCTAGCAGAGGATGGTTAGGGACTAGTTAAAGGTTAGGCAGGATTAGTTAGGCTAGTTAAGTCGGTAGCTGCTAGTATATTAATGCTGCTATAAGAGCGGCCGTTCCGAGGGACCTGATCATTCTCTTGTGAATACGCTGCTTTGAAATTCATGAATTGTTTTATCATTGTTATTCTTGTTCTTATATTGTTATATGTATTAATCCATGCGTTTGTAAACCGTCTCGTTCATTGTTGTCTGAACTCCCCGGGGAATTGAATGGCAAAGTGGTGAATAGAATCCATTTGCCCTGAGGTCGCAGGCTCGAGGAAAGTTAGGTGCAGGTTAGGATAAACCGGGAAGCACTAACTAGGGTTTTTCTTGAATACGTGTGTGAATAAATGTCAGTAACGAGGTTCATTGGCAAAATTCCCATAGTGGCGTAACCTAGTAAGGGTCACATCGGAAGAGTAGCAGGTTCATCGGAGCTTGGGTGAAAGCAGAGGGGTCCGCTGGGAAACGTTAGACTCGAATATATCCCGGAGAAGTGGATGAGTTTAGGGGAATAACAGGTTCACTGATGCTAGAGTGAAGGGTAGGCGGAAGAGATCTGCCCGCAGCGCGTGAAAAGTAAATGGAAGTAGTTTATTTGCAGTAAATCAACTTTTCCTGTCTAGACACTTGAGCACTGTGGCGAATGTGTATTCATTGTTAAATAACCAAGCACTGAGCACTTTAGAAAGAAAGAAAGTTTCCGTTACCTTGTGAAGGGAGGGAGTCAGCCGCGAAGCGTCTCTGACGTCACTCCGTGCCGCGCTGGGATTGGTAGACGCAGCGGGCGGGTAGCGGGGCTGGAATTGTGAAGGAGGGGTGAGCGCCGAAGCGTGAGAACTGTCTCGCGAAGGGGCCGCGCACCCATTGGTCGAAACTATTTGAACGCGTGCACCCCATTGGTCGCACGAAATTGCAAAACGCATTTTGATTGGAGGTCACTTTGTAAACAAAGCTAAGCGTAGAAATCGTATGTGGCACTCGTATTGTCCAGAGACTAGACCCGATCCAAGAAACCAAGGGTTTGAAAGGGATCAGTGGAAAGCCAATAGATACGATATTATGTACGGAGCTAAGAGAAAAATGTCCCTTGTAAATAGGGTAAAGAATTATTTCAAAACGGACAAACCGATTAAGTCCAGAGAGGGCGTTATTGTCCCACCACCGAATACTCCCGCCTCGTTCATGATGTTTGACCGAGGGTACAATACCTGTGTGTGGTTGGAAAATTGGGTAAAGTACACAAAAGATGACGGAATATTGGCTTTTCCGTTAGACGGTACTTTCAATGGTAGGATTTTATTTAATTTGAGGACCCGAATGAATGAATTACATCCCAGACCGAGACTAACGCAGTATGAGGCATTAGAGGAATGGGAGATTGAGGCTTTTGAAAGAGAGAAACCCCGGATGGACAAAGGTCTGACCAAGTGGTACCCAAGGCTGAAACAAGAGACCAGGGATAAAAGGATGAAACAGTGGAGACAGAGCATGATTGTTGAAGGTCTGTTTCCCATGATACCAGCATGTACCCCTTCTGGGGGAGAGAAAAAGACAGAAAAGAGTAAGCATTGGGGAGCTCCTGGGGAGTCAGACGATGAGTTGTTAGACGACATCTTTACGAGGAGTCCGCCCCCTTATAATGAGGGAGCCCGACCCTCCAGTGTAGGAGAGAATCCCCAGCGTCCATCTATTAAGGAGGAGGACAGATCCCTAAGTAGACGGGGAGGTGGTCAGGTACTGCCCTATTTTGAGAATCCCGGACCCGCGGAGGTAAGAGAGATATATCCTAGAGTGCCCATGAGCCCGGAGGAAAAATATTCCCGTGAGAGAGCCTTTTTCCCCAGACCTCTTTATGAAAACGAAGAAAAACAATTGAATTCAGGAATGCCCTTTTTACAGCCTCCATATGAGGAAGAACGTAGGTCATTTGGCACCGGAACTTTGTTCCCAAAACCAAATTATGGTGGAGGACCGAGTGAAACGCATCCTACTGCCCCGAGTTTTACCCCTCACCTGACCCCACAGATAATACCTGACCGGACATTAGGAAGAGTACTAGATGAAAGG
The DNA here is from genome assembly GCF_964261635.1 of Lissotriton helveticus. Taxonomy (NCBI): domain Eukaryota; kingdom Metazoa; phylum Chordata; class Amphibia; order Caudata; family Salamandridae; genus Lissotriton; species Lissotriton helveticus. Next base: position 418,807,507 of record NC_136057.1, read on the forward strand.
GAGCAAGAGGCCATAGCTAGACAGAGGACAGAAATAATTCAGAAGATCTCCCAGTTAAATGCCAGTCCTGAGGCTTTGACTATTCCGGTAACAATCGGACCAGTGGTTCCGTTGTATGGGAATAATCAAGGAAGTCCAAACCCTCCAGTTATGAACCCAATCATGGCCCCACCAAAGCAGGAGCCCCTACTGATAGACGATCAGTCCAGTGAGTGCGAGTCTGAAGTTGTGTTCTTGGACCTGCCAAACAAACAGAACGGAAAGGGAGTGCAGAAGAGGCAAAATCCTTTTAATACGAAAGAAATTAAATTAGAATCAACGTCAGGTACTAGGAGTGTCTCTCTGGTAACTCCGGAAGAAATTGAAAACTGGAGTCGTGAATTAGAAAAGCAGACTCCGCAAACGAAACCTTTGGACCTCTACAAACTGAGAGTAGAAATAGAGGAATTAATGGCAGGAAATGTGGGATTAGACAGATTAAATACATACTCTGAAGAAGAGTTGCTGTTTATGTGTAAAAGCCTTACCAGAAGTACAAGAGTGCTCCATGAAAAGCTGACAGACACTGCAGCTAGTATGGGGATAGATATTTCCAGATCGAAGCCCTTGCAGAAACCATACCGAGCTGAATTTTCAGACAAAGATATAGAGAACTTGAATGTGTCAGGGAAGAAGTTGCAGATTAAAGAGTTGCTAGCAATTTTGCAAAAATGGGGAGACGTGGAAAAATGGAAAAGCAGGTGGGCACGAAAGAAAGATGAGGCTCGATCCAGACAAGCGACCCCTGAGTTCCCTTTGAGAGAAGTAGACAAGCCCGAAACGTTATGCCCCATGCGTGAAGTACCAGGGGGGAGGTATGTGCACGTTCCATGGTCCAGACAGGATATTGTGTCCTTTACTAACGATTTCCCGAAATTGCGCGAAAAGCCAGTTGACTGGTACCGGCAAGTGGAAAGGTTCGTAAAGGTGCAAAAATGCCTGTGGAAAGACCTGGATGGATTTTTCGATATTGTGGTCCCGGTAGATCTATGGACCGAGTGTAAAATAGCCATAGGCTGGCCTAGTGAGGAGTACCCGAGGGACTCTAACACAGGGGAGCCGTCGATTGAAGTGATGAAAAAATACGAACAAGTAATGCTGCATTTGAAAAATAAGGTGCCCGCAAAGGAAACTGATTGGACCAGGATAGATAGAACCACGCAGGAGAGAGACGAGACAGTGCACTCCTATTATGAAAGGCTGTTGCAGGTGTTTAAAACATACAGTGGTATAGATAACATCGAGATGAAGGATATGACGCATTTCATTTACAGGTTTGTAAACGGTTTAAGGCCTGAAATTTGTCAGTGGATAAAAGATAACAAAATTTGTTGGCACTCCAAAAAGATAGACGAGGTCCTGCGGTACGCAAAGTACTGCGAGGACGAGATGGCAGAAAAGAAAAAGGCTCTCAAAGAAAAGGTCATGTGGGCTCAAGTGAAGCTCGCAGAACAGCAGGAAAAACAGTTGAGTAACATGGTCAAAAACACTCAGAACCAAGGTCCTGGGGGTGGGGGAGGAGGTAAGCCCTGACCCAAAATGAGCAGGGAAGAGGCTATGAAGAAATTTCCCTGTCACCAGTGCGGAGAAATTGGACACTGGCGTAACGAGTGTCCTTATTTGCCTGACGATAACCCCAAAACACCTGATTTAACTCCACAGACGCAGAAAGAAAGACCAAGAAAGACTCAACCACAGGTAAAAACGGTTCAGGTGCCCCGAGCTCCAAAGCAAGTACATAAGGGAAAAGGCACAGGGGGTGATGAGATAGAAGTCTGGGAAAGCAATGAGAACAGAAATGCAGCAACTTCGCAGTATTTGTTAAACGATACCTTCCTTTGTGATGATCAGTACTGACGGGGCCTGAGAGGGGAGGACGAGGAGTGCGTACTTGGCGCCTCCTTGCCGGTAGACCAGTCCGGACCATACATTGAAGGAAAGGTTGACGGAAATGATGTCACTTTTCTGTTGGACACTGGCGCTACCCGTTCTACTGTGAGAACAGTGGACGTTCCAAACCTACCCCTCTCGGGAGAAGCCATCCAAGTAGTGGGTGTATCTAATCAATTGATTAGTACTCCTGTTACCGAGCCCATGGAGATCTCAATTGGAAACTTTAAGGAAATGCATAGATTTGTCGTTTGTGACACCAGTCCAGTAAACTTACTGGGACGTGATTTGCTGTGCAAAATGAACTGTACCATCTTTTGCACACCAAAGGGTGTTGAAATCCAGACCCCAGATGAAGATGGCATTTATAAATTAATGCTAATCAGACCCGACTCAGAAATTAAACGAATGACTATGCAGGATTTGCCCAAAGAACTTCAAGAAGCAGTGAAGCCAGAGGTATGGGACTTTACTGGGAAAGATGTAGGGTTAATGAAAAATGTGGACCCCATACAGATAGCAATAAAGGACAATGCGGTATACCCCAATACTAAACCCTACAGAATGAATGCAGAAGTGAGAGCTGGTGTTACCCTGGAAATACAGAAATTGCTAGAAGGAAACATCATACAGGAAGTAATGAGTAGCCCTTGTAACTCACCGATTATGGGCATCAAGAAGCCTAGTGGCAAGTACAGAGTAGTGCAGGACCTACGAAAAGTCAACAAAATAGTGGTCCCCTGCTGCCCTATTGTCCCGAACCCAGCAGTGATTCTGTATCAGATTCCCTGGGACGCTGAGTGGTTCACTGTGATAGACCTATGTCATGCATTCTTTTCCATTCCCTTGCATCCAGACAGCAAATTTCTTTTCTCATTTGCCCTCAATGGTCACGTGTATGTCTGGAACCGGGTCCCTCAAGGGTACACAGAGAGCCCCTCTATCTTTAATCAGATCTTGAAAAAATGTTTGGAAACTTTGGTCTTACCTGGAAACTCTGTCCTAGTGCAATACATCGACGACCTTTTAGTGGCGTCCAAAAGTCATAGGGATTGTGTGATTGACACCATTGCCCTACTGAATCACCTGAGTGAGAAGGGACATAAAGTGGCCCCTGACAAATTACAGTTCTGTGCAAAATCAGTGAAATATCTGGGGCACCAGATAGAGAAAGGTGTCAGGAAAGTAACATCAGAAAGGGTGAGAATAATTCAAAAGATGCAGTTACCCCGTACTCAGAAAGAGATCAGAATGTTCCTAGGAGTGATAGGATACTGCAGGCAATGGATTCTGGGATTTGCAGTCCTAGCTAGGCCCTTGATAAAAATGACCAAGAGAGGAACACCGGATATTGTGCAGTGGGATGATGAAAGCTTAAAAGCCTTCACAAAACTACGGGATTGTCTGTGTACAGCCCCTGCGTTAGGAATGCCAGACTATTCCAAGGACTTTGCCCTATTCTGTGACACTCGCGATAATTGCGCGCTGTCAGTCCTGACACAAGAACATGGCACAACCAGAAGGCCAGTGGCATATTTCTCTGCCACCCTGGATCCAGTGGCTGCTGGATTACCAGGATGTCTGAAAGCAGTAGCTGCTACCTGTGCAAGTTTAGAGCAGAGTGAGTCCATTGTCATGGGACATCCTGTAACTGTGTATGTTCCACATGGAGTGGTAATATTACTGACCAGAACGAAAACTCAGTATCTCACCCCTAGTCGGCTGACTAAATACGAGAGGATTCTTGTGGGTGCTGCAAATGTAAACATTATTAGGTGCAGTATTCTGAACCCTGCCACTTTGCTCCCCGACCCAATGGATATGGAAGGTGGGGTGGATGATGAGCATGATTGCATTGATTTAACAGAATTCAACACCAAGCCACGCCCAGACATTAAAGAAACACCATTGCCTGAGCATGACAAGGAATTATTTGTGGATGGTTCATGTCTAAGACATGAACAAGGAGGCCTGAGTGCTGCCTATGCGGTAGTCTCCTTAACCAAAATTGAAGAAGCAGGTTATCTATTTGACGTAAAGTCTGCACAAGTAGCCGAATTGATCGCTATGATAAAAGCTTGCAAAATTGGGAAAAACCTACGCATAACAGTGTATACTGACAGTCAGTACTGTTATGGGGTTGTGCATGACTTTGGCCAGTTGTGGCTACAGAGGGAGTTCCTGACTTCATCAGGTACCCCTATTCGAAATGGAAAAGTGGTTCAAGACCTTTTAGAGGCAATCCAGTTACCAAAGGAACTGGCAGTGGTAAAATGTGTTGCTCATAAGAAAGGCATTGACGCTGTATCACTGGGAAATGATTTTGCTGATCGAGTGGCCCAATGGTGCGCCAGAGATCGGTATATCATAAATCCGAAACGAGGGGGGCCAGGAACCAGCTGCCAACTTCAAGTGTTTGAAGAAGTGCCTACGTGGGATGAAGTGAAAGAGTGGCAGCAGGCGGCACCTTGGCAAGAGAGAGAGAAGTGGAAGGAAGATGGGTGTAGACCAAGACGTGTGGATGGTGTCATCTTGGGCCCAACTGGTATGCCTGTGTTACCTAGACACTTACTTAGCACAATGGCGAGATTGATACATGAAGGATCACACATTGGTAGGGACGCCATGATCCTAGTGTTCCAACAGACTTGGTACAGTAAAAAGTTCAGGAAAGTAGCAGAGTCCCTCTGCCAGAGGTGCCTGCCATGTCAAAGGATGAACGCAGGCAAGAAAACTGCGGTGGAACTGGGAAAAATTGGGAGGTCAGGGGGTCCCTTTGTGAGAATACAGGTTGATTTCATCACCATGCCCCGTTGTGAAGGGAAGCGATATGTCCTTGTCATGGTCTGTTTATTTTCGAAGTGGGTGGAAGCCTTCCCTACTCCCCAAAATGACGCAATGACAGTAGCTAAGTGTTTGCTGAAAGAACTGATACCTAGGTTCGGGGTTCCAGTCACTATTGAATCAGATAGAGGCCGACATTTTCAGAATGATGTGATCGACGAACTCTGTAAGGCCTTTGGAATCTCACAAAAGCTTCACTGTGCATACCGTCCAGAGGCTTCTGGAATAGTGGAACAAGTAAATGGAACTATCAAAAACAGACTAGCAAAACTGTGTGATGCATCTGGCATGACCTGGGTGAAGGCCCTGCCCTTGGTCCTGATGGGACTCAGAAGTGTTCCTGACCGCAAGACAGGCCTAAGTCCCCATTAAATCCTGATGGGAAGAGTGATGAGACAAGCATGGGTACCAGGAAGCAAACTGTTGAGTATTACTGATGATTTGGTGCTTGAATACTGCAGGAGATTAGGTGACCAAGTGCGTTCTATCTCTCGCCAGATCGGAGAAGACGCCATCCTCAATCCGACGACTCCTCTCCACAAACTGGTCCCGGGGGACTGGGTCAAGATAAAGAAGCATACTCGGAAGAGCTGCCTGGAGCCCAGGTGGGGAGAGAAGCGACAGGTGATCCTGGTAACAACCACAGCAGTAAAGTGTGCAGGGGTTCCACATTGGGTCCACGCCAGCCACACCCAGAAGGTATTACCAGACGAAGAGCCTGAAGAAGAAGGGCATCCAGCAGAGGACTCTGCAGGAGCCAGACCGGAAGTAGCTGACGACGTACAGCCCAGTACCAGTCAAGCTGCAGGAACAGCAGACGTTGGCCCAGGAATAGTTGATAACGAACTACCAAGAGTCCAGCCTGCTGAAGGGGTCCAAGAAGCTGAGCCAGAAATAGCTGAAGACGAGCTGCCGAGCATATGGCCAGAAGAGTGGATACCATTAATTGATCTCACCGAAGACCCGATCAGAACAAGTGAGCGACTTCGGGAAGGTAGAGAGTGGACTAGAGAGGAAAAGCAAGGCACAGGGGAAGAACCTCAGGATCTTGAGATTCACATCAAAACTGGGGAAGGAGAAGGTCAGACAGGGACAGAACAGGTGAATGATACAGAGCAAGTGATTGATACAGAACAAGTGAAGGATACAGAGCAAGTGATTGATACTCCTCCACTGACTCCTGATGTCGAGAAGGGACAGACTAGACATAGTGTAATAGTTCGAGCAGAAGAAAATCAAGAGATCGAAGTGCTTGAACAGGATCAGATAGAATTAGAAGAACGTGTTCGGGAAACAGAAACAGAGACATTTGAAAGACAAACACCAAACTGTCCTGAACAAGGCCAGATTAGTGACCAGGGAGAAGAAATAGATGCGAGCCCTGGAATTAGTCAGATAGAAGAGGGAGAAACAGAGACAGAATTGCCACAAACTAATGAAAACAAGAGGGCAAGAGAAGAAAACGAAGTCCAAGTGCCAACTAAAAGACTTAAGAAAAGAAAGCACGTAGAGCCTGGCTTCATAAAGAAATTGAGACTGAGAATAAAAACGGTAGAAGAAAAACGTGCAGAAGAAAGGAGAAGTGCTCGCATAGCTGAACAACAAGAAAACACCTCCAAAAGAAGGAGTGATCGAATAAAAAGACAAAACAAAAAGTACAAGTCTCCTGAATGGACGCTCGTGTTGGAAGAATTTGAAGATCTTGATATCACTGACGAAAGTGACGGGGAACCAGTCCCTGAGTACTCTGCCGAAGAAGAAGACGAGCCACTGTGAATTTGCACAAAGTAAGCTACTCGTGTAAAGACACAAAGAGGGGTCGAGAAACTTCTTCTGAGCCGAAATGTCTGATTCAAGCGTGAATGGTAGACCCAGTCGCAGTTGTTGCAAAACATGCTGCAAGGTATGTGTATGTAGTATAGTTATACTGATATTAGTTTGGATAGGACTAACAGTTTTCATTCCTTTTGCGGTGAGCAAAAATACTAATATGTACCCTACTGAAATTGTAAATACTGACTGTAAGGAGCTGACAACACAGAGTGTAGCAAGACATGAGAGAGCACTGAAACAAACAAAACGAGATTTAGAAGCATCAGATGAGGGAGGACTACATTATCACGGAGTTAAGAACAAGACACATTTAAATGTTTTCGCAAACTTGTTAATACACTATGTAGAGACTATGGAAATTGAAGATTGCTATGTCTGCATGAAGCTACCTACCTCTGTGGCTGAAGGCGTGACATACCATCACCTGCCCCTGACGTATGGAATATCCTGTAGCATTTTAGCTAGTTTATTTTACAAAAGAGGACCGTTACAGTACTATTACTCTAACAATGACGTGATCTTTTCTGAACTTCCTATACGTGGGAACTTGAATCCTGTACATACAAAAAGTGACATTACTCGCTATATGGGCGAATACTTTCTGACTATAGGTAATATCGACATAGGTGACGCACACAGAGATAACTTGACCTGTTCTTTGCGTGAGCAGGAAAAGATGTTCCTGAACATGGCAGAGAAGAGGAGAATAAAAATACAAAGAAAGGCAGATGACGAGAAACAGAAAAGGCCAAAATGGGCGGAAAACATGGAAGGCACCTCAAATGGTGGAGCGGGTCCTGCTCTGTTGCTGGATTTTGAAAAGAAAGGCAAGCTATGTCTTCACCGTGAGAAGACTAGCTATTATAATAACATTTTCATTGGTTCCAGTGAATGCGAACATAATTACAAGGTAATTGGAGGATGGGGTTTCCAAAATGGGTCAGAGCCTGTGTTTCCTGGAATTTATTATATTTGTGGGGACAAGGCTTATTTCAAATTGCCGGATCACTGGTATGGAAGCTGCTACTTTGGCATTGTCTTCCCAAAAATATACCATGTGAACAATGTTGCTGGAAGCAGTGAAAGTACTAATGGCTTAGTGCGTAGTAAAAGAGAAAGCGTAGGTGAAATAATGGGTAGTATTTTCAGTGCACTGATACCTGGAGTGGGAGTGGTTCTGAACACTCACAGAATTTGCAAATTGTCTACTATAGTGGATGTGTTGTCTACTGACACAGCTCATGGATTTCTGCTGGTCAATACTGAAATGGTTGCGATCAGATCAATGGTTTTGCAGAACAGACTTGCTCTTGACACCTTATTAGGAAAGGAGGGCGGAGTCTGCCGGATGTTGAAGGCGCAACATTGTTGCACTTATATTCCGGACAAAAGTGTGCAGCTTAAAAGATATGTGAAAAACATTACTAATTTGGAAAGGGAACTCAAACCACTCGAGGTTGATAGTGCCTGGAAGAGACTGGTAGATGGTCTCTCAAATGTAGGTCATTGGCTTGCTAACGTAGGTAAAAGCTTATTGTTCAAGGTACTGATGCCAATTGGAATTATAGGTCTCATCCTATTCTTCATATTTGTCTGTTGCAAATGCCGTAAGCACACCAGAAAGCATCAAGTGAATGCGAGAGGAGTGAAACGAAGTGTGGATGAGCTTGAATTGGAGGAGATAAATAATCAGATCTACAAAAGGGTGAAGAATTCTCACCCTACTAAAAATGAGAAAGAGAAATTGAACAAATTACTGGAAGAGATAGAGCTGTATAAAGTGTGAGAAGTTGGCATCTGGTTCCATTTATTTTGTGATGATAGTAAATATCATCAAAGAGGGGATTGATGAAGCAAAAAGCTTCACATTTGCGACTTGCTTTTGTCATGAACCTCGTTCATGTGTAACAAAGTAATAATTTGTACGTCTTACTAACGTTTATTTTATGTTTAAACAAGGTCCACGAAGCTTGCTTATGTGTTTTCCTAATACGATTAATTTGAGTCCTAAAAATGGCCGCTGCTTTGAAATAAGTGTCTGCGCATGCGTCAGTCACACTCACGTGTCCTGATGTGTTTGCAGGTTTGGAGGGAAATAGTTGCGCATGCGTAATGCATAGCTTTGCCAGTAACGTGGTACTGCTCGTGCCACTGCTCTTGTGCCCGTATACATGTAGCTAACATTTAGACTGCACAAGTATATTTTTTGTGATGAGTTGAAAGTACAAATCCAATGATGTGTTTTCATATCGTTATTTCTATGTATTAATTTGTTTTCGCTTACTTTTCATGTATTCTCCATTCGGAGGGGTGCTGGGCTGGGGAGTCCATCTTGGAGGGTATTTGTGCGCAGACTCGGCAGGAGCCATCATGGCATTGAATTGCTGCCAAAGAAGGTTGATACCAGAAGCCACCCTGGGAAGCAGTACCTTCGCCCCGCAGCATCACGATATTGTTCTATTATGTTGCTAAAATGTATTCTTTCCCTGTATTCTGTGCAATTTTCTCATGGGAACCCCAATCTCACTAGGCGGTACCCAGAGATGTAAATAAGTCCTCCAAATAGTGTGTTCTGATTGGTGTGTTACCCAAATCCTACCTTAGGACCAATCCAAATTGAGGGATTCTGATACTTTGCAACATTGGGGGGTGGTACACTGCCCCAAAACAGTATAACTACCCTGGGTTCACCTAGGGAAATTGTCCGACTTGTCTGGTTTAGCTGACCTGTCACTGACCCATCACGCTCAATAGGTGACTGAAGATACAGAGAGCTGCGGAGCACTCTGTCCGAAATTGACCATAGACTAAGGTTTTACTAAACCTTAAAGTGCTGGCGGAGCACTTTGCTGGGAGTTCGCTGATCCAATCGGGGTCTTGATCGATAGCTGCAGAGAGGGTGGAGCGCAGGCGTTGCTTCCGAACTGCGGGTGCTGGTCCTGTCCTGAGGGTCCTGTCCTGAAGATCCTGTCCTGAGGGTTTCCTGTCCTGATTCCTAATCTGAGGGTTTCCTGTCCTGTCCTGGGTGTCCATTCTGCACCTGCTGTCCATTGAGGGGTATCCTTCCTTGAGGGTTTCCTGTCCTTAACTGACCCTTGGCCAGGGTTTGGTTTCCACACCAGTCTAGGTAAATATTGCTCTAAATTCTTTAAACTTGCACCTTTCTATTTTTCTGTCTTTTGCTTCAATAAAGAGACACCTTTGCATATGTTGATTTTTCCATGCTTTTGCCGCAACTACTGAACGTAAAGTCATTTGCATTTATTTCTTAACGTGTTCCCATGTTACCCTTCCTGTTAGAAATCATATTTTGCATTGCAGTTTGTCATTTTCTGATATGGTCTAGAACGGCCTTACTTAAACTGTCCAAAGAGCTTTTACCCTGATTGCATAGCGTTTTCTGTTGCATCTCATATTAGCAGTTCCATGATTACCCTGACTTTATTTCTCTATAGTTATGTACTTTTCATTATCTTGATTATCGATTGTCTTATTCTTGTAAATCTCATGCTAGAAGAAAACGAACTTTAGATAAAGATTTTAAAACTTCCAGTTGTCCGTGGTCATTTACAACAGTATTGAATGTCATTTTGAGTTTGTATTTTGCTGCCTTTCCTTTACAGCTAGCTCCCTGATCCGTTGTGGTCATAGGTACCCGTGTCGGTGGATGGTAAGTCGGGTACGCTGAGTAATAACAATAGGGAATTCACACAAATTGGTAGCAGCCCGTGAAGTCACCCGGTCAATGTATATTGTGAATTGAAATATATGGGCCCGAAGCCGGAAACGGCGAAATTATTGGTTGGGTGACCTCGCGCGCTCTATCACTATCAAGAATAAAGTTGGAGTCACGACACAATATACAGATTTTTATTTGTTAGACAATCATTTAATAAACAACTTAAAATAGTTGAATTTAATCATAAATTAACTCATCCAAGAAGCATTGTCAAAACAAAAATGTTTGCGAGGACTTGTTAGATGAGGCGTTTCCGGTGGTCTGTCTTCTGTTTCAATACACTAGTAAGAGGTGAGCGTAAGTCACAGCAGCCACCGAGAAGGAAAGCACCAATGTCAGCCTAATGCCTAAGATGATAATAAAATTAATACCACAGTAAATAACCAACATTTTATTTTCGAAACAATGTGTGTCACAGTCTTATTACAGCTGGAGCAAGAGTCTATTAAAGGGCGTGTTTTTCCTGCTCTCCCCTTCCCATTGGCTGGAAGGTAAAATTCCAGCCAATGGGAAGAGGAGAGGGCGGGACTTAAAAAAAGACACGGAAACGCCCTCGAATCGCGTTCTGGCGGGGAAAGAGTGATTGACAGCCAATCTCTTCCAATGGCTAGCCTCCATTTATGGAGCTAGCAAATGGAAGAGAAGGCGGGACAAAGCCCCACACTGTAGGATCATAAGATTTCGCCTGCGCGAGCACTGCTGCGCAGTGCTACGGCCAGGCGAAACCTAAAAACATTTTAAGGATAAAATTATTACAAATAAATTCATTTGCATGGTTAAAAAGTGTTACTACCACATTTTGATAATACATTTAATACAATGGGTTGTAATTAAAAAAAAAAAACTATTAGGAGGCTACCAATGCCAGGGGAACCCATGCGCCCTTGTTAATACATACGAGTTCTATAGTCATGTTATTGTGAATGTTGTTATTTACTACTTATATTGTGCACAATCATATGGACTCATTGCTGTACTTGCAAGCAACAACTTCATCCCTCCTTTAAACAACCCTCTCACTACATGACACGCATCAGTTCATGAGCACAACCGCTAATGGCCTCACTAGTGTGCTGGGATTCTGAGCTATAAGTGAACCATAGCCAACAGCTTAAGGAGACCCGTGATTCTAGATTTTGTGCACTTCAACCTGGGGAGACGCGGAGTGTAATATGATATTTATTGATATGGTTGAGTGTGGGAATGGACCATGCTGCATTCACAACCCTCTGACTGCTACAGACAGATGAGATGTGCAGCCTGATGGCAACCAAAATAGAAGTAAAAGAATCAGGAAACTCATACAAGACCCTACATGGCATGCCTTGAAGAAGGCCTCTCGGCTCCTACACTGGAAACAACAAATAGGATAAATGCTTCTCACCTATCAGGAATAGTACCGTAGCCCTCATAGCATTTCTAAAAAAACACAGATCTCAAGATCCTGGCAAATTATTTGCCCATATCCAATGTACCTTACCTCAGCAGGATCCTGGAAAAGCAGCAACAAGATAGCTTCAAGAACATGCAGAATTAAACTATCTCCTCCACAGACACTGGTCCTGGTTTGGTTCCCAGAGGAGCACCAAAAAAGCTATTGCCAACGTAATGGAGATGTGCCTCCTCTCAATGGGTGAGGGAAAAAAATATATATGTATATGTAATCACTCAGACCCTTTACTTGTCCTTGGCATGCCACATTTTTGAACCCTTGATTTTGATATATAGGCCAGAAAAGTAGGTACTATCTTATTCTAGGTCCAATCTTTTCCCTCCAACCGCAGTGAATAATTCAGAACAGGAACAACTGAATCTCCTCCTTGCCTGGCACTGTGCTGCAACCTTAAAGGATCTTCCCTATCTTTGCCTCTGCTGTCTCTTGTTCAACAGTCATGAATGACCCTTGGACGATCTTCTTGAGAAATGTCAAGTAAACTTTGAGACGTATGCAGATAATGCATAAGTATATTTCCTGGTAGGCAACTAATCAAACAAAACCTTCAACATCACAGCATGCCTGGCCCATGTCCTCCAATTGTTGAAGATGTGCGACTTCATGAACAAAAGCAAGGCTGAGATCATCTACCCTTCCACAAGCCTGCAGGTCTCTGGACCTTCCTTCGATCCAGAAGACACTGTACACTCGGAGTTGTCATTCATTCCCCATGTCAATGATATCTTTAAAGGTACCGATCTACAACAACCTACTATATAAAATACCCTCTTTACTCCAAAGTGACTACAGGGCAGTGCTAACTATAGCCCTTAGGATTTGGTGCCTGGGTTACTTTCTAAACATTCATTGTCAGTCTACAAAAAAACTGCAAAACTAAGCATCCAGAATTCGTCCTAACTTACTCAAGCCAGACCCGAAGGTATCGGAGCGCTTTACAACATGAATCACTCGTAGGATACATTAAGCAATTTAGTATATACAATGTCCCAAGAAGCATCGCATAATAACGACTTTGAGTGCAAAATGTCACTCGTAAAGTAAGTTGTTGCAGTAGAATGTACAGGGAATATATGACAGTTATCGCAGTAGAATGTACAGGGAACATATGACGCCTCGCTAAGGTAGTCGTAGAGAACCCAATGCCTCATGGCGGGGTTCGACCAGTGAAGGGGAGGCGGGAGGTAGTCATGCGGAGAGTCAGGTAGAGATCATTGATGACAAAGTGTCCATGTGCTACAATGGTTTGTCTTCGGCAACTGGTTTGTAGCTATCCGTTTGGCAGAGATCGGTTGAGGAGGAAGTCCTTGAGTTGCCTTTTGAATTTTATGTAGGAGGGGTTAGTCCTGATGTGGACTGGAAGGGAGTTACATATTTTTGGCGCACTTCCTGCGAAGGATCGATATGCGTTTTTTTGTCTGATAAGGAGTAGAGTGTTTGTACTCCTTAGGGTTCTTGACTGACTAGCCTTCTGGAGTTTAGCAGCCAGGTAGGCGGGTTTCCCTGTGTGCAACACTTTGTGCGTGAGGCAGGCGGTTCTAAAGTTGGCACGGATTTCAACAGGGAGCCATTTAATCTCTCTGAATGCAGGGGAGATGTGATCATATTTCTTTACTCCGGTGACCATTCTGGCTGGTGCATTCAGAGTGGCTCTGAGTGGAGCAAGATAGGAATTTGCTGCTCCTGTGAGGGTTGCAATCCCGTAGTCCAGTCTGGACAGTACCAGGGATTGTGTAGCTTGTTTGAGGTCTCTCGGAGGGATGAAGGGTTTTATTTTGTTGAGTAGTTTAAGGTTGAGGAAGGCGCCCTTTAGGGTGTTTTTGATGTGTTTTTTCATGTCTAGTTTGGGGTCTAGAGTGATTCCCAACGATTTTGCAGAGTCAGCTAGAGTGAGGTTGTGGTTGAGAGCCTCGATGGCTTTTATCCATTCTGTTATTTGGGGGTCTCCTCTTTGTTGGAGATGAGGACGATTTCAGTCTTGTCCTAATTTAGTTTTAAGTGGTTGCGTGAGAGCCAGTGCTGGACTTCTCGTAGAGTGGAGTTCAGTCTGTGGATGTCTTTGATGGAGGAGGTTTCCAGATAAATTTGGGTATTGTCTGTTAATGTATGCGGGTCCTTGCTTATGTAGAGCCTTGTGTGCGTGGGTCAGTATCTTGAATTGGCATCTCTTCTGAACGAAGAGCCAGTGGATTTACCTGAGGTGGGGTGTGATGTGGTTTCATCAGGGAAGGCCAAGGATGAATCTGACTGCGGCATTCTGTATGGTCTGAAGTCTCTGTAGGAGGTGTGTGGTGATTCCTACGTAGAGGGTGTTGCCGTAGTCCTGTCGACTGGGGATGAGGGCCTATGTCACTGTGCTTCTCGTGTTTAAGGGTAGCCACTTGAAGATCTTACGCAGCAGGCGCAGAGTGAGGAAGCAGGCAGAGGACACATCCTTGATGGGTAATTTCAAGGTAAGTTTGTTGTCAATGATGATTCGAGGTTTTTGGCGTAGTTGGAGGGAGTGGGTATGGGTCCTAGGTCTGATGGGCACCAGGAGCCGTTCTATGTGTTGCTGCTGTTGCAAAAGATCAGTACTTTCCACCCTTATTGGACACTTTTTACCTCCTTTCCTGTTCTCCTATAAGCTGGGATAGTGTTCCAATTCCATTCTGTGCTGACGTGGCTAAAAGGTTACACAACCCTCCTAAATGAATGAATAAATCAGGCATTGCATCACATTCCGTACTCTGTGGCAAACTTTCAAATAGTTCAGTGGTCTCATGGTTTTACTAGCGCTCTGAAGCAGCCTCTGGCTTCTCCAATGATATGTGAAAACAATAAAAGGTTAGGAGTGGAATGTGTGTAAAAGATTCTGATCAGATTGGAACAGTCCTTCCAGGTCACATGCCCCTGAACAGAAACAGAAGCAATCCCAGACCTATTTTGGCATAGTTGAGCTTCATCAGTGAGGTACACCTTCGATCCTATGGCATAGCGAGAACAGGACCTACACCTGGGCATTCTCGCCACAGTTAGGGCCTCATACTGATACAACAAAAATGAATTGGTGGAATGCTGGCAAAAGTATCAGCCACATGAAGATGGTCTATTGTGTTATTGCTTACATCGCCCCTCTAGATGGAGACTAACCAAATGCAAATCCATCTGGCCACTACTCCAATTGGAACAGTAGTGCCCAAGCTAGCAAAATACATCTTATCTAAATGCTTATCTAAATGCTAAAGACAACGAAGCAAAACATATTCAACTATATTCCCTGAAAAAATGACTTTTGGAATACAGCATTCAAGCCTAGATGAAATGGTTTCCTTTGATAAAATATTTTTCCACTCCTTTTTCTCCTGCCACCCCAGACAAATATCTTAGAGGTAAAGATTATAAAACTGTCCCAAGTGAAAGGCACTGCTGTCTGTTTGCCAGTTTAGAATCACACAGCTTGTGTGAATTGCATAGTGCATTTCTTTGTATTGCCTTGTTATTTTGTACTCGTTTAAATATCAAGTACAGCTCTTTTTACTTTTTTGTCAGGCATAGAATAGGTTAACACGCCGCACTCTCAAGCTGTTAACATTGCATAGTAACTATTTACTTTACTAGCAATTATATTATGATAACAATCCACATAGGCGAGATAAAGAGATCCAGCCACCCAGCTCAATTTAAAATAGCAAAGTCTCTTCAATTACCCATCCATACAAATAACATCCAACTCTCGGTAGTCCATGCAAAGTTGATATTCACCATTCGGTATTGATATAAATAATATAGTAGCCCCTGCATAAGAAACTGGACGGTAAATAAATTCTTTGGCTACATTTTCTTCAAGATATTTCTTTATACTGGGTCATCCTCAGGGTTAAAGGGAAATGTATCCATGCTGAATTTGAGCTCCTGATTGGAAATCAATGGCACAGTCTTATATGCATTCAGGAAGCAATTTGTTTTCTCTCTTCTTGCTAAACAAATCTCAAAAATCAAGATATGCAAGAGGTACATCTGGTTCTTCTAGTTGTTCATGAAAAGAAAACCCTGTTAAAAGAGTTGTTTAAAGTGTACTTCAGTCTGTAACCAGCATTTCTATTTGCAGTATTCCAATATAATGTTGATATTATTTTTGCAAGTTGATTTGAGAACTGTGTGTTCCTAACCATGTGGTTCCAAGTACTATAGGAAACATTGAACAGGTAATAACTTTGAATGTTAAAGATTCAATTTGCCCATTTTACGTAGCAGTCAATAAAGGTTTTGTTATCAAAGTATATCCTCAGACACCAAGGGTGTTTCATCAATTTCAAGAATGGATTCCACTAAAGTCTTCTGAATAAGTGAAACTCCATGCTATTTGCAACATTCTTCGCCAATGAAACATTCAATCACTCCACAATCTATTAATGCTATAGTCTTCGATGGATCCAGAGGAATTATGATAGTAAGTCAAAGATTAAATGAGTTTGCTTTACAGCAAATACTATAGAAGTAGAGAGGCTTTCCTCTGGCTTCCTTTTCATGGACAAGTATGTAAGTTTCCCTGCAAAAAGCGCACTTTTGTATGAAGTATCACCATTGCAACAAAGATAAGTACATTTTTAAAAAAGTTTATGTCAGTTCTGTCTACTCAGGTGAGAAAGCTCTATATACTGAGCCAATCTTTATTGGTCGTCCATCTGCTTCCATTTCTGATGTATTCAGCACGGTAACAATGTTTTTCTCGATTCTTCTGGATCACTGTTGAGAATGGAGCATTAAATAAATTAGGTCATCATACTCCATAGCTGCAAATTATAAAATGCAGCAGCTGTTGCCTCATTGATCCAATTGGCTTCACTTCAAGCTTCTTGAAGTCACCGACGTGAGTAACAATTTCTATTTTTCCTATTTTCCTTGCAGTAATGTCAGTAGCCCTAATGAGTGTATTGGGAGGTCTAGAACTGATTACACATCTTGGCTAAGCTATTCAGAAAAGTTTGGAAATTATGTAGTATTGGACTGTTCCCGTTAATTAAGACATGGCCCTAATAAAGACTTCTAAATATGAGAGAGTAAATTACACTTTTGCCATTTCCATAGGTAAGATTGAGATCTTTTTTTAGAATGGAGATCAAACTTGGAACGGCTGTGGTTACGCAACATCTTCTTTGGAGGCACCACTCTCTTTGCTGGATTACATACCCTCATCCCTGTATTACCTGTTGCTGTTATCTCTCTAATTCTTGTAGCATGTTCTGACTAAGAAATGGTATTAGGAACTGCTGTTCCCAATTCTTCTGAGTTATGAAGATAGTCTCCACACCCACCGATAATTTTATTGGGCTATCCACAATATAAAGGTAAGGGGTTGAGGACTCAAACGAAAAAAGTATTTATAGCAATATTAGTTGCTAGATTAATCAATATCGCATACTGGAAGTCACACAATTTCTCAGTTTAAGTTGAATAGATGAAAAAATAAATATTTTAATTAGTATCTGATTCTCTAGTTACATTACGCAAGGGAAAAGGGTTTTATTAGATCATTCTCTTCTAGAAGGTAAGGGACAAAGTGTCAGTCTTCTAGAAAACCATAAACTGGCTTTTATGAAGTGTATGGATTACCATACCTCACTATTTAGCAACAGTATATTAATTCCACCTGTATCTCGATCTTATAATTATTTGTACGTTATTATGCTAATAACTTACCATGAAATAACACAACATAAAGAATTTTAAAAAGCAAACAACAAGCGGTCCCACACTGCACTTCCTGCTTTTAGTGCTATGTGGTCGAAGTGCCAAGGGTCTAAAAAGTGAGGGGTGAAACATCACATATGGGAAAGATGGGAGGGTCGTCCACTTACAGCCCTACCAAATACCCCATAGCAGGTTTTAGAGAAACGCATTTTAATGTGGTGGTCTGCATCACCGCATTAAAATGCATTATCATGCATGTTAGCGCTTGTTCTCCACCTGCGCGCATGCCTCGCTGAGCCAGTAGAAGTAAGCCAATAGTAACCGTGACCGCCGGTTACGGCAGCATGGCGTCGGAGAACTAGGACAGTTTTCTTTATTTGTCCACATGTGGAGTGCAATATCCAATGCAGAACTGGGCATGCAACATGACCACTAATTTAAGGGAGAAAAAATGCACATAACGAATCAAAAAAATTAGATGTTTTAATGTATACCGTGACTGTAGAGTGTCACTGCTGGTGCTGTGCTCAGCTGTGTGTGCCATTGAACATCACTTACGTATGCAGTCAGATCAGCATTTTAAAGTTATTTAGCAGCTGAGTGAGCTCTCTGAGTTGCAGCCCGACTCGCCGCTCAGCGCTTCCTGACAAAAAGAAAAGCCTAGACATTAAATCAGAGGAGCTGAAGGGCCAGAGGTGAGGCCTGATGATTTCTCATTGCACCAATGGCTTCCCAAGAAGGAACATTTTACAACTTGCCTATGCCACTAACTCTGATGCACTCCTGTGGTGTGTATTAACTCAGTACCTGAAGGGGCAAGTAAAGCCAGTGTTCATAGCTGCTCAGACCACGTCACTGCTGCCTGTCTGTCTTGTGGCATGTAGTTCCTTCAGTAATTGTCAATAGAATACGTGATTTTTCCGGGGTGGCTCCTTCCCTATTGCTGTTATTCCAGGAAAAGGCGCCACCTTCATGCCACTGACAGTGACCTTTCCTTTTTGTGGTACCCAGCATGATTCTGAATGCTGCCAAAGTATCATGAGCGCCGGCATGATGATCACCGATGTAACAGTGCTGATACCAGCAACCCCCCCTGCGTAGCAGTAATTGGTCGCACCGCACAAAATAATCAGTCCACCAAAATTTTGTTGGAAAACAGTGTGCTGCAGGTTTATTTCATCCATGAAGTTTGCCAATGTGGTGGGTTAACTTACTGGCGATCCAAGGGCAGGTAGCGGTGACTGACCTAAGCTGCCCTGCCTGCCTGATGAGCTAAACTGCACCATGGCCAACCCAATCGGTGCTACTATTTATGTGGGAATTATCCCCCTTAAATACCATAAATACCATGGACCATCAGTCCATAACTTTACTCATGCCTTTTTAGGGGCGGAGTGTTGCAAGGCAAGCTCCCAGTTGCTCCAGCTTACAACCGCCCGCAGGACTAGCAGGGGTAAATATCACTTACAACGCAACTTTTACGTCGTAATGCTGTTACAACGCAGCTATTACAACGCAGGATCCATTACAACGCATGGCATTACAACGCATGGCATTACATCGCAGATACTATTACAACGCATACCATTACATCGTAAGTATTGGTAAGTATATAATTTATTTTAATTTTATTTAATATTATATAAATGATTTAATTAATATTAATTATAAATAAAAATAAATAAAAATATTTATTTATGATTTTAATATTAATTATAAATTAATATTTATTATTTTAAGTATTATAAATTAATATTTATTATTTTAAGTAATTTTTTAAATAAATATGAGTATAGGAGTATATGTATAGGTGTTTGGGGGTACAGGGTGTTTTTAGGTTTCAAGGTAGGGTTTGGGTTTTGGGGTACAGGGGTGTTTTTAGGTTTCAGGGTAGGGTTTGGGTTTTGGGGTACAGGGGTGTTTTTAGGTTTCAGGGCAGGGTTTGGGTTTTGGGGTACAGGGGTGTTTTTAGGTTTCAGGGCAGGGTTTGGGTTTTGGGGTACAGGGGTGTTTTTAGGTTTCAGGGCAGGGTTTGGGTTTTGGGGTACAGGGGTGTTTTTAGGTTTCAGGGCAGGGTTTGGGTTTTGGGGTACAGGGGTGTTTTTAGGTTTCAGGGCAGGGTTTGGGTTTTGGGGTACAGGGGTGTTTTTAGGTTTCAGGGCAGGGTTTGGGTTTTGGGGTACAGGGGTGTTTTTAGGTTTCAGGGCAGGGTTTGGGTTTTGGGGTACAGGGGTGTTTTTAGGTTTCAGGGCAGGGTTTGGGTTTTGGGGTACAGGGGTGTTTTTAGGTTTCAGGGCAGGGTTTGGGTTTTGGGGTACAGGGGTGTTTTTAGGTTTCAGGGTAGGGTTTGGGTTTTGGGGTACAGGGGTGTTTTTAGGTTTTAGGGCAGGGTTTGGCTTTAGGGATAATTAAATTATATTTACCATTTTTAAATTAAATGAAATATATTTAATAAATTAAATTAATTATTTTACATTAATTACATTTTTAATTAAATTAAATTAATTACAATTTTTATTATATTTACATTTATTAAATAGATATTATTTTATTAAATTAATCACAATTTTTAAATGTCTTTTAATTAAATTATTAAAAAAAATTTAATTACAATAAACTAAATAACATTTTAAAAAAAAAGTCAACTTACCTATATTTACGATGTAATGCCATGCGTTGTAATAGCACCTGCGATGTAATGCCATGCATTGTAATGACATCCGTTGTAATGGATCCCGCGTTGTAAAATCTGCGTTGTAACGGAACGCGTTGTAAAATAACGCGTTGTAACATCATAGATCCCTAGCAGGGCACCAACGTTTTCATCCAGGGTCCAGTCGTAAAGACTCCGGGGGTTTGTTATAAGGTACCCCGATTGTGCTCCTGAAAAGGCTACCGCTATGTACCAATCAGCCTTCAGATCACCCTGTAACTCCGCCAGTGCCCAGGATGTGGTCGCCGTCATATCCAGGGCCCCCCCACCATGGCAGGCTTCTTGCAATCTTCAGTTAACAGTCCTTCTAGCTGGACAATTCCCATTCTACCTCCAACAGGTGTGCCCCGTCCCCATCAGGGGTACCATGTGGTGTTTGCACTAATGAGGCCTGCCTCATTTACCAAGCCCTTCTTATTCTATTTGATTTCGAATTAGAGTTAAACCAAGCCCTCCTGCTTGGTGGGCATGTACATAGCTTTATTTACCTCTCCGTAGGAATGTTTGATGGCCTCCCCAGAAGTTTGGACCTACTGTTCTCTGTTTTAACCACAATTCCAAGTGATGTCCTTATGGTCTCCTCTGTGCCAATATGGGCCCTCTGATTAGGGGTTGACTGAGCCCTGTCTTTACCACTCACTGCCAAGGCCCCGAAATCAGGATTTGCTGGTAAGCGGGCAGTGGCATACTGTACGTACAGTGCTTTTCTATATTCGACACCCGGAGCCGGAATGGAGCCGCTGGCGCCTCTTAAGTCGGTTGGCTCTTGACTTTTCAAGGTAGGATTACAAGGCATTAAAAAAAATACAAACTGTTAACATTTGTTCATGGGCCACATAAAGCCATCTGTATCATATAACTTTCTGTTTTCGTTATTTTACTTATCAGTCAGGGATCATCAAGAGCAGCTCTAAAGCACGTTTAAAGTGCTTTCTTCATTATACCTGGAGTTGTAATGTGGGAGAAAATACTGGCTTTTTGTGATTTTTTTTCTAATGTTCTACGGGCTGGTACAGTAAAATGCAAGTTTTTGGTTGCTCAAATGAGTGTTTTTTATGATATATATGTTTTCCTGGGCTTCATTACTTGATTTTGCTCACGAGAAAGTGTCAATTATAGTCGTTGAATGTCACTCACAGTGAAAAAAAATGTAATGTCACACATACTTAATCTGAAACCATGGCAGTTTATGCACTTATCCACTTATATATGGTTTCTTCTGCAAGTCTGAAGAAACGTGTTTAACGGAGCTTGCTTATTGAACCCCCCAGAAGAGGACAATCTTATTTACTTTAATATATTTAATTCAGGAAAGTTTCAACAAAAATATGTTCACAGTTTAGACCGAAGGCAGCACAGGAGGCATTGAGTATCTCCGAGAACTCCCATGTCTGTGTGTTGTTTGTTCACGTGAGCGCGCTTGACAAATGTTTCTTTTTCCGATTGGAAAACCAGCGGGGATTTGCCAGCCCTGCTGCTTGATCCCTCGATTGTCTTGCAAGTGCGTTTTGTTTGGTGTGCTCGAAAGGGTGAAGGCTGAAAGGATTATCTACCGTTCCCCTAACAATGATAAGAGTAATTTATAATTGTATCACCAGCTCACTGGTGGCCTCGAGCCGCCAGCAAACCACTCAGACCACAATCCCATCTGCCTGCTTCAGTACAAAGGGGTAACATTGAGCAGGCGGGGAAGTAGAGGGGACTATACTTAAAATAAAATAAAAAACACGAGCTTTGTATTGTTTTGGAGTTCTGGGGGTGAGAACGGAAGGCGTCTGTCCCTCTTGTCCCTGCAGGCTAAGGGAGGCAATAGCACTTCCGGGGTCATGTTTCAGGGTGATGAATAATGAATGACACATCGGGCACACACTTGCCGGTAACAAGGACAGAGCGTCTGGTTATTTTAGCTTCTTATCTGGGTTTCCTGCTCTTCATCACGTCAACAAAATGCAGCAAGCTGTCAGGTTGTGGAAAGAGTTCTAGTGTGCTCTTGCCAGAGTTGCCCCCCACTCCAGTCAAATTCTATTACAGGACCGGAGGCTTCAGATTATGCTTCTCAATCTTTACTGCATAAAACACAGCAGCCAATGAAAATGTATATTTTCAGTAAACAATAACAATAAAACTTCATTACCCATGAACACCCATGAGTATAGGCACGCCCCCACAGTCCATAAGAACCCCTTGCGTGCTCCCATCATCCTCTTTCTTTGCTGCTCAAGCCAGAGTTAAGTGCACCTTCCCTGTTCCCTCACTCTGCTTGTTGGTTTGGGGGTGCTTGGGAGACTGTTGTATAAATATTTGGATTGAGGCGGGTCGCTCCGCTGCTTGATTGAGGACATACGTTTTATATGGTGTACTTATTGGTGTTATTTAGCCTGTCGTGGTGTTTTGGGGTTTTTTGTAGTGCGAGGCGGATCGCGAGCGCTCACCTTGCGCTGCGCTCGTCTTGGGCCGGCTTTGCCTCAGGCAGCTCCCGCTGTGGAGCGCGCGTCCAGCGCTATCAGGACGGTCTCTGACCGGCGGGGGGCCGCCGCGATCATCAGTTGGGCCCGTTTCACCGGCAGCCTGAGGGCGCACAGGAGCTCCCTAATGCGCCCTGTGTAAAGGCCGGGTGGCTCACGGCCGACGCGCGCGCCCAAAAACGCTGCTCAATTGGGCTGCTTTTTAGTAGCTTTTGGTAGCGTTTTGGGCGGCGCGCCTCAGCACGTTCCCCAGGCTTACTGGAACGCGCGTTTTCTCGTTCCACACACCGGCTGGCCCCTCGTTTTACCGCCAGTGCTGGCTGTATTAATCCAAGGTCCAGAGTGAGCACACACTCTTTATATATTTGGGACCTAGGTCTTTGACCTTGCTGAATACAGCTTTGCTGAGGGGGTTTGGGTACAGTTGCCTGATTTTCTACCTTATTGTGTGCAGTGGGCTGACCCCCCCCACCACCCCCTACACCTGCCTCAGTAGTATCTTATCAAAGAGTAAGCATGGAAAATTGGGTTAAATACCCCGAAGAAGGGGAGGCAGATGGGGAGGATAATAATGACGGGCAGCAGGAAGCTGTTCTTGAGGACAATATTGTCGAAGCTTTGGATGCCTCGGTCCAAGCTTCAGTTGAGAGAGCAATGGAGACGAAGGTCCCCCAGACTGTGCAGCAAGCACTCGCAGTGGCCCTGCGCCCCATTCGCAAGCAGTTAGAAGGCTTTGCTAAGCGCCACGGATATGACAAGAGTAGGAAGCAGAAGCGTGCTACTCCCTCTACCTCTACTTCCATTTCTGACGAGCGCCAAATGTGGCCACATGCACAATCCATGGCCTCATTGCCGACTTGTGACGTCCCGACTGACCATCGTTCTGGGGGCAAGGCGAAGAGTAAACGCCAGATCGTGATAGACACGGATACTACCACCACTAATACAGATACCAATACGGACACTGATACCTCGGAGGAGCAGCCTCCTCCCCCTAAGAAGGCCAAGCCGGCTTCCAAGTCAGTGGAGGACAAAGCCTCTAAGGCTTTCCACTTTGACCCTTCGGACATCGTTCATCCCCGGTCTTCGGACTGGGTTCCGCCGGCGGACGTCTCTGATTATATTCATGACCACCTCCGGAAGAGCTTCACTCGGGAGGTGCGCAACCGACTGCGGTCGGAATGCCCGCGTCCAGATATTCCGGACTGTGTCGTGGACACACCGGAAATAGACGGAAGTATGCTGACATTCCTAAAGAAATTTTCCAAGGATCCTAAAAGAGGGCTTGACAGGGCCTGGCGGGGCTGTCAAGACAAAATGCTTGATGTCATTGGGCCCCTGGCGAAGACCCTAGAGATGGCCTTAGCGGCCAAGGAAGGGGCGACTCCTGTGGATCCGGACATCTTGGCTGAGTGGACTCAGCGCGCCATTTGCTTTCTGGGTAACGCGAATTGCGCTGTCTCTTCGGAGAGGCGCAAGTCCTTACTAATGCGCATGGACAGCAATTTAACGGAACTGGCGGAGGCAGAACCGGGCCCTCTGGCCGGTGGGTGTCTCTTTGGAGACAGGTTCGTGAAGGATGTCACCAAGTATGTTGGCACCTTCACCGCATTGGATAAGGCCCAGAGTGGTATTAAGCGCGCCCTCACGCAGGGTGTTTTCAACAGGGCCGGGCGAGGCGGGGGTCGCTCGTCAGGCCGAGGGTTCCAGAGAGGCTCCCAGAGAGGTGATTTTGGCCGCGGCGAGTGGGACTCTACCCGCGGAGGAACCTTCTATCCATCACGAAGAGGCTTCAACAAAGGCCGTTTCCAGTCGGGAAACAACAGGGCGAATTTCAAGGCCCATCAAAGTTCCGGTGAGTCTGACAGATGTGTCTTTCCTTCCATTGGGGGGTCGCACGCAGCATTGTCTGCGACAATGGCAAGTGTTAACTCAAGATGTTTGGGTCTTGCAGACTATTCAGGGGTTCAGGCTGGAATTCTACTCTCCTCCTGCGCAAGCGTTCCCCCCGCCACCTCTCCATTTTTCCCAACTAGATCACAGTTTTATAGAGGCAGAGGTGGCAGACTTGCTGAGGAAGGGCGCGATCGCTTTTTGCCAGAGAAGTCCTCGCGGCTTCGCCAGCAATGTCTTTCTGGTCCAAAAGAAGGGAGGTGGCAACAGGCTTGTACTCAACCTCAGAGATTTCAACCAGTATCTGGTGTACAATCATTTCAAAATGGAGGGTATCCACATGTTAGCGGATTTGTTACAAGAAGGAGATTGGTTAGTGCGGTTAGATCTGAAAGATGCATATCTTTCTATTCCAATTTTTCCTCCACACCGCAGATTCCTGCAGTTTCATTGGAACGGCCGGTGGTACGAGTATTTAGCTCTTCCTTTCGGTCTCTCCTCGGCTCCCTGGTGTTTCACCAAGGTCATGAAACCAGTGGTAGCCTTCCTCAGAGAGAGGGGAGTGCGCATGATCATTTACCTAGACGACATTCTGATCATGGCACAGAACCGGTCAGTGTTGCAGCAACACTTGACCATGACTATTTCCTTGTTGCAAAGCCTGGGGTTTGTGATAAATCTAGCGAAGTCAGTGGTGACCCCGGCTCAGATGATAGATTTTCTGGGGTTCACGATCAACTCCCTCACAGCGCAGCTGCATCTTCCGCAGGCGAAGTTGAGGGAGCTGAAGAAGGAGATCAGGAAATTACTGGACAGTCAATTGGTCACGCTCAGAACCCTGGCCAGGATTGTAGGGGTTCTAGCGTCGTCAATTCAGGCGATATTCCCGGGTCCTTTACATTACAGGGCCCTCCAACGCCTGAAGATCAAGCACCTTCAGAAGGGTCTCTCATATACGGACTCGGTCCCGCTTACGGACGTGGTTCGCCACGAACTCCAATGGTGGCTAGGCCACGTGGATGCCTGGAACGGCAGAGCGATCTTCGGGTCGCGACCGGATGTGATAATCGAGTCGGACGCCAGCAGATGGGGCTGGGGCGCGCGCTGTGGAGATGTTTCCACAGGCGGCAGATGGTCATCTCAGGACCTGGAACTTCACATAAACTGTTTGGAATTACTGGCAGGATCGTTCGCGGTCCGCACGTTATCCCCGAAGCAGACGTCATGTTGCATCCTCCTGCGCCTGGACAATGTGTCCGCAGTGAGGTATATCAACAAGTTGGGCGGCACGAGGTCGTCTCTTCTTGTCCAGATAGCCAAAGAGTTTTGGCATTACTGTCTACAGAACCAGATATCAGTCATAGCAGAATACATTCCGGGTCAGGCCAACCAAGTGGCGGACTGGCATTCCAGACACTTGAGGGATTACAGCGACTGGAAGCTGCTTCCCCAGGTCTTTCTCTGGTTACAGGCGATTTGGGGTCCTTTCCAGACGGACCTGTTCGCGTCCAGGTTGACGTACCAACTTCCCCAGTTTTTCAGCTGGAGACCAGATCCGATGGCAGCGGCGACGGACGCCTTCCTTCAGGATTGGTCGGTGGGGACCCAGTATGCTTTTCCCCCCTTCCTGTTGATTCCCAGGGTAATGACTCATGTGATTCGACAAGCGGCGGAAATTGTCATGGTGACTCCGTGGTGGACGTCACAAGCGTGGTTTCCCAAGTTGTTGCAGTGGAGCTGCGACCGCCCCCGGCTACTGCCGGACTTGAAGTGGTTGTTGCAGGGCCCTCGTCAGGAACAGCACCCGTTGCTGTTGGAGGGCAGGTTATCCCTGATGGCATGGAGGCTTTCAGGGAACAGTGGCAAATGCCAGGAATTTCGGACAAGGCTGCTGACTTTATCAAGCAGGCTTGGGCACCTTCCACCAGGAAGCGATACTCCGCTGCCTGGAAGAACTGGGTGGATTGGTGCGTGGGACGACGTCTGGATCCCGTGGGGGCAGAGTTATCCCAAGTGTTGAACTTTCTATCCGAGAAGGCGGAGAAAGGCCTAGCGTATCGTTCGGTCAACAACTTTCGCTCAGCCATCTCGGCGGGGCATGCCCAAGTGGACGGTAGGCCAGTGGGCATGCATCCGGTGGTTTGTAAACTGTTGAAGGGCATCAGGGTGGCCAACCCTCCCAAACCCAAGTATACGGGTTTGTGGGATGTCTCAGTTGTAATCTCTTTGCTTGACAAATGGCCGGTTAATTCCCTCCTGTCCAGGAAGCAGTTGTCGGCTAAACTAGCCTTGTTGCTTTGCTTATCATCTTGCAGAAGATCCTCAGATGTCAGAGCGCTCGACGTAACAGGTAGAGTGTTTACCCCGGAAGGGGTTTCGTTTCATATTACAGGTCGTACTAAAACATTGTCTAGGCATATATCTTATAATGCTTTTCCTGCAAATGAAAAACTGTGTGTGGTCCAATGTTTGAAGACCTACGAGGCATGTACAAAGGCCTTGCGGCCGCAGGGCTGTTCACAATTGTTGATTGCTATTCAAAAGCCCTTTAAACCAGTGGCGGCTGCCACTATTGCTAGATGGCTTCGGTTCATTATGAAGGAAGCTGGTGTTGATACAAATATTTTTGGTGCTCACTCAGTTAGGGGCGCGATGGCGTCCAAGTCATATGGTTTAGGATCCAGTATCCAAGATATTATGCATTGTGCAGATTGGTCCTCTGATTCAACGTTTAAGACGTTTTATTACAAGCCGGTGGGAGATATTACTTCTGTGGTATTTAATCAGCGTTAAACTAGCATAATCTGAAGCCTCCGGTCCTGTAATAGAATCAAAAATTTGCTAGCATTCGCGACAAGAATTTTCAATTCTATTAAGGACACGGAGGCGAGGATTATCCCACCCGGCTTAATGTACTGTATGTATTAAGCTTACCCACCCTTTTATGCAAGGATTACGGGGTGTTATTTCCTTTATTTCAGGATCTGATAAGAAGTCGGATTGATCGACTCCGGAGGTCAGGATGTTCCGCCTGAAGATGTTCTTCCACGTTGGAGGATTGTGACTGTTCAAGTTTTGTTGGACTTGTTTCGCCTCAAAGAAAGAGGATGATGGGAGCACGCAAGGGGTTCTTATGGACTGTGGGGGCGTGCCTATACTCATGGGTGTTCATGGGTAATGAAGTTTTATTGTTATTGTTTACTGAAAATATACATTTTCATTGGCTGCTGTGTTTTATGCAGTAAAGATTGAGAAGCATAATCCTCGCCTCCGTGTCCTTAATAGAATTGAAAATTCTTGTCGCGAATGCTAGCAAATTTTTGATTCCTCATTGCTTTGAGAAAATAATTTCTGCGTCGGCCTACACACCCACTATTGCCCCCTTGTGGACAGAATGAGAAATAATGATACGTAAGACAGTGGCATTTTATTTGGTTAATTTGAAACTTACTAAAATCCAAATGTGATATAATAAAATATTATTATTAATTGTGTTGTTATTATTTACGTTAGCTTTATTAACATTATTTCAATGACGTGTATCGATTGTTTTACTGAAGCATTGGAAAAGTGTAATGAACGTTTTGGTGTTTATGGTTTTGTTTTGACAGATGCTCTTTCTTTTTCCCCAGGCTTCTGCATGTGAATAATATTCCTGTTTATCACTCAATTGAATCCAGTTTTTTTTAAGGCCTGACTTGACAGCACAGCTGTTGCCGGACCATATGTGATCAACAAAAGAAGAGCTTTAAGGCACTGCTGAGAGAGGGGGTTTGGCCTGTCCCACCTGGTGACTCCCTTGTTTACAGCGCTCGGCTGGCCAAAAGTTTAGTAGTACCCCTGAAAACAAGCATTGGCAAGGCCAAGTAGGCCTTACGCCCATGGCTTACTAGCTCTGCCAATGAATTTGGCTGTAGCTATGGTGTATCTGCAAAAAGCATCAGAAAAAAAAGGATGACAAATAGTGCGATGACTTATGCATCCACATGTGTCACACCATACATGCATGCACATACCGCATGATACAACCACCACTTGGAGCAGTAAAAAAAAGAATATATATACATTTGTAAAAATGTGTATTTAAAACGGAGCGGCCCGGCAGCAAATGGCAGCTGCTAGGTCATGCAAAAAAATGAAAGGAGTGGGGGAACAAGGAGGAGTAGAAGAGGACGCTAAAATGATGGCAGCAAATGCCAATTAGCAGGCCTGGAAAAAATTCAATGAAACATGTTAAATGACACTGACATGAAGGGTGGGGGAAGAGCAGTCTTAACTCATGGCACATGCTGGGCAGTTGCCTGAGGGCCCCACGAGCATAGGGGCCCCATGCCGACCAGAAGTTAAAACTCTTATTTTCAGTTAAACAATTTTAGGTCGAGCCTGGGCAGCGCATGCGCTGCTCTGCGAGCCATGCTGTATTGAGTTAGGGATGTGAAGCCCCTCCCACTCTCCGTCCATATTTTTCATTGGCTTCTGTTGTCCTTGTAAATGCTGGTTTCTGATTCCTTAATTGCCTTGTTAGTCCCTCCTTAGTACCGCCTTGTTGTCATTTGGCCCTTTTACTTCTGTTGCAACACGGTATGTTGGAATTTGTCTGTAAGCACTATTTTCTTTAATGGGTTTTGCCCTACTGCAGGTGCGATATGCTTTCCTTACATTCGGCGCGCCATGCGTGCTTTCACTTTCAAAGCAGCCGGACAATGACAGGCACTTGTTTGCAATGCCATAAGTCTCGCATTTACAAGAGTTGAGCTATTGGCATTGTAAATGCCACTAGCTTAAAACTCTTGCAAGTGCAAGACCTACGGCCTTGCAAATATTTTTGTTTATTGTCAAAGCCCCCATGACGAACTTTCACGTGCATGAAGGCCGCACTCCTTTCTTTAGAAGAGCAGTGTCTAAGGAAAGGTGTGCAGCCGCTACTAAAGTGAAACCGCTGCATGGGGGCTTTTACAAAACAAAAGCATTTGTTTGACGAGCAGAGGCTTTTTTGGGGGGAAAAGCCCCCATGCCGCAGTTTCACTTTAATAGCGGCCGCGCACCCTTTGTTAGACACTGCTTTTTTAAAGAAAGGGGTGCGGCCTTCATGCATGTGAAAGTGCGGCATGCGGGTTTTAACAACAAAAAAGTATTTGCAATGCCATAGGTCTAGCATTTGCAAGAGTTTAAGCTGTTGGCATTTACAATGCCAATAGCTCAAACTCTCGTAAATGTGAGACCTATGGCATTGCAAATGCTTGTTGTTCCTGTGAGTGTTTGTGTAGGCAGGGCTCACTACACTGCTTTGCCCGGGGACCTATAATGCTGTTTAGATGGCCCTGGGAAAGTTGAGCAACTGAGGAGTGGGTGGGGGAGAAATAAACACATGTGAATAATGAGAAGTGATTGTGGAGAAATGGAGTAGAAATGCAAAGGGGGAAGGAAAAAAAACAAGCATTTGCAGTGAAATAGATCTCACATTTGCAAGAGTTTAAGCTATTGGCATTGTAAATGACAATGCCTTTTATTTATCTGTTTTGCTAATTTACACAAATAATTGGCATTATCATTTACAAAGCCAATAGCTCAAACTCTTGTAAATGCGAAACCTATTCAAAGAAGCGGCTGCCATGGTCCTGGGCTGCTTGGAAAGCGAAAGTACTCATGGCGCGCTGAATGTTGCAGGAAAGCCTGGCCTACCTGCAGTAGGAGAAGCTCATTAAAGAAAATAGTGCTTACAGACTAAAAAAGACGTACCGTGTAACAACCAAAGTAAAAGGGTCAGTCCTTATTGGAGGTTACAAATGAAGACAAGGCGGTACTAAGGAGGGACTACCAAGCCTATTAACAAATCAGAAGCCAGCATTACGAAGGGCAATGACACAAGCCAATGACAAATATTGGCGGGGAGTGGGCGGAGCTCCTATTCCATACTCCAATACAGCATGCCGCAGAGCAGTACATGCGCTGCCCGGGCTCAACCTAAAAACACAAACAGCAGGGTTGACGAGGCAATGGACAAGTTGGGGTGGGGTAGGAGGGAGCAACATGAAGCTTGCGGTGTGTGTATTTGAGTGGGG
Organism: Lissotriton helveticus; assembly: GCF_964261635.1. Taxonomy (NCBI): domain Eukaryota; kingdom Metazoa; phylum Chordata; class Amphibia; order Caudata; family Salamandridae; genus Lissotriton; species Lissotriton helveticus. The sequence continues at coordinate 418,838,111 of NC_136057.1, forward strand.
AAGCAGCACACGATGTAAAGGGTAAAGAAACAAATGCGCCCTCATGGAATGCCGAATAAAAAATAAAAAAGTAGTTCACTGAGTGTAAGTAGTGGAAGGATGCAAATCAGACAATCAAAAGGATGGAAAGAAGCTATGCTCCAGGGAAGGGACAAACAAAAAAAGAAGAAGCAAAGCCATCAAATAAAAAGCAAGCAAATGAGAGTGACAAGAAAGCCAGTGTGACTTTTTGGAGTGGTCCCCAAGAGCTCTTCCAACAAGAGACATTAAAAAGCTGTCTGTACTTGAGACCTAAAAAGTGCTTGTATTGCAGTTTTTGCTTTGTGGAAAAGCTAAGGCTCAATGCAGCTGGACAGAGTTGATTATGGTGACAAGCCAGTGCGCAAGGCTATGTGCTGATTTACAATCAGCATTTAAGAGTGGATTGTTATTATACTGTGTTAAAGCCTGCAGAAATATACTTTGTTATATTGATTCTCACAGATCATTGTAGTAGGCAAGGAATTTAGGGTCTAATTAAGACTACAGCGGTCCATGGGACTGCTGCAGTCGCGTTCCGAGCACCCCCGCACTGGCGGTCCGACCGCTGTCTTCTGCATGTGGTGGTGGGGCCACCACAGGACTGCCACAATCGCTGGGGATCAAGGATCCCGCGGCGTTGGCACAGCAGTCTGAAGCTGCAATATGCTGGCTGTGCCGCTTAGGCACCACAAAGCATATTATGAGTTCCCTCACTGCTCTAGTTTTCATGGCAGTGAACCAGCTATGAAAAGGGTGGCAGTGAGGAAACTTAAGGGCCCTAACACAGCCCCCTGTCACCTCTGTGCATGGGGGTGCATGCAGGGGGACACATGTTATGCCCGCTGTATTTTTGCACCACCTATTCCTGCACAGAAAGACATATGCACAACACTGTGAATTTCTTCCCTCGCAGGAACCGGTTGCGTCCGTCTCACGGAAGTGCGTCTGAAGCACATCTTTGTGTTTTAGATACGCACCTCCATGGTATTGCCGCAGCAGGACTACCCGACCTGGATTACACTCGCAATCCAGCGGGCTGTCTGACTACGGGTTTGGCGGTCTTCCAGGGGTTGCTGGCGTGGTGGATCACTGGACGACCGCTGAAATCGTAATCATGCCCATAGTGTTGGTCACCCCCTTTTACAAACCCTGGGGGTAGCAGATTTGGATTGTGATAACTCTTGTTAGGCCCTCTTTGGGTGCAGTGTATATCATTTTGTCAACTGTAATTTTGTACGTATTTATAATTTTATGCCAGATGTTTTTGTTGTGGGATAGCTCATGCACTGAGCGACAGTGATCTCGGTCTATTCTAGGCTTAGGGAAAATGGCTTTCTGGGAATATGTTGGGCAGGGTAGTGTCGTGTGTGGTTCTGTCTTGCAAATTCTGAAGCCCAAAAGAGCTGGAAAAAGGAAATGCAACATGACTGAAAGTTTAAAAAAAGACCCACTATGATGCGGCCAGCACTGACCATGACATAGCACTGTTTGTTTATGCTGGTGAGAAAGCGGGGTGGGAGGCATCCACACCCTCTTTGTCACATATCCTTCCTCCCTCTGAGATGTCTCCTGCCCGCCCTCCTGCCAGTAATAAAAAAAAAGGCTATGAGATGGCCAGCATGGCTAAAAAACATTGACAAAGCTAATAGCTCACGTAGGCAAGACCTTTTGGCATTTCCATTTTATAATGAATATTGAAAGGAGCCCAGTAGTCAGCCTGAACTGCCAGGCCAAGTCCCTACTGATCTGGAACACAAGCAATCCAAGAGTAGTTTCTCCCTGACTGGGTCTTGTCAGTTGGGTGCATCTTTACTCCTGTGGCACATTGAGCAAGGCAGTTCAGGATGGGTTGTTCCTGTTGGAGCATTTTTAAGAGTGGTTTGCATATGGCTGGGCCCAAACTGAGGTAGCAAGGTTGGCAATAGAAAAATAGGTTGGAATGCTATCCAAGCGCTCTCCAGTGGTTAGACTTATTGCAAGCGTTCCTCCCATCACCTTTTGTCGGAGAGAAGTGGAATGGGCCTGCTGGGACAATGAGGAGTCAAGGGACCTGCTCTGGGCCACCAAGCACCAACATCCATTCAGAATGTGAGGCGGAAGGTAGGTATGGCTGGAGCTACAAGAAAGGAAACTGTTTGGTGACTCCATTATCCAAACTTTGCATGCATTCATTCACTGACTTTGTAGCCTCACAAAACCTTGTGCCTGCGTATCATCGGTCCCCTGCAGAACGTCGCACTAATCAGCCCTTTCTGATGTAATCCTCCAAGTGCATAGAGGGAATACATCCATCAATCAATCAAACCAATTCTTGTTAAGAATGGCTACTCAACCGTGCAGGTCTCAAGGTGCTGGGGGCAGGGGGCTGCTGATCCATTTAGGCACTGTGGGTCAGTCGAAGGGCCAGTTCTTGAGGCCCTTCCTGAATTGGGGCAGCTACGGTGATTGCCTGAGGTGGAGAGGCAGGGGGTTCCAGGTCTTGGAGGTGAGGTAGGAGAAGGATCTTCCTCCGGCCCTGGTCTTACAGATCTGTGGGAGGTTAGCCAGGGCCTGTTGGGCGGAGTGGAGGTGTCTGTTGGGTGCTTGGAATGAGAGGCAGTGGTTGAGGTATGCAGGTCCTGCATTGTGGAGGGCTTTGTATGTGTGTGAAGAGCTTGAAGGTGATTTTTTTTTTTTTTAAACCTTTATTATGTAATAAGAATATACAAATACGGGCATACAACCATTCAGGCCGGCCACGACACAGTATGAGCAGCTGGTGACTCCGGAATGATGGTCACCGGAATCAGCCAACAATACAGAAGCAACCAAGTCAGACTAGAAAGGATAGGTACGGCCATCGAGCAGGAGCACAGAAGGTTAATTTTTTAAATAAGGAGTATCGCAGGATCAATTGCAGTATATGAATATCCGAGTTCCCAGAGTGGGCCACGAAGCAACAGCAAAACATAAGGACATCAGTACGGATAGTTATCAGCAACAGTTTACACCATAAAGGAAATAGACACCATATAGCAAAGCAGCACCCACCGTGGCTCGTCGTTTGTCTACTTATCACCCAGTTACACGTTTTAGACAGAACAGAGGAACCGGAATAGCGACAGTGAATATAATCACCCGCCATACTAGCTTAAAAGAGAAAAAGGGGGAAGAAGGGAGGGAGAAAGGGAAGAAATAATGTAAGCAAGAAGGAGAGAACGCCGCGCTGGTACAAGCACCCCACAGTAATAAGCACGCAAAGAAGTAAGGATATCGCCAGCAAGGTGGGCATGCGAATCGTAATCGAAATGCGCAAAGCGCAAGAAGGAGAACAACGCACCTCCAGTCCCAACCCTCAAGCGTACCATGGGAGACAGGGACAGACGCGGCGTTCCGATAAAGGGATACAAAAGGGCCATAGAAATAAGGAAAAGAAAACAGAAAGAAACCCCAACCCACCCACCCCACCCTGCACCCCTGCAGAAGGCTACGGCCTACCCCCCCTAGCAGCGTGCCTGTCGCCCTAAATCAGAACCCGAAATATAGAGAAGTCAAGAAGAGAGAAAGGAGTAAAGAGGCAAAAAAAGGGGGGAAAAGAAAGCAAGAGGGAGGGGAAGGGGACCATCAAACGAGGCGTTCGGCCCCAGCCCCCCGCCCGCCCACACAATTACACAGCCTCTGAAACGAGATCGACACAGTTACAGGTATCATAAACTCACAAGGGGATCATCCATATTATCATGAGTGGGGGTCAGCCACAGCACAATCCGTTCACCGGTAGTCCTCAGGGATTCAGTGTGGCTCACCCCTGGCCCTTCTTAGACTTCACTATCACAAATGAGGTAGCAGTGGGTAGCAAACACCGCAAGATGGAGAGGCCATCCGATCGGAACAAAACAGGGCAAGGATACAGACCAGGGGGCCCCGGTAACCAGCAACAAAACAAGAATCGTTCTCTGCAGTCCGGATCTCTCAACAATGACAACAAGAGCAACAAAAACCAGGAGTTCAGTCTAGCCGAATAGGAAAGCAGAGGTTCCCCCGCAGTACAACAGTACGACCTCACCAAAGTAGATCGGAGCAGCAGTCCACAACGCTCCTCGGACATTCGGGCAGGAACGGGCCCCAACATGGAGCCCACGTCCCCACACTCCACACTCAAAACTGTCAGAAGATTCGGGGCCGCAGGCCTGCAGACTTGTCGATGGACAGCGGCAGCACTCCTCGCAGCAATCGAGGGGGACAAAGCAGCGTCACCACGAAGCCGATCCGCGTCCATGAAGAACGGTCCATCAAAGATGGCGGCGGACCGCACACCTCTCACAGGGGCACCGGGGGCCAAGGCCGCATGCAGGGACTGCAGGGCGTCAAGAACATCACCAATCGTGGGCTCACGCTCATATGACCAGGCCCCCGCGCAATCCAGCCACACAAGTCCGCCGTCCTGAGGAAATCCGTGTCCCAGGTCGTCGGCCGCCACTTTGAGGGTTAAGCAGCGTCACCACCCTCCACAACTCCCGGAGCGGGCTCCTAAGCGGGGACCCCCCTGGAGCTCACACAGGCCCCACTAATGGCAATCTTGGTGCAGAAAGATGTGCCACCAAATTCGGGGGGTCCGCCTGCACCACCACCCGCGGGCATCACAGGCCGACTCCGGGCGCAGGGCTTCAGGATGGCCGGACGAGGCGGCAACGGGGGGGCACCCCTTGCACAGTCGACCCCCGTTCGCGGCGCGCCGCACTCCACACGGGGCCTCCCGGCCGCCAGAACAGGCCTGGTCAGTATCCACCGGGACAATCACACAACGGCTTCTCACCGTCGGCTCTCTCTCCCGTAAGGGGCCGCCGCCGACACCGCCACCCCGGCCGATCCAAGCAGGCGAGGCTCCGGTCTCCACACCGCGAAGGCCCGGACCAAGCAGGAGCACAGTCTCGGAACCACAGCACGCAGGAGCCCCCAGATCAGGCGGTGAGTAAGAGCAATGCTTTACGTCTCTGTTTCTTCCTGAGTGTGTCGTCTCGGGGCAGGATATTTGACAGGATTTGCGTGTTGGGCAGGAAGGCTGACGGAGCCGAGCTACAGAGCGGCCATTGCGGTCGCGAGCTTGGCTCCTCCCAATGAAGGTGATCTTTTTGTTTACTGGGAGTCATCGGATGTCTTTTAGGTGTTCAGTGATGTGGCTGCTGCGGGAAATGTTGAGGACGAATGAGGGATTACATCAGAAAGGGTGTACTTGTTAAGTAAGTTATTAAAGAGTGTCACGTTCTGTGTCGCTGTTCTTTTATTCAGTAAAGCAGAGATATAAACTGCTTTGTTATTCATAACAAAAATACGCATCTAAAGTGGGGAGTAAACAGGGTGCCTAAACAAGCAGAGGTGAACGTAGCTGCACAGAGTCGCAATTTGGCTCACAGATGACTGTTCTCACTCTTAGCAGACTAGCGACAGTCAGAATGCAATTTTTGGAACCAAAGCAACAACTACACATTCAAAGGCTGGGGGGGGGCATAGACTAGGAAGGAATGAAGTGTCTCATTTCACCAACAGCACGGGTTCAATGCAGAAAAGAGGGTCTTCTGATGGTAAGTGATGGCCAATAAACTTTTAATTGACTTACGGAGCATAAACGGCACCTGAGACGTTAACCCTGATGGTCCTTCCAACCGTCCCGCTCCCGAACCTCCTCCCTCAACATTCTCACCACACATAGTCCACATGCCTCACATGACCCCCACAGAATGACACCTTTATCACACAGCTACCCCTTTAAGAACCCACACAAAACAAGACCAACAAAAAAAAAACAAAGAAAAACAAACAACAATTATCCCAGCTTCAATTCTACAAAATGAGCCAGAATTTTCCTCAACCTGCCACCTCGATGCAAGGCATTACTATCAACATATAACTTGTGTCTGGCAGCTTCTTCCAACACAACATCGCCAATGCACAACTCCACACCATGATCCTTCCCCAACATGTACCCATTGCACCCCCTCTTCAGTAGCTACTTCCCCACGAGGAACACCATTCCACTCGTTACACAAGCTCAACTGGTGAAAATTCCATCTCCTTCCATCTTCCAGCTCCACTGCACTACCCAACACCTTCTGCACTCTGAAAGGCCCTGACCAAGCAGCTTCACCCTTGAATACACTTCTAGGATTCCTTACACGTACCATCTGACCCATTTTAACAACAGGCCAACTGTAAATACCACCACATTAACAAACAGTACACTCCTGGAATGCCTTAACTCTAGATTTAATATCCTCATCACATACACTCTCACTAGACTTCATTCTAGTGTTCCTTCCCCTCAACCACCATGGAACCAACACTGTTGAATGTTTTCTCCCCCTCAGCACTTTGAAGGGTGTTTAATGGTCACAGAATGGGGAGTAACTCGATAAGCCAAAAGTCTCTCTTGTAAAGCCTTCCTCCAAGGTAATCCTGCACTCAAAGCCAACTGAATTGCTTCCTTAACCACTCTGCTGAAGCGCTCCACCTGGCCATTCCCTTCAAACACTTTACACTGCTGACCATCCTTACCTCCATCCACTTAGAATAATAATCAATCAAAACAATAGCATAACAAACTTTAGCTGATACTGCACAAAACAGAACCATAAAATCAATAGCAATTTTTTGCACGGTCCCTCAGGTAACTCCACCATGGTCAAGGGTATACACAATGGTTTAGCCACCTTATCACTAGCACCACACACCTTACAATTCCTAACCCAACGATCTCCCATAGAGTTAACACCAGGCCATCAAAAATTCTCTTTTATTCTTCTTTTGGTGCTTGACATGCCACCATGACCCTTTTGACTCTTCTCCATGATACCATTGCGCATGCCCACAGGAGGCACAATCCAGTACCCTCTCAAAATGATACCATTCGACACACACAACTCTTTCTTAATCTTTCAAAAAGCAGAACAAGATGACTCCCTTGGCCAACCACCCACAATATACTTCTCTACCTCTCTCAAAACCACATCCTTATCCATTTCATGCAACCACGAAGGGTCCTCAGACGATAAGTGTTGGCCAATAAACGTTTAATTGATTTACGGAGCATATGCGGCACCAGAGACATCAACCCAAATAGTCCTTCCAACCGTCCCGCTCCCGAACCTCCACCCTCAACATTCTCCCCACACACATTCCATATGCCTCATTCGACCCACACAGAATGACACCAATACCATATTCGGCTCAGAAAATGATGGGGGTACGGGCTGCTCAGCTGTATCCCATCATAATCGTAGTTTGCAGGACTGGGTGAGACAGCAGAGCAGGTCCGAGACAGAGAGAGACAATTGGATAGAGTGTTTCTGTTGCCTTGCCCGGTGTTCTTTTTTAACGCAAATAAATGCTACTCTGGGCATACCTGCCCAGAGAAACCCTACAAAATGTTACACCGGAGCAGTTGAATGTTATGACCACGTTGTTTCATTCCATGGTTGGGGTGTAAAATGCAGACTCCCAACCACGGAATTAAACGAAGTCAGAAGTGTGCCCTAGTGACAGGAATTCCCAGTGTTGCTTGGGGCTCTTCTGTTGCGCAACACATTGAAATCTGTAATCAGTAAAAAAAAAAAACTCTGGTAGAAAGTATACGCGCAAAACCTAAAGCTCCCGGGGAAACAGCAGGGTGTGGTGGTCCTGAGAACAGGCACCCCCACCGGGCGGCCAGATCCGTGACGAGGAGAGTGTCAGATTACCGCCTGGCTATGCCCAACACTGCGGAAGCGAGGATATGCCAGGTCAGCCACCACTGCCCCGACAGCAAACACTGAACAACACACAGTGGACTTGCTGTCCGAACACCGGGAGAGGGTTGGAGGAAATGGGAAGGGAAAACAAGAACACCACCCCTGGGCCCCACCAATTCTTACAGGCAAGTAGCAACTTCTGCACCTGGAATAAGAGACAAACAGCAAGAAATCAGGTACACAATGTGTATATGCCTATCTCCCCATGGACACACATAAACAGGCTTTGCATAAGTTGCACAATAACCCTCCTCACCAGTCTTAGTTCTGTGGTGCCGCTTTCAATCCAAGATTCAAAGGCAGTGTGCAGCAGCGTCCTTGACAAAAGGAAAATAACTCCCAAAAAGACTCGTAAGTGATTTCCATACCTCATAGAACCAAAACAAGGGGGAAAAAGTCAATAGACATAAAAAAAACGCTGTAATCACAAAGTGCCGGAAAACACTTCTCGGTAAAGCAGAAACAAGCTAAACTGTGGCCACATACAACAAGCATTTACAATGCAACGGTCTCGCCTTTGCCAAAGTTAGAGCTATTGGCAGTGTAAATGACAATTTTTTTATTTATGTGTTGGTTTTGAAAACAGATAAATAAATGACATTGTCATTTACAATGTCAATAGCTTAATATCTCGCAAATGCGAGACCTATTGCATTTGCAGCCACCCACACACCCACAGAGAGCCACACACCCATACACAGCCCCACACACATCCCCAAATAAACAGCCACACACACAGCCACACACACACACACACAGAGCCCCACCCACACACAGCCACACACAGCCCCACACACACACACAGCCCCACACACATACAGCCCCACACACACACAGCCCACACACACACAGCCCCACACACATACACAGCCCCACACACACACACACAGCCCCACACACACACAGTCCCCACACACAAACAGCCCCACACACACACACACAGCCCCACACACACACAGCCCCACACACACACACATAGCCCCACACACACACACAGCCCCACACACACACAGAGCCCCCCACACACAGAGCCCCTCCCACACACACAGAGCCCCACACACACACACAGAGCCCCAGACACACACACAGAGCGCCCCAGACACACACACACAGAGCCCCCCACACACACACACACACAGAGCCACACACACACACACACACAGAGCCACATACAACGGCCCTCACACACACAGAGCCACACACACACAACGAGGAACAGGTGGGGCAGAAAAGAGAGCACAATGAGGCAACAGGGGCGTGGGGGGGCAGAAAAGCGAGCACGACGAGGAACAGGGGGGTGGGGGGCAGAAAAGTGAGCACAACGAGGAACAGGGGGGGCAGCAAAGCAAGCACTCACCGACTGGGGCGGAGGACTCGGCAGCTTCTCTACTTCTCTCTACGGATCTTTAAACTCCAATTGCCACAGCTACATTCTACGCTGCTTCACAAATAGTAAGGAGACGCAATATGTAAAGTGGACAGCACTAAGTGACAGGCAAGGGGCGGCACTAGGAAGATATGGGCGGTTACTTTACAACACATCTTGCGACTATTAGTAAGATGCCTCCGTCCCGGAAAAGAAGCTTTATTCTGTCCCGGAAGAGATTCAAAATTTTTAATAAGGGCGCTAAATGGAATACCGAACTGCAGCAGCCTGGACATTCCTCGCCAGGGCTTTGGTCTGAGTTGAAGGCCGCAATGATTTTGCTCTAGAGACATATTCTTCTTTGTAGTTAATCACATGATTTAGCTGATTGGCCAAAACCCAGCGAGTACCGCCGAAGACCTTTGAACCTGAACACGACACGTTTGTGTTGCTGTTGCCTTTTGCCGAGGATTTGGCCTTCAATGTGTGTGCCTTCCGCCTTATCCGGAAGGGTTGCCGCAGAGTATACTGCCAGCCCTAGACCTTACAAGATGGCCGCTCTGTTTTCCTCTTAGCCGCCCCCAGCAGTCCTCTCTTGCACGTTGTGCACCCCTTGACCAACCCAGCTGCTGGACCTCCACCGTGATCATTCAGTGTTGGTCAAAATGCAAGAAGTCGGTGGTAACGAGGTCATGTCTCGTCCTGACCATGGCGCTACTGCTATCTGCCAGACGTCCAAGGAGCTACTGTGTGTTGGCGGAGGAGGTAAGTTAGAGGAGAATAATAGAGACACCAGGCCGAGAGTTCAAGCTGCCCAACATATCCCACAAGTAGTGAAACTGCAATTTTTGGGGTCCAGATAAGGCTCATCGACAACTGAAATTGTATAAAGGAAGGAACATGGTGATATGACTATCTGAGCCTCTATAACCCACACAGCAGAGCTCCGAATGGAAGTCCTATGTAGCGAACCTTCCCTGTGAAATCACCTAACTGCATGCAGCTCTCATTTTCGCCACCCTTCCGGGGCTGCGGGATATACCATTTATTTGTACTACGCACATTGGCCTATTTATGTATGGGATTAAGAGCGCTGCCTGGCAGGTAGATACGTGGCTGCTGCTTCTGCTTATCAGGGGTTTAAGACTCTCCTACCGAGGCGAAGATCAATATTACAGTTGTTTCTAATTTCCAGTGGTGCGTGTGGGGGCGGCTGGTGCGTGTGGGGGCGGTTAGGGGCGGCTGGTGCGTGTGGAGGCGACTGGTGTGTGTGGAGGCGGCTGGTGCGTGTGTGCGCGGCTGGGGGTGGCTGGTGCGTGTGTGTGCGCGGCGCGTCTTCCCAAGCGCGTCCACGGACCCCAATCGCCAAAGCCCTGCGCGTGCCCCGGTCTGTACCAGCATGAGAGGCAAGACGATAACAATAAGTCTCACTGGCGACAGCGCTTTGCGCTGCAACGCCAGGCGAGACCTAAAAAACGCTACCGGGAAGTCAAGATCCGAAAATACACCCAAAAACCCTATAACGACCTGAGAGGGTTACAAAAATCCAGGAAGAATCTTGCCAGGTAATCCTCAGCCGAGGTTCTAATACGCAGCTGCGTACTGGAGGGAAACGTCCCACAAGCCAATGCAATGGTGCCGAAAGTAAAAAATAAAAGGGTATCCCACGGGAATGTAACAGCCAAGTTCACGATCCAGGAATATAGGAAAATATGCCTGCAGTCCTGCAGACACCACGTTCTGAAAGCGGGAAACCAAGGATCAACCAACAGGAATGACCAGATACAAAAGCAAAGTCCTTCCGGGTAATACGACCGGGTGTAGAAACCAAGCAAAGAGGATCAGCTATAGGCTTCCTTTTAAAGCACGCCGATTGAATGTGCTGCACCAGCTGACCTGGTAACCTGTGAATGTATGCCCATAGAGAGAAGACTGGGGAAAAAGGTAAGGCCGACTAAATCCTAACAGAGAGGGTGGGAGGAACTACAAATACCAAGCTCTAAGCAAGGCGTGGAGGGACGACGAGCTACGTAATCTTTAGCCTTTCACGCATTACTTTACCATATACTGTTTTGTTAGGCATCCGCCTCAGACATTCGACATAAATGGAGCTGGAAGAGTTCCATCTCTATCGTTTATCTGAGTCTACGAATGAGAGACTCTTTAACTTGTAAAGAGCCGCGATTTGATATCACTTAGGATTGCTAATAGATGTCAGAGAATGTTTTCCCATGCAGATAATGTGAAATATCAAAGTATGAAGTAATGCCCGCTGTCACTGATAATCACTGTCCTGCCCAGCTATACACTTGGCCTCCAGTCCATTAAGAAGTGCCTCGGCCTTGAACCATCTATGACTTATCCTTCCCAGTTTGTCACAGATCCGAGTTTTGCTGTCATTCAAATTATAATGCCAGCGCTCCCAGCAGATTCCACCTTGTTCAGAGGGAGCACTTCTTCCTTGGTTGCCCTCCAACACTAAACGACCTTGGATCTCAACTAGGAGAAGCCATCTTGTTTCGATAAACTCCTCTTCATCTTTAATTGACTTAGAACCATGCTCTAGTCTCTAATGGTGCCCTATCATTCTGTTGAATAAACACTGATTATAGCCATTAGGACCCAGCACGCTGGTCATCCACATGACTTGGAATTTGATCCGGTTTTCCCTTTCTAATTAGAAAACTCATTATCAGTGCTTTGCCATCCTCAGATTACTTTTGGGTGCTGGGTATGTTAGGGCTGGTATTGGTTATGCCTTATTGGCTTATGCCCACTGAGCTTTCCTTCTTGACCCCCAGAGTGCAAGACCTCTGACCTCCTGGTCATGGTACTGGTCTTCCCTTGCACAGCTCCGCCGTTGAGGCTCTGCCTCCAGCGCCTTTCTGGTTCCAGGTAGGAGTTCGAGGCCCTCCTATACCCGCAGGCTCCTGCCTGTGCCTCATCCCTGGTGGTCCAGAGGGAGAGCCTGCTCTACTGCAGGTCTGCCAGCTACATCTATGTTTTTCTGTCTGCTCTCTTTTTTATTTTCCTTTTCTGTCTGTGCCTTTTTGCCTAATTTGCCTTTTTCTGTCTTAGCCTTTTTACCTCATTTCCCTGTTTGCGCTGTTTTCCTTTTTGCCTTTCCTGCCGATGCTGCCCCCACTGCCCCTTCCCCCTGCTTGTTCCCGCTCCCAACTCCCAGCTGCTCTCCCTCCCCGGACCCCTACTTAATGGTGGCTGCTGCACGACAGGCTACTGGTCCGCTCTGCCAGCCTTCTACTGTCTTTTTCTGTCTGCTCTCTTTTCTATCTTCCTTTGTTGGTCTGTGCCTTATCCCTGGTGGTCCAGTGGGAGAGCCTGCTCTTCTGCTGGTCTGCCAGCCATTTCTATCTTTTTCTGTCTGCTGTCTTTTTTATTTTCCTTTTTCTGTCTGTGCCTTTTTCCCTAATTTGTTTTTTTCTGCCTTTGCCTTGTTTCCTCATTTTGATGCTTGACTCTGTTTTTCTTCTTGCCTTTCCCGCCGCTGCTGCCCCTGCAGCCCCTCCCCCCTGTGTGTTCCCGTCACCACCTCCCAGCTGCTCTCCCTCCGACATCGCAACCGCCATCCCCGATGGGTAGAAGATCCTAAGGAAAGACCGACCAACCGCTCCGGAGGAGACCTCGCCATCTACCACAAAGCTCCCTCCGACTGACAAGCTCATCTCGAAAAATCAGGACACTCTACGACAACTTTGATGACCAAGACCAAGGCACCGACTCAACACCATCCACCAGCTACGCCACCCAGCCGACCCTCCTCACCTGGACCCCAGTCATCACAGAAGACACCACAAAGACTATGAAGAGCATCCACTGACCCCTGCCCACCGCACATCTTCCACAGGGATGCCTCCACCATCGCACCAGAACTACGACGGACAATCAAGTGCACCCTCAAAACAGGCGCATTTCCTGACGACTGGAAATGTGCCGAAGTCAAACCCCTTACCACCAAGGTCATTGAGAAAATCATCAACACCCAGCTAACACACTCCATAGAAACGAACAACATCCTCAACTCATCTCAATCCGGATTCCACAGGAACCTCTGCACCGAGACCGCCCTCGTAGCCATCACTGACAACATCAGCATGATCCTCGATCAAGGCCAAACTACAGCCCTTTTCTACTAGAACTCTCAGCAGCCTTCGACCCCATCTCCCACCGCACACTAGCCGCCAGACTCCACAACACCAGCGTACAAAAACTGCCTTAGACTGGATTTGCTCTTTCCACTTCGGCAGAACACAAAGAATAAGACTCCCGCCCTTGCTCTCCGAACCCACAGAGATCAGATGCGGAGTACCCCAAGGATCCTCCCTCAGCCCCACGCTCTTCAACATCTACATGGCCCTCTTGCAACCATTGTCAGAAAACACGGACTCAGCATAGTATCCTACGCAGACGACACATAGATTATTCTCTCCCTCACCAAGGAACCCAACATCACCAGGCACAGTTTCCAGGAAGAAATGAAGGACGTCGCATCCTGGATGGGCAGCAGCTGCCTGAAGCTCAACTCTGAGAAAATGGAAGTCCTCATCCTCGGATCCACCCCCGCTGCGTGGGACAACACCTAGTGGTCTCCCGCCCTCGAAATCCCTCCCACAACCACGCTTGCAACCTCAGCATCATACGCGACTCCTCACTCATTTACCATGAACTGACAGATTTATTTATTTATTTATTTGAAGATTTTATATAGCGCGAACAAGACCCTTGCGAGTATCAGAGCACTTTACATGTCAGATGTAGAAAACAAGAGTAGACATAGCAAACAAAGATATAATTGAATCGGATATACAATACTCATAAACGTAAAAACTAGCGAACAAAGAAAGAAAACAGTATGGAGCACAAAAACAGAACTAGTAATAAAATACAGTAATAAGTCAATAAATTCACATGAATTTAGCCATGAGGATCGCTTTCACTTCTTTTTTGAAGGAGGCAGTGGAAGGGTTCATTCTTTTGTCAATGGGCAAAGCGTTCCAGATCCTAGGAGCCATACCAGAGAAGAATCGGTTATAGATTTTTTTCTTGGCAAATCGTTGTGCTTTCAGTAGAAGAGTCTTGGAACTCCCGGAGGCTATGATGCCCGCAGAGAGCACTAGTTTCTGAGCTAGGTAGTGCGGGGAATTGTGGTGTAGGGCCTTGTGTGTCATACTGGCGATTTTCAGATGAATTCTTGCTTCAAGCGGTAGCCAGTTGAGGGCTCTAAGGTCTGGGGAGATGTGAGAGGTTCTCTTTGAGCCTGTGATGAGTCTCGCAGCTGAGTTGATAGCGGCTCTTAGCGGGGCTGTCGACGACCATGGGAGGCTGCATAAGGTTACCGCCCCATATTCCACTCTAAGGATTACTAGGGCTTTAACTGCTTGTTTGAAATCGTAGGCTGGCAGAAAGGGTTTCAGTTTGCGTAGGGTCTGCATGTGGAAGTTAACTCCTTTTGTGGAAGCACTGATATGCTTCTGCATCTTTGGGTTACTGTCCAGAGTTACACCTATCAATTTTGCTAAATCGACAATGAGAGGTTGTCCTTTGAGAGCTGTTAAGTGCTTCAGCCAGTCCAGGATAGTGGGTGTTATGTTAGGGGGAGCGATTAAGAGGAACTCCATTTTGAGGGAGTTTAGTTTCAAATGATTTTCGGCCAGCCATGTTTGGGTATTTTGTAGAGTTGTGTTGAGCGATTTGATGTCTTCAAGTGAGTGGATCTTGATGTAGATTTGGGTGTCGTCTGCATACATATGGAAGTGAATCTTGGCGAGGCTGAGAAGTTCGGTGAGAGGTTCCATGAAACGATTGAAAAGGGTGGGTGAGAGGGAGGAGCCTTGTGGAACTCCTAACGTGACTGGCATGGAGTTGGACAGGGATTGATTGACCTTGAATCTTTGGGATCTATTTTGGAGGAAAGATGCGAACCAGTTAAATGCAGCTCCAGACAGTCCCATTCTGTGTTTCAGGAGTTCTAGCAAGTTGCTGTGTTTGACGGTGTCAAATGCTGATGACAGGTCGAGTAGGATTAGTAAACAGGCTTCGTTTTGGTCCTAGATTTTTAGAGCATCGTTAATTATATGTATCATGGCTGATTCGGTACTGTGACTTGCTTGGAAGCCTGATTGAAATTGGTTAAGTAGGTTGAATTGATCAATGTGACTGTTCAGCTACATGTTAACACATTTTTCCAGGAGTTTGGCTAGCATAGGTGTGTTAGAAATCAGACGATAGTTATTTAAATACGAAGGGTCAGCTGTTGTTTTCTTTAGGATAGGGGATACCTGACCTGTTTTCATGATGCCTAGAATGGATCTTTGAAGGAGGGAAATATTTATGATCTTGGTCCAGAGAGGTAGTAACAGAGGAATTATGTATTTTAAGTAGTTGGCCGGAAGCGGGTCTGTGAAATGGTTGGTAGGTTTCAGAGCGGTAAGTGTCTTTAATATGGTAGCTTTACTGTAAGTGTTGAAGTGGGACCAAGTTGCGTTGTTTTTTAGGTTACATTTTGGAAGGTCATTAGCTTGGGCACCTGCAGGGGGCAGTGATGAATTATTTTGCATGTCTGAGAGGGATAAGAGGTCCTTGAGTAGGTCTGATTTTGTGGATTCTGTTTTTGAAGCGAAGAAGGAGGCAAATTTATCACAATTGGGTGGAGTGACTGGGATAGGCTTATGGAGACTGGGTGCGCTCTTGGTTTGAGCTTTGATAAGATCGAATAGCTTTTTGGGGCGGTTCTTGGCTTGGTCTAGTTGAATCCTGAAGAAGTCTATTTTAGATTTTCTGATCTTTCTAAAGTAGGCGTTTCTGGAGGTTCTTAGTAGCTTGAGGTGGTCAGCTGAGGGTGCGGATCTCCAATGTCGTTAAATTACTCTAAGAGAGCGTCTGTCTTCATTTAGCCTCCCATCAGGTTTTTAGTATTTTGGGGAAGTTCTTTTCAGTTGAAGAGGAGCTATTTTGTCTAGTATGTTGTTCATGGAGTGAAAGTAGTGATTGGTCAGCCCCTGGACATCGGCAGGTCTGCCGGGGGACATAGTAGGTTTGAATTGGATGATGCTAGAAAGTCGGAGCCGACGTTTTTCTGGTTTGTCTTCCAGATTTTAGTTCTCAGGGGTTGTGTTGGAAGTCGTTTAACCGTTGCCAAGACTTGGAATGTAATGACGTGATGGTAGGACCAATCGCAGGGGAGGATCGAGTCGGGCTTTGTATAGTCCACTTTGGAGATTACTAGGTCGAGAGTTGCACCTTTGTCGTGTGTTGGGCTGTTACATATTTGGTTAAGATTAAGGTCAGGGAGGAAAGCTTTGAGGCTGTTTACTGCTGGGTCGTTCTGGTCATCCCAGTGAAAGTTGAAGTCCCCCAGGAATATTTGCATATTTTGTTGGCTGTAATTTGACGCTAGAATATCCATGAAGTGTTCTATGAATGTGAGGTTATCTCCAGGAGGGTGGTAGAATGTGTGTAAAGTACATATTTGTTTGTTATTACTGGCGATGTTTACGCAAAGGTATTTACAGCAGGATAAAGCGGGTCACTGTTAGGCTGTTCTGATGTATGCAGGCTATCCCACCGCCTGGCCTATCCGTTCTGTCTAGTCTGGTGATGTCATAGTTTGGGGGTAGCAAAATGTCCATGATGGGAGTAGATGCTTCATTTAACCATTTTTCTGTCAGGATTAGAATGTCTGGTTCGTTAGTGAGTAGTAGGTCAGCTATATCAGCTGCATGTCTCGATGCGGATCTGCAGTTTAGGAGAATACAATTTAGCCCCGTCTTGTTGGATACTGTGGTGGGTTCGATTGTGAAGGGGATTCTCATGAGGTTATTTTCAACTATGCCTCTGGAGTTGTGTCTAGTGGCTCTGTATGTGTTGATCGGGATAGATTGTATTCATGAGTCTGTATGTAAGTTAACTGGATGCACAGCGTTATGTGGAGGGTGAGATGGCTCGTAAGAGCAAAGGAGGGCCCCTAATTCTTTAGCAGATAAAGGGTTTATCATCCTGATTGGGCAGGATATGGCATTAGGGTGAGGCACTGTGCTTCAACGTAGGGACCCCTAATCCTGGGAGCTTGCAAGTAGATGTTGGGTGCGACTAGAGTTCTTGGAGTGTGGGAAAGATCTGTATTCCTGTTTAATGTGTGTGAACTTGGGTTGCTGTATAATCAGGTCGTGTAGGGTTTGGATGTCAGTTTTGACTTGCTGAAGGGCTGATAATATCAGGTCAAGTCTGGGGTCAGTTGTGAGAGTGTCCTTATTAGATGGATGGACTGTGGGAGTAGGCGGAGTAGTTGCATCTTTAGTGCCGTTTAAGGGGGAGTCGTGGTCAGGATCAATACGCAGAACTCTTTCTGTGTGTATGTCAATGGAGGGGGAAGTGAAGAAGCAGGATGGGGACTGGATTGAGAGTCGGCTATGTCAGGATCTGTAGTGGTATTGGTGAGGATGCAGGGGCAGTGGGGCTGACGGGCTAATGGGAGGTGGTGGTTATATGTGGGGTTAGAACTGAATGATTAGTGTTGATGTTAGGGGAGGAGTAGGAAAAGCGGAGATGAGTGGCGTTAAGAGGATGGTTGAAGGCTAAGGGGTGTGAGTGGTGCAGGGAGTAATGGTGCGGGGGATGGTGGGGGTGATAGTGCAAGGTGAGGGGGTATAGTGTGTGTATTGGTAGTGTTACGGTGTGAGGCGGTTAACAGGTGGGATGAGTTGTTAGCTGGGGTGTGGCTAAGGTCTAGAGTTAGTGTCGGAGCAGATGGGGACAGCTGGGAATCCTGATTTACTTCGGGATCAGGTTGGGAGTTGAACATTTCGGAATGATTGGCTGGAGAGGAGGGGTGTGTTATAGTGACTTTTTCCTTGATGAGCGGAAAGATGTGATCTATCAGATTTAGGTTGCGGTTGGATGATTGGATGAGGATGATTCCATTATGATAGATATTGACGGTTGCTGCTGCATTAAAGAATAGAAATGGGAGGATAGCTAGTGTGAATCTGTGCGCTGTTTTCTTCATGAGAGAGACCTTAAAGAGAGCGAGAAAGGCTTTTCTCCATTGAGCTCTTCTTTTATTATAGAAGATGATGTCATTCTTAATGAGCCCTTTGTTCATTGAGAAGTATGGATCAGAGATTGGGGTTTTAGGATGCGATTTTAAAAAGTTGTGTTTAAAACCTTTAGCTGCTTTTCTTTAAAGGTTAGGGGGGTAAGTGATGGAGTAGGTGTAGTTACCGGTACGCTCCATAGTGTAGGGAACACTTGATTAGCCAGGAATAGACAGATGGAATGGTGTGTATGCAAAGTACTGGGGCTTGATGTCTATCAGAGCGGAGTGTCCGCGTTTCTCCAGATGTAAATGGATATGTTACTCAATTCAGTCCACAGGACTGAATTGAGTAAAATATCCAGTGCACCGTGGCAAAAT
Source organism: Lissotriton helveticus (assembly GCF_964261635.1). Classification (NCBI taxonomy): domain Eukaryota; kingdom Metazoa; phylum Chordata; class Amphibia; order Caudata; family Salamandridae; genus Lissotriton; species Lissotriton helveticus. The sequence continues at coordinate 418,856,691 of NC_136057.1, forward strand.
TGTAAGGGTACTACATGTACTCATTTACATCTGGAGAAACGCGAACACTCCGCTCTGATAGACATCAAGCCCCACTTTCCAAACTAAGATAGAAGGAAAGTGCTACATGAATCGCCTCTTCTCTGTGAATAGTTCATCACTTATGAGCTACGTGGTCCTGATGAGAACTCCCCCTAATTCAGGGAGTTCGAAATGCGTAGACCAGTTCTTCATACAGCTTTAGGATTGTTCATACATGATACAACCAAGTTCAAGTTCAAGTTCGGGAATTTGTATAGCGCACTACTCACACAGAGGGTCTCAAGGCGCTTGGGGGAGGGTGGGTGCGTTACTTATCGAATAGCCAAGTTTTTAGCTGCTCTCTGAAGGAGAAGTGGTTCTGTGTAAGGCGGAGGCGCTTGTGTGTGCAAGGCGAGGTAGCGGGTTGCAGTCAGGCTGTAAGCGCTACGATACCAGGCGGTCAAGGCAGGGCCGGGAGCAGTGTGCGGAGCGACCGCGTCTGAAAGGATCAGGGCGGTCACCAACAGAAAATTAATGGAAAGTTATTCCATGGTTGTTAATATGAAATGTATATAATGAGATGATGTATAGGAGTAATTTGTAGATAGATTGTGGTATGAGTGTAAGAATGGATGGGAAGAGTGTGAGGAGCAGTGAAAGTGTGTGAAAAATATAGTTGTTTTAAATTGCTACTAGGATGTTATAAGGTGCAAATGTAAATGTTTGTGAATATAAAAATCTGCTCAAAAAGACAAAATTGTATTTGATATGTGAAAACAGAAAATAAAATTAACAGATTCATTTCAGACAGAATATGAAGTCTATGGTTCATATTGTTTTACGTCAATACGTCCCTTCTAAAAAGATCCCAAGATAAAGTGGCAGTACTGGCAGTTATTTTGTTGTATAGTATATATACAAATCCCTCCACAACACCAGACCCCAATACCTCAATGAAAGAATCTCCTTTCTCGCCCCCAAGAGAAACCTTCGCTCTGCCAACCTAGCCCTTGCTGAAACATCCTGCACCCACAGAGCCAGAACAGAGGGGGGTGGGGGGCAGATCCTTCTCTTACCTCGTGGCCAAGACCTGGAACAAACTCTCCCTCAGCATCAGGCGAAGCCCTACACTGCAAGCCTTCAGAAAAGACCTCAAGACATGGCTCTTCGGATGACCTCGGAGCTGCCCGAAGCCCACCCACACCCCTACCCCCCAACGAGACCCTTAAGGGTGAGTAGTGCGCTCTATAAATCCCTGATTGATTGATTGATTGAGATGCTATAATGAATGACAGACGTATTATAGATCCCATCCGACGCTCTTCCCTGTAACAGTTCAAGAATATAGCAAGTGTAATTTTATACAAATGTAACATTTAGCCTCATGAGTGTTCCTTCCCTTAAGAATCAGAAGTAAAAAGATATTGAGAGGGCCATGAAGTAGGAGTTAGAGTTGCTTCTGTTTTACTTCATGAAATGTCTGTAGAAAATTGGATCAGGTACGCTGTCCCTTATCTGCTTGTGATAAAAATGGGTGATTCATGATGCATCACCCAGGGCTGTGACTGCAAATAGATGCAACAATCCCAGGTAATGCATCAAGGTTCAAGATGGCACCAAGACGGCCAAAGGCGGATGCAGTTACCGATATCTTAGGCGTGCTTGTTAGCAGTTTAAGCTTGTTGGATTTGATCTCAAAAGACTTTATCACTATATTTGCAGATCATAGAGGGGTATAAGACAACCTTAGAGACTTACATTAAAACAGTGTTTCTTCTTGTACAATTTGTATGATTAGACACTATTAACACTGCTGCCCATGAAGCCGGCCTTTACTTGTTCTTTATTCTGCTGCACAGAATCATTTTGAACTTTTAAATCTGATTTTCTTTGTTTTGACTTCCGAGTTGCGTTTTTTGCACACAAAGTAAATTGTTTGTAGTCTCCAGTGAATTAAAAACTCCTGCTTGTGCTGGTACCCAAAAATCTATGTGCAATCTGTAGCCAAACAATAATGCCCAGCTAATTTGATGTTGTTATACCATATCGACTGGCTATGGTAATCCTTCTTTTTGTGGGGACAGAGATTAATCACTGTTTTTTCCCTTATAAAACTCATTTCATCTATCTGTTTATTGAACTATTTAAATAAATTTAAATGTGGAGTCACATAGAACCCCAGGGATTCAGTAGAATGTCTTAATCCCCTCTTCTTCAAATCCCTCCTCAGAATATACTCAACGTAAACATTGAAAACCAAAGGAATCGCCATCAAATATTTGCCATACCAAGCTCCATAGAGGCAGCTTCTCCAGATTCCATTTCACATCTCTTGCCTTTATCCCCTTTACAGTCCTTTTATAAACTCTAAATGCAATATTAGGAATCCTAGAGAAATGGACAATTGGCTGTTGAAAACCTTAGGGGTTACGATAGTCGCAGTGTGGCTGAGCAATGACTTTAACTCAAACCAGGCAGACATTTATGTCACTAGTATCTGAGATCAAACGTGAAAACCAGGGACCCACCCCAAAAGGAATATTCTGAGTCCATGAAAAGTAAAAAAATCAGAATTACCACTCCGGTAAACGCCTGATTTAGAAATTGGGAATATTCTATTGGAATGCTTCGGACAGCAAAAAAGCACAAAACCCATCCCTTTTCTGAGTTCCTTCAAACTCCATGGTGTCCCCGGGGTGTCATCCTGAGCCTTATGTTCCTGGGACCCATATCATATCTCACGCTTCAGATGGGTCCTTGCCTCGGGTATGGGACTTCCAGGGATGCAGGAACTGTGACCTTCACTTCCGGTACACGATGCTCAATTCTGGAGAGCTGGTACCACATTGCTGGTATGTTGGTGCTGCACCATTTCAATTTTGGGTATTTAAATAATTTACGCATACACACCTTACACACTTGTTTGTAGGTTTACATCTGGTTCCGTTAGTCAGACCCTGAATGCTCCCAGTGGTTTTCAGAGGGTCACGACAGAGGAGGGTCGCGACAGAGATAGACTGTGGGAGAGCATTGGATGCTATCCTGGAGTGACGTGCTCCATGAGGGTTTACTGACAGATAAGAGAGTTTACAATACAGGTGCCTTCGGCAAAAGACATGCCTTTCGCACAAGAAATATCTACATATTAAACAATCAAATTAAAAATGCAATCAATGTACAAGTCATAAGAAAATCTACACATTAACCTGAAAAGAAAATAATAAAAATACAAGTCATCAAAATCTCAGCAAGTGCAAAGGGAGACAAATCTGCAGGTCCGCACAGTTTTTCCTGGATATGTTTATCTGTTTTTTCAGTTAGGTCCCGGGTTTTAACAAGTTCATGTCCCATGTGCTTACTTAATGCCTCTGAGTGGCAAGGAAATGCGTCCTTCGGTCTCCACCTGTTCCTTGCCCAGTGTATGTTTAATGGTTGTTGGACAATTTAACAATAACTAAGTCAAGAGAATGCAGTAGACCTGGAAGTGATGAAAGCAACTGAGCGCCGTCCCGTTTCCGCTGCCTCCTCTGTGTCTGTCCGTCGCAGACTCCTGTGTGTAAACACGTGGAGCGACATTTGACTTATTGCCTCGAGGAACATATACAATTGATTAACGATAAAACGTGCGTTGCTCCACCGATAAACCTGGGCAGCCATCCAGCTATAAATCTATAGCGATGCAATTAAGAGAGACATATAACAAAGACATATAGATCTTTAGCATCGGTTGAAGCCGGTGATTCGCGCTGTTTGCTTCTCGGCCTTGTTAAAATATAGGCGGACATCAAACGTATTGTTTATGGCTGTTGAGCGCTGTATCCTTTGCGTAGATATTTGAACGAGAAGTCGAAAGCCCTTAATGTTTACACTGAACCCAATATTGTTCACATTGTGCCTAGTGAAACGGGCTCTGAAGAAAGTAGGGCCCAGATTCTAAAAGGGGTCACGGAACGAAGCAGCCAAAAATGCTGCGCTGCGTTGCATGACAGGGAGGGAGCAGGAAAGCGCCATATTCACAGAGATGTCTATCGCCTCCCCTCTCCCTAGAGCCTGCGCTGATTTCAGCTGCCGTGTGCCAGACACACTTCTTAGCGCCGTAGTGTTTGAGTTCGTGCCCAAGTCTACCAAAGCTTTTGTGCAGGAAGAGTACCATTTCTGGGCAAAATACTATGCGTAGACACACTTTGAAGCTTTTCTTACTTTGTATGTGTGCTGCACAGTGCAGTACGTAGGCAAAGTAGGAAAAGAAAAGTGAAATGAAAACATTTCTCCTTTTAACGCCTGCTTTTTAGCGGCACAAATTTTTGGCGCTAAACCCTGTCCACTAACAGAAGTAGATCGGATTTAGCGTAAAGAAGCATAGGTTGTTGCATGGCAATGCCCATATACACCCCATGTAACACCCCCTTGACTCAAACTAATGCAAAGCAGTGTTTTGCACTGCTCTGCGTTACTTTTCCATACTAACCAACGCAAATACCAATTTGCATTGGTTTGTCAATCCCCCAAAAAGTTTAGCGTCAGGGTTAGCTTTAAAAAAAGATGCTAACCCTACGCTAACACTTTGTTTATCTTGCCCTAGGTACCAGAAAGGATGCTGCTGTGGCCGATCCTCCGCTTTCACCACAGTGGGTATCGGTACGGGTCTGGTACCATGTGGTTACCACTGGCTACATCGTTATCCCAGGTCAGTTCAAAGCAAGCCATGTATGCCCCGGCAATCTGTTCCTGGGGAGATACCATCCAGGGAGAAGCTTCTGAGCAACAACCTAGACACTGCCCGGAATAATCGTACAATCAAAATGTAATCAATGTCCAAACCCAGTCTGCATTAGTAATGCTGTGGTTTGATCTTTTGCGGTCTGCTGGTTTTAAGAGGCTTTTTATATGCTGTATGGAGAGATTCAACAGAGAGCTTGATGATGAAGGCATGACTCAGTAAAGATTAAGCGAGACTGATGTCTTTGGCCTGGTCCACTATAAGAGGACAACTAGCCCCTTCGTATGATGGTCAGATGAGGTTAGTTCTGCAACTCATCAGTACTTAACAGCTCTCTAGCATATTGTCAGACCTACTCGCAACATAATATATTGGGTAAGTCCCTTCTTCGAGTACCAAGCCCTTTTTTGATGCTTTATATTACAATATTGTGGCCTCTTTCACTGGTCCTATAAGGCAGATGACTACAGTTGCTTTAATGTAGCACCAGTCCTGGTAATTCATGGAGGAGGTCATGTGGGGTGGGGGGGCGGAGTGACATAAAAAAAGATTGTTGCACCGGGTGCCACCAGCTCTGAAGCCGGCCCTGCTCGTGCTCTACAAACCCATCTCCGACCATGCACAGCTCATCTGGCCCCTGCACCTTTCCACCAGACACTTCACCTGTCATGTGCAAGTATTACATTCCCTCTACCTCTCTGTACTCTAGCTGCACTTATTCTCCACAGCCCAAGATGGACTTACTGTCTCTGTGTGTCTTTCTTAGCGTGCTCCCTCATCTCCAACTCTCTCTCTCATTTATACCATCCGTCTCTCCCTTGTAACAGTCCCCTTATCTTCACTTCTCCACCCTCTCCTGCAACTGTCACCTGTGGAGGACACCTCAGTCTTGAGCCTCTCACCTACACCTTCTACCTCTTCTCTGCACCTCGCACCCTCTCCCCTGCACCAATATTTCTTTTACCTGCCTATGTCCCTTGTCTTCATTCTCTGCTGTTCTACACTTTCACTTATACTTCTCTAATTCCCCTTGCACCGCTCAGGGTCTTGGCACTTCTCATCTCCTTTTGCATAGGTTCCTTCCACCCGTTTATACCCTAGCCATCTCCCACTGACCTGCTCCATTCTCTGCATCGCTCTCTCTATCCTCCATGTGCCTCTTCTCACTACTTTTCTCCTCCTACTATCTCCTCTCTAAGCCATTTTCAATCTGGACTTCCTTCCCCTCATTTTCAGTATGCGCCTACACGCACCAGCCCTCACTACCACCCTCAAACAGTGCCCCACATCTTAGCATAGACCTCTCACATACATTTAATTTGTTTTAAAGCAATGATTGGGTTGGCTTTGCTAATACAAATGTATATCCACCCAAACGAACCCTTTTTAGCAACATTAGGATAATTAAAGATTGAGGGGAAAAATATAATGATCTAGCCTATTTTATGCAGTTTGCATCCAGCTATTTGATGTCAGTGCTTGAGTCACTGTTGTATAATTAGGACTGTAACGTAGGAGCTGCTGTAACAAAGGGATCGCTATTGCAAAAGCAGTAACCCACTGAGCTATCCACATATAACAGAGTTCTTTGACCTTCATAGTACACGTTCTTTGCAGCAGGCACATTAACCCTCTGGGCTACTTTCTGACAAAACTTCAATCTCTCTTCCACAGGACCATTAATCACCAGAGTTATCTTGACACGTTTATTGATGCCTGAAAACTGCAGGACTCACAAGGAACTCTGTAGCATGTGCTTTTAAAACTACAAGTTATTTCTAAACACAGTATCTACTCTCCTACATACCTCCCCACCCCGCGAGATCAGCGCCAGATGCCGCTGCACCGTCTGCTCCTCCATAAAGCTGGCCCTAAGAGTAAAGACATAAAACAAGTTAAGATTCTCCTCTTCTGTCCAGTACGCTGTTTGAAATTGGCCGAGGAATCCACAAAATGATTCCTCCCGGACCCCACAAATGCCTGTCATTGACAACCCTACTATTATCTTAGCAACCAATAGACCTCACCCTCTTAAACACACTATAAGCCTAACTGAGAATCCAAAGCCATTCAGAGAGAACACACTAAATCACATTTAAAATATACGGCCCAGAACTCATTCAAAACGTGTAGCCATGCCTGCAAGGTTTTAAAGAAGTGACCACTCACTTTTGCCTATTGTCGCTTCACAGCCTGGAATTCAATGACTTGCTTATCAAAGAAAGATGGCCTGGCACAGTTATACTCATAAAGTATGGTCTGGTGCCACATGCGGCTCTTCTGACCTTTACATGTGCCCCCAGGCCAAAAGCAGCATTGGATTGCTGTTTTCTCGACTCAGCAAAAGAAGTTAAATATAAAGGGAAGCCTTTATGTAAAGGTTGATTGAAGTTAAAGAAAGGATGTAAATAGGTTATCCTGCACTGCTTAATCTTAGAAACAACTTTATTTTTAACGCCTTCGCTGCTAGGCTTTTTCCCCTCCTGTGCTCCAGCCTTTTTTTTGCTATTTCGGGTAGTTTGCGCTTAGGCCCCTGTAACTTTTTGACCACATAAGGTATCCATGCCAAATTTGCGTTGTTTTCTTCCAACATCATAGGGATTCTAAACGTACCCAGGGTTTGTTGATTCCCCTTAAGCGGACCCAGAAATTAGCCAAATTACAGCTAAATATAGTTTTTTTCAGGAAAAATGGTAAAAAAATGCTGCAAATGAAAGCATCTGGTTTCCCCTGCAAATGGTATCAACAAGGATTTGTGGGGCTGAAATCACCATTTTCCCAACTTTTAGGGATTGGCAGACTTTTTTCAGAAATCCAACATTTTTCCACAGTTTTGGCATTTTACTGAAATATAGCCGATTTTTGCTATTTTTTGTGCCTTCAACCTTATTCCAGTTAATGGTAGAAATGGGTATGAAAGCAATAATGGATCCTGGACAGCTATACATTTTAGAAAAGTAGGCACATTTCTGAATTCAGCAAGGAGTCATTTGTGTAGATTCTTCAAGGTTTCTTTATACAAGCAAACAGTTGAATATAGGAAAAATTGAAAATTAGTTGAAAAAAACAGTCATTTGTGCCAACGTTTTCAACTGTAACTTCTTCTAATTATGACAGCTGTTTGAAAGCAATATACTGTTACATCCGCTGGACCTTTCTCGTTGTGGGGATATACAGGACTTGTAGGTTCACCAAGAACCCGACGAACCCAGAGCCAATAACTTAGCAGCATCTTGCAATAGTTTTTTATTATGTACCGGGTATATAGCACTTAATTTGGAAAAATATATACATGGAAAAATCGGTACAAAAGACACCTATGTATTTCTAAAATTGTTACAAAATAGTTTAGAAACAGTAGATATTTGCACATTTTCGAAATTGTGAGTACCCATTCTAACAGGAGAATTATAGGTCATTTTTCAAAGTGACTTCTTTTTTACACATTGTCTTTCACTTGGAAGGCAGAAATGCACCAAAAGTCAATAGGTAATAACAGTTACTCTTCAAGTTGGTGTTACCCTAAGTCTCCCGATAAAAACGGTACCTTACTTGTGTGGTTAGGCCTAGAGCCCGCAACAGGAAACTGCTCAAAACGCAACATGGACACACTTTGGGGCATATTAGCAAGAACCTCATTAAAATTATTGCCGTTTTGGCAGCAGGAAACTGCCGCTAAAACGGCGATAATGGGCTTGCTAATATGCGTTATAGAATTCCAATAGAAGCCCAGGTTAGATGTGCAGGACATTTAACCTGGGCTTCTATTGGCAAGCCCATTATTGCCGTTTTAGCGTCAGTTTCCTGCCGCTATAACAGCAATAATTTTAACGAGGTTCTTGCTAATATGCCCCTTTATTTTTACGGTGAAAACTGACCCTTTTTTTGCAAAGCGCCTAGCTGTAGATTTTGAGACCCAGCCCTGCCAGGCATACCACACTGGACTCCCCCAGGTGTCTAGTTTTCAGAAATGTGTGGGTTTGGTAGTTTCCCAAGATGGCCATCGCGCCCAGGGCCAAAAACCCAGGGGACCCCCCTTGCAAAACCAGGTTGTATCCTGTCCTAATCTCAGACAACATATACATCTTAATTCCATAACATGCCCTCTTGCTAGGAATGTACTGCCTAAAAACCAAACAGCCCTTGAACAGGACCAAAGACTCTTCAACAGCTATTTCTTTCCCAGGAGTATAGATCTCTGAAAATTGATCTACGGTCACAGTCGGGGTGATCTCGTGGCAACAATAAAGCATTATCAATAAAATGCAGCATCTGAAGCTAAAGTAAATACCGATCATGACTCATAATTGCAGGAAATATGGCTGTTGCCTTCAAGGGACTGGTAGACCAATATGAAGCCAGGGACGGCTTCCTTAAGCCAATCAAAAAAGTTAACCCCAAAAACTTCTTCATCTCATCCAGATTTGTGGGAGTTCACCGGGTAGCCCTAGAGTGGGGCCTAAGTCTGGCACTGTTGTCCCTCAAAAACTGTTCCGCATACAAATTAGTCTGCTAAAAAATCTCAGCCAAAAATACATTGTAGTGTAGTTCCTATCATCCCAATAGGCTCTGCGCATTGGAATAATACCTTCAATAGTATAGGCCTAGACCAGACGTTAACTAGGTCTACTACTGTCGATATTAGACTTAAAGTTTTGGGTTTGCCAGCTTAGCTCAGAGTTCACTAGAAACTTTCTTGAATGTTCAGGAAGGAATTAACTTCCCTGATTAGACAAGAAGGGATTTAGTTTCTGACAACCATAGAACATGACAACTTTGCTCTCCCCTAATCAAGAGTATATCTCGAGAGTCGTGTGAACAAAAGGCAATTTATTTTACTCAGTCAGTACGTGCATTCTTAGTCTCATCAGATTGTAGAGAAAAGGAAGAGACGGGCGTGTTCAATAAAAGATGTTATTTATTGATCAGTCTCTTTTCTCATACAAGAGAAATGGATCGATATTATTGCAATACTTATATTTAAGTAAAGTGCATACATTAGAAGCAGAAGTATAAAATAATACTGTAAAAACATTGATATGGTTTCTAAGCCATATGAAGGTTTAAAATGAATAAAATAGATATATACACATATACATTTGACTAAACATACTCAACTGGTGTTTCTAAATACGCCTACCCCGTGTACCTGACCTAAGCCTAATACGTGGGCGGGAATAGAAAGTTACAGTTTAAGTTAAGTTTGTTTTTGCCAAGTGACTGACTAAAGAATTCTCTGTGAGGGGTTATTCAGTTCTGTACCTGGAAGTTAGGATGAATGAGGGATGGTATCTCTCTTCTCTGCTCTCGATATTCCAGGCTGCCTGCGAGGGCTACCCGGAAACGCCGGTGCTGGATTTCTCGGCAGGAGAAAGCGGCGCGTCTCGTTCTCAGCGCGTCAGGAAGGCGGGGCTGCGCCAGCGGGGTCTGCTCTGCTCTGGGCTTCGGCAAGTATGGCTGCTCCGTCTCGTCACCACCGCGTGTGTTTGCATAGGGCAATATCGGTAATATTTATACCTTTAAGGTGCCGAGATTGACGTAAGGATGGACATAGATACGTCAATAAGGATGTCATACGACCAGGTCGTTAGCACATTCTTTTGCTGAAGTTCTCGGTGAAATCAAAACAATGGCCGCAGGGTTTTTCCCAGGTTGTCATAGGTTTGATTTGTTTAGAGAACTCCGTATGCCTTATCAGGGGCTGGAGGAATATCACTTGTCTAATTAGATCGCAAGCGTTATGACCTAATCAGATAACACGTTCCTGTGCCGTAGTGTGGCTTCGTCAGATAACGGTATCTGCATCATGGGGGTTTGCTGCCTCATGGGCTGACTGCTAGTTAACTTGTTGGTTTGTTAACCAGAATAGGGTCAGGAATAGGGGGATCGATTCAGAACCTATAGGAATACATCACAACATCATCCATAAACAACTGAAAAAACTGTATAGGCAAAAGAAATTCACAATCCACTCTACACCCTGCATCACCACTAAAGTGAGGCAAAACTGGCTGCACCATGTTTGGATCAACCCAGAGTCCAGCACTTCCAGTAAGAAGCCTTGCAGCCTCAGGCTGTAATCCTGATGTCTCTTGCTGCACCATCGACACATCAGTGTCCTCCTCTAAAACAGGCACTTCATCCACACTGAGAGTAGCTTCATCCGCACTGAGAGTAGCTTCATCATCAGATGATTCCTCGTGGACAGAAACTCACTGCCAGAATCTTGCACTCCCTCCTCTCCCTCAGACGCACTGTCAGTCTCATAATCCTGCTCAGAGGAAGACTTGAAAAGCATGCCAATCACTTACTGAGCAGTAATTCTACGGCTAGCCATAATCCTTACTAATAGAGGTAACTTGTCAAACAAGTCAACAACAACACACACTTTGTAAAATAAGTAATAAACAAATTGTGGCTTTATCGCAAAGACCTGTATACTCCAAAACGATACCACTCACCAGAAGCAGCTAGACTCACCAACACCACTCCTACTGTTCCTGTGCAGAGTGGTGTTGGTGAGTCTAGCTGTTTCTGGCAAGTAAGTGGTATGGTTTTGGAGTATACAGGTCTTTGTGATAATCAATCATACATGTGTAAATCAGTGTATAAGAAATGTTACATAAGCCAGAACACTACAAGGCGAGTCACATGTCATCCATCCTGGTAGACAGTTTAGTTTAAGAGTGCTAGGTCTGGAGAAGCAAAGACTCAGAATTTAAAACATAACTCCATGGTTGTGGGTTGCATTTAATAATAAAGATTTTGTTTTACTGAAAGGAACCCTTTTTGAAACATTACAATAAAGAAAGATGGAGGAAAACATCAGAATGCTCTAATCGTACCTTGTAGTTTGCATGTAGCCCTTTGATGACAGTTATTAGCTCACTGTTCCATTTTAGGATTTTAACATCTACACTGCCAGTAACAAAAGGATCTCTCTGACAAAAGCACTGACCTATTTAAACTATATGCACTTTGTGATCTGCATGGTAAACAGTCTTTGCAGCAGGGACATTAACCCTCCGTGCTACCATAAAATGAGTTAAAACTTCCAGACAAAACTCCTCCTCTCTCCAGGATGAACATTAATCACCGGAGTTATCTTGACATTTTTATTGTTGATACTTGCTGGAAGCCAACAATGGATTAACATGTGCTTTTCAACCCATACAATACTTCCAAACAGGCGGCCCCTGGAAGAGTCAGCACCCAGTGCGATAGCACCGGTCGCACCGCCCTAGAGCTCTACCCCTCTTTCCCCCCCAGAAACTCCTCCTCATGACCGCCACCCTGCTGGCATCAATGCAGACCTCAATCACATCACAGACAAAACATTTTGTCCCCCGGGAAAATGTTTCTGAGGACCCACGGTCTAGCAGCTCCAGCACAATTTAGGAGGTGATTGAAAGTTTGCTAGAACAAGCTTAGGGTCCGCTGCACCACTAAGAAGTTGCGGAACAGCTATTTCACCTCCAGTGGAGCGTCTGCTTAGTCCACCATTGATCAATGTAATTGTAATTGTGATTCCGGGAAAATCACTTAATCTCCCCGTGCTACCAGAACATCAATGTGTCCTTGTTTAATGTAACTGGTGCTCATGTAAAACGCTCCAATACCTTTGGGTCGAGTTGGTGCTACATAAAACTGCACAGAAAAAAATAATAGTAGCTGCTTGTCCTCTATATGGCCGCCACCTTTGCTGAATGGGGAGGTTCACCTTATTTATGGCAGGCCTGCTAATGCAGATATTCCCTGTCCAGGATGGCCACGCAAGGCAGAGCGGACCCGGGCAGGGAAAACAAACAATTGCCCCAACACACAGGAAAGGAGCTCCCTGCACATCATGACCAGTCTTTTATTCTTTTTCATAAACAAAAACTTGCTTTTTTCTCCTGAAACTGAAAAAAAGTACCAGATGGGACAGAGCAATATGGCGGCCCACGCGACAAGGTTTCATCAAAATGATCCCCCCAGGCAGGAGGGCATTGCTCAGTATACCTGGTGGTTCTTCTCTGGTTGGGCAGAGGCTCTCAGACTAGCAGACTGCCCAGCAGGGTCTACAGGACCCTCTTAGTCTCTCCTTCGATTCCCAAAACAATTACATTTCCTTTTTTTGAGATGGGACACAATGATACCCATGCATTTCACGTATGTAAACACTACCCTTACCAGCTGACAGCAAACCTATATGCTGAGGTTAAAGGCTCTTAACAGGGACAATTCACGCCCAGCGACCACCGCTGTTTCTTAAGAGCAATCTCATGGTTGTGCAGCCTCCCTGAAACTAAGGGGCAATTATACTTGTATTTAAAAGCCAAGGGCAGAGATCTGTTGTTCAAATAACCCCTTGTTTTCTTCTTTGAAGGACAGCATATTATTTTCAGAATCAGAGCATTTTAGGTTTCCACACTGGCTTACATGAAGAAAGTTGGCTTCCTGGAATGACGTCAGCCATGACCCACGAGAAGGTGGACACTTACTTTAGTCCTCCAGATACAGTGGGTATAATAAATTATCTAAAAAGAAGGGTGTAAGAAGGGTAACAACTAAAGGAATAGCCAAGAGAAGCACACTATTCAAGTTCTATTATTTTGGTTTTTGCATGTTATGTTAACAGTGTTTTTATAGCGCACTAATAACCAATGAATGTATCCTGGCACTCTGAAGCAGGTGTGTGAGGCAATCCCTATAGGCCTTACTCGAAAAGCCAGGTCTTCAGCTTCTTGCAAAAGTCCAGAAGAGAGGAGGAGGCTCTGATGTGTTGTAGGATGTTGGTCCAGGCTATAGGAGTCAAGTATGAGAAGGCGCAGCCTCCTGCTCTGCTCTTGTGTATGCATGGGGTGTGTGCCAATGAGAGCCAGTTCATGAGATCATCAATTCATGAGCACTGGTATAAATATGTATAAAGCATGCATTTTTCAAAAGGTAATCTCCAGAAGGTGTATCCTCAGGTGCTTGCTGTGCTTGCTGGTAGCAGACCACAGACCACTCGACCCTGAGTGAGGTGTGGAGGGGGACTTGGTTCCATGAGAATGATCAATCGTGATTGGTCAAGACCTAGAGGACAAAGTGTTCCAATTGACTAGTCTGCAAGTAAAGCTGCTCCCGGGATTGGTGGAGGCAACTTCCATATGGTGTGGTTTAGAGTTGGTTGGTGGAAAGTGAATATCCTCTTATTTCTGGATGAAGTGCTAAATACGAAAGAAATCCACTTCTGGATTATTGTCCATCACACTATCCATAGGGTAGATGAAATTCCATTGGTGGATTCTCATCAGCATTTAGCACTTCCTCTACAAATTGGATATTTGTAGCCACTGCCCAACTCTAAATCAGGGCCTTAGGGACTAGGATACAAAGAAGGGCAGAGTAGCAGTTGGAGGTTAAAATGGAGCGCAATGAACGGAAAGGTTTGGAAAGACGAGCAAGCATTGGGCCATGTTGCAGCAGTCGAAATGCAGGACATTGGTATTGTACATTAACATGTAATAAATTGCTGCCCGTGATACTGATGAAGCAGCTACACATGGATCAGTGTTTGTTGTACCTTGCACAAATAATGCACCATATACACATGCGCAAAACAGTAAAAGATGTACAAAGAGTAGAAAAGAAGGCTTTCACCATGGTGCAATTTCCACTTACACCAGCACGCATACATGTTGTTTCCACTTACACCTGCAAGTATAAATGTTGAATACAATAGAAAGTCAACACATCACACTGTGGATGAAAGAACAGGTATCTACCTGGCCCTACTAGCATACTACTACAGCTGCACCAACTCTTGCCCTTGCTGTAGGAGGAAAAATCAACGAAAGGGAATTTGATGATGGTATCCTCGCTTAGCAAGTTCAGTTCAGAGTGTCCTCCAAAAATTGTAGAATGGCTCCCCCAACTAAGTAGACTCTGATTTTGCAAACAAAGCAGTAGCCTGTCTCCTGCAGCTAAACAGCTTACAAGAATGAGTTACGCCACCCAGAAACTTGCTCTCTCCTGTACCTTTGGGGAGTGTTACACCCCAAATCTCCCCCTGTATGAGGATCCCCCTGAGCCCAGGGGGGATCCTCATAAAGAGGAGCCAATCTCCATTTCTCCATGGATAGAGGTTTCCCACCCTTGCAACTGGGGCTGAGTGTTCCTGAGATCCCCTTGCACCTACATTATTTTGTTTCCTCATACCCAGAGGCTCCACAGCTTCTGCACCCTGTGGGGTTTTCACACCCATCAGCTCCTCACCCTAGCACCTTATGTGGAGAATACCCACCCTTGTATCAGGGGGGCCTTCAGCTCGGGGTATCACCTGCCAGAAGTGGAGAGGCTCCAGGGTGAAGATGCGGTGAGCAGCTCCCCTAGTCTTCAGGTTTCTATCTGGCCCTGGAGGGGTATCTCAAGAGCATAAGGGGGGGGGGGGGGGGTAATCTGGATCGCTCTCTATCAGGAACATTTTCATAAGCAACAGTTTTCAGCATGACTTATCTGTTGTTATGTTTTGTGTATTTGTAAAGCGCACTATCACCCGAAAGGGTATCCTGGTACTGAGCAGGTGTATGTGCCTAGCACCACCTATGGTAGGTTGGTTAATTGAAAAACAAGGTATTCAACTTCTTGTGGAATTTAAGAAGAGAGGAGGAGGCTCTGATGTTAGTGGGAGGCCGTTCCACACTTTAGGAGCGATGTTAGAGAATGCTTTTCCTTTTGATCTGGTTCTGTATATGCCTGGGATGGATGTGAGAAGGAGTCCTGTGGACCGCAGCTGTCTGGGTGGTTGGTGGAATGAGATGCAACTGATCTGGTAAGTGGGGACTGAGTTGTGTAGCACCTTGAATGTGGGTGAAGAGCTTGAATTGAGTATCTTTGTGCATTGAGAGCCAGAGGTTTAGTGTGATATGAGTTCTGTGTGGAAGGTTAAGGATGAGTCTGGCCACATCCGCACATTTATGTGGTCTGTTGTCTGGTAGAACAAGTAAAGGATGTCTAATACTTGCCCTTGAGAGTGGGTTATAGGATGGCACATGGCAGTGAATGTGATGCTAGGCTAATTCAGCACACCCACTGAGAAAACTCCTATACATTCATAATAGGACCACAGCGCATGCGCAAACTGAATCTGCTGCAGACCAGAGTCGCAAAACAGGGTCCAGTCAAAAGCATAGAGAAGCAAGCATACCCCATGCACAGGATACAAACACCACATAGAAAGAAGGGGAAAGACACTATAGAAAGAACTCAACTTTGTAGAACTGGTTGAGTTACACCATCCCAAACTTTACACTGCTAGGGTTGTCATAATCCTGTAAACCCAAGGGAAGAAGACTCCTTCTCAGTGCAAGTGTACTGCAGGCAGGCTACCGGAGAGTTGAAGCAAGAGTCAGGATACACTAAGTCCCAATGAGTTCAGAGTCAGATCTGAGTCAGTTCAATGGCACAGGAGTAGATCCTATCAGCAGTATCAGTTGGGGGTCTAGTAAATAATACAAATGAAACACACAAGCAGAATTATATCCATCCCTACCTAAGATAGATCATAGAGCAGCCAGAAGAGAACCAAACCCCTTGATGTGGGGCAATCTGCTGACCACAAAGAACAAAAAGGCTATCAAGGCCAGCAAATGCAAAGAATACCAGATAGAGATGCAATGGCAATAGAGGATAGATAATAGTTTGTCTGTGCCTCCAACCCTTGGGATGCTACTCCACTAAATTCTGTGCTTTGATTTTGCTATTGCGTTTAACGGGTCAGGTGGTGCAGCAGTTTTCTGCACTGTAGGGTGTTGGATTTTAGCAACCCATATCATGGGGTGGGCCTGTCGCTCCAGATGTTTTGCCTTGCCCAGCCGTGTCCTCATGATTGTCATTTTGGGTGCTGCATAGAATGGAGAGCTCTGAACACATCGCTTTGGCGGCACGGAGTGGGGCACTTGGGTTATGGCGTGCTCATGAGTCGATGACTTTTGTTGTCTACCTCAGTGGGTTCCACTTCAATGGCTGTCCTCCCTATCCACGTGTTTGTCCCACCCCGGAGCATTTTGGCAGCATGGTGTTCTGATCGGCAGGGCCGTGACTCCAGAGGGGCTTGTTCTGTTAGAGCCTCCTAATAATGGATTCTGCTGTGGGTAGTTGGGTCCAGGGGCCTCCAATCGAGATGGCAGTGCCTGTGGTCAGCTTTACACCGAGATTAGCAATCCTCATAACACATGCTTCCATAAAACGTTGCAGAGATTGGACACCCACTCCTCCTCTTCCCTCTTACCAGGTATAAACAAAGCACTTTTATGTGGTGCAGAGACACCTTTTAAATTTAACACTATTCTCATCCCTCCTGCTCTGAAAAAATTTGACTATTTTTCTTGAGGTACTTCGTGGCTCACAGAAAATGGCAAAAAAACTTGGAACTAGAAAGAGTTGGGTGTAGGGCCTGGCTATAGAAAAACATGCTAATAGTAAAGGCAGCGTACAATGTGTAATCGGCCCTCATGTTAATGGAGTACTGGCAACTGATCTGACTTGCTCATTCCTATCTTTTTTCGTGATAGTCAGGCCCTAGCCAGTATAATTTCCTTTGGCTCCTGAATCTTTCATTGTGATTAACTGTGGAAAAGAGTTATTGTTGTCATATGAGTGTACATCGAGACAGATATGTCTTGTACCTGGCTGCAAAGCATTCATCAATCTTGATTTAGTTAGGGTCTTATTTCTTGTTTTGCTCAGCAGGGCCACCCTTCCTATTTCCCTGCCATGTTAATTTTGGCCACTTGGGACACATTTTAACAATCCAATCCACAATACAAACATAAGTTGTTTGCGCTTCTGTAAGCTCTTTCCTTTTGCTGAGAGGGCGATGAACATGCCAATTGCTTGTCTTATTGGCAGCCTTCAACACTACCTCCCATCAGACTCTGCTCAGGAGACTTGTGGTAATTGGCCTCCAAGGGAGCGCACTGAAATGGATGACGAGTTTTCTGTCTGACAGAACACAAACTATAAATCTCGGCCCTTTCCGTTCAAAGACTACTAAACTGACTAAGGGAGTACCGCAGGGTTCCTGCTTGAGCCCCACCTTATTTAACATCTAAGTTGCTCCCTTAGCGAGATTACTAAGGAATTTAGGATTTGTTCCTATGTCTTATGCTGATGATACTCAGCTCTTACTTTCCTCTGATAAGAACAATCCTAACACCCAGTCTACCTTTTCGGAGGGTATGCATACCATTGCAGGCTGGATGCAAAACAGCTTTCTCTAGCTTAATGTCGGGAAAACGGAGATTATGCTGTTTGGCGAGGCACTGTTGAGTTGGTCCCCTGGGTGGTGGCCTGAGGAAATGGGCAGTGCACTGACTCCCAAACTAGTGGTTACAAATCTGGGTGTCCATCTGGACTAGAAGTTGACAATGAAAGACCACGCTACATCTATTGTTGGGTCATGTTTGCATGTGCTTGATCTCCTAAGGAAGATATACTCCTTTCTGACTCTAAACACATATCCAGGCACTAGTGTTAAGCCGCCTGGACTATTGCAATTCCCTGCTGATTTCAGTGAATGAAGCATCTTTAAACAGGCTGCAAGTAGTCCAGAACACTGCAGCTTGCCTGGTAGCTAATCTTCCCCCTCGATCTGCCTCCCTCCCTCTTCTGCGAGATCTACTTTGGCTGCCAGTGCGGATGCGGATTGGGTTTAAGATCTGTTGCACTATGCACAAATTTCTGAATGGCAAAGGCCCCAGTTATTTAGCGGAGATATTCACCAACTACTTGCTGCCCAGGTCCATCCGATCAGGGTCCAAATCTCTTGTTGCTCCTCGCTATATGATAGAGCGCTTGGGGGGTAAATATTTTTCCCACCTGGCTCCAACTTTTTGGAACGCACTCCCTGTACACCCGCCTCAAGGCTCTGATCATCTTCAATTTAGAAGACTCCTCAAAACCTTACTATTCTAATCCGTTTCTTTTGTGTGGCTGGCAGTAGCATTCCAACAGCGTGGAGATACCTCTTGGGTGGTGATTCTGGTGCTGTACAAATAAATAAATCAAATCAAATCAATGTGCACAGGTTCAGGTGATGGATGTCTATTTCTGTCATCTATATTTTCCAATCTATTCTTCTCTCCTGATCCATTTTTAAATGTACCTAATCTTTGCTTCCCACATAGTCCTTATAATCCTTGGTCGAGATCTGGTACCAATTCAATCAGATCATTACAATTGGAAAGTCTGTCAGGAATTTGTGCCATCAGGTCTTTATTTAAACCTTTTGTAAACGAATGCCCCTCTTTTTCAATAGGCCAATCAGTCTCCAAAACTAACCTTAGGAAATGAGTCAAATATATCAAATCTTTTTTTCTTAGTCTTTTATCCAACAGTTAATTATAAAATCAATATGCCTCTGTCAAATACTTGATGCAGTTCTATGTAAAGTAGATGACTATGTTGTTCAAATCGTGGCATTGACCAACCCCTGGCCGCATCTCCAGGTAGGTTTGAGAGTATAGACCGACACAAAGAAATACCCAATTTCTGTGGATTCCAGAACATTTCTTTGGGGAATCTATCTGCTGAGGCAGAATGACCACCTGAGTAATAATAGGATTGGATAATATGTTTGACTGAGAGCTATCGCCGCCAGACTGAATATTCATTTACCTTGGAACTGGATTAGAAGGGGGTCTCTGAAGTAGTGTTTGAGCAGCATGCATTCTATCAGTTCTATGAGATATGCCAATAATCTGTTCTCTGAGCCACTGAATTTTTGTGCATGCATCAGCTATGTTTTTTTTTAGGTTGAGCATCAGCGCGCATGCAAAGAAATATCCAATTTCTGTGGATTCCAGAATATCTTTGGGGTATCTATCTGCTGAGGCAGAATGACCACCTGAGTAATAATAGGAGTAAGAATAGCAGCTGACCTTCGAGCTGTAAAAGCAGGTTCTAACCCACGTCGTCTCAACATACTGTGATTCAAAACATAAATATGGTCTTGTGTAATGTAACTGCTGCTCATGTTTGCGCTATATGATACTAAAAAATTTGTCTCTTTGAAGCTACATCAAAAGCAGTGACAGATGGTACTATCTCAGAGTTAAGCCTTTTTTTTTCTTTTCTCACCCTGAAGGTAAAATGGAGAGCCCAATAAGGAACCGTTTTGGCACCTGCTTTTAGGACCTCGCCCACTTAAAGCCCTGTTCCTGTGTCTATGTTGGCTTTGCACTCCCCTAGCTCCTGTTTCAGGTCTGGCCTGTTTCCAGACATCAAGGGCCAGATGTAGGTCGCCCAATAACGGTCGGTAACGGCCGAAATTACCGAATTTCGGCCGTTCCTGACCGGTATTAGGCTTCTGAGATGTAGGTGGCCTAAATTGCAAATTCGGTAATTTACCGATTCGGTATTTTAAGGAATCGGTAAATTACCGATTTGTTAAAATACCGAATCAGTAAATTACCTTTATTGCAATGTAGGGAGCACTCAAATGAGTGCTTTTCCCATTTTAGGATTTGTTATTTACCACCAACTATAAGTTGGTGGTAAATAACGAATACTTTTGAAAATGCATATCTGTGCATTTTCAACTGTGCCATGTGGCAGACAGACATGCTCTTAGGGCATGTATGTGTGCCACATCTGCACACAAGTACGATTCATGTGTGCAACAGGGTGTCAAAGTGACACTCAGGCACCCTTGAATGTGTCCCCCATTTTACCGAATCGGTATTTAATGATTCGGTAATTGCCATTCATTCCTATGGGCCTTCAGGTCCATAGGAATGAATGGCAAATACCGATTCGGTAAATATCGATAAATACCGAATCTTACCAAATCGGTAATGTTTACCGATTTGTTTTTCCTACATAGCATTTACCGATTCTAAAATACCGAATCGGTAAAATGTACTTTACCTACATCTGGCCCCAAGTTATTGAACACATTTTACCTGCTATAGATACTTGCAAAAGTGCCACCATTACCTACCTAACGTTTGCCCTTGTGCTGGAGTGTCTGCCTTTCTTTGCAGTATTTTACCTCTATTTGTATTTTATACGTTTTTTGTATCCTGCACACGTATCACTTTTCTGCTGTAATGCACCGACTGCTACCTCATGAATTTTGGTTGCTCACTGGTGTCACTTTTATCCTTATAACTTAATGCTTATTCTTCTAATTTGTTCCTTTTGTGAAGCGCTCTGACACATTCGGGTAAAGTTTGCACTACATAAAATTGCATAAATAAATACACCACCTCTCCCAACATGGAACCCACGGGCAAACACACATATAAAATTACCTACCCACCCGAGCTCACCAAAAAAAACGCCAAATGCTTCAAACACAACTTCCTGAAGGCCCACCCGGAAATCCCCTTCGTGGACACCTACTTCTCACTGATCAATGGAGCCACGAGCACCAACATCATCTTCTACACTATATGGAGAGCACAATGGAGGAAAGCGTTCCTCGCCTCTCTCACTGTCTCCACCACTAGAAAATCCGCCCATGGTCTAACACTTTCTATCACACCATCCCAGCTCTTCCCAGGCAAAGCTACCATCACTATCTACAACAACGGGATCATCCTTTGTCAATCCACAGATAGGAACCTTGAACTACTCGACAATTTGTTCCCCACCCTCAAAGATCATATCTCCAACCGTCGGATCTCCTATCCTAGCTCCTCAGACTACACAACACCCCCCACCTCTAATCGCCTATCTAACTGTCCTAACCCAGCACAGCATCAGAATAACACGCACCTCTCCCCTCCCCCCAACGCTCTAGTCACTCACCCACCCACTGTAACTACCACACACCCCTCAACCACAGGCATAGAGCACTCCTCTTCCTCTTCTTACATTCTCCACACCCACCCCCCACCACACACATCCTACTAGTCCCGCAGAACCCCTTACCGCCCTTAACTTATTTCCCCTTCCCCGCAGCAGGATCATCTCCCACCCTATCTCCCTACCCACGCTCAGTCCCAACTTCCCCACCCTCCCAACTAGTCTCTCAGAACACACCACCTCCTTTACCCTAACCCCTCCTCCTCTCTCCCCCCCATTCTCAGCCCCCACCACCCTCCATGCACCTCCACCATCCCAAGCCTATACTCATCCCCCAACGCGCCTTCACTGCCTCCCGCCAATACCCTCACTTATACCACCAACCTCCCCCTACCTCACCCACACCTTTCACCCCCAAACTCTCTCACCTACCGAATTTCATACCACTTACTAATTCCGCAGAGCTCTGCACTAACACTAGCGCACCCCTCCCCCCCTCGCCAGTTCCCTATTCAATCATTCACCCTCGGCTCTCTTCCCCAACACCATCCTTAATCCCACACTGGACATGATTATCTCCACCCTCTTACAAGTCAAAGAAGATCTTCACACCATCAAAGAACTCCTCCTCATACACCCCAGACATCCCCCACCCACCACCACTTCCGGGCGCAACAAACCCCCCACCCGCCCCACTGTCCCTATCACTCAACACGCCCCACATTGGCTATCTATCCCCGCTCGCCATAACACCAATCGCCCCCAACGCGCCCTCAATCCCTTCTCGGACCACGACATACACACCCTCCTCCGTTCATATATCCCAGCTCCCCTAAACAACACTACCACCACACACCTTTCCATACCCTCGATTCTCTCAAATCCCCTTAGGCCCCCCACACAAAACTACAGAAGCTCCGTCCCCAAGAACCTTAGAAAAGTCCCCCTCTCTCTAGAACCCTCCACCACCCTCTTCACCCCCAGACTCAAATGCATCCTACTCATCTGCAGATCGGCCCCTAGACACACCTCCGCCATCGCGGATCTCATCATAACAACATAAGGACCTTGACCTAGCTATTCTGACCGAAACCTGGCTATCCGAATCTTCTACACCCATATTGGACATTCTAGTTCCCCCCAACTACCACATCATTAGACTCGACAGGAACAGCAAGTCGGGCGGGGGAATTGCATGCATTTTTAGGAGCAACCTCTCTGTGACTAAAGTCACTGCCCCCTCACTCACCTCCTGTGAACTCATCTGCCTCGAGATCACCAGCGGGGGCAAACCTGTATGCTCCTTACATGTCATCTAACACCCACCCGGGGACAACCTCACCTTCTCCCAACAACTCATGGACACGATTTCAACCAACTCCGGACGGCAGAACACTCAAATCTACCTGGGTGACTTCAACCTCCACTGGAACGATCAGAAAGATGCAGTAGTGAATAGTCTTAAATCTTTCCTTAATGCGCTTGATCTCACCCAAATCTGCAACAGCCCGACACATGACAAAGGCTCTATCCTCGACCTTATCATCGCCAAAGAGGACTCTACCCAACTGGGGGCAATTCAACCCTGTGACTGGTCAGATCACCACATTATCACATTTTACATCAACAAAAAGGTTAAACTTAACCCGGTTCAACCCTCCAAACCCAAGATCTGGAAATCTGGAAAAGGGACATGAAGAAGCTTAACCCCAACTCCTTGCCTTCCCACAGCGGCAGCCTCCTCCTTCCCCCTACCGGCGCCTCTGATGTGAAATCTCTGACCGACCTATACCTCAACTCTATGACCTCAATAATCAATGAAGCCGCCCCACTGCAACTGAAGAGAGCCCCCACCAAGATCTCGAACCCATGGTATGACGGCAGACTCAATGAAGATAGGCGTGCCATGCGAATGGCAGAGCGCACCTGGAGATCAGATCCCTCAGCATTGCACCTTAGAACGCTCAAGAAAAAGAGGAACGCCTACTTTAGGAAAATCAAGCGCTCGAAAACAGACTTCTTCAGCCTCCAGCTCGCCCAAGCAAAAAATCGACCAAGAAAACTGTTTGAACTAGTCAAAACTCAAACCAAGGAACAACCTCTACAATCAAACAGCACAACAAGTAATATACCATCCTGTGAAGACTTTTCTGCTTTCTTTAAGCAAAAAACTGATAATATAAAAAGCCAACTCCTCAATGATGTAAGCCGATACTCCAGCCCCATCAGCAGAACTACCACTCAACCTAAAAATAACGCGGCATGGTCGTCCTTCGACACCTACTCAGAAGAATCAATTAACAAACTGCTCGGCACCTTGAAACCCTCTAATCACCTCACAGACCCCTTACCTGCTAATGCTGTAAAAGACTTCACCCCCCTGCTCCTCCCACTCTGGACTAAAATCATTAACAGTTCCCTACAACAAGGACTCATCCCCGACTCCCTCAAGGTAGGACAAGTCACGCCTATACTCAAGAAACCTACAGCTGACCCGGCCGACCTAAACAATTACCGCCCTATCACCAATATCCCCACCTTGGCCAAACTGCTGGAAAAATGCGTACAACTCCAACTGACAAAACACATTGATCAGTTTGACCTCCTCAACCCTCATCAATCAGGCTTCCGAGCAAGACACAGTACGGAAACGGCTATGACGCACATAATTGATGACGCCCTCCAAATCCTTGATCACAATTACTCCTGCCTCCTCATCCTACTTGATCTCTCCTCAGCATTTGACACCGTCAAACATGAGAATCTACTTGAGCTGTTAAACACCAGAATGGGTCTATCTGGGACTGTTCTCAAATGGTTCACTTCCTTTTTACATAACCGGTCTCAGAAGTTCAAGATCAACAACGTGTTGTCCTCGTCTGTACCTTTAACATTAGGCGTCCCACAAGGATCTTCCCTATCCCCTACTTTGTTCAACCTAGTCATGGAACCAATCACCACCTTGCTTCAAGCATCTAATGTACACTTTCACATGTACGCTGATGACACTCAACTCTACCTCAAACTAGAATCCCCGGAAGACATCAAACTTCTGAACTCCACGCTCAGAAACACCCAATCATGGTTGGCTGATTATCACGTCAAACTTAATGCGCAGAAAACTGAGTTCCTTCTGATCTCACCTCCTGCGAAATTCTCCACCACCCAATCCTGGCTCAAGCACCTAACCACACTCAATATCCAACCCACCATCGTGCACTCAGCGAAATCCTTAGGCATCACACTTGACGCCAATCTCAACATGCAGCAGCATATCAGCAAAGCAACTAAAGGAGCTAATTTCCAAATCAACACTTTGAGGAAACTTAAACCCTTCTTCCCAGCTAAGGACTTCCAAACCGCAGTACAAGCCCTAGTCATCCCACGCATAGACTACGGAATTGTGGCTCTCAGCGGACTCCCCCTATCTACAACCGCACCATTAAGAGCCTCCTTGAACGCTGCAGCGAGACTGATCACTGGATCAAGAAAACATTCGCATATTTCCCCTAACTTAAGATCCCTGAACTGGCTGCCTTTTGAAGCCAGAATACAGTTGAAAATTGCCTGCATGACACACATGGCTGTACACCACAAGTCACCCAACTACCTCACCCAAAAGCTGACTGTATCAGGAGGCTCGAGAACAAATAGACGCTCAAAAAATCTCCTCCTGAAACCTCGAAGATTCCGGAAGGAAAAAACATACAAACGCTCCTGCTCAGGAATGGCACCCAGGATTTGGAATGCACTCCCTCCCGAAACGAGGCTGATCTCCTCCACTGCATTTTTTAAGAAAGAAGTAATAGCCATCCTAATGGCTAAATTCACTTGAACTCTATTTTGGTCCGATCTAAGACTTTACACCTACTCTGTATTAGCTGTTTATTTGATTATCTACATGTATTATGCTTTTATTTGACTGCGATCTTATTTTGTTACTCACGTACTACCTTTTACCATTATTGTAACAAAAGTCGGCTTAATCACCCTCTTGTTTCCCTTACCCCTTCTTTCTGTAAAGCGCTCTGATATCTGCAAAGATCTTGTTCGCGCTATATAAAACTTTGAAAATAAATAAAATTAAAATTAATTGAGGCCAGATGTCGGTAAAGTAGGGCCAATGCAGTTTCTCTGCAGAGAAGTTAATACCCAAACCACGTTCCTGCTAGTATTGCATGTTAGCATAAACGTTGTCTACCTTGTTCAAGATGTCGGCTATATAAATGTGCATGTGTGTGTGTCACACACACATTAATCTCACTGATACAGTTCTTTATTTTGTCACTTTATTATTTAGTTTTTTAATCTGTTTATTTATGTGCATTTAGCATGCACTGGTTAGACCAGCCCTACACTCCCCGTGAAGCTGCTGTGCATATCAAAGGCCAGAATACTACGTCACTCGTCTTTTTTTGCCGACGCCTCTGGTCCTGCCACTTTCCGCTGTTTCTGGGCAATCCCAGCAAGGTACTTAACTTCTGTTATTTTCCATCTGGCTTGGTTTGCCTTGGCTCGATTTTCTTGGTTTACTTTTACATTCGCTGGGGGTGCCAACCCTCCCCAACACTGCTTTTTTTATTGTTGCAGTTTTATATAGCGCATTCTCAACCCGCAGGTATAAGATCGCTTTACATGAACACCCTTTGCTTTACACACATTCATCTCAGTTTCCAGGCACTCCATTTGGGACCCAGAAGCAATTTCAGGTTGCTGGCACATAGCTTAGTATTTGAGATGCCATTCAGCGCCTATCCTCAAGAACTCAGCATAGTGGCTTTTATGTCAGCGTCAGTAGAGGCTGGGTGTTGTCAGAATTAGACTGAAAACCTCTGTTCAGCTGCCTAACTGTGCTTTGGCAGCATTTCTTTGCGTGAGAATCCCATATTTATTTATTAGCATTTCAACAACATATGCCATTACCTCCTCGTCCTGTCTTCCTGTGCCATTCCTTACAAGTGAGCAGCTAGCCTGCTCCACAGAAACCTATTACCTAGCCAAGCTTTTCGCACCTCCCCCAATATGGCACCACCACCAGGTGACCATAAAGGGGGAAGTGTGTCATAGTAACATCTTGTTCTTTAGGTCGAGCGTAGCGAAGGGACGTCTAGTATACTTTAGTATACTTTGTAAATGGGACAGGGGAGGTGCACGCGCTTTCCCTCTCGGATTTGACCTCGTGGGCGCGCACGCCCAGGCCGGCGCCGTGCACATCCCCTGTCCCACTTTCACTGCAAGTCAGCCTCTCGCGCGCATGCATGCACACAGACACACACACGGCGCACACGCACTTACACAGACACGCAGGCACCCAGACAGGCAACCCCCTCCCCCCCCACAGTCACACACACACGCGCATACACACAGACTCCAAGACACATACACACACACGCACGCTCACACCCAGCCCGCCGCCACACGCTCAAACTGGCAATTAAAGTCACCGGCAACACTTTTCACAAGTGCTGGAGGTAATTGTGCCGTATGACAAGCAATTTGACTTTTCGGGTGGCACACAACATGTAATTTACATGTTTATGGTGGGTACTGAATTACACAGGCCATGTCACTTGGAGATACCTTCCCCACTTTTTTCATCCAGTTTAAAAGAGCCCTGTGACCCAGTCATGTAAATTCAGAAAAAAACAGTCCACCAGGGCGACGCTCAAAAAAACTTCATAAATGAAAATGCTTAAATAACTCAAAGTTCCCGCACTCGGCGGTTCGAATCAAAAGCAGTGCCAGACAGACCTCGCGCCACTGTAATTTTTCTGAAGATCAAGCCGAGATAATATACTTTTACTTCAGCCTGTGAGTCAGAGGCACAAATAAGTGCGGAGCGCGGATGTTAAAAATAAAATCACAATAACTCGAGGCGGTCATAAATTCCGAGTTAAGGAAATGGGTTTGCCAAATGTCTACAAATCAGCACGGCTCTTTTGACAGACCCGCAGCGCAGTTATTATCTTCTGGGTACACACCGGAGAATAAGTCACATTGCATCCTTCAGGTTTGAGATTTGAATCCCCGTGGGCTGAGCCCGCGTTCTCTTTCTCGCGCGCGCCAGGGACGGGGACGTCGAGGACAGGAGCGGAAAACATCATCTCCGCAGTCAGGATGCTCTTCCTTCGACAAATGTTGCAGTTGTCGTCTATATTTCACAGTATGAGGCACCCCTCCCCCACCCCAGTCTATGAACGTACAATCAACCTTGCTTCTCAGCAGGTTCACGGTGACAACGACACGGGTGTTTAAAGTGATTTTGTAGGCACATTAGTTAGTAAGAGCGTTGCAATTGAGCACTCGCATATCAACACTTAATTAGTGTAAATCTGAGTGATATAATTGTCACCATGCATGCAGTCAGACATCCACAAGCGTCAGACATCCACAAGCAACAGACATCCACAAGCAACAGGCATCAGACATGCACAAACATCAGACATCAGACATGCACAAACATCAGACATCCACAAGCATCAGGCATCAGACATCCACAAGTGTCAAGCATTCACAAGCGTCAGACATCCACAAGCGTCCGACACCCACAAGCAACAGACATCCACAAGCAACAGACATCCACAAGCGTCAGACATCCACAAGCGTCGGACGTCCACAAGCGTCAGATGACCACAAGCGTCAGACGTCCACAAGCGTCAGACGTCCACAAGCGTCAGACATCCACAAGCGTCAGACATCCACAAGCGTCAGACATCCACAAGCGTCAGACATCCACAAGCAACAGACATCCACAAGCAACAGACATCCACAAGCAACAGACATCCACAAGCAACAGGCATCAGACATGCACAAACATCAGACATGCACAAACATCAGACATGCACAAACATCAGACATCCACAAGCATCAGGCATCAGACATCCACAAGCGTCAGACATCCACAAGCGTCAGACATCCACAAGCGTCAGACATCCACAAGCAACAGACAACTACAAACGTCAGACATCCACAAGCGTCAGACATCCACAAGCGTCAGACATCCACAAGCGTCAGACATCCACAAGCGTCAAACATCCACAAGCGTCAAACATCCACAAGCAACAGACAACTACAAACGTCAGACATCCACAAGCATCAGGCATCAGACATCCACAAGCGTCAGACATCCACAAGCGTCAGACATCCACAAGCGTCAGACATCCACAAGCAACAGACAACTACAAACGTCAGACATCCACAAGCGTCAGACATCCACAAGCGTCAGACATCCACAAGCGTCAGACATCCACAAGCGTCAAACATCCACAATCGTCAGACATCCACAAGCGTCACACATCCACAAGCGTCACACATCCACAAACATCCAGAGCATCAGACGTCCACAAGCAACAGACATCCACAAGCAACAGACATCCACAAGCAACAGACATCCACAAGCGTCAGACATCCACAAGCGTCAGACATCCACAAGCGTCAGACATCCACAAGCGTCAGACATCCACAAGCAACAGACATCCACAAGCAACAGACATCCACAAGCAACAGACATCCACAAGCAACAGATATCCACAAGCAACAGACATCCACAAGCAACAGACATCAGACATGCACAAACAGACATCAGACATGCACAAACAGACATCAGACATGCACAAACATCAGACATCCACAAGCATCAGACATCCACAAGTGTCAAGCACTCACAAGCGTCCAACACCCACAAGCGTCCAACACCCACAAGCAACAGACACCCACAAGCAACAGACACCCACAAGCAACAGACACCCACAAGCGTCAGACTTCCACAAGCGTCAGACTTCCACAAGCGTCACACTTCCACAAGCGTCAGACTTCCACAAGCGTCAGACTTCCACAAGCGTCAGACTTCCACAAGCGTCAAGACACCCACAAGCGTCAGACATCCACAAGCGTCAGACATCCACAAGTTACAGACATCCACAAGCGTCAGACATCCACAAGCGTCAGACATCCACAAGCGTCAGACATCCACAAGCGTCAGACATCCACAAGCGTCAGACATCCACAAGCGTCTCACATCCACAAGCGTCACACATCCACAAGTGTCACACATCCACAAGTAACAAACATCCAGAGCATCAGACGTCCACAAGCAACAGACATCCACAAGCAACAGACATCCACAAGCAACAGACATCCACAAGCAACAGACATCCAAATGCAACAGACATCCACAAGCAACAGACATCCACAAGCATCAGACATCCACAAGCATCAGACATCCACAAACATCAGACATCCACAAGCATCAGACATCCACAAACATCCAGAGGATCAGACGTCCACAAGCATCTTAAAGCATCCGACGTCCACAAGCATCAGACGTCCACAAGCGTCAGATGTCCACAAGCGTCAGACGTCCACAAGCGTCAGGCATCCACAAGCGTCAGGCATCCACAAACATCAGACATGCACAAGCATCAGGCATCAGACATGCACAAGCGTCAGGCGTCCACAAGCGTCAGGCGTCCACAAGCGTCAGGCATCCACAAGCGTCAGGCATCCACAAGCGTCAGGCATCCACAAACGTCAGACATCCACAAACATCAGACATCCACAAGCAACAGACATCCACAAGCAACAGACATCCACAAGCAACAGACATCCACAAGCAACAGACATCCACAAGCATCAGACATCCACAAGCATCAGACATCCACAAGCATCAGAAATCGACAAACATCCAGAGCATCAGACGTCCACAAGCATCTAGAAGCATCAGACGTCCACAAGCGTCAGACGTCCACAAGCGTCAGGCATCCACAAGCGTCAGGCATCCACAAGCGTCAGGCATCCACAAGCGTCAGGCGTCCACAAGCGTCAGGCATCCACAAGCGTCAGGCATCCACAAACGTCAGGCATCCACAAACATCAGACATGCACAAGCAACATACATCCACAAGCAACATACATCCACAAGCAACAGACATCCACAAGCGTCAGACATCCACAAGCGTCAGACATCCACAAGCGTCAGACATCCACAAGCGCCAGACATCCACAAGCATCCGACATCCACAAGCGTCAGACATCCACAAGCGTCGGACGTCCACAAGCGTCGGACGTCCACAAGCGTCGGACGTCCACAAGCGTCGGACGTCCACAAGCGTCAGACGTCCACAAGCGTCAGACGTCCACAAGCGTCAGACGTCCACAAGCGTCAGACATCCACAAGCGTCAGACATCCACAAGCGTCAGACATCCACAAGCAACAGACAACTACAAACGTCAGACATCCACAAGCGTCAGACATCCACAAGCGTCAGACATCCACAAGCGTCACACATCCACAAGCGTCACACATCCACAAGCGTCACACATCCACAAGCGTCACACATCCACAAACATCCAGAGCATCAGACGTCCACAAGCAACAGACATCCACAAGCAACAGACATCCACAAGCGTCAGACATCCACAAGCGTCAGACATCCACAAGCGTCAGACATCCACAAGCGTCAGACATCCACAAGCGTCAGACATCCACAAGCAACAGACATCCACAAGCAACAGACATCCACAAGCAACAGACATCCACAAGCAACCGACATCCACAAGCAACAGACATCAGACATGCGCAAACAGACATCAGACATGCACAAACAGACATCAGACATGCACAAACATCAGACATGCACAAACATCAGACATCCACAAGCATCAGACATCCACAAGCATCAGACATCCACAAGTGTCAAGCATCCACAAGCGTCACACCTCCACAAGCGTCACACATCCACAAGCGTCACACATCCACAAACATCCAGAGCATCCGTCGTCCACAAGCAACAGACATCCACAAGCAACAGACATCCACAAGCGTCAGACATCCACAAGCGTCAGACATCCACAAGCGTCAGACATCCACAAGCGTCAGACATCCACAAGCGTCAGACATCCATAAGCAACAGACATCCACAAGCAACAGACATCCACAAGCAACAGACATCCACAAGCAACAGACATCCACAAGCACAAACAGACATCAGACATGCAAAAACAGACATCAGACGTGCACAAACAGACATCAGACATGCACAAACAGACATCAGACATGCACAAACATCAGACATCCACAAGCATCAGACATCCACAAGTGTCAAGCATTCACAAGCGTCCAACACCCACAAGCGTCCAACACCCACAAGCAACAGACATCCACAAGCAACAGACATCCACAAGAAACAGACATCCACAAGCGTCAGACTTCCACAAGCGTCAGACTTCCACAAGCGTCAGACACCCACAAGCGTCAGACTTCCACACGCGTCAGACATCCACAAGTAACAGACATCCACAAGCGTCAGACATCCACAAGCGTCAGACATCCACAAGCGTCAGACATCCACAAGCGTCAGACATCCACAAGCATCAGACATCCACAAGCGTCAGACATCCACAAGCGTCTCACAGCCACAAGCGTCACACATCCACAAGTAACAAACATCCAGAGCATCAGACGTCCACAAGCAACAGACATCCACAAGCAACAGACATCCACAAGCAACAGACATCCACAAGCAACAGACATCCACAAGCAACAGACATCCACAAGCATCAGACATCCACAAGCATCAGACATCCACAAGCATCAGACATCCACAAGCATCAGACATCCACAAACATCCAGAGGATCAGACGTCCACAAGCATCTTGAAGCATCCGACGTCCACAAGCGTCAGACGTCCACAAGCGTCAGACGTCCACAAGCGTCAGGCGTCCACAAGCGTCAGGCATCCACAAGCGTCAGGCATCCACAAGCGTCAGGCATCCACAAACATCAGACATGCACAAGCATCAGGCATCAGACATGCACAAGCGTCAGGCGTCCACAAGCGTCAGGCGTCCACAAGCGTCAGGCGTCCACAAGCGTCAGGCATCCACAAGAGTCAGGCATCCACAAACGTCAGACATCCACAAACATCAGACATGCACAAGCAACAGACATCCACAAGCAACAGACATCCACAAGCAACAGACATCCACAAGCAACAGACATCCACAAGCAACAGACATCCACAAGCAACAGACATCCACAAGCATCAGACATCCACAAGCGTCAGACGTCCACAAGCGTCGGACGTCCACAAGCGTCGGACGTCCACAAGCGTCAGACGTCCACAAGCGTCAGACGTCCACAAGCGTCAGATGTCCACAAGCGTCAGACATCCACAAGCGTCAGACATCCACAAGCGTCAGACATCCACAAGCAACAGACAACTACAAACGTCAGACATCCACAAGCGTCAGACATCCACAAGCGTCAGACATCCACAAGCATCACACATCCACAAGCGTCACACATCCACAAGCGTCACACATCCACAAGCGTCACACATCCACAAGCGTCACACATCCACAAACATCCAGAGCATCAGATGTCCACAAGCAACAGACATCCACAAGCAACAGACATCCACAAGCGTCAGACATCCACAAGCGTCAGACATCCACAAGCGTCAGACATCCACAAGCGTCAGACATCCACAAGCGTCAGACATCCACAAGCAACAGACATCCACAAGCAACAGACATCCACAAGCAACAGACATCCTCAAGCAACCGACATCCACAAGCAACAGACATCAGACATGCGCAAACAGACATTAGACATGCACAAACAGACATCAGACATGCACAAACATCAGACATGCACAAACATCAGACATCCACAAGCATCAGACATCCACAAGCATCAGACATCCACAAGTGTCAAGCATCCACAAGCGTCACACATCCACAAGCGTCACACATCCACAAGCGTCACACATCCACAAGCGTCACACATCCACAAGTGTCACACATCCACAAACTTCCAGAGCATCAGACGTCCACAAGCAACAGACATCCACAAGCAACAGACATCCACAAGCGTCAGACATCCACAAGCGTCAGACATCCACAAGCGTCAGACATCCACAAGCGTCAGACATCCACAAGCGTCAGACATCCACAAGCAACAGACATCCACAAGCAACAGACATCCACAAGCAACAGACATCCACAAGCAACAGACATCCACAAGCACAAACAGACATCAGACATGCACAAACAGACATCAGACATGCACAAACAGACATCAGACATGCACAAACAGACATCAGACATGCACAAACATCAGACATCCACAAGCATCAGACATCCACAAGTGTCAAGCATTCACAAGCGTCCAACACCCACAAGCGTCCAACACCCACAAGCAACAGACATCCACAAGCAACAGACATCCACAAGAAACAGACATCCACAAGCGTCAGACTTCCACAAGCGCCAGACTTCCACAGCGTCAGACTTCCACAAGCGTCAGACACCCACAAGCGTCAGACTTCCACAAGCGTCAGACATCCACAAGTAACAGACATCCACAAGCGTCAGACATCCACAAGCGTCAGACATCCACAAGCGTCAGACATCCACAAGCGTCAGACATCCACAAGCGTCAGACATCCACAAGCGTCAGACATCCACAAGCGTCTCACATCCACAAGCGTCTCACATCCACAAGCGTCACACATCCACAAGTAACAAACATCCAGAGCATCAGACGTCCACAAGCAACAGACATCCACAAGCAACAGACATCCACAAGCAACAGACATCCACAAGCATCAGACATCCACAAGCATCAGACATCCACAAGCATCAGACATCCACAAGCATCAGACATCCACAAACATCCAGAGGATCAGACGTCCACAAGCATCTTGAAGCATCCGACGTCCACAAGCGTCAGACGTCCACAAGCGTCAGACGTCCACAAGCGTCAGGCGTCCACAAGCGTCAGGCATCCACAAGCGTCAGGCATCCACAAGCGTCAGGCATCCACAAGCGTCAGGCATCCACAAACATCAGACATGCACAAGCATCAGGCATCAGACATGCACAAGCGTCAGGCGTCCACAAGCGTCAGGCGTCCACAAGCGTCAGGCGTCCACAAGCGTCAGGCATCCACAAGAGTCAGGCATCCACAAACGTCAGACATCCACAAACATCAGACATGCACAAGCAACAGACATCCACAAGCAACAGACATCCACAAGCAACAGACATCCACAAGCAACAGACATCCACAAGCAACAGACATCCACAAGCAACAGACATTCACAAGCAACAGACATCCACAAGCAACAGACATCCACAAGCATCAGACATCCACAAGCATCAGACATCCACAAGCATCAGACATCCACAAGCATCAGAAATCGACAAACATCCAGAGCATCAGACGTCCACAAGCATCTAGAAGCATCAGACGTCCACAAGCGTCAGACGTCCACAAGCGTCAGACGTCCACAAGCGTCAGACGTCCACAAGCGTCAGACGTCCACAAGCGTCAGGCATCCACAAGCGTCAGGCATCCACAAACATCAGACATGCACAAGCATCAGGCATCAGACATGCACAAGCGTCAGGCGTCCACAAACGTCAGGCATCCACAAACATCAGACATGCACAAACATCAGACATGCACAAGCAACATACATCCACAAGCAACATACATCCACAAGCAACAGACATCCACAAGCGTCAGACATCCACAAGCGTCAGACATCCACAAGCGTCAGACATCCACAAGCGTCAGACATCCACAAGCGTCAGACATGCACAAGCGCCAGACATCCACAAGCGTCAGACATCCACAAACATCAGACATCAGACATGCACAAGCGTCAGACATCCACAAATATCAGACATCCACAAGCGTCAGACATCAGACATCCACAAGCGTCAGACATCCACAAGCGTCAGACATCCACAAACATCAGACATCCACAAACATCAGACATCCACAAACGTCAGACATGCACAAGCGTCAGACATGCACAAGCGTCAGACATGCACAAGCGTCAGACATCCACAAACATCAGACATCCACAAACATCAGACATCAGACATCCACAAGCGTCAGACATCCACAAGCGTCAGACATCCACAAGCGTCAGACATCCACAAACATCAGACATCAGACATGCACAAGCATCAGACATGCACAAGCGTCAGACATGCACAAGCGTCAGACATGCACAAGCGTCAGACATCCACAAACATCAGACTTCCACAAGTGTCAGACATCCACAAGTAACAGACATCCACAAGCGTCAGACATCCACAAGCGTCAGACATCCACAAGCGTCAGACATCCACAAGCGTCAGACATCCACAAGCGTCTCACATCCACAAGTAACAAACATCCAGAGCATCAGACGTCCACAAGCAACAGACATCCACAAGCAACAGACATCCACAAGCAACAGACATCCACAAGCAACAGACATCCACAAGCAACAGACATCCACAAGCAACAGACATCCACAAGCATCAGACATCCACAAACATCCAGAGCATCAGACGTCCACAAGCATCTTGAAGCGTCAGACGTCCACAAGCGTCAGACGTCCACAAGCGTCAGACGTCCACAAGCGTCAGACATCCACAAGCGTCATGCATCCACAAGCGTCAGGCATCCACAAGCGTCAGGCATCCACAAACGTCAGACATGCACAAGCGTCAGGCATCAGACATGCACAAGCGTCAGGCGTCCACAAGCGTCAGACATCCACAAACATCAGACATCCACAAGCAACAGACATCCACAAGCAACAGACATCCACAAGCAACAGACATCCACAAGCAACAGACATCCACAAGCATCAGGCATCAGACATCCAGAAGCATCAGACGTCAACAAACATCCAGAAGCATCAGACGTCCACAAGCATCCACAAGCAACAGACATCCACAAGCATCAGGCATCAGACATCCAGAAGCATCAGACGTCCACAAGCATCAGACATACACAAGCATCAGGCATCCACAAGCATCCAGAAGCATCAGACGTCTACAAGCATCCAGAAGCATCAGACGTCCACAAGCATCCACAAGCATCAGACGTCCACAAGCATCAGGCATCCACAAGCATCAGGTTCAAATATGTCCTCTCTATGTTTCAAGCTTTATTACAAATGTCACAAAAAGATGTTAATATTTCACTTCTGTTCTTGGATTTTCGTCACAATAAAATACACTGAACATAATGTTTACAAAAGTTATTTACAAAAGTTTAAGCTATTGCCATTATAAATTACAATAACTTTTAAGTATTAATTATTTAAAAAAATTAAAAGCCATTGTTATTTGTAATATCAATACATCTAAGTCACGTAAATGCAACACATATTGCATTACAAATGCTATCGGTGTCACATTTGCAAAAGTTAAATCTATTGGCATTGTAAATGACAAAGCTATTAATTTCGCTATTTTCAAAACTAACACATAAATAAAACATGGGTCATTTACAATACCAATAGCTCAAACTTTCCTAATGCGAGACCTATTGCATTGCAAATGCTTGTTTTTTTCTGCGAGCAGTTTCCGTATTGTCTAGCTGAGCGGTGGGGTAAGTTTTTCCCTTTCTTTATTTTAATGTTTTTTTGGCGGCCTGCTATAGCGGCCGCTTTTCTTTATATTCACGCATTGCTGCTGTGCCCTCCTATGCCGTCGGGAGCCTCTCTTTGTTCTGAGGTTCGCTCTAGCGGCCGTTTTGGTTCTTTGGCTCACCTGATGTGGGGTCTTTTCTCGGCTTGCTCTAGCAGCCGTTCCTGTTGCTTTCATTTCCCGCGGCGCCTTGCTTTTAGCAGGTTGGGTTTGCGGTGATGCTTTTTGGTGTGCTTGGGGTGACATTTGGGCGGACGGCTACTTTTTATTGCCCACTATCTTTTTCTGTTCCCGCGTGTGCTCGGGCCCTCGGGACTTTGTGTGTATTTCTGGAGGGTCCTTCTTTGCTGTCAGCTGTCCTATGTGTGTGCCTGTTGCACTGGACTGTCGTTGCTGGCGTTTTTGGAGTTTTCATAGCTCTTGCCTGTGTTTTCCTGGGACTGTGATTGATCCAGGTGCCTCTTCCTTGGCTCCTCCTCTGGGTATTTGCTCATTCTCATCGATGAGGCGGTGGCTGCTGTCTTCTGGGCTCGGGAGGCTGCAGGCCCTCCTGCCAAGGTGCCTCGTGGGTCTGTTGATCGACAATATGCTCCTGATGGCGATTTGGGTCCTGATGAGGATGGATGTGTCCGGGGGCGCTTTGTTCAGGGTGCGGAGCTCTCTGACTTGTTCGCCCATGTCCGTGTTACCTTGGGGTTCACTCCTCCTGTGTCGGATGTCATGGGGGTTGGCTTCTTTATACTACATCACCAGCCGCCCATGAATCCTTCCCGTTGCCTGGTGCCGTGTGCAAGGTGCTGGATCATGAGTGGTAGGAGGTGGATGAATCTGCCTTCCCGCGCTTTTTGTCTAGGCGGTATCCTTTGGTGGTTTTTGCTGAGGACTTTCCTCAGGCTGTCATAGTTGACAATTTAATGGTCCAGGTCTGGTCCTGTCAGATGATGCCCTCCCTTCAGACGCTGTGGATAAGCGTGTTGAAGGGGCGGAGAGGCGTTCCTATGCTGCTTCCAATTTTTCTGTCAGGGCGATGGCCTTTTCTGTTTACATGGTGCGGTCCCTCCTCAGAGTTTCAGTCCCTGTCTCTTCTTCTGCAGGATGGGGAGGATGCTTCCTCTTTTTTGGCCCTCATGGGGTTGCACGGATATTTCTTTGACAAATGGAGCGCCGCTGCGGCTGCTTCTGGTGCTTCGATTACGGCAAGGCGTCCTATCTGGAAGCGTTCTAGGTGGTCGGTCTTGCTGCAGCTGCCCTTTTTGGGTTCCAAGGTGTTCGGTCCTCAGCTGGAGGAGATGGTGTAACAGTCGGCGGGGACCCGCAAGCTGGTGGCTCCGCTCCGCCAGGGGCGTGGTTTTGGCTGCTGGCGTGCCTTTGGGCCTTCTGCTCTGGGTGCGTTGCGGCCCTTTCGTGGCAGGGGTCGTGGCCGGGGGGCCCATGGGGATGCCAAGCCCCGGGCCCCTGCCGGTGTTACTGATGCCGCTTCCTTCTTTTTGCAATGACTGTCTGTATTTGCCGGTTGGGGTTCGCCTTCCATCTTTTCTGCACCAACGATTGTCGGTTCCAGATGCTTGGGCGGTTCAGTCCGTATCAGAGGGTTGTCAGGTCGGCTTCTCCTCTCCTCCCCCCTCCGGTCTTCCTTGTGTCTCCCCTGCCCCGTCTTCCTCTGCGTTGTGCGGCCCTGCTGGATGGTGTGCCCCTTCTGTTGGAGAAGGCGGCTATCGTGGTGTTTCCTCCTCCGGAAAGGGATACTTCGGATCTGCGCCCTGTCTTGGATCTGGAGTGGGTCCATCGCTTCATCCCCCGTCGTCCATTCGAGATGGTGACTCTGTTGTCCGTCCTGCATCTTGTGCTTCCTGGGAGCTTCCTGGCGTCTCTGGGTCTGATGGATACTTCTCTACATGTCCCGATCCATCCGGTGGATCAGCAGTTTCTCCGATTTGCTGTGGGTTCCCAGCACTTTCGATTACGGGTGCTTCCCTTTGGCCTTTAATCGGCGCCAAGAGTTTTCACGGAGCTCTTGACCCCTCTGGTGGGTTGTTCTTCATTCCCGTGGTCTGCAAGTTTTCCCCTACCTTGATGGCTGGTTGATTGTTTTGCCTTCTTTTTCTCAGGCTCTGTCGGATGTGGACCAAGTGTGTCGTCTGCTCGGGTCCTTTGGGTTCCACATCATTCACCGGATGTCCTCCTTGTTGCCCTCCCAGTCCCTGAAGTTCCTGGCGACTCTCTTCGGCATGGCTCTCGGGATAGTGTTCTTGTCCAGGGAGCGCCAGTTGACTTTGTTTCGTCGACATTTCTTGGGTTCTGTCCCAGTCCCTGGTGTCCGTCCGTCTCTGGTTGAGGTGCCAGGGAGAGGTGCCGTCCACTTTGCATTTCCTCCCTTGGGCCGGCTGCTTTTGTATCCCCTCTTGCATCATGTCCTGGCGCACTAGGATCCTGCCTCCCTGGACTACGGGGCCTTGGTTCCTGTCTCTCCTGGGATTCGGTTGGATCTCCAGTGGTGGTTGTCCCCTCAGTCTCTTTCTCAAGGGTTTGATCGCCTTCCTCCTCTGCAGGTACTTGTGTTGTCCACAGATGCCTGTGATGTGGATTGGGGGGCTGTGATGGGTGCCTCCAGGGCTCGGGTCGGTGGTCCCGTTTCAAGTATCTCCGGTCCTTGGACTGGACGGAGTTGAGGGTGGTTTGGTTGGCTTTTTTGTGAGCAGGGTGTTCCCTTCCTCGGTGGCTATGTGTTTGTCCCCGGATCTGTTCGATCTGCTTATTCTCCGGTTCCACCGTCCAGGTCTGGTTCTGTCTGCTTCGGTGGCTTCTGCCCTTCTTCATCGGTTTTGCAGCCTCGTTCTCTCCTGGTTGGCCTGGGCGGTCGACGCTTTCTCCGCCCCTTGGTCACTGTGGCTCCTGTTTGCCTTCCCTCCGTGTGCTCTGTTACCGCGGGTCCTCCGGGAGTTTCGGTTGGACAGGGAGGAGGTTCTTCTGGTTGTGCCAGAGTGGACTCATCAGTCTTGTTTTTCCCCTGTATCCTTCTCCTCTGGGAGCTCCTCTTCTCGGTGTTGCCTCCCTGCGCTGCCTCCCGCTGGGGGTTTGGTACTTGAGAGGTTGAGTTTGTTGGGTCAGGGTTGCTGGGTTGAGGTTGCCCAGTATATCCTGTTGTCTCGATGCCCTTCCCACCTTGAGGTCCTATGACCGTCATTGGAAGTCTCCTCCTGCTGTTCTGGGAAGGGTCTCTCTTCTTCCTCCTGTGAGGCTGTGAGGGTGTTGACCTTCTTGTGGGTTGGTTTCGTCATGGGACTCGCTGTTTTCTCTCTGCGTGTGCAGTGGGCTGCCTTTCTTGCTTTTCAGGGTTCCTCTGTGTACTCTGTCTCCCCGTTGGTGGCTCGCCTGTCGAGGAGCTTTTTTGCTTCAGCGTCCTGTGTCTCACTCTCCTGTGCCTGCCTGGGATCTTCCCCTTGTTCTCCAGACCTTGACGGGTCCCCCCTATGGACCTCTGGTCTCGGTGGACCTTATGCTCCTTTCTGCTGAGGTTCTTTCCTGGTGGCCATTGCTTCTGGGCAGAGGGTTGGTGAGATTGGTCCCTTGGTTGCTTCACCCCCTTTTTTGCGTTTTTGCACTGACAGTGTCATTCTCCGTCCCAGTCAGTTTTTCTGCCCGAGTCTTTCCACTGTCGGGAGAGTGTTGTTCTCCAGGTTTTCTTTCCGGATCCTTCCTCTCCGGAGGTGTTGGTCCTCCATTCTTTGCTTCTGCTGCGGGCTCTCAGCATATACTTGAATCGGACCTCTGGTTTCCGTACAGTTTATTCCTTGTTTGTCTCCTGCGGCATCTCTGGGAGGGGTCTTCGTCCTTCCTTGTCCACCTTGACTCGTTGGGTCGGGGTGCTGTGGTTTCGGCTTGCGGTTCTGCCCTCTATCCTCTCCCCTCTTCTGTTCAGGGTAGGTCGACCAGGGGCGTCTCCTCCTCCTTGGCCGTGTTCTAAGGGGTCTCCTTGAGGGACGTTTGTGATGCTGCCGCCTGGGCTTCTTCCCATACGTTTGTTTCCCGTTATCGTCTGCATTTGGGGATGGCGGCCTCGGCTGCCTTTGGCTCACATGTGTTGTCTGCTGTACATGGTTTGTAATTTGTACTGCTTTCTGTTCATTTAAATGGACCTGTTTATCACACTTTTTGTGCTTTCTGTTCATTTAAATGGAACTGTTCTTCACACTTTTTGGGTCTTTTTTCTTATAATCACCGTGTGCTTGGGTATGGGCTCACTTGTAAGGAATGGGACGGGAAGACAGAACGAGGAGGTAATGCCCGGTTACTCACTGGTAATATTCATTACTCCAAGTCCTGGTCTTCCAGTCCCATTCCTGATCCCTGCCCTCCCTTCCTTTGTTGTTTTTTTTTGGTGATTGTTTTGTTTCTTTCTGGGTTTTCTTTGGTATTCTCAGGATGTTACTATGATGCACTTCCCCTTTATGGTCACCTGATGGTGGCGCCATCATGGGGGAGGTGCGAAAAGCTTGGCTAGGTAATAGGTTTCTGTGGAGCAGACTAGCTGCTCACTTTTAAGGAATGGGACGGGAAGACCAGGAGTCGGAGTAATGAATATTACCGGTGAGTAACCGGGCATTACTGCAAGAAGTGCTAAGCGTTTTATAAAATAAGCAGTGTTTGAAATAAGTAACACACCTCCACAAAAACACGTATAATACTGTATCCTGAAATGCGTTGGGCTTCAAACAACAAAATCATGGTTTCCTTTGTTTTGTTTCCTACATTTACCATTTTGCACGTTTTAAGGCATCCCAGGGAGTAAAGCCCACTTATATGCAAATCAGATTGCAGATTCTTGTGTGATGTTATTATAGTGATCTCCAATCATGTACTTTATCATTTACTCAAGGTGCGTTACATTACACCGTTTACCTTAATTTCATACTTTTTGCATGCTTAATGCCTGTTCAAAAATCCATATCATTCTGGCTAAAGAAAATGGTGTCCATCTCTCAAGGTTTAAAAGTGACTAAAGACAAAACTATAGCCAATATTTTCATTTTAATTATTTTTAACAGTTTTATTAGCATGCATTCAGGATCGGACTGGGGCAGAAAATAGGCCCTGGCAGCAAAGGAAAAGTGGACCCCATTAGCAAACAAAATAGCTAATAAAAAGTGTTACAAATCAGGGCAGTTTTGACTTTGTAAACATATGCTATATAGGTGTTTGGTAAAGTATGGTACACTACATGAATTTGTGCTTGCTGCAGGCAATGTTTGTGGTATATCAGCTAAAACAGAAGGAAAAAACAAACCATATAACAAGCCCCACAAACAGCCCACATGCTGACCTTTCTGACTAGCCCATCGGCACTTCCTGATTGCCCTAGAGGCCAGACCGACCTTTCTTGAATTGCAATGAAAACGAGATATACATCATTTTATCAAGCCAAACAATGATAACATAGTAATCACTTGCATTTGCAAGGCAATAGGTCTCGCATTTGCGAGAGTTTGAGCCATAGGCATTGTAAATGACAATGCCTTTTGTTTATATGCTTTAAAAAACTACGAACGGTGCGTAAACACACACTTTCTACTTATAGTCCTTGCTTACAAAAAGCAAGGCTGGCAGTAACAGAGGCGGGTGCGTAAACACACACTTTCTACTTATAGTCCTTGCTTACAAAAAGCAAGGCTGGCAGCAAAAGAGGCAAAATTACTGCCAGTCTTGCTTCTCATAAGCAACACTTATAAATACAAAGCGTGTGTTTACTCATCGCTTGCAGGTTTTCAAAAGACATACATAAGAGGCATTGTCATTTACAATGCCAATAGCTCAAACTCTCGCAAATGCGAGACCTATTGCATTGCAAATGCTTGTTGTAGGGAATCCAGGACAGACTGTCACTTTCCTCTTGCAGCTGAGCTGCACCGCATATCTCAGCTCCAGCTCCCACAGCGGGGAACATCCTGTCCAACGCGGATGTTACCCCGCAGTGCTTTTACGACGCGTCCTTTACATCGCAAGTCGTAACCACGACTTGCGCTGGAGGGCGCTACAGGATAAAGAATAGTATATTTACTATTCCAACACCTTCCCTACTATCCATGGGGACTGGTGTTAGAATACTAAATTATACTATTCACTATCCGCGCCCAACAACGCAAGTCTTGGTTACGACTTGCGTTGTAAAGGATGCGTCGTAAAAGCACGTGTTGAAACGGTACGCGTTGTACCGTCATACATCCCCCGCAGCACCAGCTGAGTATAAATAGTGTCCCTGTCTATATCCAGGACCACATTCAAATAGCAGACATGTTCTGTGAACATGCAAATATCATAATACAAGATAACATTAACACAAATAAAGATAGCAAAATTCATTATAATCCCTTAATGACAAATAGAGCCGAAGCATGTGGGGTAGGGTGCTAAGCAAACTATGAATACTGCTATCCTGTATGCTGCTGCAGGTGCTGGGTCAAAGCATTATCCAGATGAAAAAGGGGGAAGTTTTGACAAGGGTGAAGTCAAAGAAGCATAAATATAAATATTTTTCAAGAGATACTGCATCTGTAATTTTAGAGGGGACTTAAAATGTGAACTAAAAGCTTTTCCTTGACAGACCAGTATGTGGGTGCTTGTCTGTCAGTTTTTTCTTTCTCAATTCAGGCACAGCACACAATAATTATCATATGCCTAAGACGAGACAGATTCCAGACTCAGCACACAATAATGATCATATGCCTAAAACGAGATAGAGCTATTGGCTTTGCTAGTGCTTGTTAGCTTTATCAGATAAACTAATAACAAGAATGATTTTGTTGTGAAGAAGAATAAGTGAAAGTCTTTCAGTTCTGAAATTAAGAGCCTAGTTTCAGGGCAAAGGCAGATCCAATCTTCCTTCCTCAGAC
Source organism: Lissotriton helveticus (assembly GCF_964261635.1). Classification (NCBI taxonomy): domain Eukaryota; kingdom Metazoa; phylum Chordata; class Amphibia; order Caudata; family Salamandridae; genus Lissotriton; species Lissotriton helveticus. The sequence goes on from NC_136057.1 coordinate 418,900,512, forward strand.
AGCAGGACAGTCCTTCTTCTGAATCTTCCCCAAGACCCGCAGTGCTCTGATGAGAGGATCAGAAGTTGCCACTTTTATCGTCATTGCTACACAGTTGGTGGGGAATACCCCTTTTTTCTAACCTTCCCCCATTCCCGGACTTGGCTCCAAACTACCTAGGATAAGAAAGGGCAGGCAGACCTAGGTGTGAGCTGCATTTGTCAGTGGCAGGGCAAGCACCTCTCAGAAATCAGGGAGAGGGTGAGTAAGCCCTGAGTTTATCCTTTGAAGCTCAGGAAGGCTGAGTACAACCCCCAGGAAATCCTGCTCAGGAGAGAAACACCATGCTCCGCATTCAAGGTACTAAGGTAACCCAGTGTTAGTCTAAGGGAGAAATAGCCTTACAACAGTGAGAAACAACTGTAGGATGTTTTCACTGCCAGGACATGTACAACTTAAGTACACATGTCCTGTTTTTTAATGCAATGCACCCTGCCCTGGGAGAATTTAGGGCCTACCTTAGGGGTGACTGATAAGCATTATAAAGAAAGGTTTACCTTCTGGCAAAAGGGTTATTTTGCCAGGTCTAAATGGCAGTTTAAAACAGAACTACAGGCTAGAGTGACAGACCTGACACATGGTATACAGGGCTACTTTAGTGGGTGGCACAATGAGTGCTACTGCCCACGAGCATTTAATTTACAGGCCATGTGTACATGAAGTACCATGTACTAGGGACTTCCAAATAAATGAAATGTACCAATCATGTGTAGGCTATTTTTTCCATGTTTAGAAGGTAGAGCGCAAGGCCGTTTCCACTATTTAACAAGAGTAAATTGCAGAGTGCTAAAAGCCAACAAAATGAGTTCAGCAAAGAAAGGCAAAAATGTGGAGTGACCCCAAAAAGACTGCCTGGTCCAACACCTTCTTCAGACACTTTCACATCAATTGGTAATTACAATTAGCATATATGTGACAATTGTCCGGTGCGCTCTGCAGAGAGGCCTAGGGTTGAATGACCTGGTTACTTACCAGTAATCTCCATTACTCCGATTACTGATATTCCTCGGCAGAGTCCTTACATCGTGCACCATTCTCTGTCCCACAGAAGTGATTCCCCAACCAAACTACAATAATCCTCTGAATACTTAACCAGCAGTGCCATACATGGGCGGAACTATGAGTTCACCTCCTGTTAATCACAAAGCAGTATAGCAAGAGAAAAAGACAATCAATCCCTTGACCCCAGGAGTGGGGAGGGATTCAGGATTGTATCGAGGAAGAACTGGACTCGGAGAAATTAAGATTACCAGCAAGTAACTGGGTCATTACCTCCTCATCCAACTTCCATGAGACAGTCCATACATTGTGAGCCTATAACTAAGCAAAGGCATGTTGATGATATAGAATGGAGAAACAAAATAGCTAAAACACACATTAAATACAACACCCATGAAATTAAATTTAGAGAATTCAGTATTTTCACCACTGAGGTCTGCATTTACATGGCATTAAACATCCTGAACAGAAGACAATACAGCAATCCCAATGTCTTCTGTGAAACATCCACCCAATTCTAGTTGGTAATGTGAAAGGAATATATGTAATAAAGTCCAAGTAGTCATCAAAGCAATGTCTTGTTTTTCTAACCAAGATTTTATTAGTCTTATGATTTGTAAATCTCAATGAAAAAACAGGCTGTATAGACAGTGCAGTGGCATATGACAATATATATATACAATGAGGGAGGCAGCACACTGTCTCTCATCCCAGCACAGTTCACCCCATTGTATTCTGGTAAATGTTATGTTATATGGTATAAAGACTTTTATAACGCGCTCTATTATGAACAAGTATCCTGGCGCGGAAAAGAAGTGGCAAAATAGCAAGATAGCGAGATGGAGAAGACAGTTACATGATCTTTTTAAACAGATGAGTTTTCAATCCTTTCTTAAAGGCGGTGATGGACTGGGCTCCCCTAAGACACAAAGGAAGAGCATTCCAGGCCCTGGCGGCCCTGACAGAGATAGACTTTAGCAGTTAGCATACTTCAAAGTTGCTGTAGTTTTTCACCTAAGCTGGGGTAGGTAGTGCTGTTATCTCTAGACATGTGTTTGTGGGTTTAGCCCTTCATCACTATAGATCAAAAGTAGCAGAGAACATAGAAAAATATTCTGGGGCTGCTGAAATGCTGCCCAAGTTTTTACAGGTCACAGTACCACTCCACAGGCCCACAGGAGCATCCCAGGTGAGCTCATCAGCTCGTTGGCTCAAATGAGCTTTTTAAACACCAGGGAGGAGGGAGCATCCTGCCTCTCATCCCAACACAGTTCACCCCATTGCATTCTGGTAAATGAAGTATGCTTACTTCAAAGTTGCTGTAGTTTTTCACCAAAGTTGCTGCAGGGAGTGCTGTTATCTCTAGACACTTGTTTCTGAGTTTAGCCTTTCATCAGTAGAGAGCAGCAGTTATAGAGACCAGAGAAATGTCATCTGGGGTTGATGAAATGCTGTCAAAGTCTTGACATCACATCACTACAAATGTGTATTTTCAGAACAATGAAGCCCATAGTAAGCCCACCATTTCCCACAAAGTTGTTTGCGTTCCTCCAGGCACCCTCTGGTCACATAACGGGGTTCCTCTGGGCATCCTCTGTTCGACAGGAAAGTGAAACGTTTCCTCCAGTAGGTCACAATGACAGGACAAGTCCACACCGTGTGGAAGAAATCTCCTTGTTCCTCCTGATAGTGGAAACAGTGCCGGGTAGAGTGTTTGTGTGCATGCCATAGACCGGTTGGTGAGAGGTAGGGCATGTGTAAATTGTACATCTGAATTAGCCAAAGCCTGAAGGAAATAGCCAGGACCCTCCGGGACATACATCCATCCCTCTAGTCATTGTCGTCAAAGGGCCCCACCCAAGCCTCTCATTCCTCCTTCAACACACAAGACCGATCCGGCGAATGTATTGCCAGAGATTTATAGATATGTAATGCCCAACTCTTCCCCAGAGACCCAGAAGAATTTTGGCTGCCAGTGGATTATATGTAGGCACAGCTTCTAGGGAGTCACTGTGGGGTCTGAGGGGTAAACATCCTTTATAACGCAACTTTTACCACGCAGTGCCTTTACGACGCAACTTTTACAACGCAAACCATTACAACGCATTGCGCTGGGGGGCGCTCTAGGATAGGGAATAGGTTTAATGTACTATTCAACACCTTCCCTACTATCCACGGGGACTGGAGTTGGAATAGTAAATTAAACTATTCACTATCCAGCGCCCCAAAGCACTATGCGTTGTAATGGTATGCGTTGTAAAACTTGCGATGTAAAGGTAGGCGTTGTAAAAGTATGCGTTGTAACGTCATACATCCGGTCTGAGGGCATGAGATACAATAAGAGAAAATGCCTGTCTCCAAGCTTAGATATATCTATGAGATCCCAAAATTCGAATCCCCGCAGGGATGCAGTGTGTCTTAGCCAGTTACCATGCCACAAGGGGGTATCCTTCGTAAACCTCCTGTCCAACATAATCCAGCATAACGCTGATCACCATGACAACAAGGTCACACTAGTGACTTTAAGGAGAGTGTGGGAGACAGGGTTCCCAAATAACATTTCCAGAGTTGGGCCATCTCTGGGCGAAAGGCTGGTTGGCCCACCCCTATTCATCCAGTCATTCACTGCCAGGATCTGGGAGGCCAAGTACAAGGAGTGAATATCTGCCATTCCTATGCTGCCATCATATACGAGTGCATGCATTTGTGGAATTGTATTGAGGGGGTGGAGGGGCTTTGCTCCTATGGGAAGATGAGGATCTTTCCTGCAGGGTTGTGAGTCATTTCCGGGGGATGAGAAGGAGGAAGTTCTGAAGGACTTAGAGGAACCAGAGTAGTGTCATAATCGTGAAGAGGGCCACCCTTCCCAGAATGTTGAGTGGCAGTTTAGCTCTTTGATGAGGACAGTTGTTGTTTTATGCATTTGTGGCTGGAGGTTTAAGGCTCATGTCAGGGGTGGATCCAGAGTAATGTGGATGTCCCAAGTATTAACAACTGAGACCGCATCAATGCCTTCCAGTAAATCATATCTCTGTCCCCTCAAGGGGGAATCAGGGGAGATTTGTACCAATTGACTGTCAGCCCAGAGACCTCACCATAGAGGTTAAGCATGTGAATCAGACAGAGCCCGGTGATGGCCCGCTAAGAGAAAAAATGTAAAATGTAATCTGAGTATTTGTCTATTCAATTTTCTGAGGCTACCTCCCAGTTGAAGCCCCAAATCTGGGCATCGCACCTGACCCAAACTGTCTGTGGTTCAATGGCAAGTGTGAATAAGAGGGGACGGACAATGGACAACCCTGTCTTGTGCCCCTGTCTATCTGGAAGGAAGAGGATAGTGCCCTGTTGACCTGGATTCATGCCCTGGAATGGGTGTACAGAAGGTGGGTGTAATTTATGAATTTTTTATGGCCCAAATCCCATCCTTTTTAGAGTGTCATCTAGGAAGTACCAGTCAACCGATTCGAAAGCCTTAAGATCTGCACGCTAAATAAAACATCCTGCGCGATCATCATTCTCAGGTTCACTAGCATGATTAGGAGGACCAAGGCACCTTAGATGGAAAGGGCATGCTCTCACGGGCTTTAAAGGCCACCTCAACTGTAGTTGTATTCATTTGTTGTCTGGAAGGACCAGTATGAAGGCAATGCATCCTCAAATGTGGGCTGTAAACGACACCTGTTAGTAAGAGGAAGAACACGCAATGACCAACAGTACCTTAGTCAGTCGGGATCTACTTAAATATGAAAGGTGCTAGTGAAACCTTGTACAAATGCCATATTGAGGTCAGCGCACCAACAAGGACAACAGCTGTCGTGTCTATTGAGAATGCGATATATTTCAAATTCCTCCCTCCACTGAAGGAAATATGACCATTAAAACTAGACCGCTTAATAAGTACTGAGAAAGCCCTTTTTGGAAGTAGACTAACAGTCTGTATGTTATAGCAAGATGTTAAATGACCATACCTAAAATGTAAATATGAAGATACTAAGGCAATCCTTAACATCAGGAAAAAAAGTCACACCAAGAACAGATGCTGCAAAATATATTATAAAACAAAAACAAACCCTTACTTCAGCAGTCAGGAAGAGCATTCTGACCCGACAGAAGAAAGGAACAGGAAGAGAGCTCATAGTTTCTTCAATTTATGGCACTGCTGGAAAAGTAGTGGCCATATTGGGAGAATTATTTTAGTTTAGCTTGGCGATCACTTCTGTGGGACAGAGAATTACTCACAATGTAAGACTGTCTTGAGGAGGATGAACGAGGTGGTAATGAGCACGTACACTAAATACCTTTATAACTCATAGACAGGCACTGTGAGAAATTCCTACTGCATCCAGCCACAACTATAGAGCAGCTCTCAATCGTGCCCTGTTGTGAACACTCACCCACACCCAGAGACATCCAGTGCACATTCAGTTCACAATATGTACTGTAAAACACTCCTATGTTGCAAAACTTTAAAAAAAATCCCCCCCAAAAAGTGTAGTACTTGAAGGAAATGCAAGATCAACTAAACTACGTGAAATGTAAACTTGGACTGTATTGGTGGCATGGATTCCCTTAAGGATCCTTACACATATTTGTAAGAAAGAAATCAGAATTGTTGCCTGCAGTTAGAGATATGAATATTAGACTAAATAGGGGCCCGTTTCAAAATCAGTTTGTATGGTCTGGCTTGACAGCCCAGCTGTTGCCAAACAATTACGTGAGGATCACCAGGAGTGGGGCTTTGGCTCCGCCTACATGTTTGGAGTCAGGAGTACATATTTCCACTGGGCACAAGTTGTGTGCTTCCACAAAACATCTTGCCTTCCACGAAACTGTGAACTCTGTTCTACGTTTTCTTAGCTTCTAATGTCTTAGCAATCCAGCTTGCACTAACATGAACCGAAATTGTGCTTCCTTCTGATTTGAAATGAGGTGATCATTGTTGCTATTGTTATTTTCCTGCTATAATAAAGAATTATAAGCTTTGCACTGAGAGACAGGGAACTTTTCTAGTCTTCTGTTCATAATGTACCTAATCAAGGACAACCTAGCTGTCAAAGACCGTTTTGTATACAGTGTATCAAACCATATTACATGAATAGCCTCTAAAACCCTCTGCATCTATTGTAATAGTCTTATGAGAGAATCTTCAAATATATTCTGTAGTAAATTGTTTCTGTATGCGTATTTCCCATTGGTGCATATCCTGAGAACCATGTACTATTTAGTAATGCATGCCAAATGTGCCGCCAGGGACCAACTCTAGCGCAGGTGCAAGCACAAGCGAAACAGACAAACCACCATGACTACACCCACCACACAGTCCCTAGCACAAATAGCGGCAGACATCAAGATTGTATCCCTTAATGTCAAGGGCCTCAACCACCCCGTTAAACTCAGGAAGACACTAGAACACCTACATAAACTCAGGGCAGACATATATGTCCTCCAAGAAACCAGAGTGTCGGCAGAGGACGCAAATCGACTCAAGGCAAACTGGATTAGCGAGGTTGTATGCTCCCCAGCAGTAAACAAGAAGGGAGGGGTAATCACCATCATAAGCAAGAGAGCAAAATTCAAGGTACACAACCACCAGGCAGACACAGAAGGCAGAAGGCTACTCACTTGTATCAAAAGAGGAGAAGAGGCCATACACATAGCCAACATCTACGGCCTGAACTCAACAGACAAAAATTTTTGGGATGAGGTAGGAAGCGAGCTTAGCGACATCCCGCCAGGGGAACTACTAATCACAGCAGGGGACATGAACCAAGTGATGGACAACGCCACTGACAGACACCCGCACAGGTTCAGCCACACAACGCAAGAGCAGACAACACTCAAAAACCTGTGCGCCAAACTGGCGCTGTCTGATCCATGGAGATTACAACACCCTAGCGCCAGAGAATACACATTCTACTCGCACCCACACAACTCATACAGCAGAATTGACTACATACTCATGTCCGCCACCCACACACATCTAACTAAAGAGACAGAAATAGGACCCATATCAATCTCAGACCACGCTCACATCTCACTCTCCATCAGCGGGAAACACAATGAGAAGCCAAACCGTAGCTGGCGCCTCAACAGCGATATACTAGATATCCCAACTAACATAACTGAGGTAGAAGAGGCGATCAAGGAATACCTATTGTTCAACGACACCACAGACACCGACACCATGACCCTATGGGAAGCTCTTAAAGCCACCATACGGGGCAAGCTCCTGAGCATCAAAGCCAGGATGAACAGGAGCAGAAACAAAAAAATCACAGAACTGGAAGACCAGATAAAGGAACTAGAAAAGAACCACATCGCGAACCTGGTAGACAGAAATACCCTCACTACACTCACAAAGAAGAAGTACGAATTAAACAGGATATTAAGTGAAAGGGCTAACACTTGGATTAACAAATATAAATTCATCAACTTGTGCTCAGCGGACAAAGCGGGCAGGGCCCTAGCAGGGTACCTGAAAGCTAAACAAAGACAACACTCAGTTGCAGCAATCACAGACAAGAACAACCTCACCCACACAGCTAACAAGCTAATCCTGGAAACCTTCAGGGGTTTTTATAAGTAACTGTACACAGCAGACAAAAAGCTAGGGCAGATGGTGGCGCAAACCTACTAGACAAACTTCACCTACCCAAGCTAAGCAAGGAACAAAGAGACTCACTAGAACAGGACATAACTGGAGCCGAAGTGGGGATGGCCATAGACTCGCTAAAACAACACAAAGCACCTGGACCGGACGGGTTCACGGCGGCTTTCTATAAACAATTCCAACCCCTGCTAACAGGGACGCTGGTCAGAATATTCCGGACGTGCGCAGACAGGGGCAGCATGTCCAATTCAATGGCGGAAGCAAACATCGTCGTCATCCCTAAAGAAGGGAAGGACCCACAGTTCCCGCAAAACTATCGCCCAATATCGCTAATTAACGTTGATTGCAAAATCTACGCAAAAATAATGGCCGCAAGGTTAAACACATATCTACCCCAGCTCATACACAAGTCGCAAGTAGGCTACCTAAACAAAAGACTCTCGCAGGATAACACCAGATTACTCTGCCACCTCATAAACCGCACAGCTAACAGCATGGAGAGGGCAGTCATGATCGCGCTTGACGCAGAAAAGGCTTTCGATAGAGTTTCGTGGCCTTTCCTCGACTAATGCATGCGCAAATTCGGACTAGGAGATAAATACAGGGGTATGGTCATGTCACTCTACAAAAACCCCCGCGCACGAGTGGAAGTCAATACGGCCACGTCGGAGGCTTTCTCCCTGGAAAGGGGGACGAGGCAGGGGTGCCCTCTATCACCAGGACTATTCCTACTTGCGTTAGAACCACTACTCTACATGATCAGGAACAACCCGCAAATAACAGGTGTACAAGTAGGAGGACAGGCCTTTAAACTGGCTGCCTATGCCGATGATATCCTGATCACCACATGCGACCCAGAAACATCAATAGAGGCCCTGATGCACACTATTGAGGAGTACGCGCAGGTCTCCGGATATAAGCTAAACCGCGATAAATCAGAGTGTAAACCGATGAACTGCCACACAACAAGGACGGTCCTAGGTACGTCCGGACTTGCGTGGCAAACAAAACCCCTGAAGTACCTGGGCCTCCTCTTCGGTAGAGACCTTAGGACGACCCTAGAGCACAACGAGGAGGCAATGCTGAGGAAGATCAGGAGCAAGCTAGAAGCTTGGAGCCCCAAATTCATCAGCTGGTGGGGACGAATAGAGTCGATCAAGATGATGATCACACCAATGCTAAACTATCTGCTGAGCATGCTGCCTTTAACCCTGACCTCAAATTTTCACAAAAATATAGATAAAGCAATCAACTCATTCCTCTGGGGGGGCAAAAGGGCCAGAATCAGCCTATCAAAGCTTAGACTTAAGAAAGACCAAGGGGGGCTAAACCTTACGAACTACAAGGCCTTCCAGATGGCCTGCATAGCACAACAAGGCATACACTGGATCTCCCCGACACCAGAGTACGTGCCGGTCTGGCTCGACTTTGAAAGAGGCATCCTGGGGGGGGCAGATCCAATCATGGCGCTAACGGCCAACAAACACCCTGAGGCAAAGAATGCAATCATCAGGAACACAAAGATGGCGCTACTAAGGGTAGACAAGGTACTCGGAGTCAGCATAAAAGGCTCCAAATGGGAATCAATATGGTACAACTCCAAGGTAACATACAAAGGGAGGACACTGGAAAACAAAGAGTGGTACAGCAGCGGCATCACGACACCAAATCAACTAGAGCTGGGCAACAATCCACTCATCTTTGAGGCATTGCAACGCATGCACAAACTACCAAACAAGGAGTTCTACGTCTTTCTCAAAATCAAGGCAGCCCTCACAAAAGCTAACCTCTCGAAGCACAAACCAACCATCATAGAGTTCTCACAAAACCTAAACAAATTAGGCCACCAAACCGCCCACATTTACAAACTCATTACTCCACGCACCACAACACTAAACAACAAAACACTGACATTCTGGGAAGGGGAGTTACAGAAACCACTAAACGAGGACGATAGGGCCAGATTATGGACCTCTGCATCCAAAAACAAGGTAACCCCACAACTGGCACAAACTAAATACTGGCTACTACACAGACTACACTGGACCCCGGCCAAACTAGAAACAGTAGGAGCTAGGGAAAGCGACAACTGCTGGAACTGTCACAAAGCCAGGGGTGACCTGGCCCACGTCCTATACGAATGCCCCAAGGTCAAGTCTTTCTGGCATAAAGTATACAACCTCATTGACACGATCACAGGCTGCCACATACAACGAGGCCTAGCAGGCATAACCATGGCCTTCCTGGACACGGAGCTCGACTCCAAAGAGAACCGCGAACTAGTTGATGTCCTGCTAACGGCGGCCGCAAAAACAGTTCTAGGGAACTGGAAAAACACGAGCAAAGCAACGTTCAAACGTTGGTTCAACTGGATAACATTCCTAAGAGGGGCAGACAACATCACGACCAATCACCAAGCCGCAAACCATAAGGCCAGAGGTGATATGTGGGCGGCCCTGGATGCTCACTTGGGGCGATAACCCCCCCCCCCTTCTTCTCTCTCTTTCACTCTTTCGTTTCTTCTTCTCTCTCGTGCTCCACCACAAACCATACAGTATACTTGTCGGAACAGCCAAGTATTGTGACAAATGCTTTCCTTGTATCTGTATATGTCAAAATTTACTCCAATAAAAATATATTGAAATTAAAAAAAAAGAAATAAAAAAAAAGTAATGCATGCAATCCTTTGTCTAAAGTCCTATAAAAAGATGTAACATTTCCTCTGTTTAGTGGAACCGCATTTCCCATTATTACAAAGCGAATCTATGCTGGATTTTCTCTTGAACTTTACTGAGTTCTTTGCACTTATGATTTATGTGCCTTAATGCTAACTTTATTGATGCTCTACTTAATGTACACTGCTTTGATAATTCTTTATATAAACCTTTAAAACTTTGGCACAAGTCTGTTATTCTTACTGAAAGTTTTACAGTCTTATCCCTATATCTGAGCTTACTTGTGTTAGAGATGCGTCCAATTGGGGAGCACCAACGTCCGTTTAGGGGCTACACCGCTCCTTTAAAATGTTCTTGGTGAAAAGAAGAAAGACAGTTTTGTGTGTTGACACAGCTGTGATCATTTTGTTTATTTATCCAACTATCTGAGCTTGAACTTTCAAGGGCACACATGACATAGTAAAGCTATTAAAGAGCCTTAGATAACTGGATAATTTATGGTGTTTATCTCTGGTAGCAGCACAGATGGGAGTAAGGCATCATTAACCTACATGGAGTTTCAGGTCTAGCTTGTCAGTGCAACTATCACCTGACCCTTTAACTTTCACTATTATTATTATACAGTTCTGTGCTTACACACAAACACATATTAATTCCAAAGCTATATACTTGTAATGCTTCAGAGCACCATACAACATTCCTTTATGGCAGACCTATTGGCATTGTTGATGCTTGTTAATTACTTGGGCTCTGAGACAGGGAGGACCTGTTCCACTTACAGCCCTGAGGAAGGGTTTAAGTTCTAAAACCATAGAAGACTCAAACTCTTTTCATTAAAAGAGGTGAAGTGTATGGGACTTGCAAGAGTGCTGCTGCTGCAGGATCGGATTTCAGAAATGCAAATGTAACTTTTTTTCCTTACCTGTCAAGAGCACCGAGAAAAGGCTATGGTAAAGAGAGTGTGACAACAATGTTGTGTACTTGCCTGCAGGTGCAAGTTACTGGCAGTGCATAATTCGAGTGACACAAGACAAGTCTCTGCAGAGTCCGACGCCCACCGAGGAATCAGGTGTTTGCATGCACAAATTGGGAGGTGGGCGGGAGACTAGCCTTGATATTGGTAGTCTTCTATCTGAATCAGTAGGGTTAGCATGTATGGAAGTGACCTGACACTGCTCCAGAGCACATGCAGTAGACCTTGTGCATATGCACATACATGCTTCTTTCATCAAGTGCATTAACAACCTAAACCATTTTAAACTGGCAAGAAACACAGAGCTGTTACAGCAGGTACCTTATGCCCTTAACCCCTCATGCTATCCTAAAATGCAGATTGGTCGTTGTCAATAAAGAAAAATAGTTTTCCTAGCAGTTTCTCTTGTTGTCAATTTATTTAGGGCTGAGCTTGAAAAAAATGATGCATACTAAACAGACTACAGGGTGAATAGTCAGATACTCTTGTTCTCACGCCCCTTTTTGGAACCACTGCTAATATCCCCATGTTTTAGATATATACGTATATCTTCGATTATTTTGTACTACAAATCTTACACAGTCCCCATTTAATGTTGATCTCAAACATTGTTTATTCATACTATATTGCATCCATATCTTTATATTTATAGCACAGACCATGATTCACAAGGAGCTGCATGCAAAAATAATACGGCTGGATTTAAATGATAACTAAAATGCAATCTAAAAAACACGCTAAACATTCTTTGGCTCTTGATGAAATGAAAGAAGGCGAATTTTCCCAATACTACAAAGTCGTTAAAAGTAGAGAAATATCAGACAAATAAAGAAATTCCAAGATGTCCGACATGTTTGCACGCCCTTCATCTGCAGCTGAGCTATAGTCCTCTTTCAGTGTTCTGCTCATTCGAGGGTGTCTTACAGCTGTAGAATTTCATGGGGAAACTTTAGCTACACCATGTGTAGCGTGAACGCTGTCATACGGAGAAGTATTTGCATGCATGTTCTCCTGGTCAGCTCGGCGAGAGCACGAGGAATCAGATCCTGCCATACGAGTAGGGGGAAGGGTCTCTCTTCCTCAGAAGTCAAAGCGTTCATTGAGGAGAACACAGAGATTTCCAAGGAGCACCTGACTCCAGAGATCAGGCTCAGGCTGCTCACCCCACGCTGTCCATTCTGGCATGGGCGACCCGATTCCTGGCCGTTTGCTGACCCCTACTGGGCAATCTACTGGCCGGGAGGCCAAGCGCTGTCAAGGTAGAAATGCTCATTAATGTCTTTAGAATAACGAAAATAAACGTAGTTAACTCTTTGATCCACTTTATTTTTGTTTTACGGCGTAAGAAATCTAAATAGTGAATATACGTAGTTTCTTTTATTATGGCAAAGTGGGATCTCAAAACTTAAAGAGCATAGTAAACATTTTCTGTTCGTATTATTTATTTATTTATTTAATGCATTTTTATAAAGCGCGGACTTTACCCGAAGGTGTCAGAGCACTGTACAATAGAACCCATTACGTTACATGAGAGAACTGTTGCAGGAATAGAGCAAACAAAAATAGCATGAACAAACTGTATAAGCAAAAGTAAGAATAAATATGACAAATTTTACAATGACTAAAGAACTTCCTGGCGAACAATAGCAGGCCATAAAATCAAAACAACGCAGGCAAAAGGAACACAATTTCAAACACAGCAAGCACAGGATGTATAAGCAAAAATATAAACCTATGTGACAAATTTACAATGACTAAAGAACTTCCTGTCAGGGTCTGAGAAGGAGGGAATTAGTTCTGAAAGTGTCTTTGGAATAAAAGAGATTGACGCAGAGGTGTCAGCGCTTTTTAATAGAACAAACTCCATTACATAAGTGTTGAGTTGTGGGGGGTCGGGTGATCCCTGGGTCATGAGCTGGGGCCCTACACTGTGGGGGCACCTGGGATACACTAGGCCAACCACGTGGCGGTATCAAATAAACAACACGGGCACTAGATGATGTTCATGGCTCTCCGCACTCTCGCCAAGTGGCGTACGTGCGTGCGTGGCCCCTCTTTATTGAACCAGGTCACATGACCTAACGCGGCACGCCTGTTGCGTCACAGGCGTGCGCAAGCTGGAACACAACATTCCTCCTAAAACATGAAAGAAGAAAATGCAAATATAAATGTTCAACGTGGAGTCCCACAGTGGCAGTCTCTGGACTCAAAGCACATCAGATCAAAATGCACAATCAAGATTCCTGACAATTAGCAAGAAAAACACATATAACTTATATCGGAACAGTCTTACATGAGATGATCACGAAGGCGACAGGACGGTTCTGGATTACTCCTCAGCCTGTATTGTGACCTCCCTCGGCTCTGGGTGACGTCATCGCTGGTCCGTGGTGTGAGTCGGGGACTCGTGGCCACGGAATCAGGAACGTCCTGGCCCACACTGGGGTTCTCAGCATCATTAAGACTGTCACTGTTTTCTTCAGGAAGGGTGTTTCTCAACTGGCCTTCTTGGACCTCCGTTGCGTCCAAGACGGCTGGACTGACAGCCGCATGGTTTGCTGGTGGTTCTGGAGTGAGCCTCTGCTCCGGTTCCGGGTGAAACAGTTTGAAATGTGACACATTCCTGGTCACTAATTCTCTCCCTCTGGATGCTATTATGCGGGTGCCTTTCACACTAACAACTCTCCATGGTTCCGGTTCATAGGTTAGTCTGAATTTGCCGCTGGTTGTTCTATTCTTTAGCAGTACCAGGTCTCCTCGGCTGATCCTGTCTGCCACCGCTCTCCTTCTCTGGCTGACTTGGGCATAGGACCTCTGTCGCTTCCTTGCAATTCGGCTTTCATCTGCCACCTCCGGTGTCCATCGGGGATGATGAGGAGTGGAGTCTGCCACCACGCGTCCCATGAGAACATGGGCCGGTGCCACCCCTGTGGTGGTGTGGGGTGTTTGTCGGTAGCTCCGCAGGAATGTGAATATGGCCATTTCCACTGACTGCCCTTTGTCATGCGCGATCCGAATCACTTTGTTTAGAGTTCGCATGAAACGTTCAGCTTCACCATTGGCTTGTGGCCAGCGAGGGGTGATGCGGCGGTGCCGGGGTCCCAGGGCATTCAAGTAGTTGGCTAATTCCTGACCTTGGAACGGGGGGCCGTTATCCGTCCGCAGTTCACGCATCACTCCGTGGGCGGCTATGATCTTTTCCAGTTTGGGTAGTACTTCAGCGGCACTGGTGGTGGCTATGATTTCTACTTCTGGATATTTGGAGTGGTCATCTATTACAACCAGGGTGTGTCGCCCATCAGGCAGGCTTTCAAAGTCCATGCTGACACACTCCCACTGTTGTCGAGGCCGAGGCTCAACTAGGACTGGTGCTTCTCGCGGAACGTCCCCCGTGACTTGGCAGGCTGCGCAGGATCGTACAGTCCTTTCAACTAGATCATCCATGAGTGGAAACCACACTTTGGTCCTTAGTCGGACTTTTGTTTTGACCATTCCTTGGTGGCCGACATGGGCCAGTTGCACTACCTGGTCTGTCAAGGCAGAGGGTATTACTAGTCGGTGGCCCCGTAGCAGGCATCCTGTGTTGTCTTCGTTCAGTTCTCCTCTCACATGGTGCAAGCTTTCCATGATGCGTTGGGCTTCCGGTGTGAGTATCTTCCAGCTTTCCTTGGCGCGATTCCAGTTTCCTCTCCGAAGGGCTACCCATGCCCTTTGTAGGCAATCGTCCTTTACTGTAGCTTCGGCAATGTCGCTCATGGATATGGGCCGTGGACATGATCGTGCAGTGACACACTTGACATAGGCTTCCGTTCTTCGGCGTCTTCCATTTCCTCTGGTGTGGCCGCTCGTGGATGCCGTGAGAGATAGTCTGCTGGATTGCGTGACCCTGGTTGGTATTCTATCTGGCAATTGTAGTCTTGGAGCTGCAGCATCCATTTTTCTATGCGGGGTGGTGGCTTCGTCGAGGTCCCTGAAAATAGTGCAACCAGTGGTTTATGATCCGTGATTACTGTGAACGGTTTTCCATACAGATAAAGATGAAAGTGTCTACACCCCCAGTGTATGGCTATTGCCTCTTTTTCAATCTGTGAGTAGCGTTGTTCAGTGTCCGTGAGTGAACGACTAGCAAATGCTACCGGGGCCCAATCCATTTCATCCCGTTGTTTTTGCATGAGTACTGCACCTAGTCCAGCTGGGCCGGCATCTACAGCCACCAGGGTAAGTTTCCGGGGGTCAAAGAATGCCAAGGTGGTGGTGTCTGAAAGTGCTGCTTTGATGCTCTCAAAGGCGGTCTCCTGCTCCGGTCCCCATGTCCAAGGCGTGGAGTCTTTCGTGAGTTCTCTCAGGGGGAGTGTGAGGTTGGCGAGGTCTCGGATAAATCTCCCGCAGTAGTTGACCATTCCTAGGAAGCTGCGAACTTCGGTGACAGTGGTGGGGGACTTGGCTTCTTTGACGTCTTTCACTTTCTCGGGGTCAGGGTTGACTCCGTCAGCGGAGAACGTGTAACCGAAGAACCCTATCTTTTGCTTCAGAAATTCACACTTTTCCCGGTGTAGAGTGAGACCCGCTTCTCTCAGCCTTCGAAACACCTGCGCAAGTCGTTGGTTGTGCTCTGTTATGGTACGGGCGTGTATCATGATGTCATCGCTGACATTGATTACGCCCGGTATGTCAGTAATTAGTTCTTGAATCACATTCTGAAAGACTTCCGCCGCACTGGATATGCCGAAGCTGAGTCGAGTGTACCTCCGGAGCCCCACGTGGGTCGAGAACGTCGTTATGTTCCGTGACTCTTCATCGAGCACCTGTTGGTGGTATCCGGACCGGAGGTCCAGTTTCGAAAACCAGCATGCCCCCGCCATCTCTCCGATCAGGTCATCAATGGTGGGCGTGATGTGGCGTTCCCTTTTGATGGCAGCATTGGGAAGGCGCATATCCACGCAGATCCGGATGGCTCCCGGTTGTTTTGGCTTCCGGGTTACCGCAATGGGCGATACCCACGGGGTGGGGCCTGTCACTTTTTCAATGATGCCCGCTGCTTTGAGCTTTTTGAGTTCTTCTTCTACCAGGGGTCTGAGGTGGAAGGCGATGCGGCGATGTCTCAACGCCACCGGTTGAACGGCCTGGTCAATGTGTAAGTGTATTTCGCGACCTGTGAATTTTCCAATGCCCTTGAAGATGTCTGAGAAGTCCGTTACGATTTGCTGCACCGACTCTTGGTGAACTCCGAACGCGAACGTGACGACTCTGAGCTCTTCCACGGCCCGGCATCCGAGCAGCATGCCCTGCCCATCTTCCGACACGAAGACGTTCATGGTGACGGTGCTGTTGCCATTGTTGATCACCGTCCTGAACTTTCCTCTGATTTCGAGAGGGGTGTCCTGACCGTATGCAAATACAGTGATGGGCGAAGGACTTCGGGTGGGGGGCCGATCCATTGTCCTGTATAGGGCTGCACTCATAAGGTTGATGGTTGCACCTGTGTCGACCACGGCCATGATTTCTTGCTCTGCCACTCTTATGCAGCACTGTGGGAGTTTCCTGGCTCGTCGAGTGGCTGTACCAATCATGTGTACTTTGTGCACCGTCCTTTCCTCTTCTTCATCATCATCCATATCGCTCTGGCTCGGGTCTCCTTCTGGTACTGTGTTCACCACCTGCCGTGGTTTGCGGAACTTCTTCGAGCGACATACTTTTTCAAAGTGGTTGAATCTGCCACACCCAGAGCATCGCTTCCCTCGCGCTGGGCTATCTGGTGCTGGGTGGCTTGGGCCACCACAATATCCACAGGATTTCCCTGTCGCACCTGCCGATGTTCCCGAGGGTTTCTTGTTCAACTTGGTCGGGGACTTGACCTGGATTTTGTTGACTGGTTCGGCTTTGGCGCTTGGAGAGCTGCTTCCATGTGAGCAGCTCGGGCTTTGGACAGTTCTTTCGTGCGGCCAAGGGTCAAGATGTCGGCTAGCGGTTTTCCTGATTCTTCCAGGATACGCTCTCTCAGTTTGGCTGAAGCGCAGCCTTGAATTATCTGACCCCTTATTTCTTCAGTGGCGTCTGCAAATCCACAAGACAACGCCAGTCGCTTTAACCTGGCGTGATACGTGTCCAGTGATTCCTCCGGCAGCTGCCGGGCTTGCCTGAAGATGAACCTTTCATAGTCCTGATTGGCCATGGGTTCGAAGTATGCATTCAAGGCATTGATGAGTGAGTGATGAGTCTTTGGGGTTGCCTCTGTTAGCGTTTTGGCGATGGTGTGCACATCCTTGCCCCCTAGGTGGAGTACCACGGCTCTCTTCTGTTCTTTGTGAACTTTGGTGGCTTCAAAGAAAACCAGCAGCCTGTCCACCCAGTCTTTCCATTTAGGGGCTAGTGACGACGGTGAGCCTTCCACCACAAAGGGTTCAATGGGTGGTATGGTGGCCATGGCTTGACTGTTGGAGGACGGCGCACCTGGCGTTGGGTAGCCTGTGATCTGCTCCCCCAGATTGTGGACGTCAGCAATACAGGAGTGGTTGTTGCCACTGCTCGCTTCTGCCGCTGCTTGTTTCTCACCCCTTCAAAGGGATCGCCCCCTGTTTCTTGTGGGATGCGGGACGTATAAGGGCACGTTTCAGTTGCCCCCCTTGCGTGCAGCGGTGTCCTTAGCATACAACGCGCTGGTCCTCTGTGCGCGAGAACAGCCGCCTTCGGGAGCTCAGCGCACCGCGTCCGCGCGATGCATGACACACTGCAGGGGCGCGGCCCGGGCGTCAGAATCCAGACGCGCGGATGCAGCCAGTAGCGCGCTTCACGCACCTGCGGCGAGCCTGGGTGTGGCGCTGTCCCGGGGCGTCGAGGCACAGTTGGGGAGCCCGCGGGCTGAAGGACTGAGGCAGCGGCGCGCCCGGTGAGGGCGGGGAAGAAGGCAGCGGTCCAGCGGGCGGGGCGCAGGGGCAAGGAACGGCTCACCTGCAGGCCCAGATGACCTCCGCATGCAGCAACCTCGCTTGCACAGTGTGTGGGGCCTCGGGGCAAGAGCACCGCGAACAGGGGCACAAGCTCGCGGCCGCCGCGAGAAGAGGCGGGCGCACCACACACACGGCGAGGGCACGACCACCCTCGTCGCCAGTTGTTGTGTTGTGGGGGGTAGGGTGATCCCTGGGTCATGAGCTGGGGTCCTACACTGTGGGGGCACCGGGGATACACTAGGCCAACCACGTGGCGGTATCAAATAAACAACACGGGCACTAGATGATGTTCATGGCTCTCCGCACTCTCGCCAAGTGGCGTACGTGCGTGCGTGGCTCCTCTTTATTGAACCAGGTCACATGACCTAACGCGGCACGCCTGTTGCGTCACAGGCGTGCGCAAGCTGGAACACAACAATAAGGAAATAGAGTAACATGGTAGTAAGTAGCAATACATATATGTACAACAGTTACTGGTGGTGAGAGTTACAGGTTAACAAGTTACATATTCCCACAAGATTACATATTAAGAAAAGATGGAGTGATTAGAGTTACACAAGTACATATTTACATAAGGCGGTGGTACAAACGTTTGGAGATAGCAAGTTCCACATTCTAGACGCATTACATGAGAAGGTTTGCTCCATTTTTTTCTATCCCTTTTGAAAGTTGGAAGTTTGAGCCGTAGATTTTTATCACTGGTTGAAGGTCTGGAGCTGACTGATATTTTGAGTTTGTTGGCCATATAGCGAGGGGTAGAAATGTGTATGGCTTCATGGGTGATGCAAGCAGTCTTCTATATTGACCTAGCTTCAATGGGAAGCAAGAGAAGAATCAGTTTGGATGTAATATAGGAATTTCTTATAGCCGGTATGTGCCACTGAATGGAGGATGGATTTTAGAGGATACAGGTGAGATTTGGGGAGGCCTGCAACGAGAGAATTACAGTAGACCTGTCTGGAGAGTACCAACGTTTGAACCAGAGTTTTTAGGTCTTGCTCAGGAATGAAACACCAAATCCCCCAGAGAAAGTGCAGTTGGAAGCGTGCGTTCTTGCCCATGGTGTTGATTTGAGATTGGAAGTCGAGTCATTTGTCTAGGATGACACCTAGGAGTTTGGAACTGTCCACAATGGTAGGTTTGATGCTAAGAATGTTCAGACTATCCATCCAAGATTGAACAAGTGGTGGTGAGTTAGAGGTTGAGATAAGAAGGAATTGGCTTTTAGAGGGATTCAGAATTAGATGATGGGATGTCATGAATTCTTGGATGGAGTTGAGGGTGGTGGTGAGGATTGAAATGTAAAGTTTGGAGGACACCTTTAGGTAAAGTTGGGTGTCAGCATAGAGGTGATAATGGATCTGGGACTTTTTTAGTAGGTTTCCCAGCTTTTCCATGTAAAGATTGAAAAGGGTGGGTGTGGGCATCGAGCCTTGAGGGACGCCTTGATCCGCTGCCTTTCAAGAACAGAAAAAGTAAGCAATTTTAATCGTCTGAGATTTGCCCGTGAGGTATGATTCAAACCATTCGAGTACTGTGCCTTCAATCCCATTCTTTGTTTTGGTGTGTACAGAATAGTGTTATGGTTTACAGTCTTAAAGCTGCAGAAAGGTCCAGAATGATCAGGAAACAGGAGTTGCCGGAGTCGAGTTTGAGTTTGAGTCTAAAATTATTTGTTGAGCGCACGGTCACCAGCGGTTTCATGGCGCTATAACTGGCAAAATAACAGGGTAGGAACAGTAAACATGAAGCTGAGGGAATTTGGGACAGTAAAGGACTAATCAAAGGCTTTAGAAAACAGATGAGCCTTAAGCTGTTTCCTGAAGTGGGGGTAGAGCGTCAAAGCTCTAAGTTCTGGAGGCAAGGAGTTCCAAAGAAGAGGAGCGAGGGTCGCAAATTTCGAACCTCCCCATTTCCTCCTCCGAAACCGCGGGACTGTGAGAAGGGATTTGGTAGATGAACGTAGTTCCCTGGTAGGAACATAGGGTGTAATCTCAGATGAGATAAAGACCGGAGCCGTGCCCAGTCGAGCTTGGAAAGTGAGGGAGGCAAGCTTGAACTGGACACGCTCACGGACTAGGAGCCAGTGCAAAGTTTTAAGGAGGGGGGTGACATGGTGGAACTTTGGCAATTTAAACACCAGGCGTGCCGCCTGGTTCTGGATCTGCTGCAACCGTTTTAAGCTATATGCAGGTATACTAGCATATAGGGCGTTGCCGTAATCCAGGCGGGAGATGACCATTGCCAAAGTTATCAGTTTCAAGGCATCAAACGTAAAAAAACGGGACACCTTGCGTATAGTACGCAGTGACAGAAAGGAAGAGGACACCACGGAACTAACCTGGGAGTGAAGGGTGAGCTGGGGATTGAGCTTAATACCCAGTGTTTTTACCGAGGTGGAAGGGACGGGTGGGGGACCTAAGGAAGGGGGCCAAAACATAGGAGACCAGGGACTGGATGAACCACCCGTCAACACCAGCTCAGTCTTGTCTGGGTTGAGTTTCAGATGGTTGTGGCTCATCCAGTCTCGGATATGAATCATAGTAAGTTGAAAATTAGAAACAGAGGCAGGGGAAGAAGACAGATTAAAGACAAGTTGGTGGTCATCCGCGTAATTAAACACGGAGACCTCCATCTGTTGAAGAGAGAAAATAAGAGGGGCAATGTAAAGATTGAAAAGGAGGGGTGAGAGGGAGGAACCTTGGGGAACCCCGCACTGAATTTTCCGGAAGTCCGCAGTAAAATCACCCAGGCGAACCGCCTGGGAGCGGTCCCTCAAGAAGGAGGACAACCATACCAGAGCAGTACCCCCGATCCCCGCCGCCCTGACACGGGAAAGTAAGATGGTGTGATCAACCGTGTCAAAGGCGGCTGAGAGGTCGAGGAGGACTAAGGCCTGGGTCTGGTTGGTGTCCATCCCCTCCCTGAGGTTGTCAAGGACCGAAAGTACTACGGACTCCGTAGAGTGTGCGGGGCGGAAGCCGGCCTGACGGGGAGCTAAGACCCCGTGCATCTCCACAAAGGAACTCAGAGCGCAGGTGACATGGCGCTCGAGTACCTTTGCCAAAAATGGCAAGAGGGAGATGGGACGGTAGTTGGCGGGAACCGAGGGGTCCGCGCCCGGCTTCTTAA
This sequence comes from Lissotriton helveticus, assembly GCF_964261635.1. NCBI lineage: Eukaryota > Metazoa > Chordata > Amphibia > Caudata > Salamandridae > Lissotriton > Lissotriton helveticus. The sequence goes on from NC_136057.1 coordinate 418,921,887, forward strand.
GTATAGGGACAATGATCGCCGCTTTCAGTGGGGAGGGTACAACGCCCTGAGAGAGCGAGCTGTTGAGGAAATGAAGGGGAGGATCGGGGCAAGAAGAAAAGATGTGGCGAAGGATATGGGAAGGACAAGGGTCTAGGGGAGAACCGGATTTGACTAAAGGAATAATAGCCGACAGAGATTCCTTGGTAAGAAGAGGAAGGGCACCAAGTAGTCCTTTAGGGGAGGGGCACTGAGGGTCTACAAAAATAGGGGAAGGGGGAGGGATATTTGCCTTAATAATGGCAATTTTTTGGATAAAAAAATTGTTAAGTGAATGACAAAGTTCCATAGAGGGAGTGGGCTGCAGGGTGGTTCTGTCAGAGAAAGCCAAGTTGCGTACAATCGAGAAAATTTCCCTCGATTGGTTCTCCGCGGCGAGGATTTTAGAGGAGAAATAGGTTGTTTTTGCCGCCAGGATGGCCTGTTTGTATTCGGTCAGGATGTTGATAAACTCCAGTCGAAGTAGGGGGCAATAGTTTCTCCTCCAGGCACGCTCCGCTCTGCGCACTGTTAATTTGATGGTCTTGAGATCCTCATTAAACCATAGGTTTGCATCCTTCTCCCGTTTGGAGGTGACCCGCTTTAGGGGGGCGATAGAGTCGCACCCAGAAGTGAGCCATTGGTCGATGGACGTGACCTGGGCGAGAGTGGAAAGCCCATAAAGGGGGGGGATAGGATGCAGTAAGTAGGGCTGATAGATGATCGGGATCTACTCGCCCCCAGGCCCGCACCCAAACATTTTTGGGTAGCGGGGGTATAACCGGGGGATGAATGGGGAGGGTAAATGCAATCAGGTAATGATCTGACCACGTACAAGGGGAAATGGATATGGACTCTACAGGGCAATTCAGAGACCAGAGCTGGTCTAATGTGTGTCCTTTGACGTGGGTAGGGGCATGAATATGGGATGTGAAACTTAAAGATTGGAGGGTTTCTGAAAATTCCTTGGAAGAAGGGCATTCTGCAGGGTCAGAGGGCCAAAAATTAAAATCACCCAAGAGTAAGATGGAAGAATTGTTAATCGTAATTGTGGCTAGAGCCTCCAGAAAGCTAGGGAGAAACAATAAGGGTGATTGGGGGGGGGCGATAAATGAGTACACAAGTGAGAGGAGGGGTGATAGAGGTGGTACGTATGGCCAGGTACTCAGTAGTGGCAATATCCGACAGGGAAAGAATTTGAAAAGGAATATCAGTCCGAGCGATGACCGCTACTCCTCCCCCAGCCTTACCGTTTGAGCGATCTGAGCGTAGAGCATAGTACGGGGCTGGTAAGGTGGCCAAGAGAGCCGGGAGGGAGTCATCGCAAAACCAGGTTTCTGTTAAAAACCGAATGTCTGGTGAATGAAGGTCCAGTAGCACCGATAGTTCGTGCGAGTGGGCAACAGCGGACCGGGTGTTCAAATAATAAGCTGAGAAAGTTGTGGTGGGTCCGGGATTATCAATGCCTGCGGATGCATTAGAAGGAATAACATGAGGGACCGGGGTAGTGTGGGCGGGGGACAGACCTAGGGAAGTAATGCGGGAACATGTGGCGGCAGCTAGCGGCCATGAGCCCTGGAGACTAAGCAGTTTTGACGGGGAGTAGCTGATAGTTTGGGCAGGGCGACATCCCCCTTGCCCCGGCCGGCCGCGGACGGGCGCAGACGGGCTTGACTTGTGCGCGACTTTGGCGCGAAGTCGGCGCTCCCGCTGCGCTCGTCCGCTGCGCTCGTCCGCTGCGCTTGTTCCAGGTCGTCATTTATGTCTGGTGGCCGTAAGCCACTAGACCGCTGACCTGCACTTGCAGTACTGTTTCATTGCTGTAGCCGGATTGAAATTCATCAAGTAGGTTGTTGTCCTTAATATGTTGGGCGAGTTGCTTCACTATGCATCCTCCAGTGATTTTAGCAAGGAAAGGGAGGTTGGTAATGGGGCGGAAATTAAGGTCACTCACATTAGTGGAGGGTTTCTTTAGAAGTGGGGTCACCTGACCTGTTTTGAGGGCATCAGGAAGGGAGCCTTGACTGAGAAAGAGGTTAACCAGATTAGTCCAGTAGGGGAGCGTGTAGTTGTAGAAGTCTATTTCAATGTGGCTAGGGATGGGGTTCAATAGAATGGTTTGAAGGTTTTGTTTTCAGAATGCTCTTGTAGAGGGCATCTTCAGTGATTACGTCAAAGCTGTGCCAGGAGTCTTTGGATTTTCAGTCCTCAAGTGCGGTATGCTGAGGGACATGGTCAAACTGCGATTTCACTTTTGCATCAAAAAAATATCTGGGCAACCCCTTCTATCTATGCAGTCTTCTCTGTTTATGCGACCATCTCTATTTAGCTATGCATCTCTGCAGCAATCTGTCTGTTTGCCTGTCTATACCACCCACTTTATTTGTGTTTGCAGATCTCTGCATTTACCTATCTTGTCAACCTTCTCTGTTTGTGATAAAGCTTTAGAAAAACAAAAGAAAACAAAAAAGCATCAGCAAAGGAAATAGGATGCTAGCCAGCTTCTTCTGGTACTCCCCTGAGGCGGAAAGCCGGGGGATTAGGGTCGGAATTCGAGCTGAATGTTGACTTTGAAATGTGGATTGCACGATTTTAACTGCAATTCATTTTAAAGCAATCTGTTTTGCACTACCGATTTTATTCTGAACTGCACTTACCACTAAAGTATTTTGTAAAACGCTGGCTGGTGGCTCCGGTCCTATTCACTGTTTGGGTACCATCCCCCGACCCCCCCCCGCGCAGCCGATTAGGCGCTGATGCGGAAGGAGGCACAGGGAACCGCCATCTTGGAAGTAGGGGAAGGTCTGCGGACTAGTTGTCGCAGCCTCCTGCCCTCCTCCCTCCCCCATAAAATGGCCATAGGACCTCGCCCGCGCAGCGGGCGCGCCGGTGGCAAGCCCGTCTGCGCCCGTCTGCGCCGGGCCCGCGCTTAGCGCCAGAACCCCTGGATGGTTTCCTCCAGATCCTCCTAGGAGGCGCACTTATAGCCGAGCGCAGCTTTGGAATTTGGGGGGGATGTGAGAGGACTGGTTGCCTCATGATGGCTCCAGATAAAGATCTACAGGTTGGCCTGCAACGTTGCCCTTCATGTAAAACGATTCTTCCTCTTATTATTGGGGGTAAAACTAAGGCCTTTACTCGCACTTCCACTACTAAGGAAAGACGAGGAGACCAAATTATTAACTGCATTCTGATTAATGCCAGATCTCTGGTAGAGCATAGCATTGAGTGTGCTGAGCTGATTTTGGACAAGAATGCCCAAATAGCCTTTATTACCGAGACCTGGACGGATGCTGCATCTGGTCCCGATCTGGTAAAGGCTACTCCACCGAATTATCTTAATTTTGTCCTAGACAGGCCAGGAAAACAGGGAGGAGATCTGGCTATCCTCTATCAAGCGTCCATTCAAGGACTATTTTTTCCAGTGACCTCCGTGGCAGGTGAGGCCCTGGGGTTTAAGCTGAAACTCTCCAATCATCAATCTTTTAAGGGTTGCCTCATATAATAGACCTCCTGGGATGAAGTCCCGTTTTCTTGATACAGTTGATAGCATTTTGGAGGAAGCCCTCTGTGCCAACTCCTTCACGGTCCTGGGTGATTTTAACTTTCATTTAGAAGACATTTCTGATGTTGACACCATGGCCTTAGCTGAAGCGATGTCTGCAGCGGATCAGACCCAGATGGTCTTTGGGGCAACGCACCAGGCCGGTCACACATTCGATGGGATATTTTCCAACGATCCCGATCTGGTATTTTCTAAAGCTGAACCCTTGCCCTGGACAGACCATGGGGTGGTGCTGTTTACCATCCTCAGCCCTCTGGTTAAGATAACTTTGTGTGAGGGGCAAACAACTAGGATGTGCAGGGCTTGGAAAAACATTGATGGTAGAGCCTTGGAGGAGCTGCTAACGGCCTCTGGGTCGGCCTTGTCTGCAGACGTGAACACAGCTACCACCGAATACACAGAGTGGATTGACAGGGCCTGTCATAAGTTAGTCCCTCCTAAGCAATGTCGGGACACTAGTTCGGTTCCATTGGCCCCATGGTTTTCCGACGCGCTTAGAGAAGCTAAAGCAGTATGCAAAAAATTAGAACGGATCTGGCGAGTGAACTACAACAAGCTAGATAAAGAGAGACTAAAAGTCAGCCAGAGGGTTTATAAAGATAGCATTAGGAAGGCTAAGATTGTCTACTATACGGACCGCATTGAGAAGGCCAAGAACTTAGCAAAGGAACTTTTCGAGACTGTGGCCAGTCTGACCTCCCCCAAACCTGTGACTGTGCCACCTAATATCGAACTTTGTGAATCATTGGCAAATTTCTTCCTGAACAAAAATTCAAGCAATTTTCATCTCTCTTGAACCTCAGGTGGCCCACAGCCTCTCGGAGGGGTCCCATGGGAACCTTCCGGTCGGACCCTCGGGGGCTAAATTTTTGACCTTCGAGCCAGTAAATGCGGGCGATGTGTTAAAACTACTGATGGCAACCAAATCGGGCTCACCCCAAGATCCCTGCCCTACATCAATTGCAAAGCTGGCAGCCGCTCCCATTGCAGATTCCTTAGCCAGCATTTTCAATCTGATGTTTGAGAAGGGTGACTTCCCCAAACTGTGGAAGCGGGCTTCGATCTGCCCACTTCTCAAAAAACCTTCGTTTGATACCACGGACCCCAATAGTTATAGGCCAATAGACGGGTTGCCGCTGCCGGCTAAACTTATTGAGAAAATCATGAATTCCCAGCTCTGTTCATTTCTGCGTAACTCGAAGGGTCTAGACCCGGCCCAACATGGGTTTAGGGAAGGACACAGCACCGAGACCGCTCTTATTAAGTCCACAGAGGAGGTCCGGAAGGTGCTGGATGACGGGGGCCAGGCAGTGCTGATCCTTTTGGACCTGTCTGCAGCCTTCGATACGGTCCACCATGCCATGCTGGTGGACCGGTTGGAGGGCTGCGGGGTCCAGGGTCAAGCACTTAACATTCTGAAAGCCTTCCTAAAAGACCGGGTACAAGTGGTGGCTATGGGTGATTTCGAATCAAGACCCTTCGAACTCCCCGGGGGGGTCCCTCAGGGATCCTCCCTAAGCCCAACTTTATTTAATATCTACGTATCCTCTCTTGCCCCGGTGATCCGATCCTTTGAGTTCGAGTTAACATCCTACGCAGACAACACCCAGATTGTGGTCTCGGTGCTCCCTGGGACAGAGGTGGGGGTGGCAGCCAGGTTCCAGGACTGCATGTCAGCAGTCAGCTCCTGGATGGCAAAAAGCTGCTTAAAATTGAACTCCTCCAAGACTGAGGTGCTTATTTTCGGGTCAAACACCAACCTTTGGAGCCCTAACTGGTGGCCTACTGACATGGGATCTCCGCCATCCCCGGCTTCTAAGGTGAAGAATCTTGGTGTCATTATTGACAACCAACTCTCTTTTAAACCCCAAGTCAAGGCGTTGACTTCCTCTATACATTGGACCCTGAAAATTATTAGGAAGGTTCTCCCCTTCCTACCGGAGGGAAGTAGAAAGACGGTGGTGACGGCACTTGTTCTTTCACGCCTCGACTATTGTAACAGTCTTTTTTTAGAGGCCCAACAGGGGGTGCTCAACAAACTTCAGGTCCTACAAAACGCGGCTGCCCGCCTCATTGGGGGCTTGCCCAAGTTTTCATCAGTCACCAGGGAACTGGAGAAGCTGCACTGGCTCCCGGTGCGGAAGCGGATTTTGTTTAAAGTCCTCTGTATTGTCTTTAAGGTGCTACATGGCCTGTGTCCTTTGTTCCTTCAGGATCATTTCCAATGGTATAGACCAGGGAGACAACTAAGGTCGGCCAGCATGGGGCTGATTAAAACAGCCCGCATCAGGAAGGCACGCTGGGGTGGCAGGAGCTTTGTGAGGGGAGCAGCAATGGCGAGGAACTCCCTTCCTCTTACCCTTAAACAAAATGGGAATCTGATGGCATTCAGGGAAAACCTAAAAACATGTCTCTTTACCCTCTAGTTCCGGAGGCTCAATCTTAGGGAGTTACCACTTCAGCGCCAGGACACCGATTGGTATTAGCGCGCTTTATAAGTGTTATAAATAAATAAATAAAATAAATAAATTTACGAGTCATTTTCTTATGGCGGATGTTAGCCACTACCTTTTGATTTTACTAGAATTATGTGAGTTGTCAGCCATATTTCATACATTAGATTGATATTAAGTCATTCAAATTGTTCTTCCACCCACTACAGCATGCATCATGGGGCAGTGGTTTGGCCCACTTCAGCCATTTCCGATTCTACTGTGAGGTAGGGCATGTGTCCCATTCACAAGGAGCACATCCCCACAAAAAGTAGTCACCTTTAGGGCCAGGGAATACTATGGTTATCTGTGCTTTTTGAGGCCAACAAAATATTCTTGACCTTAACCAATGTTTTTTCAGTTTGATGTGGGCCTGGCAGCTTCCCAACCTTAGCGTTCTGCAAACACCATAACTGAACAAAACAAGAATTTTCAAAGCCAAAAGAACGGTGACCAAAGCATGACCTATTGACTTTGCCAATGTTTGTTTATGAACAGGGGCTTCCTAGTTCTAAGGTTTCTCCTTTGGGTTTAAGGTTCCTATTTGGATAGGAGAAATAATTGCCCCATACAGTGGATGTCTTGTGGGCGGTACAGAGGGCTTTGAATTATGTTTTTCATGCAACAGGTAACCTATATGGAGCTTTAAGAGCATGATAGATGTTGTTGTGTCTCTTCAGTCTAAGAACATGTCCGGCAGTGGGATTCAGAATTTGTTGAAGTTTTAAGTAAGTGTTTTGTAAGTCCATTGTAGAGTGATTTGGTAGTGATTTGTCTCACAAAGGTGGCGTCTGAGCATTCTGGGGCCAGCATGCCCTGGAAAGTTTGTTCACCCCCCACATGTTTGTGATATTGGGGTTATCCATAATGTTTTTCTCAGTTTGGTCACACGTGGAAAAGGACAAAGGTTGGGTCTGAAGTAAATCTCTTTCCAGGGTGGGAACCGGCAGGTAAAACCACTCATATATGATTGATGGTGCAGGGAAAGATCTTCTCCATGAGGAAGAATGTTTTTCATATGGACTTTTTAAGTAAACCCAAAGTGCTTGCCTGACATGTTTTGCTATTTCATAGCATTGTAAATAACAAGTGTTATTCTACTGAGTTGTTCTCATTTACTTAATGTTCAACACATTTATTGATCTCGACGATGGTATCAATAATCTAGTAGTAATAGATGAAGACTTTTTTCATGCTCGGTTTTCTTCCTCTTTCGGGACAATCTACACACTGATCAGGAATTTGAGATTCCCAGGTCACGAGAGTAGGATTAATTTTTCTTTCTGGTGGCTCTGTTACTCCTAATAAAAGGCTTTCACCTATCCCAACACCCTTCTTGGAATTCCCCTAGCAAACCAGCATTCACCCCAGTACAGAGATCTGGGCCTAAATCCTCTTGCCCCAGCAGGCAGTAAAAATTTATTCAAAGGAACATAACTTTAAAAGTTGTTTGTTAGTCAGCTCAGTGGTTTCCATTTACTTAGGATTTATCACATTAATTAAGCCTAGACATGCCAACCGCATCAGAGTGTTCCAAAGTTAAATATATACAATTAACGCTGTAAAATACAAAACAACATTTTTTTACCATACACGAAAATATATGCAAGTCTTCTATAAAAGTAAACCGAGGGACAATCTGATGCAAAGTAAAATAGAACAAAAAACACTTCTAAAATAAAGGGAATACGTTTGAGGTTGGTCTTTCAGGAGTCAAAACAAGTGTTGGCAAAGGTAATATGTTTTTCCTTTATGGCTTATTGGCTTTGCCAATGGTTTATAGCCACATTGCACAGCATTCGTGATGCTGTGCAACATGGCTAAATAAAAAAATAAATTAAAAAGAAGCATTTGACACGGCCGCTCGCATCATTTTGTAGGCACACGCACTACACATATGTGCGTCTACAAAATGATTGGGGCACTTATTTTTCTTTTTATTTACGTAGCCAAGTTGGATCGGTAACTAAAAGCAATTCAATGAGAAAAAGGATGGGTGAAGCGTAAGCAACATGGGGGAGGGTAGGGGTGAATGATGAAAAAACATGGGAGGGTTTGTGAGGGAATGCTGAAGCAACAGGGGAGGGGACTCGAAAGCACGGGGGAGGGGCTGGAGGGTGGCAAAAGCCATAAAGCGGGATGGTGAGATGTAAGCAACACAGGGGTTGGTGGAAAGGAACACGGAGGACATGGGTGGGGCGAAGCAATGAAGAGGTTTTTTCTATAGATCACTTTGGGCTGGGGTGCAGTCCTCCGTCCTCCAAGTTTTTTTTGGGCTAAAATAGATACTGTACCATGTCATGAAACAGTCGTTGTTTGGGGTCACTGTAATAAGCAGTTAGATATACAAATGCACTTTGTAGTGTTTTTGATTTCCGGCAATGAAAGCCCTCGAAACACACTTACTAGACTTTAAATTGGCTCTTACAGCAGATGCCAATTTAAGTGATAGGGTTGTCTTTTTATTTTATTGAAGCCTACTCGAAGCAAACATTAACAGTAACTGGTACGATTAGGCCCCTATTGTAAAACTCAAATATTACAAATAAACATAATCCTTGAAACTTTCTTCTTGCAGCTCTATACTAAGGAAATCTAATTAGGAACAAGTTTGGTATGTAAGAAAGTTAGAATAAGACTGCTCTCAAGCAGAAAGTTAGGATAAAAATTACGAGAGTTAATCCAAAGATCCGGAGTGTGCGAATGTCCATATTAACCCAGTGAACTGGGAGGATTTTATAACCTAATGTGCTAAAGTAGTCAATATATGATAGAGAACAGTCACAAATAGTGGTCTTTCTATATTGGACACTCCTCTGTTCATTTGGTACCAGTGTAGGGGTGCTATCCAAGAAAATTAGGTCCTTGATTTCGAGGTAATAACTTTCTCTGAAGGTTGTAATGCACGGGTTGGAGACTCTTGTAGGAATTTAGGCCTCCTTATATGAACTTCTGTCCCTGCAGTGCAGGGAGGCCCTCAACCCTTCAAAGCAGGAGCAGGTAAACCCACCTCCACAGTTATTAGAGCATTTGAGACACACATCACTGGGAGTTCCAGCTCATCTTGTAAGGTGAAACAAGAAGAAAATGAAAGATGAAGTAAGAAGTGACAGACGAGGGAGTACAGACATCATATTGTATACAAAGTGGATTTTATAGATATGGGTTAAAATGGAAATTGAGAAACGTGTTGCAAACTGGATTAGAGGTAGGGGTACAGCCTATGTGGTTTTTAGCACTTTTAGAGGTCGAAGCATGTACAGCGTGCTTAGTTGCTTCAGGAGAGAGTGGTGTGCTCATGCTTGCACAAATATAAAGTCTATTTCCCGACCCATGACAAGGGTAAGGAGACTAAAGAACCGGAATAACCCACTTACTGGGTCTCGGCGGCGGGGCAACCGCCCAAGTCTTCCATACCCTTCATACGTAGTAAAAGGAGACACAGGAGCCTTCGTCTGCAGGAGGAACCTAGATTTATTCAAATAGCCTGGGCTATGGAACAGAGTCCCAAGCTCGTTAGAAACCAGACAGAGGAGGCTGCTGCCTTACTCCGTAGCTTACAAGCCTTTTATACTTTTTCATTCTAGTCTTTTGGCTGTTAGTCCATTGTTCAATCAGGGCAGTGTTTGCAGTTGATAACCAGATCCAGATGATGTTTGTAGTTGGTGACCTGGTCAAGGCTTGGTACTCAAATCATTGTTCACTCAGTTTGATCAAAGCTCAGTCTTTCAGGTCATTGTTCTCTCAGCTTGGTGAAAGCCCGGTCTTTCAGGTCATTGTTTAATCACCCTGATCAAGGCCCAGCAGTCAGACCATTGTCCAGATAACCTGATCACGGTGTCAAGGATGTTTACCAGGCTGGGAGCAGGAGATGGAAAACAAATAATTTACACAGGGTGTGAGTGTCTCATGGCTTTCTGTTGAACTGCAAAGAACAGGGGGGTTGGGTGTGCGACAGTTCATGGGCAGAAATGCAGGCTGCAAGATGGTTTTTGTCGTGTCAGTTAGAATTTTCCCAGGCATCAGCAGAAACGACCAGGTGGGTCGTGTGGACGTTTTTGACACGAGATGTCCCTGAAAAAAAAATGGAGTCCCGGTACAAATGATGCCGATCAGAAGAACACTTTTCCTCAGACCCTCCGTTTGCCATTGAGTGGCAAATACTTTAAGAAATGTCAATGTTCATAAGGCCATCTGTTTCTTGTTGGAGCATCATCATCATATTGGTGTTGTGAATGTTAGAGGGTGGAGGCTTGATGGTCTGGACACACATTGTATAGAGCACTGGCAGGCACTGAAAGCACAAACAGCAGGAGACCAGGACAGTTACTCCCAAGGAAGATGAGGACCCTCCACCCCCACTGGGAAAGGAGTCCCCAGATCCAGCCTGCGAGGGACCAGTTGCCTTCATCCAGATGAATTTCGGAACAAAGGCGATGCAGCGTTGGATGGCATCGTACACTGTAGGTGCATTGTCTGGGATGTACACGCAGCAGCTGGAGACGATCAATTTACACACACCAGCACGATCAGCAGGGATGACGTCTAGGACCATGCGGTTCTGAAGCGTTAGAAGGCGGTCCGCCTGTAGCTCTGCAGTGATGTTGGAGAGGGCACCAGCTGTTACTGTGATGATGGCTTCAAGGACCCTGCTCAGTCCTCGTACAGCCCCACTTTTTGCCATGGGACCCCAGAATGGAAGGAAACCTTTAAAGAAATCCCCGGTTTCCTGGCCTGCTGTATCCTCGGCTGATAAGACGCCCCTACTTGAGCGACGCAGAGCGCCCTTCATCAACAGGTGGTAACCCCCATGGGTAGAATACGTTGGTGGAAGGAGGAAGGCCAGATAGCAGGTACCAGACCAGTTACGGGGGAGCCAAGTGTAGGCGGCAGTGCTACAGGTGAAATAGGTGTTGGGGGATTCCACCAGCTTTGGAGGAGATGTAGAGTTTAAAGCTTTTGTGATATCACACGTAGTGGTACCAACTTTCTTAGTCCCTAGGCCATGGATGCAGACACGGCCTTGCACATTTATAACATTCACAGTCTCTCGTTCATCAGGCAGTATCCTTCTTGTGCGGAATCTGGAAAATGTTCGTCGATTAGTTGAGTTGAATACTACCATCTCACCAAGTTCATCTGGTGATAGTAGCGATGTGGATGAGCTGGTCGGGCAAAAAGGAGCATTGACATGGCCAGATCAGTTCCGACAGAAGTCCTCCCGAAATGTTCCAAGGGCAGAATTGGCACTACCATTGACAGTGTAGGCCTCCTGCATCAACAGCCACCATGCAAGACAAGACCCAGAGATGGAAAAGGGGTAGGGAAAGAATGGGACAGGGTGTATCATGGAATGCGGCATCAGTCCAAAAACCCAGCAGTTGAAAGTGTTCATGATCAGCTGGTGATGATGCAACATTTGGATGAAGATGTTATTGAAGAATTCTGCACGGTGGGGTAATTTATGGGCTGGTAACGTGTAATACTGGTGCTCTGCAGGAGTCGGGGTAGGAGTTGGTGAGGTAACAGGATGGTAGATTATTAACAGCCAACCAAGGATAGACAGGATGAGGGAGACAAACAGCGTCACCACGGTGGCCATGAAGCATTTACTATGTCGGAGACTGACATATTGATTCTGGATTCAGGTGTCTTGGACGGCAGCCATTGTGCTAAGCCAGGGACCTCTAGTGGCTGTCTGTGATTGGTGGTTGCTTCACTGGGCGCAGGTGCCAAGAGCCCTATGCCGTACCTTAGTCTGACACACCAGCACTACTCTCAGCCGGGGAGATCACAGCCCTACAGCCTATAGGCACTTGGCGAAGTCAAGGGCAAGCCTTCCCTCGGGGGTACAAGTTATATCGGTCGGAAGTAGGGACAGTATGGTCGGGAAACAATTATTCTTGATGTTTAGCAGAGTTAAGGGAGGGTTCCACCCTTCCTTTCAGTACGCTGTCACTCTCTGCTTCCGTAGATGTAAAATGCAGCCTGGCATCGCTGAATGGGACAAACATCAGGACTGTTTCTGAGTCTTCTTGTCCTTCCCTCACCCACTGATCATAGGGGAGGGGCAGAGGCACACTCCTGCAGTGAGACGAATGCACCCAATTCTTCCGACCTACTACTTTCACGGCGGTGCAGGTGGCCAGCAACACCTGACGGGGCTGTGTCCAACGGGGCTCGAGGCTCTTAGTCCGTTGAAATTTCTCCCTAAGACCCAATCACCAGGTTGTAAGACGTGTCCTGGGCCCTCGCTTTTGTCCGGTATGGCCTCATGACCCTGATTTATGGAAACAATATGCCTACAGTACCCTCTTGAAGATTTTAACATTACAGGAAAATTCACTGGAAAAAAACAAAATTACATAGTCACAACATGGCTCCACAAACCAATATTCCTTCCCTTGCACAAGAAAGGTAACATTCTTGACCTAATAATTTCTCCACAAATTCATATCTTGCACCACAACACACTTGGACTGTATTGGTCAACCCATCTCCCTATTATTTGCCATTCTACACTGATGACAGTGTATCAATGAAAGCTATAATATTTTTCCTTGCCCAGTTAAACATAAACGTCATGCACCATGGTACACCAGAGCTTTCCCCATCAACAAACAAATCACCAAAGAACTTCAAAAATCAACAAACTCTCTTGTTGCCCAAAACATTCACAGAAAAGGTAATAAAATAATCATACTAACAAACAAGCCAGCTACTTCAGGGCAATAATAAATAAATCAAGCTACTAGCTGCTTTAATACTCTTTCCACCCACATAAATCACTGTGCTAACCCCGTTCCTTCAACAAAAATCACTAGCTCACAAACGTTTGTAATAGCACTGCTATCTTCTTTACACTGAAAAAACCCAAATTCCTGAGTTTCAGAAACAACAAAAGGCTACTCTTTCTGTTAGCCCTGAAGGACTAATACCACTTGATTCTCCTTTGAATACCGGAGGTGGAACAAAATCTCAGAGACCAGCTGGGAGAACACCCTTAACATCTCCAATCCTGCTACTGCCACCAACCTCGAACAGGGAGGGAAAACGTTGAAGCCTAGATCACCAATTGTGCAGACAGCATCGTCTCCATCAAGAGCAACATCATGAGAATATCCTTTAAAAAGGTCAGCTGAACTCAGAACAGCAAAACAAGTCTGCAAACAGTTGGAGAGGAGATGGCGCACCAGCAAGGACTCCTCCGACAGGGCAGCCTACAAGACCTCTATCAACCTATACGACCACCTGCTGAGGGCAACAAAGAAGACAGCCCTTGCCCCCCTCATCGAAACCGCCATTATCACAAATGGGGTTACCCTATAAAGTCAAAAGGACCTGGGTATCGTATAGTACAGGAAAACAATGGTCCTAGACTAATATAACTTGAAATTCCAAAACATTTTTATCATAAATGTACTTGTCAATGCACATGAGATCATAGGCACACAGAGAAAACCATAAATAATGTAAAGGCCACTTCCGAAGGAGGTTGATAACTCAAATTTAATCATTCAACCAATGAGTTATATTTTAGAAACACACTTTGATTATTTCTGATATACAATGTTGTATTCACACGGTGAATACCAGAAAGAAGAGGTACGTGAAAAGGTAGTGCTCCGGTGAAGGAATAAATGGAAAAAGAAAAACAATGGTAGAAGCATAAAAATATTTTTCTCAAATTGTATATAGGGAGATGGGTTGTAATGGTCTCCCTTACGAGATAGTCAGGCCTACCCACATATACACAGTTACATAGAATGTTTCAAGATGTTAAACTTCACAGTGAGGTATCATCTGTGCATCTGATGTAGGGGGCAGATGAAGGGTGTAGGCCTATTTTGGGGGCGTCGACGTTTCGACCCTAGTGCTTAAGGGTGAGTAAGATCCTCAGCGGCGGGTCTTCCTCAGGATGGTGGTGGGGGATCGAAAAACTTAGTCAGGTGAGCGCCCAGGGCGAAGGCCTCAAGGCAGGTCAACAGAAGTTATTCCAAAGAATACAGCTTGGAAAGGGGAAGCCATCCCCAGCACCGCTGAGATTAGCGACGGCGAGGGCGTCTGGCAAGATTGATAAAGGTAGTGCGGTACTTCTAAAACACAAGGGCTCCGTGATTCTTGTGAAAGCCGTAAATTAGGTTCCCCAGTTGTCCTGTTGGCGCGCTGGATCAGTCACGCTCCTCTGTCCTCCTAGCCTGGCTTATGAAGGGTAATACCCAGAAACCGGTCCCAGGAATGCCTGTTTCTGGTCCAGGGAGGACCTGGCTTGGCAGTACAGTCTGGACTGGGGGTGAATGTATGATTTATTCAGCATTCCATCCATTTGTTTATGTAGCACTCAGACATAGAGCTGCTTAGAAAACTTGGAAAGTGCGATCTTTCAGAAAAGAAGACATTGAGGATAAAGCTGTCTCCTGTAGACCCAGTTAGGCCAATCTTTCCAAGAAAGTGGAATGAGAGACAACGTACCGAAGGCAGCGCTAAGATTGAGCAGAATCGGCTCGGCTGTTCCACCCTCATCTGGAAGTCATCTCGGATTTTCCTTGATTCCTAGGAGGGCGGATTCGGTACTGCGTTCTGCTCTAATACCTTATTGTGAGGAGTGCACCAAGTTTTGGGATTCCACAAAGGTGGTGATCTTTGAGTTCACATGTTTCTCCAGAATTTTGGAGAGAATGGGAAGCATTGAGATTGGCCTAAAATTAGACTAATTGGTGAGATCCATGTTAGGTTTTTTTAAGAGGGAAGAACCATGCCTGAGGAATGTGTTCCTTTTGTAACGATGAATTGAGAAGTCTTACTAAGTTGTTTCTGGTCTGAGTCCAGCAGGTTGAGCTTGGTTGGCGGAAAGAGATCTCCGGAGAGCCCTATTTTATTGACTGAATCAAGGTCAGAAACCAAAGGGTATCCAAAGGGGTTAGTAAATTCATTTATAGGTCTCGCCTGCGCACATGCGCAGTCTTGCTGGCGAGATTTTATGATTTAGAGGAGCTTTGAGTCTCAGGCTTTAAGCCACGCCCCTCTTTCCCATTGGCCGGCGTCACTGTTTATGCTAAATGGTGACCAGCCATTGGGAAAGAGTTTTGTCTGACGTAGACTGTTCTCTTTTTCTGCTGTCCCGCTTTGATGGCCTCACCTGCTTTCCTTCTAAAGTAAAAGGTTTCTTATCTTTATGGGGCCATAACACATGGCCCCATTAAGAAGAAACCTTTTACTTCAGAAGAAAAGCAGGCGAGGCCGTCCAAGCGGGACGGCAGAAAAAGAGAACAGTCTATGTCTTGGCGAGCGCTTGTTTCACAGAGGTGGCCGGCAGCTGCCACGCACACCATTCGCAGGACCATGCCTGTCTCTGAGCTCCTGCATAGCCGGTGACATTGCTTGTTTAATTCAAGACCACACCTCTTTGACAGACAATAGCGTTATGAACATCTCTGCCCCGCTCTGACTACCTCTCTTCTTTTCCCCATCCACGTGATCTGGGAGCGCTGCTCGGATTCATGGTTCGGTCACACTCCCTGGTGTCTTACAGTGGGAAAATGAAACAGTGAGAGGGAAGCCAGGGACTCGTAGACGAGAACTGGTTCAGTCTGAAGTGCGAAATGGCAGTGGGTAAACAGTTTGTTTACTAATCTTGTTTACGTGGACGCACATGTGGAATGTACAGACAGCCAGAACCCTTAGCTTATGCGCCACCATCGCCACAATACCGCTTCCCTCCCCAAAATAAACATTAAAATTTCTAGCACAAGAGCGGCCGATAATACCTGAACTACGAATAATTCAAAGTGGTCGCTTTGCGCCCTGGTGTTTTTCCCATTCCAAAATGGCGGCCAGGTGGGAGATCATCCTATTTCGAGATCAGTGTAGTGGGGAGGAGGGCGGTACGGCCCAGGACAGAGTTGGATCTCTTGCACTGTTTGCAAAGGATCAGAAGGTATTTGTGCAGTTAGGTGAGTTCCGTTGTTGGTAAGTGTTCATGCTGCTGGGCTGTTCTTTGTCGAACCGTCGGGTCAAAGATTTCACTTCTGGCGAAATAGCTCAGCAGGTTGCTGCAACATACACATGTGATACGAGTTAAAAACTTGCCAAGCGCCAATTTTCTCCTATTTATTGAAGGAGCGCATGCAGAATATTAGAGTAACCTACACATAGCCAGGTGAGGGACGGGCGTATCATCTATCATAACAGTATTATTGTTCTATCTGTTAAACATGTATTCGATATCGTATCGTAGTAGTCAAACTGTTTATATTCGAGTTTGGCAGTTGTACATAATTCTCTATGAAAATTTACTCGCCGTGTCTTGCCCTATTTAACTACCCCTAGACCAGTTTCATTGTCGTTTTGCTGCCAATATGGGCACATTATGGGAGTTGTATTCCTGTGTTAAATGAGATAATAGTTTCCTTCAGACAATTGTATTGTTTGATTTGTGTTTCTTTCCCGAGAAGCGATCACACAGTTGTTTTCTCTTGTTTTCTCTTGTATTGTTTGATTTGTGTTTCTTTCCCGAGAAGCGATCACACAGTTGTTTTCTCTTGTATATGTCCATTTTGGGAGTTAACTTAGTGCTTTATGGGAATTGTCGTTTATTTTCTTCGACTGTAGCCGCAAATAGCCTTCCGTTCCAGCACAGCACTGTAAAAGGAGGCCGCTTTGTCTGGAATTTCAGTGGGACCAATAGATACATACCATTGTCTCCTCGTGTGTCGCATGCCTCGTCGTTTTTTAGGGCTCGCCTGGCGTTGCAGCGTGAAGCGCTGCCGCTAGCGAGCCTTGTTGTCGCTGTGTTGCCTCCCCAAGTGATACAGACGGTGCACGAACAGACACCGGTCTGTGAACGCGCGAGCCGCAGGGAACGCCAACGTGCACGCTCACGGCGTCACGATCCTGCCCTCCCGAAGCCCGCTCCAGGCCGCACATCTTCTTCAGAGGGGGGAGAAGGGCCGTCAAACAGCAATACCTCCCTCCCTTGGTCGCGTGATTGCAGTTAAAGCGCTTTTAATCGCGTATAACGTGTTATAGCGGCTGTTTTAGCGCCCTACCAGCCCCGTATATTGCCCCCCATCTGTTTTTAAACCCCCCCCCCAACTTGGAAACTGATTTAGGTGAGTTAGGGGGCGGTGCGGAGATGTGTGTTCTGATGCAAGTCGCTGCTTCATGTAGCCAGCCCAGGGACACCGTGCACAATCTCACCCTGCAGGGGGGAGCGTGCCCTCAGCCCACATCCCTGTACTCGGGTGGCCTCTGCCTCCGGGGCTCACCCTGGCTGTCACCAGTTCTGCACCCCACCATGGAGATACTGCATAGCCAAGACGTCGACACACGGCTTGATTCGGAGACGAAGCCTCCACGCCCGCCGCTCCTAAAGAGGGTGGAAGGGTTTATGGTTTAGTTTGTTCCCACAAACATGAATTCACAGATAACGCCCATTCGCCAGCTCTAGTTGTTTTGCAAAGGAACAATGTTTCCCAATGAAGGCTTAACTTCTGTGTCCCAAGAGTAGAGGAACAGCGCCACCTGGCGGAATCATACTATTGTCACACTGTGTTCCAAAAACTGCTTCCTTTTCAGCGTCCTTCCTCTCTGTGGCCACAGCCATCATCTCTCTTGCCCACTCACAACTCTGGCCGCCCTCGGTATTTTCAACTGGTGCAGCACTGAGGTGCCTGGAGCGCCCTCAAACTACAATTGAGTTAGCACGGCTGCTCCCATTAACAGTCACCTACCGAGTAACTATTCCTTCTCCATACACGGAAAACAAAAAATAAAAAAACACATCACAAACTTTTTTGTTGTTAAATGGTCCTGTACGGCAATTTTTCTCCCACTTCTCAACTAAATATCCACGTTTCAGGTAGAAACCATCACTGCCTTGATTTAAGTCTCCAATCCCACGTAGGATTTTCTTTTCAGACTTCGTGGGCAGAGCCTTTAAGCTGCTGTTGCCAAATGGTGGAACACAGCTTTGCTTTCCCCAGCAGAATTTAAAAACAAAACCATCATTCAATCTGGGCATGGGAAGCATAAACAACACAGCCACCCTCAAGTGTCTGCATCTGTGTGAGAGAAAGAAAGCGTGAACGTGCTTGTGAGTAACAGGAGCTGAGAAAGACAATAGTGGGAGCAAGAGAAGGAAGGGTAAGGGAGGTGAAGTGTGTGGGAAGGGCACGTAGGTGATGTTTGCGATGGAAAGGAGAATCTGAAGGAGGATATGGATTGTGTGTGTTTGTGAGAGTAGCATTTCATTGAGAGGTGAGGGGGGGTGTGAGTGAAAATAGCATGGTGGTGGAATGAGTGGGAAAGAAAAGAGGGTTTTTGAGAGAAGGGTGTGAGAAAAAGGTTAGACCAGAAGATATGTGAAAGGAAGGCAGGCGAAAGGGGTTTTGAGCTAAAACATCGCGGTGACTGTCATGAAGAGTAGCGTGTCTGCGAGATTGAGGGAAGTGAGGATGATAAAGCAGGGTATCAGTATGGACACAAATACGTGTGCAAATGAAAAGTGTGAAGAGAGAATGTATGACGTTACTACGCCGTACATTACCCCGCAGTAGGTTACAACGCCAACGTTACATCGTCCGCGTTGTTACCACGCATTGCTTTACATCGCAAGTCGTTTCTACGACTTGCACTACAGGGCACGCTGGACTTAGGAATAGCATAAATTACTATTCCTACTCCAGTTAGTGCAACAGCAGGGAGTGTGTTGGATTTAAAATCCAACACATTCCCTGGTGTTGCACGCCATCTAGCGCAAGTCATAGGAACAACTTGCGATGTAATGCCATACGTGGTAACAACGCGGGCGATGTAACGTCCGCGTTGTAACCTACCAGCGTGGTATTGCCAGCGTTGTAAACGCTGTTTCCTACCTGAAAGGATGGTGTGGAGTGGTGTGGCTCACTGGTTAGAGGCGGCACACCCGGAAGCAGAGAACGGCCCGGGACCAGGGTTCAGTTCCCGACGCGGCAGGGTCGTGGACCAGGGTCAGCGGACTCGACAATTCTCGCCTCGGCGCCTACTCTAACCAGGGATCACACCCGGCAACTCTGGGCATTAAGCTTGTCTCATCTCTACAACGGCCCCCCACAGACGCCGGGGATGCCTGGTTTCACCTTGGAGATACCCAGAAGGGAGGTACTACCAGTCTAAACTAAATGAACCTGTTGGAACCTAATAGTGTCCCACATTCATACTGAGACCACAGAGTTGATCCAGAAAAGTAACATTGTTAAGCCAGAAGACAGTGAGAAGGAGAAGATACAGAGTCTGAAGAACTGGAAAAAGTAGTGGAAAAAGTACCCATCAGCCCACTCAAGAGTGGAAACTCGTCATCTGGGATGTTTTTGTTAGAGAATGGTGTCCTGTAGGCTCCTCCTCAGAGGTCGACCAAATAACACACATGGTGGATAGCAATTCCTTGCATGCTATCATTATACTGCTTTTAATGATACCGCATTGATGGTCAGACCCAATAAAGTTTGTTCTTATGACATCAAAGTAGGTATTTTTAATCACGAAGATTATTTTTTCTTCCTTTCTCTTCTTTTGAGCACTGCAACCTTTGCCCCTTCCGCTCACAAACTGTCATCTTCTGGTTGAATGCTTGAACACTGGGTCCGCAATTAGGTAGCCTCAGATTTTCTCTGAGGAGGAGCCTACAGGACACCATTCTCTAACAAAAACATCCCAGATGACGAGTTTCCACTCTTGAGTGGGCTGATGGGTACTTTTTCCACTACTTTTTCCAGTTCTTCAGACTCTGTATCTTCTCCTTCTCACTGTCTTCTGGCTTAACAATGTTACTTTTCTGGATCAACTCTGTGGTCTCAGTATGAATGTGGGACACTATTAGGTTCCAACAGGTTCATTTAGTTTAGACTGGTAGTACCTCCCGTGTGTTTTATTGTCAAGTTGGGGGACTAGGTACTAGTTGGTCTATAAAAACAATTTCCCCTCGGACCCTCTACCCCTCCTTTTGTCTTTTTGTGATACCCAGAAGGGACCATCTCACAGGGAAAGCCAGGACGGGTTCCCCAGCGGTCTCAAGCGCCGGGACGCTTAAGGGCAGCCGTGCGCTTTACAAATCCAACACACACACACACACACACATGGTATGGGAGGTAGAGAAAAAGAGGTGCAGGGTTTGAAAGAGAAAGTGGGTGGTCATGCGTGTAAGACCAATATGGGGAAATTATTGAAACATTTTCAAGTGAGTAGCTGTGAGAAGAGAGGATAGTGTGAGATATACGAGAGCAGGCAATGTTAGGGGGGTAGAGATTTCATAGGCGCTACCGTGAGACCACGAATGAACTGCCTGCCAGTGAGTGTAAAAGTCGTAATCTGGTGGGTGATGTGCACACAGCTTTGGCAGTGTGGGAGCAGGACGACAGCATGACGGTCCCACTCCCATAATGCCAAACTCATATACAGGCTCTAACTATATACCCATGCTGCCAAGATCAGGAAGTGACATATTTTCAGTACAAGCAGCCACTGTGGCACCACTGTTAGGATTGGTTGTACAGAAAACTGTGCCTTCAACTGGGGATGGCAACAATCCTAGTGCTAGCTTTAAGTGTTCCTATGAGGAAGTAAACCTTGCACTGTTACTTTCTGGTCTGTACATGTTCTGGTCGAGGTCAGCTTGCACTGCTCCTATCTGATTTGCTTGTGTCCTGTGATGGCATAGGTTTTCACTGCTCTTGTTCCGGCCGTTCCTGTACTCTGAAGGACAGAAGCTTACACAGTTTCTGCCCCAGATCTGCCTGTTTTATGAAAAAGGTTTGTTTCCATTGCTATTGCCCCATCTTCTGCATGCACTCGCATAACATGCCCTGGGACTGTTCAACAATATTTGATATGAAATGCCAAGATCTGTAGTCTTGAGGTAGGCCCCTGACTCCATGGAGGTAATAATCAAGAGCTGAAACATGGTATGGAAAAGAGAAGTAGTGTGCTTTTCTCGACCCTCCTATTTTTAATCTTACAGTAGGGAGACACCAGTAAAAACTATTTTTGTTCACTAATACAATTTCTGGTCTGATTTTAACAAAGAGAAGTTATAAATGTCAACTTGAGGGACATAATCTCACCAAACCTGATTAACCCCTTCGCCGCGGGGGTACTTCACCCACGGCGCGGGGGAATGGGGGGCGCAGCGCCGCGGTGCTCGTCATGAGTCACAGGGGAGCTGTGCTCATGACGAGCTGGGCTCGTCACGACCCCGCCCACTGACAAATTCTCCCGCACAGGCAGGGAATCAATTGCGCGTGGGCGAGCCGCGGCCGTTATCACAAGCCCAGCTCGTCATGAGCACAGCTCCACTTGACTCATGACGAGCTGGGCTCGTCATAAGCATAGAAGGGGTTAACCCATAACTAGGAAACAGCCCAAGCAGTGAAGAGTGGTACTCTCGGGTTGAGAGTGAGTAAGAGTCCCCTGACTCCCCTCGCTCCCCATTCAGTTTGCTTGCACCATGCGAAGTCCCTCCTTCTCCCTGACTTTAATTAGTCTGTGCGTCTGGGAAGGTTTCACTACTGCTGTTTATGTTGTTATGTTTTTGTGTTGTGAAGCTCAGTATTAAACTTTTCACTACAAAAAAGACAAAACAATTTGCATTGCGAATGTTTGTTTCAATGCATCATGTGAATGAAAATTGAACCCTTTCCAAGTATGGATCTTTTGCCCTGTCCTCCCTTTGTGTGTTGACCCTTTCCAAATATGTAGGCTGAATTTAGTTTTGGTTTTCAGTTTCAAACAAGAAGTTCTTGAAATGGGCTAGATGACTGCGTAAACATGTAAAGCATAGGCGACAGTGCCTTAATGTCACACATAACACCTTAGGCCAGTCCTGGGATTCTAACATCACTTTGCACGCTGGCGTTTTGAACCCATAACGGCGGCATTAAAAGCAAACCTATAAACCCACAATACAACATGGTGTTGAATGAAAAGACAGACAATAAAGATGATATTATATGCAGGGCCACTAGGATTATGGAACTACGAAAGGGAAATCATGCAGCATAACACAGCACAATCTGTAGCAGTATTAGTTCTTTATTTTGTCATTTTAACAACTATTAAATGTGAAAACGTGACTGGGCAAAGTTGTGCCACATTAGTACCAGTCTAACACCTGAACACAGCAGTCAGCTACTGAAAGGTGACTGGTCAGTTAAACTTTACAAAGGACCCACAGCTTAGAATCACATGTAACAATTTTTGTTTAGTAGGTGGAAATAAACAATTTCTGGTGAAGTATTTAAATTATACAGTAGATGGCGCTTTTTGTGGCAAATGAGGAATATTTATGATTATGCATACAAAGCTGCGGCCACAGAAATGCATAATTCCAGCGGTTCTGAATTTATATCATAGAAGCAATTGGGAGACATGTGAAATGCTAATTAAAACTTAGCTCCTGACTTTCTTTTTTAGGTCGAGCCTAGAGTCAGCGCAAAAGCGCTGCTCTGGTGAAGAGCTGCTGTAGTTCAGTATGTGATGGAAGCCCCACCCACTCCCCCGCCCATATTTTTAATTTGCTTGTGTCTTTGTCCTTCGTAAATGCTGCCTTCGTATTCGTTTATAGGCTTGTTAGTCCCTCCTTATTACGCCCATATCGTCATTTGTATCCTCCCATGGCTTCCGGCCCCTTTACTTTGAGTGTTACATGGTATATGTTATTTAGACTGTGGCACTATTTTCTTTAATGAGGTTCTCCTACTACCTTCCCTACTCCCCCCTCCCTCCCGTTGTCCGTGCCTTCTGTGAGTCTGACATTGGAGGTTTTGGCCCTGGTAGCGTTATGTGGCTAGAGCTTAAGGTATGACAGTTGGACATGGTCATGTCTGCGTGTTTGACAGTGGAAGCATGGCTAGAAATGGGAATTTTGGTTTGAGAGGGAGGGACTGTGCCAGGCTTATCAATTTAGCTCTGGGGTTTTGCCACGTCTATCTGACAACGGGGGTAGAGCCACGTTTGTGGTCAGATAGATGGGCCAGGACCTTATGTGGCTGAGAGCTATATTGTGTATCTCGCAAATGGGACATGATTAGGTCTGTAGGTATACATTAATTCAACACCACCACCAATACCACCACCAGTACCACACCAGTACCACTACAATTACCAATACCAATACCACCACTACCACCACCAAGACCACCACCTCTATCAATACCACCACCAACACCAATACCCCACCACCAATGCCACCACCACTAATACCAGTAGCACCACCATCAATACCACCACCACCAATACCAATAACCGCCACCATCATAACCACCACCTCCACCAATACCACCACCTCCACCACAACCAATACCACCACCACCACCACCACAACCAATACCACCACCACCACCACCACCAATATCAGCACCACCAATACCACCACCTCACCGCCTCTCGCTCACTAGTAATAGCAGGGGCACTGTACAAGGCTGGAGCTGCAGCCGAGACCCTCCCTCCGTCTCTCCATACCTGCCATAAAGCACAGCCCGCCCTGCACCAGGCGGTGAAGCCAGGGCTCTACTGCAGCTGGAGTGTTTTTTGTTAAACCAAAGATAGCAATGACAGTACGCAATCAGGGCTCGAAAATTCCACTCGACCACTCGCATAGTCGAGCTAAATTTAACAAGGTCGAGCTGTTTTTAGGTCCTACTCGCACTTTCTGGTGTGTAGGAAAACAAACCAACTTTTGTCCTCTGTATGTGAAAACGGAGCAAATGTGACAAGATAACAAGATTTAAAGGCATTTTTATTGCTCACAAAGTTAATGAGCAATAAAGATGCCTTTAAATCTTGTTGTCTTGTCACATGTGCTCCCCTTACAGAGACGGAGGTCAAGTAGGCTGCAGTTAGGTCGACGAAATTTTTTAGGGTACTAGTCCTGCAGGACTAGTACCCTTTTTTGGATTTTTCAAGCCCTGGCAATGCCACACTGCACACTCAAATCATGGAGAGGGCAGGAAATAGCCCCCTGCCCGCTCTTCCTCCTGAGCCACGACAGTGTAATCGCTGAGCGAAAGGCAATGGAGCGCTTTGTTAGTTCAGATCCTATGGAACTCTCACTTCACATTTTGTGTCTGTGTAATTTACAACACTTGCACATCTTCTTCACTACACTATTTATCACTACTTTGAAGACGTCGCAGGCCGGTCTCTTCCTCTGATAATTACAATCTAACAAGTGGTCGAGAATGCCCTTTATTGGAATGCAATAGGTCTCGCATTTGCAAGAGTTTAAGCTGTTAGTATTGTAAATAACAATGCCTTTTATTTATGTTTTAAAACCCAAAAGATAAATAAAAGGCATTGTCATTTACAATGCCAATAGCACAAACTCGTGTGAATGCGAGACCTACTGCATTGCAAATGCTTGGTTGACTGGTGTTTGCTATTATTTAAAATAAAAGTTCCCTTATCTTAATGCGGGTCTCAGTGGTACAGAGGTTTGTAAACTTACCAGTATTGGTCTCTACCTTTCCTCTATTTAAGACCAGTCACTCATTAACCCAGCTCTGGAAACCAGGCCTGCATGTCTCTCACTTCACTACAGACACACCTTCTTAATAAAGTCCGAGAATTAACGTTACTTAGTATGGCTTCAGAACCCGCCTCCCTGCTCTGTCTCTCCACCATTGGCTTGCTTCCTAAACGGAGGCCAGCCATTGGAGGAGAGAGCCGTCCCTCCAAAGAAGCTCCGTCTTTTTCGGATTGGGGGCGTAAGTTTTGCTGTTCTTTAGCTTGTGACGTCGTCTGTCACTCAGGCGGCAAAACACGCCCCCGAATTCGAAAAATTCCGGTAGCTTGCGCCGCCATTTTTTTTCACCGCAGTGAAGGTAAGCATCGAGACTCTGCCTCTGCTCCCGTTTTTAGTGCCACCGGATTACAGGCCGGTCCCTACTTGCCTGGACGGCGGCTGATGTGCGATGCGTGGTGACTCGCCCTGACAGACGCAGCAGCAGGCAGAGACGGAGCTCGACGGCCATGGCACCTAC
Organism: Lissotriton helveticus; assembly: GCF_964261635.1. Classification (NCBI taxonomy): domain Eukaryota; kingdom Metazoa; phylum Chordata; class Amphibia; order Caudata; family Salamandridae; genus Lissotriton; species Lissotriton helveticus. The sequence goes on from NC_136057.1 coordinate 418,946,975, forward strand.
AGCAGCAGTATCTCCTCCAGTGCCCCCGGACGCTGTTTTTCCGCGTGGTGATTGATTCCCTCGCCCCCCCCCCGTCCCCCCCGTGATGCCTTTTTCCCTAGCTGCGCTCGTCTTTTTAGCTTGCCCATCTCCTCCCTGCTATTGTGCCCTCCTCCCTAACTTGTATTCCTTTTTTCCTCCGCTGCACGATCAGCTCTGCCCCCCTGCTCCTCTCCCAGTGTGGCACAGCGCGCTCGGGGCTGCTGAGTGAGAACACCCAGCAGTGTCCGTCGAGGAGCCCCACACGGGCATGGCAGAGAAGAGATGAAGGTGTCCGCGTGCAATGTTACCCTCTGCCCCCTCCCCAAGACCCCCGGGAGCGCCCGACCTAGGTCCTGGGCTGCCTGCTGAGTCCGTGTCTGGGGGCGGCGGGGCTGGTTCTGTAGGGGATGCCGAGGCGCCCTGGATGGTATGGTTGTGTCGGAATAGGAGGGAGATGGTATCCGCAATACTCGGGACAGGACGGAGAGGAACGGCAGCTGAAATCGGTGAACAAAGCCAGTGAGTGACTCCCCTTTTGCTAGTCCTGACCCTGCAAGTGCAGCGAACGCTGCATGCGCACCTTGTCTGCTGTGCTCACTTAGGCTCTGTGGCAGCTTATGTGAAGGTGATGGGGTTACGACATATGCCTTGTTTGTATGCCTAAAAACGTTTTGTGCTGTGACCATTAGAAAATTCAGACAACGCCGCCCCACTATCTCCGCAGTGCTTCTCACTTTAGCTCCCATGATATGTCATTACGCAGACACAGTTAAAAATGTACGCCCCCACTTTAAAATGTTCTCAGTTTCCACACACCAACAATTACGCCTACTGTCAACTTTGAAACCCTCAGTTTGGGTCTGTCATTGTACCTGCTTATTTGTCATTATGGTCAAGCTGCAGCATGTACTGTAATGAGTGTGTCTTGTGCTGTCTACGTAGATCAGTTGTACACCGTTATTTAGGAGACTAGAGCTAGGGAAAGATGGACTTCCCTGTCCTGGTGGTTTCTGTTTAAGTTTCTCAACATACTAGTACAATGCAGAAAATGTATACTATATATAACCCAGAGAGTATTAGTAAAATGCACATGCCACAGGGCATAAGATCATGTGTTTCACTAGTAACAATAAAATATGCCTGCGATTTATTTTCGAGTGTTACTCTTTTTTAAGTGAATACAAAAATAGTTTGACTAGCGTGTTTGGCAGTTTACTCTGTTCTTGGCAACAACTTGTGCAGTTTTTTTGTATTTTGTCTCAAAACGTACAGTATATGCTTAAACGTCTAGAGAAATAGCTTTATTATGGGTTCCAGGAAGGCCTATGTACCTACAAGACCGCCTGAGTTTTGCTCTATTTCCATATTAATTATTACAAATCTGTGGGGGGAACACATAGCTGGGAATACTTTCGCCGTTTACGACTGCTCCTTTATGGGGAGCATACCTTAATTTAGAAGCTGGTGGCTACTTGGCAGAGTTTGTCTTATTTTTTTATTTTTAGAAGTGTATGCTGTGCTGCCCAGAAAACACACTGATACATTTTCGGAAATCGCGCTCTATCCTCGTTTGTTACAGGGTGCCACACACAGGGTCTCTTGGAGGGAGAGCCCTCCAATTAGAAGGAGAGTTTGGTGTATTTTATTCCATTTTGTGACTTTGCTACTGGAAATACAGGCATTTCTTTGGACAATGCAGAGGCCAGCAGGGATCTGCTTTGTATTGCTGTGATAGAACACGTATCCGGGGTTACATTCTCATTTTCATTTACACGACTCCATCATAAATGAGCAATGGCCAGTAAGATGTAGGTGGTACTTCATGTGTCTCCAGTAAGGAGAGGAATCTCACAAGGATAATCGAGCCTCCCTTCTACATCTGACACATAACTGCAATGCCCACAGCAGCTCTTCCGTCAACTGTCGGTTTCTACATTTTCTGGACAGACTTGGTTTTAACGTTTTGACATATCGTTGAAGAGCAGTTCAGTCAGCACTGGGTGGGCGGTGGAACGGGTGTGGTTGAGGTTTTAAATTTTTTTTTTTTATTATTATTATATGGTAGGTGGTGAAAAGCATCTTCTATGGACAGGCACCTTCTGTATCTATTTAAGGCAGAATCTTTTGAAAGAACATGCCTGATGAATTCGCCAGTGCACCATGAGGAGACCATGCAAGAGCTATGGTTTGCTTTCCCAATACACCCACACTTTCGCTTGCTTTTTAGGTCTCGGACCGGAAATGCTGGCTTGCCAGCTTCCGGGAGGAGATCTTATGTTTCTTAGTAGGGTAGTTTAACCCTCCTCTCTCCTCCATTGGCTGTCTTCCTAAACAGAGGCCAGCCATTGGAGGAGAGAGCCGTCCCTCCAAAGAAGCTCCGTCTGTTTCGGGTTCGGGGGCGTGATGTTTTGCGTTCTGTAGACAGTGACGTTGTCTGTCACTCAGAACCACAAAACCACGCCCCCGATTCCGAAAAATTCAGAAGCTTGCGGCCGCTATTTTTTTTCACCGCAGTGAAGGTGAGCATCGAGCCTCAGACCCCGTTTATGCCGTTTTTTTGTCACAGGAGTTTGGTGAATTTACACCTCTGGGTGAGGCGCTGGCAAACCAGTGACGTTTAGACCGAATACTCCGAGGAAAAATTAGCATAAATCTAGTACACCGAAGAAGGTATGCGTTATTAAGCGCTGCCCTCTAAATCCGATACTCTTCTGGACCACGGACATGAGGCACTTTTCCGGCCCTTCACACTTCCTGCAGCGAAATAGGCAATGGCTTCATAGCGCTTCATGCCCACACGCCTGGAAGCTAGGCGTTATGTACACAATGATTGCTGACGTATGTTCAGTGGCGCAGCCATAGTGTCCTTAGCCCCAGTGCAAGGAAGTAAATGACCCCTCCCCCGCTCGCCAGCGCTCCCCCGGCTGGCAGCAGAGGCGGCGCTCTCACCTCTCCAGCCCGTCATGGGTTAATCCTGGCTGGGAGGGGGAGTGGTGTGCTCGGCTCTGCCCCCCTGCTCCTCTCCCAGTGTGGCACAGCGCGCTCGGGGCTGCTGAGTGAGAAGACCCAGCAGTGTCCGTCGAGCAGCCCCACACGGGCATGGCAGAGGAGAGATGAAGGTGTCCGCGTGCAATGTTACCCTCTGCCCCCTCCCCAAGACCCCCCCGGGAGCGCCTGACCAAGGAAGCCGCTGGCTTGGAGACGGCGCAAGGTAGGCATCCGCCACCTAGAGAACTACGTGTTTGACTTTGTGTGTGGCTAGCGCTCCGTGCGTGGAAAATGCTTCAAGGCGCTTATTTGTAGAAGTAGCTAACAGATCGCACGGTTTCTGTTGTAGCACTGCTCATTTGCGAAGCAAAAGACCTGGCGATAGATGGCTGCCCCACACTGTTTCCGATCCCCGTGAGGTGGCGTTGCATTTCAGAGATGGAAGTCACCCCTTGCAAACAGACAGTGATGGCTGCAGTGCTCCAGCGCAGTTCTCATGATGGGAGCAGGTAGCGTTTTCACTATTTCGATGAAGCCCCTTGTGCAAGTCTAATGGTATGTGTAAAGAGCGCTAGATCAAGTGCTCTAGTGCAGTGTTCATGTACCATAATATGCTTAGGCAGTGAGTTTAGTGATAAGATGCAGTGCCCCCGGGAAGTATGCAAGCCTCATACTGTGACTATGCAATGTAAGATGCAGTGAGCACTTCTGTTCTTGCTCCCCTGCCCCCTGGCTGTGCTTGCTCCCCTGCCCCCTGGTTCTCCTGCCCCCCTCGCTGTGCTTGCTCTCCTGCCCCCTCGCTTATGCTTGCTCTCCTGCCCCCCTCGCTGTGCTTGCTCTCCTGTGTGTGTGTGTGTGTGTGTGTGTGTGTGTGTATGTGGCTCTGGGTGTGTATTGCTCCCCTGCACCCTGGCTGTGCTTGCTCCCCTGCCCCCTGGCTGTGCTTGCTCCCCTGGCTGTGCTTGCTCCCCTGCCCCCTGGCTGTGCTTGCTCCCCTGCCCCCTGGCTGTGCTTGCTCCCCTACCCCCTGGCTGTGCTTGTTCTCCTGCCCCCTGGCTGTGCTTGCTCTCCTGCCCCCTGGCTGTGCTTGCTCTCCTGCCCCCTGGTTGTGCTTGCTCTCCTGCCCCCTGGTTGTGCTTGCTCCCTGCCCCCTCGCTGTGCTTGCTCTACAGTGTGTATGTGGCTCTGGGTGTGTATGTGGCTCTGGGTGTGTGTGTGTGTGTGTGTGTGTGGCTCTGGGTGTGTGTGTGTGTGTGTGGGTGGCTCTGTGTGTGGGTGGCTCTGTGTGTGGGTGGCTCTGTGTGTGTGTGTGTGTGTGTGTGGCTCTGTGTGTGTGTAAATGCAATAGGTCATGCATTTGCGAGCGATTAAGCAATTGGCATTGAAAATGACAATGACATTTATTTAACGATTAAGCTATTGGCAATGTAAATGACAATACCATTTATTTATGATTTAAAAAAATGTCATGTGCAATGCCAATAGCTCTACCTTTAATAATGCCGAGACCATTGCATTGTAAATGCTTGTTTAGTTTAGTGTACGTGTATCTAATTACAGCCATCTATCATCTATGCATCTGGTGCAGAGAGCATTGTTTAACCTTCCGGTTTTAGGCATTGCAGGAAATGACTATCTCAGGTGTGATTAATTCCCTCCTCTCCCCAATTTGTGCCTTATCTGTTTTGTTGGTATTAGAACTCTGTGCACTTTACCCATGCCTAATAAGAGTAAAGTGCCCATGCTTTAAACATGGTTAAATTGACTTACCCCTGATTGACATATTTAACTGGTCTTTAAATCATCATCAATATCTTCATTAAATAGGACGTGTAAAAGCGACTAATCACCCGTGAGGGTATCCAGGCGCTGAGAACCCTGCTGCTAGGGAGGGATCAGTTGAACAGCCTGATCTTGAGTCCTTTCCTGAATTCCTACAGATAGGATGAGGTTCGAAGGTGAAGGGGAGGTCATTCCAGGCCTTCGCATCGAATTAGAAAGAGCTTTACTGTTGCTTCGGTCGATGCAGGGAGTGTGAGCGAGGTAGAGGGAGGCAGAGCGCAGGTGTCTGTAAAGTTCGTGGAAGTTCAGGTGGTGCTTGATGTATGCTGGACCTTGGTTGAGCAGAGCCTTGTAGGTGTGGATCAGCATCTTGAACTGACGGTTCTTCTGAATGCGTAGCCAGGGGAACTTCCTGAGGTGGGCGGGAGGGGGATGTGCGTTCACTTTGGGAGGTCGAGGATGAGTCTGACCTCTGAATTCTGTATGGTCTGCAGTCTTTTCAGGAGGTACTAGGTGATTCCTATTTAAAGTGCATTGCCCTAGACCAGCCAGCTGGTGACTGAGGTTTGAGTGACGGTTCGTCTGATGTGGACTGGGAGCCCTTTGAAGATGTTACAGAGCATGCGAAGAGTGAGGAAGTTGGTGGAGGAGGCGAAGTTTATCTTGCTTTTCATGGAGAGCTTGTTGTCTAGGATGATGCCAAGTTTGCAGGCATGGTCTGTTGGAGTGTGGGTCCAAGTTCGGAAGGCCACCAGGTGTCGTTCCAAGGGGATGCTTTTCCCCTAAAGGTCAGCACTTCGTTTTGTCTGTGTTGAGTTTTAGGCAGTTGTCTTTTATTCAGTCGGCGACGCTCGTTATGCATCTGCAGAAGTTTGCCATCATGGTGGAGGGGTCTTCTGATAGTGAGAGGATGAGCTGGGTGCCATCTGCATAGGATATGATGTTTAGTCCATGGGTCCTGACAATGTTGGCCAAGGGGTCATGTAGGTTTTGAGCAGTGTAGGGCTGAGGGACACTGCAGATGATAATCTTATGTTCCTAGGTAAAAGGTGGTAGGCGGATTCTCCAGGTCCTTCTGGTGAGGAAGGAGGCGATCCATTTGAGGGTATCTCCTTGGATACAAATGTGGCGAAACCTCTTGATGAGGGCGTGGTGGGTTACGGCATTGAATGCTGCTGAGAGGGTGAGGAGGATCAGGGCTGCCGTTTCTCCCCAGTCAAGGAGGGATCTGATGTCGTCCGTGGCAGTGATCAGGGCGGTTTTGGTGCCGTGGTTGATATGGAATGAGAGGTGTTCAGAAGATTGTTGTTCTCCAGGTGTTCCGTGAGTTGTCTGTTGGTGGTTTTTTCAAGGACTTTGGTGGGAAAGGGGAGCAGAGAGATGGGAAGATAGTTTTTGAGTTCGCTGGGTCGGCAGAAGGTTTCTTGAGAAGGGGGTTTGAACTTTGTGTGTTTCTATTCTTTGGGGAAGGTGGCTGTTGTAATGGATGCGTTGAAGATGGCAGTGAGCTCATTGCTGATCATCTTGCTCTTGAGGTTGAAGGTGTGGGGAGGATAGGGGGCCGTGGGTGCTCCTGAGTGGACAGAGATCATTATGGCTGTGGTGTTTTGAGTGATGAGTTGGTCCCATGTGGTGGTCATGTGGTCAGGGTTTGCATCTGTGGGAGCGAGGAGGCTGACGGCATCAGCGGCGGTGGGTTGGGGTTCGAAGTTTTTGTAGATGATGGATATCTTGTCGTGAAAGAAGTCCACCAGGGTGTTGCAGAGTTCCTGGGAAGGGGTGGCTGAGGGGTTGGAGAACTCTCTTACTATGTTGAAGAGTTTTTTGCTTTTGTTGGACCTGGCTTCAATGCAGTCGGCAAGGGTGCTCCTTTTAGTCTCTTTCAGGAGTTGGTAGTATTGGTTTAGGGATGTCTTGAATGTGGCTCGGTGTCTGGGTTCCTTGCTGGTGCGCCATTTCCTTTCAAGTTGCTTGCAGTTGTATTTAGTGGTTCTCAGTTACTTGATAAATAGAGAAACACTGGTTATTTTAGGCACTCGCTCGTTCTTGCAATATTCAGTTTTTTAGGTCTTGCCTAGCGATGCACCGCTTGCGAGATCTATTGTTGTCGATTTAGCTTCCGAAGTGGGGGTGGAAGCTCCACCCATGCTTATTATTGGCGCGCCTCCCAAATGCGTGCTTTTCATTGGGAGGGAGGCATGTTTTGTTCACTCCCTGTCTCCTGCTCGGAGTGCCTGCCCGGACAGGAGATGTGCACGTGTACGGCTCGCAGCGTTTCAGCACTACGCGTGCATGGCTTGCATTCACTTTCCCTCCCTCCCACTGTCGGCTCCGGATGATCTCGGAAGCTCCTGGGGACCCTGCACGGCGTCAGCAGTAATGCGGGCATGGCCGCTTTCATGTTACTCCTGCCCCCTCCCCTCCCCCCTCGTCGGCTCTAGATCATTTCAGAAGCTCCCAGGGACCCTGCACGGCGTCAGCAATCTCTGAGTCGTGATTCTGGGCAAGTCACTAATCCCGGTCTCTTCCACCTTGTTCTCTGTCTGTCTGTGTGTGTGGCTTAGTTTTTTTTTTTTTATAAATACCCACGTAGCTTCTGTATTGAACATGTTTTGTTGTTCTCTGTGTTTCTGTGCAGCCGGTTTTATGTGTGCAAACCAATTCCGTGAAGGATGCAGCGTATATTTAAATGCGACATAATAAATAGGTGTTAACTCTAGAATACTAGACCGGTAGATGCGAGATGTTAATTGCAACTGCGACGCATTTCAGCTCCTGTTGCATTGCAGAGGAAGCGCTTACAATAAAGTGTAAAAAAAACACATAAAATAAGGCATCTGCACTCTTAAGCACCAAGCGCTCTTAAGCACCAAGCTGCCATCATATCAACCACTAAGGTGCATATTTACATCAAGATACTATTTAGCACTACGTTGCGTATTGTAAGGGCAGGATTTTATATAGTTTCAATTATTATTGCACCACTACGTTCTTTTTTGCACCAGCAAATATAAATACCTTTATCAATAACATGAAATTGCTATTTCAAAAAGAAATGCAGGAAAACAGCGCATCCTTCCACATATAACCCCTCGTTAGAAGTAGTAAGCGCTATATAAATGCAATTACATGTATGTAATAGGTTAATACCAGTTCGTAATTGAGCACCACCCGCACGATTTATGTACTCTGCACTCACACACGTTTAAATGGAAAAAGTACGGCAATCTTTTTTTTCTACCCCACAAATCAGAATTTCTTGAATTTTAGCCATTAAACACAAGTGGCTCAGTTACACGAAGTTCAGCCAGAGGCTCCTGTATGAGGTAATATGAGGTATTATTCACCTGTGTGTGGAAAAGTAAATTTTGCCATGTTCTGTGTCCCTACGTGTTCCCCATGTTATGTTATATGTGCATGATTAATATGCATATGTATTCCCCATGATCGATTAAAGACGCAATTACAGTTGTGTCCATCTCTAGTATGCCAGTTCCCAGTTTTCGTGAATACAACGAATATCAGGCCTATGTAAAGCTACGTTGCCACGTTTCACAGTGTGCACGTTATTTCATTGTAAAGTCCCCGTTTCTAGGCCTCAAAAGGGCCCGGACTCAGATTCAGCTCCTGTCTTCTGAACCCTCTCCGAGGAGCGATACAGCCCCACCTGTATCCCTGACCCTTCACTTACTTCATGCCTCACAGTGCCCGGCTCGGCCTGGCTCTGCCTGCCAGTCTGCCAAGAGTATGTTATGTTTCTAGTTATCAGTCCAGCCCTCCTTCCCTGCATTCCTAAGCTACTGAATCGCGTCAATAGCTTCAGTCATCGTCTAGCCTTTACGTCTCCATGTAAGAGAAATACTGTATTAATGGTCATTTAATATTCCTCAACACGCACTACATGTAGAATAATGCATGCACCAGTCTTAGAGTCTGTTAGCCTTTACCCTGATAACTTTTGGATTCTATCAACATGTTCTCTAAACATCAGATACTAGATAGTGTTTAGGTACATGTCGCTCTGACTCTCCAGACTTTCGTCTCTTCTTCTAGCGCAGAAGTCATAGCCCCCAGCTTCTCCCTAGTAACACGTCATTGTCAGTTTGCGCGCATCACTAGGTTAGAGGTCCCGGCTCCTTAGGTAACCCCCTCCATGTTTCCGCCCCATTTATGACATATTGTGTTACGTTTACATCACATGTCTATGTATACGCCCTGTTCACGCCTCTTGTTACACCTACTTTCTGCCTTATCTTTCGCGACTGCTACAGGCCCTGCCCACTGCTACGCCTATTGTATTGAACATCATGTATTTTGTTTAACTATATATGCTTGTGCACTGTTAAAAAAAGTTGCTAGCCATCCCAGATCTTGCCCGTGCAGGTTGTCCTGTTCCTGTCCTTTATGCTGTATTAAACCTGCAAACTCCAGCTACCTCGAATCTTGACTCTTATTTATTCGAGCTATCTGTTATTGTATATCTAGTCAAAAATAGAGGTATTATTTATTTATTTACCACATAATGGCGCCCGAATAGGGACTTGCCCTTTCCCCACGCGCCGGTGAAGCCACGCAGGCCCCCTGATCCTCTGCAGCCGTGACGGAACCATACCGGCCACGTGCAGATATTTCTGCTTCAAGTATCCCTCAGGCCCACGGAGGAGACGGAGGTTGCGGTCCAGCATCCAGACGAGGCGGTGGAGTAACGCGGCGAGTCCCGACCAGAGCCCAAGCCGAGAGTCCAAGGTCCGAGGTATCCGGAGGCCCACCCGTAACAGAAGTCCGAAGTTCGTAGTCCGTCGTCGTAGCAGTCCAGTCCAGTCCGAGGCCTTCCGTTCTTGCTGCCCGGTGAGTACCGTTGCTGGGGTAGTATCTAGACAGGGTCAATTGCATTGTCTCTGGTCCGTGGGTTTGGGTACACAGATCCAACACGAAGTGTCCACTTAGGTGGATGCGGGTCCTGACGTGTCTCTTTATGAGACCGGTAAGTTTCGTACTGTTTTAGCAGTGCATCTAGTTTCTGTTCTAGTCTATTCTGTTCTCGAGAAATTCGTGTATTTTGTTTTTGGTATTCCAGGTAGTATTTTGTCCGAACTGTTATCCTAAATGTCATTCATGTATTTCAATGTCGTGGTATGAATGTGTTGTCCTTCAGTAATTATCGTGTTCATTGTGTATTGTATTGTGTCTGGTCTCCAGCCCAGTCATGCCTTTGTTTTCAAAATTACGTCAGTTAAGAACTAGAAAAGGTCTGTTAGAAGAAGCAGTTCCTGTCCCGCCTAGGGACAGTCCAGGTCATTTTATGTATCAAAAGCATGGCATAAGTGCCATATTATATCTAGATTTGTGGGTGGAGTACACCAAACAGTTAGAAGAAAAGTATAGATGGCCCGTATCGGGTACATGGGATGCCGAGTGCATCATGCGAGTAGAAGAAGCATTATGGAAAAAGAAAGCCAGACAGTCACAGAAAGATGCCATCGAGTTATGGCGCAAAGAATCTCATAAAAGAACAGAAAAAGAAATCAGAAAGTCAGAATTAAGTAGAGAATCTTCAGAAAGAGCCCAAGAAAGGGAACTAATCGAAATAGGTGAACGAGTTAAAACCGAACAGTCAGACAGACAGAGGAATGCCCTTGTTAAGGGTATGTATCCTCTTCTTGCCGAGGGCTTGCCAAAAGCAACCCCGGAAGCACCATGTAGTTTTCCGCCGCCATTAGTTCCGATTAAGCTACGTCACAAACCGACCGCAGCTGATATTTTTCTCTCGTCCTACTTGGACGACACGGTCCCAGAATATGCAAATCCTGTTCCGCCAGCTCCTATAAATAATGTAATTCATGGTCCTCCAGCCACCGGGGCACCCGTTACAGTACCTGTTACGGTACCCCCGGTTCAGCCTATGGTACAAATTCCCGCCACATCAGTCACTTTGCCAGCACGAAGAGTATCAGTCGACGATTCCAGTATAGGGGCCGCGGGAGGAGGTCCTCCTGGTACCCCGCCGCCAAGTAGACGTCTAGGGGCAGTCGAGTTACATGAACGTGCATTACAGCGTACGCCCAAATATCAGTCCATTGCAGAAATCAGGCGAGCTCTTACCAAATGCTGTTATGATCCAGTCCCAGGCGAGGATAGTATGGTTGTATATTCCGTACGTATAAGGCAGGTGTCCGAGTATTTGGTCACCCTACCGAATATGAAAGAAGATCTAGACAGAATGTATCGTTTCATTCGTACAGGACAAGATCCAGAAAGTATTGCTGAAGTCATGTCTCTCAGGAAAGCTGAGATCCAGTTCATGTTATTAAAGTTTCTGATCAATTGTTTAATTAGGGAACAAGATTATCCGTCTAAAGATTTGAAGGAAATGAAAATTCTGACAAAGTGGAGTGATAATATAGCCGAGGGTAAGCACAAGACACTCAATAGTATAGAGAGTATGTACAAGAAGATACGTAAAGAAACAATAAGGTTACACGAACAACGCAAAGAAGCTCTAGGAAACGAGAAAGAAAATGACTCTTCTACTGAAGAGGTAGACGACGAGAATCCCGCCAGAATAGCGTATGTAGGTAAATCTAGATTTCCAGACCGACATTTACGCCTAGAACACAAGAAAGTCTTTCATCTTCCAGCACCAGAACAAGGTTCTCTAGAGCAAGTATTTCAAGCTACTGATCACATTCTGAAATCACGAATCGGTTATAGTGAGTTAAGTACTATGCATGAACAAGAACTAGCCCGATCAGCAGTCCGATGGATTACTGATTCTACCACTTTTCCAGACGAAATAGTGGCACAAATGTTTCTGAAACTGCCCCCAGCCGAGCAACGACTGGTGGGTATGTATATGATCCAGCACCTCATTACACTGTATGAGGGTCAACATTCTGATCCAGGTCCGTTACATGATATCCTGAACGAGTTACTCCAGTATAGATGGAAAGGTTTAGGTACCGATTTAATTAGTGTCATTCTAGAACAGCGCCACAAATATAGAACGTTTCTGAACCCGCATTTTGTTCATGTCTCACCCCCGGAAAGCAAACCGTTTTACATAGACAGACAGAATCCGTTACGAGAAGTACACCCAGTTAGGACAGCGGGTGGTGAAATGCAACGAGTATTTGTTTACACCCCAGTTACAAAGATGGAACTCTTAGAAATGAAGAAGTTAATTCCCTGTCACGACAAAGATCCAGCAGGGTTCCACCGAGAGTTAAAAGACATGCTCCGTATGGGAGAATACACGTATCCAGATATAATTAAAATGTTAAAAGTCCTGTTGCCCGCAGGGGTATACGAAAAACTTAAGGAAAAAGATTGGGAGGTGGGAGAGAAAAAGATCGATTGGACAGCTCTAGAAGCTGAAGATAAGATACGAGTACCAGGTACCGGTCTTGGAGAGAAATGTAAAGAATTACCTGAACTATTAATACAAGTTTTGCCTAGGTTATTAGCCACTAAAAAGGAAGACTGGGATGCAATCTCAGCCTGCAAACAGAAACAAGACGAAGACACTAGTGATTTTTATTCTAGATTCGAGAAATGTTTTATAATAAACAGTGGTCTAAAGACGAGTAGTGAGTCATACCCTCATCTTTTTGTTACTAAATTAGTCGAGAATTCAAGTTAAGAATCGAGTTTTGAAAGTCGAAAGTACATGGCAAGCTAGTACTCCGTCCCAGATGTTACAGATGCTCCAATACCACCAGAATAGAATCAGAGAAGAGCAAGAACACGAGAGAAGACGTATGAAAGACACGAAAATGAAAGTACTAGTTGCACAATCTGTTCCTCAAGACAGCCAGAAGAGGGGTCCGAATCAAGCCAGTCATCCTGCAGCTCCCGTTAAAGGGACATGCAATTATTGTAAACAGCCAGGTCATTTTATAAACGAATGTGCAGTTCTGAAACACAACATAGCCACTGGTAAAACTAAAGAAAGACCACGTCCTCCTAGACAAGAACAAGTTTCACAGACTTCTCAGCCACCACAGAATGCACAACAGACAGTTCCAGCACCGCAGCCTATTGCTGCAACACAGCATGTTACACAGCAGATGTACCAGTATGCTCAGACCGAGTATCCAGAGTATCAGCCGTATTCATGAAACAGCCTAGAGAGGGAGGTAGGCTTGCCTCTCATCGAGATTCCTGTAGATCAAGAAGGTCCCTATGTCCATAGTCAAGTATTAGGGAAAGACAGAAAGTTTTTGATTGATACAGGGGCAAGTAGGACGACTATTAGTCACGACGAGGTTCCAGGGGCTCCGCTCTCAGGCTCTAGAAATGTTTCCCTTGGATTTTCAGGAAAGCCAATAGTTAACGAGATATCAAAGCCAGTTACTCTAGAAGTTGGTCCATTGTCCCGAACTACTGATCTATTACTTACGAAGTCATGTCCAGAAAATTTGTTAGGCATTAAGACACTGAAAGAATTAGGTGCAGTTATTTGCTGCTCCCCAGAAGGAATACGTTTGTTTTTACGTGACTTCAAGGGTCACTATGTATTACGAGATTTTGATCCGAGATTGTCTAATGTTCCGCAGCATCTATGGGCACAAGGTCCAACTGATGTTGGTTTCATGCAAATCACACCCCATCGTGTGACTCTCAAGCAAGGTGTAGTCTTGCCACGAATCAGACAGTACAGATTGCCACCTGAGGCTGTAGCAGCCTTATCCAAAATTATTGACGAGCTTATGGCTCAAGGAGTAGTTGTAGAAACTGACTCCAATGTATGTAATTCTCCTATCATTCCAGTCATGAAACGTACTGATCCAAATGCACCCCCAGTATATCGATTAGTGATCGATCTTCGAGAACTCAATAAATGTATTATTCCCCAGTACCCAGTTGTTCCAGATATCTCATCTCTATTGACAGCCATTGATTCTGAAGCTATATTTTTTACAGTAATAGATCTCAAGAACGCATTTTTTAGTGTCCCCATTCATCCAGATAGCCAGTACCTTTTCGGATTCTGTTTAAATGGAAGGAGCTATAAATTCACACGAGCTCCTCAAGGTTTCACAGAAAGTCCTAGTATTTACAGTCAAGCACTTAAGAGACAACTAGACAACATTCACATGCCAGCTGACACTGCCCTGCTCCAGTATGTCGATGATCTACTGATCACAGCCCGTTCTGAACGTGCTTGCGAGCGAGCATCACTTACAGTCTTGTATTTCCTAGCCGAGATGGGGCACAAGGTGTCCCCTTCGAAGCTTCAATTCTGTGTCCAGCAAGTGATCTACTTAGGCCACTTACTGTCCAAGTGGGGTAGGCAGTTGACACCAGACCGTATCCAGTTAATAGCGAGTCTTCCTCAGCCCAAGACCCAGAAGGAGGTGCGTGCTTTTATTGGCCTCACTTCTTATTGCAGACAATGGATTCCTCAGTATGCATTTCTAGCCAAGCCACTGATACAGTTAACGACACAGGAGGCAGCCGTATCGACTGTTCTCCCTTGGACATCTGAACATACACTTAGTTTCAATGAGTTAAAGAAAGCTTTATGCCAAGCACCTGTTCTAGCTACACCAAACTACAGTAAGCCTTTTACACTTTTTGTCACAGAACGTGATGGTACAGCATTATCTGTTCTCACACAAGATCAAGCAGGACAATACAAGCCCTGTGCTTATTTTTCGAGTACACTAGACCCAGTAGCCCAGGCTCTGCATGCGTGCCTCAAGTCAGTTGCAGCCACAGCACTAGCTATCAGACAAAGTGATTCCATAGTATTAGGACACTCCCTGACAGTACAAGTTCCACACTCCGTGGAAGTACTTTTAAACCGAACACAGACTCAGCACTTGACAATTGCACGTTTGACAGGTTATGAATTGACACTGTTCCAGCCACCCATAGAAATCAGACGCTGCAACGTTCTAAATCCTGCTACACTGTTACCGTCAGTTACTTCAAATCCGGCCACACATGACTGTGTGGAAGTAGTTAACACTATGACAAAGCCAAGACAAGACCTGACAGATATTCCATTACCAGAACCCGACCTGACACTTTATGTGGATGGTTCATGTATGAGAACAAGTACAGGAGAACTAGTAGCCGCGTATGCAGTGACTACTGACACTGAATTTATTGAAACATACCGTATTGACACCCTGTCCGCTCAAGCAGCAGAGCTAGTTGCTCTGACCCAAGCCTGCATACGTGCCAAGAACTTGAAAGTTAACATTTACACGGATTCACGTTACGCATTCGGAGTTGTACACGACTTCGGAGTGCTCTGGCAAGAGAGAGGTTTCATGACTTCTCATGGAACCAAGATTCAGCATGGTTTCCTTATTCAAGCTCTGTTAGATGCAATACATTTACCGACAGCTATTGCTATCATGAAGTGCAAAGCACATACGAAAGTCACTGACATTATTTCTCAAGGAAATGATCTAGCAGATCGAACAGCCAAACTCACAGCTCAGACCCCAGACACTCCAGTTAGCAAGACACCGACATCCACTCTAGAACAGACTACTTGTATGACAGTTAAGGACCCTACTCAAGATGTCATAGACATCCAGTTACATGCTACTCCCGAAGAAATCAAGAAATGGTCCGAACAAGGAGGGGTCCAGACAGATCAGGGATGGGTGACGAAGGGAAAAGCCACATGGTTTCTCCCCGACTCTATGGTCCAAGTCATTATTAATACCGCACATAGTCCAGCACACTTAGGAGAAAAAGCCATGTTAGACAGTATCCAGAACCTTTGGTTCAACAAGCATTTACGAGCTGCAGCCAAGCAGAAAGTCCGCACCTGTATGATATGTTGCCAGTTCAATCCAGGTAAAAGTGTCCCGGTGGAACAAGGTGGATTCCAGCCCCCTGACCACCCTTTTGAAGTCCTCCAGATGGATTACATTCAGATGGAGCGATGTCGAGGTTTCAAGTATGTCCTTGTAGTTGTATGCGCCTTGTCCAGGTGGACAGAAGCATATCCAGTCCCAGATTACACAGCCGCGACCACTGCCAAGCAGTTGGTTCGTGAATACTTCCCCCGCTATGGACTCCCTAGGGTCGTGTATTCTGATAACGGCCAGCCATTCTCATCTGAACTAATGAAGCACGTTTCCCTTTTGTTAGGGTACCAGTGGAAGTTCCATTGTGTACGCCATCCAGAAGCAGCCGGTCTCGTAGAGAGACATAATCAAACCTTGCAAATCCGCATTGCCAAAATCTGTCAAGAAAAAGGTGTAGACTGGTTAGTTGCCCTGCCAGTTGCTTTGTTTTATATGCGCATGGTCGCACATTCCAGATCAGGTCTGTCTCCTTACGAGGTCGTATTCGGCCGCCCCCCGAACGTGTGGGGTATACCTAGACCCCGAAGTATTACAGATGTTTCCAGTAATATGCTGACAGATTACCTAGCTTCCTTGATGTCTGCCCTACACTCTTGTCGTTCACAGGTTGCCGCTGCATTTCCCGACAATACTGAAGTCAAGCCACACGAAATCCTTCCCGGCACCCTGGTTTTAATCCGGAATTTTGATCGTTCAAGTCCGCTGGAGCCTCGCTGGAAGGAGCCGAAGTTAGTCCTTCTGACCACCCGCACGGCCGTGAAGTTGGAAGGGAGAAAAGGCTGGGTGCATCTGTCTCACGTCAAGAAATTTCATGGATTAAGAACTAAAACTTTAAATAACACTTCTACAGACACTTCCAAGTCTGAACATTGCCCTATTATCAAGGACTGTCCCGCTAATGACTCTGATTCAAAACCTCCCCTGTTAGAGAAAACTCCGCAGCAGGAGTATAAACAGAAGCTTCGGTCTAGTAAAATAAGTCAGCCAGTTTAATTGTCTAAGTCCCCCTCGGGTGAAACGGTTAGACAGGTATCTGACATGTATGAGATAGACCCCCATAGTGAGAGAGTTAGTCAAAACTCAATCCGATGTATCGTTTTTCTAAGTTTCATATTATTTTTGAGTTTGATGGTTACCTGCACAAGTTATGCATTTCATTTATGTTTTCCAATTTCTCATGTAAAAAAGTTTTCAAATGCTACAGTAGAGCACACGTTTAGTGATCTGCCTCCTCATGAACTATCTTATCGTCTTGCTATGCGCAACAATTCATTTATCCGTATGTTACATTATTCACACCAGACCAGCAATGCCACTAATTGTTGGGTGTGTGGTCGACTCCCCCCTTTCCAGACACCGAAGGGAGTTCTGCCACTCTTTCCTTATCCGTTTTCACATAATGGCTCATGTGGAGCCTGGTCCATGTTAATGTCATCCACAACAGATATGTCCTTTCTGAACAGTACATGTTTTCCAGACAAGCAAGGTCTTCCCCACAGGACAGGGTTAGATCTAGAAAATGAAGTTTATAATTTGGGTAATTATTCTTCGAATTTTATGGTCCTGAATGTTCAGTCTGATCCTACTCCAGACTTACCTGCTATTTCAGTACTACCAGTCAAAGGCGAATTATGTGTCAGAAATAATGGTTCCGTGCATGTAGGACACAGTGATTGTACTACTATTGTCAAGTATAGTGACAGTGGGAAATCTATTTTCAAAGCTTCACGTCATTCTTATTTTGTTTGTGGTCAGACCGCATATGTTCGTCTGCCCCTCGATTGGGAGGGAACCTGTTACCTTGCCTTCCTACTGCCACCAGTTTTTCTAGCCCCATCTGATTATCATAGAAACACACATCTAGTACACATTAGACATAGGAGGGAGATCGAGTCCCCGATTGTCGATCAAACTGAAACTGCTCTAGAACAGTATACAGATTTCAATAAAGGATTCTTCTTCTTCATAGGCCCTATCCAGAATAGTAAGTTAATACGTAGATTGACCAGAACCCTTGAAGCAGTAGTGAATGAGACTGCCTCTGCTCTAGGTAAGTTAACCGAGGAGCAATCTGCTATGAGATTTGTCGTGCTCCAAAATCGTCTCGTTCTTGACGTCATACTGGCCGATAGAGGAGGAGCATGTAGAGTCATCGGATCTAGTTGCTGCATTTTTATTCCTAATAACGCGCCGTCTGTTTATTCAGCTATAACCAGACTTCATAAAATTGCCCATCAGTTACACCAGAATCCAGGCACCTGGACATGGTCCGGTTGGTTTTGGAGTATAATTTCCGCCTGGGGATGGAAAATATTGTCATTTCTAGGTATTGCAGTAGCGATCATATTCAGTTGCTGCCTCTGTATACAATGTGGCCCTGCGATTTGCGGCATTTGTGCTACCTCTTGTATTCCTAGTCCCAAGTCCCGTCCTAGATCCCGTTCCAAGACAATTCGAGACGAGCAAATGATACTGTATGAAATGATAGATGGCATCATGAATATTGATGTTTCCTGATGGAAACGTAGTGACAAGGAGGGAATGTGGAAAAGTAAATTTTGCCATGTTCTGTGTCCCTACGTGTTCCCCATGTTATGTTATATGTGCATGATTAATATGCATATGTATTCCCCATGATCGATTAAAGACGCAATTACAGTTGTGTCCATCTTTAGTATGCCAGTTCCCAGTTTTCGTGAATACAACGAATATCAGGCCTATGTAAAGCTACGTTGCCACGTTTCACAGTGTGCACGTTATTTCATTGTAAAGTCCCCGTTTCTAGGCCTCAAAAGGGCCCGGACTCAGATTCAGCTCCTGTCTTCTGAACCCTCTCCGAGGAGCGATACAGCCCCACCTGTATCCCTGACCCTTCACTTACTTCATGCCTCACAGTGCCCGGCTCGGCCTGGCTCTGCCTGCCAGTCTGCCAAGAGTATGTTATGTTTCTAGTTATCAGTCCAGCCCTCCTTCCCTGCATTCCTAAGCTACTGAATTGCGTCAATAGCTTCAGTCATCGTCTAGCCTTTACGTCTCCATGTAAGAGAAATACTGTATTAATGGTCATTTAATATTCCTCAACACGCACTACATGTAGAATAATGCATGCACCAGTCTTAGAGTCTGTTAGCCTTTACCCTGATAACTTTTGGATTCTATCAACATGTTCTCTAAACATCAGATACTAGATAGTGTTTAGGTACATGTCGCTCTGACTCTCCAGACTTTCGTCTCTTCTTCTAGCGCAGAAGTCATAGCCCCCAGCTTCTCCCTAGTAACACGTCATTGTCAGTTTGCGCGCATCACTAGGTTAGAGGTCCCGGCTCTTTAGGTAACCCCCTCCATGTTTCCGCCCCATTTATGACATATTGTGTTACGTTTACATCACATGTCTATGTATACGCCCTGTTCACGCCTCTTGTTACACCTACTTTCTGCCTTATCTTTCGCGACTGCTACAGGCCCTGCCCACTGCTACGCCTATTGTATTGAACATCATGTATTTTGTTTAACTATATATGCTTGTGCACTGTTAAAAAAAGTTGCTAGCCATCCCAGATCTTGCCCGTGCAGGTTGTCCTGTTCCTGTCCTTTATGCTGTATTAAACCTGCAAACTCCAGCTACCTCGAATCTTGACTCTTATTTATTTGAGCTATCTGTTATTGTATATCTAGTCAAAAATAGAGGTATTATTTATTTATTTACCACATGTGGACAAACTATCAAAGGCTTTATAAAAGAAAACGACTCATAAAACTCACTGAAATACCCTGCTACTCGCAGGAATGGTACTTCTGCCGAGGGCACGTGACATGGTAATTCGTTTTGTCTGTTTTTTTTTTTTTTAATCGTGCATTACAAAAAAAACCATTTGAAATGCAAGTGGTCTTGCATTGCTGAATGTTTGCGCTACTGATGTTGCATTACTATTAACAACACCAATAGCTCAACATTTTAGTGATGCGAGACCTATTGCATTGCAAATGCTTGTTATAATAGCTTGTGCGGTGTTCGAGATGTTATCTTCACCTGTTGGAGGTTGCAACCAAGCACTGATGGTGGGAAAATTATCAACAGCCTGACGTTCAGCTGTCCGAACCTTCACAAGAGAGAGTTAGATGTTTTACACCTTTTTAACCAAAAAGTGTGCCAGCACCTCACATTGCGACTGAGTCAGTAAAGGTGACTGAGATACTTCATAGAGGTCGTGAAGTTCTTTGACCACTTTTCAAGAGTCTTTTGGAGCAGTTTTGGGAAGTCAAGATTTTATCTGAGTAGAATGATGCCTGAGCAGATCTACAAAGCCAATGATAGTTTTTCAAAGCCGATTTATACATGAGTTTCATATCCTCATCAGGGAATTTCCTCCAGGTACTTTCCAGGCCCATGCACTGCTTTTTCTCCAAATGTATAGCCTCAGCAAACCACAGGGCAAGGGGGTGGATTCTGACTGAGGAGCTGAGTTTGGCCAGTAAAATTACCACCAAGGAGTCGCATATCCAGTCATCAACCACAGGTTGCTCTAAGTCAGTCATCTGCTACAGGTTGAGTTTTGTATTCCGTATTCGCGCATTCAGGGCATTAGACCAGTTCCTAGACATGACTAAAGGTTTGGCTGCCCCTGTAGAGGGTGTTAAATAAGTCAGGATGGAAAAGGACACTGCCAAGTGCTCTGACCACAGTAACGGCAGGGGAGGGCCTGCAGTGAGGTCCTTGATGCTTGAAAAAATAAAGTCTAGAAAGTGGCCCGCCCTGTGTGTGGATGTTTGAATTAATTGGAACAAAATTTTACTCGCTCGGGTCCTCCATAAAACCCAAACCAATACTGCATGTGGGATCTTACAGGTGAATATCAAGATCTCCAAGAAATATAAAGTTAGGGCATTCGAGACTATATGGAGAGAGTAAGTCAGTAACCAAGGAAAACCAGTTTCCAGCATAGCCCGGAGGATGGTAAATCAGTGCACTGGATAACGTAAAATTGTGTTTGACAAGAGTGAAAAAAACAAGGCTTCTCAAGCAGGACTAGATAGCTCCTCTACTTTACGTCTGTACTTATCCTTAAACACGATAGTGATCACACCACCCGATTTATCCTGCCTATCCCTTCGAGCAATGGAAGAATTTAGCGGTAGTGCGGCAATAATATCGGGTACTGGGTACAGAAGCCTCATGAAGCCATGTCTCAGTCAGAAACAGGGCAACAGGGGCGTTATTCAGCAAGAAATTGTATAAGTTCTAATGTTGCCTTGGGAAGAAGCGACAGTTAATGCTGAAAAAAGCGGAATTCACTTCCTGACGTGCTACCAAGGTGACCGCTTTATTGCTTGAAGATCCCTGGGCGCAATCCATGGCAATCCACTTACCATCTTTCTTTCACTGTTCTCTGATATGAAGTCTCTGTATCATCATCGATCACAATCTCAACCTGAATGATTGCATTGAAAACTAGCTAAATGTTCCTCCTTCCAACTTCATCTTCAGAAAACTAAAGTGGTTAATTCCACACTCTAACTTCTGGAATGCAGTATATGCACTTGTTGTCCGACATCTAGATTGAGGAATGTAGTGCAAGCAGGCCTTCCCAAAATTCTCTATTGCTCCACTTAGAGGTATAGTCCATACTGCTGTGTGACTTGTCATGGGAGCCAGAAAGTTGGACCACATCATTCCCTCTCCAGTTAGTTTGAAGCACATTTTCCAATTTTTGTGTCCTGAACTTGTCAAGGGGACTCGGCGGTGGATATCTCTGTGCTGAAGTACAGCGTTTCTCGTCATCACTGTTGTGAATAACCGGGTGTCGGATAGACAAATCTTAGGCATACCTGCTGAAAGTTTGCCTCATCTTTTACTTAAGTTGCAGATAGTTCTCTATTCCACAAGTCCGCTGGGATGCTGGTTTTGGGCTGGTCTGCCATTTTGCTCCACTTAGACCGGTACATCCAAGATTTTTTTTTAAATAAACTGTGAGCAGGAAAGTGGGGTGGAGCTGGAAAACTCGGCTCTAGAGAAACTCAAAACAAAAAGGCCAGTGAGGCTGCCCGTTAAGCTTGGGGAAGGGGAGTGGAGAGGTAGCCCTTCCAGAGAACAATGGACCAGGAAAAAGGGGGGGGAAACTGTGTGACTACAAATCGACCTTCACTCTCACTTCTCAGAGTTTTAACACCACAAAGGATACCTGGAATGTTCTTGGGAAGAGAAACTCTGAAATTCTCACCTTCTGTCTAGGCTCCTCCTGTAACCCGTCATCTTAGGTACCACTAAAATGAGCTTTGCTGTAAAAATATTGTGGCGGGGAAAATTACCTGAAAATACTTGTCAAAAAGATTTTCCACTGGAAAAAATAAAACAAATAAAAGTTGTGATACAAAAAACATAACATTGGAACATGCCATACTTTAAAAGGCAAATCTAAGTGTAGTGGGATCGAGGGTTAAGGGGCATCCCTTGAGAGAAGCATTTAAAGTGCAATGTTGAAGGGGGTGGGCTAGTAAGGGTTTTTTGGGATTTAGGGAACGGTAGCATTAAGGGGTACTATGGGGTTGATTGGATTCTGAGATTGGCAGCGTTAAGGGGAGTTACAGGCTTTGGTGTTTTAGTAAAGGGTAGCATTAAAGGTAGTAATGTTTAATTAGGGTTCAGGGACGGTTAGTAAGGGATTTTTCAGGGTTCTTCGGGTTCAGTGATAGGTAGCGTAAAAGAGTAGTGAGGTTTTTGGGTTCAGGGTAGTACGTTTTATTGGGTTCAGAGAAGGATAGTAATAAGAGGAAGTAAAAACATTTTTGTGTTCAGTGAAGTACATCCTATGGGATAGGAACGGGTTTTCTATGATGCAGGGAATTAGCATTAAGGGTTAGTTGAGGGTTTTTACGGTGCAAAGAATGCATGTAACAAAACTGACTTTTAAAACACAACATTTGGGGACATATCATTAGTAATAACGGAGAAGAGGACATAAATACCACACTCTTTAAGATGAACTAAAACTTTGTGTGAACTTTTATTTCTTTGTGCTAGAAAGTACCTGCTCCACTACAAACCTGGAATAGACAAACACTATGTCTTTGTCCAATCATAAGACAGTAGCCCTGATATCTGAATGTGCCCTACTCAGATGTTAGCAGTTTTCAGGGTACATTTTTAGTTTGCGTTGTGGCATTGGTTGTTTACATCTCATTGTCTTAATTAAGGAAAACACGAACAGAATTCAACAGCAGGAAAGGATAAGTTACATTAAAGCTGATAGGGGACAATTTATAATTATCAATGGAAGGGTAGAGGAGACAGAAGGGTGGAAGCAAGAGAACAGGACTACGAGTGTGAAGGGGAAAGGTGGAGGAAAATGGAGTGGAGGATAACAGTAATGAGGAGGGTAAGGAATCGTGAGATAGAGGGAAAGTAAAAGATATGACTAGATGAGGCAATGAAGGAGAAAGAAGTGTTAAAGGGGCAGAAATAATTAAGGCGGGGAGGGTGACCGTCAGTCAGTCAGTCAGTCAATCAGTCAAATAATCTTTATTCGATAAATCAATATAAAAAAAAGGCACGGTACATAAAAAAATACACACATTATACAATGTTAAAAATATACAACTTTAAATTTAAAAACCACATATCATAGTTTAATAAAAGACAAAACAAAAGAATAAAAATGTTTAAGATCATCACTAAATTCATAAAAAACTATGTCATAAAATATTTAAAAGTCATCATCATACCGCCATCAACCTAGTTCCTGATACATGGTAGTATTTAACTTCTAAAGTGCAAAGTGCAAAGCTTCACAACAATGCTGCCAATCTCTCGTTCTCCATGAGTCTTTTCTTGGTGCGCACCGCACACACCAAATAGTTGGCTACGTGAAAGACAGTGCTGGGATAATTTAACAGCTGCAAATAGAGAAATGCTGGTCTTACTTGCAGAAACCCTGCCTTTTTTAAGATTGGCACAAGATACTTCCTTCTTTCCACTATAAAGTGCCCACAGAACATGGTGAAATGTATAGTATCTTGGATAGAGAAGCTATCGCTAGAACAAGGTGGAAATTCATCAGGTTTACACCAAGTTGTATACTGACCTAATATCAGGTGAATCATATTGAAGCGGAAGCGAGTTAATAAAAACCTATGAAAGGGGCGGTTAACCAGGGTGAGATAAAATTCAGGGCCTGGAGGGGTTTCAACCAAAAGGTGTGCTCTAACCAAAGGTTTTATCAGCTCCTTTTCCTCTCTTAATAAAGACAGCCTCATGAGCATATCATTTTTGATTCTAACGATAGACTCCGGTGAGGAAAAGAGGCTAGGTCGACCCAGAGCGCTAAAGCCATTTTTAACGTAGGTTAACCACTTGATTTTGTGGGCGTTGTTAAGTAAAAGACAGTCTTTCAAAATGGCCTGGTTTAAAGATAGTTCATTATTAAGCCAAATTTTAAGCCACATGATTAAAGGGGCCACTCGGATTTTGTCTGCTATAAAATCGGCCCCCAGTTCAGAATGAACCGAATAAGATGGTGTGGACTGAGGTACAGACAAGACTGATCTAAAAAGTTTATTTTCAGAAGCCTGAAGACAGTCTATCGATCCATATCCCCATAATGAACAGCCATAGGTTGCAACAGACACGCACTTAGCGTTGTAGATAGTCATAAGGGCTGGGACTGGCCAAGCCCCCAGCCTTCTGCTGAAGCTCAAAATGGCAGAAGATGTTCTTACTAGGGCACTATTTCTGTTTCTTATTTGGGGGCCCCAACTCCCCTTATCTTCAAACGTGACTCCTAAATACGGGAATGTCGATACTCTTTGCATTTCTGCTTTACTACAATAGAAAGTTTTAACTTTCTTGCAGCGTGAGCCTTTACCCACCATCATAATTTGTGATTTTTTGGCATTTATTTTGAGATCTAATGAGGTCATAAAAAGCCCAAAGGCGTCTAGTAACCGCTGAAGTCCCAGCTCTGTGCGAACAAAAGCACCGCGTCATCCGCGTACAGGAGGACAGGAACACAGGTCTCCCCTATACGCGGTATGTCCGGTGTTGCTGTCTTTAACTCGGATTCAAGGGCATTGATATAAACTGTGAAGAGCAGGGGTGCCAAAATGCACCCCGGTCTCACCCCTCTTTTGGACTTGAAATGACTAGTACGTCGCCCCCCCGAATCAACCCTGACGGAAGCCTGGAGATCTGAGTGGAGATCGGCTAGAAGGTTTACAAGTGCCCGATCAAGACCCAAATCGGCAAGGATGTGCCACAATTTAGTACAGTTCACGAGATCAAAAGCCGAAGATAAGTCCATGAACCCTAAATATAACGACCCATCTTTTGCCCTGGTGTTTTTATCCACTAACATCTGCAGGTTGAGGCACTGGTCCATGGTACCCCGTTTGGTTCTAAAACGGTACTCCAGGTTGGATAAGACCCCTCTATCGTCAAGCCATGTCTGGAGTCTAAGTAGGATGACCCTGCCCATAATTTTTAGTGATGAATCGATAAGAGATATCGGGCGATAACATGCTGGATCTACCCTACTTCCCTTCTTGAATACGGGAATAATTACAGACTCCTTCCAGGATGCCGGAATACTGTATCTAGTTATGGCATTAAAAACACCGCACAACACCCTCGACCAAAGCTTTGGGTCCGTTTTAAAGAAGTCAGCAGGGACTCCATCCGGCCCGGGGGCTTTGTTTTTTAAGGTCTGATCGATGGCCTTTTCCACTTCAGAGGCCTCAAAAACAACGCCCTGCACCTCCTGAGAAAAAGAGAGACCGTCTGACAGATCATCAACTAGATTGCTCGAATATATTGCCTCAAAATGATCTATCCAATCACCATCCGGGATATTTAATTCAAGGGAGGCTTGATCCTTATCTGAAAAGAAGAGCTGATTGACTACCCTCCAAAAGTCAGCACTATTTTTAGCAATCTCAGGATCAGACAGTTGTGACCAGGCAGATTCCCTAATCTCCTTCTTCCTATTTTCTAAGGCTTTTTTATATAAAGATCTTAATGTAGTTATTAGTGGGCGATCTTTAGGGACAGCTTTAAGGGCCTTAAGCAGAACAGTGTGAGCTCTTGAACAAGCATGATCAAACCATTTTTTCTCCCTAGGCTTAGACTTTTTTTTCTTATTTGTCAGGCTGATATCAATGGTTTTACAGATATTACCAAAGGCAGACATTACTTGAGGATTTGATGCCCTTGTATCTAAACATGTTAACACATCATTTTCAGTGCTATCAAGGACAGCGTGAAGAACGTCCTCGGGGACAACGGAAGACCACTTCAATCTGCGACCCTGGTCCTTTAACACCACATCTTGACTTCTATTCCCCCCTAACCCGCACTGGTTCAAAAAGACACTTGACAACATCTCCGCTACTACAGGGTTATGGTCGCTAAATACTGAGACCATAGTACCATAGTGAACCACCCTCTCTAAAATCTGACAAGACATTAATATATAGTCAATTACAGTACCGTTGCCATTACCTTTAAAGGTAGGAGTTCTACTATCAAATTCCCCACAACTAGATTCATACAAGCATTCAGGTAAGATTCAAGGGTCTCCCCCCCAGTAGAATGCTCAAAGTGTGTTAATAATGAGTGCGGAGGCCCCTCTTCTGAGGGATCTGTGCATGACTGATTGCAGGGATGAATATTAAAATCACCTAAAAGAATAACTTCGAACTCTTTTACCTTGGTTCTATAGACTGACAGGAAAGATTCAATAATATCCAAATTCTGCCTAGTGTCATCATTAGGACTAGAATTATAGAAATTAATAAACAAAATGTTTGAAAAAGAGGGAGGATTAAGTTCGACAATCAAACAGTTTTGGGAACCGGAATTGTGTTGTGTTAACGCCCCTTTTAAAGACAATTTAAACAAAATTAACAAGCCCCCCCTTGGTCTGCCTGCCCCACCTCTAGTAGCAGGTACGGAAAAATGTGTGTAACCGTACAAAGAGAAACTGTTCATTAAGTCCCAGGTTTCCTGGAATGCAAGAATATCAAAGGTCTTCAGTAGTTTAGTCCATTCATCAATCCCTACCTTAGCCCTAATACCGGCAATGTTCCAGGTCATTATCCGACAGTGATCATTTGAGGAACCCTCGTTGGTGGACAGTCAATCATTTTCACTCAAAGATGATAGAGGGGCAAACCGGTTAAACAAGGGCAAAATTGGAACTGATTGTGGGTTAGACCTACACAGATTATAGCAATATGAGTCCATATTCACAGGCGGTTGGTGTTCTTGGGGCATCCCAGGGAAAAAGGCCTGCCTGTTTGAGGGGTAGTTAGGGGTCTGATGACCAACGTAAGAATTAGGAGTAGGAGTAATGCTCAGATGGTTATAAAAATACCCCAACGGGCGCACACTTATATTATCCTCGGTGACCGGTAAGGAGGCCGCCCTTAAAAATACTGTTGCGACGTGCTGCGGGTGTCTTAAATTTACAATAACACAGTCGCCTCTGCATGATTTTCTTGAGGTGCCTATCCAATCAACCCTGCGCACTTACAATATGTCATTGCAGAAAGCGGTGGGAAACCCACAGTATTTATTTAGCCAAGCAATGACTTTGTTGCCTAGAGAGCTGGTCAACTCATCCCGTGCTTCAAAAGAGTTTAGGTCTACTGTCGGGACATTTGTTAGGACCACTGTGTATGGTGCACAATCAGGGGGTAAAATAACTACAGGTTTTTTCCTCCCCATTATCCCCCCCAAATTATTATCGCCTGTCTTATTAGCGGCTATTTTCTTCTGTAAGGTAGGAGCTATGGTATCAGGCTTTGGCAGAGGTTGGGCAGAACTTACACAAGTAACAGGTTGCCCCGTGGATGTACCTTTGACCCCCTTGCTGCTATTTGAGCCAGAGACCGCTGCCGTGGCAGCTATACCTGGTCCAATAATCTGGGGCAGTTTAGTCCGTGACAAATGTGTGGACAAGAGGCACCCAAGTCTAGAAACCGCCTTAGAGACTTGATCTAATTTGTAATCAACCCCCTTCCTATTTGCTACAGCGCCCTCAGAGGTATCACTCTGATTTACATTTGTACTATTTTCAGTGATTGCTTGAGCTGGTGGGGATAAGATTGTGCTTAATCTGGCTACCTCTTTTGTCACCGTATCTACTTTTACTATTAGGGGTTTAATCATTAACTCCAATTTAGTGGTCGGCATATCTGCGAATAGCTGAAGATGGTCACTATTTACGGCTTCGTAACTCCCCTCAGTACTATCATTGTTCATTACCTCCGCCCGAGCAGGCTGAGAGGTTGCAGTTTTCTTGGTTTTACGTTGCCCCCCACGCTTATTAATCAGTCTTCTACAAGCCCTAACTGGGCGGCGGGTGAAAGATGAAACAGCAGTGGGAGAAGATGACAGTACATCATTGCTATCAGGAATGTCCGCCGAAGTAGAAGCAGTGTCAAAATCTGACACTACAAGGGGAGGAACAGATGGGGCTCCCTCATTCACATTCTCAGTGTTGTCTAAAACAAGAAGGTCGACTGTGGGCGAGGCAGGGGGGCTAATCTGGCTGAGCGACAGACGACGATCAGAGTTGATCTTTGTGACCATCTTAACCATGTAATTGTCCAATGTCCCGACTAGGGCTGGAGTTTTGGCAGAGCGCAATTTTGCCATTTACTCGATAGACAGAATCAATATGACGATTGAATGAAACAAGATGTTAGGCACTCACTGCAAGATGATTGAGTCCAAAGGCCAAACTGCCAGGGATCGTGGCCCTGCCCTGCCTCCTCCTGCCCCAGGCGGCCACAGTCGGCCCCGCCCTTGACCCGGGCGCTCCCGCGCGCGACTCGCGGGGCGAGAGGAGTGCGAGGCTCTTGAAGCGCCTCCGGGCGCGCTGCTGGCGTGTCAGGTGCGCCGGCCCCCCGGTGGTGCTGGGAGGTGTAGTCCGTTCCCGGCTCGCCTGTTCTCCTGCCGTTCCCCTCATGGCGTATGGCAGTCCCGCTGGCCGTCTGGCCGTGTGGCACCAAGGTCCGTGCAAATTCTACTGAGCTCTTCTACTACTGAGGGTGACAGTGTGCGAGAGAGGGATTGGGGAGGGTCTCAGACTCCTTAAAAACTTTGCCACACATGGGCACCGATCTCCCAGTTCCTGCTTTGTCTGCAACGCTCCCTCACCATTAAACACCCCTCATGCCAGCCTCAGTGGAACTCCAGTGTATCTCTAGTTACAGGCATCCATTTACCTCTCGTGTGTCCCTACTTCCCTTGTTATCCTACCCGTGTTCCTTCCCTTGTCCCCTAGTCCTTACTTGCCTGAAGGAAGATGGTAAGTGCATGAATACATCGTCCATCTCCAAGTCTGGCCATCTCGGCTCTGGAGAGGAGTTGATATTTACGGCTAAAAAGGCCCTCCTCCTACCATCTCTTGATATCTTGATGACTGATTGATCGGCAGCATGTCTGACACCTCCCTTTTCCTCTCTTTATAAATCTTATTGGTCTGATATGATTCAGAGCCCCCCACCCCCCTTTAAATGGAGCGCTCTGCCCATCATCTTGTGGCATCGTCCACCATAGGCGTCATCAAAGGCCTGTGTTTTCGCCCCGCTGCTGCTTTCTTTTCGCCAACACGAGTGCCTGACCTGCACTGCTGTCTGAAAAACTCACACTTTGCTCTAGAATTTTGATACATTTATATCAGTAGTGAGACCCGGAGAGCACTGTTTGTTTACCAGAGGTTTGAACTTAAAGATGGCCCAGCTCATAAAGGTGACCTGCCCAACCAAACCGAGCCACCCTTCCAAACCATGGAGATTGACATTTATGCCAGACAATGTACAGATAGAGGAGATTTGGGTGGCTCCGTTATGTCCCTATGTATTCCTGTAGCTGGGCTTTAGAAATCCACTGGTTATGTTATGTTATGTTATGCTATGTTAAATGAATTTGTAGTTCGCTTGTTTCCCCGAAGGTGTCCTGGTGCAAGGTCAGATGTTAGGACAGGAAAATGGAGAGAGGAGTTGGCCTAACGGCTAGGGGGTCGACCTCAAATCCATGGAACTGGATTCGAGTCTCGGCAATGACGCTGAGCATCCTGTGATTCTTGGCATATCACTTAATCTCCCTGTGCCTAACGAAAAAAATGAATGTGTCCTCATTTAATGCAACTGGTGCTATGTAAAGCACTCTGATACCCGATCCCTTAGGGTCAAGTTCATGCTGTATAAAGGTGGGAGGGACCTTTATTGTGTAGAGCCGTAAAGGCTGTACAACGGGCTTTGAATTTGACTTACCGGATCTAGTTTTTGTTATGGATTTCAGTTTTGACTGACTTGAATTTAGGTGTTCACCCCAACTTTCATGTATTCCCACTTCACCCAGAAGCTATCCCTACTCGTCGGCTTTTGCTCATGCTCTCGCTACCGTGTACTACCCCTTTCCTTAACTAGCATTCCCCCTATTGCCAGCGTGCTTGGCTCCTTTTACTTGGCCCTATCAGTATTTAATCTTTAGGCATCACCGCTCCCCTCCCGTACTCCCGCCACCAAATACCAGCTCCCTCTTCTCGCCTCCTTGCATCTCCATCTGCCCCAGTATCATCCCCATATCACCTCCCTCCCTACCTGGCCACATACATATTTCTATCTGCTCCATGGTTTGCTCACAGTGCCTGATATCATGAAATGTCTCTTCCTCGTTTTTTGTTTTCTGCTACCTCGCCTGCCTTAAAGGTCGCCCTTTAAGGCTGAGTAGCTCGAGGGAATTTGGAAGTTGGCACTTCTGTTTGGCTCCCCTGATAGCTTGATTGTGGAATAGGTAACCACATACAGCCACAGGCTCTCTCCCATTAAATGTATTACAGCCCTGCAGAGAAGTGAAGGCACTCAGTGCTGGTAACTCCCCATGTAAATCACTGGAACACAGCTGTAGAAACAGGGTCGGATCGGGTTCACAATTAGACTCGGGCACTCTGGAAAAAAAGTGGCCCACATTCCCAAATGGTTAGCATTTTTGTAGCTTTATATAGCGTGAATTCGGTCCAAAGGCATCAGAGCAATTTAAGCGTCAGCTACATTGAACAAAATCAAAGGGAAATTAAGTGATTTGCCCAGAATCACTGGATAGTGAGCTGATGCCAGAACTCCAACGTACAACATCAGCAGCTGTGACACCCTGACGCTACGTCATATTTATTTTCCCCTCAGGAAACTTGACCTCCCAGCGCGGCCTAGGCAAACACTCCCCCACCCCTCCACCAATGCCTAAAAGAAACTGGGACCAAGGTGACAACACCTGGCCCCTTACAAGGCCACTTCTCTTACTAACCCCCTCCCCATCCCATTCTAGCCGCAGGGTATGACCCTGCAAGGGTTGGGGGGTAGGTGGGGGGGTTGGGAAGCTTAGGTGAGAATGTGCATGCAAAAAACTAATTTTTAGAGACAAGGCCACTCTCTTCTGCAGCCAACTAGACCAGTAGACCAGGTGAAGAATAGACCTAGAGAACTCTTCAACATTGTTAAAAGTCAAACAAATGGCACACCCCCTTAAGAAATAAATGCCACCAAGGATAGATGCGAAGAAACACCAGCTTCTTCACAGATAAAGTCACAAAAATTAAGCAATCCTTCATCCAAACCTCAAATCCTCCCTCCCTCACAACCTGCCCCCCTTTAATCACCCTTGACCAAACCGATCGAAATCTTACCATAGACAACCGGTCAGCTTCCCACTAAAAAAGGATGCGAATTGGTCGGACTTCGAACTCATGTCGGAAAATGAGGCCTTTAATATAATTACAAGCCTAAAGCCTACTTCCCACACTATGGACCCCCTCCCACCCACAATAGTGAAGAAACTCAACCACATCATTGCCCCTTTCTGGACAAAAATCATCAACTCCTCTCTTACATCAGGCTGTGTCCCAGACTCCCTTCAACTAGGACAAATTACACCCCTACTCAAGAAACCAGGAGCCTACCCTAACGTGCTCAACAACCTCAGACCTATCTCCAACCTCCCGTTCCTATCTAAATATTTGGAGAAGTGCGTTCTCCAACAACTTAACAAACATATGGATGACTTCAACCTCCTCAGCACCTTTCAATGGGAATTCAGGAAAGGTTATAGTACCGAAACAGTGATTTTCAATATTTCAGACGATATCATAGAGCCTTAGATGAAGTGAAGCTGGTCTCCTCATCCTTATTGACTTAGCGGCATTCGACACAATAAATCATCCAGCACTAATTGAGACTTTGCAGAGGCGCTCTGGCTTTAATGGCACAGTACTAAAATGGTTCACTTCCTTCCTTTAACAACGTTCACAACAAATTAAAATCAACTCCTGCCTCTCTATAGCAACTTGAGTAACACTTGGAGTCCCACAAGGATCAATCCTCTCACCATCCATCTTCAATCTCTTCAAGGAACCCCTTACAATTATTCTGAAACAAGCAGAGGTTCAATACCACCTATATGCAGATGGCACTCAAATTTACTACAAAATCAAATCACCCAGGGACGTCCAACATCTCAATGTCATGCTGACCAAGGTCCAAACTTGATTTAATGCAAACCACTTAAAGCTGAACCCGGACAAAATGGAATTAATACTGTTCTCTCTGAAAAGTATCCACCGACCAATTCAAGACTGGCTTAAGAATCTTGATGCTCTTAACTGCTCCCTCGTCCTATCTAACTCGGTAAATCCACTAGGCATTACCCTAGATAAGAACCTATCAATGAAGGACCACATGAAAAACTCTGCAAAAGGTGCGCTCTACTCACTAAAACACCTCAAGAAAATTAAACCTTTCATTCCCCAGGATGATCTCAAGACAATAGTTCAATCCCTAGTAATTGTAATTGTAATTCTGAAGCTTATAAAGCGCATGGTTACACTTACCAGTGTGTCCCCGCGCTGAATAAACCACTGAGGAACCCGTCCTGGCCTGTTACTGCGAGGCACCCAACTCGGTCCAACTGGACTATGGAAACGCCTTCCTAACAGGGACACCAAGAGCTCACCTAGCCCCACTAAGGTCAGTCCTTAACATGGCAGCTCGACTCATAACTGGTGTAAAAAGATTTGAACACATCATACCAACCCTCAACGCCCTCAACTGGCTTCCAATGGAAGGTAGATGTATCTACAAACTGGCCTGCATCGCACACAAGGCCCTTCACGCACATTCCCTCAACCACCTAAACAGAAATCTGGTAAAAGCAGGAAAATCCCGAACTCTGAGAAGCACCAATTCCACTACTTCTCATCCCTCCGAAATTGAAAATGAAAACAACTCAGTGCCGAGCCTTTTCTGGTAACGCACCCAGGATGTGGAACTCATTACCTCTAGACCTCAGATGGAACCCCTCCTTGTCCTGCTTCAAAAGGGACTTGAAACTCCATCTACTCTACAATTACTTTACCATCCAAGCCAACTACCCTAGGCTTCAATAACCTAGTGGACTCCTGTTAAAGCAAAAAAATTCATTAATAGGGACAAGAAGAAGGGCACATACAAGGTTTCAAAAGAAAGTGGCTTTATTGCCAATAAAGCTGCAGCCTAAGACAATTTGCAGGAGTGCAAAGTGATCTGGTTTTTTCAGAAAGCAAGCCAGTTCTTATATACAATTTTCAGAACCTGGATACATTAATGATTAACAATGACATCATGGTGTGACCATGCTAGAATTAGATCCACGTGTACATTACAGTATCAAGGTGCATTTCAAAAATATGTCTACGTTCACAATTTACATTATTTGCAACACATCTGACCATGCAGCTATAGGTTAATCTTTAAACCACCGCCTCCTGACTTTTCAGCCTTGCCTTGGCCGGTTATCTTGAAATGTCAATGTGCAATGTTGATCTACTATCAGCAGAGGCCCGTGTTTTCTGCTTTTCCATATAAATGACGCACTTGTTATCTATGCTATCTATGCTATCTATGCTGAGCAAACACTGCCCTTTCACTTAACCGGGCGAGGGGCAGGACAAACTTGGCACGTCCTGGGTCAGCGAGCGATTCTTAGAAAGGTCTCGCTGAACTGACTGAACTGGCTCTGTACATGGGTGAAAAGCTAGTGATTCATTAAACAACTTGGAGCTACAGCAGAATGGGCACGCACATGTTCACCAGCTATTCTTTTCTGGCTTTAGCTGAATTTCAGACAACATAATTTAACTCTCTGTGCACCAGCTGTGCACCATGGAGCAACATTTCATTATGACTAGTGGGCTTATTTTATTTGCAAGCAGGTTAAAAGACAGAAATTAATATAAACTACGTTCAATTTAATATTTTCGTTCAACAAAGGGCCAACTTATTTTTCATCTTTTACACTCCCCTCTCACTTGTCCTTCAAGGATGGGTGGTTATCTGACTGTTCCAACCACCTGAGCTTTTCTCCCCTTCACTGTATTCATAAGTATTATATTTTTGCTTATATCTTTATGCTCCCTCTTATCCTGCGATGCAATGCTAATTTTTCTTTTCCTTTGTGTATTGACAACTTGAAATACTACTGAGGCGGAAGCCGGTAGTCACTTGCTTTTAAAATTGTATTTTTGTGTATATTGTGTGATTTTAAAACCTTTTGCACTGTGTAAATACCTTGGCCCTACCTGTGCTTCAGCTCAGCGGCAGACAGCTTGTCGCTTCGCTCGTAGAGCACATCGCGTCCTGACGCCATTCCTGGTCGCCGCCAGACACGCCCACCGCGCCTGGCCACGCCCCCCCCCGCCCAATTGGTATAAATTACGCGCCATAGCGCCAGCGCTCATTGACAACTTGAAATACTACTGAGGCGGAAGCCGGTAGTCACTTGCTTTTAAAATTGTATTTTTGTGTATATTGTGTGATTTTAAAACCTTTTGCACTGTGTAAATACCTTGGCCCTACCTGTGCTTCAGCTCAGCGGCAGACAGCTTGTCGCTTCGCTCGTAGAGCACATCGCGTCCTGACGCCATTCCTGGTCGCCGCCAGACACGCCCACCGCGCCTGGCCACGCCCCCCCCCCCGCCCAATTGGTATAAATTACGCGCCAAAGCGCCAGCGCTCATTGACAACTTGAAATACTACTGAGGCGGAAACCGGTAGTCACTTGCTTTTAAAATTGTATTTTTGTGTATATTGTGTGATTTTAAAACCTTTTGCACTGTGTAAATACCTTGGCCCTACCTGTGCTTCAGCTCAGCGGCAGACAGCTTGTCGCTTCGCTCGTAGAGCACATCGCGTCCTGACGCCATTCCTGGTCGCCGCCAGACACGCCCACCGCGCCTGGCCACGCCCCCCCCCCCGCCCAATTGGTATAAATTACGCGCCATAGCGCCAGCGCTCATTGACAACTTGAAATACTACTGAGGCGGAAGCCGGTAGTCACTTGCTTTTAAAATTGTATTTTTGTGTATATTGTGTGATTTTAAAACCTTTTGCACTGTGTAAATACCTTGGCCCTACCTGTGCTTCAGCTCAGCGGCAGACAGCTTGTCGCTTCGCTCGTAGAGCACATCGCGTCCTGACGCCATTCCTGGTCGCCGCCAGACACGCCCACCGCGCCTGGCCACGCCCCCCCCCGCCCAATTGGTATAAATTACGCGCCAAAGCGCCAGCGCTCATTGACAACTTGAAATACTACTGAGGCGGAAGCCGGTAGTCACTTGCTTTTAAAATTGTATTTTTGTGTATATTGTGTGATTTTAAAACCTTTTGCACTGTGTAAATACCTTGGCCCTACCTGTGCTTCAGCTCAGCGGCAGACAGCTTGTCGCTTCGCTCGTAGAGCACATCGCGTCCTGACGCCATTCCTGGTCGCCGCCAGACACGCCCACCGCGCCTGGCCACGCCCCCCCCGCCCAATTGGTATAAATTACGCGCCAAAGCGCCAGCGCTCATTGACAACTTGAAATACTACTGAGGCGGAAGCCGGTAGTCACTTGCTTTTAAAATTGTATTTTTGTGTATATTGTGTGATTTTAAAACCTTTTGCACTGTGTAAATACCTTGGCCCTACCTGTGCTTCAGCTCAGCGGCAGACAGCTTGTCGCTTCGCTCGTAGAGCACATCGCGTCCTGACGCCATTCCTGGTCGCCGCCAGACACGCCCACCGCGCCTGGCCACGCCCTCCCCCCCACGTACCGACACCGTCTATAAATCATGAGCCTCTGTCGGAAGCGCAGCGGACGAGCGCAGCGGGCGCGACGAATGCGCGCCGAAGGCGCGCATAAGGCAAGCTCGTCTGCGCTCGTCCGCGCCTCGGCAGTGATCGCAGCGATCCCCGATGCTCCTGCCCTCTCACCCACTACCAGCCTTCCGTATCTGACACGTGAGTCTCTACTCTTTCTTAGAGACTTTGCTCATGAAGGCCAACTCTCTTTCGCAGACACTGCCTTTCCTTTATATGATTTTGCTTGTAAAGGTCTATTGATGGGCGGCCTGCTGAATGTCAGGTCACTGCCTAAACACGCCAACGAAATCTCTCAGCTTATTGAGAATCACCACCTTGACGTATTGTTTATGACTGAGACCTGGACCCACTCCGATTGTAATATAGATCTAGAATGGGCATGTCCACAAGATTTTAAAATCTTGCATCTCCCTAGACCCAAGGGTCGGGGTGGTGGAGTTGGCATAATTTACAGAGCCTCCTGGTCCATAAAAACACTTGCCATGGACCCAGTGGCTGGTACGGAAATACTTGGTCTTTTGATCAACTGTCTCTCCGGAACAACCTTTACGGCTGTAATATGTTACCGCCCGCCAGGGGCTTTTAATTCCGCACAGCAGCAGTCGCTCCTTATGACCCTTACCAATATGGCCACTTCCCACAATAAGTTGATTGTTCTGGGTGATTTTAACCTCTGGCCCAACGGCAGTCTGGACTCTGCTCTAAACAATCTCTTACTCTCCTGCGAAGGCATGGGACTCTCTCAACTGGTCAGGAAACCCACACACTCGGCTGGAAATCAGCTTGACCTAATTTTTTCCTCCCCCAGTTAGTTTTCCTGAGCGACATCCTGCCTATGTGCTGGACCGACCATGCACTTATCAAATTTCACATAGCCAGCGGCAGAGCCAACAAACCGTCACTCAGTGCCGCACCTGACCATCTGTATAGAGATTGGAAAGCCTTAGATAAACGGAGACTGGCCGGCCCCGTATTCGAGGTGGAAGACAGCTTTTCCACCGCCCGGTCGGTGGAGGACAACTACATGTCCTTCTGCACTAAGATCACCAATACCTCAGAACGTCTCGTCCCTCTGAAAAAATGCAAACCAAGGAGAAGAGCAGCCGCCCCTTGGTTTAACGACTCACTGAGAGCCCTTAAGCTGGCCTGCAGACAATCAGAGAGAAAATGGAGGCAAGGTTATCTTGACTCCAACAAAACTCTCTGGAAAGACAACCTTCGGGCGTATAAAACTGCCATTGTCCAAGAAAAGGCCAATTACTACTGTTCTACTATTACCAACGCCACCAACAGTTCAAAAAGTATTTTTCAAATACTTAGAAACCTAACTCACCCAGACTGTGCCACATCGACGCAGCCTCCTACCCAAGCCCTTTGCGATAATCTGGCAACTTTTTTCATTAATAAAATCAATATCATTATTCAAAACTTGAAGACCCCCCCATTACTGGGAGATGCCAACACTCAGGGAGCCAGCACTGGCCCTTATGACGTGTCACCTCGCTCCTCCAGCTCTACGGCTAGACTGCGAGATTATCCTAAGATCTCTGAACCCGAGTTTGAAAAGCTGGCACTCGGAATCACCTCGGGTTCCCCGCTCGACCCTCTGCCTCCAAAAATTTGGAAAAGCTCTGGAACAGAACTTTTTGGCATCTTGCGCCAAATTTGTAACCAATCTCTACTATGTGGTTACGTTCCAACTCCATGGAAACAGGCGCTGGTCACTCCGCTCTTGAAGAAACCCTCTCTGAGCCCAGATTGTCTCTCTAACTATCGACCCATCTCCCTACTGCCTTTCCCTGTGAAGGTAGTGGAACGTTGGGTCAGTTCCTGCCTTTCCATTCATCTTGAGCAGAACAACCTTCTAGACGATCTACAGTTCGGTTTCCGCCCTGCCCACGGCACCGAAACCGCGGTTTTAACAGCCATGGAGGATCTTCGCATGCGTGCAGACAGGGGCCAGCCAGTAGTACTAATACTGCTGGACCTGTCTGCCGCATTCGATACGGTCAACCATAGGACGCTGTTGCTGAGACTCAGGGAAGCTGGTGTGGAAGGCACAGCTTTACTTTGGTTCCACTCTTACCTACAGGACAGGAGACAGGCTGTCTCCCTCCCCCCATTCCAATCCGCCTTCTCTTCGGTGCCACAGGGAGTTCCCCAGGGATCTTCCATTAGTCCCATCCTTTTTAATGTGTATCTTAAACCACTGATCACATTAATTAAGTCATTCGGGTTAAAAACAATTAATTACGCAGACGACACCCAGCTCATTCTCTCCTGGGAAGGAGAAGACTCTATCCCTCTGACCTCCTTTCATGAGTGTCTTAGAGAAACGGCTGGATGGCTCCATAGGAACTCCCTTCAATTTAACGCCTCCAAAACAGAGGTTCTGTTTTGTGCTGGCACTACTTTACCTCGCCAGTTCCCGAATGACTTCTGGCCTCCTGAGACAAGGGAGAAACCTAAACCTGTCTCCTCGGTCCGCAACCTGGGGGTCATGCTCAACAACAAATTGAGTATGGAAACCCAGGTGGCAAAAACAGTGGGGATCTGCACGGTTTTGTTACGCTCCCTGCGAAAAATCATGCCACTTCTCCCTGCACAAGCCCGGGCGTTGGTAGTCAGGTGTACGATTCTGAGTCGCCTTGACTACTGCAACGCCCTGCTCCTTGAATCCCCTGCTACGTTGCTGGACCGGCTGCAACAAATTCAATCAGCCGCGGCCAAGCTGGCTCTGGGCTGGTCGAGAAGGTCCTCGGCCACAGCGGCACTGGCCGAACTGCACTGGCTACCCCTAAAGCAGCGGGTGGCTTTCAAGTCCCTTTGCATCGTATTCAAGGCTCTGCATGGACTCGGGCCCAGGCCCCTGCAAGCCCTGTTTCTGTGGTATACTCCTACCAGAGATCTGCGATCATCCTCGGCCTATCTGGTAAGGGTGCCCAGATACAACAAAGCCAGAACTGGGGGTAGATCCTTCAGGGTCGCAGCTGCCAAATTGTGGAACAGCCTGCCCATTGACATACGCCAGATCCCTCACCTGCTTCCATTCAGGAAGTGCATTAAGACCTGGCTTTTCCCCTAGACCTCCCCGCCTTTACATACTTCGGTATCTTCTTCAGTAAAGTATTTCCAGCGCCAGGAAGCCTGCAAGGTATCAGCTGCGCTATATAAATAATTAAAATAAATAATAAAATAAATGTAGAGCGCTCTGATACCCATGGGTCAAGCTAGCGCTATATAAAACTTTATAAATGAAATAAATGTCTCCCCCCTGGAAGGTCCCACCCTCCCCACTCCCACCATGGCGTGAAAGGTAGGGGGGACGGACGACTTTGCTTCTGGGCCAGGCCGGCCCCTGGAGGCAGAGGGCCGGGGTGAGAATGCCCTTAGGGCAGGGCACAAGTCCTAAAAAAAGGAGTATTGGGACGCTGACGTCACAACAGGAAGTGATGTCACGAAAGGTGGCTTCCACCATCAGACTCATTGCCTCCCCTCGCTCACCCCTTAGATGCAATTGCATCAGAGAAGCCAGCGCGTGAGCAGCGTTCTGAAAGAGTTCCGATCTCGCCCCAGAGAGGCCTTTGAGTGAATGTGTGGCTCCATTTGCTCCAGTTATCGAGCTCCTGGTAAAATAAGTGGGGGGACGCCGTCCACCCGCGTGGTACCCAGACTCGAGCCCTGCCTTGGGGTCAGAATAACACTTGGCCCCCAGCCTCAGTTACTTTGACAGGGGAGTGCCAATAATACTACCAACACTTCGCAGTGGTCTGCCAGGACCGGGGAAGACAGTAAGTCCCTGTGGGCCGGTTTACATGGGCTCTGAAAAACCAGCCCGCAGATGACCATGAGGCACCGGTGCCCGACTGCCCGCCTTACCAAACCGACCCTGTGTAGAAACTCGCTCCTTTCCAAGTGTGCACCATCCTGCTGTCGCTTTATGGATACCTATGGAGAGCTCTGTTGGTCTGCGTCGATGCTGCCACACGACCCACTCTTAAATTCAAACACTGAGACCTCTAACCACCTCTAAGAATGCACCATACCTCGGGTCAGATGTATAGATGTAAATACCTCAGAACTGTGAATTAGAGTAGTTGGGCTTTACATTGGGGTGGCCTAACCTATATATTCTAGCGTAGAAATGCCTTTGACCGGGCAGTGCATAATGAAATGAATGAAAGGAGTTTTGTAGAGCGCGGCTGCTGCCCAAGAGCGTCCAAGCGCTGAGTAAAGATAACAGAACTCTGAGGGGAGGGGGGAGGGATCCAGGTGGGGGGCTAAATGCTGAAAAGATGTGTTTTCAGCTCTTTACGGAAGGATGAAAAGATAGGGTTAGACCTAAGTGAAAAGGGAAGGGAGTTCCATAATTTAGCAGCGTTAAGCGAGAAGGACCTACCTCATGCTCTGGACCTTTTTACTCT
This sequence comes from Lissotriton helveticus, assembly GCF_964261635.1. Classification (NCBI taxonomy): domain Eukaryota; kingdom Metazoa; phylum Chordata; class Amphibia; order Caudata; family Salamandridae; genus Lissotriton; species Lissotriton helveticus. The sequence continues at coordinate 418,987,192 of NC_136057.1, forward strand.
GGGAACTGCAGCAAGGAATGCGTTCTCTGAGCGAAGTGACTTACCGGGACAGTAGGGAGTCAGAAGAGTGTGGTTAATCTCAGGTCTGGCTCTGTGGAAGGCTTGGTGCGATATGCACAGAGTCTTAAATTTTATTCTATCCCTGACCGGGAGCCAGTGCAGTGACCTGATCCCTGGTTTAGCCGATTCTCTGCGTGGAATTTGGAGAAGCGTGCGAGCTGCACAATTCTGTGTGCGCTGAAGTTTCTGCAGCACGTAGTCAGGGGCTCCTAGGTAAAGGGCATTGTTGAAATCGAGTCGGGATTTAATGAGGCCCTGGATAACAATCTGTTTGGCTTCTAGGGGTAAAATAGGCAGAATCTTCCTTAGCATTCGGATAATCCCGAAGCACGTTGCTGCTGTTTTTGTTGCCTGCGTATTGAAGGTAAGGGTTTTGTCCAGCCAGATTCCCAGACTCTTGATGTCCTCCTTCGGGGATGGGGGCGGACCCAAACTGGAAGGCCATAGTTGGTCCATGGGAATGAGAGTAGGGGGGCCAAGGAGCATTATCTCGGTCTTATCACCATTGAGTTTTAATGAGGATGCTGTCATCCATCTCCTGATGTCCTCCATGCATGCTGCTAGGTTGATTTGGGGAAGCCTGCTGTTCTTCTGTGCCAAAGAGACCACCAGCTGAGTGTCGTCCGCATACGAGATGATCTTGACACCGTATTGTCGGACGACCTCAGCAAGCGGCCTCATGTACACATTGAACAGCGTGGGGCTTAGGGAGGAACCTTGGGGAACCCCACAATTTAAAGGCTTGCTAGTGGAGCAGGAGTCGCCATCAAAGACCCGGAAGGTCCTTCCGCTCAAAAAGGAGCCCAACCAGTCAAGAGCGTTTCCCCAGATCAGCTAGACGGGACAGCAGGGTTTTGTGGCACACCGTGTCAAACGCGGCGCTTAGGTCAAGGAGGATCACTGCCACTGACCCCCCCTTGATCTAGGATCCTCCTAGATTCCTCCGTTACGGCCAGAAGGGCAGTTTCTGTGCCGTGTTTTGGACTGAATCCTGTTTGGGTGGAGTCCAGTAGGGAGTTCTCCTCGAGGAAGTTGGTGAGGTGGAGATTAATGTGTTTCTCTAGAATTTTACTTGCCCAAGGTAACAGGGATATTGGACGGAAATTGTTGGGGTCCATAGGGTTGAGGTTGGGTTTTTTAAGCAGTGCCCTCACCATAGCCTGTTTCCAGGGGGGAGGAACCACTCCAGTTTGCATGGAGCTATTAAGTAGGTCCATGAGGGTAGGGAAAATGTCTTGATTAGCCATGTTCATCATCTGAGGGGACACTGGGTCAAGGGGGGAGCCTGATTTTATTTGGAGTGCGAGGGATTTGAGTGAATCCAGATCTAGTGGTGAGAATGTATTCATGGAGGCTCGCGGAGGGTGTGCTGTATCGCTTGGGGATAATAGCGTGGCAGTAATAGTTTCTGAGGTGGGGGCTGTGAAGGATGAGTATAGTTTATTGATTTTCTGAAAGAAGAAATCAGCCAACTCGTTGCATCGGGCTGTAGGGTTGTCGGTTGGAGCCATGGGAGGGGAGGTTTTGGAAAGACTTTTGACTATCAAATATATTTCTTTTGCCTTTACATCTGCTGGGGCTACATTGTGAAAGGAAAATGTGATACTGGCACATTGCTGCTTAAGTATGTGCAGCAGTTTCTTGGATGTACTTGTTTTGCATCAGAGTAGGCAATGACCCACTGAATTGCATCGGTGTAACATTCTACAACCCCTCCCCGTATTAACATTTATTGGTTGGTGCCAAAATACCTCTACCTCTCCCTCGTGTCTCTTTACTTTTGTAGCTGCAATCTTGTTTTTGGATTGGAAAGTGCAGCTATCTAATAGGGCCTGTTGTTTCCAGTAATAAATACAGTGGGGTTTGGGTCTGCCGATTTCGTTTTTTTAACACAAACTCGACAGCCTTTCGCCTAATTCCATTTGCTGTTTGGCTGTATCCTTCCGCCTAAAATGAAGTGTACGACATGGGGGACTTTTGTACATCGCCTTGCTCCTCTACCTGTTGTCCCGTTATCGTTTAAAACATGCTTAAATTCATAAATATGTGAAATATTTTAAATACATAAATATTTGAAAGCTACTCCATCAAGAGGCGACTCGTTTTTTTCTGCTTGGTCTAAGTTTAGCCACTAGAGGATGCTAGACACCATAAAATGTGTTTCGGATTTAACGCATGTCCAATTATAAACATTTCGAAGGTTTACATCCTGTGTAATTGCCACTTTTGAGAAATACCTCCGTGCCAGCGTTGAGGACGATGTTAAAGTTAAACAAATCCCTAAAAGCAAACGGAGATTAAAGAGTGTATCAGTGCATGGAAGACCGGCCATCCGCCACAGAGTCGAGAATCGGGCCGGACTGGGAACCAAAGGAGCCCTGTCAAATGTTGTGTGACCAGACCCCGTAAAGTGCACATGACACAAAGTGCAGGGCGCGAGCCTGACCACTACAAAGGGGGTTTTGGGAGGGGTTCTCCCGCCGCCCCCGTAAAATATTGGGGAAAATGGTGCATTCTACAGCACATTTGTCTTTATATATTGAATAGCGATTAGCTTTTAAAGCATAGTAAATGATGACCCTACTGTGCACCATGATTCCATAATCTTTGTTGGGGCTCTTCAATGATGCCCTCGCTATCACCCTCCAACAGTGCCTCTCATTTCTCCACTGCCCCTCTCCTACGTGTATTTTATTTGTTTTATAACTCCTCTTGTACCAATGTAGGGCGTGGGAGCACTTTCCATCACACGCAAACAGAGACAATGAATCATTCAATTGTAAATCAGTGTATACAAAATGTTATATAGACTACAAGGTGTAGGATTCACATGCTATCCATACTGGCAGGCACTTTATAAGAGTGCGTGGTCTGGAGAAGCAAACTCAGGATTCAGAAGACAACATAGTGGTTAGAGTTGACTTTAAGTATAATAATTTAATTCTACCCAAACAAACCTTTTTAGAAACTTCAGGATAATGAAAGACTGGGATAAAACCCATAACTTTCTAACCTTTACCATGCATTTTGCATGCAGCTCTTTGATAGAAGTTCATAGCTCACTGTGCTAGGTTACGATTGAAACTTATAAACTACACAGTAACAAAATAATCTGTGACAAAAGCAGTAACCCACTGAGCTATGCACATACAATGCAATAATATGTATGGCACACTTTCTTTGCAGCAGGCATATTAACCTTCTGCGCTACCTTAGGTGAGTCACACCTGCCACTAGGCAAAACTCCCAACTTTCTCCAGCAGGTATGTTAATCACCAGCGGGAACTTAACATTTATTGTTGCCCGAAAACGTCTCACTATACAAGAAACTCTGCAGTGCTTTTAAAACTGCTGCAAAGCTGCCCCCACCTCCCCCCCACTAACAAAACAACCCTCCCCCTTCCAGCCTCCCGGGGAAACACCGATGCCTGGTACGGCAGCCTGGCCTTGCGGAGTATCCGGTTCCAACGTAAACACAGATAAGTGGTGCACGGAGTAGCATCACAACTACCCCGAAGATCAAAAGTAGAAAGTTACCTACTACATAGAGTGCTGCTCTTCATGTTCTCTCGGCTGAGACCTTTGAAACCAGCACTACTTGCTGTAGCCGTTAGTCCCTCCTTGACTGCTACAATATCATTTCATTACCATGGAGGTAGCTGTACCAGAAACGGAATCTGCTACACACCCAGCTCATGCACATAAGAATGGCCCAAAGCGCCAGATTTGCATGTGTCTGATAAGCATGCAAACAGTTCCCTGCTTGGAGTTCCTTCTGTCTGGTGTCAGCCCAGCGTCCACACAGGTTTTGGGTGCCTTTCAATGCTGCACAGATGTATTGCCCACTGGCTGTACAGCTACTACCTTGTTACATGACTCTTTCTACCACCTCATTTTGGATGGTCTTCTCCTGCTGCGCTCAATGCTTCTTGCACCACCATCATAATCATCATCATCGTCTAGAAGTCAACACATTGGGTACCACTCACTCTTGGTGTCTTTTCTCCACAAGTCTACACCCCTCGATGCTGGCCTACTGAAGTGCCACTCTGCGAATGGCTGCGCCATGAATGTTCATAACCTCATCAGTCTGTCCCAATTGCAGATACGTATTTGGCAGAAACATGGATCGCTTATTCGTTTTACACGCCGCAAATTTTTCCTGACAGAATCCTGGTTTCTTTGGTAATGGTGAAGGCCAGTGGAGACTGTGAAGTAGGGGAATGGGAGATACACAGCTTGAGGAACACAAATGCTGAATTACAGGCCTGGTTGAAATTGTGGTGCAATGCAGCATGGCTCTATGGTGTTGTCTGTTCCAATTGGTGTTATTCCAAGTGCCACTAGTTCATTTTCGGATTCAGAAAGATTCCATGTTATACAGTTCTAATCGGAAACTCTAGACATCAAAAGCCTTCCTAGTCATTTATCATTCGAGTCAATAACCAGCCATTTTTTTAATCTTTTGTATGTACATTGACATTAGGTGGGCCTTCACTGCATAAGAGTTGTCCCACTAGAGAAAATCTTAAGCATTGTTCGAGCACAAGCATCACATCTCTTCCTGATTGACATGGTCTGCGGAGCTTGAGTCTACTGAAGTGGCATTTACCCACTGGCAGTCCCGTCATTTGCAGTGGAGGTGGCTGGTCTCCTTGGCTTGTCACTCCACACTGGTGCTATTTGTATGGTGCACCTTCCATGATTAGTCAAGGGCAGGGATGGATCAACATGTGCTGTCTCAATGCTCTATTAGCGGCTACAACTTGTTGAAGTTCCTTGTGAGGTTCCCTTCCGATGTAGTGCTACCAGGGTAGTAGTAGTTAATCCCTGAAACAGGATACCACATCCGACAGTTGATCACTGCAATGTTTGAATGTGGTAACTGTTAGAAAGGCGACCCCGGGGGAGGCAGAAGATGTCTGACTGACCACCCCTAGGTCCACCTCTCCTTCGAGAAGTAACCGAGCGTTACCGAGAGGCCTCCTGGGTGAGGGTCCTCTCCTAGGATCGTACAGCAGAGTAATCACGACACTACAAACGGACACCACACAGGAGGTCAAATTCTTAAGCTTTTATAGATAATAAAGGTTGCTGGTTCTTGGCAGTATATACAGGCAGATCGAGGGATCCGTAAAGTCTCGTAAAGGGGGGTAAGGTAGCGGGACAGTCTCAACCGGGGTGGAAGAAGGGATACCCTACGCACAGCTCTCAATCCTCGAGCTGGGGGGTTCCGAGAGGTCGGGCCGCGGCAGCGCCAGCAGGCTCTCAAGATGGTCTCAGCGAGGTAGGCCGTGGCAGCGCCAGCAGGCTCTCAAGATGGTCTCAGCGAGGTAGGCCGCGGCAGTGCCAGCAGGCTCTCAAGATGGTCTCAGCGAGGTAGGCCGCGGCAGCGCCAGCAGGCTCTCAAGATGGTCTCAGCGAGGTAGGCCGCGGCAGCGCCAGCAGGCTCTCAAGATGGCTTCGGGTTACAGGAAGGATGAGTTCGTCTGGTGTCGGCCGTGACAGCGTCAGCAGGGCTTCCAGTCCAGGATACAACTGGGGTCCTGCTCCGGGGCTGGCCCAGATATAGGGCTGGAGTCCTTTGATGTCCGGACCCTCGCGCCTGGGGGCCGGAGGGGCCGGGATGATGGTGTCCAGCCACCCAGCAGGGGGGTGGAGCCAGCGCCCAGGGAGGCCGGAGGGCGATCGATACCAGGCGTCCGGGGACGGCTGGGGACCATCGAAACTCCCCTTTCCTCCGGGATCCGTCGAGTGGCCACTCGACCACCTGGGTGGATCCTGGCGCCTCAATGTCGGGGCTTCGCTGGAGCCGGGGCTAGGCAGAGGCCACATGCCACTGACGTGGAGGTTCCAAGATGGCGTCGGGGAAAGCCTCGTGTTCGGGCGTGATGGGCCTGGGATGGAGCTAGGCCGGTAGTGTTGATCCGGGATGGTAACCGGACCGGCAATGGTGGTCGTGCAGGGTCGGGCTGGAGGGGCTGCCCGAGGCTGAGTGGAGGGCTGATGTCGTCTGGGGCCCGCCGCGCGGGAGAGGTAGGACCACGCCATGAGGCCGGGTCCAACAGTAACCTTCTTGCTATTGACTACTGTGAATTGAGCGTGGTTAAATGTTGCTATTGGTGGCTCTCAAACCAGCTCTTCACTTTAGGGAACATTTTGGAGTTTAATGTAGTGCTTATATTTTGATTTGTTGTAGACTTCACATTTTTTGCCTGCAAGAATCTTCTTTGTGAGCACTGTTAAAACTGAAATGAAGAAGTCTTCAAATAATGTAGCCGTCAATCATGGGGAATCTCCAGTATAATTTTATTGTGTTTCCGCTGCAGCAGTGGAGTCTCTGAGCATTCACCAGAGAGTCCGCTTCAGCTATCAAACTACTCTGCTTATATACATTTGCAGTTACATAGGAAATAGGGGAAAACAATGATCTCAACAAAACATCATCCCACAACACAAAGGTCCTTGAGAAATGTCGCTAGGCAAGAGGATTTCAGACAGTTTGCCATTTATCATTAACAACAGTTCATTGGTTTCCTTCCTTTCTCACGATGTCTGGTTACACTTTAAATAAACCATTATTCACTAACCTTGACAACATAATGTCAGGTATTCACAGGTAGCCAGCATCTTGCCACCGGGGAATCAGGCTGGTGGCCTTTGCCTACAAACCTGCAGTTTTCGTGGCACCTTCTTTTGCATTCCATGCTCACATCCACATCTTGAGCGCTTGCAGCCATGTGGCCTCCTGCGCACACTTTCAGTTCTTCATGTTCTAGGGTATGTAGGGTAAAGAGCTCGACACCTAAGGTCACCTTTTTGGCAGAACATTAGGGGATCTCTCTACCTCCAAGCATGGTGTTTTATGCTTAAATTGACCTTTGGCTCAAATTTTGCTCTGCCCTTTGGAAGGGGGTCTGAATACTGGTGAGTCATCCTCAACTGCTGAATAGTCCACAACAACAGTGAGTCATCCTCAGCTGCAGAGTCATCCACAACCACATGAGGCAGCCTGCTAAGATCTCACGAGACCTCAAAATCTCGGTGGCCATTTTCAAAACTCTGAACTATAAGTAGCGTGGCTCCCAGTCATTTGATTTTTGGCATCAATGAATTCAGACTTGATGCAGCTCCTGCCCAGCCTCCGAATTCCGATCACACTTCTCTATCTAGGTACAATAAGTACTCTATTTAGAGCTCTCCCCCGCTTCCATATTAGTCCAGCTACTGCAGTGCTCCTTGATAGAGGCTTTGTTGCCCTCTTTAGGCATCTGGGTGCGAACCTGGATAAAGGAAAGCTTAGTACCCCCCACCGCCGGTGAAAACTCTGCGCATTCAAGCTGCTAAGCATTCTAAAAACAGCTCCTGTAGGGTTATTTAGCTGCGCAGCTAACTTTGTTGATTATTGTGTGTATTGTGTTCTCTTTTAATCTCCCTAGGAAATCTTTATTTCTGTGCACTCTGGTGTGCTATTGTGTGAGGAGAAACATAAAACATCGGTGTGCACTTACTTGATCAGCATACTAGTAGAAATCACACATCTACTAGATATGAAGGTTGATACTCTACATGGGTTATGTGTTGGGGATATATAATATTGAGCTGTGACAAGTAATTTATGTATGTACTCTTGTGATATTCTTGTTTGTGTACTTCATTGTGAGGTCCTAGTGTGTTGCCCCTTCTCCAGTGTGCTTGATTAGTAGGTGCAATATCTTGTTTCTCCCCTTTAGGAAACGCTAAGTACCCTTTAGGTAGCATCTGTCAGTTTTCATTTTGGGGGATACCTGTCCTGCTTTTCCTTATGATTACTCATTCTGCCGGTCCAAGTTGGATCTCTGGAGGAAAGTGGATCATCACGTTTATTTTGGTAAATTGCTTAGCTTTTTATTTTGGCATATTAGTTTGTTGTTTATTCCCAAGCCTCTTTCCCTTGTGTTCATCCAACACCATGGTGTGTTTCTTCTACAGGTGGTGGTGTGGTGGATTCAGGGAAGAGACAGTGCATACTTCACCCGTTGGTCTTGGACCTCGTGGATGATGACGTAGAACTTCAAATCTCTCTGACACAATGGGGTGTTTGTAGTATTTATATCTAGGTCCCCTGGGTTTCTGGTATTTGTCTTTTTGACATTTCTTTCTGTATTTATCCATATTTATGTTTTGCTATTTATGTATTTATCCATATTTATTTTGGTATTTGTGAAAACAATGAAGATATAGGTAGTATATTTCCACATTTATTTAATAATAATAATAATAATAAAGAGTTTTATAAAGCGCGAACAGTTGCCTCACAAGGAGGTATCCCGGCGCTATAAGAACAGAACGGCCGTAGAAGTCATGTGGCATGCTTAACGTTGTGGAGTGAAAAGCCAGGTTTTCAGCAGTCGTTTAAAACAGGCTTCTGAGGGGGCCTGTTGGAGAGCGGAAGGAAGAGAGTTCCATAGCCCCGCCACATTGGCCGAGAACGTTCTTCCGCCCAGCCGTGCCCTTCGCACTCGTGGGATCACAATCTTCACCTGCCCGTTGGAGCGGAGGGACCGAGACTGGTGATACCTGGGGAGTCTAACTTTCAGGTAGTTAGGGCAAGTGCCAAACAGGGGCCTAAAGGCCAGCGTCAGGGTTTTGAACTTAACCCGGCTGGCCACTGGGAGCCAGTGCATTGCCCGTAGATGCGGAGAGACAGAGTGTTTGAAAGGAATACACCTCAGCAGTCTCGCAGCCGCATTCTGTACCGTCTGAAGGCGCTGGATTAGATACCGTGGGAGGCCGAGATAGAGTCCGTTTGCGTAGTCCAGCCTCGAAGTTATTGTAGCATGGACCACCATTTTACGGCACTCTACTGGTAGTAGTCTCAAGATCTTGCGTAGATTTCTCAACTTGGTGAGACAGCAACCAGCAACCTGCTGAATATGGGAAGCGAAGGAGAGATTGCTATCCCATCGGACTCCCAAATTTTTCGCGCTCTGGCTCGGTGACGGAGGTGTTCCCATTTCCACCGGCCACCAAAGTTCTGCAGGGGGGGGCAACCCCTTGCCAAAGAAGATAACCTCCGTCTTCTCAGTATTCAGTTTAAGTTTATTGGCGTTCATCCATCTGGCCACATCTCGGAGGCATCCCTTAAAAGTCGCAAAGGCCTCTTCCGACACCTCCGAGTATGGAAACACCAGCTGGGTGTCATCAGCATATGAGATTGCTTTGACCCCCCAGTTTGAAATAAGTGTGAACAGAGGAGCCAAATAAACATTAAATAGTAGCGGGCTTAGTGCCGACCCCTGGGGAACACCACATTTCAACTTGGAGGGTTTTGAGACAATCTGATCTAATACCACCTTCTGTGTTCTTAGTGATAGGTACGACTGAATCCAGCTCAATGCTTGATCTTTTATCCCTATCTCAGCCAGCCGCTGGATGAGCCTAACATGATCTACCGTATCAAAGGCGGCCGATAGATCCGATAAATCTGCACTTGTGCTTGAATGCCTGACAGATTTTAGTGATATGAACCACCCACAGATGATACATCAAGGCACTTATATAAAAAAATGCTAATTTCAGTATCCACTTTGTGCATATCTACTGGTGTTTAAGCCTTTTTACTGAAATGTATTTTTTTTTTAACCTCTTACCTGTCAATCTGCACAGCTATTGGCCTGGCAGTCACAAGTGGCAGCATGTAGAATCACTTCTATAAAAATAATTTCTGTTTTTATCCACATTTAAGAATAAATACAGACAGGAAAATAAATGGTTTTCGGTCTGCATTTATCTGAAAAAATCAGTAAAAACCGAAAACAGGAAGCCTTATTTATAACGGATGTTATGAGAACATCTGTACAGCATAATGTTCCTTACTGGCTCCCAGGCCCGAAGGAAAACAGTGGTAGCTTTTCCTTAGGCACATAATTCAACTAACCTTTCCATGAACCTGTCGAATAGTTGTTCTCACAGCACGACAGGAGTCATCCCATTTATTCAGGTACCTTTCTTCATCTTCTGGTTACAGCATGTTATAACACGTCCTGTCCCCTGCCCAGTTCCTGGCTCTCTGCCGTCCCCCACTCCTTGACCGGAAGTGGTGTCCGGTTCATTGCCCCCTCCCACAAGTCGGGTCCAGGGTCCTAGTGCCCTGCCCCCAGGTCACGACATCTCCCCCTTTGTTGCAGAAAAGACAGAGAGATTGTTGAGAGAGAGAAAGAGAGAGAGAGAGAACAAACATTGGTCCCCCTCACATTTCTTCAATCAGTCTCTTTGGTCTTTTGCACTCTCTTCTCTGCCGTGTGTCTCCGTTGTCCATCTGTGCGTCCTCATCCTGTCTCATGCCTGTGTCTCCTGTTGCGATCGCTCCTCAGTCTTTATCAACTATCTTGAGTTCCTTGAAGTGTGAGCTGTTTCGCGTGATATGGTAATGTCCTGCTGATGCTGTTTTCAAGGGCCCTTTCACCTCCGTTACCGTCAACGGCTCCTTTGAGAACTGGCTGTCCAATTTCCTCAGCTGCCGCTGCCGCACCACCACTGTGTCCCCTTGCTTTAGTTGTGCCTGAGTGGTGTGTCTCCTTGCATCTGCACAGGTCTTCAATTTCTCCTTTGCCTCTTGATCTTTGGTGGCAATGCTGCTTTGCCCTGGCTGTGCTGCTGCTTCCAGCTGCGGTAGCCTGGTCCTGCTTGATCTGCCCAGCACTAGCTCGACGGCACACCATCCTGTGGAGCTGTGGGGGGTATTTGGATAGTCCCTTAGTACTTGGCACAGAGCCTGCCCTATTGAGATCTGCACCAGTTCTGCTCTTTGGACAGCCTTCTTAATGTTCCCCATGGATCTTTCCACCATGCCATTTGCTTGTGGCCAAGGGCGTTATTTTCCTGTGATGGATCCCTAGATAGTCCATACATTTTCTGAATTCTTCCCCTGAGAAGGGTGGACCATTGTCCATCTTTAGTGTTTGCGGAGAGCCCCACGCCGCAAAGACATTGTCCATAGTTGGCATCGTTGCGCTTGCTGATGGCGCACAATGGGAAATCTGGAGAATTCATCAATTATCACGAGCAGGTAGTTTCCTGTTTCCAGGGGCCCGTAGAAGTCTGCTGCCAGTTCTGTCCACACTGCCCGCGGAGCTCTGACATTTGTAGTGGTTCCGGTTTTGCTGGTTGTCCCTCACTTGGCAGACGTGGCAGTTTGTGACTGTGGCCTCTACCATGTTGTCCAACCCCGGGAACCACACTTTTTCCCGTCGCAGTTTCTTCGTCGCTACCATGCCTCTGTGTGATTCGTGAGCCAAGTTCACAGTCTGTCTCCGCAGCGCTCTTGGCATCACTATTCTTGTTCCTCTCATTAGTATTCCATTTTTGGTCTCTGATAGCTCTTCATGAATCTTTTTAAATGCCAGCATTCCCTCTTTGATCACTCCGTTTTCCATGATGTTGTTGTGGTTGACATGCCTCCATCTCTGTTGTCTTGTTACCATTTTGACCGCCTGCATTGTGTCGTCCCTCTGTTTCCAGCTCCAACTCCGCCAGTGTTATATATGCCGGAGTACTTTGTTTTAGTACAAAGGTCAGGTACTCCTCCGCTATTGATGTTGCCTCAGGTGCCAGTGGCAATGGGTGCCGCGACATGTAGTCTGCCGGGTTGTGCTCTTTCCCTGGCTTGTGCACGATCTTGAAGTTGTAGTCCATTAGCCGTATGCCTCATCTCTCTATTCTAGGTGGCATTTTTGCGTTGGGGTTTCCATAGATCTTTACTTGGGCCTGATGATCCGTTATGATGGTGAATGGTTTCCCATATATGAACATGTGATAGTGCTCACACGTCCATAGTACTGTGAGCCTTTCCTTTTCCGGCTGCGAGTATACCCTCTCAACGTCGTACAGGCTTTTGCTTGTGTATGCCACTATGTGTCTTGGCGACTTTTTGCCTGGCCTATGCTGTGCCAAGATCGCTCCTAGCCCCACTGGGCTGGCATCCACCATCAGTTCTGTGCATAGCAGAGGATCAAAGTACGCAAGGTGGTCTACCGCCATCACTGCATGTCTGATGGCCTCGAATGCTTTGTTGCAGTCTTCTGTCCACATGAATGCCTGGCCCTGTTTCGTCAGTTTTCTCAGCGGGCTGCTTACCGTGGTAAAGTCTTTTATGTATCTCGTGCAGTAGCTGATAAGCCCAAGGAATGACCTCACTTCTGCAACTTCGCTCAGGGGTTTTGCTTTTTCTAGCGTTTCCACTTTGCTACTATCTGGTCGCATCCCTTTTTTTAAAAGATGTGCCCGAAGAACACCAGTTTGTCTCTCCCTATTTCACACTTGTCTTCATTCAGCGTGAGACCTGCTTGTTCCAGCTGGGAGCATATGTCTCGCAATGCTTTGTCATGCTCGTCATCTGATCGGCCAAATACCAGAATGTCATCACTGTATTTGAGGCTGTTCTTTACCGTATCACACAAAAATGCACGAATGTGGTCACGGTCATGTGTATATGGTAAATGAGTAAGACACCCTCTCTCATCACCTATGTGATGTCATCCAGCTGACTGGGGGAGACATCCCTTAAGGATAAGAACCCTCACTCTGTTCTTTACCGGCCTTATCACTTGGCGTATTGTCTCTTGAAATATTTCCGCTGCCGATGAGATGGCAAAACTCAGTCGTTTGTAGCGAAAGAGACCCATGTGCGTGGAAAATGTTGTGATATATCTCAACTGAGGGTCACGCTCTAGCTGATGATATCCTTTGCACAGGTCCAGTTTTGAGAATCAGCATGTGTTAAGTTAGGCAGCTGATCATGTCGTTGAGGTGTGGTCCATTGTGTCCTTCACGTTCAATTGCTGTGTTTGGTATCCTCATATCGACACAGATGCAAATTTTTGATGTGTTCTTCTTTGGCACTGCCACTATTGGCGACACCCATGGTGTCAGTCCCACTGCCGGCTCTATGATGTCCTAGCTTAGCAACGCTTGTATTTCCTCCTCCACTTACGGCTGCACGTGTATCGGCACTTGCCTGTGATGTTGAGCCACTGGTCTTACTGCTTCATCGATGTGCAGTGTTATTTGCCGTCCCTTTAGCTTCCCTAATCCATGTAGAATTTCTGGATATTCTCGCAGGATGTTCTTCTTCTCTGACATGTGGTTTGTCATTGCTAGGGGGCCCATTACCTGCGCTGTGACTTTACTCAATAGGCATGGTGCTGGAATGTCACCCTTTAGTACATGTATCTCTTCCTTGCTTGTTTGGTATTTGTACATCAGTGTCTCTGGAAATCTTCCCATGTTGGTTACTGGTTTTCTTGATCCCCACGTGAATACATCAACTCTGGATAGCGCTAGTGCTGGCTTCATCTTCATTTTTTTCATATTCGGATACACACATGATGTTGCATGTAGTGCCGCTGTCTAGCATGAAACGTGTTTTGTGATGCCCCCCATCTATGGTCACGGCCTCAGTCTTTTTTTACTTGATGCTTCTCCATTTGGTGGATGCTCTCTCGCCCTTTGTCTTCTTCCGCAGCCACAGCATCGGACATCAAGTATAGTCGTTCCACGTTCTCTTGCACCACTTCTCCCTCAGATTCAGCCGATGAGCTGCGGTTTTTCGTTTCCACGTGCCTGGCATATGTTTGTCATCATTCACGGTCTTCCAGGTCTTCCTCTCTCGCTTCTGAATTGGGTGCCTAGACATGCGCTTGCGAAGTGGTTGCTCCTGTTGCATTTTCTGCATGTCTGACACATTGCCGGGCACGCCCCAGTGTGTGGGAATTCCAGTCCGCATCTGTAACATGTTTTTTCTTGTTGTCTTCTTGTCGGTTGCTCATTGTTCTCCTTCTTCCAGGTGTTTGTGCGGTTGCTTCTGATCATGCGGTTTGCTTGTTCCAATCGCCTCTCCTTGCCCAGCTCCATCTGCTTTGATTGCGCCCTCGCCCTCGCTTCTGCCCTAGCCATCATTAGAATTTTCTCCAGCGAGGTCGGTTCTTTCAGAATTCGTGTGCGAAATTCCATAGACCGACATCCCTCAATGATGCGCAGGCGAATCACTTGTTCGTTGTCGAACTTGTCAAATTCGCAGTGTGTGACCAGTTTGCGCAGTCTTGTCGCAAAGTCAGGGATTCGTCTGTGTGCTGAAATGCAATTGCGAAGGTGTATCTCTCAAAGTTAATGTTTCTTTGTGGATCAAATTTGTCTGAGAGGCACTTTATTAGCCCTTTGTAAGTTGTTGTTTGCTCATCTGGGAATGTCACTAGTAGGTCGTCTACTTCGTCACCTACAAGGTTTAAGAATAGATCCAGCTGCTTGGCGTCTGTTACGTCCGTGGCGCACATGTATCGTTCGAATTTGCGAACCCATCGCTCCCATCTGATGCCTACTTGTGGTTCAGATAGGTTGAATGGAAGGGGTCTGAGGTACTGAGCGTTCTGCTTCTTACTCCCTTGTTCAGTCATTTTTGTTTTGTCTCTTCCTTCTCTTTACTTCTTTTTGTTTTTCTACGTTTTCTTTCTTTTATTCTTCTTCTTTTGTTTTTATTTTGCTCTATTTCAACTATTTCCTGTGTCTTCGTTCAGCTTTGCTCCTACTGTTTCCTTGTTTCCTGTGTTTCTTTCCTTTATTTCCTTTATTCTCCCTTTTTTTTTCTTTATGCTTTGTTTCTCCTTTAAATTTGGTTATTTTCTTTATTTTGTCTCTTTGTTTGTCTGTTCACATTCCTTCTTCTTTGGCCTTTATTTGCTCCTTTTTTCACCTTTGTCCATGTATTTCTATTTTCCCTGACCTTAAAATGGCCGCCGGGCCTTTCTTCCTCTCTATTGGCTGAAATTGCCTGGTTCCAAAATGGCCGCCCAAATCTTGCGAGATCGCAGGACCTTTCTACTTGCCGCCTGACGTAAAAATGGCCGCCGGGGCTTCCGCACTGCTGATTAGCCGCTTTGCCTGGTCCCAAAATGGCTGCCCAAGTCGTGCATGATCTCGCGCGAGACTTCTTTCCAGTCCCTCGTGCGCGCTTGCTCCTTAGGACGTCGGGGCGTCTTACTGGCTTTCTGTTGCGGCCGGATCAGTTCTTCTTGTTTTCTCGCGCTGGTCCTGTTGCGGCTGGGGTGGGCTCCAGCGTCGTGACTCTGTTATGTCACTCGGACCAGGGTCGGCTCCTGGCTCCGTAGCTCTTCACTTTTTCGGGGCACTGGACACACGTGTAGTTCGTCACCTCATCGCCAGTTGTCATATCGTGGTTCTCACAGCATAACAGGAGTCATCCCATTTATTCAGGTATCTTTATTCATCTTCTGGTTACAACATGTCATAACACGTCCTGTCCCCTTCCCAGTTTCTGGCTCTCTACCGTCCCCCACTCCTTGACCGGAAGTGGCGTCCGGTTCATTGCCCCCTCCCACCAGTCGGGTCCAGGGTCCCTAGTGCCCTGTGCCCAGGTCACAACATCACCGAGCTGCATTCAGCTAAGTTAGATAAACATGTTTATCACAGGAATAAGTTCATGTAAAGGATACAAAAGAGAAAAACAGTAATATTAAAAAAGAGGAGCTCTCTCGGCACTATACAAGTCTCATTTTTTCGTCCGATCTAAAGTGATCAAATGGTCCAGCCCTTCTTTCCACGTCTGTCCCAGACTGCTGAAAATGCCATGATAAGTGATACTGTGGCGCAAAGATACGTGGTTGAGCCCTTCTTTGTCTTGCTGTTGGGCATCCTATTTCTTTTTAATTTTAAATTTTATTTTTTTAATTTTGTTTATGTTGTGCCCATATTGCTTACTTGTACTCTTGCAGGTTTTGAGTTAGGTAGGGTTTAATCCCTGACGGCATTCTACTTTGGGTCCCTGTAGGTGCACTGCCATTTACACCAATTGTTATTTACTACTTACTGTATTTTCTTTGATTAGGTTTCTTAAATTTTGCAGGGTCAGTTACATGGCCTCTGTTTTCTATTTACTTCTTTCTAAGTCGTTTTTTGTGTCCAGTACTATTTAACCATTGACTCTCATACACAAGACTTACTACAAAATGCCAATGTACCGGGCTGAAGTTAACCTCATCCATGCTCATGACGGGCCCAGCTCATCATGAGTCGCAGTAGAGCTGTGCTCATGACGAGCTGGGCTCGTCATAACTGCCGTGTTACACCCATGCACGATTGATTCCCCGCCTGTGCGGGAGAATTAATCAGTGGGCGGAGTCGTGACGAGCCCAGCTCGTCATGAGCACAGCTCTACGATGACTCATGACGAGCTGGGCTCGTCACGGGCACCGCGGCGCCGAAGCCCCCCCGCCCCCAGCGCCGTGGGGGAATTACCCCCCGCAGCGAAGGGGTTAACACTATTAGGACTGCCTGGATGTAAGATGCCCGCCATGTCTTTTCGTAGTATCACTCTTATCTTGCAATACCTATAATGGAGCATGATGTGCTATGATTTCAACTGAGCACTAAAAGGTCTGATTTACGTATCATCACTCCTCCCTCACTTTAATTTTGTCTTGCGAGACTTTGCTGTACATGTGTTTCAGCTTCATTGATGACTGTGTAGTGGTTTATTATGGCATATAACTAGGTTATGCAGCTCTCATCTACCACAGGCTGCCAGCACTCGCCCCTCATACCTTGTGGGGACTTCCTGATAACTGCAGAACTACCACCACAATCTTTGTCTGCGCTTGTACTGGACAGCTGAGCCAAATATAAAGAAAGGGTGGTGCATAACTTCACACATCACACCAGGATCGGAGATTGTGGAAAGGCACACAGACACCTGCTCAGCTGCACACATCAGCATCAGCGAGCAGCAGCACTAGTTTTCTTTCGTCACCAGTTGTTGAGTTCTTGCTCAGGAACTACTCAGGTAAAATGCTATGCTGACTACTACTAAGTTATTGGAAATGTTTTATTTCATGTATTTCCTTCTTAGCAATGTTAAAACGTTTTTATAAAGCCCATGGCTGCCCAAGGGCTTCCTAGCGCTAAGAAATCGAGCTGCAGAGAGGGAATATGTTTGTAAAGTTACTAAGGAAATAGCCAAGTCTTCACATTTACCCTGAATCTGGATTCCCTTTCTAGCAGTCTTAATTCGCGGTGCAAGGCTTTCCAAAGCTTAGCTACCAGATGTAAAAAGGATCTGCCGCCCATCTTGCTCTCTTAATTCTTGTGGTTCTGAGAAGGTGTTCTTGGGATGATCCTAGACTTCTATTAGGGACATATGGTTCAACCTGGCCTCTGATTTCAGGGAGGCCTCTGTTGTTTAATGCTTTATGTGTCAAGCACAGAGCCTTACATTTGTTCCCCACATTAATTGGAAGCCAATGAAGCTGTTTCAGATGCTCCCTTACTGATTCATAACTTGGAATTTTGCACAGAAGCCTAGCTGCCATGTTCTGCACTATTTGAAGTTGTTTGATGATGTACTTTGGAGAACTCAGATAAAGGGAATTACCATAGTCCAGGCAGGAAACCACCATGGATTTGATTCCTGTTTTCCTGAAATACTGTAGGACCATTCCGAGGACCTTCTGGATCATCCTGAGTAATCCAAAACAAGTGCCAGCCAGCTTTTTTGCTTATTCTTCCATTATCAATTCTTTATCCATCCATATTCCCAGATTTTTAATGGAAGAGTTGGGGACCGAAGGGCTCCCCATACAGTTTGGCCAGCAAAGCAGAGACCTGAGGACAGCGTCAACTCAGTCTTGTCGCCATTCAGTTGCAAGCATCTGTTAGTCATCCATTTAACCACGTTTTCCAAACAGAGCGCCAATTGTTGCCATTCAATATTTACTCCATTGTCAAAGTAGACCACAAGCTGTGTATCGTCTGCATAGGAAACCATGGATAGGCCAAACTCCTGGACAAGATCTCCCAGTGGCCACATGTAAACATTAAATAAAGTAGGACTGAGCGATGAACCTTGTGGCACACCACATATTGATGGCATACTGTCAGAGAAACAATCTGATTCCAAGACTTGAAAGGATCTGTCTTTTAAAAAAAGACAAAAACCAGTCCAGGGCGTTATCCTGGATCCCCACCTCCCTAAATCTGTTTAATAAAATGACGTGATCTACTGTATCAAACGCAGCAATCAAATCCAGGAGCAAGACTGCATCTGAGCCACCTTGGTTTAATGTGCTTTTAAGCTCCTCATTAACTGCCAGAAGGGCGGATTCAGTGCTATGCTGAGCGCGAAAGCCCATCTGTATGGGATCAAGGCAATGATTTACATACTGCTCTAGGAGTTTTCCTACGAAGGTTAAACACGAGATAGGACGGGAGTTAATGGGTAGTGATGGACCTACATGTGGTTTTTTTGAGCAGCGGTCTAATAATTGCATGTTTCCAGATTTTTGGGACACTTCCCGAGTCTAATGAGCAATTGAGAATTTCACCTGTCAAAGGGAGAATAGCCTCAATGCCTTTAGATAAAACATGAGGGGTTGTTGGATCTAAAGGAGATCCCGATTTGGTTGTATTCAAAAGGGCCCGTGCTATAGCTTCATTCATAGGTGTGAACTAAGTTAAAACAGGAAGGTTAGGAGTCACCAGAAAGTCTGTCGCTTGACTTGGGTCTGTCCCTGTACCCCCTTGGAATCCGTAATAGATACCTGAAACCTTTTTTGGAAAAAGAATGCTTACTCATTGCATCTTTTCTTGGAGGATTGTGAAGGGATATTACCCCGGTTTGGGGTTGTCAATGCTTTGACAACTCTTAAAAAGTTCTTTAGGGGAATTTGATGCCTGATTTATCTTTTCCTCAAAATATTGGGCTGAGCGTTTTTCATTTCATTGTGGTGCAACCTAATGGTCGATTTTATATTTTCCTTTTAAAGATGGATCATAATCCTCCCCCCAGTTTCTTTCCAGCTTCTTGCAGTCCTTCCTTGGGGAAACTAGATGGGTGTTGAACCAGGGGGTTCTTTTTGTATTCATTTCAGACTGTTGCAGATTTGGGATACATTCAGCTAGTGACTGAGTGATCCAGTTTGCCCACTGAGTGTAGACCTCATCCAGATTACCTATTAAATTTGGAGAGTAGGTTTCCAGCATTTTCATCTATACTTCGGGAAAAGTTTAGACCAATTCTACACTTGATTAGAGGGAATATTTTGGATGTCTTTGGGTGGATATATTAGTCGACGTAAAAGGAATAAAATGGTGGTCCGACCACGGCACGACAGGCTGGGGCGGAGACTTGAATCTTACGGTCATTAGAGAATATGGGATCAAGTATGTTCTCTTTCACGTGGGTAGGGGCGTATACATGTTGTGTTATTGTACCACCTCTAATTCCTGCGACAACCTATTAATATTTAATATACGAAATATTGAATTTGTCAAGATGTATATTAAGGTCGCCCCAGATGGTGATGTGCTTTTTTCTCACTGCTAGACTAGCTAGAGTGTCTGTCAAGTTGTCTATGAAATTTGCTCTATGACCCGGAGGTCTGTAAATTAAGGCTCATGAGAAAGTGTATATAGGGGAGAATAAGATGGCAAATTGTAGGTTTTTACAGTCTAATATTAGGAGGGGAGTAATGATGCATTTTAATTCCTTCTTTAATATAATAGCTAAGCCACCCCCTACCTTTCCTATACGGTCGTGCCTATGTATTTGGAACCCGGAAGGAAGCCATTAAAATATCCGGGGTGCAGCTGTCATTAGGCCAACTTTCCGTGATAAACAGAACATCCAGGTCTCCCTCTTCCAACAAGATCCTCGTTCCTCTACTTCTGGGGAACCTTTCCTCCTATCACACTTTCCAGTACTGTTCTACCATTGTCTAAACCTTTTCCTTGCCCCGCTTCTTGTACCCACCCCTAACAGAAAGTTGTGGTCGGTTTCCAGAGGAAGCTCTTGAGGTCTGCTGCCTCTTGTGCTCTTGTCTTCCAGGAGGGACAACATTTTGGTAGAAAATTTCTCTTTTCTATCGGCTCAGCTAGAGGGCACTCTTCAATGTGGTAGATCTGGGATTTTACTGCCCTGTGTTTGTTTCATGTTTGGGGTGTCCAACAGGACTTTTGATTGTGTCAAATATTTCCTATATGGTCTCTGCCTATGTATTCTTCTAAGCAAATCAGCTTCCTTTGTAAACGACTCACCATCTGTGTTCCACATGTATATCTGTTCTTTTCTTATGCTTTTTAGGTCTCGCCCACTAGTCAGCACATGTATTCTTATTTTACAGAGGGCTTACAGTCTGCCTATTTTTTTACTGTTGGTTGGCTCCATTGTCACTAACATTGGCTTGCTTCTTATTCGTTAGCTTGCATGGCTTTTTTGCCTCTTCTTGTGTTTCTTTTTCGCCTGGAGCATGGACGCATTTCTTGTGTTCTTCTACTGCTCATTTTTCAGGAGCAATTTTTTTCTTTTTGTTTAAGCAGTCCACAAGCGCACACGTGTGTTCCATCTGTCTCCCTAGTGTGCTTCTCTTCCCTCCTCTGTGCTCTGTGTTGTTCTCTTTCTCTTGCCCATGTACGTTTAGTGCTTTAAGTGAGTTGAAAAAGATGTGGCATAAGTGATTAAGGGCATGGCTTTAAACATGTGACCCACAATCCTGTGCTTAACCCACCAGCATGCTGCCTGACCAGCATTTAGGTGTCTTTTATGGGTTTACTGCTATTACATCCAGAAAGCTCACACATTAACAAACATGTGTCTGAAACAAGCCAGACCTAGAGGCTTTCTGAATGCCTGTTAACAGTTTCAAATAATGAGTAACAACAATTATTTTGTTGTAAATAATTAGAGTTGGTAATTACAAATGGCTCATATGAGGCCATCACTATGTTTGCTTTGGAGAGAGGCCAAGGATTGGATGAGAATGTAACCTGAAATCCGTTACGACCCAATGACTCACATTGCCTTTGGCCTTAACTTCAGAGCTCTCAATCATGCCCGATCAAGAACACCCTTCCACAACCAGAACTCTCTGGACATCTAAATTCTACTTAGTACATATGTACTATACAAGCATTGGAAAACCCAAAACTGTATCTTTTCAGAACTAAGACCTCTTGTTTTTGCGAATACTTGGTGAACTAAATTCCAAAATTGCAGTAAGGCAAAGAGAGCTTACATATGTTAACTAATTCGAAGCCTACTTGTGTAAAATATGGAGAGCCTGATTAACAAACTGCACTTTGTTTTCCATCTTGTAGTACTACAAAACTTATGACAAAATGTAACTTTTACCTCTACTCAAATTCAAAAAGTGCTTTATTCGAGTATTACTCATAAAAGCAAGACAAACAAACATACAATTAAAAAATCAATTAAATTTACATAGTCAATCAAACAAGCACATACATATTTTAAGAATATAAAAATACGATGACACATCATATATACAAGTGCAAATATCATTACCGTCGACAAGTAGAGACCAGAGGGGTGAAATTCATAATAGCAATGTAAATATCCCCAGGAGATCATACATTAAAAAAGATTTCATTACGGTAAAAATCATGTTCAAGCCAATGACACATTACATAAACAGAGAATAGACAAATGTCTAGCAGTCTCTTAACCGTTAAAAAAGATTTTTTTTTTTTTACAGAGAATAAACATTAGTTTAGCAGTCTCTGCCTATTCACAAGGCAATTACAGAGAATAGACAGATGTCTAGCAGTCTCTGGACGACTTAATGGCAATAATTAGTTTGCCAGCAGTCTCATCCTTAAAACCCACGCCCATCCCAGGTACTTTGCAATTGCAATATTGATCCATTCTTCAGTAGTAGATTTTATTATACGCAGTGCCACCATACTACTTTTTGTACCTAAATTCCTACACATAGGAGCCAACCAGGCTTGCCTTGGGGCAGAATATACTGGGCAACAAAACAGAAAATGGCCTAGGGTTTCATTTCCCACCCCACAGGCTGGACATAATGCTACCCCCCAGATTTCCATTTAGCTGTTAAATTACAGAGGGGGAGCGAACCTACTCTCATTTGAAATAACAGTTTCCTGTCTAGGGGTTTCATTATATAATCCCAATACTTTTCATAAATGGGGAACGTTTTAGCTTCTAGGTAGCCAGTGGTCATCGTCCCACTGTTGGTGTTAAGTAAGCTACTATTAGCTACGTGTTCCCAGAATATGTTTTTTAGAACAGTCTTGGAGGGAAATAAAGCCCCGGCAGGATCTGTCCATAAGGCATGAAGTCCTAGATTAAACAGTACAGTCTTTAGTGTTTTAAACCACCTGATTTTATTATAGTGATCAGCTTTGATGACATCAGAAAACCCTTCCGCGTAATGAGAGAGTTCTGGTGTAGTCCAAAGTCTGCGCCAGAATAAAATCGGGCGCAGTTTGGCCTTTTCCGTAAGTTCTCTTCTACCTAATTCGTAACGCAGGGGCAATAGTGGGCTACTCTGTGGGGTACCCGTCAACAACCTCAGAAATTTATTTTCAGATAGTTGGAGTTCATGGAGGTTTTCATACCCCCATAACTCTGCACCATACATGACAGACCCAATTACTTTTGCCTCGTATATTATTAGAGGTGGTTTAATAGGTTTAGTCTTTGACTTCCTATACTCCTTAATTATAGTGCCAGATAGCTGCTTGTGCCTTAATGTGGCAATATTAAGGTGTTGCTGCCACTTATTATCATTGGAGATCAGAATCCCCAAATAGGTGAAGGATTTTACAACTTCGAGAATGCGGCCACTCATGGTAATGTTCGATTTAAAATTTCTATGCGGGTTAAAAGCCATGAGTTTTGTCTTGGTCGCGTTTACCTCAAGTCCGTGGTCAGTGCAGAACCCGTCAAATATTGCCAAAGCTTTTTGTAAGCCACTGGGTGTTTTTGGTAAAATTAAAGTGTCATCGGCGAACATTAAAATGGGGACTTTCTCCCCAGCAAGAGAAGGGGCATCAACAGCCCGGGATTGCATGCGGGAAACGACACCATTGACAAAGAGGGTAAACAAAGTAGGAGCCATTGAACAACCCTGCCGAACCCCGCGCTCAACAGGAAATTCGGCAGTGTTGTTCCCATATCCTCCCCATCTTATTTTGGCATAGTTGCCCTCATGCAGTCGCATAATTAAAATCAAGAGATCCCCTGGGACACCTAGTGTCTCAAGCACTTCCCACAGTTTCGCCCTCGGTACCAGGTCGAAGGCAGCCCACAAATCAACAAATGCTGCATACAGGCTGCCTCCGCCTAGCACCACGGTCTTCCACTGTATTAGTTGGAAACGGAAGACTTGATCCATGGTGCTGGTTGCCCTGCGAAATCCAGCCTGAAAGGGGGATAATATGTTTTGTTCCTCAGCCCAATCGAGCAACCTATTGACAACTACTCATCCCACTATTTTCTGAATGGTATCTATTAAACTAATGGGGCGATAGTTACCGGGCTGAGCCCGGTCTCCTTTTTTGTATATTGGGATAATTACAGCGCCCCTCCAGGACGCTGGGATATCAGCCCCCCTGGTGATCAAATTTATCAACAGATAGATGTATCTGCACCATCTATCAGTATCATTCAGGAAAACATCAGCCGGCACCCCGTCAATGCCAGGAGCCCGCCCACTTCGGACAGTTTTTAGGGCCGCAAGTATTTCGCTCTTAGAGAAGGTATCATCCCCAGTTGGTGAACCATGCGTGCACCTTCTATCCGCTGCCTGATCTCTAGAAGCATACTGCTCGCTAAAAAACTTAACCCAAGCATCCTGGGGGACATTATTAGTGCTTGCTTCTTCTATCCTATCGTGTCCCCATTTAACTATATGCCAAAATAACCTGGTGTCCTTACGGTCGCTTGCATTTTTTAGGTTATTCCAATGTGCCTCATCCCAATCTTTTTTCGCTGTTACTATACACTGTTTGTAATGCTTCCTGGCAGATCTAATTACTTCTAGATTCTTGTTTTTAATAGCATCACCCAAGGAGGTTCTTGCCAGCCTACATTCGTGATTATACCAACGTGCTGGTCTATTGGCATGCATCTTTTTATTTGCCGGTTTCAGGAAATGGCCACTAGTTTCATCAAAAAGAGCTTCATGGACCTTAGTGGCATTAATTTTACTAGGAAGAGACCCAGTTTCACCCTCAAGGGCCATGATAGCCTTGTCAGTTGCCATGCTTATTTTTTCCATGGCCAGCAGATCTGATTTAACATTAGTCCACCTAAGCCTGCGTAAATCGTTTGTAGGAACAATCAACGGGGGTAAGGGACCAATAGAAGCCCTGGGAGCAATCACATCAGACAGCCACCATTTGTGGAGAACGCAAAGAGGATTGTGGTCACTCTCAGGCCTCTCCTTAACCTCCATATCAACTATGGATGACCATAGGGCCATACAGCATATAACATAGTCAATACGACTCTTAGATCTTCCATTATCGAAGGTCATGGCTGATACTCTGTCTGACTTAGTACGACCATTCAAAGCCCTTAAACCATATTCAAGGCACATAGCATTCAGGCTTAGAATATCCTCGGTCCAGCGAGTTATTGGAGTTAAATCAAGTGCAGGGATTTCCCACATATTGTCTTCCTCCGCACCTAAAAAAGCCTCACCAGTATAAAGGGGTTCGAAAGTACGGTTTAGGTCTCCTGCCAGTATGATGTTATTCCCAGAAGAAATAGTGTCTAGGTAACTGTACAGAGACGATAAAACCACTGATTTACCAGCATTTCCCCCTCTAACATATAAGTTATAAATGTCAATGGGAGTAAAGGAGTCCCTCTCAAGTCTAATGAGCTGGATGTCTTTGTGATTTAGCTCTAGATTTTTTACTAAGATCTTCAGGGACTGTCGGACCCATATAGTGAGACCTCCCATTGGTCTCCCTTTGGGACCTTTGATTGCCGGTACATAATAATTCAAATACCCCAAAGCATAAACAGGATCGCAGGCCCATGTTTCTTGGAAAATGCAGACGTCATACTTGCTAACGAATTCAAACCACTCTCCACAGTCCATCTTGGAACATAGTCCTGCTATATTCCAAGATAGAAGGTTCCCAAAGTCATGCTCCCTGCATATTTCAGGGCTGGGATCAGGCCTATTCGTATTTACATCCACATTAACATTGCCTTCTACTGTTAAATTTGTTAATCCCACTGAAGCATCTGGCGTACATAACTCATTTGGAGAGCCCATAACTTGATTAAGCCCCCCTGTTGCACACAAGGATGAAGGTGTTAGCAGCTGAGGCGTACAATTAGTTACTTGTCAATCACAAGCATCTAGATTGGAAAGAGCAGAGAATCTATTTTCTAAGCCCAAACCCCACTCAGCGGAACAAAAATTCTTGCAACCCCTTTTGGTTACGACGTTCCATTTTGTTCTTAAGGTGCTTGGATTGGGGCCTCTGCCTTTTCGGGGGTAAAAGAAAGTCAAGGGTCAATGGTACGATAGAAGCGGAGCGTCTCTGCGGTGGAAAAATGTTAGGCAGAATATTTGGTAATGCATCAGGGTGAGAAAGGTTAAGCACAACGCAATCGCCCTTAAACCTTTTTTCGCTGTTACCGATCCACTCCACTCTTCTTGCATTTACCAGTTCCTCGGCCAGTTGCTGTTTCCCCCACGGAGATATGGCCATGTTGTTGGTTAGCCAAGATAAAGATTTATTTAAAAGCGATGCTGTTGATTCAGCTTCACCAGAAACCAGAGGGGGCACATTTGCTAAAACAAGAACTAATGGCGAGGCTTCCACCACCAGCTCACATGACCCTTTCGAGGTAGTAGGTTCCCCAATAGAATGGGCGGGGGGTGCAACCCCAGAGCTAGTTTCCGATAGGTTTATCAGAGGGGCCACTGGGGGGTTGGAAGTAACAGTGAGTGGCAATTTAATTGCTAGAATGTCATTAACCAGAGGTTGTACATTGGATGTGATGACTTCTGGGAGTTTCCCCACTTCTCCCAGCGTTTTACCAAGGAGACCTTCCAATTTAGACACTTCAGCAGATAGCTTGTCAATTTTGCTTATCAGAGGTTTAACTATTCCTTTGATTTTTATATCCATCAGACTGCAAAATTTCTGAAATTGAATGTTAGAGAAGGTTACATGTGTTTCCTCCGGGGGATCATCCTCCTCCACACAAGAGATTTTCCTTGGCGGTGTTGCAATTTTATTTTTAGCTGACCTTAACCCCGGTCGTTTTTGTATAGCTTTTCTTTTGACCCCTGTAACCCTTGGTGCTGGGATTGGAACAATGGGCGGGGTGATAAGCTCACAGATCATAGGACTCAGAGGCACTACGTCAATGTCATCGATATCTTCAGTGCTGGCCACTATGCCACTGGGTTGAATAGTGACAGTATCTTGTGAAGAAGCTTGAGCCACTCCAGAAAAGCTAGTGTTTGTCAGGTCAAAAGGGTCCTCTGGTTCTATGTCAACTAATGGAGATTGTGTGGGTGAGTCCAAACCCAATGAGGACCTTCTATCACTGTTTATTTTCGCCACTACCTGGACTAAATAGTTCTCCATGGTGTTAGTTACAGGTGTTAGCTTTTTCCCAGGCATGTATGCAGATGGCTTGGTAGTAACAAGGCGTAAAGCTTAAAATGAAAAGCAAAGTTTTACCTGGCAGATGATGGATGTGCAACTCTATGAACGTCTGTAGATAATTGGGAAGGATTCGTGGCCCAACCCAACCTTGTCCGACCTCAGACGGCCCGCCATTTGCCCGGGCTTCGTCCCGGGCGTCCCGCTCGCGTCCCGCGAAGCTGGTCCTGCGGCGCTTATGTGCGCCTCCCCTGGCGCCCTCGCGGTGTCACTGACGCGCGCCGCCGCGTAGGCTGCCGGGATTCGTAGTCCCGGAGCGGCGGCGCAAACAAACTGCAGGTAAGGTGACTCTCGGCGGTGGCGGCGTGGGCTGAGACTCCTGGCAAGCTGTGGAGTATAGTGGCGTCTCTCAGGTAAGTTGATGCGTGTCCCAGAGCTCCGCCGGTCCTGCGGCGCTTATATGCGCCTCCCCTGGCGCCCTCGCGGTGTCACTGACGCGCGCCGCCGCGTAGGCTGCCGGGATTCGTAGTCCCGGAGCGGCGGCGCGAACAAACTGCAGGTAAGGTGACTCTCGGCGGTGGCGGCGTGGGCTGAGACTCCTGGCAAGCTGTGGAGTATAGTGGCGTCTCTCAGGTAAGTTGATGCGTGTCCCAGAGCTCCGCCGGTCCTGCGGCGCTTATGTGCGCCTCCCCTGGCGCCCTCGCGGTGTCACTGACGCGCGCCGCCGCGTAGGCTGCCGGGATTCGTAGTCCCGGAGCGGCGGCGCGAACAAACTGCAGGTAAGGTGACTCTCGGCGGTGGCGGCGTGGGCTGAGACTCCTGGCAAGCTGTGGAGTATAGTGGCGTCTCTCAGGTAAGTTGATGCGTGTCCCCAACTCTACTTATGTGTGTGGATTTCTCTGTCCCGAATGCAGTGTCTCTACACACATAAGTCTAGGCTTTAGTAGTAAATATGGGAGGGACACAGAGGCGTGGGCGGGAAAAGGGTCAGACTTACTCCTAAAGGGGATGGGCTTAGAGAGACGTAAGAGGGGTTTAGGGAGAAACATCACCTACCTACACAAGAGTATGCCAACTGCTATAGTCTAGGGGTGGAGACATGCAATCAACACTTTTGTAATAAGTCTGCACTCTGAATTTGTGAATACCGAAAGTAGTAAACTTACTGCTAAGTGTAAACCTATTTAAAAGTGAATGTTACCTTTGTGAATCGGGCCAGTAATGTATCTATAGTAATATATTACTAAACCGTTGGCAAGGGTAGTAGGTCCCAAAGATGAGACTTGATAGAGCAAGCTTCGCATTGCGACTTGCTCGAGTCATGAACCTCGCCCGTGTGTAATCAATTAATAAAATTCGTACGTCTTACTAAACTTTTATTTTCATATACGAACGAAATAGATGAAGCTTGCATATGTGTTTTTCTAATAGAACTAATCCATGTCCCTAAACATGGCCGCCGCTTGGAAAAATTGCTTCTGCGCATGCGTCAGTCACACTCACGTGACCTGACGTAGTTATAAGTTTGGTGGGAAAGGGTGCGCGTGCGTAATACACAGCTTCGTGAATAACGTGGTGATGCTCTTGTGATCGTGTATATGTTGCTAATGTTTAAACTGCATAGTATATTTTTATAATGATAAGTTTAAAGTACAAAACCATGATGTGTTTTATCTGCATTCACTTCTATGTTTTAATTTGTTCTCGCTTACTTTTCATGTACTGCGGGAAATGGGGGTCCGAAACCGGTTGGGAGCCATATTGAAGGTCCCTTCTACGCATGCTCATGGTGCACACGAAGTGGCAGCCTTGAACGGTGGAACTCAGCCTGCTGGCAGCCGCAAGCAAGATGCTCATGTGAAAGCCACCTCTGACCTGGCAAGATGGAGTCGACTGTCCTCAAGTTGTTACAAAAGAACAGTTCTTATTGTATTCCATGCAGTTTCTCATGGGAACCCCAATCTTGCTAGGCGGCACCTTACTATGCAAATTTGGCCTCCAAATAGTCTGTTCTGATTGGTGTGTTAACCAAATCCTACCTTCGGACCAATCCAAATTGAGGGATTCTGACACTTTGCAACATTGGGGGGTGGTACACCGTCCCAAAACAGTATATCTACCCTGGGTTCACCTAGGGAAATTGTCCGACTTGTCTGATTTAGCTGACCTGTCACTGACCCAACGCACTCAATAGGTGACTGAAGATACAGAGCGCTGCGGAGCACTCTGTCCGAAATTGACCATAGACTAAGGTTTTACTAAACCTTAAAGTGCTGGCGGAGCACTTTGCTGGGAGTTCGCTGACCCAATCGGGGTCCTGATCGATAGCTGCAGAGAGGGTGGAGCGCAGGCGTTGCTTCCGAACTGCGGGTGCCGGTCCTGTCCTGAGGGTTTCCTGTCCTGATCCTAATCTGGTCTTCCTGTCCTGTCCTGGGTGTCCATTCTGCACCTGCTGTCCATTGAGGGGTATCCTTCCTTGAGGGTTTCCTGTCCTTAACTGACCCGTGGCCAGGGTTTGGTTTTCCACACCAGTCTAGGTAAATATCGCTCTGAAAACTCTGAATCTTGCACCTTTCTGAATTTCTGTCTTTTGCTTTAATAAAGACATACCTTTGCATATGTTAATTTTCCATGCTTTTCCGCAACCATTGAATCATAAAGTCATTTGCATTTATTTCATAACGTATTCCTATGTTACCCTACCTGTTAGAAATTATATTTTGCATTGCAGTTTGTCACTTCCTGATATGGTCTAGAACATCCTTACTTAAACTGTCTAAAGAACTTTTGCCTTGATGCATAGCGTGTTTTTCTTCATAGTCTCTTCTATAGATATATATATGTGTCCCGAAATCCTGTCTCATTTCCTTGAGATAATTCTAGAATACTAGTCCTAATCAAAGACTATCCCATCTTTAGTGATTCATCTTAAACGTCCTAATTTCTGGTCCTTCATTTTGGAATGTGCCCTGGTTCCATTAGCCTGTAAATGGTTGCACTGACTTATTTGCTATTTAGCTATATACTTTCTGTTATTCTGATTATTGATTGCTTGATTACTGTGAATTTGATGATTTCTGAAATATACTAAATTTAGATAAAGACTTTAAAACTTCCAGTTGTCCGTGGTCATTTGCAAAGAGTTTGAATGTTATCTGTTGGGTTTGTATTTTGCTGCCTTTCCTTTTACAGCTAGCTCCCTGATCCATTGTGGTCATAGGTACCCGCATCGGTGGATGGTAAGTCGGGTACTCTAAAGAATAACGAAAGGAACTCACACAATTATTGGTAGTAGACCGTGAGGTCATCCGATCAATGTATATGGTGATTTGAAATATATGGGCCCGAAGCCGGAAGTGGCGAAATTATTGGTCGGGTGACCCGCGCGCTCTATCAGAGACTTATTGGCTTTATCAATGTTTATTTCATATATACATCCATCCACTCTTTATTGTTAACTTCTATTTCTCACTGAACTATTCCTTGTACATTGGGATCACCCAATTAGTTCTGCACCTCACTGGCTTATCAAACCAATGCCATAAGCTGGAGGTTTGACAGCTATTTTCCTTTTACTGAACCAGGGCAAAGCCAAGCTATTCATCATCATGGGTCAGCCTCATTGCAATGTATTTTTTTTCTCAGAGTTTCTTTTTTCTTTCCCTTCCTCAGCCAAGCTTTTTTATTCATAATCTGGGATTGTTTTCTGAGGCAAAACCATAAAATTCTCAGAATGGACATATCTGTCCTATAGATTTGTGGCTGCTAGATGAATGGGAGAATGCTGTTTAAGGGAGCATCTTTGCTGGGGAAATGCAGATAGCAAAGACCTTCTGCTCTGAAGGTGAAATTGAATACAGCTCCATGCACATACTTGGCAGAAATGTAATTGGATGAGTACGCACACTTAAAAAATCTAGAATTTCCAACCAATGCTTTTCCTCCCTCCCACCCTTTAATACCTCCTTACATTGTCCATCTGCCCACAGTTTGGCGCATACTTGCCCTTCCTTTATTTCTGTTTAATGTGCTGCCATTGGTCCACCATTATGTTATTGTTGGTACCGTGGCAAGTTCCGGGTTGACAATGCATCGGTCTTCACACAGTCACTACACAGAGTCAATCCTCTCATCCATGGCCACGGAAACAATGCTCCAATTTCAGACATTCTGTATCTATTCTTTTGAAGAAAAGTAATCCTAGTTGCACCCTTTTCTGTGTCTTTTCCTGCCACGTTAATATTTAAGCTTATCCTGGTTCCTGCACTATTGGCTCGACCTTCCGAGAACCACCTCTGCACTCACCATGAAATGAAAGAAGTCTACATTCCAAACAAAACCAACTTTTCAAACCGAAATGGTGCAGGTCAACAACAGGAGCTACTATGATGAATACCAAAGGGTTAAGTCAAGTCTACAGTGTTTGCTATGTATATGGCCAATCTCACCCAACTGGCTTGAATCAGTAACAAGTGTACACAAAAAAATAAAGTATCTCTTTTACTGGTAAATAACTTGGTTATCCATAGTTCGTTTGAGCACATCTTCGCCTGCTGTACACACAAACTTATTTTTGAAAATGTTAATTTCTTAGGTATCTCTTGGATAACCCACATGTTGTTAGAAATGGTTCGGTGTTGGATATTGGAAGTGGATGCGGCGCTACAGCGATTGCTGCCTGTATGAGTGGTGCATCGCATGTTTTGGCAAATGACATAGACCCTGGTGAGTAAAATTTGGATTATTTTCTACGTTCAATGTATTTAAGTAGAACAGCTGAGTTTGTTAAGCACTTTCTTCAAAGGTATGTGGGTAACATGCAGGTTGTTGGTTTTAGTTATGGTATGGATGATCCAACTTATGATCTGTCAGAGAAAACCAGCTACCTCTCCTATCACTCTTCGACTTTGTGTTTAAACCTGTACAGTGCTCCCCTGCCTTTTGACTAGGTTTGCGCTATAGAAATACCACATACATTACTGCAGATCTGGGGTCACCTAAAATCGTACAGCCCAAAAAGACACCTCCGCAACACATCCACGGATGGGTAAATCTAGGACTTTGTTATACCCAAATTCATAAGGCAATGTGTCTCCAAGATAAGGTTCCACACAGCATATCAAATGCATTCAATAAGAAAGGACAGATTCAGTAAGTGAATTCGAGGGCAGAATGAGAACATTAAGAAAAAAATCATAAGATTTAATACAGAAATCGTTAATCAAGGTGAATAACTTAATTGCCAAGAAATCTCTCAGCAAATATAAAGAAAAATGGCATCCAAGAATTATTCTGAGTTCCAAATGAACAGCAAAATTCATAAGAAATCAGACAGCATCCCTAGTACCATCAAAAAGTCTCTAGAGTTCTCGTACTCGCCCCCAAATTTGAAGGTTTATATAGAAAATCTTCTCATAAGGCTGAATGAAAACTTCAGATTCATCATGGTGTGAGCAGAAGAATACAATTTTAGCAAATTAGAGCATAGAAAATTAGAGCGTCATACTACTTTACCACCTAAGCACTATGCCAGGACATGAATACTGATTCGGCTAGAGAGTCCTGAAGTAATCTGAAGATGGCTGAACAAACTAGTTACAAAACAACATTGAACTACTGTGCATGAATGCAATACAGCAGGTAGCGGAAGAGCAGTTGAAGCGTTACTGAATCATGTTGGAAATATCTTTTTCTGGAAAAACGAGAACAGCTTCATTCAAAAATAAACAAACATGACGTTGCTTGACTATGTGGAGCAGAAACAGTAAACGGTGACTTTGCAGGGCGAGACATGAAAAGGCACTTTAACAAATCATAACAAAAATGTTTCAAAAGCAATGATATCAGATAAGTATGCACATATAAATCCAAGTGTAGATCCATATTCTGCACGCTGTAAACAATGCACAATTAAAAAAAATGCACAAAAACTCCTAAAAACTGATTGATGAAATATGTGCCTTTGGGGTGAGTTATATTGATACTAATGTTCAATCACGAAGAGACAATTAAGTCTGTGATGACCACTAGGTAGATAAAAAATGTTTTAAATATTAATATGAGTGGGGGGCGTGGCTAGCGGCCGAACATGGCGGCTGCCTAGAGGACCAGCTCCGATCACGAAGCGGCCTCTCCAACTATCCGAACAATGATCCGCGATTGAATTAAACCTCAGGCGGAGGTACCAAAGGCCCGGGGCCGGGCGCTACAGGCGGCAGGAAACCGGAGAAAAATCGGGTGCCGGGGAGCGGAGTTTCGGCTGAGTGGCGGTGAGCCCGGAGCACGGGCCTGAATCCCGGGAACCCAGTGGACAGAGAAGCCGACCGGAAGTGGGTTCTACCCGGCGGCAGTGGACCGGAAGTGACCGGGGCTGGAGGGGACCACCGTGAAGGACTCGGCGGACCTCTTTGTCGACGCCGGTTGTGGAGGTGCGCCGCACAGAGGATTCTGCGCTGCTGGGGAGGCGGAGGGACAACGGGGGGCTGAGACGCCTTGCGGTGCCGACTGGACAGAATCACTGCGGAACCATCCGAATCAGCCGCCGGGGAGGACAAGATCCACGGGGGCTGCCGAAAGCCTGCAGAGCTTACCCCCCCCCCCCTCTCCGCCATCCACACACGTTGAGCCGCGAAGCGACGCTGGTCACCCAGTCTGCGTCACTTGGGCGCGAAAGTTGGAACTGTGCCTGGCCGCCCCGTCCGTGTGGCGGGGGCCCACTGCGGTGCCTGGGGCCCAATGATTTGAGACGCTGCCGGCGATATTTGATAGTGCAACCCTGCGCTGTGCACGGTGAGGGCCCTGTGGCGCGTACACGGCGCGCGGCGGTCAGAAGGGGCAACACGCCTGTCAAGACCAGTGTACTGTGGCTGCGTCTCCGCTGCTGACCGAGACGTGGTCCCCACCTACATCCGACTGAGTGCCCCGACTGCATTGCGGGCGGACCCGTGCCCGGGGTTGGCCTCTTCTCATCCGACCCCTCCATCCGGCTGGCTTGAGGTGCTGTGCGGCGGACATTATGGCAGGCAAAGGCGCCAAGGGCGGCACGACCCAGACACGTATCGAACGATACGCCAGTCACAAACAAGCCTCCCCTCTGGCGGACGGGCGACACACCTCCACGAGGTCGTCGGACAATGCGGGGCCGAAAAAGGCGACCCTGGATGACGTGATGCGAGCACTCACGCAGGTACAGACTACGGTGGGTTCTATCTCAACTGAAATTACCCTCATTCGAGCGGACCTCCACAAAATGGCCGAAAAAGTGGGGTCTTTGGAGCTGGTCACAAAATCACTGGTGGAAGATGTCTCGGAGCTCCAAACGGCGATGGAGGCAGTCACGGCTGAGAAGAAAAGGCTGAAGGAGAAGTTGGATGACCAGGAAGGACGCTCCAGGCGGAACAACATCCGAATTCTTGGAGTTCCGGAGTCGGAAGGTATTAGAGCGACTGACCTCTTTGTGGAGGAGCTCATCAAATCGCAACTCCAACCAAAGGGACTATCGACGTTCTTCTCGATCGAAAGGGCGCACAGAGTGCCAGGTGGCCAGCCTAAGCCGGGGGCATCCCCTAGACCAATCCTGGCGAGACTATTCAACTTCCGAGATAGGGATGCCATCTTACAAGCGGCGCGGGTGTCTCCACCCGTTAAGATTCAGAACTCCACCGTGGCATTCTTCCCGGACTACACAGCGGAGGTGGCAAGGAGGAGAAAGACGTTTGTAGATATCAAAAAGGAGCTCAGGAGGAGGGAGATCCAATATTCCATGATATTCCCGGCTAGACTGCGTGTGGTAGCAGAAAACAAGACATGGTTCTTCGATAATCCGGAGGTTGCCCGGGACTGGTTGGACGGCTGGCGACCGGCCTCCCAACCCCGACGTCGGGGGCGAGGTACCAAGGACAAGCCTCTGGTGGATCATAGCGAAGTTCGAGAGGACGACCTGGCGGCCGGACGAGGCTCACCGCTCAGAGATATTACTGATGCTGAACTGGAGGTCGATTCTTAGTGGCACGGCAGATAGGAGACTCCTTTGATAGAAAGGCTGTTGCCTGGGCTGCCATGGCCCCTGGGCTGAGGGCCTCTGCGGAGGGTAAGAGGGGTCGCTGACTTTGGAGTATTCCTCACCCCCAACGAGCAAGTAACTTTATACCTTTACTTGGGTGGGTTTAAGCACTCTGCTAAATTGGGGCGGCGGGCAGTTCTAAGTCCGTGTGGCAGGGAAGCAGGGAGGGGGGGAGTTATGGGTAGGGGAGGGTTGTTCCGAATTATTGGTTTGTGTTGTTTGACTCTGCTGATTACACTGACATCCATATTAGTCGTAATATGCCTGGCTGCGCACACCGACCGGCCTGGTGCTGCCTCACTGACACTAGGCCAGCCACTGCTTGCACATGAGGGGCGCCCTGGGATTGGGTACACTCTGACTGCGACACTGTCGAGCCCTACGGGTCAGGAATTCACATCTGCAACTTTACAATGGCAGGACTGTCACACTCCAGTAACGTGATCGATGATCCCGGAGTGGGGCCTGTGCCACCGCTACAGATCATGTCGTGGAATGTCAGAGGTCTGGGGGATAAAGTGAAGAGAGGGCTGGTTCTTCAAAACATTAGACCGCTCCGCTGCGACCGGATCCTCCTTCAAGAGACACATTTGGTGGGTGCAGCTAACAAGGCTCTAGATAGACGGGGATACCGTATGATCAAACACTCGGACTTCACTACGGGGTCCCGTGGGACTGGCATCTTATTAAAAAAAAAATCGCGATTTATTCTACAGACTACTAAGATTGATGGTTATGGTCGCTTTGCAGCAGCCTGTGGACAATGGGAGGGAGTCTCCGTCAATGTGGTGTCGGTGTATATTCCGCCGGCGTTGCATGCGACGGCGCTTCCGGACCTGGGAAAGTTCCTCCTGGAACTCCCCGACGGAGACCTAGTGGTGGGGGGTGATTTCAACGCGCTGGTCCATGGTTTATATGATAGATTCCCGACCCGGGCACAGACACCTGGCCTGTCCAGGTTTAGTGAGTTTGTTGAGGCACAAGGACTGGTAGACATATGGCGACACCTACACCCCGAGGACCGACAGTACTCTTATTACTCTGCCACACACGACTGCCTATCCCGTATCGATTATTTCCTTACACTGGCGGGCAGCCGGCTTACGGTGCATGATGTGCGGATACGACCCCGGGGTATATCAGACCACTCCCCCTTAACTATGTCCATGTCCTGTGCAGCGATAACTCGTAGGAGAGTGTACCCTGTCTACCCCGGTTATCTCAAGATTCCCCACTTCCGTAAAGACTTGAAGAAAGCCACCAAGCTCTATTTCGCGGAAAACTCAGGCTCAGTGCCCTCTCCCACGTCCTTATGGGAAGCATACAAAACGGTGTTTAGGGGTCAGGCGATTGCAGTGATAACGCGACACAAACGCGAGCAAAAATCCGAACTGCTAGCTCTGGAGCTACAACTGGAGCGAGCTAACGAGGCTCATATGGCGCACCCATCGGAAGATACACGTCACTCACTCCACCTCAGCCAACAGCTACATGACGATCTCCTCAGGAGACGGACAGTAGAAAACATTACATCGACCGCACAAAGAATCTATGATGTAGGAGACAAAGCCAACAAGCTACTGGCTTGGCTTGATAAAAAAAGTGTGGGTAGCAGACATATTCTACAATTGCAGGATCCGGAAGGGACGTATCATACACGTCCCTCCGAGATTGTTGAGATCCTGGCTGACCACTATCAGTCGGTCTACACCCCACTCGCAGCGGTTACCACTGAGGCGGCGACAGCAACGCTGCAAAACATACCGGTCACCACTTTAACATCAGAAGCGGTGGCTGAACTGGAGGCAGACCTGTCAGAGGATGAGCTCCGAACGGCGATTGGTGCATTATGTACGGGTAAGGCACTTGGCCCTAACGGCATTCCAGTTGAGTGGTTCCAGGCGGTGTCGAGCACCTTGTGCTCACCACTGCTGGCCATGTTTGAGGAGTGTCGGGGAACGGGGATTCTGCCCCGGGATCAGCGGATAGCGACCATAGTAACTATCCCGAAACCGGGTAAACCGCCCACGGACTGCGCATCGTACCGCCCAATCTCACTGCTCAATGTGGAAGCCAAAATTCTGGCGAAGCTAATTGCAAACAGGCTGACCCCACACTTGCAAGATCTGATCCATCCGGATCAATCGGGCTTCATGCCGCACAGAAGCACGGCACTCAATCTCCGGCGTGTACATGGGGTGCTGGCGCGAGCCCACTTGCTGTTGGAACCGGCAGCCATTCTATCGTTGGATGCCAGAATGGCTTTTGACATGGTGGAATGGCAATACTTATTCGCGGTTCTGGCTCGTATGGGCTTTGGCCCCAAATTTATCTCATGGATCAGACTGCTGTATACAGAGCCGGTGGCGCACGTGGCGGCCAATGGCCACATCTCTCGAGAGATCCCCCTGGCCAGAGGGACGCGTCAGGGGTGTCCGCTGTCCCCCTTACTGTTCGCCCTGGTGTTGGAACCGTTGGCCACAGTCATTAGGACTACTCCACTACTAAAAGGGCTGACGTGGGGAGGCGCTTGGGAGGACAGGATATCCCTGTATGCGACGACATGCTGGTTTATCTGTCTCAACCGGAGGTGGGCATTCCACATTTGTTGGCGATCTGTGATGCGCACGGCCTGCACTCCGGATACATGATCAACTGGACGAAATCAGTGATTTATGTACTGAAAGGCCCGGCGCCGCTCCTCCCTGGTAGCTGCCCGCTGGTTATAGCCCGTGCCTCCTTTAAGTACTTGGGCATTCAGGTCACTAGTGACGCGGATGCGTTCCACGACCTAAACTTAACACCTCCCCTTACCCGTCTGCGGGCGGATGTACGACACTGGAAGACCTTACCCCTCACCCTGCTGGGGCGCGCGGCGCTGTTCAAAATGATGGCGCTGCTGCGCCTCCTGTATGTGCTGGAAAACACCCCAGTCCTGATTCCACCATCATATTTCCGAAAAGTGACAGCAATGGTGACCGAATTGCTATGGGGAGAAAGTCCGCCCAGAATAGCGCACGTTAAGCTTAACCGTGGGTGGTACGATGGGGGAATAGCCTTGCCGAATGTGGAGCTATACTACTGGGCATCACAACTCAAAGTTATTAATTCTTGGATACATGCCCCACAGGATGACCCGGCATACTTCTCGGACAGAACACAACTGGGAACACACAGCTTGCTGGCCCCGCTCTATACACCAAGCCTTGCGAAGAAACTACTTGGTCCGACCAAACACACAGTCGTCATATGGCACAGGGCACTGGCACGGCTTAAATGGAAGGGCGACATAACCAAACTCACTCCACTGTGGGACACTAAACAACTTGGCTGCCTCAGATCCAGTAAGGGCTTTACCAAGTGGGACATTATTGGCATCTCGACGGTGGGAGACCTAT
This sequence comes from Lissotriton helveticus, assembly GCF_964261635.1. Lineage (NCBI taxonomy): Eukaryota > Metazoa > Chordata > Amphibia > Caudata > Salamandridae > Lissotriton > Lissotriton helveticus. Next base: position 419,025,163 of record NC_136057.1, read on the forward strand.
GGACTTCTGCTGGCATGATCCCTTTTCAACACCTGCAACAACAGTATGCATTGAGCCCCACTGAAACTTACAGATATATACAAATACGGCATGCACTTATGGCGGTCATTGAGCCGGGATCTACAGTCCCGGAGTCCTCACCTCTGGAGGACAGACTTCTCACAGACTACATGCAGGCACGCGCAACATCACTCACATATCGTAAGTTACTGAACAATTTACCTGATCCCCTGCAGCAACTGAAGGAGAGGTGGGAATCTGAGTTAGGCTCCCTGGATGAGACTGACTGGAATACCGCCCTAGCGCCACCACGGGAGGCGGGTGTGTCAGCCCGGTTCAGATTGATACAGCTTAAAGTATTACATAGGGTCTACTACACCAGGACCGCATTGCACAAAATGCACAGGGCGGAGACCCCGTTTTGCCTTAGAGGGCGTGGGGAGGAAGAAACATTGCTACACACGCTCTGGGAATGTCCGAATATCTCGACTTACTGGCAGCAAATCATGCGCACCATTTCCCAGACCCTTGACACATCACTAACCCCAGACCCTCGTCTGTGTCTTCTGCACATATGGGAGGGGACGGATCTGACACGCCGGAAACAGCAATGGGTTACGATTGGAACTATGGTGGCCAAGCGCGACATCGCGCAGAGGTGGGGAGTAGCGGAAACACCTACGTTGGCTTTATGGTGTAGAACTATGGACAGACTGATGCTGATTGAACGTGCTGTGTACAGAATGAGGGCTAACCCGCGCAAATGGAATGCACTTTGGATGGCATGGAATAAATATAGGGGGGACCTGTGCGAACCACTTTCAGAGGATGAGGGCGACAGCTCGGACGATGACGAAGAGCTGGAAGATTAGGACCATGGGAAGAGGGCGGTTGGCCAGGGGATTAAGGGGTTTTTGAGTCTTAGATACCAATTGAGCATTCATGGGGCGGGGGTGTGATTACACCGTAGGTAACTGGGCCTAGCTTACGACATTAGGGATGAATGGACTGACAATCTATATCTATCCTTCTTGGCAGGAGTCTAAAGTTTGAGTTGTTTGTTTTCTATAGTTTAAAAAACGTAAGACGACGTACTAACTACTGATGTATTCTGGCTGCCTGATGCAATATGCCAAACGTTTGCTGCCGGACCGGAAGGTTGTCGGCTGAATAGCTGTGTTATACTATGAAACTGTGACTGTTTATAAGTTCCTTCCTTCTGTAATGATATACGAATATTGTGGATCTGGCAAATGCAAATAAAGTCTTACCAAAAAAAAAAAAAAATTAATATGAGTAGAACGTCCAGCTCAAAGTAACCTACAAAATAATCTGCTCTGCACATCACACACAAAGCATCTTGCAGGAAACTGCACAATCATAAGGAGCATGGCCTTAGAACAAGTCATGCGAAAGTATGTGCAGCCCCATCTCTCTGAAGTCAAAGGTGAATGTGTAGTTAGCTAGCATCCACCTTGATATGATGCTGGTACTTAAATTGGATATCACTGACCAGGAACCAATCCTCTTAGCTTTCCTGACATGCACACTGTAACTACTGAGCACAATTGATGTGAGTCTGACATTTTGATTATGTATCATCTTTGTTGGATTCCTCAAAGTAAAAAAAAAGTGGACAGTATGTAGATGGTGAAACAGAGCCCACATGTTTCTTAGGAGGGTGTTACAATGATGGAAGGTCCAGAGGTGGTAGGTTTCAAGTAGGTATTTAGTGTAATACAGTGTTACAGAGGTATGATGTTAAAGCCAGGATAGAAAGTAGGCCAGTAAGTATCTCTGTAAATATGCCCCACCAGGAGCTGTCCTCCTGGCAGCTCAGCCTTCAGTCACCAACTGAGTCTGAACACTTATCTAACATTCTATGACATATAGAACATTCCACGACATATAGAACATTCCACACAGGGAGCAGGGGAATAAAGAGAATATAGAAATCACTATACAACATATCCCCCTTCTTTACACTTGAAACAAAAACAAGAGAAGAATAAAAGGATGACTCAATCAAGCGCAAAGAATGAATAAAACAAGTTAAACGTAATAAACAGTATATTGGTGAAAGCAGAGATGTAAACAGAATAGAATAGTAGACTAGGAAGAAAATCGAATGGAAGAACTAATAAGCTTGAAAATAAGAGAACACACATCTTCTCTCTTTAATGGTAAAAGAATGAGTAAAACAGTTACAAGAAATGGAGAAGAAATAGAAAAATTGGAAAGTTAGTGAAGAGTTCTCAGACACTTCAACACACACCAGTTGGCCGGACCAGGGTGGAGAGTAATCAACGAACATAGACACCAAGAAGAAAAAAAACAAGAGAAGTACTCCCAACAGGAGAATTTCAGGAGAAAACTCCATTTCAAAATGAGAAAAGAGAGGAGTATAAGTATGAGAATATGTACATTGAACAGGAGTACGACGAAGAAAAATAATTTTATGCATTTGCCAGTAATAAGAAAACATGCGCATAAAGAAAGAAGAACTGGCATTAACTCTAAATATAAATATGAAGTGATACACTCACTCAACACTCACTTAAAAAGGAATACATCCTTAGACCCAAATGCAATAATGTATGTAAAGCATAAAAACATATATTTCTAATAAAATGATAACTGAATTCCGTGTGACGTACGTCTACGCACAGGAATTACAGGAATAATATAAATAGAGCTCTAGAATAATAAAACAGTACTGAATTTAAAGAATGACGTCAGAAAATATCATTTTAAACCGGTAATAGTAGACAAATAATGTCCACTTAAAAACATGTATAAATTTGAAATACTAAAATATCGTTTGTATCCTTTAAACCGGTATCAGAAATTATCGTTTTAAACCGGTAACTGTAGACAATTAATGTCTACTTAAAAACATGTATAAATTTGAAATACTAAAATATCGTTTGTATAATTTAAACCGGTAACTGTAGACAAGTGTCCACTAATAAAGCATGCATGAATCTAAAATACTTAAGTACTATTTGTATCATTTAAACCGGTAAGCGTAGACAATTAATGTCCATTAATAAAGCATGCATAAATTTGAAATGTTTAAATAAACACTATCAATCATAACTACATTGTGCTACATCAAATAAAAATTGCACTAAGAATATGTCTTAACATTTTTAGTTATTACAAAATATCTCTAAAACACATAGTAATCTTGTGAATAACCCTAAAGAAAATAATCAGCGCTGTATTATAAATGAAATTGTACTCAGATATTAAACAATATTAATAATAATACCTGCTGCAAATCTGTAATCAAGTTGTATTAAAATTGTAAAAGGCGTACATATACATCATCAATATTAATCCACAGGGTAAAATATTCAAATATACTTGCTTCAGTATAATATTCAAATATACTTGCTTCAAGAAGTGTAGAAAACTGTCATGCACGCCCCCTGGTTGTCTCAGAAGTGTCCTGGATCCACGAAGCTAAATCCCCTACCTTCCCCTCGCCACCTCCCGTGTGTCAGGAAATGCAACACTAACACCAGAAAGGTAACTAAGGGGAACAAAACAAGGGTAGGAAGGGGGAAAAAAGGAGGACTCTCCACCGGTTTTCTGTCACTCAGAGGATTATTCTTATCATCTGTAATGGCACTGCAGTGAAACACAAAAACACAAGAAGTGAGTACGTTACCCTCCCTCGCTATCCCTAGGTGTAATATGAGTCCTATATCTAATTGTACCTTGTGAAATATCGGAGAGGCCAAAACTAAGGAAACCAAGAAAAGTGGCTGGAAACTCTGTGTCTTGACTTATGATTGGAGATGTGTAGTTGTATACTGAAACATAATATATACAATATGAAATAAACATACACTACTCCCTATCAGGATATATCTGCTATGATAAGCACTCACCACTATTCTCATCAGAATACGCCTTAAAGGATAACCACCACAACCTATGTAGGTACAGCTGTAATTCTAACTACTTGTAGAATTACAATCACCAAGATACGAAACTCCCCTGAACCAACTCAAAATATTGGAACCAACCGTCCAATAAACACCGCTATAATGTCAGCGGAAAACGATATGAAAGAAAACAAGAACAGAACAAGAGACCTGAGACACGTGTTCTCAATTATCAGAAAGAATATCCAAAATACCGTAAGCAACGCAATACCACCGCCACCAACCGCTAGCTCCTCAGACGCCACGAACACAACCCGGAACGAGAATGGGCTCACTCTAGCTAAACGCGAAGCATCTTCTTCCGGATCTGGGCGCGTTTTAAGGTCTGAGACGCTACTCTCCCGCGCATGCGCGAGGACTCCTGAAGCCGCTTTTGCCAATCTTTGCCAATCACGCCGAAAGAGCAGTCAACATTTCGGCTCTGAACCAAACAACCACTGTTACTTCCCTGCGTGGGTAAGCACATCATTCTTCTGTATTCTACAGGCATGACAGAACACCCCTCCCACAACGCCCCCTACCGGTTTGGGCTTGTGAGGGAACCTCCTGTGGAAAGCTCTCAATAACCGAGGTGCATGAACCTGACCAGCCGGTTCCCATGATCGTTCTTCAACCCCGAAACCTTTCCAATGTATCAAATATTGTAAACGACCACGCACTCTCCTGGAGTCAAGTACAGCCCCTACTTCGTATTCCTCATCTGCGTCTACTAGAGAGGGTAGAGGAGTCGTAGGAAGGCGTGTGTCTGGTTGGAATGGCTTCAACAGGGAAACATGAAAGACTGGATGTATCTTCATTGAAGGAGGCAATCTCAATTTCAAAGCCACAGGATTGATAACCTTCATAACAGAAAAGGGACCGATATATTTGGGTCTGAATTTACATGCCCCCTTCAAGACCAAATATTTGGTGGACAACCACACCTTATCGTCTTGCTGATAAGATGGGCCCGTGTGTCTATGTGCGTCAGCTGTTTTTTTATAGTCCATTTTGGCTTTATCGAGATTGTCATGGATGGATGAGTGCACAATCTGTAAATGTGAGACTAAATCCTGTACAGCAGGTATAGCACTAGGCTTCAATGGCGAAAAGGGTAGAACTTTAGGGTGGAACCCGTAGGAAGCATAAAAAGGGGAAAACAGTGTAGAAAAGTGATGGCTATTATTGTAAGACAGTTCTGCCAGCCAAATCAACTCATCCCATTCCCTTTGTTCCTGTAGTAGTTGACAACGCAAAAACTGTTCTAGACTTTGATTCACCCTTTCGGTTTGACCGTCTGTCTGAGGGTGATGACTGGAAGACAGACGGACTTCCATTTGCAGGGATGTACACAACTGTTTCCAAAATTTGGATATAAACTGAGAACCCCTATCTGTAACAAGGATGGACGGAAGACCATGGAGTCTAACTACATTCTGCAGAAAGATACTCGCTAGAACAAGAGATGTAGGTAAACATTTCAAAGGGATGAAATGAGCTGACTTGGTGAACATGTCCACTACCACTAACAGGGTGGTATTACCTCTACGTGTCTTTGGTAACTCAACAATGAAGTCCATTGAAACTGATTGCCAGGGAGCTACTGGTGTAGGTAGAGGAAGTAATAAGCCCACTAACCCTTTGTGTGAGGACTTCCCTTGAGCACAGATGTGACACGTTTGAACGTAATGTTGAACGTCTTTAACCATATGAGGCCACCAACAGAATCTCTTTATCAATTCTACAGTTCTTTTGTATCCTGGGTGCCCTGCCACCCCATGTGAATGACACCAGTCCATTGCTTGTTGCTGGAGAGAAACAGTGGGAATGTATAACCCTCCTTGAACATAATGAAGGTTTGCCTCTACACTGGATTGATGTTGCTGCAATATGTCTTGTGCACCGGGCTCTTGTTGGGCCTGTTTTACTTGTAGGAGGAATTCTCTCTCTGATGTAAGTACTCCAATGATCTTTTGCGGAGCAATAATGCAAGGGGGCTTTTCCTCACAAGATACCGGTTCGAACCCCAGACGAGATAAAGCGTCTGCTTTGCCGTTTTGTCGACCAGATCTGAAATGGATGTTAAAATCGTATTCATTAAAGAACTGAGTCCATCTCATTTGACGCATGGACAATGCTCTCGCCGATTTCAGATACTGCAAATTACGGTGATCTGTTAAGACAGTGACTGTGTGCTTTGTACCAAAGAGATACTGTCTCCATTCTTCCAGTACTTTCTTTATGGCTAGGAGTTCCCTTTCTCCTACTGCATAATTCACCTCAGCCGGAGTCAACTTATGGGAATAATAAGCCACAGGGTGTAATTCGCCCGTGTCCGCATCTACCTGAGACAAAATCCCTCCTACCGCTACTTGTGAGGCGTCAACTTCCACCACATAGGGACTGGAAGGGTCAGGATGTTTAAGAATGGGGGCCTGTGTGAATGCAGTTTTTAGGTAAGTAAAAGCCCTGTCTGCTTCCTCTGACCAAAGAAAGGAGACTCCCTTCCGCAACAACCTAGTGATAGGAGCCACTAAATCTGAGAACTGGTGTATAAATCTCCTATAGAAATTTGCGAACCCAATGAATTGCTGGATTTCTTTAACATTTCTGGGGGGTGGCCAATTCAAAACTGCACAGACCTTGCTTGGATCCATGCGCAAACCTGTCGCTGACACTATGAAACCCAAGAATGCGACCTGATGTCGATGAAAGAAACATTTGTCTAGCTTGCAGAAGAGGTTATTGGCTTGCAACTGATGCAGGACAGCCTTCACATGACCTGTATGCTCTTCAAAAGTCTTAGAATAAATGAGGAGATCATCAATGTAGGCTATTACATACTTGTCCAAATACTCCTTCAGCACCTCATTGATGAAATATTGGAATGCTGAAGGAGCATTACAAAGCCCAAAGGGCATCACCAAATATTCGTACAACCCAAATTTGGTGCAGAATGCAGTTTTCCACTCATCCCCATCTCTGACCCGAACCAAGTGATATGCTCCACGCAGGTCCAATTTAGTGAACCACCTGGCATCCTTCACCTGATCGAGCAGAGATGAGATGAGCGGCAAGGGATACTTATTCTTGATAGTGATAGCATTTAATGATCTATAATCGATACAACATCGCAAGCCTCCCTCCCTTTTGGGGATGAAAAACAGCGCTGAAGAAGCAGGCGAGCGAGAGGCTCCGATGAAACCAAGCTCTAACATGGTGTCAAGATATTCCCTCAAGTACAGATTCTCTTTTTCGGTGAGGGAATACACTCTACTGGTCGGTATACGAGAGCCAGGCTGCAAGTCTATCCGGCAGTCATATACTCTGTGAGGGGGCAGGCTAGCAGCTTTTTCTCTATCGAACACTGACAGGTACTCCTGGTACACAGTTGGTAAGACCGTATCAGGTTGGTTGCCTAGTTTCTGGTCGACAGGACCCTCTGAAACCCCTAGAACCGTCTCTTGTGCTGAACAGCAATTCCTCGTGAGTGCTTGAGTTACAGGCATTGAACTAATAGTGACATCAGGTTGATCGTCAGTTTCTGTGAATGTAAGAATGTTTTTCTGCCAATCTATGTGGGGATTGTGGAGGCGCAACCAAGGGAGACCTACGACCACAGGGAACTGAGGAGATTTGATCAAATCAAAAGCTAAAACCTCCTGATGAGATGGTTCCATATGTACTTTCAATGGAATGCTGGATTGCGTGATAGGCCCAGATTTTAAAGGACTCCCATCAATGGTATATACTTCCTCTGGTGGTGTCTTATGTACTGCAGGAACCTTATTGTCGATGGCCCATTGATAATCCATGAAATTACCTGAGGCTCCTGAATCCAACATAATTTTCTGCTTGATGGAATATGATAACCAAGACAATTCGGATGCAATAAAAAAATGTCCTTCATTATTCAATAATGAGGAGACCATGTGACCTAAAGGACCCGGCGGTAAGGTCTCTATTACCTGCGGGTCTGCTAGTTTTCCGACTTGCGGAAAGACTTAGGTTTGACTGGACATTCTCTTAAAAAGTGGCCAGGTTTGCCGCAATAGAGACATAACCTACGTCTCTTCTTTTCGGCCTCACTTAAAGGACCTTTGATCCTGCCTATCTGCATAGGCTCAGGATCCTCAGATTTACTGTCCGACTCAGGTTTTCTGTCTCTGTGGCTGAACCTAGGATAGTCGTACCTCCCTCTATCTTTACGACGTTCTCCTAATCTATGGTCCAGTTTCACCACCAAATCTATTAATTCCGGACAGGTTGCAGGAGGATCTACCACATGAGCCAACTCGTCTTTGAGTTCATCACGTAAACCTTTGTAAAAAAGAGCACTACGTTTATTGGCTGGCCAATCGGCTTCCACTACCAACCGATTGAAAGTGGTGATATAGGTAATGAGGTCTTTTGTACCTTGCTTTAGATTCAACAGCTCTGTATCGGCCGCATGGGTAAAAGAGTGCTTGTCAAACATTTTACGCAATTCTCTGCGAAATGCGTCATAGTCTAATAACAAGGGGTCATCCTTTTCTATAAGAGGTATCGTCCAGTTAGCTGCTGACCCTCCCAAATACGATAGAACAAAGGCCACATTAGCCTGGTCGTTAGGAAAACAGGCCGCTTTGCATAAGAAATGGAGTTGACACTGTGTCAGAAACGCAGCACATTTCAAGGGATCGCCGTAGAACCTTTCCGGGGGGGCTAGGGGAATAGTATGAGGAGTGACCACTTGTACTAAAGAGGTGGAATTGCTAGCTCCTGCTCTATCCCCTCCTTGTGCGCTTAACGCCTCTAGTCTCTCTGCAATATTCTGGGTTTCTCTTTGGAGATTCCCCACCATGCTCGCTACATCCTGCAACGTGAGATCCATGACACCTGGGAGACAATTTGATATAGGCTTCGCGTTCTGTCATGCACGCCCCCTGGTTGTCTCAGAAGTGTCCTGGATCCACGAAGCTAAATCCCCTACCTTCCCCTCGCCACCTCCCGTGTGTCAGGAAATGCAACACTAACACCAGAAAGGTAACTAAGGGGAACAAAACAAGGGTAGGAAGGGGGAAAAAAGGAGGACTCTCCACCGGTTTTCTGTCACTCAGAGGATTATTCTTCACATCTGTAATGGCACTGCAGTGAAACACAAAAACACAAGAAGTGAGTACGTTACCCTCCCTCGCTATCCCTAGGTGTAATATGAGTCCTATATCTAATTGTACCTTGTGAAATATCGGAGAGGCCAAAACTAAGGAAACCAAGAAAAGTGGCTGGAAACTCTGTGTCTTGACTTATGATTGGAGATGTGTAGTTGTATACTGAAACATAATATATACAATATGAAATAAACATACACTACTCCCTATCAGGATACATCTGCTATGATAAGCACTCACCACTATTCTCATCAGAATACGCCTTAAAGGATAACCACCACAACCTATGTAGGTACAGCTGTAATTCTAACTACTTGTAGAATTACAATCACCAAGATACGAAACTCCCCTGAACCAACTCAAAATATTGGAACCAACCGTCCAATAAACACCGCTATAATGTCAGTGGAAAACGATATGAAAGAAAACAAGAACAGAACAAGAGACCTGAGACACGTGTTCTCAATTATCAGAAAGAATATCCAAAATACCGTAAGCAACGCAATACCACCGCCACCAACCGCTAGCTCCTCGGACGCCACGAACACAACCCGGAACGAGAATGGGCTCACTCTAGCTAAACGCGAAGCATCTTCTTCCGGATCTGGGCGCGTTTTAAGGTCTGAGACGCTACTCTCCCGCGCATGCGCGAGGACTCCTGAAGCCGCTTTTGCCAATCTTTGCCAATCACGCCGAAAGAGCAGTCAACATTTCGGCTCTGAACCAAACAACCACTGTTACTTCCCTGCGTGGGTAAGCACATCATTCTTCTGTATTCTACAGGCATGACAAAAACACGATAGCTAGAATGTAATCATTAATCTAAAACAACAAACTAAAATAAATGAAGTAGTCTCCGTAGATCTTATTTGTTTGTGGTGAAATGAATGAAGAAACGGTAAAGTTAACTAAAAGAATTTCTTGCCTGTTAAGTCTAATTAACATCGTGAGAAGAAGGTGAAAAAAAAAAACAGTTCCTCGCAGCAGTAACAAATGCTTCACAGTGATGGCATCGAAGGAAACGTGCATCAACAAGACTTGTAACTGTCTGTGGAGGGTTTCTATGAGGATACGAAAACAAAATGTGAAGTGACGTGGACGTAGACTTCATCAATGTCAAAATGGCGCTGCGCAATTTTGACGGAGTGCCGGATGGCTTGCGGTGCAAACGTGCACGAAAGCGTCCACAGCAGACTGCATAAAAATACGTCACGAAGTAACAAAGGCAGGCTCGAGCTAAGACACAGGTGAGGCAGCGCGAGCTGAATTTTACTTTTCAAACTTTGAAAGCCGACAGTTGGAAGTATGATAAATAAAATTTTAGCATATCCACAATAGCGTAAAGGCAAATATAAATAATGTTTTATTCTGAGGCAGATAGTCAGTAACATCATGAATTTTGCTAATTTCCTGAAAGCAAACGCTGATGTCGACCGTTGAGGGTAAAAGTCAATGGCACTGTCGGTAAAGCTCAGGAAAACGAAATGTGAATGAAGGTGAAGTAGTTAATTGTTTGTCCATGGCAGGAGGTTCGAAGAGACAAAATTGTGAGATAAAACACTGCAGGCTTCGAAATCAGCAAGCAAATAAATTAAGTTTAGTTTTCACTCGACATGGTAGTGTGGGAATGACACAGCAGGCTTCAAAATTAATGTGCTACAGACTTTCATATAAGTAGGTTCATAAATCAAACGCTGTAGACTTTTAAATGATTCAGCTTCTTAATCAGGTGAAGCAGATTTTAAATCGGCAGGCTTGAAAGTCTTGTGCAGATGAAGAAAATTTAAAAGGAATTTACATCCAATTTAGAATATGTAAATGAACTCACCAAGCTTCTGTAGCAAATTGTCATGCCCGAGTTGAGGCTGACGATATCTTTGTCACTGGTGGGGCTGGGGCTGCAAACGAAATTTTGCTTGGGTTCTTTGAAGCAGTTTCAGTCTTTTTAAAATATATAATTTCTGTAGAAGTGGGTTCTTTGTAATAGGATCCACGCAGGTTTTTTTTTCCAGAAACGTCGCCAATGTTACAATGATGAAAGGTCCAGAGGTGGTAGGTTTCAATTAGGTATTTATTGTAATACAGAGTTACAGAGGTATGATGTTAAAGCCAGGATAGAAAGTAGGCCAGTAAGTATCTCTGTAAATATGCCCCACCAGGAGCTGTCCTCCTGGCAGCTCAGCCTTCAGTCACCAACTGAGTCTGAACACTTATCTAACATTCTATGACATATAGAACATTCTACACAGGGAGCAGGGGAATAAAGAGAATATAGAAATCACTATACAACAGAGGGCACTGCCCATGATTATTGACAGGATATATTGGCTTGCAGAAAACTTGAGATGGTTCACCACAAAATCTCTTCCCGACAAATCTGCCCACAAAATTACACTAGGGACTATCCCAAAATGATCAGAGAAGCTTGCAGGTCCCACAATATTAACAGGATAGGTAATGCTGGGAACTGGGCCAAAGAAATGTTAAGGTTTTAAACAAGGTTATTAAGCCTGCTGCATGTGCTTCCACTATTCCGGCCTCTCAGCCTTTGTGCGATGCACTCTCAGATCATTTTGAGGAGAAAATTTCGAAAATCTTTCGGAACCTTTTAATCTACACTATACAGGCAGAAGCCTCCTCTACTGTCTCCCCTGCTACCAACCCTTCCGCCTTAAGAGGAGTTTGAACCCATTACCTCAGCACAAGTCTCTGATATGATGAGTAAAGTTAAATCAGGCTCGCCGTCTGATCCTTCCCCTCTGTACATCATGGTGGCTCTTGCTACCATACTCCTTCCTGGTATTACTTCGCTGTTATTTCTTTCTCTTAGCTATGCAACCTTACCTTTGGACAGGAAAGCAGCACAAGCCATGCCTATTTTGAAAAAAACCTAATGCGGATCCCCTTGACCTCACCAACTACAGACCCGTATGGCTACTTCCTTATCTTAGTAAAATCATGGAGACGTCAGTAAACAAACAACATTTATCTTACTTGGAAGCCCACTTCCTTTTGGACCCCTCTCGGTCAGGTTTTAGAGTTTAATATATAACACAGAAATAGTGCTTGTGGCGGTATTGGACACTGTTAGACTTACTCTTGATGAAGGTCTCCCAGCCATGTTGGTGTTACTTAATTTATCTGCCACATTTAACATCACCTCTCATTCTATCTTGATCCAGAGACTAACATAGATTGATGTCTGTGGAAAAATTCTGGGCTGGCTCAAAAACTTTCTTAGCAACCGGACTCAGACTGTGCCCCTCGAATCTTTTAAATCTCAGACCATGATTTTAGATAAGCGCGTTTCGCAGCGCTCTTCAGTGAGCCCATGTTTTTTATCATCTATGTAGCCCACCCTAGCTCAAGTGGTAAGATCGTGTGACTTTGAGGTCTTCTCATATGCAGATGGTACTCAATTGATCATCTCTATGGGACTTATTCCAGAATCCACCAAAAGCAGATTTGGTAATATATGAGGAAAATTGCTTCCTGGATGACTTCGAATTGCCTTCAGCTGTACTGAGATAAGACTGGGATTCTGCTGTTTGGCAAGGCCCATGCATATTGGTTGGATCACTGGAGGCCTTCTGAGTTGGGCTTGATCTCCCAGCCTAAAAGGTGGTAAAAGAATCTCGGCATCCTGGCTGAAGAGAACCTCTTTATGTGGAAGCTCCTGTTACACAATAGAAGAACTCTCACTCAGGCACTCATTGTAAGCTGCTTGGATTATGTCAATGCCCTTTTGGTAGCAGCTAATGAGTTGCTACTCTCCAAGCTGCAGGTGGTTCAGAACACCACTGCCCGCCTGGTTTGCAAACTACCTCCTCGCTCCCCTTTGGAGCCTACACTGAAATCTCCCCTCTGACTGCGCTTGAGAAAACGCTCTCTATTCAAACTCCTGTCCCTGGATTACAAATCTTTGTTTGGCAAGGCCCCTCTCTGTCTTAGAGCCAAAGTCAAAATTTCTGCTATGCCCTTGACGTATTCATACTACCAAATATGGTGGACTATCCTTTTCCTATCGTGCTCCCCATCACTGGAACATACTGCACAATCCTATTCGGTCCGGCACTGAATTTGCCTGTTGTAAAAAGCTACTCAAGACATGGATATTCTGAAACACTTTTTTCCTAATAATGCTCTCAAGCACCAAGATGCTCCTTTGAGGGTTATTCATCACATTAAATGTCATTTACATAACCTAACCGGGCCACACACTTTCACTGCTAACACCATTCCGTGCCATTGCTGCTCACTGTCTTTGGTGGTAGCACCAGCCTTTCCTCTCCTAAACAAGGTCCGACTTATAGGGAAGCCAAGAATATAGTGTTATTAGGGTTGATCTGCTAATTGTAGTAGGTAGGTTAATCAGCTACTAGGTCAGCTCTGCAAGATCCTATGCAACATTAGACGGTCTTGCGTGGTTATGTACTACAATAGCACTTCAAAAGGTCATGAAAGTCTGCCACATTCCAAGGGTCAACGGGACTGGCCATCGAGGGTCAAAGTCTAGCATATCTAATGCCTTATTATTATTTATTTTTTATTTTGTCTCTAAATACATCCATAGTTTGTCAACAGGCCAGGCAGCCTTATATGTCACGTCACCGTCCTCAATAGTACATCACTCACCTCTCCTCTCCTCACAGGTCGTTTATACCTTATGCTATTTGTTTTATTTTTGCTTAGTCTTATTGTTTAGGTTGAGCCCAGAGGCAGCGCCCATGCGCTGCTCTACAAGACTTGTTGTAGTGTAGTAAGAAATAGAAGCACCACCCACATTTGTCATTGTCCTTCGTAAATGCTGGCTTCTGATTCGTAAAGAGACTTGTTAGTCCCTCCTTTGTACCACCTTGTCTTCACTTGTAACCTCCCATGCAGAATGACTCTTTTACTTCGGTTGTTACACAGTACGCCTTCTTTAGTCTGTGAGCACTATTTTCATTAATGAGTTTCTCTTACTGCAGGCAGCACATGGCGTCCGCTTTCAATAACATGGCTGGCACCTGCTTTCACTTTAACTCGGGAGCCTGGCATTATCTCAATCCTCCACCCACCCTATCACTGCTTAATCTCGCTCCGTCACCCTTTGTGTCTGTTTCTCCCCCCCCCACCAACTAGCCCTAAAACCCCGCCTCTTCTACGAGAACGTCTACGTTGCCGATATCCTTGCTTGTTAGGTATGTGGTGTATGTCTGCAGTGGTGTGTCTTCTCTCCTCAAAGGATTTAATTGCGTTGTTTGCAGAGTTGTGTGTTGCCTGTGCGCATATGATGTTTGAGTGGTTCCTCTTTGTGGTTTTGGATATTTCTCACCCAGAGGATTTTTTTTTATAACGCATCATTTCAAGGAAATCTGCCTCCGTATTAGCCGAAGCATTCAGCGTGTCTATTCAAATCTGGTTACCCCTTGCAGAGCTGATTCACAGTGCTATCTAGGGTCAGTGTCATGGAGGCTGGGAGGGTTGAGCAGAGTCAGTCGTACGTTTTGAAGTTTCTGGTGCAGTGTGTCCTTCTTAGCCTCCAGGGTTGCCAAGAAGACGTATTACCTCACTCTGTGTACTCCAGATCACAAGTTCATGCCTCCACTGCATCCTTGTTAATAAACTGGTTTTGCTGATGATTGGCACTAATCTGCGTGACCGGTCATAGGGCGATCACGCAGGAGGGGGGAAGGTGGCAGCTGTCTCCACCCTCAGCTCTTGTGTTGCATGTTTGTAACTGCGCCAGCTGAATTCTGAGACACCCGAAAAATGGGTGTGCACGTCCGAGGCTCGCTACTTGGCGTGATCTTCAGTGGCATGGGTGAACCTGCTTTCCGGTGTCTTCATACGTCAGCTTCCTGGCTCTCCAGTGCGCCATGGGAATTGTAGTGCACTCTGTGCTACTGGACAAATAACTCTGTCTCCGTTCGCCTAGTATTCTTTTTTTTTTTTTTTTTTTTTTTTTTTTTTTAAAAACCTTTATTTGAGTATGCAATAAAATACAAGGATGGGCCTACAACCACACGGGCCAGCCGCTAAAGAGGAGAAAATACACAATATACACTTCCGTAGCGGTAACGATCAATCGTCAATGCAATACTCCATATAATAGACAGAACAAAAACAGATTTTGTTTTATAAAAAAGAACAGACACACAAAAAGGCGAAAGTGTATTACTGAAGGTCAGCCCAAAGGACGGGAGGGGACAGCAACAAAAATGGAATCAAAGCTATAAGCTCCAAAGAGCCCGGATGGGGGGGGGGGGACGGGGCACGAAGGAGAAAAAGAAGGGGGGGGGGGGGAGCCGGAAAACCAGCACAACCCCTATATGCAAGGTTCCAAGAACGCTCGCCTAAGGAGACCGGGAAAGCTCAATGTCATCCACAAGGGGAGGAGTACAGATGGCACCACGATATTCATTCCATTGACCCCACACCCTAGTCCATGCCCTGGGTCTGCCCCTAGCCACGTAGACAGTCTTCTCACGGAACATAGACCAATCCATGTCGTCTTCCCATTTCGATAGTTCAGGGGGCTTGGAGGCCCCCCAAAGTTGAGCAATATCTCGCTTCGCAACCATATAACCCAGGGTGGCCCACCTAGTCTGGGCCACCGAGCAGTCAGTGGGCTCCCAAACATTCAAAAGACAACGACGAGGTTCCGGACACAAGGACACCCCTGTCACCACAGCCATAACCTCAAGCACAGCCGTCCAGTAAGCAACCACCATCGGGCATTCCCAAAGAATATGTAGGAAAGTCGCACTCAAACCACATCCACGCTTGCACAACCCATCAGAAGAAAAACCCATCACCAGCAAACGAGGTCCCGTAACATACACCCGATGAAGGATCTTCAATTGGACCAAACGGAGACGAGCCGGGATAGCCACCTCTTTAGGAGAAGAGAGGGCCGACTGCCAATCCTCGTCATCAAGCTCCAAACCATCACGAACCCATGCCTCCCGGAGTCGAACCAACAGATCAGTCCGAGTATTAATCAGTTAATCAGGAAGATGTCCGTCAAGGACACGGTCTTCAAGGGGGGAAGAATCAGGCGGAATCTCACCAGGAGCAAATACAGCGGTCAAGGCGTGCCTAACCTGTAGGTATCGAAAGAATTCCCGACCACTCAAGCCATATTCAGCCTGGAGGGCCTGAAATGTTCGCACAGAGCCCTTGGAATACACATCTCCCACTTTAGAAATTCCAATCATGTCCCAGCGATCGAAACCCTTGGTAGACCAAAGACCGCCCAGACGTTCGGAAGCATAAAGCGGCGTGGCCAACGTCAAGCGATCCTCCCAGCCCAGGCTCCGAGTCGCGGCCCGCCACACCGCCAAAGCAATCGACGTAGGACCCACAAGATGGCGCCCAGCAGGGCGAGAGTAAAGCACTCTGTTAAAGTCACCTCCCGGAAGCTGAAGTCTATCCATCTCAAACGCCGGATTACTACCCGGCGAGAACATGATGTGGTTGATAGCGGACAAGTGTGAGGCCCAATAATACCTCTTAATATCGGGGAGTGCAATGCCACCGTCATACCAAGGAATGGAAAGCTTAGCAAGAGCAATACGCGGGCGTCCATCCCAGACAAGTTGTCTCTGAAGGGTCTCAATCTCCCGAAAATAGGACTGAGGGACAGGATCATAATAATTCTGGAGAGCGTAAAGAAACCTCGGTAACGACATCATCTTAAACAGGGCTGCCCGACCAAGGGGAGACAAGGGAAGCCTGCGCCAACGAGCAACGTCCAAACGCAGTCGAAGCAACGGAGGAAGGAGATTACGATCAAAGCGAAGAGACGAGTCCAGAGTAACGAAAACTCCCAAGTATTTGAAACCATCCCGGGCCACCTGAAGAGGGAGCCTGCTCGGTAATGGAGGCAAGACACCAGACAAAACATACACACAGGACTTGGTCCAATTGATTACGAGGCCCGAGTTAGCACCAAAGGACACAAGAACGTCAAATAAAACAGATAAAGACTTACGAGGGGAGGTAAGATACAAGAGGATATCGTCCGCATAGAGCGAGACTCGGTCCTCGAAGTCCGGGGCCCAGCGGATCCCTTTAAGGGACGGTTCCCAGCGGAGCCAGGCCGCCAACGGCTCAAGGGCGAGCGCAAACAGTAGCGGGGACAAGGGGCAACCTTGGCGGGTGCCCCTGCCCAGGGGGAAGGGAGCAGACACCCTACCATTCACAACAACCTGCGCCAAAGGTTCCGCATACAATAACTTAATCCAGCTAATAAACTCGCACCCGAAACCGAATTTCTCAAGAGCCGCCCATAAATAAGGCCACTCCACAGTATCAAAGGCCATGGAGGCATCCAAGGACGCCAAAATGGCCGGTTCAGTCAGTAGCCCCGCCCTCGCTATCACGCCGTGAAGACGACGTAGATTCAAAGCAGTGTTGCGATGCGGGATAAAACCAGATTGATCCGGATGAACTAAGTCCCCAAGAACCGATAGGAGTCGGGTCGCCAAAAGTTTCGCCAGAACCTTGGGTTCAACATTTAACAGGGAGATGGGTCTATATGAGGAACAAAGGTCGCGAGGTTTACCGTCCTTAGGGATGACGACTATCGTCGCCAAACGCTGATCATAGGGAAGGAGGTTACGCTCACGTGATTCCAAAAACATATCGCGGAGATATGGCGCCATTTTATCGGGTCGCAGCTTGTACAACTCAATAGACAAACCATTTGGACCCAACGCCTTGCCCGAACGGAGCGAACGAATGGCAGTAGCTATTTCATCAACCGTAAAGGGGGAGTCCAAAGCGATACGGTCCAAATCAGAGACACAGGGCAATGCAATATCACGCAAAAGGAGGCGAGAGTCAGCCACATCCCTCACAGACACAGGAGCATACACAATACGGAAATGTTCCGCAAAACGATCTACAATGGCGATCGGATCAATCACATTTTCACCACTCGCAGACTGAATCACAGGCACAACACGATTAGCTCTTTCTTTCTTGTCCAACCACGCCAGGAGTTTACCCGCCTTATCACCAACATCATACAATCTGCCTTGTTGCTCACGAAACATCGCTTTTGCAGCGTCAGTAACTAGGGATTTATATGCAAACTGTTTTAGACCCAGGGCATGAAGTTTCTCAGGCGTGACACCAGATCCCAGCTCGTCCTCCAAGGCAGAAATTTCCCCCTCGAGGTCCACTACCTCCCTCTTCCCGGCTTTCTTAGCTTCAACAATCAAAGAAAGGGCCTGTCCACGAATCACAGTTTTGAAGGCTTCCCACAGGGACACCGCCGAAGGGACCGACCCCTCGTTTTCCAGGAAATAAGCATCTATGGACTTGAGCAAGAGGGCACGAGTCTCAGGGGAGGAGAGATACCATGGGTTAATGGGAGCCACTCGGCCCACTGCCTCTATCCCAACCTCAAAACGAAGCCAGAGCGGCGAGTGGTCGGAGATGCCCCTTGGCAAATGTATAATCTCACGGACCGCCGACGACTGGGCAGCGGGCATCAGGAAATAATCTAGCCGAGATAGGCTACCATGGGCACCAGAGTGAAAAGTGTATTGAAGCTGAGTAGGGTGTAACAATCGCCAGCAGTCCACAAGGCCAAAAGTATCCAAAAACCCACCCAACCAACGCTGGGCATGCGGGGTATCCCTGGGGGGATGGCGATCGTGAAGGCCAGAAAGCACTGAATTAAAGTCACCGGCAAGAAAGAGTACACTATCAGGAAGGCCCAACAAGACACGGCCTAAATCAGTGAAAGTAGCAGTTTGCAAGCCTGGGGGGACATAAACATTAAAGAGGGACAGGGTGTGGCCCTCATATCTACCCACCAGAACAATATATCTCCCACGGTCATCCCGAATCACCTCATCTATCGCCAGAGGGAGGGAGTTACGAACAAGGATACCCACACCCCTGGATCCTGAGGTAAACCCCGAGTGTGCCACAAGGCTGTAGCCCCATCTATTCATTGCATTACATACATTCCCAATCAAATGGGTCTCTTGCAGGAAAACAATGTCCGGTGACAAACGTCTTATATATTTCAACACCACACTGCGCTTGATGCGATCTCCCAGGCCATTAACGTTCCAGGAAACAAATTTCAACCCCCTACCCCCCATCCCACCCACCCGAGCCAGGACCCCCCATCCAAGAGCTAGACATCAGAAACATCAGTAAAGACAGAAGCAATTCGCCTTGAAAACAACACACAAAAAAATAAGAACTTCCCATCCCCCCTCCCCCAAGCTGAAAGGAAACACCCCCCACCCTGCACCCCTGCAAAAAGCTAAAGAGCCACCCCAACCTGCAGTGTGCCTGTCGCCCCATAACCCCTAGTCCACACAAAGACCCCGGAGGAGGAAAGGTCTCCGTTCCACCCGCCCCCAGACTACAGTAAGAGCAAGAAACAACACACAAAAAAATAAATAATCACATTGCAGAGGTACGCCGGCCACCACTCCTGGGAACGTATTCAAAACGAGACATCAGAGTCAAACAATCAGATCTCCACACCACCTTCGGCACCACCAGGGTGAGCGGCAGATTCAGTCTCAGGAGGACGGTCAGGCAAGGAGTCCAGCCAGTCATTAACAGCATCCGGTCTATCAAAGAACAGAGTACGCTCATTATACTCGACACGAAGTCTGGTGGGGAAAAGCATTGCATAGCGTAGACCCCGATCTCGAAGACGTTTCTTAGCACCACGAAACTCCATCCGTTGTCTTTGAACCTGTTGGGAGAAGTCCGGGTAGAAGTTCACCGTGGCATTCTCGAAGGCCACTGGGCCCTTCACCCGTGAGGCCTGCAGGATAGCGTCCCGATCCCTATAATGAAACAGTTTAGCCACAATAGGCCTTGGCGGAGCACCCGGTTTAACTTTGCCCCCCGGGACACGATGTGCACGTTCAACCGTGAAAAATTTGGTAAGCCCGGAGGGGGCAAGATGGTTTAAAATCAGACCCTCAACCAGGAGATCAACAGAGTGGGGTTCAGGGTTTTCCGGTACACCAACCAGGCGAACATTGCAGCGACGTGCCCTGTTTTCAAAATCCTCCAGGCGTCGGGTCATGAAGTCGTTTACCCGACGAAGATTCCCAACCTCCGTCTGGAGCTCCGAGACGTCCTTCGTGAGGCTAGACGATTTAATATCCAATGACTGCACCCTCTCATTCGTCTTGCCGAGATCAGCACGAATCAGGTTCATCTCGATGGCCACGGTGTCAAGTTTGTGGGCCAAGGCCTCATACTGAAGGCCGGTGGATTCCCTCACTCCCGAGATGGCGCCCATGATATCCTGTAGGGAAGGCTCCGCCGACTCTTCCAAAATTCGTTCAGACGCCGTACTGTGGCCAGGTAGGGCAGCTCCGGGGGACCCCTTAGATTGAGTATAACGGTCCATGACGTTCGTCTGAACCGGCGCTCCGCGCAGAGGTGTTTTCGTCTTGCGCGTTTCTCTGTCCCCTCTGCCCGCCATTTTGAAGATGCGTCACGGGACAAGCCACCAGGGTCGACGGGCCAAACACCCAAAACTCAGGATCAAAAGTACACCCAAAAGAAGGGCTCAACTCGGGAGGAGGCCACCAAACCAGCACATAGACAAGAGGAAAGCCCCGTGTCCGAACCGTCTCCAAGTCTCAGCCAAGCGCGATACGCACACTCGTGGCACAGGTCGAGACAGAATCGAAACCGAAACTCAGGAAGGGGGTCTCACAAGGCCAGATCTCCTGCCGTTGTTGTTCAATTCCAGGACGGCCACAGATCTGCACCCCGTCCCGGGCGCACCTCAAGGGCGGAGCCCAAAAGTTCAGACCACCGTAGCTCAGGAGTACGAGATCCAAAGCAAATTCCGAAAAGTGCCAGGGTAATCAGCCAAACGTCCTCTACTCGAATTCTTACAAGAAATCAGGATCTAGTCAGGATAAATCGCCGGGAGCGGCGAGGGTCCGGAGAGCGCTGTGCTCAAGCGGCCATCACGGATGCCCGCCAAGCTCCTCCTCTTGCCTAGTATTCTTAACTGCAAAAAATTGGGAGAGCTAGGAAAGCTCACAGACTTAATATTGTGGGCTACATATAACAAACACTGGCAATGTAAATGGACCTCACTTTTTGGCTTTGCTTATTCTTTTGGTGATGCTGTTAGTTCCCTGACGTGAGCCGTGGAAGTATGTAGGCCATATATTCAACAAGCATTTGAATTGCAATAGGTCTCGCATTTACGCAAGTTTGAGCTATTGGCAGTGTAAATGACAATGCCTTTTATTTATGTTTTTGTTTTTAAAATATAAATAAAAGGCATTGTCATTTACAATGCCAATAAGCTTAACCTCGCGTAAAATTGAGACCTGTTGCATGACAAATGCTTGTTTTGTTTCATTTGCAGAGTTGCACTCTATCTGCCTGATTGTATTCTCTGTTGACTCCCGCACTGAGACATCTGGCTTACTTTGACGGCACATAAGCACTTCATTAGTTCCCCCACAGCCCCAGACACTTAAATTAGGGTCTTGCATGACCCAAGTTTAAGGGCTACTTACAATAATTCCTATCTCTCAAGCAACTGCTTGGTTTTCCCTGGTCCGCCACAGAAACCAACCAACAAAGCAGAGGCTTAGACGGACGCTAATACAGTTGGCGGTCTAGTTCTTTGAATTCCTTCCATCTTAGGCAGGCTGAAGGCTATTAAGTCACGGCACACCAAAGGCAAGCCAATTTGGCCCACCCACGTCAGAATCCCAACAGGGACCATACCTCTTACATTTCAAAGGGTAAGAAAATTGCTCCTACATCTTATTCATATTCTAGTGTGAATCTCAGAAATATAAGAGAACAAGCCACTCGTGTCTCTTGCTTATTATGCACTGTGATATTACCTTTAGAACAGGAAGGTTCCCCTATTTGTAAACATAACTATCTGTGCCTTCCTCTTCCTTTCAGGAAAGATGGAACCCTCTAAACATTAATATCCATGTTAGGAACCACCTAATACCGACAGTGTGGCACAGCTAAAATCCCCTGACTCCTCTATTTTGCCGATCCCACAATCCACTCCGTAACTTTAGATTTTATTTTTATTTATTGCGTTTTGAGATACAGAACTCAAGAAAAACCAAACTATATGCTC
Source organism: Lissotriton helveticus (assembly GCF_964261635.1). NCBI lineage: Eukaryota > Metazoa > Chordata > Amphibia > Caudata > Salamandridae > Lissotriton > Lissotriton helveticus. The sequence continues at coordinate 419,047,356 of NC_136057.1, forward strand.
ACAGTTTAGTCAAGTACGTCATACAAACCGCATTAACACAATTATACAGTGCATTGGAAAATTAGTGACTTATTCATATACATTGCTTTTGCCGGATAATCACTTGTAGACATCTTATTGTGTACATATATATTGGTAAGGAACTGATACGACCTAATATCATACAGTCAATTATACCCTCGTATCATTCTCCACATTTGGATCAACGTGGCCGCAGCCTGTCTTGTCCGAATCTGCCCCCTCAGGCTCTCCAATTTCTTTACCAATGAGATAATGCTGAAACAGGCTCCAAAAGCTTTTAAGGCAGTTCTGAGGCGGTACCAATTCACGTTATACCTTAAAATGGGTGTTGCAGTACAGCATATCTGCTGACCAATCCTCTATTCTTGGAGGAGGGCCTTAAACCCACCTTATGGCTACCCGCCTCTTGGCCAGTAGCAGGCCAATCGCGACCAGTCGCCGCACTCTTTTGGCAATTCTTTTATCATACCCACCAACGCAACAAACGGGTCAGGGTCCATTGGTAGACCAGTTCTATCATAAAAGGTCTGGAATACCTCATTCCAAAACTCCTGAATTTTGGGGCAGGACCAAGCAACATGCAGGAACCCGGCCTCAGGCTCCAAACAACGAGAGCAGGATGCAGAATCGCTTAAACCATATCTAAATAGTCTAGTTGGCGTGTTACACACCCTATTCAAAAATTTGAAATGAATAAGGCGGTGTCTGCCATTCAATGATACTACGCCATCACCCTATGTAGTTTTCTATGGTGGTTCAGACAATGGACGTTCCACGTCAATAGTCAGGGTCCATTGGTAGACCAGTTCTATCATAAAAGGTCTGGAATACCTCATTCCAAAACTCCTGAATTTTGGGGCAGGACCAAGCAACATGCAGGAACCCGGCCTCAGGCTCCAAACAACGAGAGCAGGATGCAGAATCGCTTAAACCATATCTAAATAGTCTAGTTGGCGTGTTAAACACCCTATTCAAAAATTTGAAATGAATAAGGCGGTGTCTGCCATTCAATGATACTACGCCATCATCCTATGTAGTTTTCCATGGTGGTTCAGACATTGGACATTCCACGTCAATAGTCTAACTTTACCACCATTCTTGGCGCAACTTTGGCAGTGATCTTTTACTATGGATATCGTATGCTCCTTGTGTGAGCTCCAATAATTTTACTGTGCAGCGTACAACAATAACATTCCCAGCAATCCCAGCCCCACCCACTCTATACCCACCCCAACCAACCATAAGCGACCCGGCACCCACCATCCCTTACAAAACAATCAAACCCGAAGGGCGAGACAAGCAACAAACCTCAGAATGCAGTGTGAGTTACACGTGGGGGCAGATGTTACCGGCATATCGGCATGGTTGATACCAAACGCCCATTCTTTAACACATTAGGAATGCTTCCTACCTTGGAAGTATATGCAGCAGCTATCTACACAGCTAATACATGTTAAACCCTCCACCCCACCACACAAACCCCAGGTGCAGAGTGCATGACATCAAAACTGTTTGCTACCGGGATGGAAAGCAAATGAACATTCTAGAACATACCCCGGTGATCTATACTTTGCTGGAAAATATTGGTACAGAGCAACAGATGATCTAAATAAAGAAGCCAACAGCAAAAAAATCCCACCCGTCAGCCCAATCAAAAAAAAGAAAATTAGCAACCTTGAAGTCAGGCTACATCCCACAGCATTCCTCCACACCCCAGTGTCATAGTATGACTAACTTGACAGGACCCATCTTACGCATCCATCACAGGTCAAAACGTCAGGTAGAGGCGAGGCCAACCCTCCAGAAAACACGAATATTGAATGATTATCCTCGCCTACAATTCCTCTGTCTCAGAGGCACCATCATGATGTGCATGCAGAGGGCCTGGGGAGCCTCCCTGGCCCCAGCCACTATCTCTTTTTTTCAGAATTGTAAAGCTTGCTTAGGTTTGGTAAAAGGTGAGCCTTTCCATCGACTTATATCTTAAGTTTGGCGGGATACATCAGGTTCTAGACAAATTTGAGGTCCCGCTCCTTACGTTTCACCGGCAGAAGTTGTCGTCTCGCCTCCTGCAACGGCTGTGTGCAATCAGGTTAGAGAGAGACATTGATGCTTTCATAGCGGAGCGATTGCAGTTCTCTGGCTTTGTGGAGAGCTGCATCTCTGTTCCTGTAGTTGAGCACCCTCTCGATTATGGGACGCGGAGGGGCGCCCGGCACTGGTCTGGTGGCCATGGGACTTTGCACGCGTTCCAAGATAAAAATGTTAGAGAACATATCCCTACCCAGCAAGGCAACCAGCAATTGCGACGTAGAGCTCCATGTTCGGAATGTTTTTGGACTCTGCAATGCCTATGATATGGATATTATTTCTCCTTGAGCTTGCTTCTAGGTCTTCAGCTTTTGCTTGAACGAGGTGCAAAGCTTTATCCATTTTCGTGATTGAGTGCGTGTTAGAGCTGAGCACGTCCTCCACGGCAGAGACCCTCTATTGTCCAGGCACTCCTCATGTGTTTGTCCAGCCGCTCAGACATTCTGTCCATTCGGAATGTAAGGGCGTCAATTTTCCCATCAATTTTGGGGAGACTGAGCTGCATTTGAGAGAGGATTTGTTTCAAGTCTGGGTCTGCGGGAGCTCCGACTCCGAGGCGTTTTTATCGTCTTCTAATTGTCTGGTGGTCCTGCACGGTTCAAAGGGGAGCCTGGATTGGGATTTGTCAGTTTTTCCCATCTTGATGATTATCTCTGGATCTCGTTCCAGCTGACTCAGCCAGGCGCACCAGGCCAGTAAGAGTGGATAGTAAGAGTGGATAGCACACAATAATAAATCACTGGCCGTGCCAGCCTCTGCGCATCCCCCAGCCAGCGCCGCATACCAATCACCGCTATCAAATTCTCTGCAAATGCACTATGTAGGGTGCACCAGATCGCATCAGGCATGAACCAGGCAGAGTGTACAGAGCAGCAAATGTCTGTTGGCGCACAAAGTTTTGAGGCGGCTCACCTCTAGGGGTTGAGGGGTTTAGCTCGTAGCCACAGCTCAAAGTCCAAGTTTGCAGCAACTGTTGAGTCTGTGTAGGGGCACTGGTGAAATGAAGTGTACCACATGGGTCGCTTGAAGGCAAACTGGTATCCTGCCCGTCCACACGCAGCACACGATCCGCTTCACCTGCGGGTCGCGTTGATTGCTGCCTTTAATAAAGATGCCTTTCCATACAATAACAGTGGGAGCCACAACCGTAGAGGGAGCCCAGCGCTAGATACGCCGATCCGAGCACAGCTCTGTAAAGGGGGAATGAGTAATTGTCATAGGGGCCCACTCCTCGGGCGTAACGATGACGAGCAAAGGGAGTCTCGGGCTTTAGTCTAAATTTCAGCCGGGCAGCACAGAAGGCTTCACCCCGGTCTGCCAGCCAGGCCGTACCTGCTGCTACCAAAAGCAGGAGAGACCCACAGGGCCCCGGTAGGAACCGTGCGGCCGGCCCCTCCACAGCCAAATCTTACCTCAGGGGGCAATCCGGAACAGCAGCGAGCCGCCGACGCAGGCCCTGGGCGCCTCCCACGCCGTGTAGTGGGCTCACTGCAGGCCCTCGTCGGCCGCCCAGCTCGGGTGTCGTCGGGGCTCCACCACTGCAGCAGTAACTCAATCGGAGGCTCGCGAGGTGCTCCCCGGCTCTGCCGCAGCATGCCTTCAGCTCTATGTTATGTTATGTTATGTTATGTTAATAACTTTTATTGGGCGCACAGCTGCCCCAGCTAAGGGGCGTCCTGGCGCCTGATCAAGTGCCACAACACAACAAGTTGATACTGAAAAGAAGAAGAATCAGTCAGCAGAGGCAAACAGGTGAGTTTTTATAGCACGTCTAAAAAGGGTCAGGCTATTTAGGGCGCGAATATGGACAGGAAGGGAATTCCACAGTCCAGCTGCCAAGACACAAAAGGAGCGGCCTCCCATCCTGCTCAGTCTGAACCTAGGTTTGATTGCCAAAAAAAGAGATTCCGACCTAGGAGACCGCGTGGGAGCGTAGAAAGAGACAAGGCCCACAAGGGCAGGAGGTGAACAGAGTTTTAGAATCTTAAATGTTAGACAGAGAGCCTTAAATTTGAGTCTCTGTCTGACTGGCAGCCAATGAAGGGATGTCAAGACTGCAGAGACAGAACAACGTCTCGGGAGACCAACAATGGCCCGCGCAGCGGCATTTTGCACCCTCTGTAGCCTAGTAGCCTCAGCCTGATTTACTCCAAGCAACAGGGCACTCCCGTAATCCAGCCGAGATAGAATGGAGGCCTGGACCACCAGTTGCCGAGTAGGAGGGTCGAAAAATTTGAGGACTGGACGCAGTCCTCGCAGAATACCATAGCAGGTAGCTGCGATCCTCTTAGTATGGCTGGTAAAAGAGAGGTTAGAATCCAGCCAGACCCCCAAGTTCTTAACTTCGGCCGCTGGAACGGGGGATACCCCCAGCTCTGGAGGCCACCACTGATCCCCCCAAAGTTCCGCATGCTTCCCTAGAATCAGGACCTCGGTTTTCTTGGCATTTAGCTGTAAGCAATTACTGCGCATCCAGTTTGCCACAGCTATTAGTCCTGTACCGCCAGCTGCGTGTCGTTGGCATACGATGTCATGGTTAAGCCATATTGTCTGACGACAGCAGCCAGCGGTTTCACATACAGGTTGAACAAAGTGGGGCTCAACGCAGAGCCCTGAGGGACACCCAGTCCCAAAGGATGAAAAGAGGACTGACCAGGTGGAATGGCCACTTTGAAAAACCGGTCCGACAGGAAAGAGCGGAACCATTGGAGAGCCTTCCCCTCAATACCCACTTCCTCTAAACGCCGCAACAGAATGTCATGAGACACCATGTCAAACGCGGCGCTCAGATCTAACAAGAGGAGCGCCGCTGTCTGCCCCGCATCCAGCACTGAACGCAAATGCTCGGTCATAAAGAGCAAAGCAGTTTCAGTGCTGTGTTGTGCGCGGAAACCATTTTCACTCTCGTCAAGAATATTGTTACGAGAGAGATGGGCAGACAAAATGGAGTTCACGTGTGCCTCAGTAACCTTAGCGGTCCACGGCAGGAGAGAGATGGGCCGATAGTTCTCAGGAAGCAGGGGATCAAGAGTGGGCTTCTTCGAGATGGGACTGACCACTGCCTGCTTCCAGGGGGAAGGGACCACGCCCTCGCTCAGCGAAAGATTGATCAAGTCCAACATGGGCTCGCGGCAGAAGGGCGGGAGAAGAGCAATAAGCTCCGGCTTCAGCGGATCTAGGGGAGAGCCAGATTTAATTTTAAGGCTCAGAGTATCAAAGACCTCGACCGACATGACAGGCAAGGAGGATAGAGGTTCGGAAACCGAGACCTTCACATCGCTAGGTTCATCCCTGAGTGCAGATGGTATAAATCCTCGATAGATTGCCTGCACCTTCTCCACGAAAAAGGATGCCAAGCTTTCGCAGTGAGAGTCCGTGCAGATTTCCGGCGAGGTTGCCCGTTTCCCCATCAAATCTTTAAGCACCTTAAAGATTAATTTAGATGGGTTGGGGCTGTTGGAAAACTCAGAGGCGTAATATGAGGCCGGGGTTTGGCAAATAGCTCTGTGATAGATTTTAAGCTGGGCAAAGTAAGCCAATTTTAACGCGGGATCAAAGGATTTCCGCCAAGCCCTCTCAGCTTGCCGGCATGTTCTCTTAAGCTCGGCAAGGGCATCATTATACCAAGGACTACGCGTTTTGGCGTGGCATTTCGACCAACGCAGAGGTATTAGAGAATCCAGGGCAGTAAGAACCCAGTGACAGAACTGCTCGTATCCCTGTCCCACGTTCAGCAGAGTACCCAAGGGCTGTGCCTCCAGTATCTTAACAAACTCCTCTAGTTTAAGTTTACGCCAATTCCTTCTAAGGAGCAGTCTATCCACAGATTTAAATTGCGGGTCATCTAAGGGACATGACACTTTAACCAACAGATGGTCAGTCCATCCAACCACCATCGGGTCAGATGTCCTGGCCCTAACCAAGGTGGTAAAGAAAGGATCAAGTATATGACCTCCTGAGTGGGTAGGGGAGGTAACTAGTTGGTTCAATTGCATGGCTTCAAGGTCCGCTAAGAAAGAGCTGATAGGTAAAGATGACGTCTGATCAAGATGTATATTGAGATCACCTACGATGTTAAAATTAGCGCATCTAGGAGCAAGCAAACTGACCAAGTCAGCAAGGGCGGCCTTGAAGGCAGTGTCATTCCCTGGTGGACGATATATAAGCACACCACTGAGGGTGAATTGATGACTGACAGTAACCTTAAAAGAGGCGCTCTCGCACATCGGTAGATCTAAAGCTTTCCAATCCACCGGAAAACAGGATTTGGCTGCCATGGCTATGCCGCCTCCCCTAGACGTGCGGTTCAAAGTGAACACCGTATAGGTGGCGGGAAACGCCAGATTTATTATGGCAGTGTCGGCGTCCTGCAACCAAGTTTCGGTAAGAAAAATGATGTCAGGAGAGTCCTTGTCTATCATGTCCCGAAAGGACTGATGGTGCTTGACCAAAGATCTTACATTCAAGCTCCATATACTGAGTGCATGCTCAGTACAGTCTATCTGTGTACTTTGGGCAGTCCTTTCAGTAGAGCACACCCCGGTAGGGGAGGCCAAGGAAAGACTGCCACACACACAGTCAAAAGGTCCCGACAAAGGAGATAACGGATCATGACTACGCGCCACAATACCGTCTCTGATGGAAAAGAGGTCGGCGCGAGTGTACCTAAGCGTCGCTATGTTACACATGGTTGTAAAATGGCAAATAGCCGGAGTCCATAGCCCGTACCCGCTACCTCGACGCGGACGAGCGCAGACGGGCAGGACTCTGGCACGACTCCGGCTAAGCGACGGCGTCCCTCTGCGCGGTCCAGCTGCGCGGGAGAGGACGACTTTGAATAGGCGTCTCAGAGGGCAGCTCGAGCGTCAGGACGCTCCAAAATGGCGCCCACGAAAAGCACCACTCACCCAATCCAAAATGGCGCCCACCGAAATCCACCCACAGGACCCGGACCCGCCAAATGGCGGTGCGTGTTCCAGTAATTATATGCAGTAAGGGGACAGGAGCCCACACAGGACGGTAAGCTAAAATCAGGGGACAATTCAAAGGAAACAACCAAAATACGATAAAGGTCAGTTAAAAATGCAGCGCACTGGCAGCACGACCTGCGCTGATGCAGCAGATGATCTAAATGTGAGGCACACAAGTCCGCCTTAAATAGGCGTCTCAGAGGGCAGCTCGAGCGTCAGGACGCTCTAAAATGGCGCCCGCGAAAAGCACCACTCACCCAATCCAAAATGGCGCCCACCGAAATCCACCCACAGGACCCGGACCCGCCAAATGGCGGTGCGTGTTCCAGTAATTATATGCAGTAAGGGGACAGGAGCCCACACAGGACGGTAAGCTAAAATCAGGGGACAATTCAAAGGAAACAACCAAAATACGATAAAGGTCAGTTAAAAATGCAGCGCACTGGCAGCACGACCTGCGCTGATGCAGCAGATGATCTCTAGCAGTGCGAACTGCGGTCACACCAGGGCCTAGGCCGCATCCTGGCTCACGGAAAGTAAGTTTGCTGATCGCCCTTACGTCGCTGATCCTGCACAGTTCTCGGCAGCAGACTCCGCCCATGGCCCAAAGACATTCGCCGGGTGGAGGGAGGTCAAATCAGGGCGTTAGAGAAGCAGGATCATGTAGGATAGAGAATCAGGCAGGTGGAGCAATGCTAGATTGCGCCCATCTTTAGGCCATGCAAGCTCCACTCCCCAGCCACTCAGTTACTTTGTCTCTATTTCAACGCGCACTTTATTCTGAATCATGGCCTGAAATTATTGGACTTTTGGGATACTGAAAAACCTGATCTATGTTTTATTAAGGAAACATGGCTTCATCCAGATGTTCTTCCATGCATCTCCATAGCTTTAACTTGTGTATTATAGTCTAACTAGACTTGATAGACAAACTAAAACAGGCCTGGGCATGGCCATTGCATCGCGCAACACAGTGAAATTTATGTTATTAAAATCCGTTCTTACTGACTGGGTTGATATGATTACTTTTAAACTAGAGATCCTGCCAAAAAACAACTTGGAAAGACACATTAGTCTCTCATTCTCCTAGCTCAAAAAAATAACTTGGCACAAAGCTGATCAAATGTCTGGCGTCACTTATTTTGTCTGTCGATAATTTTAGGTGATTTTAATCATCATGCAGAAGTGATCACTGATTCAGGTACCATACACTTGCTTTCTGACCTGGAATCTTTGGGTCTGTATCAAAAGGTGATATGCCCCACACATATAGCAGGACATACCTTGGACCTAGTATTCACTAACTCAGCCAACTTGCGGATAGAACACCCCACCCTGCAGGTCTGAACAGACTACTCCACTATTAATGTTTATGTTTGTGAGGAGAGACCCATGGACTTCATGGTAACCGCACCAAGGCAGGTCAGTCCTTTGGGGAAGGTGGCACTCATCATTTACAACGGTTTTCTCTCTGCCTCCCTTGAGGGGTAATGCAGATAGGACTATGGCTCTGAATGATTTTGAGGTAGCCATTTCTCATGATTTAGATTCTATTGATCTCCCCCTCTTAAACTTAGTAAACCCATATCAAATAAACTAACCTTTCCTTGGTTCCCAGACACTTTAAAAACAAGATGACCGCTTGTAGAAAGCTGAAATGTGAATGGAGGACCACAAAATCCCCTGGGGATGAAATAACCTATGAAACTGCATTAGGAATCTATCATAAAAATATCAAAGAAGTAAGGAAGACTTGCATAGTAGATAGGATAAACAACTCGGGAACCTCGACTAAAGAAGTATACAAGATTCTGAAGGAATTCACTAATCCTTCAACCTGTGCCAAACCAATTCCTGCTTCTCATGGGCTCTGCGATGAGTTGGCAAACCATTTTTAAGAAAAGATATCTAAAATGTATAACACCTTTTTAAATGTTTGGGAACCTGAAGGGCTGCTTTTACCCAATTCCCCTGTTATCCCCCATCCGATACGCTTGGAAGCTTTCAATCATGTTGCCCCTGATCATGTGCTGGCTATGTTTAACAGGATCAAGTTGGGATCTCCAGACAATCCTGCCTGCCATATATTATGCCACCTTGGCCCCAGCCCTTCTCCCCACTATTACAGACCTTCTCAACCCATCTTTGAGCACAGAAACTATTCCAATAAGCTAGAACGCAGTGCGTGTCAAACCTATTCTTTTTTTTTAAACCACAGCAGATCCGCTAGAGTTGGCAAATATAGACCATTATCGCTGTTCCCCTTTCTTGGAAAAGTTATGGCGACCCTAATCAATCAACAGCTCATATCTTTTCTGGAAACGTATTCTGTGTTAGACCCGTCACAGTCAGGTTTCCGGGCTTCCTATGGCACGGAAACAGTGCTAATAGAGGTTCTGGATTCAATCAGACTTGCTCTGGATGAGGGGAATCCAGCTATGTTGGTTTTACTAGACTTGTCTGCAGCATTCAGCACCATCTCGCATGCAACTCTAATCTGTAGATTGTGGAAGATTGGTGTTGGTGGCAAAGTTCTAGGTTGGCTGAAAATTGTCCTGACAGATCGCACCCATTTGGTGGAGTTATGCTCCTTTAGAACTATGGCCCTTGACAGGGGGAGACCACAGGACCAATCTCTGAGCCTAACCCTCTTTAATATCTATGCGGCCCCCTTGCTAAAGTGACAAGATCATGTGGTTTTGATGTCATTTCGTACGCGGATAACAGATGACTTAATTTCACTATGGGGCCAAACCTGGAATCTACCAAACTAAGATTCAGGGAATGTATTGGAAAGATAGCTTCCTGGATGTCTGCCAATTATCTCCAACTGAATTCCAGTAAGACAGAGATTTTGCTTTTTGGGAAAGTACACTACTTCTGGTCCTATGATTGGTGGCCCATGAAACTGGGGTTGATCCCTTCTCCAAAAAAGGTAGGGATCGAAGAACACATTTCCCAACTTAGATCATACAAGCCAATGTAGTATGTTAACTCAATTAAAAAGTAATAAGTAAGAGAGGATATGCAGGAGATGAACTAATTTATAAAAACTTCAAAGATAAGAGTGACCATTGTTACAAGTGCAAGTTTAAATTCTGTTTGCCTGTTTAATAAAGTATCTAGTAGATCAAACCGGGTTACTGCTGTTAACCATTGTTGGGTATGCCTTCCACACATTGCAACACCGCCCATAGCAGTCACGTGGGCCCTGTGAACTATTGTGGCAGTGCAAGTGTTGGTCTAAGATGCAGTCTGCTGGATTCTGAACACGTGCACAGTGTTGACCGTGATGCTGCTGTTGGAGATAGAGTGGGTTGCTGCCAGATCATCTTGGTACTAACACCTGTTGTTACTACACATTAAAAAAGTAGCCGAAAAGATTACAAGAAATAAAGAAATACCCATGATGCACGGTTCATGCAGTGCACATGAGTCCCATGTCAGACCGCTAGAACCCTCTGCTCCTCTTGAGGACGAATGGTAAGTTAGTCCTTTTCACTGGTATCGCCAGATTTCAGTAACTGCAGCTTCCGTTGCTGGTCCGACTATTTCTGTGACTGGGCCAGGATGTAAGCGTTGTTGTTGTACATCAAGTGCATGATGTCCACCTTCTGGGACAACACAGCACCCTGGTGGGACTTCACATGCCCCGTTTAGAAGAATATGTAAGATTCTTCATGGTCCTAGAGCTCCTTTCCCATCCAGGCTGCTGCTGTGGACCTGTTCTGTTGGTGATGAATCTCCATTTCCAGTTGGTGATTTTGTTGCGTAGCTTGTGTGAAAGAAGGCGGTGATCACGGTCCTTAGAGGGAAGGCACCCCCTTCAGGGACAGTGTCATTCACAGAACATTTGGCAGACAGAGGACTCAGTGAGCTCATGGGGTGAGGGTGGCGGCTCAGGGGTCTGCTTCTAGTCTTAGCAATCCAGCACTTCTCATTAGTGCTAAGTAACCCCCATAAATTCCCACATCTGCCTAGAGGAGATTCAGTGTCCCCCATCAGAAACACCCACAGGCTTAAAAGGCAAGTGCACTGTCCCCTTCTTCATAGGCTTAGGTTGATTGCCTAATATTCCTTCACAATTGTCTGCCTCTGGCACACATCTCCTGTGCCGAGTGCAGTGCACCATAGCCCAAGAAAGGAGGATAAGTGCTGAAGTTATTTTTTATAATGATTTTAGCACTGGCTGCGTCTAAGGTCTAAAATGTACATGAATGTAATGTTTATATTTTTAATGACTTCCAAGATAACCCAGTGGGCCAATGCAGCCACTGCAGAGATATGTGCTTGTGTAGTTTGAAGGTTACATTTTCAAATCCCTACACCTGGAAATAAAGTGTTTGGCTACTCTATGTCCGAAGGTGTAAGTGAATAGGCTCACAAAGGTGCGCACCAACTATATCACTCTGTCCCGTCATGATTCCAAGAAGAAATTAACTGTATGTAATGAAGTTATAGTTAGCTGGACATTTCACTCGTACAAAACCATAGAAATTCCTCCGTTATAGTTAGTTCTGCTAACTAGAAATCGTGTGCCCACAATGCACTGCTGATGATGTCACATCCTACATCATTCATGACATGGTCAGTGACATCACTGATGACATCTCAAATGACGCCACTGATAACATCAGTGATGACATCATCCAGTGAATGTGGTTTTGTTTGAAATATGTATTATATATATATATATATATATATATACCAATCTGTATTGAAGATTGAGTGGATGTATAACTGTGGATGGAGGATTTAGTAGCTGTCTGACTGTCTGTTTAAGTGAGTAATTAAAAGTGTCTCACTAAATACATAGGTTAGTAACTAAACTAAGTGAATGTGTGCATCACTGTCTCTGTTGTTGTATAACCTGCTGCATCAGTTGATCACTACCTACATGAGTGTATGTATTAGTTATTGATTAGTTGGCTGAGTATTTGTATGGGAGACTGAGTGTGTGTGTGGTTGGTGGGGGTGTGTAACTATGCATAGATGGTGAGTGGTTGATTGACTAGGTGTATGAGTTTGAGAGTGCATGTGGAAACAGGTGTTTGGGTGGCTGAGTGTGTTTATGGGTGTGTTGGTGAGCGAATATATGTCTGAGTGGTACATCTCCAACAACATACAAAAATAAAAGGCATTGTATGTGAGAGTTGGTGTATATAAATAAGTATACGTAAGTCAGTGATTTTGAGAGTGACTGTATGGATGAGTGTATAATTGTAATAGTCATTTTATAACATAGTAACTATGAGTTACTATGTGTATGAATAAATGAGGTGTTGTGTGTATAACCGTGTAGGTGAGTAAATGTAAGTGTGATTGATTATTTTCATGAGTGAGTAGAATGACTGCATAACCGACTAGGATGACTGCTGATATGTCAATGTCTATATAGGTGTATGAGTGCATTTGATAGTGTTCTAATGATCAGTGACTGCATGTATTATTGATTCTGTGGGTGAATGGGTATTTGTGTGTGTAGACTTAAGAATCAGTGAGTGGGTATGTAGTAAGTGGTATTGGAGTGTCAATATTTTCAAAAATGGTACTGTATTTTACAGTGAGTGATCGAAGGTTTTACTAGTGTGTGATGAGGTGTATCAGATTGTCACATGGATTGTCATTTGAGATGTCATCAGTGATGTCACTGACCATGTCAAGAATGATGTAATATGTGACATCATCAGCAGTGCATTGTGGGCGCGCTAGTTATAGTTAGCATAACTAACTATAACCGAGGAATTTCTATGGTTTTGTACGAGTGAAATGTCCAGCTAAATATAATACCCCTGAAACCTATGGTTTTTTCAGTGAAGTTCAAAGGTTTTTTAAATGCTAATTTCTAACTCTAACGTGCCTGAAACCTATGGTTTTTTTCAGTGATTTTTCAAAGGTTTTTCAAATGCTAGTTTCTAACTATGCCTACAGAGGTAGGACATGTGAAGAAAGAATAACAAAAGCACAGAAAGAAGCAAAGAAAATGCAGAAAGAAGCAACAGAAGTCCACAAAGACGAAGAAAAGTGTAGGAAGAAGCAAGACATGTGCAGAAAGAACCAACAAAGGAGCAGAAAGAGGACTTGTAGCAAAATCATCCTGTGCCCACAACTTTTTCAGACTGGTACTGGTGGTAAGTGACTCTGACTAACAAGGCCTAGAGCCAGTGCTATGCTAAAAGACACAGTGAAAACACCTACATACACTAGGGAACAATATGCGTTGGGGTACCCCTATGATTAGCATGACCTCCTCTGTAAGGCCCTAGTACATAATTGGGCAGGGGGATTAAAACTACCTCTTAAAACGCGCTATGGACGCGTTTGTACAGTGGTGAAGGGAGGGGGGGCCTGAGGTGACGTGTGCAAACACGCCCTGTGGCCGTATTAAGTCAGGAGATTAGGTCCCCTGGAATCCTGACGGTCCCTGGGGTCCAACGCTGGGCACAAGACCTAAAAAGGTCTCTTTCTGAAACAGGCTACATTTTTGCAAAATTTGGTGTCATTAGTGTTCCCTGTTAGCCTTGAAAAGCGATTTACGTCGCATACAGTAAGCATGTATGATGCCATTTGATTTGGATTCCGGGCTTTTCTTGACGGTACGTAAGCAAATTGTTTACCACTTCAGAGAGGCGCACATATTTCACACATTTTATTTGTTATTTGGTCAGAATTACGTATACAAAGTATTGAGGCATTAAAAAACCGAGAATTGCAAGACATTCATGCGGCGTTGAGGTCCTATCTGTGGTTGGGTAAGCAACCCAGAGTAGCTCTCTCGACCTTACAGAGACATCAATACGATGGTGGAATATCCTTGCCTGACCTGGAGGCCTATTACTGGGCAGAACACCTGGCACCCATAAATGAATGGCTCCACGCACCCGCCACACACCCCACCTATGCACCAGAACGACACAAGATGGGCATCCACAGCTGTCTTCATTACATCTATGGAGGGAAGGGGCAGGCCAGATTACTACCGGCTACTAGAATCACGCTGGGAGCATGGAAGAGGGCGACAAAGGCAATACAGTGGGACCGCAAACCGACGAAGCAAACCCCACTGTGGCACTGCACCTGGCTGAAGGAATTACACAAGCTGAAGTGGTTCTAGGAGTGGGATGCCATCGGCATCTCTACTCTAGGGGATGTGATTAAAAATGGGGTGTTAGAATCCTTCCCGTCGCTCCAAAAGGAGTATGGACTCCACCACTCCCAGCTCTTTAAATATATGCAACTCAGACATGCATGGAGGGCGGAAGGGTCATCGCTGGAGGTACTCCCCTAATATCCCCCACTAGAAGGCCGCCTTTTTTAGGAACAAACCCGGGGAAAGCTGTGTCCCTGACATATAAAACCATCATGAATAATAGACCGAACAAATTAGAAGGCCTCAGGAACACATGGGTACGGGAGGTGGGAGAAATGGATGATGTGGATTGGGGGGTAATACTGATGCACCCTAGAGAGGTAGCGCTCAAATCACGCCTCCGTTTGATCCAATTTAAGGTCCTGCATAGGTCATATTTTGATAGATTGCGGCTGTATAGATTGGGGAGGATACCTGACCCGTGCTGTCTACGCTGTGGCCATGATAGGGGAGACTTCCTGCACATCATTTGGTCCAGTCCCCGCATTCAAACGTACTGGGGGGAGGTCTTAGCTGAACTTGGGGAGGTGCTGGAGACAGATATCCCGCCGGACCCGAAGGTAGTACTATTAGGGATGACTAATGATGTGGACCTAGCACGCCCACTCCTGATTTTTCTGGGGCTAGCCCTGGTAGTGGCCAAGAGGGATATAGCTAGGAAATGGGGGGCGCTCCTCCGCTGATTGAGGAATGGAGAAGGGACATGGACCTATACATGGCAGCCGAGAGGGTCACATATCGGGCGAGGGGCTGTCCGAAGAAATTTCGTAGAGTGTGGGACAAATGGAGACACTATCACGGCCTTGATGGAGGACTATGAGAGATCGCAGACACTTGCAGGCGTGGGTATCAGAAAGGGAGTGAACATTTAGGGCTGGGAGATATCAATGCAATGGACTCTGATGTTCGTAATGGGGGGGTTACCTAGGCGCTGGACTTTGGAGACTGATGCATAGGGAGGGCTGGGAGGGGACAGGGGAGGAGGCGTTGGAGAGGTGCTTAATAATGGCGTGCATGTTATTTGTGTTCTTGGCTGCAAGCGTAATGGAAATGGTGCAAAAACAAACTAGGGGGGAATATGGGGTGGGGGAAAAAGTTAAAAGACTGTACTTTGTTCGTAATGTCATACTATGTAATGTGATATATTATGCAGTCGCAAATAAAGAAGTTCACAAAAAAAAAACGAGAATTCCTTTCCAAGGTTGTCTTGATTAGTCCCAGGATTTCTGTCATGTAGATAAAGTATGGGGGCACTACAATTCCCATAATTCCCACCATACTTGCTGCGATTGGTTGATCAGCTCATCCGTACCTGGTTACTTAAATAGACTTGTGCTTTATAGATGCTGTTTGGACGGGTGGACCTGCGGGATACTTTCACTGTCTGAGACCACTAATTTGGGTTCTGAAATAAGGTGCATATTCAAATTCGAATGTGGTGGCTCTCAAGTAAAGAGCGCATATGTAAATTCGAATGTGGTAGAGTTTGTTAGATTTCTGCGAATGTCACTTTATTTAGTTTGTTGCTATCCTATTTTTATAGGAACTATGAGGGTTACATTCCTCCCGTTTGGGTGAGCCGGTGTTTTCTGTCTCCATATCATAACTGTTTTTGTGCATTTACTGCATACCATGTGCCTTTCATAAGTAACCGGTCCTCGGAAGCTTGTTTCCGGTCCAGGGAAGGCATGGCTTGGCAGTTCGGGCTGGACTGTTCCCATGAGGCACAGGGTCAGACTGATTTGCATATAGCCATGTCTGAACTGGGGTGGCAGTGTGGGCTAAAGAACGGTGATGGGTCAAACCCAGATCTTTTGACTGGGTGTGAGTGTTTGATTGGTTCAGATGCTCCGTCCATCACCACCCCCTTTTGTACCCCTTTCGTAAGTAAGGCGGCTACTTTTAAAGGCTGTCTAATGTTGGCCTTGATACGGAGATTTTCATTTTTATGGCATTTGGATTGTGTGGTTATAGCTAAGCGCCAGTGGCCGCTGTGAATGTTTACCTTGGCTGCGTGTGTTTTCTTGCGCAATTGGAAGAGATGCTCTCTGAAAGCTCCACCAATAAGACACATTTGTCTGAAAAGAAGTCCTAAATGTTGTCAGTGGCATGATTTGAGGGTTACCATGGACGCAGTTTTGAAGCAATGAAGGGTGGGGTGGGGACAACTCGCCTCCTGGAAGGGGTTTGTCTGAAAATAAGTCCTAAACTTTTCTTTTTGTTCAGCCCTCCACCACGAGTTCACTCCTGCCCTCCCTCTCACCCCATTGCACAACCTACTCTGTTCTGATTCAACCTGACCTGTCGTAGTTAAGGTACCTTTAATTTTTTTTAATACACTTGGCATTTCTTTCTTGCATAAATTCTCAAGTAATCTGTTTATTTAAATTGCTGTGACATCAAATTTCTAGTCATAAAAATTTCACTCCGGTTATATGACTGAGAGCTCCTTCAAAGTATTTTGCTAATAAATTACAGGGCTTATTTACAAGCTCCTTGCGCCACAAGTGTGTCACTTTTCCCCATATTAAAATTGACGCACCAGCGGCGCAAGGGCCTTGTAAATAAGCCCCTACCATTTTAAGTCTGCTCTGCTTAGACTAACTGCACACAATGCACAAAGTCATCTGGAGAACAAATATTCATATTTGTGTTTTGCTTGCCACTACCCCTCTCATCGCACTGACACTACCCCCTCTTATCTCACAATTCCACTACCCCCATCATCCCGTCCCTCTATTTACCCCTTCATTTTACACCTCTCTCTCGTTCTCTCACACACTCTTCCATCCACTCTGATTTTAGTTCACTTCAGATCTTCAAAAACTATTTATTACCCATGCCTTTTGAACATTTCCGTCGCTTAAACCTGGCTTTCTTCAGCTTCTTAAAGTCTCTTCTGCATACCCTCTATATATGTCTATGGCCTACTGTCCGCTTCTTTCTCTTTCTCTCACATTCTTTTTGCTCCTCTGTCTAGAGTTCATTCTTCACTTCGTGCACTAACTAGCTATCCCTCTCTATCTTCTTTTCTATATGTTCTGTGCAGCTCTCACCCCTATCTATTCACCATGTCTCATAATTCCACTACACAAATACACTACACACCACACAAATCCACCCACACAAATCTACAACTAACAATTTTAATTCAAACCTCATAATTCCACTCCAAGCAACATACATCCATTCCACTTTAAACCAAAACACATATATAAAAGACATTGTCATTTACAATACCAATAATACTAACTTTCACAAATGCGAGACCTATTGCATTGCAAATGCTTGTTGTTAGTATACAGTTTCTTAAGGTTTCATACAATTTTCCAACTACACACTTTAAAAAATGTTCACCGAAAAGCAGTCAATGCAATCCTATAGGAGGAAATGAGTTATCAGTTTAAAGGCAAGTACTTAGTTTTGGGAGTTGGTTTTCTGGGGTTAGAACAGGGTTCCCCCAGGGTCAAGTATGCACTCCAAGAACACCCTCAGCTGCACTTAGGGCAGCCGGGTGCAGAGGGCTAAGACCTAATGTTATCCAATGGGGGATAGGGGGCCTCCGATTGGTGGCTGCTCACGAGCAGGCCACAAGGTTGTGAAAACAGAGTTCTTGGAATGAAGCTTAGGGCAAAGGGATGTTCGAGTTAGCACCCAAAGTGCACCCACAGCAGCACAGGGGCGGTCGGGTGCAGGGTGCTGTTTTGGCATCGGGTTCTCTGTTGTTTTCAAAGGGGATTCTCCGGTTGCAACAAACACTACAGGCTCAGGGACAAAGACACCAACTGGTTGGAGAGGTAAGTTGGGATGTCGAGGGATGCCGTGACACCATCGGTTGGGCTACCCAAGACCATGGGGTGTCTGGTGCAGGGGTGTCTTTTGACGTCCGGTTTTCCTTATTGGCTTCGGTCTCGGTCTGGAGGGATCCTCCAGAAAGGCTCTGCAGGCAGTGTTTGGCGATGTGAGGCAGGTCAGGGATCACCAGATACCAGGTCAGGAACGCCGGGGAGACCTCCTTGCGGTGTTGGGCCACTCTAACTCGTCCCGTCTGCGTCGGGTACAGAGTGGTGCAGACTCGCGGATTTGGCTGGAGCCAGAGTTTCTTGGTGAGCAAATCCGATGTTCACGGGAGACAAAGTCTGGTTAGGGAAGGCAGTGCTGGTCCTCTGGGTTCTGGGGGGCTGCTGGGTGCAGGACACACTGGGATTTTGCTGGAGCAGGTCGCTGTCAGGACAGGGCGGTAGGGCTGGGGATAAGTCAGTTGGTGTCCTCCTCCTCCTCCTCCTCTTCTTCCTGCAGCGCAGCTCTTCGTCCTTTTTCTTGAATTTTCTTGTCTGAGGAGGCAAGGTTCAGAGTTGCCCCAAATACTAAATTTAAGGGTGTTTCAGGTAGGTAAAAGTTGGGACCAATGGGTCCTTTCCTTCAGGTGGGTATGGTCCAGCGGGCTATAGGAAATATGTCATAAGCTACGCTACCCAACTCCACAATATACACTATAAATCACTAATTAATCACAAGGCCCAAAATCTAACATGACATATTTTGACCAACTGGACCATGTGGCCTAATTAACCTATTCACAAATTATATACATTTATATACAACCGCGGTAAATGAATTCATCACACTTTACAAACCCTACAACGAATTAAGCCACTGTGGCGATAAATCTAGCTAATGGTAACCTAAACTTATGAAATGACAAGACCAGCTTGTTTCCAAAGTAAGAATTTTATTAGCTACTCATTTGGAAATTGTATTAGAGATTTTATTAAAGCGTTTTTATTTGAATCATTGCAAATGTATAATGTATAAAATATTTTATTACGCGCTCTGCTACTACAGAGTATCCTGGTTATGACAGTTTGATTATGCATCAAAATATTATTGCAAAATGGAAATGATCAGTTTGGCATTTTCAAAACCTAAGTCCCTAACTACTGCTAACTATAAAGAATAAAGTCTTTGAGGGTTCTTACGTGTTCCAAGAGAAGTCCAACAGCATAACGCCCTCATCAAAAGGTCCGCAAGGAGAAGCATAACTCTTCCACGGGGCAAGAGTTTTTATACCTTTCTACGCTAAGCTAATCTAAGAAATTGTATTTTTCTCTGCTGAAATCGGAGTCCCATTGGTCCAAAAGTGACAGGCGACGTGTCACCATATTTTAGAATCACAGTTCCGTCACGTTCTTAGAGACCATTGTCTCTAGTTTTCGAACAACGCAGCTTCCTCCAGTTCGCAACAATTGCTACAAGGAAAGTTTTTGGCTTCCTCGGATACGTGGTTGTTTCAGACCTTTTTGCCGGTTCCTGGCCTTGGCCTTGCTCGACCAAGAGACTGTCAGCTCAGCACGACAAATTTGCATCAGGACAGGAGGAAAACGCTGCCAACATGGACTCACTCTGGCTCCAAGCAGATTTTTGCAAGCACGGAAATTCACTAGGCCCAAAGCCTTTTTCATTAACTATCATATAAACAAACACAAAAGAATAATTAATGCGAGTAATATAGTTTGTTCTGTTGCCACCCTCCATAGCTAATGATTAACCCATTAGTCTAAATTACCTAGCTGATAGCGTACAAATAAAGCAGCATTTTATATCTACCATTCTTCTTTTATTCCAGCAGGGTTCTTTATGCACCTATAGAGAATAGAGTGACACTACATAGACAGGGAAGCAAAATAAGCACATGCCATTTATTCTAAAACAGCTGCAGTTAATTATTGACATGACAATAGACACGATTAATTTATTATTTTCACAAACAAAGAAATGCAACATAATGCACAATTATGAGCACACATGTTAATACCCCATATGTATTCACGTGTATTGTAACTTAAAACTAGGTTGAATTAATACACATACAGTACAATTGTTAACCTTATTATTTTTATTTATGGAAGTGTGACTTCACGAGTTGAAATGAAAAACATTTCTGAATCTCGCTCCATCAACTCCCTCATCTGGTGATTAACAAATCACCACACCACACCCAAAAATTTGGTAAATTTTATCTTAAACGAAAATGGTTCAATTTCACTCTGTTAGTATTATCTAAAGATTTGTTTCAGCAAAATCCTTGCAACTGTCATATTGAGCTCTGCGTAACTCCTCAAGCTCTACCTCCCTCTCTTGTTCCTTCTTGATTTTGTAAATTCTCTTCTTTTCCCTCATGTGCTTCTTTCTCTTGTGTAACATGCAACTGATCTTTGTCAAAACTATCACAAAAATTATCACAAACAAAGGTGTTAGAATCTTGCCAAGAACTGAACCACCAATTTCTTGAAACCAGGTTTTAATAGCTTGGAATCTTTTTGAAAGACGTTCTGAAAAATCATTCTCTTCTAAGGGGACTATTTCTGAGTGTATCTCTGTGATGTTTCTAATGTACATTTCAATATTCTTACTCTCATCTGGAATGTAGGTACAGCAGTGCTGTACATGTAAAATGCCACAGACTCCTCCCTCTTTTGCTAGGAGTATGTCTAAAGCAAGGCGATTTTGCATCACCATTGATCTGACCGCAATGACCTCCACATCCACTAACTGGAAACCACCCGCTGTGTCAGTGGACAATCTGTCAACAATTGTGGACAATTTTCTGATTCTTCCTGCATTCAGGGTTATACCTACTAAAGGGATCACTGCCTCAAAAATGTCTCCCAAAATTTCTGAGAAATTTTCTCTTTTAAACCTGTTTGCATGACTACTGATTTCAAATGATCCTTCTGCATTTCTGTCAACATGGAAAATCTTTGGAAAAACAAGACCAACAAAACATGTCCCATACCAATGGTCCGGAAGATTATAATAAGCTTTGTCACCACAGACAAAATAGATCCCAGGAAAAATTGGATCTCTGCCACCTTTGAATCCCCAACCTCCCATAATTTGGTAAGTGTCCTCACAATTACTAGCTCCTACAAAATAATTATCGAAAAGGGTATTATCTCTCCTAATGCAAAGCTTGCCACTAATTGGTTTGTCTATGTGAATTGCAACATTGTCAAAAGACTTGCCATTAAGCTTAGCATCCTCTTTCTGCCAAAACTTCGATTTGGTCTGTTTGACCATCTCATTTCTTTTATAAATCACCCTTCTCTCCTCAACAAGATTCAGGAAAGTCTTTTCCTCAGCTCTCAATTTGCAAGTTAGGTTATTTCTATAAGCGTACTCATAAGTGAGTTCATTAGTGACTAAAAAGAATTCCCTCATCTGTTTAGCTTTTTTATAAATATTTAAAGCATTTTCTATTTTCAGATTAGCAAAAATCTTGTCATAGTTGGAATAATAATACTCCAAACGACCAGTTTGGTAAAATAAGCTAGCTATCACGCTGCAGGTTATGCCATAAGTAAGAGGAAGCATATTGTATGTCACTCCCTCAGAAACAGAAGCAGGCAACTTTACGCAGATGTAGCAATCTTTGACACCCATGACCTTAACATACTCTTCCAAAAGCCTCGAAAATTTATTGCTTGAAAAATCACCAACAGACCTGTCCTGATGAACATCTGGTCTGTGATCAATAACCTTGTTAGCTTTGTGTGTTGCACTATGTTTGTCTTGACTAACTGAAGCTTTGCTTGTCATATTGACCTTGTACCTCTCTTTATCGATCCCGAAAGGAAAGATGACAGCTAAAAGTAACCAGAGCAGAATTAATATGAGCACACATACCAGAGTCATCTTACAGCATTTCTTGAAAATGGAACATTTTGAAGTACCACGCGTCATTACAAAAGGCATCTTTTTTTTTTTTTTTTAGCCTTATTTACAAAAAAGAGAAAACAAAATTTTTAAAATGTCTAAAACCTAACACCCCCCTTTTAAATATATATATTTTTTTTAAAACCCTCTAACAATTTTTCTTCGACCTTGCGTCACAAGTTATTCTCCAACTAAATACAATTTCTTCGACCTTGTGTCACCTAACACAATTCCTTCAGCCATACGCCAAGAATAGAGATCTAAACTTAATCCTAAATTCTAACAGGTTAGTACTTCAATCGTTGTCACTATTGTCCTCAATTTCTTCCTGACTGCTACTATTTATCTCAATTACAGGTGGGATTATTATATAAGCCCACTCAGGAGACTTGTATTTTTGATTCGGTTTCAAAACTCTTTTTGTCTTTCTAGAAATCACTTCTATTTTCTTTCCTTTCTCCGCTTTCCTTTCAGGATCCTCCTGACTCGTTATCTCATTCACCTGCTCCTTCGATCTCTTCACTAACCTGACCCTCAACCCTCCGTTTTCAGTTGGCCAGGTCTCTCCTTTTCTCAAGATTTTTCTTTTTGGCTCAGTCACATTAGATTCTGTTTTCCACGATCTTTTCTACACTCTTTCCCTCTGACACTCTTTTTTTTTTTTTTGAAACTTTTTATTGAATTTAAAAAACCAAGGAAACAGAAAAACAAAACAAGACAAGGCATTATAATAGAAGTGTGTCACCAATTGGCCCGTGGGGGGGTACAGAAGTAAACCAGATATCATTGCAAACAATAAATCGGGGGGGAGGGGGGGGGGGAAGGAGACCAGAATTTACACAAAACATCTAAATTCCTGCGGAGGAAACATCAAGTTGGGAGGAAGACAAGTCAGTATCACATTCCGATATGGGGGGAGCACATATATCTCCACGGTATGTGTTCCACTGAGTCCAAATTTTCCCCCATTTGCCAGGCCTGCCACGGGAAACATAAACCGTTTTTTCTCGAAACATGCACCAATCCATGTTTTGTTTCCACACCAGGACTGTCGGAGGCCTCTGGGCGCCCCATAGCTGGGCAATGTCACGCTTGGCAATCATGTTACCCAAGGTCGCCCATCGAAGCTGCGCCAGGTTGTAGTCATTCGGCTCCCAGACATTCAACAAGCATCTCCGCGTCCCTCTGACACTCTTCATCACTCTCTCCAGAGTCACTGTCAGAAATTTCAATTGTTATCCCAGGATCTTTTCTAATCGGCAGTCTCACTCCGTTAGGAACAGCACTCTTTCTCCCATCACTGGTACTCGGTAATTCGTCTTCCTCCAATTCTTCATTCACCTTTAACTTCCCAGATCCGGACTTCTTATTCCTGCTTTCAGAGCTTGTTTTCTGCCTTTCGATACTCTCCTGGTCTTGCTTCTGAACTTGATCAGACTCTTCTGTTGTTTCTTTTTCTTTTCTTGTATCTTGATCAGGTTCTTTTACTTCACCCTTTTCCTTGTCTGCTTCTTCTGCTGATTCTTTGTCTAGCAGATTATCTTCATCTTCAGAATCTATTTCAATAATCTTCAAGTCTTTTCCAATCAAATCTCCATTCACAGATGATTTTTCCAGATGTCGACCTCTCTGTCGATCTTCAGTATCTGGATTTCTTTCTATTTCTTCCTCAGAATCTGAATCATCTGTCGTATCACTTTCTTCATCAGAATTTTCAGGTGTAGGTATTGGAATAGTATGACTTGGATGTATCCACCATTTTAATCCTCTACACTTCACTGCATTCGTTGTTACAAGAATCACCTGCCTCGGTTTCTGCCACCTCGGGACCAAGCAGTTTCTTCTTCGATGAACTTTTGTTCTGACCCAGTCCCCAGGTCTCAGATCATGTGTCTGCACTTTGTCCTTTGATTGTACTTCAGTTCCCACCTGATTAGACACAGAAGTCACTACGTCAGACAGCCGTTTACAATATTCCAAAATCGCACTGTCATTAATGCTTAACAGTTTTCCTACTGGTACAAAAGCTTGTCTCATGACTCTGCCCATAAGGATTTCGTGAGGACTCAGACCTGTCTTTTTATCTGGTGTACTTCTTAAAGTCATCAGAACAAGTGGAAGAGCATCTGTCCACTTTATGCCTGTATCAAGACACATTTTTCCAATTCTATTTTTGATAGTTCCATTAATCGGCTCAACTACTCCAGATGCCTCTGGTCTGTATGCACAATGTATTTTCTGCTCAATGTGTAATGCTTCACAGATCAATTTCATCAGTTTGTTATCAAAATGTCCCCCTCCATCACTCTCAATAGTGACTGGAAAACCGTACCTTGGTATTATTTCTCGAAGAAGCAATTTTGCCACTGTAATTGAATCACAATGACGTGTGGGAAAAGCTTCTACCCATCTTGAAAACAAACATACATCACCAAAACATATTTCAAACAGTTGTGTATGGGCATCTCAATGAAATCCATCTGTAATCTGGTAAAAGGACCACCCTCCCGACCTATGACTCCTGTTCCCACAACTGATTTCCTGTTTGGGTTCATTTGTTGGCAAGTCAAACACCTTTGGCAAAGAGACTCTGCAATTGTTCTAAACTTGGTATTGAACCAGGTCTCTTTAAAAAGCCTAATCATAGAATCTCTTCCAATATGACCAGGGCCATGATACATTCTGGCCATGTCAGCAATCATGCAATTTGGTAAAACTACTCTGCCATCTTTGTAAGTCCAAACTCCATCCTCATCTCGTGGCCTACATTCTGCTTTCAACCATGTGTCTTTCTCTTCATCATCAGCTTCATTTTGCAAATCCTTAATTTCCTGCCATGTCTCAACAACAGATGTTAGCATCAATGAACTTGAACCATTTTCTTTGTTTTTCCCCCGATTGAGTGCATAATCATTTCTTGCGCAATACTTAGCAATTTCATCTGCATAAGCATTGCCTCTGGTGATAAAATCATCACCTTTTCGATGTGCTGCACACTTTACTACAGCAATTTCTTTCGGCAGCTGTATGCCATCAATTAATCTCCTGATAAATTCTGCATTTTTGATTGGTGAACCTGCTGACGTCATATAGCCTCTCTGAGACCAGAGCTGTCCATAATCATGCACAACTCCATACCCATACTGGCTATCTGTAATTATGGTAACTCTCAAATCTTTTTCTATTTCACAAGCACGAATTAAAGCAATTAATTCAGCCACTTGTGCTGAACGAATTCCTTCAAGACATGAAGCTTCTTCAACATCTGCTACTGTGCAGACCGAGTATGCTGCTCTCAAAACACCTCCTTCTGATCTTAAACAAGAACCATCCACAAAGAAGACGTGATCTGATTCAGGCAATGGTACATCTTTAATGTCCTGCCTTGGCTTAGTACAGAATTCCATGACATCCAAGCATTCATGCTCCACGTCATTTTCATCAATATTCTCAGTATCAGGCAACAGTGTGGAAGGATTTAAATTCACACACCTAGCTATTGACACATTATCTGATCCCAGAATAATTTTTTCATATTTTGTCAACCTGTTGCTTGTCAGGTGCTGCGTTTTACTCCTTGTAAGGAGAATTTCAACTGAGTGAGGAACATAGACTTTTACAGGAAATCCCATTATGATCCCTTCACTCTGCTCAAGGCTAACACTTGTTGCTGCGACTGCTTTTAGGCAACCTGGTAAGGCTTTTGCACCTGGATCAAGAACTGCTGAGAAGTAGGCAATAGGTTTTCTCATGTTTCCATGTCTCTGAATTAACACAGACAAAGCACATCCTTCCCTCTCACTGCAGTACAGCTCAAATCCCTTTTCGTAATCTGGCATGCCCAGAGCTCGAGCTTCACATAGACTTCTTTTTAATTTCTCAAAAGCCTCCAACTCAATGTCAGTAAGAACAATCGGATCTTTCACATTTGACTTTGTCAGTCTCTGTAGTGGCTTCGCAATTACCGAAAATCCACTAATCCATTGACGACAGTAACCAACCATTCCCAAGAACATTCTCACCTGTCTTTGTGTTTTTGAAGGTTGCATTCCCTGAATCATTTTGATTCTCTCAATTGTCACCTGTCTCATTCCTTTTGTAATTCTATGACCAAGGTATTTTACTTCTTGTTTACAAAACTGCAGTTTTGCAGGAGACACTTTATGTCCCTCGTCTGCCAAACGATTCAAAAGTGTAATCGTGTCTGTCACACAATTATCTCTGGTTTTTGCTGCAATCAACAGATCGTCAATATACTGTACTAATGTCGATCTGCCAGGTAGATTCAAATCCTCCAAAGATCTTTTCAACAACTCATTAAAGATAGAAGGACTCTCTGTATACCCTTGAGGGATTCTGCACCATGCGAGGGTCCTACTCTGGAACCGGAAAGCAAAGATTTCCTGGCTCTCTGGATGCAATGGAACAGTAAAGAACGCATTGCAAAGATCAATGACAGTATACAATTCTGCATCATGCGGAATCACAGCTGGGTTTGGAACAACTGGGCAACAAGGAACAACAATTTGGTTAATCTTTCTCAAATCCTGAACAATCCTATATGTTCCGTTTGGCTTTTTGATCCCCATAATCGGTGAGTTACAAGGACTGCTCACAATTTCTTTTAAGACACCTTGCTTAATGAATTTTTCAATTGTTACAGGAATAACACCCTCAATCGTTTCTGCCTTCATTTTGTATTGAGGAATGTTTGGAAAATCTATTCCCTGCTTCACTGTGATTTTGACTGGATCGACATGTTTCATCAGACCCATTTCGTTTCCAGTCAAATCCCAAATTTCATTTTTGACTGTCTTTTTCAGTTCCTCTGGTAAATTTTCTTTATCAAAAGAAGGAAACAATCTTTCTTCTTCTGCCTCAATCATTAGCATAGTCAATCTGTACAACCCATCTTCCTCCATGGTTTGTAATTCAATTCCACCAGGTGAGCAATATATTCTGCAATTCATTTTACACAATATATCTCGCCCAAGTAAATTCACTGGACTGCTATCACAAACTACAAATCTGTGTTTGTCTTTGAAATTGCCTATTTCCACATTCACAGGCTCAGTAAGATCAGTCTTCATTTGTTGATTGCTAACTCCGACTACTTGGATGGTATCCCCAGAGAGAGGTCGTTTTTCAATTTCTACTGATCTAACAGTAGAACGGGTAGCACCAGTGTCCACAAGAAAAGTGATTTCTACATCATTCACTTTTCCATTTACAAATGGACCAGACTGGTCAACCTCGAGTGGCTCCAATTACACACTCTTCCCCCTCTCTCGGGCACCGTCAGAAGCAGTCATCAGAATCGCTTCCTTGGTTTCCTGTTAACAAAAATTGTCCTGATACACTTTGCAAATTTTGTCTTTGATTTCTTATTACCTGATCACATCCGCTGAATCCAATATCTGGATTGTATTTTTGACCTCCCCCACAGCTAGGTAAAGGAGGCAGTGGAATCTGATTCTGCTGCTGGGTCAACTGCTGTTGTAGCTGTCGCTGAAGACTTAGATCGTTTAATTGACGTTGTAGCTGTAGCTGTTGCTGCAGATCAACATCATTCTGCATCTGCGGGTTTAATGATGCATTTTTAAAATTTCTGGGCGGATTTTTACACTCATTCCTCCAATGACCAATTTCGCCGCAATTAAAACAAGGCATCTTTTGTTTTAATTCTTCAATTTTCGGATTAAACTTTGGCTTGTTAGAATTCTTGAAATTATTTTTAAACTTTCCCTGAACCTGATTCTGATTTTGCACAAAATTTCCATTTTTATTGTCAAGGCTTGCAATCTGTTGCTCAGCCACTTTCACCTGTGCCCACATCGCCTTTTCCTTTAACTTTTTCTGTTTAGCCTCCAACTCATCACTGCAGTATTTTGCCTTCCTCAAAATATCATCAACTGAGTTTGATTGCCATCCGACAATATTATTCCTGATCATTTCTCCAATTTCTGGTCTAAGACCATAAACTAATCTTTAAATAAAGTGGCTCATGTCCTTTTCATCTAATTTTTCATAGCCACTGTATTGTTTGAAAACCAGTAATAACCTTTCATAAAATGAATGAACTGATTCTTTCGGTTCCTGGTTTGTCCTGTCTATTTTAACCCAGTCAACATCTTTTGGGGCAATTTTTTGTTTTAACCAATAAATCACTTTTTCATAAAATTCCATGACCTCAGGTGCTGGAGCACCTGTCTCTTTAACTCGATCTGGTTCAGCTTTTGGCCAACTCACAGCAATTTTGCATTCTGTCCAGAGATCTGATGGGACGACAATGTCGAAAAAGCCATCCAGATCAATCCACAGAACTTTTGAAACCTTAATAAACCTGTCTACCTGTCGGTACCATTCCACGGGCTTTTCCCTTAGTCGAGGAAAATCATTAGTAAAGAGCAGAATGTCCTGTCTTGTCCATGGAACATGTACATACCCTCCACCTGCAATTTCTCTCATCGGAAACTGTTTAGAGAGATTATCCAACCTATCCAGCCTCTCATCTTCCTTCTTTTTGGTCCATTTCGCTCTCCATTTACTCAAGTCACCCAATTTCTTGATGTAAACAATCAATTCTTTTATGTGTGTAATTCTCCCTCCCGTATTAAAGTTCCCAATGTCCTTCTCTGTAAAGTCTAATCTGTAATGCTTTCCCAGATTTTTCTGTCTGCTCAAATCAATTTCTAATTCAACTCCCAGTTCCTCCAATTGATCGTATTTATTCTTTGTCTTCCATTGAATGCTTTTACTGATGAACAGGAGTTCATCATCTCGATAAAATTTTAAACTGTCAGGACCAATTGTGCCAATTATTAATTCTTCCAAGTCTGCTTTTAATTTTGCAACATCCAGTTTAGGATTTGACTCCGTTTTCTCTAGAGAATCAGCATCTGACTCTGCACCCATTGGTGTCTGGTTAAAAGAACCTTGATTAAAAGTCAAGTCAGGCATTTTTGATTTTTCACGATGTATTTCAGATAAATCTGAATAAAACTTTTCAGCTACTTTTTGAATTTCTGCATTTAATGGAATTGTTAGACCTGACTGTTTAATTTCTTTTTGATCAAAGACAGGCTGAACAGGACCAATCATTACTGGAACTGTCACTGCTTCCAAGCTTTTAGTTATTTGTCTAATTAATTCTTCTTTTAATCACAAGTATTCTGAAATATTTGCAACTTCCTCATTTCTGTCAGTTCTCATTAAGTTTCTAGGGGCTTCCCTCTCCATTGGAAAATTTCTGTTTTCAATAAAAGCACTAGAATTAGTTCTTGTCTCAAACTGTTCTGGAGTTCCAAAAGATTCAGAATTATTTGGGTACAATTTTGGAGAATCATTTATTGGGGGTGTACTAGGAGTGGTTCCGGCAGAAACCGTTGGAGTGGACCATGAACGAGGCTGTCTCAAAGGGGCATTTTTATTATTTGTTGTATAAATCTCTTCTAAGACTGGATCCTCTGATTCATTTTCTACAACAACATTATTTTTCTTTTCAGTTCTCTTTTCACCTGGAGACCCTAAAACCATTTCCCTAATTAAATAGAGACCATCGCACATATCTCCCTGTCTCCACATACGCATTCTATCTTCATGCGTTTCTCGTCTGTAACTCGGTGTTTTTGGAGGTCTTTTTATCCCATTCGCTTCTTTCTGAAGTTGAAACATCTCATCCTACCATTCAACTAAAGCTTCCAATTGTGTTGGTCTAGGCCGTGGTACAAGAGCTGACATTTTCTCTCTCAAATTTCTTAAAACTTTTACGTTAAATGAACCATCATCCGGCCAAGCCAATACACCGTCATCCTTTGTGTAATGTTTCCAAACATCAAACCACAGAACAGTATGGTAACCATATTCACCTTCCATATACGCTGCAGGTGTCTTGTACTTATGAAGTAATTTACCACCTCGCGTTTGAATTTTCTTGTCGGGTGAAATAAAAAATTTACATTTTTGAAGTATCGAAGTCTTTTTCTCAACATGTTTATAATAATAAGTCATTTTTTTAAATCAAATCCGCTTAATCAGAAATGATCGTAAATGTTTCCTGGTTGTTCCGTAACACCAGCCAATCCGTGCGCGAAACAAGCCAACAAGCCAATCAGGTTCGAGCTACGTCACCACCTTGCTCGACCAGTAAAAACAGAGCTTCTCACAAAAGCCAATCAGCGTTTAGCTCAACAAAGTCACGTGAGCCAATCAGAGTACAGCTTGTGACGTATAGTATCCAATCCCTGCGCGGACCATGTGACGTACACAGCCGCTGCGGTTTCTCACGTCTCACTCTCAGCGCTCACCCCTCCTTCACAAAAACTTTTCACAGCGCCATTTTAAAGACGCTTTTCTCAATGAAATTCGATTAATCAACAACAAAAAGAACAAATCATTTGTCTGTTTCTCTAAATAAGACGATAGTTTTTACAAACCCACAAGAAATTCTTTTCGTGGAATAGACGACGCTATTCTCACAGAATATACATTTGCCGATAAAGTAAACTTTTACTCTACCCTTCAAACACGTAATAACGAACGCGCTTCTCTCTGAATGCACATAAAGTAGCAATTCAAAGTTTGACTCGAACGAAATTACAAAACCATTTACGCACTTTCAAACAGAAAGTATCCCTAACCACACACACACATGAAATCCTGGCGGGACTCTAACCCTCCACTGATAACATGAATCGTCAGTAAAATAAGCGACGTTACCTTACTCTTCACTCAAGCTCGAATTAATTCTATTACTTTCCCACATAGAGTTTTAGAACGGGCGCATTGTCCCTATACTCAAAGCTTCGATTTCATAGACAACCCTCACTATGCATACGTTCTATCTGTCACACCTATATCCCTAACACGTGCTGCACGACGACAACACTTGTGATACACGACGATACCACTATACTGAGACAGATCAAATGCACTGTGTGACTTGTGACTTCACGCTGGCCACACTACTCTGTACCGGTACAACTAGGATTTTTCACACTGTATGAAAAGAAACCTTTCGACTACACATAACGAAAAATGAACAAACTCAACATATGTTAGTTATCGATCCTATGCAACTACCATGTATCATGTCGGTTACCATAGCAACCATCAAGTCTGCTACCAGGAAATTGATCCAGCGGGCTGTAGGGAATATGTCATAAGCTACGCTACCCAACTCCACAATATACACTATAAATCACTAATTAATCACAAGGCCCATAAATCTAACATGACATATTTTGACCAACTGGACCATGTGGCCTAATTAACCTATTCACAAATTATATACATTTATATACAACCGCGGTAAATGAATTCATCACACTTTACAAACCCTACAACTAATTAAGCCACTGTGGCGATAAATCTAGCTAATGGTATCCTAAACTTATGAAATGACAAGACCAGCTTGTTTCCAAAGTAAGAATTTTATTAGCTACTCATTTGGAAATTGTATTAGAGATTTTATTAAAGCTTTTTATTTGAATCATTGCAAATGGTTATGACAGTTTGATTATGCATCAAAATATTATTGCAAAATGGAAATTATCAGTTTGGCATTTTCAAAACCTAAGTCCCTAACTAATGCTAACTATAAAGAAGAATTAAAGAATAAAGTCTTTGAGGGTTCTTACGTGTTCCAAGAGAAGTCCAACAGCATAACGCCCTCATCAAAAGGTCCGCAAGGAGAAGCATAACTCTTCCACGGGGCAAGAGTTTTTATACCTTTCTACGCTAAGCTAATCTAAGAAATTGTATTTTTCTCTGCTGAAATCGGAGTCCCATTGGTCCAAAAGTGACAGGCGACGTGTCACCATATTTTAGAATCACAGTTCCGTCACGTTCTTAGAGACCATTGTCTCTAGTTTTCGAACAACGCAGCCTCCTCCAGTTCGCAACAATTGCTACAAGGAAAGTTTTTGGTTTCCTCGGATACGTGGTTTTTTCAAACCTTTTTGCCGGTTCCTGGCCTTGGCCTTGCTCGACCAAGAGACTGTCAGCTCAGCACGACAAATTTGCATCAGGACAGGAGGAAAACGCTGCCAACATGGACTCACTCTGGCTCCAAGCAGATTTTTGCAAGCACGGAAATTCACTAGGCCCAAAGCCTTTTTCATTAACTATCATATAAACAAACACAAAAGAATAATTAATGCGAGTAATATAGTTTGTTCTGTTGCCACCCTCCATAGCTAATGATTAACCCATTAGTCTAAATTACCTAGCTGATAGCGTACAAATAAAGCAGCATTTTATATCTACCATTCTTCTTTTATTCCAGCAGGGTTCTTTATGCACCTATAGAGAATAGAGTGACACTACATAGACAGGGAAGCAAAATAAGCACATGCCATTTATTCTAAAACAGCTGCAGTTAATTATTGACATGACAATAGACACGATTAATTTATTATTTTCACAAACAAAGAAATGCAACATAATGCACAATTATGAGCACACATGTTAATACCCCATATGTATTCACGTGTATTGTAACTTAAAACTAGGTTGAATTAATACACATACAGTACAATTGTTAGCCTTATTATTTTTATTTATGGAAGTGTGACTTCACGAGTTGAAATGAAAAACATTTCTGAATCTCGCTCCATCAGGTACACCCCCTATTATGACACCCTCCAGTGGGAGGGAGGCATAAGCCTATCTCTGGTTGCCTGGGTCCCCCCATCTTCAATGTGGCGGGGACTGAGAGTTGTTCTTTGCTTCACTTCCCCCACCTGGGGGGTGGAGTTGGCAAGGGTTGGCACACCTCTCCTATCTTGTTTATCCCGTCAATTGTAACGCTCAAAGTGGGGGTAAAAAATGGTGGGGGCCAGTTGCTGGGAGCAGTGAATGGCTGAGGTAGCTCACAAAGGTGGCAAGCCTGTGAAGCTTACCCTTCGTGCACCCTCCCCATCCAGGGGGCATCTCTGCTCAGGATGTGCTTTGCTTCAGGACTCCGAGAGCAGGAGGCTCTCGAACCTGAGGTCCAGAAACATGTCTGGGGGTGGCAGCTGGCAAGCAGTCAGTCAACCAAGACACTAGAGTTGGGTTGTTTTTCAGAGGGCATTGCTAGGATGCCCTCTAAGTGCATTGTACGTGAAATCCTACACTGGCATCGTTTTGGGTTGGATGTGCTGAGAAGCTTTCCAGTTTTCAGTGAAGCCATTATGGTGCGTTGGAGTTTATAATGACAAACTCTCATACCATGTATTCTTTATGGCTTTACTGCACCTACGATGTATAAGAATGGACTTAGGCAGTGTAGGGTACAGGGCTCATGTGCCTGTACCCTCGCCAGTGGCGTAGTGCACCTAGCTAGAGGGGTGGCTGACCTATGCCATAGGCAGTGGGTTGCAGGCATGGCACCCAGGGATGTGTGCCATGTTGATTCTTCACTTTTTTCTGCACCAATACATGTAGCCTGCAATGGCAGTGTTTGTGTGTCAGGATATAGGGCTTGTAAGGGTTGCACAATATGTGCTGCAGCCTTTAGAGGCCTTCCCTGGTCACAGGGCCCTTTGACCCATGGAACTTTTTATAAGGGACTTACATGTGGCCATTGAGTTGCCAACTTGGGTGTGCAACAGTACAGATTTAGGGAAAGAACATAGGCCTTGGGTACCTAGTTGGCAGGAACCCAGAGCACACTTAGTCAAAGAGCATCAACATCAGGCAAAAAGTAGGGGGCAACCATGCTAAAAGAGCCACTTTCCTACTGTAGTGCACACTGTAAGTGTGCATGCCGGTTTGGCCGGCTGTCTAAGGCAGACCAAACTGTCATGCACACTTAGTTCTCTCTTCACCTGAGCTGTGCTGCACAGCCAGGTATAGAAGAGGCACAGGCTCCTAGGATCTAAGCAAGCATCAAACCAGCCCGCTCAGGCCAATCACTGCACTACTCTCATGCTGTATTACCAATATGAAAGCAGCGCCACAATTGCCATCTAGGAGCCTGCGCAGTGTGCACCAGGGCGTGGGGGATCTTAGTTGGGACCGGAGCAGAAGAACCCCAAGATGGCGGCCGTCAGCGGCAGATAAGTGCTTTTTTATGTGTTATTTACCCCAACTCCTTCCCACCCCACCACTTGTTATGATGTTTCTGTAAATACGTTCTTAGAAGAGTGATCTCGGATAGATTGCCCAAGAGTAGAGGACATTGTGGTCCTTCTCTGTCTGCTGCTACATCCTCTTGGGGAAACTTTGAGCTCTTGGTTACTTCCTGCATCTACTTCTTGTATTGCTACCGTTTCAGATTACCCATCCTGTGGGATGACTGAATTAGAGGTTGTTAGAAGTTAGTAGAAATGGACTCTTCAACTATTACATTACACTGCCTGAATTTACGAAATACTTAAATGCATATTTATCAAAAGGAAGGTCGGAAAAAATATGAAATTAAATAAACATGATAAACCAGTAAGTCAACCTCTGAAATAACGGCTTTAGTGCTTATTCATTTGAATTGCAGCTCACACAGTGTTCTACATCCTGATGACAAGAACTTTCCCTCCAGTACCCAGCAAAATCAAATAAAGAACTGTCCCCTCAAATTTGAATGACCGTCATTACCACCTAGAGTTTCAATCTCCTAAAAATGCCCAGGGTGAAATGAAAAAACGCTCCCCTTAATCCGTGAAAGATAGTTAAAAGTGAAGAATGTATTCTTGGCATGAGGAGAAAGTACCTCTTTAATAATAAAGTAGTTTGATCTTCATCTATATATTCTTCCTTCACATCCTCTACCCCAATTATAATATAGCTCTTCCAAGCAAGTTTGTGGTAATAAACTTTGTTTTGAGGTAACATATGATATTAGAATATAATGCTTTGTCAGCTCTAATGGATCCTGTTGTAGAAATTTCTATAGTGGAAAACAGATCTTATTTTAAAAGGCTGATCTCGGACGACCATTTACATTCTTATAAAAATATTCAAACGACATGTATAATATAAAAGAATCGCCAATGCTCTTCGCAAATCAATCCTATTAGAGATAATACCAGTGGGAAATAATGTAATTCACGAAGGCTTGAATATCCCACAGTACACAACATGTACATTCTATAAATCAAGAAACTGTGAATATTTCTATATTACGATGTATAATTTCATTTCCGCATAGGGTGAAGATTA
This sequence comes from Lissotriton helveticus, assembly GCF_964261635.1. NCBI lineage: Eukaryota > Metazoa > Chordata > Amphibia > Caudata > Salamandridae > Lissotriton > Lissotriton helveticus. The sequence goes on from NC_136057.1 coordinate 419,082,444, forward strand.
CGAATGGTGAATGTATTTAACAGATGAATGCTAGAGCCCCAGACTTTATACCTGGTTTTGACGGGAGGAACAGGAATTCATATTATGAGGTTTGGATACATTTTGTATGTATGAATGAATGTATTTAACAGATGAATGCTAGAGCCCCAGACTTTATACCTGGTTTTGACGGGAAACACAGGAATTCATATTTGGATACATTTTTTAAGTCTTAAAATAGATTTCAATAACAAGATTGTGACATAGTTCATATATCATGGGAACGTTCTAGAATTAGTTATTTTTGGTCACAAATTGAAAATGTGAAAGCAGGGGAGAAAGGAAGTGCAGCGTTGAACCATTTTTCATAAATATACCAATCGAAAATCCATTTTGAATAGTGCTTTTTGTAACACATACATGTTTGCATGTTTTTCTATAGGAAAGGTTATTTGAGATAATAGTAACGCTCTCCTTTCTCGCTAATTGAATGTAGGGTGCAGATGTGGAGGCACAGGCACATAAAAGCTGCCTTATCCCAGTTATGTAACATCTGAAACCTTGAACAACATATGAGCTGAGAAGAATAATAGGTCGTTTATCATATATGTTCTGCCAAGATGCTCAAGTGCGAGTAAATGGTGCTTTTAAGGTTGATGAAGGTGGAATGTGTTTATTATTAACCGTTGCAAATATGTAACTGTGTAGCCAAAAGTTCTCTAATTAGAGAATGTAGATGGGCACAGGCCTTTACAGGCCCCTTAAATATTTTTGTTATAAAGTGCCTCTGCTGACTCGCTCATCTATTTAATTGAAGTATACCACCAGTCGCTTTCCATAGTCGAATGAGTTTGCGATTTAAATGCAATTCAATGAGTGTCGAAAGGTATAAAAGACACGGCATAATATGAGCAAGCTTAAACATTTAGCAGAACACACTTTGTATATTTACTTCCCATGGGGCTTTAGCAAAAAAACTTTGCTTTATTACTGTCCCTTGACCGCATATTTACTTTTCTATTTCTTACAGATAAATTCTGCTTTAACTAAAGTTGTTTCAAGAAATACTCACCCGTTCACTTTTTTCTTATTCCTTTATTAGGTCGAGGGACCGTCGCACTGCGAAGCAGTGGGGGCGGAGTCCCGAAGATTTTATGTTTTGGAGTTAGGGGGCTTGGAACCCGCCCCTCTTCTCCATTGGCGGGCCTCCTAAACTGAGGCCAGCCATTGGAGGAGAGGGGCGTCACTCCCTTTAAGCCCGGTCATTTTCGGATTCGAGGGCGTGTTTTTTGCCTTATTTCTACCTGTGACGTCATCCGTCACTCAAACATAAAAACACGCCCCCGATTCCAAAAATTTCTGAGCTTTGAGGCAGCCATTTCTGCCCGAAGCTCGCCATGATGGTGGACGCGACTCCCTAGCGCTCTGCTTCTCATCCCAATCGCCTTGCGCCTTGAGACCCCCCAGCTTGGCCGGACCACCCCGCACTCTGCCGCACTCTTGCTTCGGAGCGTCGCTCCCTTTGCAGCCCCCGCCGCAGGAATCCCCTGCGGAGATCTCAGAGGGGCCTCTGACCGCACCGCTCCATTTGCTGCCCCCACCACTGGAAAAGACAGGCTGAGCTTGCACAGAGGCCTCTGACATCGCCTCTCCCAGCCTGCTCCTCACTGCAGCCCCCACCACTGGAAACGACAGGCTGGGAGCTCACAGAAGCCTCTGACATAGCCTCTCTCCGCCTGCTCGTCCTTTCAGCCCCCACCGCTGGAATTCGAAGCCGGGAAATCTCGAGACCTCTGACGTCGCCTCTTCCCGCATTTTGCCCAGCAGCTTAAGAACCTAGAGCATAGGACGGTCAGGTCTATTTTCATCCCATCCTTAAGCATTCTAGTCCCTTGATACATTTCCACCGAAGTAACGAATCACAATTCACAAATGTGGGCAGCTTTTTGTTCAGGTCTATTTTCATCCCATCCTTAAGCATTCTAGTACCTGCGACTTGCAGAGAAGCATGCTCACTGTTCACGTTTAAGATCTGCACCCCTACTTAAAAATGGGGTTACCTACTTTTCTTTGTAAACCTGAAGGAGCTTGAAGGCGATGCCTGATCATGTATGGCTATTTACAGGACGGCAGTCAAGCTATAGAACAGCAATCAAAAACTACAAAACGGAGATTCATCTGGCCCAGGCTAAATACTTCGAACTCAAGATTGAAAACGCAGCGTCCAAACCCAAAGAAATCTATCGAATAGCCAAAACCCTTCTACAACTTCCGGAACCACAAAAGCACCATAACAATACTCAGGCCCATTGTGAGGAAATAGCTGAGTTCTTCCACTAGAAAATAGAAACCATCAACTCCTCTTTCCCCCTTCCCGTCACTCCACCCACAGATTTCGTCAACACAGGTTGCCCGCCAGTCCCTCTTCACGATCTTAACAGCTTTCCTCCTTTGGAACTCACTAATTTGGAGAAACTTATGGGACAGGTCAAATCTGGATCACCCACCGACCCTGCTCCTCCCAGTACCCTCACACAGATCACACCTCTGATCTCGCCTACTATTCTAGACCTGCTCAATTCCTCACTCCATACGGGGATCGTCCCTCCTCTTTGGAAAAGAGCAATGGTCAAAGCCCTTTTAAAAAAAAACAATCTCGGCCAATCTAACCCCGTCAACTACCGTCCCATCTCCCTCCTACCTTGGCTCAGTAAACTCCTCGAGAAGCATGTCAACTCCGTTCTCACCAACTTCTTAGAAGTCAATAACATCCTCGACTTCTCTCAGACCGGCTTTAGGCCCCGTCACGGAACAGAGACGGCATTGATAGCAGTGACGGAGGAGGCACGAAGGATCCTGGACGATGGCGGTTCCACGGCCATCGTCCTACTCGACCTAAGTGCCGCCTTCGACACTGTCAATCATAACATCCTACTCCATCGTCTTGGAAGAATAGGAGTGACTGGGACTGCACTCAGTTGGATGAGATCTTTTCTGACTGACAGATCCTTCAAGGTTTTTGAGAGAGATTTCACCTCTGCCAGTAGACCACTTAATTGTGGAGTGCCTCAGGGCTCATCCCTGAGCCCTACCCTTTTTAATGTCTACCTGCGCCCCCTAGCTGATGTCGTCCGCCCATTTGGTGTGAAGATCGTCTCCTATGCGGACGACACGCAGCTAGTGGTTCTCTGGACCCCCCCCCGTAAATTCTCAACACAGCCTACACAAATGCCTGGAAGCAGTCGCCACCTGGATGTCCGGCTCTTGTCTTAGCCTTAACGGGGACAAAACTGAGATAATGCTCCTTGGAAATAACATCGCCAAAACCATCGACCCCATCTGGCCTCCTTGCTTAGGCAACTCCCCGCAACCCAAGGAGCAAATCAAGAGCCTGGGCATCTGGCTTGACCACACTCTGTCCTTCAACCATCAGGCCACTAAGCTAGCTGCCACCTGTTTTGGGCTGATGAGACTGCTCCGCAAAATTCTTCCTCTGCTTCCATTCCACTCAAGACGAATCCTGGTTCAAGGACTGATCCTCTCCCGCCTCGACTGTGGAAATGCCTTATATCTTGGAGCACCCCAATCCACAATCAATAGACTCCAGTTTATTCAAAACTGCGCAGCAAGAATTCTCCTGGATATTCCCCGCCGAACTTCAGTAAGAGCCAGACTGAGAGATCTTCACTGGCTCCCGGTGAGATATAGAATCGACTTTAAAAGCGTGTGCATCGCTCACCGCTCTTACTGGGGAACAGGCCCCCCCATCAACTCTTCCCTTGTGAAAGCCTACCAGCCCACTCGTTCTCTCAGATCCGCGACCTCCCACCTCGCCTCAGTACCACGCATCAGGAAGGCCAGATGTGGTGGTCGTTCGCTCTCCTACAACCTGGCCAGGATCTGGAACTCCCTCCCCCTCAATCTCAGATCCGAACCCAACCTCCTTACCTTCCGAAAAATTCTCAAAACCTGGCTATTCAGCAAAACCTCTGTTTAAAACCCAACTCCGCCTCCCTCTTCCTACCTCTCCGGACTAGCTCAAGCTCCCTACAGCGCTGGGACGCCCCTGGGTAGCCAACGCGCTCTACAAATCCTCATTCCATTCCATGGGTCTTTCTAATTTCGAGGCTGGTTAAGGTAGAACGCGCCAATTCACTTGTGTTCCACTCCACGTATTATGTTTTGTTTCCTGGCCTGTCCTCAGGGCCTCTGCTAGCTGACGGCCTTGACTGCAGTGATTAGTTCGAGCATGTATGACATTGAAGCCTGGTCTAATAATGTTGAGTGAAGTGCAGTCAGCGCCAGGCCTGTGCATTTTTGCCCGCTGCTCTTTTGTAAATGAAAAATCCAGGGGCCCTGAGCATTGCGGGTGCTGAAAGTGCGCTGTGCTGTGAACACCAATTACATAAAAGATGAAATGTTTTAAATTATAAGATTGGATTGCTTTTCCACTAATTTCCTCTTTTGAGTCTCTTGGCCAAGACTTGGGGTCGATTCAGATTTTCATTGGCGTGAAAAGAAACACGAGACACCTGAGCTTCGGGCATTATGTAAAATCTTTCAGCAACAGATCCCAGCAACAAAGGCGCTTTTTTCATTCATGTAGCCTGTGACCGAGAGGAAGATTGGATTCTGCGGTTCACCATCAAAAAGATGTTCTCTTTAAAGACGCGTGTGTTTCCATCTGCTAAGCCAAATGTTCAGTAAGATGATTATTTGCCTTCGTCAGTGTATATTACATTTATAAGGTTTGCTTTCTGGATTCTCCTGCCCTTGGCTTGCAAGTATAAATGCCAAAACAACGGTTACATGTTTCTGTGAGGCAAATGCGAGATATTGAGACTGGATGAAACCACATCCTGTGCAAACATAAGAGTGATAATTGAATTTACACCCAATATCTACAAAACAATTATTAATGAACGATTAAGCTATTGGCAATGTAAATGACAATGCCATTTATTTATTATTAAACAACAAAAAAATAAATGGCATGAGCAATGCCAATAGCTCTACCTTTAATAATGCCGAGACCATTGCATTGTAAATGCTTGTTATCATTACTTCATGGTACTACAGGGCTGACCTCCATTTCTACACATATTTTTAAATGGCTTTCTACTGCTCTAAGTTTAGCAAAACTCAGTATATTGCGTTTTTGCAAGTCCGATAATTAAGCCCGGGTGGAGCTGGCGTAGTGCAACTACGCAGAGTTCCACGGAGTTGGAAAATAACTCTGTGGAACTTACCTGTTGTGGCGTGCGCAAGACGTACTACGGAGGGGTTTCCGTGGGCAAGGACACGGAGGAGAGAGAGACCATGGCGAGGAGGAGACAGCCCGGAGACAAAACAAATAATATGGTGAAGGAAGGCCTAAGGGAGTTTAAAGACCGGACAAAGACACATTCCCTAACTGAATGTATATAACACAAAGTGTCAGGGGGTCTAGCAAAGTCTATGTGTGGTTCATCAAACTAACAAGAGTAAGTGTCAGCTCATCTAGTGAATGTGAAAAAACATTGATGGATACCTGTGATTTCTAACAGGATACCTATCAGTCACCACTCGGAACCGCCCTTCATCATTTGGGATTCCTGTTCACAAATAGGTCCACCACCGGTTAGAGCTAGAGGTCAGATGGTATAACCTTGGAAAACCTGGTGGTGGCCCACGTGGTTCGGAGTGTCACAGACTACCCATCAAGATCTAAGTGAGGGTGACTGACTTGCAGTGCTAGTGTGAAAAGAAGTGGTGTGTGAGTAAAGACTAAAAATGGGTGAGGGAGCATGAATAAGGCTACCTTTATTCTGTTCTATGCTCGCTCCACCAATCTTAAAAAGAGCAGCATAAGTAGATTTAACAAATATCTACCTAGATGTAAATTTGGTCAACATGACCCGATGTATAGTTAGTATATTGGACGTCAACCATGTGTTGCTGCCTTAGACAGAAGGTAATTGTTATGAACCCACACATTTTGCGATATAAAAGTGGCAAAACCAATTATCTCTTCTTGATTTGCCTAAATCATGGTGTGAGCGGGCAGAACTGGAACGTATTTACAAGGCAGACCAGGGAATATCATCATTAAGCCCGCCTTTATTGGTTTAACTTGGAGGGCACTTCCCTTTTTCTTTTAAAAGCGCGTAACAGAGGATAATTAAGATCTCCCTTGCGAGTGGCCCTTAGTCCGAGGTTACTGCAGATTCAGAGCGTGGTCTTTGACTACAAGCGGTGCTTCCCTCGTGTCCTGAGCCGTTGCCAGGCGGGGTGGAGCCATGTGCTTCAACAATAAGGGTAAGATGGAGCACAGACTGCTACATGAAAATATTACATCAAAGCATTTCATGTTGACAAACAATATATATCCAATGGGGTATTGAATTAAAACCACTGGTTTTCAGTTAAATCTGGTTTAATGTTAAATGTGGATCAAGTACACATTATGATGTCTATATGTATGTGGTCTTTTTACGTGCGTCTGTTTGTGCTTGTTTTTCTTTGCAGTGATATACATAACGTCTGGAAGGAAAGAATACACCTAGAGAATCAGGTGATCTTTTTCCATGTCGCAGCACGATTAATATGTATTCACTTTTCTCTTCTTTTTTATATTTCACGACACCTTTTGCAGTAGCATTTTTCTCTAACACTCCGGTCCTGATGAAAGCAATAGACTCTCTAGTCTTTTGTAAATTGCTGAAACATGTTGACCAAATTTACATCTAGGTAGATATTTGTTAAATCTACTTATGCTGCTCTTTTTAAGATTGGTGGAGCGAGCATAGAACAGAATAAAGGTAGCCTTATTCATGCTCCCTCACCCATTTTTAGTCTTTACTCACACACCACTTCTTTTCACACTAGCACTGCAAGTCAGTCACCCTCACTTAGATCTTGATGGGTAGTCTGTGACACTCCGAACCACGTGGGCCACCACCAGGTTTTCCAAGGTTATACCATCTGACCTCTAGCTCTAACCGGTGGTGGACCTATTTGTGAACAGGAATCCCAAATGATGAAGGGCGGTTCCGAGTGGTGACTGATGGGTATCCTGTTAGAAATCACAGGTATCCATCAATGTTTTTTCACATTCACTAGATGAGCTGACACTTACTCTTGTTAGTTTGATGAACCACACATAGACAGCCCGGAGACACCACAGCAGGTATGTGCCTTTAAAAAAAATATATTAAATGGAGAGGGTGGAGAGGCCAGCTAACTCGGCCCCACCACGGAGTCGGAGTTTTGCTGAACTTCTCGTTCTCAAAGAGCCGTGGAGTAGGCAAAACTCTTTAAACTCCGTTGGCAGAGCGGAGTTCCCCACCTGGGGTTACAGATAATGTCCCGACATTTGAGTCCAAGTTGAAAGATCTGTTTGAAGTGGCATATTTTGAGAAAATTATATGTAAACTAACTGATAATTTGCCTTATTTTGATTCTATTTCGGCCCTTTTCTGGAAATATAACTCATTTGTATGTTTAAAACTGTTATATTATTTAAATATTTTTTTTTTTTTTAAGATTACGGTCTGAAACATCATTGCCAGTTATTGTATTAATTTAGTCTATGATTGTTTTTTAGTTACTTCGTTTTTTTTGCAGAGTTTTATATAGCGCGAACTTGACCCGAACTGAATTGGGTATCAGAGCGCTTTACATTGCACCAGTTACGTTACATGAGGACACACATTCATTTTAGTTAGGCACGGGGAGATTAAGTGATTTGCCCAAAATCACAGGATGTTTGGCGTCGTTACCAAGACTCTAACCCAGATCCCCAGGTCCGAGGTCGAGCGCCTTAGCCGTTAGGCCAACTCCTCTATACATTTAAAAGGTAAAAGAACCGTGCCAGAAAAGTAGACCCTTGTGGCGTGTCTGCGTTGTGCTGTGGGCGTGGGCTGGGGTCGTGACTAACGCTGGTGGCGTGTGGTACGGCCATCACATCGTGGGCTGTGGGCGTGTGCTGGGGGCGTGACAAACGCTGGGGGCGTGTGTCCGCCCTTCATGCCATGTGAGACCTGGGCTTCATCCTGGACTCCTCCCTCTCGATGACCAGAAAAGTCAACGCCGTCTCCTCATCGTGCTTCAACACCCTGCGTATGCTCCGTAAGATCTTCCGATGGATCCCCACCGAGACCAGGAAGACCGTCATCACCCAGGCACTCGTCACCAGCCGACTGGACTACGGGAACACCCTCTACGCGGGAACCACAGCCAAACTACAGAAAAAACTCCAGGGCATACAGAACGCCTCCGCCCGACTCATCTTGGACATCCCCCGACGCAGCCACATCTCCGGACACCTGATGGACCTGCACTGGCTCCCCGTCAGCAAAAGGATCACGTTCAGGCTTCTCACCCACGCACACAAGTCTCTCCACGACCTGGGCCCCAAGTACCTCACCGACCGCCTGACCTTCTACACACCCACCCGCCAGCTACGCTCTACAAGCCTCGCCCTCGCAGCCGTACCACGCACCCGAAGAGCCACCGCCGGAGGAAGATCCTTCTCCTACCTGGCAGCCAAGACATGGAACTCCCTCCCCATCCACCTCCGGCTGACACAGGATCACCTCGCCTTCAGGAAACAACTCAAGACCTGGCTGTTCGAGCAGTAGCAACCCCCTCCCCCCAGCGCCTTGAGACCCTTCCGTGTGACTAGCGCGCGATACAAATGCCATGATTGATTGATTGATTGATTGAGTCGTACATACAAGCGCCAATTACGTTGCTGCGCAGCATTAAGGGGTACGCTGGGGTCATGAGAAATGCTGAGGGCGTGTGTCCGGCCTTCATGCCATGTGAACGCAATTGCGCCGCATCAAGGGGCTCGCTGGGGGCGTGTGCTACGTTCCGCCCTTCATGCCATGTGGGTCGTACATTAATCAGAAGAACGTCTGCTGTGGTCATGTGCTGGGGGCGTGACTAACGCGTTCACCTGAAGGCCTGGTAAGTAACGTTACTGCAGCCTCTCCTGCGCGCTGTTACTGAACTCTCTCATTTAACGACATTACACGCGCCTGCTAACATCAACCAGGGCTGAGGCCGGGCTCAGGCGGCGGATCACTACACCAATTACACGCGCCTGCTAACATCAACCAGGGCTGCTGCTGGGCCTTCTCCGTCCCTATTCTAATGAAACAAAAAATGTTGTCTACCGCAAGATTTTAAAATAAATTGCCCTTGCCAAATACACATAATACACACATTCTATTTCATACCCGGACAACGTCGGGACGGGCTGCTAGTATATGTATATAGAGATAACTCTAACCGCTAGTATATGTAGTAGACCTTTGTACTCACTACCATTCCTATGTGATTCTTAGAGTTTATCCATTTGTATCTCTTCCTTAAGTGACTTTACAACTTGTACATTTGCAATAGTTTTCCTGTGTGTATCTTTTATGTAACTCATGTAATCCTAAGTCCTCATGTATCGCAACTGGTTCTTTTGTAAAGCTCTCTGACACCTTCGGGTAATGTTCGCGCTATAGAAAATCGCATTAAATAAAATGAAAAAACTGTCAGGATCAAGAACATCTCTGCGCTCTATTTTTTGCAAACAGAGCGAAGTAAGGACTTGTGTTACTCTTGCCTGTTTCATGTCAAACGTGCCTCTTATGTACAGTGATCCGTATATAACTGTTCGTTTTCGTTTCAACAAATTAATATTCACGTTTCTGTTAACCAGGGAAAAACATGCATAGCACATAAGACACTGCCCTGCGGCACAGGAGAGGCACTTCACCCCTTTCAAGCACATGTGGAAACCCTTATTTTAGACGGCTGATAGCGCTGCTGCGCCTTCAAATAGCAGCTGTGTACTACACAAATGCTGATAACCTAATCTATAACTAGGTCACACCAAAAGGGTCAGGCAAACCTTTCATTTAGCATGGCTAACTCTGATGAGTCGCTCGTGGGGTGTGCATTGCCAAACATGTGGGCGCCTTGCGAGACATCCATTCCACTTTGTCCCAGATTGAGAGAGACATCTCAGTAATTGACGGAGATCTGGTGACAAACCCGACAGAGGCTGGTGAAGCCCAACGCTTGGAATTACTAATGGAGTTTCGTGAGGCTGCAGAACGGGAACTGCGGTTTCTGTGCAAACAATACACGGGCCGCCAGAAAGGTGAGGGTGATAGGCCTGGCAAATTATTGGCGCAGCTGCTTCGCCTACCTCACCAGGCATCATACATCTCGGAAATAGTTGACTCGCAGGGTACACGACAATATTCCACCCTCGACGTTAGTGACACCTTTTTGTCATATTACAAGACTCTCTACACTTCTACACTTTCGGGAGACCGGAAGGATCCCAGTCCTTATTTGAATGCGATCGCCATGGTCTATCTCGAAAAGCGCATGAAGGAATTTCTTGCCACACCCATCACTCCGGATAGCATCATCGAAGCCATCGATGCATTGAAAAGGCTCCTCTGCACCGGGCCTTGATGGCTTCTCTGCTGATTTTTATAAAGCGTACAAAGAAGAGCTGGTTCCGAGATTGGTGGAGGTGTACGCTGAGGCGCTAGAGTCTGGCATACTACCACCGACTCTCCGTGAGGCGGTTATTGTTCTTCTCCCTAAACCTGGCCGTGACCCTTCCGTGTGTGGCTCATACAGACCCCTTTCATTATTGAACTTAGACTATAAGATACTTGCTAAGGTTCTGGCCATCCGACTTTCGCTTTTGATGGAATCCATTATCTCGCCGGCACAGTCGGGGTTTGTCCCACATCGATCCACCTCTTTAAATTTGAGGACATTGTTCTCGGTTTTGCATAAGATTGATGCCTCTACTCCGGCCGCTGCTGTGTTTTTGGACGCTGAGAAAGCGTTTGACACGTTAGAATGGCCCTTTTTTTATCAGTTAAGAGGCGTATGGGCATGCCTGAGATGTTTGTATCTACGGTTGCTTTATTATACACGGCGCCTACGGCCTGGCTCCGTCTGAATGGTACCATCTCTGAGAAGTTCTCGTTGTCACGCGGCAGGGATGTCCCCTCTCCTCGTTGTTGTTCATCCTGGCAATGGACCCTTTGGTCTGCCGTTTTCAAGCGAATCACCTCCACCGGGGTCTCCAGTTTCGCATTGGACCTCTTCTTCTTTCTTTATACGCCGATGCCATAATTTTGTATGTCAGAACGCCTCAGACTAATCTAGAGCCTTTAGTGTTGGAATTAACCTGTTTTGGAGAGTACTCTGGCCTCTGCATTAACTGTCACAAGTCCATCCTCTTTCCACTCACCCCCTCCACTCTACCATGGAACTGCACCTTCCCTCTGGAGTGGAATACTGACTCGGTAAGATATTTGGGGATCCATATCCATCTCGATACGGTTTCCATAATTAGGCTGAACTACGGCCTCGCTCTTGACTTCCTGGAAAACCATCTTGAACGATGGATTCGCCTTCCTTTATCTATGGCCGGACGGATTGCTATAATAAAAATGATTGTTCTACCTCGCTTTTTATACCTTTTTAATAATATCCCAATTCCACTTACCAAGTTTTATTTTTTTTGCAACTTTGTTCCTTACTGTTGCGTTTAGTTTGGGGTGACAAGACTCCGCGTGTGTCTTGGCGTGTCTTGATCCTCCCTTATGAGAGGGGTGGCTTTGGGGTTCCTGATTTTTTTCTTTATTTTTTGGTTGCACAATGTTCCTATTCCTGGTTCCACCCGGATGCCAGGATTTTATATTTGAAACCTGAGGCCGACCTGGTGTTGCCTATTCCGCTTAACGCCGTTCTCCCCAGGTGTATTCCTCGTGACCCGCAGGATATACAAACAGTTTCGTCCACCTGCTGGGCTTGGGAAAGATTGCGCAGGCTGCTCCAAGTGGACAGATTATATTCCCCCGCCCTTCCTTTGCCCAATGCCCACTGGCTTCCCATTACCGGCGAACCCGTGGTCCAACGCACACTGTCCAAATATCAACTCCACACAATAGGCGACCTGTTCCCGGAGGGGCATGCCTTCTCCATAACTGAAGACCAACGATTTGTCAACCGTACCTTTATGGACTCTTTCATTTTGACTAGACTCCGGTCCTTGCTATGCGCCGAGTTCCCCTCATTCCCGATTCCTCCCGATGACATTGCACCTCTCACGTTTATCATACAGAACCGGTCTGGGGCGCATGTGGTCTCTAAGCTGTACAAATTGTGTTTGGACTTGCTTCCTTCTTCTGATTCCAAGGTACGCGCTGCGTGGGAATTGGATCTGGGCTACCCAATGACGGACGAGCAATGGGCGTGGTGCTGTGTGGCTACGAGAGATGTGTCCATCAATAGTAGACACAAACTCATCCACTTCAGGTTTTTGAGACGACTGTATCACACACCTGCTCTTTCCCATAAGATTGACCCTTGCAGACCTCATTGCTGTCCTAAGTGCAGCTCCACAGGCTGATTTTTCCCACCTTGCTTGGACATGACCTATTTTACATGATTTCTGGGTCCAGGTACATTGCATTTTTGGCGAGATACTGGGCATTGTATTAACTCCCACCCCAGAGATTGCCCTTCTGGGCTATGTCGCTAATTTTCCTCGCCCTGTCCGCAAACTAGCTGCCCTCGGATTTCTGTTAGCGAAGCGCGAAGTTGCGGTGCTTTGGTGCTCTAGACGCGCTCCAAGTTCACGATCTTGGCTTAGAAGCATGGCTTTCTGCAATGTTAATTGCGTAGAATATTCTACACAGATCACACCTTCATCAGGTCCGATTGACATTTGGGACCCATATCGTTCATACATTTGTCGTAATTTGGCAGTACCTGACTTAGCGTTTAGTTCAGCTACACAAGCTTTTCTGTTAACTTGACCTAAACGTGTTCAGCGTGCCCTTTCGTCCGTCCTCCATGCCAATGAACCTTTACCCTGCCCGGCAACAGGCTATTTTTAGCGATGGTCAGTTTCGCGCATGCGTACACACTATCCCTTGACTAACGAGGAATGTTCCCCCAACTGACCAGTGGTATTAAGCTCCTCCCGCATGCTGGCTGTGCTCCAAAAATGTCCTGATATGTACCTAAAACTTTTCAAATGTATACCGCCTACCTTTTTATTGCTGTCAAACTGTATAAAAGAGGTCGCGCACCGATGTTCGGTGTGATACTTCTTGCATTGCCGAAGGGTGCTGTAGGAATGTACCACCACCCCATGGGGTCTTAATAAACTTGTCTCTTTGCATTTTCAGTTTCAGTGCCAACTTCTGTTCTATGGTGTTCGAGCGTTTTTGCAGAGTATGTAGGCCTGACAGAACCCGATACCTCAATTGGCGACCACGAAGGGACTCATCGGCGACTCGGATGCCCGAAGGAGAGGTCACGACGAAGGATTGGAAACTCGCTATGGACGCGTACGCTGCCACTGAGTGACCCGAGTCTTGGCATCCACGGTGATTTTTCCTTTCCTTCTGATCTGACCTTCCAGGTGGCGCCGGTCTTCGACTGAGATCCTGATCGTTTGGCCTATCGTGTAGTGCCTGTTTTGGCTGATTCGGCTACGGAACTTGGCAGTTGGAATCTGGACACTTTTGAGGATACTTGGTAAGCTTATGTTTGGTAAGGTAGTCTACTGACACTTACTGTGGCTTTTTGAATTTGAATTTGAATTTGTATGAGTTAGCTAACGTTTGGACCTATGATTTGAATTATATGTGGAGTGCACCTCACATAGGCAGGCATGTAGGGATATTTCTCTGCATTTGAACTTGTTTGAACGGCACATCGTGCGTAAGTACCTTCTTTAAGTGCCATTTGTTGTAATATCGCGTTTCCGTGATATTTTTGAACATGCCTGTTCTCAGCACACTCCGAGGAATGTGCTGCTTTGGAAATGGTACCAATTATCGATTAAATGATTCTCAGCTGGCTCCCCCAGAGGGGACTCCCAATCGTGAAATGTACATTAAATTTGGTCTTCCTCCCATAATGTATAGCACATTATGGCACAACTACACTAAAACGGATCGTGAGTTGCAATGGCCACTACATGGGTCATTTGATTTAAAAAAGGTTCAGTTTGTGGAGCAATGTTTGTTTCAGCGCAGGTCTAGACAGGACATGTTTGATTGTGTACGTATGTGGGAGAAAGCGGTGCATGAACTAATGAAGCGTGAAGAAGCCTTGGCGGACAAAGAGCAGCGCAAGGCTGCTCGGGATAAAGCTTTACAGCTACAGGAGAAGGAATTGCAGGAACAGAAAGAGAAAGAGAGCCGAGAACGTAATTTACAAGTTAATGGTCAGTTTCCTATTCGACGTCCTTTTTATCCTGTCCTTACTAATGAATTAGATGATTTTTCATTGTTAGATCGCTGCCCACCTCCGTATGTTCAGCCTGCGGCTCCGGATGAGAACTCGGACGAGGATAGCCAGGATAAACAGCGTACCAGGTTACATACCGAGTGTATGACGGAACTGCGTTCGATTTCTCGTAAACTTAACAATGATACTATAACTAATGCAGGGGTTAATGATCTTATGAGTCAGTGGTCTGACCAGGAACGGTTGTATTTTTTAGATCATTTTGCAGATGAAGTTGTTGAGCGGTTTAGGAAACAATCTCCTGAGTTGGAACCTAAAGATATATCAGTTGGTCGTGAGAATTTTCGTAAAGGTATTTTTGCTCTTTCAGATGCGGATGAATTTTTCCAACGTTTGATTTTGGCTACGGGATGAGGCGACACGATTACGAGCGGCGAAAAAGGCATTGAAACCATCAGCGTCTGGATCGATGGAAAATTCCTGAGTGTGCCCTATCTATGGATCAGATAAGAGTGTTGCAGTTAATGTTATGCCTATGCGACAAGCTGTGCCTTTGTATGTCCCTCCTAAAGGGGCAGGCACGGACGACGATAAGACGTCTGTAGATGCGAAGGGTTATTTTATATATAATTGGGTTTATACGCCATGGAATAGAGCAGATGTTATGGCACTTAAGAATGCTTTGCCTGACCCCCGTAAAAATCCAGCAGCTTTCTATGAAGGTGTGGAGGGCGCTATTTCTTCGTGTATTATGACGTTAGTTGATATTGATCTCTTCTTTGGATTGATATTGCCTCCTGATATGTGGAGGGCGATTCGTAAGTTTGATGATCGAACGATATTAGGTGCAGATTGGAAGGACATAGTGAGAGCTGATTTAGATAGGGAACCTGCATGTAAGCCGTGTCAGTTGATTTTAGATTTACCAACGGCTATCTTGAATAAATTAAAAACGCTTGTCCCCCCTAAGAAAATAGATTGGACAGTATTAGCATCTTGTAAGCAGAAGTCGGATGAATCGGTTTCTGATTCCTTTTCACGTTTTGAGGAAGCATTCCATGATTACAGTGGGCAATTATTAACAGAGGACACGGGCAGACATTTGTTTGTAGACAAGTATGTGGCTAATCTCCTACCGGAGATTGCAAAACGATTAAAGGCGAGTGAAAGTTCATGGACCACTGCAACCCCCGCTTCGTTATTAACTATGGCTCAGTACTATGAACGACAGGAATTAGAGGCTAAAGAAAGTAGTGATAAGAAAGCGAAGGACTTAAAGACGAAAGTGATGTTGGCACAGGTTCATGCTACGCAATCGAGAGGGAATGACAGGGGTAGACGAGGATCGTACGTTACGTCTCCCCCTCGTTCCGACATTTCTGAGGATCAGTGTGCATACTGTAAGCAGTTTGGACATTGGGTTGCAGATTGTCCGGTACTTCGTGAACAGCGTAGTCAGAGGGGTCGAGGAAGTGGAAGGTCACGGAATAGTTATTCAGGACCGAGAGGTGGAGCGAATGACCGTAGTAGGTTTGAAGAGAGGGGTCGTGGTCAGGTTGAACATAATACTTTTGATCGGCAGAATCAATACCAGATAGCTGAAGGAGAAAATACTGAGTCTCAGGATAATAGATATGCATAGGATTGCGTAGGATGGGGTGTGGAATCGGTTGAGGTACCAGTCGATCAAAGGGGTCCATATATATCAGCACATGTTTTGGGTTCTACTGATCAGTTTCTGGTTGACACAGGAGCTACTCGTAGCGCTTTGTCCAAACACTTGGTTCCAAGGGCTCCCCTGTCTGGCGAAACGATTACAGCAATAGGGTTCGATGGAACACCTTCTCTAAGCCCATTGTCTCAACCTCTTACATTTCATGTTGATAAATTCATTGCCCCATGTCCGTTTCTATTATCCCCAAATACACCAGATAATATTATGGGACTTGATATGCTAAAGCATTTTCGTGCAACAATACGCTGTGCCCCTGAAGGGGTGCGGGTTATTTTGAATGAGAACTACCCAGAAATTGAGAGATCGTGCCTCATGCAAAAGGCCGATGCATTAGCTTCCCTTCCAAGCACGTTATGGGCTACTGATGTGATGGCTACCGATACTGATGTGGGTCAAATGATTATTCCTCCTGTGTGCATTACTGTGAAGGAGGGAGCGATTTTACCTTGTGTTCCTCAGTACAGGATCTCTAGAGAAGGCGAAATAGCTTTGACACATATTGTGAATGACTTGATAACGGCAGGGGTGGTGGAGGAAGTCCCCTACAATGTTTGCAACAGTCCAATTCTTCCGATCCTAAAGAAAGATACAGATACTAAGATCTATCGCTTTATTATTGATTTGAGGGAAATTAATAAGATAGTTGTACCCCAGTATCCAGTAGTGTCCGATATTACCAAATTACTTACTTTGGTTCCACCCACATCTACTACATTTACGGTGATCGATTTGAAAAACGCTTTCTTTTCGATCCCCATTCATCCTGATAGCCGATATTTGTTCGGTTTTACATTAAATAATAAATCTTATAGATTTTGTCGAGTTCCTCAAGGTTACACAGAAAGTCCTAGCATTTACAGCCAGGCTTTGAAAAGACAGCTTGATTCCTTTAATTTGCAGTCTGGGGTGGCGCTTATCCAATATGTTGACGACATTTTGCTTGCGGCAGACACACAGGAGCAATGCGAGGAGAGTACACTCTCCCTGCTTTCTTTCCTTGCTGAACATAATCACAAGGTTTCGCGAAAGAAACTACAATATTGTAGACCAAAGGTGACATACATCGGTCATCTTTTGTCTAAGGAGGGACGTGCATTAACATCAGATCGAATTCAAGCAATTTTAGATACACCAGTCCCTTGCACGCAGAAGGATGTTCGCGCTTTCATAGGTTTGACGTCCTTTTGTAGGCAATGGATACTAGGATTTTCGTACATTGTAAAACCTTTGTTAGCATTGCTGTTTAAAACTGCACCAACCCCCCTTGAATGGACGGATGAATGCCAGAATGCTTTTGAACAATTGAGACAAGCTCTTTGTTCAGCACCAGTGTTAGGTACACCAGATTATACAAAACTCTTTACACTGTATGTACACGAGAAGGATGGGTGCGCGTTGTCAGTTTTAGTACAATTACATGGAGATAAACAGAGACCTTGTGCATATTTTTCAGCGGTACTCGATCCTGTGGCTCGAGGACTGCCTGGATGCCTCCGAGCAGTTGCAGCAACAGCAGTAGCTATACGGCAGAGTGAGGGAATAGTTTTGTCACACAAATTGCTGGTGTTAGTTCCCCATGCAGTAGATGCGCTATTGAACCAAACGAAAACGCAGCATCTAACCAGTGCCCGTTTAACAGGATATGAGTTAACACTGTTGGCGCCACACATTACATTGAAGAGGTGCGCCACTTTGAACCCCGCTACTTTATTGCCATATCCTGTTACTGAGACCCAGGAAGAAGAACAACATGATTGTGTTTTTCTGACTGACGAAGAAACAAAGGGTCGTGTCGATTTACAGGACACGCCACTTCCTGAGGTAGATGGGGGAACTGTGGGTTGATGGATCGTGTGTGAGATTGCCAGATGGTACGGCTTCCGCAGCCTATGCGATCACAACACTCAAAACAGTGGTAGAAACAGCACGAATACCGCAGAAATCGGCTCAAGCAGCTGAATTGATAGCCTTAACGAAAGCATGTGAGTTAAGTGCTGGTCTATGTGTGAATATCTATACTGATAGTCGTTACGCCTTTGGAGTAGCGCACGACTTTGGCCTACTCTGGAGGGAACGAGGGTTTATGACTTCACACGGAACACACATCATGTACGGAGAGTTGGTATGCGACCTCCTGAACGCACTATTATGTCCAAAGAAGGTTGCGATAATAAAATGTAGTGCACATAAGAAAGTGACAGACAAAATAGGGCAAGGAAACGCTTTTGTAGATCGCATAGCGAGTGAGACTGCTATGTTGCAAAATGACTCCCCTATGTATGTGGTGAGATCACAAGCTGAGCGATGGCATGATGCTAGAGAAGAAATTCTAGACATACAGAAGTCAGCATCTGAAGTAGAACTCGCAACATGGGCAACAGAAGGAGTACTGGACGATGAGGGTTGTTGGAGAAGCAAAGACATGAAGAGATGGAAATTACCTGCTGCTTACTTGCAGGCAATGGTTCAAATGACGCATGGGCTGGCACATATTGGAGCTCTTGCAATTACTAAATTGCTTACACGAGTTTGGGAGCATCCTGGTAATCCAGCACGGCTAGGAGAGTAGTGCAGACCTGTCTGATATGCCTACAGTACAATCCTGCTAAAGGGACCTCTACTCCTAAAGGAGGGTTCGTTCCACCTACTGCACCATTCGAAGTACTGCAAATGGATTACATCCAGCTGGAGCGCTGTAATAACCTCAAGTATGTCCTAGTGGTGGTGTGTGCTTTCAGTAAATGGGTTGAAGCCTACCCCACGAAGGATAATACAGCATTAACAACAGCTAAGGTGTTACTCAAAGAGTACTTCCCACGTTATGGTGTCTGTAAATTTTTGTGGAATGATAATGGTCCTCATTTCGTTGGGAAGATAGTGGAGCATGTCCTGAAAGGATTGGGAATTAAGCAAAAGTTCCATGCTGTATTTCATCCGCAGTCAGCAGGTCTGGTAGAGAGGTACAATGCGACTCTGAAGTTGGCGAAGATCGTGGCATCCACGTCTTTGAAATGGCCGGATGCTTTGCCATTGGCATTATTGTCTATTAGATCAGTGCCACACTCCCGAACTGGCCTCACACCCTATGAAGTGGTTTTCGGAAGGCCCATGAATATCTGGGGAGTTCCAAAGCCTCGTTTGATACATGATGTGCCTTGTATAATGATGAATGATTATTTGGCACGATTAACAAATGATTTACTTTCTATTCATCAACAGGTTCGAGAAGCGCTCCCCGACAATTCCATTGGAGAGGCTCACAATCTTCATCCTGGCGATTTTGTTATGATCCGGGTGTTTGAGAGATCCAGCAGTTTGGAGCCGAGGTAGCATGGCCCTGAACAAGTGCTGCTGGCAACGCGGACGGCTGTGCGCGTCACGAATAAGAAGCGGTGGATACATTCAACGCACTGCCGACGTGTCTCTCCGGATCTGGTGAACCCTACTGTGCTGTCTGACTACAGAGACATCTTGGACGCGGAGAAGAGCCCAGCTGTTATGCCCAACGAGTCGGAGGGAGCCTTCCCGGACCACACTGTTTCTGGTGGAGTGAAGTACAATCTGCGGCCAAGGAAATAATATTTTTGTATTTTTCGTGACTGGTTAGTAACCGTTCCGAGGTTTGTGAAAACGGAAGCTGGGAATATCAAGGGGGGGGGGGGGGGGATCAGTTCTGTCCAGTGTAGCGACACCCGTTGTGAGAAGTTGGCCTGATAGGTGATGTTTCCAATTCTGGAACCACCTATTATCAGACCAAACAATCCCTTATGGTGTCTGGTTGTAAGTCAACCTTATTAGACAAGCTATCCTAGGGGTAGCATGGACTAAGCAGCCTAAAGGCTTAACTTAAGAGGGCGTGTTAAGCGAGCTGTTTTACCACATACAATCCTGTAATACCAAATGAAAGGACACCACACAAGTATATATTATAAAAATATATGTATTTATTACTAAAAACAATCCCCAGTATTCTTTATGAATAAAGGGGCACAAGCGTTAAATCAAAAGCACTGTTTAAACATACAAAGTTGCACAATTATGGATGAGGGCAGGGGGCCACTCAAACCATATACTAAACAAGTGGTATAAGAGATGCCACTCGAACAGTGGTTAGGCCTAGGGCCTAGGGAATCGCTGGGAGCAGTCAGGACAAGCAATGCTGAAGTCGGGAATGGCCCTCGGGATTCGGGAGATGTGCGGAAAGCGCACGCACGCACCAATGTTAACCAATGGTGCGTAAAAGTTGTAAAGTTAAAGTTAAAGGACACTTCCGCTGAACCTAGAGGAACAAAACTTAACACACAGACCCTAGAGATGGGCACCAGTGTGGGAACACCGGCGGAGCAAAGTTACCTCACCCACAGGAAGTGGGTGCATAGGGTCGAAGTGGCGTCGGGTTTTGACACGCAGGCTCTTGGTGCTTGAAGCTGAAAGGGCTGCAGGCGGGTTAAAGATGAAGTGTCCGGTGGAGTCCAAGGGTGGACTCAAGTCGCAGGGTACCTGAAAGCAGAGGGGACAGAGTCTGGGTCACTCAGCAGTGACCAGGGTGGAACCAGGACGGAACCAGGCAATGTCGGGCGCAATCAGGTGGTCGTCGAGGAGCTTCTCTCCGCTGTCACGTGGGCTCTGGGGCATCTGCGACGTCCAGGAGCAGGTCACGATCTGTCCCACGCAGGCTCTCACCGTCGGTGCAGTCGGCTTCAAGTTTGGAGCAAACAAGCCTTGGCAAGAGCAATCCACGCGGGATCGGAAGATTGCTTCTCACTGGGACCAGGGAGGTCAGAGTCGGGGCTCCTTTTCAGGGGAGCTGGTGTGGATCTGGAGCAACCAGATTCACGAGTCTTCTTTGTAGTTTCGTCGGCACAGGGACCACTAGCCGGCTGGCAAGTGACCGGGCCAACGCGTTGAGCCAAATAGAGCAGAAGGGCCCCACGCAGCACTCGTCGAGTGTGGAGGGCTGAACTTCGGCTTAGGAGTAGCTCAGGGTGGGGGCTTCTCAAACCCCGGTGCACAGCTTCGAGGGTCACTCGTGGGCTGCACGGTCAGCGTCTCGTGGTCAATTCAAGATGGCGTGCCCCACGCTTCCGGTCGCCTCCACGGGTCTCAGCTCTGCAGGGACTGTGGATCGGGCTGTTGGAAGGCAGGCAAGCTTGATCTCGTCGATCTCAGTCGCTCGAGTTCCGACGGGAACTGCAACTAAGTAGACGTCGAGGGCTGGATGGTGCCTGCTGCTGCAGGGTGGTCACTCCTTGACCACAAGGGAGATTCTTCGGGCTTCCACGTTGAGATGGAGGGCGAAGGGTCCAGAATTTCGTTTCAAATGTTTCTTCCAGGAAATCTGATGTGCATTGGCACTGCTCCCACTCTTATTCGAATCTGGGGGGCGTGATTACCTGCTAGGTCCCCCCCCTATGGGTGGGACCCAGGAAGTGGGTGGATACACCCCCTTCCTTTGATCCAGGCCGCCCTGGCACGAGGGCTGGAGTGCCCCAGAACCGGTTTGGCCGGATTATGCAAGGGGCAGCCTTGTGCGCCCCAAGCAGTGTCTGGTTTCTTTCAAACCTCCCTGCTACAATCCACTATCTCCTGTCTGGAGGGCGGTGACACCCTCCTGTGACAGGAAACCCTTTGTCCAGGACCCATTTGGTTGAGTTTCGGTCAACTGCAGGGGTCCAGACATTTGTCTGTGGCAGAGGCATCCATTTTGTGGATCTTAAGGTCTTGGGAGAAATTAACCGCATTTAAGTAAAGCAACATGTCTTACCCCTCTAGAGGGGTGGAATGCTATCCCCGTCGCCAGAACTGGCGAGGGGATAGTATTCCAAATCGTATGACACCTTACACGACATGTTTTGATAAAGCCAAACCAAAGTTGCTATTTAACCGCGAGGATTATAAGGCACTTAAGAGTATATGGTATGGCATTATCCTGAAACAGCTTAGGGAGTTGTTCCCGACAGCTGCAGACAGGCTCAGCTCATGCTAGAGCTCCATCTCACATAAAACCACGCACTCTGCCTCCAGGATCGATGAGGCCTTCCATAGGAGTGGCTCACAGGTTTACATGTGTCCAGAGATAGGTTTAGATATAGATATACTATATCTAAGCAAGGGATGATTACACCACCTTACCCCAGCTGAGTGATCAGCCAGTTGTGTCAATTTAAGAACCAGCCAGGGGTGGCAAAAGATATGCTGCAGCCCCTGGTAGGCCTTGGTGGCCCCTATGCCCTGGGCACCTATAGTGCATTATACAGGGGCTGACAAGGAGTCCATTTCCAATTGGTATGTGCCTATAGCACATGTGTCAGTAATTTAGTGAGAGAACAGCAGGCTGGGGGTCTGATCAGCAGGCCCACAGCCTCAGTAGTCGAAAACCAGTGAAGCAAAAAGCAAAAATTTGGGGTGACCATAGGATAGCAGACCCTACTCTCCTACACAACCCCCCCCCAAACGCAGGGACATTAAACTAACCTTGACCAGATAAGTCTTCATGTTCTAAGTGGAAGTACCGGGAGAGACCATCTGCATTACCATGGTCAGTCCCTGGGCGGTGCTCCACTGTAAAGTCCATCCCCTGTAGGGAAATGGACCACCTGAGCAGTTTGGGATTTTCACCCTTCATCTGATTAAGCCATAAGAGGGGCTTATGGTCTGTCTGCACCAGGAAGTGAGTTCCAAACAAGTAGGACCTCAACTTCTTTAATGCCCAAACCACAGCAAAGGCCTCCCTCTCAATGGCTGACCAACGCTTCTCTCTGGGAGTTAGCCTCCTGCTAATGAAAGCAATAGGCTGGTCTTGACCATCTTGATTAAGTTGTGAGAGCACAGCTCCCACCCCCAACTCAGAAGCATCTGTCTGTACAATGAACTGTTTGGAGTAGTCAGGACTCTTCAGGATAGGTGCAGAGCACATGGCCTTCTTCAGGTCATCAAATGCCTTCTGACAGCTAACTGTCCACTGAACCTTTTTTGGCATCTTCTTGGATGTCAAGTCATTTAATGGTGTCACTATAGACCCATAGTTCTTCACAAACTTCCTGTAATACCCAGTCAGGCCCAAGAAGGCTCTGACTTGTGTCTGGGTAACTGGAGGAGCCCAGTCCTGTATGGCCTGGATTTTGCTCTCCAGTGGCTGAACCTGGCCTCCACCTACTAGGTGGCCCAGGTATACAACCTTACTCTGCCCTATCTGGCACTTAGTGGCCTTGATAGTTAGGCCTGCCTTTTGCAGGGCCTCCAAAACTCTCTTCAGGTGGATCAGGTGATCCTCCCAGGTGGAGCTAAAGACAGCAATATCATCTAGATATGCTGCGCAAAAGTCATCCAACCCAGTAAGGACTTGGTTCACCAACCTTTGGAAAGTGGCAGGTGCATTCTTCAAACCAAAGGGCATTACCACAAACTGATAATGACCACTAGGGGTAGAGAATGCTGTTTTGGCTTTTGACTCCTCAGCTAGTCTGATTTGCCAGTAGCCAGCTGTCAGATCGAATGTGCTCAGAAACTTGGCAGAAGCCAATCTGTCAATGAGCTCATCTGCTCTTGGAATGGGGTGAGCATCTGTCCTAGTGACAGCATTGAGACCCCTGTAATCCACGCAAAACCTCATTTCTCTCTTTCCATCTTGGGTATGAGGTTTTGGCACCAGGACTACTGGGCTGGCCCATGGGCTCTCTGATGGCTCAATCACTCCAAGCTCCAACATCTTTTGCACCTCAGCCTTGATGCAATCCCTGACATAGTCAGGTTGCCTGTAGATCTTATTCTTCACAGGCAGACTGTCACCAGTGTCCACTACATGGGTACACCAGTCAGTCTGGCTGGGTGTGAGTGAAAACAAATGCCTGTGGGCCTGCAAAACTTGTCTGCAGTCCATCTGTTGCTGGTCAGTGAGGCTGCCTGCCAAGGCTACTCCATCAACTGAACCATCATCAGGGTTCTGAGAAAGCAGGTCTGGGAGAGGGTCACTCTCTTCCTCCTGATCCCCATCTGTGGCCATGAGCAAGCTCATGTCCTCCCTGTCCACAAATGCTTTCAAGCGATTCACATGGATTACCCTGTGAGGGCTCCTGGGTGTTCCAAAGTCCACCAAGTAGGTGACTTCCCCCTTCTTCTCAATAATAGGATAGGGTCCACTCCATTTGTCTTGGAGTGCTGCTGGAGCCACTGGCTCCAGTACCCACACCTTCTGTCCTGGTTGGAACTCTACCAGCACAGCCTTTTGGTCATGCCAAGCTTTCTGTAATTCTTGGCTGGCCTCCAGGTTTTTGGATGCTCTTTCCATGTACTCAGCCATCCTGGAGCGGAGACCAAGTACATAGTCCACTATGTCTAGTTTGGGCTTTTTGAGAGGTAACTCCCATCCTTCCTTCACCAAACACAATGGACCCCTTACAGGGTGGCCAAACAAAAGTTCAAAAGGGCTGTAGCCAACCCCCTTCTGTGGGACCTCTCTGTAAGCAAAGAGCAGGCAGGGTAAAAGAATGTCCCATTTCCGCCTGAGCTTCTCTGGTAATCCTTTTATCATGCCTTTTAGGGTCTTGTTAAATCTCTCCACAAGCCCATTGCATTGTGGATGATATGGGGTGGTAAACTTATAGTTTACTCCACATTCCTTCCACATTGCCTTCAGATAGCTAGACATAAAATTCGTGCCTCTATCTGATAGTACCTCCTTTGGAAAGCCCACTCTTGAGAAAACTGCAATGAGGGCTTTTGCCACCACAGGTGCTGTGGTGGTCCTTAGGGGAATAGCCTCTGGATACCTGGTGGCATGATCCACTACCACCAGTATGAATCTGTTCCCAGATGCTGTTTGGGGGTCCATTGGACCCACAATATCAATTCCAACTCTTTCAAAGGGAACTCCCACCACAGGTAGTGGTATTAGGGGGGCCTTTGTTGTGCCACCTGACTTACCACTGGCTTGGCAAGTGACACAGGAGCGACAAAACTCCTTGACATCCTCTGACATGTGAGGCCAGTGAAAGTGTGAAACAAGCCTGTCCCACGTCTTGTTCTGGCCTAAGTGTCCTGCAAGGGGAATATCATGGGCCAAGGTAAGGAGGAACCCCCTAAACTGCAGAGGTATAACCAACCTCCTGGTCATGCCAGGCTTGGGGGCTCTAGCCTCTGAGTAAAGGAGTCCATCATCCCAATACACAGTATGGGTACCTTGGGCATCCCCAGCAGCCTCAGCAGCAGCCTGCTGTCTGAGGGGTTCAAGGGAAGGGCAATCTAATTGAGCCTGCCTCAGGTCTGCCCTTGAGGGTCCCCCTGTCCCCAGAAACTCAACCTGGTCAGGTTCAAGCTCCTCAGAGACAGTCTCCTCTTGGACTGCAGAATCAGTTTCCTCTGAAACTTGATCCTCAACCTGGGGCAAGGTGGAAGGCTCAGCCTTTCCTCTCTTGCTCCTTCTCTTGGGTTGTGGTTGGTCTATTGTTCCAAGATCCACCACTGGTTCAGGAAGGCACTTCTTAGCCTGAGCCCTTGTCATGGCAAGGACATGCTCTGAAATCCCTAGCATTTCTGCATGAGTCCTGTACTCCACTTCTGACCATGCTGAGCTTTCAAGGTCATTGCCTAACAGACAGTCTACTGGTAGGTCTGCACTCACCACAACTTTCTTTAGGCCATCAACCCCTCCCCAGGAGAAGTTCACAACTGCCACACTATGGGAAGTAGTGGAGTTGCTTGCATTGGTTACTAGGTAGCTCTCACCTAGTACAATCTGTCCAGGGTCCACAAAGTCAGGTGTCACCATTGTGACACTGGCACATGTGTCCCTGTAGGCTTGAGCCAGTTTCTCATTAATTAAGGGAGTCTGCCTGTATTTGCCCAGGTTACTGGGGCTCACTGCAGTGGGCAACTCAATGTCCACATCGTACAGGAGAACTGCCTGTGTAGGGATTCTGACTAGGCCAGATCCTACTTCAATACCCAGGGTCAACCCAGCTACACCCTTGGACTGTGTTCCACCACTGCTTACTGTACTTGGGGTTGCAGTTGCTTTAGGAGCTGGAGTGGTGGGAACTGGATTTGCCTTGGTGCACTCACTGCCCCAGTGTGAAACTGATTTGCAGGTATTACACCAAGGTGTCTTGGGACCTTTGTTCTTCTTCTTCTTGTTTCCATTTTGGGAACCACCCTCCTTACTATTAGTTTGGGGGCCTGAAGACTTCTGGTCTTTTTCTTTATCTTTCTGATTCTGATTACCACCCTTCTGGTCTGTTTTCTTCTGGTCACCACCTTGGTTCTGGGGTTTCTGCTTAATCCTTGTTCTGACCCATTTGTCTGCCTTCTTTCCCAATTCTTGGGGAGAGGTCAGATCAGAGTCAATAAGGTATTGATGCAACAGCTGGTTTGTGCAGTTATTAAGGATCTGTTCTCTCATCATAAGATTGTACAATCCTGTATAGTCTGAAACTTTACTTCCCTGCAACCAACCCTCCAAAGCCTTAGTGGCACACTCAACGAAATCAGTCCAGTCTTGAGTCTGTGCTTTTTGGGTGTCTCTGAACAACAACCTGTATTGCTCAGTGGTTAGGCCAAACCCATCAATAAGAGCACTCTTCAAAACAGAGTAGTTTTTGGCATCCTCAGGTCTAACTGTGAGGAGCCTGTCCCTCCCTTTCTCAGAAAAGGAGTACCATAAAATTGCAGCCCACTGATCCTCAGGAACCTGCTGTACCATGCAGGCTCTCTCAAGAGCAGTCATCCATTTGTGGATGTCATCCCCTTCTTTAAAGGGGGGCACAATTTTTGTCAGGTTTCTATTGTCATAGGCCCTGTCTTTTTCTCTTGGAATTTTGCTGCCACCAGTGGCATCTAAGCCACTTAATTTCTGCTCTCTTGCCAAGGCAAGTCTAGCTTGAGCCAAGGCTACCTCCTCCCTCTCTATCTGGAGTTTGACAGCCCTCATTCTGGCCCTATGCTCTAGCTTTTGAGAAGCACTCATGCCTCTCTGTGATTCTCTGGAGACACTAGAAATATGAGAGTCCCCTGAGGGAGATCTCACTCTTCTGTTGCCTGGGAGAATAACATGGTGGGTTCTGGGGAGGTGCTGGCCCTCTCCATTCCCCAGTAGGTCTAAGTTGGCCTGGCTAAGCCTGGCAACTGGGACCTGGCTACCCCTCTGATCCTGATCTTCTAAGTCCTCAACTTCTGAGTCCTCCTCCTCCTCTTCTTCTTCCTCATCTTCCTCCTGAGGGGGGTCAGTTACAGGGGGGTTCCCTCCATTTCCTGTTTCTAGGGAAGCTTCCTTTGCCCTTTCTAAGTCATCCTGCTCTAGGATTTCTACCAGGATTTGGCAGGTGGGGCTTCTGCCCCTTTTTAACCCTCTTGCTTTGCACAAGGCAATCAAGTCTCTACGGGTTAGTTTGTCATATCCAAAAGTTGCCTGGGTAAGGTCAACTGTCACAGTAGTAGACCCTGAGGCTTTTCCTGTGTCAGACATGGCTGCTAGTGAGGTGTAAGTGGTGCACTTACCTACACTAAGTGTTTTCCTACTGTACCTTGCTAGTGAGTTGTAGTCAGGGTGTGCTAATCCCTTTAATCTACAACTACTAAGTTCAGTAGAACTTAATATGCTAAGCTTTTGATTTATATGTACCTAGAGGTACTTGATGTGATCTTTCAATTTGATATAAAGATTGCAATGGTAAAACAACAGCAAGCTCAAATCCGCACCGCACCGCTGCTCACCAATGTGAGAAGTTGGCCTGATAGGTGATGTTTCCAATTCTGGAACCACCTATTATCAGACCAAACAATCCCTTATGGTGTCTGGTTGTAAGTCAACCTTATTAGACAAGCTATCCTAGGGGTAGCATGGACTAAGCAGCCTAAAGGCTTAACTTAAGAGGTCGTGTTAAGCGAGCTGTTTTACCACATACAATCCTGTAATACCAAATGAAAGGACACCACACAAGTATATATTATAAAAATATATGTATTTATTACTAAAAACAATCCCCAGTATTCTTTATGAATAAAGGGGCACAAGCGTTAAATCAAAAGCACTGTTTAAACATACAAAGTTGCACAATTATGGATGAGGGCAGGGGGCCACTCAAACCATATACTAAACAAGTGGTATAAGAGATGCCACTCGAACAGTGGTTAGGCCTAGGGCCTAGGGAATCGCTGGGAGCAGTCAGGACAAGCAATGCTGAAGTCGGGAATGGCCCTCGGGATTCGGGAGATGTGCGGAAAGCGCACGCACGCACCAATGTTAACCAATGGTGCGTAAAAGTTGTAAAGTTAAAGTTAAAGGACACTTCCGCTGAACCTAGAGGAACAAAACTTAACACACAGACCCTAGAGATGGGCACCAGTGTGGGAACACCGGCGGAGCAAAGTTACCTCACCCACAGGAAGTGGGTGCATAGGGTCGAAGTGGCGTCGGGTTTTGACACGCAGGCTCTTGGTGCTTGAAGCTGAAAGGGCTGCAGGCGGGTTAAAGATGAAGTGTCCGGTGGAGTCCAAGGGTGGACTCAAGTCGCAGGGTACCTGAAAGCAGAGGGGACAGAGTCTGGGTCACTCAGCAGTGACCAGGGTGGAACCAGGACGGAACCAGGCAATGTCGGGCGCAATCAGGTGGTCGTCGAGGAGCTTCTCTCCGCTGTCACGTGGGCTCTGGGGCATCTGCGACGTCCAGGAGCAGGTCACGATCTGTCCCACGCAGGCTCTCACCGTCGGTGCAGTCGGCTTCAAGTTTGGAGCAAACAAGCCTTGGCAAGAGCAATCCACGCGGGATCGGAAGATTGCTTCTCACTCGGACCAGGGAGGTCAGAGTCGGGGCTCCTTTTCAGGGGAGCTGGTGTGGATCTGGAGCAACCAGATTCACGAGTCTTCTTTGTAGTTTCGTCGGCACAGGGACCACTAGCCGGCTGGCAAGTGACCGGGCCAACGCGTTGAGCCAAATAGAGCAGAAGGGCCCCACGCAGCACTCGTCGAGTGTGGAGGGCTGAACTTCGGCTCAGGAGTAGCTCAGGGTGGGGGCTTCACAAACCCCGGTGCACAGCTTCGAGGGTCACTCGTGGGCTGCACGGTCAGCGTCTCGTGGTCAATTCAAGATGGCGTGCCCCACGCTTCCGGTCGCCTCCACGGGTCTCAGCTCTGCAGGGACTGTGGATCGGGCTGTTGGAAGGCAGGCAAGCTTGATCTCGTCGATCTCAGTCGCTCGAGTTCCGACGGGAACTGCAACTAAGTAGACGTCGAGGGCTGGATGGTGCCTGCTGCTGCAGGGTGGTCACTCCTTGACCACAAGGGAGATTCTTCGGGCTTCCACGTTGAGATGGAGGGCGAAGGGTCCAGAATTCCGTTTCAAATGTTTCTTCCAGGAAATCTGATGTGCATTGGCACTGCTCCCACTCTTATTCGAATCTGGGGGGCGTGATTACCTGCTAGGTCCCCCCCCCTATGGGTGGGACCCAGGAAGTGGGTAGATACACCCCCTTCCTTTGATCCAGGCCGCCCTGGCACGAGGGCTGGAGTGCCCCAGAACCGGTTTGGCCGGATTATGCAAGGGGCAGCCTTGTGCGCCCCAAGCAGTGTCTGGTTTCTTTCAAACCTCCCTGCTACAATCCACTATCTCCTGTCTGGAGGGCGGTGACACCCTCCTGTGACAGGAAACCCTTTGTCCAGGACCCATTTGGTTGAGTTTCGGTCAACTGCAGGGGTCCAGACATTTGTCTGTGGCAGAGGCATCCATTTTGTGGATCTTAAGGTCTTGGGAGAAATTAACCGCATTTAAGTAAAGCAACATGTCTTACCCCTCTAGAGGGGTGGAATGCTATCCCCGTCGCCAGAACTGGCGAGGGGATAGTATTCCAAATCGTATGACACCTTACACGACATGTTTTGATAAAGCCAAACCAAAGTTGCTATTTAACCGCGAGGATTATAAGGCACTTAAGAGTATATGGTATGGCATTATCCTGAAACAGCTTAGGGAGTTGTTCCCGACAGCTGCAGACAGGCTCAGCTCATGCTAGAGCTCCATCTCACATAAAACCACGCACTCTGCCTCCAGGATTGATGAGGCCTTCCATAGGAGTGGCTCACAGGTTTACATGTGTCCAGAGATAGGTTTAGATATAGATATACTATATCTAAGCAAGGGGTGATTACACCACCTTACCCCAGCTGAGTGATCAGCCAGTTGTGTCAATTTAAGAACCAGCCAGGGGTGGCAAAAGATATGCTGCAGCCCCTGGTAGGCCTTGGTGGCCCCTATGCCCTGGGCACCTATAGTGCATTATACAGGGGCTGACAAGGAGTCCATTTCCAATTGGTATGTGCCTATAGCACATGTGTCAGTAATTTAGTGAGAGAACAGCAGGCTGGGGGTCTGATCAGCAGGCCCACAGCCTCAGTAGTCGAAAACCAGTGAAGCAAAAAGCAAAAATTTGGGGTGACCATAGGATAGCAGACCCTACTCTCCTACACCCGTCTTGAATCTCGGAGAAGAAATCAGCGGCAGCCTCGGTTCTCAGCACTATATTTTTATTTTTTAGTTTGTTTCTTGAGACTTCGTTCTTTGTACTATGGCACCTATGACATTGAGAAACAGAAGAATTTTGGGTGCGGTTCTTTTTGTTACGACAATAGTGGTAATAGCAGTAATAGCTTGGACTACAGAAAGACTGTTTCCTGCACGGGACTATTTACTGCCTACCACTCCAATTCAATCTGAACATTTCCATTTTACTTTGCCCTATCATGAGGAGAGACAAAGACAGACTTATTTGAATAACAGTTTCATTCAAATTCTACATCACACACATAATATGACGAATACCACTAATTGTTGGGTATGTGGTATGTTGCCTGGACACCAGAAGAAAGGAGGAACCCCACTTATTCCTCTTCCTTTTTCTCACAATGATTCGTGTAATGCTTGGTACACACTTCTCTTTACATTAAGATGGCCAACAAAAGGTGGACTACTTTTTCGGTTGAATAAAATCTGTTATAATGATCGAGATGGCTATCCACAGGCAGAAGGAACTAAATTTGAATGGGAAGAATATCGACCGGACAATGTATCTGCGCCTCGTATCTTCACCAACCAGAGACTTACAAATATGTCCAGTTTACATGTAATTACAGTTATTGATACAAAAGCAGATCTTTGTATTAGGAATAAAGGAACAATTCCGGTAGGGAGAAGTGAATGCAATATTACTCTCGCCTTTGATACATCCAACGGTATTTCATTTGTGGCCTCACGAAACACTTACTTTATTTGCGGTAATAAAGGTTATCATCGTCTTCCTCTTGGATGGTTAGGCACATGTTATATATCTTTTGTGTTACCCCCTGTGTTTATTGCCCCACCTATGTACCATAATGATTTTGTATTGTATCACGATTTTATATTGAATAGAGTTAAAAGAACATTGGACATTGATGAAGTCGACCAAACCGACACCTCACTACAACAATATGTGGATTTTAATTTAGGATTGTTCTCTTTTGTTGGTGCGGCTCTAAACAGCAGGAAAATTAGACGGCTAACACGTGTTGTGGAGGCAGTTGCTAATGAAACTGCCTCTGCCTTAGGGAATATAACTGAAGAGCTTCAGATTACAAGAATTGTTATGCTTCAGAACCGGATGGTTCTGGACGTAGTGTTAGCTGATCGTGGGGGTGCATGCCGCATCATCGGAAGTAGTTGTTGTGTTTACGTCCCAGATAATTCACCATCAGTGTATGATGCTATCTCTAAATTGCACAAAATTTCTGCTGAAATTCATACTGACAATGGTACTTGGACTTTTTCTGGCTGGTTTTGGACTCTGTTTAGTACATGGGGTTGGAAACTGTTAACAGTTCAATGCGTGATTATAGGGATATTCTTTTCCTGTTGCCTATGCATTCAATGTGGTCCTACTTTATGTTCTGTATGTATTACAGTCTGTATCCCATCCAGACGAGCTATTGCTAAAAATGTACAGATGAGTAATGCTGAAGTAAAGCAAATTATGATGATCGATATTGATGATGAACATCCGGATTACTTCCATTATGAGGTAGCTTCAGCTAAACGCTAAAAGGGCCGTCTGTCGTAATTTGGCAGTACCTGACTTAGCGTTTAGTTCAGCTACACGAGCTTTTCTGTTAACTTGACCTAAACGTACGGGGGCCATTTTTTATTTGGTGGCTTCCATTTTGTATGAACATGCGGCCTCGTGGTCAACGTGCCCTTTCGTCCTTCCTCCATGCCAATGAACCTTTACCCTGCCCGGCAACAGGCTATTTTTAGCGATGGTCAGTTTCGCGCATGCGTACACACTATCCCTTGACTAACGAGTGGTCACTCCTTAGGAATGTTCCCCCAACTGACCAGTGGTATTAAGCTCCTCCCGCATGCTGGCTGTGCTCCAAAAATGTCCTTATATGTACCTAAAACTGTTCAAATGTATACCGCCTGTTTATGATGCATTTTTTGTTTAGCTGTGTTATGCAGCAAATCCCCCCGCTAACAAAAGCAGCACATTACATCGTCGTCCATCTTACTCGCCACAGTAATTACACATGAGCATTCTGCTCCCACAGAAACTCTAAGCAAAATATAGTTAGCCTACTAGTCTCCCTATCCCTCCAACATGGCCCCCGTTGTCCACCACCAATCACATAAAAGGACGCTACTCTATAGCCATGACCTGTTTTTTTTGTTTCTGCACTACTTCGAGTGCTGTTTCCTGTGTTCAGGTGAGTGGTGGCTGAGGTCCTGCTCTAGCGGAATCTTTTGTCCCAGGGGGTCTTGGTTTGCGTGGCATTTCATTTATGGCCTCTTTTACACCTGCTCCTCGGGTCCTGCTTTAGCGGGCTTCCAGAGTGAGCTGTGTTTTCACTTTGTTATTTCACACGCTCAGATAAACAAGTAACTTACCTTCAGTAACGCCTTATCTGGTAGAGATTCTTTCTAGCTGCAGATTCCTTACCAACGCTCCCAACCTACCCACTTATGCGAATCAGTCTGCCTACCTAAAAAAGGTCCCTGTAGGCCCATAGTTTTGGCACACAGTGAACTCAGCCTTCTGACATGTCTCTGTGCTTCTGGCACAGAAATAGTCAAGAAAAGAAACCGATGTCCGAGCACTGGGGAAGTGCCTGTATAGGCATCGAACACAACACATCTGATGTGGATGCCGCCGTGGGGATGATCTACACCATCTACCAGGCAGAGGTACTGATTACCTTTTTGCCGATACAGTGTGGCGCCTGGGGAAAATTCTAAGATAAGGAATCTGCGGCTAGATATAACATCTCTAACAGATAAGGCGTTACTGAAGCTAAGTAACTTGTTTATTTAGTCCGAATATTGTAATCCCTTCAAAGGGGAAGGGTTTGCTAGTTAATACGAAGGCTGTCAAAGGATCAAACAATTAATACTTTTGTTTGTGAAGATCACAGATTTTTAAATCCATCATCTCCAAGTGAAAATATTTATTCTTAGTTTAACCTTCCTCGAAGTTTTAAAACAAATTTGAAAGGAAAATAGACATGCCTATTTTTTGGTAGCACTTCTCTGAGAATGTGACAGTTTTGCAGAACACCTAAAGTTTTCAAATGTGGACTGCAGTCCCTCCATCTCACATGGCTAGGCGTCTAATGTCATATAGATCCCTCCAAGGAATTATCGTCCAAAGCTAACCTGTCCTTACACTGGAATGTTGTTCATTTCCGTCATCAAAACTATGTAAACGCACCCCCAAAATAGAGATGCAGCCCTGATAGACAGCTGACTTCTGCCATTGCTTTAGCTTCTTATTAAAGTATTCCATCACAGACCGAGTCTAGATTATAAATGATAATACATCACGTATTTGCTTGCATTCTGATATAGATCATAAATTACCCTTTCCAGACTTTCAAAACTACATTTGTCACTCGAGGAAACTCCAGTTTCCACAAGAAATAAAGTTTAAAACCATTGTCTGTAAGCCTCTTTTGTTTCATATATTTTGTACCTATGTCATTCACTTTGTATGCATGCCATGGTCACCTAATACATTCTATCAATGTGTCTGTCAAAGAGAGAACAGATCGGAAGGGTTTTCAAAAGTCTTACTGCTGGCACATTGGGTAGTTAAATCAAACTATCTGGTATTGTATTATATCGCATAAACATACATGAAAATTATTAATTGGCATTTGGCGTTTTTGAGGGAAGCCATTTCTAAATGTATTTTCTGTTTTCAGTTGCAGCAGCAGCCATTGCATTGAACTGCGAGCTCAACAAAGTGAAACCTGTCCCAATGGTAACCACAAATATTACTGGCTCAGATCCTGAAAACTGGAACGTTGTTGTTTTAGGTGATATGT
The DNA here is from genome assembly GCF_964261635.1 of Lissotriton helveticus. Taxonomy (NCBI): domain Eukaryota; kingdom Metazoa; phylum Chordata; class Amphibia; order Caudata; family Salamandridae; genus Lissotriton; species Lissotriton helveticus. The sequence goes on from NC_136057.1 coordinate 419,116,774, forward strand.
TTTATGATGAGCATCTTGCTGATGATCTCCATTACTGGCTGAGGCAGTGCATCCACAGATATAAAACGAAGGTATTGATTGGAGACCCTGGAAGGCCCCAGTTTGTGAGCCACAAAATCCAAAGACAACTGCACAGACTGGTGGAATATCCGCTTCCTGAATGTACAAAACAGGAAAACTATGGACTAACTTCGACTTCAGTCTGGACTTACCAGCCGTGATTTTTCTAACCTCATCAATACTTTTGAAAGCGCCAAATATTACTTTTCTTATGAATGTGGAGTTCGGAATCTTAAACCAAAACAACACGGGTATCATTTTTATTAAATTCATGAAACGCAGACACAGTTTCTGAAATCTAAAATTGGTCTGTCAATACAGTATGCCTTGATGAAGTAACTCTCTACATAAACTCTTGGATATTTCTGCACATTATGCCAAAACTATTGAAATTTGTATTAAGGAATGAAAAATTGAAAATTGATAACGTGTTGAGAAGTTGAGTTAGCTGATCGAAGTTTGGTTTTTTTCACTTAAAAATGTTTTAGGGCCGTATGTATCAAAAAGTCATTTTGCGATTCTCAAATAGCGATTTTTTGCAAATCGCTATTTGAGAATCGCAAAATGCTATGTATGTAGGATTTGCAATAAATTTTGCGAAGCCTACATATTCCTTAATTGCGAATCTCAAATTGCGATTCACAATTAAGGAATACCTCCCCATTCATTCCGATGGGCCTAGAGGCCCATAGGAATGAATGGGAAGACATTCTCAATTTGCGATTAGCAATTTGCGAATCACAAATTGAGAATGCAATTTCAAGGGTGCAGGGGTGTCCAAAGGACACCCTGTTGCACCCCTGAAATAATCATGGGTGCACATGTGGCACACATACATGTCCTAAGGGCATGTATGTGCTTACATACATGCCCTAAGGGCATGTATGTGCTTCACATAGCACTTTAAAAAATGCAAATGTGTATTTTTCAAAGAAATCGTAAATTACCACCAACTTGAAGTTGGTGGTAATTTGCGATTCCTTAAGGCAAAATTGCACTATAAGGAATCGCAAATTTTGTGATTACTTATTTTGCACGCACATTTGCTACATACATACCATTTAGCACAAATGCGTTCGCAAACGCCGAAATTATGCGAATTTCGGCGTTTGCGAACACATTTGTGCTTGATACATATGGCCCTCAAAGTTTAAAAATCAGAATCATACATAAACATCAGTAAATAGCACTCATGCTTTAATTATTAGAAAAATTATTCTTATACCTTTTAATTAGGGAAATAGAACATGTTATTGAATTTACATCAAAAGATTTTGTTATAATAAAACATTCTAATAATTATCTTCTGTCTGTAATGAATCAGTTCATTGAATGTGTGAACAGTTAATGAGTTCCTTTCCAAAAGGTTTTAGCAGAAGAGAAAGAGAGGAAAAGAAGTGGAACATTTTTGCAAGGTTCCAAAAAGAACATGGATAGCCTGCAGCCAGATTGCCCTGCATAATGACATGGTTCCCTGAGAGCATTAGAGCTCCAAAAGTGTTCTTGAGTGGACAGTCGAGATACAGTGTTGGTTGGTTATGGGGCGTTTAGGTGGTTGTAGAAACGAGTCCTCGTTTTGAAATAAAGGGTTCTGGGGCATTGGATGCAGGACACTTTGAATGTTGTGCCCAATACTATAAATCACCAAACAGTGCCAGAAAGAAGGTATGTTTTCTAATATATTTTGTCTCCTTTGATCTTGCAGAAATGTTTGATGTTGGTGTAAATCGTAAGTTACAAAAACCATTGCATTTACAAACACCTTGGCGTGTGTGCAGTCACGTTACCTGCAAATCATCCATCGAGGCCCTGGCAGCACCGGTCCTGAAGAAAGCCAATTAACACTGGTTTGTTTGGCTGAAACATGTAGACCACTTCACTTCTTTGGGATGTGTGAGGTCATTTCTCCTATTTCACATCCATCATCGTTTTTAACCCTGCCCCAGGAACTCTTTAATAAAGTATTGCCCAGCACTTGTGATCTAGTATCCTGGAGGCTCACCCACACAATATTCACCTGAACGATCCTGCTCTGCTGTAAACGGGTGTCGAAGCACACCTTGTAGGCACTTGGTCCCATTGGTGAGAACCAGACTATGAAGCATGCTACAACTAGGTTGGTGGGTGAGGGTTCTTCTAAAAACCTAATGGGTTTTCTTTAGGGAGACAACTTCGGTGACCTAAGTAATGTGGGTCAATGATAACCACATTTAATTCGTTCTTGTTGTTTATTCATAGGGTCAGGTGTCCAGTCATAATTCAAGGACCTTTACACGTAGTACTTCACCTCACTCCAGAAGGATTTAATGTGGGGACAGACAGTATAAATGTATGTGCCAAACAAAGGTCAAGTTTTTCCATCTGCAAGCTCCAACAGTTTTCATTGTTTGTGACAGAGCAGGTGGAGTTTCGAAGAGGTCCAAAATGCATTACAAGCGAGCCAAAATGTACATTGGGCTAATGCAGGAACGATTTCTAGGTGGGGAGAGCGGGCCAAATGATCTTCCAAAGTGTACACATGGGTAATTATTGAAAATCCCTGGGCAAAGGATGACTTTTTTTATTTATTTATTTATATTTTTTCTTTTTTGATTGAGGTGTTCAACCTTGCAGCCTCCTTTTAGTGATTGCTCTGCTAGATTGGGCAAGTCTGGTTCATGTGAAGTTTACATTTTAGAGACTGCGATCTTGAATTTGAAAAATTTGTATCGGTCAATGTTAAGCTTGGGTAAGAAAGCTAGAGAATGGGGAAGCCTTAGATCTTTAAGAAGTATGATCTATGAAATTGTGTAGTTATATATGTCTGAGAATTGTGGTGTCTTTGTATGTCTCATGGTAATAATTGATATCGAATTCAGTAGGTGGATCAAATCTTGCGCAATCAGCTGTCAAGGAGGTGGCCTGTGAGGAATGGTTGATTGTAATTGGAGTTCTTGTTGGACCTGATAATCTGTTTAATATCTGTAGAAATATGCTAAGTTGACGCATCTAAGAGCTTTTTGGTAGTTGCAACTTGGTTGAAGTGACTGTTGGCTTTTTCTTAAACACCACATGAAGTTTGAAACAAGTGCATTATTTTTTCAGAAATGCTGATTGAAAACATATTTATATGTAAATTAACAAATTATGATATCATAATTTTGACTTTTTCCATCCTAACCCACCAGATGATACATTTGGGGGAACTATTAGTCGTTCCATAAGTTGTTTAACAGATTGTAGTGTTCATTTTTCATTGCATTTTATGGAGATGAAAAGATGCTGGGCTTTTTTATCCTGGATATTTCCCATAAGAAACCAGTATTGGCTAAAAACAACATTGGCGCATGTTATTCATGGGAAGGGCTTCTGTTCTGTCCTTGTTCAGGGAATAAATAATGTGTAGTATAGTATTGTAGGGATTTCTTTTCCTGTTTGTTCACTAAAGATGAGGTTGTCATCGACTGCAATTGTGTAGGTTGCCTTTTTGAAGGAGTTGCCTAACGTGCTGGGATTTATTCTAATAGCAAATAGAAGAAGTTATGTAGCTAGCACAAATAATGAAAGGCAATTGAAGCTTCCTTGACTAGTCTCTCGTAATGGAAAATCTTTGGAGAGTGAACCGTTGATATTAATTCTGGGTATGGGGTGAATACATGAAGTGAGGACCATATGGGTGAAGAGCTAACTCGCTGAAAACCTATCCAGTACTACACACAAAAACCCAAGAAACCTTACCAAGGGCTTTGTTTGTGTCCAGTGTCATTGAAGTTGTTGGTTATTGAGCAGTTTTTCTCTCTTGATAACATGGCTAAACAACCTAATGGTGTGTGCGGCAAATCTTCAGTTCACAAAATGGACCTAGATCAGGTTAATTGAGGTTCTTCGGTGATCTTTATTCCTGAGCTCTAAGAGAGCAGTGTCACTAAGCCATTTTCTTTTTGGAAGCAGAAGAGAAAGCATATTGGTCTAGCCACCTGCTTCTCATCTTAATTGCTTTCCCTTCACCAATTCTTGTCTCCTGTTGACAAATTCGGTTCCCCTTTAGTTTATGACAGTAGTTTAAGATCTTTTAAAATTTCAACGTTTGGTTCATACCTTTGGTGTTTAGGATCGAGTGGGTTTTAAGAGAGTGGTAACAAACCGGGTCACATCAAGTAGTCTGTATGATTGAAAAATGCCTTATTCTCCCCTGATAGCCTCTTAATGGGAAGTTTAACAAGTAGTTATATGAAACGCATCGTTCTGGTCGATACAGCTGCCAGCGTCATGTTTGACCATAACTAGCAAAGTGGAGAGAATAAAGTAGATATATAAATGAGACTTTGGAGAGAAGGTTCAATTTAACAAAAATCCCCCAAACAGCAGCCCTTACATAAAACCCACTCCCATTCCAAACCAACCATCGAATAACATGAATTAGTGGAAGCCACCCAGGGGCAACAAATAGAGTGCAAAACATCTTCCTCAACTGATATCACTGTATATGTTAAACAGCTTCTCATTGACCTTCGTAATAGTGATCCATGTAAAACAAGGGTCCTGGTAGAACGAAATGGAAACCTTCTCAATTTTTACAACACTTTATTATCAATATAAACCAGATCTAGGGCCAGATGTACGTACATTTCGCTTAGCGATTTCCAAATAACGATTCCATCCAAATAGCAATTAGGAAATCGCTAATGGTAATTTTTGGAAATGGAGTTTCAGATTGGCTAGGGTATGCACCTTGACCAGGCTGAACCCACCACTTTAGTCAGGGCAAGTAAGTTGCACACCAAAGATAACCTTTGCTCACCCTCTGTTAGCTTGGCGCAAAGCAGTCAGGCTTATCATTGGAGGCAATGTGTAAAGTGTTTACACGACACGCTCCCTCAGAAACACAATCAATGAATACACCACAAAAGAGACTCCACATAAGGTTTATAATATATATATATATATATATATATATATATAATGCATACAACGTAGACCAAAACGACATGAATCATAGAAACTGTGCCTCTTATGCAAATCCTGGGTCAGTACTCCTTATCCGGACACTGGAAGAATCAAAATGACATATGCTGCAAAAATCAAAATGACATATATCAGAACATGAAGATAAACACATAGAATCCACATCTAAACACAACAATACAGGGCCCATCGCATCTGCACTCCTATTAGCAGGATTATGGTAGATTTTGGAGTCTCACAGACACGAGTGTAATCAGGCATGAAACATAGGCTACAGGAACTCCTGCGCGCCTACTATGTGTAATATGGTAATTTAGGATGTCTCAACAGGGAAAGGGGGCACACCCTGCAGTCTTCAGTGGGGAAACCTCAATGGGTCCCCCGCATGCAGGAAAACCAAGTGCAGCTGCCCAAGATCGCGGGGTGCTGCAGCTGACCCCACCATGCAGATGTCGGCGCGGAGACCTCTCTGGATCCGCGTTCGCCAAGTATGGGATCGCAGTTGGGCTCCTTCGTGTTTGAGCAGGTCGGAAATTGTGTTCCCCATGTCCTAAGCAAGGCACAAAAGCACAATGCACACGGGAGCCCTTGTGCTCGTGAATTCACTCCTTCAGCTGTCCTTGGACAATGCTTGTCCCTACAGTAGCCAACAGTACCTGCTCTCTGCTAGAGCTGTGCGTCTGCTTCACGGGACCGTCCTCAGTGGTTTGGAAATCCAGTGGCGCTTGCCAACGGCATTTTCTGGGCCAACTACTGGCGGTAGTTTATATGGGCGAGCAGCATCCTTTCAGCTGACGCCCCAGCCTCATTCAACACTCGGATTGCTTCTGCAACACTAGGGAAAGTAAGAAGTGATCTCTATGCGTTAGTTACTAGTACAAGGTAAATAAAAATGGCGCACTCGTCACGCGCTGCTTTTTGGGTGTAAGGTAAATGCAGATGAGTGCAGAATGAAGTGCTCACTATGCACTAAGTGGCACAGGACTTGGATGGCTGGCTGATGGGTCCATCGGCCAGTTCTGGGCAGTCCACAGTCCCAGGAGAACACTTGGGAGAACGAGAGGTGCGGTAGGCAGGCAGGCCATCCAGCACATCTGGATCTCTTTAGCAAAGTGGCAGTCCTTTTTTGCAGCACAGCAGGCCACAGATCAGCCCAACAAAGCAAGTAACTCCAATGGTGGAACCTCTTGGTAGCACAGCAGCCTCTGGCAATATGCAGCTTGAAGAACCTAGTAGTCAAGAGTCAGCAGCAGGGCAACAAGCAGAAAATCAATACAGTGAGTCCTTCAGGCCACACATCAAGTAGCTGGCAGAAGGGCAACAGCAGAAGAGCAGTCCAGATGAGTCCTTTGAGCAGCGCAGCTGTCCTTCTGAATGAGGTACGGTTCCAGTTCTAAACGTTTTCAGAAAACATGGGGTCAGAGCGCCTGTACTTAATCTCAAAATTGTCCTTGTTTCAGGGATGACTTCAAAGGAAACTTTAGAAGTACGCAACTCTCCAATTTAACCCCAACCCTTGCTGCAGACATCAGTAATGGATAAATCAGCCCTTTGTGTGAGGGCACACCTGTCTCTCCCAGCCCAGGAAGACCATCAGTATGCAGATGAATTCAGATATAACCCTGTCACACCCAAGCCTTCCTGTTTGATGGCTGTCTGCAAAGTATACACAATGTTTAGCTGTCACCCAAGCCCAGACGAGGATTAGAATCAGGCAGAAAAGCACAAAGAGTCATAAGCACAGAGTAATACCCAATTTCTAAGAGTGTATTTTCTAAAATAGTAATGTAAAATACAGCTACACCAGTAAGTAGGATTTATCACTACCATTCTAAACATACAAATATGGCAATGCTTCTCCTTTCCAATCAGGAATTATCACTTAAACATATATAAGGGAATTCCCAATGCTAGCCTATGAGAGGAGTAGGCCTCACAGCAGTGAGAACCCTAATAGGCTGTTTGTCACTACCAGGACATGCAAGACGTTAAAAGCACATGTCCTACACAGCACCCTGCCAATAGGGCTACCTAGAGTCTACCTTAAGTGTGACCTGTATGTAGCAAAAGGGGATGTTTCAGGCTTAGCAAGTATTTTCAAATGCAGAGTCAGTGTGTTAGTAAACTGCACACGCAGGCCCTATAGTGGCAGGCCTGAGACCGGTTTGAAAGGCTACTTCTGTGGGTGGCACAATCAGTGCTGCAGGCCCACTAGTATTTAATTTACAGGCACTGGGTATATGAGATACCACTTTACAAGGGACTTACAAGTAAATCAGATATGCCAAACAGGTGTAAACCAATCATACCATATTTAAAGGAGAGAGCACATGCACTTTAGCACTGGTTAGCAGTGGTAAAGTGCCCAGAGTCCTAAAACCAACAAAAAGAGGGTCAGAAAGATAGGAGGAGATAACCCTGCCAAACGGGCCAGGTTCAACAGTAATATATGAAAGTTCACTTTCCACAATATGCGATTTGGTAAGATTTGCAAATTCCTAATAGGAATAGGAATAGGAAATCGCAAAATGTGTGAATCGGTGTTAGGAAATCGCAACTTGGAAGTCGCTTTTTGGGAACAGAATGATGCTATCACTCGGAGGAAGTTTTCAAATGCATCCCCCTCCTAGTGTTCTGTTACACAGAGAAAGTGAGTGTTGCAGGAGTACATCTGTGGACAGTTGTGGGAATCTTTGGCTGCAAACGACTACAAATATGTCCAGGGAAGAGGCAGACAAAGACCTTGCATATAGAAAGCGCAAGCTTACTTTTTTTGAGAATGAGCTTGAGATCATCACTGAGAAGTATAATAGCCATAATAAGGAGCTGTTTGGTAAGAGCTTTTTCACTGTGCCAGAAGCACCAAAACATTTAATCTGGAACAACATCTTCGAAAAAATCAATGCCCTTGAAGTGACGCAATGTACCATCTTAGAAAGCAGGAAAAAATGGTTCAACTTAAGATCACGTACGAAAGAGAATGTAGCAAATCTTGGCAGTGGCATGTGGGACAGGCGGAGGACCAAAACAGCAGCAGCCACCACCAACACCCATGGAAACCATGATTGAAGCAACAATTCAGCTGGAGAATGTTGCTGGGGTGTCCAACATAGATACCTCCAATCCACCAATTACACTGGAAGGTAAGATTTCATAGGATTTTCATAATTTTTTAATTTTTTTATGCAATTTTTAAAGCGCGCAAATACCCAGATGGGTGTCTCGGCGCTAATCATTATATCATGATAGAATAAGAAATGCAGATATATCATTAAATTATATCTGAAATGGTCCTTCATTTTAATGGTTATTTGAACTTTCAAATGTATTATGGGAGTTATAGTAACAATAATCATTCATTTATCATACGTAGAGAAACCCATGTAAAATAGTTTGCTCTCAAAAACATTATCCCGTAATATGGATGGGAGACTTCAATCTGGTCTTAGACCCGAAATTGGATAAATCCCCTAGCTCTAGAGCAGTACCACACAGCAAAGCGAGGGCTACTCTCTTGACCTGTATGTTGAATTTGGGGCTGGTGGATTTTTGGCGGGAGAGAGCAGGCAATATCTTGGGGGTTTTGTTCCATAATTACAAATACAAGCATAAATCACGCATTGATTATGCCCTATTCAGCTTCACCCTCAAAGACTCCATAAAAAGCTTGGTCTACCTTCCCCCTCATTTATCTGACCACTCGGCTATTCTCTTTTCATTAATATTAGGCCAGAATGTCACTCATACCTCATGGTACTTCGATCGCACCATTCTACTGGAAGAAGAGGAGAGGGAATTTCTTATATCTGAGTCCGCTGCCTTTCTGGAGTGCAATTTAAATTCTGCCCCCCCTGGTCTCTATATGGGAGACTTGGAAGGCCTATCTAAGGGGATGCATCACCAACCGCGCCTCCTATAGAAAAAAGAAATATAGAGAGGAGCTATCAAATATAGAGAGAGACCTGGCGCTCATAGATTCGCACGACCCCATGTCCCCGGCGAATTTGGAAAGAAGGTCTGTGCTAAAAAACAAATTAGATGCTATATTGCAGGAGAGAGTGAATAAAAGGTGGCAGGCTAGCAAGCTTTCCCACTTCGAATATGGTGAGGCTGCGGGCAAGTTGCTTGCCTGGAAAATCAAAGCAGATCAAGCCAGAAACTATATTAAAGAAGTGAGGGTAGAGGGCGAAACCAACAACAGGAACTCAGACTCGGAAATAGGGGATGCCTTTCGGGCCTTCTTTCAGAATATATATACGGAAGGAATCAGAGTTAATGCTGAGGAGAGAGATACGTGGTTGGAGAAGGTGAGCCTCCCAAAATTAACTAAGCGACAGAGTGAACATCTAGACAAAGAAATAACAGAGGCAGAAGTCATAAGAGCTATCAAACAACTGAAGCAGGGGAAGGCCGCAGGGCCTGATGGCATACCCGGCGAACTGTATCGGGCGCTAGACTCGACTATCATCCCAGTCTTGACTGGCTTGTTTAACAACATATTAATCAGTGGTGAGGCACCGCCTAGGTCATGGGGTGAGGCAAATATTGCCCTAGTTCCAAAATTAGGAAAGGATCCAGCTGAGTGTGGATCTTATCGTCCGATCTCGCTCCTAAATAATGATTATAAGATCTTTACAGCAATTTTGGCGGCACGTTTGGGGAGCGAGATCGGTACGATCATCCACCAGGACCAAAAGGGCTTCATTCGGGGTTGCCAGTTGGCCGATTTGACCTACGATTTGGTCGGGGCAATAGATATCGCCTCAACGTTTGCCCTGCCTCTTGCGATCATGACACTTGACGCAATGAAGGCATTCGATAGGGTCGATTGGCCCTATTTAGATGCAGTAATGAAGAAATTCCAATTTGGTGCCAAATTTTGTCCAGTAATCAGCCAGCTATACAAGGATCCGAGGGCTAGTCTCTTGATTAATGGCACCCGAACAGAACCTTTTCAAATTCGTAGGGGGACAAGACAGGGGTGTATCCGCTTTCCCCCCTCTTGTTCAATCTTTATGTTGAACCCTTTGTTCAGACCCTTAGGGATGATAGTAACATTCCGCCCTACTCCTCTTTTGGCTGGGAGAAAAAGGTCGGGCTGTATGCGGATGATATTCTCATATATACAACCGACCCCGACCAGGCTTTTCCCAGGGTTATAAAAAGGGCCGAGGAATTCGGGATGTTCTCGGGCTATGAAGACAATGCTGGGAAAACCGATCTTATGGCTTGGAATATCGCAAACCTTCATCTCCCGGTGACACCTTCAATCCGCTATCTGGGAGTTAGAATTACAAACAACATAGGTATTTTGGCCCAGATTAATTTAGATCGGATTTCCCGTGAATCTAAGGCACTGATGAAAGCATGGTCCTTTCTCCCTCTTACTATTTATGGGAGAACGAGTTTAGTGAAAATGACTATCCTTCCTAAATGTACATTTATCTTTAACACCATCCCGTTGGCATTTGATTCTAAGCAACTTTTTAAATGTCAACAAAACATTAACTCTTTCATCTGGGGTTTTAGATCTACCAGGTTGGCATGGAAAAAGTTAAGGAGAAGGAGAGAGAAGGGGGGCCTTGCACTACCAGACCTGGAATATTATGCTTGGGCTTTTCACCGGTCCCACTCTAGGATGTTAATAAAGACCCCAGAAGACAATTCAAATGGTTGCATGTTTAAGGCAATGCTATCTGGCTCTAATCTCCCGCTTGACGGTTTTTTGTTTAAATTCGGGCACCAGAGATATTTCAAGAGAGTGAGGCTAAAGACCCTATATCTGCTTGTAAAAGAATGGACTCAAATTAAAGCTAGGGTTGGGCTGGCATACTTTTCTAATTTCGCTCCTATTTGTGATTTTCCGGGGCTCTCTCCGCCTCTTGTCCATAGCTTTACATCTGTGCTATTGGAGGCAAGGATATCAAGATGGGGAGAGTTGGTGGCAGGAGGGAGTTTAGTAGAATGGGATGCTTTCTCTGAGAGGGTCGGCTCACCATTATCCTGGTTTATATATATATACAATTGTCAAGCTGGTTTCGAGAACAGACAAAGAAAAAGGTTAAACTCGGGGGATATAGTTCCTTAGAGAAACATTTAGTAGAGAAAGTAAGGGGTGGTAAGGAAGTTGCTTTTTTTGTATTGGAACATTATGGAGGAAGCGGATGGAGACTTCAGCCTCCCGGCAGAATTGTGGGGAGGGAATGGAGAAGTTCAGGCGGAAGAATTATGGACGAGATCTTTTAGTCTCCTGTATAAAGTCATCAAACCTGCCTGGCTGAGGCGCAATCATCTATTTACTTTGCATCGCGCATACTTCTCTCCCCAAAGACTGTCTAAGTTCCAATCGGGGAAGTGCTGCAATAAATGCCTCCTCCCAGCAGCCTCAGATGTTCACATGTTCTGGGAATGTCCCAACATTAGTAGCTTCTGGCAGAAAGTTAAGGCTTCTCTAGAATCAATCCTTAAAACCTCGATTCCTTTTTCTTGGTCCTTAGTTATTTTTGGACTAAGTGATAACATTGGGGGGTTAGAGAGGTCATTTTTGTTTTATTCTATTTTGATAGCAAGAAGACAAATTTGTAAAAACTGGGTCAATGTCAATCCGCCGACTCATGCAAAGTGGTTGACATCACTTTATGAAATATCTAAAGTAGACATGGCAAGGTCTTGTAGTCCCCGTAGTTTGGGCTTTTGGAATTTGCTACTCAAGTGGAGATAAACTATCAGAGAACCCGTTTTTTTTTGTTGTTTTTTTTTTTCCCCCGGGTCCGATGATTAGGCCCAGTACTCCAGGTCCAACGGAGCCCCCATGCCACGAAGAAAGTGGGCCGATAGCATGTCTTAGGCTTTGATGGAGTAAGATCGTCCAGAGGGTAACTCCTGCCAAGATATCTGGTCTGTTCCTGGGAAGAATGGAGCTATTTTCTAGATATCTACCTTTCAAAGACTTTTCTTGGTGGTTGGTTATTTCTTGGAATGATAAAGTGGCTAATGAGGACAAAAAAAAAAACATTATCATTAAACATAGCCAATATTCAGAGGAGTGAATTTAGAGTTACCTAAAATCTTGAATTTACATGGATAAAAAAAACATATGCTAAAGTATAGCTATATATTTTTTTCTTAGATGTATCACAAAAGATAGATCGTGACACAGAGCAAGATGGCACTGATGAAAGTCCTTGTGAAACTGAGCAATCCACAGACATACCTGCCACACAGACAGGGCAAGTAACAACCAGAAGAAAAGCTACAGTTTCACCACTCCCTGATTTCCCAGAGCCAGGGAAAGCACTGCAACACCTTGAGAGACAGACAGGTCCATTGTAGACTTTTGCAGAGGCGTAGTCATGCCACAACTTCTCATAATGCTGGTCTCCTTGCTGCCGAAAATGCTTCAGAGACATCTCAATTGTTTGGAGGGCTAGAGGCTTCAATGCTCTCTGTGTAGTGGCAGTAGGCCAAAAATATAAAAAATGTAAATCGGCAACTTACAAGTTTGAATTGCACAATGTCACAACACCTGGACTGACAAGAGAGTTCTAGAAAAGAGTTGAGGATGGTCAGATCATGATGAATAACAACTTTGCAAGACTCACCGAATCTATAGATAAACTTGTTACAATGATGCAACAGGACCACAACAGGGACCACACCCAGCTATGCTCCTATCGGCCGCTAGCCCTACTGAATACTGATTATAAGATACTGGCTAGCATTCTGGTGGGGCGGCTGGCACCATCGGTGCCTTCTCTGATACATGAGGATCAAAATGGATTTGTGCCAAATCGTTCCACATCTCTGTTTGCACGGCCTATTCAGAGTCATACGATATGCTCCACCAACATGGCCTAGATCCGGATGCATGGTGTTAGATCTGGAAAAGACCTTCGACACGCTGGAGTGGCCTTTTGTATTTAGGGTACTACCCCGATATGGTTTAGGGCCATACTGCACCTCATTGACAAAATTATTATACACCAATCCAACAATGAGGGTCAGAACGGGTAACATGATGTCACAACCAATATCGGTTCGCAGAGGCACATGGCAGGGTTGCCCCTATTCCCCCCTCATTTTTGCGCTGACCTTTGAGCCCCTAGCTCTGTCAATGCGACAATCTGTAGACCACTGTGGCATCCATGTGGGAGGTGAAAAGTTTTAGATCTCCTGATTGCGGATAACCTACTCTTATATATAAAACATATTGGGGGGGATACCAGAAGTCATACCCAATACGCTCAATTTATTTGCTTGCCTCTCGGGCCTGCGGGTCAGCTGGGGAAAACATGCTTGTTTCCATTTGACCCCAACACTCCCGACCCTAAATTCATTATTAACAGAAATCAGATCACAAGGGAAATGTTAATTTTTTGATACCTGGGTATCAGGGTGTATCATGACGATCAAGATCTGATGGATGGTAATCTCACTAGGACGCTCACGTCGCTATCCTCGCAGATGACTTTCTGGAAGATCCTTTCTCTCTCAGTAGCAAGCAGGGTCTCGATTATCAAGATGGCGGTCTTCCCCAGGCTCCTTTATTACTTTACAAACCTGCCACTATATTTACCACCCTAGTTTTTTCGTCCCATTGAACGTATGATACGTAGCCTGATGTGGAATACATCTCGCTATAGAGTAGCGCTTGCAAAGCTATACTTACTGTCGGGACAGGGGGGACTGACTGTTCCCAACCTGGAGCACTAATATCTAGAATCCCATCTGCAGTGGGTGGCACTATGGGTGGAAGGTGGACATTTACCAGACACAGCAGGATAAAAAAAAAACATTTACAGTGCACGGCACCTTTCACCCTTGTGGGGGGAGAAGTGGTCTATTACCCCTGTTGCTGCAATTAGCATTTAAATGTTGTAAAATAGCTCTGTTCCTTACTAAACATCTAGGGCCAGATGTAGGTAATTCATATTTACCGACTCTTAAATACCGAATTTTACCGATTCGGTATTTAAGAGTCAGTAAATATGAAGGGGGGAGATGTAGGTATTTCCAGATGTTGAAATACCGAATCTTTAGAATTCGGTATTTACCGATTCGGTAAATACCGAATCGGTATTCCCTATTGATTCCTATGGGCTGTGAAGCCCATAGGAATCAATGGGAAATACCGATTCGGTGATTACCGAATCTGTAAATACCGAATTTTGCAAAGGTGCAGGGGGTGTCACTTTGACACCCTCTGACACCCCAAAAATAGGCATATATTCGCCATGTGGCACACAGACATGCCCTAAGGGCATGTCTGTCTGTCACATGGCTAGGTGTGCATGCACACATGTACATGCACACCTGAATTCGGTATTTTAACACCCAATTGGATTGGGTGGTAAAATACCGAATTTGTAGGGCCTTTGGGACTCAGAAGAGTCCCACATACATCTGGGATTTACCGAATCGGTAAAAATACCGATTCGGTATTTTACAGAATCGGTAAATTTACCGAATCGGTAAATTTACCGATTCTGTAAAATAATGCCCCTACATACCAATTCTTACATACCGCTCGGTAACGGCCGAAAATACCGATTTTCGGCCGTTACCGACCGACCTACATCTGGCCCATAAAGTCTTACGCTCCTGCAGTTCCGCTGCTTGGTACACCCAAGGGAACTAGACTCACAGCACTGACTGATCTAGATGATTGGCATAATGCAGGCATACAAACACTGGGAGACCTACCAGGATGGGGAGCTTAGGCCATTCAGGGATCTGGACTCAGGAGGCGGGACTGTCACCGGGGCACTTCCCGTGCATGCATCATGGATTAGTCTTCTACAAAGCAAATGGGGGGATATAATGCAGGAGCCACAGACAAATCTGGTGCTTCATTACATACACGTCATGGGAAATGGTGGACACCTCACTCATTGGTTTGCAGATGTGCTCCATCAACACACAGCAACAGATCTGACCCCCCTGCGTACAAAATGGGAATCCAAATTAGGCAGCGAATGCACAGACACTGAATGGAACACCTTATTGCAAAGTCCTACATTCGTACCACGAAATGGCAGGTTCAAATCAATTCAATACTACATAATAGATCGAGCATATCTCACTCCGGAGAAAATTATTGTTTATTTCACAAGAGTCGTACACAATTTACTAGGTGGCTCCACCATAATGCCGACATTATACACATGTTATGGGTATGTCCTAAATTACAGCAATATCGGTAAGAGGAAATATCTCACTTATCAGTCTGCGCAAGTAGGCAGCTTTCTAACACCTGGGAGATGTGTATCTTGGGATTATTCCTGAGAGACAAAAGACACAGAGTCACAAACAGGTTTGTTGACCTGGGTCTAGTTGTGGCCAAAAGACTCATAACTAGACCATGGAAATCCTTGTGAACCACCGTTAATATTTGTATATAAACAAACAATGGTTCGACAACTGTCCAACAGGATCCCATCAGAAAAATAAAAGCGTTTTGTAAATACACGCTAAGGAGCTAAATACATAAGGAATTCATTCAATATTCATTTATATTTGGACATAAGTGACCAAAGTGAAACAAGACATCACATAGCAACAAGATAGACCCACATAAATATATACAATAAAACAGGGACATTTTTCTTGTTTGAGTCGACGACGTTTCGATCTATATAAATCTAGATCATCATCAGGACAGAAAGGAGCTTTCCTGAAATCAGAGTGTATTCCTGACTTGTAGTCATATTACTTCATGACTGTTTACATTAACTGTAGAAATTTTGTAGCAGATCAATAGAAGACTGCCCTGTTTTTTCCTGTGTTTACAAGGGGGCAGCTCAAGTTCTCAGTTGCAACTTGTTTGTTCAGATTAAAGTCTCACGCTGTGGTGGAGTCCAAGTCCTCCAGGCACTAAACTTCCCTTCACGGGGGCAGCATTAGGGGGTCTCAGTCCAAAGGCGTGTCGCGTCCGCAGTACGCGACGCCGGGATGTCCTACTTCCTTCTTGTTGCTATGTGATGTCTTGTTTCAGTTTGGTCACTTATGTCACGTCCTGCACACTGTCACTTATGTGAGCACCTGAAACTTTTTCTATGAAAAACTAAAATTACGAATAAATGAATATTGAATGAATTCCCTATGTATTTAGCTCCTTAGCGTGTATTTACAAAACGCTTTCATTTTTCTGATGGGATCCTGTTGGACAGTTGTCGAACCATTGTTTGTTTATATACATTTGTTAACCCCAGGTTCAATTTATGGGGTACCCTTGTTCCTAGAACTACACCACCGTTAATATTAGCATGGTCCCGGTCAATCCTCAATTGGGCAAGGACTGAAGAGGTACCTCTACAAAGGGAAGACACCCTGGGAGTACATAAATACCCCATATCAGACAGCTGGAGCACGATTCTAGTATCGCTTCAGGCAAATCTGGACCCAATGCACAAGTCCACTATTCCGCAGCAGTTGGGATTGACAGAAGGCAAACTGGAGTGATCGGATATCCACTGTGTTGGGATGGAGGACTAAAATGGTGCACAAGATTTCATATGAATAGTAAAATGTCACATCAGAAGAAATATTGGTCATGTCAAAATGCAGTTACATGTAATTTTTGTATCGCAAGGGGGGGCTCTGAGTATTCCTAGGCCGCAAATTGGTATATAAATTGGTTAATAAATCCATTGATCTCTTGCATGTTATTAGATGTCGGCAGGGTACAAGTTACCAGTTCGGAGTTTATAAAGCGTAATACGCATTTTCTATTTACTGTAATGTGTTTAAATTTGAAGTATAAACATATCTGTCACAAAGGGATCTCTATCTCCCATATCTTATGATAAGCACATGAATGAATGCACATGAATCTAGATGATTGTTGTGTATTACGACTATTTAAAACTGATAAACCGATCAAACAAAACAATTGATACAACAGGACCACTCAAAACAAAGGTGTAGGCATCACCATGACATGGTGAGGTTAGATACATTAAGCTGATCTATCAACAGCCAGGCACAGGCTACTAGCAATTTATCTAGGTACACCGTTAACATTCAAACTCAGATGGCTCACTGTTGTAGTGATGTAGCCAGTGGCTTAGTGCAAGTTACATCTCCCTTAGAAAATATTCAAACCAGTGTAATATCAGGGCCGGGAGAAGCATGGATAGGGGATAGTGAAGAGGGTTCAAGCTTAAGTAGCCTCTCTGTGCCTGATATATCAAACCTTAGGCACACACGCCAACATACGTCTAGTACAGATGTTGGTGATACTCCACAGGCAGGCCCTGCTGAGAAAAGTTGATCAAGTAGAGGTAGAAGAATCCGCTAATCTGTTTGTTGTCTCTTCACATGCATGTCACTTCTTATCTTGCTTGGTTAACGTAAAGACATTAAAAAATTGTGAAAAAAGTTTTTCATGATGTATATTTTCTGATCTGTCAACACAAAATGAGAATCCTGAATAAAAGGAACATTTCGATTTAAAACAATCATCAAATGTGGTATTGTTTTCATTTCCAATATTTCTTTTTTACTTTGCTTAAAAATAATTGGTAGTGATTTCAGCAGTATGTGCTCTACCCTCATCTGCACGAAAGGCATCATTTTGGTGTTGTATTTGTGATATTCCATCCTCAGGATTAGGATCTGATTCAAGCTTCATAGTATGTAGCTCCCTCTTAATACCAAGGTTATACAACATTGCACATGTAGCTGTGATTTTCCAACATGCTGGAGATAGTACTGGAGGGCTCCACCACTCGTGTGCAGACACCTGAAGCATCTTTTTAGGATTTCAAATGGCCTCTCTATGACAGAGTGTGCCGTTTTGTGAGCACAGTTGTATCTCCACTCACTCCATTGTTATTGGATTTAAATAAGGTGACAAGACCCATGGCCATAATGCATTTGCACGGTCTCCTAAAACGTTACAAAAACTGAAATTGGTATGACTTTTTAGTTTGCATACAAACTGGTTGTGCAATATTTAATATGGACTTACCAAGTCGAAAACTGTCACCAAAATCACCTCGAGACAGCCTATTGTATATCCCACTGTGACCGAACATATATGAATCATGAATGTTGCCCGGAATTCGGGCTGCAAGGTCTGTTATTATACAGGATGCATCTCACACAACCTGTACTGTATATTGAGGGAGTGACTATTGTTGCAGTTTTGAAAAAATAAATTAAATTAGCAGATGGTGGACAGGTAGCAAAATGTGTATCATTAACACACCCTTTGACATCGGGAAAATGTGCCAGACAATAAAATACATTTTTACTTGCTATAATTCCTGTTGTGAAGTAGGAAAATAAATGTACTCATTACTTTTGGACAACATAACATCAAGAAACCTGTGGAAAAACGTGACAATGCACTTTGGGACACTCCCCCCTGCTGTTACTATTACTTCCTGGTAACTTCTTATGCTAAAAGGTGTAGGCAACATGGTACCTGCAAATGCGGTGGAATAGCATTGCTTCTTCGCGCAGGGACAATCCGAATGGAGTAACCATGCGCTTTATTATTATTATTATTATTTATCTATTGATTTTGAAATCCCTATTTTCCATTCCTTGTTTGTAATTGCAAAAATAGCGATTTCCAAAAGAAAGGAATCTCAATTTGGACCAGCCAAGTTGTCTTTCATACATTCCGAAAGGTACATTGCGGAAAAATATTTCATTTCAAATTTCAGGTACCTCACAATAGGAGCACAATAAGTACTAATAGCTATCTTATAAAACCATTGTGAGCTCTCAAGTCTATATTGCAATGAACATTTGATCTTAGGAAATACATTTCATCCATAATAACATTGTGCCTTCATTTCCTTGAGCATTGTATATAATAGGTAGGTAATAGATAAGTAACCCTGTCAATAGAATGCTAATTAAGCAAATATGTAGATACCTAACAAAAGGATACCCCTTATATTGAGAATCTCAAGTAGAGCAACTAAAGAGTAATGTTAATAGGAGTTCATAATAATTGTCATTTTGGATTACCTTTGGTCCGAAATGAAGGATTTCAAGGCACCCAGGTTATCAAAGAGAAGGTTTTTACTTTGATGTATTTATGTTGAAGTGTACTGGCCCGGTGAAGGTTAGCCAGATCTCTCAGGGATTTCCTCTTTGATATAAAAGCCTTTTTTCTTTGACAGTGCCTTAGGAGAAATACTGTGAAACGCCAATATTGGGCTTCATTTAAAGTAACATGTTTTTTTCCTCCTGTTTGGAATGATATTTTCAATGTGGACATATCTTAGAGGCTTGAAGATGACAGCACTTTCAACCATGCAGGCCCTGGTTACGTCCATACCTAAGCCTGACAGAGATACTCTAGACATGGCTAATTATAGACCTCTCTCCTTGCTTTCGACGGAATACAAGATTCTTAGCAAGGCCCTGGGCATGCGCATTCAATCTCACCTCACTACACTTCTACACCAGGACCAGTGTGGTTTCCTTCCAGGGCGTAGTACCTCATTGAACACACGTAGATTACATGCCTTGATGTTTATACACCAGGACCAGTGTGGTTTCCTTCCAGGGCGTAGTACCTCATTGAACACACGTAGATTACATGCCTTGATGTCGGCTTCGCCTCTGGACCTCCAGTGGCCGGGCTGCATAGCGCTTGATTTAAAACAAGCATTCGACTCTCTGTCCTGGTCTTTCATGTTCGAAGCGTTGAAACGCTTCGGTTTCCCGGACACCTTCCTACGCTGGATACGCTTATTGTATACTATCCCCACGGCTAGGGCACGCACGGGTCGGTATATCGCCGAACGCTACATATCGCTACTATATCGCCGACACAGTGCACAGGGGCACCCGACTGGGCTGCCCCTTATCCCTGATCTTATTCGTGCTGGCACTGGAACCTCTTGCGTTGGCACTACGGGGCACCATGGACCGGATGGGCATCCCGGTGGGGGGGGGACTCATCATTTGATGTCTATTTACGCTGATAATATCATGATGTACTTACGTGACCTAGTGGCAGATCACACGGCGATCTCCGATATCTTTCAGCAATTTGCACTAGTGTCGGGATTAGCGATTAATCCTAGAAAATCGGCTGGATTCTTCTTTAGGGAAGGACTGCAATCCTCTCATATCCTGTTTGGAACGTCCCCGATTCCGGTAGCCCCTGTTTCTTTTAAATATCTGGGCATACAAGTATACAGGAAACCTGAAGATCAAATAGATGGAAACATCAAACGTGCCATTACACGACTCCGTGGTAGTGTGGGATTCTGGACTTCACTACCACTGTCCGTGATGGGCAGAGTCGCTATTTCTAAAATGATTATGCTCCCCCGTTTATTGTATTATTTTGTGAATATATCAGTGATCCTTCCCCAACACATTTTTAATTCAATCAATACTCTCTTGATCAACCTTGTCTGGGGCACTGTTCGGAGACGCATTAGTCTGTGTAAACTCCAATTGGGAACCAAGCTAGGGGGACTGGGGGTACCGGATTTCAGGAGCTATTATTATGCCAGCCAACTACAGTGGCTATCATATTGGATCGCAGGCAGAAATGTACATGAGATAGCCTTTACAAAAGAGCGCCTGGACCGTGGGGAACTCCACTCCCTACTGTTACTGAAAACCCGGATTCCCCCGAATTGTTCTCCCCTTCTGTACTCAGCATTAACATGCTGGAAGAAAGCCCTGTCACACACGCCTACAGTACCGCCTTATGCGGCAAATATCCCATTGCTGGGCATCCCGACACCGCAGGGTAGACTTACACGAAATGCGTTGCGGATTTGGACGGAATGCGTGGTTGGGGAAGTAGGGGCCTTTTTTGGTGACAAAACAATGTTAGACCACGACTGCTTCATGCAGATCATGGGAGCCCCTCCAAGATTAAACCTACTACATGCCACTGTATCTCATTACATTAGAAACATATGGGCACCTTTAAAGCTAAAGCCCGCACAACATGAACTGGTCTACTTGATGTATTATATGGGGGAGGAGGGACACCTTGTACGCTGGCTCTACACTGGGATCAGGGAACATGCAGCAATTCCGCTTACGACTCTTAAGATAACCTGGGCTCAGGATTCTGGTTTGGAATTAAGACAAGATGTGGCAGCTTATACTGGAGCACCCGAAAAGAGTATCGCGTAATGTTAAATTCAGGTTCATTCAGACGATGGTGCTCCAAAGGGCATACTTAACTCCCAAACAATTACATCATATGTCCCAGACTCCTCGCCTTGCTGCCCCCGGTGCCAAGGCGACAAAGCTGATTTCATTCACATGCTGTGGTCCTGCCCGTGACTACTGAGCTACTGGGCTGATCTGTGCCAGACGCTCCATACTGTTACACAACTACCTGTCCCGACGGAAGCACTGTACTGTTTAGTGGGGGTGCATAAAAGATCTAAGTAATTAAAGGTTAAATTAAAGTTCCTAGACCTAGCCCTAATTCTGGCGATTAGATGTATAACGATGAGATGGAAGTCCCCCAGGCCTCCTAGAATAACTACATGGCATTCGGATCTAGTACAGAGGGGTCGGGCAGAGGGTGCGGCCTTAAGGAGAGAGGAAGAGAGAGGCCATAGGAAACAACCCATAGCGATGGAGTGGGACGCGATGATACTGAAATTAGAAGGACTAGATTCAAACATTCCTCAGGTAACTGGGTCACAATTGTCTGTTCAGGATGGAGGAATTTAGCAGAGAGGATACCCCCCCCCCACAGGAAGGTGTATATGATAATTATACCCTGACACTGCAGTTTTGACAGTCGTTATTGTGTGCCCTAGGAGAATCCCCAAGTTCATTCCGAAGCACCAGGAGAGGGTGGGTTAGGGGTTGGTGGTGTATTGGGGGTGGGAGTTCTTTGTTTTGAGAATAATACTGTACGGTATGTAGCGAACTTACAAGATGAAGTCAGTGTGATGAACTGACAGCTGACGCTGATGGAATTTACCGTTATATTTTGTCTTACTTGCCAAACTTTATTAACAGACTGTAATTATACACTGTAACACAGATGGTTAAATGTGGTAACAACAAAATAGGACAAAAATGACTGTGATGTATACATGTCCTGGTACAAATATAAACTTTTGATGCAGTCACCAATAAAGAGTTTAAAAAAAAAAAGTTGACAGCACTTGGAGTTGAATTATTTTTAGATTCCATCAATTGATTTCTGTGGGCTCTCTCAATTTCAAATTCTCTATCAAATTTAATCTCTGTCATTTGAGGGATCCATTTTTCAAGGCAGGCCACAAAAAGGTCTCTGTATCCTTGGAGCCCTCAGGAAGACCAAATATTTTCGGTCACCTCGTCTATTGCAGTCTTCTAGATCTGTAAACTTCTCAAGTTGATGTTGTTGGTATAGTTGGCAGTTTCTTTTTTGTTTTTAGATTATCATCCTCCAACGGGCTGATTATCATCTCAGTTTCAACTACTTGACAGAGATTCTTCTTCATACTAAATATTTAATTATGCATCATGTCTGTGGTAGCTTACACCAGTTTGGGTAGAAATGTCACTCTTTTGGAATAGCAGGTCCAGTGTTTGTGTCTTCTTTACCTTTAACAAGTGATTCTGGGACTGGATGTTCCTGTTTGTATCTAGCTTTAATTTATTCTGGGTCCTTAATTCCTTTCACCTTGTGGTCTGCGACGCTTGTACTGAACAATTGTTTGGGTATGCAAGAGATTTGTGTCAGTTGGTAGAAATTGTATCTATAATTCAGGTCAGTAAAATAGCAGCAAAGTGGAGCGTTTGCTGTTCATACACAGGCTTGTTGTGACTTGTGCCATTTTGATATAAGATCTGCAATTGTAAAGATTCTCAGACAGCACAACATGGATTTTGCTATAGATCAGGTCCTACCAACACACAGTGGTGTAGGTAGCAGACAGTCTAGGGTTTCCTAAGTCTAGGTTGCGTAAGTGTTGTATTTTAGGTCCTACTACTGTAGATTGAGATTGACAATCAGAAAGTGCCTTGGAGTTCACATCACGAGGAATAAATATATGTATTCTGTTCAGATGGATATTCTTGAAATACATACTTGGTCAAGATGCTCTTTTGTCGATAAGTGAGAGCACCTCTTCCATCATTATCATTTCCATAGAGTGTTAGATCTTAATCAAAGAACAATTCAAGACGTTTTCACTTGGTAACCCAGGGTATGTAGTTGCATTTAATAGCAGGACTCAGCGTTGGCATGTGTTGAGTACAGTATTATTGCTGGTGTGTGTATAAGACATTTTTAATAGTCCTAACACATCTGGTTGATTATTCAAGTCACAATTTGAAATGCGATCTGCAGCCTTAAAACATTTTTCATTGATGTTTGTTAAAGCTCTGTATGAGTACTCCTCTTTAGGAACCTCATTGCTAGAAATTAGATAAAGAGGCCATTTTAAATTGTTCATTATGAAACAAACACCCTGGTTTTGGATTAAATGCCTTGAGTTGTAGTAGAAGGGAGTTGCCCCCAGTACAGATTGCTGCAGATGGGGCCAGCACCATTTTGAATACCTGTGCAACCTCTGAGAGTCATACTGAGCATTGCGCAGAGGTTGGAAAACTGTGCAGCCAAATGTATTCAATGTTAGGAAAACATGAGCAGTACACCCGGGTAAAGATGCAGTACTGTTATGGTAGGGTGTGCTTTTGCCAAATTCAAGATGATCTATGGGTGAGCTTACAGGCCACGCTTGTGGCTTTTAGAATTTTCAGTCGGTGTTTTCTTTGAGGCTTACAGTGCCAGTATTGTTCAAGGAGAATCAGATATGTGCACCCTCCGGATTTAAAAGTCTGTCTGTTATACTTCAAGTGGTGCCTGACACTCCTTTGTGGGTGCAGCGACTGCAGAACTTGTGGATCATTGGAGATCAAGGCTTAAATCCAGGAGCCATGCTGTTGAAAATCGAGCACTCACGCTACACTGAAGAAATCCACAATGTCGACTTTCGCAGTGAATCCAGTTGGTAGGATTATACACAGGTGTGAGTTAGCAGGGTATTTACTCTATCCTGGATCTACTCTTTTGAGTAGAGAAAACTCCAATCATACAGAGGTGTGTTATGGAGCTATGCTAACTAGAGTACATTATCTCCCATTATTACAATCTTGGAGTGGCCTGCGAACAGGGAAGAGTTCAGTCCCTTGTGGAATTTCCGCAGCTGACTGCAGATGAGTTTAGGAGTGTGGCCTCGGTTATTACATCTGGGTCTCCACTTGATCTGCTCCCATTGAAAATCTGGAAGGAGTTTGAGGATGAGCTTTTTCCCACGCTTCGGCTTGTTTGCAATCAGTCGCTCTCCACTGGAGTGGTTCCTTCGCAGTGGAAGAGGGCGGTGGTGACCCCGTTACTGAAAAAGCCCACCCGTGATCCCAAGTGCTTGAAGACCTTTAGACCCATCTCGCTCCTACCTTTCCCAGCAAAAATCGTTGAGCGGGTGATGGCAGGCACTCTTTCCAGACATCTTGAGCAATACAAGCTCCTGGATGAAGTGCAGTTTGGCTTCCGGCCAGCCCATGGTACCGAGACGGCCTTGGTGACCGTGCTGGATGAGCTTCGTTGGCGAGCATACAGGGGTCAGGCAGGTGTGTTGATACTGCTTGACCTGTCTGCCGCCTTCGATACGGTGAACCATGCCGTCCTGTTGGACAAGCTGAGAGAGGGGGGTTGCTGGCAGGGCTCTGGAGTGGTTTGAGTCCTTCCTCAAGAACAGGGAACAAGCGGTGGCCCTCCCTCCCTTCCAATCCACCTTCTCTGCTCCCCAAGGCTCAGCAGTCAGCCCGGTGCTGTTTAATATCTATATGAGGCCCTTAGTTGCTCTCATTCAGAAACATAATATCGAAATCGTCAACTACGCTGACGATACGCAGTTGATTCTTTCCCTGGAGGGAGATAATTCGACCTCCTTGGAGGAATTTCATAACTGTCTGCGAGACGCGGCGGGTGGTTGAAAGCCAATTCACTGCAATTTAATGCAGAGAAAACGGAAGTGCTTTACTGCCCTATGCAAACTTCTTTACCCTGTAACTCTGGCCTGGGGATTTCTCCTCAGAGGTACAGCCAATGAAGGTAGTGCGCAACTTAGGTGTCATGTTCAATACGGAGCTTTCTCTGGAGGCGCAGGTATCGAAACTAGTAGCTGGCTGTCTAGCTGTCATCAGACTTCTGAGAAAAATTCTTCCCCTGCTTCCGCCCCAGCCCGGGTTGAGGTGGTACGTTGCACTGTGCTCAGCAGGCTAGATTATTGTAACTCCCTGCTGCTGGACTCTCCAAGCTTTCTAATGGATAGACTTCAGAGAGTCCAGTCTGCGGCAGCTAAACTAGCCCTGGGGTGGGCGACGAGAGCCTCCTCCTCTATGGCTTTGGCCCAGTTACACTGGCTCCCGGTGAGACAGAGGGTACAATTTAAGTCTCTCTGCCAGACAGTTAAGGCCCTGCATGATCTTGGTCCTGTGGGCCTACAAAGGAAATTTGGATGGTATGTTCCAGCCCGCAGCCTATGCTCCTCCCCTGCCGGTATACAACCTTTACCACGCATGTTTTACCACGCACTACCATTACAACGCGTTTTTTACCACGCATACCATTACAACGCATTGCGCTGGGGGGCGCTCTAGGATAGGGAATAGGTTAATTTACTATCCAATCCCCTTCCCTAGTGTCCACGGGGACTGGAGTTGGAATAGTAAATTAAACTATTCACTATCCAGCACCCCAAAGCGCTATGCGTTGTAATGGTATACGTGGTAAAAGTATGCGTTGTAACGTCATACATCCCCTCTGCCAGGTTGGTGATAAAACCTCGGTTTAAGAAAATCAAAGCAGGAGGAAGAGCGTTTGGCGTAGCCGCGGAGAAACTGTGGAATGCTCTCCCCGCTGAGCTCAGACACATTTCCGATCTCTTTCTGTTCAGGAGGAGATTGAAAACATTTCTCTTCCCTAAACTCTAGTCTGCTACCACCCTCCTTCTTACTGCTGTCTTGAGTCTGCTAGCGCCAGGATACCTTTTAGGTGACAGACGCGCTTTATAAATAAATAAATAAATCTCAGGCAATAGCCATGTCTTATCCATGTACTGTCAACAAACCACTTGGGAATTTTGTAAAGCATTGCGTGTCTTCTTTTGATTACTTAAGTGAGCTAATATGGTGACACAAATACAATTATGATAGGAGTGGGCGTCCAATTTCGTTTGAGTGGATGGGAAACCGTATCTGTTATTCCCTCGTCATTACCCTTGTTCTATAGGAGCTGAGTTGAAGGAGAATCTGCTCAGCTCTGATGTTAGTGGTTTTCTGAAGTGCTTGTGATTGGCGACCGATCTCAAGGTGAGTTAAGGATCCCTGTGCATCTATGGTATTGGGCGATATACACACAGGGATCTTCCTCTGTCTTTTACCCTCCTGAAGGAACGTTTGTTCATTAGATGGTAATATGAACAATTGGTGTTTCTGGTAGGCTTCTAAAAGGCACTCGTTTTTGGAGGTGTTTAGGCCCTTTGCCCCAGTGAACTTTATGAAAGGTGCAGACAACCTTAAAGTTGGAGTCAACTGAAAGTCAGAGTTGTACTTTAAGAGTAGGTTAGCCATGACCCCACTTGCAGAGTTTTAAGAACATTCTGGCTCTTCAGTAGTCTTTGGAGTCTGGCAATGAGTTTCAACAGGCAAGGCATTGTAGATGACATTGCAATAGTCAAGGCATGTTGTAACAAGGATGCTTGTGAGCTCCAATCAATGGATGGTTTGGAGAAGTGTGTGAATTTTATGTAATGGAGAGAGGTGCCAACTGACACCTTATACCATAACATTGATGTCAACTGCAAACCAGTTCAGGGTCAAAAAGTATCCCAGGTTGTGTACATTCATGGAGGTGGGTGGGGGGGGGGGGCGTTCAGCAAACTGTAGGCCAGTGAAGGATAGTGATATTCCCAGTATTAAGATCTCAGTCTTGGCATAACTATGATATAGCTCTTGTCCTAATGCAGTGTTTTACAAACATTTAAATAAAGATGCAAATAAAATAGAGCAAATGTGCCCTTTATATTATTTTACAGTGCAATCATGCCATGCTTTTAAGTAGGGTATTCGGAATAAAATCCTTGCCAAGTTATTAGAAAAGAGACTTGCTTCACTATTACCGGAACTCATTCACCCTGACCAATTGGTATTTATTATTGGGAGAAACACATCTCCTAATATTAGAAGCCTCTATCATTTGGTGGTTAATCCACTTTTTGGTAGAGCAGGTTCAACAGTGGATACAGTTGACATGGAAAAGGTATTTAGTACCTTGAATCGAACCTACATGCAGCTGGTGCTCGAGGAAATGTGGTTTGGGCTAGTGTTTAAGGTATGCTTGAGACTGTTGTATGCCAAGCCAACAGCAAGGATACCTAATAGCAGGGCCATGTCCAAGGCATGGCAGGTGGAGAGTGGGAAGAGATAGGGATGCCCCCTATTGGTGCTGCTATTCCTATTTGTCATGGAACTTATGGCTGCTACACTTAGGCAGGAGGAGCAAGATAGATGGGCGACCCTGCATAGCCACTCACATCTGCTATCCTTATATGCAAATGGAAAGTTAATATATTTTAGGAATCTGACTGTAGACCTACCAGTGGTCCTTGAGCACTTAGAGGGGTTGTGTCCTGTTCTGCACTGAAGCAGAATATTAAAAAATCAGCCTTATTCAGTCTTAGACCTCTTGAGGGAGCGGGAAAAGTGGCTGCTCTTGACCTATCACTTCAATGGTGTGCGATGTCATTCAGGTACCTGGGGATCCAAGTTGTTCAGGCACCTCGAGATGGGATCAAGGGAAAATTTCAGTAAAAGCTATCTGCTGCAAGGGAATCTGGATAAAGTTGACCTGTAGATTGGCACTTCCAAAAATGGTAATCTTACCTCGCCTCTTACATTTTTTGCTACAGTCTCATTGGTTATACCCTTTACGTATTTCAGATACATAAATAAGTTGTTGGATTTGGTCTGGGGGGATCGCAGAACTAGGGTGGCTTTATGTGAACTGTAGCTCCTTAGACAAACCCAGACTATGAAAGCTACTATACTTTGACCCATATGCAATGGGTGGCTTGATAGGTGAGCAGCCCCCCGTCGGAAGAGATTAAACACGTTGGGCAAATGGGAGAAGATATGGTCTAACGGCTAGGGCGGTCGGCCTAAAATCTGGGGAACCGGGTTTGAGTCTCTGCAATGATGCTCATCTCCTGTGATTCTCGACTAATCACTTAATCTCCCTGTGCCTACCAAAAATGAGTGTGTCCTTGTGTAACACAACTGGTGTTCATGTAAAGCGCTCTGATACCTAATACCTTTGGGTCAAGTTTGTTCTATAGAAAACCAGAAATAATTCAAATAAAATAAAACGGTAGGTGTAGAGAGACTGTTGACAGAAGTAATGCAACTTGGAATTGGGAAACAGAATCCGATTACTAGAGGGTTCTTGTTACAGCTGGAGGCAGTGCTTGCTTCAGACCAGCACAAAAGAGGCATATCCTCTAGAGATGCTGTTATTGATACAGCTTCAATTAAGTTGGGACCCATCACTTGGAAGGCTCACTGGAAAGAAGTTGGTGTGACCACTTTGAGATCTGTATGTTACCCATAAGCTCACTACCTTTTAGGATTTTCAACAGACTACACAAATCTCTGTGGATCAGTTTCTAGTATTTGGGTTACGGGTGTGATATTTAAAATCCACTTGAAACAGGGAGACAAGGAACCAGTCCTGCATGATATACTGCGAAGTATGTTGACATCACAATAGCTATACCAAAGATGTATCCCAGCTTAATTACACAATCTACGACAAGAAAGGGATGTTGGGTTGCATTTCACTCCCAAATACTTAAATATCCCTTGAAAGTCTCTAGAAACGCCTGATTTCAGCTCATCAAGTATATGATAATCCATGGATTGAATCTGACAACTAGAAGGCTGCATAGGAACTTCCCAACGGTACCAGAATGTTGTCCCCGAGGTTGTAGTCATAATGCAGACTTTCTACATATGTTTTGAGATAGCCCGGATCTCAAATGCTACTGCAGAACGTTGCAGGAACTGATTAAAGAGATTACTGAAAAATACTATGATAATGTCCTTTTAGAAGGTGTGATGGGCTTGTTGAAAAGCTGGAGGCTTACTAGGCTTCAGAATAAGTTTGCTGATATACCCTGGCTCCTAGCCAATCAACTGATAGCCATCCCATTAAAATATTTTACAAATACTTTTCTGAAGTCCAAATAAAAAAATAAATACCCAGATAAATGTAAAAATATTTTTATTATGCATTTATAAATATTAAAACTGGTGTATAGAATTACTTGAAAGCAGTTACATTATATTAGTAAAAATGTTACATTAATTTGAAATGCAAAAAATGGTAGTTAAATATTTTACAATTAAATAAATGCTTGATATTTATATTTTTTAACATGACATTATATTTTAAACTATTTAAATTAATTTAATTTAACATTATTTCTTATGGGGGTTTACTCTAAGCCAATGCCTCCATTAGGTTCTATGGGAGGGTGTTGCTGTGTCAGAAGTTGGCCTTTATGGTTGCTTACTATGGTTTCTTTTTGGAAGTAGTAACTTACACTCACATTTGTCTACACCCAGGGGGTAGAGACGTGCACGTCTAAACTTTTGAGTGACTATGCACTCTCATTTTGTGAATAGTAAAAAGTAATACATTTACTAAAATGTTTAAGAGTAAATTACACATGTAAATTACTCACACATGTAAGTTACCTTTGTAAATAGTCCCTTTGCTAGCAGGAATGTTTGAAGAAAACAGCTTTCACAGTAATTATCTTATTGTGTAGATAAGCAGAAAGTCAAGCTCTGGTACGATTTTGCAACTCCCAGCAATTTCTATTTCCAGAGCTGACTATCCTGTCCTTGGCTTTATCTATTTTTAAACAGCAATCATTCATTAGTGTGCTAGCTACATTTTCACAACCATACACACAGCTGACCAGACACACTAAGGTAGGTTCATTAGTACAACAAAAGCTTTTTAGCTTGTTTAATTTCTTTTTCAGATAAATCATTTTAATAATGAGGTTAACTGAAATGAAGTAGTTCCTTTAGCAGGTAGACATCCGCAACATTGTCATAGAGGGAAGTGGCGATAGCGGATAAGTAGAAAGCCTTAACATGCTAACATCATACATCATTCTTTATACAGTGCTATGAAGTGGGCACCTAGCATGCCACTTGCCTGTGGCCTCCAGTTCCTGCTTGTTCCAGCCTGATCCAGTGACACCTCTGCTGCCTGGGTTTTCCAATTCACCATTCTACCCGCCAACAGTAGCTCCGCCTGCCCCAGGACCTACTTTATGCAGACCGCACTGCACCTGTATCAGTAGGCACCTGGCCACCTAACCTATGGCTTGCTTGTGGCCTCAAGTTTCTGCTTGTTCCAGCCTTATCCAGTGACACTGCTGCTGCTTGGGTATTCCTACTCGCTGTTCTTCCTGCCACCAGTAGCCCCGCCCACCCCAGGACCTACTTAATGCAGGCTCATAGACAACCGCCAAAGGCAAGCCCACATGTGCCCGTCTGTCTGGACCGTGCCCAGCACCATGACCCCTGGCCCTTCCGCCTCTGGAAGATACACCATCACCAAACTCTACACCCTCAACACCGGATGCCGCAACAAACACTGCCATTATGTTGACCCACACTCCACAGTAGGACCTTTCACCTGCACCCACTGCCACTTCACCTGCCACAGCACACACACCAGCCCACTGACCAGCCCTACACCACAGACACCACCTGAACAAAATGACCAACTCACATGTGCCCTTCTCAACACGCTCTCACACACCACCGAGATTTGGGACCTCATTGCCACCCTCACACCTGACTTCCTGTTCCTCACTGAGACCTGGCTCAACCCCACTTCTGCACCCGACATCAGTGCTGCAATAACCGAAGGATACAAGATCACCCATTTTAACCGCATACACAAGCATGGCGGAGGTGTCCACATCGTGCACAAGGAATACATCCAATGCACCACCACAAATGACATCACCCCAGCCATGGAACACCTCAACTTCAGACTCCATACAGACAGCAAAACCACCATCAGGGGCACCCTCGCCTTCCATCCTCCAGGACCACGACCAGCCTTCTGCATCTTCATTGCTCTTCTCGCCATAAACTCCAACAATTATATTTTCCTTGGCGTTCTCACCTTCCATCTCAGAGACTACTATGATAATGCTACCAACCTCCTCGACAGCATGAAAATGGACATATCCAGCTTGTCCACGCACACCCCAGACCACACTCTAGACTCCCATATTGACCTCCAGCGACCGCATCAGGGACAGCCACACCACAGAACTCACCTGGACCGGCCACTCCATCGTCCACTTCAACATCACCAACTCACGGACTTCTTCCCTTAGTCTACCCAGTGCCCCCCCACCCCCCACCGCAGCTGGATCATCGTCCTCAACACCACTCACCTCATCTCCTCCAACAACTTAGAACAGATTGTCAGAAACTTCAACAACTGGATCGCCAACTGCATCAACAGCTATGCTCTTATTGGCAACAACACCCAGATATTGTCCAAGCAGGCTAGCTGGTACACTGAAGACCTCAGAACCGCTACATGATACTATAAACAATCGTATAGAAGATGGCGCACCAGCAAGGACACGACCGAGAAGACCGCCTTCAAGACAGCCCTCAACCTATACCAAAAACAGTTGAGACAATCAAAGAAAAAGGCCTTAGCCTCACACATTGAATCAGGCTCCAATAACAGCAAATAACTTCAACATCGTAAAAGAGTTCTCCAACTGCTCAGCTGCTACAAACATTACCCCCTCACAGGAACTCTGCGACAACCATGTAAACTTCTTCCACAAGATCGCCAACATCTACAGGTCTTCAAACCCCTGCCCAAAGTCACCAACTTCTTCAAGCAACACATCAATCCCACTACCATCACAGACATCAGACTAACCAAATGGAGCCAGCTCACCCCACAGGACACCATATTCATCATGAAATCGGCCCACTCAGGGGCCCAGCCAACTCATGCCTTCACCACAT
This sequence comes from Lissotriton helveticus, assembly GCF_964261635.1. Taxonomy (NCBI): domain Eukaryota; kingdom Metazoa; phylum Chordata; class Amphibia; order Caudata; family Salamandridae; genus Lissotriton; species Lissotriton helveticus. The sequence goes on from NC_136057.1 coordinate 419,148,868, forward strand.
CTTCAACATGAGTGAAGCCAGAATCAACAATTTACTCACCACCTTGTTCAACACGTCAGTTGCCACAGCCACCTTCCCCGATGACTGGAAACATGCAGAAGTTAATGCCCTACTAAAGAAACAATCACCAGACCCCATCAAATTTAACAACTATTGACAGATCTCTTTACTCCCGGCCAAAGTATTAGAAAAATCCATCACCCGACAACTCGTCACATCTGGAAAGGAACCTCCTACTCAACTCCTCCCAATCCAGATTCAGCAGCAACCACAGCACCAAGAAAGCCCTACTCGATCGAGGAGAAACTGCGACTCTGATCCTCCTAGACCTTTCAGGAACCTTTGATACCGTCTCCCACAACACACTCATGACAAGGCTGCACATCATAGGCATCAAAGAAGCCGCTCTCAGATGGATCGCCTCTTTCCTAACCTGAAGAAGTCAAAGAATTTTATACTTTTAGGGGGGGGGGGGGGCGCACCAGACACGCCTCAACGTAATTACCTCTTGCATGATGGTTCATGTAGTTCATTATTTCTCGCTCAATACAATTCAAAGTGTTCATAGCCAGTGCTGTATTATTAGTTTCAATTCGTATCCCTAGACACGTGTTTCATGATTCCTCAATCGTCAGTAGGGAAAATAGCAAAGTTCATAGGTTGCAGGGTGTGCTGCCTCGTCTCTCAGGACCAGTTCCACTCACAGCATAAAGGCGCAGGCTCCCGAGCTCGTCAGCTCACAAGAATTTTATACTTTTAGGGGGGTGGGAGCGCACCAGACACGCCCCAATGTAATTACCTCTTGCATGATGGTTCATGTAGTTCATTATTTCTCGCTCAATTCAATTCAAAGTATAACATTTTTGTGAGCTGACGAGCTCGGGAGCCTGCGCCTTCATGCTGTGAGTGGAACTGGTCCTGAGAGATGAGGCAGCACACCCTGCAACCTATGAACTTTGCTTTTTTCCCTACTGACGATTGAGGAATCATGAAACACGTGTCTAGGGATACAAATTGAAACTAATAATACAGCACTGGCTATGAACACTTTGAATTGAATTGAGTGAGAAATAATGAACTACATGAACTATCATGCAAGAGGTAATTACTTTGGGGCGTGTCTGGTGCGCTCCCACCCCCCTAAAAGTATAAAATTTTTCTTAGCTGACGAGCTCGGGAGCCTGCGCCTTCATGCTGTGAGTGGAACTGGTCCTGAGAGATGAGGCAGCACGCCCTGCAACCTATGAACTTTGCTTTTTTCCCTACTGACGATTGAGGAATCATGAAACACGTGTCTAGGGATACGAATTGAAACTAACAATACAGCACTGGCTATGAACACTTTGAATTGAATTGAGTGAGAAATAATGAACTACATGAACCATCATGCAAGAGGTAATTACGTTGGGGCGTGTCTGGTGCGCTCCCACCCCCCTAAAAGTATAACATTTTTGTGAGCTGACGAGCTCGGGAGCCTGCGCCTTCATGCTGTGAGTGGAACTGGTCCTGAGAGATGAGGCAGCACGCCCTGCAACCTATGAACTTTGCTTTTTTCCCTACTGACGATTGAGGAATCATGAAACACGTGTCTAGGGATACGTATTGAAACTAATAATACAGCACTGGCTATGAACACTTCGAATTGAATTGAGTGAGAAATAATGAACTACATGAACCATCATGCAAGAGGTAATTACGTTGGGGCGTGTCTGGTGCGCTCCCACCCCCCTAAAAGTATAACATTTTTGTGAGCTGACGAGCTCGGGAGCCTGCGCCTTCATGCTGTGAGTGGAACTGGTCCTGAGAGATGAGGCAGCATGCCCTGCAACCTATGAACTTTGCTTTTTACCCTACTGACGATTGAGGAATCATGAAACACGTGTCTACGGATACGAATTGAAACTAATAATACAGCACTGGCTATGAACACTTTGAATTGAATTGAGTGAGAAATAATGAACTACATGAACCATCATGAAAGAGGTAATTATGTTGGGGCGTGTCTGGTGCGCTCCAACCCCCCTAAAAGTATAACATTTTTGTGAGCTGACGAGCTCGGGAGCCTGTGCCTTCATGCTGTGAGTGGAACTGGTCCTGAGAGATGAGGCAGCACGCCCTGCAACCTATGAACTTTGCTTTTTTCGCTACTGAAGATTGAGGAATCATGAAACACGTGTCTAGGGATACGAATTGAAACTAATAATACAGCACCGGCTATGAACACTTTGAATTGAATTGAGTGAGAAATAATGAACTACATGAACCATCATGCAAGAGGTAATTACGTTGGGGCGTGTCTGGTGCGCTCCCACCCCCCTAAAAGTATGAAGAAGTCAAAGAGTTCGCCTACACCTCCGAACCCAAAAAAATCATCTGTGGAATACCTCAAGGATCCTCGCTCAGCCCCACCCTCTTCAACACTTATATGACACCTCCAGCCAGCATCGTCAAAACCGACAGACTCAACTCACCCTCTCCCTCTACAGAGACACCCCCAACACTAAGACCATCTTCCACAAGTGCATGACAGAGGTCGCCAACTGGATGAAGTACAACTGCCTGAAGCTGAACACGGACAAGTCAGAAGTACTGTTTTTGGCAAAAAAAGCTCCCCATGGGACGCATCCTGGTGGTCCTCAGAACCCGGACCTACTCCTACCCACGCAGATCACACTAGGAACCTAGGCATCAATCTGGACAACAAGCTAACCATGACTACTCAGGTCAACTCTGTCTCCTCCCCCTGCTTCTCCATCCTCCTCCTGCTTCATAAGATATTCAAATGGCAACCCTAAAGCTCAAGAAACACCCCCACCTAGGCCCTGATCTCCAGCCGACTAGACTACGGCAATGCTCTCTACACAGGGATCGGAGCTCACCACCTCCGACGACTACAGACCATACAGAATGCTGCAGCAGGACTCATCCTGGTTCTACCTACCCTACCCAGGGAGAGGTGTGGCGCCGCGGCCAGGGCGACTGACGCTGGAATCTGGGGACCACGGTTCGATCCCCGGCTCCGGCGGCAGGTTAGCCCAGCACCATGTGACTCTGGGCAATAGCTCACTTAATCTTCCCGACGGCCCCCAGCGCCTAGAGACCCTTACGGGTGATTGTGCGCTTTACAAATGTGGACTTTACTTACTTACCTAGACCAACCCACTTCACCCCCTACCTCGGGTAACTCCACTAGCTCCCCGTACAGAAAAGATGTCTGTTCAAGCTCCTAACCCATGCATACAAGGCCCTACACAACTGCGGATCTGCCTACTTGGACCATTGCCTGTACTTCCATCAGCCCACCAGATACCTTCACTCCCTGTTCCTTTCTCTAACCCTCACCCCTGCAACTGATGTAACAGATGCGGAGGTGTCTCCTTCTCCTACCTAGCAGCGAAGACCTGCAACAAGCTACCCGTTCATCTATGGACCACCCCATCTCCCCTTGAGTCACAAAAGTCTTTGAAGACCAGGTTATTCAGCTAATCAACTTTACCCTGACAGCGCCTGGATACCCTCAAGGGTGACAAGAAGCACTCTACAAATGTATTGATTGATTGAAGTAGCTCTTTTCACAGAGTAGTGCTTTACAAAATGTTTGAATATAAACATATACAAAAGGCATCCTGTATACAACCTTTCTTGATGAAAAAACATTTCTTGAGGCTGGCTCTTCCGTTTAAAAAACAATTTTGTTAGGGAGATTACCCCTTAACACTTTTGTTTTAAGGAGGAGGTTCCCCTTGATCATTAACCCTCTCCCCTACTTGTGCCTTGTGCTGCTCACCCTCTCACATTTCTGCCATAATGTTTACGAACCCCAAAAACCCTCAGTTCTCCACCATGTATACTGACCACTTATTTCCTTCTTATCGTCTTCCCTCACTGTCCTCTTCTATCGACCTGCGACATTGTTTTCCATTTTCCTTTTTTTTAGTACCAGGCTGCAGTAGGCATAACAGAAAGACCACATCAGGCTTTTACATTTACCTTTTACACAAAAACTTCTTTTTGATGCAAAAAGTATTTAGTCATTTTGAGTTTTTTCTAATATGAAGATTCATACATTTTAATAAATAAAATGATACTAGAATGACAAAGTTTCAATCAATAGAACTGAGGATATACATTTTCAAAGCCTAAAGTAAAAGTAGCAAAATGTGTAAAGTGACAACAGTGGTCATCTGATCATGCTGGAAGGGGACAAAGTCACAAGTTCAGGCTAACTGTGATGGAGCGTGGGTGGGTACAAGACCGAGCTTCGCCCTCTAGACCGTGTACCTGGTTGTACTTGGGCTGCGATGCAAGGTTGCTTTGCATCTGTTCCGATGAGGTCTCTGATCAGGTGCTGTGTCATGCTGTGTCTGTTCCAATGACTTCATTGAACACGAACTCCGAAGGGCTGTGATGTGAGGTCCTGCGTTGAGCAGCCAAAGGTCCAGGACCTAGGAGGCACCTATTAGGGATTAGGACTCACTCCAGCAGAGGTCAGCAGTAAGGGACAGGCTCGGCCAATTGGGTCTGGTCAGCTGGGCAGATGCAGGACAGGTCTTTGGAGCTGGTTATGTCCATGTAGCTCATACAGCTCATACAGGAAACTAGCTTAGAGTCACTCTGGTGATCCTAGTTTCAAGGAACAGGTCGAGGCTTCCTTCCTCAGGCAGCAGGGCAGTCCTTACACCAGTAGGGTAGTCCTTCAAACAACAGGGCAACAGAGCAGTCCTTCTTCTGAACCTTCCACAGGTCCAGAGGGGATCTGATGAGTGGCTCAGAAGGTCCAATACTTATACCTAGTGACACCCTTTAAATTGATTGGACTGCCTATACTACACCCACATCTGGTTTTGGAAAGTTCCTGCCTACCCCTGCCAAAGCTCCAAGTTGTCTAGAGTGAAATATAAGTGGGGGTAGGGAACAGCTCCACCCCAACAATCCTGGCAAGATGACTCATCCTGTCATCCTGTCAACATCTAGTACTCTTTTGTCTCACTGTGTGGAAGTAATACCCAAAAGCTAAATAAGGTAATCCCAGTCATGTGACACAGGATACGGACAGAAGGCCCCAATTTTGTGGACAAGAAAATACCAACTTTCTAAAAGTAATTTTCAGAATTATGACTTAAAATCTGACTTTACCATCAAAGAGAGACTTTAATCACAATTAATTCTAATGTAAACAACATGTTCCTATCTGCTCCCAAACTTAGGTTATCGCTTATTAAGTGTATTGAGGTAACTCAATATTAACCTATTAGAAAGGCCTTGTAATAATGAAAAAAACAGACATTAGCAGTTTTGCGCTACCATGACATGTAAAACCTACACCCACATGTGCTACTTTTAAAATACAGTACACCCTACCCTATGAGCATTTAAGTCCTAGCTTAGGGGCGACTTATAAGTATTGAAAAAAGAAGGCTTAGGCTGGCAAGGTCAGGTTGAAATGGCAGTTTAAAACTGCACTACAGGCTCCAGTGGCAGGCCTGAAACATGTTTTACAAAGGCTACATCAGTAGGTGGGACCATGGGTGCTGCAGGTCCACTAGTGCTGCTTGTCCGCTAGTAGAATGTAACTTGCAGGCCCTTGGTACATGTAGTACCATTTACTAGAGTCTTACAAATAAATTAAACATGTCCATTAGTTGGAGGCCAATTGTATCACGTTTTAGTGAGAGCACACACACACACACACACACACTTTAGCACTGGTTAGCAGGGGTAAACAGGGATTTTCATAGACCTATGTCAGTGGTAACTTTATTAAAATGTTAGTTGTGATCAGCCTAGGAGGGACAGGACCTAGGGGACATTGTATAAAGGGGAAACAGTTAACATCGTTATGAAGAAACCAGTGATGTTGGACCCTTGAGAGACGTTTAAGTCAGATTTGGAAAATAAGGAGCACAAAATCAGGCAATTTAACCATTTGGCTATTCTCGCTAAGGAGCATGCAATATGAAGCAAATGTGAAACCAGAGGCTTTCAGGACAATAGCTAGACTATTGAGAAGTATGCCAGCTGTGGTGCTCAAGGCTGATAAGAGATCAAGCATGATCCATTGGAGTCCTGCCGCATGGTCATCCTACTTAAAGCTTCACTCCAGAATCCCATCACAACCCAGTCAGGCTTTATCTCCCCTGAAGTTAGCTGATACAGAGGCATGGTATGGCCAGCTGTGATGCTGAAGGCTGATAAAAGATCAAGCATGACCCATCAGATTCCTGCCCCATTGTTGTCCACCTTGAAGTATCAGTCCAGAATCCCAGCACAAACCGCTCAGGTTTTATCCCCCCTAAAGTTAGCTGCTACAGAGGCATGGTATGGCCAGCTGTGGTGCTGAAGGCTGATAAAAGATCAAGCCTGACCCATCGGATTCCTGCCCTATTATTGTCCTCCTTGAGGTTTCAGTCCAGAATCCCAGCACAACTTGCTCAGGCTTTATCTCCCTGAGGTTAGCATGAAGTTAGCTGCTAAAGAGGCATGGCATGGTCTTGGTCAAAATAGGCATATTCTCAAGGAGCTATCGCCGAGTTAATGGCACTTTATCACAGCCAAAGTCACGATAAATTCATCACCCCATTCACAAGCTGGTGTTAATAGCCCATAGCACCATTTACCCGTGATAGCAGCCACAAAAAACATCGCCACAGACGACCCCGGCAACTATAGCTAATGAGATGCAGAGTAGGCGTTCCCGTGCAAAAGCCGCGACAACACTTTTCCGCGCAACATTCACAACGACCAGCCAGTTTGGCGATAAGATCCCAAAACATGTGATAAGGGGCGTTAGCAGCAGGAAACTAACACCTGCTCTGACCTGGTGTAAGGTCGGACGACAACCTGCACCACGAAAGGGAGGCCAGCCTGACAGCAGCAGACAACCAACATCCCACCTCAGACCAAGCTGCTGGCCGTTATTCACCTGTTGGCCACTGGTACCCTCCAACCAACATCCGCACAAGTCGGAGGAGTCGCACAGCCAGCACAATCCAAGTCCCTCACAACGGTCATCGATGACACCATCAGCTTGGTACCCCACTATCTATACTTCCCACACACTGCGTAGGAACAGCCGGAGACCAAGCAAGGCGTCCACGCTACAGCTGTCTTCCAGCACGAGTCAGGGGGCAATTGACTGCACACATGTCCTACTTGTGCCCCCTGGCAACACTGCACACAATAAGCGCAACAGAAATCTCATGTATCCCACCAATGTCCAGGCAATATTGGACCACTGAGGAATCCCCGCCAACGTCGCCGCCAACCCCCCAGGCAGTGTGCACGAGCCCTACACCTTCCGACAGTCCATCATCGACCTGTGCTACCAGGATGGCACCCACGGAAATGCACTGCTCTTTGGCCAATACCAAATGAACACAACACACACCTCAACTCCACAATCATGCAACTAACAGCACAGGAAATGCACACATCACAAGCTCACATACAACATGCACACCCACCAGACACAACAGCACAACTTACTGTGGGAGCCTGGGCCAGCCATGTACATTAGCCATCAACGGCATGGCACCTCAGCCACACAATAGCAGGATGCTGGTCCCTAAACCAGTTTTACACACCCCTGCGCACCCAGGCCTCAATGCCCACCTGCCGACACGACGTATGTCGAAGAGGGCCCACCACGTGCCGGTGCAAGCTCCAGGCCCGAGGCCCTCGACCCTGGTAACCTGTTACGACCATCACGTTCTCCGCGAGCAAGTCCTGCAGTACTCCATTCTTGTTTAAGTACTCTACCGGCATACACAGCGTACTAGTAGGTCACACATTTGTAACTGAGTCTTGATTACACTATGGTTGAGGACGATGTTTATGGCTGAGCTGAAGTCACTATACTCCCTTCGATGTGGTGCCACCAAGTCTGTGCATTACAACCACAAGTGTCTGTGGGCCCACGCGGACTACTGCTCGCGGGCCACACTAAGCTCCAGTTGGTCACACATTTGAAACTGAATCTTGATCATGCAATGGCAGGGTACAGATGGCAATGCAGACTTTAAATCACTAAACTCCCTTCAATGTGGTGACACCAAGTCTATGTATAACTTCACAACCACACGTTTCTGTGGCCCTTTGCTGGAAACGCCTACCGCCTACACTGCAGTCGAGTTGGTTGTACAATTGGAACTGAGCATAGATTTTTCAATGGCAGATTATATATTGCATGCAAGGAGAGGTGTAAGAGAATGACGGGTTGCAGTCAGGAGCAAAAAAGGATCATCGTTACAGAGGTGATCGAACACTACTGACAACTGCCCTGATGTCACTAACTCTGTGCATCGCGAGCCAATGATACGTGGCTGTGGGCCACTGCTGACCGCTGCCTCCGTCCTACATTGCGGTCCAGTAGGTCACAGAGTCTCGATTTACCAATGGCGGAGTTCATATCAGTGTACCGGCATAATCGAGACTGCATCCCCTCTCAGCCCCGGTGCCACTAAGTCTGTTCCCCGACATTCATGGACACTCACTGGTCGTACATTGGTGGCGTCTGAGTCTATGGACTAGGGGGTAGTTTTCATCCTCATGTTGCTGATACCAAATTGGTTCTGACAACGAGGCTGTCACTTTCCACTCCACCATTTGCTGCTTCCGGATAACATCAGACCTTCTGCATCATGCCCTGGAGGACACCTTCCACTGTCACCCGCAACCCTCCGCCACATTCACCTTCGACATCGATGAGGACCTGCCCAGTCCGTGTGGCCCTACCTCAGTGCACCGCAAGTCACCGTCCCGTGGCAGGGTGCCTGTGCCGGCTGCTGTGCATCCGCGGCCACTAACTCTGAGCTGGTCAGGTTCGGGACCCCTTCTTCTGAGATATTGGATGGCCTCTGAGGCGCATCAGGGCTCACACATCAAATCGAGTCCTGACCGGCCCGGATGTTGCATCACCGCAGGATGCACACGCCACCACCGCCAGGACCAAGTCCAACCGCCAACTGCCAGTGTCCAAACGGTCATACTGGCAGACTGACGGAGCTGCTTGCACCTGTCGTGGATGCCATCTTCTGCCTGATCCCCTGCTCAGCACTCCAGGTGCCACTGACTCAGTGCACCGCAACCCATGGACCTTTACTGATTGAGTTTTGTGCTGTGGAGGGGTTGCGTAGCAATGTCACTTCAAGCTTCTGTGGAATAGCTGGGACGTTGATGAGGAAGATGATGCAGGTCTAACACACCCCACTGCATCTGCATCAGGAACATCTCGAAGGGACACAATCGTAGATTTTCTCTTCACATGAGCGCGCTGAGCTCTAGTGCCCCAACCTCAGTGCACTGCAACTCACGGACACTTCTGTTTGCATGTTGGGTGACCTCTGGACTTGCTCCAGCTTCCTCCATGTTTCTCAGCAGTTGACTGTTATGCAGGTGTTTTCAGTTTCCAGTGCACTGGTGTCCACTGTTCAAGTTGTTGCCAGCACCAAGCACTCCGTGCGGGCTGGCTTACACTCACCAATGATCACAATGGTCAGGTTTTCTATTGTGTTTAGGTTTTATAGTTTCTTGATAATAAGTGTTTATTAGCTTTGTGGAATTGATTAAATAATGATCTTAAAATATATTATGTACATCTTTTATCTATGAATATGACGAATATGATCATCATGTATGTGTATGTGTGTATATATATATATATATATATATATATATATATATTCACTGAAAAAACCATAGGTTTCAGGCCTTATATGGTTAGGAATTAGCATTTAAAAAACCTTTTTTTTTAGGGGTGTTATAGTTAGCTGGACATTTCACTCATACAAAACCATTGAAATTGCTCCTATACAGTTAGTTGTACTAACTATATTTCGCGCACCCGCAATCCACTGCTGATGATGTCACATATTACATCATTCATGACATGGTCAGTGACATCACTGATGACATCTCAAATTGCAGAGAGGTGTAATGAGGCCACACCCTTTTTTACACCTCTCTGCAACGCAGCCCCGTGCATGTTTGAAGAGGGGGAACTAATTCCCCTTGCATACTAGGGGTCCCTGGGGGCCAACTAGCCCACCTGGAACCTCCAGTATGCGCCAGGGGGCTGCATTGCACAGAGGTGTAATGAGGCTATGCCCCTTTTTACACCTCTCTGCAACGCAGGCCACTGGCGCGTTTGCAGAGGGGGGACTAATTCCCCTTGCATACTGGGGGTCCGTGGGTCATATCTGCCCAAACGCCGATATTCCGAACGATTGAAAATGACTTTTCTTGAGAAACATTTGGATTTGGATTATCATGTCCTACTTTGGAATTATTGAAAGACTGACTTTGAGGATGCTATAAATTACTCAAGTCTGCCTGAATTGTGTGGGTAAAATTGATACCTAGTCACTTTGAATAAGAATGTACTTGCGTCTCGTCTAACATTTGGAAGAAATATCTAGTTATATGCACCCGCGTAGCTAGGGGGGGGCGAGGGGGGGGTCCGCCCCAGGCGGCACCATTTTAAAGGCGGCGGTTGCGCCCGCGAGGCACTGCCTGGCGTGCGTCCCATTTGAACAGAAACTGCTGCTTGCAGCGCATGCACGCACGCCACGCCACCACAAACCTAGAATAGGCCCGTCACATTGATTGCATGCTGCATGACTGGCATAATGGGTGCGGGGAGTCTGCCAGCAGTGATGCGGGCCTCTGGTGTCTGCGCCTTGAAAAGCTTGAAGACGCAATAAGGTCAGTGCAAGGGATAGTACTGATATTTCCGATGAACAAGCATACCACTTCTCTGAAGGGCAGTGCGCATTTTCTTTGCATTTCTCTTCCCTGTCCAAAGAATGGTTTTCAAGGTGCACCCCGCCCGTGCAGACATAAATCTCGGTACTGGTGAGGGACGGTATCCTGTGCTCAAGGCCAATAAAGGGACTGGAGGTTATCGGCACTTTTTGGGGTTCTTTCACTTGCAGAGCTACTTCCCGGAGCTCGTCTCTCCATCTTGCGCTCGTTTCCCCTCGTGTGTGATTTACATGAGCTCTGCTTGGACCAGTGCTACTGCAGTTAATACATGTTTATTTTTAAGAATTAGCCATGGATCAGTGCTAGAACACATTTAAAACTGCTTTTTATTTATATTTGTTCTTTGAAGTACGTACAGATAAAAAAATATATATTTACCAGCTTTAGGTGATTTTTTTTTGTACCAGCGGGAACAACAAAATATCTACCCTCTGTTCTTTTCATCCCTGTAGTAAATGCTTATTTGCTAGGGTGCAATAAAGTGCAATGGTATGGGGATGTGAGACGTTTTATGATGATTGATTTACTTTTATGTCTTCTGGCCAGATAATAGGTTTATATCAGTATCTTATCCTTCCATTTCAAGGAATTTGAAGCAGTATCAAGATATTTTGGGGCTTCCTTTTGCTCAAATGGGTTTAATTGCTAATATTTATGTTTTCTTCGTCTTCATTGCTTGACTTTGCTCGTGAGAAAGTGTCACTCAAAGACGTTAAATGTCACTCATAATTACTCAGAAATTATGAAAATGTCATACAAAAGCAATCTGAAACCTTGGCAGCTATGCTGTCGTAGGCCTTACCAGTGAAGAGGCCCAACCTCTCTGCAGACACATTTATGCACTACCACACAAAAAAAGACCTAATCCCCCAAGTACTACTCTATAAAAGGGCGTTATACACATCTCACATACTTTTTTTTGTCTGCTTTGCATACCTTAATTTATAGTTTCTTGAATTGGTCCTGTTCAGGGGCATCCTTCAGAATAGGGCCCTGCAATGGTGCTGCGTGGACTCAACCCCCATTCCCTGTCCAGTTTGGGTTGAGGGTGGATTACTTTATTTGGTCTCTCTTTCTTCAGCTTCTCAGCCCTAGCTCACGTCTAATGCACTTGCCTCCTCTGTCGATTGGAATTGAGGGGGTGGGTGTACAGCATATGCGCCATGTTACATATTTATTTGGTGGCCATAGATGTAAATCCCCAGCTGAAGGTGTTTGCTACATAAGGCTACTTAAGCTGTAGAGTGCTGCACCTCAGGTGACTGTTAGTCCTGGCTGGTTCACTGCTATTAGAGCAATGTTTGTCTTTAGTTGCTTGATGGAGGGCGAGTACTCTTCTAAGAGACTGACAGGCCTTCAACTTCAGAAAGTCAGGGAGGTGTAAAGGGTGTTTTGGAGGTTCGTTTAAATACCTTTACGACTGAAACATTTAGAGACACCTGTTTCTTCTCATTCTGCTTGGTTTTCGCAGGATGCTGGGGAAAACTCATACATCAGCCTTGACAGACCCCAGAGGGGGTTTTGTTGATAAAGAGGGTTTATTCTGGTCCCGTCTTCCTTAGGAAAGCACTTGGGGCTTCCTATAGATCCAGTGAATGCTCTGTACAATAGTTGTGCTCCCTTTTCTCTGTTACATAGGCTTCTTCTTAGATCCCTCAGTATGATTCCTGTTTTGAAGCATGCCATCCTTCACGAATAGAAAGGCATGGAGAAAATCACTGTCATCCAGTTTGTAACCAGAATATATCCAGTGGAAAACCATACTTTCCACTTCCTGTGACTGTAGATCCAGGGCTTCAGAACTTTACAGGTTGCTTGAAAGTGACCAGGGAGGATTTCACCCATAGGAATGTAGGTGGGTCAGTATGCAAGGCCTATGTAGTACTCAACCTGTGCATGAAGGCCTTTATTCTTCATATGCCTCCCAGAGTTTAGTCATTGGCTTCCACTTTCTTTCCATAACTATCCTGGAGAGTAAAGATTGTGCAGATCTTGTTGCTAAGATGGAATTACAAGTACAGTTTTTCGCAGGTGCTTCCTTTGACACTCTGAGACCTACAGCGATTTCCTCTGGGGCAGTCATTGCTGCTCTGTGCCATGTATTGAAGCATGATTGGTAGGCACATGGTCTTCAGAAATCTTCTGTTCTTCATCTTCTCTTTCTTGGCTGCTCTTTTTTGGTCCTGAGTTGCTAGGGCGATGAAGACGTGACAACAGTCACCAACCACTGTCTTCATTACAGTGACTGCCCAATACCATGAAAAATCGGACATCCACATGAACCCTAAGGACACCAGTGGCGTAACACAAAATGATGGGGAACCCCTCCAGATTGTGATAAGGGGCCCCAAGTCCCCAATATCTCATAAGTATTCATAGGCTTTGGACTGAATGGGGGCCCCCTAAAAGGTTTGGGGCCACCCTGTGGCACAGAGGATTGTGTTTGCCCCTGAAGGAGACATCTGATTTGCAGAGATGTGCAGCTTCTGAACTAAAGCTTAGAACAGGTGCGGCCAATGCAGCTCCAGATTCCTGCCATATTTTCAAAGTAACTGATATGTAAATGAGTTCTATTTAGATTTGCGGCATGTAAATGTATACTATACACATATTCTGAAACTGTATCATGGATCAAGCCATGCTGTCCCAGCCGCCTATTGATGGCCACCACTGACTTAAATCATCTTGCAGTGAACATTTAGGGCATTCTAAAATTTGAATGACCTGAAAACATCCTACAGCACCCCATTGTTCCCGCTCTACATTAATATACCCCTGGTGTCTTATATAGTGTATTCAGCAGTGTAGCCTTGGACCGTATCATGTATGTGCATGTAACTTGCATGATCGAGGTAACTATCAGCAGCGATACTACGTATCTCTTGGACCTGTTTCAAGTGCTCGTCGTCCCTTTTCCCCAGCACTACACCCCCCGGCCCCCGGGGCGGCAATTTGAGGGGTAGCCCCGGGCGCCACAAGCTTTAGCTACGCCCCTGGTTATATGACAACAGGATACCGACATAACTTGAAGGAAATAAGAACGCCCTGAAGAAGTTCTGTTGTACAGAACGAAACGCGCGGCTGGCTGTGGTACATAAACTTAAGGTAAATAAAAGCATTTGAATATACACCAAGATTCAGCGCTTCAATAAGGACTCTAAGTGATATGATTTGATTGGACTTATTGTGCAAGTGGTGCTGTGCCAAACTTTGGAATATTCTCCACTACTCTCTACTACGTACTCTCTACTACTCCACTACTCTCTACTACTCTCTCTCTACTACTCACTCCCTACTACTCACTATCTACTACTCTCTGCTACTCACTCTCTACTACTCTCTACTCTCTGCTACTCACTCTCTACTACTCTCTCTCTACTACTCACTCTTTACTACTCACTCTCTACTACTCTCTACTACACACTCTCTACTTCTCACTCTCTACTACTCTCTACTACTCACTCTCTGCTACTCTCTCTCTACTACTCTCTACTACTCACTCTCTACTACACTCTACTACTCACTCTCTACTACTCTCTACTACTCACTCTCTACTACTCTCTCTCTACTACTCTCTACTACTCACTCTCTACTACTCACTCTTTACTACTCTCTACTATTCTCTCTCTCTGCTACTCACTCTCTACTACTCTCTACTACTCTCTCTCTGCCACTCTCTACTACTTACTCTTTACTACTCTTTACTACTCACTCTCTACTGCTCTCTACTACTCACTCTACTACTTACTCTCTACTACTCTCTACTACTCTCTACTACTCACTCTACTATTCACTATACTACTCTCTACTTCTCACTCTCTGCTACTCTCTCTACTGCTCTCTACTACTCTCTACTACTCACTCTCTACTCTCTATTACTCACTCTCTACTCTCTACCTCTCTACCTCTCTCTACTTCTCTCTCTACTAGTCTCTACCTCTCTACCGCTACCTCTCTACACCTCTACCTCTCTCTACACACACACATATACACATATATATATATGCATATATATGCATATGCATTTATATATATGTATGTGTATAAATATATATACATACATATATAAACATATATAATCTGCATATCTATATAAATATAAATGCATGCATACATATACATATATGCATACATATGCATGTTATTTACATGAAAGTTTTAAAAACACTAATAAAAGCAAAGCTAAAAAGCCACCTCATTACAAACAGAATGACTTTAACTTAAACGAGGGCGAGATCTATTGCATTTTAAATGCTTGTGTACTTTGGTTCCATGAAGAAGGCATTGAGATGTGTCACACATTTGCCATAAATTCTGAATGTTAGCACTCTAGTTGCTCATTAGATCACTGTAGTAAAGCTACTGCTCACCAGGGAAGTCTGATGCTGGTATTCAAAGTACATGTTTCAGTCTGCATGTCAGACTTTTTTTTAATGAAATAGAAGAGGATTTGAGAAATCACTCAAAATGTGCCCTAATTTTTCTTTCTGAAGCACTAATCATACTTTCTATGGTAAAATGAACCCCCTCATTTTGTTCCTTTTTAAATTAAATGTTTTCAGACTTACCACTTCATTCCAATCAAGATGGCTTCTGGTGTGCCATAGTTTTGTCATAAGTAAGACTGTTAGCGCTCTAGTTGTTCTTTAGAACACTCTGGGACATTCTGTCATTGGGGTATACCTGGGCTACATCTGGGTGATATTTGGGCTGCATTTGGGCTCTTTTGTCTCTGGTGGCCATTTTGGGAGACTGCATGTCAGAATTTTTTAATGAAATAGAAGAGGATTTTAGAAGTCACTCAAAATGTGCCCTAATTTTTTTTCTGCAGTACTAATCATACTTTCTATGGCAAAATATACCGCCTCATTTTGTTCCTTTTTAAATTAAATGTTTTAAGAGTTACCACTTTATTCCAATCAAGATGGCTTCAGGTGTGCCATACCTTTGTAATAAGTAGGACTGTTAGCGCTCTAGTTGTTATTTAGAACACTCTAGGACATTCTGTCATTGGTCTATACTTGGGCTACATCTGGGTGATATTTGGGCTACATTTGGGCTCTTTTGTCTCTGGTGGCCATCTTTGGAGACTGCATGTCAGAATTTTTTAATGAAATAGAAGAGGATTTGAGAAGTCACTCAAAATGTGCCCTAATTTTTCTTTCTGCAGCACTAATCATACTTTCTATGGCAAAATATACCCCCTCATTTTGTTCCTTTTTAAATTAAATGTTTTAATAGTTACCACTTTATTCCAATCAAGATGGCTTCAGGTGTGCCATACCTTTGTAATAAGTAGGACTGTTAGTGCTCTAGTTGATCTTTAGTACACTCTAGGACATTCTGTCATTGGGCTATACTTGGGCTACATCTGGGTGATATTTGGGCTACATTTGGGCTCTTTTGTCTCTGGTGGCCATCTTGGGAGACTGCATGTCAGATTTTTTTAATGAAATAAAAGAGGATTTGCGAAGTCACTCAAAATGTGCCCTAATTTTTCTTTCTGCAGCACTAATCATACTTTCTATGGCAAAATATACCCCCTCATTTTGTTCCTTTTTAAATTAAATGTTTTAAGAGTTACCTCTTTATTCCAATCAAGATGGCTTCAGGTGTGCCATACCTTTGTAATAAGTAGGACTGTTAGCGCTCCAGTTGTTCTGTAGAACACTCTGGGACATTCTGTCATTGGGCTATACTTGGGCTACATCTGGGTGATATTTGGGCTACATTTGGGCTCTTTTGTCTCTGGTGGCCATCTTGGGAGACTGCATGTCAGAATTATTTAATGAAATAGAAGAGGATTTGAGAAGTCACTCAAAATGTGCCCTAATTTTTCTTTCTGCAGCACTAATCATACTTTCTATGGCAAAATATACCCCCTCATTTTGTTCCTTTTTAAGTTAAATGTTTTAAGAGTTACCACTTTATTCCAATCAAGATGGCTTCAGGTGTGCCATACCTTTGTAATAAGTAGGACTGTTAGCGCTCTAGTTTTTCTTTAGAACACTCTAGGACATTCTGTCATTGGGCTATACTTGGGCTACATCTGGGTGATATTTGGGCTACATTTGGGCTCTTTTGTCTCTGGTGGCCATCTTGGGAGACTGCATGTCAGAATTGTTTAATGAAATAGAAGAGGATTTGAGAAGTCACTCAAAATGTGCCCTAATTTTTCTTTCTGAAGCACTAATCATACTTTCTATGGCAAAATGAACCCCCTCATTTTGTTCCTTTTTAAATTAAACTTTTCAGACTTACCACTTCATTCCAATCAAGATGGCTTCTGGTGTGCCATACTTTTGTCGTAAGTAAGACTGTTAGCGCTCTAGATGTTATTTAGAACACTCTGGGACATTCTGTCATTGGGCTATACTTGGGCTACATCTGGGTGATATTTGGGCTACATTTGGGCTCTTTTGTCTCTGGTGGCATCTTGGGAGACTGCATGTCAGAATTTTTTTATGAAATAGAAGAGGATTTGAGAAGTCACTCAAATGTGCCCTAAGTTTTCTTTCTGCAGCACTAATCATACTTTCTATGGCAAAATATACCCCCTCATTTTGTTCCTTTTTAAATTAAATGTTTTGAAGAGTTACCACTTTATTCCAATCAAGATGGCTTCAGGTGTGCCATACCTTTGTAAAAAGTAGGACTGTTGGCGCTCTAGTTGTTCTTTAGAACACTCTGGGACATTCTGTCATTGGGCTATACTTGGGCTACATCTGGGGCATATTTGGGCTACATTTGGGCTCTTTTGTCTCTGGTGGCCATCTTGGGAGACTGCATGTCAGAATTGTTTTATGAAATAGAAGAGGATGTGAGAAGTCACTCAAAATGTGCCCTAATTTTTCTTTCTGCAGCACTAATCATACTTTCTATGGCAAAATATACCCCCTCATTTTGTTCCTTTTTAAATTAAATGTTTTAAGAGTTACCACTTTATTCCAATCAAGATGGCTTCAGGTGTGCCATACCTTTGTAATAAGTAGGACTGTTAGCGCTCTAGTTGTTCTTTAGAACACTCTAGGAGGCTGCAGTAGAACACAAAGGAATCAACTGACAGTCTCTGTCCTTGTTGGATGTACATGTTTTACTGAGAATGTCAGACTTCATTCTCACATGACTGAGAAAGATAATGTGAATTTACAGAAAATATGCTTTCAGTTTAGCTTATAGACCCCCTTCCAAACCACTGTGGGAAAAGCATGAGATAATAGTTTTCTTTCAAACATGATTCATGATATCCCAGCAGAAGGCTTTTTCACATGGTAAAATCACCTTAGAACACACCACAATTCCTAAAATGAGTATGGTACCATCAACAAATGATTTATAATGTAACTAAAGTCCTAAAACCCTCTATTAACTACAATGCTTTTTAATGAGGTGCTATCATGTATATTGGTCCCAAGATGGCTGCCAACACTTCTTGGATGAAGTGCTGACAGCCAATCAGATCTCACGCGTACCCCACGATTTTTCAATTTTTTGGGGGGCCTGGGGGGTCCTTGTGGGACCCCCTAACCAGGCCTAGGGGGTCAGGGTGTTTCTACCCTGCCCCCTTTTTGAGTTCTACACGTTTGTTTTTATGCTTTCCTGTGCCTCAGTCTACCGAGGTACAAGATGGCTGCCAACAATTTCTGTTTTGGAGTGTTGACAGACATTGGCAGCCAATCAGAATGCAGCTCGTACTCGGGAAGGTACAGAGTACAGTAAGCTTACAGTAAGCTTATATAGATATATATGTGTTTTTGAAGTTAATTTTCGTAAAAACTACTGGAGCAATTTTCACCAAATATAGAAAAGGGACTTCTGCGTACCAGTCCCTACAATTTTGCAAAGTTTGGTGTAATTCCATTCAGCGGTTCGGGCTGTAGCCTTGTCTATTCGTCCTGTGGAAATTAACATGGGGAAAACACGTTTTGGGACCCCCCTTTTTTCTCGGCTCCCGCATGACGAATCCCCCCAAAACTTCCAGGGAAGAAGCGGAGCGGAGCTGGCCTAAATTTTGGAAAATTACACGTAAATTCCTCAACCGGCGCCAAAGTTATTCCCAATAGAATGTTGCAGATTTCCTATGGTAGCTAGGTCCTAACTATATATACCTACTGGCTATCGCCAGTAGGTAATATATATATATATATGGTCTTTAGAGGGAAACACACTATATATACTTACTGCTAGAGGGCGCTAATCAGATTGACAAAGCCTGCTGTGCAGGTGAAACGCGTCTCTCGTGTCTCCGGGTTGAGGGTGACCTGATCCATTAAAGAAGCCATATTCTTACAGCCTCGTGTCCGTGCCTACTTCGTTGGTTGGTTCTGAGGAAGCAGGATTGGTTGTTCATTTAATTCAGCGTTAGCGGTCTCAAACGCTGTTCACGGAACACTGGTCGTTTTGTGGCTCTCCCTATGACCGCATTTTGTTGGAGGAGTACGGAAGTGCTAATGGGCGAGCCCCCAGAGGAGCTGCCAGGAAGAGGAACAGGGATGACAGCGTGGGGAGTCTTCGATCCTGAAGCGGGGCGGTTTTTCAACTGCCAGCACGGGGTCAGCATTTCCCTTGCTAGAAATGCCTTGCCCATAAGACTGGTGCCCTCTGGTGACCGGGCACCGCGGAAGCTGACGCAGATGCGGTGAGGACTGTTGGGCATATTCGAGTCTTTTATTCACCGGTCCCCCTCCACCCTGAGTATGTGCCTGTTTGAATTTATACTCGGCGCTGCTGGTCCATTATTGACACAGAGATTTAGATTCCTAATGAAGGTATTTTATGCTCGTTAGACTTATGCTTTTGCCCTCTGACCCCGGATATCTCTGACTCACTCACTAACATTTTTGCCTGAGACCCGCTTCCGAATGTATTTTGGCCAAGATGCATTATGGGATTGGCAGTCCCGATCAGAAGACAGGCATGCGCTGGGAGGTTTGCATTTCAAGGCAATTAACTATGATGCAGTCCCGGTGGCGCTTTCACCATTGTTCTGTTTCCTGTAGCTTCAAGGCATTTCCAGATATCTTAAGCAAGCAGTCACGAACTTTTATTTGGAGCTGAGGTCGGAGTTCAATTACCGGGGACACATTCATGAAATGAGCAAAAGAAATATTCGAGCCAAAGTAATGCCATGTCTTGCAGCAGCGTCGTTCATTTTTAATTTTTACTACATATTGACTATTGAATATAATGGCATTATATCACAAGTGATTAGCGCTGCAGGTTTCTATAGTTAAATGTTCCCTTAAAGGCCGATGTCATGCAGTTTAATTTTGCATTTGTCTGCACTTATGCTTTGAATGTCGAGGTGAACCACATTATGTGATTTGAGCATTGTGCCCAGCATATACAGTTAGATGTTGTCTTACCTGCCATATTAGCCGCGAAACCAGCACACTGTGTACATTTGCATACATTCATGTATTTAAATTTGAAAGTATTTTTTCAGTATTTACTATGGTCTTTAGAGGAAAACACACTATATATACTTACTGCTAGAGGGCGCTAATCAGATTGACAAAGCCTGCTGTGCAGGTGAAACGCGTCTCTCGTGTCTCCGGGTTGAGGGTGACCTGATCCATTAAAGAAGCCATATTCTTACAGCCTCGTGTCCGTGCCTACTTCGTTGGTTGGTTCTGAGGAAGCAGGATTGGTTGTTCATATATATATATATATATATATATATATATATATATATATAGATATATATTACCTACTGGCAGTCGCCAGTAGGTAGTAATAGTTAGGATTGTTTTCCATAGGGAAATTGCAACATTCTATTCGGAATAACTTTGGCGCCGGTTGAGGAATGTGCCTGAAATTTTCCTCAAATTTGCCTGGCGGGGCTCCGATCCTTCCCTGAAAGTTTGGGGGGGATTCGTCAAGCGGGGGCCGAGATAAAAGGGGGGTCCCAAAACGTGTTTTCCCCATGTTAATTTCCATAGGGCGGTTGGACTCACTTTTAACCCGAACGGCTGAATGGATTTCCACCAAACTTTGCAAAATTGTAGGGACTGGTAGCCCGATGTGCCTTTGCTATGTCTCAAGATATGTGCTCCAGTGGATTTTGAGTAATTTAGGTTCAAAAAAATATATATATCTATAAGCGCTCCCCGGTACGCATACCGGGGAGTGCACCGGGCGCGTAACGCGAGTTCGCGCGCGGAAAGCTGATTGGCTCTCGGGTGTCTGTCAACATTCCAAACAGTCCGGAGCGGTTGGACTCACTTTTAACCCGAACGGCTGAATGGATTTCCACCAAACTTTGCAAAATTGTAGGGACTGGTAGCCCGATGTGCCTTTGCTATGTCTCAAGATATGTGCTCCAGTGGATTTTGAGTAATTTAGGTTCAAAAAAATATATATATCTATAAGCGCTCCCCGGTACGCGTACCGGGGAGTGCACCGGGCGCGTAACGCGAGTTTGCGCGCGGAAAGCTGATTGGCTCTCGGGTGTCTGTCAACATTCCAAACAGTCCGGAGCGGCCGCCATCTTGTGTCTCGGTAGGATCGAGACACAAAAGGTGGCAAAAACAAAGGGGGAAATGACCATAAGGGGGCAGGGTAGACCCCTCCTGACCCCCTAGGTTTGATGTGGGGGCCATAAAAGGGCCCCGCGGGGAAAAAAAAACCTGATTTTCGCGGGGGGAGCACCCGGTACGCGCACCGGGGAGCGTACTTTGGTGAAAAATAGTGAAAAAAGTTAGTGTAAAATAATTATTTTGAGTGATCAGAGGTAGGGTAGCTGAGAAAAGAGCTTTTGGGTTCTGTGGCTGATTTAGGTACCTATAAGTACATCCCACACACATCCACACGCACACACCCCACACACCCACACACACACCTTACACACCCACACCCCCACCCACACCCCCACCCCCACCCACACCCCCACACACCCACACACACACACCTCACCCCCCACACACACACACACCTCACAGACACACTCCACACATCCCCCACACACACCTTCCCCCCCCCCCACACATGGGGAAAACCCAGTGAAACAGTAAAATAATAATTTCAAGTGCCTAGAGGTAGGGTAGCTCTGAATAGAGTTGTTGTGTTGTGTGGGTGATTTAAGTACCAGCATGTAGGTACCAATACAGAGTCTTAAATTCAATGTACACCGTCTCCTCTGTAGATATCTTGCATGTTGTTACATGGAGGCAGGAGATGAAAAAGAGATGTCAAATACACATTGGAGATAATATAGTGGGAGAAAGGAAGTAACTATGAGCAAAATTATTATGTAACACAAAAAAGTTGCACAGTATACTATAAGTCTCACTTTATGTTATATTCATTTTGGTACTATTTCATGAATTACATATAAAAAAGAATAATGTCTAGAACAATTTTTAATTATTAAATACAAATTTATTGCTCTGATTTTTCAAAATTTAATAACACTTCCACATTATATCGTCAGGAATGTCCTCATTTTCAGTCCATGATTCCATTTCTTCCACACAATTAACTAACTCTTCGTCTAGAGACTGATCCATAAAGTCACAGTCTTCCTCAGGATTGTTTTGAAGAACTATTTCGAAAGAAATATTTGCTTCTCCTTCCATTTTCTTGCTGTAAATTGCATTAAAAATAAATATATCAGTAGAGTTAGGGCAGTGTTGGGTTTAAGTTGAGACAGGTACTTCTGAGTTTCTAACAGTGTAGTTATCTTTGGGCAGTGTATTGTATCAAGCAGGAAGTAGCAATATCAAAAAAGTGTATGTGAAGAAGCCTAAGTAATTTCATAATTATACCAGAGAAGCCTAACTCAATCCATAACTATAACAGAGAAGCCTATCTCAATCTATAACTATAACAGAGGGACAGTAAATAACTATCAGAAAACGTTTTTACAAATTAACATAAAGTGCCCCTTACAAATTAACAACTTACCTTATTAAAAGGTGATGAAGATAAATGGAGAAAATTCTTTCAAGATGTACCTCAGGTAGGTGTAGTCAAAATGGCCGTGTTTCCCTCTCATTTTTCATTTATATTCATGTACATAACCAATCAAATGTCAGGAAAAAATAGTAGAAAATGAAAGTAACATTTTAATTCGTTGTAAATCCTAACTCTTCATATGTGTTTTTGTCATGTAATTTACCTCAGGATATTTAGACAGGGCTACAGGGCAAATGGCTCAATGGAATTCCACCAAATTTGGGAAAATGGTAGGGACTGGTATGTGGTATGGCCTATTCTATATTTGGTGAACATCTCTACAGAGGTTTTTATGTAAATTAACGTTTAAAAAATTTTGGGAGCGCTTAGCGGTGCGCGCCCCGGTACGCGTACCGGCAGCGCTACGGGAGTCCTCCATCTTGTGTTTCGGTAGATTTGAGACACAAGATGGAGGACAAACAACGTTGGGAATGGGTAAAACGGGGCACGGTAGACACTCCCTGACCCCTTAGGTTTTCTGAGGGGGGCTTAGGAGGCCCATATAGGCCCAAAAAACCAATTTTTTTTTAATTTTCGCGGGGGAAGCGCCCGATACGCGTACCGGGGAGCGTACTTTGGTGAAAAACAGTGATAAAAGTTAGAGAAAAATAATCATTTTGAGTGATCAGAGGTAGGGTAGCCCTGAAAAGAGCTTTTGGGTTCTGTGGCTGATTTAGGTACCTACAAGTAGGTTCCAATGCATGTCTTATATTCAGGAGGAATATTCTATTCCCCTCATCTGAGAAGTGCACACCATCTCCTCTGTAGATATCTTGCATGTTGTAACGCAAGTTATTGTTGTATATTGAACCCATTCCATAGTCTCTCATGTAAGCCGAAACAGATTTATTCACATGTTTCCGTGCTTTCTCAAATTGTGGACAAAATTGGTTGGACCACTTCCATTTCTGTCTTTGGCATATATTGGAAAATACCAAGGCAGTTTGAGGAAAAAGTGCCATCAATTGTTCAAAGGTGTCCTTTAAAAGCATTTCCAGACCTACCCCAGTCAAAGTGCCTACGTCATTTCCACCACAGTGCAGAATTATGAGGTGAGGGTGTGGCAGATGCAAAAAGGTTTTCACCAATGGTATCAATTGATGACATCTCAATCCCCTCTGGCCAATCCATTTAATGTTCACATTTGGTAAATCAAGGTTGTGAAAATTTCTGGTAGCTGCATACCTTTGAGCCCAGTGGATGTAGCTATGTCAAATAATCCAGACAGAATACATGGTAAGAGGAGGTTCTGGTGCAGTCAGATGAAGTGTGGGAATGAAATGGCAGTTGGAACAGTAGGAGTTTGCAAAAAAAAAACTGTGGAGCAATGATTGGTGGATTCAGATAGTTGAAAACTGAAAGTTAGGGTGCATGGTTCTGTTTTGTGAAAGAAGCAATTTGAATGGTTAAGAAAAAGTCATTTAAAGAAACATTGCACTGGATAAGCTGGGGTATTAAGAGGTCAAACATCCTTGCTAAGTTGAATTGCAAAATTGTAGAATAAACTTTTAAACCTGAGAGCTCAGTGAGGAGGGGGTTGCTATGGTAACAGGTAGAAAGGGCTGAGGGGGGGAAGGGTGTTGATTTGAAAATAGAGAGGGAAGAGTTTTGATTGGTTACCATGAGGAATATGTGTGTAGAATTAGAGGTTCTCCGTGCCATTCATGGTTGCAGTGGCTGGAGTACATACCTTTTGCTCTGCTAAAGAAATATTGGTGTGTGTGTGTCTGACACTGTTCTCAATCTCCTAAAGCATTTGTAAAGGTGAGTAATGATTCATTTAATATAGATAGAGAGTTGTATACTCTATGGAGAAGATTTGGAAGCATATTGTGGTTTTTTAATGTTGCTTTGTGTCATGCTTTTTGATAATGCTTGGTAAAAAGTTTTTACTGCATAGAGGAATTGTATTTTGTAAAATTGTGAAGTTTCAGTAGTGACATGGAATGCTTGTACATAGGACCTGTGCTGTGTTTCTTAAATGTGATGTCAAAAACGATTTTGGGGAAAATGAATGGCTTTTACATTTTTTAGAAGGAATAAATAATGTGTGCATGCTTAAAGAAATACATTTGACTCTTTCACAATGATGTTACCTGTGTTAACTCAGTGTAGGAAGCACATTGAGTTTCTTTGCATAGAGGAATTGTATTTTGTAAAATTGTGAAGTTTCAGTAGTGACATGGAATGCTTGTACATAGGACCTGTGCTGTGTTTCTTAAATGTGATGTCAAAAACGATTTTGGGGAAAATGAATGGCTTTTACATTTTTGAGAAGGAATAAAAAGTGTCTGCATGCTTAAAGAAATACATTTGACCCTTTCACAATGATGTTACCTGTGTTAACTCAGTATAGGAAGCACATTGAGTTTCTTTGCATAGAGGAATTGTATTTTGTAAAATTCTGAAGTTTTAGTAGTGACGTGGAATGCTTGCACATAGGACCTGTGCTGTGTTTTTTAAATGTGATGTCAAAAACGATTTTGGGGAAAATGAATGGCTTTTACATTTTTGAGAAGGAATAAATAGTGTCTGCATGCTTAAAGAAATACATTTGACCCTTTCACAATGATGTTACCTGTGTTAACTCAGAGTAGGAAGCACATTGAGTTTCTTTGCTATTGGTTTGTGTCATGTTTTTTGAGAATGGTTGAATTTCAGTAGTGAAATTGAATGCTTGTACATAGGACATGTGCTGTGTTTCTTAAATGTGATGTGAAAAACGATTTTGGGGGAAATGAATAGCTTTTACATTTTTGAGAAGGCATAAATAATGTCTGCATGATTAAAGAAATACATTTGAACCTTTTACAATGATGTCACCTGTGTTAACTCAGATTAGGGAGCAGATTGAGCTTCTTTGCTATTGGTTTGTGTCATGTTTTTTGATAATGCTTGGTATGAACATTTACAAGATAGGGGATTTGTATTTTGTGAAATTGTGAAGTTTCAGTAGTGACATGGAATGCTTGTACATAGGACCTGTGCTGTGTTTCTTAAATGTGATGTGAAAAACGATTTTGGGGAAAATGAATGGCTTTTACTTTTTTGAGAAGGAATAAATAGTGTCTGCATGCTTAAAGAAATAAATTTGACCCTTTCACAATGATGTCACCTGTGTTACCTCAGATTAGGAAGTAGATTGTGCAAATGAGGTGAGGCATGTCCAGAGGTACAGAGGAGGTGAGGCCTTTGTTCAAGACTGTAGTGGGAGAGAGGTCTTTCCTGGGGAGCATAGGTGGTGAGGCCTGTGTCTAAGAGTGCAGGGGACTAGGCTTCATGAAGCCTATCCCCCACTGCACTCTTAGAAACAGGCCTCACCTCCTCTGCACCCCTGGACAATCCTCACCTCATCTGCAACTGTGAATAGACCTCAACTGATCTGCATCCTTAGACAGGCCTCAGCTTATTTACACTCCTGGACATGCGTGACCTCATCTGCACCCAGTTACCATCAATTATACCCAATACATTGAGGCCTGTCCAGAGTACACAGATGAGGTAAGGCTTGTCCAAGGGTCAGAGGAGGTCAGTCCTCTCCACTGTACTCATGGAGACTGAATGCTTGTTCATAGGACCTGCGCTTTGTGTCTAAAATGTTATTTAAAAAACGATTTTGGTGCAAATCAATGACTTTTAGATTTTTGAGAAGGAATAAATAGTGTCTGCATGATTAAATAAATATATTTCAACCTTTCACAATAATGTCACCTGTGTTACCTCAGATTAGGAAGTAGATTGTGCAGATGAGGTGAGGCATGTCCAGAGGGACAGAGGAGGTGAGGCCTGTGTTCAAGACTGTAGTGGGAGAGAGGCCTTTCCTGGGGAGCATATGTGGTGAGGCCTGTGTCTAAGAGTGCAGTGGAGTAGGCTTCATGAAGCCTATCCCCCACTGCACTCTTAGACACAGGCTTCACCTTCTTTGTACCCCTGGACAGACCTCTCTTCCACTACACTCTTCAATACAGGCCTCACCTCCTCTGCACCCCTAGACAATCCTCACCTCATCTGCAACCCTGAATAGACTTCAACTAATCTGCATCCTTAGACAGGCCTCAGCTTATTTACACCCTTGGACATGCGTCACCTCATCTGCACCCAGTTACCATCAATTATACTCAATACATTGAGGCCTGTCCAGAGGACACAGATGAGGTATGGCTTGTCCAAGGGTCAGAGGAGGTCAGTCCTCTCCACTGTACTCATGGACACCGAATGCTTGTACATAGGACCTGCACTGTGTGTCTAAAATGTTATTTAAAAAACGATTTTGGTGCAAATCAATGACTTTTAGATTTTTGAGAAGGAATAAATAGTGTCTGCATGATTAAATAAATATATTTCAACCTTTCACAATAATGTCACCTGTGTTACCTCAGATTAGGAAGTAGATTGTGCAGGTGATGTTAGGCATGTCCGGAGGGACAGAGGAGGTGAGGTCTGTGTTCAAGAATGTAGTGGGAGAGAGGCCTTTCCTGGGGAGCATAGGTGGTGAGGCCTGTGTCTAAGAGTGCAGTGGAGTAGGCTTCATGAAGCCTATCCCCCACTGCACTCTTAGACACAGGCCTCACCTTCTTTGTACCCCTGGACAGACCTCTCTTCCACTACACTCTTCAATACAGGCCTCACCTCCTCTGCACCCCTAGACAATCCTCACCTCATCTGCAACCCTGAATAGACTTCAACTAATCTGCATCCTTAGACAGGCCTCAGCTTATTTACACCCTTGGACATGCGTCACCTCATCTGCACCCAGTTACCATCAATTATAATCAATACATTGAGGCCTGTCCAGAGGACACAATTGAGGTAAGGCTTGTCCAAGGGTCAGAGGAGGTCAGTCCTCTCCACTGTACTCATGGACACTGAATGCTTGTACATAGGACCTGCACTGTGTGTCTAAAATGTTATTTAAAAAACGATTTTGGGGCAAATCAATGACTTTTAGATTTTTGAGAAGGAATAAATAGTGTCTGCATGATTAAATAAATATATTTCAACTTTTCACAATCATGTCACCTGTGTTATGTCAGATTAGGAAGTAGATTGTGCAGATGAGGTGAGGCATGTCCAGAGGTACAGAGGAGTGTAGGCCTATGTTCAAGACTGTAGTGGGAGAGAGGCCTTTCCTGGGAAGCATAGGTGGTGAAGCCTGTGTGTAAGAGTGCAGTGGACTAGACTTCATGAAGCCTATCCCCCACTGCACTCTTAGACACAGGTCTCACCTTCTTTGTACCCATGGACAGACCTCTCTTCCACTACACTCTTCAATACAGGCCTCACCTCTTCTGCACCCCTGGACAATCCTCACCTGATCTGTAACCCTGAATAGACCGTTTGCTTTTTGTCTTTGCTTTGTTGTTTGGTAATAGTGGTCTATAATGTGCTATTTTTTTCTTTATCACAGATTGAAATCAAGATTTCAAGAGTAAGGAAATATGCCCTCAAGGCAGAGGAGAAGGAAAGATGATACGCGGAAAAAATCAAAAACAGCAACGGAATTACAGCACTCCTCTACAACAAATACTTCAAAAAACAGGAAAAAAACTCCTGGTAAGACAACTAAGTCTTTCTTAAGGAACATATGTAGATCAAAAAAAAAATGTTGGACAGAATGTAGAAAAAGAGAAGGAGAGAGCACATTTGAAAAGGAAGGAGAGGCCCTCAAAAAATGTTACTACTGGAGCAGGAGAGAATAATATGTATAGGAATAGAAGGCAGAATCAGTTTAGAGACATTCGTAAACGAATGTTTACCAATAGGGTGGTTTTAAATTTGTTAAAAAACATTAGGAAAGGTAAACAGAGAGCTGCTTTTTATAAGAAAAAGAAAAGTGTAGAGAAGAGTGTTGATCAGGCTTTTGAAGTTAAGAAAAAAATATTATTTTAATAATCAATAGAATTAGGACACTTAACAAGACAATTGATGTTTTCAAATCAAACAGTAGATGGAAAAGAGTAATTAATCTGACACATTTTTGTAAAGTTTTTTCAGGAGAATGGATGCACAGTTCAAGTTGTGAGCCATTTTGTAATGAGGAGAGTTACTTCCAGGAGAATGATTTAGTGCATGCAGTTGACACCAGTGGTCGAGCATATGAGGTGAAAGACGGTTGTCCGATTGAAAAAGAGAAACTTGTGCCTAGAGAACCAGAAGAGGTGTTAACTGATGAAGTTTTAGGGAGACGTACTAAGGGTCCAGTGTACACTTGGAAGTGTAGTAGTATTTGTAGTGTGCGACAGGAATCAATTGATTTGTATTGTAATTTCTTACGTACATATAATAAGAAAAGTCTAAAACAGAAAATGAAGATGTTGCAAGACTTAGATCCTGGCAGAGTGAGAGAAAACACAGGTTTGCAAGGGCATTCACTGGCTTGTCTTTCTAGAAAAGTCTGTCAGAGTGTTTTTCATCATTTTAGGATGTTAGCAGTGCATCATAACAAAATGAGGAAATGAGTGAGAAGGTTGTATTATGCAAAAAGTCCAGCACTTAACAATTAAACAGTGCTCTTTTGCATGGAACTGAATTAGATGTGAAGAGGATTTGTGAAGAAATTGAGATTTGTTATTTTGGTGAAAAAGAGGACAGTGTAGAAATTGACACAGAAATTCAAGGTAATGTGGAAGACAATGTACAGATTTCAAGTACAGAAAAGTTTGACCAGGAAATTGCCAGGTTTAAGGTGAAATCAAGTGAAAGGCCGAATTTTACTTGTGTGTGTTGTCGACGAACTCATTATAAGCATCAAACTAGATTAGTTGATTTATACGTAAAAAGTGAAAAGATAAATAATTATGAGTGGAAGGATTTTGCAACTTATTTGTGGGTGGAGAATTGTTTTGATTTGAGTTCTTATCAGCGTATTTGTAAATATTGTTATGATAAATTAAATCAAAACAGAATGCCTGCTAGAGCTGTTCATAATAATCTGGAGTTGGTAGACATTCCTCCTGAATTGATGGATTTAAATACATATGAGTCTATTTTGATACAATGTGTCCATCCTTTTCAGGCTATTGTTCGCATGGAGCCTAAGATAGGGAAATTGCCTCCTTCAGATTTACAGAGAGGATTAAAGGGAAGAGTTGTTTATTTGCCTCTAGATTTCAAGAAAAATATTGATACCATTGGTGTAGAGGAAGTGATAGAGGAACCTCTGGTTATTCTAGTTAATGGGGTTCCGACAAAGAGTAAGAAAATCTGGCAAGATTTAGTGGATGTTAGGAAAGTCAAAAAGCAACGTTGTATTTGGTCAAAAACAATGAGTACTACAAACATGTATGTGTTGAAGCAGAGGAAACAGCTGCAGATGAAGACAGTGATTGTTCAGCTGGCCAAATTGAAAAAGTTGATGTGTCTAGAAGTGAAGAAATATATGAACATTATACTGTTCATCCTTTGCATTCCAAAGAAGTGATGGGGAATGCAATTGACTTGTTTCAAATGAAAGCAGCAAAAGGAAGTCCCATTAGTGTATGGGAAGAAAGTTTGGAAGCTCGTTGTTTTCCACTATTATTTCCAACAGGTCGAGGTGGACGATATGACGATCGACCACTTCAAATTCCTGCATCTGAATATCGAAATGTAAGATTATATGCTGAAGATCCAAGGTTTCGTCAATGCATTCCCTATTTGTTTCATCTACTGTATGAAAGTGACTTGTCTGGGCTTTCTTATGCAGTAAACCATATACTGAAAAGTGGAGCACATCTGCAAAATGTTTCGGCGAGGGACTTTATGGAGAAAGTGAATCTGCAAGA
The DNA here is from genome assembly GCF_964261635.1 of Lissotriton helveticus. Classification (NCBI taxonomy): domain Eukaryota; kingdom Metazoa; phylum Chordata; class Amphibia; order Caudata; family Salamandridae; genus Lissotriton; species Lissotriton helveticus. The sequence continues at coordinate 419,179,347 of NC_136057.1, forward strand.
TAATATTTTGGAATCTCATCTAATCAATCTCATGGCATGTCAGCGTGGTACAAATGAGTATTGGTACCGTCGTCATGGGGAATTGAAATGTATGCTAAGAAACTTAGGAACTCCTACATGGTTCCTCACTCTTAGCTGTGCCGAGTATGCATGGGACGACGTATTCAATTTCTACGAGAGGCAAATGCAAATATACAAAATATAGAATTCAAAACTGCTGGAGAACTGTGTTCTTTGGATCCAGTGAATGTTTGCAGATATTTCAATCATAGATTTGAAGCTATGATGTCTTTTATTACCAACAAAAAAAATCCTCCCCTTGGAGAGGTTTTGGATTTCTTCTGGAGAAAGGAGTATCAAGCGAGAGGTGCTCCTCACATACATATGTTGTTGTGGATTAAAGATGCACCCAAATTTGGAACAGATTTGGATGAGACAGTGATGAGGTTCATTGAAGAGTATTCAACATGTGCTGTTCCGAAGAAAACAGTTAAGGCAACAAGTTTTACGCTTTCAATCCCATCGTTGTGGAAAGTACTGTCGTCGAAAATTCAGAAACAAGGACAAGCTCTACACAAAATGTTGTTTCGGATTTCCACGACCAGTGATTTCTAAAGGAAGAGTAAATAATTTGATGTCTTCTCTGTGACATACTGTGACGAGGAAATCACCAAAAAATACATACAATTTAAAAAGAAACGAAGAGTCCAAGTACATCAACGACTACAACCCAGTGATTTTGTCCATGTGGAATGCTAACATGGATATTCAGTTCGTTGCTGACAACTCTATTGCTGTGGCTCGATATGTGACGTCTTATATCACAAAAAACGAAAAGACAGAACGGAAGGAAATGTGGGAGGATATTTCACATGAAAAGTGTCTAAGCAAGAAATTATACAGTTACAGTCTGAAGATGTTGTCACATCGAGAAATTGGAGCATATGAATGTTCTGATCGATTGTCATCAGCAAGTCTATATGCCAAATCTAGAACCATCATTTGGGTGAGTCTAGGTCTTGCTGCAACACGAAACCGAGTTTTGAAATCTGTACAAGAAATAGAGTATTTGGCAGAGAAAGAACCAGAAAGTACAGATATTTTGAAGACAAACATGTTGGATACATACTATCCAAATAGAAGTCCTTACCTTGAGAACGCTTTTCTCTATGAATATCTGCAAAGATATATTTATAAGAGGAACATCAGAGAAGATATCAATAATGGAATATATGCTGTCATTGGGTGTGAAGGGTGTCTAGTGAAGCAGAGAAAAGGCTATTTGATTAATCATCGAAAAATTAGTTGCGAAAATCCAGAGAAAAGGGAATTTTACTATTTAGCTCTTTTGCAACTCTTTAAGCCATGGCGTACAGAAGAGGAACTACTTGGAGATTTTCTCTGTTACGAAGATTCTTTTAATGCAACCAAGGATACCATAGAATGTCCTATTTTTCCAAATTATCTGCAAATGTTGAACGAAGAAATAGAGCAAGAAGCCACAATTGCTGTAGAGATTGCTAGAGACAGTTCTCAAGACAGTCAGAGTTCTGCTTCATTGAGTCAGGATCCACTTGGAGGACCAATTATTCAAAATGAAGCTGCCACTGCCATGGATGAGGTGGAAAGAGCTATGGAACAAGCTCAAGATGATGTAGTTAACTTAGAAGATTTAGTGCAACAACTAAACCTTGAGCAGAAACAGATATATGACGAAGTCACAGAACAGATTGAACATGGATTCAGTCATGAGAAAAAAGAGTGCTCATGTACATCATTTAAGCCTATCCGACTGTACGTGAGTGGAGAAGCGGGAACTGGAAAAAGTTTTCTGATTAAAGCAATTGCAACTTATCTGCAGAAATGGACTGAATCACCGCTGTCTTGTGTTGTTACCGCTCCAACTGGGCTGGCAGCTCATAACATTAAAGGGATTACTTTACATCGTTTACTGATGCTACCAGTCGAGCATGATAACAAATTGCAGTACCACAAGCTATCTGGAGATGCGTGTTCCGAAGTTTCCAGAGTCCTGAAGAAAATGAAACTTCTTATCATTAATGAAGTAAGCATGGTCTCAAATCTAATGCTTGCTTTTGTGCATTTGAGAAGGCAAGAAATTCTTAGAACAGAGTATTATGTGTTATTTGGAGGGAAACACATTATTGTTTTTGGAGATCTACTGCAGTTGACTCCAGTGAAAGGACAACCAGTGTTTAAAATGGTCACGCATGAAGATACCAGGAAGTGCCTAGGAAGCATTGGAAACGTTAATATATGGTTAAATTTCAAATATGCAGAACTACTCCAAAATATGCGACAGGCAAAGGATGAAGATTATAAAAATATTCTACAAGATGTAAGAATCGGAAAAGTAAGTCAGCATGGGAAAGAAGCTTTACATGCACGATTAATTTCAAATTTGTACCCAAATGAAAACATTCTTCCAGAGAATATTTTTAAGAAAATTAACGAGAAGAAATCTGGGATATGTTTGATGCCAACTCTGAAAGAATGTTTCATCTTCAACAACAAAATGTTAAAGTTAGAAAATGAAGAGATTGTGAAACTGGAAGCTATAGATAAAATAGAGCATATGGGAGCAACAATTATTTTGTCAGAAAATTTGAAATCAAAATTGGATTCATTAGAGAAGACTATATCCAAAACTGCTGGTTTTGAAAAGACTCTGAATGTGTGTTTAAATTGTCTTATCATTTTGAGAAGGAATTTAAATGTTGAAAGAGGTCTGGTAAATGGAGCAATGGGTCATGTTGTTGATTTTGTAAATTACAAAAATAGAGATGGAATTGAAATTTTAAAAATTAAATTTGATGGCATTGACGAAATAGAACAAATTTGTCGTTGTTCAGCTAGATTTTTGCTTTTGAAAGACTTATATGTTCGCCGAAAACAGTTTCCTGTTTGTTTGGCATATGCGGTGACAATTCATAAATCTCAAGGTTTAAGTGTAGATAGTGCTTTGGTGAACATTGGAAGTTCTGTGTTTAAAGAGGGTATGGCATATGTGGCATTATCACGAGTCAGAACTTTATCAGGATTGTACTTGATTGAGTGTGATGAAACAAAGATTTGTGCAGATCTAGATTGTGTTAAAGAATACAATACGTTAAGAAGAGAGTATGCTCCACATTTGCCTCAATATCCTCTGTTTGAAAAACGTGTGGTAGGCCGAAAAAGAAGAAATGAGAATAATTGCAGTGAGGTAGTAGCAAAAAGACAAAAAGTAGATGAAACTGTAATTGTAAGCAGAAGGAAAAAGGATTCTGTTGAAGATGTTGTTGGATTTCAATTTGAAAGCAGTTCTGGTGTCAACTGCTATGCTAATGTAGTGGTTAATGTTATTTTTTTTCTTCAAAATTTACAAGAACAGATTGTTGAAAATCGGGATGAAACACTGCTGTTTATTGAATTCTGTGTTTGAGAAATGTAGCAGTGATAGAGCAAAAATAGAAAGTGTTTCAGAAATTCGAAATCTTCTAGACATATGTTCTGGTCAAAATCAATTTTCACAGAATATTCAGCAGGATTGTCAGGAATTTTTAATGTATATGTTTGATGTATTGGAAGATGAAGGTGTAGATATAAAAAATCTTTTTAGCCTTTCTTATCAATGGCTGCATGACTGTGACAACTGTAGTTTATCAAGTAGTACTACAATAGACACTGAAAGATTTATATATTTGACTTTACCAGACTGCAAATCATTGTCTTTTAATAACCTAGTTAAAGCAGCTGATCACAATATGGTGTGTAGCCAATGTAAGTCTGCAATGCTCTCCACATTATTTATACAAAATTATGGTCAGTATGTCATTTTAATGTTCTAACGATGTAGACCTGATGGAAGTAAATTGACAACTTCTATTAAAAATTTTGTGGCTTCTCAGTTATCAATATCAGGAAGAACTTTTGCAACTGTAGCTATTATTTATCATGATCAAGATAATATAAAAAATTGAGTTGTCATATAGGTACTGTAAGTGGATCTCATAGTAAGTGATATCAGTATCATACAAAATGATGAACATGAGTGAGTCAGAGATGGTATTATGAATATTTAAATATTGTGAAAATGTTGTATGAGCGTTTCTTTCAGAACGTCGGAAAAACGGTAATTTCAGAGTTTCTTTTAATTAATTTGAAAATATACTCATACATCTGACACTATTTGGCCTTAAGGAAAAGTGAAGGAATGAGCAAAGAGTCATGACTGAAAAAAAGGGGTATATGAAAATAATGAAAATATTTCAGATGTTCTTGGAGCTTTTCTTCTAGAAAGTCGATGAAATGGATTTTTTAGTGAACAGCAGAGTACTTTCCAACGAAAAGGACCTTCCTGATATACTATTTGGCCTAAAGGAAAAGTAAGTGAATCAAAGATTAGTGTACATTTGTGATTTTTAAGTTTCTAAGGGTTTTTTTAAAACACAATCTTTTAGATTGTGGTTTTTTTTCCCGCTGTCATATGATGAGTAGTTTGAACTCACTGTTTTAAGTGAAATTCAATATATTCTGAGAACAGCAAAAATAAACTATGTAACATGTTGTACAAGTTATTCTATAGTTTGTATTGTGTAATTTAAATTGTATTCCCATTGTCTCACGCTCACTTTCCTTTTTCCACCCTCTTTCAGCTCTTTTTACTCACTTATAATGTCTTTCTCTCACTCTCTTTCACCCCCGTTCCTTTACTCCACTTCTTTCACAACCCCTCATTCTCATTTCAACTGTCTGCATCCCCTCTCTCCCTTGCATAACTTTTCAGCTTTCAGTCTCTCTGCTTTACTTCCCTTTTCCGACTTTTCCTCCTTTGCTCTTTTAGTAATTCCTGTTTACTCACTCAGCAGTATTGTCGCACTCTATCACTATACCTCACCCACTCTCCCTCGCTTATCTTTGTTTGCTCCTTTCTTTTGACCTCTTCTCTCTATTTTCCGTTCACTACCTCTATGTCCTCAGTGCCTCACTCTCCTTGTGTTATGTTCACTTGTGTTTATCTACCTTCTATCATTTCTCTTACAACAACTTCACTGCTGCTCTCTCATCATTCTTCATCCCATTTCTTTTACTGTGGTTCCATTACTACCCCTCATTTCCTATCTTTCAGTGTCCTTCTCTTTACTTTCATAACCGAATCACTTTCTGTCAGTACCACTGTTTTAGTCCTCTTCTCCTCTCTTTCCTTTTTTTGCTCCCTTACTCATTTCCTTTCCTCACTCATTGTACTCCACTTCACTCAGTCCTTCTCTTTGTCTCTCTGTCTACTAACTTCCTCACTCCTTTTCCCTCAATCCTTCTAAATTATCACATAAGGCGGGGAAAACATGGCGGCCGCTAGATAGAGCGGCGCGCTCGTCCCTGACGAAGCTCCTGCTAACATGCCCCAGAGCAGTTTTTGTCGGTAGTTTCGGCTTTTTGCGGTGGTGATATCGAGACGAGTAAGCTGGTTCACGAGCTCGGAAGGAAGGCTAGCAGTTAGCAGCGTGGTGCGGTGTAGACAGCCTCTGAGAGGTGGCGGGGGCGGCGCGTGTAAGCAGGCTCGGGCTCGGGCTCGGGCTCGGCTTGGGCTTCGGTGGAGGAGGAGGAGAGGAGAGTGCGGCAAGCAGCGGGCGGAGCCCTGTTAGTCCGCGGTGAGTCACGGCAGCCGAGCTGAGCCTCTTTGAGAGACGGCGTCTACTGTGATTTCAGCAGCTTTCAGGCAAAACGCCCGAGAAGAGTCAGCGGTGCGGAGGCAGCTGAGCCGCCCTGAGATGAGAGGGGTGTACTGCGGGGGGCCGTGCGGTGGGATAACAAGTTAGCCGAGCGTGTGAACTCAGGCTCAGGAAGAGAGAGGAGGTGAGAGCAAGTGGTTGGTGGGCTCTACATACGAACGGTGGCAGTTGTTGAGCTGTCCCGAGGAAATCAATTAAATAAATACAACTTCCGTAGATTACAGACAGAAAATAAGAAAATAAGAAGACGTCGGTACCCTCAAACATCCACTAATGCTGATTGGGATTGGGATTGGGGATCCCAGTCTAAGGAAGAAGTCTGGAAAAGATTGGGAATTTACCAGCGCAAAGACAGCCTGGGCTCTTCAGAGGTAACAGTGCTGCACGAGTATAAGGTGGACAGAGCTGCCAATGTGTCGGGAGCAGGTTCTTCTCCCCGCACCTCACCACTGGGGCGACGCAGCAGTGGAGCTTCGAAGAAGCAGAAAAGCTACAGCATACAGCGTCTCTGCGAAAGGACTGGCAACAACTATTCAGTGCGGTAAGGGGGACCAGCAGAGGGGGAGGGTATCAAGTTCTTTAGGAGGGCAGGTGCAGACTGCTGATAACCAGGATCATAACCAGGACTTCATAGGTATACAGGGCTGTCACCCTTCACAAAATCTAGACCCTGCACCCAGAATCTTTAGGTTTAACGCACAACTACAAACTACTTGTCATACATCGAGTGAGGCTTTACACTCATCTATTGCCAGAACCCTGGGGAAGCGGAAGGCTAAGGGAAAAGGAAAGGGCAGCAATAAGGACAAAGAATCAGCCGCCCCTACAGGCCCCAATGACACAGGTCAAATACAAGTAGCACTAAGAAGTCCAGAAGAGCAATATTTCACAGAGTCTGAGACAGAATTTGATGATCAGGCAGTAGTGGAATCATTACAACCCCCAGTCTTAAGGGTATCAAAAAGGGGTAAGGAACGTCAGCAACGATACACCGCACTGAAGGACCTAACGCATAAGGCTAATCCGAGCAAGGGGGGTACTAAAACAAAAGCTAGCACAACTTCCCGAGTTACACCCTCGTTGAAGTCATATTTTAAGGTCCTCCCCCAGGTCCTAAATATAAACCAAGACCCCCAAAAATCTTTTTGTACTCAAACTGCACCCGTATCAGTGGAAGAGACTGGTGTTATAAACACTTCTACATCTCCCTTATCCGTAGTTAGTTATCTTGGTAATCCGGAAGATAAGGTGGGAGAAGTAGTAGGGGCAGGAGGCTCACTCAGCGGTATAGGGATGGGGGACCCAGTTGAAAAAATCGATAATGTAACCTCCCAATCAGATCAGCAAGCCTTGGCCACAGGAACTGCAAGTGAGATAAAGGACTCGAGCCAAGACATAGGGGGCTGTAAAGACAACAGTAGTGATGACACCATCCAAGCCATACTCCTCTGTATGAGGGAAGAGATCAGAAATGGGTTTGAGGAGTCAAAGAGATGTTTTGAGGAGTCTAGGCACACTCAATCAGAGATCCGCACAATGTGCGAAAACCTAGAATCTAAGGTAGATGGTCTCTCATTAAGAACTGGAGGCCTAGAGAATTGTGTTGAAGAGCTCAAGGCTAAATTGGAATATGCTGAGGTGAAGATCCAGACACTACGACGAGAAGGAGATTCAGTCAAAGACAGAGTTGAGTCTCTCGAAATTTTTTCCAGAAGGAATAATTTGTGACTTCTAAAAATACCAGAGGGAAAAGAAGGAGGAGGTGGAGATTTAAAAAAGTTTGTTGCAACCTTACTAAAAGAATCTCTAAATTTGGATGAAACTCTGCCCCAAATAGAAACAGATATTCAGAGGATACACCGGGATCCCTTCCGCCTTAAACAGGGCAGGGATAAACCAAGGAAGATCCTGGTGAACTTCTTAACATATTCCCTGAAGGAGAAGATCTTGACCGCAGCTCTGAAAGTCAAGACTTTAAAAGCCTCTGATTTCTCTTTTGAAGTGAGATCTGACCTCTCTAGAACAACGTTGGACAGGCAGTGGGAATTAGGCCAAAGAATGGAGCAATTTAGAAGCCTAGGAGCCACCGTGCAGATGAGATTTCCTGCCTTTCTAAAGATAATGTATAATAATAAAATGTATAGTGTCAGGTCCCCTTTGGAAGCAGATGAGCTACTTGCCACCATTAGTGTACACGTAAACCCTCCGGACCGTGGGTGAACCCTTTGTAAATTTTTGTAAATGAGTTAAAAGAGGGGAGAGAAAAAAAAAAAAAAAGGAATAAGGTGGGGAAATAAATAAAATAAATAAAGAAAAAAAGGAAAAGTAAAAGGAAAGAGAAAGGGGGGAGGGGAAAAAAAGGGGTAAGGGAAAAAAAAAAATAGAACATAAAAAATACAAAAAAAAAATATATATATATATAAATAAAACGGGAAAGGGAAAAAAAAACAGAGAAAGGGAAAAAGGGAAAAAAAAAAATATATATATATACACGACATTATTAACATTTGGATGAGGTCACACAATTTTGTTATCAAAACAATATCGGGTGATACACTATAAAAAATCACCAATTGAAATTCTATCATAGATTTCCACCCCAGTATACTAACGTCAAAATTTTCTGAGCAATTAGGCTGTAATGAAGCCTATATCGTCTATTCCCAAACTATTCCCCAAACTTATCCTTATCTATTAGAATATTATCAATGGAAATAATACTCTATAGAATAGCTGCTAGATAAGAGACATATAACTTTGCTTTGTGATTAACCACTGCTTATATTTTAAGCATATAGACCGGTAAAACGATTGATAATATAGATACTAGGGTATGGAGCGGGAACATGTCAGAGACGACAAGCTGGCAATCCATCATGCCAGAGTAAGTCGGGGGCGGTTTTCTAGGGGAGGGAGGGAGGGAGAGGGAAAGGCAAAATATAAAAGTCCTCAGAAACCGAATTTTATAATAACGAATAATATAGATCCAATTGTGTCTCCAAGAGACTACTTAACTAAAACAGAAGGAGATATAGCTAAAGATAAGTCACTTACAAAAACATTTAACAGAGTTGAGAGATCAGAAACAGTGCTAAAGAGTCTTAAAACTAATGTCAGACATTAAATTCCTATCCTGGAACGTAAATGGTCTGCGCGTCAGGGCTAGAAGAAATAGAATCTTACAATACCTACGAGACTCACCTGCGCAGATCATCGCGATCCAGGAAACACATCTGAATAGACAGGAGATCACGGACATACTTAAAAAACATAAATGGGTCGATAAATTTATAACTACAGACCACAATGCTAATATCCGTGGTAATGCTATCATCTTTAAAAAATCAGCAAAGGCCCAGATATTGAGTTGGAAAACTGACGCCAGCAGTAGATGGTTGTTAGTCAACGCTCAATTAAACTCAAAGGTTGTCACCATCATTAGCTATTATGGACCTAACCAGGATGACTCTTCCTATTTAAATATTTTGCAAAATCAGCTGATTTCTTGCTCTGACCCTATTATATGGGTCGGAGATTTTAACCTTGTCCTAGATCCAAAACTAGACCAATCTACAAACTCCAGGGCCATAGTACATAGCAATATGAGGGATACACTGCTTAGAAGTATGTCGAATCTTGGTCTAATTGACCTATGGAGACAAAGAGCTGGGAACGCTATGGGTGTCTCATACCACAATTATAAATACGGTCATAAATCACGTATAGACTACGCTTTATTCAGTTTTTCAATCAAGGAGCAGGTTAAATCTATAACATATCTCCCTCTACACCTGTCAGACCACTCTGCAATCTCTTTCTCGATAAAATTGGAGCAGAAACCTACTCACCCATCCTGGTCTTTCGACCGAACAATTCTATTGGAGGATGAAGAGAAAGACTATCTGACGCAGGAAACTGTCTCCTTTTTAGAACAAAACATAGGCTCTGCCTCTCTAGTCATCGTATGGGAGGCTTGGAAGGCCTTCATTAGGGGGTGTATTACAGGTAGAGCCTCATTTAGGAGAAAGAAATATGAAGAGGCAATTCGACATATAGAGCTAGAATTGACCCAGCTAGAATCGTCAGACCAGCTCCCCTCTGACAACCAAGAGGAGAAAAAAGATCTAAAGGACAAGCTAGACACATTATTACAGGAGAGGATAAGTAAAAGGTGGCAGGCAAGTAAACTTGCACATTTTGAATATGGGGAATCTGCTGGAAAACTGCTGGCTTGGAAAATTAAAGCTGATCAATCCAGAAACTTTATTAAGGAAATAAGGGTAACTGGGGAAGTCAATATTAGGTCAACAGACACAGCTATTGGGGAAGCCTTTAATGAGTTCTTCCAGAATATCTGCACCGAGCAACTTAATGTAAATCTAAATGAAAGGAATGAATGGTTGAACAATATAACCCTTCGAGAGCTGGAAAGTCACCAAACTGAAAATATAGATAAAGCTATAACAGAGCTGGAAGTTTCCAACACCATTAAACAACTAGCACAGGGTAAAGCCGCGGGACCAGATGGTCTCCCTGGAGAAATATACAGGGTACTTAACTCTATCCTTACCCCATTCCTTACAAACCTTTTTAATAACATAATGATTAGAGGGGAGACACCACCTAGCTCTTGGGGCGAAGCCAATATAGCTTTAATATTAAAAACAGGCAAGGACCCAGCTGAGTGTGGATCATATCGCCCCATCTCGCTTCTCAACAATGACTATAAAATCTTTACTTCAATCCTGGCTGCGAGATTGGGAAGCGAGATTGGGTCGATTATTCACCCTGACCAAAAGGGGTTTATTAGAGACCGGCAACTGACTGACCTAATGTATGATTTGGTGGGAGCTGCGGATATTGCCTCAACCTTCGGCTTACCCTTGGCCATCATGACCCTTGACGCAACAAAAGCGTTCGATAGAGTAAATTGGGAATACTTAAATTTAATAATGGGAAAATATCATCTAGGCCCCAAATTTTGTCGAGCCATAGGCTTACTATATAACAACGCTAGAGCATCCCTATTAATAAATGGTACGCGAACATCTCCTTTTAAAATTAGTCGAGGAACAAGACAGGGTTGTCCCTTATCCCCCCTTCTCTTTAATTTATACGTAGAACCTTTTGCACAATCTATAAGGGAAGATACTAATATTCCACATTTTAATTTTTCGGGATGGGAAAAGAAGATTGGCCTTTATGCGATGATATAATTATATACACAACGGATCCTGCATTGGCATTCCCAATTATTATAAAAAAAGCGGAGGATTTCGGAAAATTTACAGGATATGAAATCAACGCAGGAAAAACCGAAATCATGGTGTGGAACATTCAAAATCTCCAGCTCCCGGTAAAATCTTCATTGAGGTACCTGGGAATTACTATTACCAAAGATCTAACAAACCTGGCTCAAAACAACTTAGCCCGTATCTCCCGAGAATCTCAAATCTTGATGAAAGCTTGGTCCTTTCTCCCGCTCACCACCTACGGGAGAACCAGTTTCATAAAAATGAGTACCCTCCCGAAATTTACTTTTATTTTTTATTCCATTCCGTTAATCTTCTACACCAAACAGCTTGCAAAATGTCAGCAAAATGTTAATTCATTTGTTTGGGGGCATAAATCCAGCAGAATAGCCTGGAAAAAATTGAGAAGGAGAAGAGAAAAAGGGGGGCTTGCATTGCCAGATTTGGAATACTATGCCTGGGCATTTCACCTGATGCATTCCCGGATGTTACTTAAGATCCCCTGGGAAAATGCAAATGGGCTTATGTATACGGCAATGCTAATGGGTTCGGGCCTTCCAGTGAACGGATTCCTCTTTAAGTTCGGTCATCAAAAGTTCTTTAAAAAAATCAGATTAAAGACACTATTTAGTATTCTAAAAGAATGGTCCCAAATAAAGCTTAAAACTGGCATAGGATACCTATCCAAACATGCCCCGATTTGGGACCTACCGGGATTAACACTACAAGAAACCAATACAGTTAAAAGAGTCTTGCTACACGCAGGTATTACACAGTGGGGTGATCTCCTGGTGGAAAGATCAATTATGGATTGGGATATTTTTAACTCCGAGGTAACATCATCACTCTCTTGGTTAGTATACTTGCAACTAAGCAGCTGGCTCCGGATTCAAACTAAGAAGAAAGCAATGATGGGAGAAGAGAGTGCGTTAGAAAATCTCTTAGTTGGAAGACCCCCCGGGAAAAAGGAAGTAGCACTTTTCTATTGGCATATCATAGGGGATGGAGAGAGAGATCCTAATCTCCCGGAAAAACTCTGGGGTGTGGAGGGAGAACCACATATGGAGGACATATGGGAGGAATCTTTCGCCCTCCTCTATAAAATTATCAAGCCAGCATGGTTGAGGCGCAACCACTTTTTTACACTTCACAGAGCGTATTATTCTCCTAAACGTCTGTTGAAATTTCAACCCGGGAAGTGTTGTGGCAAATGTTCTCTTCCAGCTGCCTCAGATCTCCACATGTTTTGTGAATGCCCGAACATTGCTACCTTTTGGAACGAAGTCAGAACAACACTTGAATCCATTCTTGGTTTACCTATCCAGTGTTCGTGGCTTTTAATTATTTTTGGAATAAATGACAATATTAAGGGACCAGAGAGAGAATTTCTGTTTTATGCCATCTTACTGGCAAGAAGAGAAATCTGTAAAAACTGGGTAAACACAAACTCCCCAACACATGCAGAATGGTTGTCCTCACTATATGCAACGTCTAAGCAGGATCTATCAAGAACATGTAGCCCTCGATCTTTGAGATTTTGGGACCTTTTGATCAATTGGAGAAGGGACAGTTAGCCAACCCGGGGTTTTTTTTGGGGGTTTTTTTTTCCCCGGGTCCGATGATTAGGCCTAAGATCTCTCTGTCCAAAGGGTGCCACCGAAACAGATATTGGACACTGGCCGAACCGGTCTGAAGAGAGAATGCTCGTCCAATCTCTGCTGGCGACGCTGGGACCGACTCTCTGAGCACTTGGAGCTTAGTATTGGGCCCCTTGGTGTAATAAAGGGGTCTCTCCTCGAGTCTGCGCAGATGGGAGCGCAGTTGGATCGATTTAATGGCTAATGAGGACATAAAAAAAAAAAAAAGAAAATCCTTCTAAATTATCCTCTCTCCCTTCATCCCTTCACTCTATGACTCTCCTTCACTTACTCTCAGTTATCTTCCATTTCTCATTCTTCTATATGCATCCTTAATTAGACTCCTTTCCCTCTCAGTCATTATCTTTTTACTTACTCCTGTTTCCTGATTTAGTTTTGCTAACTTACATTCTTTTAGTATCTTTCTTACCTTCAGTTCATTTCTCTCTTATTCTCTTCCTCTCTGTCAATGAATCTATATGCCTTACTCTTAGTAATTTGCTCTCCTGCTATTTCTTTTTCCCTCTTTTTTTCCTTCTACCTTACTTTATTTCCCTTTCTGTGTCCTTCACTCTTACTTTATTTCTAAATACACTGTTATGATTTTTAACCTCTTCATTTCTATCTTTTATTTTAAAATACATATTTTACTAATTATAACTTATTTTTTCTTCTCTCTTTCACAGATACAAAGTGTAGTAAAAAAATGTAATTAAAGTTACATTTATTATATGGTAAGTGTGATTAAAAAAATGTAGTTTGTCATCACCCTTTGCTTTAACCTCACTACTATTTTCTCAACCTACCTCACTCCTGTTTCTTTACTCTACTTCCCTCACTTATTCTTATTCTCCATGTTTACTCCCCTTTCCCTAACTCCCCTCCCACATTCAACTTATTTCAGTCCCCATTCTTTACTTCCCTTACCCTCTATTCCCTTCCTTTACTCCCTCACTCATTCTCTTTCCCTTAATCATTTACTTCATTCCTACACACACACCTCACCCCCCCAACACACACACACACCTCTGACATACAACCCACACACACACCACATACACACCTCACACACACACACACACACACACACACACACACACACTCCTCACACACACACACCCACACATCCCACACACACACCGCACACACATACCCCCACACCCACACCCCCCCACACATCCATCTACACCCAAACACCCCACACACCCACACCCACACCCCCACCTTACACACCCACACCCCCACCTACACCCACTGACTCCCTATAAGTCACCCACACTGCCTTACTTACCTTTCTTTGCTGTTTCACTCAGACTCTTTCAGTCACTGTTTCCTTTACTCTCTCTGTCCTTTCTCTCTGTCACTCCCCATGTCTTACCCTAATTCAGTTTTATCCACCCTCTTTCACCCCTCTTTACTTACACTCACTGCTCTTTTATCACCCTCCCTCACCGTTGTTCATTTATTCCGGTTCCGTCACTACCCCTCATTCCCCATTCTTTACTGTCCTTCCTTTTACTTTCAACACCCACTCACATTCTCCCAGTACCTCTACTTTAGTCTTCTTCCTCTCTCTTCCCTTCTTTCGCTCCCTTATTCATTTTCCTTTTCTCACTTACATCCTATTACACCTTCTCTGTTTTTTACTATGTAATAAACAATCCCTCTGTGTTGCTCCCTCTAGCTCTCTTTCTCTTAACATTACTCTCTCTGTGTTCTTTCCTCATGCTCACTCCTTCATTAATTTTTTTTCCTTTTTTTTTTGGTGCGCGCCTCGGTGCGCGCCCCGGTGCACGTACCGGTACGCGTACCCTGCAGAAAAAAGATTGACAGAGATTCTTTAAAAATATAGGTTTATTTTTATAAATTAAAGGTAGTTCTAAAAAGAACTGTTTTTTTAATTATTTTTGTTGTTTTATATTTTTTTATTGTTTTTTGAACATTTTTTACTTTTTTGGGCTTTTCTGAACAGTTTTATATTTTTTTGTATTTTTTATGGGAAGAAACAAAAAAGAGGGAATTGTAAATGGCTCAACTGGAGCAAAAAAAAATCAGGAAAAAATTAGGGTTTTTTCGGGCACTTATGGTTATCACCAGCACAGATGATGAGTTTTATACTTTGCTCACCATAGCAAAGTGTCTTTCCACAAAATTTGCACACGATTTTAAAATTGGCAAACTTGGGTTGAATGGTAGGCATCGTCTCTCTTGCCTCTGAACCCGATGGAGTGGGTTCTTTGGATGTTGAGGGTCTGGATGTTGATGGGGGTAGGTTACTGCAGAGGTCCCTTACCTCTGCAGCAGAATAGTTGTTTGGGTGCAAACGCATCATGTGCCGAATCATAGTATGATTCCCAAAGGAATACTTTTTGTTAGGGTTCCCCCTGGACAGCACAGCACCACAAATCAGACAAGTCACCTTCGCAGCATTGACTTTTTTCAAACCCCTTGGGATTTTGTAAAACTCCCATATGAATTGCTCTTTTGGTTTGTAGGGGGGATTATTTTCAGGCAAGAACTGCCTTGTCTGTTCCTCCTCTTCATCATCCTCCTCCTCTTCTTCTTGACCACCAATGTGATCTTCTGGTGGTCTTTTTGATGGTGGTGGTGGTGGTGGTGGGGCAGATGCTCCAGCTGCTGATATGACTGTAGCCATCTCTGTAAGGAAAAAGCAGGTCTTCCTCACTCAAATAACAAAGTGAGAATGAGGAAAAAAGGTGGGGGCTTTCATCATTTGGAAAACAAAAGTGTTCTGAACCAATGAAAAGTGTTATTTTCAGGTCACATGACCCGAAGCGCTTACGCTACGCGCCCCGGGGCGTGCCCGTCGTCGCGCCCCGGGGCGCGTCTTGCGGCGCTTATGTTGCACGATCGTATGCGCTCAGGTGCTTCCAGGTGCGCTTACGCCGTGCGTCATATGACGCATCACGCGGCTACACGTTACGTCACGATGTTGTTTTCGTTCGCGGCAATAGCGCTAACGGGACGCTCCCCGGTATGCGACCTGGGGCGCGCCGTAACACTGCGCTCACCGGTGAGCGCATCGGTACGCGCCCCGGGAGCGCTCCGGAGCAACAAAAAAAAATAATTTTTTTTTAAAAAGAATAGTATTACATAATTGTAAAATATAAAATTAATTGTAAAAAATATTACATTTCATACCTATAGAGATTTGCTATTAAAAAACCTATGAAATTCACTGAAAAAACCATAGGTTTCACACCAGTTATAGTTAGGAATTGGCATTTAAAAAACCTATTAAATTCACTGAAAAAAACATAGGTTTCACAACAGTTATAGTTAGCTGGACATTTTACTTGCATAAAACCAATGAAATTCCCACGTTATAGTTAGTTGGACTCACTATAACTTGCGCGTGCAATGCACTGCTGATGACGTCACATATTACATCACTCATGACATGGTCAGTGACATCACTCATGACAAGTGCTCATGACGAAATACAGTGCATCAATGTCGGCAAATGTAATACACTACAGTCGTTACATAGACGACATTTTCCTAGTTTGGAAGGGAAGTGAGGAAAGTGTTAGGGAGTTCGTGGAAGAGCTAAATGTGAACACATTGAATTTAAGGTTCACATGTAACACAAGCAATACCTCAATTGTTTTCTTAGATTTGGAACTATTTGTTTCCGAAAACAAGATACAAACGAGGACCCACAGGAAACCTACTTCCGGCAATACCATCTTGCATGCCGGAAGTTTTCACCCTCACAGCCTCATTGCCAGCATCCCCTATGCCGAGTGCCTCAGAATGAAGCGCAATTGCAGTACACAGGACAGCTTTGAAACATCCAAAAACCAACTGTTCAAAAGATTGCGCTCCAGAGGCTACTCTGATAAAATTCTTGACACAGCTGAGAGGAAATATAAGAATAAAAGCAGAGAAAATCTTGTACTCAGAGACATTCCAGCTATGGTACCGAATAAAAAAAGAAATTGAGACACCACGAATCATCACTGGGTACAATGCGTACCATACCATTGTACGAAAAATCTTATATAGGGTTTGGCCTGTAGTACGCAGTGACCCCACATTAGGATCATCATGTGCTAGATTGCCGCAGATTACGTATAGAAGGGCTAAATCTATGAAGCAGGAATTGGTATCTAACATTCCGAGCCAAATAAGTAAAACCGATTGGTTTCAAAAGAAAAAAGGATTTTTCAAGTGCACAAAGTGCAAAGCGTGCCAGCATGGCGTTAACCTGAGTAAAGAAAATCTTCCACTTAGGAAAACGCCCCTGGCATTAAGAGGGAATTTCAATTGCAAGACAGACTATGCTGTCTATGTTTTGCAATGCACGTGCAAAAAGCAATATGTTGGAAGTACCTTGCATCCAGTTCATGTAAGGATCTTACAACATTTACGACCCGTGGCCAACAATGATCAAAGCTACCCTGTGGCACGCCACATCAATGCCTTTCACGGAGGGAGAGTCGAGGATTTGCAATACTTTGTTATTAACTGTGTTAACAAAAACGCAAGAGGAGGCAATAGACTCCTAGCACTTAGGAGATTGGAATCGAGGTATATTATTCTACTCGATACCAAGGCCCCTAACGGCTTGAACTCCGATGAAGCACTAAGTGTGCACTTGTAAACAGCAATTATAACAGTTTAGCCCTGTATTAAAACGGAGATAACTTATATCTGTCAAACTTCATGCAGGTTTCATGTACTCCGCTCCTCTGAAATTTTGCAAAAAAGATATGAAAATCACAGTATTAATACTTTAGATTTCATTAATTTTCACCATCACACACTTTGGGGTTTGTCTTTCAGGCAAATAAGTTTTCTTTTTTAGTTACACGTCAAGTCACAAACCACAGTACTGAGTAAACCCAGCATGATACAAGAAACGAGTGCTATTGGAGGCCAACATTTTTTTGAGACGTGTGGGATTCACGTGATAGCCCGTAGGTGATCGTAGGCCCACTGGGGCAAGACATTCAGTGCAAAAATGTTGGACACTATGGATACTTTGGGCTACAGGTGGAACCATGTAGTTATACACTAATGGCTAGAGAAATGACATGGTACTGTGGGTAGTCACATTAGTTTTTGAATTCGTCACGTTTTATGAATTTTATTTGGTACTAGATGTGTTGCACGTTTTTGTATAATAATGTTTTTGCTTATTTTATCGTTCAGTCAGTTACGGAGTGTAAATATATCTAAGAAAGTATTGACATAAATTGGTGGTTTTGTAAATAGTAACGATGTATATTACGACTATGTAAAGTTTGTAATTAGACATGTATAATGCCCGGAGCGATCACTGATACAAATGTTTCAGTTTTTCAATGTATCTCTTCCATTTATATGAGAGGTGGGAGGGTAACTATAGTAACTGACTGACGTCATCAGGGGGCGGTGACGAACCCATGTGAGAAAGTAACGGGGGGTGTGTGTATATATTTTCATTCATTTCCACTTTTTAAGTTGTTGTGAGCAAGGCGGTTGTCCCGCTGAAACGCGTAAGCAGTCATCGTAGAGGTTAATAAATTCCTCTTTGTCGAATCCCACGGTGTCAGCGCCTTTTTCGTTGTAAATAACGAAGGTTTTGATTTCATATATATATATATTTTGTGTGTGTTTTATAGATATTGAACGTGCTGTGATTATTTTCATTGTTAAAGCCTGAAGAAGGTGGTTGGACCTGGGAGACCACCGATACGCGTCGCTTCTTGGTCACTTTTAAAGATATATTGTTCTTTTGGAAATATTAATGTTTGAGAGCTTGTCTCACCAAGTTTTTAATTTTATATGGACATTGATTTGTCACGCACTTTTGTTTGGTTGTTTTCTTTTTTCTAAAATCCATAATTTGCATTTTGCTGTGATTTTAATTGTGTTTATGAACTTGCAAGGTATAAATAAATGAAAACACTTTTCACATTCTGATCACTTGGCTAATATTGGAGCTCCTACGGGTTGATTGAGTCTGGATCAGTTGTTGTCCGGGTTATGTGAAAAATCAAGAGTTGTGTGTGGTATGTTAAAAATTCCCAAAGGGATTCTTTTTTAGACATTGTTACACTCACCCCACACACATTCAGCACAGGCATCACTGTACATGTGGCCCTGCCAATAAAGGGCCGGGTGCACATGCCCATAGCCAGTTCAACATAATATCTGCGTGTGTCTCTGTGGTCTTTTTGTATGCATGACAACATTACATTGTGATGTGTACAGTGGGCGCAGACATTTTGCCGCTGGCAGCGAGTTGGAGCTTCAACATGTAGCTTTGTCCTCACCCACTCAATTCGTTAGGGGAGTGGCCCAGGCTGACGTATGAAGAGCCAACGTGGGTGGATGTGTGACTGCTATTTGCGTGCCCCTGGGAGTGGTTCTGTGCTGTGAATGGGCATCTGCATGTGTTTCTGTGGCAGTGTGGATCTCCTTTGTGGAGTGTAGGTGGTCCCTGAAGGATAATAGACACCAACGTATGTGATCGAGTTTGCTTTCCATGGGTTCAGACCCCACCCACACCTGTTCGTCCACCTCCTTTTGGCGTGCTGACACTTGGCATTGGGGTACTATGTGTGGGTGGGTGAAGTGTCGTGAGCCAGCTGTGCTGTGTGGTCTGTTGCAGGGTCTGTGTTCTCCTCTAAGTAGCTTGGCTGCCCTGGTCCTGGTGGGGGGTTGCGTGGGATGCCAATGGGCTGTTGTAGGACATTGTGTCGAAGGTGTGGTGGTCCTCTGTGTTGTCTTCTGTGCTCAGCTGGAGGTGTTGTGTGACCCTCTGCAATGTGAAGGGGAGATGCATGTTGACCTTTTGTTGACATCTATGTTGGTGCATTGTTCTTGTTTACATGCAGACTGTATGACAATGTACATTGTGACTGTTTGAGAGGTGCTGAATATTGCTGCAGGACAGTGTACATTTGGACTACATGACGGATGTGAGGTCATACACTTACATTTCACAGTTTCCAGCTCTGTCAGATGTAGTAGGCATGATTCTGCACGTGTGTGGAGCCAGTTGTGTACTCTTTTCTGCAGTGTCGGCTTTACGCATTGTAACACGTTGTCGTCAATGTGGGAGTGCTGTTCTTGCTATGTGTGTGGGCTGCAGTGTGCCACGAGGACCAGGGATATGATCCAGGGTAATTGTGGGTGTGCAGTGTGCTACACCTCGTTGTGCATGTGTGCCATTGTCCCCATCTCCCCCCGTCCCCCTAGTCCCTGGTCACCCTGTTGATGTCGTGTCAGATCCTTTCAAGCTGTGTCCGTACTTCCTACTTCTTGCACCATCTCCACACTGATGACTGTGGCCTCGGTTTCCTCCAGCTCCTCCTGTGGCACAGGACTCCCACCTCCTGTTGCTATTTCAGCCTTCCTGTTGGCATCGGGTTTGTGCCTAGTTTAGGTTGTCACATCATGTCAGCGCCTCTTGGCCTCCTCGGCACTCCGACTGCCTTCAAGGTGGTCTACTTGTGGGTCAGTTGATGGTAGTGATCTGTCACCTCCATGACGCTGGTCTGGTTTTGCTGCGGACCCCGTCTTCCTCTCCCTCTTCTCCTTGGCCGTCCCCATCCCCATTGTTCCTTGCTGGTGGTCTGTGGGGGTTGTGGGGTTGGCCTTTGCGCTCGGTCAGGGTACATCCATGTTGCTACGCGCTTTGGATTGTTTCTGGTGTGTTGTTTCTGTAGTTTTTATGGTCCATTTTCCCGCCAGTGGGATTTGAATGCCTGTCGCTGGTTTTCGCTGCTTTTTGTACCACTATTGGCCTCATCGCAAGATTTTTTGTGTTCGCGGTTCGCATTTTTGCGGCATGGCGTTGATTTTAACGCGGACACATGACGTATTATCTGGAGACTATCGCATGGTACCGCCGTGTTGAGAATGCTTGGTTAACACGGCGTAATTTTCTCGCTATAGACTGCGATGTTGGAAGTTGCATTAAGTTACTTTTGCGATGGTTATCACACGCTCTTGAGAATATGCCCCGAAATTTACAAGTTTACTCAGACTGAATTTAGGATAGGGCCTGGTGGACTGAAAATAGGACAAAACAGAAGGGTCAAAAATTAGCTTCAATCGGAGTTAACAATGAATATCAGTTGATACAAAGCATGTTATTTTCAACGCATGCCTCAACCCAAAAAAAATTCGTGTCCCTGCTTTCAACACATTGTTTTACAATGTGGTATTTATATCCCATAATGAGTTGGAACAACTGATATTTATTTACATACATATATCACCCAGTGACGGTCGCCACTGGGTAGTTGTAGTTAGGTTTGCATTTCCATAGGAAAAGCATTGTTTGATTTGCTTCTAACTTTGCAGCTGTTTAACGAATCTTCATGAAACTTTACAAAAAGAAGTCTTGTCCACCACATCTCCTTCCTGGAAAGTTTCAGGGTGATCCATTCAGCAGGGATTGAGAAAAAGGGATGTCCCAAAATGTGTTTTCCCTATTCATTTTTCCAAAGGAAAATTGAACAGCTATACCGCAAAAACTGTTGAACTGAACTACACCGAATTTGGCAGAAAGCTAGAACTTAGTCCAAAAGCATCCTATTTGTGGTTTGGTGTAAATCTGATTACACCAAATTTAAGGTTAAAAATGTATGTGTATATCATGATGTGGAGGATTTGCAGAGCCGACAGATCTGAAGATAAGGTGTAATTGGCTGCTATCACATCAGCAACGATTTGGCAGCAGCTATCTTAGGATTCGGGACTCAGTCCCTTGTCCTGGAAAAAACTTTTTTTTTAAATAGATATAAGGGAGCAGGGTTAGTATACCCTGTCCCCCTAGGCTTGCGTGTGCCTACGGGTACCCTCAGTAGGGATTCCCTGCCCCCTGGGGTCAAAAACATATATTTTTCTAAAACATTTTCCACAAATTTGCAGTGCTTTTGCAGTAACATAAAAAAAACTGGGTGGGCCATGTATCCCATTCCCGAGCCTTCTTCAGGCCCCGGGGACCACAATTAATGAAGGGAGGGGGTGTCCGGCCCCCTCCCAAACCTCGCTGAGACCCCAGAGATACCATCCCCCTGAGTGATATACATGTAAAGGGGAGCCCTCCAGTGCCTCTACAGACCTTTGGGACCTCATTCCTCCCCTCCCTGAGCCTCGGTCAGGCCACGCGGCCTCCCTCCCTGAATAAATAAAAATTGAAATGAAAAAACCTGGCAAGTCCTGGAGGTCACACCCCCTTTCTCCAACACCCTGCAAGCGCACCTCCTGGCACACTGCTGGCTGGGGGATGAAGTTCCTTTGGCTCTAGAGGGTCCTTGGGACCAACAAGCCCTCCTGTTACCTCCATTAAGTCCTACAGTGCGTGATTGCTGAGAGGATTTCGGAGGCCATGCCTCCTTTTTCCACCACTCAGCAAACGTTCCTCCTGGTGCACTGCTGGTTGGGGGAGGTAGTCCCTTTGGATGCTGAGGCACAGAAGCCTTTCTGTTTCCCTCAGTCAGTCCAACACAGCAGGAATACTGAGAGCTGGTTAGAGGGCCCTCCCCTTTCTCCACCACTCTGCAAACACGACACTAGTTAAAAATAAATCTCAGAAATTCATATAAAAATCAAAGGTTACAGGGACATTATAGTTAGGAAATAGATTTTGATGAACCATAGAAATTAACTTAAAAACCAAAGAATACAGTGACATTATAGTTATGCTCAAATTTCACTCATATAAAACCATTGAAAATCAGCAGGTATAGTTACCTGAGCTAACTATAACTCGCCCCCTGCAATGCACTGCTTATGACCTCACATATTACATCACTCATGATATGGTCAGTGACATCACTGATGAGATCTTGAATGACATCATGTAGTGTAGTTCCTATATTCCCAATAGGCTCTGCGCATTGGAATAATATATCCTATAGATTTGACGTAGGACTGAGGTCGAATAGGTCTCCATCGAATATATTAAACTTAATATTGAGTGCTAGCTAGCTCAGAGGTCACTAGAAACTTTCTCGAATACACAAGAAGGGATTAGTTTCTGACGACCGCATAAACATGACAACTTTGTTTCCCAAAAATAAGAAATATATCTCTAGAGTCGCGGAAACAATAGATAAATATTTCACTAAGTCAATCATGCATGCTTCGTTTCTACAGAGTTGCAGAGAAATGGAGAGACGGGCGTTTTCAATAAAAGGTTTATTGAACAGTCTTCTTTCTCATGCAAGAAAAGTGAACTGCTACAATCGTAATGCAGACTGCAAAGTATAATGCGTACAGCGAGAACATTATAAAATAATACTGTAAGAGCATTGTATGGTTTCTAAACCAAATAAAAATACCTACATAAATAACGACTAAAAATACTCAACTGGTGCTTCTAAAATACGCCTACCCCGATATACCTAACCTAAGTCTAGTACGCGGGAAGAAGTAAGTATTGTGTAGCAAAGGTTTAGCTTTCTTTGCCAAGAATCTATCCAAGATTTCTCTAGGTTCTAATCCGCTCCATACCTTAGTTAGAAGAAGGAGGTCTGGTATCTCTGTCTCGGGACTCGATTTCCCAACACCCCGCAAGGGGAGCTTGAAAACACTGGTGCTGGATTCTCGGCGAGAGAAAGGCAGTCTCTTGATCAGTGTGTCAGCTGGAGGGTCGGCTTCCTTCGGCACTTCCAATAGCAAGCTGCGTCTGGCAAGTAGATAGTTGAACTGCTCCGAACCACTGTGTCTTGCTAGAGCAAGTGAAGGTATATTTATACCTTGAAGGTGTCTAAGAATGCATTAGTTTGACGTAAAGTCGGGCATAATATTGTCAGGAAAGAACCCCTAGGGAATTGTCGTTCTTTGCAAAGTACATGAGTTCTTGGACAAATCAATATTCAAGCAAGAGGAAGGTCCCTAACTGCTTAAGCCGATTTTCCAAGAAATCGTTGTGACGTTTGGTATGGGTGGAAGTAGCCATGCCTGTATTTGGTCTGCGTGGGCTATGTCTAAATAAGGGCTTGATTTCTATGCCTATATTAGGGCAATGTGAGTTGTACCTATATAAGGGCATGAATCGGAAAAATTGACTCGGAGCCTAAAATGCCACACAACACCCACTTCACTTTATTATGTACAACAATCCTAAGTTCTAAACACATAAAACATATCTAAACATGATGTGTTAAAACCCCACCTAAAATACATAAAAATGCATTGGAATTGGTTGTACACGAAAGGAGCATTTGTGCTGTACGCATTTAAAAGCAATGTTTCATTCAAAGCATACAGATGACATTTGAAAATGCTATCCGAATGAATCATGAAAATACATTTATGAAATGGCTCTCAAATACAGAATAAAAAGTCGAGACCATTCCATGGCAGAATATATAAACTGTTGGAGTGTGGACAAGGTCAAATATTGTCTCTTGGAAGTTTTATTTTCCCAAAGAATTCTAGTTCTCTATGAATAGTTATACTTTAAGCAGATTACTTTGTGCCAAAAAAAGAAGAAGAAAATACAAATTTGGAAAAACAAAAGTTTGATCATAGAAAAAATAGAGTTCCAAAGTTAGAAGTTTGTTTTTGAAAAATGAAGGCCAAATTCAGTCTCTCGAACACTGCGTGCCAAATCAAAAGTCAGTGTTATTGTTTGGAGAAAACATCAAATCTTCTAAGCTTGTAAAGAATTTGTCTACTATTGTAGGTGAAAGTTGGACTACCTCGTTAAGCAGATCAACCGCACATAGATGAGAAGCATCGCTGTCAGCGTCAGTTGCAATAACAATGTTTAGAGTAGATGGTACCTGTGCGCCTGTTGCTCCACGTATCTCACTGTCTGCATTTTGCGTTTGTGAGATCTCAACGAATGCCGTCATCAGAATTGATAGCCCCTGGGGACAACACAGTGCATGAGCTGTTACTGGTTCAAGCAAAGTATCAACTTCTGTTGGCAGGACTGATGGGAGTGTCAGACAGATGTCTAGCACGCGTTCTTCTCCCGATAGCAGGCATCCTAGAACAGGTAAGATGCAATCGGAATGATAGAAACCACATGGTATTCAAATCTCTTAAACAAGTCAATCCCAGTATTTGTATCATGCGCTCACGACACTTCTTCGCCAGAAGAGTGTTCTCCAAGGTGATCTGGGTGTCGATGGTGACTTGGCTTGCCATATCGGAGCAGAAGGAGCAAAAATAGTATCCCTGCTACAAGTCCCAAAATGAGAGGCAGTAGGCCAAATACAGAGTGCACGAAGTTTGGAAACATGCCTTCAAAGGGTGCTAACAGTCCCGAAAAAACTGTCTTAAATACATGTACAATGCCACTCCTATCAGACATGTTTAAGATACGACCTAACATTTCTGAGAAATGTATAGAGCAGTTTGTCGATAAAAGTGCTTCTATCTCTGCAGAAGTCCTTGCAACTTGCAGATCATATGTCTCTTTGGCCGAAGTCAGTGGCACAGTTTTTTGTAAAAGAACGGCTTTCATTCTGCTTATCAATTCGTGTAGAAGAGATGTTCAATGAAGGCCATAATGGCGACTCCCCGTCTGTCTTAGTTTTAGGAAACAATACTTGCATACAGCAAGTGACCATGGCTGACACAGTTACGAGACAGGGGGTTCCTGGCAACATTCAACATAATGTAACTTCCATTAGAAAGCTGCCTAAAAATTGGATCAATCACTGCAGCTGGAGAACCTTGCAGGTGGCAGGATAAGTTATTCGAGGAACCATCGCAGGCCCCATATAAATTAATACCCTGACATAGGAGTGAACGACTTAGTGCATTTTCGCAATTTGTACCACTAAGAAACACTTTTTTTCCCCCACTCCAACATCTGTGGGTATAAGGTAAATCCCAGGATGTCTTGATGTATTCTTTACCCAACCTTTCATATACGCCTGCTGGTATATGTTGTAAACAATACTGAAAATGGAAAATTGTAACAGGCAGAGTGATTGTACTGTGTATTATCCATTCTGTTGCTGGTTTTTCAGAAACAGTTAATGGTAATCTTTCCAGTTTTTCAATACTCAGCACCATATAGTCTGCTCCCCTCTGTGCCAGTGTGATTTTTTTATCTGTAAGGTTAAAGTCAGAAAACAATGACGTGGTGTTAATTAGACGCCAAGGCACATAGCCGGAACGAAGGTTTTGTAACGCCCAGCCCAAAAGCATTATAGAACGCAATTGTGACTGACCATGTTGTAACATGACCAAGTCCTGTTCCATTATGGCTATGGGAGAGAATACTATGCTGTCCAAAGAATATATTCTGGATGACAGTCATTAACCCATTGTAAACTACAGAGAGAGATTTCTCTAAATTAATACGATCAATTTCTCGTATTCGTTCTGAAGTCTCTGCTTGCGTAGTTTTCCATGCTTCATTATAAATGGCATAAATACGGGCGTATATAAAACGTTTATGACGCAGTTTAGTAGTTTCTTGTAAGAAGTCCCTCAGATCAACGCCATCTTTAAGTAAAGATAAGTGTTGTTTCACTTCCTGTAGTGTAGATTTTTGTAGCCACTCAAGGCACAGTTTTCCCACACTGTATGATGTTACTATCCCTGGATGTTGTCTCTGGACATATTTTGGATCTGGCCTAGTGAATGTGAACCCTTGTGTCTTATTCAGGAATCTATCTTGACAGTTGTTTGTGTCTGTGGGCCAGATTAACCACTTTTCCAATCAGGATCTGTTCTGTTGTGAAGCAAAACAGTATTTACGTCGACCACCCCTTCTGTAGTGTTATTACTATCCGGTGTAGGTGTAGGTATGGACGGTTTGTTTAAATCTTTTATCTTAGCTAATCCAAGACAAGATGTCTGTTGAACAGTGTCATTTAAAAACATTATTTGCTCTGGGATGATGCAGGCTCTAAATAAAGCTTCTAATCCCTGCACCTGCCAGTCTTTTGTGCCCCAGGCAGTTTTTGTCTCAATGTTGTCTTTCCCAAAGTCAAAGCCTAAAGTAGACAGCTGAGCAAAAAGGCCGCAGAATACATTTGCTTAGTATTAGTCAACATACTTGTCATACCTGTCTTAATTATATTTTTTAAGTAAAATGTTTCTGGGTTTGAAACATTAAAACCTGAAAAGTAGGGAAATTTATCATAAAATGTTTTTGAGCTACCTTTCGGTGGAGTTGGACAATGTTCCCATTGATTATAGGTTAAAACTCTTCTAGGGTTTGCAGATTTATGCAAGAAATGATGACCATAGTGATTATAACAGTACATTTGTTCATGAAGTGATGAACCGACTAAGTATTCATGATTTGTAAATTTTGCAGACATTTCTAAGTCTGACATCATATTATTAACAGTCTCAAAGTCCCAATCATCAGAAAAGGTGCTAGGTGAAACAAAGTCACTCAAGGAAACCTTGAATTTGCGTGGAATTTTCAACAGCTCTGCAGGATAAAAGATGTCATAATCAGTTCTGTCCCATGCTATACCACCAGGTATAGGAATGGCTGTGATGTTCACTGATGACAAATCTCTTTGTTCACGATGGGATGATTTGTGTGGCATGAGGAGAAAGTTGATGTTCTTTCTTGCTGTGTCCTTTTCAACATATTCTCCATTTATCAGCATTCCCAAGGTAAATACCAGAGTCAACCAAAGTAGAAGGAAAAGTACACCCAACACAATCCATAGTTCAGTCCATGGTGAAACCAGATAAGTCTTTTCCAGTTCTGTGGCTTGTGCTTTAAAAGTTTTTTAGCTCGTGTTGTTTCAGGTTCACTGGGATCATCGGAAACCATATCAAAGTTAATGAAATAGCCAGATGCAGTTCTGTCAATAGTAGGGATTGCTTCAGGATTTGATGAAATCGCTGGAACCACTTGTTCACTTGTCATATTAGTATACTCTGATGCTATTTCATTGTAGACAGGGGTTTCGTGACAAACTGTTATTTGGGTCTCAAGAGGCACAAGTTCCATGGCATTGTTGCATAGTCCTTTATTCTGTACTGCAGAGTCTTCAAAGGTTATCAGTCTCTCAATTTAAACCTCTTGGATTGTAGCCAGATTCGGGCATCTGCTACATCTTTGGAATCCACTTGGCCTACTACTTATAATTGGCCACATGATGTGGTTTGACCAGGTCGATGGATACGAACTTGTTCTCCTTTTTTCCAGCAAAGGGCGGCAGTAACACTGTTCTTGATCCGTGGATTGCTAGGACAGGTACTGGTTGTCTGTAAGAAGGCCCAAATTCCTTCTTGTCCGCGAACTTTTCTCTGACTAGATCCCCAACCTTTGGAATCCAGGCAGGCCTTGCTGGGATGGGTGATTTCTCTTCAGTGGTCGTTGGCTTCAGGAATACGTTGCTTTGACTTTTTCTTATTTCATTTAAGTCCTGCAAAACAACCAAACGGTCTTTGTTATCAACAGGTTTTTATTCTACCACTGAAGTGTGACGATCAAGGTCCTGGACAATCATTCTAGTTCCAAAAAGTATTTCATATGGAGTAATTCCCCCTAGAGAACTTCTTGGTAGATTGTTAAGACTACGTTGGACACTTATTAGATGTTTGACCCACCCATCACCCGAGCCTAATACCCTAGCTGTTATAGATTGCTTTATGACCCGTTTTTTTCTCTCCACAACCTAATTTCCCTCAGGATGGAATGAACTAGAATACCACAATGCAACGCCCAGATTGGCCATGGCCTCCTTGTAAGCTTTTGAGCTAAACACAGGACCCTGGTCAGAATGTAGCGTGCCGACTGCGTATGTGCCGATAAAGACTCGCAAATCTTTTATAACAGTTCGGGCGTCAGCCGAGCGCTGGGGCCACATCCAAATGAATCTTGAACACGAATCCACTGCGACCATGATATATTCATAGTTACCATCCCTCTGTAAGGGACCGCAGTGGTCCGGGTAAACACAAGCTAATGGTTTATCTTAGATTAACATGGGCGTCTGCGCAGGACGTTTCACAGTTGATACTTTCATCTTTTGGTAGATTTCACATTCCAAAACATAGTTTCTGGTCTGTTTCCTAATGCGCGGCCACCAATATGTTTGTTTTAATAATGATACAGTAGCGGAAACACCCGCGTGTGCAGAGGCGAGCCCATCATGTGCTGCTAAGATTAGTCCTGATCTATGTTCCATGTCTGGAATTACTCTATCCCCCACTCCAGGAATTCGAGCAAACGTAACATTCTTTGCATCAGTTATGTATGATTATTTGAGTGAAAAACCTTTTGGTAATGTTTTACCACTGTCTTCGCTTGTGGCATTGACAGCTAGCATTATTCCGCCGTCTATTTTCGTTTTTGAACGAGTGATTGCAGCTACGGAAGCCGTTTGCACAGCTGCCTTTGCGGCTTCATCAGCCAATGAATTCCCTGCAAAGTGAATGACATCACATTGATAACTCAGTGTATGGATCATGTGAGCTTTTTGTAGTTCTTGTCTTAACTGAACTACCTGTTCCCAAAGCAACTTATGCTTGATTGTGCCACCTTTTGCATCTTTGAAACCGTTTTCAATCCAGTTCTGCAAGTATTCATTATAAGATTGAACGCAATGATACGAATCGCACACTGAGTGTGGGGAATTCGCAATCAGTATTTTCAAGCGCCATCTTGAATGCTTGTAGTTCAGCTCGCTGACCTATACAATCTCCTAGAGATTGCGTTTTTGTGACCATAGGTCAGAATTAACCATTGCGCCAGCGACCTTTAACGATCGCACAGGCAGCACTATAAGCTTGTTTACCCCCAATTACGGGTTCTGCTGATCCGTCTGTATAAATTATACATTCATATTGTTCTAGAGGCAGAATCTCAGTGGGCAGAGGACATTCTTGTTTGTATTGTAGAAATTCTTGTGTTTTCAAATAGGGGTCAAAATCGTATTCAACGTCTGTTGTAGCAAGCAAATTAACCCATTCTATCCATCTCAGATGTAAAGCCTTTGCATTTGGAATGCTCGCTTTGTCACTGCCTCTAAGGCAGGTACAGGAGTAACGACCATTTCGCGCTTACCCTGTGCGAGGGCTCTCTCTTTTGCTACTGCAGTTTGAACCACTGTCAGAATATTTTCTGTAGAAGTGAATTTCATTTCTGCTTGTGTGTACAAGTGTGATTTATAAGCTATTGGTACTTTTTCTCCTTCATTAAAGGTTAAGTACGTGAAACCGCATCTTCCTGGAATGATTCGGATCACTACGTTGCGTACGTTTACGCGTGTTTGTAAATGTGTTGTTGCTAACGTCTGTTTGCACTGAATGTAAAATTTCTGTGTGTTTATGAGTCCAATTAATTGTTTTGAAATCAGGTTTTATTAATTTGTAGAGAAGCTTAACAATTTCTGCGAAATTTAGAATGTAAGTTCTTCCGAAATTTAGGAAACCTAAAATTGACTGTAAGTCTTTCCGCATTTTTGGAGGTTGGAGCAGCACACATTTCTCTAGAAAGATTGCTGCCAGGCTTTTGCCTTTACCTGATAACTCGCATCCTAGGAAAAGGACATTGAGGTGGGCAATTCTCGATTTCTTAAAATTTAATTTGTACCCTTCAGAGGCGAAGCCAAGTATTAATGATGTTCACCCTGTTCAAGTGCCTATCCAAGTCATCGTCTGTTAGATAGATGTCATCGGCATATGATAATGCTTCATCATCATACGTTTGTAGTAACTCTGTCTGAAAATAACCCTGGACTATTCTTGAATCCCTGGGGGAGACAACAGAATTGATTCTGTGTCCCTATGATTGAGAAAGCAGTCAAATACCTACTTTCTGGTGCAAGGTTTTGACAGAAGAGACCGTTAGAAATTTCTAATGTGGTTTTGTATTTTTTACGCACAGTGTTATTCATTAGTGCTGCACAGAGTGCATTTTGTACTGCAAAGGTTTTGCAACAAGAGTTTAAATATCTGTAATCCAAAACTAGACGATATGTATTGTCTGGTTTGGAGACAGGAAACAATGGATTGTTCATTGACGAGGTGCATGTTTCAATCACTCCTTGGTATTCAAGTTGATCTAAGATCTCCCTGACCTGTTTTTTAGCTTCTTGCTTAACTGGGTACTGCCTTTGTGCAGTTGGTTGAGTTTTTAACTGGATTTTATGTTGAGAAGAATCCTCATCCCATCCTACATGATTTTTATATAATGCAGGAGCCTGGGCTACTGCCCATTTCCTGGCATAAGTATATTTTTTACGAATTGGAATATGATTGGAGAAAGCTGGCAAAAATGATGTCTTCGCCGTGTGGGCACTCCCTGACAAATTCTGGTGGCCAGTTTTGTTAAGCTAGAAGAATGTCATAACCCTTAGAGAGCTTCTCCCAAAGGAGTGCTCTTATTCTCCTAGTTATATCCCCCTCCATCTGGAGTGTTATTTCATATAACTTGTGTGGGACACTCACCCTGGCATCAGCAGTTTCAACTTGGATGCACTCATTCAAGTCCACTGTCTCCAGATGATCCTTCAAGATCTTGCGAGCTACGGTTACTTCCGCTCCGCTGTCCAACATTGTCTGAGCCCACTCCCCGTTCTTGAGTTGTGTCCTTAAGATCCTCGGCATGTCTGATTTTTACACCTGCTACCTTCTTTTTGGTGAATTGAGTTTTCTTATTTTTTGGAACGTGTTGATCGTCTTTGGACTTCACGAGAGGAACGTGTATCAGTATCTTGATACCTATCAGGTTTGCTCAAAATATCCCTATTCCTGAGGTTATACCTCCTATCAGAGGGCACCTTTTGAGGAGACCTACCTCGGGATTGAGCACGCTTCTCTTTAGAAGTTTAGTGTTCTCTCACTTCTTTTTAGGAAGAGTGAGAGTGTTTTTAATAAAGACCTTTTCAGGACTTTCAGTCAGCTGTGGTTTCACTGGTTTACCACCCAAACTGTCTCTACCTAGTTCTTCATAGGATTTTTCTATTATTCTGGCTAGTTCTTGTGGTTGCTCAGTTACATCAAATTCTCTTAGCTTTTGGCGGATCGCCACGGATACTGCTTCACCTTTAATATTAGCTAATATTATTGTTGAGACCTGTTTTAAATCTTTCAGTAATTTCATACCTAGATTTAAAGCAGGCTCTGCCCCGTATTCATTTTGAATCTGTTTCAGGACATCTGGTATTACCGCCATAGACGGAACACATGTGTTTTGGTGTAGATTGCAGCAAAGACTGTGCCCCAAGTGTCGCAGTCCTCCAGGTGTGGTGAGATCCCCATTGGTAAACAGATTGTTAAAATCCTGTGTTTCTCATGAGGGGTAGTATCAGGAAATACTGCCTCGATTTGAGTAATTTATTTAGCTATCCAGAATGGAATTTGTTCCCGTTTTGCGGGTAATTTACCAATGACTGATTTTATAGTCTGTGGTATGATTTTATTTGTGTTCCCCTGGTAGGGGTGTGTTGTGGAATCCTTACAGGAGGTTGGACTGTTAGAGTCCGCATGATATATTTAACCAATTGTCTATGTATTTTTGTTAGTTGTTTTAGCTGAACTAATAGTTCCGCACCTGACATTTCTTCAATGACAGGATGTGGTGTATAGCTGGCTAATAACGGACATGTTGCTCCTGGCCTACCTAATGGACCGAGCCTGGTAATGTGATTTTGATGTTGTAGGGCGTCTTTAAACTAGAGCGCATGCTCTTGGTAAGTTAGTGGAATTTCAATATCCTCGAAAGGAACGTATTCCGTTGGAGGTTCTTCTTCTTTGTAGAAGTGAAACACATGTTATCCTGGATTTGCTTCAGGGAAGATAATCCATGAATAGAATACCTGTCTGTCGATATTCATGTGCCTCTATCACAAAAATGACCCCGCCACCTCTTGATGGTAGGCCATTTGTTATAATTTTTTTTATTTTTTTTTGTAAAACCTTTATTGTACAGAAAGCGCTCACAGATACGGGCCTACAACCCATCGGGCCGGCCACCACAATAAAAAGACATACGAGGCAATACAGGAGTAATAACAGGATTTCTAAATAGCCCATATGAAGGCAAAGGTAACAAGTCTTCGAGCCGCCATCACGGACAGGATAAGAGTAGGTTAATTTTATAATAGAAAAAAGGGGTCGACAGGATAATGACAATACGCAAAGTCCAGAGGGCCGCGGTGGGCCGTGAGCAAACCGGAGTTTCAAATACAGGATAAGGCCAGAAGAACAGTCACATTTTGGTAAAGGCAGAACGTGAGTCCCACATCAATAACAATCACAATAGCTGCTCAACGCCCTCCCACCACTACCATGGCACATAATAATAAAACGGCAAAAAGTACACTTACAAAACTAAAGCCCTCCGTTACAACAACCCAGGAAAAAGGGAAAAATGGGGGGGGGAAAGGGGAAATAAGTGAGGAAGGGGACATCGGAAAAAAGGAGGGGGAAAGTGAGGGTGCAGCGTCAGTGCACGCCCCCCATGGCTGACAAAGCATCCAATATCAATTCGCACAGGGAACTAGCGGTAACAGGAGAAGTGAATGCGCAGGAAAACCGTGGCAGCAGATAAACCAAAAGGGCCACACCAGCACCAACACCCCGGGGGGCGACGTGCCGACACCGCGCCACGAAATTAGGGGACACATAAGAGCCATAGAACCAAAAAAGGAACAAGGGAAGATACAATAAAACAGACCCCCCCACCACCCCGCACAGCCCACCCTGCACCCCTGCAGAAGGCTATGGCCTACCCCCCAGCAGCGTGCCTGTCGCCCTAATTAGAACCCGAAATATAGAAGAAATATAGAAAGAAAGAATCACGTAGATAAAAAAAAGGGGGGGGGGAAGGAGACAGGGAAAAAACAGCGGGAGAGGAGCCACAGTACCAAAATCCCCTCAGCTCCAACCCCCCCCGCCCGAAAATACTCAGAGCCCACGGGAAGATAGTAAACACACGGATAAGCTCCAGGAACGTAAAGAAGTATCAAACATAATCATACAGTTATAAACGGATCACCCAACCATACCACAAAATAACAGTCCACAGAGGCAAGATCAGCTCAACCCTGTCCACGTTTTTCGCAAACTGTAGCTGTCCAACGAAGCAGGAACCAGATCACATGGAAACGGAGGTAATTAACAGGGAGTCGAATCAAAAATACACTCAAGTCATAGCGATCGCGACCCGGATGATCCAGAAAGTACAGCAACCATTTCAAGCAAAGCAGGCACAGTTCCGATGAGAACACGGAGAAAGCCGGTCCAGCGGCACAGTCACAGGATCTTCGTTCGGCCATGTGAGGCAAAAGAGGAAAAGGAGACCCATCGAGGTCGGTCCAGACAGGATCCGGCTGGCGAACCTCCGGAGCAGAAGGAGGCGCAGGATGAAGAGGGGCAGCGGGCTTCTGTATATTGACACCGACAGCAGCCTCCAGGGCCACGATCCCAAGGAAAGATTCAGCAGCACACAACAGAGATGAAGCCGCACAAACTGGGGGGGGCCCGGCAGACTCAGCCAAGGGATCTCGCTCCAGGATAGCGATAGGTGCGGCCATGGGCGCCCCCCAGGAGCGCAGGGCGGCGAGGATGTCGCCAAGTGTAGGCTCACCTTTGCAGTATTCAGAAAACGAGCCGTGCGGCGAACCCGCATCGCCGGTCCCAGAAAGGCAGAGAGTCATGGGGCCGGCCGCCATCTTAGGAGCCCGGCAGGGCCGCTGCAAACACCGACCCCCGCCCGGATACCAGCGGGGCCAAACAGGACACCGGCAGCCACCGGCGGAGGTGTCACCAGGGCAGGAAGGGGGGCCACCAGAAGAAGGCGATGCGCCGGCACCCCACACGCCGCCGGCACCGTTCTTCGAGCCCGGGCGGAGGCACTCAAAATGGCCGGGCCGGAGAACAAAGGGGGGACGAGCCAGATGTACGGTTAACCCCGTCCATGGAAGGCAGCGCCCCAACACCAGGCAGCATGGCCACCGGACCAGGCCCGGGGGGCCGCAAGCGGTCTATTAGCACAACGGCCTCTCCGAACGACTCCACACCACCACCAAGGGCCGGCAACCGCGCCCCGTCCAGCCCGGGCGCCGCCAGGGAGCGCCAGGCCCGGCCGCTCTGGAGGCCCCGAAGCAGACAGGGGCGTAACTCAGGATCCGCGACACCCAGGAATCACCGGAGCAAACGGTAAGTGCCTGTGAGTTATCGTCGTTCCACTGCACATCGTGGAATTCTTCCCGGGGCAGGATAAGGTACAGGATATTTGTTAGTTATAAGTTTTATAGTGAAAGCTTTCCTTAAATTTTCTGGGATGATTATAGCATCCGGGTCGGTCTCTTGGAAACCTGTAACCTCAAAGCCTGGTAGGGCTGCATCTGCTGCAGCTCCACCGGTTGCGTTGTTGTCGCAGTTAACCGACATTGTTTAATGAAAGTTGCAGAGCAAGTTTCAAGGAAACAAAGATAAGGTGCACAATATTTTGGAGCACTCTATCCTTCAACGTTGAACAAACCAAAAACTAATACATAGGATTTTCATCCTACTCAGTTATGGCGGATATTTTATCCTTTTACCCACTCCAGACGTCTATTGGAGTATTTTAAGGGAAAAAGGGGTCTCTGAGAAAAGAACGACTGAGTTACTTTAGTATCTAGCGTTAAATTAGTGCCTTACCAAACGTTGGGTACCATGTAGTGTAGTTCCTATATTCCCAATAGGCTCTGCGCATTGGAATAATATATCCTATAGATTTGATGTAGGACTGAGGTCGACTGGGTCTCTATCGAATATATTAAATTTATTAGTGAGTGGCAGCTAGCTCAGAGGGCACTAGAAACTTTCTCGAATTAACAAGAAGGAATTAGTTTCTGACAACCGCAGAAACATGACAACTTTGTTTCCCAAGAAAAAGAAATATATCTCTAGAGTGGCGGAAACAATAGATAAATATTTCACTTAGTCAATCGTGCATGCTTCCTTTCTACAGAGTTGCAGAGAAATGGAGAGACATGCGTTTTCAATAAAAGGTTTATTGAACAGTCTTTCGCATGCAAGAAAAGTGAACTGCTACAATCGTAATGCAGACTGCAAAGTATATTGCGTACAGCGAGAACAATATTATAAAATAATACTGTAAGAGCATGGTATGGTTTCTAAACCATATACAAATACCTACATAAATAACAATGACTAAAAATACTCAACTGGTGCTTCTAAAATACGCCTACCCTAATGTACCTAACCTAAGTGTAGTACGCGGGGAGCAGTAAGTATTGTGTAGCATAGGTTTAGTTTTCTTTGCCAAGAATCTATCCAAGATTTCTCTAGGTTCTAATCAGCTCCATACGTTGGTTAGAATGAAGGAGGTCTGGTATCTCTGTCTCGGGACTCGATTTCCCAACACTCCGCAGGGGGAGCTTGGAAACACTTGTGCTGCATTCTCGGCGAGAGAAAGGCAGCCTCTTGATCAGTGCATCAGCTGGAGGGTCAGCTTCCTTCGTCACTTGCTATAGCGAGCTGCGTCGGGCAAGTAGATAGTCGAATTGCTCCAAACCACTGTGTCATTCTAGAGCAAGTGAAGGTATATTTATACCTTGAAGGTGTCTAGGAATGCCTTAGTTTGACGTAAAGTCTGGCATAATAACGTCAGGAAAGTACCCCTAAGGAATAGTGGTCCTTTGCAAAGTACATGAGTTCTTGGACAAATCAATATTCAAGCAAGGGGAAGGTCCCTAACTGTTAAGCCGATTTTCCAAGAAATCGTTGTGACATTTGATATGGGTGGAAGTAGCCATGCCTGTATTTGCTCTGCATAGGCTATGTCTAAATAAGGGCTTAATTTCTATGCCTATATTAGGGCAATGTGAGTTGTACCTATATAAGGGCATGAATCAGGAAAATTCACTCGGACCCTAAAACGCCACACAACAATCACTGATGACATCATCCACAGAACCACTCACACACCTACAAATACGCCAACCCAATCGCTTGTATGCCTACTCCCACACCTGCACAACCACACACATACCCATTCACAGACGTTTACCAATACTCACACACCCACTCACTTCTCCATAGACCCACTCACACACCCACCGATACGTACAGCCACTCATGCAACCATTCAGTCACTCATACAACCAGTCACTCACCCATACAGCTACTCACACACCCACTTATTTACCTACAAAGTCACTCACACACCCACTCACTCACCCAATCAACCTCTTAAGACAGGCACTCACTGGCCCATATAAGCTCTCACACAATCACTCACACACACACTTACATACCCATTTACAAATCCATACAAGCATTCACACATCTGCATACTCACCCATACAGCCATTCACACACCAACTCACTCTCCAATGTAGCCACTCACACACCAACTCACGTAACCAAACACCCACTCAAACAGACACTCACTCACCCATATAGCCACTTACACACCTCCTTACCCACCCATAGAGCCACTCATACCACCACTCACCCACCCAAACAGCCACTGACCCACACATCCACTCACTCACCAATGCAGCCATTCACACAGCATCTCACTCACCCACACAGTTACTCACACACCCACTTACACACCCATATGAACAAGGATACATAGTCACACAGCCACTCACATAATATACTTTAGAAGTAGTATCACTCATTAGTAGTAGCACACCTAGTATACTACATTATCTTTTGTAGTACCTTAGTATATATGTTTAACAATTATAAACTCTTACAAAATACTTACTCTCACAGGATAATGTCATCAGTGATGTCATTTGAGAGGTCATCAGTGATGTCCCTGACAGTGCATTGCAGGGGCGTAAGTTATAGTTAGCTCAGGTAACTATAACTGCAGAATTTGGTTTTGTACAAGTGAAATCTGTTCCTAACTATAACGTCCTTGTAACCTTTGTTTTTTTGTGTATATATATATATATATATATGAAACAAGCGTCTCCTCTCGAAGAAAGAAGCAGGAGCCTCGAAGGGGATTTTAATGGCAAAGCTCTTTATTTAAATAAATGGTGGATGCATTTCGGCCAGTGTGGCCTCTTCAGCGCCTGCGGTGGTAGAAACGGTGATCCTCGCGCTCAGCAGTTCAAGTGCACCCCCACCGCACTGGATAGGTGCAATATCAGCTCCGCCCCTCTGCACCATAATCCTCAGGTGGTGTAGTGAAGGATCCAAGGTAATCTGCGGACTCCAATTACCAGGATGCACCCGTGGCTCCCAGGTAAGTAGTGGAGGGGGACGGTAATGGAAAATCCCAAAATAATAGCTGTGGGGGAGGTGCGTAGCAAAGCGTTCTGTATCCCGCAAAATAAACAAAAAGTCTTGCCTTAAGTC
Source organism: Lissotriton helveticus (assembly GCF_964261635.1). Taxonomy (NCBI): domain Eukaryota; kingdom Metazoa; phylum Chordata; class Amphibia; order Caudata; family Salamandridae; genus Lissotriton; species Lissotriton helveticus. Next base: position 419,217,213 of record NC_136057.1, read on the forward strand.
CCCAAGACCCCATCAACCATAGATCCGGGCACAAAGAATAGCGTGGGCAGGAGGTGCATACAACCTGCCCTGGCTGAGATCAATGTCTCGCTGTGTCGCTTCAAATCCCCGGACTTCCGGCGGGACTGGAGACATTCAGTGACTGAAGAAACAAGCAGTGCCGAAGCAAAAGTCCAGACTCTCCAGGCCACTTGTGATGGGGGGGCTTCTGAACCGCGCTTCTGGAAAGCGCGCTGTAAATATGAAACAAGCGTCTCCTCTCGAAGAAAGAAGCAGGAGCCTCGAAGGGGATTTTGATGGCAAAGCTCTTTATTTAAATAAATGGCGGATGCATTTCGGCCAGTGTGGCCTCTTCAGCGCCTGCGGTGGTAGAAACGGTGATCCTCGCGCTCAGCAGTTCAAGTGCACCCCCACCGCACTGGATAGGTGCAATATCAGCTCCGCCCCTCTGCACCATAATCCTCAGGTGGTGTAGTGAAGGATCCGAGGTAATCTGCGGACTCCAATTACCAGGATGCACCAGTGGCTCCCAGGTAAGTAGTGGAGGGGACGGTAATGGAAAATCCCAAAATAATAGCTGTAGGGGAGGTGCGTAGCAAAGCGTTCTGTATCCCGCAAAATAAACAAAAAGTCTTGCCTTAAGTCCCCAAGACCCCACCAACCATAGATCCGGGCACAAAGAATAGCGTGGGCAGGAGGTGCATACAACCTGCCCTGGCTGAGATCAATGTCTCGCTGTGTCGCTTCAAATCCCCGGACTTCCGGCGGGACTGGAGACATTCGGTGACTGAAGAAACAAGCAGTGCCGAAGCAAAAGTCCAGACTCTCCAGGCCACTTGTGATGGGGGGGCTTCTGAACCGCGCTTTTGGAAAGCGCGCTGTTAGAACCGGGAGTCTCTGGTTGGCAGAGGTAAGTACCTTAGCCCAAGTAGGGACCCCTGGTTTCGGTCAGGGCGACGGAATAACCCTCTGAGATAACCCCTGCTCACCCTCTAGGTAGCATGGCGCGAGCAGTCTAGGCTAAACAGAGGCCCTTAGCCCCCCAAGTGCGGCAAGCGCGCCTCACCCGGTCTCCTGGGGACTCCTTTCCTGTGGTGTGGGGGCTTACACGTGCGCCGGATGGATTCAGGTGCCTCGCGCCTAACAGCGCACACTCCCACCTTGCCCCGGCCGGTCCCCTGGTGCTCTCCCGCCCGCTCTCGACAATCCAACGAGCGGCGGGGGATGCAGCACCTCGGGGGACGACAGGCCCGGGGCGGGGAACACACGCAGACTCACTCCCTCGGCGAGGACGGGTCAGCCAGCTGCTCCGGCGGTCGGCTCCTCGCTGGGGGGGGTGATCAGGGCGCGATTCCCTCGGCGGCTTCCAGGCTGCTCCAGCTGTGCGGGCCAATCACGTCGCGGCCCTCTGGTCGAGCCCCTTCAGTGCCCGGGAGTCAGCCAATGGCAGAGCGGCTCCCGGGACAGGCTGGCAATGACGCTCCGCTACTTCGGCCAATCACGGCCCACCACAGCTGATGACGCTGCGCCGCACGGGCCAATCCCGTCGCGGCGTTAGTGAGGGGGCTCGGCTCCCTCCACCAATGGGAGCGCGGCTCCTTCGTTTCTTTGGCGCTTCGGCTCCTTGACCTCGGAGCAAATTACGGGGGGTGTCCTGGCCCCGGGCTGCGGTGGTGATTTGGCGGCAAAGGGTTTTCAAGGGCGCTGGTCACAACTAGACCCCCCTCTCGCCCTTGCCACCACCGTGGAGCGGATTTCACGAGGGGAGGCTCCACAAGCCTCCGACCCTCACGAGTAATGTGCCGATGAGCACACCGATCCCTTCCTCACGCTCCGCAGTCAAGCCCCACGCGTCTCGGGTCCCAACAGCACGATTTTTCAGCCGTTTTCTGGGATAGCTTTAGGAACCTTTAGTCCTGGGTTCCCAACAGGAGGCCAGCTCTTCTCAGGCCCTTGGAGATTCAGTTGTAGACACAGCACACAGCAGAGTCTTGGCAGTTTCAAGTAGGCAGGGTCACAGCACACAGCAAAGCCCCTTTCTTCTCCTCAGCTTCCAGGTAGACAGTAGAACAGGTCAGCCCTTAGAGCACACAGCAAGGCAATCTTCCTTTGGTTCTCTAGCCGTCCTCCTTCCAGCCGAGGTTCCTTCTTGGTTGCAGAGTTTCAGAATCTAACTTCTGTAGTCAGGGGTCCTTTCCTTATACCCCTCAATGTCTTTGAAGTTCTTTGAAGTCTTTGTGCATGGAGGCCCTTGGTCCAGTCTAAACCAGTTCTGGGGGTTGCGGAGCACTGAGGTGTCTCTGCTTTTCTTCTTCCTGTCAGCTTCAGGGCCAGAGGTGTCCGTTGACCATCAGGAGGGGGCTAGCAGTGGGAGGCAGGCCAGCACAGCCCAGCACTTATCAGGCATTCCTTCCTCACACCTCCCAGGCAGGCAGATGTGCCCTTTCATCCCCGGGATGGCTCCGACCCTCTCCTCTGGGGCTCTGCAGCCTCCCCTGTCACATCCAGACCAGGCAGGCATTCCACAAACCCAGGCACACAGAAAGGTTTAGACAAGAGAACAGCCACTTTCTAAAAGTGCTATTCTCCAACACAGGATTTAAAAACACCCTTCACTAAAAGATGTGTCATTAAATTCTGAGTTCAGGGATATCTTTCACTTATGTCCCATCTTGTTCCTATGGGAAGACAGGCTGGTATCACATGGGCCCAGCCTCCTCCATGTTACTCTATGGAGCAAGATAGCCTTTCAGCAGTGAGCACATAAAATGGCTGCAGCCCACTACCAGAGCATTTTACCTGCACTAGTACATGCTCTACCTTATCCATACACTGCACCCTGCCCAGGGGGGTACCTTGAGCCTTCCATAGGGGTGACTGATGTGCACAGACAGGGAAGGGTTAGGCCTAGCCAGTGGGGACACTGGCCAGGCTGACATGGCAGTCACTGACTGCACACAGGCTCTGCGCTGGCAGGCCTGAGTCACCATTTTAAAGCTACTTATGTGGGTGGCGCAATCTGCGCTGCAGGCCCACTAGTAGCATTTGTCATCACCAGCCCTGGCACACACAGTGCACTTTACTAGGGACTTCGTGGTGATACAAATATGCCAATCAGGTATATTCAATCAATATCACAATTTACAGAGGGAGCACTTACACTCTGACACTGATCAGCAGTGGCAGAGTGTCCAAAGCATCTAAATCAGCAAAAACGAAATCCAGCACAGCATCAAAACACATGAGTCAGAGGCAAAAAGATGGGGGAAGAACCACGCCAAAAGGTGTCAGGTCTAACACGCGCTGTAAATATGAAACAAGCGTCTCCTCTCGAAGAAAGAAGCAGGAGCCTCGAAGGGGATTTTGATGGCAAAGCTCTTTATTTAAATAAATGGCGGATGCATTTCGGCCAGTGTGGCCTCTTCAGCGCCTGCGGTGGTAGAAACGGTGATCCTCGCGCTCAGCAGTTCAAGTGCACCCCCACCGCACTGGATAGGTGCAATATCAGCTCCGCCCCTCTGCACCATAATCCTCAGGTGGTGTAGTGAAGGATCCGAGGTAATCTGCGGACTCCAATTACCAGGATGCACCAGTGGCTCCCAGGTAAGTAGTGGAGGGGGACGGTAATGGAAAATCCCAAAATAATAGCTGTAGGGGAGGTGCGTAGCAAAGCGTTCTGTATCCCGCAAAATAAACAAAAAGTCTTGCCTTAAGTCCCCAAGACCCCATCAACCATAGATCCGGGCACAAAGAATAGCGTGGGCAGGAGGTGCATACAACCTGCCCTGGCTGAGATCAATGTCTCGCTGTGTCGCTTCAAATCCCCGGACTTCCGGCGGGACTGGAGACATTCAGTGACTGAAGAAACAAGCAGTGCCGAAGCAAAAGTCCAGACTCTCCAGGCCACTTGTGATGGGGGGGCTTCTGAACCGCGCTTCTGGAAAGCGCGCTGTAAATATGAAACAAGCGTCTCCTCTCGAAGAAAGAAGCAGGAGCCTCGAAGGGGATTTTGATGGCAAAGCTCTTTATTTAAATAAATGGCGGATGCATTTCGGCCAGTGTGGCCTCTTCAGCGCCTGCGGTGGTAGAAACGGTGATCCTCGCGCTCAGCAGTTCAAGTGCACCCCCACCGCACTGGATAGGTGCAATATCAGCTCTGCTTTCTTCAGTAAAAAACACAAAGGTTACAGAGACGTATGTTCACAAATTACACACCCAAATCATAGAAATTCAACAGTTATAGTTACACTTATCCCAAACTATAACTCGTGCCTGCCCTAAGGTAACTATAACTCACACCCCCGCCATGCACAGTTTTGTCATCACAAAGTTTTGGGAAATATTACAGTTATATTATGAATGAAGCCATAAACGATGTAAATTCTCATGTAATATGTGGGGTAAGTAACACTGCATGGCGAGGGAACGAGTTCTAGTTACCTTTGGGCACGAGTTATAGGTTCTTGAGATAAGTAAAACTAGAACTGTTGAATTTCTATGGTTTTGTGCTTGTAAAATTTTAACTTCTTGACCTCCAAGGTCCCTCAGCATCCAAGAGGACTTCATTTCCCAACCAGTAGTGCACCAGGAGGCGCATTTGCAGAGTGGTGTAGAAAGGGGGCGTGGCTTCCAAAGACTTATTACCAATCCTGCTGTGTGGTATTTATTGGAGGTAATAGGAGGGGTTGTTCCCCCCAAGGACCCTCATCAGCCAAGGGGACTCCAAGAGTTATGTTTGCAGAGTGGTGGAGAAAGGAGGCGGGCCACTAAGACCTCTCAGCAATCCCGCATTGTGGGACTTACTGAAGTTAGAAGGAGGCATAGTTGTCCCCCAAGGATGTCCTTGGGGGCCAACAACTCCTCCTATTGCCTCCAGAAAGTTCCAGTTCCACACAGCTGGATTGCTAAGATGTTGTCAGAGGCCACTCGCCCTTTCTCCACTACTCTGCAAACGCACCTTGTGGCACACTACTGGTTGGGGGAAGAAGTCCACTTTAGTCCTGAGGCCCTCAGGAATTAAGTGGAATTCATTCCTCAACCCGTAGTGCACCAGGAGGCTTGTTTGAAGAGTGGTGCAGAAAGGGGATGGGCCTCTGGCGACTTACCGGTGCTTGTTTTGTTTTTTATTCATTTATTAGGGAAGAGGGGCTGTGTGGCCCCCCTTCCCTGGACTGATTTCATCCCCGGGGCAGGCCTTTTTTGTATGGGGAGTGAGGCGTCTAGTGTCCTGTTCCCACTCAGGGTACCAAGACATTTTGTTGGGTACCACAGGGGGAGCCTGAACATGCAATTCCCTCTGTCCAAAAGCAATATTGCACCACTTTCAGCAAGTGAGAGCAGTTCTAATGCTTTTGCTTGCTGAAAGCGGAGCATTGTTTGCTATGGCAGGAGCGGTAATGCTTCTGCCAAGCCATAGCAAACTTCAATGTACCGGCGTTGGACACCCCAGGGAATTGCAGGAGCTTGCCCTGGGGGGTGATGGTCCCCAGCACATTATTGGCTCCAGGAGCAGGGCTGTGTCGGGTGTGAAAGCCCAGGGGAGGTAGTAGTGCTATAGGGTGTGGGGGAGGGTCCGAATGGCCCCACACTTTTTTCAAAATTAAAGCCACAGGGAGGTGGCGGTCCCCGAGGTTGCGGGGGGTTCCATGAGGCCCCCCACATTATTTAAGGAAAAGCCCCAGGGAGGTGGCGGTCCCCCGGCTGGGGTCCTCTTACTAAAATTTAAGATGCCCCAGGGAGGTGGCAGTCCCCAAGAAAGCGAGGGAGGCCGAACGGGCCTCCCGCTTTAATTAGTAAAAAAGTCCCGGAGAGGTGTTGGTCCCCAGTGCATATTAAGCCCCATGGGGGGGGGGCTTGTGCGCTCCCCTCCTATATTTACACAATGCCCCCCGGGTCTACTTAGAGGCCAATTAATAAGCACTAGAGCCCATGCTTTTTTTTGTATTTTTTGTGGGATTCGCGAACTCAATGTGACTCCTGTAAAAAAAAAAAATGCTTCCTACCTCTGGGGAGGGTTCTTATAGGACCCCCCCCCTATCATGTCTGGCCCCTTTTCTTTATTTTTTATTTGTTTGTGGGACTCTGCTTGAAGCCAAGTCCCAAAATGGCTGCCAACACTTCCTGGTTGAAGTGTTGACAGCCAATCAAATTTCAGTCAGATGTAAGGCTCCCAGATATCTATATTTTTTTACTTAAATATCACAAACTACTGAACGGATTTACAACAAATCACAAAAAGAACGCTTTCTGGACCAACATCTAGCTTTCTGCCAAATTTGGTGTAATTCCATTCAGCAGCTCAAGGTTTAGTTGTGTTCAAAAAATGAATAATTCCCATAGACATAACATGGGGGAAACGCGTTTTGCCCCCACCCCCTTTTTTCTTGCCCCCTGCTTAACGGTGTAGTGCTATATGCACTCCTATGTATAGTGGAAATGTGGTGACCTTTGACAAGAGGTTTTAACTTAATTTTAAAAGTACAACATAGTTTTTTGTGCTCTTGCATTTTGAGTTGTGATTTCATTTTGTGTCTCCTCGCAGCTTCAGAGTGGAATGTTTACTTTCTTCACAGCACAGAGCAAAACAGTCTTGCTTGAAACAGAACATGTGGGATGTGCGTTTGAAAGCATGAGAGAGAAATGTGTGGAATGTACTTCTCTGTCTGTCTGTCGGAGTCAAAACACAGGGGGTCGGTCTGCTACTGTCATGACCTTAGAACAGACTGGTACGGTCAGCTTTGGTTTTGTAATAGATGACGGGAGGAGGAATTTCTAGAAGTCCCTCTCCATGTTAGTAAAGGTATTACATTTGGCGCTGAATCAGGAGCTTACTTGTGAGAGGTACACATCATCACGAGAAAGTCTTAATGTCCGATTGAGACTTCTGGCAGACCATCAAGGGCTTCTCGGTTGAGCTGACCAGAATGCTGTCATCTTATATGGTAATGTATTTCTGTTCTTGATTTTTATATATTTTTCTGTGCTTATTTCTTACATTTAACAGTGCCTATTTTTAGGGCTCGGCCTACGTCCCACGAAGTGGGCGTGGCTTAAGAGTCCTTTTGTGAGTGCTTCAAAAATCGTACCCATGAATTCCAGAAGGCTCGTGATTTTTGCTGGTTATTTTTGGCAGCTGCATGGCAATTGGGCCTCGCATGCGTGTGTTTTTACAAGTCAGCACGCAATAGGCCATAGGATTTCGAGTTTCTCTGCCTAGTGCAGATTCCGTGCGGACACGCGCAGCAGAAGGGCATATTTCTTCAATTACCAGCTGTCAGGGCCCGCGGTAATTGAAGACAGATGCCGGGCGCGCGTGCCCCATTCTTTGCTGTGTGATCTCGTGGCCAGGCCCCCTCGCAGCGCAGACGTGCCTCCACGAACCGTCCCGCTCTTCGCCGTGCATTTTTCAGATGCCTCCGGCTACTCTCTGCTCTTCGGTCGCAGTGGTGCGCGCCTGGCACCACTCGTTCTTGTTCTGAAAGCCATGGAGACATCCACAACGGTCATGCTTCTGTTTTTAATTTTCTCTTGTGGGATCAAAAGCCACGGAAATTGGGAGATCCTCTTAAGAGGGTTCATCATGCACAGAGAAATCATGGCGCGTGACGGCTTAAGACGCCATGAAAAAGCCGTGCTGCACGTGAGTCATACAGCCAGTCTCTTGCTCATCGAACGTTGGCAAAGAAGGTTCTGGATCGAGCGGCGAAGCCTCTTTGATTCTTATTTTACGAATGAGAAACCTCCGCATAATTCTACGATTCTCGTTTTACCAATGAGAAAGCTCCTTTTACGCCCAGGGCTTAGCAATGGAGTGAATGCACAGATGGTTGACTTTGAAGAACATTGACGTGTTCTGCGCAACAACAAAAAATAGGAGAATATAATATTTCTTTATATATTGCTTTTTATAGTGCAAATTCCACAAGGAGTAGATTTATAGCGATGTAGAGAACTTGCAGATAACAAGTGTAGAACAAGCAATTGAGGTGAGACTGTAAGAAGGATAGCCTTAGCATACAGAGAGTAATTATTGCTTGAGGAGAACACAGCAAAGATATAACATCATAAATATAGGAAACATATGGCTGAACAATTTCAGAGCGCTGGACAAGGCATTGGCACATATAAGTACAAGAAGCGTGAGAGGAAGTCTCCGCATGCCGTAAAAGAGCATTTTCAATTACAGGAGTAAAATAAAGAATCTAGTCCAGAAAGATGTAAAATAATCAATCAAATACAGAAAGATGTAGGCCGGACAAGGCACAAACAGATACCTAGGGTAACTATAGACAGCAAGCTTAGAAAAGCAGAGTGTATGAAACCTGGTGTAGCGATACACTTATCCCCAAGCGTGAGGACATTTCAGTATATGAGATATTTATATTCACAATATAAGCTGGCATAGCACTTTGCATGTATGCATCTATGTAGCGATTCTAACTGATCAGTTAAAATATGATTTTTAACTGGATCATATTAACCCCTTACAAGCTCTTGGAAATCACACTGTTAAGGGTGCAGATATCATAAGTGTCAGAGAGACAATGGGACCACTGGAATGAGGGGCCCAGTGCATTCCAACTGTGGCTTAATTCCTTATTCAACCAGAGACCAGGCACTCCTATTCTTTGCTTGCATTAGGTATCTAAAGTACCCTTTTCATCCCAAAGCACAATGAGGCCTCTAATCTGTCTATCTCTAGAAAATCTGCGCAGTGATACCACCCACTTTGTTACTTATACAACAGATATTGGTCATTATGGGATGTAAAATGACCAATGGCTTGGACGGTATCACCTGCAGCCTCCTAATGTAACGGGAATGACGTGCACAAATCAATATTACTGCATCGATTTTCATTTGCTGTCCCATAATTCTAGTCCATTTTGTACATTGTAACACTGCATATGGAATTGCCGTCTGCCTTGTAAAGCTCCTGTCTCTGTTGAAATCTGAATTAAGTGACCAGGAGCTGTTACGCATACAGTGCCCTGGGGAAGCAACAGGCGCGTGTGCCAGTTTTCTGTACCCCTGGTGCACTATAGTATTAGAGGAGGACTTCTGCGGTCCTTTCTGTACTAACGATAGTGCTGGTGCACATGTAGCCCAACGGCACCTAGGGCCCGATGTAGGTAGGCAAATACCGGTCGGAAACGGCCGAAAATACCGATTTTTCGGCCGTTTCCGACCGGTATTTGGATAGTGAGATGTAGGGGTATGTTAAATTACAGAATCGGTAATTTTACCAATTCTGTAATTTTACCGATTCGGTAAAATACCGAATTGGTAAAATTACCGAATCTGTAATTTCAGATGTAGGTAGCACTGTTTTCAGTGCTACAAGGGTTTAAGAATTCTTATTTTACCACCAACTAGTGGTTGGTGGTAAATTAAGAAAACCATTTAAAAAGCATTTCTTTTGCTTTTTAAACAGTGCCATGTTGCAGACATACATGCCCTTAGGGCATGTATGTCAGCAACACGTGCACCCATGCACAATTGAGGGGTGCAACAGGGTGTCAAAGTGACACCCTGCCACCCTTCAATGTTTCCCCCAATTACCGAATCGGTATTTACCGATTCGGTAATTGACATTGATTCCTATCACGGCCCATAGGAATCCATGGCAGTTACAGAATCGGTAAATACCGATTAATTAATTACCGAATCATACCGATTCGGTAATTAATTCGGTAAATATACCTACATCCCGATTGCCAGTTCTTAAATACCGAATCGGTATGATTCGGTATTTAAGAATCGGGGATTACCTACATCTGGCCCCTAGTTCCTAAATGTGCATAATCTATCATGGCATTAATGCAGGCGTGACAGATTATGGCATCTGGTTCCATTTAGCTGTGCAATTCCAGCCAGGGTCAGACTTTCAAGAGTCATTATTACATGGTCAAGTGCCCCCACAATGTAACATTATTATACCACTCGCACTCTTCCTTCGTAGCGCCGCTCCCTTTGCAGCCCCCACCGCAGGACCCCTGCTCAGAGGGGCCGCTGACCGCACCGCTCCATTTGCAGCCCCACCACTGGAAAAGACAGACTGAGCTTCCACAGAGGCCTCTGACATCGCCTCTCCCAGCCTGCTCCTCACTGCAGCCCCCACCACTGGAAACGACAGGCTGGGACCTCACAGAAGCCTCTGACATCGCCTCTCCCCGCCTGCTCGTCCTTTCAGCCCCCACCGCTGGAATTCGAAGCCGGAACCTCTCGAGGCCTCTGACATCGCCTCTCCCCGCATTTTGCCCAGCAGCTGAAGAACCTAAAGCATAGGACGGTCAGGTCTACTTTTATCCCATCCTTAAGCATTCTAGTCTTGACAGTCGTTATCATCAAAAGCTTCCTTGTGATGATCGCAATTGTGGACGTTTCGACCTCGGTGTTACAGTTTAAAATTATTCCTAATAACTCTACATCTCATATTGGTTTTTATTCGCATCTGACTGGAATTGCGTTAACAACCACAACACGTACTTCAGAAGGGACAATACAACGTGTGCGTCGAAAAGTGGTTGAGAGTGCCGATTGTGAGTGCAGATTGTGAGTGCAGAGTGCAGATTGTGAGTGCAGATTCAGAGTGCAGATTGTGAGTGCAGAGTGCAGATTGTGAGTGCAGAGTGCAGATTGTGAGTGCAGAGTGCAGATTGTGAGTGCAGTTGCAGAGTGCAGATTGTGAGTGCAGAGTTCAGAGTGCAGATTCAGAGGGAAGAGCGCAGATCGTGAGTGCAGAGTGCAGATTGTGAGTGCAGAGTGCAGATTGTGACTGCAGATTCAGAGTGCAGATTCAGAGTGCAGAGTGAAGATTGTGAGTGCAGAGTGCAGATTCAGAGTGCAGAGTGTGAGTGCAGAGTGCAGATTGTGAGTGCAGAGTGCAGATTGTGAGTGCAGATTGTGAGTGCAGAGTGCAGATTGTGAGTGCAGAATGCAGATTCAGAGTGCAGAGTGCAGATTCAGAGTGCAGAGTGTGAGTGCAGAGTGCAGATTGTGAGTGCAGAGTGCAGATTGTGAGTGCAGATTGTGAGTACAGAGTGCAGATTCAGAGTGCAGAGTGTGAGTGAAGAGTGCATTTGTGAGTGCTGAGTGCAGATTGTGAGTGCAGAGTTCAGAGTGCAGGGTGCATGGTGCAGATTCAGAGTGCAGATTCAGAGTGCTGAGTGCAGAGTGCAGATTGTGAGTGCAGAGTGCAGATTCAGAGTGCAGAGTGCAGATTGTGAGTGCAGAGTGCAGATTGTGTGGGTGGCTTTGTACGTGTGTGTGGGTGGCTTTGTGTGTGTGGCTCTGTGTGGGTGTAAATGCAATAGGTCATGCATTTGCGAGCGATTAAGCTATTGGCATTGTAAATGACAATGCCATTTATTTAATGATTACGCTATTGGCAATGTAAATGACAATGCCATTTATTTATGATTTTAAAAAAAAACACCACAAAAATAAATGTCATGAGCAATGCCAATAGCTCTACCTTTAATAATGCCGAGACCGTTGCATTGTAAATGCTTGTTGTATTTGATAGTGTTTATTCTTGTATTTGATCGCTTGCATTTGACAGGGCCTATTTCTTGCATTCCGTGTCTATTATGTGCTTGTGTTCTACTTTCTTGCATTTGACTTATCATTTGTGTGTGTTTTCCCATTATTATCTGCTTATGTTTTGCTCCATTACATTTCACTTGTGAATTTTCATTATTATCTGATTTTTAAAAGTTTCATTATTATTTTTATTTGCGTGTGTTTTACCAATTATTATCTGCTTGAGTTTTATCCCATGAATTTGATTATTTGTGAGTGTTTCATTATTATTTGCTTGTGCACATATAAAACAAAACCCTTTCAGGCATATATATATATATATATATTTTTCCAACAGCCCCCACGAACAAGAGCAGATGCAGGCACTTCTGGTAAGCAGAGGTTTCTTTATTTGATAAATCAGAAGGCGATGTCTGTCCTGACGCATTTCGGCTGGTCCCAGCCTTGTCAAAGTCCTATGTATCCATATACATTGGCATGTTGTTTTACCGGATTAATTTGACATCTGGCAAATATTTTCTGTTAGAGAGTGTTGCATTAATAAAACCCCATGCTTTATTTTGAAAGTGTCTTTTGATGTGCCTCGTTTTTTAGTGTGTAGCTTCCTTTCCAGGTGCTTTTTGTTGCTTTACAGAGTGCCTCTGCTTGCTAGTGCTGAATTTCTTCTATGTAGGAGTGTAAAAGAAGACAGACAGTTCACCCCGAAACTTTCAACACAGCAGCTGAACCAAAACGGGGATTTTCTTGAAAATTTCATGAAGCTTCGTCAAGCGGCACCAACGTTATTGGCAAAACAAAAAACGCTTTTCCTATCAAACCTTTTGTCCTAATTATAACTACCTACTGGCTATCGCCAGTGAGTATGTGAGTATGTATGTATGTATGTATGTATATATATATAGAAGGGTAACCGGTATCCCAATGAACACACGTCCTGGTAAGGATGATGCAGAGATCATCGGCTGTCGTGGGCGGTCCGAGAAGGGTAACCGGTATCCCAATGAACACACGTCCTGGTAAGGATGATGCTCGGACACCCAGATTAACTTGCAATAAAGTTTATTCAGGCAAGTAGAAAAACGACGCGTTTCGCCATTACGGCTTGCTCACGCTCGCCCAATCAATCTAGTCGCCATCTTAAATACGTGACCACATATAAACACCAATGTGCAAAAGTGATAATAGCGGCGGACATTTTAACAAGAACCAATGGCAGTAATAAATGTAATCAAATACGAGATATATCACATTTTTAATCAGATCCTTACTCATTCTGTTGTAAATATTAATAAGATTGAATTATAAACACGAATGGTAACGAAAAGTAATCAAAACAATATAGATTTCAATTGTGTGAAATACATCGTAAAAAAATGCCAACATGATTCCAAGTAGCAGGGTTTACAAATTGGACATCAAATATTGTCACTTCTTAAATAAAGTACCAAAAACAGGACTCCAATTAATTCCATGACACATGGTAATGCACGGTCAAGTGAGCTGTGCCGGCATTGGTTGTTGTCATGGTAACGTTATGTGACAGCAGTTCATTTGTCTCACACATCGAATTACATAGAAGAAATTTCAAACGTCCCTGGCTGTTGTCATGGCATCATCCTAGATACCAAAGCATCCACTACTTCCACGCCCCAGTGGGCAATAATCAGCCAGATCGTTCTTAGGAGTCCAATATGGCCACATTATCTTAGTCCATGCCCAAGTGGGCAATCCTTCCAAATTTACCCAGCATCATGATAACTTTGTCCGTCAACAATAAATAACAGTGCCCACATCCTAGAAGACAATTAAAAACATATCTTAAAAACAAGCAGAATAATAAAGTGCAGAATAGCCAACAGTCAAATTTACATTAGTCATACAGTTGAATTGATAGCTCCTCACTCACATTTAGCCCTTTGGGTGTCAGACAATCGAAATCTATGATTTAACGAGATTCTAGTTTGCGAAGTGACAGTACTCTGTTGCCACCTCGCACACCCAAATTCACACAGTCAATTACAACCATCTGTACTAGATTCTCATCTTGCATGTGCATCTCACGAAAGTGACGAGCAATCGGATATTGTTTGTTGTAACCCCTTATAGCACGTAAGTGTTCAAGCACCCGTTTTTTAGCCTCATGCTTGGTGCTTCCAACATACCATTTGTCGCATGGACAGATTAGAACATATTTATTTATTTATTTATTTATTATTTAAGCTTGTAGAGCGCGACAGCTACCCGTGAGGGTGTCCCGGCGCTAAGATACTGCAGCTAACAAGAGATGGTTGGCCAAATAGTTATAGATCGAAAAGCCAGGTCTTAACGGCTTTACGAGAACATATGATGCTGTCCTCAGACCGAAAGGCCAGAGGAAGAGAATTCCACAACTTGGGCCCCAAATAAGAGAAGGAGCGACCTCCCATTCTGGAGAGCTTGATCCTGGGGACAGAGAAGAGGCATTGAGAAGAGGAGCGAAGGGAGCGGGAAGGAAAGTAAGGTTTTACTAGGGTCTGTAGGTAACTCGGAGCCACCTTATGCCTGATCCTATGCATGTAAGTGAGGGCCTTGAACTTCACTCGGTTCTCGACCCTCAACCAGTGTAGATCCCGGAGGCGATTAGATATATGGTCAGTTTTGCGGCAACCGCTAAGAAGGCGCGCTGCGGCATTTTGGACTAGTTGCAGGCGTCGGGTGACAGCCTTGGCCGCCCCCAGGTAGAGCACGTTGCTGTAGTCCAACCTGGAGGTGACCAAGGCGCCCACCACCGTCCTTCTTGTGTCATCAGGCAGCATCCACAAGATCATGCGAAGCCAACGTATAATGGTGAAACAGGTGGCGGATACTTTGCTAACTTGACATTACATTGTCAGGCCCTTATCCATGACAACGCCCAAATTCCGTACCTGCTCCACCGGTACAGGGAGGGGACCTAGATTTGCAGGCCAATGTCTAGAGGTCCACAGGTTTGGCTTCTGTCCTAGGACAAGGACCTCCGTCTTCTCGCCGTTCAGTTTGAGGATGTTGTGATTCATCCATTTTGCTATTTCTCCAAGACCAAACTGAAGGCGGGAGGAGGAGGCCTCGCCACTATTCGTACGCGAGAAGATAACCTGGGAGTCGTCGGCATATGTGAATAACGTAAGGCCGACATCATCGGCTATGTGGGCTAAGGGGGAGACATAAAGATTAAAATGTACGGGACTGAGGATAGAACCCTGAGGGACACCATGGAGCTGTGAATAAGTATTAGAAGTAGCAGACTGGGAGAAAAATTGAAAAGTGCGTTTAGAAAGAAAGGAGGCCAACCAGTCCAAAGCTAGTCCTTCCACGCCCATGGTGGCTAAGGCGTCAAGAAGGATTTTGTGGGAGATGGTATCGAATGCCGCGCTGAGATCGAGTAGTATCAGGGCGGCCCTTTCACCATTGTCGATCAGGGACCGTAGGTTTTCAGTAACACCTAAAAGAGTGGTCTCTGTCGAAAAGCCCGGCTGGAAACCTGATTGTGAGGGATGAAGTAAGTTGTTTGAATTCACATGCTGGGTAAGATGAAAGAGGATATAACGTTCCAGGATCTTGGAGAAAGCCGGTAACAATGAAATTGGGCGGTAATTGACAAGAAGTTCGGGATCGGCAGTTGGCTTTTTTAAAAGTGGCGTGACCATAGCGTGTTTCCAGATGGCAGGGACCGTAACAGTCTTTAGTGATAGGTTCAGAACAGTGCAGATTTTAACCAAATGCAGGGGGTCAAGCGCCCTGATTACAGAAATAGGGAGGGGGTCCAGTGGGGAACCAGATTTTACATTACGGAGCAATTCCTGAAGACCCTCAGGCTGTAATTCAGGCCAAGCTAAAAGCGGATGGGCAAAGGAGGTCACGGGTCGTGGTGCGTTCGCTACCAAAGTGGGAAGGGCTGTGATCATATTATTAGAGTTGCAGATGGAGATGTCCTGATGGATCTTCACCACCTTGCTTAAGAAAAACTGGGCGATTTTGTCGCATTTCCTGTCTGTCAAAGGAGGAGTTTTAGCTAATGTGGAGGAGCCTTCAAGGTTTTTCACTAAGCTAAACAAGACCTTCGAGTTATCAATAGCATCTGTTATAGATTTCGTCACAAAAGTGGCCCTGGTAGAGGCGCAAGCTTTGTGGTAAGATTTTAGTGCGAATCTATAAGTCTGAGCTGCATGCTGAGAATAGTCTTTACGCCAGACGCGGTCAAGCCTCTTACACCGAGATTTCTCAGCTTTTAATGCCTCGGTGTACCATGGGGCGGGCATCTTATGAGATACACCCTGCTTTAAGGAAATAGGAAGAACGGTATCAATGGCATTTCCTAGCCAACGATCGATCAGCATAGCAGAGGTTTCCACATCGCCTAGTGTGGACAGTTCCAAAGGGAGATGGGAGGCAAGTGTTTTATTCAAAGAGCTAATTTCCAATTTCCTCCATGCCCTGCTCCTTTCCGCGCGGTTGCCTCTATGTGGGACTGCGGTGGTCAGAGCCGAGATTCTAAAATGAACAATATAATGATCTGACCAAAGGACCGGCAAGGCCGGAAGGCATTGTAGATCAGGCAAATTGGAGAAAATGGGGTCTAAGAGATGTCCGCCTATGTGTGTGGGACCATGATTGTGTAGGATAATGTTCATCGACTGGAGGTCGGTGATCAGGGTTCTAGCTACACTATTACTAAGGTCATCCAAATGGATGTTAAGATCACCCACAACTACAAGAGTACCAACATTAGGCAACAGAGAGGCGATAAGCTCAGACAGATGAGTGACCCAGTCAGTGACTGGCCCAGGTAAGCGGTAAATAAGAATGCCATTTAGGGAAAACTTAGGATGAAGGACAAGTCTAAAGGATGCAGCTTCGCAGTTTTGTAGATTGATACGATCTAAGAAGCATTGATACACATTTTTAAAAATGATAGCAATCCCCCACCAATTTTGGCCACCCTATCACACCTGACCATAGCATAGTTAGTTGGAAGTGCTTCTGCGATATCCGGGCCCGAACCTTCATGGAGCCAAGACTCCGTAATGAAGAGGGCATCCGGTTGTTCCTCGTTTAAAAGGTCAAAGATCTCCCGTCCGTGTTTAGGTACAGAACGACAGTTCATGCTAAGAAAGTTGTATACTGACTTAGAGACAGTCGGCAGTTGAGGTGTACAACTATGACAGAGTTGAGGAGCCTCGAGGGACAGAGAGCAGTTTAAGCAAGACTGTTATGACTTAGTTGTTAAATTAAACGTGGAACAGTCTGCAGGGCAATGGGGCCTATGAGCACGCAGTGGCTGGCGCTATAAGTAATCCTAGAAAATGGCTTGGTAACTTGGCCAGGGGGTATGGCCCCTGGGCCCGTTTGGGCGCAGACGGGCACACCTTTGGCGCGCCACCGGCGCGCCTGCTGCGCCCGCCCGCTGTGCGGACGGGAAATCATTGCCGTAAATACACACTGTATGGAGTATTACAAGACAATTTCTTCCTGATGACAAATTCCCTAGATGAATTGGGAACACGCAAGGTCTTGATAGCTTTGCTATTTCTGCATGCTTTGCATTTGTGACAACACCTAAATCCCTGGGTGTTGTTGTTCGAACTGAAATCAGTACTAGTCACATAATTGTGGCTCAGTTCATCCGTAGGGATCTACTTTTCTTAAAGGTAATTTGTGGGTTATCACTCAATTCCTTTTTCAGATGGTCATCAGTCATGAGGACATGCCAATGTTTCTGAAAAATTCTACGGATCTCATTAGCCTGCCCTGAGAATGTAGTAATGAATCTCACACTGTTACTCTCGTCCTGTTCTTTATTGGGGTGTAGTAATTCTTCCCTGGTTTTCAATTCTACTCTTGTAGCAGCACTAGTTATCATTTTTCTGCTGTATCCCCTCTCGAGAAATCTCTCATACGTCAATTTATAGGCCGCCAAGGTGCTACAGTTTCTCTTGGCGCGCAATAGTTCGCCATAAGGAATACTTTGCACCAAACTTCTAGGATGGCTGCTTTTAGCACTTTTTTTACGGAATAGTTTAGTTGTGCACTTCTACTAACACATCCAGAAACTCCATTTTGTCTTTACTGATGTGTTGATAGAATTGCAAATTCAGAGTTTATATATATATATATATACACACACACACACACACACACACACACACACACACACACACACACACACAGGTTAAAATACTGTAAGTGAATTAATGTTTTGAACAAAAAAAGCTCACTCATAACATGTTCTATGACATCACTGATGTATCTAACTTCAAGAGGAAGTGGGACGCGTGGCCCCCTCCCCGAGCCTATTATGGCCTTGGGGACCCAATACCCTTGGGTCAGGTATATCATTTATGGGGAGGGGGTGGTGACACCCTTTCCCTGATCGGTGTTCGGCCATATGGACCCCATCCCCAGGGGGAAGGGTCACTTTCCCCCTCCCCAAGCCTTAAAAAGGCCCTGGAGATCGCATGCCCCGGGCGGCTTTTTAATTTTAAAGGGGAGGAGGGCCATTTGCCCCTGTCCCCTGAGCCTATTATGGCCCTGGGGACCCCATACCCCAGGGCCATATATATTTATTAAAAAGGAGAGGGCCACCTTCCCAAACCATATTAGCCATTTTCAATTAAATGTGGGTACCCACCCGGGGCACCCACCAACCACATGTTGGGGCTGCGGGGGTAGCCCTGGAACCCACATGGCCCATGCGGGCTCCCCACATGCTGTGGGAGTCAACATTGCTCCCTCCTGCAGGGAGCAGCTATTTATACTGCTCCCTCCGGACGGGAGCAATCTGTCGATCTGAAACCAATTACATGCAGAACAGCATTTTCAAAAGCTCCTGCCCACTGGGAGTCAGTGGCGGTGCGTCCATTGGGGGCGTTCGGGCGTTGCCCCACTAGCCTGGACGAGACGACCGCCGACTGCACTTAATAAAAAGTATTTGCAGTATCACTGTCAGTATTATTTATAATTAATTTAAAACTGAGCACACTAAGGCCCGGGAAAAGCCCGACAGGGTCGGGACTGCATAGGGAAGTGGGCCGGCGGTGTGGGGGGCGGGGCTGCGTCAGAGTGACAGCCAGGCAGGCAGGCAGCGCACAAGCAGAGGGGTGCGCATGTAAAAGGCCGGAGTAGTCGAGATTTCGACTGGCCTGCGCATGCGCACATTTGAGACCTCCCCTCCCCCCCACCCCTCCTTCTACCAGTAGTGTCCGACATAGGCATGGACCGGGTCTCAAAATGGGCAGATATCAGTCTGCTCTTAGCCAATCCTGGCGCAGTGGAGCTGCTAACGCCGCGCCAGGATTGGCTACTCCAGCAGGATGATGCCGCGCGTGGGTGTTGGCTGCTCTAAGGCATTGTCGTTGGTGATTGGCCACACTGCGCGTGCTGGAATCATGCCACGAGGCACACGAGTCCGACAACAACAAAAGTAAGTCAACGTGAAAGTGGAACTTAGTGATGATGTTGTTCATGATGAGATGAGTCATACTAGAGTCAGTGGGCGCGTGACTGTTGTTGTCGGACTCGTCGACTCAACTCGACTCGTGACCAGACGTGTGTGTTGTGTATGTCACTGACTGACTGGTGTCTGCCACTGGACCGCCTGCCTGGAGGGACCTCACCTACCTAGTGTGACTGACATCGAGACCGCGACCGCGTCCCCCGCACCCACGTAAGTTATGCCACCACCACAATAATTTACTACCTTGAGGTTTATGATGAGTCATGAGTGATGATTTTATGTGTGTGTCTATGTCTATACTGTACTATTAATTTAATATATAATTAAGCACGACGGGAGTGGGACGAATAAGTAGTGAGGCCCGTGATTAGAACTGGCTAGTCTGGGAGGCATTGACGTTCGTAATGTTTTCATACGTATTGCAAAAAAACTTGACTATTAGCACCCAGTGCTGTAATGCAGCGCCTGCGAATCCGGACACAGTGTGTGATCCTGGGCGCTGTATTACCGACCCCTGGTGAGAACCTCATGAACCGGGAACTGAAGGGCCTTCCCGGTTCATCAGGTTCAACTTCTCACCAGGGGTCGGTAATAAGGCCTACCTGTTTTCTGAAGGCAGACACTATCCAGCTTCCAGGATGTGGGCTGGAAATGTTAAAGAGGAAGTTCCCGGCTCTGCCAGGGGCGTTCTCTCGGCAGGCAGAGACAGACCCTTCCCTCACCGCACTGTGCTGTTCCTTCCCTCCTCCCTGTTCGTAGTTGTTGCAGATACAGTTCAAAGACAAACTTGCAGCTGGGTGTTTAATCCCATTCAAGCCAAACGCATGAACAGATCAATTCAGAGTAGTGACACTAACTGACGAGCTATATATGACAATTCACAGCATTTGTTTATCAAACGAAAGCTAAAGATTTGACTAAACAGCTTCTAAAGTAATTTTTATGCTGCGGTCAAATGTCAGCTAATTGCAAGTTAGGTGGTCTGGTCAACAAGTAAGTGTCAGCCCCCACGCAGCGCTGGCTGCACACGCGACGCCGGTGTTGATATCCACAGTTTTTTGTTATTAATGTTCAGCAGTGCGCACGTCGTGCTCTGGTGCATCAATGCATTATGCCAGCTTGCAATATTGTACAACAGCGAGTTAAGTCAGCACGCAACACGGCCTGTGTCACAGTTTATTTTTATAATGTTCAGCAGTGCACGTCGTGCTCTGGTGCACTGCATCAATGCCATTATTCTTGCAATATTGTTCAACAAGTTAGGTAGAGTAACTAGTGGCAACTAAATGGAAACGAAACCCCTATAATCAGGTAGGTATTGTAGGTTAGGTAGGATTCAGGAAACCAATCGGACTATATAATGTAGTAATTATGAGCGCTGCAACATGTGAAACCAAAAAAAATAACATAATAAAAAGCATCGATCTGCAGGGCTGCTCTGTCTGATCCTTCAGGAGTCAGAGAGCCTGCTGCCTGAGTTCTGGTTTAGTTTGTTTACCTCTGCAGCACGTGTTATCACATTACAACTGCAGCTGCTCTGAGTCTCATCTAGGGCTGTTCACTCATTCATAGTGGGTATAATTATCATCAGGTCGGATCAGTGCGTGGACATAATTTGGATGTATGACGTTACAACGCATACTTTTACAACGACTACCATTACAACGCAGTTTTTACAACGCAGGATCCATTACAACGAAGTACCATTACAACGCATGTATTTTCAACGCAGATATCTTTACAACGCATACCATTACAACGTAAGTATTTGTAAGTATATAATATTTTTTGAAATGTAAATTAATTAAAATTTATTTAATTTAATTTAATTTAATTTATTTTAATTTATTTAATTTAATTTAATGTAATTTATTTAATTTAATTAATTTAATTTATTCTAATTTAATTAAATTAATGTAATTTAATTTATTTTAATTTAAATAATTTAATTTAATTTAATTTTATTAAATTTATTTTAATTTATTTAAATTAAATTTAATTATTTAATTTAATTTAATTTAATTTTTTTTTATTTTATTTAATTTAATTATTTAATTTAATTTAATTTATCCTGTACCCCTTTACCCAAAAACCCCAAACTGACCCTGAACCCTAAAAATACCCCTTTACCCAAAACCCCAAAACTGACCCTGAACCCTAAAAATACCCCTTTACCCAAAAACTGAAAACTGACCCTGAACCCTAAAAATACCCCTTTACCCAAAAACTGAAAACTGACCCTGAACCCTAAAAATACCCCTTTACCCAAAAACTGAAAACTGACCCTGAACCCTAAAAATACCCCTTTACCCAAAAACTGAAAACTGACCCTGAACCCTAAAAATACCCCTTTACCCAAAAACTGAAAACTGACCCTGAACCCTAAAAATACCCCTTTACCCAAAAACTGAAAATTGACCCTCAACCCTAAAAATACCCCTTTACCCAAAAACTGAAAACTGACCCTGAACCCTAAAAATACCCCTTTACCCAAAAACTGAAAACTGACCCTGAACCCTAAAAATACCCCTTAAAAAAACCCCAAAATATAACATTTTAAATATAATTATATACTTACCAATACTTACGTTGTAATGGTATGCGTTGTAAAGGTACCTGCGTTGTAAAAACATGCGTTGTAAATAGATGCGTTGTAATAGTTTTTGCGTTGTAAAACTTTCGTTGTAATGGTAGTTCGTTGTAAAAGTTGCGTTGTAAAGGTTGTTTCCCCATAATTTACACTCTCTGCAGTGTTCTTCACATGATCAGT
The DNA here is from genome assembly GCF_964261635.1 of Lissotriton helveticus. Taxonomy (NCBI): domain Eukaryota; kingdom Metazoa; phylum Chordata; class Amphibia; order Caudata; family Salamandridae; genus Lissotriton; species Lissotriton helveticus. The sequence continues at coordinate 419,238,998 of NC_136057.1, forward strand.
GTCTTTTTTTCTGATTTGTGCCCGGCCTGCCCGAAATGTTGTTGTCTTCAGACAGTGGCTCCAGCTCACACATCCTGTTGGGGCCTGGACGCTCTCTCTGAGAGACCTGAACATCAGGACTCAGACTCAGGCCCAGGCCAGGGGTCCCCATGGCATCTTGTTGCTAAGCATTAGCCCGGCTGCCTCGTGATCATTAAAAGTCAAGGGGAGAAGAGGCAGAGCTCAGCCCCAGTGATGTCACCTGCAGCCCCCACCACCAGCACAACAACAGGTGGCCAGCCGGGTTGCTTTCGGTTCATCCACGTGACTTGTGTAATTTCATGGTAATGCATTTGTTTACAGTACAGTCCGATTACAGGGGAGCAATAGGGTTAGTCTCCTATTTCTGGTGCTCTGCAACAGTTTCAAGAAGTTCTTGGAGTTTCTTGTTGCTCAATTGGCTGTAATTTCCGATATTTAGAAGTTTCCATTGTCTTAATTGTATGATTTTTGCTTGTGAGAAAGTGTCACTCATAGTCGTTGAAATGTCACTAATAATTTCCCTCAAATTTTTAAAATGTCACACATAGCAATCTGAAACCTTGGCAGCTATGGCCTAGGGGTAGTGGCACCGTCACACCGGTCGAGGAGCATTGGCACGCCCACGGGCATTGGCACACCCATTGGTATACATTTGCACCTATTCCTGGTCCGTGTTTCTGAAAAACATTGCGCAGTGTAGGTTACTTCCTGGCTAAACGCGCGCGTGGCATATTGTTCCCATAGAATTTGAAACTGAACTTGTCCGTCACCTGCGGTTACCAGCTGAAGCGGATTACTTCCCATCTCCTAACGAGGCCCAAAGAAGAAAGTTAGTCGAAATGTCCCGTGATGGGCGCAGGAAGTCTAACTCGTCACTTTTATTTACCATATTTGTAATCCGTGCTAGAAATGAAAGTGAAGGTACTCACTCCCTCCTTCACCCCCACCACCCCACTGTTTGCTGCGGATTCGTTCTGTGCACTGACTCCCACATTAAAAGTATTGTGCCCCGGCAGAGAAGTGAAAGCAGTGCCTCTTTACACATTTTTTTTTTAAAGCACAGATACTCAGCAACTCTATTATTAGGCTACAGAAATACAAGGAGATTTCACTGTCCCGGACCCGGACCCTAGCTCCTCCTGCAATGAGTAAGGCTGCACCAGAGATCAGACACAGAGGACACAACTTAAGTGGCAGCCGTAAGAGTTTACTGGAGGGCCATAAAATACGAATTGAAATTTACAAGTGCAAGTGTTATCCTCCTGTCATGAATAGGCACAGCACAGTTTATGAGCTGGCTGAACCGCCAGGGAGGCTGCTGCCCAGGGCTGAAGCTGAAGACTGCGCTTTTGCAGTGATATTATTGGAGTGCATTGAATGAATGAGAAAACTTAAAGGTACTTCACATCAGTATTTCGCAAGGCTTTTAATCTCCCGAAATTTCATCACTCCACCCCCCTCCTGAAGTCTCTACACTGGCTGCCTGTACAGGCCCGAGTCCAATTCAAGATCGCTTCCATCACCTTTCTTGCTCGTTTAGGTTTAGCCCCAGCTTTTATCTCTTCTGAGATTACCCATTATGTTCCGGGTAGAGAGCTCCGTTCGTCCTCCCAGGCCCTTCTTATGGTTCCACGTTTTCGGAGAAAGAAGTGGGGAGGCTCTAAATTTGCCACCCTGGCTCCGTCCCTGTGGAACTCTCTCCCTCTGGAAATTCGATCCCTCACTGTTTATCCACACTTTCGGAAACAACTCAAGGCCCACCTATTTAAGAAATCCTTTGAATAACCCCTTCCGGCCCCCTGCCTCTTTCTTATCTCAGTAGTCTGTTAGTGGTAGTGCCAAGAAGCCGCTGGTGTATGTGCGCTCTTATAAATAATTTTAAATTCAAATTCAAATTCAAGGCTTAGTGTCGCCATCTTAGGGGGTCTGTCAAGCTATGCATCTCAAATCGCTGCATTGCGTTACTGTGCCATTGGAAGGCGTCCCAGGGGTGTTGAGTGACTCTTCCTCTGGTGACTTGCTGCTCTGCGCTACGTTGCATTACTTTTTGCTAAATATGCCCCTTAGTTCCATTGCAATTCGGTACCTTCATTTCTAGGCACATCAAGTCACTACGCATCTGAAAAAACTTTGCACATTTTGAGTAGATTGATTCCATCCCTGGCCTACCTCATGTGAAGGGGATCATACAGCTGGACAGCTGTGTCGTTACACTCAGGTCCTTCTCCGAATTATTAATTAATGTAACACATAATCTAATGTTTCTTAAAGCAACCTCTGTCAATGTAATTATACCAGTGCCTCTCGACAGTGCCATCTGTTTTTCTAGGTTACGGTAGTATCATTGAAAAGCAATGTCAGTTCACCAACCAAGGTCCCAAAACCCTTTAGGACATACGAAATTAAAGCCCACTCCCATACTCACTTTATTGACAGGGATGGTGTTAACATTGATATAAGATACAGGCATTCTCTTTGGCCACTTAGGTCCTGGGAAGTTACGATATCCAGCCAATGATGTCGTTTTCAATTGCTTTTATTAATAAACCTCAGGAACAATGAGTAAGACGTTTTGGTACAAGTGCCTGTCCATCTCTGCGTGGTGCGTGCTACCGCAACAGGCACGTTTGAGTGTGCCGCCATTGTGGAGGGAGTACATAATTACCGGGTATCTTGCTACAATGGCTAACCACAGACTATTCCTTGCACTTGACGTTGAGCGCACTGCCATCCCACCCGAAGGCTGTGCCATGTGCTGAGTGTGCGATACCCTGACTGTGAGGCCCGTGAATAGAGCTGAGCTGCCTGGAATTAGCCCGAGGCTTCTGCTCTGCCATCGCATCACGGTGTGTGCCTGCCTGCTGTAAAACCATATGTTATTAAGCCTAAAAATAGATGCTATGCTTTGTGTATGTGAGGTTCTCATCATTGTATTTTGAAGTCTGTTATGAAGCTCTGTTGTTATACTGAATAAGCAGCTACCTAGTATGTTATATGACAGCTCTTTAATAATGTAATACCTGCACTTTGACAATTGCTTTATTAACCTTCCTGCTTTCTCAAAATTGCTCGGAAATGCACCATTTTTCCACTATTTTTTCAAAATTTTCGCAGGGGGGAAATCCCCCCGAACCCTCCTTAGGGGATTCGGGCTCGCTCGCTACGGTGCAGTATGATTATCAGTTTCCGCCTCACCACTTTCAAATGTCACCAGCCGCCACTGCCCCTGAAGCAGTAGCATAGGCTATATACCACTAAGCAAGGGTCAGGACTGTATAAACAGACCCCTACAATGTTCCATGCCTGCAACGACAGTAGAGCAGAGCTTGGAGTATTGGCTATAGCAGGGGTCGTCAACCTTATTTGCAATAAGAGCTGCTTTTTTTTCAATGAAAATAATTCCGAGCCACTAATATTGTTACTGTATAAATAGCCACATCAGACAAGATTATATAAGTGGTCATCATATGCAAGGTTACGGCCAGTGATCCCAGTCGCCCTCCATCCCCCACCTTAGGTCTGGTTCCTTCTCAATAGCCTTTTCGACTTGACTTGCTGTAAAATGATGGCGGTATGATCTGTTGAAACTTTGGTCAGCGCTGATGGGATACACACGGGGGAGGGAGGAAATGAATGGCAAGGCCTCATTTCTTTGAACAATTTGCAGCAGCCACAGTCTCCACTCCACAGTTTCCAGCTGGGTAGGAAAATGCACTCCTACCCCCTGCCGTATATATTTGTTCTTGCAAGGTAGAATATGGATGGCTAGGGAGCTATTGCAGAAGGAAAGGAGCAGTGGACGAATCCTTTCATTGGTGGAGTCTGCAGCGTCTGCAAACCACGTCCTTCGGAGCTGTGAAAAGTCTGAGCTGGATGTGGAATTGGTTGTGAGGGCTGCTACTGTCGATAGGCTAGACCTCATGAGTAGCCTTTAATATTTCTGTTCTGCTGTTAAAACTGATGGGCTGGTGAGAGCAAGCCTAGGGACTATATCTTAACTCAGCTGTGTCTGAAGCATTGTAATACCGAGTCGGCCTTCTCCCATAAGAGCCTTGTTCCATCAAAGCGTCAATGGGTATGTCCATTAGAGAAGCCTGGATACTGCCCGAAAATCTAGTTGCATGCATCCAGGTATGACCCCTGAGCACGACATTAATGGGCACAGTATGTCAAAGCCAGCTTATAGGACATATCTGGCAACATTTTGTTCATTCTAAATTGTTTGGCTAAAGGTGTCTTAAACTCTTCAGGCTCAAAAATCTGGTGCAGGAGGTCAGAGGACCTTCTGAATCTGATGGGGTGGGGAGACCCTTTTGTATCTGAAAGGAAGAGGGGATACGTACTCCCAGAATGAATGCAATAAACCTCTGAGCTATCCCGGTTATAAGAGGCAATTCTCATGAAGAGGGAAAATGAACCACGCCAAGAAGCTGCCTCACTCAGAGGTAAGAAAAAAATACCTTTTTTAAATTATCCTCACCAATTCTACCAGCGGCATTCTTCGCCATCGGTTTCACCCTGACTCATAAAGGTCAGGGTGGGCTCGACCGTGTTCCAGGGAGCGCTTTGAATATTTCTGTCTAGGTGGGTTTAGCAATTAAATTAAATTAAATTCTTCATCCAACTCCAAAGTATCCCTTTATTAACGGGGGGGATGGGAGAGATTAAAAACTATAGAAGGGGCATTCATGATATTGTGGTCCTGTGACCCTATTACAACGCCAACATGTTTCTTACCTACACTACTGGCCTCAATAGGTCCTGGGCATTCTTCAGGGTGCATGCAAAAAGGGTGTTTATTTGCCTCTTTGGAACTATCTGAAAGAAAAACGATATATGGCATGGAGAATGAATACAGCAGTGTGTGTTTAGAAAGACACACTCATTATCCTCTGATGTAAAGTGCCTTACATACTGCCAGCGGTGACTGTTTCGTTCTTCGGGGCAGATTTACAATAACTGGCGCATCCCTGCATATCAGCAGGGATGTGGCAGTTTTTGTGCGTCAGGGCTCTGCCACCATGGATGCGCCGCATTTACAATGCGGCGCACCATGGGGCAAAAACGGACAGGTGCGTGACGTATCTGTGGCGTAAAGTTGGTGCATTGCTGGAGTTGCGTCCCAAGCGCGACGCAGCTCCAGCAAGGCTCCGGGGTGCCCTATCTGTACAATGCTGCATCAATCCTTACGCCTGCTTCAAGCAGGCGCAGGGTTTTGACGCAGCATGGGCTTAAAAGTGACTGAGTGAAATCTTGTAGATTTCACTCAGACACTTTTAGGAGGCGTTCATCTCCCAGATGTGTCACGTTGTAAATACCCCGCACCATGGTGCCTCTTTTGCGCCGCCGCTGCGTCACAAAAGTGATGCAACGGCGGCGTAAAAGAGGTGCAAAGGGCTTGTAAATCTGCCCCTTCATTTTTAGGTGACTCACTCACTTGCAGCATAGCATATCAGATTGCGCTTGCCATGCTTGTCAATTTTGTTTAAGGACCACATTATAGGGCTGTTTATCTGTATCTAAATTCAGAACAATCAGTTTAAATACCCCCAAAAATACTGAACATACAACTGGTATGACGACCATTCGCTCCCTAAAAGCACAACTACATGACGTTGGCCTAAAGGCTGTGGGATGAAAAGTTAATCATTAACATTTAAGAGGCATGCTATGATTCCTGTGCACTTACCCTAGTATTTGGTAAATTTTACCCTTCAGTAGGCAGGGTGGTAGGCCCTGTAGTCAAACCCTAGGGTTCTTATTGCAGATCATGATGAAAAAAGGAAACAAAAAACGCTGCAGTGCCAGTGTTTCCCAAATCAAATAACGGAACTTGAAATAGTGATTTTAACCAAAGTTCTAATAAGAAAGGTCCAAAGTGCGAAAGGTAACACTTGGCATAATGCCAAAGTTTCGACATACTTACTTTGTCAAGGGTCCCTACCATCTGAAAACATACTCGGCTTCCGCTCTCAGCTGGTGACCACTGAATGTCGGGGGAGATGGAATGTATCTCCGGGGTCATGTCCGGCTGATTTTGATTAAAAGGTGACGCTTATTGGCGTTGCAGTGTGCACGTATAAAGCATCAAGGGAGATGTGGTCCCCAGGTTTTTTGGAAGCCGACTGTATAATTTTATAGAACACATTTCGCAACCAAGTGCTTATTAAAATGTTGTATATTACTGTTGTGTAGTTCCTACAAATCTATATAGGATCTGTTCGTTTAGACAACATAAGCTGAGGTACTGCTGTCCAGACTGATTCCAGACACCCGCCAAAGGATATGTTAGTCCAGCTAGCTCACTGTGCCACTATGAGACCCTCACAGTGCCACTATGAGACCCTCTTACCAAGGAGCGTATAGCTTCTGGCAACTATCAAGCATGACAATGCTCACCCCTCAGGGGTTGTAGAAACATTACAGTACGTTTCGCTCAATCACTCATGCTCACTTGGTCTCAGAGAAATATACAGAATAAACGATGGGGACGATTTCAATAAACATTTATTGAGCCAGCATCATTCTAGTACAAAATATGTGTGCTGCAATAACCATGAGACAGAAACATATATATATATATATGGGTATAAGCACCAGCAGAGTAAAGAAAAGGTAGAATTCTACCACAATGCTAAAACAATGAATATAGGCAGGCATATGGATACATGACAGTAATAATATGTACTCCTACGATGCAACCCTAACTAGATTTACCTAAGTGTACCTAGCATGTATGTAGGTGTAGAGCCAAGACTCCCCTCAGGATAGAGCCAACCCCATTACCTGTTGTGGGAGAGTGAAGGACCCTGTCTAGATCTCGAGATGGACACCCCGCGAGGGATGTCAGACCACTGCGTGCTGGAACGGCATGGAGTGTCTACATACAAGATCCTCAGCGTCTTGCGTCAGCTTGTCAGCATGGAAGTCTTTTTCGTCTCCAGTTTTCCCAGCGAAGATGTAGTGCTTATATACCCAAAAGGTACCCTCAGGGGTTCTACCTTGAAGTGTACAATGAGCATGTCGGACAAGTATGACGATAAAGGTGCAGAAGATGGTAATCCTGCTGTGATACTGAGAATCCTCATGCATAATACATGAGGCTAGTTTTCTGAGAAAACCACACGACAGTCATGTAGTACTTAACTAGGTAAAAGGTCAGCGCCAGACCCATTATGTAGGACAATGGTAGGACAGATGTAGGTAAAAGGTCGTGTAACTACATAGGCCTATATTGGGGTACATTGGGGTTCATAACACCCACTCCTCATCCGACTGGACGACATAAAAACAAATGCAAAAATATGTCTGTTTAAAAGCATAAAAACATTGCTAAAATATCAATAAAAAAATCTAAAAAAACAGGTTTTATGTTATATAAAAAGGTAAATGATGTAACTGTAACAAAGCCCTGTGAGTCCTCTAGAAAGTCAAAATACAGTGAGACCAACCAAGCATGGCAAAAACCATAGTGCTCAGTGAGAGCAGAAAAGGAAAAAAAAAGAGAAATTATGTTTTCGATTTCCAGATTTAGTTGTTTTCGAAAAAGTACAAATTGTTCCCAGCAAACAGAGAGACAAATGTTTGTGTACTGTGTGGGAGACACGTCATTACTGTTGCCTGCCTTCGCAGATGACGGTCCCTGTAATGCCTCTTGGATCAGGTCAATGGAGTAGAGGTGATGATCTCCGGTTCCCACAGCTGCTGAGGAAGCACTTGATGCCTGTAAGCCTGGTACAGCGCTGGTGTCCATTCCAACAGGAGCTAAAGCGTCCCGTGGTGGATCTAGGAATGCTGATACCAGGATTGGAATACACAGAGGACACTGCACTACATGGGCCTTTAGCGGGTCCAGCCGTACATCTACATCCGGAGGCCAACTGATGGAAGAATCAGACAGATGTCCAACACACATTCATGTCCGCAGAATAAGCAGCGGAGTACAGGCAAGATGCATTCTACCCAGACTGACCTGAAAGATAAAAACCAATGCTCACTTAGCTCCCGAAGCTGAGGTGTGCCCAGATGGAGTAGCATGCGCTCACTGCAACGTTGCTCCAAGAGCGCTTCTTCCATCTCCTTGGAATTGGGGACGTCCATTACGTAGCAGAAAAAATTAAATCAGGATACCCACTACCAGTAATAGGATCAGTGGAAGACCTCCAAAAATGCTTCCAGATACAGAGTGTTTTAGAGATGGAATAACTCCGAAAACCATCTGAAAGGTGCTTAACAGACCAGAACCTATGGTCTTAAATAGGTGCACTATCCCATTCGTATCAGACATGTTAAAGATACGATGTACCATTTTCCCAAAATAGAGCAGGAAGTTAGTTCAGACTTGGGCCTGTATCTCAGTCAAAGACCTTCCAACCTGGAGATCAAAAGTCTCTCGAGCTGAGGTTTAGGCCACCTCTTTCTGTAAAAATATGGCTTTCAGTCTGCTCAGAGAATCAAACCGTATAAGGGAAACATTCAGCTACGACAAGAGCGGCACCTCTCTGACTGTGTGGGTCGGTGGAAACAATGCTTGCATCCAACAAGTAACCCAGGAGCTTACTGTGACCAGATATGCGATGCCCAGTAGCATCCCACAACAACCTTGATCATCCAGCATTAAGTAACTCCCATTCAAGAGCAGTTTGAACACTGGATGAAGAAAGGCAGCTGGGGATCCTTTCAAGTGGCAAGATAGGTTTGCAACCAAAGTGTTGCAAGCTCAGTGAAGCATAATATCCTGACAAATTAATGACCCACTTAGCGAATTCTCGCAGTTCGAACCGCTGAGATAAACTTCAGTGTCCCCATTCCCGCATCTAAATCTGTAAGGTAACTCCCAAGATTCATGGATGGATTTCTTCCCTGACGCGTCATACCTGCCTAACTGGTGGTACTCTAATCAATATTGAAATTGGATTTTTGTAACTGTCAAAGTTATATGCCCATGAATTAACCATTTTGTGGATGGTGACTTAGCTACGTTGAAAGGTAATTGGTCCAATTTTTCAATGTGCAGCATTGTATATTTTGCATCTCTTTGTGCCATTGTTGTCTGCTTGGTTGTTAAATTATAGGCCAAAAACAGAGACGTACTGTAAATATATCACCAGAGCAAGTAACCAGAATGCAATGATTTTAGCGTCCAGCTTAATAATAGAATGGATCGTGACTGTGATTGCCCATGTTGTAGGATGGACAGATCCTTTTCCATTATATCTATAGCAGAAGACACAATGTTTCCCAGTGAATAAATCCTGGATGTTAGTGTGGTCATGCCATTATCAACCATTGCCAAAGCCTTTTCTAGGTTAACCCCTTCAATTTCACGCAACCTCTTCGCAGCTTCCTGTTGATGTTCCAAACTTCGTTGTAAGTGGCGTATAAGAAGTGTTTACGATGTGGTTTCGGGGACCTAGCAAAAAATCCCTTAAATCAATGCCAACTGATAGTAAGGACAAGTGTTGTTTCACCTGGGAAAGTACTGAGGTTCTTAGCCAATCTAGGCATAACTTCCCAACACTGTAGGATGTCACCACCCCGGGATGTTTTCATTGTAAACAGCGTTGGTCCGGCCTATTGATACTAACCCCTTCTGCGGTACCCCTGAATCTTGATTGATACCCATTGTACGAGTTACTTACCTTCGGTAACGATGTATCTGGTAGAGACGATTCTAGCTGCAGATTCCTTAATGTAGAATTATCCCCAGGCGTGAGACTAGATCCGGAAAACTTTTTGCCACAGCATTCCTGTGCGCCGGGGGGACGGCATCACGCGACTCCGCCCAGGCATTGTCCGCGTACGTGACGTCAGCGAGGTCACATAAGTCCCACCCCGTTGCGCCTATGTCAGTTTTCTTCTGAGAACTTTTCCACGCCACAACGCGAAGCTAGCAGGCAAATCTGTGAGAGCATAGGAACTGTGTGCGAAAGAGCAGAAAACGTGGAAATGGAATGGTGAGGAACAACACCATAAAGAGCAGTGCCAAGCACTGCAGTACCCAATGGCAGGGAAAAGAATAAAGAACAGAGCCCAGCCCTGAGCAGCAACCCTGCTAGTACGGAGATAGCCCCCCTTGGAGACATAGAACGTATGTAAAAATGTCATGAGAACATGTAGCAGGACTACAACCCCAACGAAAAACAATGAAGAGGAACCAGTCCGGGACAAACCAGGAACAGCAAAACTCCAAGACAGCCCCATTCAGAGTGTGACAACCCTAATAAGGAACAAAGGGTAGAGGCACAGCCAAAATACCCCAACCTAGAGGATAGCAGAGGGCCCAGAACCCTAGTAATAAAGGGGAAGGAGGGGGGCGAGGGTGGAAGGTAGGCCCCCAACCTGGAGCAACCAGAGCATAAGGGCACTGAATTACCTATAACCTATCCTCCAATATGCCAAAAAGGGAGGAAAGGGAACAAATAAACAGGACATACATCCTGTCAGAAAGAATGTACTCATAGAAGACACAGCCGCCCACAGGGAGGCGAGTGCAGAAGACCAAGTCTTCGCAGAACGGGGAGGAAGGGTGGGCCGTGAAGGAATCTGAGGCTAGGATCGTCTCTACTAGATACATTGTTACCGAAGGTAAGTAACTCGTACATCTGATAGAGACTACTAGCCACAGATTCCTTAACGCAGAATAGATACCCTAGCCATACCCAGAAGGGAGGAGAGTCTGCAAGAGGACCCCACCCGCCTGGACATAACAGAGAATCCCACAGGGGACGGTTCAAGCGGACAGGGCAAAGAGCCCCGTCCCCCCAGGCAAGGGGAACCCCTACACTTAGAGGAACACCAACCCCAGAAGGGAAGCAAGAAGATAAGAATAGAGGTAGCCCGTCTTCAATCAGCAGAGGAAAAGAGGGCAAGGCGAAAAGAGGTCAAAGCACTCCACGCCCATACAAGGCCAAGGCAATAAGAGGAGCACTGAGGTGCAAGAACAACCTAGAGACTCCAAGGAGAAGAGGAAGAGCAAAGGCAATCCCCCCACTGGGAACACAATCAGTGAAGAGGGCAGCCAAGCCTATCACAGCCAGAACGGCGTCGCCAGCAATAAGCAGGTGGAAGCATACAGGGAAGCCCAAGGGCACTTAGAAAGAACCATCCAACACTCCGCAGGGACAGAGTGCATCCGAAAAGGGGGGCAAGAACACAAGAACCATCTCAGCCCCCAGGAGGAGAGGTAGAATTGAATGCAGGGCCCACTGAAAGAGGCGATCAAGGCAAGGATGACTGTCCAACTAAAGCACCAACAAGGCAGAATGGTGCAGAAGGACAGTAGGTCAGCACCAGCAAACACAGCAGACGCCGAGAGCACCACGGAAGGAGGCACTCCGGGCAAGCCAGAAGTCACAGAGAGCAAGAAGGCGAAGAACGGTCTGGACACGCTCCAGGGAGGAGTCCGCACACACCGCCCGAAAAGAAGTGAAACCAGACATAGCCAAGATGCCAGGCTGCAGACAGCAAGCCAGACCAGGCGAATAGCGCAGTGACCCCAGAGAAGGACGCAACTTAAGCCATTCCAAGCCCTCAGAAAGAGGATTGCATCCGCAACATACTGTAACGGAGAACAGAGGCAGCGCATGACAGAGCTATATAACAGCTACCACTGCCCCACATAGGTCATGTTACGTCCCAAGACATGGGAACCTCTTAGGAAAAACTTCTGCAGCAGAGGGCAACAGAAAATACCTGCGGAAAAACCCGCAGAAGGCTTGTGAAGCAGCCAAAGAGAAAAAACAGAAGGCCTAGTCTCAGGGCCAGCATGGTGTAGAAACCCAAAGCAAAAACACACAGTCAAGAAGGGCCTGCCAGCAGCCAACAGAACCACAGTCCCAACAAGGAGGACTCGAATGCACATGAAGCACACAGATCACACAACTGGGGGCGACCCGCCCCAACGGAAAACCGCCTCCCAAAAACCAGATCAACTCACAGGTCAATGAGGGGGGGAGGGGGAGGAGGAGGGGGGGGAGGAGGAGGAGGAGGAGGAGGAGTAGGAGGAGGCCGAAGTCCCGCCAAGAACCTCTGAATGGCCGAGTCCACAGGGGCGTGGAACAATAGAGCACCATCGAACGTTCTCCAGGAACACACTGCCCCGAAGCCAGGCATGGCGACAAAGTGCAACCGAAGAAGCCATGGCAAGACCAAGCACCTCCAAGATGTCCAGAGCGGAGCAAAGAATGAACGTCGTCAGCTCCCGGCCATCCAACACATGGTGCCTCAAATCAACACAGGCACCCTCCTGAGAAGTGGCAGACATAAGGGACACCACTGAATCCCACAAGCAAGAAGTGGCCCTAGCCAGAATGCACAGAGTGTTAAGAGGCCTCAGAGCTGCACTGGTAGAGGTGTACATAAGGAGTCCAGCCAGCGGGCCTCCCGCGACTGGGGAGACAATAGCGGCGGCAGAGAGGGAAAGGCATTCTGCAAAAGAGGGCCTCCGGTAGAGAGGTGGAGGGAAAGACACACCGGATCACACGGCTCCAGATGGTGGCGGTGCAGAAGGTATTGGGGCACCGGGTCCCCGGTGGCGGGACGGCCCCAAGTCCCCAAAAGAGACGAATGAAGCAAACCTTCAAAGGGAAGCAGCAGCTCCGTACAACCAGATCCCTGATGGAGAACTTCCAGAAGATGATCCGCGGGGAAATGGGCAGCAGCTGGATCACCCGCCTCCGTAGGGCCCTGTGGTGGGGACAGCATCTCCTCAGTAAGCGATGGCTGCAATCTAAAGCGGCCGTCCCCCAAGCCCACCGGGGAGGAAGGGCCAGGTCCGGAAAGGAGGAAGAGGGACCGAGGAGTGGGGGACCTGCGGCTCCTCCGGCGAAGACCGCGGCCGCAGCGAGGAGCCGTCCTTAGACGACGCCGGTGAAAAAGCCACGACGCATCGGCCTGTCTCAGGTGAGGATGACACCAGCAAGCGTCGAACCTCTGGAGAAGAGGCGTCCAAGGATGAGTCAACAGTCCAACGTCGGCCTGGCACTGTAGAGTCCACAATCTGAGGCAGGACATCGTTGTCTGACGCCAGGGGAGATGCCGGAATGAACCCCGCCACATCGTGCGGCACAGGAGACCGGGGCTGGGCTGGAGCCGGGGCAGCGAGAGAACGGCGCCGGAAAGGCGTCGACCGGACCGCCGACGAGGCAGCCACCTCGGCCTGTGACCGGACAAGAAGGGCACACTGCCAGCCCCTGTGGTGCTGCCAGGGCCAGCAGCTGCCGGCGCCAAAGCGGCATCACCTCGGACGAGACCACCGCCTGTCCCGAGGACCGAGTGGGACTTCGGGGTGCGACCCGAGTCCCGGCTACCTCCCGCGACACCACAGGGACTCCAGCGGGAGTTTGTGGCGAAGCAGAGGAGCCGTGGGCCGAAGGAGGGACCTCACCCCAACGGCGCCACATACTCAGAGCCTGGATCCGAACCAGTCGGCGCCGGGGCTGGAGCCGCTTGCAATGCTGCGGAGGGCCCAGCACACTGCAAGGTATCCGTTGCTGTCCCAGGAGGGGAAGGAGGAGGAGGAGAAGCCAGCGAGGCCTGCAAAGCCGCCGTATATGTCTCCATCTGGGCTCTAGTCACCCTCACACCGGGAAACGGCGGATAGTGGGACGACGCGCAGGGCCGCACCACCCTCGGAGAGCCCATGCCCCCCAAGAGGCCGAGAACCAGCCCTCGGGGACAATGCGACACTTACCGTCAGGTGAGCGACGCTCTTGTGACCTAGGAGAGGGTCGATGTCCTGAAAACCCTCCGCGGGGGCCAGGCATGGTGCTGACGCCCACCTGGACATGTGAGCTGAGAGAAGGTTTCTCTGGCGCTCCCTCCAGGACTTCTGTTTCATCTGCTGGCACGCCTTGCAATCAGTGGAGTCGTGGTGTTCCCCCAAAAACCACATGCAGATCGGGTGAGGGTCCGTCGCCGACATCAGACGTCCACAAGACGAGTACGTCTTAAAGCCCAAAGGAATTTGCACACTGTTCCCATACACATGCGAAAGATAAAGGCCTGAACAGGCCCGGAGCACGATCCGGATCTGCGTTGCATGCGGAAAAGGAAAAAACTGGGTGGGACTTCTGTGACCTCGCTGAAGTCACGTACGTGGACAACGCCTGTGTGGAGTCGCGTGATGTCGTCCCCCCGGCGCGCAGGGATGCTGTGGCATGCTTTCAGTAAGGCCTCAGGCCCCTGAAATTGCCAATCTTTAGTCCCCCAGACAGATTTTGTGTCTATAGTGTACCTCCAATAGCCGAAACTTTGTAAAGACTGCTGGGAAATAAAGGAAGCAGAGTATATTTGTTTCGTGTTGGTGAGCATATTTTTCTTTGCAGATGTAGGTGTAACCTTATAATAATATGAGGTCGGGTCTGAAGTGTTACACCCAGAAAAATATACAAACTTTTGTGCAAGTGTTTGTGAACTACCTTTTGGTGGTGTTGGGCAATGTTCTCATTGATAGTAAGTAAAAACATCACGTGGAATACTTATCTTGTGCAGGAAAAGAGGACCATAGTTTTGGTAACAATACATGATCTGATGTTTCGTCATACAATTAATTTTTTGAAAAAGCAGCACATTGTTCTAAATCAGACAGCATGCTATTCACATTTTCAAAGTCCCAATCATCAGAGAATGTACTGGAGGTGATGATATCATTCAAAGAAATTTTAAATACATGTGGTATTTTCAAACGTTCAGTGGGACCAAATACATCATATGAAACCCTATCCCAAAATTCCTTCAGGAATCAGAACTGCTGTAATGTTCACAAAGGACAGGTCTCTTCGTTCACTGTGAGATGATGTATGTGGTTTCAGGACCAAGTTAACATGTTGTACAGCGGAGCCTTCTGGGAGATAATGTCCATTCAGAAACAAGAAAAAGACAATCACTACACCTATCCAGAGGACTAGGAACAATAGAACAATTGCAATCCAGAGCTGTAGCCAGGGAGAAACCAAGTAATTTTTTTTCAGCCAAAGGTAGATGTTATATCTTTTTTCTTTGCGAGAAACAGAAACTGGTGGTGTCTCAGGTTCACTCGGATCCAGAGAGACGGTATCAAAATCTAACTAACCCGCCACTGTTTGATCGATCTTTGGTAGCTCAGCAGGTTTTGTTTAACTGGCAGCTAACTCGTTGTGAGATAGATGTCAGTATTAGGCCAAATTGAAATCTGCGTTTCATTTGTTATGTTATTTTAGTTTAACTTTTAAAGTCAAACGGTTACCATAGGGGGTCCTGGCGCTGAGCACTGCCTAATTGGTTGCTGTAGTTTGAGTAACTATAGATTAAATAGCCAAGTTTTCAATCCTTTCCTAAATGAGATGATCTCAGTTGCATTTCTGAGGTGAAAGGGTAGTTCGTTCCAGGCCATTGCGGCACATGTGGTAAAGCTCCACCGCCCCAGCTAGCTTTTTTAACTGGGGGACTATCACTTGTTTTGCTCCCATAGAACGAAGGGTCCTTCTAGGAGTTTACCATTTGAACTGTTGTTTCAAATAGTCAGGGCCCACTCCTATTAGGGCCTTGTAGACTGTATAGAGAGCTTTAAATTGAGCAAATGCTTGACTGGCAGCCAGTGCTGACACTTTAATTCCCTTCTAACAGACACAAACCTTGATGTCCCTGTCAGAAATTTGGCTGCTGTGTTTTGCATCATTTGGAGCCTATTAATGTGGTTTTTTTTCATATTCAAATAAAGACCATTACAATAGTCTAATCATGACAAAATGAGTGCTGTGACCGCTGTCCGAATGCTTTCTTCAGAAAGAAAAAACTTTATTTTCCTTAGAAGTCTAAGGAGGAAGAAACATGCAGTGACAACCCCACTTGTTTGGTCCCCAAAAGTGAGTATATTATCCACTGTAACCCCCAGATTCTTCACTTTCTTGGCTGGTTCAGGGAGGGGGTCCCAGTTTTTCCGACCACTAGTCGGTGTCCAGAGGTTCAGATTGTTGCCAAATATGATGACCTGTTTTCCCTAATTAAGTTTCAGGCAGTTGCAAACATCCACCCCGAGATGGCTTTCATACAGTCATATAGCGGAAGAGTGGATTGTCCTCACCTATTATGTATACAATAAATCAAAGTAATACAAAAATCACACTTTATAGCGTGCTCCGTTTGACCAACGTCTGCCTGGCATGTGCTAGTGATCAAAAATGGTCAGGTTCCAGGTGGGTAACCTGGGCTCAAACGTGCACAGCAGGGGGGTTAAATACTGACTAGATATCCGTTTTTCAAATAATTTGTGGTTTAATTCAAATTTTAGTTTAGATACACAATGTACAATTTATTGCTTATTGCATATTCAAAAACACAAAATGTTCATTCACAAAGTTAAGTGAATCTCTCTGTAATTAATTCCATTCAAACTATACAATGCTTAATTATACGGCGATTGAAGATTGAAAATCCAGCCCAATGCATTTTGGGACTGCCTGTCCCTTCGTCAGGGGTGAACTGATATGATGCCAGTAGGATGCCGTACTCTACACTGGATATCATTAATCACTGAGTACTACACCTCGGGCGAGGTTTCAAAACTGACAGCTACGGGTGCCTCATGAACACTGAGTTTCTGAGGTTCCTCTCAAGTTTCAAAATTATCTGCTCAACTTCTATTCCTCTAAGTTTCTAAGGTTCCTCTCAAGCTTCAAATTTATCTGCTCAACTTCTGTTTCTATATCAAAGGTCCCTGCTTCACGACCTCCATTCTTTTTTTTGATTGATCTTATTATATCCTTTTCTCCAGGCTCGCTCTAGTTGTTTACAGGCAAGTTTTTGCATTCCTAATTCTTCAGAATACCAGGGGGCTGATGGCTGGGCTTGCTTGGGAGTCCATAATTTTACCAGGGCTAGTTTGTTACATGCCGCCTCATTCCATTCCGTGTAGGCATCCATAGCGTCATCAACTGTTACAGGAAGATTGGGTGTTGAAGGTTTGAGTAGCATTCCTAACTCAGAGCTATTGATGTCTTTCCACGCCCTTACAGATATCCTTTCCTTGGGCTCTATTTTGTATCGATGGTCATTTGAGCATGATAGTTCAAGAAGGATGGCAGAATGGTCTGTCCAAGGAAGTGGCAGCACCTCTGTGCAGGTTAGATTGGGATTGTTTGAGTAAATCCTGTCTAGAGTGTGCCCTGCTTTATAAGTGGGGTATTTTATGGGGGCGCGGCTAACGAGCCAGCTCTTTATCCTGTTTGAAATCACTACTGCCTCGGATCCAGGGGCATGTACTTGGCCTTGCTGCGACTGGGTGCCCTGGCCTGAGAGAGTGCTGCTGCGACTGCTGGGGGTGAGAGACCTACGCCTGGGATTGCTTTCCCTTGAGGCCCTGTGCCCTGTCTTGTGGCTGAGGGCCTTGTCTGTGGGGACCCCCGGACCGTGATCCCATAGTCTTTAGTGGGGAGTGACTAAACCTTGAGTGCCACTACGAGCCGCTGGACGCGGGGACCTCTGGGCCCCAGTCTTTCCGGTGCTGGTGCACCACACTACACGGTGAGGGAGAGCTAGGGCACAAACCCTCTCAGTGCCTGGTGACTATGCTCTTGGCTTTGCAGGGGGCGGCAGAACGCGTAGGTCGGGACATGCCGAACCACATAGACAATCAACAGGGGCGAAGGTTGAGCGCAGCTCTCACCCCGGTATGTGACACGGCCACTCTCGTTTGGTTCAAGAGCTGCGGGAGTAGATGCTGCTGTCCTTCAGTGTCTGGCTGGTGACGCTGCGTCTCTGGAGATATGGGGAAACTGAGGGGAAAGCAGACGGAGTACCCAAGACACTGACGACTCGCCATCGGACTGCAAGCAGCAAGATGCCCCTGGCGGAAACTCTAGTTCAATGACAGTTGGCCCAGATTTTGCAGGTGATAGCGGACACTAAAGACACTCTCCAACAGGACATTGCGAATGTGGCGATGGGGCTGGGGCTTCTCCGCACGGAGCATACTAAACTGGCTGACCGGGTGAAGTAAACGGAGGCGTCCCTGGAGAGCATGGCACTGGCACAGCAGTCCCTAACTGCTCAGATGGGGGATATCACCCACAGGGATCAGACACTGGAGAAGAGAGCTGAGGATTCTGAGGGGCGCAATCGCAGGAATAATGTATGCGTGCTAGGCCTGCTGGAGGGAGTGGAAGGTTCTAACATGATTGACTACCTGGAGGACTGGCTTCGTCATGTGGTGGCGCCTGCTGGATTGACTCATTTCTATACTTTGGAGAGGGCCCAAAGGGCCTCTGCCTGTCCTCCAGCGCCGGGGAGGCCACCTCGGCCAGTGGTCTCCCGTCTGGTTAACTCTAAGGACAGGGACTTCCTGCTGCAAAAGGCAGACACTTCAGGGCCCTATTTAGTGAACAATTGTAAAGTATCACTGTTCCCTGACTATACATTTGATGTCCAGCGCAGGCCGCCCGTCTTTCCTGGCAGTCAAGAGGGCTTTATGCGACGAAGGGCTGCAATACTATTTGATGTTTCCGGCATTTTTTTTTTTTTTTTAAAGTAATTTTTATTGTAGACATACATTACACAGGCCAATAGTTGCACATTTTCAGCATCATTCACAGTGCTACAGTCAGGTTCATCAATGTTTCGTGTACACAGCCTGCATGCCCACATCCCGGGGGCCGGGCGGCGGCAGAAATTTCACACCCCCATGCCTGGTTGCTCTTCCTCAGGAGTGTGGACTCGGATTTGTGTGTGTGCCTACTTTTCCGTCCTCACCTAATGAAACCCCGAACTCCCCCCCCCAACTTTCCCCCCAGGTTCGAGTAAACTTACCCCCCCCCCCCCCTGTTCCCTCCTCCCACCCCACCATCCGCGCGGGAGCCTCCCGTTGTGTGTCCCTAACCTCGGGTTTCAGGCTTCCTCCTCCACCTGTGCTCTTATCTCCAGATTATTGTACTGTGCTGATCCCTGCCACGTCTGGGTCCCCCTCATCATCCGCTGTACCACTATCCCTGAGGCCCTGTACCATTACCTCCCAGGCCGTTGCTTGTTCCAGCGCTCTCTCATTAGCTGTTCTACGCGCCATCTGATACCTGTACGTGCTATCGCAGGCCGCCCATTTCAGAAATTCGTTGTACCACCTCCTATACGTCGGGCTCGCCCTTGCCTTCCAGTTCCTGGTGATCTCACGCTTGGCTACCATTAAACCCATATCGATGAACTTGCTCGAGAGCTTGTTTTTGGGGGTGTGTGGAAACCAATGCAGGATGCACGCCGCCGCATCAAAGTCAACAGTCCGGTCTGTCACCTCGTTCATGGATTCACCCACGGCTCGCCAATAATCTGTTAGGGCCGGGCATGACCAGAGCATATGCACCAGCTCGGCCCCATCTGTCGCACAGCGGGGGCACCTTGCATCAGTCGCGCCAAAGTACCTCAGGATTCTCCCAGGGGTCATGTACGCCCTGTGTAGAATGTAGTAATGGATAACTTGAAAACGGGCGTTCCTTGTGCTATTTCGCGCCCTCCGCACCAACTGTGCCCAGGTCGTGTCCGGGATGGGCTTACCTAGGTCAGTTTCCCATTTGAGTTTCAGCGCATCGAGGGGCGGCAGGTGCTCGTGGAGCATTCTATTGTATAAGCAAGATACCGCTTTCACCGTTCCCGCCGCCATCATGGTGTATTGGCACGCCATGGCCGTCTCCGGCTCCGCCAGTCCCATTCCCCAGTGTTTCTGCATGGCTCTCGTCACGGCTGCATGGAGGAGATAGCCCCCGCGTGGGAGATCGAAGCGTTCCTGGAGGGCCGAGTACGGGAGGAGCTCCCCGTTTTCGAAAAGGTCCCCTACCACCTGTATTCCTACCTCCTCCCATTGCAGCAGTCGGGACCAATCGCCTCCATGGGGCAACGCTGTCAGCATGCCCAGTGGCATCTCCGGTGCGTAGGGGTGCTGAATCCCTGCCCGCTTCTGTGCTCTGTTCCAGCAACGCCGAAATGTATTCTGTTCAAGGGACAGATCCCGAGCGGCAAGTTTCTGTCCTAGCGCGATATAGGCTAGTATGTGTCGTGGCGTGCCCCGCAGTCGTTTATCTTCCGGGCCCCGGTAGACCCGAGCCACCTCTTGCGTGAAGATCTGCAATTGGGCAGCGAGATAATAGAGCTCGTAGTCTGGGAACGCCAAGCCGCCCTCATCTTTCGGGCGGGTGAGTGTCGCCAGCGCCACTCTACACCTGCCCGTCCCCCATAGGAAGGAAGTCAGTTGGGAGCGAAGTCGGCGGAAAAAGGAGCTGGGGATCCAGATCGGAAGCGTTCGGAAGTAATATAGCAGCCGCGGGAGGGCCACCATTTTCAGCAGTGCTATCCTACCAGCTATGGATAGCGGAAGCGTGGCCCAGAATGCCATGTTACCCTTCAGCCCCCTGACGCATCTCTCCACGTTACCCTCAAATAAAGCCGTCGCTGTGTGGTAGACGTATACTCCAAGATAGTGGAGGCAAGTCGGCTCCCAGTGAAGCAGCGGTCTGTGTTCTGGGCGGGCCGCGTCCTCCTTCAGTGGAAAGAGGCTCGTCTTCGCCCAATTAACTCTGAGGCCCGAGAGGTCGCCAAAACGTCCCAGCAGCTCCTCCGCCCCCTCGAGCTCAGTCGCGTCATTGTCCAGGAACAGCAGGAGATCATCGGCGTACAGCGAGATAAACTGTCGCCCGTCGCCAGTTTGTACACCTGTGAAGTATCGCCCCCTGCGGGCTTCCACAGCCAGCGGTTCGATCGCTAAAGCGAACAGTAATGGGGACAGGGAGCAACCCTGCCGGGTGCCCCTCTCCACTGGGTACTGATGGGACACCAAGGATCCAACTCGCATCCTCGCCACGGCCGCCGTGTACAGCACTTGTGTCCACCGGATGTAGCCTGCGCCCAGCCCGAAACGCGCCATGACTGCGTACAAATAATCCCACTCTAGACTATCGAACGCTTTTTCTATATCGACCGAGAGGGCAAGTGGGGTTCCACTCCCCTCCCGCAGTTCTTCCATGAGTCGGATAAGCCTTCTGATGTTCAATGTCGTGTTCCGGGTAGGGATAAAGCCGTTCTGGTCCTCGTGGACTAGAGTGGTCATGTGCGGTAGGAGTCTCGATGCTAGTATAGAGCTCAAGATTTTATAGTCGGCTGTGAGCATCGAGAGCGGCCTATAGGAGGACGGACTACTTCCTTCTCTGCCAGGTTTCAATAGCGGGATGACTATCGCTTCCCGCATCGAAGGGGGGAGGCGATCCGTGGTCCTTGCTTCTTTGTACACAGCCAGAAGCCGCGGCGCCAAGGCGTCGACATATTTGCCATAAAATTCGATGGGCAGGCCATCTATACCTGGCGTCTTATTACGGGCCATGGATTTAATAGCCGTTCGGATTTCCCCCAAGTCGATGTCTCTTCCCAAGTCCGTCGCCTGCTCGTCTTCTAGGCGCGGTAGGGTGAGGTCATCCAGGAAAGCCTCCGTCTCCATTTCCCGGTCGCCCGGGGTGCTACTATAAAGTGTCTTGTAGTATCCCTGAAAGCCGTCCACTATGGCCGACTGGGTGTAGGACAGACTACCCCCCTCCCCGGCAAGTTGCAAGACAGGGGAGCAGCGCTTCGTGGGATTGGAGAGCCACGCCAACAAAGTGCCCGACCGGTCGCCTTCTACATGAGCTCTCAGCATGTACGCCCGGTGATCGTAAGCCCGTAGCCTTTCCACTTCAGCCGCCACCGCCTCCCTGGCCGAGCTAACCGTGCCCTGCAGCTCCGGCCTGCCTGGGCGGTCCCTCTCCGCCACCCTCAGTTTGGCGTCTGCCCTCTCAAGGTCGGTCAGCAGCACCCGCCTCGTGCCTACGAACTGTGTGATGCACTGTCCTCTCACTACCACTTTGAAGGCATCCCACTCCACTGCTCTAGAGCTCGTGGAACCCTCGTTATTGGCGAAGTATTGTGTCAACCCCTCCTCCAGGGCCGCCCGAATATCGGGTCTTCCAAAGTCTCCGGCCGGAGCCTCCAGGTTGGCACCCTAGGCTTGTCCGTCATCCAGTCTAAGTGGATTAAGAGCGGATTGTGGTCCGAGACCGTTCTCGTCAGGTATTCCGACCAGGCAACCTGCGTCAGCACGTCTCGTGTGCACAATATCGCATCCAGCCTAACGTGGAGTTCGTGTACCCCGGAGTAAAACGAGTAATCTCGGTCTGTTGAGTGCTGCGCTCTCCATACATCAGTCAACCCCCAGCTCTCTTGCCATTCTTGCCTGCCCTTAGCTACGCGGCACACCGGGGAATCTTTCAAGGGCGGGTGGGACCTATCCAATTGCACATCCGCCACGGAGTTAAAGTCCCCGCCCATGAGTATCGGACCCACCAGGAAGTGCGCCAGTGTCCCTGACAAGCTCGCATAAAAGGTTAACTGGTCTATATTCGGGGCATATACACTGCATAGAACTATAGTCTCACCCCGCAACCTGCCCTCCACTACTACAAATCTTCCCTCTGGGTCTATTAGTTGTCTAGTCATTTGAAAAGGCGTCCCCGCCCTTACCCAGATCAGAGCGCCCCTTGCATAGGCCGAGTAAGAGGTGTGGAAAACCTGCCCCCGCCATCTCCTCTGTAGTGCCACCCCTTCCTGCTTCGTGATGTGTGTCTCCTGTAAGAGCGCTATGTGAATCCCCCTTTTCTGTAGGTAGGCATGCACTTTATGCCTGCGCTGCATTGTGTGTAGACCCCTCACGTTCCAGGTCATGCATTTCAAAACATTCGAGTTAGCCATTGTTCCATAAGTCACGGTTCTTCCCCCCCTCCCTATTCACACTCCCGCGGATGATGGTCCCTCCCCGTCCCCAAACAAACCCTCCCAACTGGTCAACCCCTGAGAAAGTCAAGATCAGCGTCTGCAGAATCCCCCCATCACCAAACCCCAACTGTGGTGTTCCCCCTCCCCCCAGAACAGGCCCCAATATCAAGATACCAGACCCCATCCAAACTCCCTTAACCAGAACCCCCAGGTATTTAGTTCACAGCCGAAGCTGCAATCGCCTTAAGGGCGTGCGGAGCGAGGCCTCGCCCAAGAGGGGGCTGCATGTCCCAGGCCCGCCGCTATCCCCCCACTACGGAGAACAGCGCATAGCTAGCCACCCAGCGCCCATGCCTGGAGCCAATTCTCCCGCTACGCGGGTGGACCCCCCTCAAGCCCCATTCCCCTTACCCAACAGGTCCAGGTCAGATGTTCAGGATTCCTTCTGCTGTTTGCGGTGTCACCACCGGATCCTTGGCATCATGGACCCCCGACAGGTCCGACTCCGAGCCCGAGGCCGATATGACCGTCTCTGTGTCCGTGCCTCGTGTGGATTGAGAGCCACCCCCTGTCCCAATGGTGATCACTGCCTGCAGCGCGGCTTTGCGCTCGGCTTCCGTTTGCGAAGCGGTCGGTTTCCCGGCTCCGCGACGTCGCCTGCGCAGTCTCTGCGATTGGCGCGGCCCCGCCGGCGCTCTCTCCCGTTCCCTTTCCTTCTCCTCCCGAACCTTGGCGCCATCCGTGCCCGCTTTGTAGGATTCCCACCAGTCCCAAGCGTCAGCGGCCAGGTTGAAGAACATTGTTTTGCCGTCCACCACAATCCGGAGTCTGGCAGGGAACAGCAATGAGTATTGGATCCCCTCTGTGCGCAGCTCTTTCTTGATCGACATGAAGGAGGCCCGCTGCTTCTGCGTTTCGAACGTGAAATCCGGGAACAGCGTTACTCTACTGTTCGCGATTTGGAACGGTCCATCGTCTCGGGCCCTCTGTAGTAGCAGGTCCCTGTCCCTGTAGTGTAGCAGTTTAGCCACGATAGGTCTCGGTGGCAGGCCCGGTTTGGGTGGTCCGGACGGGACCCGATGAGCTCTCTCCAGGGTGAAGAAAGGCGACAAGCCCTCAGGTGCCACCACAGTTCATAGCCAGTTGTCGCAGTAGGCCAGCAGGTCCGTCCCCCCTTCGCTCTCCGGCACACCTACGATTCGCACGTTGCTGCGACGGCTTCTGTTTTCCGCATCCTCTGCTCGACGCTCTAATAACTGAATCCGGTTAAGAGCCTCCGTGAGTTTTCCCTCAAGAGTTTTGTGGGCCGGAGCCAGGACTTTCAGGGCCCCCTCAGTCTCCGACACTCTGTCTTTTAATTTGTCGTGGTCGGCTCGGAGCAGGCCGAGCCCCGACGCCACCTGCGCAATGTCGTTATGCAGCGCTTCTCTCGTTGCTGTAATGGCCTCCAGGATACGATCCTGTAGCCCCTTCAGGTCCGGGGGCTCCCCCACGTCTCCCTCCGCCGCTCCCGAAGCCGCCGCCTCCCCTTGCTTGCCTTTTGGCTTCCCCATAATGGCCTGCGCGTGGTCTCGGGGCAGCACCCACTCGGTTCGCTGTTCCGTCAGCGTGGCGCGAACACTCGCAAGGCAAGGCCCCTCTCCCTGGTCAGGTGTCCAGCGTCGGCAATTAGTGTCGCCGGGTAGGGGGCAGACACCAGGGGGGTGTGTGCGTGGTGCTCCGGGCCGTGAGTGGTGGGGCTTCGGTGTCGCAGCGCCGCCAAGGATAAGTGTACTCCCAGCAGACGTCCGCCACTATCCGGGGCCAAGGCTCACTAGCTCTCGTGGCCCCCCCGGCAGGCAGTCCTAGTCACCCCCTGGCGTGCTGGCTTCCCTCGCGGTCAATACAGGGTGCTCCTGGACGTTGGGCCCTCTCCCCCTTCTGAACTTCTCTCAACCCCCCCTGCGTGTCGCTCTGCTCTTTGGCTCACCGCATAGTCCAGGGGGGGGGGGAAGGGGGGGGGGGGGGGGAGTGTGCAGGAATCCTCTGGTGCTCCGGGCCCCAGCCGCGTCCGCCAGGCCTCAGGGTATCCGCAGCGCGCAGCGCTCTCCCCGCAGCTGTCCCGGGCCGCTCGCTCGCGGCCCCTCCGCTGCTCCTCGGACCCTCCGGGAGAGAACTTCACAGGGCCCCCGGGGGGGGGAAGGGGCGCCTCCTCACCGGTTTCGGTCCTCGGCGGGTCCCCGCCTTGTCCCCAGGCGTCGGCCCACAGTTTAGGCAGTCCGTCCCGAGTCCGTCGCTGCGGCCGCCATTTTGGGCATTCTTCCGGCTCGGCCCCGGCGGCTCTGCAGTGCGGCGGAGGTCGGTCTCCTCAGCGGCCCCCTGATCGCTCCGCTAATGCTCCAGCAATGTCCACGCTCGGCCCGATGACTTCCAGGCACAGCGCTGGGCACCCCGCAGCAGCAGGCAGGATTAATGTGGGGAACAGGCGCGGAGCTCCGGGCTCACGCCGCCATCACCCTCAGCGTGCAAGCCACGCCCCTCCTTGATGTTTCCGGCATGATTACGATTACGAATAGCTTGGGATGGAAAGACTCACTTTTGAAAGGACCCCAAGGAGGCGTGGGACTAGATTGAATCCTACAAAACTGGCCACGGACTGGCAGAGCGACGCGATGAACCGGTCAGGGAGGAACAGCGCCTGCAAAGATCGCGGCGCATAAGGCGACAACACACAGTCCTGCAGGCGCCTAGTGCATCCCAGACGGAGAAGGAGAGGTCGGCCACACTGCAGGCAGTATTGGAACTCCTTCAGGATCGCCAACTGTCGTCTGGAGCGGACACTGGGTCGGAGAAGGTGTCGGATGGTTCCGCTTCTGAAGAATCCAATGCTGACCATGTTACACTGCCGCATGTTACCCCAGGAACAGCTGATGAGATTGCCTGACTGCTCTATTGCCTTGTTCTAAATCTCTGTTTCGTTCCTTTTTTTCCTCTTTCTCTGCTGGTTGCCCACTACTTTGATCTTCTGATGCTGCATTGCCATTTATTGCACTATTGGGCTGTTGGAGGAGTGGGGTGGACTAGTCTCAGGCGTGGTTCGCCCTCGTATGCGGGGCACTTTAATGCGGCTGAAAGCAGATGGTGGGCTGGTGGTGCCTGACTTTGAGACATACTATCTGGCAGCCCAACTACAGTGGCTTATGCAAGCAGTGGCGCTGGAATTTCGGGTCTGGCTGAGAGTGATGGGGGCGGGTTTCAGGACAGGTGCTGTCTTCTATTATTCCACAGCTGCAATTGCAGCCCAGTCGCTTACTAATGAGTTACAGAGGTGTCGGCTTTGCTGGAACTGGAGTCAGCGAGGGGCGCTGATTGAGCGTCCCTATACCCAGGCGGTCCCTTTAGCCATGTGTATTGCCTTCCCGCATGGGGGCAACTGGACAGCGTTGACTGATTGCGGACAAGGGTCTGCATATGACAGGTGATTTGGACGATAGTGCCCTCCACCCCTTTGATGCACTGCAAGTCAGGTGTGATCTCCTCCGTGGGGATTTTCTGCTTCACTCGGCTGTGGTCTCGGCCATCCAAAAGCACTGGCAGGAGGGGTTATCAGAACTACGGACCTCCATGGCTTGTCAATACGTTGTAATGGCGGCAGGGACCTTCAAAGCAGTTTCTTGCTTATATAGGCGTATGACGTGAGAGGCGATGACTCCGCTGCGGGAACTGCAGCAGAAATGTGAAGAGGACCTAGGCAAAGAGATCCCAGAGAAGGCGTGGGCCGAATTGGTTGAGTGGGCGTGGAAAAGTACTAGAAATGCCCGTTTCCAACTAGTGCACTTTTTCATACTGCATCGGGCGTTACACATACTTTGATACGTACACAGCAAGGTGCCCACGGTACAACACGGAAGGTATGGATTTCCGCCACATGTTGTGCGACTGTCCCCAGTTGGGGATGTATTGGGAGGAGGTGGTTACGCTATTTTGTGATATTACTGAAAGGGAGATAGAACCCGCTATAGGCCCTTGCTTGTTCCACTGGTTTCCCCATACATCCAAAATCAAGATCACTAGTACATTGTTGGACTTGGGTCTTCTTCTAGCCAAAAGAGACATTACAGCACATTGAAAGTTTAAGCAGGGCCCCAGCGTTCAGAAGTGGAGGGCTGAACTCCTTGGATGGACGGAATGCGAGGGTACAGTTAGATTACAGCTGGCTAGCCGAGTGAACAGCGACAAAGCTTTGGAGGCCGCGATGGCCTGGGAGGTAATGGTGATCTTACTGAAAGCCTCGGACGCTGAGTTAGATGTGGGCTCTACGGCAAGTACCCCGGACCTTTCTCCCTGATTAATGTATATTTCATGCCTGGTTGTCTGTACCTGTCATACCTCTAACTATATCTCTCACTGTTGGTGTGGTGTTCCTTGGGTTTAGTTTTGTTTTGTTATCTTCTGCCTGATGGGTACGGAAATGCTCTTATGCCTCTCATTGCTCATTGATTATTACTGCAATGTTTCTTCCTCATTTATCTGATTACCACATGGTACTCTTCTCTGGGGGATTGCTGCATACACCTGTTATCTGTGAACATGTAATTTGTATTTGAATGCAATCAGAGACTGTTATCGCCCAATGGGCTCCTGTTAGCCTTTGTATCCTGTGTACGTTTGGATGCGTTTGTTTGGAAATTAATAAAAATATATTAAAATATATATATTAAAAACGGGTGGAGCCTTCTACCAACTGCCTAAGATCACCCCCGCTCATCACGAGCCCAGGCCTAGTGAAATCGAGGTATTTGGGTTTCTCCAGATAAAAGTTAAAATCTCCCATTACCGTGAATACGCTTGAGCAGAATCCCTCCTCCTAACAGCGTTTCGATGGAATCTAGAAAATCACCTCTAGGGCCTGGGGGGGGCAGTAAAGAATGATCCCCTTAAATATATCTTGACAGGAAATGCATAGGCTAAACGAGAGTGTTTCGCAGGCCAGATTGGATGCATTGATAAACAATGGCTCAAGGGAAATGTGATATATGACTGTTAGTCCTCCTCCACTCCTAAGTGGTCTATCTTGGATGTAGCAAAGAAAGCCTGGAGGTGTAGCCTTAGCTAAGTCGGGTCCTGAAGCTTTGTCAGACCAGGACTCGGTTATAAAGGCCAATTTGATGCTATAATCATCAATTACCAATGCACATTCCGTGCTATCATTTATCAGAGATCTTGCATTTAAAAGAAGACATTTTAGGGGGGCTGACTCTGGTCTCTTTATTATCAATCTTACCTTATCTTCCGGGCGACGAATGGAGTTATCCAGGATGTGGGGGAGAGATAGTTGGCAGTTGTGGCAGATATTTTTGGGAATTACCGTAAGTGGGATATTAGGACAATCTAAATTTCCGCCCGCTGGGTTCATCCCCACAAGAGATTCCTTTGAATAGACCAGAAAATCTGACCTCAACGGACCTAGGGGGACAGGCCGGAGCCCGGTCCGAGCATGGAGGGGCGCACACGGGCTTGCCTTCGGCGCGCCTGCCTCACGTGTTTGCAGTGCGGTCCCGGCATCGTGCCTGTTTGTAGCTAGCGGCTGAACAACTAGCCTGCTAACTTCCTCATGGCTGTCACGCTTCCTGCCCCCGATTTCCTCAAGTCGTTGCGGTATTAGGTGAGCAAATTACAGAAAATAAAGTGCCCCTTCTGTTTAGTAAACCAACTAAGATTGGTTCTGACGGGTAGAACAAAGATGATTTAACAATGCTATTAATGCAATCTGAGAAGAAAGCCCTCTAACAAAAACAATTCTAGGACCTAGCATTAAATGAAAATAGGACGTGAGAACAAATGATTGTACTGTGTATTTATCAAAATTAATTCATTCAATTGATACATACATTGTGTACACAGACTGTCGGAGTCAATGTAAGGTGCAATTGAGTGACATTGGTGCATGGTGATAAAGTGATAAAAATATATACAGTGGAAAATATTTTCATATATACATATATATACACAAGTGTTACAGGTGGCCAGATACTAATTTGTATCCAAAGATTCCTATTCTTTCTTTTTTTGGAATCCTGGAGGTACTGGACCTATGACAAGCGTCGACGTTTTGACCCTTCGGCGCCCCAGTTTGTGGTCGCGGTGGGTCTTTCTTACGACAGAAGTAGGAAGCACGACAGTCTGTAATTAAGTGAGAGGCTGTGTGTCAGAGGGACTGTTAGGACATAGAATTACCTAACTAGCAGGCAGTACGCATACTCACCCTGTTTTCAGGGCCGGAAACCTCTGCCTGAGTCTGCAGGGCACAGGGGCCAATTAATCTGTGGATACCACACAATTCATGGTAACAATGGATGTCTGTTCACTCTATACCTCCATACCCCAAAACAAAGCCATAGAAGTCATTCGGGCAATACTTGATAAATGTCCAGCACTGCACTGGGTCCCCACTGGCTTTCTGATTAACCTACTAGAAATTGCCATTAAAAAGAACTATTTTGTATTCAAGCAACAATTCTACTTCCAGTGCAAAGGAGTGGCCATGGGGGCTACATATGCGCCGAGTCTGGCAAACATCTATATGGACAGCTAGGAGGAGGAACATCTGTACTCACATGAAAACCCATTTATTGATTCCATAGCTGTCTGGAAGAGATATATAGATGATGTGATTATAATCTGGTCTGGCATGGAGTCCCATTTACAAGACTTCTTCACATGGCTGAATAAGAGGAGCTATCCAATTCACAATAACCTACAACCACAACACCATTGATTTCCTGGATCTGACATTCAAAGTGGACAATGGCTTGGTTTACTTCAACCTCTACAGAAAGCCCACTGAGAGGAACACTCTGCTGAAATACGAATCACATCTTCCGCGCAATCTGCAAGATAATCTACCCTATGGGCAATATCTGAGAATGAGAAGAAATTGCACCAAGAGGGAACATTTCTTCAGGGAGACGGAGGTACTAACTAAACGTCTACGTGAACGTGGTTACCCATTGGGCATTGTACTGCCCAAGAGACCAGCTACTAACCCCAAAAGAAAAGAAACCGGCCTCTGACAACATAGTGTGCGTCACCACTTTTCACTCAAAAAGCAACAGCATAAAGAAAATTGTCATGAAGTACTAGAGTCTGGTCGCACCGGAGCTCAACATGGAAGAAAGCCCGCTATTCGCCTTCAAGAGAGGACGCAACATAAAGGACAGTGTGGTTAAAGCGTACCTTGAACCTCGTAAGCAACCAGATCTGCGAGATCAACCAGGACTACCACCCATTCTGGGACATTTCAAATGCGGCACATGCAAAGTCTGTCCTCTTTGCATGGAAGGCCAGACACCAACACACGGCAACAGAACATACAAATCGCCATCATTGATGAATTGTAACACCACAAATGTCATTTACATAATTCTGTGTCCGTGCAACATACCATACATCGGCCAGACCACCCACAAAGTCAAAATGAGAATCTTGCAACATATGAGCAAGATCAGATGTAAGATACAGGGAGCCCCACTGGTAGAGCATTTCTCAAGTTTCAACCACACACCAGAAAGCCTCAGTTGGAGGGTGGTGGAAAAGATTAATGCAAACCCAAGAGGCGGTTCCATGTCATCCGCCTTGAATCGGAAAGAATGTAAATGGATACACATTCTAAACTCGATGTCCTCTGGTTTGAATGAGCATGAGGAAATAGCCAAACAAATGGGTTTTCTGTGACAGGACATATTACTCTTATGCCACCTGTAAACACATGTCCTCTGTTGGCATATACCTCCGCTCCTCGCCCCTAGACTGAGTATCATGGTGACTCACTTCTCTTTCCTCCCTGTTCCCAGTAGTCAATGTGTTACGCTCACTCTTAAATACACTGAATGCAATGTACTTTTAAATACTCCAGAAGTATCAACCACACTTCGCATAAACAGGTGCCCTTATACCGCAACCTACTTCTGTCATTGTTTTAATATGTCTAATGTGCTTGTACTTGATTCACTCACTCGCCGACCCTTTGAAATGTAAATTTGAATTTTAACTCGGTGAATGTTTTCAAACTCTGGTTCCAGTTACATAATGCGTCCATACATATGTATCATCTAAATGAACCATTCCCGTTAAATGCCAGTTTTCGTCTCACAGTGGTCCACATGTGTAGTATACATCATAACATAATAGGTCAAGACTGCTTTCACCTATGCCTGTATTTGATTTGCTCACCATTGGAAATGTAAATTTACACTCAGTGAATGTTTATCTTTTCCCATAAACATGTAACATTCGAGTGATCTGCTTGACCGTTTTCGTCTCAAAGTGATCCACATGTGTAGTATAGAATTTAACATATTAGTTTATCGATTCATATATAACATTGATTGTGTTTCGAATTGCCACTCTTAGGGTTCCTATCGCATATTAAGCAGTCATTGTCAACCCAACATTCATAACTCAGTGAATGTTTTGTCCCTCCTATAAACATGTACCATTCGAGTTACCTGCTTGTCCGTTTTTGTCCCAAAATGATCCACATGGGTAGTCTAGATTTTAACTTATCAGGCTAAGACTGTTTATCGATTCATGTATAACATTGATTGTGCTTCGAATTGCCACTTTTAGGGTTCCTATTAGGCAGTCGTCAATCCGACTTATAAGTGTCCCTTCAAACAAGGGCCTGACGTCAGCTAGCTCACGCGTGACACGTGTTACACTAGAGGACGACACGCCGTCGCTAGGTAACTGCGCCCGCATACTGACATGCCTGCGAACTCGCGGCACCTGCTAAATAGGAATAGACAGAACGAGCAGGTCGAGGTGACTGACTGCAGCCGATTGATGGGACTCCAAACCATCCTCCGCTCAATTGTTTCCCGATGAACACAGACCCACGGGTAAGCTCACAACTGACCCGGGACACTAGCACCACTGTATAAGTTCACTGCGATCACCGCGCACCCCCACCGAGCGTGGCAGGCGTCTTAAGCGTCCTCCCTAAGTTTGCAGTGCTATCGCACACGGTTGATACAGCTAGTCTTTTATGTTAAGTCCGTGTCTCTAGAGACATCGAACCAAATCATCGCACCAAATCACCTTTGTTCTACCCGACAGAACCAATCTTTGTTTAACCATTAACTACCCAGGTTCTGAGGGACACAGGGTTACCCCTTTTTTCTTTAATTAGTAACCCAACTAATATACAGTATTTTTAAAAACAATAGACAATGTTCACAATTAAAAGGGCGTAAAATGCAGGAGGGCAACGCACGCCTGGCGAGCTTTAACTCAGCTCAACACCCAGGAAGGCAGCGCTGTGCGGTCGCGTCATCATGCCTATTTGTAGCTAGCGGCTGAACAACTAGCCGGCTAACTTCCTAATTGTTGTTCAATTTCAATAGTCACGAGTTCCATTCCATTGTTGGCAACTCCGTTACTTCGTATAGTAGAATCTTCAAACGGTATTAGTCCGAACTTCCTGTATGGTAGCAAGAGGAGATCGGCAGCTACCCAGGAGCCCACTTGGTCTGCTATTCAGTATCGGCCACATAGTGTGGTTTGATCAGATCAATGGAGACGAATCTCTTTTCTTTCTTGACGGTAAGGGGTGGAAGTAGTACTGTTCTTGTTCCTTGGACAGCCAGGACAGGCGTCCTGTAAGATGGACCTAATTCTTTTTTGTCCACAGTCTTTTCTCTAACCAAGTCCCCGATCTTTGGGACCCTGGCAGGACTTGCTGGAACAGCTTTAACTTCCCCACTGGTGGTGCGTTTTACTTGGACGTTGCTTTGTAATGGCTGGAATTCATTGAGTTCCTTGAAAACAGCCAAACGATCCATTGATGTCAAATGCTTTTTCATCCGCCACTTTGCTGCCACCATCAAGGTCAGGTACCCACATCCTTGTCTCAAACAGGACCTTGTAAGGAGTATGGTCTCCCAAAGAGTATGGCCTCCCAGGGAGCTCCTTGGCATGTTATTCAGTGCTCTCTGAACCCCATATAGGTGATTGACCCAACTACCACTCGAGCCTAATACCTTTGGGGTTAAGGATTGCTTTAAGTCCTGGTTTTTCCTTTTCACAATTGAATTTCCCTCTGGATGATACGGAGACGAGTACCGCAATGCCACACCCAAACTTTCCATCTTCCTATGGCTTCCTTGTAAGCACGAGAGCGGAACGTGGGGCCACTGTCAGAATGTAATGTGAAAATTGCGAATGTTCCTATGAAGACTCGCTAATCTTTTATAACAGTTTGGGCGTCAGCCAAACGTTGAGGCCAAACCCACAGGAATGTAGAGCATGAATCCGCTGCCACCAAGATATACTTGTAAGCCCCATCAGATTATAAGGGGCCGCAGTGGTCCAAATAGACACATGTGAGAGGTCTGTCTGATATCAGTAAAGGTGTCTGTGGTGGATGTGCTACGGTGGAATCCTCCTTCTACTGACAGATGTCGCACTTAAGGACAAAGCCTTTGGTCTGTTTAGTAAGACCTGGCCAGCAATAACATATTGTTTCTGCAATTAGACTGTCGCAGTGATACCTGCATGTGCTGAGCCCAGACTCTTGTGTGCAGCAAGTATTAAAGCTAATCTGCGATCCATGTTTGGTATTACTCTATTCCTCACTCTTGGAATTTGAGCATACGGTATATTTTGTGCATCTAACTTGTAGAAGTACTTGACTGGAAAACCTTTTGGCAAGGCTGTGCTGTTTTTTCACAAACCGATAACCCCTGGAATTATCTGTCTGTCTACTCTCGTGCGAGAACAAATATTTGCAGCTACAGCAGGAGTTCGCACTGTCGCCTTGCAGCTTCATCAGCCAATGAATTCCCTTCAACGTGCACACTAACACGTTGATGACTCAGTGTATAAATCACGGGAGCCTTCGGCATGCCTTTTTTCAGCTCTGCCACTTGTTCCCAAAGCAGTTTATGCTTTAATGTGCAACCTTTTGAATCTTTGAATCCATTCTGGCCCCAGTAGTGAAGATATTCACTGTATGACTGGGCACAGTAAAATGAATTGCACACAATTAGTGTGGGGAATTCTCGATCTGTATTTCTTAGTGCCAGTCCCAGGGCTTTTTTTTCTAACAGCTGAGCCGTCCAAGCTCCAAGAGACTGTGTCTGCGAATTGCTGGTACGGAAATTGCCGTCCCGCATACAACCCTTTACAATCGCACATGCTGCGCTGTATTGATGTTTACTTCCTATGGCTGGCTGAGCTGAACCATCAGTGTAAATTATATATTCATACTGATCTAGAGGCATTATTTAATTCGGGAGAGGATATTCTTGTTCATACTGCAGAAATGCTTGTTTTCCTTTTTTTTTAAATATATTTTTATTTTTTCGAGTACACACATTGTTTATATTATACATTTAACCATTTACATTTACGATTTACAATATCCAGTTTGACGACTTTTCACAAGCTTTAAACTCTAATGTCCTACCGAGAAAGTCCTCTATATCTTTAATCAAAGTATGTAGCTGGGGGCAGAGAGCGAACATATGGACAATATCTGCCTCCGCTGAATTGCATCGAGGGCAAGTGATACCAGTAGATCCCCCCCCACTTAGCTATCCTGGCTGGGTTGTGGTACAATGAGAACAGGGTTTTATAGTGCTGAGACTGTAGGGGAGCTGAGCACAAGATGGTACGACCCAAGTCCAGAGATTCCTG
The DNA here is from genome assembly GCF_964261635.1 of Lissotriton helveticus. Lineage (NCBI taxonomy): Eukaryota > Metazoa > Chordata > Amphibia > Caudata > Salamandridae > Lissotriton > Lissotriton helveticus. The sequence goes on from NC_136057.1 coordinate 419,273,450, forward strand.
GAAGCATCCAGGCTCTCCACCCAGTTTTTCAGCCCACTTATTACTAAATTTGTTAATATCGTCCATCTTTCCTATTGCATGGCTTACGTAAAAGGATCTAATCGTGCAATCCCCTCCTAATTTTATCTTCTCCAGTATTTCATTTCTGCCAAACCCGGCTAAACCACCCTACTTATTACTAAGGAAGCTCCTTACCTGTAAAAATTTAAAAAAATCCCTTCTATCAATACCATACTTGGAGGTAAGGTCTGAAAACTGAGCTATCCCCTCTTCATCCATTAAATCCCCAATCTGTATTATCCCTTTTTGTGCCCAACCAGCCATTGTTAAATCAGCAAACACTGCCGCAGGGAAGGGTTTGTTCTTATACAACCGGACATATCTGTTATATCTTCCTAATCCTGCCTTTTTTAAAAGGGCATTCCAAATTTTGACTGCTGCCACGACCGTCTTAAATCTTGTCCTTTTATAGTATCCAAACTCCACTCTATTTAAAAAACAGTTTTCTGCCTCCGCCCCCTAAACTACTGAATATACCTCCGTGGACATGGTCGTAACTCTTTGCTCGAGACCCCCTCCGCCAATTAATCCCTGCATATACTGTAATGCCGCAGCCATATGATAAAGCCTGAAGTCAGGAGCCCCCCAACCCCCTCTCTCTCTAGGAAGAGACATGAATCTGTAAGCCCGCCGAGTCTTCCCGTGGGCCCAAACAAACCTATTCAGTACGCCCTCTATTATATTGAACCATTTGGCTTCAAAAACTAAGGGGATGGATCTAAAAAAATAAAGAAATTTAGGCAGGATCAACATTTAAATCACATTAGTGCAGCCCATGAGAGAAAGATGGAGATTGTTCATCCTCTCCAAGTCTCCCTTTACCCTAGAAATTAATGGAGTCATATTACTCTCGACCACCACGTCCAAATCGGCAGATAGTGACACCCCTAGATATACTGCAGAGCTAACTACCCTACTATCATCACAGACAGAGTGTGCGTTCTTTATTATCTGGGTCTTAGATCTATTCAAACTATACCCAGATATCTGCCCAAACGCCTGGGCCTCCGCTTCCACCTCCTTTATAGCTAGGGAAGGATTTGAGGTCAATATGGCTACATCGTCTGCGTAAGCCAAAGTCTTCACAATGCAATTATTTGCCCTCATCGGTGGAATCGCAGGGTTTCTTTCAAATTGCCGCAGTAGCGGCTCCAGATACAGCGCAAAGAGCAGAGGCGAGGAGGGGCACCCCTGCCTGGTCCCCCTAGCGATTTTTACCGCGTCTGACAGCCCTCCATTAACTCTAATCCTAGCAGTTGGAACTTTATAAAGGGCCTGTATAGCCTTTAAGAACGCCTCCCCTATCCCGCACCACCTCATAACAAGCCATAGGTAGTCCCAGGAGACCCTGTCGAACGCCTTCTCTGCGTCCAGGAAGAGTGCTGCGATGGGGTCCCCTAGGACACCTGCCGAATCGAACATTGTGACAACCGTCCTAACATGCTGCGTTGTCCCTTTACCAGGTATGAACCCGTGCTGTGCGGGGCTTACCAGCTGCTCAATAATCCCCGCCAATCTTTTTGCCAGCATTTTAGAATATATTTTTACATCTGAGTTCATCAGAGTGATTGGCCTATAGGAACCAGGTACCTCTGGTGGCTTCCCCTTTTTTTAAATTACAACAATGTCAGCCCCCCCACGAGTCCGGGCTGGATTCCCCTGATTGCGCCTGCAGCATTATGTTAAACATATCTACAAAAAGTACATCTTTAAATACTTGATAAAATTCGACCGGGATTTGGTCCGGCCCTGCTGCCTTTCCTGCTGGGAGACTGCCTAGAGCTGCGGTAAATTCTTCCAGCTGCAAAGGTCCCTCCAGAATCTCCTTATCTTCTTCGGACATGGTCGGAGGAGAGATATTCCTGAGATAAGTTTCTGTATCTATCAAACTCCCTAGATCCTCTGGGGTGTATAGTCTGTATAAAAACTCCTAAAAACTTCCCTTATTGATTTAGGGTCTAAAACCAAGTTACCCTGTACATTCCTAATTTCTTTAATTTCGGCTGCGGCTGTTCTCTGCCTAGTTCTTATGGCCAAGACATGCCCTACTCTCTCGCTGAACTCATACGTTCTTTCCTTCTTCGTTAGATAATTATCAGCTGCTTTCCTAGCAAGACCTTCTATGGCTTCGGCTTTCAATGCTATAATTCTAAAGAGATGTGCTTCAAGAGGTAAATTTTGTGATAAAGCAAAAACCAGACCTTCTTCCTCTCTTAATAATCTTTGTCGTACTTCCTCTCTCTTATCCGTCTCCCTTTTTTGTCTTGCTAACACAAAACTCATTGTCTCTCCCCTCGCCCCGGCCTTGAAGGTGTCCCATACCACCCCCGGGGGTGCTGTCCCTCTATTAATGTCCCTGAAATATTGGATCCATGCTGTCATATGTTCCCTATATGTCAAAACAAAAAGAGAGATAGGGAGAGTAGAACGGCACTCTTATTCCCCGGTAATAGTCAATAAACAAAGAATGAGTGTCCACTGATAGTATTCAACCACAGTCTGGAGCAAGTAACACGGCTTCACTCAAGGCGTTAAAGAAAGCCCTCACTCACCACCTAGTGATGACATGCTTCATCATCGGGCCCCACCAAAGTGACCGAGTGTCTCTTTGGTGTGCTACAACGCCAGATTTACTGCGGAGCGGGTAGGTGAGTTCAGGCAGTGATGTGCAAAGAAAAACTAGTGAGTGGTGGATGGTTAAAAATAGTCCGTAATGTATCAAAATTAACTTTATTCTAATGATCACTAGGGACAAGTTAATAAAAACTTATGTGTTGGGAATTCGTCCACAGTTAATAGAGTGGTAGTTTCCTAAATATCAGTCGACATGTTTCAGCCACGAAACGGTATGAATTTACCTGGCATTCATCAGGACTCTGCGTGTATTAAACCCTGGCGAAATGGACTGTCTAAGGCCCACCCTTACCTAGGGACGTGAAAGTGAAAATTAATAAAAAGTGTAAAGTGCAAAAAAATTAGGAAGGAAATTTGTCTTCCTAATAACTCCTGGTTTAGGAGGCTTCCAATTTTACGGTTTCTGCACTTTTATGGTGTTAGAAAATCACACCATGGGTCACAGGAGGGCGGTGGGAACGTAATTGGCACACCGCCCTCGACGCTCAGCACCTGCTGTGTACCTGCATCTACCCTCGACCGGACCCCGACGATGGACCATCTGGATCCTCATCTGTAGAACCGTAGATTGTAGCAAGTGTTAATTTCTGGCCCTTAAAAATTATTTCCAAGACCACCCACCTACCCCATTGATCTTCCTTCTTCTTCCCTATTACCACATCCCTGCTTTTCCCCAAAACTGCTACGCCTATAGTTCTGGTCCCCTGTTTAGTGCTTGCTAATACAGTGAGCCCTAATTGCTCCAGGAGATACGCCTTGCTCCCTTCTATGTGGGTCTCCTGTAGACATATCAGATCTAGGCGCAAGGTTTTAAGATATGCCGCCACTCTCATCCTCTTATTTACCTCATTGAGGCCACATACATTAATTGAAGCTATCCTACACGCCATAAAAGTAACATTGGAGGCCTTATAGCAGAGAACCAAATAATCGAATAAACTTAAAGTCATCAAACCATCTTGTATATGTCATACCATATGTTCTAAACCATGTAACAATGTGCTGAAACAAACAAGAAAAACTAAACATTTGTGGTGCTTTTCCCCCCTCCCCCCCTGAAACCCTCTTACCCCCCCTCTGCTGTGCCCTCCCCCCCCCCCGCTACTGGCAAATAGATCAGAAATGACCTATGTGTGACTGCTTTAAGGGCCGTGGCCATAGCGCCCCCACCCCCAAATAGCCCTCTACCATACTGCTGAATATCCTATGCCCCCCGTGTTCCCCCTTCTACTGCGCTGGAGACTCAAAGCAATCCGGAGGAGGGTTAACCTCCCTTCTGACTCTTGAGCTCTTCTAGGTATTGTTGGGCTTTAACTTCTGACAAGAGCATTCTTACTCTCTCCTTAGTGACCACCTTTAATCTAGCCGGAAAGAGTAGATACGCTTCTGACCCCAAGGCCTGGAATGGAGCGATCATCTGTCTAGGTCTCCACCTTCTCTCCACTGTGACGTGGCAGAAGTCCGGCCTAGCAAAAAAGGTGATACCCTCATATGATCGCTTACGGTCTGGTCTAGCCTTCTGGATGATTTCTCTCTCAGAAGAAAATTCCCCACATTCACCAGGATAGCCCTGGGAAAAGACCCCTGACCACCCCCACCTGTTCCTTGACCTTTCTTTTGCGTAAAGGGAAACCTATGTGCCCGTTGTATCTCCTTCTCCCACTCAGATTCTGGAAAAGCCCCCTTCAGTAAGTTCACCACAAAACGCATGATGTCTTGCCCTTCCTGCCCTTCTGCCACGCCCAAGAGTCTAATGTTATTGCGTCTCTGGCGAATTTCGAAATCTTCAAGTTTCCACTGAAGGTCCTCAGAGAGTTTTTCCTGTGCTGTCCTGAATGTTTGCCAACTGCTGAATTCGTCCTCCAGCTTGCCTGTCTGCTCCTCCACTTCCGTTACTCTGTCCGCCATTTCGTCGTATAGTTTATTAACTTTCCTCATTGTGTTCTGAATTTTTTTCGAGGCCTGTCTTGCTCTATGACTTTCTGACCTGGCTTCTGCCTGCATTTGCCTGAGTGTAGTAAATATAAGTTCAAAAGGAGCCTGCTGTGCTGCGGGCCCCGGAGGTGCTTCTAAAGTGTTGTCATCTTCTTGATATGTCTGCGAGGTAGCCGAGTAGTCCCATACCAGCCTTCTCTCCGTGCCTCCCAGTGACTCAGCAATCTGCTTTCTTTTTTTAGGCGATTTTCTCCTCTGGGTGGTGTCTTTGCCTGACTTGCTAGACCCTGTATCTGATTGTTCAACTGAGCTTGCTTCACTTACACTCTCTGAATCAGAGTCCTCAGTGAGGGAGTAAAAGCATTCCCCCTCAACTGAAGGGCCTTCAGCCCTTACCAGTACCTCAGGCCTCATGCCGAACCCCAAATCCTTCTGGCGGGCCAGGCTAGCACGACTGCCCCAAGTGTTTTTGGAAATCGGGGTTTTAAGCTCTGCATCCAGCAGCAAAATAGCGCCCAGCATGTCTGCCTTCCCGATCTCGCCCACCAGCCCCACAGCGCTTACCATGCCCTCCACGGGTTCCTTCGTTCCCCTGGCGCTGCAGACAGTTTGTTCTGCTGTGAGGGTTTGTTCTGCAGTGAGGGTTTCCGCGGAAGCGGCGGAGTTGCTGGCTGCGCCCAAAGTGGATCGTTGCCTATCAACCAGGGATTCGGCGTCCTCGGCATCCTCGGCGGTCCTCGAGGACGCACCTCTGACCATCCATTCCTGCACTGAGACTGGCGCTTCTGTCAGTCGGTCCCGGGATCTTTGCCGAGAATGCCTCCGTTAGGGTGGGTTGCCGGAGAGAATTCTCCTTGTTTTTTAATCTTTCACTGGCTTTCCCCGCTTTAATCGTGGTCATAGCGCGGCTGTCTGCTAGACTTTCTTGCACTGTCCCAGCGGTTACGCCTGATTTCCCCCGTGAGTCTATTTTCTTTTTTAATGGGGGGGGGGGCATCGTTTTGCAGATAGCGCCCAGGGATCGTGCTATCGCTCCGGTCGTGTTGGTGCTGTCTCCAGATGGTACTACTACCGGCACGGGATCCCTCACAGGAGCCACCTTCTCTTGCTTTCCATTTCGTGTGGGCATTTTAGTCGGGTGCTGCTGCTGCTTTTTCCTGAACCCGTAGGCGCTCATCAGGATTCGAGCTCTCCCCTTTAACCTGCCGCAGTCTTGGAGGAGCCTTTCTGCACAATTAGCAATATACTTCAGGATTGTAGTATCTCCTAATTCGTTGTATATCCACTTCTGCAGGGCCATCAGGGGGAACGGGCATGGAACATAATCATTTGTTACCGCATCCTTGGGTCTAGATGGGAGCTAGGGTGAGTGCGACTGCTCACCACGACCCACCAGCGGCCATCTTGCCTCCACGAAAATCTTGTTTTCCTAATGTAGAATCAAACTTGTAGTCTACATCTGTAGCCGTGAGAGAATTAGCCCATTGTATCCATTGTGGATGTAATGCTTTAGCATTAGGAATGCTTGCTTTTGTAACAGCCTCTAAGGTTGGTACCGGAGTTACAACAATTATTTGTTTCCCCTGAGCCAGAGGTTTTAACTCACTACAGCAGTCTGTACTGCTGTCAGTATTTTTTCAATTGATGCAAAACGCATTTCAGCGTTTGTGTATAAATGTGATTTGGATGCTATGGGTACTGTGTCACCTTCATTGAAGGTGAGATAAGTGTAACCGGATTGACCCGCGATTACACAGATTAAGATGGGCAATTTTTGATTTTTTAAAGTTACATTTGTAGCCCACTGAGGTAAACCCCAAAACTATGTTGTCCCCCCTGGCCAATTAATCCAATAATTCATTGTCAGTCAGATAAATATCATCTATATAGGACAATGCCTCCTCATCAAAATTTTGAAGTCACTCCGGTACTCTTGCTGAGAACAACCCCGGGCTATTCTAATACACTTGGGGCAGTCTACAAAATTGACGCTGAGAGCCTAGGGCTGAGAATGCTGTAAAATACCAGTTTTTTCACAAAGAGTAGTCACTCATCGCATTGCGATGTTTGAGGGACTGGCTAATCTTAATTATAAGCTAAACTGCTATCAGACGCCATGCTGATTAAGACCAAGGCTAGTAAAGGCATCAACACACAAATCAAAATAACGGTCTACAAAAAGACGTTGAAAGACGTCAAGCAATTGTTAAAATGTTAATGTTAAAATTAGTTTTATATAGCGCTCAGCTACTCGGAGGAGTGTCCCGGCGCTTTGAAAACCCACGGCGGTACAGGGACAGGCGAAAGATGCCGGATACTACTGAACAAAAAGCCAGGACTTAAGATCTTTTCTAGAGGCTAACAGGTTGACAGTCTTTCTCAGATGAGCCGGCAAGGCGTTCCACAACTGAGGCGCCAAGCGTCTAAAAGAACGGCCTCCTATGCGGGCTCGTCTAATGGCCGGAACAGAAGCCAAGGCCAGGGAGGCTGACCTAAGCGATCTGGATGGCTGGTAAAAAACCAACCGTTTGCTGATATATTTGGCGCCTGTGCCGTGAAGGGCCTTAAAGGCCAGAGTGAGCGTCTTAAAAACAATTTGTTTTCGAATTGGAAGCCTGTGCAAGGTTTTCAAGAGATCTTTAGCACTGGCTCTCCGATGGAGTCCGAAGATGGCTCGTGCGGCAGAGTTTTGGACTATTTGCAAACGTGATAGAAGGTACTCAGGAAGTCCGAGATAAAGCACGTTGGCATAGTCCAAGTGAGAGCCTATTAATGCCTGCACAGTGGTCTTTCTATGGGCCAGAGAAAGTAAAGGGAGAAATTTCCTTAGCATTTTGAGAAGGCCGAAGCATTTCCCGACTAAACCAAAAATTTGGGGCTTCAAGGTAAGGCCATTATCTATTTTGACTCCTAGGTTCTTGGCCGTATCGGAAGCGGCGGAGGGAGGAAACATGGCCTCAGGCCACCAAGACTGCCACCGAGGGTCGGAAGGGCATCCGAAGAAGAGCACCTCGGATTTATCCGAGTTGCACTTGAGGCTATTAAAGCTGGAACCATTGGAAAACAGCCCCAAGGCAATCTCTAATACTCTCCCTATTGAAGTCAGAACCCTTCTCACAGAAAAAGAGGAGATGGGTGTCGTCAGCGTACGAAAAGATCTGGGCACCATACGACTCCGCCAGTGCCGCCAAGGGGGTCATATAGATATTAAAGAGAGCAGGGCTCAAAATGGAGCCCTGCGGAACTCCAGCTTCCACAGGCGGCACCACGGTGGAGAACGGGGGGGGCCCAGACCGTTTGACGGCGGTCCGCTAGGAAGGACGCGAACCAACTGAACACCGCCCCCCGCAGATCAATCTCCCTGAGTCTTAAAAGGAGACCGCTGTGGGGGACGGTGTCGAAGGCCGCAGAGAAATCGAGCATCACCAACATCACCTTACCCCCCCGAATCCAAGACCTCCTTAATTGCCTCCGTTACTTCTAGCAGCACTGTCTCCGTGCTCATGTTAGTGCGGAAGCCAGACTGGGAGCAGTGCAGGATGTTATTGGTCTCAAGAAAATTGGATAGGGAATTATGGACATGTTTCTCCACGACCTTGGCAAATGCGGGAAGGAGAGAAATGGGCCGGTAGTTGGCATATACCAACGGATCCAAATTTGGCTTTTTCAGAAGCGGCAGAAGAAGGGCCTGCTTCCAAGCTGGAGGAACCACTCCCGTGCTAAGGGATAGATTAAGCAGGGGATTAATTAGAGAATTAATCGCATGTGCTGTTTTGGCAAAAATTTTGGCCGGACAGGGATCCAGTGGGGAGCCTGACTTTAGTTTGTTAAGAAGGTCCAGCGAGGCTGAGAGAGAGAGAGAAGGGAACTCTGAAAGACGGGGAACCTTGGCAATCGGGGACAGAGGAGGGAAAACAGGAGTGCAGGAAGTTATTTCAGCACCGGGAGGCGAAAAGGAGTTCTGAATGGACTTCATTTTATTAGCAAAAAAAACTGCTAATTGGGTAACCCAAGATTCAGAGTGACAACAGGTAGGCGTGCTCAACGTAGGAGAGGTGAATTCTCTAACTATCAAAAATAGTTGTTTACTGATGTTTGTGGCAGCCTCGATTCTTCTGGCCAAGTAAGCTTTCTTTTCGCACAGAATGTCAATATGATACGATTTGATGGATTCCCTGTAAGCGAACTTGGCAGCAGAATCATAGTGACGACGCCAGACCCTTTCAGCTTTCTTGCACTGTCGCCGCTTTACAGCCAGAGCAGCAGTGAACCAAGGGACAGAGGCCCTGCAGGCAGTTTTACGGGCGATCGACACCAGGGCTAATTCCTCCAGTTGCTCCACAAACCAAGATTGTAAAAGATCGAGATCGTCCTCAAGATTGCCAGACAGCAGGCAAGGATGGGATAGAAGAGCTTGAGCAAGCATGTCAGAGGAAACGCGATGATAGGCTCGTGAAGGCTGAAGAAGGCGACTGTGCATACTGAAGGGTGATTTGTCAGAATGACAGATCTGGAAGTTCACTAAATAATGGTCAGACCACAGGACTGGAACTGGGGTGGAAATGTCAATTGGGATAGTGGAGAAAATTTGATCGAGCGTGTGGCCTTTGTTATGCGTGGGGACGGAAAGGTAGGGAATAAGACCCAGTGAAGATGTAATATCAAAGATCCTAATTGCAGTACATACGGATTTTCTCATGCAAAGTAAGATCAGTAAGTTGCACAAGGATATAAAAAAGTTCTCACATGAGAAGGTATATCCATACACCAGAGAGGAATACACCAAAAATACGACTGACACAGAATGATCACAAAGGAGTGATTCAGGATCCTCCTACTCAGATACCGACAAATAGTCAAGCGACACTTCAAATCAAAATTGGAGAGGCGGGCGGAGAAACAGAAGAAAAGTGTTTTTCACAATCCCACTTATCCACCCAATCAGATGGTCTTCTAGCCAGGTCCATTTGGACCCCAACCTTTCCAAGCCACTCCCAACCTCAACGTATGCCCTTTCCCCAACCTAATCAGTGTTTTTTTAGGAAGAGGCGGCAGGAGATGGAGACGAGGCAGATGGGTAGGCAGTACGATCCAGTGGGAGAACGAAGAACCAGGAGGCATGAACAAGTGCAGCCGCAAAGGGGACAACCAACAACCAGGCCTGAGTGGCCTATAGACACAGTGGTCAACCTCACAATGGAAATTATGTCCACAATAAATTGTCAGTACTCATTAAAGGACTGGGTTTGGTCCCCACGGCACAGATGGATACATTTAAAATGCAGTGGGAACTAGCTGAATATTTCTGGGAAATCGGAGTCAATGTTTTTTTTCCAGAACACACGATCACTGACACAGACGCTGGGTATACAAATTTGATGAAAAATCAAGATTTAATCTGCCTGAAGTGTGAGCCTTTGAAAAGGCAGCCAATAAATAAAGTAAACACCTTGAATCCAAGAAAAAAACATCTATCAGAATATCACCAGAAGAGAAAGGCTTTGGATTCCTTCAGCAAGAAGAAACATCTGGCCATAAAACCTGCAAATAAAGGGGGAGCCACAGTCATCCAAGGAAGAGGGGAATACAGGGAAGCTTGCCTCACCCTCCTACAAGATGGGAGAAACTATGAAATGCTACGGGCAGAACCCACCAACCGCCTACAAAACACCATCAAGAATTTGCTTGATGAAACTACTGAAAATGAATGGATTACAAGGAAGGAACGAGAATTCCTCACTATTTTTAGGTCTCGCCTCTCAATGTGCATGCGCATTGAGCGGAGAGAAACTATAGGGGCTTAAACAGACTTGAACTAACTGGCGATTTGATGCTGTGCCCGTGCGCTTTTAGGTCAATGCGCAAGCGCATTGACCTAAAATGCGCGTGCACAGCATCAAATCGTCAGCCATCTGTTGCCCAGCTTGGTGCCGCTCCACCCCCTGCGGCATCAAAGGCTTTCACGGCCGGCCGGCCGTGCTTTCAGTTTCACGAGCGCTACATTGTTTTCACGGCCGGCCTCCGGCCGTGACTCGCATTTCTCCTTCATTTGTGCCCAGCCCCCCTCCCAGCGCTGCCTTGTTTTTCTGTTTTTGCTTTGTATGAATTCGCCGGCACATAATCCGCTGTGTAATCCACCGTGTCTTTTGCTTCATTATTGACATTTTATTTGTTGCGTGAACTCACGAGCACATAATCCGCTCCCGAATCGGAGCTTGCTCCTTCCTGCGTTTTTTTTCATTATTGATTTGCATACCCGAGCGGGCTTCATGACTGCACAGCATTCCTTGACCCCCCGGGTGCCGGTGCGATTCTCTTTGTTATTTATAAAACAAAATTCAGCTGGTGCCTCCTTCTCTCTTGAGCGGCACAATGGAGGCTTTCGCGCTGCACCTAATACCGACGACACACAAAAACCTCTTTGAAGTCGGTGTACTTTCCTTGGTCCAAGGCTGTTGTAAACAGCGCCATCTTTTTAGAAGGTTCCCTTCTGTAAACAGGTCTGTAATTATTAATGTTATGTCGCCTGAATGTGTATTCCATCCACATTTTTGAAAGCCAATAAAGCTCGGATGTATTCCAAAACTGAGCCAAACCATTTGTTAGGAACTTATGCAAAATTATTTATCTATACATTTTAACGTGAATGAATCACGCCGCATGCTGTCATCAGTGTTATCTGGCGTGTTTTTTGGTTTGCTCAATGATATACATTTCACCGCTTTGCAAATGTGCTCTATTGACTCCCCTTCGATTTTCCGATTTCGCTCGTCTTTTTTTGTGCATTTTTATTGGCATGACATTGTTTTTGGGAGGCACCTGTTCTGCCCTCTGTCTCCCAACACCCTCCTGCTTTGACTCACTCTCCCTAAGCACTGCTTCACCTTTCCGGGTTTCAGGTGATTGCTATGACACACCACGGTACTCTAGTTCCTTCCTTCCGTTATTTTGTTGGGCGTAATTTTTGGTTGTTGTTGCAACTTTTATATAGCTCGAATTCGACCCGAACGTTTTGGAGCGCTTTACATAAGCACCAATTACATTACAGAAGGACACATTCGATTTAGGTGAGCACGAGGACATTAAGTGATTTGTTAAGACTCAAAGGATGTTGAGCCGACGCCGAGCCCAACTCCAAAGTCAGCAGCTTTAGCTTTTACGCATTCTTCCTTTGTTTATTCTTTCCCCTGTTTGTTTCTTTCTTTCTTTCTGTCCGCATTTCAAACATCCTTTCTTTATCAATGTATGTATTTTGTTCAACATTCCTTTCATAGCCATTCTTTCTCACCCCCTCTTTTTAAGTTTTACTATCGTTTACTGTTTCTCTTCCATTTTGTGTATTCCCTTTTTTCAATCTATTCATTTTTTGTTCAATCCCATTGGGTTCTCCTTTTACCCTTATTTTCGTTCCTTTTAATTTTTCACGTTGTCTTTCAATTCACAACTTTTCGCCTGTTTCTTATGCTTTTTCTTTGTGCCTTTCTTCCAATATTTGTCTTTCTTTTTCGTCCTCTTCACCATGTTAGTCATTCCCTCTTCTCATCCCTATATTTTTCTTTTACTTTCAGGGTTTGCCTCTTACTTTATTTCTTTGTATTCAGTTCTTTCCGTTCTATCTTTCACTTTCTCTCCTTCTTGCTTTTTTGTAGTCCTTTTTCTTTATTTCTCTCTTCCCTCTCAGTGCACTTCTATAGTAATGCGTTATTTATATGACGCAGGATTCACAAGTACTAACAAAGGTTCACAGATTCACAGTCACTGCACCAGTTTTGCATGTGAGAATTTCACTCTGGGGTTATATTCAAGGATGACACACATTCTGCTGCCTCTTCTACTGGATTTTATCCTAGTGGGATGCGGCTCTTGTATTCTCCTTCAAGCTTAAAGAAATTCTGCCTCCTGTGTTACTGATCCGTGTCTCTTTATAGGTAGGGCATGTCTGTCAATGATGTAGTCTCTTAACACTCGCGGCCTATCGAGATATGCACACTCCTTCAGGCCTGCACGCCACACACTGCTGCATGCCTCACACTGCTGTACGCCTCACACTGCTGCACGCCTCACACTGCTGCACGCCTCACACTGCTGCACGACTCACACTGCTGCACGACTCACACTGCTGCACGACTCACACTGCTGCACGACTCACACTGCTGCATGCCTCTCACTGCTGCATGCCTCACACTGCTGCATGCTGCACACTGCTGCACGACACACTGCTGCATGCCTACCACTGCTGCACGCCACACACTGCTGCATGCCACACACTGCTGCACTCCACAAACTGCTGCATGCCTCACACTGCTGCACGCCACAAACTGCTGCACGCCTCACACTGCTGCACGCCTCACACTGCTGCACGCCACAAACTGCTGCACGCCACACACTGCTGCACGCCTCACACTGCTGCACGCCTCACACTGCTGCACGCCACACACTGCTGCACGCCACACACTGCTGCACGCCACACACTGCTGCATGCCACACACTGCTGCACGCCACACACTGCTGCATGCCACACACTGCTGCACGCCACACACTTCTGCACGCCTCACACTGCTGCATTACTCATACTACTGCATGCTGCACACTGACGCACGCCTCACACTGCTACCCGCCTCACACTGCTACCCGCCTCACACTGCTGCACGGCTCACACTGCTGCATGCCTCACACTGCTGCACGCCTCACACTGCTGCACGCCTCACACTGCTGCACGCCTCACACTGCTGCACGCCTCACACTGCTGCACGCCTCACACTGCCGCACGCCTCACACTGCCGCACGCCTCACACTGCTGTACGCCTCACACTGCTGCATGCCGCACACTGCTGCACGTCGCACACTGCTGCACGCCGCACACTGCTGCACACCGCACACTGCTGCACGCCGCACACTGCTGAACGCCACACAACACCACGACATCACTCAGGGACACCACCATATCACTCAGGGACACCACCATATCACTCTAGGACACCACCATATCACTCTAGGACACCACCATATCACTCTAGGACACCACCATATCACTCTAGGACACCACCACTCCACTCTAGGACACCACGACTTCACTATAGGACACCACCACCTCACTTTAGGACACCACCACATCACTATGGGGCACCACCACATCACTCTGGGACACCACCACATCACTCTGGAACACCACCACATCACTCTGGAACACCACCACATCACTCTGTGACATCACCACATCACTCTGGGACACCACCACATCACTCTGGGACACCACCACATCACTCTGGGACACCACCACATGTCTCTGGGACACCACCACATGTCTCTGGGACACCACCACATCACTCTGGGACACCACCACATCACTCTGGGACACCACCACATCACTCAGGGACACCACCACATCACTCAGGGACACCACCACATCACTCAGGGACACCACCACATCACTCAAGGACACCTCCACATCACTCAGTGACACCACCACATCACTCAAAGACACCACCACATCACTCAAGGACACCTCCACATCAATCTGGGACACCACCACATCACTCTGGGACACCACCACATCACTCTGGGACACCACCACATCACTCAGCCCAAGCACCACATCACTCAGCCCAAGCACCACATCACTCAGCACCACAACAGCATCGCTCAGCACCACATCAGCACCTTCCTTGCTTGCTACCAACAAGCATTGCCCTAGCCAATAGGACTCGCATTAGGAAAGTGTAAGCTATTGGCTTTGTCAATAACAATGCTATTAATTTATATATTTTCAAAGCCAACACATATTAGAAAACATTGTCATTTACAATACCAATAGCTCACACTTTCCTAATGCGAGACCTATTGCATTTCAAATGCTTGTTTTTGTTGTCCTCATTATAGAAAGAAAGTGAATGGTCTTAAAGCAGTACCATGGTGCCCTCCTGGACCCGATAGAGGGGACACTCAGCCCTGTAGATCTCTTTCCACCTCAAAGGGTACTTGGGGAAGGGGACTGCATGACCCTTGGGAATTTACCAGGATAAGGAACCCATGGTTTCTGTATAAACCATCTTCCCAAAAACTCACTTGTTTCATAATCATTGAACTTTTGTGTATACTAGGAAGTCACAGGACCCAAGTTAATTAACCCACTCTTCCCATAATCCCCAAACTCTTGTTCTTTTCTTTGACTGACATCCCATTTATGGACTCTTTTAACCGAAGTGACCCAATCTAAAAACTTTGGCGGATTAGGGGAGATCCAGTTTAAACAAATTTCCCTCCTTGCAAAAAGAATTAGAACAAACAGAAGTGAAGCTTGAGCATTTGACAGTTTGTTGTTAATACTGTCATCAGGTAAAATTCCAAAAATAATTAAAACCAGGCTTACCTTCGTTTCTTGGCAAATTACATCGGAAATAGTCTTACCCACTTGCCTCCAGAAGCCCTGGATCTGAGGACACTGCATGAACATGTGCACATCATCCGTGCTCCTCAGGGTGCATTTCACGCAAGACTTCTCTCCACCTCCCAGCTTGGAAAGCCTCTTCGGGGTCCAATAATCTCTGTGGAGTCTGAACATGTGATTTCTCCTCAATGGTGCAGCCTTGACAACCCTCCACAAAGTGCCCAATGATACTTGCCAGTAAGATGTGACGTTGCAGGAAGGCAGTTCTCTTCTCCAGGGCTCCTCCATAGGCAATGGTAGTGGGTCTTCTTTAATAAACAGTCAGTACCCTTTAGATTCTTCTTTGCTTTGGTGGCTAGGAACTAAAAACTTATTCTCCAGCTCATCATTTATAACTCCATCTTTGCCCAGATTTACAGCCCAACGAGACAGTTGATAACATTTGAATCTAGATAGCCTTTGATTTGTTTGTGAGTTCAACTCATCCCATGGCAGTAGTTTATTATCTCAGAGTAATTGGACCCATTTCTGAAAGCCATTTTCCGATAAAGGGGCTGATAATCGGTCGTTTGGGCAATCGGGGGTACCTGGCGATTTCCATGTAGGAACGTTTGAACAATAGTATGGAATTCTAAAACGCTTCCTCATCTGGAACCATAGTTCACAGGTTGACTGTAGCACCTTCAGTTGGACTTTTTTTAAGTATCTGGGATGTCTGAATTTAAAAAGAAACCTTCTCCCCCCTGGGGGACACTGTTTGACATGGCTACGAGGTAAGGCAGAACGCAGGAAGAGTCAAGGAGCAAGGATCTCATATTCTTAAAATGGAAAGCCCAGCTGTAAAAACCGAGGTCAGAGCTGGCTATTCCCCTGGTTGCTTTCTCACATCTTAATTTCTTCCATGCGATCCTGATCCCTTTGACTTTCTAACGCACAAGGGGACTGAATAGTGCCTCAATCACTTGTGCCTTTCACAAATTTCCAGCTCCAGCAGATTAAAATCCACAGGTATATCAGTTTGATTCAGCCTATGACCCCCAAGACGAGCTAAAAATTCAAACAAGGGGGACTGTAATGTGATCTCCCCCCCCAAACCAGCCCCCAAAAAGAAAAAGGAAAGCAAAATCAAAGTCATCAGCCCTGGAATCACCCCAAATAGATAAGGCAGATAAAGGGGGTCTCGCTGATAACTCAACTCCGCCTGAGCCCTCTGAGTTGTTGGAGAGCCAGCACTCACAAGCGGTTCCAGAAGAGAAAGTCATAACCACAGTGCATCATACCAGATATACCTTCCGTAACAACATTTTTAATCAATCAGAGTACTTGGAAGCTCCTTCTACTATCACCTCCTTGGTCCCCACCTTAGGGAAACCCCCTTATAAGAAAACAGGCAAGGGGATTCAGCAAGTTATTTTGTCTTTGTAACAACTGAAAGAAACTCCAATACTCAAGAGTACGCCGTCTCTAAGATCGTATTTTATAATAAAATAAAAAATACAAATAAAGGAAAAAATACAGCAATTGCTGCTTTGTCAGTGGACGAGTCCCAGTCTTCTATAAGTAAAGACAAGGGGAAGATATCACCAAGAAAGACTCTAAAGTTATTGGAGGCGAAAATGGACACAATGAAAACTATTCTGGATCCTGGTGAGGTGGGATTTGCCAACATTTCAACAGCTAACAGGTTTGAGGTATTAGGCAAAAATGAATTGGAATCTGTCTCTGGTCCTGGTTCTGGCTCCGGTTCTCACACTTCTAACTCTACGTCAGCCTCTTTAGCAATGCCATGCAATAGAAGCCTCGAATAAACAAGTTGAGCTAAACTGCACTGAGATTCTGGCATAAAAAAAGGGAGGAAAGGACATGCTAGATAAACTGGAGACCCTAGAAAATAATGCAGGCGTAACAACATTAAAATTATGAATATCCCAGAGGGTTCAGAGTGGGAGGATATTAAAACCTATGTCATAAATTTGCTAAAAGAATTTATCTCGTGCTGGATGTTAAGGAACTGGAATCAGACATCCAGAGAATTCAAAAAGATCCTTTCTCCAAAAACCCAAATAGAAAAAAATCCCCGGTGAATTTTGGTAAACTTTAAAACGTATGTGCTAAAAGAGTGTATACTATAGGGAGCCTTAAAAGCTGGCAGCTTCACGAAAGGGGACTGGGTATTTCGGATAAGGTCAGACCTCTCAATAATTACGCAGGACAGACAATAGGATCTAGGAAAATTCATGCCTATTTTAAGATCTATGGGTGCCTCTGTACAGCTAAGGTTTCCTGCTCTACTCAGGGTGATGTGGAAATATAAAATGTCTAACTTCAGAGACCCAAAGGAGGGAGGGATCTTCTTTGATCAAATTAAAGCTCAGGGATAGTTTTGCATGAAAGTCTGTTATAAGTATCCGTTGCCGGGGTGAGTGGGTAGTGAGTTCACAGGGGTTCATTTACATCATACCCAATGTGGTTTAGGAGGGTTCCTGGGGGAGCGGAGGGGTGGGGAGGGAATACACACAAAGAAAGTAATGTTCGTTTTTCACTGGGTCCTCATATACACAATTTTGTTAAGGAAGGTGCTAACCAGAAAGGAATAGCCTGCATTCAGGGTGCGCTCTCCTGGTCTAGAGATAAGCCGCATGGGTATGGCTTAATGGCTGAAACCAGAATTTGTACATGGAATATAAATGGATTAAGGTTAGCGAGCAGACGAAGGAGAATTTTTCAATACCCAAGTCATGCCGATTTTGATATTATGATTCTGCAAGAAACTCACCTTACAGTCCAGGAATGGGAGATGGCGGTTGCTAGCAAAGATGGATTTACTGCTCGTTCCACACCACGCAACCCAATTGTACTAAAGGTGTGGCGATTATTGCTAAAAAATCTGCCAAAGCAATCTTGGGCTCCTCCAAGATAGACAATAGGGGGCGCTGGATCATAACAGATATTAAAATACGTGATGAGTGGCTGGTTCTGGTGGGTTAATATGGCCCTAACATAGATGAGGAGTCATCCCTTAAAACTATACATAATCACCTACTCGAAACAAATTTTCCGATTATTATGGGTGGTAATTTTTAACATTTTGCGGAACCCGGCTCTTGATAGGTCCAAGGGGGGGAGACTGATTCCTACAAAAATGGGCTCCTTGATTAAAGTTCTCATGGGTGATCGGAATCTGGTAGATATTTGGAGAGTTAAAAATAGGACCGTAACTGGCCCTCAGACTTTTACTTTTCATAACAAAAAACACAGCCATCGTTCTAGAATTGATTACTTCCTGATAGATTCCAGACTGATAAGTTATGTTAGTGCAGTATCTCACATCCCAGAACACTTATCAGATCATTCAGCGGTCCGGATAGACTTAAAATTTTCTAGCCAACCGAAAATAAAAAGATGGACGTTCGATAAAGTTATTCTTAAAGATGTTTCAGCAGTAGAACAGTTAAAGATGGACACTTTGTTCTTTTTTTAAGTGAACGATCGGTCAGCTCTAAAGGAGGTAATATGGGACGCCTATAAGGCATTTATTAGAGGTAGAATTATTAGCATTTCAGCTAAAATGCACAAGGAAGTTGAAGAAAGACTTAGGTTATTGGAAGCCGAAATCTTTAGAGCCTCGTTTAATCAAGCAGCCAATCAAAATAATGCAGAACAGAGGGAGGGAAGCTCAGAGATACTAGCTAAGCCGCAAGATATGGCAGACTATCTTGATACTATCACTAGGAGAAGGTGGGAAGTTAGTAAACTCGCTAATTATGAATATGGAGAAGGGCGTGGGAAGTTTTTGGCCTGGAAATCCCAAGTCAATTTAACCAGAAACTTAATTAAGGAGATCTGCAATACAGAAAAAGGGGGAGACAGTATCAGACAATATGGAAAAAGCGTTTGAATTATTCTTTCAAGGATTGTATACTGAAGACCTAGTAGTTCCAGACTCTCAAATAAAAAACTATGTGGATTAAGTTGCCTTACAACCCTCATCTGTAGACCAGGCCCAACAGTTAAATAGGAAGATCACACTACTTGAAATTAAAACTACAATAAAAAAATCTAAAAAGAGGTAGTGCTGAAAGTTTAGATGCTATCCCCAACGGGTTCTATTTTGCTCTTAGTGAGACCCTCGCCCCCGTTATGGAGAAATTATTTGACAGCATTTTCTCTAACAATTCTCCAATCCCTGTTTTCCTGGAATGAGGCAGAGGTTTCCTTGATTTTAAAGCCCAATAAAGATAAAAATAATGTGAGTCCTATAGACCCATCTCCCTGCTGAATTGCGACAATAAAATGTGTGCGCAAATTATAGCAGGGAGACTGAATAACGAGAATTCCTCACTATCAATGAACCACGGATGCCTCAATTTCACACGATTCCAAAGATGCACAAAGGAAGAACCCCGCCCCGGGAAGAACTATAGTCGCAATACATTGATTGTTTCTTACGACCTCTTGTCACAAATATCTGGTCCTATATTAAAGACACAAAACATCTGCTCAACTTGCTGAAGGAGGCGGAATATGATCCTACCACAGAAATAATGCTTTGCCTCAATGTTGAGGCCCTCTACACGAGCAACCCGCAGGAAGAGAGCCGAAGGGTCATCACTGATTTATTACTATCCCGGTAATGGGGGTGGGCAGCCCGATATCAGTGGATCATAAGCCTGGGAAAGCTGCCATTAACAGAGAATTTCTTCTCCTTTGAAGACCAGATTTATTTACAGCGCCACAGAACGTCCATGAGAAGTACCTTCGCGCAAAGCCAAGGGTTGGTTTGATGAAGAAAACATTGGAAGATCCACAAGCCAGCCCTCCCTGGACCCCAAGGACGTCTAGTTTTCAGAAGTGTCAGGGTTTGGTAGGTTTCCTAGATTGGCGCCAAGCCTGGGACCAAATAAGAAAAGGTGAGCCCCTTGCAAAACAGGTCATATTGTGATAGATAATTTTGATGTCTCCACAATACGTTTGGGCCCTTAGCTGTCACAGGCACTTGGCCCAAACACCAAACTGAGGTAGCTATTTTATCAGGAGGCCTGGGGAGACACTGGGTCGTAGGAAATTGTTGCTAATCCGCTGATACCACAACTTTCCCACACAGAAGTGTGTGGAAAATTTTACTTTTTAGCTAAATTTGAGGTTTGCAGGAGATTCTGGGTAAGAAAATGTTGGGGGATCCATGCAAGCCGCACCTCCCTGGAATTCCCCAAGTGCCTAGTTTTCAAACATATCTGGGTTTGGTAGGTTTCCCTAGATGGCCGCCAAGCTGGGGACCAAAAACGCAGGTGACCCCCCTTGCAAAAGCAGGTTGTTTTGTGATAAATAATTTTGATGGCTCAATAAAACATGTTGGGCCCTACCCTGTCGCAGGCACTTGGCCTACCCACACAAGTGAGGAAGTATTTTTTTTGGAAGACCTAGGGGAACACTGGGTGGTAAGAAATGTGTGGCTGACTGCAGATTCCAGGACTTTTCCTCTCAGAAATTCAAGGGAATGTGTTTTTTAAGCAAAGTGTGAGCTTTGCAGGGGATTCTGGGTAAAAGAAACTCCACTTTCATTTTAGACATTTCGTCGTCAGCGTTCGATCCAAACAGAGTCGAACCATTAAAAGGTAAATTTACCATTTTCCTCTGAGCCTCCGGCTTTAGCCCCGTAAGGCGAAGCCAAGCCGTACGTCTAGCACAAACACCATGTGCATAACCATGAGCTGACAGATCCGCCGCATCAGCAGCCGCACTAATACTCTAGTTAGCCACAAATCCTCCTTCTTCCACTATTTCCAGGAAGTCTTTCTGATCCTCCTTAGGGAGTTTATCTGCAAAACGAGCCACTGAGTCCCAGAGCAGACGATCATAGCGGCCCAATAAGGCTGACGCACTGGCCACTCTCATGACCGAACCTGAGGTGTTGCACATTCTTCTCCCCAAGGAATCCATACTCTTACTATCCTTTTCAGGTGGAGCAGAAGAGGTAGATGCTGCAGAATGTGCTTTTCTGACTGCCGCCACAATAAGTGAATCTGGAGGAGGGTCAGAACGGAAAAATTAAAGGATCTTCTGCTGGAGCCCTGTACTTCTTTGCAATCCTAGAAGGACCTGAACCCACCGTGGCCGGAGTTAAGAATGTTCTCATTGCTGGTTCTATCAACCCGGGCACTAACGGCAGAAGAGGCCTACCAGTCGTCTTGTGATGCAGGGTTTCAAAGGTGACTGACGTCGCTATTTGGGGAACTGCCATCTTGATCTTGAACTTATTCGCCCTACGACACAACACATCATTAAATGTGCCCAAATCATCCACTGGAGACACTCTGGACGGAGGAGTAGACAAAATAGTGGGAGAATAGTCTCTATATGAAGATCTTAAAGAAGACTTAGATGGCGTAGAAGATGGTGAAGGAGTTCTACTCCGCCTCTGAGGAGTTGCCGATCGCTGCCTCCTTCATTCCCTTGAACGTGATTTCTCTCTCACTAAGGACCTCGAGCGTGATCTTCTATGCAGCTCCGTCTGAGGGACCGGAGCCCTCATCCCCATCAGTCCTGCATCTGGACGCATCTTCCAATGTCTCAGGCTTTCCAGCCACCTCGGTGACAAGTTAATAGGCCGCCCTACACGCTCAGGTGAAGCCTCAGGTGACACCTGCACAATATTCAGTCCTGTTGAAGACTTGGAGGCTCTGGAAACTACACTGTGCTCAGAAACCAATGAGCCAGATGGAGTCCGTTGTCTGGGCACCAATTGTCTGTCATCCGACACCTGCCCTGAGGTTGAGCCTGAATGAGCCACCACAGAAGAGTCCTGGTGCACTATCTCTTGCCCCACCGCAGACCTGTCGTCTTGCTGGTCTCGCGGAGAAGACACCACTATATGTTCTGGACTGATGTCTGACCTCGACAAAGACCTAATTGAGGTCCGAGAGGCCGGTCTTGATAGTCTCGACGCCGACCTGTGTTCAGGTGGGGGAGACCTAGACACTCCATGCTTCGAGCCCGAAGCAAGCTTCGACATCGACTTATGCCGCGATGGAGACCTTGATCTTCTCTTTTTAGGTCTCGACGTCGAATCCTTCGACGCCGTCCTTTCTCTCGACGTCGACCTCTTCTTCGACGACGTCGTATGTCTCTCTCTCGACCTCGGTCTATCCTTCGACGTCGACACTTTCTTCGACGTCGACACACCATCCTTCGACGTCGGACGCCTCTCTTCCCTCGACGTCGATTTCTCACGAGTCTTCGACGTCGAACGTGGCGCCCCCGACGTCGTCCTTACAGCAATCGACACCAGATGTCTCGACGTCGACAAGGATTTCGGCGGCAACTGTCGAGACGCTGAACCTTGCCTCACCGGCGAAGTTCTTGACGTCGACGGAGCCCTCTTCGACACCGACAATGCTGACGGCGATCTGGATCTCGACGTCGAACGCACCTTTTTTGACGGCGACGCTCCCTGGAGTCGATTTTTCTTAGTTCTACCTTCTGGAGACGCTGATCTTCGACGTTTAGGATAAGAAGATGGCTTAGCAGATGATAATAAGCCCTTGGAACTCTTCTCACCACGGTTTTCTCTCTCCAGAAGGCCCAGCAACCTCATTTTCTCCCTTTCTCTTAAAGTTCTACTAGAAAGGTTGAGGCAGTGATAACAATCTTGCACCTTATGAGAAGCTGGAAAACACACCACACAAACAGAGTGTGGATCCGTTTTTGACATCTTCTTCCCACAGGAAGGACATTTGTAAAATAAAGGTGGCATTCTGACTAAAAAAATCACCAACAGTTAATCAGAACAAGATATTAAACACCACCAAAATAATCTTTTGCCAAAAAAAGGTAAGATAAAACCAACTTCTGGCAGAAAAATACTACAAATGAGCAGAGCTCAAGTTCCAGGTTCCTCACAGAACAAGCTGGAAAAAAGAACTGACCTAACTGTCACCTGTGGTGCATGATGGGAACAGAGTTCTCCTAGAGGCCTTACAGGAAAAGTGTGCAGATTCTCTGGGGCCTTAAATGCAGGGTGCCAGTCTGATTTTCTGTACACAGACAATTTTTCATATGCAGCCTTTTAGGCTAATAACTGTTTACAACAGGTTCTTTGATGAAAATAAAAGTTTTTCATGGTTATGAAATGCATTTTGGGCTCATGCCTGTTTATTGCATTTATATACAGCATATTTTCATGCTTCAGAACGTGTGTAATGTTGGCTTTATTAGCCTATGTATATATGTTAGGCTGCATATTATGGTTATTATACATGTATATGTGTATAATTAGTTTAGTACTATGTACTTTTTGATATATTTACACATATATATGTATATTGTTATGTGTTCCGGGTTCCCGCTCATGGGCGGAGATAATTCAGTGCTTATGACTATTAATGAGTATCCCCTGGAAGAGAACCCCCTTTCCCAGCGACTAATCGGTTTTAGTAAGTAGCTGGAGGGTGCATGTGAGGCATTCTCAATACACATATGTCCTGCGACTGACACTTTCTTGTGCTCTTTATCCAATCTAGCATCCCTATAGGATGCATAAAGAGCCGTTTGAAGGAATTTGATACTAGTGGGGCCAAGATCTAGAGAGTTTGAAAATAAATGTTCGCAATTCACACTAGTCAGACTTTTGTGTACCGCGGTCAGCCATGGTATATTCATACCCTTGTAATATTTCAGACAGTCTGATATTAGCTCTCTAGTTAGTTGGGCCGCAGGGTTTCTCCAAACTCTCAGCCAAAATAATACTGGGCGGGCCTTTATATAATCTTCAACATATGGCAGGTTGAGTTCACAATGACAAGCATGACAAGCATATTTGGAGGCAGAAATAGGTGCACCCAGGATTTTGCGACAAAATCTGTTCTCCTCATCCTGGATGCTGCCACTATTAGTGTGGCCCCAAACTTCAGCACCATAGGTGGCAATATGTATACATTGGAGCCTAAACATTTTAACGGTGGCAGATACCACCTCTGTATTCCTTGGCTTTGATAACCTGAGTATCATATTAGTCGAATTTGTGAACTTCCTCCTGCAATAAGCCACATGGTCTGCCCACAATCCATTGGAGGCAAATACCAGACCGAGAAATGGGAAAGAGTGAGTGCTCTGTAAACTACTAGATGTTAAAACTATTGATGACTTAAAATGCTTCTTTGACCCACATGCCATTAAAAAGGATTTTTTAAAATTAGTGCATAAATCCAGGGCGGCCATAAAGTCTACAAATCCATGCACCAGAATGCGGAGAGCTTTTGGCCCATCATCACCGCATCGTCGGCATATAGCAAAGCCCGAAGTATATTTCCGTTAATGCGTGGGACGTCTTGGGTCAGTGTTACCAAAGACTTATTCAGATCGTTAATATACAGAATATATAGAAGAGGAGCCAGGGCACACCCTTGCCTGACCCCTCTATTAACTTCAATAACTTTTGAGACCTCACCGTCCCTGCTGATGCGCACCAGGGCGTGTAGGTCTTTAGGCAGATAAGCTAAAAAAGATACGAGGGACTCGTCCAAACCATAGTTTAAAAGAGTAGTCCACAGCCGAGACCTATTGACCAAGTTGAAAGCTGATGTAAGATCCATGAATGCCAGATATATAAGTGTTTTCTTAGCTACATTATATTTTCCAATGATCAAGTTGAGATTAAGGCATTGTTCAACATTGCGGATGTTACTCCTGAACTCCAACTGACAAGAGTGTAGGATCTGACACTCCTTGGACCAGGACCTGATCTTATTATACAGGACCCTCCCCAAAATTTTCAGAGTATTATCAATCAGGGAGATTGGCCTGTAACAACTCGGGTTTGAACGGTCCCCTTTTTTAAAAATCGGCACGATTATACTGGAGGACTAAATATGGGGTATAGGGGAATTGGTTAAATTATTAAAAACATTCAACAATAGGGGCGCCACAAAATCAGGGTAGCTATTATTGAGAACAATGGGCAAACCATCAGGGCCTGGGGCTTTACCTGCCAGACTCTGATCGATGGCCTCCACTACCTCCGATAGGTCAATCAGAACCCTGCTTTTTTTTGTTTAAAAAAAAAAATCTTTTTATTGTTTCAAAACACAGACAAAACATGAGGAAGGACCATAACGTATACAGAGAGTCCCACTTTACGCATTTGGAAAGGCATCACCATAATCCAACAATTCAACAAGGCACTTTAGATCTCAATTCTGAGTTTGCACTGCGATATCAAGCCCCTTCAGTAACATAATAATTTCAGGCCATCCAGAGCTCTAGATTGTTATACAGTACTCCATGTATGGCCATCCTCAAAACCCAACAACCCCCCTCCCTCCCTCCCCACCCCTGCTGCCAGTGCTGTAACCCAATCAACGATTGTCATCAATGTACAACTCTAGTGTGTGAAGTGTGTGCTGAGTGTCTCTTTCATGGTACTAAAATCTCCGCAATCACCCGGAACTTCAGGGACCACCCCCCGCGCAAAACCCCCGAGGACGCCGCCTGTTCCCAACTGAGGACAGTCCCACAGCATGTGGCTCAGGTCTGCGTCCCGCAGGCGGCACCGGGGACAGATCGCAGTGTCAGTCCGAAAATACTGATTGATTTTAGCTGGCGTGAGATATGCCCTATGTAATACAAAGAATTGAATTAGCTGGAACCTAGCGTTCCTAGTACACTTCCATGCTCTTTTGAGTAACTGTAGCCAGACTGCATCCGGGATTGCCTTATCCAAGTCCGACTCCCAGCGCTCCTGCAGTTTTTGCAGCAGGTTGAGCCCTTCTCCTAACATCCGTTTGTATAAACAGGTAACCGCCTTGCGTGTGCCCGCCGCCATCACTAGATACTGACACACTCCGCTCGTTGGCGGTTCAGAGAGGCCAGCACCCCAATGCTTCTGTATGGCCACGATCAACGCCGCATGTATCAGGAAATGGCCACGCGGAAGACCAAAGGTATCCTGCAACGTACCAAAGGGCAGCAACACGCCATCCGCATAGAGGTCGCCCACCATCGGTAAGCCTAGGTCCTCCCATTCCGCCAGGGCGGACCAATCACTGCCGTGTGGCAACGCTGTGCACATGCCCAGCGGGATTTCAGGCGCGTAAGGACGCTGCACCCCGATTCCATTGTGGAGCCGTTTCCAGCAGTGCCTCAAGGTGCTCTCTACCATAGATAAATCAGCAGTCCTCAGTCACTGCTGCAGGATCACGAAAGATAAGACGTGTCTCGGCACCTCTGGCAAATAGTACAATTCAAAATCAGGAGCAGCAAGACCTCCCTCGGCTCCCGGGCGCATCAGAGTATCCAGTGCGACCCTACGCCGTCCTGCACCCCAAATAAAACTGCCCACCTCGGAGCGGAGCCGTCGAAAGAAAGCATCCTGCACCAGCATCGGCAGAGTCCGGAAGAAGTATAACAAGCGGGTATGCGCCACCATCTTCAAAAGCGCTACACGACCTGCCACCGACAATGGTAAGGTCCCCCAAAACCTCATGCTACCTCTCAGACCCCTCATTGCTCTCCCAATGTTGCCCTTGAAGAGATCCCCCTGATCATGATACACCTGCGTTGCCAAATAGTGCAGGCACCTCGGCTCCCACATCAAATCGGGCGGCAGTGTAGGCGGGTTACATGCATTAGTAACTGGAAAAACACAGGTCTTGGTCCAGTTAACCCGTAGTCCCGATACACCCCCGAAGCGGGCTAAGAGGGAGCGTGCCCCCTCTAGGGCCTCCCCCGCATCCCCCCCAAAACATCAGGAGGTCATCCGCATAAAGCGAGATATAGTGTGCATGACCTCGGAGCTGGAGCCCACTGTATTCCCTCCCCATTCTAGCTCGCGCTGCCAACGGTTCTATTGCAAGGGCAAACAAAAACGTGCCCCGTCCCACCGGGTAGGAAGAGGAAATAACCCTCCCCACCCGAACTCTAGCTGTCGCCGACGAGTACAGTATTGCTGCCCAATGAACATAGTTGGCTCCAAGCCCAAATGCCGTCATAACTGAAAACAGATAGGGCCATTCCAGGCTGGCATATGCCTTGGCGATGTCAACAGAAAGGACAAGCGCCTGCCCCTCCATTTCGCGGCCTCCATCTAATATTCCCATCAACCTACGTATGCTACTGGCGGTATTACGCGTTGGGATAAAGCCAGCCTGGTCCGAATGCACCAACCGAGTCATAAAAGGAAGGAGTCTCGTAGCCAGCACCCGACTCAGTATTTTATAATCTGTAGTGAGCATGGAGAGAGGCCTGTACGCAGCTGGGTCAGTCGGTGGCTTTCCCGGCTTGAGGAGCGGAACAATGATAGCCTCTCTAGTAGAAGCCGGCAATACTCCCGTCTGTCTGGCCTCCTGATATATCTCCAACAATCTGGGGGCCAGAAGGTCAATATACGTCAGATAGAATTCAACAGGCAAACCATCGCTGCCCGGTGTTTTGTTTCATGCCAATTGCTTAATGGCACAGCGAATCTCAGTCAAAGTAATATCCTGCCAAGCTCCTTCGCCTCCTCCTCCTCAAGTACTGGTAACTCCAAATCCTCCAGAAACGCCCGAGCATCCTCCTCGCCAGTCTGCAACTGGCTGGTATAGAGAGTCGCATAGAAGGATGATCGAAAGTGGTCGTTTATGAGATGTTGCTCATATTCCAACCGTCCCGAAAGGGAGGCAAGCGCCAGAATGGGTATGCATCTAGGAACAGGTCAGCCAGCCAAGCCAGCAATGTGCCCACCTTGTCTCGCTCCGCATGCGCACGAACCAAGAAAGCTCTGAGATCAAAGTACCTGAGGCGCTCCACTCCCGCCGCCACCACCTCCTTCTGGGTCAATACCTTGTCGCGGGTGCCAGTGCCATCCGAATGCGCCCTTTCAGCTTCACGAAGAGCTAGCTCGCCCGTTTCAATGTCCCGCAACAGCAACTTTTGAGCCCCCACCCACTTGGCGATACAGATCCCGCGGACCACCACTTTAAAGGCGTCCCATTCCAGGGCCACCGTCATAGCCGATCCCGCATTTTCCACAAAGTAGTGTTCTACCCCTTCCCCCAACTCCGCGCGAAAGACCTGATCTTCCAGCATCTCTGGACGCAACCTCCAAGTCGGGATCTTAGGGCGTTCCAACTCCCAGCAGAAATTTACCAGTAACGGATTATGATCCGATATGGTACGCATAAGGTTCTCACTACAAATCGCTAATGACACTAGTCCGTCGCTACACAAAATGGCATCCAGTCGAACATGCAGATCATGGAGAGCCGAATAATATGAATAATCCCTATCAGTCGGGTGTTGTGCTCGCCAAATATCGATGAATCCCCAATTGTCGTGCCAGTGGACACGAGTCCTAGCTAATTTATTGATCGGGCCGTGGGCAGGGGAGGATGGGATCTGTCCGAGGCAACATCTACAACAGAGTTAAAGTCTCCCCCCATCAACACTGGTGTCATGAAATAATCCGCTAGGGCAGAAGACAAAGTCTCCAAGAAGGACGCCTGCTCTACATTGGGAGCATAAACAGAGCAAAGGGTCACTTCATGCCCATAAAGGCGTGCTCTAACTGCATCATAGCAGCCATCAGGGTCAATCAGTTGATCCAACACTTGAAAGGGGACCCCAGCCCTAATCCAGATCAGAACTCCCCGTGCAAAGGCTGAGTAAGTGGTGTAATAAAGCTGCCCTCGCCACCTGCGCTGCAAAGCAAGCCCCTCAGCCCTAGTCAAATGTGTCTCTTGTAAAAAAGCCACCTGCACGCCCCTACGGACCAAATAGGAGTGGACCTTATATCTACGCTGCATGGAGTGCAATCCCCGAACATTCAAGGTTATACATTTCACATCAGGTGACGGACCCATGCCAATAATGTGAGAACCACTCAAAGCAACCCCCACCCTCCGACTGCGAGGTGGCGGTATCAATAACAAATACACAACACTCAATAGGTCCACTTTCTCGATCAAGTTCACCAGCAGACAGTATCCCCTAAGCAAACTAAGACCATCCCCAAACAACCCCAACCCACCCTGTACATCTCCCCCCCCCTCCCCAGAACAGGCACCAACATAGTGAATCCCATCCAAACTACCCCCACTATGTGCCCCATGCAAAGCTAAGGCAAGCAAACTATTACCATCCGGTGGGGGGTGGATAGGGCCTAGGAAGCGACCTACCATGAACCAACAACACAACTGTTGCCCGCCCTCAAATCGCCATGAGTACCATATTCCCCAGTTCCCCACAAAGCCCCCCACAACCCCTGTGCCCCCCAACTCCTAGCCCCTCCCGATACAATCATCCAGCCCCTCGCACACCCATTGCATCGCTATAATCCCCATGCAAATGAAAAAGCAGCAACTACAATACAGCATTCCGGGGCAAAACTCCCAGTCCACAGCTATCGCTACATCTACTCATCCAGCAGTCCATCTGAGTGACCGTTGGCAAGCCTGGATCATCCGACACCGAGGACTCTGACTCCGACCGTCCCTTGTCACTACCAAGGTCTGACGCCTCCGGTGTAGTCTTCAACAGTTCTCCGGAGATCGCCGTCACCGCTTCCAGAGCACCCCTACGTTCCATGACTGTCTGTGAGCTCGACGGTTTCTGCAGGCCCCGTCCGCGGCGCCGCAACCGTCGTGATCTGCGAGGCAAAGATCTTCTAACCAGTTCCCGTGCCTCCACTTCTTGGCCATCCTTTCCTGCTCTGAGGACTCTAGCCACTCCCACGCATCCTCCGGCGTATCGTGGAAGTGAGTCTGTACGTCGAGCACTATGCGCAGCTTGGCTGGGAAGAACAAAGAATATTGAATCCCTTCTGCGCGCAACTCCTTCTTGATAGTTTGGAAGGACATGCGGCGATGTTGCGTATCAAACGAGTAGTCCGGGAAAAGAGTAACATTTCTGTTGTCCACTTGGAAGGGGTCATCACTACGAGCCCTCCGAAGAAGCAAATCGCCGTCACGGAAGTGCAGGAGCCGCGCCACCACCGGCCGCGGAGGAAGCCCCTGCAGCGGCGGTTTGGCCGGGACCCGGTGCGCCCGCTCCAAGGTGTAGAAGCTCGATAGCCCTTCAGGGGCCACTACAGTTTTAAGCCAATTTTCAAGGTAGCTCACCATATCAGGCCCCTCAACTTTCTCTAGTAGTCCCATCACGCGGATGTTATTGCGTCTGTTCCGGCCTTCCACATCTTCGGCCTGCCGCTCCAGCACAGTGAGGCGATCCAGCACTCCCGCCATAGTCGCAGGTAGTGCAGTCTGTGCAGGGCCCACCTCCTGAAGTGCAGTTTCGGCCTGCTCCACACGGTCAGCAAGCTTCGAGTGATCTGCCCGTAGCAAACCCAGCCCTGTCGCAAAAGTAGTCGTAAATTACCCATGTAGCATAAAAAGAACTCTAATAATTAATAAAACTCTGCTTCTACATCTAGAACAACAAATATCCTGTATACAGAAATTCTACATTCAAGTTTATGAATAGATAAGATTTCATCAAAACATAAATAGGTATAATTCTATTCTTAAATATAGGATATTAATGTTATAAGGAAAGTAATCATGCAAAGATCAACGATTAGCAATATCTTTTTAATTATATATAGGATTGTATCTGAAACCGGGTCCATGTTACTACAATTATCCTGCAGTAGATAATATACAACGAAATCTGTGGACTACGCTAAAACTCTACAGGTACCTATAATACGAATGCTGATTGCTCCTTGCTGATAATCTTTAAGCAAAGAAAGTTTGTATATTGAATTAAGAGATGACATACGCATATGGAATGAAGTCTTCTCTATGAATAGTCGACTCCTTCTTTTGACTATATTCAAGTTTTCAAGTAAAGTAAATAGTTAATAGGAACCATTAAAAATTGTTTAAAACTGACAGAGTGTATGGAGCTCCATGATATGTCCGATACAAATCAAATGTCGAGTGAAGTCTTCTCTATGAATAGAAGACTCCTTCTTTTGACTACATTCAAGTTTTTAGGTAAAGTAAAAAGTCAATAGGAACTGTTAAAAATTGTTTAAATCTGTCTGAGAGTGTTTGAAGCTCCATGATATGTCCGATACGAATTAGATGTCGAGTTTATTAGATGTCTATGTAAATATCATTACTACTAAATACAAGAGAGTTTTGAGCTTTTCAAATGAGTATATGACTAGCAATATTTATATCAATGGCACCATTGCAGAAGGTTTTTTCTATAAAAAGTACAGACAGTTGCATTATTGTAAATAATTATGATATGAATGTTTTTTATAACAAATGGTTTTTTTATATATGGAGAATTTATTATATAAATAATTTATGGCATTATGCTTTTGGTATATAATGTTAATGTTTGTATTTTATGCATTTTTTCATTAACAGACATTCTTGTGGCTTTTCCTGAAGAAGGCGTGTAACGCGCGTCGAAAGAATATTGAAAATAATTTTTGCCACTTTTAAAGTATACTTTTCTAGATGAACCTGTATGAGATGGGTATCTCTTTTATGTGATGTTTATTGATTTATGTATTATGTATATCCTATTCTGAGGATTTTTAAAACAAACCATTAAAAACTGTAAACCTTTTTTTTACAAAAATCTCTCTACGTATTTATATTTTTCTGTTATTTTGCTTTCTAATTGTGTATTCCTTCTTCATATATTATGCATGGTGTGACATACTAATGTTTGGACTGTAGATTGCCTAGGAATGATAATAGTCAAATGCAACCTGCGCAATGTCCTGTTGAAGGGCAACTCGAGAGTCCGCTATGGCCGCCAGAATCTTGTCCAGTTGGAGTTGAATCCCCGGGTCCCGTGGCAATTCTTCTTCCTCCCTACTTTCCTGAGATGGAGAATCCGCTCCAGTTGGCGGCGGGTCTTCATCCCTCCGTGCACGAGGCTTGCCTATGGCCGCGGGCGGCAGCACACCCCAATCCTGCGTTGCGGGTCCCTACACACCTTCCGATCTAGTCCAGTGGATAATACTACCCCCACCTCCACCAGGGCCCTATGGTCGTCTCTCGCTGCAGCAGCAACCCTCCGAGCAAGCCCCAGCTATAGTATGCTATCCAGTGTGGGCTACGCGTGTGCCTGCAGGCCGCGCCACTCCAGGTTCCGGGCCTCACAGCTCGCCGCCTTCCCACAAGGCCCCCCTCGGTGTTTCCATTCCAAAATGGCTCCTCGCGGTCCCGTGCTAGAGGGTAAGCCCAGTACTACTCCCCAGTACCGCGCTGCCGTGCTAAGTCCGCGGTTCCAGGTCCGACCAGCCACTTCATTGCAACTTCTGTCCAGCCCCACTCCGAGGCGTCAAACCCCCAGCAACACGGTGCCGGGCCGCCGCCCGCACCCCCGCTCAATGGCTCTGCGAAGGGTGGCCACCGCCATTATCACCAGTATCCCCCCAGCGACACCGCTACTGGTCTCCAGGGTCCCAAAGCAATCCCGCTCCCAGTCCTCAGTGAACAGCAACGATTAGGAGGGCCCCCCAGGGGGAGCGAGCACCAGCCTCCACCGGTCTGTTGTGCAGGGCGGGAGCCCGCAGTCCAGATCTCCCAGCGGGGCGTGGTCCGCATACGATCTCCCCCAATGAGATTGGAAGGGCACCGTCCGGTTCCAAGACTGGGCGCCCTTCCCACCAACTTCAACTTCACTATGGGCCCTCTGTGATCTCAGAGGGCCGAGCTACTGGTCCCGGTCTTCCTGCGGCCGCAGCGTTCTTCCTACACACTCGCCGCGGTTTAGGGTGCTCTGCCGCCAGCAGCAGCACCACAGCCGTCCCCGGGGCGTTGCGCTATGATTTGGAGCGCTTCCCCCACCGCAGACACTACTCCTTCTCGCCGGATTCAGCGCCGGTTCCAGCTCCCGGAGTAGACAAAGGAGCTCGGCGCCATCTTGATTCTTCCGGTGGCCGACCCCGCTCCAGCCAACAGCCACTGTCGTCCCAGGCCCGATTCCGGGCAAATTCCGACGGCTTTTGCTTCTAGGTCGCCCCCCACTCAAGCGGCTCTGCTTGGGGGCCCGGGAGACGCCGGTATCAGGATAATGCAGGGGATTGGGCGCGGAGCTCAGTGCTCATGCAGCCTGTCCCATCGGCTCCTAATCCACGCCCCCGTCAATCGGAACCCTGGTGGTCGTTGCATACTCACTAATAGTTGTGGGTGAGGCCTGAGCAGAGTAAATCTTGCTAAAATGCGCTTCCCAGTACTCACTGGAGATTTTGCAACTAATAGCAGACATAGGGTTCCCAATAGACTTCATGCCCTTACCGGCCGACCAAAAATCCTTACCATTCTTTAACGCCATGGCCCGTTCAAGATTATATCAATACTCTCTTATGATTGCCTCCTTTCTAATTGCTATGGCTCTTTTATAAGATAGTCTAAGTGATTTAATAAGGGAGATATCTCTGGGATTGTTAACAAGCGCTGTACGCAGAGCTCTATTAGCTGAGGAGCAGTCAGCATTAAACCAACCTGGGTCCGGGCGAATTTTCCTATTCGGCCTAGACAAGAGAGTTTTCACTCTGCGCAAAGTTTTGAAAAAGCGTCAACTACCTCCGGATTATATTCCTTAAGCGATAAATAAGTGTCGATCAATTTGGGGTGAGAGCTTATCAACCTGCCAAATATGGCTTTGTTGTCTATCCCACGCCAGACCAATCTAAGGTTGTCAGTGGAAGGGGACAAATACCTAGCACCACACTCTATATCATAGGTCGATCTAGATACAAAGCTCACGGTTAGATTAACAGGGTTATGATCCCCCTGTAGTGTGGGTATCACCTCAGCTTTTAGCACAAAGTTTTCCAAAGGGGCAGTGATGAAAATATAGTCGATGGTAGAAGACTAGCCCCTACCTCTGTAAGTGGGTTCTGTATGGCCTGCTCTCGTCGGCACTTCTGCTAGCTCCATTACATCTGTAAAGTTGTTAGTACTTAGGAGATCTAGTAATTGTGCCCCCCTATAACATAATGATGCCACATTAGTAGGGTGGATGGCGGAATAAATGTCTCTCGGAAGCTTGACATTAAAATCGCCCCCTAAACAAATACCCTCAAATGTAATGCCACGGTTAGGTGTCAGTAAATTAGAAATAAAACTGAACAGATTGATAAAGTTCATATTTGGGACATTCGTAAAATCATTGTTGTAGAAATTAATAAAAATAAGCGAAGTCCCCCGTTTATAGATTAAGACCTGAAATTTGTCATAATTGGTGGTAAGCACCCTGGCACGGCCCCCTGTCCTAGTTTTAATCCAGTTCGAGAGGCCTCCAGCTGGCCTTCCAGAATCTGGAGTGGGGACTACAGTATTAAAGCATTCAAACCCCTCCAGAAACAACTCTCGAGTGGCCCAGGTCTCTTGGGACATTACAATGTCTTGTTTGTGGACTAACTCCAGCCAGTCAGGCAAGTTCATTTTAGATGCGAGACCAGCCACATTCCAATTCAATATTTTGAGGGCTGATTCAACGTTAGGGTTTGCTGGATAATCGAGTTCGCAAGGTGGGAGTACACTTAAAAAGGGAGCTGACTCTACTGCTTCCGGTTCTGGGCGGGGAGAAGACAGTAAATCATGGCTATCCAAACCAGAAAGGGGCAAAAATCTGTTGTGTAGGGAGAGGGGGTGGGCAATAGGAGGCGTATCAAAAAGTGATGCCTCCAGGGGAGGTTTCTAAAAGTACCCCAATGACAAGGCCCAGATATTGGTGTTTAAATTAGGATGAACCTCCTGAGCCGATAGAATTGATTTAGCCAATGAGGGTCTGCGAAAATTAATAACAATACAATCTCCTTTAATACATTTTGGGGACTGTCCCACCCAACCGACTCTTTGTACCATAATAATATGGTCAATGAATGACGTCCTAAACCCCTCTTGTTTGGACAGCCAGTCTAAACTCTTGTGGCGCAATTGCTCCCATGATTCTGTCTGATTTGACCTTAATGGGGGCAAACCTGCCAAGACCACAACATAGGGACAAGCCTCTGGGGGTAAATTTAACACCACCCTACTACCCATAGGGTCTGACAGTCTAGTAATATCAGTACCACCATCTCGTGGTGTGCTGCCCGCATCATTGGTATTAATTCGAACCACAGTGGGGATACTGGTAGTTGGCTCAATGCACGTCATATTCCTGGCAAGTGAGTGATTTACACAAGCATTGTCAGAGATACCATTTTCTCCACCATTACCCTCGGATGCAAAACATAACTTAATTTTATCACACATCACAAGAAATGTTCGCTGGGTTCAAGGTAGGTGCGCCAATCAGAGTATTTGTGCGGGTTAACATATTGTTAGATTGTATAGATGGCATTCCCGGGGCAATAGTCACAGTAGAGCCAATTTGAACAGATAAAGTCTTATTAGGGATCTCAGAATGTGGCGTGGGCAGATGTTCTCTCAAAGTGGTGAGGAAACTGTCAAGTGCACCTTTAACACGTTCAGTGATGGTGTCCACAATATAGCCAATAGCAGCTTCACTACAGCCTTGACTTTCAAAAAGGAGCAGGCCATTCTCAGTCTGAGTACCAATAGTGCGACAGGAGTCAATAACTGGGTTGTGCAC
This sequence comes from Lissotriton helveticus, assembly GCF_964261635.1. Classification (NCBI taxonomy): domain Eukaryota; kingdom Metazoa; phylum Chordata; class Amphibia; order Caudata; family Salamandridae; genus Lissotriton; species Lissotriton helveticus. The sequence goes on from NC_136057.1 coordinate 419,309,013, forward strand.
CTGGGCAGCAACTGACAAAGAATTTGAGGATGGACGTATCCAAGAGCTTAATGACGAGCGGGGTGCACAAGGGCGGATAGGCTGCGTCCTCTTAGCACTTATTGCTTTAGCTGGCTTCCTTTTACGTTTCGCCCCAGCAATTACATCAGTGCCCACCGTAGTGTAATGTAACCATATCTGGGGAGGGAGCTTGAGATGTTGTGCCGCCACCAGAAATAGCACAGCTGGTGAGAGAACTGTCTTGTGGGCTGATGTTCGTGTTGGCGTCTGAGGTAGAAAGTGGAAAGTGAGCAGATACCACCAAACCGAGGGAGAGACGTCTCTCGGTGAGTTCAATCTCATTACTCACAATACTAGCCGCTCTTTCCAGCATGCTATCAATGCTTGTTGAGGCGGGCCTTAGGACCAGCTGGCCCACTCGCTTCCCCATGATCTCATTTTAACCAGAAGTAGGTGAGAGATATGATACAGTTCAGAGATCAAATAGGCTCACCTTAATATGTCAGTTCAGCAGAGCCCCGATGAAAGGGGGTGGCCCAGCCCAGTCTCCCCGGTCTCTGACGGGCCCGCCCTTGGCACGGGCTTTGCGTGCTGCGGGAGCCCTGCGTTGTTTTTAAGCACCTCCTGGCGCTTTGCAGCGGTGTGCGCGGCATTACCTGCCGCTAAGGATGCTGGGGCTTGTGGTCCCAGCCGGTGAACTCCGCTCTCAGCCGGAACCGGGACTGCAGGACTGCCCAGCTAACTCTACTGGCAGTGGTCGGCAACAATGCGGCGTTCTCCCAGCTAAGTGGCGCTCAGGAAAAGGACTCAGTTTTCAGTAGAAAAATGTGATGTGTCCACATTGTGTTTTGCGCCATTTTCTGTTGCGGGCACTAGGCCTACCCACACAAGTGAGGTACCATTTTTATTGGGAGACTTAGGGGAACAGAGAACATTAGAATAAGTGTTAATACCAAATGTCTTTCTCTGCATTTGCGCCTTCAAAATGTAAGATAGTGTGTAAGAAAGAAGTCATTTTGAGGAATGCCCTGTAATTCACATGCCATTATGGGTACTCACAAATTCAGATTTGCAAATAACCACTGCTTCTAAACTCCATATCTTGTGCCCAATTCGGAAACACATAGGTTACTTTGATACCTAGTTTTCACTATATTTTACCCAATGAATTGCTGTATACCCGGTACACAATTAAAAACCATTGCAAGCTACAACTCAATTATTGGCTCTCGGTACCTCAGATTCTTGGAGAACCTACAATCCCTATATATCCCAGCAACCAGAAGGGTCCAGTGGATGCAACAGTATTTTTTTCTTTTGTAACAATAGGAAAACCTTGAAGGACCTACACAAATGACCCTTTGCGGATTCAGAATTTTGTCTACTTTTCAGAAATGTATAGCTTTCCAGGATCTACCATTGGTTTCACACCCATTTCCACCACTAATTGGAAGGAGGTTGAAAGCACACAAAATAGGAAAAACTGACAATTTCCCTGTAAAATGCCAAAATGGTGTTGAAACTTTTGATTTTCTGATTCAAGTCTGCCTGTTCCTGAAGTTGGGAAGAAGGTGATTTTAGCACCCTTCGTTGATGTCATTTGCAGGAAAAAAACAGATGCTTTCTTCTGCAGCACATTTTTCCCATAACACCCAAAATGTTACTGTATTTTGGCAAATTTCTCAAACCGCTCCAGGGGATTCCTCAAATCCTGGGTACCTTTAGATTCCCCAGAATGTTGGAAATAAGGAAGAAAATTTGGCAAAGATACCTTAAGTTCTGGGAACCTAAGCGCGAAGTACTGAAATAGCCACAAAAAGGTGTAGCACAGGGGAGAAGTAGGTGGGAGGGGGGTTTAAGGCCTAGCAGCGAAAGGGTTAATAAACTGGTTGCACAACAGTTGATCGCTAAAATGTTTAAATTGACATTCTGGTATGAGTTCACACTAAACAGTAATGGGTGTCAACATGTTCCCCAACTGTTTGAAGAACGTGTCTCAATACTACCAAACTGGGTTGAGTATCAAATATAATCTGAAGTTTCTTCACCGCTATTTAAAACTCATATTATCTTCACCTTCAACCAGTGGAAGATGTTTGAACGTTGATCTCCTTTCAAAATATAGTGAAAGTAACAGTAAGCGTTTCCTCCTTCCTGCTCTGAATCTTTATGTACTAATAGCTCCCAGGTAAGTCTTAAAGACATCAAAGCACTGTCTCCAAGGTACCGGAGGTACAGCTGGAAGTACCAAAAATAATGGAGAAGGATTCACAGACTGCATGTTATCACACAAGGGAGTTCAAGAATATCTGTTGATGCATATAGATATGAACTGGAAGAACACACTGTAATATAAAACAGATCTAATGTCACTTAGAAGCGTATGCATCCGACACAGCTGACCTACCATAAAATTATGATGTTGATATCCCAGCGAACAAACTGCCTCCAGCGGATTTGCAGACAGTACCAAAGATTAAACTGCCTCAGTAGACCAGTAGCTAGTACTAAACTGTGTGTCTCCGAGGCACAAGAGAAAAGAGATGTCTCACCCAAAGTTTTTTTTTTTTTTAAGAAATAGAAAAAAAATAGTTGCTCCTAAAAGTGAACCAGCATCTTCGAATATACCCACTTACTTTTGAGTCATAGTGCACAAATTTCCTGAACACTTCTTTGCATTCCTTAACAAAAGGCTGTGAACAGATAATCACCTGCCTGGCTCCAAAATGGCAGCCGTATTGGGCATAAACAGTCCGCTTACATGGATACTTTAAGCAACCGAAGTTGTCTCCTTTAGTTGCCTTTCTCTAATATCACTGTCTCAGGTTGGTAGGCACATGAGCACTACCTACCACTCAGAGATTATGTCCCTGTAAGATCAGGCAGGAAGAGTTCTGAGTGAGGCAAACAGAAGTGCACTGAAGCCCCTGGCGGAAAGAAAAGGATGTCTCTCACCTACCGGCACCCCTCAGTAAGTCCGTTATCTGTAGACAGGGCAGTGACCGCTGTTTCTCTGTGACATCTGTGACAATCTACTCATGCACTCACTGTAGGAAAGTGGGTTTCTGTTGCTGTACCCCCCCCCCCTTCTTTTTGCATGACTCTGAATGCAACTCTAACTAAATGTGTACTGGGTTCCTGCTAATCAGGTTGCCAGTGCCTTTGTTCTTTCCCAAAACTGTAGCTTTGTTTCCACATTCGGCTCACCTCTTACACACATTAAGTTCAAGGGCCTTGTGACCAGTGAGGGCTGCAGCATGTACTATGCCACCCTGAAACCCCTCACAAATTATTTTTTTTAGAGTTTTATATAGCACGAACTAGACCCGAGACATCGGGTATTAGAGGGCTTTACTGTACCACCAGTTTTGTTACAGAAGAACATATTCATTAAAAAAAAAATGTTTAATACATGCACACTACCACTGCAGCCTGCGTGTTTTGGTACCGATAAAAGTGAAGACTCTACCTGGCACACATCCCTGTGTCAGGCCTATCAGCACTACAAGAGGCATAGGTAAGTCACCCCTACAGCAGGCCTTACAGCCCTAAGGCAGGGTGCACTATACCTTTTGTGAGGGCAAAATTGCATGAGCAGATATGCTCCTATATTGTCTAAGTCCATTCTTAGACATTATAAGTGCACAGTGAAGCCATACTGAGTACATGGGCTGGGATCTTGTAATTACGAGTTCCACGAGCTCCATGATCACTTCACTGAATTCTAAGATGTTTGGTATCAAACATCTCCTATTAATGAGCCAACACTGATGCCAGTGCAGGATTAATTAATAAATGCACTCAGAGGGCACCTCAGGGGAGCCCCCTGAAAACCTACCGACCTACTAGTGTGATCCTCACTGGTCTTCACCAGCCTGACATCATGAAACAAGTCACTATTTAGGTCTAAATCGTATATGGCCTATTTTCATTTCATGAATAAAGCAACATTATAGTGTATTAAATCTAACACAAGATGTGATTAAGGAGTTCGCGCAGCAGCGCGACCTCTGACCCTGCCTTCAGGTTAGGTCGCCCCACGCCGCTGCCGCCTGCTTACCCCGGTCTCCTGCTGCCTCCTTTGCCGCACTTTTCCCGCTACTGCCTCCCTGCGGCCCCGCCCCCCTGACACCCCATTCACCGCCCCGCTCCCGCCACCCAGCTGGTCCTCCCTCCCGTCAACACTCTTATGCAGACCACGAAGCGGCCGCGCAAATGGCAAGCCCGTCTGTGCCCTTCCGCCCCTGGACCGCGCCCAGCGCCAGGACCCCTGACCCCCCGACGATGCCAGCCCACACGAGGGACTTACAACGCCGCCACCCTCCATGCACTCAACGCTGGCCCGAAGCCTGCTACCGAGCCATCCCGAAACGCACCCACGGAACCTTCACCTGCCAAGCCTGCAAATTCACCTGCCTCCGAACCTGTACCGCTCCCGCCAAGCCAGGCACCAGCAACACTCACCTCAAGTGCATCCTGCTCAACACCCGCTCCGTCCACAGACACGCCGTCAAATTCTGGAACCTCCTCGACACAACATCACCAGACGTCGCCTTCCTCACAGAAACCTGGATGAACGCCTCCTCAGCCCCCGACATCGCCATAGCCATCCCGGATGGCTACAAGATCACCCGGAGGGACCGTGTCAACCAAACCGGAGGAGGCATCGCCATCGTCCACAGAAACACCATCCGAATCACGACCAACTCCGACGACACCATCACCGCCGCCGAGCACCTTCACTTTCAGATACACACTGACCCCAAGACCACCCTCAGAGGTACTCTCATCTACAGACACCCGGGACCACGCACACAATTCAGCGATGCCATCGCAGACTTCGTCAGCCAGCAAGCCCTAACCTCCTCAGACTACATCCTCCTATGGGACCTCAACTTCCACCTGGAGAACAACAATGACTGCAACACCGCCGCCCTGCTGGACAACCTCGCCAACCTCGGACTCAAGCAACTGGTGAACACCCCCACCCACTACGCCGGCCATACGCTAGACCCCATCTTCTCCTCCAGCAAGCACATCTCCTTCAGCTACTCCACCGGACTACACTGGACAGATCACAGCTGCGTCCACTTCAACTTCAGGAGAACCACGACCCACCACCACACGCAACAGGTTCCCCGCAGAAGCTGGAGCAAGATCACCGCCGACCAACTCACCACCTCCCTCAGCCAGAACGCTCCCACCAACACGAGGGACCCCAACGAAGCAGCCCGCAACCTCACACAGTGGCTCACCAACTGCGCCGATGACCTCGCGCCACTGAAGAACCCTCCCAGCAGACCTGGCAGCAAGAAAGCCTCGTGGTTCACCAACGACCTCAAAAACTCCAAGAAAACCTGCCGCACCCTCGAGAAAGCCTGGCGCCACGACCAGACAACAGAGAACATGACAGCCCTCAAGAACGCCACCCGCAAACACCACCAGCTGATCCGCACCACCAAAAGGACAACCTTTAAAGAACGTCTGGACAACAACACCCACAACAGCAAGGAACTCTTCAGCATCGTTAAAGAGCTCTCCAACCCCAGCGCCTGCAACAACGACATCACACCCTCGCAAGACCTCTGCGACTCACTCGCCACGTTCTTTCACCGCAAGATCGCCGACATACACAACAGGGTCGGCGCACAGACCACGCACCCAACCACCGAACCAGCGCCCCTCACCACCACCCTCTGCACCTGGACCCCGGTCAGCACCGAAGACACCACCCGCACGATGAACACCATCCACTCCAGCTCCCCAACCGACCCCTGTCCACACCACATCTTCAACAAAGCCGACTCCATCATCGCACCCCAACTCCGGGACATCATTAACAGCTCCTTCGCATCCGCTACCTTCCCGGAGAGCTGGAAACATGCCGAGCTCAGCGCCCTCCTGAAGAAACCCACCGCGGACCCCACGGACCTCAAGAACTTCCGCCCCATCTCGCTCCTCCCTTTTCCTGCCAAAGTCATCGAGAAGACTGTCAACAAACAACTCTCCGCCTTCCTCGAGACAAACGGATCCCTCGACCCCTCGCAGTACGGTTTCCGAGCAAACCACAGCACAAGACTGCCCTCATCGCAGCGACCGACGACATCAGGTCCCTGCTCGACAACGGGGAAACAGCTGCCCTCATCCTCCTGGACCTCTCAGCAGCCTTTGACACCGTATGTCACCGCACCCTGATACAGCGCCTCAGCAACACCGGAATCCAAGGAACGGCCTTGGAGTGGATCATCTCGTTTCTCGCCGGAAGAACCCAGAGAGTCCGCCTCCCCCCGTTCCGATCCACGGCCACCGAAGTCATCTGCGGCGTTCCACAAAGATGCTCGCTCAGCCCCACCCTCTTCAACGTCTACATGAGCCCCCTTGCAGCCATCGCACGCCAACACAACCTAAACATCATCTCCTACGCCGACGACACCCAGCTGATCCTCTCCCTCTCCAACGACCCCGCCACCGCCAGAGCCAGCCTCCAGGAAGGAATGAAAGACGTCGCGGAATGGATGAAGCTCAGCCATCTGAAACTGAACTCAGACAAGACGAAAGTCCTCATCCTGGGCCCATCCCCCTCTGCCTGGGACGACTCCTGGTGACCCCCTGCCCTGGGCACCGCCCCCAAGCCAACAGACCATGCACGCAACCTGGGCTTCATCCTGGACCCCTCCCTCACGATGACCAAGTAAGTCAATGCCGTCTCGTCATCCTGTTTCAACACCCTGCGCTTGCTCCGAAAGATCTTCCGGTGGATCCCCACCGAAACCAGAAAGACGGTCACCCAGGCCCTCATCACCAGCCGACTGGACTACGGGAACACCCTCTACGCTGGAACCACAGCCAAACTCCTGAAAAGACTCCAGCGCATACAGAACGCTTCTGCACGACTCATCCTGGACATCCCCCGTCACGGCCATATCTCTGCCCATCTGAGAGACCTGCACTGGCTCCCCGTCAGCAAGAGGATCACGTTCAGACTCCTCACCCACGCACACAAGGCTCTCCACGACATGGGCCCCAAATACCTCAACAGCCGCCTCGCATTCTACACACCCACCCACCAGCTCCGATCCGCCAGCCTCGCCCTCGCCACCGTCCCACGAATTCGCAGAACCACCGCCGGAAGAAGATCCTTCTCCTACCTGGCGGCCAAGACATGGAACTCCCTCCCCACCCACCTACGGCTGACCCAGGACCATCTCTCCTTCAGGAAACAACTCAAGACCTGGCTGTTCGAGCAGTAGCGACTCCCCTCCCCCCCAGCGCCTTGAGACCCTAGCGGGTGAGTAGCGCGCTATACAAATTTGCTGATTGCTTGATTGATGTGATTGCACCGCACACATCTGGAACTTGTGTGTGAAAAGTTGGCCTGGTATGTGATGTTCATTAGTTCTAGTGGGCACCTTGCACCAGTCCAATCAACCCTTATTGATGGTGGATGTAAAGTCAACCTTATAGAAAGCTATCCTAGGGGTAGCAGTGGCGAGCAGTCTTCAGGCTAAGTCTTCAGAGAGAGAATTAAGCTAGTTGTTTTACCAATTATAATCTCTTGAGTACCAAATGAAAGCACACCACACAAGGTATATATCAAATATATAGGTATTTATTCTAAACACAACCCCTCTGGACTTTTTATGAGGTCAGAGGTAAAAGTACAACACAAGGAACTTAATTAGCATACGATAAGTTGCACAGTATACGTTTTGCCCTAGGGACCTCACAAACCATGTACTAAAATAGTGGTAAAATAGTGGTTTGCCCCAGGCAGTGTCTGGAAAGCATTTACTGAATGCAGCCCTCCCTGCCCCAATACACAAGAGCCTGTCTGGGGAGGTGCTGGCACCTCCCTGGACAGGAAACCTATTGCCCAGGCCTCCCCGGGTGGAGTTTCGTCCAGCAGCAGGAGGGCAGACTCGTGTCTGTGGCAGAAGCATCCATTTTGTGATGCTGAGGCTCTGTTGAACTTTAACCGGGTAAACCAGTAACTACATGTCTTCTCCCTCTAGAAGGGTGGAATGCTACCCCCGCTGCCAGAACTGGCGGGGGAGGAGTATTCCAAAGTGTTTGACACCTTACACAACATATTTTGATAAAGCCAAACCAAAGTTAGCATTAACCGCGAGGATTATAATGCATTTAAGAGTATATGGTATAGATATAGCATAGAACAGCTGTAAGGAGATGGTTCCGAAAGCTGCAGAGGGGCTCAGCTCATGCTAGGGCACCCTCTCACATAAAACCAAGCACTCTACCTCCAGGATTGTCGAGGTCTGCCTTAGGAATGGCTTATAGATGTATATGTGTCTATATAAATATATAGATATAGGTATACTATATCTAAGTAAGGGGTGATTACACCACCTTACCCAGGCTGCAAGAACAGACCTGTGGTGTCAGTTTAGAAGGCTAACCAGGGGTGGCACAATACATTCTGCAGCCCTTGGTAGGCCTAGGGTGCACCTATGCCCTGGGTACCTATGGTACACCTTACAGGAGCTCACAAGGGTGACCCAGTAACCTATCTGGTATGTACCTAAAGTACATGGTATCAATTTAGAGAGAGAACAGCTGGGCTGTGGGCCTGATTAGCAGGTCCACAGCCACACTAATGTCGAAAAACCAGAGAATCACAGAAAAAGGTGGGGGTAACCATAGGAAGCAGACCCTACTCTCCTACACAACCGCCCTCCCCCCCCCCCAAACGCAGGGATATTAAACTAACCTTGACTAGTGGAGTCTTCATGTTCTAAGTAGAAATATCTGGAGAGTCCATCTGCATTGGCATGGTTACTCCCAGGTCTATGTTCCACTGTAAAGTCCATCCCTTGTAGGGAAATGGACCACCTGAGCAGTTTGGGATTTCCACCCTTCATCTGTTTTAACCACAAGAGGGGCTTATGGTCTGTCTGAACTGTGAAGTGAGTGCCAAACAAGTATTGCCTCAGCTTCTTCAGGGCCCAAACCACAGCAAAGTCCTCCCTCTCAATAGCTGACCAGCGTTTCTCTCTAGGGGCCAGCCTTCTGCTAATAAAATATTGGCTGCTCTTGACCTTCATCATTCAATTGTGATAGTACAGCCCCTACTCCCAACTCAGAAGCATTTGTTTGGACAATGAATTCTTTGGAGTAGTTTGGACTTTGCAGAATGGGAGCAGTGCACATGGCCTGCTTCAGGTCATCAAAGTCAGATCAAATGTGCTCAGATATTTGGCAGAGGCCAACTTATCTATGAGCTCATCTGCTCTGGGTATTGGATGGGCATCTGTCCTAGTGACAGCATTGAGACCTCTGTAGTCTACACAAAACCTCATTTCTCTCTTACCATCTTGGGTGTGAGGTGTTGGCACCAGGACTACTGGACTAGCCCAAGGGCTAGCTGAAGGTTCAATTACTCCCAAGTCCAACATCTTCTGGACTTCTGTCCTGATACAGTCCATGCCATGATCAGGTTGCCTGTAAATCTTACTTTTAACAGGCAGACTGTCCCCAGTGTCCACTTCATGAGTGCACCAGGTAGTCTGACTTGGAGTCAGTGAAAACATATGTCTGTATGTCTGCAGAATTGTCTGCAGTCACTCTGCTGCTGGTCAGCGAGGTTGCCTGCCAAGGCTACACCATCAACTGAACCATCATCAGGGTTCTTACAGAGCAGGTCTGGGAGAGGGTCACACTCTTCCTCCTGTCCTTGTCTGCCCTGTCAATATATGGTTTCAGTCTGTTGACATGAAGCACCCTGTGGGGCTCCTGGGAGTTCCAAGGTCAACCAAGTAGGTGACTTTTCCCTTCTGTTCAACAGTAGTGTGGGGTCCACTTCACTTGAGTCTTGGAGAACTGCTGGGGCCACAGGCTCCAACACCCACAGTTTCTGTCCTGGCTGGTAAATAGTCAGTACAGCAATTTGGTCATGCCAGGCCTTTTGCAATTCCTGTCTTGCCTTGAGGTTTTTGGATGCCTTTTTCATGTACTCAGCCATCCTGGAGCGGAGACCAAGCACATAGTCCACAATGTCTGGTTTGGGAAGTTTGAGAGGTAACTCCCATCCTTCCTTCACTAGACAAAGGGGTCCTCTTACAGGACGCCCAAACAAAAGTTCAATAGGGCTGTAGCCAATCCCCTTCTGAGGAACTTCTCTGTAAGCAAACAAAAGGCAGGGTAGCAGGACATCCCATCTCCGCCTGAGCTTTTCTGGGAAACTCAATCATACCCTTTAAGGTCTTGTTGAACCTTTCAACTAGACCATTTCATTGTGGGTGATAGGGTGTGGTGAACTTATAGTTCACTCCACACTCCTTCCACATTGCAGTCAAGTAACTAGACATGAAGTTTGCACCTCTATCTGATACAACCTCCTTAGGGAAACCCACTCTTGAGAAAACTCCCAGGAGGGCTCTTGCCACAACAGGTGCTGTAGTGGTCCTAAGGGGAATAGCTTCTGGGTATCTGGTGGCATGATCCACTACCATCATAAACCTGTGTCCAGAGGCTGTTTGGGGATCCATTGGTCCAACAATGTCAATCCCAACTCTTTCAAAGGGAACCCCCACCAAAGGTAGTGGTATAAGGGGGGCCTTTGTAGTGCTACCTGCTTGGCAGGTTACACAGGAGCGACAAAACTCCTTGGTGTCTTCTGACATGTGGGGCCAGTGAAAATGAGGGACAAGCCTGTCCCAAGTTTTGTTCTGGCCAAGATGTCCTGCAAGGGGAATATCATGGGCTAGTTTCAAAAGGAAGCCCCTGAATGCCAAAGGTATGACCAACCTCCTGGAAGCACCAGGCTTGGGGTCTCTAGCCTCTGGATACAGGAGCCCTTCATCCCAGTAAACTTTATGGGTTCCACTAGCATTCCCTGCATCCTCAGCAGCAGCTTGTTGTCTGAGGGGTTCAAGAGAAGGGCAGTCCAACTGTGACGGCCTCACATCTGCCCTGGAAGGTCCCCATGTCCCAAGAAACTTGGGTTCAAGCTCTTCAGGCCCACAATCAGCTTCCTCAGAAGGCTGATCCTCATCCTGAGGCAGGGGGGAAGGCACAGCCTTAACCCTCCTGCTCCTTTTCCTGGTAGGCAACTGGTCCATTATTCCAGAATACAGTGCCTGTTCAGTGTTGCAATTTTTGACCTGTGACCTAGTCACAGCAAGAACATGTGCTGAGATGCCCAACATTTCTGCATGTGTCCTAAGCTCCACTTCAGACCAGGCTGAAGTCTCTAGGTAATTGCCAAGCAAACATTCTACAGGGAGGTCTGAACTAACAACAACCTTCTTAAGGCCAGATATCTCCCCCCCCCACACAAAGCACCCCCCCACAGGAGAAATTAACAACGGCCATCTCATGTGTGGTAGTGACATTGCTAGCATTGGTCACTAGGTAGGTTTCACCTAGTATGATCTGTCCTGGGTCCACAAAGTCAGGTATCACCAGGGTGACACTAGCCCCTGTGTCCCTGTAGGCCTAAGCCTCTTTGTCATTGACTAAAGGAGTTTGTCTGTACTTGCCCAAGTTATTGGGACTCACAGGGAAGGACATATCCATGCCTCCATCAAAACAGCTTGAGTTAGTACTCTGACTAGGCCAGAGTCCATCTCAGTTCCCAGGGTTAACCCTACTACACCCTTCTGTTGAGAACCACCACTTGGAGCTGAACTAGGGGGAACAGTTGCCTTAGGGGCAATGGTGGTTGGAGCGGTCTCCTTCTTTGTGCAATCACTGGTCCAGTGAGTATTAACTTTACAAATCTTGCACCAGGGTATCTTAGGACCTTCTTTCTTTTTGGATTGGTGGGAACCCCCACCATTAGAAGCTTTTTGGGGACTTTGAGAAGACTCTGGTCTTATGCTTTCTCCCCACCCATTTGGTCTTGCTTCTTCTGGTCACCACCTTGGTTCTGTAGCTTCTGCTTCACCCTGGTTCTGACCCATTTGTCTTCCCGCTTACCCAATTCTTGTGGAGAAGTCAAATCAGAGTCAACCAGGTGTTGATGCAATAACTGGTGCTGACAATTATTAAGAATCTGTTCTCTCGTTATAAGGTTATACAAACCTGTAGAGTCACTTACTTTACTGCCCAGTAACCAGCCTTCCAGAGCCTTAGTAGCACAATCTACAAAGTCTGTCCAGTCCTGAGTCTGTGTCTTCTGGGTGTCTCTGAACAGCAACCTGTACTGCTCAGTGGTTAGGCCAAACCCATCTATCAGAGCACTCTTCAGGACAGTGTAGTTGTCAGCATCCTCTTCTCTGACAGTGAAGAGCTTGTCTCTACCTTTGTCTGCAAAGGAGAGCCACAAGATTGCTGCCCACTGACTCTGGGGTACCTGCTGTACTTTGCATGTCCTCTCCAAAGCAGTTATCCACTTGTGGATGTCATCCCCAATCTGCTAAGGAGGGACAATCTTGTTCAGGTTTCTATGGTCATGAGACCTATCCCTACCACTAGGGATATTGCTGCCACCAGCGGGCTCTAGTCCACACAATTTCCTCTCTCTTTCAAGAGCCAGGGTCTCTTTGGCAAGGGCAATTTCTTGCCTCTTGATCCTAAGCTTGACTTCTCTCATCCTAGCTTCATGCTCTCTTCTCTGGGGAGAAGTTCTTCTCCTTTGAGCTGAGGCAGTGGACCCTGTTGAGTCAGAATGTCCAGATTCATCTGAAAGATCTGTGTCGTCTGTTCACACCATTAGGCCTACGTGGAGGGACAGAGGGAGGTATTCCTAGGCCCTCTCCACCCCCAGGTAGTCCTGTGTTTCCCAGTTAAGGTTCATTAACCTCTTCCTAGCCTACATCCTCATCATCCTCAGACACCAGTGGGGCTTCTCTACTAGGATCTTCCTCTGTTGAAGGACGGCCCCCTCCCTGCTACCATGTGTGTCTGGGTCTGATGCTTTGGATAAGACATCTGCCACTAAAACATCTACTAGGTGTTGGACTCTGTCCTTGCTTTAACTTTCATATGGCACACAAGCTTCTCAATTCTTGAAAAGTGAAGGTGTCATATTTATTTAGAAGGCAACACTGGGTTGTCTTCTTACAGAGGCACACTAGGCCCTGCTTTTAAAGCCATGACTAGTGAGGTGTGGTGTGTGCACCTACCTACACTACTTGTTTCCTACTAGAACCTCTCTAGAAGTTGTAGTCAGGGTGTGCTAAGCCCTTACCAATTACAACTGCTAAGTTCAGTAGAACTTTTGTATTATAAGACTTGATTTATATGTACCTACAGGTACCTTGATGTGATTTTTCAAATGATATTCTCAAGATTATTTGGTAAAACAAGGCAAGCTCTTATCCCATCCGCTGCACACCAATGTGAGAGGTTGGCCTGGTATATGATGTCCACTAGTTCTAGTGGGCAACTTGCACCAGTCCAATCGACCCTTATTGATGGTGGTTGTAAAGTCAACCTTATAGAAAGCTATCCTAGTAGAGGTTTTGGCAACCATTCTTCAGGCTAAGACTTCAGAGAGCGAATTAAGCTAGTTGTTTTACCAATTATAATCTCTAAAGTACCAAATGAAAGCACACCACACAAGGTATTTATCAAATATATATGTATTTATTCTAAATACAACCCCTCTGAACTCTTTATGAGGTCAGAGGTAAAAGTACAACACAAGGAACTTAATTAGCATACGATAAGTTGCACAGTATACATTTTGCCCTAGGGGCCTCACAAACCATGTACTAAAATAGTGGTATAAGAACCACGTGAGGAATAGAAATTAGGCCTAGGGCCTGTGGAATCGCTGGGGCTTCTAGGAACAACAAAGGGTTATGATGTAGGAGGCCCACGGGAGCCTAAACAAAGCCACGAGTTACCATTGACTTTCTATGGGAAACAAACAAGTTACAAATTTACAATTTAAAGACACTTCTAGGATAACTACGATGGAACCCTTTTAGACTTAGACACTTGGAGGGCCAATACCCTCCAGGCAACCAGAGTACTCGTGTTACCTCACCCACGGAAGCCAGGTGCATAGGTGTCTTTTGGTGTCGGGTTTCGTCGTCGATTCCAATGGAGAGCTGCGAAGAAGTGCTGCAGGCAACCAGAGGCAAAGTGTTCGGGTGGATCCAAGGGTGGATCAGAGATGTGAAGAACGTGAAAACAGAGGAGACAGAGTCTGGGCCAGTGACCAGGGTGGCGATAGGGAGATGCCACTAGATGTCGGGTGATTTCAGGTGAAAAGGTGAGGCTTGTCTCTTCAGCCACGAGGACCAGGAGGCGTCGACGACGACCAGGAGCTGGATTCAAGCTCTCCCACGAAGGATCTAGTTGACTGCGGTGTTGGTATCCGGATTGGACGCAACAAGTTTTGGCAACCGCAATCCACGCAAGATGTCGACATTGGCTTCGGTGCAGACCAGCAAGGTCTGAGGCGCTTCTCCTTTGTAGGGAAGCTGGAGCAAGCCTGGAGCAACCAGGAAAGCAAGTTAAAACAAAGGATTGTTTTCTTGGGGGCTGTCACAATCTGCCAGACAACATCTAGTCAGATGAGAGCAAAAAATAAAAAGAACACTAGTTCGAAAACTAATAGGAAAGGCCAACACAAGAAAAACCAATCAAAAGTAACCAAACTCTTTTTAAAACATTGTATCTTGATCATACAGAAATCGAACATGGCAGAAGCTGACGCCCACAGAGGAGAGAGTCAGCAGTCTAGCCTTTTTGGACTCGCGCCCATCCAAGTGCTTAATGCGCCCGTTCCGAAAAAGAACTGCGCACTTCAACCGTCTGCGTGACGAAGCAAGGTGTCTTCGTTATCGCGCATTCAGGTTGGACTTCAAAGAAATCTTGTTTAGTCGTCGCGGCATTGGAATTGAAGTAATAACGCAAGTCGCGTCTTCAATTCTGTACCGCGGCTTGTTTCCTGGAAGAAATTTTCAAACGCATGCGCAACGTGGGATCAAACGCTGCTTCACCCAACAAGAAGACAAAGGCACGGAGATTGACTTCGAGTTAAGCCTCATATTGTAATTTAGTTCCTGCGGTAGCAGTGGTGAGAGGTGTCTTACACCAGTTCATGCTAACCAATAGCTATCTTTAATTTTTCTTCAAGTCTTCAAGTTGGAGGTAAAAAAAAGAAAACATTATTTTGTTTAGTGTAGAAACTAAGACATTATTAGTTTCACCGTTCCAGGACCAAAAGGAATATTGCTGATTATTTTTTCATGAGCTGTTAAGTGTTGAAGAGGTAATCCCAATGATCTAATTAATAATAATAGAGTTCGTAGTGACCTAGAGCAGGGTTATAGTATTGTTTCTCATTTTAGATACAGAACATTATCTTCAATACCTCAACTTTATATAGAGATAAGCAATAGTCGAAGTTTATAATAGGTAACTAGTGTGTGTAGTCATTAACATTTGTTTTAACAAATGTTAGTGTAATATGCATGCTTATAAGGTCTATTTATCCACTACAGGCACAACAAGCTAACTCAGCTGATCCTCGTGTGCTCGACATCGGCAATCCACGCCAGGCTGTCTCTCTCTTGTTTCTCCACTTCCCCTTTCCCCCATGCTAGTGCGCTGCCTAGAGGAGTTTAGTTCTTTGGGTGGTGGACTGGTGGGCCGGCGCTGGGTTCATCATCAGCTCCGGTGGTCCTGTCTTGGTTCGTGACAGATTGAAGAGCCAGTGACTAACCACCTGAGTCGATATGGCGGAGGGTTTTGATTTTAAAGCTTAAGCGGGTATACTAGATGGTTTGCAAAATCAGTTGACGCAGTCGGCTGAAGAGAATAGGAATCTAAGGGAAGAAATCAAGAGGTCTCAACAAGAAACCCAACAAATTAGGTTAAGGATGGAAGAGTTAGTTTCAGGCATTCCCACTCCACCCAGATTAGGATCTGATAGGAGACCAGCCTCAGAGGTAGCGACCCAAGTCATACATTCAGAAGCACATATAGTTCTTTTGGCTACCCCCGAAAGATTTAGTGGTGATCCACATAAGGCCCAAATTTTTCTCACTCAATGCTCACTACATTTTTTATGCAGATTCGCATTGTTCACAGAGGACCAAACTAAGGTCGCTTTCATGCTGTCCTACATGAGTGGCGATGCGGCCGCCTGGTCAATGCCCATGTTAGCGCGCAGTGACCCAGCTCTCTTTGATTTTTAGCTTTTTAAGAAGGAGTTCCTGAGAATTTTCGACTGAAGAACAGCCAACCAGGCCACTGACGAGTTGTTAGACTTGGGAATAGTGATCTTGTGGTGTATATAGCTCAATTTAACAAGTTAATTGTTGAAACCGATTGGCCAGAGAAGAAACGGTCAGCGATTTTCTATCGAAGTCTCAAAGATGAACTAAAAGACGCATTAGCACAAATTCCGAAGAGACCGCAGGAAATATCCGAATTAATTGATTTGGTGCCTTCAAATTGAACATCACCTTTTTTAAAGGAAATCTGAGAAGAGAAAAGACTACTGTGGTTTCATTCCCTGTTTTGATTGGGTCAAAATCGAAAACAGTAAGTCTGAGGCTTCCACAGGTGAAGAACCCATGCAAATTGGTTCAGTTCGAGGTCCTCTCACTAAAGATGAGAAAGAAATGAGACGTTCTAAAAATGTATGTATGTACTGCGGAGCTTTTGGACACTTCGTAAGAGACTGCCCTAAAAAACCCAAGACTAACCAGGGGTTAAAAGACAGATCCCATCAGTAGAGGGAGTTGCCCTGATGGGAAATGTTAGAGTCAACTCAGGAATCTCAACAATTGGCAAACACATTGCAACCCGCTGCTCCACATCTAATAGTGTCTTTTACAGTCAAGTTTGGGTCCATGGAAGTGAAGTGTCTGTGATGATAGATTTGGGGGCCACCGGCAATTTTTGTGATCAGCAATATGCTAAGGAGATTGGAATACATGCTATCAAGAAGAAACAGCTGGAGATGGTGAAGGCGGTGGATGGTTCTGATCTCACTTCTGGCCCCATTGCTGAGGAAACTGAAACCATAGAGTTGTTTGGCTTGCAGGGTTATCGTGAGTTCATTAGGTTCAACCTAATTGATGCACCGCAGTTTCAACTAATTTTGGGATTGCCAAAAATAGATTGGGAAAAGAGAACAGTTGAAATGGCATCAGAATTTTGCAAAGCAAACTGTTTCACTCATGACAGAGAAAAATATGTGGAATCACCGCCATCAAACTAGCTCAGATAACAAACCATTTGTGTGTCCTCGAATTGAAAGATGTTCCAAAAGAATTTCAAGACTTGGCCAGTGTCTTTGACAAAAAAATGCAAAGCGTCTTCCCCCACATCGTAAATACGACTGCAAAATAGAATTGGAGCCTGTAGAAAATTTACCGTGCAGTCTCATATATGCCCTGACGGATGTAGAAAATGTGTACCTAAAAGAATATTCGAGAAATATCAGAGAATTGGGTTTATCAGGCCATCACAGTCTCCGGTTTCCTCACCACTGTTTTTTCGACCTAAAAAAGACGGGACTCTCCGTACGTGCATCGATTATAGGGCATTGAACTTAGTGACCATAAAAAATCGATACCCTCTACCTTTAATTTCGCAACTTCTGGATCAGGTCAAGCGGGCAAAGGTATATACCAAACTCGATCTTCGTGGGGCATATCACTTGGTGACAGTGGCTGAAGGAGACGAGTGGAAAACAGCCTTTCGCACTAAGTATGGTCTTTTTGAGTACCAAGTGATGCCTTACGGACTGAGTAACGCACCAGCTGCCTTTCAGCATTTCATCAACGACGTTTTACGTGAATTCCTGGACAGAGTGGCAGTGGTCTACATAGACGATATCTTAATCTTCTCTGATTGCATGGAAAATCTTATCAAAAACATGTTCGTGCCATTTCGAAAAACTACTGGACAACCAACTTTTTGTGAAACTGGTGAAGTGTTGATTTCATGCAGATGAAGTAGAATTCTTGGGGGTTTTGCTATCAGCAGATGGGGTGGCCATGGATCCCACCAAGGTCCAAGTTATTCAAGATTGGATTTCTCCTAGAAATGTGAAAGAAATTCAAAGTTTCCTTGGCTTTGCCAACTTTTATCGGAGATTTATTCCTAATTTTTCAGCTAGAGTTTCTCCAATTACACAGCTTTTAAAGAAAGGGAGAACATTTGAATGGTCAAAGAGTGCTGAAACAGTGTTTCAATTCCTAAAACAGGCTTTCACTACAGCGCCAATTTTGCCTTTTTTGCCTTTTTTCGTGGAAACTGACGCTTCAGACTTCGCCGCAGGAGGAATCTTGTCTCAGAGGAATAAGCAGACGGGTCAACTTCATCCAGTGGCTTATCGATCCAGGAAGTTGTCCGAACCAGAGATCAATTATTCAATAGCCGATAAGGAGTTATTGGCTGTCAAAGAAGCATTTCAAGATTGGCGTCACTATCTCTTAGGAGCCAAACATTGCGTAACAGTGTTTACCGACCATCGTAATTTACAGTTTTTAAAATCAGCAAAAACACTAACTCCTCGCCAACTGAGGTGGTCTTTATACTTCTCTGAATTTAACTTTGTAATCACTTATAAACCTGGAGCGAAGAATGGGAAGGCCGATGCATTATCCCGAATGAACATGTCAGAAGATGTGAGAATTCCTTCCAATGACCCAATCATTCCATTGAATAAAATTGTTGGGGTTATTCATCTAAAAGAATTCGCTTACGAAATTCAGAATCATTGTCCACTTCCAGAGTTAAATGAATGGGTTAGAGACGATGAAAGAAAAAACCACAAAGATGGTCTTCCATATTATGAGGCTTTGTACCTACCGACAGAGAAGTTACAAGAAAAGGACTTAAATGCCGGTCATGATGATCCACTGGCGGGTCATAAGGGCATAAAGACTTTAGCTCTGATTAAAAGACATTTTTGGTGGCCTGACATGGCGGCTCATGTGGCACAGTATGTATCCACTTGTGAACTTTGCATTAAGGGGAAACCTAACAGACAAGCACCCCAAGGCCTATTACAACCTCTTCCTATTGCACCTCAACCATGGCACACTGTGACCCTAGATTTGATAGTAGACCTTCCGCCTAGTCAAGGGTTCACCACAATCTTGGTTCTAGTAGACACATTTTCTAAAATGAGTCACTTCATTCCATTGAAAGCTGTTCCAACTGCCATTCAGTTGATTCGGTTGTTCAATCAACATGTTGTTCAGGCTCATGGGATCCCACGGGTTCTTATCTCAGACAGGGGAACTCAATTTGTGTCCAAATCCTGGAGGAAATACATGCAAGGATTGGGAGTTGACATGCGGTACTCTACCAGTTTCCATCCTGAGACTGATGGTCAGGCAGAGTCAATCAAGAGCTGGAGCAGTTTTTGAGGCTCTACTTGTTAGAACAGGAGTGAAACTGGTCAGAATTACTTTGGACAGCTGAATTTGCATATAATAATGCAGAGCATGACTCCAACAGGCTATACACCGTTTTATTTAAATTCAGGAAGACATCCTATGATGACACAGTGCCAGTGGTTAAGAACATACTAATGCAACTAGAATGTTCACACAAAAAGGCTCAGGAAAGATTTTAGATATATATATATTTTTGGTCCTCATTGCATCGATAAAGTCGAATACAGAGCGACACACTGCCTCAGATAACTGGATAGGTAGACCAGTATTGCTACAAAGTCACCTATTCAGTGAAATTGCAGACCCAAGGACCCATATTCCGCAACCATAAGGGCACTGTTTTGCTACACAGGTAAACCTGCCTTTAGACCAGAGTCGGCAAGGTATGCCAGCAGAGAAGGGAGCGAAGGATTCCGAAGGTAGCATAATCATTGGACCAAACGGGGGGAAAAAAACCAAAAAAAAAACCCCCGTGTGATTCAAAGTTGGTTCCACTTCAGAAGATGCCAGAAGGCTCTCTTGTTTGTATTACCTGATCTCATTAGATCGAGTTTTGAGGTCTGTAACATAGATGTCTGCCAATCAGAAAGAGATGGTGGTATGACGTCCTTCCATTTTTTACAAATTTCTCTTCTGGCCAAGAGCATGGCGTAATAGAGGAGATATTTGGAAGAAGCCTTCATCCCCTCCATGACTCCAAAAATTACCAATACCGGATGTATCGTGATCTGACGTCCTAGGGAGGTTGAAAGTGAAGTGCTTAAAGAGTCCCAAAATTGAGATAATAGAGGACATTCGTAAAACATGTGTAAATCCGAAGCCGCTATTTCCCCACACCTTGCACAGGCAACCGGTCGATCTATATAGAATTTTGACAGCCTTTGTGGCGAGTAGTAGGACCTGTGTAAGAAAAAAAGATGGTTTCTTCGGAGCCATGCTGGTTTAACTATTTCCCATAATATCTGGAAAGAGCGAAGCCAAAGATTTTCCACATCGAGGTCTGGAAAAGAACTCCCCCAGATTTTATCGTGCAGTTGGAATTCGCCATCCATCTCCTCCAGCATTGAGTGATACCAAAAGGATATCTCCTTTTTTGCAGGGGTTTTAACTAGAAGTTGAGACTCTAGGTAGTTTCCCCTCCCTAGTGGGGGTCTAAACCTGATGGTAGATTGTGCGTGGGCCCAACTTACTATCTAAGTACGTACTTGAACCTAGACAGATAAGAGCCTGTTTTAATACTTAACATTTCCCAAGATAAAAGAACCCCATCAACAAATAAATCACCCCACACTTTCACCCCCCCTCTCTCAAAGGTAAAGCAAGGCTATCCTTAAGCCAAGTAGGGCCCCCAGGTAAATCCCACAAAGGAGCCTTGCTTGAAAAATATCCTAGTTTCATGGTATTGCTAACCTTAGTCCATGTCAATTTTATTTATTTTTTAAATTTGGGGTGCCCGAATTTAAAAAGAAACCCCTCCTGTGGCAAACCTGCCCCACTTAGCATGGCACTAAACATACAACCAATCCCGAAGTTGGTAGGTGTTTTCAATAACATACGGGAATAGGTGAGTTGAAATGCCCATGCATACAGTTGGAAATCTAGGGCTGCTAACCGCCCCCCCGCCCCCCTTCTGCCTTCGACGCCTCAATTTTTTCCAGGCAAGTCTGGGGTTGCGCTGGGCCCAAATGAAAGAGTTAATATCTCTCTGTAGTTTAACTAAAAGTGATGGCTCAAAATAAAGAGGCATTGCATTAAACAACAAGCATTTACAATGCAATGGTTTAGCCTTTTGAAAAGTTTGAGCTATTGGCATTGTAAATGACAAAATTTGTATTTATGTGTTGGTTTTGAAAACAGATAAATAAATGGCATTGTCATTTACAATGCCAATAGTTTAATCTCTGACAAATGCCACACAAAAACACACAGACCCACACACAGACCCACACACACCAACAGAGCCCCACACACACACACACACACACAGAGAGAGGCACACACACACACACACAATCAGGCACTCCCTGCGAGCCAGCCACACCACACCACACGTTATCACGCAATACACATAACCAGTGCTGAACAGCAGGCACAGCCCAGCGGGAATCCACCGGGGGCAGAGAAGGAATTTAATATCACGCCAGAGTAGAGGGGCAAATAAGCATGTGCAAGACACCTGGCCTTACTAGAGACTGGGCGTTAATTGAGACTGGAACTTACTAGAGACTTGACCGAGCCTAACTAGAGATCTAACCTAAAGAGGAACTTAACCCTACTAGAGACTGGGTATTAGTAGAGACCGGGCATTAGCAGAGCCTGGGCATTAGTAGAGACTGGGCATTAGCAGAGACTGGGAATTAACAAAGTCTGGGCATTAGTAGAGAACGGGTATTAGCAGTGACTGGGCATTAACAGAGGCTGGGCATTAGTAGAGACCAGGTTATACTAGACACGGACAGTGGGAGGGGGGACGGGCTCACGGACAGCGGGAGGGGGACGGGCACACGGACAGCGGGAGGGGTACGGGCACACGGACAGCGGGAGGGGGGACGGGCACACGGACAGCGGGAGGGGGGACGGGCAAACGGAAAGCGGGTGGGCGGGAACGGGCTCACGGACAGCGGGAGGGGGGGCAGGAACGGGATAAAAAGTAGTAAAATATGCCGCTTACCTGCTAGCAACTCTTGGAGAGTGAAATCGCGCAGCCCACCCCTGCAAAGCACACGTTGGAAATGAAACCAACATGCCGATACGAAAAAACAAAAAAAACAAACGCCCACCGCCACAAAAGAGACAAAAAAAAGTGCAAAGAAAGAGCAATGTAATGAGTAACAGTCACTCACCTAACAGTTATAATATTAAATCTGCGTGTTTTGGAACCGCAGGTTTGCGATATTTCCTTCACAGAGGACGATGAGAATGACTGAAAGCAAGTCAATGGCAAGGATACTCGAAAAAATACCTATGTTGGGGTATGGGACCATCTGAAGACGGTGCTGCCATTTTCAAGCCAATAACTAAGATGAGCTCTGCTTGCCATCAAAAAGTAGCCAATTGCTTTCTTTCAGAACGTAGCCATTAAGTCACCAAAAGGGAGAAAGTGTGCTACCCTTATTTATTTATTTTTATGATTTATTAAGCGCGGCGAATACCCGTGGGCGTCTCGGCGCTGAGTAATTCCGTTATTTCCCTTGTGGCTCATAGAAAATGTCTTGGATTACTGATCAAACAACCAGGTTTTTAATAGTTTACGGAACTGCAAAAGTGAAGGTGACGTCTTGATGCAGTGTGGCAAGGTATTCCATAACTTAGGTGCCGCAACCAAAAAGCGACGATCTCCCCAAGAGACTGTCTTAGATCGAGGGACCACTAGTTGGTTCAAAGTGGTCGATCGGAGCAGTCTAGTTGGTTTATAAGGTGTCAACTGTTCCTTAAAGAAGTGGGGAGCCTGGTCATGCAGTGCTTTGTACACTATGCATAAAGATTTAAATTTTATTCGGTTGCGGATCGTTAGCCAATGATATTTCTTGATGGTGTCAGAAATTGGAAAGAATTTGGGTGTTCCTGAAAGAAGCCGTGCTGCTACATTCTGCAATGACTGAAGCTTGTTTATTATCCTGGCTTGGGCATTTAGAAATAGCCCATTGCAGTAGTCAAGAGATGTTAAAACCAGGGAGCTGATCAGGGTTTTTGCGGCTGTATCAGGAAGAAATGGAAGAATTTTCCTGATCAGTTTTAATTTATGATGAGCTGTTGCCGCTACCTTATTCGCGTGTGCCATAAAATTTAGGTCCACATCGAATATTACTCCCAGGTTCCTAACCTTAAGTGCTGGCCTAGGCGGCTCTCCCATGGATAATGGCCACCAGGTTGACGACCAATCAGGTCGAAGGGGTCCGAAAATAAGTACCTCCGTCTTATCGGAGTTTAGCTTAAGGCAATTAGATGCCATCCACTCACTGATTGCAAGCATTCCATGTTGAAATCGGTCTGCCACCTCTGGTCCATTGTCTTTAATGGCCAACACCAGTTGGGTATCATCAGCGTAGGAGGTTACGCTCATCCCATATGCTTTGATGACATTAGCAAGGTCCGACACATAGATATTGAATAGTGTCGGACTTAGGGATGAGCCTTGAGGAACCCCACATGGTAGTGACAGTTTGGCGGATTGATATGGGCCCAGAGTGACTGCCTGTGATCTGTCGGCTAGAAAGGATGCAATCAGGTTACTCGCTAAAAGATGAATAACCATCTTTTCGACACGGTCGACAAGAGTCTTATGGTTGACCGTGTCGAAGGCCGCCGATAGATCTAACAGAACTAGGACTGCTGTCCCACCTTGATCTCGAATTGTCCTGATATCGTCCGCAGCCTTGATTCAAGGCGGTTTCGGTACCATGGTGTCTTCGAAAACCAAATTGTGATTTGTCTAGTAGGTGGTGTGTCTCCAGGAACTCAACCAACTGTTGGTTCATGGCCTTTTCGATCACTTTGGCTAGAAATGGTAGGCTCGCAATAGGTCTGTAGTTCTTTGGATCTGTCTTGTCCAAGCTTGCTTTCTTCAGCAGAGGCTTCACGATCGTATTCTTTAAGGAATCGGGAAAGATTCCAGAGCCTAGTATAGAGTTACAGACTAAGGTGATAACCGGGATAAGTGTGTCCATCACGGGTGGAAGAACAGAAAAAGGGCACGGATCCAATATTGATCCGGTCTTGATAGAGGATACTATATTTTTAATTTGGTCTATAGTCAGTGGTTTAAAACTAGCCAGATTTTTATCAGGCGCCAGATTGGGGGGGGCTGAGTTTATTAGGTTTGAGGAAAACGCCTGATAGATATCGCTAACTTTGGAGAAAAAGAATTTAGCCAGTGCGTCACAAAAGGATTGGGAAGCAGGTGGAGTAAGATCAGGTGCATTACCTGACAGTGTTCTCGTGATATCGTACAATTGCCTACTTGAATTTTTGGCTTTGTCGATTTTTTCCGAGAAAAAAGTGTTTTTTGCTTCCGTAATCATCATTTTGTATACAGAGAGAGACTCTTTGTATTTCGCCTTCTCCTCTGGGGCGTAATTTCTCCGCCACTGCCTTTCACAGCGTCTATTAAGGTGTTTTTGTCTCCTTAGCTCCTCGGTGTACCAGGGGGCTGAAGGGGTGATTCTATTCTTGGAAACTTTTTTTATTGGTACTAAGGTGTTGGTGGCGTGTCTTAGCCAGTCATGAAATTGTTGAGTGGCGATGTTGGGATCGGAGGAAAGCAATGGACAAGTGCTGTCCAATAAGGTAGTTAGTTCAGTCTGGTTTATGTTTTTCTAGATTTTGAAAGTGGTTTGCTTCGGCATAGTGTCCTTTATCTTTGAGGTTTCAGTTAATATCAATTTACTAAAAATCACATAATGATCCGTCCAGGGCACAGGCAGGATGTTAAGTATCTGTAGGCCCTCCACATTTGAGAAGATGCCGTCGAGAATGTGTCCGGCTTGATGGGTCGGGGACGTAATCATTTGTCTAAGCCCCAACATGTCTAGATCCATGATAAGGGCCTGAGTATCCTTGTCCTCCTCCAGATCCAAATGAAAGTTCATATCCCCCAGAACTGAGAAAGATTCCTCCATAACTAGCGATTCCATTATTATACTAAGATTATTTAAAAAGGGCGTCCTGGTTCCTGGAGGTCGATATAACAGTAGTCCCTTAAAACTATAAAGGGCGGTGAACAAAATGCTAAACTGTAGCGCTTTGCATGTTGTTGCTGGAATAGATGTCATTTTAATAGGAAACCTTTCTCTGGCAATAATTGCCAATCCCCCCCCTCGTTTTCGTATTCTGTCCTGTCGGTAAATTTTATAACCTTGGATCGGATACGTCATCCAGCCATGTCTCAGTGTCTCAGTGACAAATAAAACATCTAAATTATTATCTATGATGAGATCTGCTATTTCCTGTCTGTGCTTGCATGCTGATGGCGCGTTGATCAGAGCCATGTGAAACTTGGTTTCTGTAACGACCGATAATGACTTAGGTTGGATTTTATGATTGTTTATAAAAAGCCTGGTGTTGCAGTTAGAACATTTAATAAAGGTATTATATGTAAGACTTCTTGGATCATGAACCATGCATCGGGGGTTACAAGGAACGCACAGCTCTAGTAGGGAGGATCGGGGGTAGGATATCCTGCAGTCTAGTAATACCTGGCCAGGGGTCGTGGCCCTGGGCCCGGACTCGGCACGGACGGGCGCAGACGGGCTTGCCTTTGGCGCGCCGCTGGCGCGCCCGCCCGCTGCGCGGACGAGGTGACATATTATATTTATACGTGAGTCTCGTTAGTTCTGAGGAGGGTGGGAGGCGTCCAACAACTGGAACGCGACCCGTTCCTCACAGCAAGATGGCGCGTAATGTGGGTGAAAACCCGGAGTCAGCCCGAAAATCGGCTGCACCGTGCCTGATGAGTGTTCGTTTCAGCTTCAGCGCGATCTAATCTCGCGCTGAAGTCATGAGCAGTGCAAGTTAAAAAAGTGCTATTAAGATATTTACAGTTTTAAAATATCACAGATACAACATGAACAATTTCATCAGAGCAAGAACAATGCTATGAGCCCCCGGCTTCCGCCTCAGGGGTAGATTTTAAAGAAATCACGGTGATGCTGACAGCCCGCCTTTAAGTAGGCTGGGAGGGCGGGAGGCGTCCAACAACTGGAACGCGACCCGTTCCTCACAGCAAGATGGCGCGTAATGTGGGTGAAAACCCGGTGTCAGCCCGAAAATCGGCTGCACCGTGCCTGATGAGTGTTCGTTTCGGCTTCAGCGCGATGCTAATCTCGCGCTGAAGTCATGAGCAGTGCAAGTTAAAAAAGTGCTATTAAGATATTTACAGTTTTAAAATATCACAGATACAACATGAACAATTTCATCAGCGCAAGAACAATGCTATGAGCCCCCGGCTTCCGCCTCAGGGGTAGATTTTAAAGAAATCACCGTGATGCTGACAGCCCGCCTTTAAGTAGGCTGGGAGGGCGGGAGGCGTCCAACAACTGGACGCGACCCGTTCCTCACAGCAAGATGGCGCGTAATGTGGGTGAAAACCCGGTGTCAGCCCGAAAATTGGCTGCACCGTGCCTGATGAGTGTTCGTTTCGGCTTCAGCGCGATGCTAATCTCGCGCTGAAGTCATGAGCAGTGCAAGTTAAAAAAGTGCTATTAAGATATTTACAGTTTTAAAATATCACAGATACAACATGAACAATTTCATCAGCGCAAGAACAATGCTATGAGCCCCCGGCTTCCGCCTCAGGGGTAGATTTTAAAGAAATCACCGTGATGCTGACAGCCCGCCTTTAAGTAGGCTGGGAGGGCGGGAGGCGTCCAACAACTGGAACGCGACCCGTTCCTCACAGCATGATGGCGCGTAATGTGGGTGAAAACCCGGTGTCAGCCCGAAAATCGGCTGCACCGTGCCTGATGAGTGTTCGTTTCGGCTTCAGTGCGATGCTAATCTCGCGCTGAAGTCATGAGCAGTGCAAGTTAAAAAAGTGCTATTAAGATATTTACAGTTTTAAAATATCACAGATACAACATGAACAATTTCATCAGCGCAAGAACAATGCTATGAGCCCCCGGCTTCCGCCTCAGGGGTAGATTTTAAAGAAATCAGAATTCCTGGTCAACTAACAGCTCAATGAAAACATGACTTACATAAATGTGGAGAAAAAAGATAAGAAGCAACAAAAAAGTTGTGCAAGGATACAGCCAAACCCGAACTGCAACATGCAATCAATCAACGAGCAATCACCTGGAAGGATTTACAGCGCTGCAGCTTAGAAGCAGCCACTAGTACACCCATCCCAGAAGCAGCCACACCCCCAAGGCAATTACACACAGACAACCACAGAACATCCTCCCACAGGTAACACGGTAACCAACCACAGGAAACCACAGAATATACGGATAAATCAGTCAGAGCAACCACACTCGCGCCAAAAGAGCACTCTTACCTAGGCAGTCAAAAAACAAGCATACACAGGCAGTTGGAGAACCTGCCACGTAGTAGTAGTAGTAGTACAAATGCAATGGCAGACGCAGAGAAGTCACACACAGGCAGGCAGACAGAAGTTGCAGCTGTAGACTGGAAGTATCCAAGCAAATTCTACACATTAAAAGTTGTCCTAAGGGCCCGAAAGAGGCGGAGCAGTAATTTCAGATGCTCGCTGTTCAGTTTACTCTCCTGATTGGGTTGCCGCTATGTTAATCAATTTGTTAATGTTCCCTACAAAATGCATGAGCCAGTTATACTGACAGACACACAAAGCTCATTTATAATTAGCAGCTAATTAGCACAGAGAAACAGATGCTGCTGGACAGCAGGAGGGGGGACGGGCACACGGACAGCGGGAGGGGGGACGGGCACACGGACAGCGGGAGGGGGGACGGGCTCACGGACAGTGGGAGGGGGGACGGGCTCACGTGTCGTAATTTGGCAGCACCTGAGTTAGCGTCTAGCTCAGCTACACTACCTTTCTATTAACTTGACTTAAGTACGGAAGCCATTTTGTATTTTGTGGCTTCCATTTTGTATGAACATGCGGCCTCGTGATCAGCGTGCCCTTTCGTCCTTCCTTCATGCCAATGAACCCTTACCTTGCCCAGCAACAGGCTATTTTTAGCGATGGTCAGTTTCACGCATGCGCACACACGATCTCCGGACTAAGAGAGTGGTCACTCTTTAGGAATGTTCCCCTAACTGACCAGTGGTATTAAGCTCCTCCCACATGCTGGCTGTGCGCCAAAAATGTCCTTATATGTACCTAAAACTGTTCAAATGTGTACCGCCTATCTTTTTATTACCTTTAAACTGTATAAAAGAGGTCGCGCACCGATGTTCGGTGTGATACTTCTTGCATTACCGAAGGGTGTTGTAGGAGTGTACCACCCCCCCATGGGGTCCTAATAAACTTGTCTCTTTACATTTTCAGTTTCCGTGCCAATTTCCGTCTATGGTGTTTGAGTGTTTTTGCAGAGTATGTAGGCCTGACAGAACCCGATACCTCAATTGGTGACCACGAAGGGACTCATCGGCGACTCGGATGCCCGAAGGAGAGGTCACGACGAAGGATTGGAAACTCGCCATGGACGCGTACGCTGCCACTGAGTGACCCGAGTCTCGGCACCCACGGTGTTTTTCCCTTCCTTCTGATCTGACCTTCCAAGTGGCGCCGGTCTTCGACTGAGATCCTGATCGGTTGGTTTGTCGTGTAGTGCCCGTTTTGGCTGATTCGGCTACGGAACTTGGCAGTTGGAAATCTGGACACTTTTGAAGATATTTGGTAAGCTTATGTTTGGTAAGGTAGTCTACTGACACTTACTGTGGCTTTTTGAATTTGTATGAGTTAGCGAACGTTTGAACCTATGATTTGAATTATATGTGGAGTGCACCTCACATAGGCAGGCATGTAGGGATATTTCTCTGATTTTGAATTTGTTTGAACGGCACATCGTGAGTAAGTACTTTTTAAGTGCCATTTGTTGTAATATCGCGTTTCCGTGATATTTTTGAACATGCCTGTTTCAGCACACTCCGAGGAATGTGCTGTTTTGGAAACGGTACCAGTTATCGATTAAATGAATCTCAGCCGGCTCCCCCAGAGGGGACTCCTAACCGTGAAATGTACATTAAATTTGGCCTCCCTCCCATAATGTATAGTACGTTATGGCATAAATATACAAAATCTGATCGTGAATTGCAGTGGCCACTACATGGGTCATTCGATTCGCGAAAAGTCCAGAAAGGGGAGCAGTGTTTGTTCCAGCGCAGGTCTAGGCAGGACATGTTTGATTGTGTGCGTATGTGGGAGAAAGCGGTGCGTGAACGAATGAAGCGTGAAGAAGCCTTGGCGGACAAAGGGCAGCGCAAGGCTGCTTGGGATAAAGCTTTACAGCTACAAGAAAAGGAATTACAGGAACAGAAAGAGAAAGAGAGTCGAGAACGTAATTTACAAGTTAATGGTTAGTTTCCTATTAGATGTTCTCTCTATCCTGTCCTTACTAATGAATTAGATGATTTTTCCTTGTTAGATCGTTGCCCGCCTCCGTATGTTCAGCCTACGGCTCCGGATGTGGAATCGGACGAGGATAATCAGGATAAACAGCGTACCAGGTTACATACCGAGCGTATGACGGAATTGCGTTCGATTGCTCGTAAACTTAATATAAATACTATAACTGTTTCAGAGGTTAATGATCTTATGAGTCAGTGGTCTGACAAGGAACGGTTGTATTTTTTAAATCATTTTGCAGATGAAGTTGTTGAGCGGTTTAGAAAGCACTCTCCTGAGTTGGAACCTAAAGATATATCAGTTGGTCGTGAGAATTTTCGTAAAGGTATTTTTGCTCTTTCAGATGTGGACGAATTCTTCCGGCGGTTGATTCAGTTACGAGATGAGGCGACACGATTGCGAGCGGCGAAAAAGGCATCGGAGCAATCAGCGTCTGGATCGACGGAAAATTCCCGAGTGTGCCCTATCTATGGATCAGATAAGAGTGTTGCGATTAATGTTATGCCTATGCGGGAAGCTGCGCCTTTGTATGTCCCTCCTAAAGGGGCAGGCACGGACGACGATAAGACGTCTGTAGATGCGAAGGGTTACTTCATATATAACTGGGTTTATACACCATGTAATAGAGCAGATGTTATGGCACTTAAGAATACTTTGCCTGACCCCCGTAAAAATCCAGCAGCTTTCTATGAAGGTGTGGAGGGCGCTATTTCTTCATGTATTATGACGTTAGTCGATATTGATCTTTTCTTTGGATTGATATTGCCTCCTGATATGTGGAGGACGATTCGTAAGTTTGACGATCGAACGATATTAGGTGCAGATTGGAAGGACATAGTGAGAGCTGATTTAGATAGGGAACCTGCATGTAAGCCGTGTCAGTTGATTTTAGATTTACCAACGGCTATCTTGAATAAATTAAAAACGCTTGTCCCCCCCTAAGAAAATAGATTGGACAATATTGGCATCTTGTAAGCAAAAGTTAGATGAATCAGTTTCTGACTTCTTTTCAAGTTTTGAGGAAGCATTCCATGATTATAGTGGTCAATCATTAACTGAGGACACGGGCAGGCATTTGTTTGTAGACAAGTATGTGGCTAATCTCCTACCGGAGATTGCAAAACGGTTAAAGGCTAGTGAAAGTTCGTGGACTACTGCAACGCCCGCCTCTTTATTAACAATGGCTCAGTATTATGTACGACAGGAATTAGAGGCAAAAGAGAGTAATGAGAAGAAAGTAAAAGACTTAAAGACGAATGTAATGTTGGCACAAGTTCATGTTACGCAATCGAGAGGGAATGATAGGGGCAGAAGAGGATCGTACGTTACGTCTCCCCCTCGTTCCGACATTTCTGAGGATCAGTGTGCATACTGTAAGCAGTTTGGGCATTGGCTTGCAGATTGTCCGGTACTTCGTGAACAGCGTAGTCAGAGGGGTCGAGGAAGTGGAAGGTCACGGAATAGCTATTCAGGACCGAGAGGTGGAGCGAATGACCGTGGTAGGTTTGAAGAGAGGGGTCGTGGTCAGGTTGAGCATAATACTTTTGATCGACGGAATCAATATCAGGTAGCTGAAGGAGAACATATTGAGTCACAGGATAATAGACATGCATAGGATTGCGTAGGATGGGGTGTGGAATCGGTTGAGGTACCAGTCGATCAGAGGGGTCCATATATATCAGCACATGTTTTGGGTTCTACTGATCAGTTTCTGGTTGACACAGGAGCTACTCGTAGCGCTCTGTCCAAACACTTGGTTCCAAGGGCTCCCCTGTCTGGCGAAATAATTACAGCAATAGGGTTCGATGGAACACCTTCTCTAAGCCCACTGTCTCAACCTCTTACCTTTCATGTTGACAAATTCACTGCCCCATGTCCTTTTCTATTATCCCCAAATACACCAGATAATATTATGAGACTTGATATGCTAAAGCATTTTCGCGCAACAATACGCTGTGCCCCTGAAGGGGTGCGGGTTATTTTGAATGAAAACTGCCCAGAAATTGAGAGATTGTGCCTCATGCAAGAGTCCGATGCATTAGCTTCCCTTCCAAGTACGTTATGGGCCATTTCTGATGCTGATGTGGGTAAAATGATTATTCCACCTGTGCACATTACTGTGAAGGAGGGAGCGATATTACCTCGTGTTCCTCAGTACAAGATCGCTAGAGAAGGCGAACTGGCCTTGACACATATTGTGAATGATTTGATAACGGCAGGGGTGGTGGAGGAAGTTCCCTACAATGTTTGCAACAGTCCAATTTTGCCGATTCTAAAGAAAGATACAGACTCCAAGGTTTATCGTTTCATTATTGATTTGAGAGAAATTAATAAGATAGTTGTACCCCAGTACCCAGTAGTATCAGATATCACTACGTTACTTACTCTGGTTCCACCCACAGCTACTACATTTACGGTGATCGATTTGAAAAACGCTTTCTTTTCGATTCCCATTCATCCTGATAGCCGATATTTGCTCGGTTTTACATTAAATAATAAATCTTATAGATTTTGTCGAGTTCCTCAAGGTTACACAGAAAGTCCCAGCATTTACAGCCAGGCATTGAAAAGACAGCTTGATTCTTTTGATTTGCAGTCTGGGGTGGCGCTTATACAATATGTTGATGACATCTTGCTTGCAGCAGATACACAGGAGCAATGCGAGGAGATTACGCTCTCCCTGCTTTCCTTTCTTGCTAAACATAATCACAAGGTTTCACGGAAAAAGCTGCAATACTGTAGACCAAAGGTGACATATATAGGTCATCTTTTGTCTAAGGAGGGACGTGCATTAACATCAGACCGAATTCAAGCAATCTTAAGACACACCAGTCCCTTGAACACAGAAGGATGTTCGTGCTTTCATAGGTTTGACGTCCTTTTGCAGGCAATGGATACTAGGATTTTCATACATTGTAAAACCTTTGTTAGCATTGCTGTCCAAAACTGCACCAACCTCCCTTGAATGGACGGATGAATGCCAGAATGCTTTTGAACAATTGAGACAAGCTCTTTGCTCTGCACCAGTGTTAGGTACACCAGATTATGCAAACCTCTTTACACTGTATGTGCATGAGAAGGATGGATGCGCATTGTCAGTTTTAGTACAGTTACACGGAGACAAATAGAGACCCTGTGCATATTTTTCAGCGGTACTCGACCCTGTGGCTCGAGGACTGCCTGGATGCCTTCGAGCAGTTGCAGCAACAGCAGTAGCTATACGGCAGAGTGAGGGAATAGTTTTATCGCACAAATTGTTGGTGTTAGTTCTCCATGCAGTAGATGCGCTATTGAACCAAACGAAAACGCAGCATCTAACCAGTGCCCGTTTAACAGGATACGAGTTAACGCTGCTGGCGCCACACATTACATTGAAGAGGTGCGCCACTCTGAACCCCGCCACGTTATTGCCATATCCTGTTACTGAGACCCAGGAAGAAGAACAACATGATTGTGTTTTTCTGACTGATGAACAAACAAAGGGTCGTGTCGATTTACAGGATACGCCACTTCCTGATGTAGATGGGGAACTGTGGGTTGATGGATCATGTGTGAGATTGCCAGATGGTACAGCTTCCGCGGCCTATGCGATCACGACACTTAAGACGGTGGTAGAAACAGCACGGATACTGCAGAAATCGGCTCAAGCAGCTGAATTAATAGCCTTAACGAAAGCATGTGAGCTAAGTGCTGGATTATGTGTGAATATCTATACCGATAGTCGTTACGCCTTTGGAGTAGCGCACGATTTTGGCCTACTCTGGAGGGAACGAGGGTTTATGACTTCACATGGAACACACATTATGTACGGAGAGTTGGTATGCGATCTCCTGAACGCACTATTATGTCCAAAGAAGGTGGCGATAATAAAATGTAGTGCACATAAAAAGGTGACAGATAAAATAGGGCAAGGAAACGCTTTTGCAGACCGCATAGCGAGAGACACTGCCATGTTGCACAATGACTCCCCTATGTATGTGGTGAGATCGCAAGCCGAGCAATGGCATGATGCTAGAGAGGAAGTTTTAGACATACAAAAATCAGCGTCTGAAGTGGAGCTTGCAGCATGGGCAATAGAGGGAGTGTTGGATGATGAGGGTTGCTGGAGAAGCAAAGACATGAAGAGATGGAAATTACCTGCTGCTTACTTGCAAGCAATGGCTCAGATGGCACATGGGATGGCACATATTGGAGCTCTTGTAATTACTAAATTGCTTACATGAGTTTGGGAGCATCCTGAGATTACCAGCACGGCTAGGAGAATAGTACAGACCTGTCTGATATGCCTACAGTACAATCCTGCTAAAGGGACCTCTACTCCTAAAGGAGTGTTCGTTCCACCTACTGCACCATTCGAAGTACTGCAAATGGATTACATCCAGCTGGAGCGCTGTAATAACCTCAAGTATGTCCTAGTGGTGGTGTGTGCTTTCAGTAAATGGGTTGAAGCCTACCCCACGAAGGATAATACAGCATTAACAGCAGCTAAGGTGTTACTGAAAGAGTACTTCCCACGTTATGGTGTTTGTAAGTTTTTGTGGAATGATAATGGTCCTCATTTCGTTGGGAAAATAGTGGAGCATGTCCTGAAAGGATTAGGAATACGACAAAAGTTCCACGCTGTATTTCACCCGCAGTCAGCAGGTCTAGTAGAAAGGTATAATGCGACTCTGAAGCTGAAGCTAGCAAAGATCGTGGCATCCACGTCTTTGAAATGGCCGGACGCTTTGCCATTGGCATTATTGTCTATTAGATCAGTGCCACACTCTCGAACTGGCCTCACACCCTATGAGGTGGTGTTTGGAAGGCCGATGAATATTTGGGGAGTTCCAAAGCCTCGTTTGATACATGATGTGCCTTGTATAATGATGAACGATTATTTGGCACGATTAACAAATGATTTATCTTCTATTCATCAACAGGTTCGAGAAGCGCTCCCCGACAATTCCATTGGAGAGGCTAACGATCTTCATCCTGGCGACTTCGTGATGATTAAGGTGTTTGAGAGATCCAGCAGCTTGGAGCCGAGGTGGCGTGGCCCTGAGCAAGTGCTGCTGGCAACGCGGACGGCTGTGCGTGTCACGAATAAGAAGCGGTAGATACATTCAACGCACTGCCGACGTGTCTCTCCGGATCTGGTGAACACTACTGTGTTGTCCGACTACAGAGACATCTTGGACCCGGAGAAGAGCCCAGCTGTTACGCCTCACGAGTCGGAGGGAGCCTTCCCGGACCACACTGTTTCTGGTGGAGCGAAGTACAATCTACGGCCGAGGAAATATTTTTTTTTTGTATTTTTCATGACTGGTTGGTAACCGTTCTGAGGTTTGTGAAACGGAAGCCGGGAATATCAAGGGGGGGGGGGGGGGATCAGTTCTGGCCAGTGTAGCGACACCCGTCTTGAATCTCGGAGAAAAACTCAACGGCAGCCTCGGTTCTCAGCACCATATTTTTATTTTTTAGTTTGTTTCTTGAGACTTCTGGTCATTGTACCATGGCACCTATGACACTGAGAAACAGAAGACTTTTGGGTGCGGTTCTTTTTGTTGCGACAATAGTGGTGATAGCAGTAGTAGCTTGGACTACAGAAAGACTATTTCCTGCACGGGACTATTTACTGCCTACCACTCCAATTCCATCTGAACATTTTCATTTTACTTTGCCCTATCACGAAGAAAGAAAGACAGACTTATTTGAATAATAGTTTTATTCAGATATTGCATCACACGCACAATATGACCAACACGTCCAACTGTTGGGTATGTGGGATGTTACCCGGGCATCAGAAGAAGGGAGGAACCCCACTTATTCCTCTTCCTTTCTCTCATAATGGGTCATGCAATGCTTGGTATACTCTTCTCTTTACTTTAAGGTGGCCAACAAAAGGTGGACTACTTTTCCGACTGAACAAGGTCTGCTATAATGATCGAGATGGCTATCCACAAGCAGAAGGAACTAAATTCGAGTGGGAAGAATATCGACCGGACAATGTATCTGCACCTCGCATCTTCACTAATCAGAGACTTACAAATATGTCCAGTTTACATGTAATTAATGTCATTGATACGAAAGCAGATCTCTGTATTAGGAATAAGGGGACCGTTCCGGTGGGGAGAAGTGAATGCAATATTACTCTTGCTTTTGATACTCCCAACGGTATTTCATTTGTGGCCTCACGAAACACTTATTTTATCTGTGGTAATAAAGGTTATCATCGTCTTCCTCTTGGATGGTTAGGCACATGTTACATATCCTTTGTATTACCCCCTGTGTTTATTGCCCCACCTATGTATCATAATGATTTTGTATTATATCATGATTTTATTTTGAATAGAGTTAAGAGGACATTGGACATTGATGGGGTTGATCAAACCGACACCTCCCTACAACAATATGTGGATTTTAATTCAGGGTTATTTTCTTTTGTGGGCGCTGCTCTAAATAGCAGGAAAATTAGGCGGCTAACACTTGTTGTGGAGGCAGTTGCTAATGAAACTGTTTCTGCTTTAGGGAATATAACTGAAGAGCTCCAGATTACTAGAATTGTTACACTTCAGAACCGAATGGTTCTGGATGTAGTATTAGCTGATCGTGGGGGTGCATGTCGTATCATCGGAAGTAGTTGTTGCGTCTATGTCCCTGACAATTCGCCTTCTGTGTATGATGCCATTTCTAAATTGCACAAAATTGCCTCTGAAATTCACACTGATAATGGTACCTGGACTTTTTCAGGTTGGTTTTGGACTATGCTCAGTACATGGGGCTGGAAACTGCTAACGATTCTATGTGCAATTATTGGAATATTCTTCTTTTGCTGTTTATGTATTCAATGTAGTCCTGCTCTATGTTCCGTATGTATTACGGCCTGTATCCCATCCAAACGAGCTATTGCTAAAAATGTACAAATGAGTAATGTCGAAGTGAGCCGGATCATGATGATAGATGTCGAGGATGAACATCCGGATTATTTCCATTATGAGGTAGCTTCAGCTAAACACTAAAAGGGCCGTCTGTCGTAATTTGGCAGCACCTGAGTTAGCGTCTAGCTCAGCTACACTACCTTTCTATTAACTTGACTTAAGTACGGAAGCCATTTTGTATTTTGTGGCTTCCATTTTGTATGAACATGCGGCCTCGTGGTCAGCGTGCCCTTTCGTCCTTCCTTCATGCCAATGAACCCTTACCTTGCCCAGCAACAGGCTATTTTTAGCGATGGTCAGTTTCACGCATGCGCACACACGATCTCCGGACTAAGAGAGTGGTCACTCTTTAGGAATGTTCCCCTAACTGACCATTGGTATTAAGCTCCTCCCACATGCTGGCTGTGAGCCAAAAATGTCCTTATATGTACCTAAAACTGTTCAAATGTGTACCGCCTATCTTTTTATTACCTTTAAACTGTATAAAAGAGGTCGCGCACCGATTTTCGGTGTGCTACTTCTTGCATTACCGAAGGGTGTTGTAGGAGTGTACCACCACCCCATGGGGTCCTAATAAACTTGTCTCTTTACATTTTCAGTTTCCGTGCCAATTTCCGTCTATGGTGTTTGAGTGTTTTTGCAGAGTATGTAGGCCTGACAGAACCCGATACCTCACACGGACAGCGGGAGGGGGATGGGCACACGGACAGCGGAAGGGGGGCCGGGCACACGGACAGCGGGAGGGGGGACGGGCACACGGACAGCGGGAGGGGGGACGGGCACACGTACAGCGGGAGGGGGGACGGGCACACGGACAGCGGGGGGAGCAACGGGCTCACGGACAGTGGGAGGGGGGGCAGGAACGGGATAAAAAGTAGTAAAATATGCCGCTTACCTGCTAGCAACTCTTGGAAAGTGAAATCGCGCAGCCCACCCCTGCAAAGCACACGTTGGAAATGAAACCAACATGCCGATACGAAAAAGAAAAAAACATCCGCCCACCGCCGCATGATGCACGGAAATGGGCGGGATGAGTAAAAATCGCCCACGAATCTGCTCTGGGAATGAGTTTCGCCTCTCTGTTCCAATGGCTAGCCTCCATTTATGGAGCTAGCCAATGGAACAGAGAGGCGGAACAAAGCCCCAGACGGTTCTCAAAAGATTTCGCCTGCGCGAACGCTGCTGCGCAGCGGATCGCCAGGCGAAACCTAAAAAGGTGATCTTCGGCAAAATGGTCATCTTTATACGGTTGACCCTTCCCAAGCTAGAAAGAAGCAGTGATGACCAGGAACGTATACATTACCGACATTCTTTTGCTTTAGCAGAGAAGTTGGTCTCAACAATTTTGTTGATGTCCTGAACAATTTCTATACCCAGGTAACGCATTTTCGAGTTGGGCTGAACCCCTATATCTAAAACCTCGTGGTTCCAGATCATAATCTCAGTTTTGGAGGCATTAACCTCGTATCCCGAGATTCCACCGAAGTCCAGGGCCAATTTAATAACAGAAGGGAGTGCTGTTCTTAAATCTGAGGAAAAAATCAGATTATCGTCCGCGTACAGGGCCACCCTCTTCTCCCAACCCCCATACCTAAAAGGTTTGATGCTAGTGTCCTCCCGCAACCGTTGGGCGAAGGGTTCGATGTATAAATCAAACAGGAGGGGGGAGAGAGGGCAGCCCTGACGTGTACCCCTGGTGATGTTAAAAGGGTCAGTCAGTGATCCATTAACCAAGAGACAGGCGGAGGGATTTTGATAAAGTAAGCCAACTGCTCGGCGAAATCATGCATCCACATTGAACTTGGCCAAGACCCCCGACAGGTATGACCAATTCACCCTGTCGAAGGCCTTGGTCACGTCCAACGTGAGAACAGCCAAGGGCAGCCCGGCAAATTATGCTGCATCAATTGCACCTATTAGGTCGTAAGTCAACTCAAAGAGCTGGTCTTGATGTAAAATATCCCCGGCGACCATGCCCAGCCTGTTGGCCATAATTAAAGCAAAAATGTTATAGTCCGCATTTAAGATGGAAATTGGACGGTATGACCCACAGAGAGAAGCTGATTTGCTGGGTTTTAAGATTAAAGTTATTGACGCTTTATCCCAGGAAGTTGGAGGTAACATCCCTTCCTGAAGAATCTGATTGAATAAAGATGCTTTCCTCTACCAAAAAAGAGATCGCATCTTGTCTAGAGAACAAAGAACGATCGAACGA
The DNA here is from genome assembly GCF_964261635.1 of Lissotriton helveticus. NCBI lineage: Eukaryota > Metazoa > Chordata > Amphibia > Caudata > Salamandridae > Lissotriton > Lissotriton helveticus. The sequence goes on from NC_136057.1 coordinate 419,347,536, forward strand.
CCAACTTCTAGGAACTACTTGGGGGAAGCCTGTCATTACCAATGATATTGCTGAATGGTCAGACAAATGTGAAGGGAGGTAAGTGATATTTTTAACCATGCTTTTCAATGACTGACTGATCAAAATATAATCAATCCTGGATTGATGACGATATTTATGATTTCGAAATGAGACTTCCAGCTGTTGCCCAGATAGTATCCTCCAGATGTCTAAGTAACCATACTGTTTCATATTGGCCAACAAAAAAGATCTAGTTTTAGAAGGGGTCAATGCCCGATTGTGTGGGGACTTATCCAAAAGAGGGTCGAGGACTATATTGAAATCGCCCGCTAATATGATAGGTTCTGAAACAGAAATCAAATGAGAAAAAACAGATTCCAAGGCAGACAGAAGGATCATCTACATTCGGGCCATAATATCCTACAAATGTGATTTGTCCCCCTGCAATGCTCACTGTGGAAATGACTCATCTACCAGCTGGATCTGTTAACTTAAATACCAAACAGGCTTTTAAGGAATTTTTAAACAAATTTGCAACTCCTCTATTATTCGTAGATTGCGTTGTATTTATAAAAAAGTAAATCCACGGATTCTTCTTTGCCAAGTCGCGCAACTCTTGTTCTACCAAGTGGGTCTCCTGGAGGACAATGACCTGTGCATCACAATCACGAAGATATTGCATAATCTTATCCCTTCTGGGACGTGTACGGAGGCCATTGATATTCCAGGAAAGAATCTGCAGGTTATTCATAAAAGGGCCTTTCCTACCGCCCTACTAATGACGTTCACAACTGGGGTATTTCGATGTTTATAAAGGACTAAAGAGTAGCCTCCGAAATTCATAGCTGGACTGTCTGCACAGGTGGAGACTCGCAGACATGTGCAGTGGAAACAAAACAACAAACTCAGGAGGACAAAGGCAATGGTAGCTTTTCGTTTATTATAAACATTGGTTGTTTCTCTCTTAATAATTTACCTTTTTAGAAACTCAACAAATATTATTGACACAAAATGTGCAAAAAACGGTATACTTTTCACACCTACTAAAAATTACAATACAGAAGTAATGCATGCATCAAAGATGAAACTGAAACTGCGTGTTAATGTTTACATGGCATATATACCAATACGAATATAAAGCCTGGCCAAAATGCTGAGAAAGAGCGTACTGCAAAAAGTGAAATACCATGTCTACATTTTGCAAAGGAATTAGTAGTTCGTAACTTCAAAAAGGAGCACTTACAGTATTTACATCCTTTCAATATGCCATGGAGTTGGGAAAGACTAGTCTTTAATGCAGCGTTGACGGAGTACTCATAAAATGTTTAATCATCATGGAAATGAATTAAAGCCCACTGCATGTATTTTACTCAGTGTCTAGACAGACTCATCTGCTAACAACTCGGCCTGAACACTTTTCCCAGTGATCAAAATGATCGAAGATAATTTAGCATTAAAGGTCAGGTTAAGACTATTGAAAAGCATTGTTTTTTTCTCCTGGCAAACAACAGCCTGGGAGCGAGTTCATTTAATCAATAAGAAAGGACGTTGGGAACTGTGAGGATCTGACTGTGCCCAATCTCAGCGAGAGGAACATTTAGCAAGGCCATGAGAAAATACTGTTGTGTGATGGCATAATGAATGAATCTTTTGTTCTGAAACACGGTGCCTCGTACAGAGGCCTCACCAGGAACCCTTACAGAAATGTGTGACTGCTCCTATCAGCAGAAGTGGGTTTCTTTCTGTAGTATGTCTCGCTGGCTCTTAGAAACATTGTAGAAAGCATGAGCAGGGTTAAGGTTTTGCGGATTTGTGAGCTCTATTACATCAATTGATTTTGTTTTGATAGACATGATGCTCACTGTTTGTAGAAGACAATCAGTGGCAGACAATGAAGGTCCGTTTGAAGGGGATTTATTAAGAGAAAGCCCACGAGGCTCTCAGACGTCCGGTCGGGGATCCGCAGCAGAAGTAACTGCCCTAGAACCGGAGCGTCGCCTCAGAACACCGAGGAGATACAACAGTAAACATCGAGGGCGCGCGGGAAGACCGCGTGTCCTCAACACAATAATGCAGGTATAAACAGCAGTATGAAACTACTACACTGTTGCTTTTTAAATATTGAAAAGAAATACATGGCGCGTTTTTGCATTGTTGTGCATCCGTTTGCAGAGTGTAACGAAGCTTACAATATGCGTCCCACTCTCCTTGTGGACATTGAATCAAATGACCAGAAACAGTACATTTAATCACCAAGGCTGTCAGTTTCCCTTCACTGATAACTGGCTTTCATAAAATCGTGTCTCTCCAATTCTAAATCTGCAAAGATCCATACAGAGATAGAACAGGAGGCGCCAGGGCGCAATTTGTGTTGACCTGCGAGATGTTGTAAAATAAATCAGGCATGCCAGGTTTGTCACACAACTCCACCTTCTCTTCTCCCTTATTATCCTTACTGCCAAGTATGAACTCTGTTTTTATTTTTCTAAGTGCTACCAAAAGGCGGAATCTAAACTCTTACCTCTTAAAGGTACTACAATAATTATCAGAGCTTCCGAACGCCAACGCTGTGGGTTACTGAATGCCTTTCAGAAATGTTTTAAAATGTAATCCGCCATCAAGTACGCCAAAGGCCCCGACAATTTCTAATATAAGTCCAACAGCACTTGCTTTGGAAGTACATACGTGGAGATAGTATCCGGTGTCGTTTCACTGGACCAGACATAATCAGGTTCTCTGAAACGAACAGTAGAATACGAGTTATGTCCTCAGCTACGCTCAAAGAGGGGGTTCTAGGATAGATGTCGGGCAGGAGAAGTCGACGGTGGTGTGCTAGGGGCTCGTTCGCAGCAGTCTCCCTACCTACCCTCGGTGAATACTTCAGTGTTTATCACTGGGAACGAGCACGGGATTCAAACCCATGAGTGCGAAGCTCAATGGATTAGCATGTCAATCACGCCATCAAGTGCTTGTATAATGCATCACCTACTAAAGGAGATGAAACCACAGGGCGTAAAAAGGGAAAACTGGGAATCCAGACCATTGGGTACAAATTCAGAGTTGGAAAGTACTAACAGATACTTCTTAAAATGTCCTTCCCTCGTACATAAAACGAATTCTAAAGGGTGTAGCATCAAATGCAATTACGAATAACTAAGCAAATAAGGATAATGCATAGAAATACATGTCGCATAATGTGAACACTGCAGCACAAACCAAACTACGAAAAACCAGAAAACTTCAGAAACAAATTACTTCAACATACTCCGTGATGTGCAGAGTTTAAATAACTGACAGTGCAAACTTCCATTTCCTGAATTAATATGGGAACACATCTTTAAAATTACTTTCTCAACACCCAATTCATATTTCAATCTTACAGCTACCAAAAACATTGCACAACTGCACTTATTCTGTTTGATTTAAATAGTAGCCAGATGAAATTCATCATGTCTGACTAGCAATAACACATATTAAGACTTTTACAGCAGGGCCCAGTTTGCCTACATTCTTTTAAACAAAGACAAATGTCATACCAGCATGCTATAAACAATGTATACAATTCATATTGTTTTAAGACAGTTTAATTTGCGCAGTAAGAGGTCAAGAAACTGATGTCTCGTGGCTGATCTCTGGTGAAAGATGGAGTGTCAGTCATTCCTATAGGATTCTGTCTTTAGGCTTGCACAAGTGGTTGTAGTTTTCGTTCATTTTTACGTGACGATACTATATTTAGCTTCGTGCCATTAGTGTCATGAATTCAATAAACCGTCCATGTCACTTGCTTTATTTTATTTGGTCCAACCAAGAGTTCCAGGGCTTCACGTGAACGATCTGCAAATCAAAAAAGCGATACAAAATGAGAAAAGCTGAGAAATGATCCCTGTTCCCCATTCCAGAGTATAAAGTGAAAGTGTTAAGGGCTATCATCACCCTCTTCTGAGTTCTGAATCAGAAGTTTTTAGTTTAGGCAGCAATGCAGTTTAAAATCATTTTCATACCAATCTGGACAACTGAAGGTGTGGAGGACGGAGTCATAAGTACAAATAACCAGGTGAAAAGAAAATGTAGGCATAAGTGGGGTGGAGGTGGGGAAGAAGCAGGGGGTGGCTTTTCAAAAGATTTTTTTTTCAGGACTTCACCCTCTTCGTCAAAATTGGCATCGTTATAGGCAATATTCTCTACATGCTGTCTTGTGAAGACCTACACAGAGAGAAAAACCAAGCACTATCACAGGGCTAGAGGGATGTTTAAAGACCAAGCCTAAGTATTATCCCCCATAGGACTAAACTTATAAACAACAAACTTAGGGGTCTAGTAAAGAAACCAATAGTGATTCTATATTGTTATGCCCATGTCAATTGTACATCAGGACAAACACAGTGGACTAACAAACCATATCACCAAAAGTGAAGTACCAGTAAACGTAAGTCACCCCTGGTTAAGGATTCCCATCAAAGGTCTTGTATGGATCAATATTCTCATTTGGTAGTCCTTATCGGGTATTGTATCTCTTGATCATTGAAATCAGCATACCCTGATAGCAGTTCGGGGTAGCGACCCACAATCACTTGGTACTACCACATGATGTTGATATGATGGGAAAGTGCAGTGCAAAAACAAGTAAATGGTGATTAAAAAAGGATAGGAACTCAACAAAAACAGTTTTAATAGAAATTGGCCCCTTCCTCCTTAAAAACAAGAACAGTATAACAACGTAATCGCAGTACACACAAATAGCTGCGAGGAGACCAACATGTTTCAGCCACGGGGTGATTACCTCGGCTTTCGTCAGGGTCTCTGTTCTAAATATCTGCTACTGATTCAAATAATTAAAGTGTGAAAAACTATACAAAAAAACACACTAGTGAATACCAGTAAAGGATATGCTGTTCCTTCATCTGTATAAACTCCTCTCTTCGGTATCTGGTTAGCTAAATACTGTATGTAGGGAACAAACGTACAAGTAAAACACAATCAGATATCATGGTCTGTTACAAGGGGTGTAATAGGTCTAAATAAGTACCAAGCTCAAACAATCATTTACTCACCCAGAGTAGCCGGGGAGTGGACCTCACCTCTTCCTGGACCTGGCTCAGGATATGTGAGACCCCGCTCTACAATGACAAAAGCCAACTTCATAAGGACAAAGGAACAGAGGGATCTATAATAGATCTACTCTGGCGGTGTACTAGGAAAAGAAGTACCCAAGTCTTCTGTCACTGGAACTCTAAAACACATTGCCACTAGGTTCCCAAATCTACCTGCTCGCCATTCTATTGTTAACTCCAATTAAAATCACTCTTAGCGTTTCTACCGCTAGTTAAATAGGACACACGGCAAGTAGAAACGCACAGATCACAAACAGGACGGTAGAGCAGGACACCTACCTGTCCGTCGTTGTCTCAGACTAGTTTCTGAGTCAGTGGGAGGCACCGGGTGTTTTGCGTGGCTCCCATTTCACCAAATTGCCTTCCCAGACTGCCCAATCGTGAGCCAGCAGGAGCGATCCTACTCAGGAGGGGTAGCATGGGACAGTATCACAAAATCATTGTATTCATGCTGATTTGAAAAGATGTTTACTAGCGGGATGGTATTCAACTCAGTCACCCCTGCGTCTGTTATTTAAAAAGAACTTGCGTGCGTAGTCTCGCGAGGTTACCCGGCCGAACTACCGGATGACGTCACACATCTAGACTGTGTAGTCTTTTCATTCCGTCTATCGTACTCTGAGGCAGAATCTCGGGCTTAGTAAAAGAACTACCAGATGACGTCATAATCATGGCGTCGGTAGTTCCATGCCGAATGCGGCCAAATCAATGTATTGCTGCCTGCTTACTCCGTTTTTTTATCAACTGAAAAATCCTATAATGCCTTAGACAGTGGTCGGGCGAGTAAGAAAGCAATGTAGAAGATTATGCAAGTAACGCTGTAATTAGATAATGTTAGAAGGTACCCCTCGAGGGAGGTTTATTCGTCATACCTTAGGAGAAACAAGTACCCCCAAACCTATTCTAAAGCTCAAGAGAAAACTAAGAAAAAACACACCAAATAGGTTGTCTAATTCAAATTAGAAACTGAAGAGCTCATAGGCACAACTAGGTGGGGCATAGACTATGTGACCAATCTTAAGTACACTTGCTCTTATTCATTAGTGTATGCAAAGGGTTTAGTCAACACATTTTTTTATATTTATTCAGGCCAAGCCAATGCTGCACTCCGAATAGATGATGACTCTATCAACACATTCATGTGCCATTACGATATGCTAAGCCAGGGTATGTCATCGTTCAACCCTCGTTTATCTGTGCCCAATTTGAAAACCCATTTTTGTTCACACCGGAACAAGAATCTCGACACGTCAGTAATGTGCGATGGAATAAAGGGTTTTTCCAAAACATGCCACTTGAAATCTGTTTCTGTGTGGTTTTGTGTTATAAAGTGTTTCGTGAGTCGCGAAACATCTTTCTTGCACCGAAAAGTACTTTTGTGCTCTTGCATTCTCACGCATACCTTCCTCGTAGTCATACCTACATACCGTTTGTTACACGTGCATGTTATGAGGTAGATAAGGTTTGCGCTATTACAGTTAGAAAACTGTCGAAGTATCCACGGCCAATCAGTGCCAATATCCACACTTGTAATCCTAGAGGTAAGTGGACAGACAGAACACCCTCCACAGGGATGGTGACCCGTTACAGGAGGTAAGTCCTATAGTGTGCCTAACTCTCTTCTGGGTGTAGTTTTGGGGCGAGTGTGTACCAAATGGTCTCTTAGGTTTTTAGAACGTTTAAAGGCAAAAAGCGGAAATGCAATCTTGTCTCTGCCACTGTTCAGAATGCGCCAGTGTTTCTTGATGACTCTCTGAACATAGTTGGACTTGGTATTAAAAGTGCTCACCAAAGTCAGGCGATCCAAGGGTGGTTTCACTGTTCGTGGTTCAAGAAGTGCAGCTCGGTGATTATTTGCTGCCCGTTTGAATGAACGCTGTACCAGTTTCTTGGGATAATGTCTTGCCATCAGTTGCTTAGATAAATCCTCTGCATGGTTTTTGAAAGTTTCAGGAGTAGAGCAGTTCCGTCGGACACGAAGAAACTGTCAGAACGGTAGATTATCGCGCAGGGACTTTGGGTGTTGGCTTTCGTACAGAAGGAGCGAATTTCTTGCCATAGGCTTACGATATAATTCGCTCTCTAGGCCAGTCTCGGTACTGTAGATTGAGAGGTCCAGGAAAGGGAGCCTGTCTTTGCTCATTTCCATAGTGAAGCGAAGATAGTGGTTCTGATTATTAAGCCATTGGTGGAAACAAAGGGCCGATTCACTTGTCCCTCTCCAGACCATAAGAATATCATCAATATATCTTTTCCACCAAATTATTGATGAAAAGAAAGGATTGGTGGGATGCAGTACTATGGTTTGTTCGAACTCATGAACATACAGGTTCGCTAGGGAAGAGGCAAAAATGCTGCCCATGCTCGTCCCAGAGACTTGATGGTATATCTGGTCATCATACCTGAAAAAGTTTTCTTTCATCGCCATAGTTGCTAAGGCCATGACGAACGGAACTGGAGTGATGGAGTCCCATTCCGATGCCTCCAGGATGCACCTGATAGTATCCAGAGTGGCATCCTGGGGGATGGAGGTGTACAACGACTCTACATCTAGAGAGACTAGATAGTCAGTCTCTCGATCAAAGGCTATTTCAGGGATTACCCTAAGGACATCGGTAGTGTCCTTGAGAAAAGTCGGCATTTTGTGAACCAAAGGTTTGAGGAAGAAGTCGGCAAAAGCAGAAAGGGGTTCTAAAAGTGACCCCTGGCCAGAAATTATGGGCCTGCCCGGTGGTGGTCTCTGGGGTTTGTGCACCTTAGGTAAGGTGTAAAAATAGGGCATAGTCGGATGCTTAGCCTGTAAAAATTGTGCCTCTAAAGGAGTAATCCAACCCTCACCTGAGGCCTCTTCAACCAGTACTTTGATCTCATTCATCAATCTGGGGGTGGGATCGATAGTCAGAGGTCGATATGCATTGTTATTACTCAGTTGGCGGAGACACTCAGTCCTGTATGTGTCTATATCCTGAACGACAATGGAGCCCCCTTTATCCGCGGGCTTCACAATTATGGTTCCATCTTGGGTCAACGTTTTTAGAGCCTGTCTCTCAATGGTGGAAAGGTTGTTATAATTGGCTCTCGAACAGTATTGTATTTGTTCTATGTCGTTCTTAACTGCCAGTTCAAATGTGAGTATTTGAGGTGGTATGGCATGTGCTGGGGGTGAGAAAGTGGATTTGATCCTCAAACCAGTGTTGATGTCACTATCATGTGCTGCTTCCTCAGTGCTCCCATTCTTAAAGAAATAATGAAGCCTGAGTTTGCGGAAACTCAGGCTTCATTATTAGAGCCAATTATAACAACCTTTCCACCATTGAGAGACAGGCTCTAAAAACGTTGACCCAAGATGGAACCATAATTGTGAAGCCCGCGGATAAAGGGGGCTCCATTGTCGTTCAGGATATAGACACATACAGGACTGAGTGTCTCCGCCAACTGAGTAATAACCATGCATATCGACCTCTGACTATCGATCCCACCCCCAGATTGATGAATGAGATCAAAGTACTGGTTGAAGAGGCCTCAGGTGAGGGTTGGATTACTCCTTTAGAGGCACAATTTTTACAGGCTAAGCATCCGACTATGCCCTATTTTTACACCTTACCTAAGGTGCACAAACCCCAGAGACCACCACCGGGCAGGCCCATAATTTCTGGCCAGGGGTCACTTTTAGAACCCCTTTCTGCTTTTGCCGACTTCTTCCTCAAACCTTTGGTTCACAAAATGCCGACTTTTCTCAAGGACACTACCGATGTCCTTAGGGTAATCCCTGAAATAGCCTTTGATCGAGAGACTGACTATCTAGTCTCTCTAGATGTAGAGTCGTTGTACACCTCCATCCCCCAGGATGCCACTCTGGATACTATCAGGTGCATCCTGGAGGCATCGGAATGGGACTCCATCACTCCAGTTCCGTTCGTCATGGCCTTAGCAACTATGGCGATGAAAGAAAACTTTTTCAGGTATGATGACCAGATATACCATCAAGTCTCTGGGACGAGCATGGGCAGCATTTTTGCCCCTTCCCTAGCGAACCTGTATGTTCATGAGTTCGAACAAACCATAGTACTGCATCCCACCAATCCTTTCTTTTCATCAATAATTTGGTGGAAAAGATATATTGATGATATTCTTATGGTCTGGAGAGGGACAAGTGAATCGGCCCTTTGTTTCCACCAATGGCTTAATAATCAGAACCACTATCTTCGCTTCACTATGGAAATGAGCAAAGACAGGCTCCCTTTCCTGGACCTCTCAATCTACAGTACCGAGACTGGCCTAGAGAGCGAATTATATCGTAAGCCTATGGCAAGAAATTCGCTCCTTCTGTACGAAAGCCAACACCCAAAGTCCCTGCGCGATAATCTACCGTTCGGACAGTTTCTTCGTGTCCGATGGAACTGCTCTACTCCTGAAACTTTCAAAAACCATGCAGAGGATTTATCTAAGCAACTGATGGCAAGACATTATCCCAAGAAACTGGTACAGCGTTCATTCAAACGGGCAGCAAATAATCACCGAGCTGCACTTCTTGAACCACGAACAGTGAAACCACCCTTGGATCGCCTGACTTTGGTGAGCACTTTTAATACCAAGTCCAACTATGTTCAGAGAGTCATCAAGAAACACTGGCGCATTCTGAACAGTGGCAGAGACAAGATTGCATTTCCGCTTTTTGCCTTTAAACGTTCTAAAAACCTAAGAGACCATTTGGTACACACTCGCCCCAAAACTACACCCAGAAGAGAGTTAGGCACACTATGGGACTTACCTCCTGTAACGGGTCACCATCCCTGTGGAGGGTGTTCTGTCTGTCCACTTACCTCTAGGATTACAAGTGTGGATATTGGCACTGATCGGCCGTGGATACTTCGACAGTTTTCTAACTGTAATAGCGCAAACCTTATCTACCTCATAATATGCACGTGTAACAAACGGTATGTAGGTATGACTACGAGGAAGGTACGCGTGAGAATGCAAGAGCACAAAAGTACTTTTCGGTGCAAGAAAGATGTTTCGCGACTCACGAAACACTTTATAACACAAAACCACACAGAAACAGATTTCAAGTGGCATGTTTTGGAAAAACCCTTTATTCCATCGCACATTACTGACGTGTCGAGATTCTTGTTCCGGTGTGAACAAAAATGGGTTTTCAAATTGGGCACAGATAAACGAGGGTTGAACGATGACATACCCTGGCTTAGCCTATCGTAATGGCACATGAATGTGTTGATAGAGTCATCATCTATTCGGAGTGCAGCATTGGCTTGGCCTGAATAAATATAAAAAAATGTGTTGACTAAACCCTTTGCATACACTAATGAATAAGAGCAAGTGTACTTAAGATTGGTCACATAGTCTATGCCCCACCTAGTTGTGCCTATGAGCTCTTCAGTTTCTAATTTGAATTAGACAACCTATTTGGTGTGTTTTTTCTTAGTTTTCTCTTGAGCTTTAGAATAGGTTTGGGGGTACTTGTTTCTCCTAAGGTATGACGAATAAACCTCCCTCGAGGGGTACCTTCTAACATTATCTAATTACAGCGTTACTTGCATAATCTTCTACATTGCTTTCTTACTCGCCCGACCACTGTCTAAGGCATTATAGGATTTTTCAGTTGATAAAAAAACGGAGTAAGCAGGCAGCAATACATTGATTTGGCCGCATTCGGCATGGAACTACCGACGCCATGATTATGACGTCATCTGGTAGTTCTTTTTACTAAGCCCGAGATTCTGCCTCAGAGTACGATAGACGGAATGAAAAGACTACACAGTCTAGATGTGTGACGTCATCCGGTAGTTCGGCCGGGTAACCTCGCGAGACTACGCACGCAAGTTCTTTTTAATTAACAGACGCAGGGGTGACTGAGTTGAATACCATCCCGCTAGTAAACATCTTTTCAAATCAGCATGAATACAATGATTTTGTGATACTGTCCCATGCTACCCCTCCTGAGTAGGATCGCTCCTGCTGGCTCACGATTGGGCAGTCTGGGAAGGCAATTTGGTGAAATGGGAGCCACGCAAAACACCCGGTGCCTCCCACTGACTCAGAAACTAGTCTGAGACAACGACGGACAGGTAGGTGTCCTGCTCTACCGTCCTGTTTGTGATCTGTGCGTTTCTACTTGCCGTGTGTCCTATTTAACTAGCGGTAGAAACGCTAAGAGTGATTTTAATTGGAGTTAACAATAGAATGGCGAGCAGGTAGATTTGGGAACCTAGTGGCAATGTGTTTTAGAGTTCCAGTGACAGAAGACTTGGGTACTTCTTTTCCTAGTACACCGCCAGAGTAGATCTATTATAGATCCCTCTGTTCCTTTGTCCTTATGAAGTTGGCTTTTGTCATTGTAGAGCGGGGTCTCACATATCCTGAGCCAGGTCCAGGAAGAGGTGAGGTCCACTCCCCGGCTACTCTGGGTGAGTAAATGATTGTTTGAGCTTGGTACTTTTTTAGACCTATTACACCCCTTGTAACAGACCATGATATCTGATTGTGTTTTACTTGTACGTTTGTTCCCTACATACAGTATTTAGCTAACCAGATACCGAAGAGAGGAGTTTATACAGATGAAGGAACAGCATATCCTTTACTGGTATTCACTAGTGTGTTTTTTTGTATAGTTTTTCACACTTTAATTATTTGAATCAGTAGCAGATATTTAGAACAGAGACCCTGACGAAAGCCGAGGTAATCACCCCGTGGCTGAAACATGTTGGTCTCCTCGCAGCTATTTGTGTGTACTGCGATTACGTTGTTATACTGTTCTTGTTTTTAAGGAGGAAGGGGCCAATTTCTATTAAAACTGTTTTTGTTGAGTTCCTATCCTTTTTTAATCACCATTTACTTGTTTTTGCACTGCACTTTCCCATCATATCAACATCATGTGGTAGTACCAAGTGATTGTGGGTCACTACCCCGACTGGCTATCAGGGTATGCTGATCTCAATGATCAAGAGATACAATACCCGATAAGGACTACCAAATGAGAATATTGATCCATACAAGACCTTTGATGGGAATCCTTAACCAGGGGTGACTTACGTTTACTGGTACTTCACTTTTGGTGATATGGTTTGTTAGTCCACTGTGTTTGTCCTGATGTACAATTGACATGGGCATAACAATATAGAATCACTATTGGTTTCTTTACTAGACCCCTAAGTTTGTTGTTTATAAGACCTACACAGATACAGAAGCAGAACACCTATAGATAGCTAAGATATGTAATAGTCAGCATAGATTTTTTTTAATCTAGTAGAAAACACCCTGATCCCACTGGCAATAAGTATTTCAGTGAAAAGTCAAACTGAAAAAGGCAAGTTCACCATTAGTAGAATTACTCTTCAGAAGAGGTGTATATAAATAAAGAAACTTCACTTTTAAGTTAATACATGCACGCTGATTTTCCGAAGAAAAGTTTGCATCTAACCCGAAAGTCTATTTTCTTAGTTTCAAACAGAATTTTGAGTTAAAACAAAAACTCCTTTAAATGACACAAATTTCCAAGTGCTGGAACAGATAAAATCCACTACCCCAAGTCAACTGCCACAGGGAAATATTGAATTTCACCAAGTACCAAAACAGCCTGACTGAATGTTGGGGAGAGGATGTGGTAATACGGCTAGGGCGGTCGACCTCAAATCTGGGGAACCGGGTTAGAGTCTCGGCAATGACGCTCAACATCTTGTGATTCTGGGCAAATCAATTAATCTCCCTGTGCCTAACAAAAATTAATGTGTCTTTGTGTAAAGCAACTGGTGTTCATGTAAAGCGCTCTGATACCTTCGGGTCAAATTTGCGCTATATAAAATAAAACTCTGGAAAAAAAACTTTAAATCGTGGTACAGCGGAAACTAAATGTAATAAACATGCACATATCAAGGACAAAAACATTTTGCCAAAAAATTTAACATTCAATGACGAAGAACTAGTGCCATGTTTTGCTCATACAAGTATGCATGAATAAATAAATATATTTTATCGTATCAATTAACAAAAATGGTTACAAAAAGTGTCCTATAAAATATCCACAAAACTGGTCATCATTAACTGCTACAAATTTGGATGCACTAGTTCCTGTAAAACAAATCCTAAAAATACAGATCATAGATAATAAAAACATTAAAACCCATGTGTCAATTATGAATTCAAGGCATTCAAAGACCTATTTTGGAAGAGCGATTCCAATAAAGTGCAAAATAGATACAGCTTGTCACAGCGGGCAAATCAAAGTCTGGGCATGCCCAAAGTGCAGTCTTGAAGTTCTAAAGTGCAAGGTGCGTTACTTAAATGTGCTTTAACTTTATGTGCAAATTTGACGAACCTAGCCAATTCCATCGGGGTCTCCAGGCTAAACAAGAGTTTCATGGCATCCTTGCAATTATGTGTCCCATATTTTAAAAACAATGGCCTTAGTAAAGTGCGACATGCTTGTATTAGGCAATGGCATATGCAGACCAAATGGACCATGGATTCTTCATGTTGGTGGCATAGTCTGCAGGTGGTAATCGCCTCTAGGGATTTCCAGCACCTGTTGATATCTTTTATCGGAGTGGTATGGGAGCACTTAGTGTTTCTTAAAATACCCCTCACACACCAAAAGGCCCCTTGGTGTCATGCTTCATCATAGGGGTCTTCGCACCCCTCTAGCGGGATGCGGCGTGCTGCGACCTACGACTACGCGGGAGCACTTTTAGTTTTTGACTATATGTGGTGCATGTGAGTGAGTATGTTATTAATGTGAGTGGTGGGATTTTAGTGAAGTGATGGATTAGTTACTTACCTGTAATCCTAGTTCTCTTCCAGGGGTATCCTCATCAAAGTCATAAGCATTAGAATATTCCCACCCATGCGCGGGACCCCGGAAACACTATATTATATGTGCCCCACATATATATACTCATATATATAAATACATATATATATATAAAAACATGCAATAGCAGCCAAATAAAATCAGAGCTGAAATATGCTGTGTAGAATTTCCACCATACATGAATAATAAGCATTAGAAACATGAGAAACAACAACAAAGTTTGTTTAGAAACTGTTTTAATGCTCAGAAAGCAGTAGAAATTCTCATAACTCACTGGAAGCATAGAAAGCTCCCAGGCTGCATTGCAAACACACAGTCTAAAAAGACTGAAAAGCTAACCTGTAGCTGCATAGCAATAAACTGACACCGTGCCTTTAAGGCACCCATGACCCCCAGTATCCCATCATGCCTCAGGGGTGACAGTTAGGTCAGTTGTTCTTTTCGGAGACTGAAAACAAACCCAGTAACAAATAGGTTAACAATATCTCCTTATTAAAGAATGTCCTTTGCCCGGGGAGGCGGGAGGGTTGCTTATGACTTTGATGAGGATACCCCTGGAAGAGAACTAGGATTATAGGTAAGTAACTAATCCTTCTCTTCCAGGGGATCCTCATCAATAGTCATAAGCATTAGAAAAGAATAGCGAGCCTCACCTCATCTCCCTGCGGGTAAAGGAGTAACAATACAGTAATACACATACTAAGCCTAGTAACAACTAAGCTCGTACAGGCTGCAGGCTACCCAAATAGATTCCTCAAAGAGGCTTGTCCAACTTGAGTATCGGCCCTGGAATCAGATTCTAGGCAGTAATGCCTCGTAAAGGTATGAACTGATTGCCATGTCGCAGCCTTACATATTTCTGACATTGGAATGTCGTGCAAGAAAGCTACTGTGGCCGCTTTCCCTCTAGTAGAATGCGCTTTGGGTGACACCAATAAAGGCTTGCCTGCAAGCTGGTACGCCAATTTAATGCAAGAGACAATCCATCTAGAGATGGACCTCTTGGCCGCCGGAAAGCCTGTTCTCATCGAACCATAGTTCACGAACAGCTGATCTGACTTCCTGATTCCCTTGGTTTTTTCCAAATAGAACTTGAGCACTCTCTTTAAATCTAATGAGTGCAACGACCGCTCTGCAGGGGTCGCTGGATTTGGGAAAAAAGAAGGGAGGGAAATGGACTGATTTATATGAAAATCAGAAACCACCTTAGGTAAGAAGGATGGGTGAGCCCTCAGGACAACCCTATTGTGATGGAAAACAGTATATGGTTCCTTCGCACAGAGAGCTTGTATCTCGCTTACTCTGCGCGCTGATGTGATTGCCACTAAAAAGGCTGCTTTCCAAGATAGATGTTGCAAAAAAGCCTTGTGGATAGGTTCGAAAGGAGGTGACATTAACCTGGACAGAACCAGGTTCAATTCCCAAGGAGAAGAAGGATTTCGCACAGGGGGATAGACTTTCTTCAACCCCTGGAGGAAGTCCTTAACCACCGGACCCTGAAAGAAAGAAATCTGATGAGGCGATTTCCTGTACGCCACTATGGCTGACAGATGCACTCTAATGGAAACATATTTCAATCCAGAAGTTGCCAAGGAAAGGAGGTATGGCAGGATTACCTCCTCCTGCCCTTTAGTAGGATCCAGATGACGATCCCTACACCATAAGTAAAACCTCTTCCACTTGAACGCATAAGACGCTCTAGTGGAAGGCCTCTTAGCCTCCTTTAAAATGTTCATGCATTCGGGAGGCAAGTTCAGATGTCCATATTGCAGGACCTCAGGTGCCATGCTGTTAGGTTCAGCGATGGGAGGTTGGGATGCAGTATCTTCCCGTCCATCTTGCTCATCAGGTCTGGCCTGCAAGGAAGTCGTCTGTGTGGACACACAGAGAAATGTAGAAGGTCCGGGTACCACCACTGCCGTGGCCAATCCGGAGCTATTAAGATCATCTCCATGTCCGACCTGAGGAGCTTGGACACTACCTTCGGAATCAGAGCCAGGGGAGGAAACGCGTAAGCGAATGTTCCTGACCAATCCATCAGAAGAGCATTCCCCTGTGTCCCTGGTCGGTGGAACCTGGACGCGAAGGCGTGGCATTTGGCGTTTTAGTCGTCTGCAAACAAGTCTATGGCTGGACGACCCCAGCAACGAAAAAGCTCTTCTACCACTTCGTCGTTTAGCACCCAGTCTGGCTGATCTTCGCAGTGCCTGCTGAGTGCGTCTGCTTTTACGTTCAACTCGCCTGGAAGGTGCACCGCCACTACTGTGAGGCCTCGAGAGAGGAGCCAGTGCCAGATTGTTTGAGCCTCTCGGGAGAGCGGCGAGATCGTGTGCCTCCTTGTTTGTTCAGATAGAACATGGTGGTTGTATTGTCCGTCTGAACTAGGACTGAGTTGGACTCGATCGCTGGAAAGAAAGCTTTGAGAGCTAGAAAAAACGCTCTGAGCTCCAGCATGTTGATGTGGTATGTCTGCTCCTGCGCAGACCACTGACCTTGTATTTGAAGTGGACCCCTGTGCGCTCCCCAGCCTTGAAGAGAGGCATCAATCACTATAGACTGGGATGGAAGAGGTTGGTGAAAAAGTACTCCGACCCGCACATTCTTTCTCCGAGTCCACCATTTGATGGCATCCTTCGTCGCTTGGGAAAGAGTAATACGATCTTCCCAATGCCCTGTCGCTTGGTCCCACTGGTCTTCTAGAGCTTGTTGCAGAGGACGCATTCTCAGCCCGGCGTTTGGAATGAGGAAAATGCAGGACGCCATGGAACCCAGCAGGGATGCTACTTGTCGGGCTGTTGGAAACCGAGACTCTAGCAGAATCTCGCATTTCTGACTCATGGAAAAAAGTCTCTCCTCCGAAGGAAACGCTTTTCCCAATTTTGTGTCCAGAACGGAGCCTAGGTAGTGGATGGACTGTGTCGGCCGCTGGACTGACTTCTCCAGGCTGACATGGAGACCGAGTCTGTGCAACAGGTGTAGGCAAAGTTGCAGATCGTGCGTTACCTGAACCGGAGACGATCCCTTTAGGAGCCAGTCGTCCAGGTATGGGTAGATGAAGAGACCCTTTTTGTGAAGAAAAGCCGCCACCACTGCCATGCATTTGGTAAAGACTCGTGGTGCGGACTTGAGACCGAAGGGTAGCACCTTGTACTGGTAGTGTTTGCTTCCCACTACAAACCTCAAGTACTTGCGATGCTGTAGAGCAATCGGAATGTGAAAGTATGCATCTTGCAGATCCACCGAACACATCCAATCTCCGGTTTGAAGATGTGGGCATATTTGGTGAAGAGCTAACATGCAGAACTTTTCTCTGACGATGACTTTGTTCAAGAGACGCAGATCGTGTATTGGTCTGAACTTGTCTCCCTGATCTTTTTTGGGGACAAGAAAGTACCTGGAGTAGACTCCCTTTCCTTTTTGAGAGGGGGGAACCTCCTCTATAGCTCTTTTTTGTAGTAGAACTTTCATCTCTCTTCGGAGCGAGCTTAGCTGGTGAGGGCAAGAGTTCTTTGGAGGAATGCTCTTTGGAAGCGCACGGAAACGAAGCTTGTATCCATTGCACAGTATATTCAGCACCCACTGATCCTTTGTGATGCTGACCCACTCTGCTAGGTGTTGTGAAGCACTTCCTCCCACTGGAGTGGGCAACGGCGCCAGAGGAAGCCACTGCTCAGGCCTTTCCTCCTCTTGTGGTGTTAGAGGATTGTCGGTGACCTCCTCTACCTCTGTTGGCTTTGCCTCGAAACTGGGTTTTTCCCTGGTTCTTACTTTGGGACCACTGAGGGGTTTGAACCCTCTGTTGAGCCCCTCTCCCCCTGTTGGTCTTAAAGCGGCGTTTGAATTCTTTTTTCTTTTCCAAACCCACCGCTTTTACTGTGTCCAGTTCTGTCTTCATACGGGTCATCTCTTCGTCAGCATGTTCCCCGAAGAGAGAGGAACCCGAAAAGGGAAGATTGAGGATGCGATGCTGCGCATCCGGCTTCAGCCCTGTAAGCCGCAACCAAGCCGATCTCCTGGCACAAACCCCATGTGAGTAGGAATGTGTCGCTAGCACTGCACCATCCGCAGCTGTGCTTATTAACTGGTTCGCCACCCGACATCCTTCTGTCATAGTCTCTTCATAGTCCTTCTGGTCTTCCTTTGGCAGTTTGGACTTGAACCTTTCCATGGAGTCCCATAAGGCTCTGTCGTATCTACCCAGCAGCGCAGCCGCACTGGAGACCTTCAGCGTGGAGGCAGCTGAATTGCAAACCTTACGACGCCAGGAGTCTTGAGATTTGCTGTCCTTGTCTGGTAGGACTGAAGAGGTAGTGGCCACTGCATGTGTCTTTCTCGCCGCTGCCACTATCACAGAGTCTGCTGGAGGGTCAGATTTTACAAAAACTGGGTCAGAAGAAGCCGGTTTGTATTTTTTCTGTATGCGGGCTGGAACCGCTCTGATAGCCGCTGGGGTTAGGAAAACGTCCTTGACAGGATCCGTAATCCCCGGGACTAAAGGCAGCAGTGGACGAGAAATAGATTTTTTGTGCAACGTTTCAAAAATTACTGTCGTAGTAACTTGAGGGATAGACATTTCAATGCTCAGCTTCTGAGCTCCTCTTTGTAGGACATCCAGATAAGTGCCGATGTCATCCACTGGAGAGGATCTAGAGGTAGGACTATCCATCAGCGTAGGAGAGTAATCTCTTTTGGAAGACCTGGTCGAAGAGGTAGATGAAGTAGACGGAGTCCTTCGACGTTTACGGTGAGCACTGTGCCTCCTCTCACGCGATCTTCTTGAATGCTCTTCCCTTCTAGGAGAGCGAGATCTGACCCGATCTTCCCCTCTGGGCGAACGAGGCCTGACCGGACTGTCTTTTCTGGGAGATCGGGGTCTAACCGGAAGTTCCCTTCTGGGAGATTTAGTTGGTGTTCTCACAGGTGATTTGCGCCTGGGAGGACTACGCTTGTCCATCTCCTCCACCAGATTCTGAAGAGGAGACCCGTGTTGAGAGCTGGCATACTCATACATACGTTTGGCAGCTCCTGAATTTCGCCAATGGTCCAATGATCTGTACCATCTAGGTGACAGTCTGATCTCCGCAGCCGAAGGATCTGGCTGACGCACAGGAGATCTGCAGAAAGGGCTTCTGGACCTCGAGGATGCTGTTGAGGAACCAGAAGGCTGTGAAGTGGAATGACGAGAAGCTGACTCCGTAACCATGATAACAGAGTTTTTTTTCTGGATGTCGCGACGTCGAGCGTTCTTTTCTCGACGCCGAACGCCTCTGGGTGGTCGGCGGGTCGAACAATCTCGACTTCGAATGCCTCGACGGCGACCGATGCAAGTAATCTATGGTCTCTCGACGTCGACCGGCGATGACCAGCAGTTGACGGAGCCCTCTGCCTCGACGTCGAACGGTGATGACCAGCTGTCGACGGAGTCTTCTGTCTCGACGTCGACCGGTGATGACCAGCCGTCGATGGAGTCCTCTGTCTCGACGTCGAACGGCGATGACCAGCCGTCGACAGAGCCCTCTGTCTCGGCGTCGAATGTCTATGCGACGACGGCGGAGGGGTATTGGACACCCTCGACGCCGAGAGTCGACGAGACGTCGACGGAGACTGCGTCCTCGACGCCGATCGACGTTTCTCTGTCGATGGCGGAGGGGTCTTGGTCCTCGACGCCAAACGTCGTTTCTTAGACGACGGCGGAGGGGTCACACTTCTCTCAACGCCGGACGTCGCTTGGATGACGACGGCGGAGGAGGGACCTCCCTCGACGCCGATCGTCGCCTGGTTGACGACGGCGGAGGGGCCTTTGATCTCGACGCCGACCGTCGCCCGGTTGACGGCGGCGGAGTCACATTCCTCGACGCCGAACGTCGCCCGGTTGACGACAACGGTGGGGATTTCGAGGACGGGACTGGATCCTTCGACGTCGACGTACCTGGTCTTCTCTTCGACGGCGAGCCCGCCGTCGACGGTAGTTTAGACGAGAGCTGATCCACCGGTGGTTCTTTTCTCAGCGCCGAGCCCAATGCTGATGTTGAAGGATGTGAAGACTTCTTTTTTGAAGTTATTTGAGTCTTCTTGGAACCCTTCTTCACCGGAGATCTTCCTCTGGATGACCTGTGAGCCAGGCCATACATGCGAATCCTCTCCCTGTCTTTAAGAGTTCTTCCTGACAGGTGTTCACAGTGAGGACAGGTGTCTGGATCATGATCTTCAGGCAGACACAAGATACAGATGTCGTGATTGTCTGATTTTGCCTTCTTGTTGCCACAAGATGGACATTTGTCAAAGAGTGAAGGCATTCTCAGAAGGAAATGTTCACTAAACTGACTAAAAAAGACAGTATCTTACTTGACTAGCTGTTAAATGTCAAAGTAAGTGTAAAAATAGACAAAAGTGAAGTATTTTTCTGTCAGAAAACAGAAAACTAGTGGAGCTGTGTAACCAGGATCCTTCCTGAAGGAGCCGGAAAGAACAACTGACCTAACTGTCACCCCTGAGGCATGATGGGATACTGGGGTCATGGGTGCCTTAAAGACACAGTGCCAGTTTATTGCTATGCAGCTACAGGTTAGCTTTTCAGTCTTTTTAGACTGTGTGTTTGCAATGCAGCCTGGGAGCTTTCTATGCTTCCAGTGAGTTATGAGAATTTCTACTGCTTTCTGAGCATTAAAACAGTTTCTAAACAAACTTTGTTGTTGTTTCTCATGTTTCTAATGCTTATTATTCATGTATGGTGGAAATTCTACATAGCATATTTCAGCTCTGATTTTATTTGGCTGCTATTGCATGTTTTTATATATATATATATATATATATATATATGTATTTATATATATATATGAGTATATATATGTGGGGCACATATAATATAGTGTTTCCGGGGTCCCGCGCATGGGCGGGAATATTCTAATGCTTATGACTATTGATGAGGATCCCCTGGAAGAGAATAAAAAGTACCTGGCTCATGGGTGTAGTAGAAAAAACTTTTAGTCATGGCCCCGGGCTGGCACTATTAAAAGAAGTGAAGTGCAAGGTGTGTATTGTCGTGATTATGTACAACACCTCATGTGTGCGTCGACATGTTTCGGAGGCAAAGCTCCTTCTTCAGGACAGGGGCACAACTTCCCCACCTTACTCACGTTTCACTAATGGGTACAGATGTATTAATGTTATTAACAAAAGTGAAGAGAAAACTATAAATATGTGTAGGTAAAATACAGGCTATTATGTGCCTACAGCGGTTCGGCTCAAGTAAATGCAGTTTGCATGACCTGAGAAAAGAAAAAAGGAAAATTATGGTCTCCCTTATCCAGGGTAGCTCAGACAGGTGCAGTCACCTGGAACAAACCATCCAGCTTATTCAGCCCTGTGGAAAAAAGACACTTACAAGACATACACCATAGATAACATAAAACACA
Organism: Lissotriton helveticus; assembly: GCF_964261635.1. Lineage (NCBI taxonomy): Eukaryota > Metazoa > Chordata > Amphibia > Caudata > Salamandridae > Lissotriton > Lissotriton helveticus. Next base: position 419,368,886 of record NC_136057.1, read on the forward strand.
CTCTTTAAAAAAAATTTCAGAGCTTTGTATCATACTTAAGTAATAGTGCTTGCTTGCTTCATGAGCATTCAGAACGTCTGGGGGGTAATTGCTATTGTGCAATCTAAATGGAAAAACATATAGGTTTCAGGGTGGTGTATTACTTACTTGGGCTGTCTCAGTGATCATGCTGTAACACACCATACTCACAAACACGGGAAAAGTTCTCCTCGGTCTTGCCCCAAATGCTGCTCCGCTGGACTGAGGTTTGAGCCCAGGGCGTGTGGTATTTATACCACAAGTGAATTGGTAATTGCTCGTTAAGAAATGCGTCCGAGCGGATGTCAAGTCGTACCCATGTTTGGGTAATCCGGTGTTCATTGAGCGCCCCTGAGCTAATTGAATGAATACCGAGCCTTCTAAGGTCTGTCCGGTCAGGGAAACGCGTCTGTCTGCTACCGTTCCAGTTTCACGCATGCGCGGTTGTTGCTAGCCGCACTGCGCGTGCGCGGAAAGGAGACAGGCTTTTTCCGCGCATGTGAGGGGAAAACAGTCGGTGTTGTGGACTCTGCGGGCTCCGTAATGCAAGCCTGTTAGCGCTGTTAAAGTGAAAAAAGCTCAGTTTAAAGTAAGGAGTAAGGCATCATGAATGGGAGCGATTATATGCTAGGAGAAATTATGTTGAAAAGGCCTGTTACCCATTAGAATCAGTACAGATTGCATCTTAGATGAAAGATGTTCTTGATGCACAAGGGGTTTTCTACACAGTGTAGGGAAAACGTCTTGCTCCGAGCTAGACCTCTTGCGATAGTGTGGCACTCCTGGCTAGTGCACAGTGATGAACCAAATGTTGGATACACAGGGGAGACGCCCATAAACCATAGGAGGACCCAGCCCTAATATAAACTCGTGCAGAGCGCGAGCTTTTATGCTAACACCCTGGTATGTGCATAAGAGAAAGAATGCATAAATCTGTTGCAGCAGACCAGGTTGCGGCAGGGATGAGCTTGGTATGGGTGGGTAACTCTAGGTGATGGCAAAGAACATACCTTATCCATTGCAAGGATGTCGACAGAGGGTCTGATTTAATTAGACAGTTGTCCCCAAGGTACATCATCATTCAGTCCCTCGTGTGTACCCAAACGGAACACCCATCTCTGTTCCTTCTGAAAAAGGCCTGTTTCCGATGGCAATTGCTCGATCACAGTCCACTTTAAATCGTTTACTTTTACATTACATTACTTTTATGCTCGTTCATACCTGTCTTGACCGCCCTAGTCCAAGAGTCGAGACAACCCTCTCTAGGTATCCAAGGTCACTTCCCTTGTGGGAACTGCAGCAGTTGCCACCTGACGCAAAAAAGCAACAGACTTACGTTCAGGAATGGCATAACCCGGGAGCAGCGAAGAAGAATGATGAACTGCAATAGTAAAAACGTGGTCTACTTGATCACCTGCCCGTGCGGCCTTGAATACGTGGGGATGACCACTAGGGCGGTCAAGACACCTATGAACGAGCATAAAAGTAATGTCCGTTGTAAAAAAAGCACAACAAAGATGGCAACACACTACCTGAATGCTCAACACTGCGTAAACGATTTGAAGTGGACTGTGATCGAGCAATTGCCATCGGAAACAGGCCTTTTTCAGAAGGAACAGAGATGGGTGTTCCGTTTGGGTACACACAACGATGGACTGAATGATGATGTACCTTGGGGACAACTGTCTAATTAAATCAGACCCTCTGTCGACATCCTTGCAATGGATAAGGTATGTTCTTTGCCATCACCTAGAGTTACTCACCCATACCAAGCTCATCCCTGCCGCAACCCGGTCTGCTGCAACAGATTTATGCATTCTTTCTCTTATGCACATACCAGGGTGTTAGCATAAAAGCTCGCGCTCTGCACAAGTTTATATTAGGGCTGGGTCCTCCTATGGTTTATGGGCGTCTCCCCTGTGTATCCAACATTTGGTTCATCACTGTGCACTAGCCAGGAGTGCCACACTATCGCAAGAGGTTTAGCTCGGAGCAAGACGTTTTCCCTACACTGTGCAGAAAACCCCTTGTGCATCAAGAACATCTTTCATCTAAGATGCAATCTGTACTGATTCTAATGGGTAACAGGCCTTTTCAACATCATTTCTCCTAGCATATAATCGCTCCCATTCATGATGACTTACTACTTACTTTAAACGGAGCTTTTTTCACTTTAACAGAGCTAACAGGCTTGCATTACGGAGCCCGCAGAGTCCACAACACCGACTGTTTTCCCCTCACATGCGCGGAAAAAGCCAGTCTCCTATCCGCGCACTCGTAGTGCAGCTAGCAACAACCGCGCATGCGCGAAACTGGAACGCTGGCAGACAGACGCGTTTCCCCGACCGGACAGACCTTAGAAGGCTCGGTATTCATTCAATTAGCTCAGGGGCGCTCAATGAACACCGGATTACCCAAACATGGGCACGACTTGACATCCGCTCGGACGCATTTCTTAACGAGCAATTACCAATTCACTCGTGGTATAAATACCACACGCCCTGGGCTCAAACCTCAGTCCAGCGGAGCAGCGTGTGGGGCAAGACATAGGAGAACTTTTCCCGTGTTTGGGAGTATGGTGTGTTACAGCATGATCACTGAGACAGCCCAAGTAAGTAATACACCACCCTGAAACCTATATGTTTTTCCATCTAGATTGCACAATAGCAATTACCCCCCAGACGTTCTGAATGCTCATGAAGCAAGCAAGCACTATTACTTAAGTATGATACAAACCTCTGAATTTTTTTTTAAAGAGTGTGTTTTATGTTATCTATGGTGTATATCTTGTAAGTGTCTTTTTTCCACAGGGCTGAATAAGCTGGATGGTTTGTTCCAGGTGACTGCACCTGTCTGAGCTACCCTGGATAAGGGAGACCATAATTTTCCTTTTCTCAGGTCATGCAAACTGCATTTACTTGAGCCAAACCGCTGTAGGCACATAATAGCCTGTATTTTACCTACACATATTTATAGTTTTTGCTTCACTTTTGTTAATAACATTAATACATCTGTACCCATTAGTGAAACGTGAGTAAGGTGGGGAAGTTGTGCCCCTGTCCTGAAGAAGGAGCTTTGCCTCCGAAACATGTCGACGCACACATGAGGTGTTGTCCATAATCATGACAATACACACCTTGCACTTCACTTCTTTTAATAGTGCCAGCCCGGGGCCATGAATAAAAGTTTTTTCTACTACACCCACGAGCCAGGTACTTTTTAATCACTTCACTAAAATCCCACCACTCACATAAATATCATACTCACTCACATGCACCACATATAGTCAAAAACTAAAAGTGCTCCCGCGTAGTCGTAGGTCGCAGCACGCCGCATCCCGCTAGCGGGGTGCGAAGACCCCTCTGATGAAGCATGACACCAAGGGGCCTTTTGGTGTGTGAGGGGTATTTTAAGAAACACTAAGTGCTCCCATACCACTGTGGTGAACACTTCCCTGTCATTTCAAGGAGGATTCCTTGTGTTTATACATATCAGTCTGTGGAGTACGAATCCTTCTGAACTACTCTACCTCCCCTCTCCTGTTTGTTTGATATCTTTTATCGGCAATGCCATAAGCCTCACTGTTAAGATTTGCTTTAAAATTATCTTGTTCAATGCAGAATCCAGGTATGGTTGCTATAACCGATCATCATAGGAGCTTACAAGTATCCCCAATGTTCCTTTTGGAACGATTCAACTCCTTCATATCTTCTTCTCTGGACAATGCTCAAACTTCTACCAGGCTGATAGGTTAGATCCTGAGTTTGGTCATATCAAGCTGTAATGCAGTGCAGACAGTTTTCAGGCCGTTGCTCCATGAATTATTGGCTTTCATAAAGATCATTTTTAGGGTTGACTTCATTATGTTTGCAGGGGCCGCACAAACCTCTCGGTAGTACTGCACGAACGTTGCCCAGTGTTCGTAGTTTTGTTTGTTCAAACCAAATTCCAATACCAAGTAATATGTGCTTCTAATGCCACATGGTGGGACTCCAATTCTCTTCCTCGATAGTTCATTGTGCAAGGTGGCATCAGGAAGTAACTAACAATAGATCTCAGTTATTCTTTAGTTAAGGCCACTAAACTGCAAATGCCAATGTAGAAATGTTCCTGCTCTTTACAGATTAAAATTATCTGTTTTTGCAAAGTTTCCATTGAGAAGTGCCAATACCCACAAGCAATGGTACATTTACCAAACTAGTATTACTCGTATGAAGGTTCTTTAAAAATATATTTTCCTGATTTGACAATACTATTTTACAAATAGCTGACTATTTGACATGGCCTGGTAGCAGCCAGACCACAAGAGCAGAGAATCTTTTCAAGTCTAATCGCCATTTCTTAAAAGTATCATGTCAGCAAGCAGTGTCCTGTCTCCTGATGTATCACCGAAGTCCATTGCCTCCAGAGTCTTTTGACTGAGTCAATAATATGGTTTTAATATTCAGGACAGCCGTTCTGTGCCTGCAAACACGGTGCAAATTAACTTCACAGACTGCATCCTCCATAAACAGACACTTGCCTAGTAATATTGAGAACGCTCGATTCAAATTGTGTCGGTATGTCAGAAAACAAAACTCATGCGTTTACAAAACATTTATCATTTTAGTACAGCTTAAATGGCTTCAACGGTAAAAAATCTATTCTTTAGATGAACTAGAAATTGGGCAGGTATTCCATGAGAAAATATGCTGATGTTGATAGTGGAGTGCTATTACCCCTTAATAAACAGATGTAGGAAGGCAAAATTAAATAAAGATTTATTAGAAAACCAGATTTTAACTCTCCATTAAACCCTGCAGGTTCTCAAGTTGGTTCAACTTTTTCTGAGTGATCACCCAAAGCAGTGGTTGAAGATTTTTCCACATCTGCTACCATCACAACCAAACTCGTAAGCATCATACAAAATCAATTTAAAGCAGTACAAATAAAACCCACAAATATAAAAAAATATATATATATCTAAAAAATAAATATATATAAATACCATTTTCATGTAGGATCAGGCACACTATGCAATACTAATTATGTCCCCCATCCACTTCAACTTTCACACCTACAGATTCTATGTAATCGGCTTCCACAGTTAGACTCCCTATAACATACGACTGAAAAGATAAAAAATTTCACACTAAACAACTCAACAAAACCCCATGAAAGAAAATGCCAAAACAAGTCCAATATATTTCAAGTGAAACAAATATGGTCAAATTCATTGAAAGCAGAGGGGACAATGTGTTACAACAGTTGAGCAATGAGACCCCTCTACTTTTTAGGTCTCGCCTGAGCCAGCGCATGTGCTGTCTGGCGAGACATTTAGTAGCTTGCTTTTAAAAGTGCTACTTTTCCCGGCCACCAGCTTACTGTCACGCGCACAAGCGTGCGCGACGTGCACAGCTACCATCGGACTTTCGCGCCGCACGGGCGTGTCAGTTTCACGGCTGCGAGGCCATTGCTTGTTTTTTAGGTCGAGCCTAGAGCAGCGCATGAGCTGCTTGCTCGACTTTAGTAAGGGGGTTTTTCAAAGTACTACACACAAGCTTTTCCTGGCCTAAATCGTGCGTGCATGTGCGCGTGAACGTGCGCAGCCGCCATCTGCCTTTCTTATCTCATTAAGCCTGCCTTGTTTTACAGTTATGAGCCGTCATGGCTCATTAAGTGCTTTCGCGCGCACACAACTCAGTCCGCCTCTCTCTCCCGCTGCAGCCCTCATCTATGCATTCCGCGCGGCCAATGCTTGTTTAAATCACATTAGGGCTGGGTGCGTCATGGCACTTTAAAAAAAAAAAACATTTTACGCCATGCTTCGCAACAGCTCCGGTGCGCAATGTGACCAAAAAACATTGCTAAAGCTAATACTTGCAGTATAGTGCTGACTGCTGCAACACCGTGTTGAAAGCGCTACAGTAAACAAATCAACCAGAAAGAAACAGCTCCTCCGGGTCAGAGTTTAAACAGTACTTAAATAAGCATAGGGTTCATACCTCAGTAAGCTGCACAGACCAAACAATTGTAATTTAGGACTTCAGATAACATAAACAACATTCTCACCAACACAATCTGTGACCCACTGAGCTATCTACATGCAATACAAGACCCAGACCAGCGTGTTAATGCTGTGCTTTGCAGCACTCACACTGCCCTTCTATGGAGCATCGTGACACTGCAAGTCTCTGCAGCAGGCGCATTAAACAGCGGGGCTACCTTGCTGCTCTGGTACGGTAAACCTGGGGAGTACACATAGAACTCTGGCAGCAGCAAATGCCCCATAACATAGGCTTCATTGTACCTTGTTTTATTCCCAGCAGATTTACATCAAAACGTGTCCACGCAGTTGGTTTCTTTGGGGCAGAGATGTTTTATTTTAATTTACATGTTGGTTTAAATCACATTAGCGCTGGTTGCGTCATAGCACTTTAAAAAAAAAAAACATTTCAAGCCATGCTTCGCACCAGCTCCGGTACCCTATGTGACCAAAAAACATTGCTAAAGCTAATACTTGCTGTATAGTGCTGACTGCTGCAGCGCTGGGAAGCAGCTACTTCTGTTGAAAGCGCGACAGAAAACAAATCACCCAAAAAGAAACAGCTCCTCTGGGTCAGAGTTAAAACAGTACTTAAATAAGCAGTGGGTTCATACCTCAGTAAGCTGCACAGATCAAACAATTGTAATTTAGGACTTCACATCATTCTCAGCAACACAATCTGTGACCCACTGAGCTATCTACATGCAATTCAAGTCCCAGACCAGCGTGTTAATGCTGTGCTTTGCAGCACTCACACTGCCCCTCTATGGAGCATTGTGATACTGCACGTCTCTGCAGCAGGCGCATTAACCAGCGGGGCTACCTTGCTGCTGTGGTACGGTAGACCTGGTGAGTACACACAGAACTCTGCCAGCAGCCTTAGCCCCATAACGCACAAGTTACTTACCTTCGGTAACGATATATCTGTAAGAAACAGTAGTTAGTATTAGATTCCTTACCTTAGAATATCCCCAGGCGTCAGACTGGATCCGGAAACTTTTACGTAGCAGTACCCTTGCACGTCGGTAGGCGTCGTCTGCGGCACCGCGTCCGTCGTCGGGATGACGTCGCCGGAGTACTTAAACGCCACCCTCGCTCGCTGACGTCAGTTCTTATACACAGCTTTTCCGCGCCAAAAACGCAGAGCCATGATAAAAACCAACACTGGTGCCAAGAAACTAGGGATCTGAAAGGAAATGTCCTTAACCCTAGATATCGGTTCGCAGAACGGGGAGGATGGGTGGGGCGGTAAGGAATCTAATACTAACTACTGTTTCTTGCAGATATATCGTTACCGAAGGTAAGTAACTTGTGCATCTGAAAGAAACAAGTTAGTATTAGATTCCTTACCTTAGAATAGATACCCCAGCAATACCAACCCTGGTGGTGGGTCTGCGAGCCAATGATCACACCAGAAAGTCCTGGAGAACGGAACGGCCAAAAAAGCCATCTCTCTGGACTTGGCTGTCCATGGAGTAGTGTCTTGTGAACGTGTGCAACGAGGCCCACATAGCTGCCTGACAGATGTCCTGCAAGGGGATTCCCCGGCCCAGGGCAGTAGTAGCAGCCGTAGCCCGTGTGGAATGGGCACGAAGCCCCACAGGAGGTTCCTTTCGAGCCAAAGAGTAACAAGCCTTGATGCGCAAGACGACTCATCGAGAAATGGTTCGTTTGTGCACCACCCGTCCCTTCTTAGCGCCCACGTAACCAACAAAGAGTTGGTCATCCACCCGGAACTGGCGTGTGCGATCCAGATAGAATGAGAGCGCACGTTTTTGGTCCAGACGGTGGAGAATCTCTTCCTCTTTCGAGGGATGCGGAGGTGGAAAGAAGGTGGGCAAAGTGATGGACTGCCCGATGTGGAAGGCTGTGACTACCTTGGGCAAGAAAGAGGGTCGCGTCCGCAACACAACTTTGTCCGGATGGAGTGAAAGGAAAGGAGGCTTAGAAGAAAGGGCCTGGAGCTCACTCACTCTCCTGGCAGAGGTGATGGCAACCAGGGAAGCAGTCTTCAGAGTAAGGAGGCGAAGAGGACAGTTATGAAGTGGCTCAAAGGGAGCGCACATCAGAAAAGTTATAAAAAAGGTTCAAGTCCCACTGAGGCATCACGAAAGGAACTGGAGGAAACATATGAGTAATGCCCTTCAAAAACCTACTTACAACCGGGGACTTGAACCAAGAGGGCTGATCAGGTAGCCTTAAGAAGGCGGACATGGCCGAGAGGTAGCCCTTCAGAGTGCCCAGAGCAGAGCCCTGCTGGGCAAGAGAAAGAAGAAACAGGAGAACCTCTGAAAGAGGGGCAGAAAGGGGATCCACAGCCTTTGCTGTGCACCGTGCTACAAATTTGTTCCACCTGCAGGCGTATACCGATTTTGTGGAGGGACGCCTGGCTGCCAGAATGACATTACAGACTTCAGGAGGCAAGTCAAATGGCCTCAACTGCCGCCTCTCAATCTCCACGCATGTAAGTGGAGACTGGACAGGTTCGGGTGGAGGACCGTCCCCTGCTGCTGCGACAGAAGGTCCTCCTGAAGGGGCAGACGAATCGGGGGATCGACAGACATGCTGAGTAGCTCGGGATACCAGAACCTCCGTGTCCAGTCCTGAGCCACAAGGATTACTTGGGCCCGGTCGCGCCTGATCTTCTTTAGCACTCTGGGCAGAAGTGGTATAGGCGGAAATGCATACAACAGACCGCAAGTCCACTCGCAATGAAAAGCGTCTCCCAGCGAGTGCCGCCTTTGAAATTCCAACGCGCAGAACTGATGACATTGCGCGTTCTCTTCTGTGGCGAATAGATCTAACCAAGGCTCTCGCCACTGCTGAAAGAGGCCTCGTGCCACGTCCTAGTTCAGACGCCATTCGCGATCCATCATGCACCGACGGCTGAGTTCGTCCGCCCTGGCGTTCAGCGAACCTGCCAGGTGTTGACCCACCAGGGTCACGCCCTGATGTTCCAGCCACTGCCAGAGGCGCAGAGCCTCCTGGCATAGGGTCAACGACCCCACCCCTCCCTGTTTGTTGCAGTACCACATGGCGGTGGTGTTGTCCGTGAACAACTGCACTACACTCCCCCGGACAGAGGGCAGGAATGCCTTCAGTGCAAGCCGGATCGCCCGCAGTTCCAGAAGGTTGATATGGAGCTGGGACTCTGCCGGAGACCAGAGGCCTCTGATCTCCGCCTCTCCCATATGGCCTCCCCAGCCCTGGAGGGAGGCCTCCGTCACAACTACATGGTCCGGTTGGGGTAGGGAGAGGGATCTGCCGCTGACCCAATCGCGGTCCATGAGCCACCACTGCAACTGTCTTGCAGTGCCCTCCGAGATCAAGACATGGTCGGACAAGTTGCCCTGATGCTGGGCCCACTGAAACTTTAGGTCCCACTGCAGAGCCCGCATCCGCCACCTGGCGTGATGCAGCAGAAGGATGCAGGAGTCCATCAGCCCCAGAAGCCGCAGCGTCAACCTGACCGAGACTCGGGATAAAGTCTGAAAGATCGGAATCAGAGCCTGAATATCCCGAACCCGCTGTTCGGGAGGATAAACCCACCCGAAACTGCACCGAGTCTAGAACCGCTCCGATGAAGAGGAACTTCTGAGAGGGACACAGGTGCGAATTCGGCACATTAATGGAGAACCCCAGCAGGTGCAGGAGGTGGCCGTAGTCTGGAGGTGGCTGACGACAGTCTGGGGCGAACCCGCCTTCAACAACCAGTCGTCGAGTTAGGGGAAGACTGAAACCCCTAACCTGCGCAGATGAGCTGCAACCACTGCCATCACTTTCGTGAACACTCATGGGGCGCTGGTAAGGCCGAAGGGGAGCACGGTAAACTGAAAGTGCTCGTGGCCTACCGTGAACCGCAGGTAGCGCCGGTGGGCCGGCAGGACAGGGATGTGGAAATAAGCGTCCTGCAAGTCCAACGCTACCATCCAGTCTCCCGGGTCCAGGGTAGCTAAGACCTGAGCCAGTGTCAGCATCTTGAACCTCTCCTTCCGGAGGAAGCCGTTGACGTTCGGCAGGTCCAAGATAGGGTGTAGGCCCCCTTTTCCCTTCTTGGGAACCAGAAAGTAGTGGGAGTAACAACCACACCCTACTTCTGGCTCCGTTACGCGCTCAATGGCCCCCTTGGCCAAGAGGGCCGCAACTTCCTCTCGTAGAAGATTCAAGTGATCCCCGACACGCAGTGGTACTGCGGTGGCATGGCTGGAGGGGTCGCCTCGAAGGGGAGGGAGTAGCCCCTTCAAACGAATTTGTAGCACCCACCTGTCCGATGTGATGTTGCGCCAGTGGAGGAGGTGATGGCGAACCATGCCCCCCACTGTCGTCACGTGGGCCTGAAAGCTCGGACTAGGAGGGCTTTGAGGCAGATGCTGCAGGGTAGATGTGGACTGGCCTCGCCGTTGTCCCCGGGCACCGCCACGGCGGTTACCACATCCGCCACCACGCTGGATGTTAGTCTGCGGCCCGTGGCTGACAGGACGTGTGGGGGCGTCCTTTCCTTGGCCACGAAAGGGGCGAAAGGCAGCGGATTGCTGGCGCGAGGCCGACAGGCCCAAGGACTTGGCCGTAGCCCTGGAGTCCTTAAAGCGCTCAAGCGCACTGTCTGCTTTGTCGCCAAAGAGGCGACGGCCATCAAACGGCATGTCCATATGGGTGTTTTGGACATCAGCCGAAGAGTTGGCGGACCTCAGCCAGGCGTGGCGACGAATCGCCACCTTCGTTGCCATCGCTCTACCCAGCGAGTCCGTTGTATCCAGCCCAAATCGGATGGAGTACCGTGCCGCATCTCGACCCTCCGCAAGGGCTTGGGTGAGTTTAGTCTCGGCCTCCTCCGGACATTGTGGCAGCACGTCCGCGACCGTGTCCCACAGAGAGTGGGTATAACCGCCCAAGAGGCACGTGGTGTTAACGGACCGCAACCCTAAACTCAGTGAGGAGAACATCTTTTTGCCATATTGTTCGTACCTCTTGGATTCCCGATCGGGGGGAGCCGTCGGGAATGCGGTCTGGGAGTTAGAGGCCAGGCTCTCGGGAGTGGGGTGGGTGGACAGGAAGCAAGGGTCGCCCGGAGCCGGGCGGTGGCGTCTGCCCACGTTCCTATCTACAGGGGGACCTGTAGCGGGCCTGGACCAGGTGCCCAGTAGAACGTCAGACAAGGCCTCATTAAACGAGGCTCCGAAGAGCTTGCTTGCGGTTTAAGGACCTCAGTGAGGAGGTCAGTCCTCACGGCCGCGACGGGGAGTTCAAGGGATAAGGTCTTGGCCGCCCACGTCAACACCACACTATAGGCAGCCCCCTCCTCCGAAGCCACAGTAGGAGGGGAGACAAAACCAGTGTCTGGCGAAGTGTCCAAACCACTGGCATCCCCTAGCTCACCTGCCCAGTCCTGATAAGACTGGCACTCACGTGCCAGAGGGTCCTCAGACCCCTCCCAATTCGCCTCACCACCCATCTCCTGGTACTCAGGAAAAAATCTCCCATCGGCGTCGAGTGGCGCCGCTCCGGCGTCGGTACCGGAGCGAGGGGGGGGGGACTGGGGGATGACGTCGTCCGTGGACGGCGCCAGAGGCAACACCCTAGGGACCGGCGCCGGCGAGGTCGTAAGGTCGACTGGCGACGACCCGGATCCAGCGGGGCCCTGCGTCGCCGGAACTGAAGTCCCCGACGGCGCCGAAGCACCCGGCCCGCTTGGAGTCCCAGTCGGGGCCGCTTGGCCCGAAGGCGCCGCGGAACCCGACGGAGGAGTGAGCAACCTCATGGCCGTAAGGAAGGCGTCGATCTCCTCCGGCGTCGCGTTCTGCCCAGTGACCCCCCCCCCCGTCTTCCCCTGCCCCCACCCAAGTCCTCCTCCGCGTGTGTCTCAGCCCGGATGCTGATGCTGCTAGAGCTGGTGTTTCTGGCATCTTATCTCCGACAGACAAGTTTTTCACAGGTCTTCAAAAGAGCATTTACATTCCTTTGGAAATGGTTAAGGAGGTTTTCTTCACTGATTCCATTATCCCATGTGTCCCCACTCTGCCTATTCGCTATTTATTACTTTTTATTTAATTTCTACTGCCACAGTGGGGGAATGCATGAGTGAAAAGGCATCTCAAAAGTAGGAAACATGTTACCCCTCCCCCCCCCAAAAAAGCAATGGGTATAGCCAATAGGTCTCGCCTTTGGGACCTTATAAGTATTTAGTTATGTAGCACAATATCCTTACTGCAACAACATTTTTTTTTTACTTTATTTTTGGTTATGCAGAGAACATAAACATTCCCCCCCAATTGCGGCGTCACACAAGAACTGTTGCATACAGTACGATAACCTCATTAAGGCACATTAGGGACACACATATCACTACTACTGCAACAACATTAACTGTTGCATGGCTAAACACTTATAAGGTCCGAAAGGCCAGACCTATTGGCTATGCCAATGCTTGTTAAATTAAGTTCTCAAGCTTATTCTCACCAGCAGCAATGTTTTGGACCACCTCTCTCGTGTTCTTATCTATTGTGATAGGCTGCAACCTCTCTTTGAAACGAAAACTGCTTCCCAGTGCTGTTCAAAGTTGTACAAAACGTGTTATGCAACTGTCCTGGACAAAAGCTGTCTATTACATATACACACTTATAGAGTGTGAGCCCAGCTGGAAGCAAGAGAGCCAGGTATATTTGCTGCAACTAGAAGTTGGAGAGCAAAGAAGTAGCTAGCAGACAACCAGTTTATACAAATGTGTTTCCTATGGCTTGCTGGCATTATTGGCAGAATTATGCACTGCCTCTGGGAAATTCTTAAATGCATGCCAAGCTGCCAGAAAGCATCTGATAAAGCAACATATGCAGAATTGGCTACGGTGTGATCAGCAGGGATAGTCTATGGATAAGAGAGCAATGCTGGATAGAGAAAAGTGATGCAAATGTGGTCAAAAGGAAAAACATTATTTGGTTTTATTTGGTTAAAGGGGATAACATGTCAACAATATTATGCAAAATACCCTACTCGTGGAAGTTTGCAGATAAGGAAATAATGTAAAATGATTTACTTCTGTATTTAGGCAAAAAACAATTAACGACTTTGGCATGAAGTTGAGATGGCTTCTAAAGATCACTTCATCCCAATGGAATCCTTTATCCAGTGTAGTTTGAGCGTCTTTGATTTCACTAAGTGGCCTAAACTCGCATAAACTCAGCAAGTGCCGAAAGAAAAGTATTTTTGCTAAAGTATAGCTTAAGGTCACAGGAAGACAGGAGTCCGAAGAGTTTGCACTTTAATTGTACTAGCAATTAATCACACTGCACAGCATACCTACTGACAGGGAAAAACCAACTGAAGAAAACCAAGGAAGTGGAAGCTTGTTCTTTCATTGGATGACTGCAGGTAGTCAAGTCAAGTCAAGTCAGAATTTATATAGCGCACTACATACCCAGAGGGTCTCAAGGCGCTTGAGGAAGGGGGGGAGGTTTACCTATCGAATATCCAGGTTTTAAGCTGTTTTCTGAAGGCTAGGTGGTTTTGGGTAATGCGGAGGTAGATGGGAAGGGAATTCCAGGTTTTGGCCGCTAAGTAGGAGAAGGACCTTCCCCCCATGGTGGCTTTGTGGATGCGCGGCACAGCGGCGAGGGCTTGGTTGGACGAACGCAGTTGGCGGGTGGGAGTGTAGAAGGAAAGGCGCGTGTTGAGGCAATCAGGTCCAAAATCGTAGAGGGCTTTGTGTGCGTGGGTGAGGAGGCGGAACGTTATTCTTTTGTTGACGGGGAGCCAGTGAAGGTCTTTCAGGTGACCGGAGATGTGGTCTGTGCGGGGGATGTCTAGTATGAGTTTGGCTGAGGCGTTTTGGATGCGTTGGAGTTTTTTCAGCAGTATTGTGGTGGTGCCGCGGTAAAGGGTGTTTCCGTAGTCCAGACGGCTTGTAACCAGTGCGTGGGTGACCGTTTTTCTTGTTTCGGTTGGGATCCAGCGAAAAGATTTTTTGAGCATACGTAGGATGTTGAAGCATGATGATGAGACGGCGTTGATTTGTCTGGTCATTGAGAGAGAGGAGTCCAGGATGATGCCCAGGTTCCGTGCGTGGTCCGTCGGTATGGGAGCTTTTCCTAGGGCCAATGGCCACCAAGAGTCGTCCCAGGCGGAAGGGGATGCACCTAGGATGAGGACTTCCGTTTTGTCCGAGTTCAGTTTCGGGCGGCTGTGCTTCATCCACTCGGCTACTTCTTTCATCCCTTCATGAAGGTTGGTTTTGGCGGTGGTTGGGTCTTTGGTGAGTGAGAGGATCAGTTGAGTGTCATCAGCGTAGGAGATGATGTTGAGGTTGTGCTGACGTGCGATGGTTGCGAGGGGGCTCATGTAGACATTGAAGAGGGTAGGGCTGAGAGAAGATCCTTGTGGAACGCCGCAAATGACTTCGGTGGCCTCTGACTTAAAAGGGGGGAGGCGGACTCTCTGAGTTCTTCCAGTGAGGAACGAGATGATCCAGTCTAATGCTTTTCCTTGAATTCCGATGTTGCTGAGGCGTTGTATTAGGGTACTATGACATACTGTGTCGAATGCTGCGGAGAGGTCGAGGAGGATGAGGGCGACTGTGTCTCCATTGTCCAGTAGAGTTCGAATGTCGTCTGTTGCTGCGATGAGGGCGGTCTCGGTGCTGTGTTTGGCTCGGAAGCCAGACTGTGAGGAGTCGAGTGATTTGTTGGTTTCGAGGAAGGCGGCGAGCTGATTGTTGACGGCTTTCTCAATGACTTTGCAGGGAATGGGAGGAGCGAGATGGGGCGGTAATTTTTGAGTTTGGTGGGGTCAGCAGTGGGTTTCTTCAAAAGGGCGCCGAGTTCGGCGTGTTTCCATTTTTCTGGGAATGTGCCGGATTTGAGGGAGCAGTTGATGACGTCTCGGAGATGGGGTGCGATGATGGAGTCTGCTTTGTTGAAGATGTGATGGGGGCAAGGGTCTGTGGGGGATCCGGAGTGGATGGAGTTCATTAGGTGGATGGTGTCTTCTGTGGTGATTGGGTTCCAGTTGAGAAGGTTATTCAGGTGGGGTACAGGTACGGAGGTGAGAGGGGTTGACTGGTTTACGGGTTGGTTGTCAAAGCTGTTATGAATGTCGGCGATTTTGTCATGGAAGAAAGAGGCGAGGGAGTCGCAGGGGGCTTGAGAGGGGGTGATGTCGTTGGAGCTGGCGGAGGGGTTGGTGAATTCTTTGATGATGTTGAAAAGTTCCTTGCTGTTGTGGGTGTTGTTGTCTAGTCGGTCTTTGAGTGCTGATTTTTTGGCTGTCCGGATTAGTTGGTGGTGTTTGCGGGTGGCGTTTTTGAAGGCGGCTTGGGTGATAGTGTTTGGGTCTTTTTTCCAGGTTTTTTCAAGGGAGCGGCAGAGTTTCTTGGATTTCTTAAGGTCATCATTAAACCATGGGGCGTTCTTGCTTCCTAGCTTGATTTGATGTTTTTTTTAGGGGGGCTAGTTTGTCAGCGGTTTGGGTTAACCATTGTGAGAGGTTGATGGCGGCTTGGTTAGGGTTCGTTGAATAGGCAGGGGTTTTTTGGAGAAGTGATGTGGAGATTTGGTCGATTGTGATTTTGTTCCAATTTCTTCGCGGAGTTGGTTGAGGGTGGTTGTGGATCGTGGGCTTATTGTAAATGAAGTGGATGCAACTGTGGTCCGTCCAGTGGAGGGTTGTGGAGTGAGTGAAGGAGATGTGATTGCTGGAGGTGAAGATAGGGTCGAGTGTGTGTCCTGCATAGTGGGTGGGGGTGTTAACAACTTGTTTGAGGGAGGGTGGTAGTGTTCCTGTCGTTGTTCTTTTCCAGATGGAAATTGAGGTCTCCCAGCAGGATGTATTCTTCTGAGGGGAGGGCGTGTGGGGTGACGAAGTCAGTGATGTCTTCGCTAAATTGAGTGCGGGGTCCTGGGGGTCTGTAGAGGAGGGTGCCTCTGAGTGTGGTCTTGGGGTCGATGTGGATCTTGAAGTGGAGGTGTTCGGCGATAGCGAGGTTGTCTTCTGAGCTGGTTGAGATGCGGATGGTGTTCTTATGGACGATGGCGATGCCTCCTCCTGTTTGTTTGGTGCGGTCCTTACGGATGATCTTGAAAAGGATAGAAAAGGATTACACTGGCCTGTTGTATTGCTATTAATCAGGATTAGCATAATCTTTGTGGACACAGTCAATGAATAAGTAACACCACTGATCTTTCTATTTGCTTTTGTACTGGGATATAGTGGATGGCATTCTAGGAGTCACTAGAACAATATAGCATTCGAATAAAAAACTAAAATCTGCAAGTTTTAGTTTCTCAGGAACCATGCTCTGAAGATGTGTAATTTTAGTAAGCAACAGAGGTGGCTCATTTCGTATCTCAATAGAAATTCTATATTTTGTGGAAAAGGAATGGCACTAGCTGACCGTTCCTAAAGAAGATGAGTAAGCTACTGCAAATGTTCCTGTATGATCTCTTTGACCTTATGGAAAATTTACATAATTAACAGGATTGGGTTAAAGATAAAGAGGAACTCCTTGACCAGTTGACTATGGATTGTCAATACTCGAAAGGTTAGGAATTATGATGAAGAGTCTTTGATGTAGGAGTAGCAATACCTGTTACTACAGCCTTCTAAAATCAAGGAGTGGAGCTAATTAAGTAGTACAGCTTTGGATGAGTAATGAAAAGGATGAGTTTAATTCACTAACCTGTTACCAGAGGACACCCATGAAAGAGGAGAATGTAGACCTGAGGGCAGCAAGTCAGAACCGCTTCGACAGCTTCATCTGTCAGGTTTACACAACGGCCCATGTGAATCTCCTGTGAAGGTAAAAATGCATAAATAGAACGCTCTTGCAAATATGTAAATTAATTTAAACATTGATTTTGCTTTTTAATATGGACGAACAAGCCAATACGTTCTTCAGAATTTCCTACCTACATATGACATTTAGATAGCCTATAACCTCTTGCTTTACACTTTCTAACTCAGTGTATTTACTCATTGTTACTGCCCTCAATCATCTCTCTGACATTGTTTTATGTATTTATTATGAATTTCTTTCCCTTAAGAACAAGAAACATTCTTCCCTACTACAATGTCTTGCAGCTGGTTCTATGTTTCTTCATTGTATCTTTTATGCTTTTTACGGTATATACTTTGTTCACCCACTCATATGTTTTTAAAATAGTGAGCCTCTGCTCATATAGAATTATAGTTTTAACAATGGACTTATTTCATAGACTTAACTAGTGATGAAAGCAGTGATAACACAATTTTTCGTTTCCAGTCCCCTGTCCTAACAAAGAACTAATCGCTCAAGTGTATTTCTTGAGCAGTGGTATCTTCAACAAGTTCACACCCATTTTGGAAAACTCGAGCAGGGAATCTCCAGAATTATTTTCATCTTTATTGTTCCCAAACACAGTACAGCGGCACAGATTCTGGTCTATATTTTGTAGCCCATTCTATGTTTCAGATTACTGCCCACTTATTGAAGGTAAGGCAGATCCACCTTCCCCTCAATGCATTAAATGGACAACCATGAAGATATCATACCCTCCCTAACATATAGTGACTAACTAGGAAGGAGTGTTACGAAGCTTAAGGGATCTGTATCATGAGGAAGGCCTTCGACCCTGTTGGGTGATATAAGAGGCAGAAACATGTCAGTACAAGCAGACAGGGTAATGGATTCGTAGGTTTTCACATATACCCATTTAGAATGGCTGTTTCTGTGCTACCAAGTCAAGAACTGAAAACCTTCATTAAAACAAATGAAGTGGTGTCTTTTTCAAATGTTGTTTTCTTTGCTAGTGTAAATTCATTTATGAACTGCACATATACTATTTAGAGTGCCGGGGTCCAGCTTTTCGAGTTTTTAATCCTACTAAGAGGGACCTATATTAAATATATGGTGGGTGTCACCTTAGGTCGTTTTCATTTTATTTGTTCTCTGCACTTGGGATCCCAAGTATGAAATAATTTTGTTTCATAATCCTTTAACGTAAATGTTGTAGTTATTTCTGGATAGATGACAAGGTGTAGCCAAGTGGTATTATCATGTAGAGGTTTATTTGTAGTCCATAGTTGTTCCATAGAAGATCTTAAGAAGGTAACTTAGTTGGAAAAGGGAATCCCACCAGGAGCTGCATGACCGCTGCAAAGCCCACTCTCTCCAACTGTCATTCTCCCTCACTAGCAAGCACTCTCACATTCCAATCACACTGTCATCAGGCATTCTGACATTCCACACACACAACTCATTCATCCTTGCTGAGCAGCTGTCTGAGAGGATGTACTAAGATAAATTAGATTACTACATATCCTCTTCCCTTAGAGTGAACAAACAATAAAGATTGCAATAATGCACCAATACAAAGATAAATGATGAACAAGATACATAGTGCATTATACATCTAAAGTTATAGATGAAAATTTACAATCACACTGTCATCAGGCATTCTGACATTCCACACACACAACTCATTCATCCTTGCTGAGCAGCTGTCTGAGAGGATGTACTAAGATAAATTAGATTACTACAGTAAACCATAGCGCTTCCCCCTGAGAGTTGGATTGCACAAGGGTGTGTCAGCGGCCCTATGATGAAGCATGCCACTATCTAGTGGGTGAGGACAATCAAAAACCCATAGGGTTTTCCCTAATTGACTGGAGGGTTGTCGATTACTTTGGATACTTGTGGCCAGGAACTAAGTTGGCCTGTCTTTTGTTGCCCTCCTCCCCACTTTTCAGGGTCTCCCCCTAGTGTACGTGTAGTTTAATTTATTATGTGTCCTTCTCGTTGTGTGAGTTATATATCAACATATGATCTCCAGACAAATCTCACAGATAGAAGATGCTATGATTATATCTCAGGACTCTGGACCAACTGGGCGAAAATAAGTATTTTTTAGTGCAAAGCAGTGATCACGCCATTGAACAGATTACAGACCTAACGCTCCGTTCTCGTGATTGCATAAGGGCTTTCTGATACTTGTGAATGTTCATAGTCAGTTCATAGTCGGAACGGAGTCTCAGAGCTTAGCAGGCTATATTGCCCTACTGATAATACATTGAAGGCTGTTCATCTGAGACAATGGTATTCGTAAAGTACCTGTTACTAAATGCAACAAATCAATGTTTGATGGAGTGGAAAATGGCTAATGTTTTTTTCTTATTACTGAACATGCCAATTTGTCATCGTTAAGGACTGGGTCTTTAGGTCTCACTTTGACCCGGCTTACAGAAGCAAAATGTGTGCACTCACCACTCAACTTTAGTTATGGAAGGAACCCCCCAGTCTATGCTCCGTCTTCCCTCCTGCCACTTTGGCAGTGCCTAGGACCTAGAGGGTCTCCCTAGCAGCGAGTGGATGGCAGAATAAAATGACAAAGTAGACTGCACTATAGGCTGGCTCATATCTGCCCCCTGCTGATGCCCCGAATGGGCTTAAAGGTTAAGACACATTGGGGCCTACACCCTGGGGGTTGTTACCAGTTACAATTGCATGCACGTAGATCACTATGGCAATATTAACTGACAAAAAATCTCTAGTCTCTACAAAACCTTAATCATTACTACACCTGATACTTTTACAAGTTTGAGAGCTTCCTGGGAGAACGATGTGACGACCCTGGATGAGGAAGACTCTGCATACAGCTGATGTGGCCCTCTAGGAGGTGGTGAGCCTATCCAAATTCAGAGCATTTTAATTTCATTACATACACCGGGTATACCGTATATGTAGCTATGACATGAATATAGCATATAACTCCTCTCCAATGTATTTACTGTGCCAAGTAGTGGAGGGGTGACTTCTACCATACAGTCCTGAGGCTGCAATGTGGTACTAACATTCTGTGATGGGGTGGCCAAAACAGTCGTCTGTTTCAACCTCAGTGCCGTATCCCCTGGCACTGCTGAACATCCTCAGGGTTCTTGATATCAACAGATACATACAAGCTTTAGTCCATTTGGACCTGGTCCTGACTAAGAGGGATAATGCCAAAAACAGCTGAGCGGCAAAGGCTGCAGGACTCAAAAGATGGATGTCTGGGATGGATTAATGCACGTCTTTGGAGGCCACAATCCACAAAGCCTGTGAATGCCCTCAGTAACATCAGAAGATTTGGAGGCCATGGATGGCGTTTCTGGAGATCGGAATTTGGTTCTGTTGCAATGTGTTATCTAAAATTGTAACCTCGCCCCTCTGACTGCCAAACCACTAGACATGCTCTCTAGTTATCAGGTTGTATCGGCCATCTTGAAAGTCTTAGTTATTGTTATTTCCTTTGTTGTGCCCCTTCTGGAAATGTCAATATTATAGTTTATTAAAAAAGAAAGAAAACATTGACCAATGAGATTGCTCTGCTTTCTTGACACTCCTTTGATAAATACGCAGCTGCAAACACATACAACTTAACCATAATTCCTTTTGGGAAGCACGTGGAGCAGCTTAGGTGATCTTTTTATACCAGCAGAAAGAAGGCAGTAAAATCTGTTTTTTTTTCAAAAAGACTTCCAGAGTCTCGTGAGTTTTTGATGGTGTGGTTTTAAGAGCACTACATTTTAACTCACGGGGTCACACTCTGACTCACGGGGTCACACTCTGCGACTCTGGGCAATAGCTTGCTTAATCTCCACTACGGCCCCTCGCGGCGGGATGCCTGGCTTTCACCTTGTGGATACCCTGCCGGTGTATCTCACAGGGGAATACCAGGTCGGGTTCCCTAAGCGAGCGCTTAGATACCGTGTTGGTGATTTGCGCTATATAAATACATGTACATTTACATTTACATTTAACTTGAAACTTCACTGCATGCTCCTGACAAACAAGTTACTTACCTTTGGTGACGCTCTTTCTGGTAGAGACTAACAGCAGATTCCGCTCCTTTTGATATTCCTCTAGGTGTCAGGATGGATCCAGATAATATTAAGTAGGCAGACCAGCAGTTCAGCATCAATATCACTCCATGCCAGAAGTGACGTGCGCAGGCCTATATCAGAGTCACTCATGCGAGCTGACATCCGTTGTTTTCTGACTTGTCCACACCCGCAGATGCAGAGCCAAAATCTGATTAGCTGTGACCAGTGTAGAGAAATCTAATGTGGGCTCTTTTTAGGTGGAAAAGAGTCCAGTTCACAGAACACACAGGAATACAGAGTTGGTGAGGAATTTAGTTTCTTCTCGCCTTTTCGGTGTCCCAGGCAATCCAATAAAAAGCTGATAGTCCACTCGGTGTTACAATCGGTGTAAAAGCTGAAACCTGTTTTTGCATCCAGCCAATGTAATCTCTACTCCTCCTCAAAGAGGTGAGGTGCAGCAAAGAATGTTAGAAGGGCGATAGTTTCCCCAAACGTGCAAAGGAGTCACTAGCTTGAGCAAAAAGGAGGCACACGTCCTAAGAACCACTTTGTCTGGGTAGATATTAGTGTAAGGAGAGTTAATAGAGAGGGCCTATATCTCGCTCACCCTCGGTGCCGAGGTTACAGTCAACCGAAAGACCCTCTTGAGGGCAAGCAACCTAAGGGGACAGCTGTGCATAGGTTTGAAGAGAAAACGCATGAGAAAAGTCAAAAGGAAATGCAAGTCCTATTGGGGCATAATAAAAGCAGAGATCCTCCAACGGGGCAGCCTGAACGGAGGACAGAAGCACATGCTTAGGAGTTCGAGATACCATAATCTCTGTGCCCAATCCGGAGCCACTAAAATGACTTAGAACCGGTTGTTCCTGATCATCTTCAGAATTCAGGGCAAGAGAGGTATCGGTGAGAAGGTGTACAGGAGTCCTGAGTTCCACTATAAGCAAAATTAATCTCTTATCGAGAGCTGTTTTAGCAACTTCCGTTGTGTAGAAGTGCTGACATTATGGGTTCTCAGCTGTGGCGAATGGATCAGCCAAGGTTCCCCACATTCCCGGAAGAGACCTTGCACCACCTCCAACTGTAACGGTCATTTGTGATCCACAATACATCGTTGGCTGAGTTTGCTGCTCTGGCGTACACAGAGCCCGTCAGATGTTGTACGACCAGGAAAATAACCTGGCGTCCCAGCCACATCTGGAGCCTCTTGGCACAGAGGCCATGACCCCATTCGGCCTGTTTATTGCAGTACCACATGGCAGTGGTCTTCTCTGTGAACACAAACCATCCTCTCTTTTATGGATGATAGGAAGGCTTGCAACACCATGTCAATGGTAAGTAACATGTCCATCTGATAGAGACATCTAGCTGCAGATTTCTTATCTTTGAACAGACACCCAAGCAATACCATCCCCAGAGAAGGGACTGTGGACAAGTTTAGACCAAGAAGTCCTGCAGGACAGATCAGCCAAAAAGGCCATTCCTGGGGACTTGACATTCTAGGCAGCAGTTCTTGGTAAACGTATGCAGGTATGTTGCTGCCCTAAAACTGTTGAGGACTGCAACTCCACGTTGCAATGCCATAGTAGCAGCCTTAGCTCTGGTGGAATGAGCCCTTAAACATTCAGGAGGCTGCTTTTTGGCCAAAGGGTTGGACATTTGTATGCAGAGGACTACCCATCGCGAGATAGTCCACTTCTGCACCGCACAAGCTTTCTTTGATCCAACGTACACCACAAAGAGTTGGTCGCCCACCCGGGACTCTTTAGGGGCAGTCAATGTAGAACAACAACGCTCTTTTTGGGTCCAGACAGTAGAGTTGATCCTCTTATTTAGAGGGGTGCGGAAGAGAGTAGGAAGTGGGCAAGGTGACAGATAGCCCCACATGGAATGGTGCTACCACTTCCGGTAAGCCAGAGGCCCTAGTGCGAAGCACCAACTTATCAAGGATAATAGCCAGGTAAGGAGGCTTGGATGACAGAGCCTGCAATTCGCTCACCCTCCTGGAAGATGTAATTGCCACTAAAAAGGCTTATTTGATAGTAGGCAGCCGGAAGGGGCAATTGTGCAGAGGTTCAAGTGGAGTGCACATTAGAAAGGTGAGAACCAAATTAAGGTCCCACTGAGGCATAATGAAAGGAGAAGGTGGGAACATATGTTCAAGTCTATTTACAATGGGACATTTGAATAAATAGGGTTGGTCCGGCAGCCTCACGAAGGCAGAAAGGGCTGAAAGGTACCATTTGAGAGTGCCCAGTGCACAGCCCTGCTGGGCAAGGGACAAAATGAAAACCAAACGTAAGAAAGGGAAGCAGAAGCCGAAAATAGACCTTTCTGTACAATATTTTACAAATTTATGCCACCGACAGGCGTACACGGTCTTGGTAGAGGGATGCCTGGCTGCTAAAATTACATTACAGACTACGGAGGAAGATCGAATGCTATCAACTGCCGCCACTCTATTTCCATGCAAGGAGGCATAGAGTTGATCGGTTCGGGTGGAGGATCCTCCCCTGCAGCTGCAACAGAAGATCCTTCCGAAGGGGCAGCCTGATCGGAGGATCGATGCCCAGTTGGAGACGCAAGGGATACCAGACTCTCCGTGCCCAGTCCGGAACCACAAGAATGACTTGGGCCCGGTTGCTCCTGATCTTCTTGAGCATTCTGGACTGGAGTGGTATTGGCAGAAAAGCGTATAGGAGGCCTGAGCTCCACTCAAGACAAATAGCGTCTACGAGCAAGCACCTCCTTGAAAACTCCAGCATGCAACACTGCAGCGACCCCTGACCCCACCAGGTAGGTCGCTCCCCCTCCACACAGCACCGCCTGTGTCTCCCTGCCCCAGCTGCTGCTGCTGAGGACGTTCAAGGCCCTCCACCACCCGCAGGCTACCACCTGCGCCTCATTCCTGGTGGCCAGTGGTAGGCCGTAGGTAGGTTTGTTCTTCCTCCGCTTTATTGCTTTTATTGTATTGCCTGTATTTTCATTGTTGTGTCTGTGACTGCTGTTGTCTGTCTTCCCCCGCTGCCTGTACGTGGTCCGTGCCCCTTTTTCTTCCCTCTGTTCGCCTCGCTGTCCCCGTGCTCTCTCTGCCCGGTCTTTCCTTCTGTACCCCTCGCTGTCCCCGTGTCTCTGCCCGGTTATCCCTTCTGTTCCCCTCGCTGCCCCCGTGTCTCTCTGCCCGTTCTGCCCTCTGTTCCACTCGTTTTTCTCTCGTTTTTTGTGCCTTTCTGCCCTCTGTTCCATTCGTTTTCCCTCGTTTTTGTGCCCTTCTGCCCTCTGTTCCACTATTTTTTTTGTGCCCTTCTGCCCTCTGTGCCACTTGTTTTTCCATAGTTTTTTGTGCCTTTCTTTCCTCTGTTCCACTCGTTTTTCACTCGTTTTTTTGTGCCCTTCTGCCCTCTGTGCCACTTGTTTTACCCTCGATTTTTGTGCCCCTTTTCCTTCTGTAACCTTCGTTGTCCCTCACCGCCCTCGAGGCTGCGTCCCCGCCCCAGTGACTGCCCACTGCCCATTCGCTCTTCCCGCCTCCCAGCTGCTCCTCCCTCCCACTTCCATATATGGCAGACGCTGCGCGGCCGCGCCTAAGGCGAGCTCGTCTGCACCCGTCCGTGCCTGGACCGCCCCCAGTGCCAGAACCCATCCCCTGCACCTGCCACGACTACCGCCGCCACTATGACGCCAGCAGTCGGCACGCTCTAAACTCCGGACGGAGCCACACCTGCTTGAAGGCCGCCCCAAAACGCACACAGGACCCCTTCACCTGCCGGAACTGCAGCTACAGCAGCCTCAGAGCCGACGAACCACCCGCCAAGAAAGACCCCAACCACCTCCGATGCATACTACTGAACACCCGCTCCGCATGCAAGCATGCCGTCGAGCTCTGGGACCTGCTCAACACAACATCCCCGGACGTCGCCTTCCTGACAGAGACCTGGTTTAACGACTACTCCGCACCAGGCATCGCCATAGCCATCCCAGACGGCTAAAATCACCCGCAGAGACCGCACCAACGGAGTCGGAGGAGGAATCGCCATCGTCCACAAGAACAGCATCGGGGTCTTGACTAGCACCACCGACGCGCTCAGCACCGCTGAACACATGCATTTCCAGATCCACACAGACCCTAATTCCACCCTCAGAGGGACCCTCATCTACCGACCCCGGACCCTGCCCCCAGTTCAGCGACTCCATTGCCGACTTCATCAGCACACACGTCCTGACCTCCACGACTACATCCTCCTCGGAGACCTGAACTTTCACCTTGAGAACAACAACAACTCCACAACCCTGATCGATAACCTCGCCAACCTCGGACTGAAGCAACTCGTCACAATGCCCACCCACTCCGCCGGCCACACGCTCGACCCAGTCTTCTCCTTAAGCCCATACGTCTCCATCAGCCACACCACCAAACTCCTCCTGATCGACCACCGCTGCATCCACTTCGCCTTCCAGAAACCCACCACCGCACCCAACAGATCCCCGCCGCTGCTGGAGCAAAATCACTGAAGACCAACTACACGCAAACCTCGCTCTCAGCCCACCCACCGACCCCTCCAACACCGACGACACTGCCCACAGCCTCAGACGCAGGATCGAGGACTGCGCCAACACCCTCGCCCCGCTGAAGAAACCCCCCCCACAGAAACACCAGCAAGGGGGCCAGCTGGTTCACCCCAGAACTCCTAGCCTCCAAGAAAGCCTGCCGGAAACTAAAGAAATGGCACAGTCAACAAACTCCGGACAGCCACGCAGCACACAAGGATGCCATCCGCAACCACCTCATCAGGGTGGCCAAGAGGACCTCCTTCAAAGCCTGCCTCGACAACAACACACACAATAGCAAGGAGCTCTTCAACATCGTGAAGGAACTCTCCAACCCCAGCTCCAACACCAACGACATCCCGCCGTCGCAAGCCCTGTGCGACTCCCTCGTCACCTTCTTCCACCGCAAGATAGCAGACATCCACAACAGCTTCAACACCCAGACAGCCCCAACAGACAGCAACATAACAGACCCTCCGTACACTATTGATCACAACCCCCTGCTAGCCTGGGCCAGCGTGAGCATCGATGATACCATCAAGACCATGCGCTCAATCCACTCCGGTTCTCCGTCGGACCCATTCCAGCACCACGTCTTCAACAGAGCAAGCAGCACCATCGCACCCCATCCGCGCAACGTCATCAATCTCTCCCTCAAGACCGCGACCTTCCCAGAGATCTGGAAACACGCCGAGATCAACGCCCTACTCAAAAAACCTAAGGCAGACCCAAGAGACCTAAAGGACATCCGGCCCATCTCTCTGCTCCCCTTCCCGGCCAAGGTCATCGAGAAAACGGTCAACAGACAGCTAACCCCATACCTCGAAGAAAACAGAATCCTGGACCCTTCCCAGTCAGGGTTCCGCAGCAACCACAGCACCGAGACTGCCCTCATCGCTGCCACCGACATCAGGACCCTGCTGGACAACGGCGAGATCACAGCACTCATCCTCCTAGACCTCTCTGCCGCCTTCGACACCGTCTGCCACTGCACACTACGCGCACGCCTCCACACCGCAGGGATCCGAGACGAGGCTCTGGATTGGACCACCTCCTTCCTCTCCGGCAGAACCTAGAGCATCCGCCTCCCCGCATTCCGTTCCAAAGCCTCCGAGATCCTCTGCGGCTTACCCCAGGGATCATCCCTCAGCCCGACGCTGTTCAACATTTACATGGCCCCGCTCGCACACGTAGCCCGACAGCACGACCTCAACATAATCTACCCCGACGACACTCAGCTGATCCTCTACCTCACCAAGGACCCCATCACAGCCAAAACCAACCTCCACGAAGGAATGAAGGCCGTCGCCGACTGGATGAAGACCAGCCGTCTGAAGCTGAACTCGGACAAGACTGAGGTCCTCATCCTTGGCTCCAACCCTTCAGCCTGGGACGACTCCTGGTGGCCGATGGCACGGGGGGCAGCCCCGACACCCACTGACCACACACGCAACCTGGGAATCATTCTTGACTCAACGCTCTCAATGACCAAGCAAGTCAACGCCGTCTCCTCCACCTGCTTCAACACCCTCCGCATGCTCCGCAAGATCTACAGATGGATCCAGACAGATACAAGAAAGACAGTCGCCCAGGCCCTCAGCAGCAGACTCGACTAGGGAAATGCCCTCTACGCGGGAGCCCCACCAAGCTCCTCAAACGACTATAATGCATCCAAAACCCCTCCGCACGACTGATCCTCGATGTACCACGCCACGGCCACATTGTTAAAACCAGGTCAGGGACAATCAATATTTGCCCGGCGGTATCGCCTCTTTAACCCACGAAATATTAATCAATGAAGAGGCAGGCGCTGGAGACTGGAAAGCAGGAAACAAGGTTTATTCTCTCCGGAGGAGAACACATCAGTTCAGACAGCCAGTATCGTCACGAGGTGCTCTAACCGCATCTCTGAGGCCTGGCCTCTTATACACATTTTCATCATCTTTATTGTAGGTAACACATCTTTGCAAGGCTTTGAAGTATGAAAGGACATCCTCTGAATCTCCCCTTCAGGCCCGTTCCCACACACATTTACAGTTGAAGTCCCCACCCCGGTCACAACAGGTGATGATTATCGCGCAGCTGGACATTCCGCCGATTCACGGAATGTGGGGGTTTGATCGGATCTCATAGGGTGGGGGCTTTGATCAACTCGAGGGTCCTTTGATGAGGGAAGCTTCCTACTGTACGGGGGGGGCAATAAACAGTATCCGCAGAGCTAGGTGGCGGCCTGGGAACGAGGAAGACAAACGGGCACACAGGAAAGGGGGGTTTGTATCAAAAGGGCCTGGGACCATGAAAGGAATGGAGGGAGGTGTCGCGCTGGGAACAGGATGGGGTTCTGAGGCAGAGCTGCGCTGAAGAGGGGTTTATGACCCAAGGCATGTGCGAGCGGGGGTTGTCAGCGTGCGGGCTTTGTGAGGGCGAAGGGCTATGCTGGGGGCCAGTGGCGTGCAGAGGGTGGTTCTGATCGAGGCACCTAAAATGGCGGGTGCGCACGACAAAAAGTGTGGCATCAGGGGAAAAGGCAAGATGGCGCAGATAATGTTTACCAAACCGTACTAATTTTCCACAGTCCTCCCTTTAACATATCCAAGACATCTTGCTGGCCTATTTCCTATCCATGTCTACGGTGGTGGTCATAAGTAAAAAGCAGGAGCCCAGGTGAAGGAGCTATAAACATTACATTTAAAATCTTTCGTCTTAGGAGGCGGGTCTATCGATAAAACTCGTTTGCAGGAAAGTCATAGTAATGCAATGTCGGACAGAAACGATCCTGTAGTGAGAGCATTGAGTACATTTCATAGAAGCTTATAATCATTCGGAATGTGAACTGATAGGTTATTACATATGTAAGTTCTGTTCATATTTGGTTGGAGTATAATCAATACAATGGTGGCTGGGAGAGAAATGAGACATAGTAAAAACGATAATTAAGGGTGTCATTGTTCGAAGTTAGTGAGTTCTCAGCATTCTTTGTCGTCTTCCGTTGGCACTGTGGAGCACCGGCGGTGGAGCTATGGGTCCAGCTCTATTCTAGGTCCCGCGTTGCAGGGCATGACCTTTTCCTCGCTTTTCTGGTCAAAAAGGTCCTTTTCGCCCTGTGTCCTTTCGAGTTGATTGTCAAAAAGTTCAGGTAGAAGAAGGGTGTGTGTGAGTAGTCCTTAGGGCAGGTCGGAGGAAAAAGGGGGATGGAGCAGGGCCAGATCGGGAACAGACCAGGGGGGACGGAAAATTCCAGGTAGGCGGGCTCATGACCGAGTTCAGAGAGCGGGGACTTTTCGGCACACGTTGAACATCGAGCAGGGGCATCAGGTCAGCCCTTTCCTCTCATTTTGTCGGAAACAGTGCCTTGTCCTGCAACTCCTTACTGTCGCGGTCTCGCCTTGGCCAATGTCGCAGATGTTCCACGGTCTGTAGTCAGGCCGCGTGCTCCCACATCCGGTCTCTTTCTCCTTCGACAGTGGTACCCTTAAATGAGTTTGAAAAGACAGTCTTTAGAGAATTGGCAGAGGAAGGTAATCACATAAGTCTATTTCTCTCCCAGCTCCAAGCAATGAGAAACATCCGTTACATTGGGGTTCATAACCAACATATAAATAATTGATGATGGGCTTGTTGGATTTCCTATAACTTTCCTTCGTAACTATTTCTCTGGTGTTTGTTGGTGTTACATTCATTGTCGTGGTACGAGATCTGGTACCTTTTCATTGCATTTTGTTTATTATAGTTACGTCAGTTCTTCTGACAGAGACCCACCTTCCTAGTACGAGCCTTACAAAGCTATACCGTTCTCCAGGGCTTTATATTTTACGAAAAAGTGCAACGTGCTATCACCATGGTCTGATAGGTATCTTTCTGAGGGACGAACATAGGCTAAACATTTTTCATTCTATCAATGCATCCTGCCTTCCAGCTAAACATTTTACTTTCAACAGGGTTCATTGCAACGATTCCTTCACTTCGGTCTAATCTTAACTTTGCAAACATCATTCTAGTTCCTACATAGCCTCTTACAACCTGACTACTTAATTAAAAACCGGGGTTTTATGGAAAACAACTAGGGACATGGCAAACTGTGGTAAGGGACCATCGTCTTGCTTTGTGTCATAAGGGCGTTATTTAGCAGAAGGCCACAGTTCAGTTGGTAAGCGTTCAGTGACATTTCTCGAATTCTAAACTCTGTAGCTTGCTTATCAACAAATCATTTCTAGGAACAACGGCTGGCCTGCGTTAGTCGTAAGTCGACCCATCTCTTGCAACCGGGGGCAAGGGACATTTTTAAAAAAATCTCGTCTGGGGCAGCTGATACAAAACTGGGGACGTTCTGGGAAGATGGGGATGTTTCGATCACCTTTACTGTTTGGGGATTGCGACAGTTCGGGACGGGGGAGGTCGCGTTATCTGAGGCATTTTTTTTTTTCATAGAAGCCGCTGACATGTAGTTCCCTTATTACGGGTCAGATTAGGGAACCTCAGTCGTCTTACCTGTCCTTTCCCTTATGGCCAATTCTCGGTTTCATCAATTTTTAGCAGAAAGGAGAGGTAGTGACACGGTATCAGGGTGATTTTATTTAAGACAAATTTTGTGCAAATACTTGCGGTATTTGGAGCCAATTGGGTGGTGCACTAGGGGTGGCGGTTTGCCAATTTAGGTGCTAGTCGTTCGGAAGAGTGAGAGAGAGAGAGAGAGAGAGAGAGAGAGAGAGAGAGTGAGAGAGAGAGAGAGAGTGAGAGAGAGAGAGTGAGAGAGAGAGAGAGAGAGAGAGAGAGAGAGAGAGAGAGAGAGAGAGAGAGAGAGAGAGAGAGAGAGAGAGAGAGAGAGAGAGAGAGAGAGAGAGAGAGAGAGAGAGATGTGCAACAATAGGCTAAATAGTACACATGCGATATTGGGGGCGGCAGTTTATTAAGGTAGGCTATTCAGCGCATTACACAACATAAGACATTACGGGTCCGTGTTAGAATTTCGAAAGCATGCAGTTTGGGATGGACGAGCATTAGGCCGGGTACAGGGGACATGCATTGAGTAAAAAGGGCACCATTGTGTCGCACTTCTTGCATTCTTGGTCCTTTGACCAGTTGAGTCAACGCTTCAGTCACACAAAAACATTCTCTCATAGTTTCAGACATACGTGACATGTGTCCATTCACGCAACACGGATTAGGGGTGATCGTGTTTCATCATATCATACAACTTATTGTCTCTTTCGTTACAAGAGCAGTTTTGTGGGTGTGCTTAGGTGCCATCTGGCAGCGTTAGTCCGCGTCGTGTATCAGACATGGCGAGGCTTCAGATCTTCACCATACCTCGGCCGTGATTCCAATGTAACCTGTAGAGGGAGGAAGAGAGGGGAAGGGAGGGGGACACCATTCGAGCATATCAAATGCATGGGTATGAAAGTCCTTTACTTACCTCATACTCGTCTTATCTCCTCGGGATAGAATCCCTGGGGTTTTGATTTCTGGAACCAGGGGGGGGCAGTGTGTCCTTATAGGCCGTGTGTAGGGAAACGTTAGAAAATCAGAAGCACTTAGTGGGGCATCTAGTTGGTAGATGTATCTAGCTATCGGGGTCCTTAAATCTTTTTCAACGCTGTGATGTTCTAAGGCTTATCAGTTCTTCGGTCAACTCTGTTCCCTAGTACCTTTGAGTGCCGTACCTTTATAACATTCTATCATTTACACCGCTTCACTTTACCCATCCTCGGAAGTCGAGGTCCTTCTCCATGCGTTAGTTCCTGAGCCAGTCGCATATTTGGAGGCAGAGTACCGTGTCTTAGATTCGATCCTCCATCCGGGGCTGGGCAACCATCTTCTAATAACCTTAAAGAGAGAGCAAAGCAGGGTGCACAGAAAAACTCTCCCGCTGATCCCACATTTTAAAAAAAGCATGCAATACCTGTTCATAGTTTGGAAAACCTTTATTTGCACAATCGTTCAGCATGTAGATATGAGGGTGCAATCGTATTTGGCCGGACACGGCGATGGCTGAAGTACGTACAGTAAGGGGGCTATTTTGCAGCATTAAAAAACATTAAAAAGGTTTTATTTTGTCATTTTGCAGGAAACTAAAAAGGTCTATCGAAAGGTGAGGGATCAAGGGGCATTTATTTCATAATCGGAAGCACAGTCAGACTAGTTGCAATCAGATTTCCTATATGCATACCGTGGGCGTGTGTCACCAGCGAGGTGATGTATCGGCTACAATAATATCATAATAAATCGTACATTGAAAACAACATTCTTCACGGGGTCCTTTTAGATGTTCGTCGAGTGAACCCTCCCTCGTTTTCATCAAGTGTACAAAGGATCATATATATATATATCTCAGAACATTCGAGTCTTTTTAGCTAAAAAACACCACGAGGCGTTCGTAAGTTCTCATTGATACCGGCGCCATTTTGGGCGGGGCCGGGTTAGTCCGGAAGTAGCATCAGGGACAAAATTTTTCCTACAACCGGCGGTTGGACCAGAGTCCTTTTCGGCAGTTCAGAAACTCGTGCTAACAGAAGGGGTGGCTATGTCGTGGTTATTTCGTTGGCGACCAAGGCAGTTGTTCCTCACCGGAAGCCTGCAGGGGCCGAGGGCTCCGGGGACTTTTGTAGAATCTTCAAGGCTGTGAAGATGCTGCCGGAGGTGGGGGCTCGTGCCCCGGTGGGCAAGCGTCCGAGTTACATTGCTGGTCAAAGTTACTCTAGCGGCCTAGACCCGCCTTCCAGGGGGCCCAGACACCATTTTGAGGCCCTGCAGCAGCCGCCCTTCGTCGAGTCTGCAAGAGTGGAAGAGATCTTTTTGGGGGTGAAAGAAATGGAACTCCGTGTCGTGGGAGCAGGACATTCGGCTAGGGTGCAGCTGTGGTGCCCCCACCTGGGGGGCGAGGGAGACTCGTTCGCGCCGTCTCCCTCTCCCGGTGCACTCCACGCTGCCCTCTTTCATGGGCATGCATGATGGCCACTCTACATCCCGTGCTCCACAAGTCCCATGTCCTGTGCTGCGGAAGTATGGCCGCCTGCAGTGCATGTCCCGTGCTGCGGAAGTATGGCCACCTGCGGCGTATGTCCTGTACTGCGGAAGTATGGCCACCGTTGCATGTTCTGTGCTGCGCAAATATGGGCGCCACCATTGCATGTTCGGTGCTGCGCAGGTATGGGCGCCACCGCTGCATGTTCTGTGCTGCGCAGGTATGGGCGCCGCTGTTGTATGTTCGGTGCTGCGTAGGTATGGGCGCCACCGCTGGAGGATTTCGGCGCCGGGCCGGGGGCTGGGAAACCTCCTATCCGGGGAGGTGGGAGAGGCCCGTTCGCGTCGCCTCTCCCTCCCAGCCCACCCTGTACCAATTTCAGCAGAGGTATTTGTGATGGCCGGACCGTGGCTGGGAAGCCTCCTATCCAAGGAGGTGGGAGAGGCCCGTCTGCGTCGCCTCTCCCTCCCGGCCCAACCTGGACTAATTTCAGCTGAGGGATTTGTGATGGCCGGATTGGGGCTGGGAGCCTCCTATCCGAGGAGGTCGGAGAGGCCCGTCCGCGTCGCCTCTCCCTCCCAGCCCACCCCACGAAGAAGAGGATGGGACAGCCATTTCATGCCGGGCCCGTGGTGCCTCCTGGACATCCCACTGGCGATTCGATCGACGGTTGTCAGCAGGCCCCGCCCCACACGTGCTGTGTGGTTCACCTTCCGGATGGGCGTGACCGGTGACCTGCGGCATTTCGGGAACTTCCGGAGTGGGGGTAGGTATTTTGTTTGGACAGGCATGTCTGGGTAATGGGGGGTTGTCTATGCATGCCTGTAATTGCTCCTTTCTTTTTACAGAGTGGGGGGGGGGGGCAGCAGAGAGTAATTAGTCCCATTGCACTCGAAGTTTGAGTTCATTAATGGAATGTATACTAATCTGTCCGAGACTACTCTGTGTATTGTTTCTATAGGTTATCCGAAAAGGGTGGCTTTTCTTGTGATAGGGAACAGTAGCGGTAGCACGGGGTTCGTCATCGGGTTAATTTAGAGCTAGACTGGGTTTCCCGTCTTAGCGTTGTTTGATCTATGAGGACTCAAACATGTCGCTAAAATTGGTCTGGCGAAATCTCTGCCATCGGGCATAATCAAACGTGGTGGTTCTATCCGGCCTGTCCATGTCAGTCTGATTCATCTTTGTCTCGCGCCTTTTCCCTTTCTGCCGGCCTGTTATTCCTGTCGGCCCTCTGCTCCTACTCTCGCTCAGTAGAGTCGGGCATTGGGCTTTCCAGTGCCCGGCATATTTACAAAAAGCACATTGGTTTTGCCCTAAGTCTGGTCGTCCCGTGCGTAGTGTCGGGGGATTACTTTCGGGTTGTTGTGTCCTGGGGTTGTCCTGTCGATATATTCCTTTACCTACTCTGTCCTCGTCTCTTTTCTTTCGTTGCATTGCTTCTTTGCACCACATACCGAGACTGTCGAGCATAATAGGCGTTGTCTTATTATTACGAAGGGCTATTTCTAACGTTTCTATTTTATCAAGATCGAAGGATCCTATCAGTGGCCACTGTTTCTCTTGATTTTCTTTGGTATACCTGTGCCACAGTTTACTATAGGCTATGGTAACTAATCCATAGTTTATGAACATGTCTTTATTAGGGGTGCCTTCCAGCGGAGCTAGATGGTCCACCTCTAATAAACGGTCCGGGCTGAACCAACTACCAACCAGTGGGGAGAAGACAGACATGACGGCTCACAATGAGGGACAAAAAGTCAGCACTGCCTATCTTATCACTGCGTGCAAAGACTAGACAGAATATTTCTATTCTACGTTGTTTGCAGGCAGTGAATACCTCATGAACCAATATCAAATAAACAATAAACGACCAGTGGGGAGAATAAGTAGGCCCGCAAAAGGTCTGCGTCCTCTACCCTTTCACTATCTGCAAAGGGGAACCTGTTCTTTCCTGTTTGCAGACAGAGAATCTCCAGAAAACAATCCGCGAACAGTAGTTCGGGGTAAAAACAATTAATCAGTGTGGGAGAGGGAAATCTCCCGAAAACAAATAATCAATATCAGTGGGGGAGAAAGATAGGCACGCTGGCTGCGTTACCTATCCTTCACTGTTTGCAAAGAGAAAGAGCCTATTGTTTCTCCGTGTGCAGACAGTGAATCTCCAAATAGGTCAACAAAGAGTAATACTAGTATTTTCCGATCAATTAAACAATTATTTCGCAATTCGTCGTGTTTACACGACCTTACCCGGACCGTATGGACAGTTTCCTATCTTCCGAATCCAGCGCCCGATCGTCCTCTTTTCCTCGTATTCCTCGCGGCACTCCTGATGGTTCCCAGTCAGGACCGTAGATCACTCGAGAGAGGTCTGTTCGGAACTAGTGAAGTTCGGATGATCGGCTGCCAGACGAGGGTTTATTGGGCAAGAGCTCTCCCGATCGTTGCAGTCGTTCACTCTGTCGTCAGGACCTCTCCCACTGGATCCACCTGTCGCTGATGGGCCCCACGCTTGGGACGCCAATTGTTAAAACCAGGTCAGGGACAATCAATATTTGCCCGGCGGTATCGCCTCTTTAACCCACAAAATATTAATCAATGAAGAGGCAGGCGCTGGAGACTGGAAAGCAGGAAACAAGGTTTATTCTCTCCGGAGGAGAACACATCAGTTCAGACAGCCAGTATCGTCACGAGGTGCTCTAACCGCATCTCTGAGGCCTGGCCTCTTATACACATTTTCATCATCTTTATTGTAGGTAACACATCTTTGCAAGGCTTTGAAGTATGAAAGGACATCCTCTGAATCTCCCCTTCAGGCCCGTTCCCACACACATTTACAGTTGAAGTCCCCACCCCGGTCACAACAGGTGATGATTATCGCGCAGCTGGACATTCCGCCGATTCACGGAATGTGGGGGTTTGATCGGATCTCATAGGGTGGGGGCTTTGATCAACTCGAGGGTCCTTTGATGAGGGAAGCTTCCTACTGTACGGGGGGGGGGCAATAAACAGTATCCGCAGAGCTAGGTGGCGGCCTGGGAACGAGGAAGACAAACGGGCACACAGGAAAGGGGGGTTTGTATCAAAAGGGCCTGGGACCATGAAAGGAATGGAGGGAGGTGTCGCGCTGGGAACAGGATGGGGTTCTGAGGCAGAGCTGCGCTGAAGAGGGGTTTATGACCCAAGGCATGTGCGAGCGGGGGTTGTCAGCGTGCGGGCTTTGTGAGGGCGAAGGGCTATGCTGGGGGCCAGTGGCGCGCAGAGGGTGGTTCTGATCGAGGCACCTAAAATGGCGGGTGCGCACGACAAAAAGTGTGGCATCAGGGGAAAAGGCAAGATGGCGCAGATAATGTTTACCAAACCGTACTAATTTTCCACAACATCACCCCCCACCTGAGAAACCTGCACTGGCTCCCCGTCAACAAGAGGATATCCTTCAAGCTCCTCACCCACGCACACAAGGCACTCCACAAGACTGTCGAACATCTTATACCTAAGCTCCAACCTAGCAGTGATCAAGCGACTCCAAATGATACAAAACTCCGCCGCAAGACTCTTGTGCAGGATACCTAAGTTTGAAAGAGTATCACGGCACCTAAATGACTTGCACTGGCTCAGAGTTGAACATCGGATTAGTTTTAAAACACTCAGTTTTATGTTTAAAATAAAATCCAAAACGGCACCCTCCTATCTACAAGCCTTAGCTTCCCCCTACCTACCAACCAGAAACCTGCGTTCCCAAACTGCAGCGAAGTTTTCTGTCCCCAGACACAAACTCCAAAGGATTGGCGGAAGATCTTTTTCGGTTCAAAGGCCGGTTCTGTGGAATTCCCTCCCCCAGTTCATCCGGAAAGAAGAAAGCTACACTAAATTCAGGAAATCTGTTAAAACTTGGCTTTTCCAGAAACAACTGTGCTAAAATTCCACACAGCACCTCCCTTCGTTCAATCCAAAGTCACAGGCGCCGGGAAACCCTTGTTGGGTAGCTGAGCGCCATACAAATGCAAAAAATAAATAAATAAATAAATAAATACCTCAACAGACGGCTCTCCTTCTACATCCCCAACCGCCAGCTACGCTCCGCCCACCTCTCACTCGCCACCGTCCCACACGCCAGCTACGCTCCGCCGACCTTTTACTCACCACCGTCCCACGCATCCGAAGAGCAACCACCGGTGGGAGATCCTTCTCCCACCTCGCTGCCAAGACATGGAACACCCTCCCACTGAGCTTACGACAGACCCAAGTCCTGCTGACCTTCAGGAGGATATTCAAGACCTGGCTGTTCGATCAGTAGCGCCCCCCCTCCAGCGCCTTGAGACCCTCGCGGGTATGTAGTGCGCTTTACAAACGTTCGGCCCCTGCACTAGCACGCCATAGAGATATGGGACCTACTCGACACCCTCGCCCCGGACGTCGCCTTTCTGGACCACCGCTTCCTCCGGTCCTGACATCGCCACAGCTATACCAGACGGCTAACAAGCTAAAGAGGACAGACCACCCTAACCGCCCGTGAGGAGGCCTCGCCA
Organism: Lissotriton helveticus; assembly: GCF_964261635.1. Lineage (NCBI taxonomy): Eukaryota > Metazoa > Chordata > Amphibia > Caudata > Salamandridae > Lissotriton > Lissotriton helveticus. The sequence goes on from NC_136057.1 coordinate 419,405,790, forward strand.
TCGCACACAAATCCTCCCTCCAACTCTCCACCGCCAGCCCAAGCAGCACTCTGCCCAACTTAAAACACCTCCACTTTCAGATTCACACCGACCCCAAGACTACGCTACGTGGCACGCTCATCTACAGACCATCAGGGCCCCGCGCCCACCCCACCGCCACCATTACAGAACTCGCCGCATCCCACACCATCACATCCAAGGACTACATCCTACTCGGAAACCTAAATTTCCACCTGGATAATCTCCAGGACCCCGACTCCATTGCGTTACTCGAGAACTTCGCAAACCCGGGACTCAATCAGCTGGTACACACACCTCCCCACATCGCAGGACACACTCTTGACCTCATTTTCGCTGGAGGGTCAAACATCCGGGTCACCCACACCACCCAGCACGCCTGGACAGACCACCACAGCATCCATTTCACCTTCACTTCCAGCACCGCACCCAAACCAGCCCCACGACCACCTCACTGGTACTGGAGCAAGATCACTGAAGAACTGCTAAACGACACCCTCCTTCGCGCCCCCCCTCAGCCACCACCACCGCAGACGCCGACACCGCCGGCAAGTAACTCCACCGATGGATCACCAGCTGCGCCAATGAGCTAGCCCTTCTCCGGCTGCCAGCCACCAAGCGACCGGCAAAATCCGCCTGGTTCACCACCAAACTTCTAGAAGGCAGACGCACCTGCAGGCACCTCGAGAAAACTTGGAGAAACCAAAAGACCACTGAAGCCCACAACGACCACAAAGCAGCTATGAAGAACTATCACCATCTGATAAGGGATACCAAAAGAACTTTCATCAGGGAAAAGATAAACTACAACGCTTCCAACACCAGTGAGCTCTTCAACGTCATCAAGCATCTCACCAAACCACCTTGCGAATCATCCGACATCACTCCCTTCCAGGACCTCTGCAACAAGCTCAGCACATTCTTCCACGAGAAGATCGCGACCCTGTACAACAACTTCAACGAACCAACAAATACATCTACCCCCGCATCCACCACCACATGGACCCCCGCGACCATCGAAATCACTGCCGCCACCATGAATAAGACCCACTCTGGAGCCCCCACGGATCCGTGCCCCCCCCCACGTCTTTCACAAAGGCTCCACCGCTATCGCCCCCGAGCTCGCCCGCACCATCAACTCCTCCCTGGCCTCGGGCTCCTGCCCCATGGCTTGGAAACGCGCAGAAGTGAAACCCTCCTCTAAAAGCCATCGGTCGACCCAACGGACCTCAAAAACTACCGACCCATCTCCCTCCTCCCTTTCGCTGCCAAAGTCACGGAAAGGCTCGTAAACACCCAGCTCACTACCTTCATCGAAGACAACACCATCCTGGACCCCTCCGAGTCCGGTTTCCACAGCAACCACAGCACGGAAACGTCCCTGATTGCCGCCACTGATGACATTTGCATGCTGATGGACCGGGGCCACACCGCGGCCCTCATCCTCCTGGACCTCTCTGCTGCACTCGACACTGTCTCTCACCGCACGCTAACCACCAGACTCCACACCGCAGAAATTCAAGGAACCACACTCAACTGGATCAACTCCTTCCTCTCCGACAGAACTCAGAGGGTCATGCTCCCCCCGCTTTCTCTCGGAGCCCACCGACATCGTCTGAGGAGTCCCCTACCCTCTTCAACATTTACATTGGCCCCTATCACCGCCATCATCAGACAGCACGGACTTAGCATCGTGTCCTACGCGGATGACACCCAGCTCATCCTCTCCCTCACAAGCAAACCAGAAGGTACCAGACTCAATTTCCAGGAGGGAATGAGAAACGTGGCGACCTGGATGAAGGACAGCTGCCTAAAGCTCAACTCCCAAAAAACCGAGGTCCTCATCTTCGGTCCCCACCCCTCAGCATGGAACGACTCCTGGTGGCCTTACGCCCTGGGAACCCCACCCACCTCGACAGACCATGCTTGCAACCTCAGCATTATCCTCGAATCCTCCCTCTCCATGAACCGCCAGATCAACGCCATCTCCTCCACCTGTTTCAACTGCTTTCGGATCCTACGTAAGACATTCAAGTGGATTCCCCCATACTGCAGAAAGACCGTCACCCACGCACTTATCACCAGCAGGCTCGACTACGGCAACTCCCTCTACGCCGGAATCAACAAATCCCTACTACGAAAACTCCAGACCATCCAGAACACGTCTGCCAAGCTCATCCTAGGGATACCGTGACGTGACGTGATCACATGGAGCCACACCTGCGAGAACTCCACTGGCTCCCCGTGGAAAAGAGGCTCACCTACAAGCTACTCACTCATGCCTATAAATCCCTTAACAACATCGGACCCAAATACCTCAAAGACCGAATGAGCTCCACGCACCCAAAAGAAACCTCCGTTCGACCGACCTTGCCTTGGCTGAGGTCCCCCGCAGCCACCGAAGCAGGGCTGGTGGGAGAGCCTTCTCCTACACCGCGGCCACAGCATGGAACACTCTACCAGTAGAAATAAGACGATCACCACCCCTGCACACCTTCAGACGGGCTCTCAAGACCTGGCTTTTCAACTGACCGGAGTAGCCTACTCTTTTTTCCCCTCCCCCCAGCGCCTTGAGACCCTCACGGGTGAGTAGCGCGCTTTACCAACCTCTGATTGATTGATCGACATTAAAACTAACATTTCTAATCAAGGCTTTCCTCACTGTCGAAAGAGGCTTAGCGCCACCTTGGATGGAGATACCATTCGTGAACCGCTAGGCATAAACGGCTGAGTTTATCTGCCCTGGCGTTCACAGAACCTGCCAGGTGTTGAACCACCAGGAATATACCCTGCTCTTCCAGCCTGTCCTGAGGCACAGGGCCTCCTCACAAAGGATCCACGACCCCACCCCGCTCTGTTTGTAGCAGTACCACATGGCGGTGGTGTTGTCAGTGAACACTTGAACCAGCTTTCCCTTGATTGAAGGAAGAAAGCCTTTCAATGCCAAATGAATCACTCGGAGCTCAGAGCACATTGATGTGGGGTCCAGGTTCCACTGAAAACCAGAGTCCTCTGATCTCCACCTCTCCCAGATGGCTGTCCCATCCCAGAAGTGATGCATCTATCACTACAGTGTGGTCTGGTTGGGGAAGGGAAACGGATCTGCCTCTGATCCATTCACAATTGTTTAGCCACCACTGCAGGTTCTGTGAAGTTCTCTCTGAGATCTGGACCATGTTGGAGATTCCCCGGATGCAGCGTCCATAGGAACTTCAATTACCACTGCAGAGCCCGCATATGCCATCTGGTGCCACTAGCAGGATGCAGAAAGGCCATGAGGCACAGAAGCCTCAGAGTCATCCTCTCTGAAATCCAGGATAGAGGCTGAAACATTAGTATCATAGCCTGACATCCTGGAGTCGCCACTCGGGATGATAGGCCCGAAACTGGGCCTATCTGCACTGTGTTGAGAACAGCTCTGATGAAAGGGAGCGCCTGAAAGGGAGTCAGATATGACTTTGGTACGTTGCGACGCTGTTAACGCGCTGGGAAGCTATCAGCTTGACTTTGGGCGCCATCTTGTGTCGGGAAGGCTGCCCGGTTTGCTCTGCGCCCCTCCCACCCTCCTCCCGCCCCGCCCTACTATGTATATTAATAACAGAGATGCCCGACCGCGCAGCGGGCGCGCCGGCGGCGCGCCGAAGGCGCGCCAAAGGCAAGCCCGGCTGCGCCCGTCCGCGCCTGGCCCGGGCCCAGGGCCATCCCCCCTGGTTCATCCCTCCCTACCCCCCGATTCCGTTATACAGCAGCTCAGCTACTGTCTTTACGCCCCACGACCACTCATTTATGTTGCATATTCCACCCTAACGCCACAAAGCTTGCAGCATACTGCCCAGGCTGTCACGCTACGCTACCATCCATTCGCAAATCTCATCAGATTGGCAAGCACTATCCTACGGAATCTTACACCATTGCGCTCACAAATGTCCGCTCGCTGGGCAAACACAGCCAGGACATCCATGAACTGATACAGGACCATAAAATAGACATCCTGTTCATGACGGACACTTGGATGGGACAAGCTTCTGATCCGGATCTTGTCATAGCCGTCCCTGCGGGGTTTACCACTTACAGATTGGACAGGCAAACCAAGAAAAAAGGCGGCGGCATTGCTATCATTGCCCGTGACACCTATATTGTAAGGCACACGCTAATTCCCCAGACTTCTTGCGAAGCTTTAGAATTCGCAATAAAACTGACCCCTTCCTATACCTTCAAAGGGATCCTCCTTTATCGACCTCCGGGACCCAGGTGTGACTTCCTGGGGGTTCACAGATCCTTTTTGGAAACATCCGCGCTGGAGAACTCCTTCACCATTCTAGGTGATTTTAATTTCCATTTTGATGTGCCCGACAATCCCGACACAGCCACGTTTCTAGCTGACATGTCCACTTTTGGTCTATCCCCTTTGGTTCATTTCCCTACGCATGAAGGAGGTCACACACTAGACGGCATTTTTTCTAACGCCTCGGGCCTCAAACTTACATAAATACTCCCTCTAACTTGGTCGGATCACCATCTCATCCTGGCTTCACTTCCAGTGGGCGACCCCCTGGTAGACAAACCCCACCCTAACCCCTGTCTCCCCTATTTGGCATGGGACGACTTAGATGTTTGCAGGCTGGAAACCTTGCTTAATGATACCCGCCCTACGTTATCTCTGGATCCTAACAACGCCATGTCCCAATTTCAGAACTGGGTCAGCTCAGCAGCAAAAGATCTGGTCCCAGTTAAACAACGGTCACGCAACAGATCTACCCCCTCGGCCCCGTGGTACTCAGAGGAACTGCGTACCCAAAAGCAACAGTGCCGAAATAGAGAGAGACACTGGCGGAAGGATTACACACCCGAAGCCAAACTCCTATATAAAGAATCGGTAGCAAAATACAAACACCTTATCTTGGACGCAAAAAAAAAGTATTATTGCAACAAAATTGAAACCGCTCAAAACTCCAATAAATGCCTATATGAGACCACCAAACAACTAGCGGGTTTCTCTGTGGATCTCACACCTCCCCCGTCCCAAACCCTTTGCGACGCTTTATCAAAGTTCTTTTTTAGCAAAGTTGATGACATTTACAGGGTTTTCGCCAATAATGTTACTCTCTCTCATAGACCATCAATTCAACCTGAAGGACCCATTCTCTCGCAGTTCAGCGAGGTCACGTGTCCGCAGGTGCTAAAAACTATATCCACCATCAAATCGGGATCGGCCCTCGACCCATGTCCCTTGAAGGTCCTGAGACCTATCATGGATGCAGTCTTACCCTCTATAACCAACATCTGCAACTCCATGTTTAACACTGGCACTTATCCCGAGACACTAAAGAAAACCCTAATAAAACCGTTGCTCAAAAAACCCACCCTTGACAAAGAAGAACTCAAAAGCTACCGCCCCATCGCCAGTCTCCCGCTATTAGCAAAAACAGTGGAAAAAATTATGAATGCCCAACTCTCCTCCTTCATCGAGGATAATAAATGCCTAGATGAATCCCAGTTTGGGTTCCGTCGCTTTCACGGAACCGAGACGGCCTTGGTCAAAGCGGCGGATGACATCAGATCTATCCGGGATGCGGGAGGCACCGCCGTCCTGATATTATTAGATCTGTCGGCGGCCTTTGACACGGTCGACCATATCACCTTGGTCGACCGTGTCGAAAGCATTGGCATTCAAGGTAACGCCAAAAATCTTCTTGCCTCCTTCCTGGCCAACAGGACCCAGGTCGTCATCGTGGGACCTTTTGAATCCTCCCCTCTGTCACTTCCGTGTGGAGTCCCCCAAGGCTCATCCCTTAGTCCGACACTATTTAACATTTATGTGTCGGACCTTGCCAACGTCATCAGGGCACACGGGATGAGCCTCACTTCATACGCTGATGACACTCAATTGGTCCTTGCCGTCAAAAATGACGGGCTTCAGAAAGCTAACATGTTCAATCAAGGCATGTCGGCTATCGGAAATTGGATGTCACACAATTGTCTGAAGCTAAACTCCGACAAATCGGAGGTTGTAATTTTTGGCAATCTCTCTCCGGAGTGGTCCCCCCCTTTGGTGGCCGTCATCCATGGGCCAGCCCCCAGTCCCGGTTGACAAAGTGAGGAACCTGGGAGTCATGTTCGACAACCGTCTGAACTTCCTTCCACATGCCAACCAGATATCCTCTTCAGCCTTTCATAAACTTAGGCTCATCAAAAAAATTCTGCCCTTTTTACCTGAAAACATGGCGAAAACGCTGGTAAGCTCCCTGGTGCTCTCCACCCTAGACTATTGTAATGCTTTGTTTCTAGGGGCCCAGGAGAGAGTGCTAACAAAAATGCAGTGTATACAGAACGCGGCCGCCAGGCTCCTAGGGCGAATCCCCAAATTCCATCCGGTCTCACCCACCATGAAACAACTCCATTGGCTTCCGGTGAGGAAGAGGATTAAGTTTAAAACCTTGTGCCTGGTATACAAGGCTTTACACAACGCTGCCCCAGCATTCTTCACCCAGAACCTTACTCCCTACTGTCCATCTAGAGCACTGCGCTCTTCCAGCTCCCTGGACCTGGTGATCCCCCGAACTAAATCTGTCAACTGGGGTGACAGAAGATTCCTTGTGGCTGCTCCAAAACTTTGGAACACACTGCCTCATTCGATCAAGACCAGCACGTCCCTCTGGTCTTTCCGAAAAAACATCAAAACTTGGCTTTTTAATCAATGATCTCCCAGTCGCCTTGTTGGACAAACATTGCAGTTACTTAGCGCCGAGATGCCCATGGGCCTTCGTTTCGCGCTTTACAAATGTTTAAAATAAATAAATAAATAGTGAACCCCAGCAAATGCAGGAGGTTTACCATAGTCGGCAGATGGAGACGACCCCCTGGGGCGTGTTTGCCTTTAACATCCAGTCATCGAGATAGGGGAACCCTGAATCTATGCAGATGAGCTGCGTCCACCGCTATCACTTTGGTGAACACCAGAGGGGCGATGGTGAGACCAAAGGGGAGCACGGAGAACTGAAAGTGTATGTGGCCTAAAGTAAACCGCAGGTAGGATGGGAATGTGAAAATAGGTGTCCTGCAAGTCCAACATTACCATCCAGTCTCCTGGGTCCAGGGCAGACAAGACCTGAGCATCCAGACCACACTGTACTGACAGATGCATCACTACTGGGTTGGGATGGCCAACTGGGAGCCTCTTGAACTTTTCATGGTCACGCAGAGGTTGTAGAACTTGTACGGTCTTGTGGCTAGGGTATGGCTGGCGCGGCTGAAAGCCTATTCCATAGCCATGAAAGGAGCGAAAAGCAGATGGAGGACGTTTGGCCACTGAGAGGCCCAAGGACTTGGCCGTAGCCTGTGAGTCCTTAATACGCTCCAGGGCCATGTCTGCTTTGTCCCCGAAGAGACAGGTGCCATTAAAGGGCATGCCCATGAGGGAAGCCTGAACATCCACTGAAAAGCCAGAAGTCCTCAACCAGGCGTGGAACAGCCACCGTCGATTAATTAGCTCTGCCACGCGAGTCGGTTGTGTCGAAACCACACCGAATGGTGCATTTTGCTGCATCTCTCCCATCTGATACTGCTTGGGAGAGGATGGCCCGGGCCTCCTCCAGAACCTGTTGCAACACTTGCGCAACCATTTACCACAAGTGTGGGAGTAATGGCGCAATAAGCATATGGTATTCACTTGCAAGGCAAGGCTCGTGGAAAAAAACATTCTTGACTCAACTATCCAGTCTCTTGAATTTCTTATCCGAGGGTGTGGAAGGGAATGCGCCTTGGGAGGCAGAGGCTTGGACCAGCAAGCTCTTGGGGGTAGGGTGGTTGGTGAGGACATTTGAGTCAACTGGTGCCGGGCGATGGCGGCAGATGATTGTCTTATTCACAGGACCACCTGTGCTGGGTTTGAACCAGGTTTCCAGCAGGACAACAGTTAAGGCCTCGTTGAAAGGCAGCAAGGGTTCTGAGTAGGAGACACCAGGCTGCAGGACCTCTGTCAAGATGTTTGCCTTTACTGCCACAGAAGGAGCTGAAGGTCCAGGAACTCAGTTGACGTTCAATCTACCATAGTGTAAGACGGTCCCTCCTACGTAGCCACGGTAGAGGGAGAAATAAGGCCAGACTCTGGAGAGGTATCCACTCCATTGCCCTCACCCAATTACTCATACATGCATTCCATAAGGCTGGTCTTATAAAAGGTCTAGTGACCCATTAAAATCTTCCACCATTCCTAGTCCTTCAGAATAGGGCTGAAGAAGTGACCTAGACTACGGGTTCTGTCAGTGCCAATCCAGCTCTGGTGACAAGAATAGGGCTGGCGCAGGCAGCGTCAGGAGTCTCGTCGTTGGGATCAACGCCGAGGAAGGTCGCAGTGGTACAACCGGCGCCGGTCTAAATCCATCGCTGGATCTATCTGGGAGGTCATCTACGCCTGTAGCCCACTCTGAGCCTACAGGGCCTGAAGGCTCGCCGGCAGGGTCAGGCCGCCCACGTATGAGGCACATGGCATCATAAAATTACTTGGACTGAGCGGGAGTCGATCTGTCTCCCGGGAAGGCTGGGAAGCATGGAGTCGACCCAGGCGCAGGTGCCAAGGTACAAGGCCTAGAGAGCTGAGACTCCTCCATAGCGTCGGCTGGCGGAAGGAGAGCAGTCAAAGCATGCTTCGACTTCTTATGTTTCTTGTGCTTCTTACTTGACTGATTCGAAGACTGAGTGGGAGGAGGAAGGCTTGGTACTCCCGGAGCAGTGCATGGACCGTCCTCTCAACCAGGACCTCGGAGGGGGAGGGATGATAGAACGACGCAGTGCCGAGCACCGGCCCTCAAGTAACTTTAGGGACCACCCCCTCAAAGCTTTCGGAGCCATGGCCCGGCAGTCGGAGCACGACTTTGAGTCGTGGTTGCACTCCAGGCACCAGAGACAAATCAGGTGCGGGTCCGTCACTGACATTACGCAGTGACAGGCGCTGCATGGCTTTAAACAAGAAATCTTTTTTGACATGATGAAAACCTACACAACAAAAAAGGCATTGGCAAAATGTAAAAAAAGCCAGTCAAAAAGTAACAGAGGGTAGCTCTTTTCACAGATCTGCGCTGGCAAATGCGGAAATGACGTCAGCACGCCGAGGTGGTGCCTATATCGGTGACGCCGACCTCGCAATGGCATGAACGCCGCTGACAATGTTAAGCGGAGCTGACTGACCCACCTACTGGAGCGCATGGGTAGTGCTCGAAGAAAAATCTACTGACGACTGAGAAATTCAAAGGTAAGTAATCTACGGGTTCATGTCTCTATTAGATACTCGGTGTGAGTCTATGAGGTCCTCTTGAGGATTTTTATGTGTCTGGGTCTATCTGGTGAGCACTTCTGTGTAAGAGATTAGGTAATGTAGTGTAGAGGGGAATAGGGATGGGTTAAGATTATCTATTAGTGGAAAAAGAAGAAAGTTTATAATGTCTCAAATTGTCAGATTTATTCCTCTACTGGATGGAAGCATGTCCTGCCAACCAATTATACGCTATTAAACTAATTGATGTGATGAAACTGTATTTTTTAGACAAAACAGAAGAGATATGTTTGAGGAAACTTTGTGGTTTTAATACCCAGTGCTTAATTTGTAAAATATTAAGTGCAGGTGCTCAATTTTATTTAGGAGACCACACCCACTTCCTCTACTGGCCCCACCCACTTCCTCTATTGGCTCCACCCAAAGCCACAACTAGCACTGCTTAAAGACCGATTTAAATACTCAATCAGAATTTCATCAAGCGACTGACTACAAGAAAGATCTTTCCTCCCAACTGTGACTCACATGGTCTGATGGAGAGCTATCCCAAAAATCTGGGCAGTGATCAGTGTGCTGCAGAATTTTCAGGATGGGGCCCTAATCTCATAAGATATAGGCCCACTTCCACCACTACCCTTCCCCCAAGCTTAATACCCAACCACCTTTGACAGCTCTCTATTGAAGCAGAAGACCTACCTTCTCACTAGGAGTGGAGATAGAAGAGGATTCCTGCTACCGACTAGATAGAGTCTGAGCCCTCAGCACTACATGAACACAGTAGAAATCACCTAAAACAACCACTAGGGCACTGTGGCATATAATTCATTACTGCCAAGTGGCCTACATCATGTTGGACCCGCAAACAGTTCTGTGTTTTAGCTAACTCTGTCTCTAACACCTGGAATGAAAATTATCATTTGAAGCTACAGAGAACCCCTTGGCACATTCAATCTAAACATCCAAACACCCACACAGTACGCAAACACCATCCGCAGTCCCTTACACACACCATATGTATTGATCTTCTGAAGTATGTGTTCGTGACGGGAAACAACTGTTCATGTTACATTTCATTTATAATTTATAACATTTTTGAATGGGTTTTCTAATTACCAGGACAGCAAAGATTATCGTCCCTGGCATTAAGCAGAGGTTAATTTAATGACTTTTTGTGGGTCACCCTATCAAAGATTGTGGCTGTTTCTTGGGTGGACTTTTACACTGTTCAACCAACAACCCAATTTCTCAATACTAGATCAAATCTTATTCATGAGTACTATCCCTAGTTGTATAATACGGCACTGAAAAATAGAAATAAACCAAAGTGTGTTTACATTTGCCACAAATAGGGTTTTTGTTAAGTTACTCTTTATTTCAGAGTCTGATAGCTACCACAATATAAGAAGAGTTTCAAACTGCCATGCTTTTTATCTCCCCTACATTCCTTCCAACTTAATGCCATTTGTAGGTGGTACACAAGAAATACTATCTCTTTTTAAATAAGAAAAAAATATATGAAGAAATTTAAAAAAAGGTTGACCAGGAGCCCAAGAGCTATCACTTGTAAACAGAACAGATTTCTGTAAAGGGACAGAATGTATGCATAAGAAAAAAAGAAAAGCCTCCTGTACAAAATAGCTGAGTACTGTGGAAATTCTCATAAAACATGAAAAAGCAACATAATATTTCATTAGGGTCATTGTAGTTATTGGTTTGCTTACACATGTATAAGCGTTTGGCTGCAACACACTCACAGAGTGCAGTTTGAACATACATTATGGATTCCTCTATTGGCCGGTGGGATTTAGGGGTGCAGAAAGATGTTTTTAAGCATTGATCTGGAATGCAAGGTTATTAGTTGGTCCATGGAAGTTGTGATTAGTAATGTGCGCTTAGGAAAAACTGCATCCAGTTTTTTGTTTTATGTTAATATCAAGTAGGTGTGATTATTCTTGGGGGCTTTGTTTGGGTTTTATAGCAATTTTATGTTAATATCAAGTAGGTGTGATTATTCTTGGGGGCTTTGTTTGGGTTTTATAGCAATTTTTCCTTTCTCTCCCATGTTTGGGAGTCTCTCTACCCTCATATTTTAAGTGAAGAGGGTATAACAACAAGCATTAGAAATGCAATCGGGCTCTGATTTATTTGAGTTTGAGCTAATGGCATTGTAAATGCCAATGTATTGTTGCTATGTGTTATGGAGTGTGTTCATGTGGTGTGTACTGTACTGCTAGTGATCTCCTTGTGAATGTGCGAATATTGCACCACTTGCCTGTGATGTCCTTCTTATGCACCGCCACTCTGCACCGCCACTCTGCACCACCGCACTCCCACTCTGCCCCGCCACTCTGCACCGCCACTCTGCACCGCCACTCTGCACCGCCACTCTGCACCGCCACTCTGCACCGCCACTCTGCACCACCACTCTGCACCACCACTCTGCACCACCACTCTGCACCGCCACTCTGCACCGCCACTCTGCACTCTGAACTGCCACTCTGCACCGCCACTCTGCACTCTGCACCGCCACTCTGCACCGCCACTCTGCACCGCCACTCTGCACCGCCACTCTGCACCGCCACTCTGCACCGCCACTCTGCACCGCCACTCTGCACCGCCACTCTGCACCGCCACTCTGCACTCTGCACCGCCACTCTGCACCGCCACTCTGCACCGCCACTCTGCACCGCCACTCTGCACCGCCACTCTGCACCGCCACTCTGCACCGCCACTCTGCACTGCCACTCTGCACCACCGCACCGCCACTCTGCACCACCGCACCGCCACTCTGCACCACCGCACCGCCACTCTGCACCGCCACTCTGCACCGCCACTCTGCACCGCCACTCTGCACCGCCACTCTGCACCGCCACTCTGCCACTCTGCACCGCCACTCTGCACCGCCACTCTGCACCGCCACTCTGCACCGCCACTCTGCACCGCCACTCTGCACCGCCACTCTGCACCGCCACTCTGCACTCTGCACCGCCACTCTGCACCGCCACTCTGCACCGCCACTCTGCACCGCCACTCTGCACCGCCACTCTGCACCGCCACTCTGCACCGCCACGCTGCACCGCCACTCTGCACCGCCACGCTGCACCGCCACTCTGCGCTGCCACTCTGCGCCGCCACTCTGCGCTGCCACTCTGCGCTGCCACTCTGCACCGCCATTCTGCACCGCCACTCTGCGCCGCCACTCTGCACTCTGCGCCGCCACTCTGCACCGCCACTCTGCACTCTGCGCCGCCACTCTGCACCGCCACTCTGCACTCTGCGCTGCCACTCTGCACCGCCACTCTGCACTCTGCGCTGCCACTCTGCACCGCCACTCTGCACTCTGCGCTGCCACTCTGCACCGCCACTCTGCACCGCCACTCTGCACCGCCACTCTGCACCGCCACTCTGCACCGCCACTCTGCACCGCCACTCTGCACCGCCACTCTGCACCGCCACTCTGCCACTCTGCACCGCCACTCTGCCACTCTGCACCGCCACTCTGCACCTCTGCACCGCCACTCTGCACCTCTGCACCGCCACTCTGCACCTCTGCACCGCCACTCTGCACCTCTGCACCGCCACTCTGCACCTCTGCACCGCCACTCTGCACTCTGCACCGCCACTCTGCACCGCCACTCTGCACCACTGCACCGCCACTCTGCACCGCCACTCTGCACCGCCACTCTGCACCGCCACTCTGCACCACCACTCTGCACCACCACTCTGCACTCTGCACCGCCACTCTGCACCGCCACTCTGCACCACCGCACCGCCACTCTGCACCGCCACTCTGCACCGCCACTCTGCACCGCCACTCTGCACCGCCACTCTGCACCGCCACTCTGCACTCTGCACCGCCACTCTGCACCGCCACTCTGCACTCTGCACCGCCACTCTGCACCGCCACTCTGCACTGCCACTCTGCACCGCCACTCTGCACCGCCACTCTGCACCGCCACTCTGCACTCTGCACCGCCACTCTGCACCGCCACTCTGCACCGTCACTCTGCACCGTCACGCTGCACCGCCACGCTGCACCGCCACTCTGCACCGCCACTCTGCACCGCCACTCTGCACCGCCACTCTGCACCGCCACTCTGCACCGCCACTTTGTACCGCCACTCTGCACCGCCACTCTGCACCGCCGCTCTTCCACTCTGCACCGCCACTCTGCACCGCCACTCTGCACCACCACTCTGCACTCTGCACCACCACTCTGCACTCTGCACCGCCACTCTGCACCGCCACTCTGCACCGCCACTCTGCACCGCCACTCTGCACCGCCACTCTGCACCGCCACTCTGCACCGCCACTCTGCACTCTGAACTGCCACTCTGCACCGCCACTCTGCACTCTGCATCGCCACTCTGCACTCTGCACCGCCACTCTGCACCGCCACTCTGCACCGCCGCTCTGCACCGCCGCTCTGCACCGCCGCTCTGCACCGCCACTCTGCACCGCCACTCTGCCACTCTGCACTGCCACTCTGCACTGCCACTCTGCACCACCGCACCGCCACTCTGCACCGCCACTCTGCACCGCCACTCTGCCACTCTGCACCGCCACTCTGCACCGCCACTCTGCACCGCCACTCTGCACCGCCACTCTGCACCGCCACTCTGCACCGCCACTCTGCACTGCCACTCCGCACCGCCACTCTGCACCGCCACTCTGCACCGCCACTCTGCACTCTGCACCGCCACTCTGCACCGCCACTCTGCACCGCCACTCTGCACTCTGCACCGCCACTCTGCACCGTCACTCTGCACCGCCACTCTGCACCGCCACTCTGCACCGCCACTCTGCACTCTGCGCTGCCACTCTGCACCGCCACTCTGCACTCTGCACCGCCACTCTGCGCTGCCACTCTGCACCGCCATTCTGCACCGCCACTCTGCACTCTGCACCGCCACTCTGCACTCTGCGCTGCCACTCTGCACCGCCACTCTGCACTCTGCGCTGCCACTCTGCACCGCCACTCTGCACTCTGCGCTGCCACTCTGCACCGCCACTCTGCACCGCCACTCTGCACCTCTGCACCGCCACTCTGCACCGCCACTCTGCACCTCTGCACCTCTGCACCGCCACTCTGCACCTCTGCACCGCCACTCTGCACCTCTGCACCTCTGCACCGCCACTCTGCACCGCCACTCTGCACCGCCACTCTGCACCGCCACTCTGCACCACCGCACCGCCACTCTGCACCGCCACTCTGCACCGCCACTCTGCACCGCCACTCTGCACCGCCACTCTGCACCGCCACTCTGCACTCTGCACCGCCACTCTGCACCGCCACTCTGCACTGCCACTCTGCACCGCCACTCTGCACCGCCACTCTGCACTCTGCACCGCCACTCTGCACCGCCACTCTGCACTCTGCACCGCCACTCTGCTGCACTGCACCGCCACTCTGCACCGCCACTCTGCACCGCCACTCTGCACCGCCACTCTGCACCACCGCACCGCCACTCTGCACCACCACTCTGCACTGCCACTCTGCACCACTGCACTGCCACTCTGCACCGCCACTCTGCACCTGCACCGCCACTCTGCATCTCTGCACCTCTGCACCACCACTCTGCACCGCCACTCTGCACCGCCACTCTGCACCGCCACTCTGCACCGCCACTCTGCACCGCCACTCTGCACCGCCACTCTGCACCGCCACTCTGCACCACCGCACCGCCACTCTGCACCGCCACTCTGCACCACCGCACCGCCACTCTGCACCGCCACTCTGCACCACCGCACCGCCACTCTGCACCACCGCACCGCCACTCTGCACCGCCACTTTGCACCACCGCACCGCCACTCTGCACCGCCACTCTGCACCGCCACTCTGCACCGCCACTCGGCACCGCCACTCGGCACCGCCACTCTGCACCTCCGCACTGCCACTCTGCACCACCGCACCACCACTCTGCACCGCCACTCTGCACTGCCACTCTGCACCGCCACTCTGCACCGCCACTCTGCACCGCCACTCTGCACCGCCACTCTGCACCGTCACTCTGCACTCTGCACCGCCACTCTGCACCGCCACTCTGCACTCTGCACCGCCACTCTGCACCGCCACTCTGCTGCACTGCACCGCCACTCTGCACCGCCACTCTGCACCGCCACTCTGCACCGCCACTCTGCACCACTGCACTGCCACTCTGCACTGCCACTCTGCACCTGCACTGCCACTCTGCACCGCCACTCTGCACCGCCACTCTGCACCTCTGCACCACCACTCTGCACTCTGCACCGCCACTCTGCACCGCCACTCTGCACCGCCACTCTGCATCGCCACTCTGCACCGCCACTCTGCACTCTGCACCGCCACTCTGCACCACCGCACCGCCACTCTGCACCGCCACTCTGGACCGCCACTCTGCGCCACCGCACCGCCACTGCACCGCCACTATGCACCGCCACTCTGCACCGCCACTCTGCACTGCCACTCTGCACCGCCACTCTGCACCGCCACTCTGCACCGCCACTCTGCACCACCGCACCGCCACTCTGCACCGCCACTCTGCACCGCCACTCTGCACCACCGCACCGCCACTCTGCACCGCCACTCTGCACCACCACTCTGCACCGCCACTCGCCACCGCCACTCGCCACTGCCACTCGGCACTCTGCACCGCCACTCTGCACCACCGCACTGCACCTCCGCACCGCCACTCTGCACCGCCACTCTGCACCGCCACTCTGCACCGCCACTCTGCACCGCCACTCTTCACCGCCACTCTGCACCGCCACTCTGCACCGCCACTCTGCACCACCGCACCGCCACTCTGCACCGCCACTCTGCACCGCCACTCTGCACCGCCACTCTGCACCGCCACTCTGCACCGCCGCACTGCACCACCGCACTGCCACTCTGCACCGCCACTCTGCACCGCCACTCTGCACTCTGCACCGCCACTATGCCCCGCTGCACTCTGCACCGCCACTCTGCACCGCCACTCTGCACCACTGCACCGCCACTCTGCACTCTGCACCACCACTATGCACCGCCACTCTGCACTCTGCACCGCCACTCTGCACCGCCACTCTGCACCACTGCACCGCCACTCTGCACTGCACCGCCACTCTGCACCGCCACTCTGCACCGCCACTCTGCACTCTGCACCGCCACTCTGCACCGCCACTCTGCACTCTGCACCGCCACTCTGCACCGCCACTCTGCACCGCCACTCTGCACCGCCACTCTGCACCACCACTCTGCACCACCACTCTGCACCACCACTCTGCACTCTGCACCGCCACTCTGCACCGCCACTCTGCACCGCCACTCTGCACCGCCACTCTGCACCGCCACTCTGCACCACCGCACCGCCACTCTGCACCACCACTCTGCACCACCACTCTGCACCACCACTCTGCACTCTGCACCACCACTCTGCACCGCCACTCTGCACCGCCACTCTGCACCGCCACTCTGCACCACCGCACTGCCACTCTGCACTGCCACTCTGCACTGCCACTCTGCACTGCCACTCTGCACCGCCACTCTGCACTCTGCACCGCCACTCTGCACCGCCACTCTGCACTCTGCACCGCCACTCTGCACCGCCACTCTGCACTCTGCACCGCCACTCTGCACCGCCACTCTGCACCACCGCACTGCCACTCTGCACTGCCACTCTGCACCACCGCACCGCCACTCTGCACCGCCACTCTGCACCGCCACTCTGCTGCACTGCACCGCCACTCTGCACCGCCACTGCACCGCCACTCTGCACCACCACTCTGCACCGCCACTCTGCACCGCCACTCTGCACCGCCACTCTGCACCGCCACTCTGCACCGCCACTCTGCACCGCCACTCTGCACCACCACTCTGCACCACCACTCTGCACCGCCACTCTGCACCGCCACTCTGCACCGCCACAAAACCAACAGATTTTGTATAGGAGAGTCCTATTTGCTTTGCCAATGCTTGTTTAGCCTACCTCAGTCAAAGAGCAGGTGCGGGTTTGCCGGCGCGCACACAGAGCTCAAGGGAAAAAAACACAGCAGTGCACACGCTCCCAGCACCATCTGCCTTCAATTACCGGCACCTCGGACAGCTGGTAATTGAGGATTTATGTATTCTTCTGCGCGTGTCCGAACACTTTATGCAGGAAGTGGACATTGCAAAAATTCCAAAGCCCTATGGCGTGCTGCCTTACTTAAACACAGCCTTGCCTGGACCAATTACCATTCACATGGCAGAATACCACACGCAAAAAACGGGCGCTTTCTGGAATGCGGCAGCCCACAGCCCTTTCTGAACTTTTTTTTTTTATAACATTAGAGCTCGGAAGCCCCGCCCACTTCGTGTGACGTAGGCCCGAGCCCTAAAAAGTGGGGGGCGCTTGCTGTTGCCAACAGAAATGTAAAACAAGCATTAGAAATGCAATCGGGCTCGGATTTATTTGAGTTTGAGCTAATGGCATTGTAAATGCCAATGTATTGTTGCTATGTGTTATGGAGTGTGTTCATGTGGTGTGTACTGCCAGTGATCTCCTTGTGAGTGTGAGAATATTGCACCGTTACTGCCTGTGTTGTCGTTCTTGTGAGTGTGAGAAGCTTGCACCTCTGCTGCCTGTGGTCTCCTTGTGAGTGTAAGAAGCTTGCACTGCTGCTGCCTGTGATGTCGTTCTTGTGAGTGTGAGAAGCTTGCACCGCTGCTGCTTGTGATGTCCTCTTGTGAGTGGGAGAAGCTTGCACCTCTGCTGCCTGTGGTCTCCTTGTGAGTGTAAGAAGCTTGCACTGCTGCTGCCTGTGATGTCCTTCTTGTGAGTGTAAGAAGCTTGCACAGCTGCTGCCTGTGAGTATGAGAAGATTGCATTGTGCATCTCTGTGCTGTGCCTGTTCTTTATAAGGGACTCTTGCTCTGTTGCTGCTGCTGCCTTGGCACAGTACCTGCTGTGAGTGTGTGAGGGAAGCTTGCACCGCTGCTGCTTGTGATGTCCTTCTTTTGAGTGGGAGAAGCTTGCACCTCAGCTGCCTGTGGTCTCCTTGTGAGTGTAACAAGCTTGCACAGCTGCTGCCTGTGATGTCCTTCGTGTGAGTGTGAGAAGCTTGCACCGCTGCTGCTTGTGATGTCCTTCTTGTGAGTGGGAGAAGCTTGCACCTCAGCTGCCTGTGGTCTCCTTGTGAGTGTGAGAAGCTTGCACCGCTGCTGTTTGTGATGTCCTTCTTGTGAGTGTGAGAAGCTTGCACCGCTGCTGTTTGTGATGTCCTTCTTGTGAGTGGGAGAAGCTTGCAACTCAGCTGCCTGTGGTCTCCTGAGTGTAAGAAGCTTGCACAGCTGCTGCCTGTGATGTCCTACTCACTACTCTACTCTACTCACTACTCTACTCTACTCACTACTCAGCACTCACTACTCACTACTCTACTCACTACTCTACTCACTACTCTACTCACTACTCTACTCACTACTCTACTCACTACTCTACTCACTACTCTGCACTCACTACTCACTACTCTGCTCACTACTCACTACTCTACTCACTACTCTGCACTCACTACTCTACTTCTCTACTCACTACTCTACACTCACTACTTTACTCACTACTCACTACTCTGCACTCACTACTCTACTCACTACTCACTACTCTGCACTCACTACTCTACTCACTACTCTACTCACTACTCACTACTCTACTCACTACTCTACTCACTACTCACTACTCTACTCACTACTCTACTCACTACTCACTACTCTACTCACTACTCTACTCACTACTCTACTCACTACTCTACTCACTACTCACTACTCTGCACTCACTACTCTACTCACTACTCTACTCACTACTCACTACTCTACTCACTACTCTACTCACTACTCTACTCACTACTCTACTCACTACTCTACCCACTACTCTACCCACTACTCTACTCACTACTCTACTCACTACTCTACTCACTACTCTACTCACTACACTACTCACTACTCTACTCACTACTCACTACTCTACTCACTACTCACTACTCTACTCACTACTCACTACTCTACTCACTACTCTACCCACTACTCTACCCACTACTCTACTCACTACTCACTACTCTACTCACTACTCTACTCACTACTCTACTCACCTCACTACTCACTACTCTACTCACTACTCACTACTCTACTCACTACTCACTACTCTACTCACTACTCACTACTCTACCCACTACTCTACCCACTACTCTACCCACTACTCTACCCACTACTCTACCCACTACTCTACTCTACTCACTACTCTACTCACTACTCTACTCACTACTCTACTCACTACTCTACCCTCTACTCACTACTCTACTCACTACTCTACTCACTACTCACTACTCACTACTCTACCCACTACTCTACCCACTACTCTACCCACTACTCTACCCACTACTCTACCCACTACTCTACCCACTACTCTACTCACTACTCTACTCACTACTCTACTCACTACTCTACCCACTACTCTACCCACTACTCTACCCACTACTCTACTCACTACTCTACTCACTACTCTACCCACTACTCTACCCACTACTCTACCCACTACTCTACTCACTACTCTACCCACTACTCTACCCACTACTCTACCCACTACTCTACCCACTACTCTACCCACTACTCTACCCACTACTCTACTCACTACTCTACTCACTACTCTACTCACCTCACTACTCACTACTCTACTCACTACTCTACTCACTACTCTACTCACTACACTACTCACTTCTCTACTCACTACTCTACTCTCTGCCCTCCCTACTCTGCCCTCCCTACTCTGCCCTCCCTACTCTGCCCTCCCTACTCTGTCCTCCCTACTCTGCACTCACTACTCTGCACTCACTACTCTGCACTCACTACTCTGCACTCTGCCCTCACTACTCTGCCCTCACTACTCTGCACTCTGCCCTCCCTACTCTGCCCTCCCTACTCTGCCCTCCCTACTCTGCCCTCCCTACTCTGCCCTCACTACTCTGCCCTCACTACTCTGCCCTCACTACTCTGCCCTCACTACTCTGCCCTCACTACTCTGCCCTCACTACTCTGTACTCTGCCCTCCCTACTCTGCCCTCACTACTCTGCCCTCCCTACTCTGCCCTCCCTACTCTGCCCTCCCTACTCTGCCCTCCCTACTCTGCCCTCACTACTCTGCCCTCACTACTCTGCCCTCACTACTCTGCCCTCACTACTCTGCACTCTGCCCTCCCTACTCTGCCCTCACTACTCTGCACTCTGCCCTCACTACTCTGCACTCTGCCCTCCCTACTCTGCACTCTGCCCTCACTACTCTGCACTCCCTACTCTGCACTCCCTACTCTGCACTCCCTACTCTGCACTCCCTACTCTACACTACTAGCCAGGCTGCTGTACAACATGGCTAAACATATCCCTGACAAAACCAACAGATTTTGTATAGGAGAGTCCTATTTGCTTTGCCAATGCTTGTTTAGCCTACCTCAGTCAAAGAGCAGGCGCGGGTTTGCCGGCGCGCACACAGAGCTCAAGGGAAAAAACACATCAGTGCACACGCTCCCAGCACCATCTGCCTTCAATTACCGGCACCTCGGACAGCTGGTAATTGAGGATTTATGTATTCTTCTGCTCGTGTCCGAACACTTTATGCAGGAAGTGGACATTGCAAAAATTCCAAAGCCCTATGGCGTGCTGCCTTACTTAAACACAGCCTTGCCTGGTCCAATTACCATTCACATGCAGAATACCACACGCAAAAACCACGCGCTTTCTGGAATGCGGCAGCCCACAGCCCTTTCTGAACTTTTTTTTTTTTATAACATTAGAGCTCGGAAGCCCCGCCCCACTTCGTGTGACGTAGAGCCCGAGCCCTAAAAATCTATAAGCATAACGCTGTTCGATGAGATTCGGTAGCTACCAGCTCTCTCCTTTTCACAGACAAATCTAAAAAACGAAAGATCAGTTTAATACCAAAACAATGCATCTACCACTGCACTGACCCTATCAATACACTGGTCAATGCAGTTTTACATCTTATACACTTTCACGGTTCTGGAAGCAAACAAACAGATACATTGATTAGACCATACATGCCCTCTACTTACTCTCTTCAGCTAAGCTGTGAGAATGGCTGATATGCGAGCAGCTGACCCTTTCATTCACATCATTTTAGACAACTCTTTCCAAAGAGTGCGGCAGCCAGGTTCGAAAACTGTACAAATTTGGGAGCATTTGGAATCGAAGGGTGTCTTTTCAAAACTGTGGCTGCCCTCACCTTTTCATTAAAGCGTGTTTGAGAGCTCTTGGAAGAAGTGCCGCTAATTTTTTATTTGACAGTTTATAGATTTTCTGGGAGTTCTTGTTAGGGCTAAAAAGCACTAACTGATGATTTTTACAAAAGGTGCCAATATACATGTTTTCAGGGGAAATAAACGAATAATGGGTTGGGTATACAGGAAAAAGTAATGAGTATTGAAATTCGTTTTCGCACGCTCATATTTCAAAATCTTCATGCTCTCAGTGCACCAGCTCTTGCATGTTCCGACTTCAATAACTATTTGATTTACAACTTCCGTTTTTGGAAACTGAAATGGCACACACTACTACGCTGCAAAAACTGTGCACTGAAGTACCCCCTGAAAAAGGTACCTGTGGAAAACAGGGCAAACTCACCTTTTGTGCCTGCAGCTGCTTGTATTCAATTCCTGGATAAGGAATTATTAACCTGTACAGCCTCCGGGATTGTTTCTTCTGCGCTGAAAAGGCTCTAACTGCAGCAAAGCCTTCAATTCCTCCTCAGTGCAGGCCTGCTAAGCGCTAACAGTTTACAAGCGCCCGAGAGTTTATTATAAAACTGGAAACATGGTGGGCCTCTGGATAACTGCGATGGCCAAAAGCACAAGTTACTACTTGTGTAACAATATATCTGTAAGAGACATTAGTTAGTGATAGATTCCTTACCTTAGAATATCCCCAGGCATCAGACTGGATCTAGAAATTTTTGCGTAGCAATACCCCTCCGCGTCGGTAGGCGTCGTCTGCGGCTCCGCGTCCGTCGTCGTTAGCGCCGGAATGACGTCGTCGGAGTACTTAGACGACGCCCATGCGCGCTGACGTCAGTTCTGATACACAGCTTTTCCGCGCCAGATACACACAGCCATGATAGAACCAACACTGGTGCCAAGAAACTAGGGCCCTGAAAGGGGATGACCTTAACCCTAGATATCGGTTCGCAGAACGGGGAGGATGGGTGGGTCGGTAAAGAATCTATCACTAACTAATGTCTCTTAGGTTTATATCGTTACACAAGTAGTAACATGTGCATCTGAAAGAGACACGTTAGTGATAGATTCCTTACCTTAGAATAGATACCCCAGCAATACCAACCCCGGTGGTGGGTCTGCGAACCAATAATCACACCAGAAAGTCCTGGAGGACGGAACGGCCAAAGAAGCCATCCCTCAGGACTTGACTGTCCAGGCAGTAGTGTCGTGCGAACGTGTGCAGCGAGGCCCACGTAGCTGCCTGGCAAATGTCCTGTAAGGGCACCCCCCGGCCCAGGGCAGTTGTAGTCGCTGTGGCCCGAGTGGAATGAGCCCTCAATCCAACAGGGGGCTCCTTCTTAGCCATGGAGTAACATGCCTGGATACACAAGATGATCCACTGGGAGATGGTCCGCTTGTGTACCGCCTTCCCCTTCTTAGCACCCACGTAGCCAACAAAGAGTTGGTCATCCACCCGGAACTGGCGTGTGCGATCCAAATAGAATGAGAGCGCACGTTTTGGGTCCAGACGGTGGAGCCGCTCTTCCTCTTTAGAGGGATGCAGAGGCGGAAAGAAGGTTGGCAAGGTGATGGACTGCCCAATGTGGAAGGCTGAGACAACCTTGGGCAGGAAAGATGGCTTGGTACGCAACACAACCTTGTCCGGATGGACAGAAAGGAAAGGTGGAGTACAAGAAAGGGCCTGAAGCTCACTCACTCTCCTGGCAGAGGTGATGGCAACCAGGAAAGCAGTCTTTAGAGTCAGAAGACGAAGAGGACAGTTGTGAAGTGGCTCAAAGGGAGCGCACATCAGGAAGGTAAGAACAAGGTTCAAGTCCCACTGGGGCATCACGAAGGGAACAGGAGGGAACATGTGTGTGATGCCCTTAAGAAAACGATTTACAATAGGGGACTTGAACAAAGAAGGCTGATCAGGTAGCCTTAAGAAGGCAGAAGGGGGCAGAAAGGTAGCCCTTGACAGTGCCCAGAGCAGAGCCCTGCTGGGCAAGAGAACGAAGGAAGAGGAGAACCTCAGAAAGGGGGGCAGAGAGTGGATCCACAGCCTTTGCTGTGCACCAAGCCACAAATCTGTTCCACCTGCAGGCGTATACCGACTTTGTGGAGGGACGCCTGGCTGCCAGAATGACATTACAGACTTCGGGAGGCAAGTCAAAAGGCCTCAACTGTCGCCGCTCAATCTCCAAGCTTGTACGTGGAGACTGGACAGGTTCGGGTGGAGGACCGTCCCCTGCTGCTGCGACAGAAGGTTCTCCCGAAGGGGCAGACGAATCGGGGGGATCTACTGACATGCTGAGTAGCTCGGGACACCAGTATCTTCGTGCCCAGTCCGGAGCCACAAGGATAACCTGGGCCCGGTCGCGCCTGATCTTCTTCAGCACTCTGGGCAGAAGTGGAATAGGCGGAAAGGCGTACAACAGACCGCAACTCCACTCGCGTCGAAAAGCGTCTCCGAGCGAGTGCCGCCTTGGAAATTCCAACGCGCAGAATTGATGACATTGCGCGTTCTCTTCGGTGGCGAATAGATCTAACCAAGGCTCTCTCCATTGCTGAAAGAGGCCTTGCGCCAGGTCAGAGTTCAGACACCATTCGTGATCCATCATGCACCGACGGCTGAGTTCGTCCGCCCTGGCATTCAGAGAACCTGCCAGGTGTTGAACCACCAGTGTCACACCCTGACTTTCCAGCCACTGCCAGAGGCGCAGAGCCTCCTGGCATAGGGTCCACGACCCCACCCCGCCCTGTTTGTTGCAGTACCACATGGCGGTGGTGTTGTCTGTGAACACCTGCACTACACTCCCCCGGACAGAGGGGCGGAATGCCTTCAGCGCTAGACGAATCGCCCATAACTCCAACAGGTTGATGTGGAGCCGGGCCTCCGCCGGAGACCAGAGTCCTCTGATCTCCGCCTCTCCCATGTGGCCACCCCAGCCCTGGAGGGACGCGTCCATCACAACTACGTGCTCCGGGTGGGGTAGGGAGAGGGACCTGCCACTGACCCAATCGCGGTCCGTGAGCCACCACTGCAACTGTCTTGCAGTGCCCTCCGAGATCAAGACGTGATCAGACAAGTTGCCCTGATGCTGGGCCCACTGAAACTTCAGGTCCCACTGCAGAGCCCGCATCCGCCACCGGGCGTGACGCACCAGGAGGATGCAGAAGGCCATCAGCCCCAGAAGCCGCAGCGTCAACCTGACCGAGACTTGGGATAAAGGCCGAAAGATGGGAATCAGAGCCTGAATATCCCGAACCCGCTGTTCGGGAGGGTAAACCCGAAACTGCGCCGAGTCTAGAACCGCTCCGATGAAGAGGAGCTTCTGAGAGGGACACAGGTGCGACTTCGGCACATTGATGGAGAACCCCAGCAAATGCAGGAGGTCGGCCGTAGTCTGGAGGTGGCTGACGACTGTTTGGGGCGAGCCCGCCTTCAACAACCAGTCGTCGAGGTAGGGGAAGACTGACACCCCTAACCTGCGCAGATGAGCTGCGACCACCGCCATCACCTTCGTGAACACCCGTGGGGCGCTGGTAAGGCCAAAGGGGAGCACGGTAAACTGAAAGTGCTCGTGGCCTACCGTGAACCGCAGGTAACGCCGGTGGGCCGGCAGGACGGGGATGTGAAAATAAGCGTCCTGCAAGTCCAACGTTACCATCCAGTCTCCGGGCTCCAGGGCTGCTAAGACCTGAGCCAAAGTCAGCATCTTGAACTTCTCCTGACGGAGGAAGCCGTTGACGTTCCGTAGGTCCAAGATCGGGCGCAGGCCCCCCTTGCCCTTCTTGGGCACCAGAAAGTAGTGGGAGTAACATCCACACCCTACTTCTGGCCCAGGAACGCGCTCGATGGCCCCCTTGGCCAAGAGGGCCGTGACTTCCTCTTGCAGAAGTTGCAAGTGATCCCCCGACACGCGGTGGAATTGCGGTGGCATGGCTGGAGGGGTCGCCTCGAAGGGGAGGGAGTAGCCCCTTCGGACGATTTGCAGCACCCACTTGTCCGATGTGACAGTGCGCCAGTGGAAGTGGTGATGGCGAACCCTGCCTCCCACAGGCGTCACATGGGCCTGAAAGCTCGGACTAGGAAGGTTTGGAGGCAGGTGCTGCGGAGGGAGGTGTGGACTGGCCTCGCCGCTGACCCCGACCCCGACCGCCGCCGCCACGGCGGTTTCCTCGGCCGCCACCGCGCTGCTGGGTATTCTGCGGTGCGTGGCTGGCAACACGTGTGGGGATGCCCCTTCCGTGGCCACGAAAGGAGCGAAAGGCACCCGATTGCTGGCGCGTGGTCGAGAGACCTAAGGACTTAGCCGTAGCCCTGGAGTCCTTAAAGCGCTCCAGCGCATTGTCTGCCTTGTCACCAAAAAGGCGACGGCCATCGAACGGCATATCCAGGAGGGTGGCCTGGACATCGGCCGAGAAATTGGCGGACCTTAACCAGGCGTGGCGTCGAACCGCCACCGTCGTTGCCATCGCCCTGCCCAGTGAGTCCGTGGTATCCAGTCCACACCGGATAGAGTATCGTGCCGCATCTCGACCCTCCACAAGGGCTTGGGCGAGTTTAGCCCGGACCTCCTCCGGGCATTGTGGCAGCACGTCCGCAACCGTGTCCCACAGGGTGTGGGTGTAGCGGCCCAAGAGACACGCGCTGTTGACAGACCGCAGTCCCAAACTCAAGGACGAGAACACTTTCTTTCCGAACTGTTCGTATCTCTTGGATTCCCGATCGGGCGGGGTCGTCGGGAATGCGGTCTGGGAAGTGGAGGCCTGGATAACCAGGCTCTCGGGGGTGGGGTGGGTGGACAAAAAGCAAGGATCGCCCGGGGCCGGGCGGTAGCGTCTGGCCACGTTCCTATCCACAGGCGGACCTGTGGCGGGCTTGGACCAAGTGCCCACAAGAACGTCACAAAGGGCTTCATTAAACGGCAGCAGAGGCTCACTGGAGCTTGCCTGCGGTTTAAGAACCTCAGTGAGGAGGTTAGTCCTCACGGCCGCGACGGGGAGCTCCAGGCCCAAGGCCTTGGCTGCCCTCATCAACACTACGCTGTAAGCAGCCCCCTCCTCCGTAGCCACGGTGGGAGGGGAGACAAATCCAGTGTCTGGCGAGGTGTCAATACCACTGGCCTCCCCAAGCTCATATGTCCAGTCCTCCTGTGACTGGCAATATTGTGCCAGAGGGTCCTCAGACCCCTCCCAATCACCTCCGTCATCACTCTCCTCTAATCCAGGGTTAACAGACTGGGCCTCCTCATAGAAATAGAAATCTCCAAAGGCCGTCGGAAGCGGCGCTCAACGGCGCCGTTCCGGCGCCAGAGTCGGACCGAAGGGAAGATTGGGGACGGCGTCCACAATGGGCACCGGGGGCGACACCCTCGGGGCCGGCGCCGGTGAGGTCGTGAGGTTGACCGGCGACGACCCGGATCCGGAAGCGGATCCGGTGAGGTCCCGCGGCGCCGGGAACGAAGTCGCCGGCGGCCGAAGCACCCGGCGTCGTCGGGGCCGAAACGCCCGACCCGCTAGGGCCTCCAGCCGGGACCGCTGGGCCCGGAGGCGCCGCGGGGCCCGGCCGAGGAGGGAGGGACTTCATGGCCATGAGGTACCGCTCGACCTCCTCCGGCGTCGCGCCGTGCCCAGGGACCCGAAGGTGTGGGGCAGGCGGAGACGCTTGCGACTCTCGCGGAGCCGCGTGGGCGTGTCGCCCGAACTCCCAGCCGCATCGTGCGAGCGTCGGGGTGGGTCGGAGGAGCGGCATCTCATGCCTCTTATCCCGACGACCGATGTCCACTCCTGGAGCTGCGAGGACTCCGACCCCGCGACCGGTCCCTCGACCTCCCGTGAGACCGGGCCCTGGAATGGCGCGGGGCTGACTGCCGGAGCTCGAGTCGCTTGCGGGACCGCTCCCGCCTAGCCTTCGACGTCAGGGCCCGGCAGTCGGAGCAGGTGCGGTCGTCGTGGTCGAGGCCTAAGCACTTCAGGCACCGGCAATGGGGGTCCGTGACCGACATCAGTCGGTGGCACTTCGAACAGGGCTTGAACCCGGGCATCCCTACCGGCACCGATAGAGTCGAGGACTCAAGAAAGAAGTGATTGAAAAAGATCAAAAAGTTTAGTCAAAAAATGACTAGGGGTAGAGCTTCTCCGGATCTGCGCTAGCTGGCGCGGAAAAAAGAAGAACTGACGTCAGCGTGCATGGGCGGCGTCTAAGTACGCCGACGACGTCATTCCAGCACTAACGACGCCGACGACGGACACGGAGCCGCAGACGACGCCTACCGACGCGCAGGGGTATTGCTACGCCAAAACTCCCGGATCCAGTCTGACGCCTGGGGATATTCTAAGGTAAGGAATCTATCACCAACGTGTCTCTTTCAGATCTAATACCACATCTCACAGACCTCAGCAGCACGTCCTCAACTTTCCCAGCTTGCCTACCTTAGTGTCAGGCCCCCCTCAGATAAATCATCCAAACGGAAGGAGTATGACGATGCTCTTTGGTGAAAGGCATGCGTGCACTTCTGACATCACTAACGTGATGCAGTCATCATGCCTGGACCTGGGTGGGACGTTCTCTGCTGACATACCACGCAGTCATCCGAACCGAATTGTGAACAGGACAGTAAGTACATTTATTTTTAATAATCACTATCTCAGGGCAGGGAGAAAAATTCAATAGACCCGGCCCTAAGATATAAGTGCCGGTGCTAAGCACCGGAAAGCAACGGCACAAATTAAGCGGCTACCCCTGCAATAAGATTTTAAATTTCAAAGACCTTTATTGGTTATAGCACGTGTCGTACACAGCACATGGCCTACAACCCGGAGGCCGGCCGCTCGAAATGTCAAGGAGAGATAACTAAACGTGTCTCGTACAACACAGCCATAAAGCCGACAACCCGGAGGTCCAGCAGCAAAATATTTCCATAGTGTGAAACAGACGCCAAAAAGGGGTGGGGGGGGACATCTGAAGGAGAGGGCCATCTCACATCCCTAGTTGAACCCTACTGTGCCCAACATTATGCGTAGTCCCCGTGCCCTGCTCCACAGCGCCAGCCTTCCATGTACTCAAGAAGGTCAGAACACAATCAAAAACTCAAAAGAAACCCCACCCCATCCCCCCTCCCGCCATGCACATCTATCTACATTCTGTACTAATATGTCCGCCGCTACCTGCATCTAAATCTAGACTTTTCTGCTGCCTCGTAAGTACCGCGATGGTCAAAGCACACCATCCCACTCCCAGCCACATACTGTGGGGAGGTCCAGATCCAGCCCCACCACCTCTATCAACCGGGTATTGCTATGAGGTGCCAAACAATGGCAACCCCCATCTCATCCACCAGGCTCACAAACTCCCCTCCCCCTGGGCCAGCACCCAGGACTGCTCAGTTAAGTCAGAAACTATTCCACATCAGCAGTTTGCACTCCTCCAAGTGCTCCCCCCTCCTCAGCCGTCTCCTCATCCTCCACTACATCCAGCTCCCTCGCCTGCAGGCGCGCCTGGTAGAGACCCCAGAAGTTCTTTGGGCGACTAGTCGGTGGCAATAGCTCACTGTAATGCTCCGACTGGGTGCAGCAGTACAACACGTCATGCGCCCATCTTTTCACAGTGGGCAGAGGCCCTCTCATCCAGCACAACGCTAGCACGCGCCTGGCAATCAGCATTCCCATGTCCGCAAGACGCCTAACGGCCACCGGCAAAGGCTTGGAGTATCCCAATAGCGCCAGCGCCGGATCAGGGGCCAAGTCTGTTCCAAGGATCTCATTCAATTCAGTGTAGACGCCATTCCAATATTTACTGACGGTATACAACCGTTTCAACACAACTTTTACAACGACTTCCTTTACAACGCAATTTTTACAACGCAGGATCCATTACAACGAACTACCTTTACAACGCATGTTTTTACATCGCAGATGCCTTTACAACGCATGCCATGACAACGTAAGTATTGGTAAGTATATAGTTATATTTAAAATGTTATTTAAAAAAAAATATATATATATTAATTAATATATTTAGAAATAAAATATTATTTATTTAAAAAAATAATTTAAATAACTCAATAATAATTAATATTTGTACCCCTACACTATCCAGCACTTACCCTACTATTTCACCCCCCTGGAGTTAGAATAGTAATTTTTACCCCTACACTATCCAGCACTTACCCTACTATTTCACCCCCCTGGAGTTAGAATAGTAATTTTTACCCCTACACTATCCAGCACTTACCCTACTATTTCACCCCCCTGGAGTTAGAATAGTAATTTTACCCCTACACAATCCAGCACTTACCCTATTTCACCCCCCTGGAGTTAGAATAGTAATTTTTACCCCTACACTATCCAACACTTACCCTACTATTTCACCCCCCTGGAGTTAGAATAGTAATTTTTACCCCTACACTATCCAGCACTTACCCTACTATTTCACCCCCCTGGAGTTAGAATAGTAATTTTTACCCCTACACTATCCAGCACTTACCCTACTATTTCACCCCCTGGAGTTAGAATAGTAATTTTCACCCCTACACTATCCAACACTTACCCTACTATTTCACCCCCCTGGAGTTAGAATAGTAATTTTTACCCCTACATTATTCAGCACTTACCCTACTATTTCACCCCCTGGAGTTAGAATAGTAATTTTACCCCAACACAATCCAGCACTTACCCTACTATTTCACACCCCTGGAGTTAGAATAGTAATTTTTACCCCTACACTATCCAACACTTACCGTACTATTTCACCCCCTGGAGTTAGAATAGTAATTTTTACCCCTACACAATCCAGCACTTACCCTACTATTTGACCCCCCTGGAGTTAGAATAGTAATTTTTACCCCTACACTATCCAACACTTACCCTACTATTTCACCCCCCTGGAGTTAGAATAGTAATTTTTACCCCTACACTATCCAGCACTTACCCTAGTATTTCACCCCCCTGGAGTTAGAATAGTAATTTTACCCCTACACAATCCAGCACTTACCCTATTTCACCCCCCTGGAGTTAGAATAGTAATTTTTACCTCTACACTATCCAGCACTTACCCTAGTATTTCGCCCCCCTGGAGTTAGAATAGTAATTTTTACCCCTACATTATCCAGCACTTACCCAACTATTTCACCCCCCTGGAGTTAGAATAGTAATTTTTACCCCTACACTATCCAGCACTTACCCTACTATTTCACCCCCCTGGAGTTAGAATAGTAATTTTTACCCCTACACTATCCAACACTTACCCTACTATTTCACTCCCCTGGAGTTAGAATAGTAATTTTTACCCCTACACTATCCAGCACTTACCCTACTATTACACCCATTATTATAAAACACCTAAATTATTAAATAAAAATATATATATATATATTTATAAAATAAGAAAAATTAAGTAAAATAAAAATTAAATTAAATTAAATGATATTAATTTTAATTAATTACATTAAAAAAAATATTATATACTTACCTATACTTACGTTGTAATGGTGTGCGTTGTAAAGGCATCTGCGATGTAATATCATGCGTTGTAAAGGTATTCGTTGTAAAGGATCCTGCGTTGTAAAAAATGCGTTGTAAAGGAAGTCGTTGTAAAAGTATGCGTCGTAACGTCATACATCCTTTACTGACCCCAGACAAGTCCACGCCAGATGCAAAAAATCTGCGACCTGCACGCGCCAGCGCTCACATTCCGCCGAGTGCCGGAGGCCATATCTATGCAATCGCTCTGGGGTATAATAGACCCTCTGGAGAAATTTAAAGTGGATCAATCTGTGTCTGCTATTTAGCGATATCCCCTTCGTGCTTGTGCAGCAATATTTCCACATGTCGTCATCGACAGTGGTCTGCAAGTCCTGTTGCCAGGCGGCCCTGGCTTTCATGTACTGGTGCAGTCTTATACAGCACTGTTACGAGTTTGCGAGGTAGCTCTGCCTTAATTACATAGGTAAGCTCCGGAACCTCCGGTGGCTCCGCCAAGTCAGGCCCCAACAATTCCAGGAACGCGCTGCGGACCCTATAAAACTGAAACTTCAGTAACATTGAGCTACAGGCGATGTCCGTCTCTACCTGGTCCCACGTCTTAACCGTGCAAACTAAGAACAAGTCTCCCATCGTGAAGATGGCCAGACTGTGCAACGCTTGGATTACGCCTCGCCCTGTAAGCGGCGAAAGCCAGAGGGCCCATTCTATTGGCATTGCGGGCGAATACATGAGAGCTCCCCCCTGCGCCTGCAGGAGAGAGTGCCAAGCATGATTCGTGGCTGTAATAGTCTCCAATATGACAGTCCTGCGGTCCATCGGCCGGCATTTCGTGGCCGGAATTGGCAGTGGTTCTGCAAAAAGCCGTTCCATCCGATCATGGGGAATGTGCTCATCCCCATGTATCCAAATGTGGAGATGTGCTGCCTGTGCCACTCTGTAGTATAGCTCGAGATCTGGGGCTGCCAGGCCGCCATTGTTATATGGAAGTGTCAAAACAGACCACCGTACTCTGGGCTGTTTGCCCGCCCAGGCGAGCTTAACCAGTAGCTGCGTCAGAGTCTGAAAGAAAGCCTTCGAAAGCACCATCGGAATCGCGCTAAATAGAAAGAGGAATCTTAGGAGAATTACCATTTTCATCATAGCAATGCGTCCTATGAGTGAAAGGGGGAGTTTGCACCAAATATCAATATCATCTTCCAGCTTACTACAGGCTACCCCATAATTGTCTCGGAGTAATGTCTCAGGATCAGTGTGGATCCGGACCCCCAGGTACCTAACTGGGTCACTGGACCACATCAGGGGGAACTCCATGTCAAATTGTCTCGTTACCGGGGTGAGCGGGAATGCAACCGATTTCGACCAATTGACCTTCAAACCTGAGAGTGCCCCGAAGTGAACAACCTCTCTAAGCATGGAGGACAGGTTGTGCTCTTGGTCACGAACATACAGCAAAGTGTCATCAGCATATGTCGAGACAACAATCTTGTAAGAGGGGCAGCTGACTCCCTCGTGCCCATGGTATTCCCGCAATGCGCAGGCCAGTGGTTCAGCCACCAAGGCATATAGCAGCGGAGAAAGGGGGCATCCCTGCCTCGTTCCTCTGCCGATCTGGATAGGGTCAGTAACCAGATTTCCCAGACGAAGCCTCGCCGTCGGCTTATGGTACAGTGCCCCTATCATTTGCAGAAACGGCTCACCCACACCAAACCGCCGCAATACCAGGGTCATGAATGGCCACTTGACGGAGTCAAAGGCCTTTTCCATGTCCAGGAAGACTGCAATCGCCTTTGCGTCCTGTCAAACATGCTGTATGGTTCCCAATACCGTCCGTATATTATACGTCAAGTTTCTGCTGGGGATGAAACCAGCCTGCTCCGGCGCCACTATTTCATGGGCCAGGAGGGCGAGGCGAGTCGCCAACACTTTAGCATAGATCTTGGTATCCACGTTTAACAACAAGAGAGGCCTGTATGAGCTGCACTCACTGGGGTCCTTTCCTGGCTTTAGTAAGGTAACTATAAGAGCCTCTCTCATCGAGGGCGGCATAGCGCCGTCCACACAGATGTCATCAAAAAGCGACGCCAAATGGGGAAGTAATTTGTCTTGGAAGGCTTTGTAAAAGGCAACAGTCAAGCCGTCAGCCCCCGGCACGCTACCTGACCGCATGCTCGCGAGAGCTTCCATTATTTCGTCCCGTTCTATGGGTTGCAGTAGGAATTCACGATGGGCATTGGACAGTTGCGGCATATCGATATGATCCAGATAATCCGTCGCCTCGTCTGTGAGATTCCCCCCCTTTAGCGGAGTAAAAATCAGAGTAAAACCTCCGAAATTCATACGCAATGTCTAGCTCTTCAGTCACCGTACGTCCGTCCAAGACCCGCAATTCCGGAATTAGGGACTTCCCCCTATTCCCTTTGAGTAATCTGGCTAGTAAAGATCTCGGTCGCTCCCCCTCCCCATATGTGCGCGCAGTAGCATATTTCCCCATATGCTGCACCTCTCTGTCAGCTTCCTCATGATATTTGGAGATCAGTGTTTTGATTTCCTCGGTAACCGCGTCACAAGGCGAGGCCTGCTGTCTTCGCTCAAGGGACGCCAGCTGTTTTTCAAGTGCCGCCAACCGCTGTCGGATAGATTTAAGCATGCTAGAATGCTTCGACATAGCCACTTCACGAATATAGACCTTAAAGGCCTCCCATACAGTGAGGAAACTGTCCACGGAGCCAACATTTGCCTCGAAAAAGATATCTATCTCCTCCGCTAGTTCGCCTCTGAACACTGGGTCTAGCAGCGAGTAAGGTGGAAAGCGGCAGGTGAATGGAGGAATCGTTTTCTTAGGAGATTCCAGCACCAGTAGTAGAGGGGAGTGATCAGACAGTGTCCTGGGTAGCACCATACAGGAACTAATTTGGGTCATCATGGAGGAGGAGGCCAACCAGTAATCTATTCTGGTATGAATGTTATGAAAAGCAGAATAATGGGTGTACCCTCCCTGGTTACGGTTCCTAGACCTCCATACGTCTTCCAGATCTAGTGTGGTAATCGCCCGCTGTATCGCTTGCGCCGCAGCCGAGGGCCTGCGCAGTGGGCCTGCAGACCTGTCTAGCGCTGGGTCCAGAACTAAATTTAGATCTCCCCCCTACAAAAATCGTGCAGCAGGGTAAGTGCGTGCTACAGCTGTCACTTTGTGAAAGAACTCAGGGGAGTTGTAATTCGGGCCATAAGGAATATGCTACTTACCAGTATGCATCTGTTCTTGGCATGTAGGGCTGCTGACATTTATATCTATGCATAGATCGCCGCCTAGTGTTGGGTCCGGATGATTGCATTTTGTTGTTCTGGAAGAGTCTTCGAAGTATCACGAGATAGGTGGCTCCTCCCCTGGACTACAGTGCGCATGGGCATCTCCTCCATGCTCAGATTGTTTTTCGACATTGTGGCAGAGATGGAGTGTGATATAGTAAGTGATGACCATACATGAGAATAAGTGAATTAATTCTGAGTGCTACAGCTGCGACAGGCACCGGGGAGGAGGGCGGGCGATATAAATGTCAGCAGCCCTACATGCCAAGAACAGATGCATACTGGTAAGTAGCATATTCCGTTCGAGGCATGTGGGCTGCTGAATTTATATCTATGCAAAGAATAAATAGTAGTACCCTCCTTAGCGGCGGTTGCCCGTGCCAGCTGCAGCAGTCTGAAAGAGAGTTCTGAGAACAGACTGACCTACAGCAGCTTGCTGTTTTGAGTGCACATCCACGCAGTAGTGTTTGGTGAATGTGTGTATGGTGGTCCATGTGGCTGCTCTGCATATGTCCTCTAGAGGAATGTTACCTAGGAAAGCCATGGATGCCCCCAGCTTCCGCGTGGAATGCGCTCTTGGGGGAATTGT
The DNA here is from genome assembly GCF_964261635.1 of Lissotriton helveticus. Lineage (NCBI taxonomy): Eukaryota > Metazoa > Chordata > Amphibia > Caudata > Salamandridae > Lissotriton > Lissotriton helveticus. The sequence continues at coordinate 419,440,676 of NC_136057.1, forward strand.
TAACGTGCGTTTAGCCTTTAGATAACAGATTTGGATGCACTTAACAATCCATCTGGCTATACCTGATTTAGAGATTGGGTTGCCATCGTGTTGTGGAGAGAAATCTTTAGTCCTGTCGATGTAATACATGAGAGCTCGTTTAACATCTAGTGTGTGTAGTGCTCTGTCAGCTACTGAATCAGGATTTGGGAAGAATACAGGTAGTTCAACAGTCTGGTTAATGTGGGACTGTGAGACTACCTTGGGCATAAATTTAGGGTTGGTGCGCAGCACAACCCTATTAGCATGAATTTGGATGAAAGGCTCCTGAATAGTAAGGGCTTGCAGCTCGCTAACTCGTCGTAGCGACGTAATTGCCACCAGAAAAGCCACCTTCCATGTGAGAAATTGTATCTCACAAGAGTGAAGAGGTTCAAATGGTGGGCCCATGAGCCTGGTGAGGACTATGTTGAGGTTCCAGACAGGCGAAGGCGGATGTCTTGGAGGAATAACCCTTTTCAGTCCCTCCATAAAAGCTTTAATGGCTGGCACTCTGTAAAGGGATAGGTGCTGTCTATTTTGAAGATAAGCCGCCATTGCAGCTAAATGTATCCTGATGGAACTATACGCTAGATTACACTTCTATAGGTGCAGCAAGTAACTTATGATGTTTTGTATGGAAGCATCAAGAGGATTTATGTTATTATTGGAGCAATAGATAACAAAACGCTTCCATTTCGGCGCGTAGCAGGCCCTGGTGGTAGGTCGCCTAGCCTCCTTTATGATGTCCATGCAGTCAGGAGGCAGGTTCAGGTAGCCAAACTCTATGACCTCAGGAGCCATATTGCAAGGCTCAACTGCTGCGGATCTGGGTGCTGAATGTCTCCATGGCTCTGCGTGAGGAGACTGGGAGTGAGTCGTAGGCATTGGTGTGGAACCACGGAAAGTTCTAGGAACGTGGTGTACCACTCCTGCCGTGCCCACGTTGGAGCAACCAGGATGAGCGTCATGGAGTGTTGCCTCAGTTTGCGTGCCACCAGCGGTATGAGTGGTGCTGGAGGAAAGGCGTACGCAAATCTGTTCGACCAGGTCATCCATATCGCATTGCCCTGAGACTGCGGGTGTGGGAACCTGGCGGCAAAGGTGCGGCATTTTGCGTTTTCGTGAGTGGCGAATAGGTCGATCTCTGGATGATCCCACTGCTGGAAATATGGTCGGAGCACTGAGGGATGTATCTCCCACTCGTGCATCTGATGGCTGTGTCTGCCGAGCAGGGCCGCTATCTGGTTGCCCTGCCCGGGAGGTGTTCCGCCATGAGAAACATGTTTCTCTGAATGGCCCACTTCCACATGCACTGTGCTAGGTGTGACAATTGTGGAGAGTGTGTCCCCCCCTGTTTCTGGATGTAATACATCACAGTCATGTTGTGTCCGGATCAGCACGACTTTGTTGCAGAGATGCAACTTGAATGCCTTCATTGACTTTACTTTTACTTTTATTGCCATGAAGATCGCCATCAGTTCCAGTAGGTTGATGTGCATTTTCTGCTGGTGGGGTGACCATAGTCCCTGCACTGTATAATGGAGGACATGCGCTCCCCAGCCCTGGAGAGATGCGTCCGTTGTCAGTACTATCTGTGGTACAGGCTCTTGGAACGGTCGTCCCCTGCAAAGGTTTTGTGTGTTCCACCAATGCAGAGAGTTGTATGCACGACCGGTCACCAACACTAGGTCTTTCAGTTGTCCTTGAGCCTGGTTCCACTGGGCGCCAAGCATTACTGAAGCGGACGCATGTGTAGCCTCGCGTGCGGGACTATAAAGATGCAAGAGGCCATCATGCCTATTAGTTGCATGAACATTTGCGCTGGGAGTGAGTGTTGTGGCTTGAATTTTCTAATCAACACGTGCATGCTGTTGACCCTCGCTGAGTTTGGCTGCGCCGTGGCAGCGAGCGTGTTTATTTCCGCGCCTAGGTACTGTTGTACATGGGCGGGCTGAAGGTGGGACTTTTGGTAATTGAGCGAAAATCCTAGACTGTGCAGGAGGTGGATTGTGCGTGACATGTGGTCGGCACACTGCTGGGCCGACTTTGCTTGTACCAGCCAGTCGTCTAGATACCGGTAGACATGGATGTGTTGTCTCCGAAGATGCGCGGCCACAGTCGCTAAGCACTTCGTGAACACTCTGGGGGCTGTAGTGACCCCGAAAGGCAAGACCTTGAACTGGTAATGCTGGTTGTTGATGGTGAACCTGAGATATTTCCTGTGACTGGGGTGAATGGGAATGTGGAAGTAGGCATCCTTCAGAACTAGGGTAGCTAGGAAATCTCCTTGACGGAGCAACGGGAGAACCTGCTGTAACGTTAGCATGTGAAAGTGTTCTGATAGGATGTATAGGTTTAGAGGTCTCAGGTCGAGAATGGGCCTGAGAGACCCGTCCTTTTTGGGTACTAAGAAGTACAGTGAATACACCCCTTTTCCCTGTTGTTCCAAAGGCACGAGTTCTATGGCCCCTTTCTGCAGCATGGACATGACTTCCTGCTGCAATAAGTGCATGTGCTCGGCGGACATAGGACGGTGCCTTGGGGGTATGTTGGGTGGAGTGGAGTTTAGTTCTAGACAGTAACCGTGTTGTATAAGTTGTCTCACCCACCTCTCTGTGGTAATGCTTTCCCAGACTGGCAGGAACAGTTGGAGTCTCCCCCCGACGGGTGTTACATGGTCGGGGGGCAGTGACAAGGCGTCACTGCTTGTTAGCGGCGGAGGATCTGGCATTATTATTTCCACGTCCTCTTCCCTTGGTACTGTTTCCACGGTATCCACCCCTATTGTTCTTGTTATAGGTGGTTTGTGTGCCACTTTTGGTGTACTGTGCTTGTTGTGACGCTTGTCCTCTAGAAGCTCCCCTGTTAGCGGAGCGACGAAAGGAACCGCCCCTGAACTGCTGAGACTGCAGAGCTCCCATGGATTTCGCAGTTTGTGTCCTTTTTAATCTTCTCAAGAGTGGTGTCTACCTCTGGACCGAACAGGAAGTCAGGGTTCACTGGCTGATTGAGTAGTGTAGTTTGAATTTCAGCCTTAAAGCCAGAGATACGGAGCCAGGCATGCCTCCGGAGCATAACGCTAGTGTTTATGGCTCTTGCTGCTGTGTCGGCTGTGTCTAACGCGCACTTAATGGACGCGTTGGAGATCAACTTCCCCTCCTGTATAAGCATTTCTGCTCCCTCCTTATAAGTATCAGGCAGGTGTTGCATGAGCTGCTCTTACGTGTCATAGTGTGCCCTGTCATATCTTGCTAACAGGGCTTGGGTATTGGAGATCCTCCAAATATCAGCTTGAGCTGCCACACGTTTCCCAGAGGCTTCCGGACTATGATCTTTGATTCTTTGTCCGGAGGAGGAGCATCACCCGTTGTCTGAGAGTTCGCTCTTTTGCGAGCATTAGCCACCACTAAGGAGTCCAGCGGGAGTTGGCCCTTGATGTAGGTAGGGTCCACGGGCGCAGGCCGGTACTTTTTTTCAATTCTTGGGTTTACCACCCTTGCTTTAGTGGGCTCTTTAAAAATGTCACTGGCATGTTTGAGCACACCTTTGAGCATAGGCAGAGTTTTCATAGACCTTTCTGATGTGGAGAATGTATCAAAATGAAAGTCTTCCTCTACGGGGTCAGCGTGCATATCCACGTCATGATTAAGTGCCGCCCTCACAATTAGTGCTTTGAAAGCAGCAGTATCTTCAGTAGGCGAAGTCTTGATAGCAAATGAAAGAGTATCAGGAGTGGCGTGTGGGTCAGGGTCCACAGAATCAACCCAGGGCTGGGACTCATCTGGATCAGTATCCATGGTATAATTGAACTGGTCCTCATGGTCTCCTCCCTCCATATCCTCATTGTAGGAAGGTAGATCCCTGACTATGGTTGCCCCCAACTTTTTGCCTGGTGTTTTGCTGGTTTTCTGACTTAGTTGACCTGGGACCCTGCTATTCAGGACCCCAGGCCTACTGCTCTCTCTGTAAAATGGATTCCATGTACCCTAGGTACATATCTAAATTGGCACTGGGCCCTCTCCAAGTCCCTGTACCCAGGGCTGAGGTGTACCCAGAAGTCTCCCAGGGGCTGAAGCATGTATTATGCCACCCCTGGATTGACTAACTAAAACTGACACAACTGGCTGCACGACAGCTGGGGCAAGGTGGTGTACTCACCCTTTGCTTTAGATATAGTATACCTATATCTAACCCTAAAATGGACACACAGATCTCCTATCAGTCACTCCTATGGCAGGCCTTAACAATCCTGAAGGCAGAGTGCTTGGAATCGTGTGAGATGGTGCTCTGGCATGAGCTGAGCCTGTCTGCGGCTTTCGGGACCCATCCCTTAGCCGTTTCCATGATATCGCATACCATATACTCTTAAGTGCATTATAATCCTCGCGGTTAAATGCCAACTCTGGTATCGCTTTATCAAAACATGTCGAGTAAGGTGTCATACGAATTGGAATACTAACCCCTCGCCAATTCTGGCGACGGGGTTAGCATTCCACCCTTCTAGAGGGACACGACATGCATGTAACCTATAACCCGGTTAAAAGTCAGACAGAGCCTTAGCATCCACAAAATGGATGCTGCCACCGAGACACAAGTCTGCCCTCCTGCTGCTGGGAGTCCTCCCAGAGCAGGAGATAAGGACAAAGGGTTTCCTGCCAGGGGCGGTGCCAGCACCGTCCCAGACAGGGTTTTGTGTATTGTAGGTAGGCAGGGCTTTAGAGGAAGGTGACTGCAAGTGGCACCCCGGTGCTCACTGTGCATAGGCCGGCTGAAACCAGTTCCAGGGGCACTCCAGCCCCTGGCCTGGGGAAAGCCCGCCAAGGAAGTGGGTGTAACCACCCCCCTCCTGGTCCCACCCATAGGGCAGGACCTAGTCGCGTGCCAGCCCCCTTTTCCCAGATAAAGGTAGAGACTGGCCCCCTTCCAAAGCAGATCATCTTTGAATCCTGAAATTACTTTCTACGAAAGGAACTCAAGACTTCTTCCTAAGATTTCTCCCTTGTGGCTAAGGAGTAGTCACCCTGCATCCGCAGGCACCATCTAAGAACACTGCGGTCTGCTGCACGTCCTTCCTCCGGAATCCGACTGCCCAGCTCGACGAGACCCGGCTTCCCTGGCACCTCTGACCTCTACCCACCTCTACAGCACAGCTGAGAACCGTGGGTGCGACGAGACCTCGAGGGACCGGCCATCGCCAAGACTGCACGACTTCTGCACAGCAAGCCCACCGAGTACTTTCCTGGTGAGTGCTTTGGGGTCCGAGAAGCCCCCACCCTGAGCAGCTCCAGCACCGAAGAGCAGCCCCCCAGCATCTCCACGATCGGCGTGGGGCCCTTCTGCTTTTTACTGCTCACCGCGTTGTTTGGCTACTAGCCCGCTGGCTTGTGGCCTTCCTGACGACGCCCGACGACAACACTGCTGCTGGTCTGGTTGCTCCAGACTGGCCCTTGCTTCCCTCCATCGGAGAAGTACCCTGGACCCTCCTGGTCCAGCTGAGACGCCATTTTAGGTCCACCGCGTGGGCCTTGCATTTGCCAAGACTTGTTGCCCAATCCTGGGTCCAGCGACGTCGACAGCAAGAACCTTCGTGGGACAGCTCGCACCTCCATCCTGGTCGCCGACAACGCCTCCTGGTCCGAGAGACTGCAGAGCCCAGCAGCGCCCACTCACCTGACTGCGGTGACTTCGCCCGGTGCCATCCTGGTGCCCCCTTAATCACTGGCTAGTGATTCAAGAACTTGGTCCCCTCTGCTTTCAGGTTTCCTTCTTCCTTGATCCAGGCTTGGATCCATCGAACTTTTCTTCACTGGTCGCCTGCCAGCAACTTCCTTCTTCCAGGCTCCTGGTCCGGCAACGAGATCCCCGACGTCTTTTCAGACCTATGCAGCTGCAGCCCCTGGGCTAGGTAACTTCGGCACTTCGGTGTCCCAGCATAGCCTCACTATCCAAGGGTCAGGATCCACTGTCGTTTTCTCCCTACCAGGTCGGGTTCGCCCGTGAACACTAACTTTGCCTTTACTAGCTCCCATAGACTTTGTCCCGCATCCCGCGTGAGAGTGCACACTCTGCACCCGAGTCCCCTGGGTCTCCTAGTAGTAATCTAACGATTCCCTAGTCAAGTCCTAGCGATTCCAAAGCCTATTAGTACTGTACTTACCTGCTAGTAATTTCGCATTCCACTTTTAGAGTATATGGTTTTTCGTGCCCCTCGGGCATTTGTGTATAACGTGCTAACTTAAGTATTTTCATAAGAGTTTTGTTGTGTGCTTAGCACCCTGTCCTCATAAAGAGTACAGGGTTGTTGTGATTCTAATAAATACATTGTTTATTTTCATAACACTTGTGTGGTGTCCTTTCACTGGGTGTTCAAGGGGTAATGTGATGGTAAAACAGCTGGCTTAACACGCCCTCTAGAGTCTTAGCCTTAGACTGCTCGTATCCATGCTACTAGGATAGCTGGTCTATAAGGTTGACTTACAACCAATCATCAATAAGGGTTGTTTGGACTGATATATAGTGATCACTAGAATAGTGAGCACTGCACATCAGGCCAACTTCTCACACTCATTGACATTTGTGGGAGAGTAGGTATAGCCCTGATCATATGATGGAATGGGCTCAAAAGGAACAGGAGAGGTAGAAGAGTCCCTCTTTTTCTTCAGAGGTATTCTATAATGTTCCAATGGCGCTTCAGGCCTGATTTTACGCTGGTAAACAGTGAGTCGACCCGATTCGGAGTCGATGTAGAGTTTAGACTGGTTGTCGTGGGACGGTGGCTGGAATACAACGTCTTCCGACCGAGGCTGAGTGCTTGCGGCACCCGACGTCGACTTGGCAGAGTCGTCAGTCTGAGTCTGTTGAACAGTTTTAGGCCGCGCCGTCGGAGGTAGTCCGAACTTTATCGGCGCCGTAAGAATGTGCGACGGGCCGACTGATTTCGATGGAGGCGGTTTCTTCGACTCGACCGACTTCAAGGGTTCAGCGCGTTTGAGGCTGTGCATCGATTCGAGCCGTTGTTGCTTCGCAGGAACGCCTTTATGCAGCGACGCGGTAGGGTGTTTCGATCCGACTTTTGACTTTGGGTCGAAGGCCTTGACCAACATCGGCTCCTTCAACTTCGGATCGATGGACCGCTGGGCCTCGAGTCCTTTGGAAGAGCCGGTTGATGGGAGCGTGACGCGCTTCACAGTAGACACAGGCGTAGTCGATCCGATCTTCGGCTCAACGCCCCCTTTCGACCCTGAGGGGTCGAGTGCACGCTTTGACTTGGAAGGTTCCGAAGTCTTCGAGCCGATGGTTGATTTAACTAGTGTCGGTTTCGATTTTGCGTCCTTTGGTTTCGCTTTCTATATGTCCACCGAGTGGGGCCTATCGACTGATGGCTCTTTGGAAATGTTCTTAGTCGGGCCTGGAAGCGGGACTAGAGAACGGTGTTGAAGATCTTGGCTAAGGCCTTCCGGCGATGCCTCAACCTGAGCTGTGGAAGAGTCTTTATGGGTTCCCTTATGGGTTCCCGCAACTGCGGTTGGGCTTAGCTCTTCACCTGAGTCGTCGTCGACGGCTCCGGTAGGTTGTACGTCGTCCCCTACCTCGACGATGTCTTCATCATGGACGTATAGTTCTTCCTGTCCTCGTTGTTGGTGGAGTCGGGCTCCGAAGCGGGATCCGAGTGCTCCGGATCCTCTTCTTGAACAGTTTCTTCGTCGTCACCACCGAAGATGTTTTCTGGGTCTGGTGCCGATTCTCGCGCCGACTGTCGTGCAGCGCGTCGAAGACGGAGAGTTTTCTTTGATCTGAATTTCGAACAGGCCATGCAGCTGGCCTCGTCGTGGTCCGGTGAGAGACATTTGTTGCACACCGGGCGTACGTCGATGTGGGGATATTTCGAGTTGCAGACGGGGCAGCGCTTGAACGGACTCCGTTCCATCGCCGATAGTCGATGGGCCTGTGGCGTCGAAAGGCAAAAGTCGTCCGACGTCGAGTTCAAAGAACTGGAAGGTAAAAGGCACCGAACGAAAGACAATACCGACGCCCCTAAGGCCTTTTGGCCTCGAAAAAAGCAACTAGTATAATTTCCGAACGTGAGTCAAGAAGTACATCCGAACCCAATGACGGAAAAAAACAATCTGAGCATGGAGGAGATGCCCATGCGCACTGTAGTCCAGGGGAGGAGCCACCTATCTCGTGATACTTCGAAGACTCTTCCAGGACAACAATGTGCAATCATCCGGACCCAACACTAGGCGGCGATCTATGCATAGATATAAATTCAGCAGCCCACATGCCTCAAACACATTGATTATCAACAGGTCCAGTGCCATCCCCGCACATCGGGACACCACAAAACGTCCCTCAGGGTCAGCAGCCAATACAGTCTGGGTAAGCTTAGATCTAGGGTCGACCCAAGTCAGCACTCCCCTGGGGGGGATGTAAAGCCCACAGCAGCTATGTTACCCGCCCAGCCATTACTAAGCAGCATTCTACTTGTGAGGGGTAGATGCGTCTCCTGTAGGAGACCAAGGTCTACATGTTGTCTCTGTAAGTAGTTCATCACTTTCCTGAGCTTTCGGTGGTCATTAAGGCCGCGTACATTCCACGTGAGGGCTCTGAGTAAAGGTCGTGGAGCGCTGTTATTCAGCGTAGGCGTGGAAGTCCTAAGAGTAGTACAAGAACAGCACGTGCATCAGGCAGTGTCTTAATGGCTGAACAGGCGATGTGCATAAAGAAAAAAACCACAACATACTCCTCAATCCACCATCTGTCAACAAACAGTCATCAAACAGACCCACCCCTCACCCACAGCAGACCCCCCCCAACCTGGCCTTGCCGACCCCAATTCCATCTCACCCACCTACATTCCCCTCCCCTTAAATTCGACGCCTCAAAAGCGTCAATTGGGAGCATCGCGCACTGGGACCGAAGTTGCCATGCCACCATCTGCCAATGCTTAAATACACAATGTCCTGGTAGCACTCGTATGGCTCCTGCCGTGGCTCCATAATCACACCAACCAGTAAGCAAGGAACCCGGAGCGGCCCGAGATATCGTCAGCTACGTAGGACAGTGTAGAGAGCAACATATTCCCACCATCTAGGGAGGGATAGCACCGTGAAGGCGCCTTCTCTTAGAATCACAGAAATCGTAATGATCATAAACACTATTAGTACAAGCAATTCGTAGGGTGCGATCAGAATCTAGAGTCCCACCACAGTGCACTGCCCCCACCCCAGTGGGACTGTACAGCAGATATGACACTGTCCATGGTCCAGGTCCGAAGCATAGCCATCTCAGGAGAGGACCCCCCCTCCACCTTACCGCATCTCATGACCTGCTTCAGTAGGGCTACTATTCTTGCTCGTCCAGATGACTATCCGCTTCAAGTTCATACATTTATAAAGCGCACTACTCACCCAGAGGGTCTCAAGGCGCTGGAGGGAGTGGTTTACTGTTTATCGAATAGCCATGTTTTCAGTTCTTTTCTGAAGGAGATGTGATTCTGAGTACGGCGGAGGAGGGTGGGGAGTGAGTTCCAGGTCTTGGCAGCCAGGAAGGAGAAGGATCTGCTTCGACCTCAGAGCGCTGCTCCGTGGCGTCTCCACGGCACGCTCCTTCACCCATTTTTTCAGGGCCTGTTGCAGGGCCCGAGGGCCCGTGAACAAGTGGGAGTGGCCTTATCTGTTAACCATCAGCTTGGCTGGGTAAAGCATTGCATAGTCCAGCCCCTGTTCTCCGAGTTGTTTCTTATAGGGAGCAAAGTGCTTACGGGCCTCCTGTACCCTGGCGGTGAAATCCGGTAATATAGAAATATTTCTGAGCCCTCGGATTGCAGCGACTTCTTCTCCCGGGCTAGTCGCAGCTCAGTATCCCTGTCCCTGTAGTTGAGCAGTTTAGCGATTACAGGACGAGGCGGCGCACCCGGGCGCGGACGCGGGCCCAGCGAGCGGTGTGCTCTTTTGACGATGAATACCTGAGGAAAAGATTAATTCCCCAGCAGGGTGACCAACAGCTTTTCAACAAAACGTTCCATATTGCATGTCTGCGTTGTCTCGGGAAGGCCCGTTATCCTGAGGTTACACCGACGTGAACGTGCCTCCAAGTCCTCGGTTTTATCCAGCAGTTTTTCCACCTTCTTATGGTCCGTACCAAGCTCCATCTGCGACTCTTCCACCTCCGTGAGCCTTCTCTCAGACATGTCCAACCGCTCTGCATGCCTATCTATCCTCTCCGCCATTCTATCCATCCTGTAGGTCAAGGCATCAATTTTGGAGCCTAAGGTAGTCATGCTGGTCTGTAGGCCTTTCTCCATAGCTAGCAGGATCGTCTTTATATCCGTAGTGTCAGCAGCTTCATCGTCTGGATGCATGGCTCCCGTCTCTGCGTCTGCAGCGTCAAGAGTCTTGGTCCGCCGCTGACCAAAGGAGAGCTTAGACTGAGTCTTATCACCTTTACCCATTTCCGTGGGGGTCACAAATCGGGCTCCACTACGAGTATTGCTCCAGGTTCTGCAGGCACTCCTGGTCGCCAATACGTAGGCCGTTCGGATCCACAAGCTGTACACTTTTCTTTGCCCTGAGGCTTACGCAGTCCTCTCCGCACTCCGCCACCTTCCAGTGGTTACAGTTCGCAGCGGGTAATCGTGGGACCGACCAAGGGTCCCACCAGGAGCCTCAGTCTCACCACTTACAACAATCACGTCAGCACAGCGTCGCAGACCCCATGTTCTTGTTCTGCCGTGGGCTTTTGCACCTACTCACAAGCTCTGGGGTCGCTAGGCCGTTTCTCCCGTCTCCTCTTGCAGCAGCCGCGGACACTTCCCTCACAAATCCTTGTGCCCAGAGCAGTGCGCAGTTTCAAAGGCGTCCGCGGCAATGTCACAATTTGTCCCACCCACCTACTGGCCCAGCAGCGCCACTACAGCCCGGCGTTAGATGTACTATGTAGGCCCACTCGCCTCTGGCCCGCAGCACGATGTCCAGGCCCAGCCTCCAGATGCCAATATCACTGTTCACGTCTAGTGTACATGAGATAGGGCAGCCTGCATCCCACTCGCTCTCCAGTCGTCCGATGATCACCTAGTGCACCTGGGGGCTCCCACAGGAACACAGCGGCACCTCCTTCGCCGAGAAAACCCCCCACACAGTCTGCACTCGAAGCGCTCCTAATTTAAAGCGGCCCTCAGTCACCAGCACTAGGCCTCATCAAGTAGAGAAGGCAGCCGCTCTCAACATTGCTCTGTGCCGCCTGTGTCCGTTCCGCCTGTGTCCGTTCCGCCTCTCAGCGGCTGCCGTCCCCTAGCGCTTCTCTCCCACCAGGGAAACAGGCGATTATAGTGCCGCGGGGGGCTCCCAGGAGTCCTGCCAGTGCGCTGAGGGGCACCTCCGTAGGGCCAGTCTCCGGTTTGGCCCCTACGCGGCCGCCAGCCCGCCCGTCGCAATCGGCAAACAGCTTGCTTCACTCCCGGGTGGGCGGGGCCAGTCAGCCGTACGCAGCAGCACGCTAGTCGGCTTCCTGTTGCACGCTAGGTCGCGGCTTGCGGCCCAGCACGGCCAGTCAGCGTCGTTCTCGCTCCCAGAGCGATCGTGGGGCGCAGCGACTCTGGGAAAGCCATCGCAGGCGTCTGTTCTCTTCACCAGCGTAAGTAGCAGGTCACCAGCTATTCTGCCTTCTGTTGGTGTAGGATAATTAAGGATATTTGCGAACCACCTAGCGGAGCTCAAGGCTTACCCGGCCATCTTAGTTGCCGGCAAGCTCCGCCCCCGTTTAAAGAGTGCTTTTGTACAAGGCCTAGCAGCAGTTATATGTTGGGGTTATTTGGCTTTTGAAAAGTGTTGTGAGTTCTTTAAAGAACTATATGGGTATAGAGTTCTTTCAAGTAAAAAAAGGAAAAGTATCCGTTCTATAGAAATTTTTATTTTTGCATTCAGCTTGTTTGAGTTAAACCAGGAATGCTTATACTGTTGGTCAGAAACACAGGTAAAATACTTTCTCATGCTTGCTTCTTTCAATTTAAGCTTAGGTTTAGATTCTGAATATTGTGGTAAAAAAAGACAATTTGATATGATGATAAACTATCCCATCTAAGAAAACCACAGCAATATTCAACATTGAAATACTGAGCATGGTGTTAAACGCTGTTGCACGCTATTAAGGTTAAATATTCTGCCCCTAAAAGTCATAACGGCAAACTGGTCTCAATCATAAAATAAGGATAATGTATGCAATTTTTGAAATTATGGCACACAGAATATGAGTCACGTATTACTTGTTTGTCCTGCATTGATTCTTTTTCACCGAAAATTCTTGAGACCGATGTTTATAATAAATAATGCTCAAACAGCAATTGAAACCCTTTGTTTACCTTTTCCCCCCTACCCAATGAAATAATTTTTATTGAAGATAGGACAAGGCAGGTCTTGAATTAAACGTGGTTTATTCGATATACAGAACATCTCCAGCTTGCCATTACAATGCTCCTCCTGCCAATATCCTTAGCTCCTCACACAACGGTCTATCATGAACTCCCTGTCCAACACTAACAAGAATGTACCAAAGTGGCATGGAATAAAGGGGGTGCACGGAGGGATAAGAAAGAACAAAGGATAGGGGTGGAAAGGGGAAGAGAAAAATACAGAGGTGAGATTACAACATTTCTCCTTTACTAACACATGAATTATAATTTTGAGTAAATATATATATTATAAGCTGGTGCTAAAAGATGGCTCACAACAATTTTAAAGGAGAATTTAGGATTACAGACACCAGGTAAGTGTCAACCGAAACTATACTAATAAATCACATAGTCTCTTTGCCATGTGAAAGATTTACACATCCTTTTGGCTCTTCCGCTGAGACCTGGTGAAGATAAATCATTATCCTGAGCGGTTGCTTCTTCTGGTATTATTCCTGTGGGGCAAGAGACAACTCTATTCATGCTCCACATGTGTCCATCAAGAATAATAACATTTCTTCTAACTGCTTTTATTCTAGCAGGTTTGTAGAATGTATCCATTTTAATCTAGATAATACAAGGAGTCTTAACCAAAACTCATTGACCTACACTCCATTTCTGTTGTATAACTCCCCATTTGTTGTCATACCATAGTTTGTAATGATTTTGATGACATGTTATTCTTTCAGTTATACCCTTCTGATCCTGGTTAATCCTTCTTTCCCTGAATAACCATCTCAAGGACATTTTAGTATTGGCTTCTTCCTCCTGAGTCACTCAAACGGTGAGAGCCCTGTGACACCATTAGGGGTGGTGTGATATGTCCATAACATCTGGACAAGGAGTTTCCCTGCTGATAGACTCGATGGAATGGACTCCTTTAGCATTCTATTTGCCCTTACGACCAGTCCATTAGCCTTGGGACAGTATAATGGTTTTTCACATGCTGCATAGACAAAATTGGGATAAAATCGTTCATCTCATCTGAGTAAAAGTGAACCTGTTATTAGTGACAAGTGTCCCAGGAATAGCTTCAGTGGTAAAAACGTCAGAAAGGAACTCAATCAAGACTTTGGTATTAATCCAAGTGTAAATCGTATGGAAATCCAATGTGAGTGATAACCTATAAAGGACAAAAAAAACTTATTCTGGATTCCCAAGGTGTTTATAGGGCCTACAATGTCTAACCCTAATTTGTCCTAACGCCTATCAGGCGCACTAACAGGTGCTAGTGAGGTTTTATGTACCTACCTGGATTTGCCACTCACACTACATGCATTGCAATCCCTTACTGTTTCCACTATGAGAGTCCATGTAAGGGAACCAGTATTCTGATCTGAGACAGTTTTTTTGTTAAACTTGTTACTTGGTTTCCCTCATGAGCACGATTGATAATTTGCCCTATTTCTCCAAAAGATGGCACCAGTTTCCCTGACTTGAAAACCAAATCTTCACTTATGGACAGCTTGTTCCTTATGTTTCAATAAGGTTGCAGGTCCTTGTCCAACCCTCCACTTTTCTCTGGTCATCCACCAAATATTTTTTCCTTTACAGAGGCTAACACTTTATCTTCAGATATTGCCTTTTCCCACTTCTCTTTCATCAAGTCTGGAACAGATAGTGCCAATACGTATACCTCGGAGTTCATGTTTACAATACTTTGATTTATAGGCATCCTAGAAAGGTAATCAGATGCCTTATTCCTTTTACCTTGAATGTACCCCATTTTATACTGGAAACCTTACAACCCAATAACCCATTTAGGAATTCTTGGGATATTTCTTTCAAAATCTTTTGCAGAAAAGACCAAATTAAAAAGGCTTATGATCTGTTCTCAGATCAAAAGGTAAGTCCCAAAGATAAACTTTAAAATGACCAGCTGCCCAATAGCAAGCTAAGGCTTCTTTTTCAATGGTGGAGTACTTTTTTTCACTATCCCGAAGTGTTCTTGAGGCAAAGGCTATTATCCTTTCTGAACCTTCACAGACTTGAGAAAGAGTAGCACTGAGGCCTTTATTGCTTTCATCTGTGGTAAGATTGGTTTTGTTCCTGGTATCAAATTTACCTATACTAAGAACATTGATTAAGGAATCTTTTATCTTCTGAAACAATTCGGTTTGTTCCATACCCTATACAAACTGTGCACTTCTTTAATAGGTCTCTCAAAGGCTACACAAGATCAGCAACATTTTCTACATATTTAGGCATATAATCCTGCTAATCCCAAGAAGGATTTGATTTCCTCCTTATTAGAGGCAAAATGAGCATCTTTCACTGCAACTATGAGGCTGAGGTTCTGTGATTCTCGAAGCGGACTCCATTTTGTCCGAGTTGTTCGTGACGCCATTTTGTGTTGCCCTCACGTAGGCCTATGGAGTTAACCGAACGAACAAAGTTGCATGGGCTTCGTTGTTCATGTGCATATTAACTAGGCCTTTTCTGACTTGTGAGTGAACTGCAGGACGCTGACCCCGTCACCTGAAACTGACCCTTTTGGGAAACCAATTTTTCTGGCTGATCGTTGTCTGAGATTGCCAATCAATGTTCAGGATATCGTTCACTTTTTTTTTTTTTAAATCTTTTTATTGAAACATAACAGCTCCATCAAAAGACATATCAGGTAGCAAGGAGAGTGCAATAGTAATTACATAGTAAATGAGCAAAATAAACCAGCCAGTAACGGACAAAGGAACAGCTTACCCCCCAGGTCATGCTCTGACTATTACGAGTGAGTCTGATAATTTGCCCCCCCCTGTCCTAACCCCCCTCCCCGGTCAAGATCCTCCCCCTACCTCCCTTCTCCCCCCTGCCGTGTGTGCATACTCTGCTACCAATCGGGGTGCTTGTTGTCCCAGGGAGTGGGTGTTACAAGCATACACAGTCCGTGGAACCCAGTGGGGGAGACCCCTACGGAGAGGCCTCTGGGGTATCCCTCCATTCCCCTCTATATCGACTCCAAGCCTGCCATATCTTTTCCCATTTTTTGGGGCATCCCCTGCTGTTATAGATGACCTTCTCAGCCCTCTGACACCAGTCCATATCTCGCTCCCATTCTTCTATCGTCGGTATCAAGTCACTCCCCCACAGTCTTGCGATGTTACCTTTAGCCACCATGCCCGCAAAGGCCAGCCATGTCTTGTCTCCTTTAGGCCACGTAATGTCCCCCGTGACTCCCAACACGTGCCATCTAGCCTCCAGTGGCACCTCTGCTCTCACCACCTCCTCCATTATATCCTTCAGACTGACCCAGTACATATGGATCTTAGGGCAGTCCCAGAGGATGTGAAAGAATGTGCCCTCCTCCCCACAACCTCTCACACAAAAGTGTGACGCTGCGTATCCCATCCTGAATTGTACCGTTCGAGGGGTATAGGACCTGCGAAGGATGCGTAGCTGCACCAGCCTGAATCGGGCTCGAATTGCCACCTCCCTGGGACACTGCAGGGCCTCATCCCAGTCGTCGTCCTCTAACAAACCCAGGTCGGATTCCCACTTCTCCCTCTGTGGCCCCAAGGTATTAGGGATATTATTAATGAGCTTCTTATAGGTAAGTGAGATGGCCTTATCAATCATGGGGTCCAACAGTAGCCTATCCTCGAGTGGGGCACATTCAGGGACCTGGTCCCCCTGTGTCAGATGTAGGGATAGGGCGTGTTTGAATTGTTGATAATGGAGGAATTCGCCATCACCCATCTGGAATTCCGATTGAAGAGCCGTGAATTCTACCACCTGTCCCCTCTTCCAGACGTCCCAAAGCATATCTATACCGATCAGGCTCCACTGTCGCAGGTCGCGGAGTTTCGCCACCTCCCTAAGGAAGTCTCCCTGCCATAAGGGCGTTTGGGCCGTGAGCTTCATCCCCCATCCAAGCATTTTCGTCGCCCGCTTCCATATTCCCACCACTAACGCAGTCAGGGGAGGCAAGGACCGGCCGCACCGCAATTTGGAGTATAGAGCTGCTAAATAGGAGCCCGCTCCTAGGGCCATACGATCCACCCGATATGCCGGTTCCTCCTGTGGGGCGAATACCCACCCATTAATGTTAATCAACTGCGTCGCCCAATCGTATAGGCGGATGTCTGGTACCGCCAGACCTCCCTCATAGGGACCTCGCTGCAATTTCCGAAGAGCGATCCTCGGACATCCACCGCCACATAATAATGAGCGCTGCTCCGACTCCACCGTTCTAAAGACATGCTCCGGGATCGGGAAGGGCGCGCTCTGCAAGACATATAGCAGACGGGGTAGGGACATCATTTTGAACAACACGGCTCTGCCCATGAGGGAGACCGGAAGGGTTCGCCAGTGTTGTATATCACTGTGCAGGCGGTTCAATTGTGCCTGTATATTGAGCTGGAAAAACTCAGTATCGGACGGTGTAATCCATATTCCTAGGTAACGAAACGCTGCGCGCCAAACAAGGCCTTCGCAGCCAAGCACTGTGTGTGGCCGAGGTCCCGTCAGAACATAACCCAGGGATTTGCTCCAGTTAATGCGGTACCCCGAGTATTCCCCGAACGTGCGTAATATGACCATCAGTCGTTGTATGGACTCCGACGGTCGTTGGGTGTAGAGCAGTATGTCGTCGGCATATAGCGATATGCGTTCTTCCTATCCGCCCCCCATGTCTATGCCCCACACCCTCGGGTCCGTCCTCACCCAGTGCGCCAGGGGCTCCAACGCCAGGGCAAACAAGGTCGGGGACAGGGGGCATCCTAGTCTCGTGCCGCGTTCCAGCTGAAATTCTCGCGACAGAGTCCCGTTGACTCGAACCCTCGCCAGTGGCCCAGTGTATAGTAGCTTCACCCAGGAGCGGAAGTTGTCCCCAAAGCCCAGTCTCTCCAAGACTGCGTAAAGGAGGGAGATGGGTCGGTATGAACTGCAGGCCCCTTGTGGTTTCCCTTCTTTGTGGATCACAATGATCGTGGCTGATCGTAGGTCCCTCGGGAGCTGCCCAATCTCTCGCGCCTCACGGAGCATGCTGCATAAGTGGGGCGCCGTGCGGCTACTCACACAGCCAAATGCTTCCGCTGGGAACCCATTGGGTCCGGGGGCCTCCTCCACTTCCTTGACTGTAATATCGGCTTCCAGCAGGTCCCTGTGTACAGGGTCCAAGACCGGGAGGTGCAGGGGGGGCCAGGAAATCACGACACTCTTGCTCGTCCCTCGTCGTGAGCGAGCGATATACCTCCTCATAATAGCACGCAAAATCCTCCGCAATTGCCGCGCTGGTGGTGCTCACTGACCCATCCGGATGCTCAATCTGCGGCACCCAACTACGGTCTCGGTCTCTCCTTTCCAGCCAGGCAATCATTCTATTTGCCTTGTCCCCAAGGTCATACACCCTCCGCTGGGTGGATAGTGCATACGATCGCGCCGGGTCCGTCAGGAGATCCTGTGTTTCTTTGTTCAGGAGGCGCGCCTTATGTAGCCTGTCCCGCTCCTGTTCTAGGTTGAGCCACACCCCGGTATCTAGAGCCAGGAGCTCCGACTCCAATTGTTCCACCTGCGCATGTTTATTCTTACGCCTCCGCCCCACATCAGCCTGTACAAAATCTCTGGCTACAGTTTTATATGCCTCCCACACTATTCCGGGGGAGTCTACAGAACCTACGTTGTCTCCAAAGTATTGATCTACCCTCTCTCGGAAACTCTCCTGAAAGTCTCTGTCCTTAAATAGAAAGGAGTCAAGCCTAGGTGGTACGCTCCAATCTCGCTTGGGGCCCAGCAGCTGAACCCCCACTGGCGCATGATCAGAGATCCCTCTGGCCCTATGATGTCCATCTCGAAACAGATTCATGCAGTCTGCTAGTGTGAATATATAGTCAATTCTAGAGGAGGATCCGTGGGCCGCAGAGATGTGAGTGTACTGTCTCGTGTGTGGGTTATGCCTTCTCCACAGGTCAATCAAACCCAGTGCCTGTATAAAGTCCCTGAGGTGGCTCACCCCTCCCCTATCCAATGCAGACGGTAATCGATCCAGCTCTCTAGCCATCACATCGTTCATGTCCCCTCCCATGACCAGCACCCCCTGGGGCATTTCTAACAGGAGCCTCACCACATCAGGAAGTGTGGACGCATGCAGCTTCGGGGGTATGTATAGCGAGCAAAAGTTAATGGTGCGACCCTCCCATTGCACAGACAATGCCACATAACGACCCAAGGGGTCCAACCAGCTGCGCCCCAGGACCAACGGCAGGGAGTTCTTAATGAGTATGCCTACTCCCCTGGATCCAGTAGTGAATCCAGAATGGGCACGGAGGGTGTAACCAAATTGGTCGAGGGCCCTGCAATGGTTCCCCAGCAGATGCGTCTCCTGCAGGAGGACAACATCCGGAGTGTGTCTGCGTAGGTACTGCAACATGACAGTGCGTTTAATCTTATTCTGTAGGCCGTTCACATTCCAGGATAGGACATCAATGTGTTGCATCTGAGATGTGTGCGACCTCGCCATTGTCCCTGGCGACTCGAATGGGGAGTTCCCCCCTCTTCCCCCACCCCCCTCCCACCTAGCCCCTGCGTGTCAATGGAGTCAAAACCTTCATACAATACAAGAACAAAGAGCAGTAACCACAACAGTCCCCCCCATTCCCCCCAAAACAACCCCCCACCCTGCTACCCTGCCACTCCGGCCAACCATGCCAGACATCCCCAACAAGCAGAGCGCCTGTAGCCCTTACAACGATAAACTCAGGGGTGAGCTGTGCAACCAAGTCCAGCCTCCGGGGCTCCCCCCCGACCCCACTGCACAGTCCGATAAGTAGTCCGACGATCATCCCCTTCTACATCATTGTCCCATAGTGGAGGGAGATCCTCCCACGACACCAGCACTGTCCCTCAATTAAAGTGAGAACTAGCAACATTTACAAATACCTGTTCGGGCCTTCTTTCAGTTCTCGCTAGCCCCCCCTAAGCCAGTCGATGCCTTCTCCCATTCTCATTCCACCTACAGGGTCCGCATTCGCAGTCCCTCCGCAGGATCCTACCAGTGCGAGTCTATGTGGTCCGCCTTCTCACTCCAGGTCCGGCGACGCCGAGAGACTGCGGGTCCTTCTCTGAGTTGGATGATGCTGGCTCTCCTGTTGCCGTCGCGCCCTCCCTGTCGATCCCAACGACGACGCCGGAGACTGTGGGGCCGAGCTCCTCCAGCTACCCTCATGAACCAGAACCCCCCGCTGCGGGGTGCGCTCTTCCAGCCAGGCATGGGCCTCTTACGGTGAGTTGAATAAGACGGACTTTCCCCCCGCTACTACCTTAAGCCGTGCCGGGAAGAACATCATGTAGCGGAAGCCACGCTCTCTGAGTCGTCTCTTGACCGCATCAAACGATCGGCGCTCCTGTTGGACTTTAATCGTGAAATCAGGGAAGAAGCGTATCTTGGCGTCATCTACCCGCAGATCTCCGTGCCGCCTCGCCGCCTGCAGGATTGCATCCCTGTCCCGATAGTTAAGTACTCGCGCGATGATGGTTCTCGGTGGGACCCCCGGACGCGGCGGTGGGATCGGCGCTCTGTGAGCTCGCTCTATGACGAAGAACTTAGACAATCTATTGGGTTTTAGGGTGTTCAAAATGAGGTCTTCAAGAAACAGTTCCGTGCTAGCCCCTTCCATTTTTTCTGGCACACCTACCACCCTGAGGTTGTTCCTTCGGGCCTGTCCTTCCTGATCCTCCAGCCGCGCCGCCATCTGCCTCTGTTGGTGTGTGAGCTGTTGGACCTGCTGTCAACTCTTTGGCGACCCCCTGAAGGTCCGCAATGGCGGCAGTGTTTTGTGTAGCTTTTTAAGTCTGCCCGCTGTAATGTCAATTCAATTGACATTTTGTCTATCTTAGACTCCAAGGTAGTGCCCAGGGATTGTATGGCCTGCATGATTGAGGAGAGAGATGGCTCCCGGGGCTCTTCAGAGGGCCCGGGGTGGGGCGGGCCTCCGCCACCCGGGTCCGCCGTGTAATTGTCCATGGTGTTGGATTGGGGCGCTGTAGGTTTCTTGCCCCTCATGTCCCTCTAGCCCTCCGCCGACCGCTCACACCCGTTCGTCCCGGAGAGAAGCGAGATCAGTCTTCTTTAGGCCAACGCCACCCACAGCCCCGGCCAGCTAGGCGCAGATCCCTCGGATCCTCGGGCCCCTGCTCGCCCCCGTCTCAGGTCTTGTCCACTACCCCAATGTCCAGGGGAGGAGGGGGAGGCACTCTGGAGCGGGAGGCCCCGCCGTCCCGCAACCGCTTCTGGTGTCAGGCCTAGTCCGGTCTTCACTTCCCGTACCCTCAACAAGTGGGGGGGCAGGGGGGGAGGCAGTTGTTCGCGTTGCCTCCGCGCGGGGGGAGAGAGCAGATATCACACCATCCAGGGACTCACCAGCGCCGAGCGACCCTCTCCGCATCTTCCTCGTTCGCTCACTGCAGCTCACTCGGGCCCCGGGGCCAACAGCACGCCCAGCCCGTAACTGCCACTCATCGGCCTGCGGGGTCCCGGGCCCAGGTTCTCCTCCCAGCTCCTCCAAGCAGGCCAGCACGGACAGCTCAGTCAGCGTCCGCTAACAGGATATTACCGGGGCCTCTACGGGTATGGGCCCGCCTTCCAGCGTGACAGGCCCTGTCTCCCGCTATGGTCGTCACCGCTGGACGGGCTCACTCCTCACATCCCCACTCTCCCGGCAGCAAGAGATGGAGGGGGGGCCCTGCCCACCGCCTCAAGTCCGGGCAAGAGGGGGGGAATCACACTCGGCCCCAACTCAGGGCCCTCCGGGATCGAGTAGTGCCGGAGGCCGCCGTCTCGCCCGTCCGCCTCGGCCCACCGCACACCTGACTGCTTCTCAGACGGAGCTCCCTCGGGCAGGCCGCACACGCCGATCTCTGTATTTCCACCTCCCGGGGTCGGATCAAGACCGGGAAGGCGGCTGCAGGCGTCGGAGGGTAGGATCTCTCCAGTCCCAACGTGAGATGTCGCTGAATTGCAGGATTAATGCCGGATATTAGGGGTCAGTAGGATCGCCGCCGGAGCGCCGCAGATCTATGTGGCCATCTTGGTCGCCGCCAGGCCACGCCCCCCCGATATCGTTAACTTTTAGTGATCTTGTACATATCTTATCTTATTCAGTATCTGAATTGTTTCTTTTCTTATGTCTTTTCATTACATGGATAGCGCTTTCAATTATGGGTTTGTCCGGCTTGTGGAAATCGAATTTGGGAAATTCCTAATAATTAACTTGTGGGTTGGTACAATGTAAAGTGAGCTTTTTATGATGTGATAATGTGTGGGAAAATGTATTTCATTCGTCAGTATGTGTCGCAGTGGGTGTGCATTTGTAATGAGCAAAATATGTATAAAAAGAGATGTCTTGCTCTACGAAAATTGAGCAGTTTCCTGAGTTGTACACCGTGTTGTATTGCTGGGATTACTGTTACTAGCTGCAGCTAATAAATTTGATCTTTGACGCCATCCAGAAGTATTCCCTGTCTCTGTATACCAAGACAGGAGAAACCCTAAGACTTTGGGCGTGCCCCTGGCGCCGCTGGGTTCTAAAACCCAGTTCTTCAGTTGGCGCCCAACGGTGGGGCGACTTCAGCGGTAGCGGTCCAAGCCAGAGGATCGAGGAGAAAATTCTGGAGGAAGGCCAACCACTACATCGACCCCTGTATGTCGACGTGGACCGAAGGTTTTTGCTGCGAGGCTTCCCGCTTTCCGACGGCTACTAAGGACTGCTGCCCTGACTGTCGCCCTGTCTTGGACCCTTGATTGATGCTTTGTAAAGCGAGACAATAGGCGGTCTTCTGGTGGCGTGACAGATACTTTGGTTAAGTATAAGTGGGTCGCTCCCACGACCTTTGTTTCGGTTCTTGGTTTTGATTCGGTTATTGCAATAGGCAAAGCCGAGGGGCTTGTATATTTACGAGTGTATCGATAGTTGCTAGGCAGTTTAAAGTAGATGAAGAGGATTGAGTGAGTGAAGTCTCAGATAGACAACGTTGCATGGCCATTGATAAATGTTATCCGGCCTTGCCGCCTTCCCTTTCAAAAATGAATGAAGACCTTGAAAAAGATCCTTTGATCACTCATTTACTGAGATTACCACCCCCTTATGTGCAGGGTGCTACTGCACCTCCATTACCCCCGGTTGTTGCACCCCTTGTTGTTCAGCCCCCTGCTGTTGTTCAGCACCCGTTGCTTCACAGATGGTTCTCCCTCCTACGGCGCAGCCCCCTCTAGGGTCGCCAGCTTTGTCACCAACTTTGCCTCAAACTCCTTTGCCTTCCACTCCTGTATCTCCGACTTCTGTTACTTTTGTCTCTACACCTCTTTTGCCACAAAACACTCTTTCTCCTGTCCTTATGTCTGCTTCTTCTCCTTCTGCTCGAAAACGAATGACTGAGACTGTTGCTAATCTTTTATCTCCACTCTTTGGGTCATTGAATATGACCCCTGTTTTGGAACGTAGGCAGAGTCGTAGTCAGTTTCCAAGTCCCGAAGAGCAGGCAGTGTTGGATCTTTTGGCTCGTAGATGGATTTTAAATGCTTCCAGGTATAATTTACAAGCGGTAATGGATGTTTTCTTACAGAGGGAGCCGCCTATGCAAAGGTATGTTTTGGTATAATGCGTACTTTTCTCCGTCAGGAATGGGAAAATAATGAGTTGGGTCCGATTCCGCAGGAAGTGCTTGATGTTCAGTCTGAATTTGCTAAAGGGACGATAGTGGAGTCTGATGTTGAGGAAGCCGTAGAGACGATACTTGTTTTTAGGTCTAGATTACCGCCTCAGACATTGTACGAACCTGATTCCTCTGTTAGGAGGAAAGTGAAGCAGTATCCTATGAGAGAGGTTCCCCCTGTATGGAGAGAGGCAGTTGTTCAGTTGTTGCTAATGTTAATCAGGGTATTCAAGCTGAGCCGGCTCATTTTCAGCGAGTATGGGTACATGTTCCTTGTAAAAGAGCAGAGGTATTGGCTCTTAAGCAAACCTTCCCTGACCCCCGTAAGAATCCTGCTGGTTTTTACAAGGAGTTGTCTCAGACAGTTGATGCGTGTGTTATGAATTTAGCTGACATAGACATGTTGATGGGTAATGTAGTTCCTCAACCTTTGTGGGCGAAGATTCGTCATGAGAATCATGCGCAAG
Organism: Lissotriton helveticus; assembly: GCF_964261635.1. Taxonomy (NCBI): domain Eukaryota; kingdom Metazoa; phylum Chordata; class Amphibia; order Caudata; family Salamandridae; genus Lissotriton; species Lissotriton helveticus. Next base: position 419,464,256 of record NC_136057.1, read on the forward strand.
AATTAGGAGATACGTGGGCTAATATTGTTGCTGCAGATGGTCGGCAAGTAGGAGGTGTCAAACCTGAGCCCTTGGTTTCAGAATTACCTGGTAGGATTATTAATTTGATGAAAACGATGATGCCTCCTTTGCGAGTGAATTGGGACAAGTTAGCAGCATGCAAACAAAAGAAAGACGAAAGTGTGTCTGATTTCTTCACTAGGTTTGAGGAAATGTTTATCGATCATAGTGGTCAGGATATGAGCACTGAAGGTGGTCAAAGGTTGTTCGTGGACAAATTTGTCTTTAATTTGCTTCCAGAACTTTCTAATAAGTTAAAGGACTCAGAGTTCATGGGCTGTTTCTTCGTCGGCCCAGATATTGGCTACTGCACAATATTATGAGAATAGGGATAAAGATGAGAAGGATAAAGTAGAGAAGAAGACTAAAGAATTAAAGACGAAAGTTCTTTTGCAGCAAGCTTATCCGCCTCGTTCGAATCAGCCTCAGTTTCAACAACCTCCACAGTTTCAGAGATTATTACAGAAACCTGAGTATTTGGCTCCGCGATTGCCGCTAGGACCTAATCAGTGTGCTTATTGCAGAGAAGAAGGTCACTTCAAGCATAGTTGTACGATTCTGTTACAGCATGCGAATGGTGGATCTGGTCAGAGAGGTCGTGGTGGTTTCCAACAAGTTGGTAGGGGACGTGGTGTGTTTCCCCGGAATGAGCGTTCCTTTCCCCCTCAGAATTCTATGAATTGTTTTGACGGACAGAATGTTCCGACTGTTCAGTCTGCACAGTACTACGTTGATGATTATTATGTCAAGAATGAGAGTGCTGGTTATAATGATAGTTAGGACAGCCATGGACAAAGAGAGGGAGTAGTGTCAGTTCCAGTAGACCAGAGTGGACCTTATGTTGAAGTGATTACATTAGGTGTGGTAGAACCTTTTCTTTTGGATACTGGTGCGACAAAGAGTTCTATTATGCACTCTAAACTTCCTTTTTTTATTTTTATTTATTTATTTATGCAAGAACACATGAGTCGGTTGGTACAATATCACAGAAATAAAAACTAAAGCGAAAGGGAGACTTTTTGTCAAGCAAATGCAAATCCATATCATATCATTTTGATACATACAATACAAAGATATAAAAAAAACTGGTTGTTAGACATACATTTCATTGCATGAGGGCAGTCTCCATTAGATCCAGCAAACCATTCTATACAATCCCCTCCAATCCTGCCTTACTTCTCCAAATAATTTGCAACTAATCCCCAAATCTGTTCTCCAATCTTCCTTCTGCAGGGGCCTTTTAAAGCATAAAGGCTGTGCTCAATATTGTGGATCGAAAAAAACCGAGACCGCCAAGCTTCAAAAGCAGGCGGTTCCTGTTGCAACCATGCAGATGCGATACACAGCCTATACACTGCAGTTACTAAGAAAATTAATTTAACATGTTTATTTGGAATGTTAGTACTCAATGTACCCATTTCAACACCCAATAATATCTGCGTTGCTGATAATTGTATCTGAGTGCCCACAATTGCCGAGACACATTTTTCTATCTGAGACAACAAGGGAGCTAATATAGTACATGTATAAAAAATATGAACATCATCCGCTGAGGCAAACCCACAACGAAAACATTTCCCTACTGCATCCCCCGACCATTTGGACACCTTATCTGGGGTATAATATAAATTGTAGATTGATTTAAAATGTTGCGCCACCAACTTTGCAGACAAGAATAAATCTTTAGCCATATCTGATGAAATTTCTATTTGGATGTCCTGTCTGCCTAGTTTAACACCCCATTTACTATTCTGCTGCTCTATATCGTTTTCTTTAGTGTCTAACAAATGCTTATATAGAACTCCAATCTTTACCCCTTTCATAATATCCTCGATCAGAGAATTCGGTTTAATATTACTTCCAATACACGTTAAACAGTTGCGAATCTGTAAATATTTTACAAAATGCTCTCTAGGGAGAGAATACTGTTCTCGTAGTTGTTCAAAAGATATGAAATAATTAGCGTCATACAGGTCACCAACCACTCTAATACCTTTCTCCCTCCAATTATATACTATTCTATCCCACACATCTACAGGTAAGAAGAAGGACGATGATAATGGTGTATACCACGTTATTTTTCCGAGGCCCAATAGCCCCCTAACTATATGCCAGACCTTGTATGCAGCTATAATTGTCTTAAAGCGGGTGCGTTTGTAATAACTTTGTTCTAAGTGTTGAAATAAACAATGTTTAGCTTTTACCCCCAGCAGCATTTGATAAATAGAAGGACAGTCTGCCAGTCTTGCTGGACCTTTGCCTGTTAATAAAATTCCCATTCCTTGCAGCATACAAACATAATAATAATACGTAAAGTCTGGTACGGACCAGCCCCCCACATTTCTTGGCAGAATCATAAAGCGCCTAGCCCTTCGTGCTTTCCCTCCGGCCCACATAAAGCGCATACATATTGCCTGCAGTTGTTCTAAACTAGTCTTAGGAACTTCTAGGGGTATACATCGGAAAAAATATAAAATTTGAGGAAGAATCAACATTTTTAATAAGTTACAGCGTCCCACTAATGAAAGATATAAACATTCTGCCTGATCTAATTTTTTCCGAACACCGGCTAGGAGCTGGTCCCAATTAGCTTTAACTAAAGAAGTTGTACAAGCTTGTAGAGTAACACCCAGATATACCACCTCCTGACATACTCTAGAATCAGTATAGCTTGGTACATTTATACTAAGTAGCTGGGTTTTTGCCGAATTCAGCTTGTATCCTGAAGATTTGCCAAATTCTACCGCCAATTGCTCTATAGCCTGCATTGCCATGGTAGGTTTAGTCGTGATCACTGCCACGTCGTCAGCATAAGCCAACACCTTGACCTGATATATATGGACATTTAGCGGGATTATATGAATACTAGAATCCAGCATTCTTAAGAAGGGCTCGATGTATAAAGCAAATAGTAAGGGGGAACAGGGACACCCCTGTCTGGTCCCCCTACAAATTTGTACTGCCGCCGATTCCAAGCCCATGGTGCTGATCCGAGCTGTCGGACGTTGATACAGAACCTGCACTGATTTTATAAACTCAGGCCCAAAGCCTCGACTCTTCAAGTTATCCCACAAAAAAGGCCAAGCCACGCGGTCGAAGGCCTTCTCGGCGTCCAATAAAATTAAACAGAAGGGTTCCCTAGTTGCCTTAGCATAATCAAGTAAGGTTATCACTCGTCTGACCTGATTAGTTGTACTCCGTTGAGGGATAAACCCATGTTGTGTTTTTGAAACAAGTCCCGAAATGACCATGGAAAGTCTATTCGCTAAGATCTTCGAATATATTTTACCATCTACATTTAGGAGCGATATAGGGCGATATGAACCCGGTAAATTCAGTGGCTTACCTTTTTTGTGGAATACCAGTATAGTTGCTTCTTGCCATGTTTTAGGGGCTGAGCCTTTCTGGGCTTCTAGCATTGTTGCCAGGAGGTCTTTTTTTAAGAGTATGAAAAACGTTTTATATATTTCTAAGGGTAATTTATCTGGGCCAGCAGCCTTTCCCAGAGCCAGCCCATTTACCGCTAATTCTAACTCCTCTAAAGTGATGGGTGCATCTAGCATTACCCTATCATCTTCCGAAAGGTCCTTCAGACAGTGCTGACTAATCATTAATGCAGCATTATCACCATTGTACTCATCCCTGTGATATAACGTCTCATAAAACTGCCTGAATACCTCCAGAATACCCTGCTCGTCCTTAACAGAATCACCTTTCTGGTCTAGGACCTCGTCAATACGCTGGGCTGCCGTTTTTGTTCTAACTCTTTGGGCGAGACATCTGCCACTTGCCTCCCCATATTCATAATGGGTTTGTTTTTTAGCAAAAATTTTTTTTAGCTGCTTCCTGGGACCACCTCAAATTTACCCTTGCCTTTAGACGCGTTACTTCATTAATCTCTTCATCTATGTTAATCCCTGTCTGCATCCCCCGCATGAGCGCCTCTTCGGCCATAATCAACTCCTGATAGAATGTTTTTATTTCCGCCGCTTGTTATTTTTGGTTATACAGACCCAAACTCAATGCCTCCCCACGAAAGGCAGCCTTAAAGCAGTCCCACACACACCCTACATTACTGCTCCCCCGATTAATATTAAAGAAAGATACAATCCAGTCCTTCATATGTTCAATAAAAAATTGTTCAGTCAATAGTTTGCGATCGAAAGAGAACTGTCGTGGACGTTCACTAGAAACAATGCTAGATAAGGTCAGTACCACTGGCCCATGGTCTGATGTCACTCTAGGGTATACTTGAATTGCAGCCTGATTTAACATCAACCTAGAAACAAAAACATAGTCTAATCGGACCAATGTGCGATGTGGAAAAGAAAAGAAAGTGTACCCAGGTGACCCACCCCTTAAAACCGACCAAGCGTCCAGCAAACCATTGGCTCCAAGGAGTTCCTGTAACGCTTTGAATACTCTCGGCTTCCTGCCTGTGTATCTCACCTTCTCATTATTCAACACGTTGGGTGCTAGGTTTATGTTAAAATCACCACACATAATCAGTGGTGTGGTCCAAGCTGCCAATTCTACATTTAGAAAGCTAATAGTTTCTGCTTCATCTAGATTTGCTCCATATACCACACACACAGTAATTTTAGTGTTGCCCACAACACATTCTGCTATCGCCCAACGTCCCAATCTATCAGATTGTATCCTGCCTTTAGTAACTATATGACTCTTGGCAAGAATTGCCACTCCTCTCGCCGCCCCTGAATATTTAGTACATACTATTAAATTGAACCCCAGTTCTGTTAACAAATGTCTCTTAGACCAAACCACGTGAGTTTCTTGTAAGCATATGATGTCACATTGCAGGGCCCGTATCTCTTGTGCAACTCTACGTCTTTTCTCCATTGAGTTCAGCCCCCTGACATTCAGTGTACCCACCCTTAATCCCCTTCCTGCCATTTCACCACTTCAAATTTTACGTTTTTAATCCAGCTAAATGTCATCAATTGCTCCCTGACATCAACAAAATACAGGTCTCTTCCCAACCGTAGCTCATGTGTTGTTTTCTTTTTCCTCCCCAGCACCCTACTCCCCCCCTTACTCCCTCCCCTCCCAAACCCACCCTCCCTCCCTCGCCACCACCCTTCACGAGGCTTAAGGACCATGTCCTCTGCGATGCAGAAGTACTTTCCCTGCGTACCATGACTCTCCCTCTCCCCCCCAAAATTTATCGTTCCACAGTCCTAAACAACAGCCTTACTTCAGGCTAAATATATACTCCTTTGACTGTCCCCCATTAATACTACTTCAAGAGCCAGCAAATCTGCATTACATCATGCCTGTAGTATTTCACTCATGCACAGATACTCGGAGGGCTCAGGCCTCTATCTATAGCTAAATCAATCATGCCATCATATTTATAGGAGCTCAGGCCCTTGACCCCAAGACACCAATTACCTACTCAAGATAGCTATTTCCAATGCTGACTCCAGAATTGAATTTACCTAAAAAAAATAAAAAAAATTGAATGGGGCAAAAAAAAAAAACCCTGATGTACTATAGCCTGTAGTTTAGGAACTAACCAACATTGCACCTCCTACACCCCTTAACACCCATGATCACCATCTTAAATTATAGCTCAATTCAAACAATTACAACACCCTCTCAAAAATGCAGTGTACCCATTATAGTCCGTTTCTGAGACTTCATTACATGAAAGTTAAGTTTTCGCCTGTTTGTCCAGTTGATTCAGATATACCTGAGCCTCAGATGCAGAAGTGAAATGTCGAGTTTGATTTTTGAAAATAGTCTTCAGTTTGGCCGGATTGAGTAGAAAACATTGAACGCCATTTGCCTGGAACGGTGCAATTAATTTCCGCATTTGCCATCTCTCATTCACCGTTGTTGGGCAAAAGTCTGGACGAACAAAAAACTCACACCCAGCGCCGTTCCACCTTTTCGCTGGACGCGCAAGGTCATACAAAGCCTCTCTCAGCAGAAAATTATTTAAACCTTGAATACGCTTTCTGCCCATTATCATGCCTCCGATTCACAAAGGGGAACCTATGTGCACGAATAATTTCAATTTCCCAATTCCAAGATTTCAATTCCGGAAAGGCCTCACTGAACACATTAATAATGAATCTACGGGGGTCCGACCCCTCTTTACCTTCCGGAATACCCAGGACGCGTAAATTATTGCGCCTAGCGCGATTCTCAAGATCTATAAGTTTCCAGTCTATGTCCGATTTTGATCTTTGCAATGACTCAATGGCCGCTTGATGTTTTCCCAGGCTATCTTCAGTTGAGGAGACTCGCTGTTCCACCTCCGTCACCCTGGTGGTTACCTCGGAGCAAGTTTTCACTAGGCGCCTTACTGTATTTTGTAGCTTTTTCACAGCTCCTTGTGTCCGCAGACTTTCCGCTCTAGTCTCATTCCAATGAGCCATTACACTTTTATATATTAGGCCTAGAGTGACTGCGTCTTCATTTATCTCCTCCTCGTCCAAATTGAGCTGTGCACATGGGATGCCTTGGTTCTGATCTAAATTTCCTACCACTTCTGGCATTTTCCTGACTGTCTCGCAAATTGCAGCATGTTCAAGGCCATTCTGTTCTTCCTCACCAGGCAATATCCCCCAGTCTCCCGGGTTACTCAGACTACCCTCATCATCTCCCTCGTTTTCCTTATCTGACAGAGTGGTCAGATCTGACATCGAATAAAATTTTCCATCGGAGCCTGCAAGTTCCGACCCATTGCCGCTCTCAACTCCCAGATTGATATCTAGACCTGTGATATTATCCACCCCCTCCTGATTATTAGCGGTTTCAGTTACCTCTGTCAAATCAGGCTGGGATATTACAGGTGGATCATTATCAGGTAACGGAGTTTTCTGCGGATCACATTGAGGTCCAACCATCACCTCAGGCTCCAAATTGGATAGATCGACTTTGAACTTATTATTTTTTTTATTAAAAATTGCCGGGACAACTCGCTGTCTCACTACCACCTCTTGTGGGCCTTGGTTTGACAATGTCGCAGCATTTTTTTGGGGCGGTTGGGTGCTAGGTAATGCATCTTGCTGCGCACTAGCTGTTCCCAACAAATATACGCCATTAGTTACAGTCCCCAAGGTTACCTCCCCAATACAGGGTTGCAATGGATTAGCTGGAATGTTCCCTGTTACACTCCCCTCTGTTGGAGTGTTCACAGGAGCTAATATATGTTCCCTGTTAATGCACTCTGAACTTCCTGGCGCACCTTTGTCTGGCTTGACCAATGTTTCAGTAGGATTTTATGGCGCCCCAGTTCGTAATCCGGTTTTTAGTCCTTTGCCCCTTTCTATTGGTCCTTGTGAATTGGAATCTCCTCTTATTCTAACGACTGGTTGTGGTGAGAATCTGTTGGGTCTGGACTTGCTGAAAAGACTGCATGCGACATTACATTGTTCTCCTTCGGGAGTACATCTTACGATGGGTAAGAAAGTGATCTCCCCGATGTATTTGTCTAAAGATTGTCTTCCACTGGAATTGCGTTCTCTTCCTGATACACTTTGGGCTACAGGTCCCAATGATGTTGGTCTTTTGCAGATTCCACCCTATGTTGTTACCCTTAAGTCGAATGCTAGGCTACCTCGTATTCTGCAATATAAAATCTCTAGTGATGGCGAGAGAGCTCTTCTAGCGATTATTTATGATTTGGTTGAGAAGGGTGTAGTTGAAGAAACGAGAGGTAATGTGTGTAACAGTCCTGTTCTGCCTGTCCTTAAGCGTACTGGTGCTTCTCAGCCACCTGTGGATCGGTTTGTGATCGATCTTCGAGAAGTGAATAAGATTGTGGTGCCACCGTTTCCTGTTGTCCCGGATATCACTGCTTTGTTGATTCTGATTCCTGCTTCAGCTGCTTGGTTCTCAGTTATCGATCTGAAGAATGCTTTGTTTAGCATTCCGATCGCTGAGGAAAGTAGAGATATTTTCGGCTTCTCTTTAAGAGGTCGAAGCTTCCGGTTTAAGAGAGGTACTCAAGGTTATTGTGAAAGTCCCTCCATCTATAGTCAGGCGTTGAAAACTCAGCTTGATAGTTTTGTGTTGCCTTCTGGTGCTACTCTCATCCAGTATGTTGATGATCTGCTGGTCGCTGCTGATGATGAAGAGATTTGTAAAGAAGCTACTCTTTCCTTGTTACGACATTTGTCTGACCTTCATCATAAAGTGTCACCTTCAAAGTTACAGTATTGCCGCCAAGAAGTAACCTATTTAGGTCATCTCTTGTCGAAGGAAGGAAGACGATTGACCCCAGAACGAATTCAAGCGATTGCCCAAATGACTGTACCATCCACACAGAGAGAAGTGCGTGCCTTCTTAGGTATCATCTCGTATTGTAGGCAGTGGATCCCGAACTTTTCCTTGCTAGCAAAACCTCTGTTGGCACGGACTCTTAAAGATACTCCGTATCCTCTCCCTTGGTCTGATGATTGTCAGAAAAGTTTTTCTGAATTACGTGATGCATTGTGTTCTGCTCCGGTATTGGGTACTCCTGACTACAGTAAGCCTTTTACATTGTATGTACACGAGAGAGAAGGTTGTGCATTGTCAGTGTTGACACAACAATTTGGAGACAAGCAACGCCCATGTGCGTATTTTTCAGCGACGTTAGATCCAGTAGCTAGAGCGTTGCCGAGTTGCCTGAGAGCTACAGCGGCAGCGGCAGTTTCTATTCGACAGTCTGCTGGTTTGGTATTGGATAATACGTTGATTGTGATGGTCCCACATGCAGTGGATACCTTATTGAATAGGACTAAGACACAGCACCTTACTAGTGCACGTTTGTCAGGCTATGAGTTGACGCTTTTGGCTAGCCATGTGCACATCAAAAGGTGCAATATGTTGAATCCAGCTACGTTGTTACCGATTTCTGTAGAGACAGATGTTCAGGAACAGCATGATTGTGTTCTCCGGACAGAGGAGGAAACAAAGGCTAGAGTTGATTTAAAAGATACTCCTCTTTCGAATGTTGATGGTACCCTATGGGTAGATGGTTCATGTTTTAAGCTTTCGAATGGAGAGTCGACTGCAGCATATGCCGTCACAACTTTACATACAGTTGTTGAAACAGCACGTATAGCACAGAATTCAGCGCAAGCAGCAGAGTTAATAGCATTGATTAGAGCGTGTCTTGTCAGAAGGAAAGCGAGTGAATGTTTATACTGATAGCCAGTATGCGTTTGGTGTGGCCCATAGTTTCGGCCGTTTGTGGAGAGAGAGAGAGAGAGGATTTCTTACTTCTCATGGTACGAAAATTCAGCATGGACAATTGGTGAATGAACTTCTTGAATCATTACTCTAACAAACAGATTGCAATTGTGAAGTGTAGTGCAAATAAGAAGGTTACAGATGATGTGTGTCGAGGTAATGCGTTTGCAGATGAAGTTGCGAAAGAAACAGCGAAAGACATGACGAGTCGAATGTATGTTGCGGGCCCTGCTAATTGGGTTATGGCTGGTGGAATGTGTGAAGACACAATAGAAAGTGTGACGTTGATTCAGGCTGAAGCTACTGAGAAAGAAGTGAGTGTGTGGAGAGAAAGTACGGGTATGTTGGATTCGACAGGTTGTTGGGTTGAGTTGTCGGAGCACCAGCGATGGTTGTTGCCTGATGCGTATGTGCTCCCAGTGGTTACTATGGCTCATGGAATGGCTCACATTAGTTCGAAAGGGATATGCAAGTTGTTGGCTCCAGTATGGCAGAATGCTGGAATTCCTAAATGTGCTGAGAATGCGGTGAAGCATTGTATGATTTGTCTGATGTATAATCCTGGAAAGGGAACTCCAACTCCAGCTGGTCATTTTGCACCCCCCCCAACGTATCCGTTTGAAGTGATACAGCTAGATTATATTCACATGGAGAGATGCAACAATTTGAAGTATGTCCTTGTGGTCGTTTGTGCCTTTTCCAGATGGATAGAGGCTTACCCCCTAAAGGATAATACTGCCTTGTCTACAGCCAAGGTTTTGCTCAAAGAGTACTTCCCTAGGTATGGTTTGCCGAGAATTGTATGGAGCGACAATGGGAGTGAATTTGTGGGTCAGATCATGAAGAAAGTGTGTGCGGGTTTGGGTATTAATCAGAAATTCCATGCTGCGAATCACCCTCCAGTCCGCTGGACTTGTTGAATGCTATAATGGTACTTTGAAGTTGAAATTAGCTAAGATACAAGCGAGCTCTGGTCATCCATGGCCTGATGCCTTGCCATTGGCCCTTTTGTCAACGAGGACGACAGTACATTCTCGTGTGGGACTTAGCCCATATGAAATTGAGTTTGGTCGTCCGGCCAATGTTTGGGGTGTGCCAAGGCCTAAAAAGTACAGCGATATCGAGTACCCTTATGTTGGTGGATTACTTACATGACTTGACTGCTAAATTACGTGTTCTCCACCAACAGGTCTATAACAGTTTACCGACAGCGACTGCGAATCCAGGCCACACAATTCAAACTGGAGAGTACGTCCTTACGAAAAACTTCCAACGAACTAAGAACTTGAAGCCAAGGTGGACTGGACCGCATTTAGTCTTGCTAGTGACTCGGACTGCAGTTAGGGTAGCTGGTAAAAAAAATTGGGTGCATGCCACCCATTGTAAGAAAGTTCCGTTGCCCTTACCGTATGACAAGTGGGTAAGGTGAGGTATAGCTGATTCTGAATGTGAAAGAATTCCTAGATTCGTACCTTTTAGTGACGCACATTTGGAATGGACTCAGTCAAAACGTGCGGACGATGATATTCTGAAAGCTTCTGTGCCTCCACATCTAAGACTTGATACAACAGATCCGGAAACACTTTTTCAAGAGCAAACTGTGCCTGGCAAAGAGCGCTACAACCTAAGACCGAGAAAGGACAAATAAATGGACAAATAAAACTTGAATTTTTGTTGTGAGTTACACCTTTTTCAGACAAGAGACTATTTTTCTTTTTCGAGTCACCATCCGGACTCAGCTGCAGGGTCGCGGTACAGCCTTAAGGGGTGAGCCGCGAATTGACGAAAGGTCTGTGGTTCATGGCCGTTAGTACGATCTTGACGCACACTTAAGTGAAGAAGGTAATAGCCGTGAGCAGCACGTTAGAGGATGGAGTCTTTTGTATCTGAGAAAAGTGTTGAGAGAATTGATTTCAAAATGAAAATGTGTACATTGGTCCGTAACAAATGTTTTTTGATATTGTGTTTCTTGATGCTTTTGAATATTACATTGGCTTGTGTGGGTTGGATTGTCTATATTGCACAACAGACGCTTGTACCTACGTCCCAACCTACTCTTTCTTTTCCTACTGTTCCTTCGTAAGAGTTTCATACTTTGCCTGAACATGAGCAGACACGAAGATCAGAATTTGTTAACAATTCGTTTATACAGTTGTTGCATCAGCATCAGCTAGTAGTAAATACAACGAATTGCTGGGTATGTGGTCTTATGCCGCATACGACAGATAAGGGAATGCCATATTTGGTTTTGCCTTTTTCGCCTAACGGGTCAGTGTGGGCACTCCAAGCAATGTTTATTTATGCGAATGAAGCATCTCCTTTACGTTCCGTCAAAGATAATGCGAGTAATAATGCCTTGATACAGGGAATAGTAGATATGATCAGAGATATTGATGCGTATAATGCTATCCCTAAGGATGAAGTAGGAGCATATACTGGTTGGAACAAGACTGGATATAGCATTAGTCTGACAGAGAAGGAGAGACGAAAAAGGTCTCTGCCTATTTGGATTGTACCCCACCGAGGTCACCTTTGTCTGCAAGGTAATGGTCAGAATCCGAGAGCTCAGCTTGGTAAGAGTGTGTGTGTTCACACCTATGTCTACGCATCCCAGAGTTCTCCACCGTTCGTGCCAGCTAAAGGCACATATTTTGTTTGTCACGATAGAGCCTATACATGGTTGCCACCTGATTTCTCAGGTACATGTTATGTGGCGTTTTTGCTTCCCCCTACATACACTGCTGTTTTCAATTACCATAAGACAAGATATGGTAGAGGTGTCATCGATGCGAAAGATACTGTCGCACAAGAAGCTGGAGACTTCTTCAAGGGTTTCGTGCCCTTTTGGGGTCCTATGGCCAATAGTAGGAATATTCGACAGCTTATGAGAGTGGTTGAGGCCACTATAAATGAAACTGCAGGTGCTCTTAGCAATATTACAGCCGAGCTTCAGGCGGATCGTCTTATGACATTACAAAACCGTATGGTTTTAGATATCATATTAGCAGATAGAGGTGGGGTATGTAAATTGATCGGGTCTAGTTGCTGTGTTTGCATACCAGATAATGCCCCGACAGTGTACCAAGCCATCATGAAGTTACATAAGTCTGCTGAGTCTATACATGTAGACGAAGGGAACTGGTCATTGACTGGATGGATTTGGGGACTGTTGTCTAGATGGGGATGGAAGATTCTGATGTTCCTTGGTATGGCTTTAGCTATCCTTTTCTCGTGTTGTTTATGCATCCAGTGTGGTCCCGCCATTTGTAGTCTTTGTGCTACGATCTGTGCGAGAAGACCTGTCCAGAGAGAAGTGAAGGATAATAAGATGATGATACAGCAACACCTTGATGACCTGATGAGAATAGATATAGACCTGGATTCAAATTGACATGAGTTTAGGTTATTGCCTACGTATTGGCAAAAGGAGGGTCTGAGGTTCTGTGATTCTCGAACCGGACTCCATTTTGTTTGAGTTGTTTGTGACGCCATTTTGTGTTGCCCTCACGTAGGCCTATGGAGGTAACCGAACGAACAAAGTTGCATGGGCTTCGTTGTTCATGTGCATATTAACTAGGCCTTTTCTGACTTGTGAGTGAACTGCAGGATGCTGACCCCGTCACCTGAAACTGACCCTTTTGCGAAGCCAATTTCCCTGGCTGATCATTGTCTGAGATTGCCAATCAATGTTCAGGATATCGTTAACTTTTAGTGTTCTTGTACATATCTTATCTTATTCAGTATCTGAATTGTTTCTTTTCTTATGTCTTTTCATTACATGGATAGCGCTTTCAATTATGGGTTTGTCCGGCTTGTGGAAATCGAATTTGGGACATTCCTAATAATTAACTTGTGGGTTGGTACAATGTAAAGTGGGCTTTTTATGATGTGATAATGTGTGGGAAAATGTATTTCATTTGTCAGTATTTGTCCCAGTGGGTGTGCATTTGTAATGAGCAAAATATGTATAAAAAGAGATGTCTTGCTCTACGAAAATTGAGCAGTTTCCTGAGTTGTACACCGTGTTGTATTGCTGGGATTACTGTTACTAGCTGCAGCTAATAAATTTGATCTTTGACGCCATCCAGAAGTATTCCGTGTCTCTGTATACCAAGACAGGAGAACCCGAAGACTTTGGGCGTGCCCCTGGCGCTGCTGGGTTCTAAAACACGGTTCTTCAAGGCTAATCTTATGTTTAATAGCTTCACTGGAACTGGTATGCCATAAGTACTCGACAGAGTTGCCCCAATCTTGCATTGTTTTTCCATATGGTAAGACCAGCATCACATAGTTTGCTAAGTACCTTGCTTAGGTTGATGTCATGCTCCTGTTCTGTGGTCCTGAATATCAAAATATCGTCCTGAAAACACATGACCATGCTTAATCCTTTTAAGGTGTGTTGCATTATCTTTTGAAAAGCTGCAGCAGAGCAGCTGAAGCCAACCCATATGGCATTCTTAGGAACATATAGGTGCCAAAAGGGGTCATGCGTGAGGTCAAAGACTGATTCCAGGTGTAGCGCGACCTTGTGATATGCAGAAGATAGGTCTAACACGCTAAAATATGTTGCGTTATGTATACAATTAAGCATTTCATTTATCCTAGGCAATGGAAAACAGTCCACTCAGATATTAGCATTTATAACTCTTATCCTTTTCGTTGCTAGGCCTTTTCCCCACTGTGCTAAACTTTATTTGGCTATTTGGGGTAGTTCGCGCTTAGGCCCCTGTAACTTTTTGTCCACATAAGGTATCCATGCCAAATTTGTGTCCAAATTAGTGTCCTTCTCTTCCAACTTCATGGGGATTTTAAAGGAACTTGGGGTTTATGGATTGCCCTGGAGGGGACTCAGAAATTAACCAAAATACAGCTAAATGTTTTTGTTTTTTTAAATATGGAGTATACAGTTTTTTCCCTGCAAATGGTATCAACAAAGGGTTTGTGGTGCTGAAATCATCATCTTCCCAGCTTTTAGGGACAAGCAGGATTTTTTTAGAAAACCAAACATTTTTACACAGTTTTGGAATTCTACAGTGACATAGCATATTTTTCCTACTTTTGTGCTTTCAACCTCCTTCCAGTTAATGTTAGAAATGGGTGTGAAAGCAGTAATGGATCCCAGAAAGCTATACATTTCTGAAAAGTAGACAGAATTCAGAATTCAGCAAGGGGTCATTTGTGTAGATCTTTCAAGTTTTTAATAGTAACTAACAGTTGAATATAAGAATAATTGAAAATTAGTTGAAAAACCAGCCCTTTGTGCCAACGTTTTCACCTGTAACTTCTAAGTGTGGCAGATTTTTTAAGGCAATATACCGTTACATCCGCTGGACCCTTCTGGTTGTGGGGATATATAGGACTTGTAAGTTCATCAAGAACCCGAGGAACTCAGAGCCAATAACTGAGCTGCGTCTTGCAATGGTTTTTCATTGTGTACCGAGTATATAACAATTCATTCGGTAAAATGTAAAGAGTGAAAAATAGGTACCAAGAAAACCTATACATTTTCGAAATAGGAACAATGTATAGAGTTAAGAAGCATTACCTATTTGCACATCTCTGAAATTGTGGGTATCCATAATAGCATGTGAATTATAGGACATTTTTCAAAGTGACTGCTTTTTCACACATTGTCTTACATTTGAAAGGCAGAAATGAAATAGGTAATAACAGTTGCTCTACAATTCCGAGTTCCTCAAAGTCTCCCGATAAAAATGGTACCTCACTTGTGTGGGTAGGCCTAGTACCCGCGAAAGGAAGCGGCCCAAAACATAATGTGGACACACCACATTTTTACAATAAAAACTGACCCTTTTTTTGCACAGTGCCTACCTTCAGATTTTTAACCCTAGCTCAGTCGGTACCTGAGGAAACCTAGCAAACCTATACATTTCTGAAAACTAGACACCCAAGGGAATCCAGGAGGGGGTGACGTGCGTGGCTCTCACAAGGTTCTGTTACCCAGAATCCCTTGCAAACCTCAAACTTTGTAAAAATAAATACATTTTCCTCACGTTTCTGTGACGGAAAGTTCTGAAATTTGAATGGGTCCTTAAAATTCCACCCATCCTGAATTCCCGAAAGTCTTCAGATAAACATGGTACCTCACTTGTGTAGGTAGATCTAGTGCCTGCGACAGGAAACGGCCCAAAACGCAACGTGGACACACCACATTTTCACAGTGAAAACTGCCCCTTTTTTTGCAAAGTGCCTAGCAGTAGATTTTGAACCCTAGCTCTGCCGGCACCCAGTAAAACCTAGCAAACCTATTCATTTTTTAAAACAAGACACTCAGGGTAATCCAGGTTGGGGTGACTTGTGTGGCTCTCACCAGGTTCTGCTACCCAGAACCCCTTGCAAACCTTAAACTTTGAAACTTTGTTAAAAAAGAACAAAACACATTTTCATCAACATTTCTGCGATGGAAAGTTCTGGAATCTGCATGGATCCACAAAATTCCACACACTCCGCATTCCCCTAAGTCCTCTGATAAAAATGGTACCTCACTCGTATGGGTAGGCCAAGTGCCCGCGGCAGAAAAGGGCCGAAAACGTATTGTGGAGACATCAAACTTACCTATCACAAAACCCCACAAGGCGGGTGGGGGTCACCTGGGTTTTTGGCCCAGGCTCGGTGGCCATCTAGGGAAACTACCAAAGCACACATTTCTGACAACTAGACATCCGGGTAGTCCAGCAAGTACGGCTTGCGTTGACCCCACAATATTTTCCTACCCAAAATCCCCTGCAAACCTCGAATTTAGCTGAAAAAATCAAATTTTTCTCAAATTTCTGTGTGGGAAAGTTGTGGGATCACTGGGCTGACACAATTTCCATACCACCCAGCATTCCCCCTGGTCTCCCAGTAAAGATGGTACCTCATTCGCGTGGGTGGGTGGGCCACCCACGACAGGCAAGGGTCCAAAATGTATTGAGGAGACATCAAAATTACCTATCACAAAACGACCTAGTTTTTGGCCCCAGGTTCAGCCGCCATCTAGGCATACCTACCAAACCCACACATTTCTGAAAGATAGATACCAGGGAGTCCAGGGATCCCCAACATTTTCCTACCCAGAAACCTCTGCAAACCTCAAATTTAGCTGCAAGTGATTCTGGGTAGGGAAATGTTGGGGGATCCATGCAAGCCATACCTCCCTGGACTCCCCCGGGTGTCTAGCTTTCAGAAATGTGTGGGTTTGGTAGGTTTCCCTAGATGGCCGCCGAGCCCGCGTGCAAAAACCCAGGTGCCCACCCTTGCAAAACAAGGTTGTTTTCTGATAGGTAATTTTGATGTCTACTCAATACGTTTTGGACCCATGCCTGTTGTGGGTACTTGGTACACCTAAACGAGGTACCATTTTTATCAGGAGACCTGGGGGAACGCTGGGCGGTAGGAAATTTGTGTCAGTCCGGTGTTCTCACAACTTTCCCGCACAGAAATTTGAGAAAAATTTGATTTTTACAGCTAAATTTGAGGTTTGCAGGGAACTCTGGGTAGGAAAACGTTGGTGGGTCCATGCAAGCCATACCTCACTGAACTCCCCCAGATGTTTAGTTTTCAGAAATGTGGGGGTTTGGTAGGTTTGCCTAGATGGCTGCCGGAGCCAAAAACCCAGGTGACCTCCCTTTCAAAACCAGGTCCTTTTGAAATAGGTAATTTTGATGTCTTCTCAATACGTTTTGAGCCCTTGCCTATGGCGGGTACTTGGCCCACCCACATGAGTGAGGTACCATTTTAATGGGAGACCTGGAGGAATGATGGGTAACAGGACATTTGTGTCAGCCCGGTGATGCTACAACTTTCTGACACAGAAATTTGAGAAAAAGTTTATTTTTTTCCAGCTAAATTTGAGGTTTGCAGGAGATTCTGGGTAGGAAATTGTTGGTGGGTCCCCACAACCCATAGCACCCTGGACTCTCCCAGGTGTCTAGTTTTTCAGAAATGTGTGGGTTTGGTAGATTTCCCTAGATGGCCGCCTAGCCTGGGGCCAAAAACCCAGGTGACCCCCTAGCAAAAACAGGTCATTTTGTGATAGGTAGTTTTGATGTCTCCTCAATATGTTTAGGGGCCTTGCCTGTCGCGGGTACTTGGCCGACCCACACGAGTGAGATACCATTTTTATCAGGAGACCTGGGGGAATGCTGGGTGGTAGGAAATTTGTCTCAGCCCAGAGATCCCACAACCTTCCCACAAAGAAATGTGAGAAAAATGTGACTTTTCAAACTAAATTTGAGATTTGCAGGGGATTCTGGGTAGGAAAATGTTGGGGGTCCATGCAACCCATACCTCCCTGGACTCCCCAGGGCGTCAAGTTTTCAGAAATGTGTTGGTTTGGTAGGTTTCCTTAGATGGCAGCTGATCCCAGGACCACAAACGCAGGTGACCCCCTGGAAAAAGCAGGTCGTTTTGTGATAGATAGATGGGCACCTGTGTTTTTGGTCCCGGGTTTGCAGACATCTAGGGCTAATTAAACAACCCAGACATTTCTGAAAACTAGACACCCGTGGGGGTCCAGGGAGGTGTGGCTTGCATTGATCCCCCAACATTTTCCTTCTAAAATTTTGCTGGTAACCTCAAATTTAGCTAAAAAGTCACATTTTCCTCTAACATCTGTGTGGGAAAGTTGTGGGATCACAGCACAGCACAAATTTCCTACCACTCAGCGTTCCCCTCAGTCTCCTGATAAAAAATATACCTTACTTGTGTGCATGGGTCAATTGCCTATGACATGGAAGGGCCAAAAATATGTAGAAATTGAGGGGAGCCCAAAGCCGGTCTAAAAGGGCAGTTTGGCTATATGTTTTTTAAGCTGACGTTTCTTTGGGCATACACACAAGTGAGGTATAATTTTTCTCCCGAGACCAAGGGGAATGCTGGGTTGTAGGAACTTTGTGCCTGCAAGGTAATCCTACAACTTACCCACACAAAAATGTGAGAAAAATGTGACTTTGTAAGTAAATTTGAGGTTTGCGGGGGATTCTGGGTAAGAAAACGCTGGGGGATCCATGCAAGCCAGACCGCCAGCCAAGAGTCAGCACACGCACACAACCATCAACACACACTACTAGCCAAGCGCCATCCATACACACCGCCAGCCAAGCGCCATCCATGCACATCGCCAGCCAAGCGCCATTCATGCACACAGCCAGCCAAATGCTATCAATGCACACAGCCAGCAAAGCAATGTCCACGCACACTGCCAGCCAAGCATCACCCACACACTCCGCCATTTAAGCGCAATCCCCGCACACAGCCAACTGAACAGGGACGGACTAGGAACAGCAAACAGCCCTAGCCGATTGCTGCTCGACTGGAGCTGGGGGCGTGCTAGTAAAAGGCATCAATCCCACGTTTGTTACTGGGGCCCGATATTGCAGCACAGCTGCAAAACCAGCTCCCAGTGACACAACCACCCCCTATGGCCTGTAAACCGGCCACCACCCCTCCATCCCACCAGGGAAATGCCTGTTGCCCACTACGGCTAGTCGAGTCATGCAGCCAAGCACCATCCATGCACACAGCCAGCAAAGCACCAGGGCGCCGTCAGCCAAGGCCACTCGACGCACACCACCAGGCAAGCGCCAATCCACATACACCATCATCAAGAACGAGTCCACCCACACCGCCAGCAAAATGCCAGCCATAGGTCAGTACACGCAGACCGTCAGCCAGACTCCAGTTTACACACACACAAACTCGCCCTGGTTTCTGCCCCCACTTGGGTGTAGATGAGAATAAAAATATCACGTAAACAATCAAAATAGGTGCCTAAAAAAAAGGGCGCAACCCTTGCCTATTGGGCTCCTGACTGGCATGCCCATAAACATATACCTGGTGCCTAGTGAGCTTTCTATCCCCTCCCTCCCGGGGTAGGGTGGCAGATAAGGGGCTATTGCCCCAAACTGCCTTCAAGGGGGCAGAAAGCCTTTTTTGGCGGTGTGGGCATTAGCATGCCCATGCTCTGCAGCCCCCACCCCTATGTATAAGTAAAAGAACAAAATCCCTGGTTTCTAGTGGGCTTGCTGCCCCCGGAGGCAGATTAGGGACTATTGCCCCATCTGCCTCCCGTGGGAGGCAGAAAGGCTGTGGCAATTTTATGGGGGGTTGGATGCATTGGTATTCCCATTTTGGGCAGCCCCTAACTCTACGACTAAAAAAAACCCAATCCCTGGGGCCTACAGGGCAGATCAGGGGCTATTTTCCCATCTGCCTCCTGAGGGGGGAGGGGCAGAAAGACTGTGGGATTTTGGGAGGGGGGGCATTGGCATGCTCATTTTGGACAGCCCCCACCCCAAGATACATTTAAACAAATCCCTGGTGCCTGGAGTGCTTTCTGCTATTGCCCCCATCTGGCTTCCAGGGGAGGCAGATAGGCTGTGTTTTTTTGGGGGAGGGGGGTGGAGGCATTGGCATGCCCATCTTGGCAAGCCCCCACCCCTAATTTCATTTGGAAAAAAATCCCTGGTATCTACTGGGCTTTCTGCCTCCCACCCCGGGGGGCAGATTGGGGCCTACTTCCCCCATCTGCCCCCCCCAAGGGAGGGGGGGGGGCAGAAAGACTGGTTAATGTATTTTGCAATGGGGGAGCAAAGGCCCTTGCACAAGAGATTCTCCCCTTTCCAACGATACCTCTCCTGACTTTCTACATGCTCAGGGTGCTGAGATAGCCCCCTAAGCACATAGAAAGTGAAACTGAGATGACGTCAGCGCGATATGCACGCTGATCGTCATTTCGGGGAAACCATCTACACAGCCTCAGGAGCTGGCGAAGCGCTTCCCCGGCTGTTGGGGGGGAGAGGGGGGAAGAAATCCCTCTGGTGCCCGCACCAGAGGGATTTCAATTGCCATGCTACCATATAAGACAGCTCCATGAGGGGAATTTTGCACGCATCAGATACGGCAAGAACGGCGAACTCTCTGCTCCCTTATCTGTGGAGAGAGGGGTTCGCCAGGGCTGTGTACTGGCTCCCAAACTCTTTTCTCTATACATTAATGGGCTCATAGACTTTTTGACACAAGGAAAGAACAATGACACCCCTAGATTAGCTAAGCGTAGGATCCCGGCCCTGATGTTTACAGATGACACGCTTCTTCTCTCAAAATCCCCAATGGGAATACAGAGAACGTTGGACAACTTTAGCGACTTCTGCAAACATCGGGGCCTGGAAATAAACCTACAAAAAACAAAGTACATGGCCTTTAATGTAGGTAAAACCACACGCCCAAATCCTTGCCTAGGTTCCAGACATCTTGAAAGAGTAAAAATATTTGATTATTTGGGCCTGACGTTGACAGACCAAATGGATTGGGGAGCCCAAATCAACAAAGCGGGGCTAAAACTCACCCAAAAAATGGGGGGCATCCTCAAATTTTGCATTAAAAAACTCCTTAGTCCACCATTAGAAATGTATAAGTCACAGGCAAGACCTGCTGCCCTCTATGGAGTAGACCTTTGGGGACACATGCCAATGACCCCACTCACCAGAGTAGAAAACTCCTTCATAACACAGCTTCTAGCCCTCCCAATTAGCACCCCCCTAGCACTACTTAGTATGGACCTAGGGGTTAGGCCCTTGACGGATGAGGTGGCCCTTAGGCCTATCCTCTACTGGCGCCGCCTCTGGAGTACCCCTGAGCTAACAGCATATAGAGAAGAATTAACCGAAGTTATGGGTATGCGAGGCTCTGGGAGGATACCTTGGCTGTCAAATATTAAAAATATCTGTGAGGGACTGGGAATGGGTGGTCTTTGGATTAACGCAGAACTCACGTGGGAGGGGTCCTCAAACAGGAAATGCCCGGCCTTTAGTTTCACTGAAGAAACCGAAATACACATACTATTTGTCTGTAGAGGCTACGCAAAGGCCAGAAGGTACTGGCTAACACAGCTATGTAGAAAGATGGGGACCAGACGCTGTAGTGAAGCTTATAGGATTTTGAAATCAAATATTCAAATTCCTATTGTTTACTCAATATATCGTTTTCTTTTTAACATGTGGTGTACGCGCAGGACCTTCCTCAAAGCCCTGCAGCAGTAAAGGGATATGGTAGGCTGATGTAACTTTATACTACTGCTTCATTGTGACGTGTACGGGGATGTGGCTGGCCCTCACTTAGCTCCTTTTCTTAGCAAATTGATTTTTAGATTAGTACTGTAACCAAAGGGTTTTTAACTATTTATTCAGCTACTCTGTGACTTCTGAATGTATTGTGATATATGTTTTTAACATGATGCTTTTAGGGCAATCGTTTGCCGAAATAACGTTTTTATGATGATGATGAATTGCCATGTGCGAGTGCGGCCGGGGGTCGTCCTTCGCACATGCCCACCGTAACTCAGGACGGCCCCCGGACATCCTGGACACCGAAGAGGTTAAATAGGTGCATAAATGGATGTCCTTATCCCCACTCTTAGTTGCTAGAACTATGGGGGCCAACCATTCTGCATACTTAACAATTTCTATCACACCTTGATTCATCAATTTGTCCAATTCCTCCTTCAGTGGATCTCTCATGAGTAATGGAAGAAAACAAGTTACTTACCTGTAACTTTGGTTTCCCAGTATTGGTAACTTTCATAGATTCCCATGCTTTTGTATCATTCCCCGTCGTCGGAATGGGAGTCTCGGTAACAAAAATAACATAGCAGGAGGTACAAAAGAGAAAGAAAAAGGCCTAGGCCTCATTCCTTTTTGTAGCATATCCGCCTCTTTTTGTAAAAGAGACCAAACTAAGCATCAGCCAATCAGAAGAGCCTCACCCCATAGAACCCTCCTGAAGGAACCTCAGAGCCTCAAAATTTCGTAGCCGTTGTGTAACAGTAACCACAGCTGCTGAGGGTGGGCGCATGGAATCTATGAAAGGTACCAATACTGGGGAACCAAAGTTACAGGTAAGTAACTTTTTTTCGTGCCCCAGTATTGGAACTTTCATAGACTCCCATGCTTTTGTATCAGAGTAGCTAGCAGTAAGCAATAAAGCACATTTTGTGGCATAAATATATAAATATCTCCGTGTGCATACTTTCATAAGTATATACACATTGGAAAAGCCATTTGTACTAGCATGAGATACAGTTCGCAGCTCTGCAAATGTCTCTGATGTGTACTCCCGCGAAGAGAGGCGTGTAGATGAAGCAACGGATCTTGTGGAGTGTGCGCTGATCCTTCTATCCAGCGATTTGCCAGCTGTTGAATGGCAATATAGAATGGCACTGGATATTTATCTTGCAATACTCTGCTTTGAAAGAGGAAGGCCCTTGTGTGGACCACTAAAAGCAATGAATAATTGTGAAGATTTGCAAAACTCTTTGGTGCGATCCAAATAAAATTTCAAGCACCGCTGCACATCCAGAGAATGGAGTGACCTCTCCACTGGTGTGGAAGGGTGAGGAAAGAATGATTTAAGAATCACAGGTTCATTTAGGTGGAAGCATGAAGGCACTTTAGGTATGAACTTCGGATTAGTTCTTAAAATGACGGTATTTTTCTTGAACTGGAGAAAAGCTTCCTGTATTGTGAGAGCCTGCAATTCTCCAATGCGTCTCGCCGATGTGAGGGCAAGAAGGAGAGCCAATCTCCACGACAGAAATTTCATGTCGGCCCGATGAATTGGTTCAAAGGGATCTTTCATGAGCTGTTGGAGAACCAAATTCAAATGCCAAGTGGGAGGCGGAGGTCTCACCGGTGGAAAAACTCGCAATAAGCCCTTGAGAAACTGCTTGATTATTCTTGAAGACCAGAGAGAAGGTCCAGATGCAGACCACCTGTAGCGAGAGATCGCTGCTAAGTGAACTTTTATGGATGAATAAGCCAATCCTGTTTTAGCCAAGGACAAGAGATAAGGTAGAAGTTGATGAGGCTGAGAAATGAGAAAGGGTCCAGACTTTCTTTCCTGCACCAAATGCAAAATCTCTTCCATTTTAAACGGTAAGTTTTATTCGTAGAAGGAGCTCTAGCTTGAGACAAAACCTCTCTTATTTCATTTGAGATGGGAAGGTACGTGAATTCTCGCTGTTCAGGAGCCATGCCGTCAGGTGCAAGGATTCTGGATCCGGATGCCAAATCCGCATGCGGGACATCGTGAGAAGATCCGGAATTGTCCACAATGGAAGAGGAGGGACGAGAGACAATAGGTGAAGTTCTGTGAACCAGAACTGTCTCGGCCAAGCAGGGGCTATTAAAATCATCTTGCACGGCTCTGCTTTGATTTTCCTGAGAAGCCGTGGGATCAATGGAATGGGAGGAAAGGCGTACACAAATGCTTTCGACCAAGCTATCGAAAGTGCATTCCCCAATGACCCTCGATGGTGAAGCTTGCTTGAATAAAACTGGCATTTCTTGTTGATCAGAGTGGCAAATAGATCAATCGAAGGCCTGCCCAATCGGTGAAAAATTCTCCTCCAAAACCACCTGATTCAGTTCCCATTCGTGGGTGACGGACGTCATCCTGCTGAGTCTGTCCGCCCTTTCACTTAGGACACCTGGCAGATGTTCTGCCTGTAGTGATATCCTGTGTGGAATTGCCCATTCCCAAAACTTCTGGGCCCCTCGAGACAATGGCAGAGATCTGGTACCCCCTTCCTTGTTTATGTAATGCATGGCCGTGGTGTTGTCCGCCGGAGGAGAACCGCCGACCCCTGCAATCGTGGAAGAAACACTTGCAGTGCTAGCCTGATAGCTCTTAGTTCTAGGAGGTTGATGTGAAGAAGACTGTGCTGGGGCAACCAATGCCCGCTGACCTGAAGATCCTCAAGCACCGCTCCCCAGTCGTCCAGTGAGGCATCTGTTGTTACTACTTGCGGAGCTGGATTGCTTACGAAGGATAGACCTTGGGAAAGGTTTCCTTTCTTCGTCCACCACAAGGCTGCTCTTTTCATTGCAACAGTAATCATCACTTTGTCTTCGAATGAGCCGTGAACTTGCTTCCATTGTCTGTCTGGCTATTCCTGGAGAGTCCGCATCCGCAATCTGCAGTGAGGTATGAGGGGGATGCATGAGGAGATCACCCCCAGAAGGGATTTATAACGGCGAACTGAAAGAGACTTTCTTTTCCTTAATTGCAGAGCCATGGATTGTAGTTTCGCTTATCTTTCTAGGGATGGAAAAGCTTTGCTGAGATTTGTGTCCAAGATGACTCCGAGGAAACGCGGTGTCCTGGACGGAATCGGAGATGATTTTTCTCTGTTGAGAGTACGACCCAAATTCTGAAATAGGTTTGTACAAGCGTTGACAGCTTCCATCGCAGGCTCCCTGGACCTGGACTGGGCCTTCAGCAACCAGTCGTGCAGGTAAGGGAAGACTTGAAAATGATTTCTTCTTAAGAAAGGCGCCACCGGAGCCAGCACCTTGGTAAAGATCCTTGGGGCAGAGCAAAGTCCGAAGGGCAGAACCCTGAATTGAAAGTGGCACTTGGCTACTGTAAACTGTAGAAACCTCCTGTGAGCTGGGTGAATTGGTATGTGAAAATATGCATCTTCGAGATCGAGCGTGGACATGAAATCCCCTGGATTGATGAGACGCAATATGTCCTGAAGCGAGACCATCCGAAAGGATTGGGAAATGAGATAGGTGTTGAGCTCCCTAAAATAGGGCGCCATTTCTCTAGCGTCTTCTTTACCAGGAAGAACCTGGAATAGAATCCTTCCCCTCTTTGAGAGAAGGGGGCCAGCTCCACAGCTCCCTTTAAGAGCATCTGATGATCTTCGAGCTGCAAGAGACGCAGATGTTTTGATGGAATGGCAGCATGGGGCTTGGATGGTCGGATTTGTGTGAACTCCAAAGTATGGCCACTCGAATGATTTTGAGCACCCAACAGTCTGCTGTTATCTGTGACCAGTTGTGGAGGTATTGAGATACCCTGCCTCCTACACATGTTGTTGTGGAGGTGGGTACAGTAGGCAGAGCCAGAACGCCGCTATTGCCTCTTGGACGCATCACGTCCTTGGCGGTTCTGCTTTCCTCTTGCATTCGATCTAGAGAAAGACGAGGCTTGGCCTTGTTTTTGGTGATAGGGCTGATGGTATGATTGCGATGTCGATCCATAAGAAGGGTACCTTTGCTGTTGATATAAGCCTCTATATGTGTTGGTGCTTCTCCCTCTGGCACCTCTAAAAGGAGCTTTCCGGTATTGAAGCGTACCAAGAGACCTAGCCGACTTTGTATCCTTCTTTATTTCTTGGAGAGTATCATCTATGTGTTTACCGAACAATGCCTCTCCATCGAAAGGGAGGTCCAAGATCTTATTCTGGACCTTCGGCCTGAACCACATTGCTCTGAGCCATCCTTGGCGGCGCAGAACCGCTGCACCCGCTAGTGAACGAAAAGCTGTAGTGGCAATGTCCATAGCACAATCTATCACTTCAGCCGATGTTGCTTCTCCTTCTAGCAGTATCTTCTTGGCTTCACCCTGTGCCTCCTGGGGAAGCTGATCCAAGTAAGGTGAAAGGTCACACCATAACTGGCGATCATATCTGCCCAGTATCGCCAAAGCATTTGCCGCCCGGACGAGGAGACCAGCCATTGAAGAGAATCTTTTCCCAGCGTTATCGAGTCGTCTGCCCTCCTTATCAGGAGGAGTAGTAAGGGGTACCGAAGGGTTGCTGGACTTCCTCTGTGCCGCCTGCGATATCACAGAGTCCGGTTTTGGGTGTCCAGTCAAGGACGCCGGACCATCCACAGGTGCCTTATACTTCTTTTCCAGGCGTGGCAAGACCTGAAAAACAGTTTCTGGGTTCTTCATAGCCTTGAGACCCTCACTCCACACATGCTCCACGATGGGTATAGATTGGGTTACTTTCTTATATGGCTCCTTAAAGTCATAGAGAAAACACTCCGTCTGAACGGAAGGCATAGGCAGTTGGAATCTGCTAGATGCTCTCTCCATTAACTTATGGAAACCCCTGACATCCGCTGAGGGAGAATCCACCGGGTCTAGACAAGGTGACGCTGGGTCCGGGATTACATACTCATTCCATTCTAAACCCTGATTAGGTCTGCCATCCATATCCTGATCCTCATCCGAGGAATCATCCTGTACATCCGGTTGTGGTAAAGGCCTATTCGGAGCAGGTGTTTGAGGCTGAGAGAACACCTGGGTTGGCAACTCTGGAGACACGACCACTGGAGTGGTAGGGGCAGGCAAAGCCTGAACTGCTGGGATAGAGGCAGGCTGAGATGTCACCTGGGAGAATCTGGTTTTATAGTCCTGCAGCATGCCATGGAGATCCGCCAAAAGAGAGGAAGGAACAGACACCATCTCTGTTGACTCCTGAAGTTGAGAAGAGTACTGGTAAGAACATTCATGAAGAAACTCGCCTTCAGAATCTGTTTCTTGACATTTTACTAGCAGTTGAGATGGGCTGTTCGCATACACCAAAGAGTCCTGATCCTCTTCATCAGAATCCTCTTCTTCCTCTTCCAGCAACAAAGCGGGAGGCAAGGGGGCAACCCTTCTTGGAGACGTCATGTCCGGAGTTATCCTTTTCAAGGAAATCGTGATTTTCTCCGTCGATGACTGCATCGTCGACGGTACCGTGGTCGATGCAGAAGTTACAGGTAAGTTCATCGTCGAAGTCGTCAATGGAAGAATCACCGCCGACGAACGGATTGCCGACGACGAGATGCACTCGTCGTCATCATGGTTGTCGTCGTCGACTAAGTCCTCGTCGTCGCTGCCGTCGTCGATATCCCCGTCGACATTCTTGTTGACGTAGATGTCACCATCGTCGACGATCCGGTCGACGTCGCCTGCACAGACGACGAGCCCGTTGACGCTACCACCTTAGATACCTTGGATATCGGATACCTTGGATACCTTGGATGTCGGAGCCTTCTGTAGCGTCGACGACTGACTTCTCAGATGACGGAGAAGATGGTTTCTTGAAAGCTGTATCAGGCTTCAAAGCTCCTGAAGGCGTAGATGGTCCTTCCCTCTCCTTTGCACAGTGGTGAGGAGATTTTACAGGACTTTGGCACTCAGACTCACGGGGGGTCTTTTTTGAGGCCTTTGCTGGACGCTCCACAGAAGGTGAAGGGGAAACCCTACCCCTCTTGACTGACCTTCTGGATGATGTAGCTGAAGAAGAATCCTCACTGTCGCTTGGCACCGTCTCTTTCCTGGACTTCAATTTCTGGAGCCAAGTGAGGAGGCGACCCTCACGATCCCGGAGAGTCTTTGTAGAAAAGGTGCGGCAGATCTTGCAGTCTGCAGACTTATGATCCGGATACAGGCAGTATATACAATCCTTATGCCTGTCCTCCTCATACAGCCTTTTCTTGCCACAGGTGGAACATGACTTGAAAAGAGCCTTCTTCTACTTGTCAGACATTTCAGATGAAATACCCAACAATCCTGAAGAAAAAACTGAAGAAAAAAACTCAAAAGAGTAGAAAATGAGCAGAGCTCAAAGGAGACTCCCAAAACACAACGTGCGGTAGAATATGTAAGGCTCTGAGGTTACTTCAGGAGGGTTCTATGGGGTGAGGCTCTTCTGATTGGCTGATGCTTAGTTTGGTCTCTTTTACAAAAAGAGGTGGATATGCTACAAAAAGCAATGAGGCCTAGGCCTTTTTTCTTTCTATTTTGTACCTACTGCTATGTTATTTTTGTTACCGAGACTCCCATTCCGACGACGGGGAATGATACAAAAGCATGGGAATCTATGAAAGTTCCAATACTCGGGCAACTGATCTTGTTTTGTGTACTACAGGCATAGTGGTTGTTTTCGGTTTTATATTACGCCTTTCAAAAGACCCATGTTTTCAGATAACACTTCTGGAAACTTATCACAGATGTCCTAACCAACTAGGGATCTATCCAACAGTACCACCTGTTACCAGCCCAATAGTTTGGAACCTTGTTTAGTGATATATACCTTACCCACAGTGTGTTTATCTTTGAAAGAAATATGCATTTTAAGGATCTTCACAAAAGGAATGGGATCTTTACAGTACCCCCCGGGCTTCAGGTCTGGAGGTTTCAGGACATAATCTTTATTTCCCATTTTCTCATGAAAAGTCTTACTATCAATGAAGGGGTCTCGGGACAATGAATCAACAAAAACAGAAATTTTGATCCAATCTAACAGCACATCTCAAGTAGAATACTTCTGGCTCAGATTACATTACATTTTGTTAGGACATCTTTATTCTTCAGTATCTTCCACCACATGCACCTCCCTCCTCTTTACATACTTTGTCAAAGTGTCCTCTTTTATTGCATTTCCTACATTGGACACCTCTTGCTGGACTATTGCTTGGTGAATACTTCGGACTATTGGCTAGGTGATTATAATATCCATATGTAAACACCTTAGTTTGCTGTCTCTCTTAACAGTGGTTTGTTGAAAAAAATTCTATGTCAGGACTGGAGGCGAGGATTATGCCTTCTCACTTCACTTTATTCAACAGCAGCCAATACTAACAAGAAATAAACTATTTTTAACATGAACCCTTGGGAAAAATGTAGTATAAGGAAAATGTCCAATCAGGAAGCAGTCCTGTAGCCTTCAATCAGTGACAATCCAGCACAACATAGTCCGTCCTCACTGGCCCTTCAGCCTCTTTCTTCGCTACTGCGCAGCCGAGATAAGTGCCTTTCTTGACTCTGCTTATTTCTTGAGCTATTGACTATGGTGCTGTTGACATTTGATTTGCGCCTCTACCGCGTTTCCTTTGTTGGTATTTTCTTGCTAGTTGACATTGATGTCGTGTTTTATTGACATTGTTGTGTTATATATTGCTAAAGGGGTTCTGCAGCATGTTCCCACTTTGTTGTACTGTGACTGCGGGAGTGTTTCTCCGCTCCTACGAGGCATTTTACATGGTACGGCTCGGCGCTGACCTTCCGCCGCCAGGGGGCGCTGGAGACAGCACGAGACTCTGCGCACGTATTTGAATTCCTGAGGTGATCGTGCGGCACGCCGTAGTTCCCAGAGCTATCCGGACTGAG
The DNA here is from genome assembly GCF_964261635.1 of Lissotriton helveticus. Taxonomy (NCBI): domain Eukaryota; kingdom Metazoa; phylum Chordata; class Amphibia; order Caudata; family Salamandridae; genus Lissotriton; species Lissotriton helveticus. Next base: position 419,493,476 of record NC_136057.1, read on the forward strand.
GGAGACCCTCTGCTGTATCAGAACAATAAATTACTGGCAGCAGAGTCTGTATTGTTTTGATTGTACACCCGGGTGGGTCTGTAGAGTCTAGGTCCCTTCCGCCTGTTGGGGACATTACCCAAGCCGGATTACCATTACATTAATAATTAAACCAGGTTCGTTTCCCAGGGATTAGACCCGTAATACTGCAAATCCTCGCAAGAAAGTTTAGGCTGCCACCCAGCCCTATAAAATAACGCCTTCTGGCAATTTTAACAGATCATCAAAATAACGTCTTCTAAAAAGGCTCCCGGTCTGCCGCCCAGACCCCGAATATCAATCCTCATTACGAGGGAGATGGATTATGAGGAAGACTCAAGGGGGGGGAAGAACAACCTGGCTGACCTCCCTTGGGACGACGAGCTTTATGATGCAGTAGATGCATCCATATATACAGCAGTGGGGAAGGCCATGACTTGGAGGAGAGGTTATCCCGGAAAATTGATCAGGCCTTGGCAAGATTGTCGGTCCTTCCTACAGTGCCCGCCCCCCTGCCTGGGGTCCCAGGGATTTCCCCTCTCCCCCCCCCATCAAGGATGCAATGTGATCGCTTAATGTCTGCTGTCACAACTGATTGTCCACAGGCTTTGACAAATGCTTTTTCGAGAAGTGACAATGTCCCTTTTTCCTTGTAGGATCTGATGACTCATGAAAGTTATCCAATGGCTGACTTTGCGTGATGAAAGAGGATGAAGGGCCAGTGAGGATGCACTATGTTGACCTGAATTGTCACTGATTGGAGGCCACAAGACTGCTTCCTGATGGGACATTTTCTTTACACTACAGTTTTCCCAAGGGTTCATGGGAAAAGTAGTTTGTTTCTTGTTAATATTGGCTGCTGTTGAATAAAGTGAAGAGAGAAGGCATAATCCTCGCATCCGAGTCCTTAATAGAATTGAAACTTTCTGCTACGTTAGCTACAAAAATTTTCATTATCTCTTACTCTTAGTCAATGTCCTAACTAGGCATTGTCCCCAGTGGGGAAAATATTAAGATTACCCATCGAGCAATCACAATTTCTCTTCGAGCGTGCCTGGTTCTCAATAGATGGCCCAGTTGGTAAAAACTCTGTTGAGAATAAACATCCAGGTTGTTTGCATAACCATCCACATTTATCTTAAGGAGTACATGTATCATCAATATTTCCATGCATGGTATCAAGGACTCATCAAATACATGCGCAGTATAACTACCCATACTGCAAGTGATAAGATTATATGCAAAAACATGTCAGTGTGGAAAGAAGCCAAAAGAGGGAAACAGAACCTAAAGTAATAAAAACTTAAATATACACGCAAGTATCCGACAACTACTCCTTAGGGACACTGACTAAGAGTATGCCCAAGTATGCCCACTAGGGCTTTAATGAATTGCGAGAGAACACCTCAGTAACTTTTGAGAGATATGTTTTGAGTGGTTATTTGTGAATGAACAGGGATCTTGTACACACCTTGAAAACTTTTTTGATTTATGGTGAAATTAGTGACAGTATAAAAAAGAAAAATATATTATTATCATCTTTACTGTCTGGTGTACATGTAATACTTAAGCAATGGAATGCTGTGATACGCGGATGAATTCAATGTTATGCATTGGATTCATGGTGAGATGAATGATGGCAGGAAACATATATAGCACTATTATTATCTTTGCTGTTGGGTGCACATATACTATTCGAACAATTCAGTGTTGTGATATGATAATGAATCCAATGATACACATGCAGTGTTTCTCCTATGTCTTTTTAACTTGTGAGAAAGAGCGCACATTTTCTCTTTAAAAAAGGTGTGCAAGGAGACCATGCCCATCCGTGAACATGGCTCAGTGTTTGGAGCCAAAACGCGCTGGGTCACGTTGTGCCAAATAAAAGATTTATAAATCACCAAACCTTCAGTTGTGACCATCTGCATTTTTCTTTTTCCACAAAGGAGAGGAATATTGGACGATATATGTCTGGTTTTTGTTTTCTCCCAGGCTGAGGCCGCTGCGCTGGGAAAGGTGACCTGTGTGTATTTTAAAGTTTTTATTCTTTTTAATTCTATTTTCCTCTTTTTGCTTCTTTGCTCACTAATATCCTTTAGCACATAATCTTATCACTTTTGTAGAACATGTAGTTATACTGCATGAGTATTTGATGTATCTTGATAGGATGTATGACATTACAACGCATACTTTTACCACGCATACCTTTACAACGCAGTTTTTACAACGCATGCCTTTACAACACATAGCGCTTTTGGGTGTTGGATAGTGAATAGTTTAATTTACTATTCCAACTCCAGTCCCCGTGGACACTAGGGAAGGTTATTGGATAGTAAATTAACCTATTCCCTATCCTAGAGCGCCCCCCAGCGCAATGCGTTGTAATGGTTTGCGTTGTAATGACCGCGTTGTAATGGTAGTGCGTTGTAAAAGTTTCGTTGTAAAGGTTGTTTACCATCTTGATACAATGCATGGAAAGTATTGGTGACATATGTACTCCTTAAAGAAAATGTGGATGGTTATGCAAACAACCTGGAAGGTTCTTCTCACCAGAGTTTTTACAAATTGGGCCATCTATTGAGAACCAGGTATTCTCGAAGAGAATCTGTGAAAGCTATATGGGTAATCTTAATATTTTTCCCACTGGGGACAACGCTTAATTAGGACATTGACTAAGAATATGCCTACTAGGGATTCAATGGATTGTGCAAGTGCACCACAGTGACTCTATAGTATATTGACAACACTTAAGATTATGGACAACATTGTTTTGAGGGATATGTTTAGAGTGGTTATTTGTAAATTAAAAGTGATATTTTATACACCTTGAATACTTTTTTTTTTAATTTATGGTGAGATTAGTGATAGTATAAAAAGGAAAAATATCCATCACTATCATTGTTATTATCTTTACTGTTTGGTGTACATGTAATATTTGAACAATGCAATGCTTTGATATGTTGGTAAATTCAATGTTATTTATTGGATTTATGGTGAAATGAGTGATGGTATGAAAGATATCTTTCATTATTATTATCTGTACTGTTGGGTGTATATAGAATATTTGAACAATGCAGTGTTATGATACACGGATGAATCCAATGATTCACATGCAGTGTTTCTTCTTTGTCTTTTTAACTTGTGAGCACAAGCGCACGTTTTCTCTTTAAAAATCATGTGCAAGTAGATCACACCCATCCTTGAACAAGGCTCAGTGTTTGGTGCTGAAATGTGTTGGGTCCGGTTGTGCCAAACAAAAGATTTATATATCACCAAACTTTCAGTTGTGGCCACCAGTGTTTTCCTTTTTCAAGGAGGAGAGGAAGAATAAGCGATATATATATATATATATAGCTGGTTGTTGTTTTCCTGCACGCTGAAGCCACTTCGCTGGGAAAGGTGACCTTTTAAAACAGAGGTGATGTTGGGACATAGTAGGTAGTTATAGTAAGGTCTGCTTTTACATAGACATAGTGTTTTTTTGGTTGGCTAATACCTTTGGCCCTGTTTCACAAATCCCCTCATAACTTTCCCAATAAAGTTTATCGACCTCCGCTCCTTCCTGGAAGGTTTCGGGGTCATCTGTCCAGCGGGGCCGAGATAAAAGGGGGTTCCCAAAATGTAAATCTTCATGTATTTTCTATAGACTTCTTTAGACACGGTTACAGCAAAAACTACTGATTGGAATTGCACCAAATTCGTCAGGAAGCTAGATCTTGGTCTGCAGATTGTTCTCTTTGGTGTGAATCTGTTCAGTAATCTTTGAGATATTAAGGATAAAAATAATGGTAAATGTTGGCAGTTGTGCTCGCCGGAGTCCTGCGAGAGAGTGAAATAAAAAAAATGGAGCCCTGTAATTGGTAGAGAAGTCAGTTTTTCCAGTGAGTCTTCACTCTCTTGCAGGAGCAAAAGGCTCCTGCGAGAGCTCTGATTGACTGGCTGTTGCAATGTTGGAAATTAAATTACCTTTTACTGTAAAAATTTGGAGGGGTTGTGGAAAGTTAAAAAAACCTATATACGGGGGCAGCAGAAAGGTATGCTGTACCCAAAGATTTAGAGAGGAGGTGTCTAATGGACAACTACTGTGAAGATAATAAATGTAGATTGTTGTTTTTTTTTACTAAACTTTATTGCATTTTTGGCCAAAGAACTTGGCTGTGTGAAAAACTTTCAAATATGGCACTTAAATAGTACATTATGGATTAGCACAACATGACCAATTGCAGAGAAAGCGTACTTCTATGAAAATGCAGACACTGCATGTGATACTTCATGACACCATACAACAGTTTAATTACAGAAGTGACCCAGCCATTCCCCAACACCTGCCCGAGGTTTTTGGGGGCATCCCTGTGACTCAAAGACCATGCGCTCCTGTGAAGCGTACCAGTGCACACCTCCCTCTACTCCACTGTGCAAAGGTTGGGGGGGTTAGAACTTAATCACATCGCGGCCTTGCTGCGCTTAGCTATCAAGAGGGCCGTGCCCAGAAATGTATTCTCCGCTCGTGTACCACTAGTGCCCACCATCACCCGAGAAGAATTAGAAGAGTGGAAGGAGGGACCACCCATCCCAAAACCTCAAAGGTCTATAGTCACTGTAGACCAGAAGTGCTGTATCTTCGTGCATGTCCAAAGCATGTAACAGAAAATTTCTGGGCCATCCTCGCAGCACGGGCAATTAGAGTGGGGATGGAGGCCAGTTCAGTGAAGGCATTTGGGGGGGTAGGAATGCAGAAAACAGGTAATATGTCTGCACTAATCTTAGTCTAGAGGAGATTGTGAGCACGTGGGGGGCATCAGGGCATCACACCAGTCCTCATCCTCCAAGGGGCCCACCCAACCCACCCACAAAACTTGAGGTGATCAAGTGAACCACGTGAGTTAATATCAAAGGTGCAGTAAATTTGCGAAATGCCACTGCGCCCCAGGTCACCCATCAGGAGCTTGGCCTCCAAGGGGCTCACTTCTGGGAGGGGGTAGTCCGTATGAAAGTGTGTGTGGAGAGCATGTATAATCTGAAGGTAACAATAAAATTGGGTGTGAATAAACGTATATTTTTGTTAAAGGTCCGAAAAAGAGCGTCTCCAAGTTGCAAGATTCCAATGAGGTCCCAGGACCTAAAACCATGAAGCTTGGCCACTTCCCGCAGCCCAGCTACGTGCTGTGGCACAGGGGGTTTGTTGAGTAAGCCTGCCTTCCCACTGCACATGACGGAGGGAAGCTCGCCATGCGACCAGCACCACCCGCGTATCCAGAGGTATGGCGGGCGCGTACAGGGGAACCGTATAGCATCGCCTGTAAGTTAGGAAAGTCGAGACAAGAGAGCTCCAAATGATAGACTGGATTCGACCAACCCCCGTTGAGCCAGTCATGAATGAAAAGAAGGTGACAGGACAAGTAATACAGAAACAGGTTGGACATGCCGTCAAAGGGGCACTGCAGGCAATGAGGAAAGGCCAGACGAGGTTGTAATCCTCTCCAGGAAGGAACGAGCGACACTGTCTAACTTCTGAAACCACGACCTTGGCAACAGAAGGGGGGTATTTTGAAAAATGTATAAAAAACTTGGCAGTATCATCATCTTGTAAAGTGCCAGGGGGCCCATGACATTGAGAGGGAGGGTGTACTATTTTGCCAAGTCCGCCTTCGCCTTCTTAACCCCTTCCGTGCGGCCGAGATTCCCCCCGTGTGCGGCCGCCGAACGAACAGGGCGGGGCCATGACGAACCCCAGCCGTCATCAGCACACGAGCACCGTGGAGCGTGACAGCTGGGGTTCGTCACCAGCATGGAAGGGGTTAAGCAAAGGATGCAGGTTGCCGGCGGAGGGGAGTTGTGGACTGCCAGTCGAAACAGTCCAGAAATGATGCCAAGGGACCCAGCACAGATTTGTAAGAATTCAACTTCAAGCTGGAGGCCCTTCCAAAGGTGTTGAGTAACTCGAAGCAGCGTGGGCTACTGACAGCTGGGTTTTGTTGCAGCGATACTGCCCAGAAACAGAACTATGCGTAGGATTATGGGACATTCGTGCATAGAGACGGAGTCATCCTACCACCTTAGTACCCATGAGCCCAGGACAGTCTAGCTATAGTGTCTCACTTGCCCTCCTACTCACTCACAGAGTAACAAGTGATTAGACACCATAGAACACAACACTCCCGAATCTCTTAGGAATCGCGGTTGCAAGATCCACCCTTTCGCTCGCACTCTTGTACCTGTCCACAATAAGATCTGACAGAGACACGAAACAGTTTAAAATATGTATTTTAACTAACGTGCTCTAACATGCAGTATACGTGCCACAACGAGCAGGTAAATGCATAATACAAATACAGTCAGCATAGCAGCTAGTCCATAAATCATGATGGGAAATGTCATCATGAAAAAACAATAAAGCCTAACCCCCCCCCCCCCTCCCCTTGCTAAGAAGCAGTATTATTATAAAATAGAAGATCTCTGGGATTTGTCTACAGACTCCATACCTTAGACTATAGATGTTAGTTCTACATCATAGGTGCCGTCTCGCTCTTCTCCCTGGAAAGGTCCCTTCCCAAGTTTCTGACCCCTATGCATGTATCCCAATAAGACCAAAGTATGATTTCTCAAACAACATTAGTATGCTTTCATCTAGGTGCTAAGGCATGACCAAAGCAGAATAACAAGGGGAATTGTTTATCGACCTTGCTCACAATGTTCAGAATAAATCCCAGGAACTGGCAGAGAGTGAACGCCGCAGCTGCTTTATATGTGAAAAGTACGAACAAAGTCTTTGCAAAAATAAAGTAATATAGTAACGTGTGCAAAGCACAATCTGCAGCATGCTCATGCTAAGTTAGAGAAAATAACAATGTCCCCATGGGCCATGTTACATCCTCCCCTTGGTCAGGTCAGCAGCCCAGAGACAACAGAACACCAAGATAAGCAGAGGCAAAGCAAGTCTTTTGAAGGCCAAAATTGTACAAATTTAAAAGCGGGATATATAGTGTGCGTAGAAAAATGGCAAAATCTTATAATGAAAGGCCTTCATGATGTTTCCCAAAGGTCATTTACAGTGGTTCCTCGGAATCAAGAACAGCAGGGGAAAAGTGGAAAGCCATTAGCTCCATTAGGCTGTCAGAGCCTTCCATTATAAAAAGGTACACCATCCAACTGAGTACGTTGAATGAGCAGACATGTTCCTCATATCCAGAAGCAGCCAAAAGCAGTTCAGGGCACCTGCATTAAATTCGATAAAACTCTGATCCAAGAGGCACTGTGCACGAGCACAGGTACTCGATCCTGCCATTGCTCCAGGTGCAGGATCATACACAAAATGTCTACCCACAGAACAGTCCTGGCCATGGGCCATCAACGGACCCCTCAACAGTTCAAAATCCAGGGCAGCGTGAGATGTATTGGAGACGCAGACATCCAGGGCCCATTCAAAGGGGCACAAGAGGCAGTAGAACACAGGTTACATGCAGGTGAAGTAGATATGACAGAAGGTCAGCCAAAAGTCGATGTTAAGAGCTTCCAATGGCATCAAACCAAATAGCTGCTGCATCCGATCACGGAACAGCTGCAACTGGGCCCGGCCTTGCAACACCTCATCTCGATCAGCCATTACAGAGCAGCAGGAGAAGTACAAGTACGCCGCAAACCAAAAGGAGCGGCAGGGGAAACCCTCCGAAGGCGCTGAAAAAAATGTAATGCAGAAAACCTGGGATTACTCCCAAAAAAGTCTGAAAGGAGGAGACAAAGCCGGATCACACAAGTTTACAAAAGTCGGCTAGGCCCTCTGTATCAGAAGCATTAAATATTTGGTGAATTAATTCTCCAAAAATTAGGAGGAGATTTGTATTTAGCAGTGACTGAATCCCACTCGATTTTCTCGCTACCTGCAATTCGAAGGTCTCACGAGCTGATGTGAGTGACTTCTTGTTGAAACAATATCATTTTGAGTCTGCTTAGCTTATTGAAGTCTGTTTTCAAAGCTGAATATCACGTAAACAATCAAAATAGGTGCCTAAAAAAAAGGGCGCAACCCTTGCCTATTGGGCTCCTGACTGGCATGCCCATAAACATATACCTGGTGCCTAGTGAGCTTTCTATCCCCTCCCTCCCGGGGTAGGGTGGCAGATAAGGGGCTATTGCCCCAAACTGCCTTCAAGGGGGCAGAAAGCCTTTTTTGGCGGTGTGGGCATTAGCATGCCCATGCTCTGCAGCCCCCACCCCTATGTATAAGTAAAAGAACAAAATCCCTGGTTTCTAGTGGGCTTGCTGCCCCCGGAGGCAGATTAGGGACTATTGCCCCATCTGCCTCCCGTGGGAGGCAGAAAGGCTGTGGCAATTTTATGGGGGGTTGGATGCATTGGTATTCCCATTTTGGGCAGCCCCTAACTCTACGACTAAAAAAAACCCAATCCCTGGGGCCTACAGGGCAGATCAGGGGCTATTTTCCCATCTGCCTCCTGAGGGGGGAGGGGCAGAAAGACTGTGGGATTTTGGGAGGGGGGGCATTGGCATGCTCATTTTGGACAGCCCCCACCCCAAGATACATTTAAACAAATCCCTGGTGCCTGGAGTGCTTTCTGCTATTGCCCCCATCTGGCTTCCAGGGGAGGCAGATAGGCTGTGTTTTTTTGGGGGAGGGGGGTGGAGGCATTGGCATGCCCATCTTGGCAAGCCCCCACCCCTAATTTCATTTGGAAAAAAATCCCTGGTATCTACTGGGCTTTCTGCCTCCCACCCCGGGGGGCAGATTGGGGCCTACTTCCCCCATCTGCCCCCCCCAAGGGAGGGGGGGGGGCAGAAAGACTGGTTAATGTATTTTGCAATGGGGGAGCAAAGGCCCTTGCACAAGAGATTCTCCCCTTTCCAACGATACCTCTCCTGACTTTCTACATGCTCAGGGTGCTGAGATAGCCCCCTAAGCACATAGAAAGTGAAACTGAGATGACGTCAGCGCGATATGCACGCTGATCGTCATTTCGGGGAAACCATCTACACAGCCTCAGGAGCTGGCGAAGCGCTTCCCCGGCTGTTGGGGGGGAGAGGGGGGAAGAAATCCCTCTGGTGCCCGCACCAGAGGGATTTCAATTGCCATGCTACCATATAAGACAGCTCCATGAGGGGAATTTTGCACGCATCAGATACGGCAAGAACGGCGAACTCTCTGCTCCCTTATCTGTGGAGAGAGGGGTTCGCCAGGGCTGTGTACTGGCTCCCAAACTCTTTTCTCTATACATTAATGGGCTCATAGACTTTTTGACACAAGGAAAGAACAATGACACCCCTAGATTAGCTAAGCGTAGGATCCCGGCCCTGATGTTTACAGATGACACGCTTCTTCTCTCAAAATCCCCAATGGGAATACAGAGAACGTTGGACAACTTTAGCGACTTCTGCAAACATCGGGGCCTGGAAATAAACCTACAAAAAACAAAGTACATGGCCTTTAATGTAGGTAAAACCACACGCCCAAATCCTTGCCTAGGTTCCAGACATCTTGAAAGAGTAAAAATATTTGATTATTTGGGCCTGACGTTGACAGACCAAATGGATTGGGGAGCCCAAATCAACAAAGCGGGGCTAAAACTCACCCAAAAAATGGGGGGCATCCTCAAATTTTGCATTAAAAAACTCCTTAGTCCACCATTAGAAATGTATAAGTCACAGGCAAGACCTGCTGCCCTCTATGGAGTAGACCTTTGGGGACACATGCCAATGACCCCACTCACCAGAGTAGAAAACTCCTTCATAACACAGCTTCTAGCCCTCCCAATTAGCACCCCCCTAGCACTACTTAGTATGGACCTAGGGGTTAGGCCCTTGACGGATGAGGTGGCCCTTAGGCCTATCCTCTACTGGCGCCGCCTCTGGAGTACCCCTGAGCTAACAGCATATAGAGAAGAATTAACCGAAGTTATGGGTATGCGAGGCTCTGGGAGGATACCTTGGCTGTCAAATATTAAAAATATCTGTGAGGGACTGGGAATGGGTGGTCTTTGGATTAACGCAGAACTCACGTGGGAGGGGTCCTCAAACAGGAAATGCCCGGCCTTTAGTTTCACTGAAGAAACCGAAATACACATACTATTTGTCTGTAGAGGCTACGCAAAGGCCAGAAGGTACTGGCTAACACAGCTATGTAGAAAGATGGGGACCAGACGCTGTAGTGAAGCTTATAGGATTTTGAAATCAAATATTCAAATTCCTATTGTTTACTCAATATATCGTTTTCTTTTTAACATGTGGTGTACGCGCAGGACCTTCCTCAAAGCCCTGCAGCAGTAAAGGGATATGGTAGGCTGATGTAACTTTATACTACTGCTTCATTGTGACGTGTACGGGGATGTGGCTGGCCCTCACTTAGCTCCTTTTCTTAGCAAATTGATTTTTAGATTAGTACTGTAACCAAAGGGTTTTTAACTATTTATTCAGCTACTCTGTGACTTCTGAATGTATTGTGATATATGTTTTTAACATGATGCTTTTAGGGCAATCGTTTGCCGAAATAACGTTTTTATGATGATGATGAATTGCCATGTGCGAGTGCGGCCGGGGGTCGTCCTTCGCACATGCCCACCGTAACTCAGGACGGCCCCCGGACATCCTGGACACCGAAGAGGTTAAATAGGTGCATAAATGGATGTCCTTATCCCCACTCTTAGTTGCTAGAACTATGGGGGCCAACCATTCTGCATACTTAACAATTTCTATCACACCTTGATTCATCAATTTGTCCAATTCCTCCTTCAGTGGATCTCTCATGAGTAATGGAAGAAAACAAGTTACTTACCTGTAACTTTGGTTTCCCAGTATTGGTAACTTTCATAGATTCCCATGCTTTTGTATCATTCCCCGTCGTCGGAATGGGAGTCTCGGTAACAAAAATAACATAGCAGGAGGTACAAAAGAGAAAGAAAAAGGCCTAGGCCTCATTCCTTTTTGTAGCATATCCGCCTCTTTTTGTAAAAGAGACCAAACTAAGCATCAGCCAATCAGAAGAGCCTCACCCCATAGAACCCTCCTGAAGGAACCTCAGAGCCTCAAAATTTCGTAGCCGTTGTGTAACAGTAACCACAGCTGCTGAGGGTGGGCGCATGGAATCTATGAAAGGTACCAATACTGGGGAACCAAAGTTACAGGTAAGTAACTTTTTTTCGTGCCCCAGTATTGGAACTTTCATAGACTCCCATGCTTTTGTATCAGAGTAGCTAGCAGTAAGCAATAAAGCACATTTTGTGGCATAAATATATAAATATCTCCGTGTGCATACTTTCATAAGTATATACACATTGGAAAAGCCATTTGTACTAGCATGAGATACAGTTCGCAGCTCTGCAAATGTCTCTGATGTGTACTCCCGCGAAGAGAGGCGTGTAGATGAAGCAACGGATCTTGTGGAGTGTGCGCTGATCCTTCTATCCAGCGATTTGCCAGCTGTTGAATGGCAATATAGAATGGCACTGGATATTTATCTTGCAATACTCTGCTTTGAAAGAGGAAGGCCCTTGTGTGGACCACTAAAAGCAATGAATAATTGTGAAGATTTGCAAAACTCTTTGGTGCGATCCAAATAAAATTTCAAGCACCGCTGCACATCCAGAGAATGGAGTGACCTCTCCACTGGTGTGGAAGGGTGAGGAAAGAATGATTTAAGAATCACAGGTTCATTTAGGTGGAAGCATGAAGGCACTTTAGGTATGAACTTCGGATTAGTTCTTAAAATGACGGTATTTTTCTTGAACTGGAGAAAAGCTTCCTGTATTGTGAGAGCCTGCAATTCTCCAATGCGTCTCGCCGATGTGAGGGCAAGAAGGAGAGCCAATCTCCACGACAGAAATTTCATGTCGGCCCGATGAATTGGTTCAAAGGGATCTTTCATGAGCTGTTGGAGAACCAAATTCAAATGCCAAGTGGGAGGCGGAGGTCTCACCGGTGGAAAAACTCGCAATAAGCCCTTGAGAAACTGCTTGATTATTCTTGAAGACCAGAGAGAAGGTCCAGATGCAGACCACCTGTAGCGAGAGATCGCTGCTAAGTGAACTTTTATGGATGAATAAGCCAATCCTGTTTTAGCCAAGGACAAGAGATAAGGTAGAAGTTGATGAGGCTGAGAAATGAGAAAGGGTCCAGACTTTCTTTCCTGCACCAAATGCAAAATCTCTTCCATTTTAAACGGTAAGTTTTATTCGTAGAAGGAGCTCTAGCTTGAGACAAAACCTCTCTTATTTCATTTGAGATGGGAAGGTACGTGAATTCTCGCTGTTCAGGAGCCATGCCGTCAGGTGCAAGGATTCTGGATCCGGATGCCAAATCCGCATGCGGGACATCGTGAGAAGATCCGGAATTGTCCACAATGGAAGAGGAGGGACGAGAGACAATAGGTGAAGTTCTGTGAACCAGAACTGTCTCGGCCAAGCAGGGGCTATTAAAATCATCTTGCACGGCTCTGCTTTGATTTTCCTGAGAAGCCGTGGGATCAATGGAATGGGAGGAAAGGCGTACACAAATGCTTTCGACCAAGCTATCGAAAGTGCATTCCCCAATGACCCTCGATGGTGAAGCTTGCTTGAATAAAACTGGCATTTCTTGTTGATCAGAGTGGCAAATAGATCAATCGAAGGCCTGCCCAATCGGTGAAAAATTCTCCTCCAAAACCACCTGATTCAGTTCCCATTCGTGGGTGACGGACGTCATCCTGCTGAGTCTGTCCGCCCTTTCACTTAGGACACCTGGCAGATGTTCTGCCTGTAGTGATATCCTGTGTGGAATTGCCCATTCCCAAAACTTCTGGGCCCCTCGAGACAATGGCAGAGATCTGGTACCCCCTTCCTTGTTTATGTAATGCATGGCCGTGGTGTTGTCCGCCGGAGGAGAACCGCCAACCCCTGCAATCGTGGAAGAAACACTTGCAGTGCTAGCCTGATAGCTCTTAGTTCTAGGAGGTTGATGTGAAGAAGACTGTGCTGGGGCAACCAATGCCCGCTGACCTGAAGATCCTCAAGCACCGCTCCCCAGTCGTCCAGTGAGGCATCTGTTGTTACTACTTGCGGAGCTGGATTGCTTACGAAGGATAGACCTTGGGAAAGGTTTCCTTTCTTCGTCCACCACAAGGCTGCTCTTTTCATTGCAACAGTAATCATCACTTTGTCTTCGAATGAGCCGTGAACTTGCTTCCATTGTCTGTCTGGCTATTCCTGGAGAGTCCGCATCCGCAATCTGCAGTGAGGTATGAGGGGGATGCATGAGGAGATCACCCCCAGAAGGGATTTATAACGGCGAACTGAAAGAGACTTTCTTTTCCTTAATTGCAGAGCCATGGATTGTAGTTTCGCTTATCTTTCTAGGGATGGAAAAGCTTTGCTGAGATTTGTGTCCAAGATGACTCCGAGGAAACGCGGTGTCCTGGACGGAATCGGAGATGATTTTTCTCTGTTGAGAGTACGACCCAAATTCTGAAATAGGTTTGTACAAGCGTTGACAGCTTCCATCGCAGGCTCCCTGGACCTGGACTGGGCCTTCAGCAACCAGTCGTGCAGGTAAGGGAAGACTTGAAAATGATTTCTTCTTAAGAAAGGCGCCACCGGAGCCAGCACCTTGGTAAAGATCCTTGGGGCAGAGCAAAGTCCGAAGGGCAGAACCCTGAATTGAAAGTGGCACTTGGCTACTGTAAACTGTAGAAACCTCCTGTGAGCTGGGTGAATTGGTATGTGAAAATATGCATCTTCGAGATCGAGCGTGGACATGAAATCCCCTGGATTGATGAGACGCAATATGTCCTGAAGCGAGACCATCCGAAAGGATTGGGAAATGAGATAGGTGTTGAGCTCCCTAAAATAGGGCGCCATTTCTCTAGCGTCTTCTTTACCAGGAAGAACCTGGAATAGAATCCTTCCCCTCTTTGAGAGAAGGGGGCCAGCTCCACAGCTCCCTTTAAGAGCATCTGATGATCTTCGAGCTGCAAGAGACGCAGATGTTTTGATGGAATGGCAGCATGGGGCTTGGATGGTCGGATTTGTGTGAACTCCAAAGTATGGCCACTCGAATGATTTTGAGCACCCAACAGTCTGCTGTTATCTGTGACCAGTTGTGGAGGTATTGAGATACCCTGCCTCCTACACATGTTGTTGTGGAGGTGGGTACAGTAGGCAGAGCCAGAACGCCGCTATTGCCTCTTGGACGCATCACGTCCTTGGCGGTTCTGCTTTCCTCTTGCATTCGATCTAGAGAAAGACGAGGCTTGGCCTTGTTTTTGGTGATAGGGCTGATGGTATGATTGCGATGTCGATCCATAAGAAGGGTACCTTTGCTGTTGATATAAGCCTCTATATGTGTTGGTGCTTCTCCCTCTGGCACCTCTAAAAGGAGCTTTCCGGTATTGAAGCGTACCAAGAGACCTAGCCGACTTTGTATCCTTCTTTATTTCTTGGAGAGTATCATCTATGTGTTTACCGAACAATGCCTCTCCATCGAAAGGGAGGTCCAAGATCTTATTCTGGACCTTCGGCCTGAACCACATTGCTCTGAGCCATCCTTGGCGGCGCAGAACCGCTGCACCCGCTAGTGAACGAAAAGCTGTAGTGGCAATGTCCATAGCACAATCTATCACTTCAGCCGATGTTGCTTCTCCTTCTAGCAGTATCTTCTTGGCTTCACCCTGTGCCTCCTGGGGAAGCTGATCCAAGTAAGGTGAAAGGTCACACCATAACTGGCGATCATATCTGCCCAGTATCGCCAAAGCATTTGCCGCCCGGACGAGGAGACCAGCCATTGAAGAGAATCTTTTCCCAGCGTTATCGAGTCGTCTGCCCTCCTTATCAGGAGGAGTAGTAAGGGGTACCGAAGGGTTGCTGGACTTCCTCTGTGCCGCCTGCGATATCACAGAGTCCGGTTTTGGGTGTCCAGTCAAGGACGCCGGACCATCCACAGGTGCCTTATACTTCTTTTCCAGGCGTGGCAAGACCTGAAAAACAGTTTCTGGGTTCTTCATAGCCTTGAGACCCTCACTCCACACATGCTCCACGATGGGTATAGATTGGGTTACTTTCTTATATGGCTCCTTAAAGTCATAGAGAAAACACTCCGTCTGAACGGAAGGCATAGGCAGTTGGAATCTGCTAGATGCTCTCTCCATTAACTTATGGAAACCCCCGACATCCGCTGAGGGAGAATCCACCGGGTCTAGACAAGGTGACGCTGGGTCCGGGATTACATACTCATTCCATTCTAAACCCTGATTAGGTCTGCCATCCATATCCTGATCCTCATCCGAGGAATCATCCTGTACATCCGGTTGTGGTAAAGGCCTATTCGGAGCAGGTGTTTGAGGCTGAGAGAACACCTGGGTTGGCAACTCTGGAGACACGACCACTGGAGTGGTAGGGGCAGGCAAAGCCTGAACTGCTGGGATAGAGGCAGGCTGAGATGTCACCTGGGAGAATCTGGTTTTATAGTCCTGCAGCATGCCATGGAGATCCGCCAAAAGAGAGGAAGGAACAGACACCATCTCTGTTGACTCCTGAAGTTGAGAAGAGTACTGGTAAGAACATTCATGAAGAAACTCGCCTTCAGAATCTGTTTCTTGACATTTTACTAGCAGTTGAGATGGGCTGTTCGCATACACCAAAGAGTCCTGATCCTCTTCATCAGAATCCTCTTCTTCCTCTTCCAGCAACAAAGCGGGAGGCAAGGGGGCAACCCTTCTTGGAGACGTCATGTCCGGAGTTATCCTTTTCAAGGAAATCGTGATTTTCTCCGTCGATGACTGCATCGTCGACGGTACCGTGGTCGATGCAGAAGTTACAGGTAAGTTCATCGTCGAAGTCGTCAATGGAAGAATCACCGCCGACGAACGGATTGCCGACGACGAGATGCACTCGTCGTCATCATGGTTGTCGTCGTCGACTAAGTCCTCGTCGTCGCTGCCGTCGTCGATATCCCCGTCGACATTCTTGTTGACGTAGATGTCACCATCGTCGACGATCCGGTCGACGTCGCCTGCACAGACGACGAGCCCGTTGACGCTACCACCTTAGATACCTTGGATATCGGATACCTTGGATACCTTGGATGTCGGAGCCTTCTGTAGCGTCGACGACTGACTTCTCAGATGACGGAGAAGATGGTTTCTTGAAAGCTGTATCAGGCTTCAAAGCTCCTGAAGGCGTAGATGGTCCTTCCCTCTCCTTTGCACAGTGGTGAGGAGATTTTACAGGACTTTGGCACTCAGACTCACGGGGGGTCTTTTTTGAGGCCTTTGCTGGACGCTCCACAGAAGGTGAAGGGGAAACCCTACCCCTCTTGACTGACCTTCTGGATGATGTAGCTGAAGAAGAATCCTCACTGTCGCTTGGCACCGTCTCTTTCCTGGACTTCAATTTCTGGAGCCAAGTGAGGAGGCGACCCTCACGATCCCGGAGAGTCTTTGTAGAAAAGGTGCGGCAGATCTTGCAGTCTGCAGACTTATGATCCGGATACAGGCAGTATATACAATCCTTATGCCTGTCCTCCTCATACAGCCTTTTCTTGCCACAGGTGGAACATGACTTGAAAAGAGCCTTCTTCTACTTGTCAGACATTTCAGATGAAATACCCAACAATCCTGAAGAAAAAACTGAAGAAAAAAACTCAAAAGAGTAGAAAATGAGCAGAGCTCAAAGGAGACTCCCAAAACACAACGTGCGGTAGAATATGTAAGGCTCTGAGGTTACTTCAGGAGGGTTCTATGGGGTGAGGCTCTTCTGATTGGCTGATGCTTAGTTTGGTCTCTTTTACAAAAAGAGGTGGATATGCTACAAAAAGCAATGAGGCCTAGGCCTTTTTTCTTTCTATTTTGTACCTACTGCTATGTTATTTTTGTTACCGAGACTCCCATTCCGACGACGGGGAATGATACAAAAGCATGGGAATCTATGAAAGTTCCAATACTCGGGCAACTGATCTTGTTTTGTGTACTACAGGCATAGTGGTTGTTTTCGGTTTTATATTACGCCTTTCAAAAGACCCATGTTTTCAGATAACACTTCTGGAAACTTATCACAGATGTCCTAACCAACTAGGGATCTATCCAACAGTACCACCTGTTACCAGCCCAATAGTTTGGAACCTTGTTTAGTGATATATACCTTACCCACAGTGTGTTTATCTTTGAAAGAAATATGCATTTTAAGGATCTTCACAAAAGGAATGGGATCTTTACAGTACCCCCCGGGCTTCAGGTCTGGAGGTTTCAGGACATAATCTTTATTTCCCATTTTCTCATGAAAAGTCTTACTATCAATGAAGGGGTCTCGGGACAATGAATCAACAAAAACAGAAATTTTGATCCAATCTAACAGCACATCTCAAGTAGAATACTTCTGGCTCAGATTACATTACATTTTGTTAGGACATCTTTATTCTTCAGTATCTTCCACCACATGCACCTCCCTCCTCTTTACATACTTTGTCAAAGTGTCCTCTTTTATTGCATTTCCTACATTGGACACCTCTTGCTGGACTATTGCTTGGTGAATACTTCGGACTATTGGCTAGGTGATTATAATATCCATATGTAAACACCTTAGTTTGCTGTCTCTCTTAACAGTGGTTTGTTGAAAAAAATTCTATGTCAGGACTGGAGGCGAGGATTATGCCTTCTCACTTCACTTTATTCAACAGCAGCCAATACTAACAAGAAATAAACTATTTTTAACATGAACCCTTGGGAAAAATGTAGTATAAGGAAAATGTCCAATCAGGAAGCAGTCCTGTAGCCTTCAATCAGTGACAATCCAGCACAACATAGTCCGTCCTCACTGGCCCTTCAGCCTCTTTCTTCGCTACTGCGCAGCCGAGATAAGTGCCTTTCTTGACTCTGCTTATTTCTTGAGCTATTGACTATGGTGCTGTTGACATTTGATTTGCGCCTCTACCGCGTTTCCTTTGTTGGTATTTTCTTGCTAGTTGACATTGATGTCGTGTTTTATTGACATTGTTGTGTTATATATTGCTAAAGGGGTTCTGCAGCATGTTCCCACTTTGTTGTACTGTGACTGCGGGAGTGTTTCTCCGCTCCTACGAGGCATTTTACATGGTACGGCTCGGCGCTGACCTTCCGCCGCCAGGGGGCGCTGGAGACAGCACGAGACTCTGCGCACGTATTTGAATTCCTGAGGTGATCGTGCGGCACGCCGTAGTTCCCAGAGCTATCCGGACTGAGGGAGACCCTCTGCTGTATCAGAACAATAAATTACTGGCAGCAGAGTCTGTATTGTTTTGATTGTACACCCGGGTGGGTCTGTAGAGTCTAGGTCCCTTCCGCCTGTTGGGGACATTACCCAAGCCGGATTACCATTACATTAATAATTAAACCAGGTTCGTTTCCCAGGGATTAGACCCGTAATACTGCAAATCCTCGCAAGAAAGTTTAGGCTGCCACCCAGCCCTATAAAATAACGCCTTCTGGCAATTTTAACAGATCATCAAAATAACGTCTTCTAAAAAGGCTCCCGGTCTGCCGCCCAGACCCCGAATATCAATCCTCATTACGAGGGAGATGGATTATGAGGAAGACTCAAGGGGGGGGAAGAACAACCTGGCTGACCTCCCTTGGGACGACGAGCTTTATGATGCAGTAGATGCATCCATATATACAGCAGTGGGGAAGGCCATGACTCCTTTGGAGGAGAGGTTATCCCGGAAAATTGATCAGGCCTTGGCAAGATTGTCGGTCCTTCCTACAGTGCCCGCCCCCCTGCCTGGGGTCCCAGGGATTTCCCCTCTCCCCCCCCCATCAAGGATGCAATGTGATCGCTTAATGTCTGCTGTCACAACTGATTGTCCACAGGCTTTGACAAATGCTTTTTCGAGAAGTGACAATGTCCCTTTTTCCTTGTAGGATCTGATGACTCATGAAAGTTATCCAATGGCTGACTTTGCGTGATGAAAGAGGATGAAGGGCCAGTGAGGATGCACTATGTTGACCTGAATTGTCACTGATTGGAGGCCACAAGACTGCTTCCTGATGGGACATTTTCTTTACACTACAGTTTTCCCAAGGGTTCATGGGAAAAGTAGTTTGTTTCTTGTTAATATTGGCTGCTGTTGAATAAAGTGAAGAGAGAAGGCATAATCCTCGCATCCGAGTCCTTAATAGAATTGAAACTTTCTGCTACGTTAGCTACAAAAATTTTCATTATCTCTTACTCTTAGTCAATGTCCTAACTAGGCATTGTCCCCAGTGGGGAAAATATTAAGATTACCCATCGAGCAATCACAATTTCTCTTCGAGCGTGCCTGGTTCTCAATAGATGGCCCAGTTGGTAAAAACTCTGTTGAGAATAAACATCCAGGTTGTTTGCATAACCATCCACATTTATCTTAAGGAGTACATGTATCATCAATATTTCCATGCATGGTATCAAGGACTCATCAAATACATGCGCAGTATAACTACCCATACTGCAAGTGATAAGATTATATGCAAAAACATGTCAGTGTGGAAAGAAGCCAAAAGAGGGAAACAGAACCTAAAGTAATAAAAACTTAAATATACACGCAAGTATCCGACAACTACTCCTTAGGGACACTGACTAAGAGTATGCCCAAGTATGCCCACTAGGGCTTTAATGAATTGCGAGAGAACACCTCAGTAACTTTTGAGAGATATGTTTTGAGTGGTTATTTGTGAATGAACAGGGATCTTGTACACACCTTGAAAACTTTTTTGATTTATGGTGAAATTAGTGACAGTATAAAAAAGAAAAATATATTATTATCATCTTTACTGTCTGGTGTACATGTAATACTTAAGCAATGGAATGCTGTGATACGCGGATGAATTCAATGTTATGCATTGGATTCATGGTGAGATGAATGATGGCAGGAAACATATATAGCACTATTATTATCTTTGCTGTTGGGTGCACATATACTATTCGAACAATTCAGTGTTGTGATATGATAATGAATCCAATGATACACATGCAGTGTTTCTCCTATGTCTTTTTAACTTGTGAGAAAGAGCGCACATTTTCTCTTTAAAAAAGGTGTGCAAGGAGACCATGCCCATCCGTGAACATGGCTCAGTGTTTGGAGCCAAAACGTGCTGGGTCACGTTGTGCCAAATAAAAGATTTATAAATCACCAAACCTTCAGTTGTGACCATCTGCATTTTTCTTTTTCCACAAAGGAGAGGAATATTGGACGATATATGTCTGGTTTTTGTTTTCTCCCAGGCTGAGGCCGCTGCGCTGGGAAAGGTGACCTGTGTGTATTTTAAAGTTTTTATTCTTTTTAATTCTATTTTCCTCTTTTTGCTTCTTTGCTCACTAATATCCTTTAGCACATAATCTTATCACTTTTGTAGAACATGTAGTTATACTGCATGAGTATTTGATGTATCTTGATAGGATGTATGACATTACAACGCATACTTTTACCACGCATACCTTTACAACGCAGTTTTTACAACGCATGCCTTTACAACACATAGCGCTTTTGGGTGTTGGATAGTGAATAGTTTAATTTACTATTCCAACTCCAGTCCCCGTGGACACTAGGGAAGGTTATTGGATAGTAAATTAACCTATTCCCTATCCTAGAGCGCCCCCCAGCGCAATGCGTTGTAATGGTTTGCGTTGTAATGACCGCGTTGTAATGGTAGTGCGTTGTAAAAGTTTCGTTGTAAAGGTTGTTTACCATCTTGATACAATGCATGGAAAGTATTGGTGACATATGTACTCCTTAAAGAAAATGTGGATGGTTATGCAAACAACCTGGAAGGTTCTTCTCACCAGAGTTTTTACAAATTGGGCCATCTATTGAGAACCAGGTATTCTCGAAGAGAATCTGTGAAAGCTATATGGGTAATCTTAATATTTTTCCCACTGGGGACAACGCTTAATTAGGACATTGACTAAGAATATGCCTACTAGGGATTCAATGGATTGTGCAAGTGCACCACAGTGACTCTATAGTATATTGACAACACTTAAGATTATGGACAACATTGTTTTGAGGGATATGTTTAGAGTGGTTATTTGTAAATTAAAAGTGATATTTTATACACCTTGAATACTTTTTTTTTTAATTTATGGTGAGATTAGTGATAGTATAAAAAGGAAAAATATCCATCACTATCATTGTTATTATCTTTACTGTTTGGTGTACATGTAATATTTGAACAATGCAATGCTTTGATATGTTGGTAAATTCAATGTTATTTATTGGATTTATGGTGAAATGAGTGATGGTATGAAAGATATCTTTCATTATTATTATCTGTACTGTTGGGTGTATATAGAATATTTGAACAATGCAGTGTTATGATACACGGATGAATCCAATGATTCACATGCAGTGTTTCTTCTTTGTCTTTTTAACTTGTGAGCACAAGCGCACGTTTTCTCTTTAAAAATCATGTGCAAGTAGATCACACCCATCCTTGAACAAGGCTCAGTGTTTGGTGCTGAAATGTGTTGGGTCCGGTTGTGCCAAACAAAAGATTTATATATCACCAAACTTTCAGTTGTGGCCACCAGTGTTTTCCTTTTTCAAGGAGGAGAGGAAGAATAAGCGATATATATATATATATATAGCTGGTTGTTGTTTTCCTGCACGCTGAAGCCACTTCGCTGGGAAAGGTGACCTTTTAAAACAGAGGTGATGTTGGGACATAGTAGGTAGTTATAGTAAGGTCTGCTTTTACATAGACATAGTGTTTTTTTGGTTGGCTAATACCTTTGGCCCTGTTTCACAAATCCCCTCATAACTTTCCCAATAAAGTTTATCGACCTCCGCTCCTTCCTGGAAGGTTTCGGGGTCATCTGTCCAGCGGGGCCGAGATAAAAGGGGGTTCCCAAAATGTAAATCTTCATGTATTTTCTATAGACTTCTTTAGACACGGTTACAGCAAAAACTACTGATTGGAATTGCACCAAATTCGTCAGGAAGCTAGATCTTGGTCTGCAGATTGTTCTCTTTGGTGTGAATCTGTTCAGTAATCTTTGAGATATTAAGGATAAAAATAATGGTAAATGTTGGCAGTTGTGCTCGCCGGAGTCCTGCGAGAGAGTGAAATAAAAAAAATGGAGCCCTGTAATTGGTAGAGAAGTCAGTTTTTCCAGTGAGTCTTCACTCTCTTGCAGGAGCAAAAGGCTCCTGCGAGAGCTCTGATTGACTGGCTGTTGCAATGTTGGAAATTAAATTACCTTTTACTGTAAAAATTTGGAGGGGTTGTGGAAAGTTAAAAAAACCTATATACGGGGGCAGCAGAAAGGTATGCTGTACCCAAAGATTTAGAGAGGAGGTGTCTAATGGACAACTACTGTGAAGATAATAAATGTAGATTGTTGTTTTTTTTTTACTAAACTTTATTGCATTTTTGGCCAAAGAACTTGGCTGTGTGAAAAACTTTCAAATATGGCACTTAAATAGTACATTATGGATTAGCACAACATGACCAATTGCAGAGAAAGCGTACTTCTATGAAAATGCAGACACTGCATGTGATACTTCATGACACCATACAACAGTTTAATTACAGAAGTGACCCAGCCATTCCCCAACACCTGCCCGAGGTTTTTGGGGGCATCCCTGTGACTCAAAGACCATGCGCTCCTGTGAAGCGTACCAGTGCACACCTCCCTCTACTCCACTGTGCAAAGGTTGGGGGGGTTAGAACTTAATCACATCGCGGCCTTGCTGCGCTTAGCTATCAAGAGGGCCGTGCCCAGAAATGTATTCTCCGCTCGTGTACCACTAGTGCCCACCATCACCCGAGAAGAATTAGAAGAGTGGAAGGAGGGACCACCCATCCCAAAACCTCAAAGGTCTATAGTCACTGTAGACCAGAAGTGCTGTATCTTCGTGCATGTCCAAAGCATGTAACAGAAAATTTCTGGGCCATCCTCGCAGCACGGGCAATTAGAGTGGGGATGGAGGCCAGTTCAGTGAAGGCATTTGGGGGGGTAGGAATGCAGAAAACAGGTAATATGTCTGCACTAATCTTAGTCTAGAGGAGATTGTGAGCACGTGGGGGGCATCAGGGCATCACACCAGTCCTCATCCTCCAAGGGGCCCACCCAACCCACCCACAAAACTTGAGGTGATCAAGTGAACCACGTGAGTTAATATCAAAGGTGCAGTAAATTTGCGAAATGCCACTGCGCCCCAGGTCACCCATCAGGAGCTTGGCCTCCAAGGGGCTCACTTCTGGGAGGGGGTAGTCCGTATGAAAGTGTGTGTGGAGAGCATGTATAATCTGAAGGTAACAATAAAATTGGGTGTGAATAAACGTATATTTTTGTTAAAGGTCCGAAAAAGAGCGTCTCCAAGTTGCAAGATTCCAATGAGGTCCCAGGACCTAAAACCATGAAGCTTGGCCACTTCCCGCAGCCCAGCTACGTGCTGTGGCACAGGGGGTTTGTTGAGTAAGCCTGCCTTCCCACTGCACATGACGGAGGGAAGCTCGCCATGCGACCAGCACCACCCGCGTATCCAGAGGTATGGCGGGCGCGTACAGGGGAACCGTATAGCATCGCCTGTAAGTTAGGAAAGTCGAGACAAGAGAGCTCCAAATGATAGACTGGATTCGACCAACCCCCGTTGAGCCAGTCATGAATGAAAAGAAGGTGACAGGACAAGTAATACAGAAACAGGTTGGACATGCCGTCAAAGGGGCACTGCAGGCAATGAGGAAAGGCCAGACGAGGTTGTAATCCTCTCCAGGAAGGAACGAGCGACACTGTCTAACTTCTGAAACCACGACCTTGGCAACAGAAGGGGGGTATTTTGAAAAATGTATAAAAAACTTGGCAGTATCATCATCTTGTAAAGTGCCAGGGGGCCCATGACATTGAGAGGGAGGGTGTACTATTTTGCCAAGTCCGCCTTCGCCTTCTTAACCCCTTCCGTGCGGCCGAGATTCCCCCCGTGTGCGGCCGCCGAACGAACAGGGCGGGGCCATGACGAACCCCAGCCGTCATCAGCACACGAGCACCGTGGAGCGTGACAGCTGGGGTTCGTCACCAGCATGGAAGGGGTTAAGCAAAGGATGCAGGTTGCCGGCGGAGGGGAGTTGTGGACTGCCAGTCGAAACAGTCCAGAAATGATGCCAAGGGACCCAGCACAGATTTGTAAGAATTCAACTTCAAGCTGGAGGCCCTCCCAAAGGTGTTGAGTAACTCGAAGCAGCGTGGGCTACTGACAGCTGGGTTTTGTTGCAGCGATACTGCCCAGAAACAGAACTATGCGTAGGATTATGGGACATTCGTGCATAGAGACGGAGTCATCCTACCACCTTAGTACCCATGAGCCCAGGACAGTCTAGCTATAGTGTCTCACTTGCCCTCCTACTCACTCACAGAGTAACAAGTGATTAGACACCATAGAACACAACACTCCCGAATCTCTTAGGAATCGCGGTTGCAAGATCCACCCTTTCGCTCGCACTCTTGTACCTGTCCACAATAAGATCTGACAGAGACACGAAACAGTTTAAAATATGTATTTTAACTAACGTGCTCTAACATGCAGTATACGTGCCACAACGAGCAGGTAAATGCATAATACAAATACAGTCAGCATAGCAGCTAGTCCATAAATCATGATGGGAAATGTCATCATGAAAAAACAATAAAGCCTAACCCCCCCCCCCCCTCCCCTTGCTAAGAAGCAGTATTATTATAAAATAGAAGATCTCTGGGATTTGTCTACAGACTCCATACCTTAGACTATAGATGTTAGTTCTACATCATAGGTGCCGTCTCGCTCTTCTCCCTGGAAAGGTCCCTTCCCAAGTTTCTGACCCCTATGCATGTATCCCAATAAGACCAAAGTATGATTTCTCAAACAACATTAGTATGCTTTCATCTAGGTGCTAAGGCATGACCAAAGCAGAATAACAAGGGGAATTGTTTATCGACCTTGCTCACAATGTTCAGAATAAATCCCAGGAACTGGCAGAGAGTGAACGCCGCAGCTGCTTTATATGTGAAAAGTACGAACAAAGTCTTTGCAAAAATAAAGTAATATAGTAACGTGTGCAAAGCACAATCTGCAGCATGCTCATGCTAAGTTAGAGAAAATAACAATGTCCCCATGGGCCATGTTACATCCTCCCCTTGGTCAGGTCAGCAGCCCAGAGACAACAGAACACCAAGATAAGCAGAGGCAAAGCAAGTCTTTTGAAGGCCAAAATTGTACAAATTTAAAAGCGGGATATATAGTGTGCGTAGAAAAATGGCAAAATCTTATAATGAAAGGCCTTCATGATGTTTCCCAAAGGTCATTTACAGTGGTTCCTCGGAATCAAGAACAGCAGGGGAAAAGTGGAAAGCCATTAGCTCCATTAGGCTGTCAGAGCCTTCCATTATAAAAAGGTACACCATCCAACTGAGTACGTTGAATGAGCAGACATGTTCCTCATATCCAGAAGCAGCCAAAAGCAGTTCAGGGCACCTGCATTAAATTCGATAAAACTCTGATCCAAGAGGCACTGTGCACGAGCACAGGTACTCGATCCTGCCATTGCTCCAGGTGCAGGATCATACACAAAATGTCTACCCACAGAACAGTCCTGGCCATGGGCCATCAACGGACCCCTCAACAGTTCAAAATCCAGGGCAGCGTGAGATGTATTGGAGACGCAGACATCCAGGGCCCATTCAAAGGGGCACAAGAGGCAGTAGAACACAGGTTACATGCAGGTGAAGTAGATATGACAGAAGGTCAGCCAAAAGTCGATGTTAAGAGCTTCCAATGGCATCAAACCAAATAGCTGCTGCATCCGATCACGGAACAGCTGCAACTGGGCCCGGCCTTGCAACACCTCATCTCGATCAGCCATTACAGAGCAGCAGGAGAAGTACAAGTACGCCGCAAACCAAAAGGAGCGGCAGGGGAAACCCTCCGAAGGCGCTGAAAAAAATGTAATGCAGAAAACCTGGGATTACTCCCAAAAAAGTCTGAAAGGAGGAGACAAAGCCGGATCACACAAGTTTACAAAAGTCGGCTAGGCCCTCTGTATCAGAAGCATTAAATATTTGGTGAATTAATTCTCCAAAAATTAGGAGGAGATTTGTATTTAGCAGTGACTGAATCCCACTCGATTTTCTCGCTACCTGCAATTCGAAGGTCTCACGAGCTGATGTGAGTGACTTCTTGTTGAAACAATATCATTTTGAGTCTGCTTAGCTTATTGAAGTCTGTTTTCAAAGCTGGAATGCAAGGCCCAGCGAACTATGTACAATCCCGTGTGGGGGTGGAAAGAGAATATTGCTGCAACATGTAACACGTTGTGAAACCGTTACTATATATGGGATGCCTGCCCGTAAGCCGCAGCAGTTGTGGTTATTGAGGATAAGATAACTGCCTTTAGAAAGCAGAGTGAGTGTGGGAATAATAGTCGGGACCAGTATACCTTATTTTAAAAAAAAGCCAAATTAGGGCCCAAAACTTTACAGGCACTGTGTAGTTTCACTTGTTTACAGACTAGAGAGTGTCCTACCGTAGAATCATAATCCTCCTCCATAAGGAAAACGTACTTATCTGCTCTTTGACAGCGAAAAGAGAAAGGCAAGGATCATAACTCATGAATAAAGCTACTTCCAAGGGGCTCATACCTACCTACCGGATAATGTTTCATGCATGCTGTGAACTGAAACCGTGAGCTGGGCAATGAAATAACTCTGTGTATTAACCACACAGCAGAATCAGTTTCTCCTATTGAGAAAGGCAACTGTTCTACTTTCTCAATGTGTAATATTGTGTATGTTGCATCTTTCATTGACATAAGCTTCTGTTTATCTGTCAATTTAAATGGTAAAAACAGGGAGAAGCATTCAAATAGTTCCATGGCACTTTCCCACTTTTCAGCATTTGCAATGTCGAACCAAATTTCATAACAGAGCGCAACTGATTTTGACCATGCTACAGTACAGACACTTCATTCTGAACAATGTCGAATACAGATGAGACAATATTATCTAAAGTATTTATATGCGAAGATAAAGTGTTAATACTGTTATCAACCAAGGCAAGAAGCTTTTCCAAATTATCTTGTTCAATCTGCCGTAAGCGTACAGCAGCTTCCATCTGGGACAGATTCCAAAATTCATTATATGCAGCATATGCAAAACATTTAGTGAGAGGGGATGTCGGACCTAAAAGGAAATCAACCAGATCAATGTCACCTAACATAAAAGAAAGGTGTTGTTTTAAAGATGACAGGGTGGAATATTCTAATCATTGTTGACACTGTATGGGAATGGGGAAAATGAGAATCCTGTCTACTGAGCGTAAACCCTCTGGAGGCATTAGAAAAGCGTAACTGACAAGCATTGGCGTTAGTGGGCCACACTAACCAACAAAAAAGGATCAATGTAGGGGAGAGGGGTTGGCCTAACGGCTAAGGCGCTCGAACTCGGACCTGGGGACCTGGGTTCGAGTCTCGGTAACGACGCCAATAACCTCCTGTGATTCTGGGCAAATCACTTAATCTCCCCGTGCCTAAAAAAAAAATGAAAGTGTGTCCTCATGTAACGTAACTGGTTCTATGTAAAGCGCTCTGATAACTGATTCGGTTCGGTTCTAGTTCGCGCTATATAAAACTCCCAAAAAAAAAAAAAATAATAAATAAAAAAAAAATGTTGGAGGAGTTAAGAGTACCATTTTGAAACATTTCTGTCAATTCGTCAAGTGAATGGTTGGTGCGTGTCTGCCACGATTCAAAGGCAGCCAAAGACAGAACGGAGGGCGCATTCAGATTTTTAGCAGTGGCCAAACCAAAGCATGTAGTTTGTTGAACACTCCGATTTAAAAATATGAGCTGAGATACAATTAAACAGGCACAATGTAATGATTCAGTTTACTGCCCCTTCCAATCTTTGGTACCCCATATTGGTTTTAAATCAATCATGTCCTTCCAATACTCATAACCTTTTAAGGATAAGTCGGTTATGAAGAATGAAGAATATACCAATTTAGTATGGGCCAGCATGAATTTTGTGCATGTAGGCGAATTCAAGGTGTAATAATATGACTTCGGGTCAGTAAGATTGTAACCGGGAAAATAAAAAAACGTACTTTTCTGTGTTAGTGAATTCCCCTGGAATGGCGTCAGACAATGTTCCCATTGTGTACGATTAAAAGGTGGTCTCTGAGTGTTGGATTTGTGTAAAAAAAAATGGCCATAATGTTGGCAACAGAATAAATCAGCAGAATTTGCAGAATTTTAATACAGATCTTCATTTTCAAACAGTGTAAAATTTTACATCCGAAAACAGCGAGTAAACTGCGTTAACATCTCAGTCATCGGAGTGTATTAAGGGCATACTGACATTACCTAAAGAAACTCGGAACACGTATGGAATTTGTAAAGTTTTAGTCAGACCATAGACTTTGAATGGTACTTTATCCCAAACGATAGCATCAACAATTGGGATTGTTGAAATATTAACTAGGGGTTGATCCCTATTTTTATGGGATGAAGTGTGTGGGGCCAAAACTCCATTAACCAGGCCTGCTGCAGAGCGTTCAGGCAAATAATGGACTTTTATCAGTAGGAAAAACACTGTCCCAAAACCAATCCACATGAAGAGAAACACCATTGTGAGCACTAGCCAGATGTATGTCCAAGGGGCAACCAGCTAAGTTCTTTTAAACCAAGAGATGAAAGCACAAGCATGTGTTGGGGGCTTAGCCACAGAGGAAGACACTAAAGATGAATCAGAACAAAAGTTATCTCCATCCATATAGTAACTACTGGAACCTAGACAAAATAACAGGGGCTGCTCTTCATTGGAAGTTGCAGGGATTCCATTTTCAGCCCGTGTGCTGAGGAAGCTTGGAATCATGTTGGTGTAAGAATGTGGGCCCATAAAACATTGTGCATCTTTTGACCCTACCTTTCAGTCTGAAGGCTGCAAGTGAAGCTTATGCCAGCCGGAGCACAAAACGAGGAGTTACCAATGTCTACTGCATAATCCGGGTACATGGTTTGGCCGAAGAGTGCACTGCCGCCATACGCGTGTACGTGCTTTCACATATCCTCCGCATACGTAGCAATGATTGGCGAGCGTTATTGTTGCCCGTGTTATGCGGTGCCTCTGGAGACCCTCTGCACTACAAGTAGGTAAGAGGGCTAACACTGCTCGCTCATTGACTCATTTTTCATCATGTCGAGTTTGAAAGGAACAAAAATAAACGTTTACTGTTTGACAATGTGCAGTGGTCCGCTGTCTCGTCGGAGAACAGGACACCATCCTTAAGTAAAATGAACACGGCGGCTCGCAGAACAAATGACGCAAATAGGTGCATATGTATGAAATTTCTGGTGCAAGTGAAGCTTCCTGGGGAACAAGAGTTATGTAGTGGGGAAATCACAGACTTGTGACATTTTTAAGATCAAGATAAAGATTTTAAATACTGCTAAATCTTCACACAACACGTTAGTTAAGCCTGTGTATTTATGCTGGCTGTTGTTCCTGCACTTTGTTCCTGTGAAGAAAGGTGCGCTGGATTTTATAAACTACAAATTCAAAACTTGCTGTTTAAATAGGCCTCATTGCAGCCAGGATTAATTGCTCCCTCCAGTCTGTCCCTCTGCCAAGGCCAGGCAGGAAGCATGTAATAAAACTGAAATAACCTGTTTCCTTTTCAGCCTCAGTAAAAGCGTTTCTCATTCTTCCGGCTGTATATTTATCCATGTTAGTAACAATAGGAGACTGTAGTCACCAGCTCCAAAACGAGACTGCTCCTCTGTGCAAATCTTCAGTGAAAGAAAATTATTTTCTATTTCCTCTACATTGCTTAAGAAAGGCTGAACTTCAAAGCTCTATTTTATATTTCAAAACTCTGTGATGTTTGAAGCTGTTTACTCTGATTAGCTGCTAGCTGTTGTTCAATAAATTATTCAGAGAGATTGTGCTACTGATGTCAATATATACTTATTGATCTTTTTTGTTAGCCATGCAGCATAAAAAATGAACAAATTGCATTTACATTCATTTATATTACAATAGTTGCAAAAAGTAGCAGTTCTCTTGTGACAGTCTTATACCTCAACATTTTCTTGGTGTAGGTATGGTGTACAACAGGCCTCCCAAATTAAATTAGTATCAGTAACTTATCTGGAACTGGTACTACCCTATTTTTTACACTAGCTGGTGCTTCCTTACTACCTTGGACGAGATATCGCAGCACTGATATAAATTCAGCTCAGACTGTGAAAATTGCAGAAATTACTGTTAGCATAAGCTGAAGCCATTTTGTTTGTGGCATCCATTTTCTTTGTTCGCCATAAGTTGGCAGGGTATGCTCAGACGTGAGTCCCTTGCTCACTTTGCCACGGGATTCAAGCAAGCCGGGCTGAAGAAGGCTGAGATGCCAGAAACCGGTCCTCGGTAGCTTGTTTCCGGTCCAGGGAAGCCATGGCTTGGCAGTTCGGGCTGGACTGTTCCCATGAGGCACAGTGTCAGACTGATTTGCATATACCCATGTCTGAACTGGGGTGGCAGAGCGGGCTAAAGAACGGTGATGGATTAAACCCAGATCAGTTGACTGGGGGTGAGTGCTTGTATTGTCAACGGTCCGTCCATCATTTCCTTTGGTTTTTCTTTGTTCGCCTTAAGTTGGCAGGGTATGCTCAGACGTGAGTCCCTTGCTCACTTTGCCACTGGATTCAAGCAAGCCGGGCTGAAGAATGCTGAAATGCCCGAAACCGGTCCTCGGTAGCTTGTTTCCGGTCCAGGGAAGGCATAGCTTGGCAGTTCGGGCTGGACTGTTCCCATGAGGCACAGGGTCAGACTGATTTGCATATGGCCATGTCTGAACTGGGGTGGCAGAGTGGGCTAAAGAACGGTGATGGATTAAACCCAGATCAGTTGACTGGGGGTGAGTGCTTGTATTGTCAACGCTCCGTCCATCATTTCCTTTGGTTTATCCATTTGCATTAGCCATTTGTTAGTCATGTGCTTCTTCCGTCTTCACTGTTGCCTGCTTTTCTATTCTACTTGAGTCATCAACTATAGTTAACTCCTTCAGTACTGAGCCAGAGCACTGAGAATGCTCAGAAGGCCTGTGGCTGCTAGAATGCACCTGACTTAGACTGTAACTGTCAGGCTATTCCAACTGAAGTAAGCAGTACATCTCCCCTCCCACTTTGTTGACCAAGCAATTTCTGTATGCCCATGTTAGTCAATAACTATTCCTGTATATGCCTGTACCTCCTCTTTGAGTCTCCATGCTTACTTAGTTGTAAACTGGGTATATAAGGTCCATGGCTTCTGTATTCTATGGACTACTGTATTGACGTTGTCCCACTCATGAGAGGTTAACAAACTTATTTTCTTGATATTCCAGCTTCCGTGCCATCTCTTCTTTGTTGGTTTAAGAACCAGTGGACAGATAAGGGTGAACCCCTGCACCAGTGGGCTCCTAAAAAGGCTCATTTACACAAGACTGCAGCAACTTGGGCATCGGAGAGGGCTGTTAAATCACCCCAGACCGGGCCACGTGTGTTTTATTTCCGAGAAGAGGAGTGCGCAGAGGGATGAGAAATACAGGAAAATAAAAGTGACACCAAGACTTTCAGTCTGAGAAAACAAGGGGAAGCAGCAGGTAGAAGAAGGAATACACGGGGGTAAAACAAAGTGTGAAAGAATCAAATGGGAAGAGAAGGAAAGCAGGATATAAAGGCAGAGGAAGGGGAGCAAAAGAATGTCTAAAGAGGAAAGGCAGCAACAAGAGGTGAAGAAACTAAAAGGATGAGGGAATCATTAGAAGATGCTTTTAGCAAGCTTTTTCATAATTGAAAGTTTCACAAAGCGTCATTAACTGACCATAAAACAGATACAGCAGAGGTTGCAACCATGCAAGCTTCCTTTAAGGCACAGAACAGGCAAGCATACAGTTGCTCTTTGGCTCTTTTTTTATATAGCTTTTAGTAGTGCATTCTTGGGCTTGTAGTTTCTTCTTTACATACCTTCATGGGCTTTATCCCAATTAATTTCAGGGAGAAAACTGGAAGTACTCCCAAGGTCGGGCTCACATCCTCCCTCAGGTAGAAAAGTGGTGGGAAGCAATGGCCAACTGCCAATTAGAATTACTTCATCCCATGATAAGCAATACAATTTTTACAATAAATAGACTGTGAAACATAATTTGTGTATAAGGAAATCTTAAAGTGTCTATAGACACTTTAAGAATTTCTTATACACAAATCTATTGTAAAAATTGTATTGCTTATCATGGAATGAAGTAATTCTGATAAATACTAGAGCCAACCCCTTGAAGAGCAGAACTGATTCATTGAGTACTGTGTTTTTTGAATATTTTTTGAATATTTGTGTGTGTTAAGAGAGTATACCATTTCCTTTTTAAATTTATTGTACCCATAATCAATGTCAGCTCTACCCGACAGAACCAATCTTTCTTTAATCGTTTAATTACCCAGGTTTTGAGGGACACAGGGTCACCCCATTTTTTTTGACAACTGCCAATTAGGTCAAGGGAGCCACAGGTCAAAAAAGAAAACAAGTTACTTACCTGTAACTTTGGTTCCCCAGTATTGGTAACTTTCATAGATTCCCATGCTTTTGTATCATTCCCCGTCATCGGAATGGGAGTCTCGGTAACAAAAGTACCATAGCTGTAGGTACAAAAGATAAAGGAACAAGCATTTGCAATGCAACGGTTTCGCCTTTGCAAAAGTTAGAGCTATTGGCATTGTAAATGACAACATTTTTATTTATGTGTCGGTTTTGAAAACAGATAAATAAATGGCGGGTTGGAAAATCGTGGTAGCAGCAGAGAAAGTGTGTAGGCAGAACTTTCACATCACCTTTGAGGTACGGAATTTCCTAACCCAATGAGTTCATTTTTTTAGGTCGAGCATTCTAGACCTCTTGTATATACTTTAGTATATACTTCTATGTGTATGTACTTTGTGGGCTCTGGAGATCAGCCCTAGGACTAGCCTGCTTCCGCATAGGGACTTTTTTTTCTGTTCAACTGCCTCTATTTAAAGGTCTTGATAGAAAATGATCAGCAGAGGCCAGTAAAATACCAGAATTGCTTTCTGCTGAGGGACCTTTTTTTAGAATTTCCTGGCAACTGCCTCTATTTATCTTTCTTGATAGAAAACGACCAGCAGAGGTCAGTAAAAAAAACCAGAATCACTTAAGCATTCTCTAGATTCCAGTCCTTAGCAATTGTCCACCACGAGCACCAGTAGTCAATATTTTTTCAAATCTTGTTTTTTCAGTGCTAATACCACCGAAGGCCCCGATTTTATATTAAAAATAGTGCTTTGGACTATGCCATTTCCCGCTGAAAGGCAATACTTCTCTCCATGAGTTCCCATACCCGGTGTGTCACGCAGTTTGGTGCTTACTTTCCTCCATGTTAAAGAACAGTTGATGTTTCAGCACCCAGGCTAATGTACTGCATAGCTAAATATATACAAGGTCCCAAAGGCGAGAGATTGCAGTGCAAATGCTTGTTTTTTTAACTCAGCTGGGCCTGCAGAGAAGCAGCGAAGCAGCAGTCTGCTCTATGCATTCAGATAGGGAAGACTAAGCAATCACACCTCCAATACAAGACAATCTCAATCTCCCATCCCCATGATATTACAATAGGAAGCAATCTTTTCTGACATGCTCCACTCCAACAAAATATTGCAATTTTCATTTAATTTACAAATTAGTACAGTGCAGCCTCCACGCAGAAGGGAATAGGGTCCTATAGATAGCAGAACCCACCCCATAAAAGGCACAAGAGTGAAGATGGATGTACCAATACAAATGAGAAGAGAATTGTAATGGATGCAAATACAATAACCTATAAAACAGCAAGGACATGCATAAGAGCAATCTAAGCTCAGATCGACTACACCAGCCAAATCAATTTGTCAAACATTAAAGTTTTGCATTAGCCTAACAGAGTACACACCTTAACAAAAAAAAGAAAACATTGGCGGATGGCAAAATTCAGACCTCTATTAGTCAAGGATTTAGTAAGTGAAGGCAGCATCTGCAAAATCTTGTTTGGAAAATGGGGCTTATAAAAACAGGGGCGATACAACAGGAGAATACCTGGGTTATCTTCTCAAATCACCAGCAACCTAGATCTTTTTGCCAGGAAAAGAGAGCAAGAAGAGAAAAGAGCCTTGAAGGGATACAAGAAACATGAACATGGATCTCACAGATTCTGGATACTAAGTGCAACTTAAATACAATTTGGGGAACATAATCAACCTCTAAACACCTCTGAACATGCTGCAGGCTTAAGACCAATAATAGGTGACATTTCACCATACAGCCTTGAAATCAGTGTCTTGACGTTAGCATAAAATTAGAGTCTATAATTAAAGTCTTAATCTTCCATAGTTTTATTTCTTTTTAATAATACCCGCAAAGCTTGTGTATTGTGTCCCCAAAGTTTTACAACATTTTTGACTAAACAGTCAGTGCTCTTCACTTGATCAAACATGTGCCAACCTTCTTCACGCTAAAAAGCAGCAATTGACTCTACAATACTACCGTTGAAAGGCCTGCACGATGCAAACATTTCAGAAAAGGTGGGAGTCACAGGTAGGGGACAGTCAAGTGGCCTGTGGTAGATGACAGAAACCTAAGAAACACATGTCCGGTTTCTGGGCAACCTACTGCAAAGGGAGGCAAAGAAATGACCTGAGAAATTTAGATTTGCATTTGAATAACAGTTTGAATGCTCTATTTATTGCAAGACAGCATTCAAACATCTGGATACTGTCACACACTGCACATACATAAAATGCAATAAGTTTGGAAGAACTTCTATACATGGGGATCATCTAACCTACATTTTTGAAGTCCAGTTTGGCCACCCCGCTGGTACTTAGAACACCAGCTAATTGACTTAAGAGCCCGAGTGCTAGCCAAAGGATCCCCAGATATACTCTTTAGAAGGCGAACTCCCATGCTCCATCACAAGGAGAGAAGCTAAAGGCCAGCAAGTCCACTGAGCCCCTTAAACTCCCACGCCAGAGCAACCCTCAGAAGGATCCTCCTGGCACCCTTCGGGAGATGGGACTGGCTAACCGGGCCGGATCTTGGTCCCCTTACACAACTCCAACTCCCCACAATCACAAAGACCGTGCCAAAAAGCACGGAATAGCCAAGCACAATCGCTGTAGCGCATATCTCTGGCCATGTCCTACAGACTGTAGTACTTCTGCTCCTTCGTGCTCAGCCAAACGTATCCTGAATTCGCCTGCCTTCTTGACCCAGCTGCCAATGTGTCTACTAGCTTTGTGGACAAACCCGACTCGGTCACTGCCACAGACTCTGTTGGTAAACTGACTGACTGGGGCTGCCCATGTGCATCCCCCCTTGTGATCCATAGTAATGTATTGAAAAGTCAAAGATTCCACAAACATTTAATTACCTCGAGCAGATACACCATCTTTATTAATCCAAGCACCAAAACAGTAAATGCCGTTGATGCGCCCCCACCCGGGCAAGGTGCTGGCCCTACCTGTTGCAGAGGACCGATATTGCGGCTTTGCCACTCGAGACAGTGTGACTCACTGTGTCCGGCACACACCCCTAGCTTCACACACTTCATACAAAAAATCTCTTTGCTTTTCATCTGCCTTGTGGCACTAAAAGTGAGCTTTCAGCAGGCAGGCTCTCAGCAGGAGCAGCATGGATATTATGAGCACAACGTCTGAAGTCTTCACCCCGAAATGAACAAGTCTGAGGGGCACTACAAAGCTTATTTTACTGTTCCAAGTGCTCTCAATACTCTTCCTTTCCCAGGGGCTAAGCTCAACAACTGCTCAGAGGCGAATTTCACAAAAACATAAGTTACTTTTCTCACCACCAACTTCCAACACAAAAGCATCTTAAGTTTGGAAGTTTATAGGCAATGGCAGATTTCAAACTCCAGCATGATAAGTGTGATAACATGCGCCAGTATAAACAAAGGCTTCATGTTAAAAAAAAAACCCACAAACTGAAGTATCTGCTTTCAGAGGCACTCGAAACTGCTTCGCTGCAGGACTCGGACGTGTCGAAGGTCACACACACTCCAGCTGCCTTTTGTCTCCGGCCAGCGTGTGTCCGTGGGGGCGGGGCCATCGTGTTATCTAACTGACTTGGTCTTATAAAACAATTACCATTTAGAAACACCTAATGGGGCGTAAAACAATGGATTTTTGCTTTTCTATGGTTCGGCACGCAGAGTGAAGGACTAGTTCAGAAGGGGACGAATTAACATATAGAATATCTCTTTCACAAATAGAGAAGACCGCCAAGCCTGCTTACAAAACCGCCTCCAAGCAGTTTAGCCTCGCCTTGTTTGTGTTTTGAGCAAAACAAGTGTCAGCCTTGCACCGTGACTTTTGCATCGTCCTATACATGAAACCTCTAATCCTCAATGTTTAACGATGTTTTTTATTAATTATCCCTACCGAAAACATCTGCGAATAATTGGCCCTTGTCGTTTGTTTTGACCCTTCTCGCAGCCGCCATCTCTCCCTTCCAGAAGCTTATTGTCAACTCTGTAAAGTTTACAAAGAATAAAGAATTCTTTCCACGTATTGTTTGTTCCAAGCAGGGCTCAGCTGCCACAAAGAAGTGTGGCAGCCTCACTGTTTGATGTATTATACGTTAGGGACGAGATGAACCTTCCTTTGTTTACAAGGTATCTCCGTTCACACATGTTCCTGGCATGTGAAGCGCGCGCTCACTTCCCTTCCTCCCTGCCGAAGAGCCAGA
Organism: Lissotriton helveticus; assembly: GCF_964261635.1. Classification (NCBI taxonomy): domain Eukaryota; kingdom Metazoa; phylum Chordata; class Amphibia; order Caudata; family Salamandridae; genus Lissotriton; species Lissotriton helveticus. Next base: position 419,530,225 of record NC_136057.1, read on the forward strand.
TCCCCCACACTGCCTGGCGAGCTCTGCTGTTTTCATGGCACACGTGCCTCAGTCTCCATACTTCCTTCCGCTTCGGAAACCCGGGTTTCAGGAGTCTTTCGTGTGTGAGAAGTGCTGGGGACGACGTCACCCGAGGGCAGATTAGTGAACACTGATAATCGGCACAGTGACTGCCTAACCTACTTACGGCGCTAGTTTTATTTATTTTTATTTTTTATTTATTTAATGCGATTTTCTATAGCGCGAACATTACCTCAAATGTCAAAAACACATGTAAAGGCGGCAGCAGGAGAACACGGCATGATTTTTTTTCTGGTGAAAATATGTATTCTTGTTTAGCAATAAATAAATAAATAATTTCCGAAACTGATCCTCACGAGGTTTCACCATACCGTATAAAACAAGAAACAACGGCACAAACAGGGGGGCAGAGGCTTACCGCATGGCCTCGGTAGACGCTGCTCGGAAAGCACAGCGTCGTGTAGGGATTCGGGGGCGTGCTCTCCCCTTCCCATTGGCTGGAAGGTAAAATTCCAGCCAATGGGAAGAGGAGAGGGCGTGACTTAAAAAAAGACACGGAAACGCCCCCGAATCGCGTCAAGGCGGGCCCTGAACTCAGTGACGCTCCTCTCCTCCAATGGCTGGCCAGCATTTACGAGGCCATCCAATGGAGAAGAGGGGCGTGTTCAGGCCCCCATACTACTAACAAAAGATTTCGGCTCCGCCCACCCACTGCTTACGCAGTGGGACGGTAGCCGAAACCTAAAAAGGCCTAGGCATCATTCCCTTTTGTAGCATATCACCCTCTTTTTGTAAACGAGACCAAACGTAGGCATCAGCCAATCAGAAGTGCCTCACCCCTTAGAACCTTCCTGAAGGAACCTCAGAGCCTCAGATTTTCATAGCCGTTGTGTACTTAGACACCATATCTGTTGTAGGCTGAGCTTTCCTCGGGGAGGTGGGTGGGCGCATGGGAATCTATGAAAGTTACCAATACTGGGGAACCAAAGTTACAGGTAAGTAACTTGTTTTCTTACCCCAGTATTGGAACTTTCATAGATTCCCATGCTTTTGTATCAGAGTAGCAAGCAGTTAGCAACAAAACCACATTTTGCATCATAAAATTATAGCAATAGGCAACACGACATAAAGATACAAAATGTGTAATACGGAAGGTGGGATAGAAAGGAAAGCTCACAAATTATTGGAAGAGGTTCCGTAGGACAGCCTGTCCTACTGCTGCATCATCTTGTTGTAAGGACTCCAAGCAGTAATGCTTGGTAAAGGTGTGAACGCTGCTCCAGGTAGCAGCTCTGCAAATGTCTTTAATCTGTACCCCCGCGAAGAGGGCTGTCGAAGAAGCCACAGATCTTGTGGAATGGCTCGAATCCTGCCAGTCAGAGGTTTTCCTGCAGCAGTGTGACAATGCAGAATGGCACTCGTGATCCATCCTGAAATGCCCTGTTTGGAAAGCGGAAGGCCCTTGCTTGGACCTCCGAAGGCAACAAATAACTGTGAGGATTTCCGAAATCCCTTAGTACGTTCCAAATAGAATTTCAAGCACCGTTGCACATCCAACGAATGCAATGTTCTTTCTGCTGGTGTAGCCGGTTGAGGAAAGAACGCCTTCAGAATGACCGGCTCATGCAAGTGGAAGTCCGAGGGCACCTTAGGCATAAACCTAGGATTAGTTCTCATGATTACAGTGTTTCTTTTGAATTGGAGGAAAGGTTCTTGGATAGTCAAGGCCTGCAATTCTCCAACATGCCTAGCCGACGTGAGAGCGAGGAGGAGAGCCAATTTCCATGAAAGGTGTTTCATGTCAGAACGATGAATTGGTTCAAATGGGCCTTTCATGAGTTGAGAAAGGACTAGATTTAAATGCCACGTAGGAGGAGGTGGTCTCACTGGTGGATAGACTCTGAACAAGCCTTTAAGAAATTGCTTAACAATTCTGGAAGACCACAAGGAAGGCCCAGACCCAGTCCTTCTGAACCTCGATATTGCCACCAAATGGACTTTAATCGATGAATGGGCTAGTACCGACTTAGCCAAGGACAGCAGATAAGGCAGGAGCTGATGAGGCTTGGAAGTGAAAGGATCAATGTTTTCTCTCTTACACCAGCAACAAAATCTTTTCCACTTAAGACGGTAAGTCTTGTTCGTTGAAGGAGCCCTTGCCTGGGAAAGGACCTCCTTAATCTCTCTTGAAATGGGTAGATTCATAAACTCTTGCGGCTCAGGAGCCATGCAGTCAGGTGTAATGACTGTGGATCTGGGTGCCAACCTTGTCCTTCGGACATTGTGAGGAGATCTGGTATAACCCTCAAAGGAAGAGGAGGGGCTATCGACAACAGATGGAGTTCCGTGTACCAGAACTGTCTCGGCTAAGCAAGGGCTATCAGGATCATCCTGCGCGGCTCCACCTTGATCTTCCTGATGAGCCGTGGGATCAGAGGTATGGGCGGAAAGGCGTAGACAAATGTCCTTGACCATGCTATCGAAAGCGCACTCCCCAGAGAACCTCGATGGTGAAGCCTGCTTGCATAAAACCGGCATTTCTTGTTGGTCGGTGTGGCAAAAAGATCGACCTCCGGTCGGCCCCACTGGCTGAATACCTCCTCCAAAATTTTCTGATTCAATTCCCATTCGTGGCTGACTGAGGATGACCTGCTCAGTCTGTCGGCGTTTTCGTTTAGGACCCCTGGCAAGTGTTCTGACTTCAGCGATATCCCGTGAAGGATCGCCCATTCACAGATCTGTTGAGCTTCTTGCGACAATGGACGAGATCTGGTTCCTCCTTCCTTGTTCACATAGTGCATGGCCGTGGTGTTGTACGTCCTGATAAGCACTTGCGAACCTTCCAGGCGAGGAAGAAAAGCTTGCAGAGCCAGTCTTATTGCCCTTAGCTCTAAGAGGTTGATATGGCGACGTTTCTCCTGGGGCGACCAATGACCGCTGACATGCAGGTCTTGCATCACTGCTCCCCAACCCTCCAATGACGCGTCCGTTGTCACTACTTGTAGAGACGGGTCGCTTACAAAGGATAGACCTTGGGGCAAGTTGTTTTGATCTGTCCACCATAAGGCCGCTTCTTTCATCATTGGAGTGACAGTCACCTTGTCCTCGAAGGAACCGTGGCCCTGTTTCCACTGGTTGTCTAGTTGCTCCTGCAGAGGACGCATTCGTAGTCTGCAATGGGGAATCAGGGGAATACACAATGAAATCACTCCCAGTAGAGACTTGTAGCGGCGTACTGAAAGACACCTTCTTGCTTGTAAGTCCCGAGCCAAGGTCTGTAATTTCTCCCTCCTTTCCGGAGTAGGGAAGGCTCTTGAGAGTTTTGAATCCAAGATGGCTCACAGGAAGCGAGCCTTTCTGGACGGGACCAGGGAGGTCTTTTCGTTGTTTAGAGTGAGTCCCAGATTCTGAAACAAATTTGTACAAGCCTGAACAGCGTCCAGCGCTGCCTCCCTGGACGGAGCTTTCAGCAACCAGTCGTCCAGGTAGGGGAAGACTTGGAAATGGTTCCTTCGCAGGAAAGCTGCAAATGGCGCCAGCACCTTTGTAAAAATCCTCGGGGCTGAGCGGAGTCCAAAGGGTAAAACCCTGAACTGAAAATGGCTCTTGGCTACTGTGAATCGCAGAAACCTTCTGTGTGCTGGGTGAATCGGAACGTGGAAGTACGCATCCTCGAGGTCGAGCGTGGTCATGAAGTCCCCCGGACTGATTAGCTTCAAGATGTCCTGGAGAGAGACCATCCGGAAGGACAGGGAGATGAGATAGGTGTTTAGCTCCCTGAGGTCTAAAATGGGGCGCCATTTCTCTAGCGTCTTCCTCACTAAGAAGAACCTGGAATAGAATCCTTGTCCCCTTTGGTTTGAGGGGACCGGCTCTATTGCTCCCTTCCGGAGCATATGTTGGACCTCGAGTCGCAAGAGACGCTGGTGTTTCGATGGAATGGCTGCCGGGGGCTTGGGTGGAGGGACTTGCGTGAATTCCAAGGTATGCCCTTTCCGAATGATGTTGAGCACCCAACGGTCCGATGTTATCCTGGACCAGTTTTGAAGGTATTTGGTGACCCTGCCTCCAATTGATGATCTCTTGAAGGAGGGTCCAGTAGGAAGAGCCAGGAGGCCGCTATTGGTGCTTGGACGAATCTCGTCCTCGTCCAGCCTGTTTCCCCTTATTGTAAGGCCTGGAGTAGTTTGTAGACTGGCCCTGCCGCTGTTGATAAGGCTGACGGTATTGCTGGGGAACTGAGCCCGTGGAGGAACAGCGCTGCTGTGACAGGATCCCCTGTAGTTACTACCTCTGCCTCTGGATCCCTTAAAAGGAGACTTGCGGTATTGAAGGGTCCCCAAGGACCTGGCAGTCTCTGTGTCCTTTTTTATTTCTTGAAGAGTGTCGTCAATGAGTTTCCCCAATAATGCCTCACCATCAAAGGGAAGATCCAGGACCTTGTTTTGGATCTCAGGCCGAAACCAAGTAGCCTTGAGCCATCCTTGGCGAGGGAGGACTGCCGCCCCAGCCAAGGAACGAAACGCTGTTGTTGCAATGTCCACTGCACAGTCAGTGATCTCCATTGACGTCGCTTCTCCCTCTTGCAAGATCTTTTTTGCCTCTGATGTTGACTCCGGAGGCAGCTGGTCAAGGTACGGGGCGACAGCACACCAAAGCTGGCGGTCATATCTACCCAAGATCGCCAGGGCATTCGCAGCTCGCACTAGCAAACTCGCCATCGATGAGAATCTTTTCCCCGCATTTTCCAATCTCCGCCCTTCCTTGTCCGGAGGAGTTGTTAAGGGAGCAGAAGGGTTACGGATTTCCGCTGCGCTGCCTGCGAGATAACGGATTCTGGTCTTGGATGACCCGTTAAGGCCGCCGGACCATCGTCGGGTGCCTTGTATTTCTTATCCAGACGCGGTAGCACAGGGACCACCGTCGCTGGGTTCTTCATAGCCTTTAGGCCCTTCTTACACAGATGATCTACAATAGGAATGGACCTAGTTGATTTCCTAAAGGGTTCCTTGAAATCATAAAGGAAACAATCCGTAGTAACCTTGGGCATGGCCAATTTGAATCTGCCAGCTGCTCTTTCCATCAACTGATGGAAGCCCCCAAAGTCCTCTGGCGGGGAATCAGCCGGATCCGGAACTGGTGATGAGGGATCGGGAATGATATATTCATCATATTCAGTATTAGGCACAGAGTCATGATCCGACTGCTGATCCTCATCCGAGGAATCATCATGGGCCTTTGCCAGCCCGGAGGAATCCTGTTGGAAGGATGTTTGAGGCTGAGGAGAAACTTGAGCCGGTAAATTTGGCGTCACTGATGAGGCCAAAATCCCTGTAGGCGCAGCAGGCGCCGTCGGGACCAGAATTGGCCTATTCGCCTTAGATTTGTAGTCCTGCAGCATCTTATGCAGATCTTGAAGAAAAGAAGATGGCACTGTAACCATATCCTGCCCAGAATGGTGTTGCGTCTGGGCCGTCTGATGATGACCAACTTCCTCGTGGTCGTATGCGCCCTCAGAGTCCGTCTCCTGGCATTTGACTAGAAGTTGGGAGGGACTATTGGCATAGCTGTACAAGTCTTGGTCATCCTCCTCTGACTCCCCTTCTTGAAAAAGCATGGTTGGTAGTGGGGGGACACACTCCTCGGAGAAGTCATCTCCGGCGTGATTCTTGTCACGGAAATAGCAATTCTCTTTTCAGGGGACAAAATCGACGACGGTTCCGTCGTCGACGGTTGTACACGCGTCGACGAGATCGGGGTCGTCGAAGATGAAACTGTCGACGCTCCAGCTGTCGTCATTGTCAAAGTCGTCGTCGACGATGCCCTCGTCAACGAGACCGTCGTCCTCGACGTCGCCGTCGTCACCATCGTCGTCGGCGACACTGTTACTTTCGTCGTCGGCACCTTCGTCGTCGGCACCTTCGTCGGCGGCGCCGTCGTCGTCCCATCGGCAAATCTTTCGTCGATGCTGATGAACCTGCCGTCGACGGTACCTTCGACGACGAAACCCCTGTCGACGGGGTCGTCGACGACAGCAATTTAGATTTCGATCATTTCGTCGACGGAACCTCCGCCGTCGACGTCTTCGTCGTCTAGGACTTAGAACTCCTCTCAGAAGACTGGGAAGAAGGTTTCTTGAAGGCTGAGGCAGTCTTCTCACCTTTTGAAGGCATAGCAGGTCCTACCCTCTCCTTTTCACCTCGGTGAGGAGATTTGCTGGGACCCAGGCTCTCAGACTCACTGGGGGTCTTTTTAGAGGCCTTAGAAGATCTTTCCACAGAAGGAGAAGGGGAACCCCTACCCCTCTTCACTGACCTTCTTGAGGAAGACATCAACGCTGCATCCTCACTGTCACTAGAGACAGTCTCCTTCCTGGATTTCAGCTTCTGGAGCCATGCCAAAAGTCTACCCTCACGGTCCCGGAGGGTCTTGGTCGAAAAGGTGCGACAGATCTTGCAGTCCGCAGCCTGGTGGTCAGGATAGAGGCAATAGATGCAGTCTTTGTGCTTATCCTCCACAAAAAGCCTTTTCTTGCCACAGGTGGAACATGGCTTGAAAAGGGCCTCTCCATTTCAGACATCCTGGAAGGCAGCTAACAATCCTGAAGTGAATCTGAAGGATTCTAAAGAAAAAATCCTGAAGAAATTCCTTTGAAGAGTAGAAGTTGAGAAGAGCTCAAAGGAGACTCCCTAAGCACAACGTGCGGTAGAAAATCTAAGGCTCTGAGGTTCCTTCAGAAAGGATCTAAGGGGTGAGGCACTTCTGATTGGCTGATGCCTAAGTTTGGTCTCTTTTATGCTACAAAAGGGAATGAGGCCTAGGCCTTTTTCCTTTATCTTTTGTACCTACAGCTATGGTATTTTTGTTCCCGAGACTCCCATTCCGACGACGGGGAATGATACAAAAGCATGGGAATCTATGAAAGTTCCAATACTGGGGTAAGTTTGGGAACCACTGCTGTATGGAGCACAGACATGGACGTTACAGCAGACGAGCAGTAGGAGTCTTCCTAGTTGCAGTCTTGGTCGAAGATGAAGTGCTGTCTTGATCTGAATCTTTTCCCATGACGAATCAAGGGACCCACCCACAGGTTACCCCTTAAGTACCCTAAGGAAAGGGTTGGGGCGATTCACGGGTTCCTCGCAGAGAAGGGGCTGGACAGTGGGGAGGATACTCCCATGTCCTTTGTCCAGTTTGGTGCCAGAGTGGGAGCCAACTGCTCCCTGAACTGGAGTATGCAAGGAGGGCACCAAATGTGCCCTTCAAGCAGTCTCAGTGGCACTGGCAAGCACCCCCACCCTGCCCCAATACACTAAAATCTGTCTGGGAGGTGGTTACAACTCCCTGTGACAGGATATCTATTGTTCTGCCTTCCGCTGCTTGAGCCTGGCTCAGCAGCAGAAGGGCAGAAACATGTCTCTGGTCGGCAGCAGCCCTAGCTTGCTGTCCGGTTCTGCAAGACTGGTACCGGGCGAGAGCACTGAGGGCCTCCCGGAGGAGCTTTACAGTGCATGGAATCATACCTCCATGGTATTATACCCCGACACCATTTATGGTGTGGGGTTATGAATCCAACATGTTTGATACAAAACATGACAGGGTTTGTTACAGCTAGTTTAGAGATGGTCATCGCGTAATGAAGCATGGCCACCATATACGATATAATGGCTGATGCACTCAGAACCCAGGAGAATGGACTCTGAAGGTTGTAGGTGTGTTCAGCTCATGCAGCAGCACCCTCACACTTAGAACCGAGCACCTTGCCTTCAGGACTAAAAGGCCTGCCTAAGGGGTGACATATGTTTTAAGTGCAATGACCTTAGATATAAGAAAACGTATATGTGCCGTAAGAGGTGCTAGCAACCGCTTACACAGGCTGCAATGGCAGGCCTGTAGTCACAGTTTGAGTGGTCTCTCATGGGTGGCATGATACATGCTTCAGCCCATGGGAGACCCCTGGTGTACCTATGCCCTTGGTACCTTATACTAGGGACTTATAGGAGTACACCAGTAGCCAATCTGGGGTGTACCTAAGTACTTACTATACCAATTTAAAGGAGAGAGCACAGAGACTGGCGTCCTGGTTAGCAGGCTCCGAGTCATACTAGTCAGAAACAGCATGGCAACAGGCAAAAAGTGGGGGTAACCATGAAAGCACACCCTACTTTCCTACAGTACCAGAGACCGGGATTTTCTCACATGTTTTCTATTCTATTTGTCAGGATAAGTAAAGTAAAGCTTTCTTTAATCAGGGAGCAGAAAGAATGAACCCAAATTAGGATCTTGTGTTACAAGGTTTAAAATGTTGATAATATATCTGTTGTATAAACCGAAGTAAAGTAATGAATCAATGTCACTGATCTATGTAATATTTTAATGTTGGAACCAATTATTTTATATTACATTGAACAGATTTGTAGTTTTTGATGCAATGCAAAGCAAAAAGATATTTTCTTTACCTTTATTTTCTGAGAACATCCTCCACTAACCAATGCGATCACACCATCATCGGTTACCTAGAAAAAGAAAACACTTTTTACTTGCTGTAGAAATTATATTTATTGCACGCAGAAAGACCTTACACAGAGTCAAATGTGGGTGGCACATAAAGTTAAAATAGAGATGCATAATACATTTCTACCAACAAACAAATACCATTGGCAAATTTAGAGTTTTGAATGACCGGTCATTCAGTGCACCATACATAACAAATGCCTCAGGTTGGATTTAATTTCCACATGGGATTATGCCCATTGACATGATTCACTATGATAGACCTGGTGCTTATTTGCAGAAGAGGCAGGGACACTTGAGGAGCAACTTGAATTTACGGATAGATTAAATCAAGATCATATCTTATGAACTCATTGTGACAATCAGTCACAACTAATCAGGATGGAAAAGACAGACCTGGGACCATGAACTTGTGCAATACAGAAGTTCAACGAGGGTGTAACGGAGTGCAATGTGTACATACTCTTCCCACTTCTTATAAATGGGAAGAGGTTGGTCCTGGATGACAAAGACAAGAGGTAGGAATCTGAAAAGCGTTATGTGCCTCATCTTAAAGATCCAATTCAATGTCAAGGGATAAGGTAGGGTGAAGCTGTGAATAAGTGTAGCATTTGTGCGGCACATTAAGGTATTTGACAAGGTTTTAATGATCAGTCCAACATCCTTCCTTATTCTGAACTTATGGTAAATTCTCCCCAGCTCGAGAAGGGAACGAAGCACCTTGTATGGTAAACACTAAAAGGATGTGCAAGGTCCAGCTGTAGCATATCTGGGTCTAGGGACCAGGTCTAAAGGGTTTGGATTCCTAACCCATGGGTGCAGGGACTTAGTCCATTGCACCATCGCGGAGTAAGGAAGTCCAGATTACAGCAGCCTACACAACCCACTGCAGGTCTGGTGTCTGTACTTTCTGAGTTAGTACCAGTCCCAGGAAGGTTTCAGGGACTCAGTGGTAATCCAAACGATCTTTCATTAATGAGTTATACATTCATGGATCACTAGACACGGAATATGCATTTTGACATATTTATTTTAAAAGAGTTATTTTAGAATTCCTGAATCTAGTGCACACAGTATTATTGTACGGTAACATCACAGAGGATAAAAAATAGAAGCAGCTAAGTGTTTTAGGAACAGTAAACAGAACAGGGAAAAACTGTAACATCATTATCTCAAATCATAACCCTTAATGTGCTATCTCTAGGCGCTATGTTAGTTCTACCATATCAATAAATAATATGCCTACCTTTTGAAATTCGGATGTGGGGCACATACCTGGGACAACAAGATTTACTGTCTGTCTGAAGTAGCTTGCCAGCTGTTTCGAAGGCAAAGGCATTCTGTTTGTTCAGGATCAACCATTGGCTAGCACCATTTAGTGATGCCTGGACCTCAGAGTTTTGCTGCATCCTTCTGTTAAGGTGAAATCTGGTGCCATCCGGATCTGCCCCCAGGGTGACGTTTTCGGTCCCCCTCAGTGGTCACCTCATTGGGTTTGTTTAGGGTACTGATAACTGATTCTATTGTATGTTTTCAGAATCAAATGGGATTTTAGGACACAAGATCTAGCCAGACTAAACTAGAAAAATGCAAAATACGTCACATGTGTAAAACGTCCCTAAACATACGAGTCCTCTTTAGTTCAAGAATACTTTCAGTGACTACTTTTTAAACCTTGAGATGTAGATATTGAGAGGAGGTATTATACTTGTGGAGGCTGAAACTGCATTCAAGTTACTTACCTAGGTAACATGCTAGCTGGCGGACACTATCTACCTGCAGATGCCTCACCTTTAGAAAATCAACAGGCAGCAGTTGATCTGGAGATTATTTCCAGAAATGCTCTTGCATGCTAGTAGGTGGCGCCATATGGGTCTGTAATAACTCCACACCATCCTGGAAGGGATGTAGCAGATCCATAGATGGGCGCCAACCTGTGTGTTAATGTCAGCTTCATGGGGCTTTCTCCTTCTGTGACTTTGAACACACAGCTTGGGAACTTTTTAGGGCTCGCAAGCAAAAAGAGCGAAAAGCCCTTTCAGTGTGGTTTCAAAAATGGACCTTGAAATTCCACACAGCTCGTGCGTGTGCATTTCAAGGTCCATTTGTATTGGGCTTTGCATGCGTGCTGTTTTATAACAGAACACGCAATAGCCATAGTCGGTCGCGTAGCTCCGCCTATGGCCTATTGGTGTCTGTTACGTGCACCAAAGCCCATATGTCTTCAATTATGGCGGCCAGACTCGGCCGCCATAATTGAAGACATATGATTGCAGTGACGCGCGCGCGGCACCACTCACAAGCTTTTTTTTTTTTTTTTTTGGATCCATTTCACGGCCGAAGCAACTAAACACTGACGTCTTGTTTCCCCTGGAAAATGAAGTGCTTTTTCGGTTTCCCTGTCAACGGAAGATGAAGTGAGAGAGACCCGCGCAGCTTCGCAGTGAAGGTACTTCATCAGCTTGTAGGCGTTGCCTCTGTTTGTAATTGAACGTGAACAGCAATCTGCGCTTCACGCATCTGTGCGCACAGCAGGGTCAGTGCTGAATGCCTGTGTCTGGTTTCACCTGCGCCTAGAGCCGCGCATCGCTGCTCCCGTCCTCTCCTGCAGCCCGCGCTGCTCTCCCAAGGGACGGCTCCAGTAACCCGGAGCGAGGGCTGAAATTGCACTGCGTGGGTTAGATGAGACGACTTCTCCCGCACAGGGAAGCCGAGGGATCGCATTCTGAATCAGAAAGCGAAGCTTGCACAGATTAATTCCGGCGGGAGGGCTCAGGTTTACTTTGGAATCACCACCCAGCAGGAAGGGCTATGGGCATTTCTGGTGGCGTGTGGTTTTGTTTACAGAGACTTTTCCAAACTATCCCCAAAGCACCATGTTTATAGGGCCCCATTCAGCAGGTCAGTGCTTGTGGTAGGCATGCTTAGGACCGGGTGATTAGTGTGACAGTGCAGGGAGGTGGGTGTTTATCGTTTCACTCCTCGCAGCTTCTCTCTGGTCGCGAGGTCTGTGCGTGTTGAAGCTGGCAGCAGGCTGTTAAGTTCATACATGTGGCCCACTGCGGACCCCGTAGTGGTTCTTGCCCTTATGTGTCCCTGCGAGGACACCGTATCTGCTGATCTTCTCACCAGCTGTCAGTTGTGAAATGACAGTTCTAACACAGGCGCAAGTCCAGCCTGATGGACAGGTAGAGCTCAGCATCCCGGGGTCTTTCTGGCGCTGCGTTGTCTTGCGTGTGTTGGCATGGTCCTTATGTGGATGGGAGTGCGGTGTGGCTGATGCTTTCTGATTCATTCCTCTTCTAGAAAGATGCCGGGGGATGCATGTCACAGTAGAGGAATGTGCGTCGCTAAGAAGCACAGGGTCTAAACACACATGATGTCAATATCATGGCCCGTTATCAGGCTGGAGTGCAGGGGTGCTGGCTGTTTGGGTGGTGTCTGGGTGTTTAGTGGAAATACTGAAGGTTAAACTTAACACTGCATGAACTGTTATCTATAAATATGTTTAAGGCGTTGGCACGGCAGGGTGCTCAGTGCTGGATTGTTGTTCGGCGTTCAGTCGATGGGAGGCTGGCGGTGAAGTAGATGGCTAGCTTGGATCGTATGATTTATTGTGCTGGAGCATTTGGCATGTTGTCACACGCCCCCCTAGTTTTTAGGTCGAGGACCGTAGGCTGCGCTTGCGCAGTCTCGGTCAGAGATTTAATGACTCTTAGTACGGGGCTTGAACCCGCCCCTCTTCTCCATTGGCTGGCCTCGTAAATGCTGGCCAGCCATTGGAGGAGAGGGGCGTCACTCTGATCAAGCCCTGTCTTTTTGCGATTCGGGGGCGGGTTTTTTGCGTTCTTTCTACCTGTGACGTCATCCATCACTCAACAAAAAACACGCCCTCCAGTCGCAAAATGGCTGCGCATTTTTCCGAGGCATTTCTGCTATGCCTCGGAGAAACGTGGTGGTGTAGAGCGCTCCTCGTCTTGGGGAAATCAATTATATCAATAAGTGTGCGTGCACAGCACGGACGCACAATCAGTTTCACCTACTTTGCTGCACCACTTGTGAAAGGATCCTCCCCCCCCTGGACCCCACGACCGGTGCTGCCCGACGCTGTGTTCGAGTTGAGGTGAGTGGCCCGGTCTCCTCCGCTCCCCTCTCCCTGTCCTGGTCCTCGCTTGCTGTGTGCTGCCTGAAAGAGGTGCGGGGGGCGGGCCGCGGGTGCGGGGCTAGGGTGGGCCAGGGAGCCTTTGCGGGTTGTCGCGTGTTGCGGGGAGGCGCTGCTGGTGCTGCCTCGTGGGGGGGGGGGGGAGGGAGGCGTTGCTATTGCTATTGCTGTGCACCCCCGAGCCCGAGGAGGGTGCCCTGGAGGGCTGGCACCAGGAGCTGCTACTCTTCCGCCACTTGATGCTCACCACCGTCTGCCTGAGGAAGTGCAAGAAGGCCGCTGGCTGCCACCATGCCCTTCTGCAGGCAGCAGTCGGCGGGACCCGTCGCCTGCTGGAGCCCGGAGCAGCTGGTGGGAAACATCACCCTGGAGTTGCAGCAGCGGTCCCGGTGAGTTGCGCACCTCCACTCTCGCTCTGACACCTTCGGGTAATGTTCGCGCTATATACAATCGCATTAAATAAATAAATAAAGTCCCTTCCTCGATTAAATGTTGGATTAGAAATGGCTGTTTTGTTAATAGCGAGTTCTAGCGACCGATGAGGAATAGCGACGGGTCAGCCAAACCAAGTGTTGAACTCACTAGGGTGGGGGGTCAGTGAGTGGAAATTTCCACACCCATCTCTTCATGAGGTCAGAGGTGTATTAGTTTACTGAGTATAGCCCTGAAAAAAAAAAATCTCGCCCGTTTGCACACCCATCTCTTCATGAAGTCAGAGGTGTATTAGTTTACTGAGTATAGCGCTGAAAAACAAATTTGCGGCAGACATGCTTTCCAGTCTTTACCATCCGGGCCGCTCCGCTCCCTTCTGTCCCCACCCATCATCACCCTCCCCGGTTTGCTGTTTACTTCTTCTACGTCGGTTTCGGGGAGGGTGAGGGATGGGAGAACAGTCACAAAGGACACAGCTGGCTGCACGCACTTTTCATGGCCCTGTTAGATCTCTTCCAGGGGTCCAGGGACTGGACCGTGCTCCAGGCCAGCAAGGAGAACGAGAGGCGACAGAAAGCTGCTCGGGGGCCACATGGATCTGCCTAGGGGAATGGAGGTGAGGAGAGGTGGGGATTTCGGGACGGGGCAGGAGCTCTCGGCCAGCTGAGCTGCTGCCAGGGGGCACGGAGGACGCCACCCGCAGGCCTGGCTGTGTTTCTGGGATTGCAGCATGTATGTACATTGTAGAACAAGCATTTAAATGTATATGTTTACATTCCTGGTGCATCTGAATTGTAACACTATACGCATTTAAACTGAATTTGCGTTTGCTATGTTCATTTGGGTTAGATTTCGAGTTCTTCTCTTCCATAATTATCGTAAAGATTTATCTGGCTTGATTCTGAGAAATAAGCTGGGTCTGTGTGCAACCCTTTAGAAGCAGAGCCGCCTTTCAGTTACCACAGCTGGTTCCAACCTGTCAGCACCACCGCGCCATCCTTCTACAGCACTACCTCTCCATCCTTCTACAGCCCCACCGCGCCATCCTCTTACAGCACCACTCCCCCATGCTTCCACAGCACCACCACTCCCCTATGCTTCCAAAACCACCACCACTCCCCCATGCTTCCAAAACCACCACCACTCCCCCATGCTTCCAAAAGCACCACCACTCCCCCATGCTTCCAAAAGCACCACCACCGCTCCATCCTTCCACAGCACCACCGCGCCATCCTTCCACAGCACCACCGCGCCATCCTACCACAGTCTGTGTGTGTGCATGGCTCTGTCTGTCTGTCTGTGTGTGTGCATGGCTCTGTCTGTCTGTCTGTGTGTGTGCATGGCTCTGTCTGTCTGTCTGTGTGTGTGCATGGCTCTGTCTGTCTGTCTGTGTGTGTGCATGGCTCTGTCTGTCTGTCTGTGTGTGTGCATGGCTCTGTCTGTCTGTCTGTGTGTGTGCATGGCTCTGTCTGTCTGTCTGTGTGTGTGCATGGCTCTGTCTGTCTGTCTGTGTGTGTGCATGGCTCTGTCTGTCTGTCTGTGTGTGTGCATGGCTCTGTCTGTCTGTCTGTGTGTGTGCATGGCTCTGTCTGTCTGTCTGTGTGTGTGCATGGCTCTGTCTGTCTGTCTGTGTGTGTGCATGGCTCTGTCTGTCTGTCTGTGTGTGTGCATGGCTCTGTCTGTCTGTCTGTGTGTGTGCATGGCTCTGTCTGTCTGTCTGTCTGTGTGTGTGCATGGCTCTGTCTGTCTGTCTGTGTGTGTGCATGGCTCTGTCTGTCTGTGTGTGTGTGTGCATGGCTCTGTCTGTCTGTGTGTGTGTGTGCATGGCTCTGTCTGTCTGTGTGTGTGTGCATGGCTCTGTCTGTCTGTCTGTGTGTGTGCATGGCTCTGTCTGTCTGTCTGTGTGTGTGCATGGCTCTGTCTGTGTGTGTGTGTGTGTGTGCGGTTGTGTGTGTGTGTGTGTGGGCGGTTGTGTGTGTGTGTGTGTGTGGGCGGTTGTGTGTGTGTGTGTGTGTGGGCGGTTGTGTGTGTGTGTGTGTGGGCGGTTGTGTGTGTGTGTGTGTGGGCGGTTGTGTGTGTGTGTGTGTGGGCGGTTGTGTGTGTGTGTGTGTGTGTGGGCGGTTGTGTGTGTGTGTGTGTGTGTGGGCGGTTGTGTGTGTGTGTGTGTGTGTGGGCGGTTGTGTGTGTGTGTACGCGCGGCTCTGTCTGTGTGTGCACGCGCGGCTCTGTCTGTGTGTGCACGCGCGGCTCTGTCTGTGTGTGCACGCGCGGCTCTGTCTGTGTGTGCACGCGCGGCTCTGTCTGTGTGTGCACGCGCGGCTCTGTCTGTGTGTGCACGCGCGGCTCTGTCTGTGTGTGCACGCGCGGCTCTGTCTGTGTGTGCACGCGCGGCTCTGTCTGTGTGTGCACGCGCGGCTCTGTCTGTGTGTGCACGCGCGGCTCTGTCTGTGTGTGCACGCGCGGCTCTGTCTGTGTGTGCACGCGCGGCTCTGTCTGTGTGTGCACGCGCGGCTCTGTCTGTGTGTGCACGCGCGGCTCTGTCTGTGTGTGCACGCGCGGCTCTGTCTGTGTGTGCGTACGCGCGGCTCTGTCTGTGTGTGCGTACGCGCGGCTCTGTCTGTGTGTGCGTACGCGCGGCTCTGTCTGTGTGTGCGTACGCGCGGCTCTGTCTGTGTGTGCGTACGCGCGGCTCTGTCTGTGTGTGCGTACGCGCGGCTCTGTCTGTGTGTGCGTACGCGCGGCTCTGTCTGTGTGTGCGTACGCGCGGCTCTGTCTGTGTGTGCGTACGCGCGGCTCTGTCTGTGTGTGCGTACGCGCGGCTCTGTGTGTGCGTACGCGCGGCTCTGTCTGTGCGTACGCGCGGCTCTGTCTGTGTGTGCGTACGCGCGGCTCTGTCTGTGTGTGCGTACGCGCGGCTCTGTCTGTGTGTGCGTACGCGCGGCTCTGTCTGTGTGTGCGTACGCGCGGCTCTGTCTGTGTGTGCGTACGCGCGGCTCTGTCTGTGTGTGCGTACGCGCGGCTCTGTCTGTGTGTGCGTACGCGCGGCTCTGTCTGTGTGTGCGTACGCGCGGCTCTGTCTGTGTGTGCGTACGCGCGGCTCTGTCTGTGTGTGCGTACGCGCGGCTCTGTCTGTGTGTGCGTACGCGCGGCTCTGTCTGTGTGTGCGTACGCGCGGCTCTGTCTGTGTGTGCGTACGCGCGGCTCTGTCTGTGTGTGCGTACGCGCGGCTCTGTCTGTGTGTGCGTACGCGCGGCTCTGTCTGTGTGTGCGTACGCGCGGCTCTGTCTGTGTGTGCGTACGCGCGGCTCTGTCTGTGTGTGCGTACGCGCGGCTCTGTCTGTGTGTGCGTACGCGCGGCTCTGTCTGTGTGTGCGTACGCGCGGCTCTGTCTGTGTGTGCGTACGCGCGGCTCTGTCTGTGTGTGCGTACGCGCGGCTCTGTCTGTGTGTGCGTACGCGCGGCTCTGTCTGTGTGTGCGTACGCGCGGCTCTGTCTGTGTGTGTGTGTGCGTACGCGCGGCTCTGTCTGTGTGTGTGTGTACACGCGCGGCTCTGTGTGTGTGTACGCGCGGCTCTGTGTGTGTGTACGCGCGGCTCTGTCTGTGTGTGTGTACGCGCGGCTCTGTCTGTGTGTGTGTACGCGCGGCTCTGTCTGTGTGTGTGTGTACGCGCGGCTCTGTCTGTGTGTGTGTACGCGCGGCTCTGTCTGTGTGTGTGTGTGTACGCGCGGCTCTGTCTGTGTGTGTGTACGCGCGGCTCTGTCTGTGTGTGTGTACGCGCGGCTCTGTCTGTGTGTGTGTACGCGCGGCTCTGTCTGTGTGTGTGTACGCGCGGCTCTGTCTGTGTGTGTGTACGCGCGGCTCTGTCTGTGTGTGTGTACGCGCGGCTCTGTCTGTGTGTGTGTGTGTACGCGCGGCTCTGTCTGTGTGTGTGTACGCGCGGCTCTGTCTGTGTGTGTGTGTGTACGCGCGGCTCTGTCTGTGTGTGTGTGTGTGTGTACGCGCGGCTCTGTCTGTGTGTGTGTACGCGCGGCTCTGTCTGTGTGTGTGTACGCGCGGCTCTGTCTGTGTGTGTGTACGCGCGGCTCTGTCTGTGTGTGTGTACGCGCGGCTCTGTCTGTGTGTGTGTACGCGCGGCTCTGTCTGTGTGTGTGTGTACGCGCGGCTCTGTCTGTGTGTGTGTGTGTACGCGCGGCTCTGTCTGTGTGTGTGTGTGTACGCGCGGCTCTGTCTGTGTGTGTGTGTACGCGCGGCTCTGTCTGTGTGTGTGTGTACGCGCGGCTCTGTCTGTGTGTGTGTGTACGCGCGGCTCTGTCTGTGTGTGTGTGTACGCGCGGCTCTGTCTGTGTGTGTGTGTACGCGCGGCTCTGTCTGTGTGTGTGTGTACGCGCGGCTCTGTCTGTGTGTGTGTGTACGCGCGGCTCTGTCTGTGTGTGTGTACGCGCGGCTCTGTCTGTGTGTGTGTACGCGCGGCTCTGTCTGTGTGTGTGTGTACGCGCGGCTCTGTCTGTGTGTGTGTGTGTACGCGCGGCTCTGTCTGTGTGTGTGTGTACGCGCGGCTCTGTCTGTGTGTGTGTACGCGCGGCTCTGTCTGTGTGTGTACGCGCGGCTCTGTCTGTGTGTGTACGCGCGGCTCTGTGTGTGTGTACGCGCGGCTCTGTGTGTGTGTACGCGCGGCTCTGTGTGTGTGTACGCGCGGCTCTGTGTGTGTGTACGCGCGGCTCTGTGTGTGTGTACGCGCGGCTCTGTGTGTGTGTACGCGCGGCTCTGTGTGTGTGTACGCGCGGCTCTGTGTGTGTGTGTGTGTGTGTACGCGCGGCTCTGTGTGTGTGTGTGTACGCGCGGCTCTGTGTGTGTGTGTGTGTACGCGCGGCTCTGTGTGTGTGTGTGTGTACGCGCGGCTCTGTGTGTGTGTGTGTGTACGCGCGGCTCTGTGTGTGTGTGTGTGTACGCGCGGCTCTGTGTGTGTGTGTGTGTGTGTACGCGCGGCTCTGTGTGTGTGTGTGTGTACGCGCGGCTCTGTGTGTGTGTGTACGCGCGGCTCTGTGTGTGTGTACGCGCGGCTCTGTGTGTGTGTACGCGCGGCTCTGTGTGTGTGTGTGTGTGTGTGTACGCGCGGCTCTGTGTGTGTGTGTGTGTACGCGCGGCTCTGTGTGTGTGTGTACGCGCGGGTGTGTGTGTGTGTGTGTGTGTGTGTGTGTGTACGCGCGGCTCTGTGTGTGTGTGTGTGTACGCGCGGCTCTGTCTGTGTGTGTGTACGCGCGGCTCTGTCTGTGTGTGTGTACGCGCGGCTCTGTCTGTGTGTGTGTACGCGCGGCTCTGTGTGTGTGTACGCGCGGCTCTGTCTGTGTGTGTGTGTGTGTGTACGCGCGGCTCTGTGTGTGTGTGTGTGTACGCGCGGCTCTGTCTGTGTGTGTGTACGCGCGGCTCTGTCTGTGTGTGTGTGTGTGTGTACGCGCGGCTCTGTCTGTGTGTGTGTACGCGCGGCTCTGTCTGTGTGTGTGTGTACGCGCGGCTCTGTCTGTGTGTGTGTACGCGCGGCTCTGTCTGTGTGTGTGTACGCGCGGCTCTGTCTGTGTGTGTGTACGCGCGGCTCTGTGTGTGTGTGTACGCGCGGCTCTGTGTGTGTGTGTGTGTGTACGCGCGGCTCTGTCTGTGTGTGTGTGTACGCGCGGCTCTGTCTGTGTGTGTGTGTGTACGCGCGGCTCTGTCTGTGTGTGTGTGTACGCGCGGCTCTGTCTGTGTGTGTGTACGCGCGGCTTTGTCTGTGTGTGTGTACGCGCGGCTTTGTCTGTGTGTGTGTACGCGCGGCTCTGTCTGTGTGTGTGTACGCGCGGCTCTGTCTGTGTGTGTGTACGCGCGGCTCTGTCTGTGTGTGTGTACGCGCGGCTCTGTGTGTGTGTACGCGCGGCTCTGTGTGTGTGTACGCGCGGCTCTGTGTGTGTGTACGCGCGGCTCTGTGTGTGTGTACGCGCGGCTCTGTGTGTGTGTACGCGCGGCTCTGTGTGTGTGTACGCGCGGCTCTGTCTGTGTGTGTACGCGCGGCTCTGTGTGTGTGTGTGTGTGTGTGTGTGTGTGTGTGTGTGTGTGTGTGTGTGTGTGTGTGTGTGTGTGTGTACGCGCGGCTCTGTCTGTGTGTGTGTACGCGCGGCTCTGTCTGTGTGTGTGTGTACGCGCGGCTCTGTGTGTGTGTACGCGCGGCTCTGTGTGTGTGTACGCGCGGCTCTGTGTGTGTGTACGCGCGGCTCTGTGTGTGTGTACGCGCGGCTCTGTGTGTGTGTACGCGCGGCTCTGTGTGTGTGTACGCGCGGCTCTGTGTGTGTGTACGCGCGGCTCTGTGTGTGTGTACGCGCGGCTCTGTGTGTGTGTACGCGCGGCTCTGTGTGTGTACGCGCGGCTCTGTGTGTGTGTACGCGCGGCTCTGTGTGTGTGTACGCGCGGCTCTGTCTGTGTGTGTGTACGCGCGGCTCTGTGTGTGTGTGTACGCGCGGCTCTGTCTGTGTGTGTGTACGCGCGGCTCTGTCTGTGTGTGTGTACGCGCGGCTCTGTGTGTGTGTACGCGCGGCTCTGTCTGTGTGTGTGTACGCGCGGCTCTGTCTGTGTGTGTGTACGCGCGGCTCTGTCTGTGTGTGTGTACGCGCGGCTCTGTCTGTGTGTGTGTGTGTGTACGCGCGGCTCTGTCTGTGTGTGTGTACGCGCGGCTCTGTCTGTGTGTGTGTACGCGCGGCTCTGTCTGTGTGTGTGTGTACGCGCGGCTCTGTCTGTGTGTGTGTGTACGCGCGGCTCTGTCTGTGTGTGTGTACGCGCGGCTCTGTCTGTGTGTGTGTACGCGCGGCTCTGTCTGTGTGTGTGTACGCGCGGCTCTGTCTGTGTGTGTGTACGCGCGGCTCTGTCTGTGTGTGTGTACGCGCGGCTCTGTCTGTGTGTGTGTACGCGCGGCTCTGTCTGTGTGTGTGTACGCGCGGCTCTGTCTGTGTGTGTGTGTACGCGCGGCTCTGTCTGTGTGTGTGTGTACGCGCGGCTCTGTCTGTGTGTGTGTACGCGCGGCTCTGTCTGTGTGTGTACGCGCGGCTCTGTCTGTGTGTGTACGCGCGGCTCTGTCTGTGTGTGTACGCGCGGCTCTGTCTGTGTGTGTACGCGCGGCTCTGTCTGTGTGTGTACGCGCGGCTCTGTCTGTGTGTGTACGCGCGGCTCTGTCTGTGTGTGTGTGTGTGTACGCGCGGCTCTGTCTGTGTGTGTGTACGCGCGGCTCTGTCTGTGTGTGTGTACGCGCGGCTCTGTCTGTGTGTGTGTACGCGCGGCTCTGTCTGTGTGTGTGTACGCGCGGCTCTGTCTGTGTGTGTGTACGCGCGGCTCTGTCTGTGTGTGTGTACGCGCGGCTCTGTCTGTGTGTGTACGCGCGGCTCTGTCTGTGTGTGTACGCGCGGCTCTGTCTGTGTGTGTACGCGCGGCTCTGTCTGTGTGTGTACGCGCGGCTCTGTCTGTGTGTGTACGCGCGGCTCTGTCTGTGTGTGTACGCGCGGCTCTGTCTGTGTGTGTACGCGCGGCTCTGTCTGTGTGTGTACGCGCGGCTCTGTCTGTGTGTGTACGCGCGGCTCTGTCTGTGTGTGTACGCGCGGCTCTGTCTGTGTGTGTACGCGCGGCTCTGTCTGTGTGTGTACGCGCGGCTCTGTCTGTGTGTGTACGCGCGGCTCTGTCTGTGTGTGTACGCGCGGCTCTGTCTGTGTGTGTACGCGCGGCTCTGTCTGTGTGTGTACGCGCGGCTCTGTCTGTGTGTGTACGCGCGGCTCTGTCTGTGTGTGTACGCGCGGCTCTGTCTGTGTGTGTACGCGCGGCTCTGTCTGTGTGTGTACGCGCGGCTCTGTCTGTGTGTGTACGCGCGGCTCTGTCTGTGTGTGTACGCGCGGCTCTGTCTGTGTGTGTACGCGCGGCTCTGTCTGTGTGTGTACGCGCGGCTCTGTCTGTGTGTGTACGCGCGGCTCTGTCTGTGTGTGTGTGTGTGTGTGTGTGTGTGTGTGTGTGTGTGTGTGTGGCTGTGTGTGTGTGGCTGTGTGTGTGTGTGGCTGTGTGTGTGTGTGTGTGGCTGTGTGTGTGTGTGTGTGGCTGTGTGTGTGTGTGTGTGTGTGTGTGTGCGCGCGGCTCTGTCTGTGTCCACCGCACCATCCTTCCACAGCACCACCGCGCCATCCTTCCACAGCACCACTGCGCCATCCTTCCACAGCACCACCGCGCCATCCTACCACAGTCTGTGTGTGTGCATGGCTCTGTCTGTCTGTGTGTCTGTGTGTGTGTGTGTGTGTGTGTGTGTGTGGGCGGTTCTGTGTGTGGGCGGTTCTGTGTGTGTGTGTGTGGGCGGCTCTGTCTGTGTGTGTGTGTGGGCGGCTCTGTCTGTGAGTGTACGCGCGGCTCTGTCTGTGTGTGTGTGTGTGTGCGCGGCTCTGTGTGTGTGTGTGTGTGTGCGTGTGCGCGGCTCTGTCTGTGTGTGTGTGTGTCTCTGTGTATGTGTGTGTGTGCGCACGCGGCTCTGTCTGTGTCCACCGCGCCATCCTTCTACAGCACCACTCCCCCATGCTTCCACAGCACCACCACTCCCCCATGCTTCCACAGCACCACCACTCTATCCTTCCACAGCACTACCTCTCCATCCTTCCACAGCACTACCTCTCCATCCTTCCACAGCACCACTGCGCCATCCTTCCACAGCACCACTGCGCCATCCTTCCAAAGCACCACTGCGCCATCCTTCCACAGCACCACTGCGCCATCCTTCCACAGCACCAGTGCGCCATCCTTCCACAGCACCACTGCGCCATCCTTCCACAGCACCACCGCGCCATCCTTCTACAGCACCACCGTGCCATCCTACCACAGTCTGTGTGTGTGTGCGTGGCTCTGTCTGTGTGTGTGTGCATGGCTCTGTATGTGTGTGTGGGTGGCTTTGTGTGTGTGGCTGTGTGGGTGTAAATGCAATAGGTCATGCATTTGCGAGCGATAAAGCTATTGGCATTGTAAATGACAATGCCATTTATTTAACGATTAAGCTATTGGCAATGTAAATGACAATGCCATTTATTTATGATTTAAAAAAAAAAAAAAAAAAATGTCATGGGCAATGCCAATAGCTCTACCTTTAATAATGCCGAGACCATTGCATTGTAAATGCTTGTTTAGGTCTCGCCTGTCAATGCGCATGCGCATTAAGCAGAGCGAGACTATAGGGGCTTAAACAGACTTTAACTAGACTGGCGATTTGATGAAGTGCATGTGCGCTTTTAGCTCAATGCGCAAGCGCAATGAGTTAAAATGCGCGTGCACAGCATCAAATCGCCAGCCATCTGTTGCCCAGCTTGATGCCGCCAGCAGCTCTTCCTGCTCCACCCCCTGCTGGATCAAAGGCTTTCACGGCCAGCCAGCCGTGCTTGCCCAGCTTGTTTTCCCTGTTCTCATCTTCATCTCCCCCTTTCTCCTCCCCGCTAATTATTCACCCCTGCTGTTGTTCAGACCCGCCACAGCAATGCTGCCCTTCATCGCCGCCGGCCGTCAAGCATTTTCTGCCTGCAGTCAGAGCTTGTTTAAACCATCGGCCACGCACCTTTCTTTCCCAATGCTTGTTTTTCTTCTGTAAGGCCTTTCCTTGCATACGTCTCTATGCTGCCACTTAACTTTACTTCTGAGCTCCGGCAGCCGCATGGTGAGAGTGGCCTTAATGGAAATAAGCGGTTTCAGTGATTAGCCATACCCAGAAGCGGTGGGTTTGTTGTGATGGGGCGAATATTTTAATGCCTAACACTTCTGAGTGAACTCTGTCACACTCCTTTATCCCTCATGGCGGATGGCGTTTAAACGTCCTCATGTCCGTGCAGGTGCAGACTTGTCCAGATTGTTTTTCCTTTCATGTTGCTGTCATGATTGCTGCTCATGGTGTAAACCACTGAATGGTCTCCATGATTCTAGCCTTTTCATGACTCACATGTGGCTTCTTAAACGGGTGGATTGAAACATTCGATTTGCCTAGTTGATTTTCGAACACGTTTTTGGACCGACTTGACCGTGCTACTGACTTTAGTACCTATTCTCAATGCTTTAAAAATTATATAGGTTGAGATTTTGCTCCACCCAAGAAAGTATTTCCTCTCACACCTCCTAATTCTTTCTGTTTTGTGTATGACTACGCCTCCTGTGGATTGCTTCCAATGCAAAGCATGGGGGACTAATTTGCATCTCAAAAATGCACTGAATCATCGTACTTAAATTATCACGTAGCTACATTGCACATAGAAAGCTATTTATAATTTTTTTTAACTGTAGCAGGCTTTATTAAATATTTTTAGTGAGCACTCCAAATAGAAGCTCGACCTCTTTCGCTTTTCTTAATAGTGCTGGTGATAGTGTGATATCCGCAGCAGGTGCAGATCTTTTCCCTTCCACATTGTCAACAGTTATTGCGTTAAGCTGAGGGAGCGATTTCAGATATTTGAGTGCCTAGCACAGCATGTAACACTAGCCTGCTGTGCATTTGTGATGCTCGCATCCAGGGGCATGTAGTTCAATTTGGAAACAGTGAGCAAGGTTTACCTCCAATGCTTCTGTCGGGCTCTATCTGAAAATAAATCTCTACTCCGAGAAATATTGGGTTCAAAGAATTCAAATCAAATCAAATCAAATTTAGCTTTATTCGATTTATCTGGAGAAATCATAAAAGCATACAAATACATTTTATACAACAATTTAAAAAGTTTTCCCCATCGAGACATTTATAAAAAGACTATAAAACAATTTTCCATTTGTAAAAAGTCAATGATGAAAATATGGCCGGAAGCCTCGTGTTAAAGCGGCTAATAAAATTTAAACATGTAAGATTTACATCATAGAGTTTCTGTATTTCATCACTGACGTTAAAAAGCGAGAAACAACAAAGATGACATACACCTCATCAAGCAAAAGTAACTTCAGATATGCATCTTTACATGTTCTTATGCCCCAGCGTTTAAGCAACGGTAAGAGGAACAATTTTCTTGGGGCAGAATACAGGTTACAGAAGAACATAATGTGAATATTACTTTGTGATGAATGATCATCGCATGGGCAAATTAGATTCGGCGAAATCCAATCGTTTTGTTTTGGAAGAGTGACCATACGGAAGAAAGTGCCTAACCGCAGCCTGGTAAGAAGCATACGAGGATAAGGTGCAGTTTCAATCCTGAGGTACAATTGTAAACCTTCATTAGGGGTAATTTTTTGGTAACTCAGGGTGGTATTTTTGAGTTTCTCGGTGTCCCATCTGACACTTTCCAGGTGTGTAATTAAAAGTTTTTTGAGCGCTGGCCTAGACAGATGTTCTAGGGACTCTGGGTCATCATAGTATTCAGGATGTCCAATTTTAGAGAACATCAGCCGGACGTGGCGTAACCATTTGATTTTGGGTGCCGCATCCAGGTGCAAACAGTCCGTGATGAGTTCTCTATTAAATTGGCATTCCGTAGTGGTCCAGATTTTGTGCCAGAGCAAACACGGTGATAGCTTTATAGTGTCGCTAAGGTATTTAAGGCCAGACTCAATATGGGTAATAAAAGTTGAAGTAAATTTACTCACACCTAGTAAATAGCGAATAAAAAGATTCTCACAAGTTTGAAGTGAGGACACATTTTCAAAGCCCCATAGGCCTGCTCCATAAGTGACTGTCGCTACACACTTAGCTTGGTAGATCTGTAACATCTCGGCAGTTGGTTTGCCCCCAATTTTGGCTGCAAAAGTTCTCAGAGCCCCAATAGCACGAGTAAAGGCAAGCTTCCTAGCAGATACTGCATGTTTCCAAGCTCCTTTCCTCTCGAATACAACACCCAAATAACAAAAAGTGTCTGTACTCTCAATTCTTTGCTCGTCAAGATGTATCGAGCATTGTGGTTTTTTGTTTTTTTGGGTGCATGGCATGGAGAAAGTTTTAGAGATGTTCACTTTCAGATTTCTTTTCCCCATGTAGGATGAGAATTCAGTTACCGCTCTTTGCAACCCTACCTTGGTCCTGGACATAATTGCCGCGTCGTCGGCATATAATAGGATGGGTACAGGCCTACCATTAACGGCTGGGTAGTCACTTGGCTGATTTATTAGATGCTCTACAATAGAGTTAATATAAAAGCTAAATAGAAGGGGCGCAAGTATGCAGCCTTGCCTAACCCCTCTATTTATGGCAAATTTCTGAGTACATTGCCCCTGGGTCCCGAACCTCACTCTTGCGCCGGCATCTCTATACAGTTCTTTTATAAATACGACAATGGTAGGATCCACCCCAATATGTTCCAATGTTGACCAGAGCTGCAGATGATCCACACAATCAAATGCTGAGCTAAGGTCAACAAATGTGACAAACAGGTCCCCTTTTTTGGCCTCGGTATATTTGGACATCAATAGAGAGAGATTTAAGCATTGTTCCTGGGTACCCAGTCCCTTTCGGAAGCCGTATTGGAGTTCCGAGATGACCTTTTTTTCTGTCTCCCAGTGCTGAATTCTCTTAAGGACGATCCTTCCTGCGATTTTCATGAGGCCGTCCAGTAAGGATATAGGACGGTAGCAAGCAGGATCGTCCCTGTTTCCCTTTTTAAAAATGGGCACTACAATTGCGTCTGACCAGGTGTTAATTAAGCCGCATTTGTTTCCCATATTTAAAACGTTAGTTAACAGGGGAGCCCAAAATTCAAGATTTGTTTTATAGAGATCCACTGGTGTGTGGTCGGGGCCAGGGGCTTTCCCAGAGGGGCTTTCCCTGATTGCATTTTCAACTTCTGAGGTGGTAAAAACCAGATCAATTGGGTATGGAGATGCTGTGTGGTCACTTAACAGATAATCCTGTGTTTGTTTGTTCAAGGATGGGATTACCTTTTGGTAGTTCTTGGTGTCCCCCTGGCTGTTGGTGTAAAGTTTGCCATAATGTTCTACCCAGAGCTCTGCCGTGATTGCTACATCCATGCAGTTGTCCATATCATTGGTGTTATATACTGATCTTATGACTTTCCAGAAGAGGTTAGTGTCCTTGTTCCTGGCAGCTTCCCCCAAAGCTTCCCAGGCCTCCCTTTTCATCGTTGCTTTCCGATGATTAATTTCCCTCCTGTACTCTCTTCTGGCCTCGGAAATTTGAACCCTATTTCTCGGAATGGTGTTTAAAGCTTTCTTCAGGTTCTTTAGGGCGACTGTGCACCTGGAATCAAACCACCCGCCTGCATGTTTCCCATTCTTTTTGTAGCTCTTGGTTAAATTATTTTTTATGTACAGTTGGATATTAGCAAAAGCTGCCATAATCGCCTTAGGATCAATATCTTCCTCTAAACAGACAGATATGTCTGCAAAGCAAGATGATATGAGGTTGTGAAAGAAGATTATGGGGTTCAATTTCTCCCACTTTATCACATAGCCATTTATCTTTGTTAAGGTAACCTCTAGTGGATAAAGTGTACCGCTAGATTCCTTGGCTTTCTCATCTGAGAGCCTAAGCCCGAAGGTAATAGGGTAATGATCACTCATTGGGTCGTCCCCTATCTCCCAAAAAGTTAGAAAATTGGGTTTAGTGGGGGATATCAGTGCAAAGTCGATTGTCGTTTCACAGCCTCTTCCATTGTATGTTGGGGCAAAGGGAACTGGGGGGGAGCATGCCTGATTAACGAAGGTGAGATCAAAAGAGAATATAATACTGTTTAGGAGAGACCCCAGATTGGTGTGTGAGAAGTGGAGAGGGCCATCCTCCTCATGATCTGTAAGGCCGCACAAACCTAACTCAGAAGATGGGCAGATGGCACAGTTAAAATCTCCCACCCAAAGAACTGTATGGTCTCCCGTATTTTGATCCCTTACTTTATGGATGTGGTTAGACATTTTATTCAAAATCAATTCCATTTCGTTTGCTGGCATGTTATTATAAAAATTCACCAGTATAATCTTTTGTGTGGTGCCCCATTTAAATGAAAGAATTTGGAAATATTGGTCAGAGTGGAAGTTATATACCTTTATATCCCCTACATTCGAGGTGTATATGCACAAACCCCCTTTATTTCGACCCTGTGGAGAGGGCACAGCGGGTGAGTGAAATGTTCGATACCCCATAATGTGCCTTTCCTCTGCAAGCCAAGTTTCTTGCAGGCAGAGTATACCATGCTTCTGCACGGTCTCCAACCAGGGTGTGTGCATGATCTTTTTGCCCAGGCCTGCTACGTTCCAGGATAACAGTGAGTGCTTTAGTTCACTAGCTTCCTGGTGTGTTTGTCCCACGTTCCCCATTACGCCTACCGGGGCTTGGAAATGTGCCCTATCTAGATGTTGTGTGGCCCGCACTGATAGGGGGCGCTGGAGAGGGCAGGGTTGTTCCACCACCAAATGAGTTGGATTGTTGACATTAAGTGGTGATTTATCACTACTACTGCCATTCATTGAGTGATTTTGGTCGCTCGACCGGGGTAGGAGATCAATGGTTCCCAGTCAATCCACCTGATCTAGGCATTCAAACCTGTTCATAGTGGGTGCTCCTTCCCACCAGCTGTTAGTGGGTTGCCATCCCTGCCCGTGCCCCTTCCCTCTCTGATTGTGGGCTATAGTCCAGGCCCCAGGACACTCTACTACCTGTTTAGGAGGGTAAAAAAAGGTAAGGGGTTTAGTGACAATGGCTTGTTTGGTCGCATATGGATCCCATGTGGTAATGAGATGGGCAGTATGGGGTTCTGCAAATGACACCACGATGCAGTCTCCTGGTATTGATTTATAAGTGCGACCCACCCATGGGACTCTCCTGGCCATTAGGACCCTACCCCTGTTGTTGTGAGGGAGCTGCCTATTAACATTTAGCCAGTGGATCACTTTGTTCTTTAAGGACCACTGGGTTTCCACAGTGTCAGTATCAAGCGGAGGAACCCCAGCCAAGATAACAACGTAGGGGCCGGCCTCAGGAGGGAGGTCAATATAGCCTCCGCGAAAGTTCTGATGATTTTGGTGTAGGTAAGCTCTGCGCTCTAAAAGGGGAGTGATAGGGTTGCTTGCCTTCTGGTCAGCTCTGGAAGAAGATTTGGGCTGCACCTTTTTTTTGTAGGATTCTTTCTCAGATGTTGGTGGATTAGATGATGGGGGGTCAGCGACATTTGCAATTGTCCGGGGTTTAGGGATTGGAATAGGTTTGGGTAATGGGGGGGGTAATGATGAGGACAAAATTAAGGGGGCATGGGGTGCCTCCTTAGAGGCTTGAGCCATTTGAATGCCAGTGTCACCGGCTGGTACAGGTTGGATGCCATCATTTCTAGCCTGAGGAGCACCCTCAGTGATTTGAGGATATGTTGCTTCTAGCTGTTTTAGGCTAAGTGTGGCCAGGGATACTAAGGTTTTGTCCATTTCAAGAAGGTGATTCTCAATACGTGACAGCCTGAGTTCAAAAGGTGTCAATAATTGTTTTAAGGTAGCCCAGACTGTTTTGAGAAAGTCATCATCATGACCCGCTTTATCAATGTCCTTCCCTAGCTCATTTTGCCCTCCCCTTGTTAAGTTATCGCCAAGGACGACAGAATTCTCTAAAACAGGGGCAGTAACAGAGTTAGAATAAGTAAGATTACTATCACCCCCTGCTAACTGAATAGGTGGAGGTGGTATTTGTTTAGGCTCCCCTGTATAAGGCAGGGTTCTTCTGTGATTGAAGAACTGCTGCCTTGCAATTTTAGCTTTCTTGCGAGCATGGACAAGTTTTGCATAGTTTTTCTTTTTCGGGCCTTGGCGATGTAGGTTTTTGCTTTTTATTACAGAAAAAGAGGGAGCTGGAATGTCTGTCCAAATGGTAAGATTTCCCTGTTCAGTAGACAATTTGCCCTCACTAGATTTGGAAATCGTGGGTGAAAAAATAAAAGAGGAGTCTAATGGTAAGGGAGAGGAGGGAACAGGGGGGTGATGAACGTCAGCGAGAATCAACAGGGGGGGGGGCATGAAAGCTGTTGGGGGGATACAGCAGACGCAATGTTTCCCAAGGAGGATTTTTTAGAGTTAGTGAATGTTTGGGAGAGTCTGCGGGCAGCATCTAACTCGATAGAAACCCTCTTCTGCATTTTTGTTATTTCGGCATCTATGGCCAAGTTAGTTTTTACTAAAAAATCATCCAAGGTACCATTTGTCTTAGTTAAACCCAGCGCAGTCTTACTGCGACTCCCCCGAGTACACATAATGTATGACAGTTATAATTTCTGTGTAGTACTCACTAATCTCAGAGTCCAGGTACAATAAGAATGGCTAGAACCAAGGGGGGTGGGCCAGGCCAGTCCTCTTAGACCTCGAACGGCCTCAAACGGTCCCGCCCTTGTCCCGGGCTTCTCCCGGCGCCCTCCCGCGCGCTCCCGCGCAGCGGGGATGTTACTTCACTTTTATGCCTATGAGGTTAGTGGATGAGGGGGTGGAGCCGGCAGGGAGAGCAGCCCAGGTGGTGACGGGCGCGCGGGGACTCCTGGTCCTTGGAGTCCCCCGCTGGAAGCTCGCAGCCCTGCCGGTCAGCGGGAACGCCCAGCCCCTTGAAGAAAAGTGCAAAGTGACGGCCGCAGCTCACCGCGCAGCGGGACCCGCGAAGCGGGTCCGGCCAGTTGTAGCGGCAACAGCGGCAGCAGGCAACAGGGTCACAGGAAATCCGAGGTGAGGCTAAAGTCCGTGAAACTTGCCAAAGGAATCCGCTCGCAGGGTTTTCAGCCGGTGCTTAAAACAAGGTAGGGTGGGGGTGGAGCCGGCAGGGAGAGCAGCCCAGGTGGTGACGGGCGCGCGGGGACTCCTGGTCCTTGGAGTCCCCCGCTGGAAGCTCGCAGCCCTGCCGGTCAGCGGGAACGCCCAGCCCCTTGAAGAAAAGTGCAAAGTGACGGCCGCAGCTCACCGCGCAGCGGGACCCGCGAAGCGGGTCCGGCCAGTTGTAGCGGCAACAGCGGCAACAGCGGCAGCAGGCAACAGGGTCACAGGAAATCCGAGGTGAGGCTAAAGTCCGTGAAACTTGCCAAAGAATTCACTTTCGTCGCACAGGCGCTCTACTTACCCTGCACCAGAAAAGATCATTATGATACGGCCCCTATGAGACCGTGTTATGCTGTCCTGAATGAAAGGTCTACTAATGTGGGTGCATGCTCGACTCTGCGTATGAATGCCGATTCTGGAGTATTCACCCTGCAGGTCACCAGCACCACTGTCTGCGACACAGCCTTCTTCTTAACTATGACTGTCAAACCCTTCAAGAATTTCACGTCAGCAATGCAATCTTTTACATTTCACGTTTTACTCCCATCTTGCCTGAGCGTATTTTCTTTTTTTCCGAGATGTTGTATTTTCTTAGTTGTTCATTCAACATATGAGCCTTCGGTGGTGGATGCAGTGATGTCACCTCTACGCGTCTGGGTGCATTGAGTGTTTGAATGGATGTTTATTACAAGGCAACATTGAGAGCTCTGGAGTTGAGGCTGAAGCCAGTGCGAGTTTCTCACAATGCCTATTTTAGAGTCATAAAATTGTTCAAAGTTTCTGCCCATTTGCCAAGCCCCATTCAGTGATCTATAGAGCTACTGGGCCCTACAGAGCTACTGGACCCTAGCCATGGTGATTGATTATTAGGTCTATCTTCATTGCTCTGCCTTCCACCTCTCATGCCTCTCTCCCCAACTCATCTTCTCCCTTTCTATACTCAACTCTCTCCCTTTCTATACTCTCAGACTCCCTCTCCTGCCTCTCTCTCTTGCTTCGCTCTTGGGCTCCCTGTCCGTACTTCTCACCCCTGATACACTCTGTCTCCCTCTCCATGCTTCTGTCCCCTGCTGCACTCTCAGGCTCCCTGTCCGTTCATCTCACCCTTGCTTCACTCATGGGCTCCCTCTCCGTGCTTCTCTTCCTTGCTGCACTCTCTGCTCCCTCTCTGTGCTTCTCTCCCCTGCTGCACTCTCGTGCTCTCTAGAGATGTGGCCTAACGACCAGAGCTGCCATCTAAGTCACGTAAATACAAAACATGTTGCATTCCAAATGCTATAGGTGTCACATTCGCGAAAGTTATAACTATTGGCATTGTAAATGACAAAGCTATCAATTTAGCTATTTTAAAAACCAACACATAAATAATATATTTGTCATTTACAAGACCAATAGCTCCAACTTTTCTAATGCGAGACCTATTGCATTTTCAATGCTTGTTTTTACTTATGTCCGCAACCAAAGCCGTGCCGTGCTCTGGGGCACACTTACTTGTTTGTCTCATGGTTTCAATTTTCCGAGACAGACCAGCATTCTCACAGTAAGCCATTCAGGGAGTCTCGCCCTTGCAGGCGAGCTGTGCGTGAGCTGATACACTTCTTTTCTAAGTGAGTAAATGTTGCACATTTCTGAGCTGCTTATGTCTGATTTGCGTCATCAGCAAACATCTGTAAAAGGGCTCTGACTACTGTGAACAAACTCAATTGAAAGACCGAGGATTTACAGAACACAAATTAACTTTATTTTAGGCATGCTTTGATCCTTGCGTGATTTTTACGAGTCTGCCACGTGTTTGTGCGGTGAGGGTTTGTGTGGCACAATTATGGCCCTGGTGCAAGCAAGGAAAAGGGCCTACCCTACCCCTTGGTTGGTTAAGAACTACATCCATACTTGACGTTTAAGCACCCCTCACATCCAGGGCCCCGGCGGAACTCCACCTGCTGCGCTAATGGCAGCCACAGCATTGTTCCATTTGATCTGTAGCACTCACAATCCTAAGGAATTCCAAAGAGAGACATTATAGTTAAATCTGAATTTCGCCCAAATGTGTCTAGGCCGAGCCCTCAATTTACGACCTCAGTGAATAAATAACTAGTCCAATTGACATGCCATCACGCTGTCACTGCCACTAGACTGGGCTGTCCGTTTGACAATGGTGCATTTGTCCGGGAGACTTATTTTCCCTCTAGTGCCCCTAAGTACACAACAAAATTCACCCTGAGTTTGCCCCTAGGGCTTGGGGTGCTTTCACTCTGTTAGCCGCATTTGTGTGGAGACTGCCCCTGCACATCCGTGAATATGACAGCGCCTCGCAAGAGATGGGTGAAGGGTTTGGGTGTCACCAGGGCCTTAAGGGGGGGTGGCCAATGTAGTGGGCGTGGCTTAAAAACACCTACGCTAAATATCTGTGCTTAGCATAGTGTGCCGTGCCGCATGGGCGTAGGAAGTGTGGGTGACGCGGGGGACATATCCCCCCAGATTTTGCAGTGGGGGGGACACGGGGGACAAAAGAATTTCCCCTCTCCCTTCTGTGATTCTCAGTGCCATTAGCACGCAAAAGCGCTACCGTTAATGGCCCTGAACTTTACCTGTGATCTGCCTCCATTCACAGAGGCCACCCGCCTTCTGTCCTTTGATATGCTGTAGTAAGGCTCGCCCTCTGCCCTTTATTATGCTGAAGTGAGGCTCGGCCATTCTGAGACGGGCAGAGAAGGAAAAAAAACGGTCTCTTCCTTCCTGCACAGAGAAGTGTCCATTTCTCCTGCTCTGCCTCTGGCAGCTGCCTTCCTCCTCTTTCTCTCTCTTTATACCTCCCTCTCTTTCGTTCTCTCGCGCTCATTCTCACTTGCTTTTTTTAAGAGACAGCACTTACCACATCTTGCCCCTCCTTTATTTGTTCCCTTGTCAAATGGTTCCAAAAAAGAAGGAAACACTTAGGATGGAAATGTCATCATTTTCTGACCTTTTTAGGTTTCGGCTACCGTCCCACTGCGTGAGCAGTGGGTGGGCGGAGCCGAAATCTTATGTCTCTACATATGGGGCTTTGGTCCAGCCTTGTCTTCCATTGGCTAGCTCCATAAATGGAGGCTAGCCATTGGAAGAGACTGGCTGTCAATCACGCTTTCCCCTGAAAACGCGATTCGGGGGCGTTTGTGTCTTTTTTAAGTCCCGCCCTCTCCTCTTCCCATTGGCTGGAATTTAACCTTCCAGCCAATGGGAAGGGGAGAGCGCGAAAAACACGCCCCCGAATCTGCCGGCCGGGACACCCCCGTGACGTCATTCCCCGGGCCGCGCTGTGATTGGCTGCCGGCCCGGGACTGACTTGTTTCGTCATTGCGTTTCTCTTGCCGGGATGGACGTAGCGCTTGCTCCGCTGCTCTATCCCGTGGTTGGAACTCTGAGGCGTGAACTCAGGACAACCACAAATATCACATTTCGCTAGACATGTCGCTTATGCTGAAGATGGTCCAGTCGACCTGCACCCCCTTACTTAGAATTCAGTCACCTCATTGCTACCCAGATCTGCATCTTCGAGTGAAGAGACCAGCCAGTAAGAGTAAAGGCAACAACAGATTCGACATGGATTTACTGCACCGGATGCGGACAGGGAGGGCGGAGGCGACATAAATCTCTGTATCTTTAATTGGCCAACGGCGTGTCTGCGGCAGAATCGGGGTATTCCAGACTGGCCTCGTCAGTAGCCACCTCGCCATCTTTGAGGTAAGTGTTTTTGGGCCTAGCTAATGGATTCATCTGAACTTCCCTTGCTGCCCATTTTTTCAACTAAACTTACCGGTATGGATGAGCAGGAGGAGGTGGAAGACCCCCATTGCCGTGGCGGTCCGGCCACCCCTTGAACTCCGGCCGAGTGAACCGCTCCGGTGGGGCCTCGGTGACTTCCCCTCAAAGGTGTGTGCCAAGACCAGTGAAGGTGCGAGCACCGCCCGAGCGGCACCGAGGCTTATATGGACCGGCCCAGGGGGGGGGCAGCGGGTGGACGGTCCTGTTCAGCCCCTCCCATACCTGCCATGCCCTCTCACTCATCTACCAAAGCCGTCACGCCTTTCATCCCTGGGCCGGGCACAGACAAGCGGGAAAATCATTTGGCTGCAGAAGAGCAGGTGAGGGCTCGCGGCTGTTGTTTCCAGTGTCAAGGACACACAGCCGTGACATAGTCCAGTGCGGCTTTGGAGTTATGTCCAAGGGACTGGCAGTTTCAGGCGGTCAGGTAGCTTAGTAGGTTGCGTTTGCTGCAGAGGTGTGTGTTTGAATTGAATTTCACACATGCGAATTATAGCTGGGGTTTCCATCATACAGCTGTTGATGGAACATGTCTATGTACAGCAGGTCATTGTGATGAGGCCTTTCATAAAGTGACAAGCTACAGCTCATGGATGAGCAGGAGGAGGTGGAAGACCCCCATTGCCGTGGTGGTCCGGCCACCCCTTGAACTCCGGCCGAGTGAACCGCTCCGGTGGGGCCTCGGTGACTTCCCCTCAAAGGTGTGTGCCAAGACCAGTGAAGGTGCGAGCACCGCCCGAGCGGCACCGAGGCTTATACGGACCGGCCCGGGGGGGAGGGGGGGGCAGCGGGTGGACGGTCGGGTTCAGCCCCTCCCATACCTGCCATGCCCTCTCACTCATCTACCAAAGCCGTCACGCCTTTCATCCCTGGGCCGGGCACAAACAAGCGGGAAAATCATTTGGCTGCAGAAGAGCAGGTGAGGGCTCGCGGCTGTCGTTTCCAGTGTCAAGGACACACAGCCGTGACATAGTCCAGTGCGGCTTTGGAGTTATGTCCAAGGGACTGGCAGTTTCAGGCGGTCAGGTAGCTTAGTAGGTTGCGTTTGCTGCAGAGGTGTGTGTTTGAATTGAATTTCACACATGCAAATCATAGCTGGGGTTTCCATCATACAGCTGTTGATGGAACATGTCTATGTACAGCAGGTTATTGTGATGAGGCCTTTCATAAAGTGACAAGCTACAGCTCAGAATTGGCGCTATTTAGCTCAAGTTTATTGTTTTTCAAGATATTCCTTTTAAGAGTGTTTCCCTTGCCTTTTCCATCATATTTTAATTCCTGTCTGCTTTGCCTGGGCTGGTGAGGGATCACTGAAAGAATATCGAAAACAAAAATATCGCGTGGACAGAATATCGTGTCAAAAATACAGAGGACCAAAACATCGAGAAGGTAGTGCAAATACCTTAAGTATAGATTTACTATTCTTAACTGCACATCTACGTGCCTTGAAGAAATATATATTTGTCAATCTAAATATATGTGGAGTTAGGTATAGTAAAACTTTGCTTTTCCGTAGAAACTTACCTCCACCATATTTCCGTGCTCGATATTCTTGACACAATATTCTGTCCCATGATATATTTTTGTTTCTGATATTCTGTTTAAATACCTATTCCATTAGAAAGCTCAGTGGGTTAATGCCACCACTGCAGACGTGAGCGTCTGTAATCGGAGTGACACTGATTTCAATCCTGCTTGGTGCAATGTATGAGCATTTTTCTCATTGATTGAGCACTCAATGATAGTGCATATACCTTTCAGCTGTCTGTTTCGTGTACTTCTTTCCCCCCACCCACCGTGCTCCATGTTGCTTTATCTCGCCAGGATACTTTTCTCATATCCCCCTACACTTGCACTCAATGTGCCTCTGCCCTGCGTTAGTTTCTTGCTCATTTACTTCTCCCTCAAACACTGCTGTCCCTTCTCACCTTCCCATTCCCCATTGCAACCTCTTCTACCATCCTGCACCCCCCATTGCTGCTCCTTCCCCCTTGCAGTCTTTTAAAAAAATTTTTTATTCGTTATTTGTTTTTTTGCAGCTGACCAGGCCAGGCCACTGCTACCTGACCATCTGCCTTAAAACCACTTTTTAGGTTTCGGCTACCGTCCCACTGCGTGAGCAGTGGGTGGGCGGAGCCGAAATCTTATGTCTCTACATATGGGGCTTTGGTCCAGCCTTGTCTTCCATTGGCTAGCTCCATAAATGGAGGCTAGCCATTGGAAGAGATTGGCTGTCAATCACGCTTTCCCCTGAAAACGCAATTCGGGGGCGTTTCTGTGTCTTTTTTTAAGTCCCGCCCTCTCCTCTTCCCATTGGCTGGAATTTAACCTTCCAGCCAATGGGAAGGGGAGAGCGCGAAAAACACGCCCCGAATCTGCCGGCCGGGACACCCCCGTGACGTCATTCCCCGGGCCGCGCTGTGATTGGCTGCCGGCCCGGGACTGACTTGTTTCGTCATTGCGTTTCTCTTGCCGGGATGGACGTAGCGCTTGCTCCGCTGCTCTGTCCCGTGGTTGAATAAAAGTTTTTACTTGTAATCTCCTGGTAAGAAGGAAGAGATATCTGGTTTCAGAATGTTGTGGCAGTTTTCATTGCGCAGTGCGCACACATTCCCCCTCAGTGAGTGCCACGTTCTTCTCGTGCACGCCAACAATGTATCCAAGATAGACAACCCGACCCCAACACGAGCATAACGGACTTTAAATCTGTGCCCGGCCACTAACAGCTTGTTAGAGCTAATTAGGCAAAGGTCAGTGGGGGGTGAGAGTCTAACGTGGCAGGGGCGGGGAAAGGTGCTCACTGGACACTGAATCGACACCGGTAAGTGCTGCCGGAGTGAGAGCAGAGGCAGTATTTGTTTTTATTAGTTAATGCCTGCCACGCTGTGATTTAATTGCTGTAAAGTTTGCCTGGCAATTTGGCGCGGTAGTAGAGTTAATAAGAGACGCAGGGGAGGGGGGCTTGTGCCGTTCTCCCTTCCTTTGTAGTATCCCCGCTGTGCTGCTGCCCCCTGGCCTTCTCCTTTCTTGTGGTGACGTCCTGCTCTTCAGAGATGGAGCTGGCGCTTGAAATGAAAAGTTACCCGTTTCTCTGTGGAGGACCCGTTTTTTTTTTACTGCGTGGTAGGTGCTGGGTGGGTAGAGGTCCGTGCAACTCTTTAAAAATAGCGGGAAGCTGCACACCAGACCCCGGGAGCAGTGCGCATCCAATTTTTTTATTAAACTGCTTAACGAGCCCTGTCGGAAAAATACTACAGGGGCAGGAGTTCAATACTATCTTTCAGCAGATATGATGTTTTGTGTAACCGGGTGTCGGCTTTGAGAGTGTAACGTAAACTTCCCTGGGTTGACAGTATCTGCGCGCGAAGATAGTCTATTGGTATTATGTGTAGGTAGTGATTTCCCAGGTCCGAGCTTTCTTATGTGCTGCGCTACTGGCTCAACTGAAGGAGCAGCTTATATGAGCTTTTGTGTCTGGTGCGCAAATATTTTTTGATTTTCTAGTCATGCTTGCAACTAAAAAATGTTGAGTTTAAAGTTGAATTGAAATGTACAGTTCTAATTATGCAGATTGCAGGGGCAGCTGGCGCCGGCCGTACGCTTAGTTATAACAAGATATTGGCGGGCCTCTCCGGGGTTAAGTTAAAGGCTCTGCCTCCGCCCTGCCCGCCCGGCCGGCCAAAGGTGAAGTATGTATTCTGCCCTGCTTCAGAGTACTGGTCTAAATAAATCCGTGCAGGCTGGCTGGCAAAAATCAGTAGTGAAAATGTGGAAAAGTAAATTTTGCCATGTTCTGTGTCCCTACGTGTCATCCATCATATGTTATGTGTGCATGATTAAATATGCATATGCATTCCCCATGTTCGATTAATGACGCAATTATAGTTGTGTCCATCTCTAATATGCCAGTTTCCAGTTCTCGTGAATACTACGAATATCAGGCCTATGTAAAGTTACGTTGCCACGTTTCTCAGTGTGCACGTTATTTCATTATAAAGTCCCCGTTTCTAGGCCTCAAAAGGGCCTGGACACCAGATTCAGCTCCTGTCTCCTGAAGCCTCGCTGAGGAGCGATACAGCCCCCACCTGTATCCTCGACCCTTCACTTACTTCCTGCCACGCCGTGCCCGGTTCAGCCTGGCTCAGCCTCTGAGTCTGCCAAAAGTATGTTATGATTCCAGTTATCAGTTCAGTCCTCCTTCTCTGCATTCCTAAGCTACTGAACCGCATCAATAGTTTCCGTCATTGTCTAGCCTTCACGTCTCCACGTTAGAGAAATACTGCATTTAATGGTCATTTAATATTCTTCATCACGCACTACATGTAGAATAATGCATGGTCCAGTCTTAGAATCAAGTTAGCCTTTCCTCTCCTGACTTCTAGTTTATATCAACATGTTCTCTAAACATCAGATACTAGATACTGTTTAGGTACATGTCGCCCTGACTCTCCAGACTTCAGTCTCTGCTCCTAGCACAGAGTTCGAAGCCCCCAGTTTCTCCTAGTGATACGTCATTGCCAGCTTGCGCGCACCACCAGGTTAGAGGTCCCGGCTCATTAGGTAGCCCCCTCCATGGTTTCCGCCCCATTCATGACATATTCTGTTACGTTTGCATCACATGTCTATGTTACACCCAGTTACACCTACTTTCACCCTTATCTTTCGCGACTGCTACGCGTCACGCCTCTTGCTCCACCCACTGCTACGCCTATTGCAATGTAATGCTATGTGTTTGCGCTATGTATATATGCTCATGTACTGTTATTAAAAGGATCCCTTGTCCCTTTCCCTTGTCCAGATTCTGCCCCCGGCAGCGCTGTCATCCTATTCCTGTGCAGGTTGTCCTGTTCCTGTCCTTATCCTGTATTAAACCTACATAACTCCTACTACCTCGAATTTTGACTCTTATTTATTGAGCTATCTGTTATTCATTCATGCATTCAAAAATAGGGTATTATTTATTTATTTACCACATAATGGCGCCCGAATAGGGACTTGCCCTTTCCCCACGCGTCGGTGAAGCCACGCCGACCCCCTGACCCTCTGCAGCCGTGACGGAACCATACCGTGCACATGCAGATATTTCTGCTTCAAGTATCCCTCAGGCCCACGGAGGAGACGGAGGAGGCGGTCCAGCATCCAAACGAGACGGTGGAGGAACGCGGCGAGTCCCGACCAGAGCCCAAGCCGAGAGTCCAAGGTCCGAGGTATCCGGAGGTCCACCCGTAACTGAAGTCCGAAGTTCGTCGTCCGTCGTCGTAGCAGTCCAGTCCGATCCGAGGCCTTCCGTTCTTGCTGCCCGGTGAGTACCATTACTGGGGTAGTATCTAGACAGGGTCAATCTAAATTGACTCTGGTCCGTGGGTTGGTGGTACACAGACTCACAAACAAAGTGTTCACCTAGGTGGATACGGGTCTTGATGCGTCCCTTTATGGGACCGGTATGTTCCGTACTGTTTCAGCAGTGCATCCAGTAACTCTAGTCTGTTCCGTTCTCGAGAAATTCTTGTGTTTCTGTTCTCAGTATTCCAGGTAATATTCTGTCCGAACTGTTATGTTATGATGTTGTTCAATGTATTTCCAATGTCGTGGTATGCCTGAATTGTTCTCCCAATTGTTATTGTTCCTCGTGTATTGTATTGTGTTCCGATTCAAGTTTACAATGTCTCTCTTTTCGAGATTACGTCAGCTAAAAACTAGAAAGGGTTTGTTAGAAGAAGCAGTTCCTGTTCCGCCGAGGGACAGTCCAGGTCACTTTATGTATCAGAAGCATGGCATAAGCGCCATATTGTATCTAGATTTATGGGTAGAGTATACCAAACAGTTAGAAGAAAAGTATAGATGGCCCGTATCGGGTACATGGGATGCCGAGTGCATCATGCGAGTAGAAGAAGCATTATGGAAAAAGAAAGCCAGACAATCACAGAAAGATGCCATCGAGTTATGGCGTAAAGAAGCTCATAAAAGAACCGAAAAAGAAATCAGAAAGTCAGAATTAAGTAGAGAATCCTTGGAACGAGCCCAAGAAAGGGAATTAATCGAGATTGGTGAACGAGTTAAAACTGAACAATCGGACAGACAGAGGAATGCCCTCATTAAGGGTATGTATCCTCTCCTTGCCGAGGGCTTGCCAAAAGCGACCCCAGAGGCATCCAGTAATTTCCCGCCACCATTAGTCCCGACCAAGCTACGTCACAAACCAACCGCAGCTGATATTTTCATCTCGTCCTATTTGGACGACACAGTCCCAGAATATGCAAATCCTGTTCCCGCTCCGCCAGTCCCTGTAAATCAGGCACTTCCCGCTCCTCCAGACACCGGAGTACCTGTTACGGTACCCCCGGTCCAGCCCGCCATACAAGTCCAGCCCGCATTTCAATTTCCCACCTTGCCAGCACGAAAAGCATCAGTTGATGATTCTAGTCTAGGGGCCGCAGGAGGAGGTCCTCCTCGAACCCCGCCGCCACATAAGCGTTTAACGGCAGCCGAATTACATATGCAAGCGTCACAACGTACGCCCAGACTGTCTGTTGCAGAAATAAGAAAATCCCTTGCCGAATGCTGTTATGAC
Source organism: Lissotriton helveticus (assembly GCF_964261635.1). Classification (NCBI taxonomy): domain Eukaryota; kingdom Metazoa; phylum Chordata; class Amphibia; order Caudata; family Salamandridae; genus Lissotriton; species Lissotriton helveticus. Next base: position 419,570,452 of record NC_136057.1, read on the forward strand.
CCAGTCCCAGGCGAAGATGATATGGTTTTATATTCATTACGCGTAAGAAATGTGGCCGAGTATCTAGTCACCCTACCAGATATGAAGGAAGATCTAGACCGAATATATCGTTTCATCCGTACAGGGGATGATCCAGAAAGCATTAGCGAGGCCATGTCTCAAAGGAAAGCCGAGATCCAGCTCATGATATTAAAGTTTCTGATTAACTGTCTAATAAGAGAACAAGATTACCCGTCTAAAGATCCTGCCGAAATGAAAATCCTGACAAGGTGGAGTAATAGTATAGCCGAGGGTAAGCACAAGACTATCAGTGCTATGGAGAGTATGTACAAGAAAATCCGCAAGGAAATAATAAAGATACACGAACAACGTAAAGCAGCACAAGTAAATGAGAAAGAAAGTAACTCTGATACTGAAGAGATAGACGACGAGAATGCCAGAATAGCGTATGTAGGAAAATCCAGATTTCCAGATCGCCATTTACGCCTAGAACCCAAGTCTACTTTCCATCATCCAGTACCAGATCAAGGTTCTCTAGAACAAGTATTTCAAGCTACCGATCACATCCTGAAATCACGAATCGGTTACAGTGAGTTAAGCACTATGCATGAACAAGAACTAGCTCGATCAGCAGTCCGATGGATTACTGATTCTACCACTTTTCCAGACGAAATAGTGGCACAAATGTTTCTGAAACTGCCCCCGGCCGAGCAACGACTGGTGGGTATGTATATGATCCAGCACCTCATTACTCTGTATGAGGGTCAACATTCTGATCCAGGTCCGTTACATGATATCCTGAACGAGTTACTCCAGTATAGATGGAGAGGTCTAGGTACCGATTTAATCAGTGTCATTCTAGAACAGCGCCACAAATATGGAACGTTTCTGAACCGGCATTCTGTTCATGTCTCACCCCCAGAAAGTAAACCATTTTACATAGACAGACAGAATCCGTTACGAGAAGTCCACCCAGTTAGAGGAACGGGTGGCGAAATGCAACGAGTGTTTGTATACACTCCAATCACAAAGATGGAACTTCTTGAAATGAAGAAATTAATTCCCTGTCATGATAAAGATCCAGCAGGGTTCCATAGAGAACTAAAAGACATGCTCCGTATGGGAGAATACACGTATCCAGATATAATTAAAATGTTAAAAGTTCTGTTGCCCGCAGGGGTGTATGAGAAGCTCAAGGAAAAAGATTGGGAGGTGGGAGAGAAAAAGATCGATTGGGCAGTTCTAGAAGCTGAAGACAAGATACGAGTACCAGGTACCGGTCTTGGAGATAAATGTAAAGAATTACCAGAATTATTGATTCAAGTTTTACCCAGATTATTGACAACTAGAAAAGAGGACTGGGATGCAATCTCAGCCTGTAAACAGAAACAAGACGAAGATATTAGTGATTTTTATTCTAGATTTGAGAAGTGTTTTAGTATTAACAGTGGCCTCAAGACGAGTAGTGAGTCATACCCTCACCTTTTTGTTACTAAATTAGTCGAGAATTCAAGTCCACAAATTAAAAATCGAGTTTTGAAAGTCGAAAGTACCTGGCAAGCTAATACCCCGTCCCAGATGTTGCAGATGCTCCAATACCACCAGAATAGAATCAGAGAAGAACAAGAACACGAGAGAAAGCGTATGAAAGACACGAAAATGAAAGTACTAGTTGCACAATCTGTTCCTCAAGACAGTCAGAAGAGGGGTCCGAATCAAGCCAGTCATCCAGCAGCCCCTGTTAAAGGGAATTGCAATTATTGTAAACAGCCAGGCCATTTTATAAACGAGTGTGCAGTTCTGAAACACAACATAGCTACCGGTAAAACTAAAGAAAGACCACGTCCGCCTAGACAAGAACAAGTTTCACAGACTCCTCAGTCACAGAATGCACAACAGACAGTTCCAGCACCGCAGCCTATTGCTGCAACACAGCATGTTACATCGCAGATGTACCAGTATGCACAGTCTGAGTATCCAGAGTACCAACAGTATTCATGAAACAGCCTAGAGAGGGAGGTAGGCTTGCCTCTCATCGAGATACCTGTAGATCAAGAAGGTCCCTATGTTCACAGTCAAGTATTAGGGAAAGACAGAAAGTTTTTGATCGATACAGGGGCAAGTAGGACCACAATTAGTCATGCCGAAGTTCCAGGGGCTCCGCTCTCAGGCTCAAGAAATGTTTCCCTTGGATTTTCAGGAAAGCCTATCGTAAATGAGATTTCAAAGCCAGTTACTCTAGAAGTAGGTCCATTGTCCCGTACTACTGATCTGTTACTTACTAAGTCATGTCCAGAAAATCTATTAGGCATTAAAACACTGAAAGAGTTAGGTGCAGTTATATGCTGTTCCCCAGAGGGAATACGATTGTTCCTACGTGACTTTAAGGGTCACTATGTATTACGGGATTTTGATCCCAGATTGTCTAATGTCCCGCAGCATCTATGGGCGCAAGGTCCAACTGATGTAGGTTACATGCAAATCACACCCCATCGTGTGACTCTCAAACCAGGTGTAGTGTTACCACGAATCAGACAGTATAGATTGCCACCTGAGGCTGTAGCAGCCTTATCCAAAATTATTGACGAGCTCATCGCTCAAGGAGTAGTTGTAGAAACTGACTCCAATGTATGCAACTCTCCGATCATTCCAGTCATGAAACGTACTGATCCATATGCACCCCCGGTATATCGATTAGTGATTGACCTACGAGAACTTAATAAATGTATTATTCCTCAGTACCCAGTCGTTCCAGATATCTCTTCCCTATTGACAGCCATTGATTCCGAAGCCACGTTCTTTACTGTAATCGACCTCAAGAACGCATTTTTCAGTGTCCCTATTCATCCAGACAGCCAGTTCCTTTTCGGATTGTGTTTAAAAGGAAGGAGCTATAAATTCACACGAGCTCCTCAAGGTTTCACAGAAAGTCCTAGTATTTACAGTCAAGCACTTAAAAGACAACTAGACAACATTCACATGCCAACTGACACTGCCCTGCTCCAGTATGTCGATGATCTACTGATCACAGCCCGTTCTGAACGTGCTTGCGAGCGAGCATCCCTTACAGTTTTGTATTTTCTGGCCGAGATGGGGCACAAGGTGTCCCCTTCTAAGCTTCAATTCTGTGTTCAGCAAGTGGTCTACTTAGGACACTTACTGTCCAAGAGGGGTAGGCAGTTGACACCAGACCGTATCCAGTTAATAGCGAGTCTTCCTCAGCCCAAGACCCAGAAGGAGGTACGTGCTTTTATCGGCCTGCCTTCTTACTGCAGACAATGGATTCCTCAGTATGCATTTCTAGCCAAGCCACTGATACAGTTAACGACACAGGAGGCAGCCGTATCGACTGTCCTCCCTTGGACATCTGAACATACATTTAGTTTCAATGAGTTAAAGAAAGCCCTATGCCAAGCTCCAGTTCTAGCTACACCGAACTACAGTAAGCCTTTTACACTTTTCGTTACTGAACGCGAAGGTACAGCATTATCTGTTCTCACACAAGATCAAGCAGGACAATACAAGCCATGTGCTTATTTTTCGAGCACATTAGATTCTGTAGCCCAGGCTCTGCCTGCGTGCCTCAAGTCAGTTGCAGCCACAGCACTAGCTATCAGACAAAGTGATTCCATAGTCTTAGGACATACCTTGACAGTACAAGTTCCACACTCCGTGGAAGTTCTTTTAAACCGAACACAAACTCAGCACTTGACAATTGCACGTCTAACAGGTTATGAATTGACACTGTTTCAGCCACACATAGAAATCAGACGCTGCAACATCCTGAATCCTGCTACACTGTTACCATCAGTTAATTCGAATTCTGCCACGCATGATTGCGTGGAAATAGTTAACATTACGACTAAGCCAAGACAAGATCTGACAGATATTCCGTTATTAGATCCCGACCTGACACTTTATGTGGATGGTTCATGTATGAGAACTAGTACAGGAGAACTAGTCGCCGCGTATGCAGTGACTACTGACACTGAAGTAATAGAGACACACCGCATCGACACTCTGTCCGCTCAAGCAGCAGAGCTAGTTGCTCTGACACAAGCCTGTATACATGCCAAGAACCAGAAAGTTAATGTTTACACAGATTCACGCTACGCATTCGGAGTCGTACACGACTTCGGAGTGCTCTGGCAGGAGAGAGGTTTCATGACTTCTCATGGAACCAAGATTCAGCATGGTCTCCTTATTCAAGCTCTGTTAGATGCCATACATTTACCGACATCTATCGCTATCATGAAGTGCAAAGCACATACGAAAGTTACTGACATTATTTCCCAAGGTAACGATCTAGCAGATCGCACAGCCAAGCTTACAGCACAGACTCCAGACATTCCAGTTAATCAGACACATACTCCAGATCCGACTACATGTATGACAGTTAAGGACCCTACACAAGATGTCATAGACATACAGTTACATGCTACTCCTGAAGAAATCAAGAAATGGTCCGAACAAGGAGGGGTCCAGACAGATCAAGGATGGTTAACGAAGGGTAGAGCCACATGGTTTCTCCCCGACTCTATGGTTCAAGTCATTATTAATACCGCACATAGTCCAGCACATCTAGGGGAAAAAGCTATGTTAGATAGTATCCAGAACATTTGGTTTAACAAGCATTTACGAGCTGCAGCCAAGCAGAAAGTCCGTACCTGTATGATATGTTGCCAGTTTAATCCAGGTAAAAGTGTCCCGGTGGAACAAGGTGGATTCCAGCCCCCTGACGACCCTTTTGAAGTCCTCCAGATGGATTATATTCAGATGGAGCGATGTCGAGGTTTCAAGTATGTCCTTGTAGTCGTATGCGCTTTGTCCAGGTGGACAGAAGCATATCCAGTCCCAGATTACACAGCCGCGACCACTGCCAAGCAGTTGGTTCGTGAGTTCTTTCCTCGTTATGGACTCCCTAGAGTCGTATATTCTGACAACGGCCAGCCATTCTCATCTGAACTCATGAAGCACGTTTCCCTGTTATTAGGGTACCAGTGGAAGTTTCATTGTGTACGCCATCCTGAAGCAGCCGGTCTCGTAGAGAGACATAATCAGACTCTAAAAATTCGTATCGCAAAGGTATGCAAAGAGAAAGGTGTGGACTGGCTGGTAGCTCTGCCAGTTGCTTTGTTTTATATGCGCATGGTTGCACATTCCAGATCAGGTCTGTCCCCGTATGAGGTCGTTTTCGGCCGCCCCCCAAATATGTGGGGTACTCCTAGACCCCGAAGTATTACCGATGTTTCAAGTAATATGCTGACAGATTACCTAGCTTCCTTGATGTCTGCCCTCAACTCATGTCGTTCACAGGTTGCCGCCGCATTTCCAGACAATACCGAGGTGGCACCGCACGAAATCGTTCCAGGATCCATGGTGATGGTCAGGAATTTTGACAGATCGAGTCCGCTGGAGCCTCGTTGGAAAGAGCCCCGACAGGTCCTCCTCACCACCCGTACAGCCGTGAAGTTGGAAGGTCGCAAAGGCTGGGTGCACCTTTCTCATGTCAAACAATTTAATGGACTGAAACCCGTCTTAAAGAACATTTCCCAGGATTTGAAGGATTGCCAAAATATTGTTCTCAAGGACTGTCCCGCAAAAGACATTGCTACAACCCCTCCCCTGTTAGAGAAAACTCCGCAACAGGAGTACAAGCTAAAACTCCGGTCTAGTAAAATAAGTCAGTCAGTTTGATTGTCTAAGTCCTCCCCTAGGTGAAACGGTTAGACTGTTTCTGACATGTATAAAATAGACCCCCATAGTGAGAGGTTTAGTCAAAACTCAATCCGATGTATCGTTTTTCTGAGTTTCATATTATTTCTCAGCATTATGATTTCCTGCACGAGTTATGCATTTTACTTGTATCTTCCAGTTCCTCATGTAAACAGGTCTTCTAATGCTACTGTAGAACACACGTTTAGTGACCTACCTCCTCATGAACTCTCTTACCGCCTCGCTATGCAAAATAATTCCTTTATCCGCATGTTACATTATTCACACCAGACCAGCAATGCCACTAATTGTTGGGTGTGTGGTCGACTCCCCCCTTTCCAGATGCCGAAGGGAGTTCTGCCACTCTTTCCTTATCCTTTTTCACATAATGGTTCGTGTGGAGCATGGTCCACGTTAACGTCATCCTCAACAGATATGTCTTTTCTTAACAGTACATGTTTCCCAGACAAGCAAGGTCTTCCCCACAGAACCGGGTTAGATCTAGAAAATGAAGTGTATAATTTAGGTAATTATTCTTCGAATTTCATGGTCCTGAATGTCCAGTCTGATACTACTCCAGACTTACCTGCTATTTCAGTACTACCAGTCAAAGGCGAATTATGTGTCCGAAATTATGGTTCCGTACATGTAGGACATAGTGATTGTACTACTATTGTCAAATATAGTGACAGTGGGAAATCTGTTTTCAAAGCTTCACGTCATTCTTATTTTATTTGTGGTCAAACCGCATATGTTCGTCTGCCCCTCGATTGGGAGGGAACCTGTTACATTGCCTTCCTACTGCCACCTGTTTTTCTAGCCCCATCTGATTATCACAGAAACACACGTCTAGTACACATTAGACATAGAAGGGAGTCCCCAATTGTCGATTATACTGAAACTGCTCTAGAACAGTATACAGATTTCAATAGAGGTTTCTTCTTCTTTATAGGACCTATCCAGAATAGTAAACTGATCCGTAGGTTAACCAGAACTCTTGAAGCTGTGGTAAATGAGACTGCCTCTGCTCTAGGTAACTTAACCGAAGAGCAATCTGCTATGAGATTTGTCGTTTTACAGAATCGTCTCGTCCTTGACGTCATACTGGCCGATAGGGGCGGGGCCTGTAGAGTCATCGGATCTAGTTGCTGCATTTTCATTCCAAATAACGCACCGTCTGTTTATTCAGCTATAACCAGACTCCATAAAATTGCCCATCTGATACACCAAGATCCAGGCACCTGGACATGGTCCGGTTGGTTCTGGAATATAATTTCCGCATGGGGATGGAAAATATTGTCCTTCCTAGGTATTGCAGTAGCGATCATATTCAGCTGCTGTCTCTGTATACAATGTGGCCCTGCGATTTGCGGCATTTGTGCTACCTCTTGTATTCCTAGTCCCAAGCCCCGTTCTAAATCCCGTTCCAGGATAATTCGAGACGAGCAAATGATACTGTATGAAATGATAGATGGTATCATGAATATTGATGTTTCCTGATGGAAACGTAGTGACAAGGAGGGAATGTGGAAAAGTAAATTTTGCCATGTTCTGTGTCCCTACGTGTCATCCATCATATGTTATGTGTGCATGATTAAATATGCATATGCATTCCCCATGTTCGATTAATGACGCAATTATAGTTGTGTCCATCTCTAATATGCCAGTTTCCAGTTCTCGTGAATACTACGAATATCAGGCCTATGTAAAGTTACGTTGCCACGTTTCTCAGTGTGCACGTTATTTCATTATAAAGTCCCCGTTTCTAGGCCTCAAAAGGGCCTGGACACCAGATTCAGCTCCTGTCTCCTGAAGCCTCGCTGAGGAGCGATACAGCCCCCACCTGTATCCTCGACCCTTCACTTACTTCCTGCCACGCCGTGCCCGGTTCAGCCTGGCTCAGCCTCTGAGTCTGCCAAAAGTATGTTATGATTCCAGTTATCAGTTCAGTCCTCCTTCTCTGCATTCCTAAGCTACTGAACCGCATCAATAGTTTCCGTCATTGTCTAGCCTTCACGTCTCCACGTTAGAGAAATACTGCATTTAATGGTCATTTAATATTCTTCATCACGCACTACATGTAGAATAATGCATGGTCCAGTCTTAGAATCAAGTTAGCCTTTCCTCTCCTGACTTCTAGTTTATATCAACATGTTCTCTAAACATCAGATACTAGATACTGTTTAGGTACATGTCGCCCTGACTCTCCAGACTTCAGTCTCTGCTCCTAGCACAGAGTTCGAAGCCCCCAGTTTCTCCTAGTGATACGTCATTGCCAGCTTGCGCGCACCACCAGGTTAGAGGTCCCGGCTCATTAGGTAGCCCCCTCCATGGTTTCCGCCCCATTCATGACATATTCTGTTACGTTTGCATCACATGTCTATGTTACACCCAGTTACACCTACTTTCACCCTTATCTTTCGCGACTGCTACGCGTCACGCCTCTTGCTCCACCCACTGCTACGCCTATTGCAATGTAATGCTATGTGTTTGCGCTATGTATATATGCTCATGTACTGTTATTAAAAGGATCCCTTGTCCCTTTCCCTTGTCCAGATTCTGCCCCCGGCAGCGCTGTCATCCTATTCCTGTGCAGGTTGTCCTGTTCCTGTCCTTATCCTGTATTAAACCTACATAACTCCTACTACCTCGAATTTTGACTCTTATTTATTGAGCTATCTGTTATTCATTCATGCATTCAAAAATAGGGTATTATTTATTTATTTACCACAAACTACTAGTCCCATTATGCTTGATGCTGTTGTCAGTAAGAAACAGGCTGTAATAGCAAGTTGACGGTTACTCGATATGTCATATGAAACCATTATTCCATAGATGCCCAGTGCCCTCCTAGTACCACGCCATGAGACAGTGTTGTTATTCACCTAGTTACTTGTTATTTTATCTCAGGATTAGCCTGTCAAACGGAGAATAGAAATTATACTGCAAATCATAACAAAGTATACTTAAGAATTTGTGAAGTACACGTTCACCCAAGGGTATCTTGGAGCTGAACAACAGATCGTTCGAGTTACCCAACTTAATGGTACTCATTTTATAGACCTCAGAAAGATGAAAGGCAGGGGGACCTGCCAGGATTTAAACATGTGACCACACAGACAGGAAATTAGAACCTCTAACTTTGGGTGACAACAGCCATGGCTAATGGAGTAAGTGGGTGGAGCCAGAAAAAAGTAGGTGTGGCCTCCTACAAACATTTGGGCACCTGCACTTCAGATTTTACAAATTAAGCACTGACGGAGACCCCCCCCCCCGCACTCCCCTATGAAAACTAACAACCTTTAACCCTGCCAAAAAACCCACAACTTCCCTCCTCACCTTATACAAAAAGCAATGGGCAGCACCCACTCCGGGTCCATGCAGGGGAGGGCGAGGGTCAGCGCGAACAGCTTTTAGTTTACCCTATCCGTCCAACTATTGCTGAACAGTTTTCACTGAGATGGATTCTGTATTAAACGGGGCTGTAAAGGGTCTTGTTTGCATTAAAATGTTTCTTGTAAACGATGGGCACCTTTATCCATAGCTTTGTACCAGTATCAGGTATGGAACATCTGCTTGGGCCTGTTGTATATGCAGCTTGGCTCCTTCTAGGAGTGACACTGAGCTTCATTTTATCGTCTATTGATAGGTGGAATTATGTGTCATTATGTGTCTTTATTTCTTTTTATACCGCATCTCACATACTAAGCAACCTAGCATTGTTAACACTGTCACATTTGTGTCGGGGGATAACTGATTGACTGCAGTGTAATGTAATGAAATCGTTTTTATGAGAAAATAATTAAGTATAAAAAAAAACTAGTTGCTGTTTAAAGAAGCCTTTTTTAATAGATTCCTGGATGCTGTACGTTGAAATGGTGAATGGGGATTTAGGAGCCGGCTGTACAGCATATTCCAATCAGCTTCTTGAATGGAGAAAAGAGAATATGCAAAGGGGACACCCAATTAATATAATTTCTCTCTATTATGAGGGATAGTGTTTGCTGGCAACTTCACCAAGATCGTGTATGGAGGAACACGTAGGGAGCAGCAGGGCTTTAACTGGGACGAAAAACAGGAGGGTCTCTACAAGGGGCGTTGGCAGTGTAATTAAGGGCGTGGCTTAAAATTATATGCAATAAAAATCTGCCTTAACATAGTGTGCCACCCGACGTGCATGTTGCTGTTTCTGTCATTGCATCCTAGGTGTGTGGGTGTGTGTGGCTCTGGGTGTGTGTGTGGCTCTGGGTGTGTGGGGGTGTGTGGCTCTGGGTGTGTGGCTCTGGGTGTGTGTGTGTGGCTGGCTCTGGGTGTGTGTGTGTGGTAGTAATTGCTGTCTGCTGAGCTCGTCCAGTATGGTACAATAGGTCTTACATTTGCGAGAGATTACGCTGTTGGCAATGTAAATGACAATGCCATGTATTTGTCTGTTTTCAAATCCAACACATAAATAAATAAATTGTCATTTACAATGCCAATAGCTCTACCTTTTGCAAAGGCAAAACCGTTGCATTGTAAATGCTTGTTGCTATTCCGAAGGACAATCTCGGAACGCAGAGAAAAAAGTATAAAAATACGAAAAATAATTAAATAACTAAATAAAGACTGGTCACATACAGGCCAGATTGGTGTTATTTACACCCATGCACATTGGCGCCACTTTACAGAGTTTGCCAGTAAACGGCTACTTTCTATTTACCTTCTTTCTTTGAACAACATTGTTTTCCCAGGGTGGGGAAGGGCACTATTCCTAGAGGGGCTGCAATACCTGTTTGATGGGTGGAGTGGGAAACGTTTAATGTGATCTTTTGCAACTGTTTTAATTATTTTAGATTATAAAATGTGTGCCGCTGCTGTGTGTTCAGGGATGTGGTCTTTTTAAAGCAAACTGCTTAAGTTTTGTAAGAATAAAAGCAATGGACATTGAAACGGGTCCCTTCCGGGTCTTGTAGTCATGTCCTGAACTTTTCAGGCACAAACACTCACTGATGACTGAATAATGAGTGTAAAAGCATTAAGGTAACCATGTTGTTTCTGCTTACATTTCACATGCTTTACTTATCCTTGCAGTCCCTAGGAGTGTTTGCTTTTTCCAGGATGTTATAACTTTTTTTTCAGGCAGCATATTACTCTTGTCTAGTGCATAATTTGAATTGAGTCGCAGCACATTTAGGTTGTAGCTGAAGGCAGTGCTAGTTTCTCTCAGTGGGGCAGTATGGTGTTCAGTAGGGGAGAGGATGTGGCACTCTGACCAGAGATGCAGAATTTTGAACTGCAGAACCAGGTTCAGCTTTCATGACCCAGCCCACTCTCTTGACAGAGCACATTCCCATGATACACCTTAGAAGGCCCGATAGACTTTAGAAGCCCTGGTGTTTTAGCACCAGCAGGTGGACCCTTGCACTGGCAAGTATGCTTAACTTTGAAGGCCTGTCCACCACGATCCATACTGAAGTTCACCTCCAGTCTTGCGGGCAGGCATACGAAAAAGAGAGCGACAATGACTCTGTCATTGAGACCACAAGACCCTTGAGGCTAGTCCACCTCACCCTTTGGTACCGCCATTGGCCTTTTTCAGCAGTAGTAGCTGCAACTCACCAGGGATTGGCAATGCAGGATTTGCATGCACACCAAACTAATTTCGCAAACTTCATGGTGTCTGCTTTATGCACAAGCACTTTTAAGATCTGCTTTTGGGCCACTGGAGTTATGCAGCAATGGAGGGCAAAATTATGGTGCAATGTTAACTAAATTATGCAGTAAAAAAGGCTACAGAGTAATGCGGTACATTTGATGATACTTTATTTTGACACTTTTATACATACTAACAGCCTCTACAAAGCTTTTGCCTCATTAGTACCTTTGAAACAAACAAATGCAGCAGTGAGGATGGTGATTAGTCAACCTTTGCAAAGGGCCCTCCACTTCGCAGAAACGTAAGCCACATTTTTATAGTAATTTTGTATCTGTTTGAGCTACAAACAATTTTTTGGGGTGAAATCATTAGATTATGCAGTGGATGATGTGTTATGTGGCAAATATGGTACAGCCATAATTAAGTGGAAAACATTTGAAAACTAGGATATTTTGGCATTCATGTTTGAACTGATGTTGTGGAACAAGGGAGGAGAAGTGCTGATGACAGAAACTACATGGCTGGAAGACAAATGGCTTTTGATTCCACTTTTAAGCGTATTTGGCACATTCTGTGATTGAAAACATATCCTACTTTGGGAATGTATTTTAATGTCAATAACTCATATTGAACCTTAAATAAACATGTGTATCTATTGGTTGAATTAACTGGTCAGTGAAATGCCAAAGAAATACTAAAAATAGGGACGTTTTGCTCTCTCTGGCCACACCTCTGACACCGCCCACAGACCGAAATCTCAGATTATTCTCGCCCTCTGATTCTGAATCCACAGTTATCCCATTTTCTTTCCCCACTTCGACCACTGCTTCCTGCTTATTGTGTCACAGATCACAGTTGGCTCAGGTGGGAGCTGGGGCTTGAAATCAGGAATCACAGACTGCATAGGGCCCTTTCTCATGTGCCTTCCTACTTCACTAAGAAGTCTAGTAAATGTACCAGATGACACCATATCCGGAAAAATGCAATTTTTCCATCCCCGACTTTCCTTAAACACAATAATGCATTCTGGGATAGATAGTCTTGAATTACATAAGCTTAACCAAGTGAACGAATACACCTGAGAGCAATGTCAGGAAACGCCTTGACCACCGTGTCTCTGATGATATTATGGAGTGCTCTGGTAATATTAAAGGTAAACCACACTTATTCAGGCAGTACCACTCTGAACCAGGATAAAAATATGAGGCCCCTTTTTGCAAGCATGCCAAGTTGCCTCATTATCAAGTCTGTGTCATTAATGGCCTAACAATGTTCCCAATTTAAAACATAATTTTTCCACTTAGGCCTGTTCTTGTGTTTGTAAATCACAAAAAGTGCAAGAGATTTGCTCACAGTATTGCACCAACAATCGAAATGTGAGTAGCTCTTATGACCCCATTGCACCAGGTGGCGCACCGTCCACCTTTAGAAATCACAGGCCTGCTAGAGCATCTTCTGATAAATATGTGGCAAGTGCTTTAGCACCACATGCCCTCTGTGCTGTCTCTTTGGCTTTGTCTGTGACAGCTGTGGGTCTTCTTAAATAAGGGCCACTCACATGGGCTTTCAAGGAAAAAACTATGCTTTTGGAGACTACAAATTGGATTTTCAGCAGAGTAACTTTACATATTAAAGCCGCAAGTGGACAAGAATCACAGATGAGGTCATCAGCCAGTCGTGGCTCTTTAGCGAGCAGCCCTTTGCATTCTGGTACTTGTAGTTTTACATTTTCTACTATAGACATGGACTTTGAAATCCAGGCATGCAAAGTGAAGTGGGACAAAAATCCAGACTGGCCTACATATGGCATGTGGCCAATTGGCAGCTAGGAGCATAACAGCTCTAGTCATGAGTCTGGGTCCAGGATGACAGAGGATGATGGCTCTAATAGAATGCAATCTCTGGAATTCACTTGTCAACAACGTGGGGCCAGTATGAATACTTCTGATTTGGATATCGGGGTGCAAACTGAGCAGACCGGTGTAAGTTCAGTGAACACCACTGGGAGGTCTTATCTGCAGTATTAGGCCCAGTCATGCAGGTCACATCTAACAAACAATGCAAAATTATGCAAAGTTATCAATGAGCCAGTCAGGGATATATTCAGACACCTTCATTGAGGGGGACAAAGAGGTCCAGGAACCTATAACACAACAAGGAAACAGGCCTACCCAATCAACACACTCAGGAATGCTTGCCAGCTGAACTGTGTATAGCTTCTGCTGTTTCTCGTTCATGGCTCCCCCCACTTACCCTCCCACGGTATGCAAGAATAATAGAGCCTCTACAGGCAGGAGTTGTTGCTTGAACCCGTGCCATCAAATTTGCATTCCGCAAGTGCAGAAGGATGCCGGCCTCTAAACTGCCATGCCATATTATATATTAGGGACTTAGAGGTAGTTTTAACCCACCTGCTCTATCATGCACTAGGACCTTATAGTGGAGGTCATGCCAATCATAGTGGTACCCTAACCCAGAGTATATGTAGGTGTTTTCACTTTTCACTGTATTTTTAAGTGTCTCTTTCAGCATAGCACCGGCCCTGGGCCTGGTTAGGCAGAGCCCAGAGTCAGTTACCACCAGTAGCAGTCGGCAAGCAGTTGAGGGGGCTGCCAAGGGCAGAGGATGACTTTGCAACACAGGAAAAGCACAAACTCAGAATTTAAAACATAACACCACGGTTGGGGATTCTCTATAATAATCAGAATTGATTTCTATCCAAATTAACCCATTTTCTAACTTTAGGCTAATGAAAGACAGGGGGGAAATCAAAACGGGCTAATATATACTTTGCCGTTTTCAAGCAGCTCTTTGATGAGGGTTAATAGCTCACTGCTCTATGTTAGGATTTTACCTTATAAACTTCAAGTAACAAAATAATCTCTCAGACAAAAGCAGTAACCCACTGACCCAGGCTAATGGCTTTGGCAATGGTTGTTAGCTGTATAAGCAACAGCTATGGCTTCGTTGCATATAATATGAAAATGCTTCAGTTCTGCAATGACGAGACAGTGAAAGAACTTTAACGAGTCTTTTTGAAGTTACATCAAAATCAGTGAAGGGTGGTACTGCTGCAGAGCTAAGATTTTTTTTCACTATGATGGTGGGGGAAAAAGGGAGAGCCCGATAGGGACCCGTCGCAACACCTGCTTTTCAGAACTGCCCGTGCTAAACACCGGCAGGACCCGGCCTACTTTAAAGCCCTTGGTGTCACCATTTCAGGCTTCGTACCCTGCCTGTTTTGCACTCTGTTGCGCCAGTCTGCACATGTCTCCGTTTGCTTTTTACATATACCTCTCCCATGAGCTTATGTTTCTCACCATCTCCTATGCCCACTTTTCTCTGACCCTTGTAGAGAGACTGGGTCCCAGCAGCGGTGTTAGGAGGCACACTATGGGAGCGAGCGGTGCCCGCTGTTCAGAAGAGAATCTTCCACCGGTTATGGATCCAGCACATCTAGCCATGCTTTTCCATTCTCTGCCCCAAAGTTCAGTCACTCCGAGCCCTTCCACCTCGTGTCTTACCTGGAAAATCACTGGTTATGAGAGTCGGGGAGATGAGTGTGTGTTGCTGAAGCCTTTGCAGTAGCCTGTCAGGCCGAACTTGAGATCACCAAGCCAGGTTGTAGCAGCAGGAGGCTGACGCATATATAGCACTGGTGCAGCAGGTGCAGTGCACCAGGGCCCAGAGCCCTGAGGGTCCCATTGAACTCTGTAGATTGCTGAATTTACGTATACCAAACAGCAGTAAGAAGGGCCATTTTCCTTGCTTGCCCCAGGGCCCTTGACACCCTAGCTACGTTATTGCATGATGACCTACTCCATAGTAACTGAGTAACACTTTTTGGAAGGGAAACACGCAGGGTTTAGTTGTTTTACACAAGACAGGGGACAGCAGAATGGAGCTTTCCGTTGGTTATGACAAAACACTCCAGATGCGTACTCCAAACATTGACTCAAAATGCTAGATATAGCTTCCGGAAATAGACATGATTTGCCAGACATGCTCCACAGAATAGGATACAAAGATTCATGTGAAGGCTCCATGACACACCTCTCCAGTGCAGATCTCACCAACTATGTGTACACTGCACATTCGTAATACATAATATTTATTGCTGGCTATATCTCTGTACGTGCAGCACAATGTTCCTTGCACCACGAATGCCCGTATTGTACATATTGTCTGTGTGAGGGAAACTTGTTTTGTTGCTGTGTATCTGCATCTACAATACAGAAGTGTAGGAAACCTTAACTGCTGTAGTAGTCCATATGCTATTCGCTGTTTGTGTGCGATATGATCATGCACTATAGCTCATCATGAAGCTCCAGGAAAGTGGGGGCCGCTCGGCCCCCACGCACACATGACGGCAGGAACTGGATGGAAGACCACAGGTTTCCTGAGAGAAACTGAGGAGTGGTAGCAATTGGTGGCAGACTGTTTAATTGTGTGGGTATTTCTAAACAGAACATGTTATGAAGCTGGCCAGGATAGCTCGTGTGTAGTAATTTATGTAACAACACGCTCGCAGATTCAGCAGTTGGGGCAGATTGCAAATAGGGTTCTGAACAATCATTTGTCCTCCTGATTGAGTGAGCATTGCTTTTAACTGTGTTAGGGGGTGTGGCTGGCTACAACTATTATCCTGTTTATTGATTGCTAGAACAGCTCTATTTTGGGAGATAGACACTTTACTCTGCTGTGGCTCGTTTTCAGGGCAAATAATTTAAATATCATTGTACCAGGCTGCTCTAGGCAAAAGATTACCTTGATTGATTGTTTTATTAACTGCTAGAACAGCGCTATTTGCATGCACATATTGCTGCCTGTATACCAGTGGCAGTAATTTGTTGTGTAAGGGGGCAGGGGTGTGTGAAGATTAATTTGCGAATCGCCACAATTCGGTTTTAACGATTTTCTCATCATAGGAGCTACAGACAAGGATCGCTGCAGACCGGGTAGCTGTGGTGCTCGCGGTGGACGGCGGATCCTGAGGACGCGGGCAGGCCTGCATTTAACTGCTTCTGGGCTAGAGTTCGCTCGCCTAAACACTCCAGGCTAGCCGGGGTGTGCGGTCACAGTTGCGTGGTGCCTACGGCCAGCTCGTGAGCCTCCAACTTGGTCAGGTACGGAGCACGGCGTGCTCATAAGTAACCTATTGTGTAGAGTAGGTTAAGAGCAACATGTCTGCCAGACGGGGTGCAGGGAATACGAGTGTGGAATGGACAAGCGATTGGGGAAGGTGGACAAGTTGGGTAAGACCGTGGCGGAATTGGGAGCGAGGGTGGATGCCCAGGCAGGCCCATCGGGAAGGCCTAAGCGGACCATAGTGCCCCCACAACCAAGGGGGGAGTTTGAGACACCACCCAAACGTGCCAGAACTAAGAAAGTGGGTGGTCGCCCCCCCAGGTCCGGTGAGGGTGGGGGGTCCCCGAGTCCAACTCCTAATGTACTGCCTGTGGCTCCTAGCGCACCAACTCCTACACCTCACCCTCCTGCGGGCGTTCTGGCCCCTGCACCCCAACTACCAGTGAGTGTGCCGGTAGCGCCTGTCGTGCCACCAACTGACCCGGCCCCCCTTGGTATCCCGCGCCAGTCGCACCAGCGACCGGCCCTGTCCCGACAATTGTCCTGCCAGTCACTCCAGCTCCGGGACCAGTGCCGCCCGCACTGGCAGCACAGATAGCGGCGGTACTTCCTTGGTTGGGGATTGGGGGAGTGTTACCTGCCGCAGCAGACCCCTCGGCAGAGGCCCAAAAAATGGTTGCTCAAATATTGTTGGCTAGGGGCAGAGTGGCA
Source organism: Lissotriton helveticus (assembly GCF_964261635.1). Taxonomy (NCBI): domain Eukaryota; kingdom Metazoa; phylum Chordata; class Amphibia; order Caudata; family Salamandridae; genus Lissotriton; species Lissotriton helveticus. The sequence goes on from NC_136057.1 coordinate 419,587,601, forward strand.
GCCCGGGTGCACCGATTTCTCCCCAAACAGGTCCAGCGAGCGATGGTGAGGCAGTCAAGACAGTGGACGCAAAACAGCCCACCGAAAGTGGTAAGGAGGTAGCCCTGCCGGTGCTGGGCGAGGGCGCGATTCCCTCAAGGGGGGAGTGTTTAGCGCAGTATGTATCTCAAAGTGTGAAGGAGTTAATTTGGGCAGACAAATATGTTAATATTTTTTCGTTACTGATTGACAACAGGGAGTGGGACTATGCAAAATCACAGAAGAATATGATGTTGCCTAGTGAATGGCGATCGCAACTGTACAAATTTAGGGTGGAAGAGACACTCATCAATTAGATCAGGGCCTTTTCTGTGTATAGTGCAGTGATTGGAGAACGCTTCCCAGGTATGCAAGCTGTGATGGCCTGCTATCAGAGCAGGATTACAATGTACCATGAGAATCATGGGGGGGACGCATGGAAGGAGTACGATATAGCCTTCAGGAAATCGAGTGAGTTTAACAGGTCATTAGCTTGGAACAAGGTCGATTCCATTTGCTGGCATTCCCAGTTTGAGAAGGGTCAGGCCGCAAGTACTAGCGCTACCTGCAATAAGGGGTATTCCCCCAAGCCCCAGCAGCCCTTTCATCAGCCCTTTCGACCAGCGCAAGGTGGGGAGTCGGGCAACAAGACCAGAGGTAGTGCAGGCGGGAAAGGAGTGTGCTGGGATTTCAATAGGCGGACGTGCAACAGGGCACTTGCAAATTCAGGCACGCGTGTAACTTATGCGGCCATCCTTCCCACCCAGAGACGACATGCCGGTCAAAGGGCAATGGGTCTGGCAACAGGGGGAGGAGGAAACCTGAATAACAGGATTCAGCCCCTTATGGCGCATTCCCCTATTTTGGTGACGGCTATGATCCCCTGGCTCAATAGATACCCTAACCACACTTCCGCAAGGATGTTACAAGGGGGCTTCACGCATGGTTTCCGGATTCCAGCTGGGGGTTATATCGGGGCACCGCAGTGTAAGAACCAGTTGTCAGTTCAGAACAACCCCAAGGTGGTAGCGAACAAAATAGAGAAGGAGATGCGCCTAGGTAGGGTAGCTGGGCCTTTTTCTGACATCCCTGTTCAGAATTTTGTGTGCTCGCCTTTAGGAGTGGTACCTAAGACAGAAAAGGGAGAGTATAGGCTCATACACAATTTGTCGGCACCTAAGGGCTTGTCTTTGAATGATGCAATTGATGAGTCAATTTGTAGTGTGAAATATGCATCCTTTGACCAGGCGGTGGAAATGTTGAGGACTTTGGGCCCGGGGCACTGATGGCCAAATCAGATATTGAGTCAGCTTTTAGACTTCTCCCAGTGCACCCGGCGGATCAGCACCTGTTGGATTTCTCCTTTGAAGGTAAATACTACATGGATAAGTGCATGCCCATGGGCTGCTCTATTTCATGTGCATACTTTGAGCAATTCAGCTCTTTTCTCGAGTGGGTCCTGAGACAATCTACAGGTCACCAGGCTGTCATGCATTACCTAGACGATTTTCTTTTCCTGGGTCCGGCGGGTTCACGGGAGTGCACGTGGGCATTGCAGGAGTTTTGCGTACTCATGCGTACTTTTGGGGTCCCGCTAGCGCAGGGGAAAATGATTGGGCCATTGACGTGCCTAGAATTTTTGGGAATTGAGTTGGATTCCGTGGAAGGCTGTTTTAGGTTACCCACAGACAAAATCAAAAAGTTCAGGGCAACGCTGGAACTATCTGTGCAGACAAAGAAAGTCACTTTACAACTGTTGCAGCAGACAGTGGGTCAGCTAAACTTTGCATTGAGATTCCCATGGCACGCCCGTTTTCCCGCTCAATTGCACAAGCCATGAAGGGTCTGCGGGAAAAGCATCATCGTACACAGCTCTCTGTTGAGGTTCGCCAGGACATGAGTATATGGATTGCATTCCTGGAGGACTTCAATGGAAAAGTGCTGTGGGGTGCCTCCACGCTGTCCTCAGCTGAGTTAGGTTTATGGACTGACGCTGCAGGCAGTGTGGGGTTTGGCGCTATTCTTGGCAAGAAGTGGGTGGCGCAGAAATGGCCCGACTGGTGGGAAGAGAGCGGGCTGACTTCAAACATTGGGTTCCTTGAGCTCTTCCCAATCTGGGTGGCGTTGAAAGTGTGGCCTGAGGAATTGGCCAATCGCTCAGTGATTTTCTGGTCGGATAACATGACCGTGGTGGAATGCATCAATCAGCAGGCGGCGAGGTGTCGATTCATACTGCGCCTGTTGAAAGAGATTGTGATATGTTGCATGAGATTGAATATACATTTCAGGGCCAAGCATGTCCCAAGGGTCTTAAATAACGCAGCTGATGCCCTTTCTCGCTTTAAGATGCAGGTATTCAGGGACCACCTACCGGCTGCAGAGGCATCCCCAGCTCACTTCCCATCGAGTCTCTGGCAGATTGGTGCCCCCAACTACACAACCTCGTGGCAGCCAGCCTAGCGCCAAATATTTTAATTAGGAGTTTTTACTAGGAGCCCCCACCTGAAGCGAGATTTACATCGCCAGGGTCGTTCCCACTGTATGACACAGCGCCGCTGTTGCTAGGCGCTGGTCACTTCCCCTAACAACTCGAGCCGCCATCTTGGGCCGGGGAAGGCTCGCGCTGCAGATCTCAGCCCCTCCCGCCCTCCCAGGATACTTAAGGGCTTCCCCACTCGCATTCGGGAGATTTGCTCTATTCACCCTTGAGGCGGAAGCCGGGGGTACTCTGCGCTCCCTTGCGCGCTGCTGTAGAAAACGCTGACTTTTCTAGTAAATTGTTATTGACTACTAATAACTATTTTTAGATGCTGTAAATATTTTAATTAGGAGTTTTTACTAGGAGCCCCCACCTGAAGCGAGATTTACATCGCCAGGGTCGTTCCCACTGTATGACACAGCGCTGCTGTTGCTAGGCGCTGGTCACTTCCCCTAACAACTCGAGCCGCCATCTTGGGCCGGGGAAGGCTCGCGCTGCAGATCTCAGCCTCTCCCGCCCTCCCAGGATACTTAAGGGATTCCCCACTCGCATTCGGGAGATTTGCTCTATTCACCCTTGAGGCGGAAGCCGGGGGTACTCTGCGCTCCCTTGTGCGCTGCTGTAGAAAACGCTGACTTTTCTAGTAAATTGTTATTGACTACTAATAACTATTTTTAGATGCTGTAAATATTTTAATTAGGAGTTTTTACTAGGAGCCCCCACCTGAAGCGAGATTTACATCGCCAGGGTCGTTCCCACTGTATGACACAGCGCCGCTGTTGCTAGGCGCTGGTCACTTCCCCATACAACTCGAGCCGCCATCTTGGGCCAGGGAAGGCTCGCGCTGCAGATCTCAGCCCCTACCACCCTCCTCCCACACATCAAGATGTATTTAAACCACCGACCTACCCGTCAGCGCAGCGGGCCCGCCGGTGGTGCGCCGAAGGCGCGCCAAAGGCAAGCCCGTCTACGCCCGTCCGCGCCTGGACCGGGCCCAGGGCCACCCCCCCTGGCCTTCATCCCCTACCTCCAAGAGGGATTTATACATCTAACCAGCTTCGGGACTGCCGACCCCCTCAAGACCACTCATGTACCATATTTGATCCTAATTACCTTGCGGGAAATGCTTCTCATAGCTGTCCGAACTGCTCCGCACCCATATCAACCCACCAGGAACACCCTCGATGTAAACCCAATAAAACATCGAGTGATTATTCTATGGCCCTCATTAATGTTCGATCTCTCGGCAAGCACCGACAAGAAATAGTCGAACTAATGGAGGACAAAAAGTTAGACTTATTGTTTCTAACAGAGACCTGAATGGACAATGCCTCTGATCCGGATCTAGTAATCGCTGTTCCAAACGGGTTCTCAATCTATAGATTGGACAGACAACGCAAGAAAGGGGGTGGGATAGCAATAATTGCCCGGGACTTATATGCGGTCAGAACCAACGTGATACCGCTCCTCTCTTGTGAGGCTCTTCAATTCTCCATTAAATTAACACCTTCGGTGAATTTTAAAGGCATCCTCCTTTATCGTCCACCAGGGCAAAGGTCGGGATTCATTTCTGACATTAGTCGTATCTTGGAAGTGTCTGCCCTCGACGGTTCATTCACCATCCTAGGCGACTTCAATTTTCATTTTGATAAAGCAGAAGATAATGATACAGTCGCCCTCCTGACATATTTGACAACTTTTGGCCTTTCCCAGTTAGTTAAAACCCCTACTCACCAAGGAGGCCATACTCTTGACGGCATTTTTACCAATCTAAATGACTTACAGGTCACTGACATTTTTCCTCTCATTTGGTCAGACCACTATGTCATAACGGCCACACTGACTACCCACGATACTGAGCAATCATGGCGAGTGCCAACCATCGCCGGACGTTTTTTGCCTGGAACGACATCGATAGCGATAGTTTACAATCCCTCCTGATCACCTCTAGCCCACTCCTTTCACAGGATCCTAACATTGCTATCACTCAATTTAATGAATGGGTGGCCACCGCGACTTCCACTTTGGTTCAGGCAAAACAATGCTCTCGTAATAGATCATCTCCGTCAGCCCCCTGGTACTCTGAGATTCTAAGGACACAAAAACAGTTGTGTCGGAGGAATGAAAGGAACTGGCGCAGACACTACTCTAAAGAGGCGAAAACCACATACAAAGAAACGGTAACCAAATATAAACTTATGATTTTGGAGGCCAAGAAGAAGTTCTTTTGTGAGAAAATAGAACTTTCTAAAAACTCCAACAAGGCCTTGTTTGAGACCACCAAACAGTTAGCCGGTTGCTCGCCCAGTCTACAACCTCCCCCCTCCCAATCACTTTGTGATGCGCTGGCAAATTTCTTTTATAACAAAGTCAATGATATTTATGCAGCCTTCGCTAACAGCGTAAAAAACTCTCCCAAAATTCCCCCTGAGCCGGTTTGTATCCCCAGGACTAGCCCCGCGCTCTCTCAGTTTACGGAGGTCTCTACTACCCAGATCAGGGATATTATGTCTTCCATTAAAACAGGTTCCGCCCTTGATCCCTGCCCCTTTAAAGTATTATCCCCAGTCATGGAAGTAGTGCTCCCAGCCATCACTATCATCTGCAACACCCTGATCAACACAGGCATTTACCCATCAGACTTGAAAAAAACTCTATTAAAACCTTTGTTGAAAAAACCAAACCTTGATAGGGATGAACTCAAGAGCTACCGACCCATCGCCAGTCTCCCAGTTTTGGCAAAGATCGTCGAAAAGGCTTTGAATGTCCAACTGTCAGCCTTCATAGAAGCACACCATCTACTGGATGACTCCCAGTTTGGTTTTCGCCAACACCATGGGACGGAGACGGCCCTCATCAAGGCTACGGAGGATATTAGAGCTATTCGGGATGCTGGGGGAACAGCAGTCTTGATACTGCTGGACCTGTCGGCAGCCTTCGACACGGTCGATCATACCATCCTGATCGACCGTGTCGAAGACTTGGGTGTTCAGCAAAGGGCCAAGACTCTTCTGGCCTCCTTTTTGGCAGAAAGAACCCAGGTGGTTACTATAGGACCCTTTCAGTCCTCCACCCTATCACTGCCATGCGGAGTACCACAAGGCTCATCCCTGAGTCCGACACTTTTTAATATATATGTGTCGGACCTAGCTAACACTATTCAAACTCACGGGATGAGCCTTACATCCTACGCTGATGACACCCAGCTGGTCCTGGCCATCAGAAATGGCGGCCAAAAAATCGCCGATGACTTCAATCTGGGCATGCAAGCCATAGGAAATTGGATGGCTTCCAATTGCCTCAAATTTAACTCAGGTAAGTCCGAGGTGGTTATCTTCGGAAATCTAACCCCGGAATGGTCTTCCCGCTGGTGGCCACAGTCCATGGGTCCTCCCCCCACTCCCGTTAGCAAGGTGAGGAACTTGGGAGTCATGTTTGATGACCGTCTTACTTTCCTCCCTCACGCTAACCAGATCACTTCCTCGGCATTTTATTAGTTGCAACTCATAAAGAACATTCTTCCCTTCCTGCCGGCCTCAGCTGGCAAAACTTTGATCACGTCCCTGGTTCTGTCCACCTTGGACTACTGCAATGCTCTTTTCTTGAATACACAAGAAAGAGTTCTTAATAAAATGCAAGTTATCCAAAACGCCGCTGCCAGACTGCTGGGTGATGTTCCCAAGTTTCAATCAGTGTCGGGAGCCATCAGAGAACTCCACTGGCTTTCTATCAGGAATAGAATAAAATTTAAAGCTCTTTGCATTGTCTATAAGGCTTTGCATAACCAGGGACCAGCCTTTCTCATTCAACAACTCATTCCCTACAGTCCCACCCGGTCCCTGCGATCCTCCAATCTGCACGAGTTGGTGGTACCCCGCACCAAACTGGTCTCTTGGGGCGATAGAAGATTCCTCGTATCAGCACCTAAGCTCTGGAATACTTTGCCACCAGCCATAAAAAACAGTCCATCCCTTTGGTCCTTTCGAAAGCATCTCAAAACCTGGCTTTTTAATCAATGATCCCACCTTCCATCTTGGTTGAATTCAGCAGATACTTAGCGCCGAGATGCCCACGGGCCTTCGTTCGCGCTCTAAAAGTGTTTAAAATGAATAAATAAATAAATAAATAAATAAAGACAAGGACAGCTTACGAAGGGGCGTTCAGGTCTTACTGTAATTTTCTGGGTCGTGATTGGGAGAGCAAGTGGGATCTGGAGGCTAGTTTCAATAGGTACTTGAGCACTTTACACAACGAAGGGCGCACGGCGGCGACAGCTAGCAGACACAAAGCAGCAGTCTCCTTTTTCGCACGTGCCAAGGGAGTCAGTGATCCGACAAACAGTTTCCTAGTTCAAAAAGCGTTGAGAGGATGGCGGCGCTTGCAGGCACCCACCGCTGATGGTAGGAAACCGATAGGTTTTGAACGCTTGTCAGCAGTGCTCCTCGCCCTGCCGGACACATGCAGTTCTACGGCCGAGGTGGGGTTATTTAGGGCTGCTTTTGCTCTGGCATTCTACGGGGCTTTCAGGGTAGGCGAACTGGTGGCAGTCAACAAGCTAGATAGGGAAGGTGGCCTTCAGCTGCGTGACGTCAGCATACGGGACAACACGATGCGGGTTACCATTCGGAAATCCAAGACTGATCAGGAGGCCAGGGGTCAGACTTTGGTCTTACACCGGGCGCCGAATAACCCGTGCTGCCCGGTGTCACATGTGGAGGCGTTAATTAAGCAGCGAGCAAGGGAGCTTAGGATGGTACCCCTTTGACCAGGTTTCAGTTCCAGAGAGTATTAGCCATGAGTAATGCCAAAACAGGTTGTGATCACAAAGAATTTGGGACACATTCTTTCCGGATAGGGGCAGCCACTGAGGCCACTGCAAGGGGGTTGAATGTCAGTAGCGTGAAGAGGATTGGGAGATGGTCTTCCAATGCCTATAAGCGGTATGTGCGGTTGCACATGTTGTAAGGGTCAGTCGCCGCCCCTCTGACGCCTGCCTTTTTGTCTTGTTTATTTCTAGTTTCTCGGGCCTGTGACGCAGGACGGAAACTACTAAAGGACCATCAAGACCAACCGTCAACATCCCGGCAACGGCAGGAAGACAAACGGAGGATGAATGCAGTATGGGTAGTCGGTCATCCCTATGTAAAACGTGCTAAACCAATTTTCCTTGCAGGAGCGGGTAGACGGAGGGCGGAGTGCAGGGGTTTCAATGTCTCCTTCCATGGCAGAGGGGGGCTTCGCCTCAGTCAGCTTAGGGGTTACATGTCAGATCTACTCGAAAGACACACCTCACCGCCTTCAGTGGTCATCGTGCAGCTGGGGGGGAATGATTTGGTAGATTTGGGCAGAAGGGTCCTGTTGGAAGAAATCATCTCAGCGGCAGGGTGGCTGGCGAAACTGTTACCGAATTGCACTATAGTGTGGTCACAGTTGATACCGAGGCTGCAGTGGAGGGGGGTGAATCAGTCAGGGCGTTGAATCGCTCTGTAAAGAGGGTCAACAATAAACTAGACAAGCTATTTCGAACTCCTTACCTACAGAGCATACCTCATGGTTGCATCTGGGGGGAACAGTTTTATGTGCGGGATGGGGTCCATTTGACAGAGTCAGGGAATGCCCTATTCATAAGAAACATCTTAGCATGGGTAGAAGGTTTTGCGAGGAGGATATGACCTTTCAGTGTAGGTTTTTGGGGGGGGGGCAGATAGTTGGTCAACTATGCTGGCCTGTGGCGGTAAGGTCATAATCGGTGAGCAGCAATTTAAGGTCCTTAGGGGGGGGCGGTCCCACTCACGAAAGGGGCCGCCCAGGGGGAGGGGCCACTGGTCTCTCCCAGAACTTCAGGGGCAGGATATCCATCGCTTAGAAGGGTGCGGGGGAGGGAGTCACGCTTTCCTCAGGCTGGTAGCCACCCCTCACATACACTATGACGTCATCAAGGGGCGCGAGTGTAAGGGCCCTCCTGTTATGGTTAAATGGAGTTCACGGAGCGCACGCGGGTAAACGGGCCCTTGTTGCGCATGCGCATCTCAGACGTGAGAGCGTAGCTGGTAAAAGGATCTGACACCGGTTGGCGACCTTGCCGTAGGACCAGAAATTATTAGAAATGCAAATTTAATATCAGGATGTTAGATTCGGTTAGGAACCACGCTGTATTAGAAATTTGTTAAGGTTAGCCCATCATACCTGTCGAAAATGGATGTAAATCTAATGTTCTGAATTTTGCATTTAATAATTATGTAAATGTTAATTTTATCAATTTTAATTTTGTTTCATATTTTAATAAATACGGCCGGGGGGTCTCGGGCTCGAGACTCCCTGCCTTCCAAAGAAATTCTGTGTTGGACTGTTAAATGTGTAACGGTATTCTGCATGTTATGGCGGGGGGTGGCCGGCAGTCACAGACCATGTGTTCTGTGTTGCAAGAGGAATTTTCACTCCGGCTGCCCATGCAGTACCTGTGCTTTGTGTGTTACTGAAGCTTTCTCTGAAGTGACCCAATGCTTGTGGAAAGTGTGGTAATCTTCTAGACTAACTTTCCCCAAGTGCAGGCAATCTTTTTCCTGGCATTCGTCTTCCACAGACAGTTCTAGGTTACCAAATAGGCAAAGTAGGCACTGGCGTATGGGACCCACTCCTGTTAGGGGCCCCACGACAACGGATTACAATAATATTGATTTGATCTTTAAAGAAAATTACAATCAAGCTTTCTGAAGTAATATTTCCAAAAGATAGAAAAAAAAGGAATGGCACTCTGGTGCTTAATTTAAACCGGTGACTAACGGAACGCGGGGATGTTTAAAAGCATTTCAAATGCTGCAGCAGCACGTTTCCTTTGAGATTTGCAGCCAAAAGATTTATGTGCACACAAAGCCATGTTTTTGCTGGAAATTTAAACATGTATTTCAAATAAAAGCGCGCGCCTCACACGGCAAGAAAAAAATGCATTTAGGACTTCCTGCAGCCAAATACTGAAACATGATAATCGGGTCTTGGTTATTAATACAGTAGCCCTTTCCACCAAAATAGACTACAAATGTCACTCGAGAACCCTCAATGAGCAACAGGACACTGCCAGCACCTTCAATCAACCTTCACTTTCCTTAAAGTTCTTTCCCCTTTATCCTTTAGTAAGTCCACTTATTTTTAAATCCGACCTATGCAATGCTTAATTTGTGTAAATTCACTGGAAGGCTGCCTGCCCAGAGGAAGTTGTAAAAGTCACATACTTCACTATTCGCTGCTTCTCTCTGCCCCCTGCGTCACCTCGCCCCCCCAAGATGAAAGAAAGCGGACATTTGTTTAGAGCTTGTAAATTCCGAACCAATTGGCTTGCGTCCCAGAATGTGAAAGGGCTCGATAAGATCTGCTTGTTGGCCAACTCCCCAATCCACTTAGAAGGGCTCTCAAAGGCTCAATGGCCAGGTCTGGTGAGATGCCACCCTAATTACAGCAGATAAAGTGCAAGGGCAGCAGATGCCATCTTTAGTAGTCTGATGACTGCATACCTTGTTTTATTTTTTTACATGTAATAAATGTGCACGTGAATGCAAGCAGCAGCTTTCTCTGAATATTCTAATTAACAGCTCTCTCGTGCCTCTGAGAGGTGGATGTGCATATACATGATACACGTGATATCTACAAAGGCATTTTGGAGCACATACAATAGTAATTCTCTTTTACATACTATCACATTCTTCTGTGAATTGGCTTCTATCATCTAAAATGGGAACCTTCAGGGAATATTCGTAGAGAATATCCTAGAATAGAAAGGACTGTGTCTAATAGGAGCTGCGACTAATAGGTTATCTATCGCTCTCACTCTATCGATCGCTCTCACTCTATCTATCGCCCTCACTCGATCTATCGCCCTCACTCGATCTATCGCCCTCACTCGATCTATCGCCCTCACTCGATCTATCTATCGCCCTCACTCGATCTATCTATCGCCCTCACTCTATCTATCTATCGCCCTCACTCGATCTATCTATCGCCCTCACTCGATCTATCTATCGCCCTCACTCTATCTATCTATCGCCCTCACTCTATCTATCTATCGCCCTCACTCTATCTATCTATCGCCCTCACTCTATCTATCTATCGCCCTCACTCGATCTATCGCCCCCACTCGATCTATCGCCCTCACTCGATCCATCTATCTGTCTATCTATCTATCGCCCTCACTCTATCTATCTATCGCCCTCACTCTATCTATCTATCGCCCTCACTCTATCTATCTATCGCCCTCACTCTATCTATCTATCGCCCTCACTCTATCTATCTATCGCCCTCACTCTATCTATCTATCGCCCTCACTCTATCTATCTATCGCCCTCACTCTATCTATCTATCGCCCTCACTCTATCTATCTATCGCCCTCACTCTATCTATCTATCGCCCTCACTCTATCTATCGCCCTCACTCTATCTATCGCCCTCACTCTATCTATCGCCCTCACTCTATCTATCGCCCTCACTCTATCTATCGCCCTCACTCTATCTATCGCCCTCACTCTATCTATCGCCCTCACTCTATCTATCGCCCTCACTCTATCTATCGCCCTCACTCTATCTATCGCCCTCACTCTATCTATCGCCCTCACTCTATCTATCGCCCTCACTCTATCTATCGCCCTCACTCGATCTATCGCCCTCACTCTATCACCCTCACTCTATCACCCTCTATCTATATATCTATTGCCCTTTATCTATATATCTATCGCCCTCACTCTATCTATCTATCTATCTATCGCCCTCACTCTATCTATCTGTGTATCTATCGCCCTCATTCTATCTGTCTATCTATCGCCCTCACTCTATCTATCGCCCTCACTCTATCTATCGCCCTCACTCTATCTATCGCCCTCACTCTATCTATCGCCCTCACTCTATCTATCGCCCTCACTCTATCTATCGCCCTCACTCTATCTATCGCCCTCACTCTATCTATCGCCCTCACTCTATCTATCGCCCTCACTCGATCTATCGCCCTCACTCGATCTATCGCCCTCACTCGATCTATCGCCCTCACTCTATCACCCTCACTCTATCACCCTCTATCTATATATCTATTGCCCTTTATCTATATATCTATCGCCCTCACTCTATCTATCTATCTATCTATCGCCCTCACTCTATCTATCTGTGTATCTATCGCCCTCATTCTATCTGTCTATCTATCGCACTCACTCTATCGCCATCACTCTATCTATCGATCTATCTATCGCCCTCACTCTATTTATCCGTCTGTCTATCTATCTATATATCTATCTATCTCCCTCACTCTATCTATCTATATATCTATCTATCGCCCTCCCTCTATCTATCTATCGCACTCACTCTATCTATCTATCTATCGCATCACCACAGCATTACTCAGCACCACCACAGCATTACTCAGGGGCACCATAACATCACTATGTGCTACCACAGCATCACTGAATGCCACAGCATCACTCGTCACCACAACAACATCACTCAGCGCCACCACAGCATCAATGCAACCATTCAACAACAACTGGTTCAAATATGTTCTCTCAATGTTTCAAGCTTTATTACAAATGCCACAAAAAGATGTTAATATTTCACTTCTGTTCTTGGATTTTCGTCACAATTATATACACTGAACATAATCTTCACAAAAGGTATTTACAAAAATGTAAGCTATTGCCATTATAAATTACAATAACTTTTATTTAAGTATTAATTATTTAACAAATTGAAAAGCCATTGTTATTTGTAATATCAATACATCTAAGTCACGTAAATACAACACATATTGCATTACAAATGCTATAGATGTCACATTTGCGAAAGTTAAAACTATTGGCATTGTAAATGACAAAGCTATTAATTTCGCTATTTTCAAAACCAACACATAAATAAAAAATGTGTAATTTACAATACCAATAGCTCAAACTTTCCTAATGCGAGACCTATTGAATTGCAAATGCTTGTTTGAGATAGTGAAGAGGCCACACCACAGGAGTGGGAGGGCAGTGAGGAACCTGCAGTTCGATACACCAGTGACAATAAGAGTTACCAGAGGTAACTTGTTCTTCTGATCGATACTTCTAGCTGCTGATTACATACCTTTAGAATAAATAACACAGCAGTACCGCCCGAGGAGGAGAGTCTTGGGAGTGGACTCAGACCAAAAGGTTTTGCAGAACCTAGCAGGCAAAGAGATAGTCCCACTGGACCTGGCAGTAGTGGTTCTTGAAAGTACACACCAATGCTTACGTCGCAGCCTGGAAGATGTCTAGAACAAGCGTCACTCGTGCCAAAGCCATAACAGCAGCTTTGAACCTGGTCCTTGGCCGGGGAATAGCAGCTTTTAATACAGAGAACTAAACACTTTAACATGGTCCTTTTTTGTGCAGCCTTCCCTTTCTTTTCCCCAGAAAAACACACAAGAACTGATCACTCATGCATGGTCTATTGTGTTTTAAATGTAAAACTAGGATGAAGTGCTCTTCTTTTTAGGGGAGAGGCGAAGCAAAAATACTGTCAGAGAAAGTAATGGATTGGCATAGGGTGGGTGGACAGGGATGTGGTGGAATAGACTTGAGTGGGGTAGAATGGATTTGAGTGGATGGATTGAGGTCGATTAAGGTGGACTGGAATGGATTACATTGGAACGGGTGGACAGATTTGGTTGCAGTGGATTGGATTGAGTGGGGTGGATTGGAATAGGGTGAAATGGATTTAAGTGGGTGGATTGGCTTGGATTGATAGTGGGATGGGCTGAATTGGAATGTGTTGGATTAATTGTAGTGGGGTGGGTTGGGTTGGATTGGATTGGATTGGAATAGGGTGGATTGGAGTAGGGTGGGTTAGGTTGGACTAGAGTGGGATGGATTGGACTGAAGAGGGGTGGACTGGAGTGGGGAGATTTGTGGTGGACTGGGTCAGAGTGGGGTGTATTGGGGTGGAGTGGGGGACATGGATTGGAGTGGGGTATATGAGACTGGGGTGGATTTCAGTGCGGCAGATTGAGTGGAGTGATTTGGAATGGAGTGGGTGGTTTGGGATGGAGTGGCTGGATTGGATTGGGGAGAGATGGATTGGAGTGGGGCACATTGGAATGGAGTGGGTGGTTTGGGATGGAGTGGCTGGATTGGATTGGGGAGAGATGGATTGGAGTGGGGCACATTGCATTGGAGTGGGGCAGATTGCTTTGGATTGAGTCGGGCAGACTGTTTTGGATTGGAACGGGGCAGAATGTTTTGGAGCAGATTGTTTTGGATTGGAGTGTGGCAGATTGGGGTAGTGCAGATTGCTCTGGATTGGAGTGGGCAGCCTATTTTGTATTGGAGTTGGGTAGATTGTTTTGGAGTGGAGCAGAATGTTTTGAATTGGAGTAAGGCAGAGTGTTCTGGATTAGAGTGGGGCAGAATGTTTTGTATTGGAGTGAGGCAGATTGTTTTGGAGTGAAATGAGGGAAATTGTTTTGGAGTGGGGCAGATTGGAGTGCAGTGAGGTAGACTGGAGTGGGGAAGAATTGTTCTAGATTGGAGTGGGGCAGATTGTTCTAGATTGGAGTGGGGCAAATTGTTTTGGATTTAAGTGGGGCAGATTGGAGTGGAGCATATTGTTTTGGAATGGAGTGGGCAGGGTGTTTTCGATTAGAGAGGGACAGAATGGAGTGTGGCAGATTGTTTTGGATCGGAGTGAGGCAGATTGTTTTGGATTGGAGTGAGGCTGATATTTTGGAGTGGGGAATTTTGTTTTGGATTGGAGTGGGGCAGGTTGTTTTGAATTGGAGTGTGGCAGATTATTTTAGAGTGGATCATATTGTTTTGGATTGGACTGGGTCAGATTGTTCTGGATTGGGGTAGAGCAGATTGGAGTTGAGCAGGTTGCTTTGGATTGGAGTTGAGCAGGTTGTTTTGGATTGGAGTTGGGCAGATTGTTTTGGATTGGAGTTGGACAGATTGTTTTGGATTGGAGTGGGACACATTGTTGTGAATTAGAGTGTGGCAGATTATTTTCGAGTGGGGCATAGTGTTTTGGATTGGACTGGGTCAGATTGTTTTGGATTGAGGTGGGGCAGATTGGAGTGGGACAGATTGTTTTGGGAAGGAGTGTGGCAGATTGTTTTGGATCGGAGTGTGGCAGATTGTTTTGGATCGGAGTGGGGCAGGTTGTTTTGGATTGAGGTGGAGCAGATTGGAGTGGAGCAGATTGTTTTGGATTAGAGTTGAGCAGATTGTTTTGGATTAGAGTTGGGCAGATTGTTTTGGATTGGAGTGGGACACACTGTTATGAATTGGAGAGCGGCAGATTATTTTCGAGAGGGGCATAGTGTTTTGGATTGGACTGGGTCAGATTGTTCTGGATTGAGGTGGGGCAGATTGAAGTGGGACAGATTGTTTTGGAAAGGAGTGGGTCATATTGTTTTGGATTGGACTGGGTCAGATTGTTTTGGATTGGAGTGGGGCAGATTGTTCTGGATTGAAGTGGGGAAGTTTGTTGTTGGTTTGGTGTGGGACAGATTGTTTTGGACTGGTGTGTGGCAATTTGGAGTGGGCATATTGCTTAGGATTAGAGTGGGGCAGATTGTTTTGGATTGGACTGGGGAAGATTGTTTGGCATTGCTGGATTAGAGTGGGGCAGATTGTTTTGTACTAGAGTGGGGCCGTTGGAGTGGGGTTGGTAGTGAGGATTGGAGAGGATTTGGGTGAGTGTGATGGACTAGATTAGCCTGGTGAGGATTGGATTAAGTGGATTGGTGTGGGGTGAGGTGGGGTGGATTAGTGGGGTTGATTGTGGTGTTCTGCACTGCATAATTTCGAAAATTACACATAAAAAGGAAACAATGCCACTTTGTAATATATAGAACAAGATAATATCATCTTTTGAGAACCCCATACACATGCAAAAACAAAACAAAACATGAGTGCAACGTGAGAAAAGAAGAATTGGCAAAATAAAATAAAGTTGAATATAGAAAATAAAACATTTCTATTTTGTGTGCCCAGCTGGGCATGTTTTTGCCAGTCACACAGCTTCTGTTCGCAGGGCACTGGAAGTTAAAAAGAACCAAATAGTACCTCATTTACCTTGAGAGCAGCAGACAGCACTGATTGAGTTGAATCAATCAGTGCTTGGTGCCTGCTCCAGTAAAAGAATCGGAAATGATGGTAGGCGGGTAAGTGACCAGTTATGAGACTGCAAAGAAAAGTGCCATGCAAGACAAAAAAATTGTAAGCAACAGGGCGGGCTCCAAGGTCTTCTTGTTAACAACAGTGTCTCGCAAGTGATACCCATGTGCTAGTGCATGTAATTGCAGGCTCGACCTTAACAAGCCTTATGAATGCGCTAGTGTATGCTATTGCATGATCGACACTAGAAAGGATTAATAAGGGGCGGGGATCTCAGAAGGGGCATTTAGGGGGATGCTGCAATCAGTCTACAGGAAGGACTGTGACTGAAAATCGCACAATGCAGATTATCTAATCTGATGCACAAGTAAAGTCATTTAGATGTGAACATTTTCAATTATTTGAGAGAATCCTGATTTACTCATAAGAAAAACAACCTTTATTTTAATTTAAAAAATCTCGTTGATCTCACTGCATTGGAATGCAGCTAAAATGGCTCGGACAGATAAGCACTCGCTACTGACATCTGCATATACAGAAATCAAACGCAGTCCATAAACAAAAACACCGTAACATTAAGCAGTAGTAACCCCTTTTATTTATAAAGTCTGAAAACGGCAAGACTGTGGTATTATTGACGCGATATGAAATGAATGTTAATGAACAGCATGCATGCTGATTTCCATTCTGAGAAATATAATGAGCGGTTGGTTTAAGGTGTACTGTGCTGCGCGAAATGTTACAGCTGCGTCAACTTCTCTTCAGTGGTCTAATACGGTAACACGAAGCACTGAAGAATAATTGATTCACTTAGAAACAATTGTGTTTATTTAAAAAGCAGCACAGTCAAAAAAACATTTTTTCAGAACATAAGTGCTTACAATTTTTAGTGCGCGGCTTGGTGTCCACGTATTTTAGCTGCGACACTTCGTATTTTGGTAAACCAAACTACTTTGGCTACAAAACTAGATACAAATGTTGTAAAGAAGGCGAAAACTCATGTATTTGCTTTGTACACATTACTCATACCTCAAAGAAGTCCTTTTAAATTTAAAAGCTTAGTGTGTTTCTCAGCAAAGCTGTCAGAACCTAGACCTTTTTACTGTTTACAACCAATTTAGAAGAGACAAATGGATAAGCTGGCCACAACTCCCCTGCCTAATTTCAACACATAGCAGGAAACAACCCATGAAAGTAGTTGCGCTTGGCCCCACGCCTGCACACAATGATCCGGACAGAAATAAGTCTCACTGCCTACTGGAAAGGACGTCAGGTGCTGCAAAACATTTTCAGCTAGAAAATGTTAACATTTAGCGCCATGCACCACTAGGTGGCGCATTCACGTTACTTAACCCATGTGCTATTGTGCCGTCTTACCTACCACTTTATTATAATCTTGATTGCAGTTCTTTTGGAAATACCTGACCCATTTGAAAGGCAGACGCAAAACACTTAACTTCTCCCAGGAGCTCGAATAATTCAGGCAGAGGCGACTATCCCAAATCCCACGCGACACTAGGTGATGGGGGGTCAGCGCGTCTGCAGACTCTATGATGTCCCCGGAGAAAGAGGGAGGACCCCCGAGAGAACAAACCCCGCCAGCTTACAAAACAGCGAGAACACCCGAAGGGCAGGAGAGGCCTAAAATACATGGAAAGTAGAGGAACCCGCAAACAGCTGAGAAAAACATTACCAGCTGTATTCCATTAATAATCAGGCGTTGAGTGCTTTACATAACTATTCACGTAAGGGAACCCCGCTAATAGCCCTTTCTAATTTGCACTTGAAAACCCGAGGAACACAGAAAGTGTAATTTGCCAAAGATAATCGTGCCACCAGGGACCATGAACTTGAATGAACTTGAATTTCTGAACCTAGACTACACAACTCGGTGCCTCCGCGAAAATCGACATTGTTTCCTGGGGAAAGAAGCCCACAAAGGGTCTAATTTATAAAAAAAAATATGCAGAAGCCACACACAAGACGTTTGAACTGAAGAGCTTTGAGAAGAGATCGGGCAATTCAATAAATTACGTTTGAATACAATACTCCCTTTACCCTTTCAAATGGTAGGTTAGTATTTTGGCATCTGACATATCATAAATACTAAAACAATAATACTGTCAATCTGTGCATTCACCCGACACTGGAACACAGAAACTTGAAGTTGGCGAGCCACTGAAAGCTCAACCAAGGCTCGCACCAAGTTAGTTGCCCGGTACTGGCTCAGCTCGAGGTCATCTTGGCACAAAATGAGGCAAGCTTTTAGGTTGCCTTTGCCTGCTACAAACGTTGTAACCTCGCGCACAAAGAATTAAATACAACGCAGTGTCCTTGATGTTAAAAATGGGAGAGAGAAAGGTATATCCATCTAGAGGCTTAACTGCACAATTGTGAAACCAGAAAACCTCTTGACCAAATTGTGTGATCCAAGGCAAATAGCTTTTTCACCGAACCTCTTTTTTTTCTTCATTTTCACGAGAGCAAGCGAGTCCGGGATGTGCGCTGTACAAACACATTTTGTGTTTAACAGTTTACATAACGGGTGCCTCATGAATGCTACATATCTAGGGTACATATAGCCAGGGCGTTAAGTGGCCGGGTCTCACCGGAGCTGAGCACAGGTCATTTTTTAAAGGGGGCCGCGAAACGGGCCTCTATCGTGCTCTGTTTTGTGCCCTGGCACAGGCGGTCCGTTTTCCCCGGACTGCAATGACAGCAGGCACATCGATGTGCGCTACTCAGACTGCTCTTCTCACTAGTGGAGAAGTTACAACATGACGTCATGCCAGGTGAGCGTTGCAGGGGAAGGGAAATCCTTTAGTTATTTTCTCTCTGGATTTCCCTTCTCTTTTTGAAACTCAGGAGCAGCAACATTGTCCTGGTGTCACCAGGGCTTTAAGTGGACGTGTTTTCAACATTATATACAAGCCACAGTTGCTGCTCATTTATCTTATGCAACTAACAACCATTGACAAAGCCAATAGTCCAGACTTGTTATAGGTATGATGTTACTTTTTGTATCATATATCTCGATGCAACAACAGTAACCGCAAAATACAAGTCGGGCTAAGCACAGATTTTTAGCTTACGCGTTTTTAAGCCACAGCCTTAATAACATTGGCCACGCTCCTTTGAGAGAGAGACCCCCCCCCTTCAGTTTGTTCATCCCACTTAAAACCCTGCATATAGTGTTCACTGGACAATTGACTCGCCTCCTACATCACTAGTAAACTATCACGTTTATTATTAAATGACTCTCAATGCATTGATTTAATCTGATGTACTAAGGGAAACGCATCTTGGGTTAAAGAAATACTCTTGCATTTTGAAGTGTCTTTATCATATTGTTACATATCATCTGCCTCGATATACATGCTGAATATTGTCAAGGTTCGGCTCGTGCACTGGCTCTACGAGCCAAGCCAGGCCCTTGGCTTGACTCTCCCTTTCATTTGTTAGCTTGCCCATCTATAAGGAAACACATTGGTATCAGAAGCGTGGGACAGATACTGGTGCAGAAAGACACGAGTGCCCCACGGAGGAGAGGGGAAAGGGAGAGAAAAGGAAAAAGAGAGGAGAGTGGGGGGAAGGGGAAAGAGAGAGAATGGAATATGGAGATGCAAACTGTGGCATAGAGAGACACGTATACTAGGACAGGAACAGCAGGGGCGGCTGGTGACATTTGAAAGTGGTGAGGCGTAAACTAATTTGCATATTGCACCGCAGCGAGCGAGCCCGAACCACCTTGCATCCATCCATACATCATTCATGCATCCACCCATCCATCCATCCACCCATCCTGCATCCATACATCATTCATTCATGCATCCACCCATCCATCCATCCACCCATCCATCCTGCATCCATCATTCATTCATGCATCCACCCACCCATCCTGCATCCATCATTCATTCATCCACCCATCCATCCACCAATTCCGCATCCATCATTCATTCATGCATCCATCCATCCTGCATCCATCATTCATTCATGCATCCACCCATCCATCCATCCACCCATCCATCCTGCATCCATCATTCATTCATGCATCCACCCATGAGGAAAAACAGCCCAAATTACAACCGATGACCAGGCTGCTGGCACAAGACGCCTCTTAGTTCCCATCTTGAACAGTTACCAAATAAAGAGACGGGCGTTGGAAGAGGGAGTGCAAGAACAGATTTTTATTTCTCATGAGGAGAGCCTGTCATTTCGGACACGCGCACAATGTCTTCAAGAGGTGCTCTAACAAGTTTCTCTGAGGCTCCGTCTTTTATACACAGGTTTATGATGTACAAACATTCCTTATTGCAATAAAGGCACTTTGAAGTACGAAAGGCGTGTTTGGAATCCCAGCTTCAGGCCTGTTCCCATACCAGTTGTTCGGATGTCGTTTCCCCTTCCAAATGTAACATGTGATTGTAATCTTGCAGCCGGACATTCCAACAGGACACAAGGGTAAGAGGGGGTGGTCAGATCTAAGGTTGGGCAGGCGATAAGATCGGGCACTTCGGTTGGTGTATCACGCTTTGCTATGCGGGGCCGGGGGTACATCCATGAGGCTTTGTTTTATGACTTGGGACCGGGTCGGGAGGCCGGGCGTAGCCGGGGGGGTCATCAGAAGAGGGGAAGGGTGTTCCTGGGAGGAATGCAGGGGTGTCGGTCAGGCGGGGTGTCACTTTTAGAGCAGGGTTGCGCAGAGGGAAAGGGTTTTATGGCCTATGCATGAGAGACCGGGGGCTGTCGGGGATGCTTGCGAGGATGGGGAGTGAGGGGGGAGAGAGAGACGCTGGCTATCGGGAGTCCCTTTCTCACTGCTCCATCAGGATTCAAGCAAGCCGGGCCGAAGAGGCTGAAATGCCAGAAACCGGTCCCCGGTAGCTTGTCTCCTTTCTGGTGAAGAATTGGCTTGGTAGTTTGGTCTGCCCTGTTCCCATGATGCACTGGGCCAGGGACAGACTAATTTGCATATAGCCAGGTTCTGAGCTGGGATGGGGCAGTGAGATAAATAACGGTGATGGATCAAGCCCTGATCTTTGGACTGGGTAAGAGTGGTCTGCTTAATTCAGACACTCTGTTCATCACCACCCCCTTTTCTGAATCGTTTTTGGCCACTATAGGTGTGGCAGGGTATACTCAGACATGAGTCCCTTTCTCACTGCTCCATCAGGATTCAAGCAAGCCGGGCCGAAGAGGCTGAAATGCCAGAAACCGGTCCCCGGTAGCTTGTCTCCTTTCTGGTGAAGAATTGGCTTGGTAGTTTGGTCTGCCCTGTTCCCATGATGCACTGGGCCAGGGACAGACTAATTTGCATATAGCCAGGTTCTGAGCTGGGATGGGGCAGTGAGATAAATAACGGTGATGGATCAAGCCCTGATCTTTGGACTGGGTAAGAGTGGTCTGCTTAATTCAGACACTCTGTTCATCACCACCCCCTTTTCTGAATCGTTTTTGGCCACTATAGGTGTGGCAGGGTATACTCAGACATGAGTCCCTTTCTCACTGCTCCATCAGGATTCAAGCAAGCCGGGCCGAAGAGGCTAAATGCCAGAAACCGGTCCCCGGTAGCTTGTCTCCTTTCTGGTGAAGAATTGGCTTGGTAGTTTGGTCTGCCCTGTTCCCATGATGCACTGGGCCAGGGACAGACTAATTTGCATATAGCCAGGTTCTGAGCTGGGATGGGGCAGTGAGATAAATAACGGTGATGGATCAAGCCCTGATCTTTGGACTGGGTAAGAGTGGTCTGCTTAATTCAGACACTCTGTTCATCACCACCCCCTTTTCTGAATCGTTTTTGGCCACTATAGGTGTGGCAGGGTATACTCAGACATGAGTCCCTTTCTCACTGCTCCATCAGGATTCAAGCAAGCCGGGCCGAAGAGGCTGAAATGCCAGAAACCGGTCCCCGGTAGCTTGTCTCCTTTCTGGTGAAGAATTGGCTTGGTAGTTTGGTCTGCCCTGTTCCCATGATGCACTGGGCCAGGGACAGACTAATTTGCATATAGCCAGGTTCTGAGCTGGGATGGGGCAGTGAGATAAATAACGGTGATGGATCAAGCCCTGATCTTTGGACTGGGTAAGAGTGGTCTGCTTAATTCAGACACTCTGTTCATCACCACCCCCTTTTCTGAATCGTTTTTGGCCACTATAGGTGTGGCAGGGTATACTCAGACATGAGTCCCTTTCTCACTGCTCCATCAGGATTCAAGCAAGCCGGGCCGAAGAGGCTGAAATGCCAGAAACCGGTCCCCGGTAGCTTGTCTCCTTTCTGGTGAAGAATTGGCTTGGTAGTTTGGTCTGCCCTGTTCCCATGATGCACTGGGCCAGGGACAGACTAATTTGCATATAGCCAGGTTCTGAGCTGGGATGGGGCAGTGAGATAAATAACGGTGATTGATCAAGCCCTGATCTCTGGACTGGGTAAGAGTGGTCTGCTTAATTCAGACACTCTGTTCATCACCACCCCCTTTTCTGAATCGTTTTTGGCCACTATAGGTGTGGCAGGGTATACTCAGACATGAGTCCCTTTCTCACTGCTCCATCAGGATTCAAGCAAGCCGGGCCGAAGAGGCTGAAATGCCAGAAACCGGTCCCCGGTAGCTTGTCTCCTTTCTGGTGAAGAATTGGCTTGGTAGTTTGGTCTGCCCTGTTCCCATGATGCACTGGGCCAGGGACAGACTAATTTGCATATAGCCAGGTTCTGAGCTGGGATGGGGCAGTGAGATAAATAACGGTGATGGATCAAGCCCTGATCTTTGGACTGGGTAAGAGTGGTCTGCTTAATTCAGACACTCTGTTCATCACCACCCCCTTTTCTGAATCGGCTATCGGGAGTGGGCAGAGAGGCCTTGGTGTCTAAAATGGCTGTCGTGTACGTGCGTGCATGGGCCTATGCTGGCGGGATGATGCGGTCAATGCTTCGCGGTATTCGTTCTGCTTACAGCGAGGGGTATGGTGAACACAAATGAACGCCGCTTATGTACATATACATTGTCATTTTCCACAGTCGCCGCTTTTTAACATAAGTTAGTTCATTTCCGTGTTGATCATAACTGACGGAGTGTACATATAGCCATGTGTGGTCAATCAAATAGCGTTTGTCAATACAGGCGGATTGCATATAACCATGTGCAGTCGATGCGATAGACGAGGTGCAATACATATGAATTTACATTTGTCGTGATATATATATACACGAGTCTAGAGATCGGTATACAATTCAGTCGGAGTCAATCAAGGAAATGTTCCGGCACATTATGGAACCATGTTCTGACTCTCTCTCCGGCGGTATCAATGTACAGTTAAAAGTGCACGATGAAACATTTTGAAAGCAATACAAAGTGGTTGAGGGAGGAATTCAGTTCAATACAAGCAAGTAGTCAGAGGGGGGGAGGGGGCATGGGTAGAAAGTTCGGAAAAAAGGGGGGGGTCTTCGCCACAGTGTCTTTTTAGCAGCGAGCCATCACTGGTAGGCTCTAGTAGTTCTTCTTCCGTTGGCGCTGTTGAGCACCGGCGGTGGAGCTATAGGTCCAGCTCGGTTCAATCCTTACACGTTGCAGGGTGCGATCTGTCCTCTGCTGTTAGACCACAGTCCTGTTTCCTAACTATTCTTTTTGAGGGCGCCTCATGCTGGGCACCTGCATTTCTTTCTCCTTCCGTGGCAAACCCTATTCTACCTAGATGCTGTTCTTCTTCTTTGAGTCAAAATCCATGTGATAAAAGGGGGGGGGTTGTCGGATAATCGAGGGAAGAGAGGGCGGAGTGGGATCAGATCTCTGAGACAAACCAAGGGAGCAAAGGATAACGAGCAGGCAGGCCCATCGATCGGGCTCAAAGGGGCGGGGACTTCTGGCACGCGTGGGTCAGCAAGCAGAGGGCTTCAAGGCAGCCCTCCATCCTTTCATTTTCCGTGTCTGAGGGTGGTGCCTCGTCCCGCGTCTCATTGCTCTGCAGCTCCACCTTTGGTCGAGGTCACATGTGCTTCATGATCTGCGGCCAGGCCGTGCGTCACGTCCGGCCCCTCTCCTCCAGTGATTGTGTATCTTTGAATGGGTACAAAACAAGCTTTAGAGAACTGGCAGGAGAAGACATTTATACATTTCAATTCCGCCCCCAATCTTAAGTAGTTGGGGATACGTTCATCGGTCACAGTCAGAAGTTATCACTATGGAGTATGTATGCGGGCATTTCTACTAAGTCTATTTGGCGTTCATTCATGACGTATATTGGAGAGAAGTCAGACTCTTATCAACTGCGTAGTCCATCAAACTCGAAATCGGATCCTATGGTAGAGACTCGTCTTTCTAACCCAAGCCCTGGCAGTCTTCTATCATCATGAGAGAGGAACAGAGGCTAAACATTCTTTTCTCTGGGAGCAACGGTTAATCAGGGTCATCAGTTATACTTCGGGATATGGAGCTGGGGTCACTCGGGAGAAACGAGGACGCTTTGGACATCCGTAATTGGGTGCAGAGAGGTGGGGCAATCTGGGCATTGGGTATTGTGTTTCTAACGGCCTGAGAACAGAAGGCCACTGACATATAGTCCCCTTATAAAAAGGCCAGATTAGGGGACATCAGTCGTCTTACCTGTCCTTTCCTTCTTAGCCAATTCAAGTTCCATCATTTTACAGAAAGGAGAGGTAGTAATATGGCAAATTACAATTGTTTTAGTTGCTGTCAATTTTGCCAAACACCTTTGTGTTCAAAAACCAATTAAGTTTGTGCCGGCGGGGCACAACGTTACCACACAAAGGAAGAGGGAACAGGGGGACTCTCAGAGAGAGAGAGAGAGAGAGAGAGTCGTCCGCATTTTAAACGAACTATTCGGTACACGTACGACATGGAGAGAGAGAAAACGTGTACAATAATAGGCCATTTAGTGCGCACACAACACAGAACAACAGGGCTCAAGTTATATAGAAACACAGGCTGAGGGACGACGTAGATCCATACATTACGTACACATGAATTCAGGCGGGGAGGGAATAGTACATGTATTATATACAAAAATCCAAGACAAAACATAGAACAGTACTTGGCCAAAAAGATTTCTTCCTGCATGCTGCGCATCTTAGTATCCTACTTAATTCATCTGGCTGCCTTTGCTGGTGGCCTCGGTTGCAAATACTTACACCTTTGTCAATTGTTCGGGAACTAACCTGGTCGGGCTAATACTCACGGTGGGATCTTCGAATCATTTTTAGCGAATGGGTATCCAGGCTGAGGCAACGGAGGGTGTCAGTCGGGAGAACAATGGGGCAGCTTTGAGTTTCATGTCTATGAGGGTGCAAGAAGGGGGGGGTGGTAAATCTTAAACATTGACAATATTCCTAGTCTTCCAGGAGGAGTGTACTCGGGTAAACCTCACCCCGGAATATTCCTGAACCTTTCCCTATTTAGTTATCGTATGAATTTACTCATGGGTGCACGTCATTCTTTGGTTGCCTTATTTGGGGTGCCGGTTGGAGTCATATTTTGTCATACTGCAATAACCCGTCAAGTTTCTGCTTCAGGCCACCCTCCCAGTCGCTTTGTTTAGAGAGAGAGAGAGAGACAGTCGTTTCTAAGTAAGGGAGTGCCATATCTTTGTTTGTTCGTCGTGTATAGGCACCATGTTCAGACCCCTTTTTCCCATTCCATCGGCCGTTCGATCATCACTTAAGTCATACATAAAACATTTCTCTTATCAATCCAAACGGGTGCAACGTGTATTCAGTCGAGCTATACACATCAGGGCATCCACACGTGCATTCATATCACACAAATTCGTCACGTTCTCAGGGGCAGTCCCCATAGACAATATACAATTTTTCCGTGCGGAACCATGGCGTGTTGCTTAGGTCTTCTCCATACTTTAGTCGACGTTCCGATGTGACCTGCAGAAAAGAAGGGAAAAAGAAGGGGTGGGGGCAGCGTTTTAAAACACATCAGCGCGCATAAACCCGAAAATGCTTTTACTTACCACATACTCGACCTATCTCCGCGGGATGCAGTCCCTTTCATCTCGGCGTTTTAAGCCCAGTGGGACCGGTAGTGCGGGAGAGATAATCATTGATGGACTGTATATTGCATAGATCGCCCAAGGGTGGTATTATGGATCGTATGTAGGGAAGGGTAAAAAAAACAAAGGGCAGTCAGTGTAAAGTGGGGGTGAACTCGTGCTCTCCTTCGAGGAGGAGGGATGGTCTACAGTGGTACAGGGTCGTTTTTGTTCATCAGGCACGGAAACTAGAGGGGCTAGGTGGCCTTCCTTCGGAGTGGCTTAGGGGCATCTGAAACAACTTCCCTGATACATGTGGCACATAAAGTAAAGGCTAAATATCGGGACCCTTATCGATCGCTTTACGTTGCACAAAAATATAAAGAAAAACACACACACAACAAACCTGGACCATTCACATTTGCGATATTTCTGTGTACTTTGCTTTTTAACCTTTAAGTAATCGAGTTGCTTCATTTCACCTGTATTTTACTTATATCGGGAACAGTGGCCATTTATTCGAAACTTACCAATCTAAGCGCTACAACTATGTGTGCTTTTCAAAAAAACCTTTATTTGAAAATGTTGGCGCACAAATACGGGCCTACAACCATGTGGGCCGGCCACGGTGCAGACTGGAACTGTACATGAGGGGATGTTTATTTGAGGAAAACGTAACGGAGTCGGTGACCGTTGACTTCATAAAGGTGCGACAAGTGCAATAAAATCATATCGAAAATTCATTGTGGGCAAGTACCATAAGTGTCGAAAATTCGAACTTTCAATAATACGGTAATCAATGACGCGTCAGAACTTAATATCAATTCATTGTCCGAATGTTCAATCAGTACCCATCCCCTCCCGCCATGCGCTTCAAAAAAACTGCATACATATCTCATGATATCACGGCTGAGCAACCGGAACACAACAGGGAGTTGCGAGTTTCATTTGTATCGGCGCCATTTTGGGCGCGGTCAGGCAGGTCCAAGTATAGTCAAAATGTCTCTACCAACTCGTGGTTGGACCAGAGCCTCTTTCGGCAGTCCAAAAGTCTCGTAAAAGGGCAACAGAAGGGGCCGCCGATAAGAACCATCAGTCAAAGGGGGGAGGGAGGCAACAATCTTTCCTACCGGGTCATACTGGTGTTCCACCGGAATTGATCAAATTGGTAGTCTGCAGGATTTTGGTCATTCAAACTGAGGCTGGCGCCAGCATGAGAGCGCCAACGTCTCGCGGCTACGTCTTGGTCGTTCCGCGGGCATTCATGGCAGTCATTCCCCATCGGGGGGCCTGCGGGAGTCGGGGGCCCCCGCGGTTCTCGTAGAATCTTCAAAGCTGGGGAGAACGCTTCTGGACGGGGACTCATTCTCTAGCTGACATGCGACCAGGCCATCTTTGCACGCCAGGCCCAATCTTGCAGAGTCGACCGCCATGTTATGAGTTCCGCGGCAACCGGCAGTCGCTGGATCGTGAGGGCAGACGGACTCCAGCCTGTCGGGCGTGGTGTTGCACCGCAACAGTGGACGAACCCTTGTCGGGTGAGTGGTGCGTTGGGGGTGCAGCTGAGGGGCCTCCACCTGGGGAGGTGGGAGAGGCTCGTCCGCGCCGCCTTTCCCTCCCAGTGCACCCCACGCCGTCTCCCGGCGCTGACTTTCGTGATGGCCGGACCAGGCGATGAGAGAGGGGGGGCGGGGGAGGGTCGGAGGCATAAGCAAGACATCCCCCCCCGTGGCCTGCAAGGCGCCAGAAGAGGAGAATGGAAAGACCAGTACATTTCGGGCCATCCCCCCACGACCTCTCCGGCCGCTGACATTCGTGATGGCCGGACCAGGCGATGAGAGAGGGGGGGGGTCAGAGGCATAAGCAAGACATCCCCCCCCCGTGGCCTGCAAGGCGCCAGAAGAAGAGGATGGGAAGACCAGTACATTTCGGGCCATCCACCCCACGACCTCTCCGGCCGATGGCGGCCAGCCGGGCCCGCCCTGCACGTGTCGAGGCCTTGTCTTCCGGATGGGCGTAACCGTGGACCTGTTGCACTTCGGGAGCTTCCGGAATGGGGGTAGGCGTCTGCTGACTTGTATCTATATCATGTTACCGTTATTGGGCGTGGCGGGCGGTGGGACAGACATGCTTGGAGCAGTGAGGGGCGGCGGAGCCTAGCTACCTCGTGGCTGCCGTGATGTCAAGCTTGGCTTCTCTCACCACTTTCATGTTTCTTATTGCGGGCTATTTCTAACGTTTCTTATTTCTAGCGAAGTAAAAAAAAAAACTCATCAGTGGCCTACTGATTTTGCTCGATTTCTTTTTCCTTCCTTTTCTAGTGCGTTTCGTGCTAAAGTTTCTGTTAACAGGATACGGTGATTACTTCGTATATTACGTATGTCCTTTTTATTAGGGGCGCCCTCCGGTTGAGCCAGATGATCTACCTCTAATAAGTGGTCCGGGTGGAACTAGTTTACCAATCAGTGGGGAGTAGATAGGCATGACAGATTACAACGGGGGACAAAGGTCCGCATTACCTACCCTTCACTACTTGCAAAGACTAGACAGAATATTTCTATTCCACGTTATTTGCAAACAGAGAATACCTCAAAAGAACTATTCCTTGAACAATAAATGTCCAGACAATCAATCAATCAGTGGGGAGAAAAACAGGCATGACGGATTACAACGGGGGACAAAAGTCCGCATTACCTATCCTTCGCTATCTGCAAAGGGAGACAGAATATTCCTATTCTTCTCTGTTTGTAGACAGGGAATATCTCAAGAGCGATAATCGATAAAAATCGATAACAAACAATCAGTGGGGAGAAAGATAGGCATGACAGATTACAATGGGGACAAAAGTCTGCATTACCTACCCTTCACTATCTGCAAAGGGAGACAGAATATTCCTATTCTTCCCCGTTTGTAGACAGCGAATGTCTCAAAGAGCAACAGAGCAATCAATCAATCAGTGGGGAGAAAAATAGGCATGACGGATTACAACGGGGGACAAAAGTCCGCATTACCTATCTCCTTCACTATTTGCAAAGAGAGAGGAACATTCCTATTCGTCGCTGTTTGCAAACAGAGAATGTCTCAAAGAGAACCAATA
This sequence comes from Lissotriton helveticus, assembly GCF_964261635.1. Classification (NCBI taxonomy): domain Eukaryota; kingdom Metazoa; phylum Chordata; class Amphibia; order Caudata; family Salamandridae; genus Lissotriton; species Lissotriton helveticus. The sequence goes on from NC_136057.1 coordinate 419,616,284, forward strand.
CTTCAAGTAGCAACCAAGGCTAAATGAACCAATCAATGAACAATACCAGTATTTAAATGCCAATTATCAGACGTGAAGACGTCCTACTTAACCTTACCCGGACCGGACCGTGTGGACAGTTCTTCGCCTTCCCTTTCCAGCGCCCGATCGTTCTCTTACTCCATGTTTTTACCGCAGCATTCCTGTGGGATCCCAGTCAGGACAGTAGGTCGCTTGAGAGAGGTCCGTTCGGAATCGGTGAAGTTCATTCAATCGGCAGCCGGACGAGGGCCCTCTCAAGGCAGGTATACTCCAATCGTTCAGATGTTCACCCATCGTCTGGACCTCTCTTACCGGACCTTATGTCGCTGATGGGCCCCGCGTTGGGACGCCAATTGAGGAAAAACAGCCCAAATTACAACCGATGCCCAGGCTGCTGGCACAAGACGCCTCTTCGTTCCCATCTTGAACAGTTACCAAATAAAGAGACGGGCGCTGGAAGAGGGAGTGCAAGAACAGATTTTTATTTCTCATGAGGAGAGCCTGTCATTTCGGACACGCGCACAATGTCTTCAAGAGGTGCTCTAACAAGTTTCTCTGAGGCTCCGTCTTTTATACACAGGTTTATGATGTACAAACATTCCTTATTGCAATAAAGGCACTTTGAAGTACGAAAGGCGTGTTTGGAATCCCAGCTTCAGGCCTGTTCCCATACCAGTTGTTTGGAGGTCGTTTCCCCTCCCAAATGTAACATGTGATTGTAATCTTGCAGCCGGACATTCCAACAGGACACGAGGGTAAGAGGGGGTGGTCAGATGTAAGGTTGGGCAGGCGATAAGATCGGGCACTTCGGTTGGTGTATCACGCTTTGCTATGCGGGGCCGGGGGTACATCCATGAGGCTTTGTTTTATGACTTGGGACCGGGTCGGGAGGCCGGGCGTAGCCGGGGGGGGCTCATCAGAAGAGGGGAATGGTGTTCCTGGGAGGAATGCAGGGGTGTCGGTCAGGCGGGGTGTCACTTTTAGAGCAGGGTCGCGCAGAGGGAAAGGGTTTTTATGGCCTATGCATGAGAGACCGGGGGCTGTCGGGGATGCTTGCGAGGATGGGGAGTGAGGGGGGAGAGAGAGACGCTGGCTATCGGGAGTGGGCAGAGAGGCCTTGGTGTCTAAAATGGCTGTCGTGTACGTGCGTGCATGGGCCTATGCTGGCGGGATGATGCGGTCAATGCTTCGCGGTATTCGTTCTGCTTACAGCGAGGGGTATGGTGAACACAAATGAACGCCGCTTATGTACATATACATTGTCATTTTCCACACCCATCCATCCACCCATCCATCCACCCATCCTGCATCCATCATTCATTCATGCACCCATCCATCCATCTACCCATCCATCCTGCATCCATCATTCATTCATCCACCCATCCATCCATCCACCCATCCTGCATCCATTCATGCATCCACCCACCCATCATCCATTCATGCACCCATCCATCCATCATTCATTCATTCATGCCTCCACCCACCCATCCATCCTGCATCCATCATTCATTCATGCATCCACCCATCATTCATCCTGCATCCATCCATTCATGCATCCACCCATCATCCATCCTGCATCCATCATTCATGTATTTTTATGACCATATAACTTGCACACAGCTTGTCAGTGTTCAATACCAGTCTCGAACCTTGTACTCCAGCACCAATGATACATGATTAATATTAATTGTTTTTAAAACATGTATTTATTCAACACCAATTTCACACCTTGGTCGGAACATCATTTTTATTTGTTTTTTAAAATATCTATTTATTTAACACCAAAGTAAGTCAGTATACATTTTTATGGCTCGATAAGAGGCTCGAACCTGGTTTCCCAGCACCAAAGTCGGCCGCGCTAACCGTCAGACCACATCCTCTCCCCTTTTGTGTGGCCCTGAAGTTTTGATGGTACATATTCACACCAAAGTCATGTATACATTTTTACAACTTCACACCAAAATCGGAACATACATATTGAGCCCAAAGTCATGTATACATTTCTACAACTGAACTACACACCAAAATGGGAATCCCCGCTTTCTTCCATGCGAGCTCATTTTGTAATGCGCTGATTGTCACTAAAGAGGGCAGCGTCTGATGCTGCATGGACTTAGGAGGCTGTACTCTGCAGTGTGAGGTGGTGCCTGAGATGCTGAGGACTTAGTGAATTTATGTTTATGTTATGTTATGTTTATGCACCTCCCGTGACACGCCTCACTGCGCTCTGCATTGGCAGACACGGCGAAAGAGCCACGGGCACGCTTTGCATTGTGACTGCTAAGAGGTCGCTTTATTGTCGAGGCAGAACAGTGCTAACTTTTGTGCTCCAAACTTGAGTCCTTACTTTTCCCGACCACTGTTCCATGAAATAGGCCCACACAAGAGGCAGGAGCACCATAGTGCACATTCATTATTTATGTGGCGGTGATGGGGTTCGGCGGGGCCGTATCCTAGCACTCTGAATTCTGATCATACCTGAGTTGAGTGTGAACGCCGGGTCTCCCTGGCCGAGCGGTTCCTTCGGTACTTGTCGTATTCCTGGGTCCGGTCAGGTCAGAGCTCAAGTCTTCAATCAAACCCAATACAGAGGCCGCAGTACGAGGGAGGGAGAGAGAGCTCTGCCCCCACAGACAGGGGGTTATGTACCCGGACTATGTATTGACCAGCCAATGCTGGCGCTGTATGCAGCGCCAGGATTGGCTGGGGGGGCACCATGACTCCTCGCCCAGTCGCCCTATGTAACCCCGGGGCTGCGGCTCGCCCCCTGGTCCTCTCTCTAAGGGGGAATTCACAGGAAAACGATATGCGCATGCGCGGGCATGTTTGTGCCCAAAAATACACTTGCGCAGCTGCAGCAGGCCCATCCTCCCCCCCCCCCCCCCCTGCGCACTCCGGGAAAGTCGGGTGTCTCCCGGTTTCCCGGCCGGCAGATAGCGCGATTTTTATAAATATTTGTATTTGGCTTTTAGTGACGACGCGTGCCCCTACGCCCCAATGGACGCACCGCGCCTGGACAGGCACACTGCGACAGGGAGACAAAGACAGTGAGGCAAGTAAACAGAGGAAGAGGAAGATACCGAGAGGGAGACGAACAGTAGAGTTGTAAAAGACAAACTCTGGGTCAAAGACTGACGCAGTCATGGAGACAGAGACACAGGGCCAGGGAGATGGACAGTCGAGCATGGATACACAACCCTGTGTCAGTGGGACAGGACAGGTAAACAAAGTGGGTGGAGGAGGCAGGGTGTGTAGTCTTCTGGGCTGTGGGCTTCACTGCTCCCTTTTTACGCGGCCTTACAGGGTGGTAGACTGGCACTCGGCTAAAAGATGGGCGGACCAATTCTGTACGGAACATGAATAAGACACAGATACTTGGACAGGGACAAATCCAACAGGACAGGAAGCAATATATATACAGAGATAGGTAACCATGGCCAGGGAGATACCGAGGAAACCACTTCAGGCTATTATAAAAAGTCCCCTGGTAATACGATGGTTGGAAGTACGAGACCCGGTAATCACGGACCGGGACACATCAATTCACGAGCCTGGAGTAGTGCTGAGGGGTCGCTGGCAGCCACTGCCTCTGCCCCCACCCCAACTGCTGTACAATGTGGGAAGCAGCAAACCAACTTAGCTCTTCCTTCATCTACTCAGACCGTCCACCTCCCTCTGCTACCCGCTCCACAGCTCACAAAATAGCGCTCACCCCCATTTAACACCTGGTCCAAGCACCTGCTGAATGTGTGCTTTTAAGCTTGTTATTTTTCCGGCAAAGGTGTGGGTATTTAATGTAAGTATTCCCACACCTAAATCTTGGCAACAGGTGTTACATATGGGGGTCTGTAGCTAGCAGGTTGTTCCCCTGTCCAAGTAGGGACCCTTCTTCCTAGTTAGGATAAGGGAGTTGCACTCCTAAAATAACCCCTGCTCACCCCTTTTGTAGCTTGCCATGAGCAGGCAGGCTTATTTCAGAGGCAGTGTGTAATGCATTTGCACAAAACCAACAGTAATACAGTGAAAGCACTACAAAAGGGCACCACACCAGTTTTAGAATAATAGCCAATATTTATCTGTGTAAAGCTAATTCAAAACAATAAAAACTCAACATACAGTTACTTAAAATACTTAAAGTAAAAAGACATTAAAAACAGTTCCTTGAAGTCGATAGATTCGGGGCTATTACAGCGTCGTGAACAAACAAATCCAACAGTTCTGGCTGACCGCAGCGTCGCAGGCCAACTACGGTGTCGGGAAGTCCAGCAAAACAGTACCTTTAGAAATGCTGGGTGTCGGGGACCTTCAGATGAGCTGGCTTCAGCAGGCGTCGGTCCCAGAGGTCAGTGTAGGAGTCATCGGGCCCTTGAAGTCGCAAGTGTTGCAGGTTGAACTCTGTGCGGTAGAAGTCGGGAGGGCAGGTGGGCGTTGGGGCTGCGATGCCCAGTGCAGCGTGTAGTGCCCTCAGGTCGCGGTGCAGGCAGCAGCTCGGTGATGGTATCCATGGACGTCGGTGAGACCAGGGCTGCAGTGCAAAGTGGAGCAGTGCTCGTTGCAGCGCTAGCAGGTCACTGTGCAGGCAACAGCGTTAACATTGCTGAAGCGCTGTCGTAGGCTGATGAACTGGAGTCGATGGCGCCAATGTCGGTGGGCCAAGCTGCGGTGTGGGATGGGGCGATGCGTAGTGTAACTTACAAGTGGTGCTCCCAAACCACGGTGCAGGCAGTGGCATCTAAGTCAGCTTGGAGCAGCGGCCAGGATGGACTAGGTTACAGTCAACCTTTACAGCTTTAGTAGAGGTTTTCTAAGATAAGGTGTCAAGTAATAATCAGATATATCGCTAATCAGGGCCTCCAAAATTGGACTATACTAATGTCTTCCTATGGCCAGCAGTGCAGCAGGTCTCTTTAGACAGGTCATGCTTATCTAATTTATATTTAACAAGTAAAGTGGACTGTTTGATTATGTCTCATTCGTACAGGTGAACAATGCGGCACAGATGGAAGTGATGGTGTGTTATAGAAACTCGTAGTTGGGAGAAACAAGGTGCCTTTAGTACTGATAGGTAACCTGTTAGCAGCTGGTCCAGGGTATCAATTTCTGTGGGCTGTACTGTGAGAATGTCATCCCGTTTGCCCTCATAACCCCCATTTTTATTGAATGATACAGGTGTTAACTGACTCCGACTGTGCCCTGGGCGCTGCTAACCATGCCCAGGGCCAGTGCTCTAATTAAAAAGTTAAATGCAGTAATGAGGTGTAATTGCAATATGAACAGACAACTTACTTGTGAGTCCCTAGATCTAACAGAATCAGCGCTGCACTCTGACCGGCATCGAGGATCAACCTTAAGTGTTCAGTAGAGGCGAGAAGGGCGGACTCAGTACTATGGCCAGGCCTGAATCCGTTTTGCGACGGATCCAGAATATTATTTTGGCTCATGTACTCAGAGAGAACATTATTGACATGGGCCTCAGCAATCTTGACAAAAAGCTAAGAGGTGAGGGAGCACAGCTATTTTAAAGCCAATGGTAAAACGTGTTTCTTGCTGATGAAGTTAGTCGGGATGGTTGCACTTCTTGGAGGTGTTTCCGTCAAAACGCCTGAAGTACTGATAAACAAAGTCGTGTGTGCATCGAACATGCAATCACATCCCAAGGAGGCACACCGGGGTGGTTCAAACAAATGATTCCAATTTTTTCATATTTGATTCTTTATTTTCATAGAGCCTTTCGTTGAATATCCCCATTTTGGATTGAACATTCATAACACCTTCATCGATATGACGATAATATCATGAAATAAACAATTTACCTCTATGAAAATAAAGAATCAAATATGAAAAAATTGGAATCATTTGTTTGAACCACCCCGGTGTGCCTCCTTGGGATGTGATTGCATGTTCGATGCACACACGACTTTGTTCCTCAGCAATCTTGGCCATCCACCGGAGAAGTAGTCCTTAGACTTCCAAAAAGAGCCGCTTCTAAACCTGCCCTAGCCACTCTGCATTGGCTCCCCATAAAGAAGAGTCTTATTTAAAGCACTTCTCATGTGCTACAGGATCATCTCTCATACAGCTCCCCCCTACATGACTGATCTAGCTATCCCCTATGAGCCTAACAGAACTCTCCGCTCTGGGGGAACCGGCTTGCTGAAAGTTCCCCGTGTTAAGAAAGCCAGAATGGGGGGCCGCTCCTTTCGTGTTATGGCCGCCAAAGAATGGAACTTGCTCCCTATGAGCATCAGACTAGCGGATTCAGAAACCACCTTCAGAAAGCTTCTGAAAACCCATCTGTTTTCCCTGTAAGTCCATCTCTTGGCCTTGACTCTTTTCCACAGCGCGGGGACACGCCGGGATGGCGTCACCAGGCGCTTTACAAGCCCCTTTATTATTAAGGGAGATTGGCCTAAAGTTTTCGGGTTTGGAGGGATCTAGTGAAGGTTTCTTAATGATGGGGGTAACCTGTGCCTGTTTCCAGGCCCTAGGAACTATGGCTGTGGAAAAGGACAGGTTGAGTATTGCACCGATCGGCTGTTGAAGGTACGCCAGGGACTCCATAAATTGCGCCGGCCTCATAGGGTCCGATGGCGAGCCCGCTTTCACTTTCCTGCAAAGTTTGACTAGCTCTTCTCCAGAAATCTCTGGGATAGATGTTAGAGTGGTATCACCAGCCCTGATGTCAGCAAGATCGTGTAGACCAGGAGGGTGCAGCGAGAAGGTCTTATAGATATTTTTCACCTTTTTGATAAAAAAGATGGCTAGTTCTTCGCATTGCTGTGCAGAGGATATCTTAGATATCCTGCATCTAGAGTTCTTTAACTCTTGCACGATTTTAAAGATGCATTTAGTGGGATTCGAGCTGGTTTGTATTTCCTCTGCATAGAAAGCCGCACGCGCAGAGCAAATCGCTTTATGATATATCTTCATTTTTGCCAGATAGGTTACTTTATCTCCCTCTTTGTAGTCCCTTCTCCAAGAGAGCTCGGCTCTCTTACATTGCTTCCTCAAAGCTCTCAGAGCTTCATTGTACCATGGGTTTGAGATGGACCTGCGCCCCTTAGTCCATTTGACTGGAATAAGCGCGTCCAGACCTTTCACGATCCAGTCACAAAAGGCAGTGTACGCCGCCTCCGGATCAGCTAAGTCTTCCAGGGCGAGTGTCCCTAGGGAGGCATGGAAATCCTCCAGTTTGAGTTTATGCCAGGGCCTTTTTTGGACCCTGTAAATTCATGCAAATTCAACTTTGGATTTAAAGGTACTTCCAAAGTATTAAATGACCTTATCTATACATATGTCACCCCTAAGGTGTACCCTAGGTGCCCCCGGGGCATTGTGCCATGTAAAAATAAACAGGAACATTTTAAAAGATGCTCTATATGCACTGGTGAGGGACAAACTAAAAATGTTGTCGTCCCCCCATTGTAGCCTAGTGGCCTGCATAGCACAGAGACAGAGGTTATCTAGTGGGGAGAGCTCTGCAGCTGCAGACACCAAGCCATGGTGTGGGCTGGGTAATCAAACTGGGCTTTAAAGACAGCAGGACAGTATCAAATGCCAGTATGGCTTACCCCCTCTTCATGTACTCCCTACCCAGATAGGACCCCCAGGAATGGAATTTGCAGAGGGCCTGGAAGGTGTCAAGGGAACCGAGTCACCCCAGTAGGTTGGGTGAGGTCTCAGGGGCGGCTCCTCCGTTTGAGCGGAGGAGCGTCACCCCACTAAGAAAGCACCAGACCAGAGCTGAAAAATAAAACAGCAATGAAGTTTATTTCTTACTGTTTTATTTTTCAGCAACTGATCCGTCCTGAAGTGAGTGACAGGACGGGGTGGGGCCAATCCTGCTGTGCCGATTGGCTGCAGCAGAGAACTGTGCGCTTTAAAATGTGTGTGTCCTGCGACGGCCAGCCATACATGACCATTTTAAACTTCGCTAACCTAGCTGTCTTAGATAGCTGGGTTAGAAAAAACGCAGGCCTCCAGTGCTTTTAGGACCACTAAGTGAGGTCGCTCACTACTATCCTGGAGCTGCACTCATGCCGGTGAGAGCAACAGCAGTATTGGTTAGGGGAGTTTGCTGCTGGGTTCCACGTTGGAGCATACCAGAAGACCAAAGGTGGTCGTCGCGTTGGAAGGCAAGTCTGTGTTTTGTGTCACCCGCCCCTCCACCCTCTGTACATGGTAGCCACCACTGCCAGCTGGTCATTAAATAGAGAAAGATGCTCCATTTTGAATTTTTTAAAGTATAGTGCTTTTATGGGACAAAGATGTGCACACTTTGGAGGAAGCTGTCATGCTTTTGGGTGGCACCCTGCATCCCATTTGATAGGGGTGCTCCCCTACTTGTCGCCCCAGAACATTGGATAAATATGTGAGAGCTGCATAGCAACTCCAATCTGCTGATTGAAACTACAAGAAGAAGAAATACTGCCCTTCTAGAGCTCTGGTTTGCACCAAGAGGACTGCACTCTAAATGACTGCGCCTGCTGCACACTATGAAACAACAGCCCTAAGTACTTTGCCTGGCTACAAAAAGAGGAGTGGACTCCCTAAAAGCAACAGGTTAAAAGAGCTTCACCTGCATTACCTGAATGCCTTCAGCTGGACTTTAAAGGATTTTAGTCCCAACTTCCAAGGATCAACAGTCTCTGGACCCTTGGATTTGTGTTGTGGACACTTTTAACCCTCAAGGGGAACTTCAAGTAGAATTTCCAGAAGTTTGGAGCAACTTGTGGGAAAAGCTCCTAAAGTGTTCAACCTGACGTTGAGAGTCAAGCTGACTATCTTGCAACATCGACCTGGCCTGGATTTGAGGTTCGTCCAACTGAACGCTCCAGAGCTCAAGACTTCCAGGAGTTGACCGGGGGCTCTCGCGGAACCAAGCCAACGAAGCCGCTGTAAATCCAGACTGCTGGAAAGGCTTGATCAACATCAAGAGAAAATCCCCCAGAAAAGTTTCTATGTGCGAGGCTAACATTTTGACTGAGGCCTCCCGCTTAGTGCATCAGACCAGGGATCCATCACAGTCGGCCTCAAACTTTGACTTTGTCCTGGTCAAGCGCGACCAGGTGTCACAATTTGGCACTATTGTTTTTTAAGCACCAGAAAGGGTTTATTCTTTAAAAAATCATAGCTCCAGTTGCCTACATTGAATTTTTGTCATTCTGGTGTCATTTTAAAAGATACAAATAATTCCTATTTTTATAATTTGGTGTTGGATTTTTATCATGGGTTGTGTCTTATTTAATGCATTGGTGTTTTTAAATGCTTTACACACCTGTCTCCTAAGTTAAGCTGCCTGCTCGTTGTCAGCTGCCAGGGGTTGAGCAAGGGAATAACTTATTGAAACCTTGTCTGGAACTTATATTGCATTGACGGCCTTATTACTAGTGTTAGGTGCATACTTACCCCTACTAATAATCCACCTTCTAACACGTGCATATTCAGGGTTGTATGTCCACGCTTTTTTGCCAAAATTGGTATTCTGATGGTTATCTTGCAACTTACCAGGTTTTCACCTCTGTTCTGAATGTCATATTATTCTGTACTCTTTGTATTTTGCTTGGCAAATAGCTCAACAATGTTGCCGCTTGTACTGAAAACGCAGCACTACCTATTAGTTTCTTTTTGGAAGGAGGTATGATGATGCTTGGTGCTAATTTGGAAATCAGCATTCAGTTTTAGGAGTCTTCTTTCAAAATTTCAATTGTGAGCATACTGGTCATTTTCAATGGGAGGATCTGTGAAAGATGTAGAGTGTCTTTTTTTTTGGTGTAAGATGTTTATTGCACTTTCCGTAGCAAACCAATTACATTCAAGGCGCCTACAACCGCAAAGGGCCGGCTACAGGTACACACAGCAAACAAAAATGTCATTAGGTTTACACAGCCCATCAGCCGACATCCAGCGGACCGGGGCGTCCCGTTAGCAGATCTCAGATATGTCGGTCAGTGCTATACTCGCTTACTAGCATGCCGTTGTTCTTACGTTTTCTTATATTCTGTTTAAAGTGAACTAAACATAACATTACATTACTCAACTGGTATGTGTCCTCTATCTACCAGAGCTCTGCATCACAGCATCCTCCCTCCTCAGTACTATCATAACATACATTTTTAACCTTATGTCTTTATTCGTAGACTTAAAACTTTAGCCTTTGTCCGCTTCCGAATCTGTCGTGCCATGTTCAAGCAAATAGGTACGTAAAAACTCCCAATAGTCTTTGGGCCTAGACCCGATCGGTAACTCTTCCTCATATGTGTTGAGCGTGTCCCGGCAATATGTCATATCTTCCAGCCACTGTTTTATCTTCGGGCCCCTCTTGCTATTCCAGTGGAGGGATACCCTTCTTTTGGCCAATAATAGTGCCACAGCACAGAATTTACGTTTCAAAGCTCTTAGTTGCGGAACAATACCCAACAGACAGACCTTCGCCTCACACGCCACTGAAACTCCAAGCATTTCATTCAGAACCTGCACGACCCGTTCCCAGTATCCCGCCACTTTACGACAATGCCATGCTAGATGCATGAAGTCCGCATCCTCCTGACCACATCGGCAACATTGTGAGTCCTCCCTCAAGCCGTATCTGTGTAGTCGCTGCGGCGTGTAGTATACCTGGTGCATGTACTTGTAGTGAATGATTTTCAAGTTTCCGTTAGGCGTCAACATGCTAGTAAGCATACAAGAGGTAGCCCACTCGTCATCTGTTAGAGGTATCTCCAAACCAGCACTCCATTTGTCTTTAGCTTTGTTCGTATTACCACCCACCGCATCTTGTAAGCTTGCGTACAGTTTGGATACCAAGTGAGAAGCTGTGGGCGTAGTGAGGAGTAGTTGTAGTGGATCAAGTGTTTTAGGCTCTTCCGGGTGTGTAGGATAGTGTTCCTGCAGTGCCCTCTGTAGTCTGTAGTAGTTAAAACTGAACAATGGGGATGGGTTGCTGATGTATTGTAGCTTGTTTAGGTTTTGAAATCTACCCTCCACATACACGTCGCCCAGTGTGTCTATACCAGCCCGTTTCAACAGATCCATGCCAACCTGCTCCTGCGTCACCGAAATGGCTGGGTGATGTGCCAGTGGAAGTGCAGGAACGTAGAGTGGTAGACTGTCTGCTGCCTTTCCCATCAATCTCCACGCCTCCGTGGTAGTGTTAACCGGATTAATATCCCGTTCGTGTAACCTAGGGCGTTTATGTGGCAATATGTTAGCTAGTGGGATCGGGTCAGCATCGCCCGTTTCCACAGCCACATGGGTCAGAAAGGGTATGTCGTGGTACCAGTAGTGCGCAAATTGCGCCTGTGCGCATAAATAGTAAAGATAGAAGTCTGGAACCTTGAAGCCCCCCTTAGCATATGGCAGTGTCATGGTGCGCAGCTCCATCCTCGCCTGTTTTCCCGCCGAAAGCAATGTGAGTACCAGCGTATTTATATTTCGGAACACTGCAGCTGGAGGTTTTATCGGGATATTGTTGAATAAATAGAGAAACTTGGGCAATAGTACCATTTTGACGATCGCGGCCCTGTCTGCCAGGGATAGAGGAAGTCTATTCCATCGTTTAATTTTGTCTTCAAGGGACGCTATGGCTCTTCCGTAATTAGTCCTGATAACCAATTCAGGATCCCTATGGAACCAAATTCCTAGATATTTCGTCGGTTCATCTTGCCATTCTAGCGGGTAGTCTAAGTGTGTCGGGCGCGTGCTGTCCGTCAGTGACAAGACAAGGGATTTATCCCAGTTGATCTGCAATCCAGATTGCTGACCGAATTTTATGTATTCGCTTAAAAGCGGATTTAAGTGTTGTTCTGGATTCTTTACATACAACACCATGTCATCTGCATAGAGCGAGATGTGGATGGGGCGTGTAGGCATTTGTAGTGCTGAGTAATGATGGTGTTGCCGGATCTTACAAGCTAGCGGCTCTAAAATTAACGCGAATAACATCGGTGAGAGTGGGCAACCCTGCCTGGTGCCCCTGGTAATCTGAATGGGTTCCGAAATATACCTGTTCACTCTAATTCGTGCCGTTAAGTTTGTGTACAACATCGATATCCATCCTAGAAAGATAGGGGGACATCCCATGCGCACCAGTACTGCCTGAATGAAGGACCACCCAATAGTATCGAATGCCTTAGCAGCGTCAAGTAGCACTGCCACAGCCTTCGTCTCAGGAGCTAGATAATGTGCCAATGCAAACAGTGTGCGGGTGTTGTGTGTGGTGGCCCTATCAGGGATGAATCCGGATTGATCAGGTCTTATTAATAGGGGCATAAGCGGTTTCAGCCTATCAGCCAGCAGACTAGCTATGATTTTTGTATCTACATTCAATAGTGACAGGGGGCGATAGAATCACACTTGTCTTCCTCCTTGCCCGGCTTTAAGAGCGTAACTAGCAATGCCTCCCTCAGAGACGCTGGCATCGTCTGGGCCTCATGTGCTGCTCCATATAGCCTCACCAGGTGCGGGGCGAGCAAGTCTGCATACATTTTGTAAAATTCCGTCACGTAGCCATCTGGCCCCGGCGCCTTGCTATTGGGCAACCGCCTAATGGTATCTTTGACTTCTTCCACTGTTACAGGGCGTGCTAAGTATTCCCTATGCCCATCCGCTAGCCATGCCATCTCCACATTCCTATATTATCCCCTTGATATCTTTAATCACCACTCCGGTCGGTGTGCAAATGGATGTTATATTTTGTGGCTTTTTTCCTGAGCATATTTTCTCAGCCAGCGCTCTGCCCGGCCTTCCCCCCTCACCATATCTCCGAGCAGTCGCTCGCTTAGAGACATATTGAAGTTCGTCTAATGCAAATTGTCTATGTTCCATCAACAGAACCTGAATGTCCCCTAACACTTTGGTGTTCCCTGTCTGCGTGTATGTCTGTTCCAGTGCTTGTATGGCCTTTTCTCGTGTGTGCAGTTGGTGCCGTATATCCTTGAGGATGCCTGAAGTTGTACTGATACACACTCCCCTAATTGTGGCCTTAAAAGCTTCCCAAAGCAAGCCCGGATCTTCAGTTGTCGGGCCGTTCAGATCAAAATAATCAACTATTGCTGTATGTATTGTGGTGACGTACAGGGGGTCTCTCAACGCAGCTGCATTGAAACGCCAGGTGAAGGGTGGTGGCTCATATTGTGGGATATCAACTTCCAGCATCACTGGATTGTGGTCATATAGTGTTCGTGGTAAATGTTTGATACATGCAACCCAATTTAGCACCTCTTGCGTACCTAGCCAGTAGTCCAGCCTGGACCAACTATTGTTCGCTGCGTTAATGTGTGTCGCTGCTGTCACCCCTGGGTTACCAACCCTCCACAAATCCACCATCTGTAGGTCCTCCATGGCATCCTGTAGCATTGTTCTTGCATTCCCATGTTGTTCCAACGTGTGTGTCGCCCTGTCTAGAGTGTCATGCAGTGTTACGTTAAAATCGCCTCCCCATATTACATGAGCCATCTGTTGGTCAGCAACGGTGTGCCATACCCTCCTGAAAAACCCCGGGTCATCCACGTTAGGGCCATACGTATTCACCAACAGTACCTTCCGTCTTCTCACCATACCCGCTACCATAACGCTCCTCCCCTCTGTATCTCTGTGTATATTTGTTATCTCGAAGTTCGTTCCCTTCTTTATTAAAATGATCACCCCTCTGGAGTAAGATGAGTAAGTTGAGCTGGTCACAGATTCAGCCCATTTAGTACCTAGTGTGGGAGAGCCGTCTCGTGCCAAGTGCGTTTCCTGTAGAAAAACTATGCTAATATGTAATCGGTCCAAATAAGCAAACATCTGCCTGATCTTTTTCGGGTTACCTAGGCCCCGGACATTCCATGTTAAGAATTTCAGCGTACTATTACGTGACATGAGCGTGTGTGTGGACTGCATTCATATTCGGTAGGTGTCGACTCTGCTTCTGGTGGTATAAGTCTGTAGCGCCATACAATATAGAAATCAAAAGCAACAAAGGCATACGTTTAAGGAAATCATTATCCGCAGAGTATTTCATGACCAAGGAGTTCGCCATGCTTCTCAGACACAGAGGTTGTAGTTGAGTAGATCCCGAATTCCCTGCCCTCCCCCCTCCCACTTTAGCACCCAAACTCTGCCAAAGCCATCCCTGAACAACTTTTAACTTTAGTGAAAAACATGTCGTGGGGTGCACCCTCATGGGGGTATCACCAGGTTCACACATCTCCATCCACATAGTGGACGTGGACGGACGCTGGCATAAACATCAATATATTGCATATATAATTCCTTCTCTCTCCCTCAAATCCGTCAAACAGAACTAAACAGTGTCATACGGTGCAACTATAGCCATCCAGACCCTCCTCAGCCCTGCGACTTAAGTCATCAGTGACTCCAAGTCGTGCATGTCACACAGTTCTGCAAAGTAGACAGGCAGTTCGAATATCTGTGTAAGCAAAGCGTCTGCCAGAGGCTCCCGGCCCATCTCTCGTGCCATGTGGTCTGCACCACACCCTCCCACTGTTTACCGCTCTCCAGATACTCACTGCGCAAATGTTCCTTCAGTGGCATACCGCTATCGAAGCCCATACTCACAATATTTTCGTAACTACATCTTCATGTCATTGTCCATTTCAATCGCTGCCGTCATGTATCTCAGTAGTCCCCACTGTCTGCATGAGCGATTGCAGGCCGGTGTCTTTTTCGTGAACCTCGTAGTGCAGTCCAGAAGTGTCACGAACAGACTATCATTCCACATCGCTCGTAGGCTCATTTCGTTCTTGATCTTTCCGCCGCTTCCCTTGTTTCTTGATATACTCGTGTGCCGCTTGCACTGTCTGAAATATAACTGGCTTCCCTACATTTGTGAGTTTGAGTTTCGCCGGGTATAACATGGCGTATTCCAGACCAAGTTCCCGCAACTTCTTTTTCACCGGAGCAAATTCCTTCCGCGCCAGTTGAACCGCCATGGTGTGATCAGGGTAGAATTCCAGAGTGTTTCCCTGATGGGTAATCTTGCCCATTTCTCTGGCCAGCCGTAAGATCGTGTCTCTATCTCTATAATTGAGCATGCGGGCTATGATCATACGCGGGGCAGCGCCAGGTTTCGGTACAGGGGCCAGAGATCGATGCGCACGTTCTACTAAGAACACTGAGGATAGTTTTTCGGAGCCAAAGATTTCTCTCATTAATGTCTCGATGTAAGTTTCCATCTTTCCCGTATTTGTGGACTCCGGTAGGCCCGAAATTCGGACGTTGTTGCGCCTAGATCTGGCTTCCTGGTCCTCCACCCTGGCACGTAGGCTCTCTACTGTTTTCTCCAGGCCACTGCAGGTCCTTCACGTGGTTCTGTGGTCGTCTTCCACCCTGGAAATCCGCTGTTCTGCTTCCACGATTCGTCCGTTGTGTTTTTCAATCTTCGCCGCCATATTGTCCACTCTCTGCATCACATTATCCAATTTGCCATTCATCTCCTGCAGGCTCTGCTGGATCGCTCGTAGTACTGACTCCATGCCCGTTCCCTCCGTCAGCTCTTGACCACCGTCTGCTGCAGGGTCTGTTGCGGTATTTTTTACTTGTCTCCGTGCTTCGAATGGGAGCTTGGTTTGCTGCTTGTCAGGTTTCCCCATGTCCCTGTGCAGTTGCGGCGAGTTATGCTTGGTCGTCCTCGGGCTGCCTGCCGGTGCAGTGCTGTTAGTAGTTGCGGCGTGATGTGCTGCTGTCGCTGCCCTCCACCTCGTTGTGCGTGTAGACATCGACTGAATTATTAGTGTGGAGGTACTGCTGGGCCCGTGATGGTATTGCGCGCTGTGGTATTAACGGCCGCTGCCGCCTGGGAGCCTCATGTGGCACATGTATTACAGGGTGCGTCTCCCCGGCGCCCCCTGCTACAGAGAGGCTCTCCCCGACTTCGGTCGGGTGGTATGTTGATAGGGAGAGGACCCTTCGGGCTATTGTCCCTTCCCAGGTTTCACTTACATCATGTGCCCCTTACACCCTGCTGGATCCGCGGTCTTCCTCGCTCACAATTTGCCCATCTCCTTAATTACGTTGTCCTGGGGATCGAGATACACCCCCTACATCCACAGCCACTCAACATGCGCTTCTCCCGTTTACCTCCAGAGCCCTTTTCATCCGCTTGTCAGCAATGTGAGGGTCCGTAATGTCCGCTCCGTTCAGCCGCCGTTGCGAGTCATTTGCGTTTCAGCAGCGCCGCCATTTTGTTTTCGCTGGAACGCACGGCAAAGTACGGCGATATTGCTCGTAGCCGCGGTCCACAGTCACCGCACAGCCCCGCATGATGTTCCACACCTCCAATCCAGTCGGCGCCAGGAGGGCTACTCGCCAAACCCCCTTCGGTCGTCTTTCAATTGCAGGTTCGCCGATCTACACGGGCGGCCATTTTGGAGCGCCCTCGGCAGCGCTTCTCCTTTTTGCCCGGAATCTCCTTGTACAGCCCTCGTCGGGTCACCTACTTGTCATAGTTACATGGGGCTCGGGTTCCGACACCAGACTCTCGCTTTATCTCGACGTTAGCTGGGGACCGGAGGGGTCAAAGGCTGCTAGTTTCGCGCCCGTCCGGCGGAGCTGACAGACTAGTCAGCCATTCCGCAGTGCGCCCTCTAGCGCCCCCCAAAGATGTAGAGTGTCTTGACATTGATCTAGAGGTAGCCAGTAAAAGGCCTGTAAGACTGCTGTCATGTGTTCTCATTTTCTTGATCATGTCACTGTTCAATATGATCCTCTTTTTAAATGGAGGTATGTTTGGCATCTTCAATGATATTGGTTCTATTGCCCTGTGGATAGCTCGTTAGTTGTAAAAGGTGCCTAAATCCCATGGTTGCTTATCAGACAGAGTTTTTGAGAGGTGGTTGTTCACTGCTGGATATTTCTGTTTTTAGAGTGGACCCTGCGAGTGTTAGTGCATGCATCTCACTTGTGAGACACTGTTGTTTACTAAAACGGCTTAGAGCCCTCCCATTGCTTACCATTTGTTAGCTGCAGTGTCCCCCTTCTTTAAAGCCACCTTATTTTGCCAGTGCTAGCAAACGTAATTTTCAGTCCTTTCTGAGGTGCAAAGACCAAGCACAGATTAATCTAATGTAATCAATGCCTGTCCACTGCTCGCATGTGATGGTACTATTTCTTTCCACTCGCCCTGCTTGCTGCTCCCTCCATAACGCTTTTTTTTTTAAAAAACACGAATAATCAAGCTGTGAACAATTCAATATACCCTCTTATCATTATATTTCCCAAGATCAACACTCCTCCCCCCCCATGAAGGACTCAAATACGGTCACTGGGAAATGCACTGCATCAATAAATCACTTGTGATAATGTCAGGCTCCACTCCATATTTACAGCCTAGTTCAGATTTTTGCTCTTGTACCGAAAAAAACCAACTGCAGAACAGATAGGAGCAGAGTTCACGGACAGGAGCTCTGTGTCGGCTACCCCACTCCACTCTACTCTACCCCAATCTACTTCACTCAAATCTACCCCGCTCGACCCTCCCCAACTCCACTCTACCCAATACACCCCACCCCACTGTACTTCAATGTACGTCATTTATGTGAGTCTTAACCCAATTTTTAATTCAGAGATATATAGTATCTCTTGCACAACACGGGGTCTCTATTTTTGATACACATCACTATTTTCACCTCTTGTCTTTATACTGGACACACTTTCTTTTCTATGGGTGAGGAAGTTACCGATGGTGAGAAACGTGGGCAAGCTGGTGAGAACCTGCAAGTAGCTACTCTGGTGTAGCACACGTGAGGGACTACCTCACCTTTTTACATATTTTTCTGTGGCTTCTTATACATCTTTTTCAATTAAGGGTATTATTGTTATGAGTTGACTGACAAAACTTACACTTATGTAAACTTAGGACAGCAGGCTTTTAGGATTGGATTAGACTGTTAAATTATTTAGACCAGCTGTTGGGTAGAAGTGGACCCCTCATCACCAGCCCTGTGTAAAAGAAAAGTGGATATTGTCCCAATTAACCAGGTCTATTGTTGTGTAGTGGCAGTTTCTGAGAGCCCTTCATTTTGAATTGTCTGCATCAGTGACATATGGCCGGTTATGTGAGAGGACACATAGCTTCAAGCTAGGAAATGGGATGATATAGGCCTGCGTCTTGGCCCCTATACTGTTCCTTTTGTATAAAAATGACATGAGTTCAGCCAAGTCTAGTGTAGTCTCGGATGCCCCTTTAATTGGCAGGAAAAAGATCCCAGTTTTATTATACGCAGATTATGCAGTTTCATTATCCAGAACTCCTAATGGTCTTAATATTTTATTCCAGGAATTAGAATTTTCTTATGGGGACATTGGGACTGGTTAACAATCAAGCGAAGACTTTTATCATGGTATGTAAGCCCAGAAACAATAGGATGAGGGGCATTACTTTGAATAGTCAACCTGTTGTACAAATTACTGAGCTTTCATATTTGGAGCTAGGCATGCATGCCAGGTACAACTGGGGTCCGTGGATAGCCAGGATGAGCCAGAAATGTGTTAGCTCAGTGAGCTGCATCTCCAACCTGGCTGAACGTATTGGTAAAAAACCTGTCGCCCCTTTACAGAAAGTTTATAAGAGGAAATTCGTTCAGATCCTTACTAATGGTGCCGGAATCGGGGGTTATGAGAATACCAGCCCCCTCCAGGTGGAACAACACAGGAGACTCCTGGGAAACCCACCTGCATGCTTCACCTTCATAGTCCATCAGGAGTTGGGGATGGAGTATGCTGAGATTACTTTTAAGCTGCCCCCTTGCTCCTATCGTGTTCCATCTGGGTTAATCCCCATGCCGCAATAAATAGAGAAATTATTAATGACTGCCTTGTGTGTGAGGAAGGCTTGAAAATCCCCTTGTTTTATAATATCCAAACCGAATTAACAAAGGTGAGTAGGTCGTCCCTTTCACCAACCCCTCCCTCCTCCATATGGAAGTCTAATATTGTGTGGGTTAAAACTGATTCAAGGCCATGTCAAGAACATTGAGGGAGCACCTCGAATTTAACAAACGGCCTGACCAGAGACTATGCGGAGGTCCACCTTCTCCCCACCTGGAGCCTTATCTTGAGTGGATTCTTAATTCATGGGATGGATGTCTACTCCCTAGGTTCAAACTAGGATTTGTGAGGTGGTATCTTGGCTTTCCTCTTGTCAATTTGATCTCACATATGTCTTGTTATGCCCATGTGACGAATCTTCCCACAAAGCCATTTGCATTTTACCTTCTTCTGTAAAAAAATGTTATCAATCTTACAAAAAAGGTTTTAATCCCGATTATACGAAGAAGAGGGAACAAAACCTCAGGACTAGCCCTTGTGCACTTACAATAATTGCATTACCCATCTAATTACATTAATATCTACTCGTTTTTTTAAATGTGCTGTTAGCAGAAGAAAACCGTTAATGTTTTAGTTTGACGGTCTAACTCTTGAATGAAAGCTATATGCTTTATAATGAATTCTTTTGTGCGATTTAGGCACTTTAAACTGCACTTTATTTGTACTTCTCTGCAATGCAAGACTTCTGCTCATGCATGATTTAATGGCTGTTTTGGGACCCTTTGTTGTTTTTAACGAGTTCAATTTGCTTCTGGTTTTAATATGAATTGTTTCTTTTTTTTTAAATGTTATTTATATATCTTTATTTAAAGTGTCGGATTGTGATGTTTATCCTGTATTCTTTTATGGTCACATTTGTGTCCGAAATAAAGTACCTTTTGACTTTAAACCTTAAAGTTAACCTTTAACTTTAGATTTTTTTTCAAAAAGTGCTAAGGTGAAACTAGTACTAAGCACGTAATAGTGCTTTTTTAGTTATGGCTGATGGCGACTTAAAGTCTGGTAGAGGGGTCTCCAACTTTTGGTCTAATAAGAGCTACTTCTGTTCAATTAAAATCATAGCGAGCTACTAATATTATTAGTGTTGTAACAGCAGTTACGTTGGTGGCAACTTCACCCAACATTACCAGCAGTGATCACCTCAGTGCTGTAGGTACAGCTGTAAACAAGCATTTGTAATGCAATAGGTCTCACAATTGCGAGATTTTGAGCTATTTGAATTGTAAATGACAATGCCTTTTATGTATGTGGTTAAAAAACCTGCAATAATAAAAAGCAGCCATTTACAATAGCAATAAGTCAAAGTTTCTAAAATGCAAGACCTATTGCATTGCAAATGCTTGTTGTTAACAAGCCCCCATGCTACTCTTTCACGTTAATAGAGGCCACGCCACTTTCTTTAGACTAGCTGTGTCTAAAGAAAGGTCCATGGCTGTTATTAAAGTGAAAGTGCGTAGGGGGCACTTTTGCCAAAAAAAGCATTTGTTTATCAAGTTGACAAACAAATGCTTTTTTTTGTAAAAGCGCCACATGAAAGCGAGCATGGCGCGCTGAATGCCTGAATGTTGCAGGAAAGCATGTAATGCCTGCAGTAGGAGAAACGCTTTAAAGAAAATAGTGCTTACAGACAAAATAAGAGATACTGTGTAACAACCGAAGTAAAAGGGCCAGTCCTCATGGGAGGTTACAAATGAAGACAGGGCGGTACTAAGAAGAGACTAATAGGCCTATTAACGAATCGGAAAACAGCATTTTTGAAGGACAATGATACAAACCAATGACAAATATGGGTGAAGAGTGGGCGGGGCTTTAAGTTCACACTCCAATACAACATGCCTTGCAGAGCAGCGCATGCGCTGTGCGGGCTCTACATAAAGAATGAATGCATTATTTGCAGCTCTGATCATCACTAGTGCAGCCCTTCATCACATGACAACTGTACGAGTCCCTACAGACAGACTGTCTGCAATAACATGCACAGTAGTAACCAGGGCTTTAGGTGTGCCGGGTCCTGCCAGTGCTCAGCAATGGCACTTTTAAAAGGCAGCTGCTAAGGCGGGTCCCTATCAGGCTTTCCATTTTTGCCCTCACCCTCAGGATGGAAAAAAATCTTAACTCTGCAGCAGCACCACCCATCATTGCCTTTGTGTAACTTAAAATAGACTTGTTATCGTTCTTTCAGAGTCATTTCAGAATTTAAGCATTTTCAATATTCTATACAACGAAGCTATAGTTGTTGCTTACATATCTTATGCAACTCACAACCATTGGCAAAGTCAATAGTCTTGGCTAGTTATAAGTGTAATGGTAATAGCATTATATATCTGGAGGTAATGACAGAAGCAGTAAATCACCAGTAAGGTGGCACACTATGCTAAGCAACCATTTTTAGCTTAGGTGTTTAAGCCACGCCCTAATTACATAGGCCACGGCCCTTTGAGAGAACCCCTCTCCACCCAGTTTTTTCATCCCACTTAAAGCCCTGGTAGTAACTGTAGAAAATATGTATATAAAGCGAAAGGAGCAACTACAAGACCCGGCAGTCTTGGAGCTGTAGATTGAAGAAATCGGCGACATGCGTAAAATCACCCTCACAACACTGATCGTGAGGCTGAGCTCTCACATTTCCCTGGTCTGTGAGTGACCAGCTCCACTAGCCCAGGTTTCTAACTTTGCATTCTAGATCTTGTAGTCCTGATTTTATACTGACATAAGACAAGACTACAAGTCCCAGAAAGCATAAGCGAAGCACTGGAAAGATCCTTGCGCACGTTCCTGGAAAAAAGTTTGAATTCTGCAGATGACAGCTAACGCTACGCCACACTTCCTTTCCCCAGCAATGCAGCTCACCTCTTCCCAGAAGAACACCCCAACACCAGAGATACAGGATGGCGAGATCAGCAGCTCCTGAGTCGAACGCCAACGCCTCCACCCTAGAGGATTTCCATAAAAAAATTAAAATAATAGGCTTGCACTTGTGTTTTTCGATGAATGCGGAGCACGGCCGTCCTTGGCGCGGAATGTCTCGATAGCCCTGGTTAGCTCTGCGGCAGCGCAGGCACGTGCAGGGGAGCTGGTTCTCTTCACAGCAAGATCTCTGCACCCTGGATGGGCCTAGCCAAGTTCCACGCCTGGGCTGGGCCTGTCTACCCAGCAGGAGGTGTGGATGCTGCGCTTCCTCGATGCACACGGAAGCTTAGTGCCATCCCTGAGGTTCGCCGGGGCACGCAGAAGTAAACAAGGCACTCGGTCACACAAGGAAAGAGTCCGGGTTCACGCAAGTGGCGGCTCCAGGGAGAGAACAGACGTGCAACCATTCGTGACCAGCCACCCTCTCCAGAAACATTTACAGACATAAAAATATTTGCAATGCCATAGTTCTCGCATTTATAATGGGACTGCAAACAGGCGGCCGCCACAGTCTCAATAAAGAAAAAGTACACGTACCGTGTAGCAACCAAGAAAAGGGGCCAGTACCCATGGGAAGTTACAAATGATGACATGGCCGTGCTAAGAAGGGACTAACAAGCCTATTAACAAATCGGAAGGCAGCATTTACGAAGGACAAAGACACAAGCAAATGAAAACTATGGGAGGGGCTTCTCCTCCGTACTCTACCTACAACAGATCGCCAGAGCAGCGCTAGCGAGCTGGCTCAGGCTCAACCTAAAAAGACTTTGCTAATGTAGAGTGCACCTACATAGGTAATAGATGCCAGCCACACTGCTACAGACACAAAAGTAGTCATATGAGTAAAAAGTCTCCACACATGATTTATCATGAAAAATCAGCTTTAAATATATTTTGCAAATTGAGACATTCTTCTCCAATCATCAGCCTATGAGTTCTGAAAATACTTACATATTTGTCTTGAATTCACAAATTTGGCACATATATTAATTCAACCAAGCAAAAAGTTCCGATTTAGTAGACTGGGACGCCAACTAGAGAGCTACTTATAGGTGGATGGAGAGCTACTAGTAGCTCACAAGCTGCTTGTTGGAGAGCCTGGTCTAGTATGAGTCAGAAGCACCCTTGCTTGAAGAGCAGGATTTAATAAACAAAAAACATGCTGTGTAGCCACGGGGAAAACCAGAGCTCAATCAACACCAGCACTCGTGTGCTTTCCTAATGTTTGCAGCAATCCCGAGACATTGCTTCAAGTACCAACTAAATAACTGAGGCCAGATACTGTAGCCAACTGTTGCCTCAGCTGACCACACACTGCTGCTTTCTAAGGCCCATGTGGAATGTGTAAATTTTTGGATTATGTGACATAATCCAAAAATGTAGTGCTGGCGATGCATTGAAGTTCAAAACAAACAAGATGATGGACGGAATGTTGCACAATGGCAAAACATTCACCCCCAGTCACAGATCTGGGTTTAATCCATCGTTATTTTGCTCATAAAGCCACCCCAGTTCAGACATAGCCATATGCAAATCAGTCTTGGCCCTGTGCCTCATGGGAACAGTCCAGCCCGAACTGCCAAGCCATGTCTTTCCTGGACCGGAATCAAGCATCATAGGACCGGTTTCTGGCTATCAGCCGTCTTCAGCCAGGATAGCTTGACTCCGGTGGCGTAGTGAGCAAGGGACCCACGTCTGGGCATACCCTTCTCACATAGGGTGAACAGCAAAACAAACAAGATGATGGATGGAATGTTGCACAATGGCAAAACATTCACCCCCAGTCACAGATTTGGGTTTAATCCATCGTTATTTTGCTCACCAACCCTCCCCAGTTAAGACATGGTCATATGCAAATCAGTCTTGGCCCTGTGCCTCATGGGAACAGTCCAGCCACTGGATTCAAGCAAGCCAGGCTGAAGACGGCTGGAATGCCAGAAACCGGTCCTCGGAAGCTGGTTTCCGTTCCAGGGAAGGAATGGCTTGGCAGTTCGGGCTGGAGTGTTCCCATGAGGCACAGGGTCAGACTGATTTGCATATAGCCATCTCTGAACTGGGGTGGCAGAGTGGGCTAAAGAACGGTGATGGATCAAACCCAGATCTTTTGACTGGGTGTGAGTGTTTGATTGGTTCTGATGCTCCGTCCATCACCACCCCCTTTTGTACCGCTTTGGCCGCCATAAGTGTGGCAGGGTATTCTCAGACGTGAGTCCCTTGCTCACTTTGCCACTGGATTCAAGCAAGCCGGGCTGAAGACGGCTGGAATGCCAGAAACCGGTCCTCGGAAGCTTGTTTCCGGTCCAGGGAAGGCATGGCTTGGCAGTTCGGGCTGGACTGTTCCCATGAGGCACAGGGTCAGACTGATTTGCATATAGCCATGTCTGAACTGGGGTGGCAGAGTGGGCTAAAGAACGGTGATGGATCAAACCCAGATCTTTGACTGGGTGTGAGTGTTTGATTGGTTCAGATGCTCCGTCCATCACCACCCCCTTTTGTACCGATGCATTGAAGTTCCCACCCGCCAATAGTTGGTTCATAAAGAAATGTAGCTGATTCCGTGTAAAAGTAAAAATAAGTGTTACATTATTTCCACTTTTATAATGAGTCAAAAACATTTATTGGGAGTTACGTTATTTCTAATTTTACAAGGAATAAAACACATTCCTTCAGTCAATCAATTAGGGATTTGTGAAGCGCGCTACTCACCCCTGAGGGTCTCATGACGCTTCAGACTTACACTATTTCTACGCCACTCTACCGCACTCTGTACCACTCCACTATACTCTACAACAATCCACTCCACACCAATCCATTCGATTCTACGACACACCACTCCACACACTTCCACTCTGCAGCATTCTACGCCACTCAACTCCATTCCACTGTACGCTACTCTGCTCCAATCCAATCTACGCCACTCTGCTCCACACTACTCCACTCTGCACCACACTATTCTATGCCACTCTACCCCACTCTACTCCATGCCATTCCACCCCACTCTACTGTAGGCCACGCCGCTCTACTTTATGCCACGCAACTCTATCCTTCGCCCACTCCACTCCACCATTATGTCACGCTACAGCCACTCTACTCTATGCCACCCTCTTCTACGCCATGCCACCAACTTTTAACCATGCTGAATGAAACGAGGTAACTTATTTTCTTGAATAAAACTCAGAGGACAGAAGATGGTATGTAGCACGTCAGGTTTATTCACCTCATCCATCAACTACTCCGCATCAACTGACAGTGATGGAATTAACAAACAAGATTCTCATGAAAACATTCTAAATAGAACAGAATGAAATGGGAGTTCTCCTATGTTAGATTAAAGGTACAGTACTATATCACACATCTTCCTCTTTTACAACAATAAAATACATATTAATAAAAGGAAGAAAAAAAAAAACACAATATTTATACATAATCTTTCATATACACCGGGAGTCTGAGTACTCTCTGACTCCTTTCTCTTACTCTAGTCAAAATACCTGAAGTCCCAGAAGAAGAAGGAATTTTATTTGTTGAAGAACAAAATGAGTCTTTCTCTAGACCACGACTCTCAAAAGAAGATAATTTAGGACTGACAAGGACAACCGTATTTCTGTTCCAAATTCTCCCATCTTCAGTTTTAACTGCATTCTTGAATATCTTAACAACGAATCTACTCTTAGTATACTTTGAACAAGGTTGAAAACCAACAGGAGATTTAATCTGCACCAGATCACCAATTTTCACTTCATTATTCTGAACACTTTTCTTACTGTCAAAGTACATCTTTCTATTGATCTGTTTCTTCACTTCTCTGGTTCTCCAAGCCCCAATGTGATTGTCAACTAGACCTTTGTTTAATTTGATCCACCCCGGACATAACTTTGAATTGGGAATTCTGCCTTTAAAAAGTTCAAAGGGAGACTTCCCAGCATTTAGATGAGGTGACATGCGATAAGCTGTTATTCTGTCTTACAAGACATCTTTCCAATTCAAAGCATTTACCTTGCTAGTTGTATACTTTCTTTGAGTTTTATTAACTCTTAGCAAAGCTCCATTAGTTATGGGATGATAAATAGCACTTCTCTTTTGAACAATTCTTTAAAAAATTTAAAAACTCATTAGAACAAAATTGTGGTCCATTATCTGAGAGAATACTATTAGGAAAACTTTCTCTCTTGAAAATTCCTACTGGTAACTTTATGACACATCCTGTTGAGATATCTCTGACTGCCCCTACCTCAATCCACCTAGAATACAAATCTAAGACTACAATAAGATAGGGGGGTATCACTCACTCCATGTAATGGACCAAGTATATCAATGGCAATCTCATCCCATCGGTAGTTAGGCAGTTTTCTACAAACCATGGGAATTTGTTTTGTTTTAAGAATCTTGTCACTCTCACAAGATTCCACACATTCGCGTACCAACCTTTCATCTTCTAGATCCATCCCAGGCCACCAAAATTGTAATCTCAAGAACTCTTTAGTTTTTACAATCCCAAAATGACCAGAGTGAGCCAGTTCCAAAAGTTTACATCTTATTCCAACAGGAGGAACAAGCTTGGTGCCACGAGCAAGAACACCATCAATAACTGATAATTCATCACCAATCAAAACCCAAGGTTTCTCAAGACGTTTGTTGTTCCTTAACTTTCCATGACATCTATCATTTCTTGATCTTTCCGCAATTTCATCTTTCCATTCTTGCTCACTGACAGCACCAGATGTAATTTCACAAACATTCACAACATCATCCTCACAAGAAATATCTTGATCTAAATCAATAACTTTTGGGTTAACTAACCGCGAAAGACAGTCAGAGGAATTATTGACTACACCAGGAATGTAATGCACATCAAAGTCAAATTCTTGGAGAGAAATAATCCATTTTCTAATGCTCAAAGAAATAGAATCTAAACTTTTTTAGAGAATACTTCCTTAAGCGGTTAATGGTCAGAGAGTACTCTCACCTAAATTCCCCAAATCAAATGTCTGAACTTTCTTAAAGACCAATAGATAGCCAACAACTCTTTTTCAATAACAGAATAATTATTCTCAGAACCTCTGAGACACCTTGAAGCGCAAGCAATTCATCTCTCCACACCATCATTTTTTAAAATTAAAACAGCCCCCAAATCCTTAGCACTCGCATCAGTCAGTATGAATGTAGAGTTACCAGGCACAAATGCCTGTAATGATGGAGCTTTCTTCAATTCCTCTTTAATGGAACGAAACTCATTATTACACGCATCAGACCAGAGAAAAGGGACAGACTTAGCTGTGAGTTTCCTCAAATTTTGAGTCTTGTCAGCATAACCAGGAATACATTTACTATAGAACTCTACCATTCCTAGAAACAATAAGAGTTCATCTTTGTTGACAGGTTCATTTATATTTACAATGGAGTCAACAAGTTCTTATTTTGGAAAAACCCCATGTCCGGTAATACAGAGTCCAAGATAGTTCACTTGTTCCACACCAAACTTACACTTTTCTCTCTTTAATGTTAAACCAGACTCCTTAAGTCGTTCCAATACAACACACACCCTAGAGTAATGTTCAGATTTAGAATTACCAAAAATAAATAAATCATCCTGATAACATCTTACTCCAGAAAGACCTCCCAAAATTTTCAACATGATGTGTTGGAAAACCGCAGCCGTGGAGACAAGTCCAAAAGACATCCTACGAAACTTGTAGGTGCCCATAGGCGTCACAAAAGCTGTCAACTCCTGTGAAGACTCATCAATTTCAACTTGATGATAGGCAGATGCCAAATAAAGTGTGGTGAAAAATGTTGCGCCTACCAAGGTACTAACCATCTCATCTATGTTAGACAAAGGGAACCTATCCACAACAACTTCCTTGTTCAGAGAGCGTAAATCAATACAAAGACGAAGTTCCCCATTAGCCTTCTTAGCAACGACTATGGGAGCCAACCATTATGTTGCTTCTACTGATTCAATAACTCACAAATCAATCAAACGCTCAATTTCTTTTTGAACACCAAAATTTATTCATTTACAGGAATTCTTCTAACTTTGGCAACTACAGGCACTGCACCCTTTTATAATCTAATGTGGTGTTTGTAACCCTTAAAACACCCAAGATTATCTCCAAACACATCTGCAAACTGTTCTGAAAACATGGAACTTAAATCACTCACTTCTTGTATTTGTACTTGTGGGACAGCATTTGGATTAAGACTAACACCAAGAAGGGGTTGATGAGGCCAACCCAAAAGTGCATCTCCACGCTTGGCTATATACACTTTTCCAGCAATCATGCGTCCAGATAGTTCAATTGTTGCTAGAAAATATCCTATCATTTTAATAGGTATACCTCCATAACCCTGTGGAGACACATCACTCTTAATCAGCTTGACCTTAGTTTCAAACTGTTCTTTAAACATGTTTTCATTTATCATTGTTAAATGAGAACATGAGTCAAATTTAAACTCAATTTGTACACCTTCAATTTCAACCAAATGAGACGGATAAATAGCTCCAAGCTCGTTCACCTGAAAAGTAACAACTTTTACTTGTGGTTGATCTTTAGTACTTAATTGTTCTCCTTTCTTTACTTTGCTTTTGCAACATCTGGCAAAATGACCTCTTCTGCCACAAGTACTACAAACAACTTTTAATGCTGGATAGAATTAACAAACAAGATTCTCATGAAAACATTCTAAATAAAACAGAATGAAATGGGAGTTCTCCTATGTTAGATTAAAGGTACAGTACTATATCACACTGAACAACAGCCGCGCTGCTGTATAACATGGATAAAAGACATTGGCAAAGCCAATAGCTCTCACATAGGCAAGAACTATTAGCTTAGCCAATGCTCGTTTGTCCATGGCAGATGGAAGCTGGGTTCACTGAATATTTTCGCCCCTAATCAGGAAAACAAAGTTGGTTTCTTTTTACTAAAAGTGGGAAGTATATTTCCAATTTTTTCTTACACAGTGTTCATGCTTGAGCCTCAATCTCTGCTAACAGTACGTCCAGCTCATTCACTGTAAATTTTAGTTCATATTTTACCCACCATTTGCTGATTGCTGCTGGAGACAAGATGTTTAGCTGTTGTTGCTCTTGTGCTTGCTGCTAATCAGCAGTGGGTGGCCGAAGGTGGAGTGCTCTTACTGGATCTAAGATACGACAGATATGGGGGGCCTGTAACATCTGTAGAACCTGTCATCTTGATGTGGTTCAATACCGTTTTAGACGTTTGGCTCAGCATATTGTTCTGCACAATTTTGACTGTATTTTCCAATTTGTATGTAATGGAACTGAAATGTTTTATTTTATATACTGTTCACCGTGCGTAAATCAAGATCTCTCTCAATGTTGGTAAATAAGCTCCACAAGCCCATGATTGCTTCAATCGTATTGTATTGTATTACAATTACAATGATTGCTTCAATGTAACCAGAGCTAGCGCCGTTTGCCACTTTCTTTTCGGGTACGAAATGTCTCTCTGAAAGTGGTGAAGACAGGACGAGGGGAGCAGGCAGGATTTTTCTCAGGCCAATTAAAATCAATGTCGCAGTTTGAGTTATTTCAAAGGTGAATCGCAGAAAAGCTAATAGTGCCAAGTTTTATTGTTGTTCGAGAGGAGGCATACATTTAAAATACTAAACCACATGGAGGGTAAATAGGATTCTTTGTCTTCCTTTAATATTTTAATCATGTAGTTACATCAAATTTCACATGGACAAGACCAATGGCTAATTTTTGACCTGAACATAGGGCTGGTTACAGGGAATCTGCCCCCACTCCAACAGTCCAGCCCACTCTCCAAGGCCTCTGTAGACGACATATATCTAGCAGCAAGGCAATTCTGAAGGTGGAGATTGTAGGAAGAGCCTAATCAGCCTGTATGAATGTAATACCAATCTCAAAAAGACTACTATTAAACGACGCCGCGTTGCCGACGTGAGCCAACAGGATGATGTCACATTTGCATGACTTCACTTTTAACGGCAGCTACGCCTGGAAGGTTCAAAGTGAGTGAGCAGCAAAGAAGGTGGTGTGGAAAATCCACCCTGCTCCCTGTCGCTTCATTCAGTAGTGGTACAGGGGAAAAAAATGTGTGCCGGCACACGTGCAGTGGTACCAGTAACCACCTGGTAGCACCAAATGCCAGTGGCGTAGCTAAGAGAGGGGGCGGTCTGCCCTGGGCGGCATGAGTTTTGAGGGCGGCGGCGGCCTCCCCCAGCTCTTACCTAGCATCTCGGGCGGCAATAGCAACACCCCCCTGTAGTATTCCATACTTAGGTCATTATAAAATGTTATGTGGTCATGGTGGAATGTGGGTGAGTTGGATGGGGAGTTACTGAGGAGAAGGGTAGTGTATTCCTGTTCTCCGCTGTGGATGTCAAGTTGTTTCTCCATCTGAATAAATCTTATCTTGGAACCTAACTTCATCGTGGACTCTTTACTACACATTCTTTGGCGACGTTTGGGATCTTGGATTTATTCATGGAGGACAACGTTCACGCGTTTTTCAAGTGAAGACAGCGTTCAGTTGCTTTCCTGAAGAAGTTTCAGTGAATCTCGCAACCAATAAGGATTTGTACTCCTACTTCTCGACCTCTTGGTAACGTATATTCTATGGCAATTTTTTTTTTCTCTATTCCAACCTAGCGCTTACTTATTCTCAGCGCTGACGGTTTGAGACTTTAACCTAGCGCTTACTGATTCTCAGCGCTGACGGTTTAGATCTTGTTTTTTTTCTGTCATTTCTACATTATTGTATGGTCGAGATCGACAATTTTAAAGTGTTTTCTTACTTTGTTGCACTGCTTGAGTCCAACGTTAATCTGAACATCGTTTGCAGCCTGCATTTTTTGAAAACTCCGTGCGAGCTTTGCTTAGAACTCAGTGCATGCGACACTTCTGCGAGTAGAACTTCTTCCATACGACGCTGTTACTCCCGCAAAGCATTGTGGGATCCACCTTTCACCTTACGTGACGTGATGACGTCATTTACGTGCTGCCATTTTGGATATTTATAGCTATTTCTTCACACTGAATTTTACACGGAAGTATTGAATTTAATATCGGCAGCACTTAAAGAAGAATTATATGCTCTCCTTGAGCTCTCTATTTCAGCACTCAGACTTTACTCCAGGATTGAAGCTATATATCGAACCCTGTTGCTCAGAGGCCCGTTTGACTGGAGCACAATCCACCTCTTACCTGAATCACGCCTTGACTCTTCTGTATCCTTTGCTGCTTTTCTTCCAATATGGGTCACTACACCTATTGTTTGTTGATTGCCCTATGCACGTCACTGTTTCATTGACCACTCTTAGATGGGACACTCAATCCCCTAGTACCTGTATGGAGGGCGGGGGGGGGGCACTTATCCCCGGAAGCCACTTTTCAGATATTATGAGGTGATAGGTGATTCACTTACAAACGATTTAAATGGTTCCGAATTCTGACCCTCCCTCTGCTGTTAATTGTTGAATACCACAAGAATATGGCAAGCGGTGTTTTGTGACGATCCCCTCTGCTTGGGCTGAACTCCATGTGACCCTGGGCACAGGCTCAGCCTACGCTCATGTGTTATTATTACTTACTACTATGTGAATACTACTGCTGCCCTCAGTTGTTTATACATGCACTTGACGACATCATCCTGTCACTAGATGACGAGGGCACCTTCGGCTCTCCACACAACTCATCAATGTTCGGGGGGGGGCGACAGGCACTCTGCCTAGTTGGGGAGTGGATAGTTTCAAGTCCGTGGGCAGGGACGCAGGGAGGGGGGTTGTTGGGGGGGGAAACAGTAAGGGGGTGGGTTTGGGAGGGTTGGGAAATGTTGGAAAGTTACTGAAGGGACTACTTAGGTCTCTGTTTTTGTTATTTCATACTTGTTGCAGAGAATTCTTGATCATGGAGCGTGCTATGCAGCACGCCGCAACCTCACGCGCTATCTATTGCGACTTCTTCATTGCAAACCCAGTTATACGTCACCACATGCCGTCACGATACACTTACTGCCTAGACTTTAGTTCTGCTAGACCTCGCGAGAGCTCCACAGTAGCCCCCTCCCTTAAAGTCATTTCCTACACACTGTATTCAATACACCTCAATCCATTGATCCGCGCACAATTTCACTTCTTTAGGCCACCATGACACCCCCCTCGATAACGTCCCTTGCCATCATGACGTGGAACGTCAACGGTCTTGGCAATAGGATAAAAAGAGGGGTGGTCATGCAATATCTCAAACGCCATTCTCCAGACCTGGTTCTCCTCCAGGAGACGCACCTAATGGGAAATGCGTGCCAGGCGCTACACCGAGGTGGATATAAACTACTCGTGCACGCGGGTTTCACCTCTGGTTCCAGGGGCACCGGAATTCTGGTGCGGAAGGGTGTGGCCTTGACGTGTACCAGAACATGGGCCGATCCCCTGGGTCACTTCGCCGTGATGGAGGCCACCTGGGAGGGCAAGCCACTTATCATCATTTCAGTCTACATCCCTCCAGCCCTAGGCACAGCCGCACTACAGACCCTACAACGGCTAACACTTGACCTTCCACAGGGACCCCTGCTTATCGGCGGCGATTTTAATATGACAATGGATGATGCCAGAGATCGGCACCCCCAACGTCCTTCACACAAATCGAGTTCGAACCTCTCTGACTTCACACACACAATGGGGCTCGAAGACCTATGGCGTCTATCCCACCCGGACACTTCTTACTATACACACTACTCCAACGCCCATAACAGCAGCTCCCGCTTAGATTATTTTTTCTCTCCCACAGCTGACTTGGAATTCTTTCGCCACCCGAAGGGGCTCCCTAGAGGGACCTCCGACCACTCCCACTCACTGTAGAATTCACACACCACCGTCAAACGACACGTGGCCCCATAATAATCACACCCTGGCTCCTAAAAATCCCTGATATAAAAGATTGTTTGATTAAACACACCGAATACTACTTTGCCGAAAACGTGGGCTCCGTGGCTTCGGCCATAACAATATGGGAGGCATATAAAGCGGTGATCAAGGGTGAAGCGCTAGCCCTCAAGAACGGATACATCTACAAGCAGAATGAACACTTGATACAAGTAGAAACAGACCTTATTAACTTGGAATCCCTCCACACCACGACATAACAGCCCGCCTTTGCGCGAAACAGTTAGAATATAGAGCACTGGCTCTCGAAAAGGCGCAGGCCAAGCTTTTGAACACCCGCCATCGCGTCTACGAGCTGGGAGACAGAGCAGGCAAAATGCTTGCGTGGCTCGAAAGACGCGAACAGGGCTCCCGTTGGATCCCAGAATTGACCCTGCCAGATCGATCTACTGTTACAGACCCGGGCGATATAGCGGAGGCCTTTGCCACACACCTAGAAGGGGTCTACACCGCCAGAGCACACTACAACTCGGAAGAATCCAAACTGCTCCTGGCCGAAATGAGGCTTCCCACTCTCTCCGAGCCCGAGATACAAGAGTTGGAGGCTGACCTCACGACGGAGGAAGTTGGGAATGCCTTGTTTGCCATTCAATCAGGCAGAGCCATGGGCCCCAACGGCGTCCCAATTGAGTTCCTGAAGGGTATGGCAGGTGAGATTCTCCCGCACCTTAAAGCAATGTTCGAAGAAAGCCGAGATGTTGGATGCTTGCCGCAAGATCAACGGTTGGCCTCGATAGTAGTTATTCGTAAGCCCAATAAGCCAGCTGCTGACTGCGGCTGTTACCAGCCTATCTCTCACATTAACACTGAAGTAAAAGTCCTTGCCAAGCTCCTCGCCACCAGACTCATGACAGTTCTCCCCGCCCTCATACACGAAGACCAATCGGGCTTTTTACCAGGCCGCAACACTGCGCTTAATCTCCGCCGCGTCCACAATGTCATGAGTAGGATACCGCATCTCCAAGAAGATGCAGCTATCCTTTCCCTTGATGCAACACTTGCCTTCGATTCTATCGAATGGTCTTACCTCTTTGAGGTACTCCTCCGTTATGGCTTTGGCCCCAAATTTATACAGTGGATCCGACTACTCTACACTGATCTCTGGGGACAGGTTATGTCAACGGGCATACGTCCAGGTGCTTTCCCTTGCACAGAGGAACAAGGCAGGGATGCCCTCTGTCCCCCTTATTGTTCACTCTCACTCTCGAACCCCTGGCCCATTGGATTAGAACCGACAATTCCATCCGAAGCCTTCGATGGAATGCTGACACGGTCGACAAAATCTCACTGTATGCAGATGACATCCTTGTCTAGATCTCCTCCCCCAAGTCCTCCCTCAACAGCCTGCTACACGTAGTCACCAACTTTGGCAAATATTCGGGCTTCTCTATTAATTGGTCTAAATCGGTTCTCTATGTTCTGCATGGTCCTCCCCCGCCCCTCCCACGAGGCTACTCCATCGAAATCGCCCGAGACGGTTTTAAATATTTGGGAATCTTTGTCACTCCAGACCCCCAATTGTTTTACGAATGTAACCTCAAAGGCCCACTCCAGAGACTCCATACTGACGTCTCACATTGGAGAACGCTCCCCCTCTCTCTTCCAGGTAGAGCTGCCCTATTTAAGATGCTTGCACTCCCTCGATTCCTATATGCCCTACAAAATTGCCCGTTCCCCATAGCTGACTCGTATTTCAACCTAATCGAAGGAGACCTCAGCCTCCTTTTATGGGATGGCGGCTCTCCTCGCATTGCTCTCATCTCACTCACGCAAGGGTGGTACGATGGAGGTATTGCCCTCCCCAATGTCCGCCTCTATTATTGGGCCACTCAGTTGGTCGCCACCAACTCATGGATTTACGGCTCGCCCACATACCCTGCCTTTCACTTAGAGAA
This sequence comes from Lissotriton helveticus, assembly GCF_964261635.1. Classification (NCBI taxonomy): domain Eukaryota; kingdom Metazoa; phylum Chordata; class Amphibia; order Caudata; family Salamandridae; genus Lissotriton; species Lissotriton helveticus. Next base: position 419,650,873 of record NC_136057.1, read on the forward strand.
ATACCAGACAGGCCGTGGTGGCTACCTCGAGGCTCTTTATGGCAAACACTCCCGTACCCGATATATCGGCCCGATGTCCCATACGTTATCCATTTGGCGCCGCGCAAACAAAAGACTCGGATGGGCCAACACCCTCACACTGTCTACCCCACTCTGGACCTCGTACAAACTCGGCACCCTTTGTCAATATAAAAGCTTTGATAAATGGGACACACTAGGCATTTCCACTATTAGCGACTTGCTTCATAAGGGCAAATTACTAACATTCAAGGAGCTGCACACTACATACGACCTGGCACAATCCGAGACTTTCCGATACCTCCAAATTAAACACGCCATACTCACCAATATCCCGGACCTCGCTTCCCTCCCACAGTCCACGCCCCTCGAGGACAGACTCTTCTCGGAACCCCTTCAGGCCAAAGCGATATCCTACACTTACCGTAAATTGTGCAACAATATGCCAAACACTTTTCACCTCCTGCGAGATAAATGGCAGATTGACATTGGAGTCCTAGACGAAGTTGAGTGGCAGTCAGCATTGATGTCCCCGCGCGAATCAGCCATCAATCATAGATTCAGGTTGATACAGCTAAAAATATTACACAGAACATTCATGTCCGGTCCCCTTCTAGTCAGAATAGGCCGCCGCCCATCTGACCTCTGCATTCGAAATTGCGGCCTTACAGGTACCTTCTATCACATTCTGTGGGAATGCCCAGCGGTCCAAGATCTATGGAACCGCGCCGTTCAGAAAATGACTGATGCTTTAGGGAAGCCGGTCCCTCTGACCCCCAAATGTGCTCTTCTTAATGTGTGAGACCCCGCGGATTTTTTTTTTTTTTTTTAATATATATTTTTATTAATTATAACACAAGAGTAGAAATGTACATTTCGGGTATCATTGGTATAACATATTACAGTGGCGAACGGGCAGATGAAATGAAGAAATACAATCTAATTGCAGGCCTCTGGAAAGTATCAATACCAGCCGGAGCTGAGTCAAAACAATACAAGACAAATAACCATAAGCAAACATTATCAGAATCTGCCCACCAAGGATACAGGATATAAAATTAGACACTCGACACCCGAATATGCATAACAACAGGCTCAGGAGAATACGCTACATCTCTTGTGGAGAGGGGAAAAGGGAAAAGATAGGTCATAGAACAAAAGAAAGGAAAAAAAAAAAAATACCACAACCCCCCACCCTGCACCCCTGCGGATGGCTACGACCTAACCCCACTAGCAGTGTGCCTGTCGCCCCCTAAACTACACCCCAAGGAAGGGAAAAGATGGAGGAGGAATATCTTACGACCCAATGCGGGCTCCCGGACTCCCCTCCCCCCCGCCGCGAACAGACGTTCCCCACCATGGTACTAAGAGAGGTAAAGCAGACTTATAAGCAAACTGATGGAGAAATCACCAGGAGAGAAAATACCATCTCGCCCAGCCCCAGACATAACAGAGGCAGCAAATCCCATTGTCGAACACAGTCAGTACACCAAAGCCAAAAAAACAGAATCCCATATGGCCCTCACTCCCACCGATACCACCCAGCAGTGTCAAAGGAAGTCTCTGCACAGAATTAAAACAGTCAAGTTCAACCCTGGCCTCTACGATCCATCACACAAACCCTCTCCGATAGGACCAGCACAATAGCAAAGGAGTCAGAACGTTGTAGAAAGGGGAGAGGATCAATATAGCATGAAAGGGTCAGAAGAGTCAAGTCTCGAAGTCTATCAGGGATACGAAAGTCAATCCAATGAATATCGATGGAGGTCCCCAGAAACGAAGAAAGAAATAAGTCCTGTGAGGGCGATGACTTTGCCGAGTTTGCTGGCTGGTCAGGGGCTCCAGTCGCGGGCCGCTGTAGTTGCGCAGATATAATAGGCGTCAGATTAGAACGATGCTCGGGGTTCTCCTCCCGGATAAAATCAAACTTTGCGGGGGTCACCATATAGTGCGGGTCTGACTCTGGGCTAGGGTCCGGTCTCGAACAAACAGTCTCAATGCGTACGGTTAGGTTGTGGAGAGCAGCCTCCATTTGCCAGTGAAGAGCCCCGATGGCGGCCATGACGGTCCCCAGTGTCGGTCCACACGCCGTCCGATCCATCTCCGCTTAATCGATGACAAAGCAGGTCATCAACCCCGGAGGCCGGCTACTCCGGGGAAACCAACTGGAGTGGGGTGGGCGAAGTCGACTGGCGACTGTCAGGCTGTGCGCTCTTTACACCGCTGCCGAGAGCGGGGGGCTCCCCCGCGGACCCCGAGGGCTGCAGCAGGGTCCCAGGAACCGGAACCCAACTCACCACGGCATCCACGTCTCGTCGCTGTCTAGCGGATATACGCAGGGACTCGAGACAACCACCAGGATCGAGAATTTGTGTCACTCCAATGAGACCGGACCCTGCCAGGTACCCGCGGCCGATGTTGTTCAACTGAAATCCGGCTGGGTCAGTATTCGAGGCCCCGGCTTACAGTCTGGAGAAGGCCCGAAAATGACAGACGGTGTAACTTCGTCAAAAAAGGTGATAAAGACTCCGGGATTGCGTTCCTGGACTCAGTGACGATTCGGACACACGGGAGTCTGGCGGGAGGTCAGGATTAAGTTCAGGATATATCCACCAGCGACGGAGGTCGACGGAGCCGGGAGCTTATGCGGCCATCTTGGTTGCTAGCGTAGCTCCTCCTCCGACCCCGCGGATTTAACTGCGATAGAACAAAGATGGGCAGCCCTAAGCTTTCTCTTATTGAAGCGTGAAATAGCCATGCATTGGGGCTCACCGCACAAACCGCTCCTGATTAGGTGGGTGGCCGCAATGGACGTGTGCATGCTGTCTGAAAAAACGGTTTACAAAACTAGGGGATGCCCCAAAGTTTGGGATACGAAATGGGGTCGATGGAATACCTATAGAGATGAATTGTGCACTTCCCCCTCAGCAGACATGGAAATGACCAGACCTACTATCCCTCAGTAACTGTGACCGTTGTTCTTGCTGTACTGTGCGTGCTCTATGATGAGCTTATGACTGTGATTGTTTTTATAAATATTTCCTCTGCTTCGACCAATAACGTTTGTTTTATAAAGAAAAAAAACCATAGACCTATAAGCTATCCGACACACGAGTCTGGCTAATCTGTGTACAACCTGCTTTACCACGCCGCCAGACCTCCGGGATGTCGGCTGAAGGGCTGTGTTACTCCGATAATGGTAACGGGTAACTGTACATAACGCAGCCGGCCCAAGGGTTGTAGGCTCTACGCTGTGTTAATACATAATTGTGCAATAAAGGTCTTTGGAAAAAAAGAAAAAAAAAGAATTTATATGCGAAAATAATTGTTTTGCGGGGATCGGTGAATCATCGACTTGATATTAAACTGTGGAAACGTTTTGAGTAAGGTATTTTCGATCTTTTCTTCTTTTGTTTTGTTATCCAGTTTGTTTTGAAGTGAAGGACAAATATTCTATTTACTACGAAATATGTCAAATATCGCTGCTCCTCCACATTTTTTACAAAATGCTGGTGATCCTAACATTGAATGGGATTTATGGTTCCCAATGTTTGTTGCCTATGTGGATGTACTTGAAAAAGATGGATGCTCTGCCAAGAGGAAATTAGCCTTGTTAAGACATTGTTTGGGATGTGCAGGCATCAAAGAATTTGTCAATTTACCTCCTATTGATGACGCTGAAGACATGGATGTTTTTGATACAGCTACTAAACAAATGAAAATTCGTTTTGGAAGGAAAATAAATACAGTTATGGAAAGGTTCAAGTTTTATTCTCGTGTCCAAAAACAAGATGAATCAATTGAGGATTATGTCTCTGCTTTGCGCTCTCTAGCTTGTTCCTGTGCGTTTGAAACCATCTCTTACGAACAAGTTCTTAGAGATCAGATTATGATGAGGACTAACAGCAAAAAAATCCAAGAGAGACTTTGATTAGGCACGGAATCTTCTCTCAGCGCTGTCATTAACATTGCCAAAGGAATTGAACAGTCAGAATTATTTGTGTCTGAGATCAGAGATCAAGCATCTAAGCAAAAGAACACCGAACCTGAGGTTTCTTTAGTTAAGAATCAAACTAATTCCAACACTTTTTCTAAAAGTACATTTAAAAGGGATATTGATAAGAAAGTTGCAGAGAACAAGAACTTACCCAAGAGAAACACCATTACTTGTTACAGATGTGTCAGTTTAAACCATGTCGGAAATTATAGAGGGTGTCCTGCTTGGGACAAAGTGTGCGTCAAATGTAAAAAGAAAGGGCATTTTGGCAATGTTTGTCGTTCTTTTTAAAAAATTAATTATATTTCTCAGGAAGAAGATGAAGTACTTCACAGTTTAAATTGTATTTTGTCTGTGGACGAGGTTGAGCATAAAAAATTTCCCTCATGTTCGACCTTTATTGATAACAAACCAGTTCAATTAATGGTAGACTCTTGTTCATGGTATACCATTATTGACATGAAGTTGTTAAATAATTTATGGGGAAAAAAAGAATTGTTACTCCCGGACATTCAACCTGGGGGCTACTCAGGACATAAAATAGATTTGGAAGTTTTTTTTTGGGATGACATTCAATTTCAAGATAGAGTTGCCAAAGGGAAAGTGTATGTAGCCACTAAAGGGGTAGCTATTCTTGGATGGCCACATCAACGAGAATTAGGCATCAAGCTTGATACTAATGCTACTCCACCGGTGTATGTTGAGGTTACGGATGAGAATAAGTCAGTTGTAATGAATATTCTTGATTTAGGAAAAGTTTGTGAGGATCCGGTTTTTGTAAATAAAATTAAGAAAAATTATTCTGATGTTTTTAGGGACACATTAGGAAAATATTCAGATTTCCAGCATAGAATTATTCTTAATGATGGGACAATTCCAGTCAGACACAGAGCTAGGAATGTTCCATTAGCTTATAGGGGTAAACTTAAGGATATTTTAGATGATTTAGTGGAGAAACAGATGTTTGAACCCATTGAATCGTCTCCTTGGGTTTCTCCCATTGTTTTATCACTTAAAAGTTCAGGAGATCTTCGCTTATGTGTGGATCTCCGCAGTTTGAATAAAGAAATATGGGTTGATAAACATCCTCTACCTATTATTCATGAATTGATTTCCACCTTATCAGATGCTACTGTAATCTCAACTATTGATCTGGCCAGTGGATTAGCATGAGGAGTCTAAGAAGTTGACTGCATTTGTTACCCCGGAAGGCATGTTTCAATATTTGAGAATGCCTTTTGGACTTGCTAGTGCTGCATCTGTTTTTCAACGGTTAATGAAAGATTTACTCAAGAATTGTAAAGGGGCCATAGCGTTTCAAGACGATATTCTGATATTTGGAAAAAATTTGGATGAACATGACAGTAATTTACGTTCTGTGCTAAGTAATGTTCAAAAGAAAAGTCTTACGTTAAACTTTTCTAAATGTAAGTTTAGACAATCTAAAGTAGAGTATTTGGGTCATGAAATTTCGAAAGAGGGAATTAAGCCTGAAATTAACCACGTTCAGCGTATCACCATGGCTCCCATCCCGACTTCAAAAGAACAGTTGCTGTCTTTTTTAGGGCTCACAGAATTCTATGGTAAATGTGTTCAAAATTATTCCACAATTGTGTATCCTTTGCGATCTTTGTTGAAGAAACAGGTAACATTTTTGTGGGGCAAGAATCAACAACAATCTTTTGATATTCTCAAAAGTAAAATTGTGGATGCTCCTTTTCTAAAACCATTTTCTGTGGGTAAAGAATGCATAGTAAGTGTGGATGCAAGCAATGTAGGTTTAGGAGCCGTTTTAATGCAAAAGGACAGAAATGGAGAATATGTTGTATCATATGCGTCTAGACCATTACGTGATGCAGAATTCAATTATTCCACTATAGAAAAAGAGTTGCTTGTATGCACTTGGGCGACTCAACATTTTCGCCAATTTCTTTGGGGTATGAAATTTTCATTAAGGACTGATCATAAACCACTTGTGAGTATGTTGTCTGCAGGTGGTGGTAGGATGCTTGCTGCTCGTTTAGCAAGGCTTGCTGCAAAGCTGCAGGAATATCGGTGTGAAGTGGTTTATGTTCCGGGACGTTTAAATGTTCATGCGGATTGCATGTCACGTTTTCCCATTAGTGATAGTACGGGAATGGTATGTACTGAAGAATGTGATGATGCCTATACTATGAGTGATGTGAATCTAATTACTGGGAATGATCAATCTAAGTTCATTTCTGAAGCTGTTTGGATACAAGCTATGCAGCAAGATGAGGTTCTTAAGGAAGTAAGAACTTTCTTAAATAAAGGTTGGCCTGAAGAAAGGAAATTGTGTGGTGAATTGGCTTCATATTTTAAAGTGAAAGACGAGTTGATGGAAAATCAGGGCATGTTGTTTAGGGCTGACAAAATTGTTCCTCCCAACAGTGTTAGAGAATCCATTTGTAAACTAGCCCATGAAAGTCATATGGGAATGTCGATAACTAAGAGACGAATTAGAGAGTTTTATTGGTGGCCTAGTATGGATTGTATGGTAGACAGATGGGTTAGAAATTGTGCTCCTTGTGCAATGAGTGATAAATCTGTGAAACCTATTTCTGTGGGTGTTACTCCTGTTGAATTTGCCCAGGGCCCGTGGAGAAAATTGGGCATTGACATTGGTCCTGTTAATTATCAATCGGGTAGAGATGCAGTGGTTTTAATTGACTATTTTTCGAAATGGCCCGAATTGAAGATTGTTGAAAAGGTTACTTCTGAGTTTATTCTGGAGTTTTTAAATAAAGTTTTTTGTCGAGAAGGTTTACCTGTGGAAATCATTTCAGATAACGGACCACAATTCACCAGTAATGACTTCGTAGTTTTTCTATCCAATTGTGGTATTGTGCATAAAAGAGTATCAAATTATTTTCCACAAGCCAACGGTCAGGTTGAGCGTTTTAATAGAGTGATCAAGGAATCGTGTCAATTAGCTATAAGGAGTGGTTTGAAATGGTAGAAGGCTTTGCAGGCTACTCTTTTAACCTATCGTGTGTCTCCCAATTCTGTAACAGGTTTACCTCCTTTTGAGATGTTACGTTGTAGAAAGCCAGGTTCTAAACTTATGCCTTGGTGGTTAAAAGGCAAGAATGGTTATAATTTGGAATTGGATTTGAAGGAGGTTAGGGATCGTGTCGGTAGGTATGAAGAGAAAATGTTACAGAATCCTAAAAGGAAAACTAATACTTCTAAATTGAGTGTGGGAGATTTGGTGGGAGGGAAGTTTGGTGGACAAATTAACAAGGGAGCATCTAGATGGTCCAGTCCTGTAAAGGTTACAGAAGTTTTTAGTAAAGCTGTTAGGGTTGAAGGTGGAAAATCTTTGAATTTTAGGCGTATTTCAGTATGTAAGTGAGATATTAATACATCTACTCAACAGTACTCTAGTTTTGATTCTACTGGAAATCAGCTAGTCGTGGACGATGACTCTGGTTTTTCTGGTACACATGAAGTTTTTGATAATCTTGTCTCTCAAGATGAGTCATTTTCAAGAGAATACAGTTCATGATGACTTTTCTGACAATGTTTCTACTGATTTTGATAAGGATTCAGTTTTGACACAGAAGAGTTTACGTGAAAAACATACTCCTGCAAAATGTAAAGATTTAGTTTGTTTTTGATTGTGTTGTTTTTTTTTGGGGGGGGTTTGATAGTTTTTTTTTTTTTTTTTAAAGGGGGGAGGTGTGTGGTATTCCGTACTTAGGTCATTATAGAATGTTATGTGGTCATGGTGGAATGTGGGTGAGTTGGATGGAAAGTTACTGAGAAGGGTCGTGTATTCCTGTTCTCCGCTGTGGATGTCAAGTTGTTTCTCCATGTGAATAAATCTGATCTTGGAACCTAACTTCATCGTGGACTCTTTACTACACCCCCTTAATGTGTTTGCGGTGGCAAACGGAGATGTGCGTCTCTCGCCAGCACCACAAGCCCCACCAACCCCGAACCGCTCTTCACTGCCGCCGCCGTGGGGCAGCACGGGCAGGGACCGCCACGAGCTGCTAGGGGGCTAGGGACGCCACTACCAAATTCATCTCTGTACAGTGTGACATTTGACACCCAGCGGAGAATATTTTCACAGCTGCACGTCCTTGACCAACACAGTCATGTGCAATGGAAGAGAGCGCCATTCTACTCTTTCAGGACCTGTAACTCCATTGTATTTTGAGAAAAATATAGGATTTGCAAATCGATTTATAGCAAATGTCTCTCCCTTTACCATTGTATTTTAACTTGGCACTTTATAAGAAAATGGCCTTTTACATGTATAAACCCCCTTAGGTTGCATACTTATTTTACTCAGATTAAGGAAGGGTCTTGAAGGAACGATCTCGGATTAATTAAGATGTATCAGCGAAAGAGGCATTTGTAGGCCAGAGCATTGTGTCCACGTTTCTCACCAGAAACCTAATGCTGACCCTGTTTTATTAGATTTAACAAACAGTAAACGTGTGATCTTTTATTACGTATTCAAAGTTAAGTCCTAGGAGACGCAGGAAGGCAAAATTCTCACAGAAATTGTATCAAATTACTTCAAACTCTTATCTTTTGTTTGATAAAGGTCCGTATTTAAAATGCAATTTTATATACTGCAGACATTTTTTTAAGTAAGGAAAACTTTTTCAAAATGTATAATTGAGCTGGGCCCCAGTTATCATCCCATGTATTTTTATGAATGCAAAGACGATTAATTGGCTAGTAACACAGATTTATGACAATCTACTATCCCCAGTGGTACTATTATTTTTAAAAAGCAAAACAGTACTTCATTAATGTCTGGACGAGATGGTGGGTAAACAAAAACACAAGTAAAAAAAAAGCAAAATTTGTCCTCAAGATAATTTGTCCCGACCCGGTCAGGGATAGCTTGAAGCTATCATGTTACCCGATGTGGCAGGAAGCTCTAACATGCAATTCCTGGAAGGGTAATTAGACTTCCAAATTAATTAGTTTGTGTGAGTCACACATCATGTTAACTTCAAATTACCCGATGCTGGTTTATGCCAATTTATTTTGACTGCCAATAAATAAAAGTAAAGAAATACATTCTACTAATACATGCTTATGATGCTACAGGACCCAAAAAGCTGTTCAATGTTTGTTCTTGTTATGACCCCTTGAATGATCACGTTGTAGTGTTGTTATAGGGACAGTCGACAGACTTTACTTCGATAGGGCACAAAGGATGGGCATTCAGGCGCTTTTCATAGTACAACTAAGCAACAGTCAGGAATGGCACTGCTCATGAATTGCTTCTTGAAACAGGAGAAGGAAAATGGGGTAGTCGGAGATGAGAGTAATAGCATGTAATGCACTTTTAAACTTTGTGGGACTATCATTAACAATTGATTCCGTTTAAAATGTTACTCCAAAAGGTTGCTCATTACATCTCTAACTTTTGCTCTCGACTTCTCCAGGATTATAGAACAACACAATTTCAAATGGTCACTAACTACTTCAAGGAGAAGTTAAAAGTGTACTGATTATACATCACACGCAATCTCTGAGAGTCATTTTGCTTGACTCGATCAGTGAATCAAATAACAGGATATCCAAAGTATGACACTTTTAATGACGCTGCACTACTAGTTTTATAGCCCTTTGTGTAGACTGGAATAAGATGCACCAGCTGTTTATTGCCACACTAATACAGCAGCAACACTCAGAAACTGAAAATGAATGGAGGCATACCCATTTGCATATAAGTAGAAAGCAGCATTTCTATTTTGCACCACTTTTAAGAATACATCAACATAGATTTGAAATAGGGAACACAAAAGTAACAAGCATTAACCAAGCTAATAGGTCTTGCCTAGGCAAGGTGGTGCCATGTCTTTTTTTTACTGCAAGCACTTGCTACAAAACTGAAAAAAAGTAAAGAAAAGAAAATATGCCGTCGCCCAAATGTGGTTGACAAGGGGGTCAGTCCTTCTCCTATCCGGGTCCTAAGCTGTGGAACACTTTGTCAGTCTCTTTGAGATCGTGCCGAATATTTTAGGTTTTTCGAAAGCGGTTAAAAACCTGGATTTTCCGAGACGAGCATAGCGTCAGTTCAGATAGACCTGTCTTGAAATATTTAGCGCTGGGAAACCCTTTATGGGTAACCATGTGCTCTACAAATAGTCAATAAAAATAATAATATAATTGAAATTGAACATGGCAGTAGCTTCTTTGCAGGCAGGTGTACTTAGAGCAAGTATAGCAACTATGTTCAGCTTTAAAACACGACAGAAAGCTATGATGGTGCAAAGAACAGGAACCGTTGGCTTTGATTTGCGGCACACTATAAGCTTAGTTTAAACACACAAGAATACAAAATAAGGCTAAAGAATAGAAAGAGAAAAGCATTAGCAATGTACCCATAAGTCCCCCTGCCCAGGCATTCAAGTGCACTTCTCTATTTTGGCATATGTGCACTTGTGATTAGGAAAAAATTGCATCTTTCACACTTGCAGAGGTCTAGCCCGGGACCAGGGTTCAATTCCCGCCTCGGCGGGTCTTGGGCTCAATTTCCTCGGACCTGATAATTCTTGCCTCGGTGCCTATTCTAATCATGGGTCCCACTCTGCAACTCTGGGCCAGGCCCGGACTGGCCGTTGTGGGCACCGGGCAATCCCCCGGTCGACCGCAAGGGTGGGGGCCGGTTTTGGGCCCTGAGGGCCGTTTTTGTTGTAGAGCCGTTTTTGCAGCATAGCTGCAAAATCGGCCCTGTAACAAAATCGGCTGAAAAGCGGCCCTGGCAAAGCGCTCGCCCCCCTCCCGCCCGGGAGGCGGGGGGGCCGGCCGAGCACTTTGCCAGGGCCAGTTTTGGTTCCCAGTCCAGCCCTGCTCTGGGCAATAGCTTGCTTAATCTCCACAACGGCCCCCACAAGGCTAGGATGCTTGGCTTCACCTTGGGGTGCCCAGGAGTGGGCACTTCACAGGGAAAAGCCAGGAAGGGTTCCACAGCGGTATTCGTACAAGCGCCGAGATACCCCACCTGGGGTCGATTCGTGCGCTATACAAGTACACTACATTTACATTTACTTCAAGACAGCCAGTGGTTGAAGTGGGCTAGCTCACTACCCCATGCTCTATGTAGTGGTGGGTGGAAGCAAAATGAGCTGAACAAATCATTGGACTGAGAGGGCTGACTCAAACTCCTCTACGTATGGCAAGCTGTCTCTAGACTACACCTAAAATGGCAAAGGATTTGATGTCCAACAGTGCTGGAGGTGGTTCACCGAGGATAGCAAAGTGTAAATGTTTTAAAGCTTTGTGATGGTAAGAAGGACTTCAGGCAATGTCAACTCCTTTTGTTATATGGTCCCATAAACTATAAATCAGAAGGGCGGCATGGCATGGAATATCACTGAACATGTCAGCTAGTATGGAATACATTCTCCCTCCTTAACTATGCATCCACAAAGGTGTTTATCATGTACACATGAACACCCGTCCCCAGATACACCTACATGTTCCCTTCTACAAGATGAACCTCAGGGTCGCCCCATTCAACCCTTGTATTTCCTCCTTTCAACCAGTAACTTTCTTCCAACAGACTTTTTCAGCCACTTTGTCAATCATGTCTTGGCTCAGCACGGAAGCATATTCAACTCTCTCCTGCTAAAGCTGGCTGTTTGGATGTATCATTCTACCGCTACGCTAGCGGTAAAGAGCCACTAAAGGCTAGAGCCAGATGCCTGGATCTGTCTGAACATCTAGTCCTCTTGGAACACGAACCAAGCCTTTGTGGGGTTTCTGTTGCTTTTCAAAGAACGAATGAGAAAGAATTAACCTTTTATGTAAGAGGAGAAAGATGCTACACATCCAGTGGCTGAATTGGACAACGTGAAAGTAGGAAACATGGGATCCATCTTTGCTTGGTGCTTGACCAAACTCAGTGCTCTCAGGCAATTACTTTTATTTCCCTGTAACTCTTTTTCCTCCATCGTCACATCTGAATGCACCTTGAAATACATCAGTTCAGTATGTTACCTTTATAAAAACCTCTTTTTAATATGTTTACATTGGCTTTAATATCGCTCCACCTGCGTGGTGGCTGGTGACTTTTGAAAGTGGTGGGTGTAACAGTTCTTTTAAACTTTCAGGGTATGAACGAGGCAGCCACACTCTCCCAAGGTCTGAACTGCACAATGTAGAAGCAAAAATCCTAGGACCAATTCCGGTTTCCCCACAAGACCAAAATGGGTGATCCTAGGCACATATTATATTTTCCCAACCCTCCCTTTCCTTGGTTATCACATAGGAGTGCTCCTTAAAATACACAGGTTTCGGAGCATTTGCTCTGTTGAAAGACATTATGCTTGTTTTAATCGAAAATAAGGTTGCTTCATGTTAATATTGCTTAATGTATCATAAAAAGCACTAGGACACGCACTAGTAGCATTGTCATTAGGGCGTGTTCTCCTTTTCTATAGTCACAGTTTAGGTTTCATTAAACAGGCTGGTACACAGAGATGTTTCTAAATGTACTTGAATCATGTTTAAAAGATCCATATTTGAAAGCCAGAGCATGCACACATACTCTCTCAAACACGCGCACGCTTACACAGGCACACAAATCTGCGCAACTTCATACCATCCAGCAAAGTGCACATTATTAAATAAAGAAAACTATAGAAAAATGACTCCCCTAACGCTTTGGAACATTCTGTACTCATACAGAGTACACCGTGTCCCTTGCCCACCTCCACCAGCTCCGGGCTATGCCGGATGAGACGGCATTGTCTCTCCCCCGGGACTTAGGAACTTTTAACGCCCTGAAATGGGGGCACAACGTGCGGGGAACCTCGGGCAGCAGATACCCGCAAGGAAAATCCCAACACAGCAAGAGTGGAGCAATATACATAGAGTCATTTATAAACATGAAACTTCCCCTTGACATAACAGAATAAACATGAAACTTCCCCTTGACATAACAGAAAAAACATGTAGCGGTCCTGATTCTAAGGTCAATGCCGGCTGTTTACAGGTTAACAACAGCCAAGAGGAGTACGTGCTGGGAACTCGCAAACAAACCAAAGACCTGACTGCCATGCAAACGCCAACCTCCTCAACTGATGTGAAAACCATGGGCAGCGTAGAGTTAAAGCGACCCGTCAAACCTGCGCCACTCGAGATTCCTTTGGAAGTGAAAAACGCTCAGCTGCAGAAGATAATGACCGTGCAAGCTCTCCGAGGCAAAGAAGGCTTAAGAAAATGTATCACTTCCGGTGTCAATAGAACAATGAACCCCATACCAAGAGGGTCAAACACCTACCTCAGTAATGGCCTCCTTCGCACAGTGTACTCCACTGTAATTACGGCCAATCCTGCTGCCCTGCCAGAAGGAACAAGTCTTTAAATATTGATGTCCGTGAGGAGAAGTGAAGTCTCTGTAAGTGCTGACAGCCCTGCTCTGACCGTCTCCCTCTCTGTCTCTCTCCCCCCCCCCCCCCGCAGACCCTCGCCTGGTGGGCTCCGGTTAGAGACAGCGTCCTGTACTAGCCAGAGTGGGCGGTCGTCGGCCTCCTGGAGATGCTCTGGCTCAGCCGGACTTTTCTGCTGCGTGTGCCGGGGTGCCCCACGTAAGTAACCGCCAGTGGCAGAAGTTGAAAAAATCTTCAAACTCATTTTCGAAATTACTTGACTTGTTAAAGACAATAATGGCCGCGTCCAGACACCCTTGTCCCGGCCTGTGAACTTGCGCGGCCCGCGAGCCATGATGCTGCCGGCCGCGACTATGGGAGCCAATCACGTCGCTGCTGTGATTGGTGAGGCGCAGGGGGGAGCGCCCCAGCCGTGCAATTTTCTCCTTGAAAGAGATAAAGGGAGAGTGGGCGGTCCTGCTCGAGTGCAGGGGGAGTGGCTTACCCACTGTTGGGGTACTGACTTTTTGGTCGGCTCCAGGGCCAACCAATCAGTCAGTACCCACAACAGTGGGCAAGCCATTCCCCCCATGCCTTCGAGCAGGACCACCCACCCTCCAGCCCCCAACCAGGCACTTCTGCTTTCTCGCAGTGCGAGAAGCAGAAACATTAAATGGTAGTTTTTACCATTTTATGTTTCTGCTTCTCGCAGTACGAGAAAGCAGTAGGGCGTTGCCCAACCACCCCTATAGAGGAACTGCCACTAATCCCCCTATTACAACAAGCTAGATCAGTACTCATGCAACTGACTTGCTTCTTGGTTCACTAATGTCATCATTATCAAGGCGCTACCACTTCAATTAATCTACACTCAATGCAGATATACACTTTAATGTACTATAGTAAAAAGCATATACAAAATACCTGCCTTATAGACTCCTCTTCCCGGCCCGCCTCAAAGTGATATTCCAGGGGGGCGTGGCTTACGCGCCGAAGAGAGATGGCGGCTTCTACATGAGCTCCGTAGAGCTACGGGACTTCAACCGACGTATGGACCTCACCCAGCACCTCTAGGAGCCTGGTTTGCTGTCACTTTGCCGACGGAAGATGGTCCGCTTATGGAAGAAGCTTCATTTGCTGGTTTCCTGCCGATTTCACAGTGTTTGTGATTATCGGTGAATCTCTTCCGTTACTGGACGTGGGCGGCCGCCATTTTGCGCCGCTGAGCCTCGCGTCCTCATTCAACCTACCGCAACACCTTCTGCTGATGTGTGCCTCCTCAGCCAGTACCTTTATCGCATTGCCACCCTATTTTCAGCACCCTTCAACGTATGGCATAAACCGCGATATTTTCATCAATTTTACCGATATGTTTTCTGTCAGCTGCCCCTATTTTTGTGCTCCTATGAGATGAACGGCCGCCATTTTAGGTATTGGCGCGAATGATCGTTCCTACTCTGTTGCTTCTGCTGCCTTGTTTTTCATCATTGGTGGAGCCACACTTTTGTATAAATGACTTTCCTTTTTTCTGTAGTACCCTTTTCAGTCTGAGAACTTTATTCTATTGATTGTATATAGTGATTATCGGTAAATCTCTTCCGTTTCTGGACGCGGGCGGCCGCCATTTTGCGCCGCTGAGCACGCGTCCTCATTCAACCCGCCGCAACACCTTCTGCTGTAGTGATGCCTCCTCAGCCAGCACCTTTATCGCGTTGCCACCCTATTTTCGGTACAAAAGGGGGTGGTGATGGACGGAGCATCTGAACCAATCAAACACTCACACCCAGTCAAAAGATCTGGGTTTAATCCATCACCGTTCTTTAGCCCACCCTGCCACCCCAGTTCAGACATGGCTATATGCAAATCAGTCTGACCATGTGCCTCATGGGAACAGTCCAGCCCAAACTGCCAAGCCATGCCTTCCCAGGACCGAAAACAAGCTTCTGGGGACCGGTTTCTGGCATTACAGCCGTCTTCAGCCCGGCTTGCTTGAATTCAGTGGCAAAGTGAGTAAGGGACTCACGTCTGAGCATACCCTGCCACACTTATGGCGGCCAAAAGCGATACAAAAGGGGGTGGTGATGGACGGAGCATCTGAACCAATCAAACACTCACACCCAGTCAAAAGATCTGGGTTTAATCCATCACTGTTCTTTAGCCCACTCTGCCACCCCAGTTCAGACATGGCTATATGCAAATCAGTCTGACCCTGTGCCTCATGGGAACAGTTCAGCCCGAACTGCCAAGCCATGCTTTCCCTGGACCGGAAACAGCTTCCGGGGACCGGTTTCTGGCATTACAGCCGCCTTCAGCCCGGCTTGCTTGAATCCAGTGGCAAAGTGAGCAAGGGACTCACGTCTGAGCATACCCTGCCAAACTTATGGCGGCCAAAAGCGGTACAAAAGGGGGTGGTGATGGACGGAGCATCTGAACCAATCAAACACTCACACCCAGTCAAAAGATCTGGGTTTAATCCATCACCGTTCTTTAGCCCACTCTGCCACCCCAGTTCAGACATGGCTATATGCAAATCAGTCTGACCCTGTGCCTCATGGGAACAGTCCAGCCCGAACTGCCAAGCCATGCCTTCCCTGGACCGGAAACAAGCTTCCGGGGACCGGTTTCTGGCATTACAGCCGTCTTCAGCCCGGCTTGCTTGAATCCAGTGGCAAAGTGAGCAAGGGACTCATGTCTGAGCATACCCTGCCAAACGTATGGCGGCCAAAAGCGGTACAAAATGGGGTGGTGATAGACGGAGCATCTGAACCAATCAAACACTCGCACCCAGTCAAAAGATCTGGGTTTAATCCATCACCGTTCTTTAGCCCACTCTGCCACCCCAGTTCAGACATGGCTATATGCAAATCAGTCTGACTGTGCCTCATGGGAACAGTCCAGCCCGAACTGCCAAGCCATGCCTTCCCTGGACCGGAAACAAGCTTCCGGGGAACGGTTTCTGGCATTACAGCCGTCTTCATGTCTGTGGCAGGGTATGCTCAGACGTGAGTCCCTTGCTCACTTGGCCACTGGACTCAAGATAGCCTGGCTGATGAGGATTATGAATCCGAAACCGGTCCTAGGATGCTTGTTTCCGGTCCATGGGAGACATGGCTTGGCAGTTCGGGCTGGACTGTTCCCATGAGGCACAGGGTCAGACTGATTTGCATATGGCCATGTCTGAAATGGGGTGGCTGAGTGGGCTAAAGAATGGTGATGGATTAAACCCAGATCAGTTGACTGGGGGTGAGTGTTTGATTTGCTCAAGCGCTCCGTCCATCATCCCCTTTTGTATCGCTTTGTTCGCCCTAAGTGTGGCAGGGTATGCTCAGACGTGAGTCCCTTGCTCACTTGGCCACTGGATTCAAGATAGCCTGGCTGATGAGGATTATGAATCCGAAACCGGTCCCAGGATGCTTGTTTCCGGTCCATGGAAGACATGGCTTGGCAGTTCGGGCTGGACTGTTCCCATGAGGCACAGGGTCAGACTGATTTGCATATGGCCATGTCTGAAATGGGGTGGCTGAGTGGGCTAAAGAATGGAGATGGAGTAAACCCAGATCAGTTGACTGGGGGTGAGTGTTTGATTTGCTCAAACGCTCCGTCCATCATCCCTTTTTGTATCGCCACCCTATTTTCAGCACCCTTCAAGGTATGGCATAAACCGCAATACTTACGTCAACTTTACCAATATGTTTTCTGTCAGCTGCCCCTATTTTTGTGCGCCTTTGTAACGAACGGCCGCCATTTTAGGTATTGGTGTGAAAGATCGTTCCTACTCTGTTGCGTCTGCTGCCTTGTTTTTCATCATTGGTGGAGCCACTCTTTTGTATAAATGACTTTCCTTTTTTCTGCAGTACCTTTTTTAGTCTGAGAACTTTATTCTATTGATTTTATACAGAGACTATTCTTTTTGACTGTCACTATACTGCTAGTAAAGTGGTGGCACCTGCCTTCATTCTATCTTGGAGCTGATATCTCCTGTGCTACATTGTCTATCTTTGATGGAGCCTATCTGTAGCTTTTTATATTTTTGAACTCTTGAAGCCATTTCAGCTTTTTCTGCCTCAGTATTACTGTGGAGTGCTTGCTTCTACCCAGTCCTCAATTCTCCACCTCACTTTGGTTATCTTCCCACGCTCTCACCATGGCGCATGACGCAAGCAATATAAAGGCTTCTCACACTGGAACAAAACCTAAGCGGCCAGAAAATTATCCGCCTTCCCCCATTCACACCTCTCCAAATCCTGTTCTGGATTCCATTTTAGTGGAGGTAAGGGGTCTCCAACCTTTTATGACTGCAACCAATGAAAAACTTAAGCAAATCGAAGACAGATGGGTCATTATGGAAGGCAAGGTTTTGAATTTAGAACAACGTGTCAGTGACATTCAGGATGTTTCCTCTAAAATACCTCTATTGGAACAAGAGATTCACAAGCTGAAACTTCATACTGAGGACCTTGAAAACCGTAATCGTAGAAACAACCTACGTATTTATGGTATTCCGGAAAATGTTGAGGGGTCTGACATGATGTCATTCATACGGAAATTTTTGCATGAACTCTTGGATCTTCAACCTGCGTCTCATCCTCTCAACATCCAGAGGGCTCATCGTCTAGGTCATCTTAATTCCAATGCGTTGAAGCCTCGTGGCATCATTATGCTATTTCTTGAGTTTACAGAGCTAATGAATGTCTTGAAGGCTGCCAGGCTCAAACGACGTCTCCTATGGTCCGGTCATAATATTTTTATTTCCCAAGACCTTTCGAATTCAACGAATGCTCGACGCAAGGAATTTTTGAATCTTCGTCCTCAAATGAGACAGTTGGACATCCAATATGGTATCCTGCATCCATGTTTTTGTAAGATTACACATAATGGTCGTACCCGCTCGTTTGCAAATATGCGTGAAGCTTCTGAGGATCATCAGAGTGTCTCCCCACCTAACATGGACACTAATACTAGATATTTTTCTTCTTCTTGGCTGAAATGGTTATGCTTTATGTGATCAATATGGTTCCTTTACGCTTTTCCTATTACATGACTCTTTTCTTGAGGTTCTGTCTTTTCATCCTTTTTTTTCTTTTCTCTACTCTTCTGATGCTCGTTGGAGTCCGCATCCTCTTTGACGTCTCTTCGCTCCTGCTGTCTTGGTTTTTCCTTTCTTCTCAGACCTGGCTCTTTTGCCTTGATCGGTCTACTTATTTCTCCCTCTTTATCTATTTCTCTTTTCTCCTCTCCCTATCTTGCTTTTTCTTTTTCTGTCTTCCCTTCCTGTCACGTGTACTTTTCTGCTATTCTTTGCCTGAACAATCTCTTTTTTTGTTTCAGCATTTCGTGTTGTTGTCCATTATGGCTTTGGGCTTACTTTATTCTAACAATGTGAGTGTGTTGGGAGTTTTATTCATATGTATGTATTTGTTTGCTGTGTCCTTTTTTGTAGCTGTCACCTTGAAGTGTGTCTACTCCAAATGTCTCCCATCATCCTTACCTTCCATCATGTGTAATTTTGTTACGTGGAACGTTCGAGGTCTTGGGCATCCTGTCAAGCGTCAAAAGGTATTGTCTCATTTATCCAAGCCTAATTCACAAGTTGTTTTTCTCCAAGAGACCCACTGTACAGATGTTGAATCGATTAAATTAAAAAGACAATTGGTGGGTCAAGTTGTGTTCTCTCCTGCTATTAACAAAAAAGGGGGTGTTGCTATTTTGTTTCATAAAGCGTTATCCGTTCAAATTCTCTCTTCTCAAAATGATGATGAAGGTCGTTGGGCAATGGCTAAGGTTGTGATTCAGAATAAAACATTGGTCTTATTAAACATCTATGGTCCTGTTAGACCTGATCTCAAATTTTGGAATGATATTAAAATTCTTATCTCCTCAATTGATTGTCCAAACATTGTAATTGCAGGTGACTTTAACCAATGGTTAGACCCTTTTTCCGATAGAGTCTCCTCAACTAAATTTCAACCCGACATATCCCATAAATGTTTCCAATCTGCCACTGCCTCTCGTCCATTATATGATGTGTGGAAAACGTGTAATCCTGAATCCCTTGAATATACTTTTTTCTCGAATGTTCATCATACCCGCTCAAAGATTGACTACATTTTGGTCAGTAAATCTTTACTCCCCTCAATTCAAAAATCCGAAATTGGTTCCATTTTTATTTCTGACCATGCACCTGTCTATGCTGTCCTTGACCTTTCCCTTACCTCTTCCAAATTTAGTCGCTGGAAATTCAATACATTCCTCCTGTCTGATACTGTTTTTGTAAAATAAATTACTGTGTTTATTAATGAATTTTTTACTTTTAACAACCCGTCGGACACCTCTATCCCTAATAATTGGGATGCTATTAAGGCTGCTCTACGGGCCTTCACTATATCTTATGTCTCTAAAAAAAAGAAACTAAATAGAACTAAATATGAAGACCAACTCCAGAACATTAAACGGCTTGAGCACTCTTATTTCACCTCTAAGTCTACTGCTGCCCTTCAGGACCTAATAATAGCGAAAATTGAGCTTAATAAAATCGCTACTATTGAAGCATGTAATACCCTGCTTAAAATTAAATCCAAATTCCATGGGGGTCAAAACAAGGCTGGTAAAATGTTGGCAAATTATCTAAAAATTAAATCTGAACGTAAAACTGTAGGCCCTATTCTTAATGACTCTATTAATAATCTAGTCCTGTCCGATGAAGACATTGCAGAAGTATTCCATAATTATTATCAATCTCTTTATACCGATGACACACACCCTTCCGCTCAGAATTTAACATTTTTTTTATGGTCTCCCCTCACCACCGTCGCTTCCTGATGAATTTGACCAATTAGAGAAAGATATTTCCCTTCAGGAATTACTTCAGGCCATTAATTTCCTATTTCGCTCCCTCCTGCAGCCCATTAGCGATAGCTTGAAAAAAGTGGAGATTAGGCTCACTTTGCTAGAAACATCTCTTACTACCCTGAATACCTTAGTTAGTAAGCAAACTAAGCTAGTGGGAACCCATTCTTGTGTAGGGGACCCTCTAAAAGTAGGAGTTGTAACATCTGTCAACAAAGCCCCCCCCAAGAGTGTGTCATCTGCCCCCCCCTGCAGCCACTTATGGCTATCCAATTCCAGGCACAGTGTAATAACCAAACTAACGGACCCCCGCAACTATCAGACTACCCCCCTCAAAGATCCCAGGCAGAGATCAATGAAAGATCCGAGGAAAACGGTAAAGCCACCCCACATTCCCCGGTCCGGCCAGCCCCAAGAGCACGGAGGCCAGATCTCCCGCCGGAAGCCAATAGCTTAACAGTGGTCTTAGCAGGTGCCCCCCATTTAAGATCAGGGGAAAATGAAGACTATCTATCCCTTAAGAAAAAGGTCATTAAATGGCTCAATTGGAACCGACCTTTACCATCTCACTTTAACAATGAGATTATTATGGTTAGAAGGGTCCCGTGGTTGGGGAAAACCAGAAAAACTATAATAGGGGATTGTATTCTGGTAACCTTTAAAGATCCGGGCACTGTGTTGCATATCTGTGAAGGTGTAAATAGATCACTGGATTCTACTATTCAGACCTTCCCAGTATCCTTCTTCTTCCCCCCTATTAGTATACATAAGGCTCCACCGCACGATGAATGGACAAGGGTGGAACGTAGACGCGGACACAGGGACCATACACAACGCCCGCATTTTCAACCACCGGGTACACCCTTCTTTCACTTTAACCGTTTCAATTGCTTGAGTGGCCTGGATGGGGTTGATTGACTTGGAGTCCACAAGACAGTTAACCGGGAAAATGGCTCCTGCGGACTTTCTGTACCTTCTACCGTGGCTACTGGCATAAGCTCCGGCGTATCGGACAATCTAGTGGCTCCTGATAATGGCACCAGGGGTCCTTCTCATCTACCTGTTGACAATGTAGATACAGTTGAGGGAAGAGACCGGGACCCTCTGCCTGTGGACAACGGTTCGCTTAGACACTCTGAGCCATCTGCCCAAACTGCTGCCCTTGCCCCAGGCCTTCCGTCAGAAATGGTGCCTGGAACTTTCTCCCCCAACCCCTATGGCTTGTCAACCGATACCCCAGAACATTTGAAGTTAATTTGCTGGAACATGGCGGGTTTGGCCAACAAACTGGGCGAGCCAGATTGGGTAAATTACATTGAGACGGGTGATGTGTGTATGTTCCAGGAAACCTGGGCCAGAGAGGACTATGGGCATCAAGGTTATACATCATTCTCCATCCCAGCAAGGTGGGAGGGCAAAGGCCGTCCGTCAGGGGGACTCACGACGTGGGTCGCTTCCCATTTGGGCTGTGTGGCCACACGGTGGCCGTTTACTTCCGAAGATATTCTTGTGGTCTCACTACTATGGCCAAATAAAACTAAACTTGTACTGGTCAACGTCTATTCCAGGCCGATGGGGATGGCAAAGGAATCACCAACCATTGATGAACTTACAAATTTTTTATCTGAACTGCCGAAGGATTCATATTATTTGGTGGGTGGGGATTTTAATTCCCACTTTGAGCCACTCCCCGGCCTCCTGGAAGGGCTTTCACTGGAAGAAGATGCCAGGTGGGCAGTTCCCGCGGTGGAAGCACCTTCCGCGAAAGCTTGGACTCCACTAGCATTACAAATTACTGCCCTCACCCTAAGGTTCGGACTCAGAGCCTGTAATGGGCGAATGAAATCCGATATACCTAGTAAAACTACTTATAATAGACAGGGGAGGGAGTCCCGCTTGGACTACGTCCTGGCTCAACTAGTGAGGTGGACTACAATTCGGGATTTTAGGGTGATGGAAAGGATTGAGAGTGATCACAATGCTCTTGAGCTCGACCTGGTCCATCCAGGCCCCCAAGCTCTAGTGCCCACAGTGGAAGGGAATAAACCCGCGCTCCTCCTGGACAATAGCAGGAGAAGAATCAGGTGGGAGCACCTGGTTACAACCAAGGATAAACTCCCTTTGCTATATGCTGAGATTATTCCCATACTGGAAATTATGGGGAGTTGTGACAGCGAGGTAAACAATATAGACTCCCAGACTAATTTGTATAAGGCCCATGAGGACCTTATAAAAATTGCGGCACGCCATTTTACTAGTAGCCCACGAAAGCCCAGGGAGAGGCGCCAAGGCAAAGCACTGTGGTATAATCTAGCATGCAGACGGGCTAAAACAGAACTTCTTGGTGTAATCAAGGAGGGTTCAGGAGGGTAACGCCTGAAACAAAGCCGGCGAGCCTATAGAAAGCTTCTTGCCCAGGCTAAAGTAGAATGGGAGGAAAACCAGTGGGAAGAACTCACGAAGGCTTTAGTGCTTCAAAATCAACGCTTGTTCTGGAGGACAGTGAATGGGGGGTCAGGGAACCTACAATCGGCACTAGAGCCCAATATAGCACCTGGGGTCTGGCAGGCCCACTTTCAGTCCTTATACAGCTCTGAGCCGGGAGAACTTCCTGCGGTTATTGAGGTGGACGGGCCGGGCTACCAAGGGGAGCCAATAACGCTGGGTGAGGTCACTGCTGCCATCTCAGGCCTGGCTTCTGGGAAGGCGCCGGGACTGGACAGCTTACCGGGGGACTTGTTCAAGCAGGAGCCCACTGTCTGGGCGCCTTACCTCGTCACCCTTTTCAACAGTGTTCTCGGTGGGATGGAAATCCCTAGTACTTGGCTGGGGGCAGAGGTGGTCCCCATCTTTAAAAAGGGTTCCCCTCTCCTCCCAGCCAACTACAGACCAATCAGTCTAATAGACGTACCGCAGAAACTGTTAGGCAGGGTTTTGCTGAATAGGCTTCAGGATTGGATGGAGGAGGTGGGAGCCCTCAGTCCCTACCAGGCGGGGTTTAGAAAGGGGGTATCCACAGTGGACCAGGTTTTTAGACTGAACTTAATCTACTGGAAGACAGCAAAGTTCGATGGCGGCAGTTTGTACACAATTTTTGTGGACCTACGGGCCGCCTTTGACCTGGTGCCCAGGGGGAAACTCTGGAGCGTCCTGGCAGAGATGGGCGTCCCCCCAGACATCCTTTCAATCTTACAGAGGCTGCACCACAGTAATTACGCCCGTGTGAGGTGTGGGAGGTCGGGGGAACTGACTGATAGATTCCCCGTTGGCCGAGGGGTAAGACAGGGCTGTGTGATGGCGCCGACCCTCTTTCGCCTCTTTGTCAACGGGGTAATCGCCCATCTCAGTGCCACCGATCATACAGACGCCCCTAAACTAAAAGGCAGCAGGGTGCCCACGATCATGTTTGCGGATGACACCCTGTTGCTATCTAAAACCCCTATGGGTATACAAAGGATACTCGATTCCTTCATGGCCTTCTGCCTTGATAGAGGACTAGAAATTAATGCCACAAAAACCAAATTCATAGTTTTGAATCCGAGCCAGAAACTGCGCCCGAATCCACAACTGGGAGCCGTGCGGCTCGAGAGAGTAGCCACCTTTGAATATCTTGGTGTGACCCTTAACGAAACCATGACTTGGGGATCCCACCAGGGTAGGGCAAACCTAAAACTTATACAAACCACTGGGGGCATTGCCCGGATGATGACTGGCTCTTCGTACCGTCCATTGGGGGCTCTAATCCAGATATATAAGGCCCAGGCTAGGGGAGCGACTATGTACGGGGCTGAACTGTGGGGTCATATGCCCTGCCAGAGCCTGTCAGTAACAGAAAATAAGTTTATAAGACAGATAGCCGCACTCCCCCCGAGTACCCCGCTCCTTCCCTTGAGGCTTGACTTAGGGCTACGACCACTAGCTGACGAGATAAGCCTGAGACCCATAGCCTTTTGGCGTAGGCTATGGAGTAGTGATGATCTCGCAGACTACAGGGCGGAACTGGTCGAAATACTGAATCACCCCAAGGTGCTTAGTATCCCCTGGGTCAAAAACATTAAAGCAACCTGTATGGAACTAGGGCTCCCTGAGTTATGGACGGAGCCGGCGACGGCAGCATTAAACATTTCTAAGAGGTCCCTGTCGAATTTGTACCACGAACGCAAATGGGCAAGGGCTAAAGCTGCCCAGCCAGACGGGTCACTATCATCTGTGTTCTTGCAAAGTAAGGATCTTTATAAGTTTGAGAAGGCTCTGGATCCCATCTACCCCATACTTGCCAGAAAGCTGTTCCTCCAGTGGAGGTATGGCACACTGCCCTTCCGGTCCTTTACAAGCTTGTGGTCATCGGCTTCCCCTGTAAAGCACTGTCCTGTATGTGTGGATAAGGAGGAAAATGACCTGCATGTGATCTTCTTCTGTCCAGCCTACAGGGCAGCCAGAAAATACTGGCTCCTTCCGTTGATAAGGAATATGGGTGGCAGGGAATATGCACCATTGTATAGGATTTTAAAATCTGATGTTACCGGCCCAACTGTTTTTGCACTCTCAAAGTTCTTTATTAATGTATGGTATACACGTAATCGCCTTTTAAAAGAAGTTGGGTAGTGCTTAGAAATTCCTATCTTTTTTAAGACATTTAACTTTGTAAATGAGTCTTTTAACATATGTATCCAATGTTTTATCTGTTATGATGGAGTTACATGTGTTTTATTTTGTACTGTGTATCTTTTATGACCAAATGGTCGAAATAAAGATTGGAATGATGAATTCCCTGAAAAAATCAAAGGCACCAGGCCCTGACGGATTGCCTGTTGAGTTCTACTCTACATTTCACGCAATTTTTGCGCCGAAATTACTACAACTTTTTAATACCTTTATTGCGGACGCTAAGGCCTCTGGGTCTTTTATGGATGCACTAATTATTAAAATTCCCAAACCCGACAAAGATCACTCCCATTGTAAAAATGACCGTCCTATATCATTAATTAACTATGATTGTAACATTTTTGCTAAAATTCTTGCTTACCGTCTTTACTCTATTATCCCACTTTTGATTAAAACGGACCAAGTTGGATTTGTGAAAGGCAGACTAGCTGCTGATAATGCTTGTGTTTTCTAATATTATCTCACATAGCAAAAATTTTAAAGCCCCCCTAGCAGCTCTGTCTTTAGACGCTGAGAAAGCCTTTGACCGCATCAATTGGCAATTTATGTTTCGTACCCTACATTGGTTTGGTTTTGGTCCCTCTTTTATTTCCTTGGTTAAACTCTCATACTCTTCTCCCCGAGCCAGTATTTTTGTTAACAATCAATTTTCTAGTTTTTTTCCCTATCTAGAGGTACAAGACAAGGTTGTCCTCTTTCGCCTTTATTGTTTATCCTCTGCCTTGAACCTTTTTTGGAACGAATTCGAACTAACCCTAAGATTGCTGGCATCAAACTCACGTCTATTGAAACAAAATTATCTGCATATGCTGATGACATATTGGTTTATATGGCTAACCCTGTTACTTCTCTCCCTCATTTTTTGGACGAAGTCCGATTATATTCCTCTGTTTCGGGTTATAAACTTAACTTTTTTACCTCTGAATTCTATTTGTTATCAATACATGTTTAACTCTACTGATTTCGCGTGGTGCCCTTCCAAAATTAAATACCTTGGAATTTGGTTTTCTTCATCCCTTGTTGATACACTTAAATTTACTTTTGACTCCCTTATAAGGAAAGTTCAATCCCTCCTCCACATTTGGTCTCCCTTATATCTGTCCTGGTGGGGTAGACTTGATACTATCATATACTTTACACTGTCTCTATGCTCCCTATAAAAATTCCTAATTCATATTTTACCCGCATAAATTCTATTTGTACTAAATTCTTGTGGAATGATAAACACCCTCCCATTGCCTT
Source organism: Lissotriton helveticus (assembly GCF_964261635.1). NCBI lineage: Eukaryota > Metazoa > Chordata > Amphibia > Caudata > Salamandridae > Lissotriton > Lissotriton helveticus. Next base: position 419,677,009 of record NC_136057.1, read on the forward strand.
AAACAAACTCATCCGACCTAAGAACGAAGGTGGTGTTTGTTTCCCTAACTTTAAAACTTATCACTCTGCTTTCTTGAGTAAACAATCCTTTTCTTTAGCTTATGATTTTATGGACACTCCAATACCCAGTTGGGTTGTTTTTGAACGCTCACTTCTAAAGGATTTTTCATTCAACACAGTTTTATGTCAAATTGTTCTTTTTTGGCCAACAACCCTGTTCTAAAATACTCCCAAACACTACTTCACAATACATTCTCTAAGGACCTTTCCCCTCTTCAATGTTTTTTTATCGTCCATTGTGTGGTATAATAAATTCCTTAAATACAAAGGAAAATCTTTCTATTACAAATATTGGAAAGAAAAGGATATCTTGTTTGTCCATCAATTTTTCCTCCAATAACTCTATTATTCCTTTTCATGAGTTGCAAACCATATATCAATTGCCTGCATCTTGTCTTACTGAATATACCATTATTACTACTGCCATACAATCTCACCTGTCTATTCTTTCAGTACCTGATACCTTACCGTCTTTCACTCCATCTACTCCCCTATATCCTTTATTTTCGATGCACCAACCTAAAGCTGCCCTTGTATACAAAATATTGTTATCAAATGTTATTGATCGTTCTAAATCAACTATTGAGATTGCTTGGGAAACTGATTTGTCTGTTTCTCTATCTGTTGTAACATGGGATCGATTATGGTCCAAATTGTTTAAAGTTTCAATAGCTGCATGTATTACTCAATCTTTGTTTTTATCTATCATAGAGCTGTTATTACGCCTGTTAGTATTTATAAGTTTTCACCAACATCTTCCCCACTATGTTGGTCATGTTCTAAAGAAACGGGCACACTTAAGCATCAATTATACGATTGTCCCTCTGTTTTATCCTTTTGGAATTCTGTTTGGAATATTTGCATGCCAATGTTTCAATGTTCCTCCTCTTTATCACTATTGAATGTTTTTTTAGGTTCTTTATCAACTGATCTAGATAGTGTACCCTCTAATGCTAGACTACTTGATCTTTTCATTGCTCTTGCTTTTAAAGTGATTTGATCGTGTTGGAAAGATAACTCCAAATTATCTGTACTTACCTGGTGGAATTTCATTTGTGATGAACATCGAATTGCTGTCGCCTCCTCTTCCTCTGTTTCTCTAAAAATTCAATCTGATCTTCTTTGGCTCCCCTTTACTACCTATCTCTCCTCCAAATCTCCCAGCTGATCACCTGGTCTTTTCCTTTCTTGCAAATATTCCCCTTATTCATGATTTTCTTTCTTGCAAATATTCCCCTTATTCATGATTTAGATCTCTTTCACTCCCTTTCCCTTCTTCTCTCTCTTCTCCTTCCTTATCTTCCTTTTCTTCTCCTCTTTCCCCTTTTAGACTATATTTTACATCTATCATATGCCACATGTTTTATCTTATTTTGTTACCCACTTACTACTATATGGCTTACATATTGTATTTGTAAAATCCTAATAAAAATTTGTTAAACTGAAAAAAAGTGATATTCCCAAAAAATCTTATTTCTTTATTTCTTTATTTATTGACATTTATAAAGCGCAGCATATACCCGAAGGTGTCTTGGCGCTGATTAATTTGCAAGCTGCAGGTAATACTTAGCTTAAATGCTCTAACCCGGTGCCCCATAAAATGAAACTTATTTGGTAAACAGCCATGTTTTCAGTTTTTTGCGAAATTGGAGCAATGTAGGACATGTTCTTATGTCCTGAGGCAGGGTGTTCCAAAGTTTGGAAGCTGCTACCACAAAACGACGATCTCCCCAGGCGACTGTCTTGGTGCGAAGCACCGTCAATTGGTTGCTGTTGGAGGATCGAAGATGACGAGATGGTTGGTATGGACACAGCTGGTCTGTTAAGAAATGCGGACCTTGTCTATTTAGTGCCCTATAAACTATACACTGTGATTTGAATCTGATTCTGTTCTGAATCGTCAACCAGTGCAGTCTTGTAATTGCGTCTGATATAGGTGCAAACTTTGGAATTCCGAAGAGCAGCCGGGCTGCCGCGTTTTGTATCATCTGCATTTTTTTTATGACTCTGACTTGGGTATTTAGGAAGAGCCCGTTACAATAGTCCAGTGATGTAAGGACCAGAGAACTCACCAGTGTTTTAATAGCAGTCGTTGGGAGGTAAGGGCTTATTTTCCGAATCATGCGGAGTTTGTAGTGGGCTGTGGATGCCACTTTATTGGCATGATCCATGAAATTTAGACGGTCGTCAAAAATAACTCCCAGATTTCTTACTTTAGTCACTGGTTTAGGAGGGGCACCAAACGTTTGGGGCCACCAAGAAGAGGGCCAGTCCGGTGAAAGTTGTCCAAAAATCATAACCTCAGTTTTTTCTGAGTTGAGTTTCAGGCAATTTACAGCCATCCACTCTGCTATCTCTATCAGTCCATTTAGGAAACGTTGGGCGCCCTCCCCTCCGTCACCTCTTATGGCCATAACCAGTTGTGTGTCATCCGCGTAGGAGGTTAGGCTCATCCCATGTGCCTTGATGACATTGGCAAGGTCCGACACATAGATATTAAACAGTGTCGGACTCAGGGATGAGCCTTGAGGTACCCCACACGGCTGTGTCAACTTGGCAGATTGGTAGGGACCAAGAGTGACGGCCTGAGTTCTATCGATAAGAAAGGAGGCGAGGAGATCTCTTGCCGTGGAGGAGATGCCCATCTTTTCGACCCGGTCGACCAAAATACTGTGGTCGACCGTGTCGAAGGCCGCCGAGAGGTCCAACAATACCAAGACTGCTGTCCCGCCCTGATCTCTTATTGATCTGACATCATCTGATGCTTTAATGAGGGCGGTCACGGTCCCATGGTATTTCCGAAAACCGTACTGAGTGTCATCTAGCAGTCTGTGTGTCTCGATATACTCGGATAATTGTATATTCATAGCCTTTTCCACCACTTTGGCTATGAAAGGAAGACTGGCAATTGGCCGGTAGTTTTTTAACTCGGTCTTATCCGCGCCAGGTTTCTTTAAGAGTGGTTTGAGCAGTGTAGTTTTTAAATTATGGGGGTATGTCCCTGAAAGCAAGATGGAATTGCATACTTGCGTCAAAAACCGGTATAATCGAGTCCATCACTGGTAAAAGAGCCGACAGTGGGCAAGGATCCAACATGGATCCAGTTTTAACTGTCGAAATGATGTTTGATATGTGGTCTTCGGTTAGTGGAGTGAAGCCAGTGAAAGATGGTGCTAACAGGGATTTTGGGACCGCAGGAATAACGGTAGTGGCCTTTATGTGGGTGGTTTAAGCAGTGAAGGCTTGATAGATGTCATCAACCTTAGAAAAGAAAAAGTTGGCCAGAGCGTCGCACATGTCTTGGGAAGGGGGTGGAGTCAGGTCAGGGGTGTTGCCTGAAAGAGATTTAGTAATGTCATATAGTTTTTTGCTGGAGTTCTTTGCCTGCTCAATTTGAGTCAGGTAGAAAGATTTTATCGCCTTTATAATCATGGTTTTGTATACCGCCAGTGAGTCTTTATATTGAGTCTTGCTCGCTGGGCTGTAAGTCTTTCTCCATTGTCTTTCCCAATGTCTATTCTGTTGTTTTTGTTGTTTTAGTTCGTCCGTATACCACGGTGCAGTTGGGATAGATCTATTCTTAGATATTGCCTTGATGGGAGCCAAAAGATTCATAGCATGTCCCAACCAGTCCTGGAATAGTTGTGTGGCCATATTCGAGTTAGACGTGATTAGCGGGCGAGTACTGTCCAGCTGGTTTTTTAGGTCTGACTGATTAATATTATGCCATGCCTTAAAAGAAACTGGCTCAGGGGGGGTGGTGACCTTTGCTGGGATTTTATTTATCTTATTTACCTTATTTTATTTATTTATTGTATTTATTTCTTTGATAAGTCAGCGGCAGCCTGGACCTGGGCTACTGAGGAATGCCCAATCCCCACCAAAAGGGCCACCCGGGAAAGACTCTGTGATCTCCTGTGGATGACGTGCAGGATCCCGCAGAGGGTGTGGACCCAGGGAAAGGCGTCCGCGTCACCCGCTGGCTCCACCAATGGGAGAAATGGGTTGCCTGAAATTAGAGAAACTGCAAATAACCTCGACCTATAGCTAAGGCAAATCCCGGTGGCTCTCCTAGACCCAGATCGGAAGACACTGATTTGTCACGCAGCCTGTACCTATGAATCTAAGTACTGCCACTGCAGAAAGTCCGAACCGGAGCAACGGAAATCCTTGAGCTCAGAGTGGCTCACCAAGCAGCCATTAACCACGACCCATAACTAACTTGTTTACACTGTAAGCCTTTGTTGATTGGGCGACAGATGCTTCATTTGGGGAAGTATGGGGTGGGGGGTGGTTGGGGTTTTCATCTGGGAATGTTCTCCCAGACATTGGTTATGTTATTTTGTTCTATGGTAACACTGTGCACCACACTCGGGATCCTCCCTCGAGCGGCCCAAATAGCGACTTTGAGAACACGCAGATTCCGTTAAGACCCAACTACCTGACCCATTGGAGAACTCCAAATTGTCAGCCCCAAACATCGCCACTTCACTACAATGCCAGATCCATACAATCAGGGTGAGCCCATGAGACTCCTCTCATGGAATGTAAATGGCCTCTTAAATAAAATCAAACTAACTGAGATTTTAAAATATGCTTGAAGGATTAACCCAGATGTCTTGTTATTACAAGAGACACAAAAAAAAGAGCATCGAGGAAGAACTCAATAGCTACTTTTGTATTAATAAAGGCACAGCGCAGCCTCAGGGTACACTTTGGGAAGCGGGCAAAGCCACGATTCGAGGATATGCCAAAGGATTTCTCAAGCGCAGGCGTCAGACCCGCCACCACCAGCTCTCTCCACTTGAAGCCAGGTCACTCCGTCTGGAAATGGCGGCAGCAACGGGTGAGGGAACGCCGACAATTACTACTAATGCATGAAGAAATCAAAAGTATCTCCATCGAATCAGCCAAAATGATATGGCGGTCCTCGGTAGCCGGAGTTTATGATTGGGGAGACAAGAATGGCAAGCTGCTCTATTGGCTCACTACCCACCCCATGGCCAATTGAATAGTCCCCGAAATTTGTGACACACAGGGATGAATCTACAGTACGCCCGCAACAATTGCGCAGACCTTCGCAAATTACTAAAAGGCATTGTACTCAGTGGATCCCACACACACACTGTATGATAGCTTCTCTTTCTTACAAAATATTCCTCTCCCAGGGCTCTCGTAGATAGAACGAAAAACCATAGACGAGCCTATTACAGCTGAAGAAGTTGGTGAGGCAATCTCTACACTCACCACCCAAAAAACCCGGGCCCGGATGGGCTATCCCGCAGAGTACTATGTAGAACACCGCAAAACTCTGATCCCACAACTCCTTGCCCTATTTTCAGAAGCCATAGAGGACGGCTCATTCTCCGCTATTACAGACACAGCCACCATCGTCATACCCATGGCAAACCCTCCCCCGCTTTCCCGTGCTCAGTACCACCTAATCTCCCTCAATAGTGAAATGAAAATATGAGCCACGATTCTTGCCACCCATATAAAAAAGTGCTCCTCGCCCTCATAAACCCTGATCAATGCGGCTTCATGCCACACCACAGCACACATCACTGCTTCAACACCTGCATGTGACCCTCCGCCACCGTGACCTCCTTTCACCATATCTAGCCTTAGTTTTACTCGTTTTCAAGAAGACCTTTGATACAGTCAACTGGTGCTATATGAGATATGTGTTGGAGAGGGCGGGATTCAGCCCCCACTATTGAAAGTTGGTGGGAGTTCTTTATTGTAACCCGTCAGCCAGGGTCCTTATAAATGGAGCTTTGTCCGGGGTCTTGCCAATCGCGAGGGAGACCAGACAGTGATGTCCTCTCTCCCCTCTCCTCTTTGCCCTAGCGATCGAGCCTTTGGCCTGCCGCAGTCGGACGGGTGGCCGGGTGCAGGGTTGGCAAGACTCATGAGGACCGAATAGCTCTGTACGCTGAGGATGTCCTCCTGTACCTGGCTGGCCCAGCCCGATCAGGACAGAGATGCCTGCAGATCCTTCACTCTTTCAGGAGATCGTCAGGCCTACGCCTTAAGCCGGTCAAATCCACGGTGGTGCCCCTCCATGCCTCTAGAGAATGTTTTGAATGGCAGACAACCATGCCCATACAAAGACTCATTTAAATTCCTGGGTATCTGGGTGGCACTTCTCCCTGAACTGACCTGATCCCTCAATGTCAGCCCACTTCTCAGGCATACAAAAGACGACCTACGTCAATGGCAAAAACTTCTCAATCCCCTTGGGAGAGTTGCTCTCTTCAAAATGATGGTTCTCCCCGCCTCTTGTATATCTTCCAAAACCTCCTGATCCATCTTCCTCACAGCTGGTTTCGCCACTTGATGGAGTGATCACCAACTTCCTTTGGGGGGATGAAGTACGTGTCTGGCTCTCACGACCTGCCAATTAGCCACATAGGAGGGAGGAATGGGGATGAAGAATCCCTTCATATATTATCTCACCACTTACCTTTTGGTGATTCATGATTGGTTCAACAGTGGGTGGTCAGACCCAGCATACCGGCTAGAGCTGCGGCGCCTTGGATTCTCTCAGGCCCAAGCTATGCTTTACGGAACCCCAATCCCTCAGGCCTTGCCAGTCCCCCGTACAGCTCTCCTGACATGGGGTTCTGTTTTACGACACATCCACTGGGACACTAGACTCGCATTGCAAACTTTGGTGTGGCATGGGACTTGGCTGTGGGAGGTTGGGACCTTGAGGGATTTTCAGGCGTGGGATCTGATCGTCATCACCTGCCTGGGGGATGTATTGAAGGGAGAACACTTGTCCCCCTTTCAAGATCTACAGCAGGCATACTCCTTACATTCTACACAATTCTTCAGGTATCTCCAATTACGTCACATCCTGGCCATTCACTTTCCTAACCGTTTGGCATTTCCTGAGTTCAGCCCACTGGAGCCCCAGATTCTCATGGGATAGCTCGGGAAGGGAAGGCTATCCCAAATATATCGATCCCTGATGAACAATACCCCATCTCTTAGAACCCGATGGGAACGATGGGTAGGCCCTTTGGAAGATGAGGACTGGTGAGACGCTCTTATGGCTCCCAGAACACTCACTATATCTGCGAGGCTCCGCCTCATTCAAATATATTATCTTTACTGCGCATATCTTACACCGGTGCGGCTGCACAAAGCGGGATTTCTTCCAACCCCGCAATGTCCACGCAGGGAGGGAGAACCAGCCAACTTCTTCCATATGGTCTGGTCCTGCACCATCCTATCCTAATACTGGGCATCAATTGCCTCTGAACTGAGTGGCATACTGGGGTGGGAGGTCCCTCTTAACCCCCTTGCCCTTCTCCTGGGGGTGATGGAGGGGATGGACAGCTCCCGGGCCGACCAGTTGTTTCTAGGAATAGCCATTTTGATTGCTAAAAGAGTCATGGGAGCAGTCCGGAAAGACTCAATACCTCCCTCTATTTCAAGATTTCTCAGGGGAGTTGACTGGTGTGCCGTTCAAGAAAAAGCGGTATATGAATCTAGTGTAGTGTAGTCCCTATTGTACCCTTCATGCAGTACCTGCGCTGTTTACGGATAACATATAGTGTGGGTCTGGTGGTAGACTGACTCTGTACACCCCCGCCGAATATGTTAGCCTATGTTTTGCATTAGCTACCCCGCAGTGCCACTAGAATTTCCTTTTATCAGAGAGATTAGTTTTTGGCAACCTCAGAACACAACAAACCCTGATTCCTCAGACTCGTGGAAACAATATACTACTTTTCACCCAGTCACTCGTGCTGGCTTGTTTTGCTCTCAGAGAGATACATGAAAGAAACAGTTGGGCATGTTTACAATAAGAATTTATTGTACAGTTATTCTTCTCATGTAAAATAAATGCGCTGCAACAACTGTGACACAATAGCTGAGATATAAAATCAGCAGTACAGTTAATAAAAAAAGGAATAGTATAGTTCTACCATTTTACAATAGTCATGAACAGATACATGAATATAAAATGCATTTATAAAATAAAGTGCGTACTCCTAACATTCCTGCCTAGATGTATCTAAATGTACCTAGCATGTGAGTTGCTGCGAAAGAGCCGAAGCCTAAGAGCCAAGAGTCCCGCTAGGATTTAGTTGAACCCCCATACCTGAATAGTGAAAGTGTGGGACTTCGTCCTGGACTTGAGTTGGACACCCCGTAAGGGATAGTCAGACCACTGTCAGGTGGAGCGATGGCATGCCGGACCCGCAGCATCTCTGGTCAGTGTGTCGGCCTTTAAGTCTGGGTTCCCTCCTGCCTACTGATAGCAAGAGGTTCTGTATTTATACAGTCTATGTGCGTGTGTTCCCCATTGTCCAGTATGAGGATGACGTTGGGGATTAAACCTTGTGCGTCGATGGGAGAGGTGAAGTGTACCTCTTGGAGAGTGTAGCAATATCGATTGGGAAAAACCCACCCTCAGCATGGAACTAGGTGAAAGGTTTAGTCCATAAAAGGCTGCAGTTCTTATAAGTCGATATGTCCATACAAGGCATTCTGTCCTTATTTGGAGTTATGTCCTTATAAGGCTCGTCGTTATGAAATGACGGGGAGATGATGTAGGGAAAGGTCAGTCAGTCAGTCAGTCAAAGTACTTTATTTCGATAAATCAATATCAAAAAAAGGCGCAGTACAATAAATATACAATACCAATAATTCATACAAAACAAAGCACACATCATTCAATATTTAAAATATACTTCAGTGTTTTTTTTTTTAAAAAAGACAATCATGTTAAAAGCAAGAAAAGGATTAAAATACATCACTAGTTTCATAAAATCGACATTTATCACAATATAAATTGATCTCTCCTCCGTTGTCCTTACTCCCAATACACGGTATCCTTTGTATAACAAGATGCAAACTTCATAAGGATATAGTCAATCTCGCTTTTCCCATGAGCCTGTTCTTGGAACGCACAGCACCCACCAAGTAACTGGCTACATGGAAGATGACACTAGGGTTATTTAGTAGCTGCAGGAAAAGGAGTGCTGGCCTAACTTGCGAAAACCCTGCCTTTTTAAGAACAGGCACAAGAAACTTTCTCCTCTCCTCTATGAAATGACCACAAAACATCATGAAGTGCATATTGTCCTGCGACGAAAAATTATCGCAGGAACAAGGTAATGATTGTTCAGGCTTACACCATGTTGTATATTGACCTAATATCAAATGTATCATGTTTAGACGGAAGCGAGTTAAAAGGAACCTATGAAAGGGGTGGTTGACCAAGGTAAGGTAAAATTCTGGACCAGGGAGATTGGCAACCAAAAGGTTAGCTCTTACAGTTGGTTTTATGAGCTCCTTTTCCTCTCTTGCTGAAGACAACCACGTATACATATCCCTTTTGGTTATGGCAATGTCTTTATGTGTAATTATTTCCGGTGAGGAAAAGAGCTCAGATCTCCCCAGTGCGTTGAACCCATTTTTTACATAAGTCAGCCACTTAATTTTATGTACATTATCAAGTGAGAGACAATCTTTGAGGATAGACCGATTAAGGGACAGTTCATCGTTCAGCCAAGTCTTAAGCCACATAATTAAAGGGGCCACTCTGATTATGTCTGTTATAAAACCAGCCCCCAACTCAGAATGGATAGAGTAAGATGGCGTAGAATGGGGCACAGACAGGACTGATCTAAAAAATGTATTCTCTGTGACTTGAAGACAGTCTGTCGGACCATAGCCCCATAATGAACAGCCATAGGTGGCGACAGACAGGCACTTGGCTTTATAAATGTTCATGGGGGCTGAGATTGGCCTTGCCCCCAATCTTCTGCTAAAGCCCATAATAGCCGACGATGTTCTTACAAGGGCGCTGTTTCTATTTTTTATTTGTGGACCCCAGCTTCCTTTATCCTCAAAAATGATCCCCAAGTACGGAAATGTGGACACTCTGCATAGTTCTTCCTTACAGCAATAAAAACTTTTCACTCTCTTACACCGTGAGCCACCTCCTGTGATCATTATTTGTGATTTTCTAGCATTTATTTTAAGGTCTAGAGAATTCATGAATAGACCAAAAGTGTCTAATAACCGTTGGAGCCCGACCCCTGTACGTGACAAAAGCACAGCCTCATTCGCGTACAGGAGGACCGGTACACAAGTCTCCCCTATGCGCGGTATATCAGGGGTCGCTTCCTTAAGCACAGGTTCAAGGGCATTAATGTAAACTGTGAACAGCAGAAGGGCCAGAATGCACCCCTGCCTCACCCCTCTTTTAGATTTAAAATGGCTGGTGCGTCGCCCGTCTGAACTAACCCTAACTGAAGCCAAAAGGCCTGAGTGAAGGTCCGCCAACAGGTTCACAAGAGCACGGTCAAGCCCTAGATCAACCAGGATGTGCCAGAGTTTAGTACGGTTCACGAGTTCGAAGGCCGAAGATAGGTCCATAAACCCCAGATACATCGAACCGTCTTTGGCCCTGGTGTATTTGTCCACTAGTAACTACAGGTTTAGGCACTGATCCAAGGTACCACGCTTAGATCTAAAGCCGTATTGCATATTGGATAGAACCCCTCTATCATCAAGCCATGTCTGTAATCTATAGAGGATGACCCGCCCCAAGATTTTCACTGATGAATCAATAAGGGATATCGGGCGATAGCACGCTGGGTCAACCCTACTACCCTTCTTAAAGACTGGGATGATTACAGACTCCTTCCAGGAGGCAGGGATGCTATTCTGACTCAGAACGTTGAAGACCCTGCACAGAACCATAGACCACAGTTTTGGATCACTTTTAAAGAAGTCGGCTGGGACCCCATCTGGGCCAGGGGGCTTGTTTTTTAGTGTCTGTTCAATTGCCCTCTCGACTTCAGAGACCTCAAAAACAACACCGGGGACCTCCAGAGTGTAAAGGGATGAATTTAGCAAGTCCTCATTGAGTGCACTAGAGTATATCTTTTCAAAATGATTAATCCAATCATCATCCGGGATGTTGGATTCGAGGGAAGAAATGTCCTCATTTGAAAAGAATGGCTGATTAACTACCTTCCAAAACTCAGCACTATTTTTAATAACCTCAGGATCAAGTAGTTGCAGCCAAGCATTGTCTTTTATCTCCTTTTTCCTGGTTAGTATGGCTTTCTTATAGATAGATCTTAATATTGATATTAGTGGGCGATCTTTTGGGGTGGCTTTAAGGGCCTTAAGCAAATCAGCATGCGCCCTAGAACATGCACGGTCAAACCATTTTCTCCCCGTAGACCTAGACAATTTTTTGCTAGATGTAAGGCTACTGTTAATATGTTTGCAGATATTGTCAAAGGCAGTTACTACTTGGAGGTTTGATGCCCTTAATTCTAAGCAGGTAGTCACATCGCTTTCTGCTCTATCCATGACAGACTGCGAAACATCCTCTGGAACAACACTTGACCATTTCAATCTACGGCCCTGGTCCTTTACGACCACATCTTGACCTCCAATCACCCTTAGCCTCCTGCGAGTTAAAATAACCGTAGACAGCATCTCTGCTACTACTGGGTTGTGGTCGCTAAATACTGAGACCAAAGTGCTGTAGCTAACTACCTTAGCTAAAATTGGCACGTCATAAAAATATAATCAATTACAGTACCGTCGCCATTCCCCTTGAAAGTAGGAATTCTACTTCCAACCTCCCCACAGCTTGACTCATATAAGTTCCATGCTTCCAAGTAATTTTCAAGTGCCTCCCCCCTATTGGAATTCTCAAAGTGCATTACTGTCGAGTGAGGTGGCCCCTCTTCTAAGAAACTGGCGCATGGCTCGTTGCAGGGATGGATATTGAAATGGCCCAAAAGAATTATTTCAAAATTGTTTACTTCGGTTCTATAGTCTGACAAAAAAGTTTCAATTATATCCAAATTATGCCTAGTACATTCATTAGGACTAGAATTATAAAAATTAATAAATAGAATTTTCGAAAAGGAAAGAGGATTCAATTCAACAATCATACAGTTTGGGGAGCCTACATTGTACTGTGTTAGCACACCTTTTAGGTCAGTTTTAAACAAAGTTAATAAGCCCCCCTTTGGTCTTCCTGCCCCACCGCTAGTAGCAGGGATAAAGAAGTGTCTGTACCCATCCAAGGAAAAACTGTTCGATAAGTCCCACGTTTCCTGGAATGCGAGAATGTCAAAGGTTTTCAGCAATTTAATCCATTCATCATTCCCAGCCTTGGCCCTAATGCCAGCAATGTTTCAAGTCACAATGCGGCAAGGGTGGCCTGTTGTCCCTGGATTTTTAGACAGTCAATCATTTTCTCCTAACGATGATAACGGGGAAAACCGATTAAACAAGGGCAAGATTGGTTCCGGTTGTGGATTAGGCCTACACAAATTATAACAATATGCATCAGCGGGCATAGGAGGTTGGTGATCGTGTTGTGCCCTAGGGAAAAAAACCTGCCTGTGTATGGGATGTGAAGGAGTCTGATGACCAGCATGGGGACTGGTAGTCATACTAAGGTGGTTGTAGAGGAATCCTAACGGGCGCACACATATATTGTCTTCTGTGACCGGTAAGGAGGCGGCCCTTAACAATACAGTGGCGACGTGCTGAGGATGCTTGAAGTTTACAATAACGCAGTCGCCTCTGCATGCTTTTCTCGAAGTACCAATCCAGCCAACTCTGCGCACTGACAATATGTCATTACAAAAAGCAGTGGGGAAGCCGCAATATTTATTTAGCCAAGCTATTACTTTGTTGCTTAAAGATTTTGACATTTCCTCCCGTGCTTCATATGAGTTTGGGTCGACTATTGGGACATTAGTCAAAATCACTGTATACGGTGCACAATCAGGGGGTAAATTAACTATTGGTCTTTTATTCCCAGAGAACCACCCCGAGTTGTTTTCAACTGCCCTGCTGGCTGAGCTATTGTTCCTCAAAGTCGAAGCAGTAGTATCAGACTTTGACACAGACTGGGCTGATCTTACAGATGACACCAGTTGTGTCACTTTCTCCCCCCTACCATTAGAGCTTGGAGGCATTTTAGTTGCAGATGTTCCAGCGCTAGCGTTCTCGGGTACTTTAGCCTGGGACAGGTGTGAGGATAGGAGACCCCCAAGTCTAGATACCTCCTTAGAGACATGATCTAATTTGTCCCCGACCCCCTTGCTATCATCAGCAGCACCTTTATGTGTTGCATCGTTCGTGTTAACGTTAGTGCTCTTCTGTACAGTTACAGCAACTGGTGGGGATGGGAGAGTACTTAATCTAGCTACCTCTTTTGATACTAAATCAACTTTTACCATTAAGTGTATATGTCCATCTCCACTGAGGGCCAAGCAACCTGAATAGCCCCAATAGTGTCATCGAGGTTTTCTGGGGTAGAAAGTACATTAGTAGGTGAAACAGGGGGGCTGATCCTACTAAGTGAAAGGCGTCGATCAGAGTTGATCTTGCTGACCACCTTGACCATATAGTTATCCATGGTGCGGGATATTGTCGATGTTTTTACAGAGAGCAATTTAGCCATTTATGCTGTATAGACAGGCAATTTAAACACAGTATATTGAACACTCACAATGAGAACAGAGTCCTGTGTCCCAGCAGGAAGGATAAGGGTCCGTGGCCCAGCCCAGCCTCTTCCTGCCCCGGACGGCCACAGACGGCCCGCCCTCTGCCCGGAGCGTCACGGGAGCGCCGGGGTGCCGGGGCTGCTGGGGAGTGTAGTTCTGCTGTGTCCGTTCCCCTCACGGCAATGGAGTGCTGTATGCTGGCCGTTCCCCTCACGGCTGATGGTCACTGGGCGTCGGCCGTTCCCCTCACGGCAATGGAGTGCTGTATGCTGGCCGTTCCCCTCACGGCTGATGGTCACTGGGCGTCGGCCGTTCCCCTCACGGCAGGACAGGTAAGCCTGATTGAAGTCCCTAGGGACAGTGTACGATGTTCCCTGGACCTATATCAGGGTACCAATATGAAATATAACACAAGAGGGTGCCCGACCAAACATGAACGGAAATGGGGCAAATGGACAGGTGCATTGGTCTGATTACTCACAGCGCAGGGGGCCTGCCTTTTTCGTACCAGCCAGATGGGGGATAATACTTGCAACCGTAATGAAATGTCCTACACGTCACAGTGATGCAATGACTACCTTGTTTACTTTGTTATACAAAATGCCAATAAAATTGGATACAAAAAACAAAATGAATAATACCTGCCGCCCAAGCCATTCTTATGGTTTTGGGTGGACTGGAATAGTCTGAATTGCCACACATCTAGGAATGTGATGGTTAGTAGTTGTGTAGGTCATAGCGTGGACAGGAGCAATGGCTAGTGCAAGCTGAAGTGGCCTCCTGACGAAGGCTCTGACATTTCTTTTTTTTAAAACAAATTAAGCACTGTAGGTTTGGCTTTAAATTCATAAAAAGCACATACTTCGCACAACCTGATGTTGTTGCCCAAAGCCAAACAGCAGAGACACACTTCATAACAATCTGTCAAAGACAGCTGTTTGCGACGGTCCCCACAAGGTTTCAACTATGTCGTTTTAGTAGAGGACATGCTTCCTTGCACACTGGAAAAGAAGAATTTTGAGAAAAAATGTGGGGGATAATGTGGGGAGAAAGGAACTGACATCAGCATGTAGGAGTGCACTGCTTGAATGGGACTCCGACCAGCGCTTCCAGGGCAGAAAGAATGAGGTCAATACGGAGCCTCATGGCACTACCTACCAGCACCAGACTATGCTATAAAAAATCATTCAGATTCATTCTGGTGCTTGGGGATATTCACAAGGTGATTAGTCTGCGGTTAGAAGTATCCTTCAGAAAGAGGTAGCTGGAGTGCATGTTAAAGGCCAAGGCATGGACAGCTACTTTTAGTTATTAGTTTACTTTGTCTGAAACATTTTTTGGAGGGATTTTGAGCCTGATGACAGAGTAATAGAAAAAAAGTGAATCTATCACAGATCAGTACTGGAGAACCATTGCTGAAGGTTTGCACCATTTTCTTTTAGCATGTTATTTAAGAAACACAAAATAAACTAACATTTTTTCTTTATAAAATCTGGCAGTTACCTTTTTTAATGTGTCAAAAAATATATGTTATACGAAGACTGTCACTCAAACATCTCGTAGCATTTGCGTAAAGGATTTAATTCTTACAGATTAGTAGTTTCAGATGCATGAATTGGTATTTACCTTAGTAGCCGAAAAGTCAATGCTGTGTAGAAATCTGCAGTTTTGACCCAGTGCATGCAGAGACACATCTGTGATGCTGAAACATCCGCTTAAATTGACAATCTGCAATAATTTGCAGTTCACTGCAAGAGCCAAGACTCCTTCATCTGTTAGATTGCAGCATCTTTTCAAAGAAGCTTCAAATAAATAAGGACAAGACAACGCAACGGTTTTGACTCCTACAGAGAGAATAAGATTTCAAAAAACATCCCTCGTTATCAAACAATCTCTCCGAAATGGTGTCTAAAAATGCATAATAGTTTATTGTAATACATTTTCTATTCATGCACATCATAGTCATCCATAGGTGGAACATTTACCTACATCATATATTCAATACTGAAAATAAATCCTAACTTCTTGACATTTTTCTTTTAATTCTATGTCAGGAGCGGAGGCTTCTGATTAGGCTGTATCTTTCTCCTTTATTCTTACTCCAGCAGCCATTAAAAGGTATCAACAACTCAACAAAACTACATTTCCCATGAGCATCAGGGAAAATGGAAATCGAAAATGTCCCAGCAACTGTCCAATCCTGGACCAGGGCTCCTTATATCCTTCTCTGCTGACGCTCTATCCTCCTCTTTCTTCGCTGCTCCAGCAGCATACAGATGAGTGCTTTTTCTGTCTTATTTTTCTGACTGACTTTGCTTGATATTTTCTTTGATTCTGCAGGGTCGCGCGAGTTTATTATCCCGGTAGGGGTTGTGAGTGCGACTCTGTGTGTGTGAGCCGCGGGGGCGACTTTCCGCTCCTTTCGCGGCTGGGGTGACTGGCTCCGTGCGCGGGCGGCCTCCCGCCGCTAGGGGACCGCGCTTCCTCCGCTGCCGCTCTGAGGAGCTTAACCCCCCGGCGGGCGCGAGTCGTTGAGTTTCCGCTTGACAAACGCGTCGGGAAAGCGGCCCAATTGTCTCGTGCACCGCGGGGGAAGACCTGGGTGTTTGTATAGTGATTTTGGCAGCGCTGAGGCGGAATTTCAATTGACGGAGCCCCTGCCTGGAGCCTGAACACCCGCACGGCGGGTAGGATATTCTAGCGCGTTGGGACCGGCCCAGGCAGGAATTTGACGTAGGCCTCATAGAGGAGGTTGCTGGGTCCCTGATTGCGTTATTCCTGACCCCGCTAAGACGGGAAGAAATTTATAACTGCGGACTCTGTCCTACCATAACCCCTAACACTTTCTGCTGTCTGTGGTGTTAGCAGCAGTATGCAATACGACGAATATTACGAAGAGGAAGAGCAGGTCATGTACCTGCCGGTAGATGACCACTTCTGCCAGGTGATGGATTCCTCCATTCTGAAGGCGGTGACACGGGTCGTAGGACCCCTGGAGAAGAAGATATATCAACTCCAAGCGCAGTGCCAGCCCCTCGGGCAAGGGGCAGTCTCTTCGGAGCCATTGGCTTCCACTTCTACTGACCAACCGTCGACGAGTAGCACTGAACCCAAGCGTAAACGTTCTGCGGACGCAGGGGTGGACTCAAGATGCCTTCTCGCGCCTCAAGAAGGCGTTCCTGGACGCGAAGACCGCGGAGACTCCTGCAACCCCACGAGAGGCGCCCTCGAATGCCGCGGGGGATGGTCAGGACAATGCGACCACCGTTGACCCGGATGAATCACCCCAAACCTCGGGTTGGGGATGGGGAGCCGGAACGCTCGTGGCCTGCAGCGGATCCCGCCCAGGCGCCCAGTCCTGATCCTTACTCGGACATGCTTAACCCGGACGAACTCCTCCACCCACGCTCTTCGCATTGGACCCCCGCCGCTAAGGTGGCGGCGTACATGGCGGCCAGACTTCGCAAGCCGTTGGATCAGGAGGTACGCGCTGCCTCCGTGCTGAATGCCCGCGCCCTGACTTCGAGGGTAAGGTCGCGGTAACCCCAGACATCGACCCCAAAATGTCTACCTTCCTTACGAAGTTCGTGAAGGACCCCAAAAAGGGTATAGACCGTTCTTGGAGAGCCTGCCAAGATAAACTCTTGGACGCGGCGGGGCCTTTGGCGAAGATCCTGGACATGGCCGAAGATGCCAAGGCCTCAGGATCCCTGATCTCCCCGGAGATTCTTTCCGGCTGGGCACAACGTGCGATTATATTTTTAGGGAACGCGAACGTGGCTATTTCCACGGAACGGCGAAGGTCTATTCTGATCAAGATAGACCTGAAGTTGGAAGAACTGGCCACCTCTGAGGCAGGCACGATGGCGGAAGACAACCTCTTCGGTGACCCGTTCGTCCGGGAGCTGGGTAAATTTGTCAATACCTTCAATTCCCTGGACAAGGCCCAGGCCTCCGTGAAGCGAATCTTCACTCCCCGTGTTTTTGGCGCAGCCAGTCGAGGAAGGGGCCGTTCGTCTGGCCGACCCTATAACAGAGGCTCCTTCAAGCAAGGCGATTCCCACCGGGGCCAATACCAGGACCCTTAGAAATTCGGAAACTTCTATCAGACCAGAGGTTATCCCCGCCGCCGCGCTGGAAGAGGAAGAGAAGACGGCGGCTCCAATACCCACAAAGGTGAGACTCCAGAATGTAATGGGTCTAAAAGTGGGGGGGAGACTCCAGTATTTTCTTCTGCATGGTCTTCGCTCACCTCCGACGCCTGGGTCCTACAGACCGTCGGAGGGTTTCAAATAGAGTTCTCGGGACTCCCCAGGCAGTCTGTTCACCCCAAACCTATCACTT
This sequence comes from Lissotriton helveticus, assembly GCF_964261635.1. Classification (NCBI taxonomy): domain Eukaryota; kingdom Metazoa; phylum Chordata; class Amphibia; order Caudata; family Salamandridae; genus Lissotriton; species Lissotriton helveticus. The sequence continues at coordinate 419,694,924 of NC_136057.1, forward strand.
TCACACCAGCCCAATGCTCGCTGATAGACAGAGAAGTCGCAGACCTACTTCAGAAAGGGGCTATATTGTGCGGACAGACCTGCACCCGCGAGGTTTTCTCAGCAATCTTTTTCTAGTAGAGAAACAGGACGGGGGCTACCGCCCAGTGATAAACCTCAGGGAGTTCAATGGCTGGCTGATATACCGCCATTTCAAGATGGGGGTATTCACCTCTTGCGGGATCTGCTTTTGGAGGGGGACTGGATGGTCCGGCTGGACCTGAAGGATGCCTACCTCACGATCCCCATCTTTGCTCCCCACCGGCGTTTTCTTCAGTTCCGGTGGGGTCCACAGGTCTACGAGTTTGCCTCCCTTCCTTTCGGACTGTCCTCCGCTCCGTGGTGTTTTACCAAGGTACTAAAGCCAGTGGTGTAGCGTCTGCGCACGGAGGGCATCCGCCTGATAATTTATCTGGACGACATGCTCTTCCTGCATCGATGCCCGCAGTCTTTGCTGGTCCACCTGCAGAGGACGGTCGACCTTTTGGAATCCTTGGGCTTCATAGTCAATCAAGCCAAGTCGGACTTCCGACCATCCCGGAGGATGCAGTTTCTGGGTTTCATGATCGACTCGGTGGATGCCACCTTGTCCCTGCCGTCTCGAAAGCTGTCCAAGATCAGACACGAATTGAGACGGACTCTGGCACGCCCAACGATACTGCTGCGGCACTTGGCCAGGGTTGTAGGTCTCCTGTCGTCTTCTATCCAGGCGATATTTCAGGGTCCCCTCCATTACCGGGCCCTTCAACGCCTCAAAGCTTTTCACCTCCGCAAGGGCCTTACCTATTCCCAGGTCGTTTCCCTCACGGAAGAGGCGAGAACAGAGCTCCGATGGTGGATCGAGCATATGGATGCTTGGAACGGAAGGGCGATCTTCGGCTCCAAGCCAGACTTGGTAATAGAATCAGACGCCAGCAGTCTGGGCTGGGGAGCTCGTTGTGGCGACGTGTCTACCGGCGGAGTGTGGTCATCCGCAGAGAAGGCCCTTCACATCAACTGTCTGGAGTTGATGGCGGGTTCCTTCGCAGTGCGGTGTTGGACGAAGGACAGGATTCAGTGCTGTGTCCTTCTGAAAATGGACATTGTGGCGGCGGTGCGCTACATAAACCATCTTGGAGGCACCAGGTCCAGGGCCTTATCCGACCTCGCCAGGACTCTATGGGAATATTGCCTATCCAACGGGATATCCCTGTCGGCGGAGCACCTTCCCGGCTCTGCCAACCTGGTGGCGGACTGGTGGTCACGTCACTGGAGAGACGCCAGCCTGTGGCAACTGCGCCCCGATGTGTTCAGGGCGATTGCGGGCAGATGGGGTCCGTTCTCAGTGGACCTTTTTGCCTCCAGGCTGGACGCCCAGCTGAGGCGCTACGTCAGTTGGCGTCCGGACCCAGAGGCTTTGGCAGTGGATGCATTTCTACAAGATTGGAGCACAGAGAGGGGCTATGTGTTTCCTCCCTTTGCGATGATCATGAGGGTATCCACCCAGGTGAGGAGACAACAGGCGGATCTGGTAGTGATCACCCAGACCTGGAGATCGCAAGCCTGGTTTCCAGCTCTGATGGAACTTTCCTGGGATTTTCCAATCCCTCTACCCCACGTTCCAGATCTCCTCAGGAGTCCCCAAGGGGATCCTCACCACCTCCTGTCCACGGGCCACCTGCATCTGATGGCCTGGAGGGTTACCGGCAACACTGGAAAATCCCAGGACTTTCGGAAGACGCTGCCACGCTGTTGGCCAAATCTTGGGCAGACAGTACCAACAAGAGGTACCGATCAGCATGGTCTCGGTGGAGTGGTTGGTGTCTGCGACAACAGATTGATCCGATGGGGGCAGACATTGTCCATGTCCTGTATTTCTTAGCCTCCCTGGCAAAGGAAGGTTTGGCGTACAGATCCATCAATACCTTTCGATCGGCCATCTCAGCGGGCCACACCCCGCTGGAGGACCACCCTATAGGGGAGCATCCCCTGGTCTGCAAACTGCTGCGGGGAATTCGATTATCAGTTCCTCCGGAACCCCGTTATTCGGTTCCATGGGATGTGAATAAGGTCCTTAATTTGTTCCGGAGCTGGCCGTCCAATAAATATCTGTCGAGGAAACAAATCTCGGCGAAGTTGGCAATGTTGCTCTGTCTTATATCGTGTCGCAGAGTCTCAGACGTGAGAGCCCTAGATCTTACAGGCCGGATCTTGACCCCAGATGGGTTTACATTCCATCTTTCTAGACGTACCAAAGGGGACTCCCGGTCTATCTCGTATCCTGCATTTCCAGATGTCCCGAAATTATGTGTGGTCAGGGCACTGAAGGCCTATGAAGTGGCGACGATTGATATACGCCCACAGGGTGTCAAGCAACTTTTTATTGCTCTTACTAAACCACACGGGGCGGTTTCATCCCCTACTATTGCACGATGGGTGCGATGGGTCATGCAGGAAGCTGGTATAGATATTTCCCAGTTCGGAGCCCATCCTTTCAGAGGAGCAATGGCGTCCAAGGCTTTTTCCCTGGGTGCTCGTCTGGAGGACATTCTGAAAGCCGCAGACTGGTCTTCAGACTCCACCTTCAAGAGATTTTACTTTAAGCCAGTAGTCTCTCTGGCTTCACTCATGGTGGACAAGCTTTGAACTAGCCTAATCAGAAGCCTCCGCTCCTGACATAGAATGAAAAATTTCCTAGCTAACGTACAGGAAAGTTTCAATTCTATTAAGGAGGCGGAGGCGAGGATTAGCCCACCCTGTCTTCATTCGAACCCGCCCAGAATTACCTCGTTGGGACGGTAAGTAAAATCTTTATGATGTAGTTCTACTGGTGGTTGTGATCCACGTTGTTCTAATGTCGACTATCTTGCTCAATGATCATATCAGATTATTCTGTTGCTCAATTTGCAAAGTGTTGCTGCTTAATGTAATTGGACGCTCGTTTTCCCTGATGCCTTACCTAGTCTGCTTGTGCCGTAGGTTCCGAAACGGGCAAACAGGAATGACGGACGAATGAATGTGGCAGTGTCGCAGGAAGAAAGAGGAGGATAGAGCTTCAGCAGAGAAGGATATAAGGAGCCCTGGTCCAGGATTGGACAGTTGCTGGGACATTTTCGATTTCCATTTTCCCTGATGCTCATGGGAAATGTAGTTTTGTTGAGTTGTTGATACCTTTTAATGGCTGCTGGAGTAAGAATAAAGGAGAAAGATACAGCCTAATCCTCGCCTCCGCCTCCTTAATAGAATTGAAACTTTCCTGTACGTTAGCTAGGAAATTTTTCAATCCTTTTATAGTGTTCATGGAAAGGCACAATCATAGATATGATATTGCCTAGTTAGCATATACATAAGTCCTAAAACGGCATTTCTGTATAACAAACATATATCATACTGCATAGAGTATGGAACTTTGCATTACTGTTGCATCAAAAATTAATTTTGCCTGGGGAAGGGGCGTTGACTAGTCTTAAATCCACCAAACTGTGTTTCCCACTTTAGTTCACTAATTCATTGCAAACTGACAGCTATTGAATATATACATAACGATTCAGCCCAAAAAGACAGGTTTCTGTGTAAACTTTTTGTGTCAATACATTCAAAGACCTAGAAGCAGCCGTAAATAAAGAAAAATAGGAGCTGAGTCACCACCTCTATATCGGATTCCATACAATTCTAAATGTCTATTTCTAGTTTGCTCTCAACTCTCCCCCCACCCCGCGAATGTTTCCCTTTTGTCTTAATTGGTCTAAATGTTTTGGTGACACAGACATGAGTTGCTGACTAAAACACAACGTGCAGAACCACAACTGACAAAAACATGGTTGCTTTGTATCCCACAATGTCAATGACTATATTTGGTTTCCTAAATGTGCAGCATAGCTGTAGAACCGAAGAAAAACAAACGTAAGGAAAGAAGGTGTGAACAAGTTCCACCATATATTAGTCTGGTGCTTAGTCGGTTACTTTTTGCAGTCTTTCTCGTTAATTGCCATATTGACATATTTGTATTGATTTACTTGCAAGATTGTCTTTTCCACAATCTTCTGCGAAATCATTTTGCCCATTACCACTGTCCAATTACCAGCCGCCTGGAGTGGTCCAGACGGCTGGTCGTAGTCTATACAAACATGGAAAACAAAACCTGAAAAGGGAATACCTCGGGCATCTAGGGATTTCCATGCAATCGCCCTACCGAACCGCAGCTGTGCATGTCAGAATACCAAGGTAGAGGATGTCTGGTAATCAAAAACATCATAGGAATCGGACAACCTGTTACGTTTTAGGTTTCTTTGGTTTATAAAGCGATATTATTTGCATCTTATCAATCTAAACGAAGATGCTGCTCATATGAACACAGTGTTGTAGAAGACCGCTGCAGTGGGGGTTGGGGGGGGGGTAAGGTTTGTTCAGGGAGGCGACAATTATCTTTATTATGTACAATCTACAAGAACACGAAAGATGTAAGTGTGACTATTTTACAGGAGTAGTAGTTGCTCATTCCTAAACATTGTTATAGTATTTCTGACAGATCTGAAAAGCAGCACGGCTGGTAACAGTTAAACAGAGCCAATAGCCAAGAAAAGCTTTATTCCAAACAGATGCTTCAATGGTAGTAGGGCTAGGTGTGGTGCTACTGTTGGAATATAGAGATGGGATAGAAGGATTAGTTACTTACCTGTGATCCTAGTTCTCTTCCAGGGGTATACTCATTAAAGTCATAAGCACTGAATAATCTCCGCCCATGAGCGGGAACCTGGAACATATAATAATATAATAATAATATATATATATATATACATATATATATATATATATATATATATATATATATATATATATATATATATATATGTGTAAATACATATAATAGTAGTACATAGTACTAAACAAATTATACACATATATATGTATAATCAATAAAATGCAGCCCAACATAACCCATTGGCTAATAAAGCCATAATTACATATTTTCTGCAGTATGAAAATAAATCATATAAATAATGCAATAAAAAGGCATGAGCCTCAAAAGCATTCCATAATCAGCAGAAAACCTTTATTTTCATCAAAGAATTTGTAATAAAAGGCAATTAGCCTAAGACGGCTGCATACAGAAAAACTATCCCGGTATAGAAAATCAGACCGACACCTCGCCTTTAAGGCAGCAGAGAATCTGAACACTTTGCCTTTAAGGCCTCCAGGGGAACTCTGTTCCCATCATGCACCACAGGTGACAGTTAGGTCAGTTCTTTTGTACGGTACAGTAAACTTAGCAGGAATCTGCATCTAGAAACACAATAGTACCATCATAAAGCTACTGCTCGCCCGGGGAGGCGGGAGGGTGCTTATGACTTTAATGACTATACCCCTGGAAGAGAACTAGGATTACAGGTAAGTAACTAATCCTTCTCTTCCAGGGAATACTCATTAACAGTCATAAGAACTGAATAGAGTAGCAAGCTCATACCCACAAAACGCGGGCGAACAGAAAAAATAACAACAACAACTGAAAACGCACAGTTCTCAGGTAGCATTAGCAAATAAATTTCTAAGAGATGCTTTCCCAACCTGAGCATCTGCCTGTGTGTCTGAGTCAAGGCAATAATGGCGAGTAAAAGTATGCACTGAACGCCAAGTAGCTGCCTTACAAATTTCTGCCATAGAAACATTTCTAAGGAGAGCTATGGTAGAAGCTTTCCCTCTTGTAGAATGTGCTTTTGGTCTTCCTGACAAAGACCTATTTGACAACTGATAAGTAAGAAGAATACAAGAAACAATCCATCTAGCAATGGACCTCTTAGATGCTGCAGAGCCTGTATTAACAGGACCATAGTTAATGAACAAACGGTCTGAATGTCTCAAAGTCTTTGTTCTATCTAAATAAAACTTAAGGACTCTCTTCAGATCTAAGGAATGACGGGCCCTTTCAGCAGGGCTGGTAGGATCTGGAAAAAAGGTAGGCAAGGCTATGACTTGATTAATATGAAAATCTGACACTACCTTGGGCAGAAAAGCAGGATGCGTCCTGAGTACCACTCTATTAGAATGGAACACAGTAAACGGTTCTTTGCAACACAGAGCTTGAATCTCGCTCACTCTACGAGCAGAAGTAATAGCCACCAGGAATGCTACTTTCCAAGTTAAGTGTTGCAAGGAAGACTTATGTATCGGCTCAAAAGGAGCACCCATTAACTTAGTTAACACCACATTAAGCTCCCACGGTGGAGAAGGAGACCTGACTGGCGGATACACCTTTCTTAAACCTTCCAGAAAATCCTTTACTACAGGCATCCTAAAAAAGGAGACCTGAGTAGGTGATTTTCTGTAGGCTGTGATCGCAGCAAGATGGACTTTAATAGAAATAAATTGAAGACCAGATCTTGCTAAATGTGAGAGGTAGGGCAAAATCACCTGTTCCTGACCACGGATAGGATCAAACCCATTACTCTCACACCACAGGTACAATCGTTTCCACTTAAATCCATAGGATTTCCTTGTAGAAGGCCGTTTCGCCTCCTTAAGGATGTGCATACAGTCTGGACTCAACTGCAAGTGTCCATACTGGATGACTTCAGGAGCCATGCTGCCAGGCGCAGGGAGGACAAATTGGGGTGGAACACTCTCCCCTTCTGTTTGGACAGAAGTTCCGGGCGACACGGCAATCTCCTGTGTGGTACTTCCGACAACTGAAGGAGATCAAGAAACCACCATTGACGTGGCCACTCTGGGGCAATCAAAATCATCCTGGAGTTGGTTCTGTACATCCTGTTGATTACTGTTGGTATGAACAATAGTTACTTACCTGTAAACAGGTGGTTCTCCAGTATTGGTGTCTTTCATAGATTCACATGCCTGAATCATTCCCCGTCGTCGGAGTAGGAGTCCCACGGTATATAAAAAAGCAATAAAATGCCATAAAATATATAGCAAATATCAGAAATACCAAACCAGGAAGTAAGTAGCACCAGCTACAGCAGAAAAAACGTCCATACTCGTGACTATCCAAGTCATTATGTGTTAGTCCAAACTGCAGCCAATCAGGCGACAGCACCCACCAGAATGTTCTCCCCAGAGGCTCAGGCTCTCAGATTTTCTCGCACAGGAGTGAAGTCCCATGCTATCCGAGAGAGTCTCTGGGGGAAGGCGGGAGGGTTGCATGTGAATCTATGAAAGACACCAATACTGGAGAACCACCTGTTTACAGGTAAGTAACTATTGTTCTTCTCCAGTATTAGGGGTGTCTTTCATAGATTCACATGCCTGAATCAGAATAGTAAGCAGTACTCACATCATAACGCTCGTAGACGTCAGAATATCATATATGTCTATAAATATATACAGTAGACATGCATAACAGTAATCATCAATTTCTGAGCAAACGTCTAAAGAGCATAAATGAGGAGGTGGAAACAGAGGCTCACCTTATTTGAAAAGATTGCGAAGCACTGCTCTTCCAACCGAAGCATCTGCATCGTCTGCTGAATCTAGACAGTAGTGTCTAGTAAAGGTGTGCCTGCTAGACCACGTGGCAGCTCTGCAGATCTGTCGAAGTGGCACACCAGCAAAAAGGGCAGTGGAAGAGCTAACTGCCCTAGTTGAATGTGCTCTTGGCAATGCCTGTAAGGGTCTACCAGCCTGTTGATGACAAAGTCCAATCGTAGAGGAGACCCATCTAGCAATGGTCTGTTTTGAAACTGCACAACCCCGGCGTTGCCGCCCATAAGCCACGAACAGTTGGTCTGTCTTGCGGATGGCAGAAGTTCTGGAGAGATAGAATTTAAGACATCTTCTAATGTCTAAAGAATGTAGCGCCCTTTCAGCCGCAGACTGTGGGTCTGGAAAGAATGTTTTTAGGACAACCGGTTCATTCAGATGAAAGTCCAGAGGCACTTTAGGCATGTATGTTGGATTAGTTCTCAATACCACTGAGTCCGTGGTGAACTGAATGAAAGGTGCTTTAGATGTAAAAGCTTGAATATGGCTGACCCTCCTAGCCGATGTTAAGGCTAGTAACAACGATACTTTCCATGTCAGAAATTTTAGGTCCACCTTATGGATTGGTTCAAAAGGGTGACGCATTAGCTGAGATAGTTCGATATTCAGATGCCATGCCGGAGGAGGTTTCCGGACGGGCGGAAACATGCGAAATAACCCCTTGAAAAATTGTTGTATGATCCTTACAGAGAATAAAGAGTTTGATCCATCTTGGCGAAACCTAGAGATGGCTGCTAAGAAGACTTTAAGCGTAGAATGTGCCAAACCTAATCTGGCCAGATGTAGAAAGAAAGGAAGGATTTGCTCTGGTTTTGCATGAATGGGATGCAGATCATTAGATTGGCACCATGTACAGAAACGTTTCCATTTAAGTTGGTAAGTTTTGATTGTGGATGGAGCCCTGGCTTTCGCCAGCACCTCCTGGCAATCTTGTGGAATATTTAGGTGTGCAAACTCCATGTGCTGAGGAGCCAAGCTGACAATTTGAGCGAGTTCGGGTCCGGATGGTAAACCCTGCCCTGCTGGGTGGATAGAAGATTCGGGATGCGTGGAAGTTGGATTGGGTTGCATTCCGAGAGCAGGAGTAGTTCGGTGAACCAGTATTGCCTGGGCCATCGAGGAGCGATCAGGATCAACCGGCATGGCTGCTTCTTCATCTTCCTGATTACTTTCGGGATCAGAGGTATCGGTGGAAAGGCGTACGCGAATACTTGATTCCAATTCAGCGAAAGGGCATCCCCACACGAGTCCTTGTGGGGAACCCAACTTGCAAAGTATGGGCATTTCCGGTTCTGGTAGGTCGCAAACAAGTCCAAGTCCGGATGCCCCCACCTCTGAAAGATGCGACGTAGAGATGGTAGATGTAGTTCCCACTCGTGAGTGCAGCCCCCGGACCTGCTGAGAGAGTCCGCCAACACATTGGCGATTCCCGGAACATGGACCGCTGACAGATGGATATTGTGAGTCAGGGCCCAACTCCATATCTCTTGTGCTTGTTGCGACAACCGGGCTGATTTTGTGCCGCCCTGCTTGTTCAGATAATGCATGCAGGTGGTGTTGTCTGTCCGTATTAAGACTGAGGCCCCTTGTAGAGTTGCTCGAAAGGACTTCAGGGCTAGAAATATGGCCTGTAACTCTAGCCTGTTTATGTGCCATCTCATTTGGATCTGGTTCCATTTCCCGCTGACCGTCATGCCTTGGAGGTGTGCACCCCAGCCTGTCATTGATGCATCGGTCGTTACTATGAACCTGGGCACTTCCGCGAGGAAGGAGCATCCCACTTGTAAGTTGGATCGGTGGGTCCACCATTGTATCGCTCGTCGCATTCGTGGGGTAATCTGAATGATATCCTCGAAGGATCCTGATATTTGGATCCACTGGCGACTGAGCTCTTCTTGTAAGGGCCTCATCCGAAGACGACAGTTGGGGGTGAGAAGAATGCAGGAAGAAAGCATCCCAAGGAAGGACTTGAACAGGCGTACTGAAACGCACTTTTTTAGTAACAGTGCCGCAGCGAGTCGGTGGATCGTGTCCTGCCTGTCCTCTGAGATGAATACTTGGGCGAGGTTGGTGTCTAGTGTCGCTCCCAAGAAATTCTTTCTTGCTGCTGGCGTGAGGTGAGACTTTTCGAAGTTTATTGAGAAACCTAGGTTCTGCATCAGCGACAGAGTTCTTTGAATGTGATCTTGTGCCATGCCGAAAGAACTGGCCTTGATAAGGCAATCGTCCAGGTATGGATATATTTGAATCGATTGCAACCGAAGATGGGCCGCTACTGGAGCCAACATCTTCGTAAACACTCTGGGAGCTGACCGCAGTCCGAATGGAAGGACTTTGAACTGGAAGTCCCTGCCAGCCACTCTGAACCTCAGAAACTTTCGATGTCGTGGAAAAATCGGTATGTGGAAGTATGCATCCTGAAGGTCGAGTGTTGCCATAAACTCTCCCGCCGAAAGAAATTGGAGGATTTCCTGAAGTGTGAGCATCCTGAATGTAAGTTTCTTTAGGTATTTGTTTAAGGCTCGCAGGTCGAGGATGGGGCGCCATTCTCCCGACTTCTTGCGAATCAGGAAAAACCTCGAGTAGAAGCCTTTTCCTTTCTGATGAGGAGGTACCCTTTCGATTGCTCCTTTCCTGATCATTGTGTTGATCTGGGTGAATAGCTCCTTTAGGTGGGCTGGTGGGGGTCCTTTTGGGGGGCAATTTGGGGGAGGTTTTACAAATTCCAAAAAGTGACCTCTGGCTACTACATCCAGGACCCATTTGTCTGTAGTAATTTTGGACCAATTTAAGTAATTTTGGGATATTTGTCCTCCAATTTGGTTCGGGTTGGCAAAAAGTGGTGGCAGGAAGCGTACCTCATTTCTTATTGTCTCTCCCTCGATAGTTAGATTTTCCTCGAGGTTGAGAGAAGTTGCCTCTTCTCTGCCCATAAGTTTGCTGCCGATATGGCTGGAATCTTTGGTTTCCCTGGGCGGAAGAGTAGGAGCGCTGTTGATTGTACCCTCCTCTATTAGAGAAATTCCCTCTTCCTTTTGCTCCACGAAAGGAAGACTTCCGGTATTGCAGAGTACCCAGCGAACGTGCCGTTTCGGTATCTTTTTTGATGGCCTCCAGCGACTCATCAACATGCTTTCCAAATAAGAATTCTCCATCAAATGGCATGTCCATAATTCTGGATTGGACCTCCTGTCTGAAGGATGTTGCCTTTAGCCATCCTTGCCTCCTGAGAACAGCTGCACCCGCTAGCTGTCGAAATCCAGTGGCAGCAACGTCCACTGCAGCGTCAATCATTTCCGAGGAGACACACTCTCCTTCTTGAAGGATTTTCTTTGCTTCAGTTCGATCAGGCTCAGGCAGCTTGTCCATGTACGGCGAGATGTCCGACCACATCTGCCTATCGTATCGTCCTAGAATGGCTAGGGAGTTTGCGGCTCTGATGGTCGTAGCTGCAATAGTAGAAACTTTCTTCCCGATAGAATCAAGGCGCCTCCCATCCTTGTCTGGAGGAACAGAAACTTGAGACGTAGGATTAGAAGACCTCTTCTGCGCTGCCTGTGCTACCACAGAGTCTGCTTTAGCTTGTCCGATGAGGCATGCTGGAGAAGTATTTGGCGCCCTATACTTATCTACTCTTGGGAGCACTGCTGGTAAAGAATTTGGCTTGGATATGATCCTTAGTCCTTCCTTCCAGATAAATTCTATAATTGGAATGGTCCAACTTTGTTTCTGTGGTGTAGTCTTGAAATCGTACAAGAAGCAATCTTCTTGCTTGGACTCCATAGTTATCATAAACCTTCTCGTTGCTCTATCCATGATCTTATGGAATGAGGCAATGTCCACAGGTGGCGACTCAGATGTAGTAGGTTCTGCCGGAGAGGGCGTGTTTGCATTATAATCCTCATACTCCGACGATTCTGACTCATTATCCAGTTCTCCTTCCTCTTGTTCTTCATGTTCGGAGGACTCTTCCTCCCGTGGCTGAGGAGCTGAATCTTCCGACGCAGGTAACGCTGTACGTCCCTCCACCAACGGCACAGCAGTCAATGGTTGCGTCCGCTTAGAAAGCGGAGGCACTGTCTGAGGTCTTGGTGTAGATACTGCAGATTCACCAGACTCTGAAGGTGGGAAACGTCTGTAGTAGTCACTGAGCATGTACTGCAGATTGCGAAACAAATCGTCAGGCAACTGCCTATCCGGAGCAGGCCTGTCAGCATGTGAAGTGGGCTCAGTGTCCTCCATCTCCTCCTCTACATCCTCCTGTACCTTAATCCGGAGGTCAGATGGACTCCTAGCTGCCCCGAAATTCTCATCCTCATAGGACCCTTCCTCATCGGAATCCAAGAGTTTGTCTGGTACAACAAGCGTTAAAGAAATAGTTTCCGTAGTAGCTCTCTTCTTTAAGAGCGTAGCTGTAGTTGCAGGTGATGGAAATGTAATCCCTGCTGTATGCGCTGACCAAACTTGTAAAGTGGTGCAGCTTGATGCAGTTGAATCTGTTTTCTCGTCGACGGTATCGTCGTCGACGGGGTCGACGACGGTAGTTTCGTAGACGGTGGCTTCGTCGTCGACGAGGATCTTTTCGTCGACGAGGTCGTCGACGGTAGCATCGTCGACGGGGTCGTCGTCGAGGTCGTCGACGGTGGCTTCGTCGACGTGGACTTCGCCGTCGACGGAGATTTGATCGTCGACGGGAGGGCCGTCGACGCCGAGGGCTTCGTCGACGGTACCATTTCCATCGTCTACGGGGATCCAACCGTCGACATCATAGACGTCGACGAGAAACTCGTCGACGGTATCTTGGCCGTCGTCGGGACAATTGTCGACGACGAGATAGGCCTGATCTGGACATGAACCAGTGTAGGCGATGAAGCTGAAGACATGACAAGAGTAGGTTTTGGCGAGGAGAAAGTCATGGTGCAGGTAGTCGAAGTGGCAACCTGAGAGGAGAAACAGTCCTTTTTTGACGTTGAAATTGTCAATAGTGGCACCTGAGGAGGCGTTGTTTTTGAAGATTTCTTGGGAACTGATTTTGTCCCAGACTTCTTAGAGGGCGTTGAATCCCCTTTAGTAGGTGGGAGAGTGTTACTCGAAGTACTAGGCCCAGGAGCATCCTGAGAGGATTTAGACTTCTTAGCCACCTTAGCCCTTAGAGATGAAACTTCAGTTTCAGCCTTCCTCTTAGTAGAAAGAAATGCCAGAGGCACAGCTTCCTACCTCAGACACGGGGTCATCCTTGTCCTTGAGTCTGTTGAGCCACAATAGCAGTCGTCCTTCTCTATCCTTGATGGTTTTAGGGGGGAAGGTCCGGCAGATCTTGCACTCCTTGACCTTATGGTCAGGATAAAAGGCAATATAGACATTTCTCGTGGGGATCTTCCTTGAAAAGTCTTGGCTTCCCACAAGATTCACAGGCCCTGAACAGGGATTTAGAAGTAGACATCTGAAAAAACTTGAAGAAACAATGATGTAGAAGAAAAAACTGAGCAGAGCTCAGGGAGACTCCCTTCACACGACGTGCGGTAGAAAATCTGAGAGCCTGAGCCTCTGGGGAGAACATTCTGGTGGGTGCTGTCGCCTGATTGGCTGCAGTTTGGACTAACACATAATGACTTGGATAGTCACGAGTATGGAAGTTTTTTCTGCTGTAGCTGGTGCTACTTACTTCCTGGTTTGGTATTTCTGATATTTGCTATATATTTTATGGCATTTTATTGCTTTTTTATATACCGTGGGACTCCTACTCCGACAACGGGGAATGATTCAGGCATGTGAATCTATGAAAGACACCCCTAATACTGGAGAACAATGGGGTCGGTGGAAAAGCGTACAGTAAGTTCTGACACCAGTCTATCAAAAGGGCATTCCCCTGAGACCCGCTCTGGGGAAACCTGGACGCAAAGACGGGGCATTTTGCGTTTCCCACGTCTGCGAACAGATCGATATCTAGTGTTCCCCATGCCTGAAAAATACTGTTTGTGACTGCCTCGTTGAAGACCCAATCGTGAGCCTCGACGAAGTCCCTGCTTAGAAAATCCGCTTTAGAGTTGAGAACTCCCGGCAGATGTACAGCTGTTATCGACAAGTCTCTCGCCAGTAACCAATTCCAGATGGTCTGGGCTTCTATGGACAGAGTCCTGGACCGAGTACCCCCCTGCTTGTTTAAATAATACATTGTCGTTGTATTGTCTGTTTGGACCAGGAGGGACGAGACTGGAATGAGGGAAACAGGGACTTGAGGGCTAGATGAACAGCCCGCAGCTCCAGCAGGTTGATGTGATAGCCCTTCTCTGAGTAGGACCATAGCCCTTGTACTTCCAGAGGGCCCATATGAGCACCCCAACCCTGAAGTGAAGCGTCCGTGATCAGAGTCTGCACCGGAGGGTCTTGATGAAACGGAACACCTCTCATCAAGTGTGATCTCTTCATCCACCACCTCATGGAATCCTTGGCGGACTGATGAAGAAGAACTCCTTCCTCCCAACATCCCGTCCTTTGACTCCACTGATCTTCTAGACACTGTTGTAGAGGACGCATGTGCAACCTTGCGTTTGGAACTATGAAGATGCACGATGCCATGGATCCCAGAAGAGAAGATACTTGACGAACTGTCGGATAAGTGGATTGACGAAGCAGTTGACACTTCGACCTGATTGATAACCACCTCTCCTCCGAAGGACACACGTTTTCTCTTTCTGTGTCCAGAAGAGCTCCCAGGTAAGGGATCTGCTGAGTAGGATTCATAATTGATTTTTTGAAGTTGACCTGGAGACCCAACCTATGCATGAGATGAAGACATATGGACAGATGATCTTCCAACAGAGACGAGGACGAACTCTTTAGGAGCCAGTCGTCCAAGTAAGGATAAATGAAAATTCTCTGCTTTCGAAGGAAGGCAACAACCACCGCCATACACTTGGAAAACGTTCGGGAGGCTGACTTCAGCCCGAAGGGAAGTACTGCATACTGGTAGTGATGAACAGACACCTGAAACCTGAGAAATCTGCGATGCCTTTTGGAGATTGGAACATGAAAATATGCATGCTTCAGGTTGATGGAACACATCCAGTCCCCTTGATGTAACTGAGGGAATATTTAATGGAGCGCTAACATTCGAAACTTTTCTTTTCAAATGAACCTGTTCAACAGTCTCAGATCCAGTATGGGCCTGAATTCTGCCTTGGAACTTTTCTTTTTCACCAGGAAAAACCGGGAGTACAGACCTTGGTTTCGCTGTGGACGAGGGACTTTCTCTATTGCTTTCTTGCACAGAAGGATGTTTGCTTCTTTTTGCAACAGCTTTAGATTGTGATGAAAAAGCACCTTCGGATTGATAATGGGAGGAGGTTTCTTGAATTTTAGGAGGTAGCCATTTTGGATAATGCCGATAACCCACCTGTCCTTTGTTAATCTTCTCCACTCGTCCAAGTATAAAGCAATGCTTGAAAGTCCAATTGGTCGCACACTGCTTGTCCTACCAGCGTGTTGCCCCAAAGCATTGTGGTCGATGAAGTAAGCATCAGCGGGTGCGCCTCTGCCAGGGTCTTGAGCAAAAAATCACTGTTGTGTTGGCCATCCCTGGACACGTGTTTCGAGGTTGTTACCTCTCGTCAGCAGGGAATAGGCATATATGTAGGGGTGCTGCGTAGGCTGCCAAAAAATATCCTCAGGTCCGGTACCACTCGTGGCACGCAGGTGCGTAACCCGGGCTCGTTAGCCCCACCAGCTCAAGGGAGCTTGAATATAAAAGAAAGTCCAATTGGTCGCACACTGCTTGTCCTATCAGCGTGTTGCCCCAAAGCATTGTGGTCCATGAAGTAAGCATCAGCGGGTGCGCCTCTTCCAGGGTCTTGAGCAAAAAATCACTGTCGCGTTGGCCATCCCTAGGCACGTGTTTCGAGGTTGTTACCTCTCGTCAGCAGGGAATAGGCATATATGTAGGGGTGCTGCGTAGGCTGCCAAAAAATATCCTCAGGTCCGGTACCACTCGTGGCACGCAGGTGCGTAACCCGGGCTCGTCAGCCCCACCAGCTCAAGAGAGCTTGAATATAAAAGAAAGTCCAATTGGTCGCACACTGCTTGTCCTATCAGCGTGTTGCCCCAAAGCATTGTGGTCCATGAAGTAAGCATCAGCGGGTGCGCCTCTGCCAGGGTCTTGAGCAAAAAATCACTGTCGCGTTGGCCATCCCTGGACACGTGTTTCGAGGTTGTTACCTCTCGTCAGCAGGGAATAGGCATATATGTAGGGGTGCTGCGTAGGCTGCCAAAAAATATCCTCAGGTCCGGTACCACTCGTGGCACGCAGGTGCGTAACCCGGGCTCGTCAGCCCCACCAGCTCAAGGGAGCTTGAATACAAAAGAAAGTCCAATTGGTCGCACACTGCTTGTCCTATCAGTGTGTTGTCCCAAAGCATTGTGGTCCATGAAGTAAGCATCAGCGGGTGCGCCTCTGCCAGGGTCTTGAGCAAAAAATCACTGTCGCGTTGGCCATCCCTGGACACGTGTTTCGAGGTTGTTACCTCTCGTCAGCAGGGAATAGGCATATATGTAGGGGTGCTGCGTAGGCTGCCAAAAAAATATCCTCAGGTCCGGTACCACTCGTGGCACGCAGGTGCGTAACCCGGGCTCGTTAGCCCCACCAGCTCAAGGGAGCTTGAATACAAAAGAAAGTCCAATTGGTCGCACACTGCTTGTCCTATCAGTGTGTTGCCCCAAAGCATTGTGGTCCATGAAGTAAGCATCAGCGGGTGCGCCTCTGCCAGGGTCTTGAGCAAAAAATCACTGTCGCGTTGGCCATCCCTGGACACGTGTTTCGAGGTTGTTACCTCTCGTCAGCAGGAAATAGGCATATATGTAGGGGTGCTGCGTAGGCTGCCAAAAAATATCCTCAGGTCCGGTACCACTCGTGGCACGCAGGTGCGTAACCCGGGCTCGTCAGCCTCACCAGCTCAAGGGAGCTTGAATATAAAAGAAAGTCCAATTGGTCGCACACTGCTTGTCCTATCAGCGTGTTGCCCCAAAGCATTGTGGTCCATGAAGTAAGCATCAGCAGGTGCTCCTCTGCCAGGGTCTTGAGCAAAAAAAACACTGTCGCATTGGCCATCCCTGGACACGTGTTTCGAGGTTGTTACCTCTCGTCAGCAGGGAATAGGCATATATGTAGGGGTGCTGCGTAGGCTGCCAAAAAATATGATCAGGTCCGGTACCACTTGTGGCACTCAGGTGCGTAACCCGGGCTCGTCAGCCCCACCAGCTCAAGGGAGCTTGAATATAAAAGAAAGTCCAATTGGTCGCACACTGCTTGTCCTATCAGCGTGTTGCCCCAAAGCATTGTGGTCCATGAAGTAAGCATCAGCGGGTGCGCCTCTGCCAGGGTCTTGAGCAAAAAATCATGTGTGGAAGGAAGACAAACCACACAAACAGAGTGAGGATCTGTTTTGGACATCTTCCCACAGGAAGGACACTTATAGAATAAAGGTGGCATAACTGACCAAAATTATTCTAAAAAATTAGTCAGAAAAGGTAGAACACCACCAAAAGCCAATACTGTCAAAAAAGACAGGAATAAAACAAATTCTGACTGAAAAACAGTCAAATTCAGCCGAGCTCAAGTTCCAGGTTCCTCACAGAACAAGCCGGAAAAAAGAACTGACCTAACTGTCAACTGTGGTGCATGATGGGAACAGAGTTCCCCTGGAGGCCTTAAAGGCAAAGTGTTCAGATTCTCTGATGCCTTAAAGGCGAGGTGTCAGTCTGATTTTCTATACAGGGATAGTTTTTCTGTATGCAGCCTTCTTAGGCTAATTGCCTTTTATTACAAATTCTTTGATGAAAATAAAGGTTTTCTGCTGATTATGGAATGCTTTTGAGGCTCATGCCTTTTCATTGCATTATTTATATGATTTATTTTCATACTGCAGAAAATATGTAATTATGGCTTTATTAGCCTATGGGTTATGTTGGGCTACATTTTATTGGTTATACATATATATGTGTATAATTTGTTTAGTACTATGTACTACTATTATATGTATTTACACACATATATATATATATATATATATATATATATATATATATATATATATATATATATATATATATATATATATATATATGTATATCTATATTATTATATGTTCCGGGTTCCCGCTGATGGGCGGAGATTATTCAGTGCTTATGACTATTAATGAGTATCCCCTGGAAGAGAAACAAACGTTCTCTACGTAGATAAGGGGAATGGAAATGGCAGATTGGTGTAATATATGGGCTTGGTGCGGGTTTAACCACTTCCTTTACTCTCTACCAAGTGAAGCAGTAGTGCGAAAAGAATAATTCTGGGAACTATGAAAGAGGTTTTTTTTGGGGGGGGCAGAGAATACACAGGATGGATGCAGGATGTGACCATTGCCTTTTCTCTCACATAGGGAAGAGAGACCTATCCAGAAACAAATTAACAAAGGAGGTGAATCATAGTGACTAGTATTTTAACCATAACCTAGCCTCACAATGAAAGAATATTTCACTGAGACCTAAAAGTCGATCACAGGCTATGAAGAAATAGCCCAAGCAGGAGCAGGAATCTGAAGTATGTAGTAATGCCATCAATCCGTGTTTGAGCACTCCACAGGAGTGCTTGTATCAGAACCAAGTCTTTCAAAAATCAATATGCGTTGGTCGATATGTGGTACTGGGGGGAAGCTGGGAACTATTCAAATTACCATGGCAGCAATCTACGGCCCTAATACAGATGACCCAGATTTTTTAAGTAATATTTGGGCAAAAATCATGTCATTAAATTGTGACACCATAATTTGGGGTGGAGACTTCCATGCTATATTAGACATGCCCTAGATAGAATTGGCTCTTCACGCAGCCTACATCCTAAAGCGGGAGAGATATTAAATTTGATTATGGGCGACAATTGATAGATATATAGAGGTAATGGCACCACGGAGATAGAGAGGGAACATGCATCTCCACAAAGCACAATGCCTGGTCCGAGCTACATTTCTGACTCGTATCTAAGAATGTAGCAACATGAAAAACAGACACTAGACACCTACCTAGGACACTGTCCGACCATGCACCTGTCTTACTTCGCCTAATAATACCGCCGATAACTCGACAGTAATTTAGTTGGCTACTTCCCCCTCATGCACTATTAGATGCGCCCTTTAGGGATGAAATACGTTACGATACTGTAAATTATTATGCCTTTAATGAAGGGTTGGTCTCTTCTCATTCCACGCTATGGGAAGCCTTTAAAGTGGTAATCCGGGAGTCATGCATTGCTAGACAAGCAGGAATATTGCGAGCCATCAGACAAACCCTTGGGAAACTGGAATCTGTGATCAGGGACACAGAAGTACAATATTACGACACTAACGAACAGGCACACCTGGCAACACACATGGAGCACATAACGAAATTCGAGAAAGAAGCTTGCGGGAATCAAACTTATATGGGGAGGCGTATAGACCAGGGCAAACCATAGCCACTATCCTTAGGACAGCGCGTAATGCCACTTTTATAACAGAAATTGGACAATGAGTCCAATCCTATTAGAGACCCACTGAGTACACTAAACTTTTTTACTAGCTTTTAGTCTACACTATACTCCTCTACCATTCCTGACTCCATAACTAGATCCACTTGATTTGCTATGGCTAGGCAACGAAAACCGAGCTTATCTTGATGAACCCTTCTCTACCGATGACATAATCCAAGTCATAAACAATGTCCCTAGCGATAAGGAACCCGGATTGGATGCTCTAACTGCCTCGTTTTATAAATGTTATTCGTCGCTCCTGCCGCCGCACCTCCTTCAGGTTATCATGAATCAATACAGCTGGGAACCTTCCCCCCTACTATGCACAAGGCAGTTATACGGACACTGCTAAAGCCTAAGTAACCCCCCCAACCTACGAAATTCATACAGCCATTATCACTTATATAGACAAGATTTATGCTAAATTACTTGCAAATAGACCACAGCCCCTCATGCCACTTATAGCTAGACCCGACCAATCTAGCTTCATACCTGGACGTTCAACGGCAAACAACGTGCGCACATTATTTGCGGTCTTATATTACCTAGACCCCCAAGTCCCTGCACTTGCAGCCCTTCTGGATGCCATTAAGGCATTTGATTCTCTAGAGTGGACATACCTTTTTGCTAGTCTAACTAGACTCGGGATCAGCCCATTATATATAGAACATATCTGTCCCTGGGGCCTCCAACATGGCGGTTTGGGGGTCCTGGATATTCAACTATATGCTTACTGCACTCGAGCCCAGTTCATCCATCACTAGGTACACCCAACCCCATTCCAACCCCACACTGCCACTGAAAAAGATAGAGCGGATCTCATCCCATTGCAGGTGGCAGCATATCAAACATTCAAACACCCCAGAAACAAAGTCAACACAGTAGAGACATTGTGGTGGGCGTAGGAGGGTCTGCGGAATAGAGCTGGAGCCACGATCCTATATGTCCCGTCTATCACCTAGCCAACAACCCGCAAATACCACAATTAAAAGACAAAGGCAGAAAGAGAAAGGCATGCAACTCGGCATAAACAATTTTGCGGACCTGTACACTGGAGATACATTTATGGCCCTTCCAACACCAACTGAAGATAACCCGCCTAATTGCTCAACCCTGTTATTATACTATCAGCTCCGAGCAACATGTCGCCAGATACACAGCTCATTCCCGAGCCCCTCTCCGGCGCTCCAAAACAAACTAACAGATGCATCTGCACTCAAGCTAATTTCCCTCCTCTACAACTTTACACAATGCACCACATCGGTCACCACACCAAAGGCAACCGAGGAATGGCGCTTAGAACTACACCCGCATACGACAGACTAACAACGGCGCCTCTGTTGCGGCCAATTAGAACTCTTATTCCCTAATTACAAATTAAGGTTAATTCATTTTAAATTCCTCCACCGTTTCTACCGGACTTCCGTGCAGCTTTATCGAATGGACCTCAAATCTGATGCCACTCCCCACAGGCCTCATTCCTCCCTCTGGCGTGAGACTGCAATCTCATAGCACATTTCTGGAAGGAAATGTTTGAAATAATCCAAGAAATACTTGGGATGGCATTAGGAGAGGGGGGCCGCTCGGCCCCCACGCACACATGGCTGGGCCCGGCCCCCCTTCACCGCCCTGATTGGTCCGTGGGTCCCGCCGTTGACCCGGAAGCTGTTTTACTCTTCCGGGTCAAGGGGGCGGGACCCGTAGCATAGGGGGGGTTTAAGTACCTGGGGAGCGCGGGAAGCGTGCTCTTTGTGCCCCGCGCTCCCCAGGCTCGCTCCTCGCCCCGCCGTGGGGCTTGTAATTTTCTTTTTAGTCTTACAGGGTTTTCAACGCTTTACCAGCTACAGCGAAGGTGTAGAGCGGCTGGATCACGTGCGCTGGACCGGGGAGCATCTCTTCTCTTCAATTTTCTCCTCTGCAGGTCATGAAGCAATTTCGACGGGTCCGGTAGGTGCTCGGAGGCCTCGAGGGTGCTCACCAGTGGGAATACTGAGACGAGATCAGCAGTCGTGTGGAGAGGAGACCAGCGCTTTTCAGGACATCACTGGACGCGAGGACGGGATGTACGGGACGATCGTCGGCCGTGTTCTTTTGTTTCCCTTTACAGGTTTTCGGGGATATCACAGCGAGCTGCCGGAGGCCCGTGTATCAGGGGCGCTGTTCAAGACGGCAAGCCGGTGATGTGAAGGGTGGACTGGCAACTCGGAGCTGGGAACATGAGCGGGGGCCGTGAGGAGCATCGGAGCTGTGCAACTCACGCACATGGGTAAGGGTGCTGGGGCAATGCTGGACTGGTTTTTGAGATATTGTGTGCTTGCTGAAGAAGGGCCCTGTCGCAGCGCATGCCTGTGGGTCGTGATTTAAAAGAGACTGCCAACAAGGAACTAAGTTATGATCAGTAAAGTGAAAGCCGAGCGGTCATGGCGCTCGCATTGCTTAGGGAAAATGTCACCCCTTCTATGCCTTTAGAGCTCGGCCCCGTTATTGCACCGCCATATGGATCGATGGGGGTTTGGGCCCTGCGGGGCAAACAGCGGCAGTGGGCACAGGTAGCCCGAGAGTAATCCAGAAGGCCCTGTCGGCGCTGAATCACTGAGCTTCAAAACCTTTTCTCAACTGTTTTGTCTAGATTTAGCTGCCACCCGTCTAGGGTTATGTTGTTATGTTAAAATTATTTCTACCGCGCACGGTCACCAATCGGTTTCATGGCGCTCATAGACAAAAGCGGAGGAGACAAGCAGCGAGGATTATTCGTAGCTAGCTGGAAGAGATGCGTTTTAAGTAGCTTACGGAAACAAGTTTAACTGGGAGAGAGACGGATTGTAATCGGAAGGGAGTTCCAGATTGTGGGGGCGAGGAAGGTGAAGCAGGAGCCTCCGTGCTTTTTACGTTTGAACCTGGGGTCGATTAGGAGATTATGTGTGGAGGACCGGAGATGCCTTGAGGGAATGTGACGCTTGAGGCTGAGGGAGGTGATAGCTGGGGCAAGGGCGAGGAGTGACTTAAAAACAGTGCAGCCCAGTTTGAAAATGCATTGAGAGGCGACTGGAAGCCAGTGCAATCGCCTCAGCAGAGTCGAGACGTGTTGGTGCTTGGGCTGTTGAAAGACCAGTCTGGCCGCCTGGTTTTGTACCAGCTGAAGCCGATGAAGGTGGTAAGCAGGGATCCCCACGTATAGGGTTACAACTACTTTCTCTATTTACTTGAGGCAGCCGGTGAATGAAACCAATGGCCATTAATTGATTGATCAGTAGCCAATTATATGTTGTCGAAGTGGTTTAGCCAATGGCCGTTGACTAATAAACTGGACACACGAGTAACGTGACGATGTTCAGGAAACAGATTTAAAATTGGCTGTTTCAGTGCAATGCATCAAAGAGGCAGTGTCGGCTACCTGCGGCCTGCACAGTTTCTGTTGGGTAATTCCGTATTTTAAAACGAAAATATCGGGTCATTGGCCAGACTCTGCAATTTCCACCAGCATTGGGTGGTTTTGCCCACGATAGTTAGAAGATGCATAGATTGCATGTAAACGATCAATCTTGCAGCGATGTCGATAGCCTGTGCAATATAGGTAAATTTTGGGGATGATACAACACCATACTTGTTGGTTGTGTTCAACTTAAAGGGGCGGTGCGCTGCTCAGCGGTTTCGCTATTTGCTGCAGATGCGGTGCACGGCCACGCAAGTAGAGTATGTACTTCCAACTCTTCGGATGCGCCTCCATGAGCTTGAATTACATTGTTGGTCATTACACTGTCGATGCCTTTTATCTGTAATACGGTAACCATAGCAATAATGGGATACCCATGCATCTGCCTATATTCCTTCATTTGGTAAAACATGTATATACAGTGACTTTTGGTACATTTGTAGTGTCTGTCAGCAAAACGCTGATACCCGATATGCAAACGGCAGCTTGCGCATTGTGCGTGAAAGCTCTAAGAAGGGTGTTCAACCAAAGTTTTGTGAGAACATAATTCCTAGATGGTTTGAGCGCATCTACTTATATGTGTAAACACCAAAGCTAAAAGATGTGAGGCATTTTAATACGAGCTTTTACACGTAATATTGTAGTTGAAATTAGACTCTGCCCAAAGGTAGCTATTTTATTGGACAGCAACGGTCTAAAGTGTGGCGAATAAGCTCCAGCCACTTTGGAGTTGTAGGTTCGGATCCCATCGCCCCCAGGGGATTAGTCAGTGGGAAAGATGCCTGAGGAATGATTTAGTGTATTTGCCAGTGCCAGGAAAACGAGTTCGGAGTTGAGGGCAGCTTTCCCACGTGCAGGTGATCAATAAATGATGGTCCGGCTTTAGAAATATAAGCTATAAGAACAATAGTTACTTACCTGTAATCTGTGGTTCTCCAGTATTGGTGTCTTTCATAGATTCACATGCCTGATTCATTCCCCGTCGTCGGAGTGGGAGTCCCACGGTATATAAAAAAGCAATAACATGCTATATTAACATTGGAAAAACCAGTAATTCCCAACCAGGAAGTAAAGTAGCCCAAGCTACAGTAGAAAAAACTTCCACACTCATGACTATCCTAGTCATTTTGTATAGTCCAAACTACAGCCAATCAGGCGACAGCACCCACCAGAATGTTCACCCCAGAGGCTCAGGCTCTCAGATTTTCTCGCACAGGAGTGAAGATAAAAACATCCTAGCCTAAAGAGCCTCAAAGGGGAGGTGGGCGGGTTGCATGTGAATCTATGAAAGACAGCAATACTGGAGAACCACAGATTACAGGTAAGTAACTATTGTTCTTCTCCAGTATTAGGGTGTCTTTCATAGATTCACATGCCTGAATCAGAGTAGATAGCAGTACCGAAATAATGCTTGGAAGACGCTTTTTGTAACATAAGTTTGTACATAGCAAGTATATACATTCACATAATAAAATGCCAACATTCATATATGCATGAAAAAACTTGCAATCACATGAGAATGCACCCAACTTAGGCATGGAATAAGCGTCTGGAGAGCAGTACAGAGGAGGAGGGGAAAACAGAGGCTCATCTTATTTGAAAAGATTGCGTAGAACCGCTTGACCCACTGACGTATCAGCCTCGCTGGCAGCATCCGAACAATAATGCCTGGTGACAGTATGTCTGCTGGACCAAGTCGCTGCTCTGCAGATTTGCTGACGAGGAACTCCAGCAAAAAGAGCAGTCGAGGAAGAAACAGCTCTTGCAGAGTGAGCACTTGGAATTGTCTGTAAAGGTCTTCCAGTTTGAGGATGGCAAAAGTCAATAGCTGCAGAAATCCATCTAGCTATGGTTTGTTTAGACACTGCTTGTCCTTGCCGTATCTTTCCACAGGCAATAAATAGTTGATCAGATTTGCGAATGGCAGAGGTCCTTTGCAAATAGAATTTTAAACATCTTCTGATGCCAAAGGTATGTAATGCCCTCTACGCAGGGGATTGCGGATTAGGAAAAAACGTCTTTAAGATGACTGGTTCGTTCAGGTGAAAAAACAAAGGCACCTTCGGCATAAACCTTGGGTTTGTACGTAGCACCACAGAATTGGACGTGAATTGCCAGAAAGGTGAATTGACGATGACAGCTTGAACATCACTGACTCTTCTAGATGAAGTTAATGCTACCAAAAAAGAAACGTTCCATGTTAGGAATTTGAAATACACCCTGTGAATTGGCTCAAATGGGTGGCGCATGAGCTGCGCTAAAACTACATTAAAATGCCATGATGGAGGCGGACGACGTACAGGAGGAAACATTCTGAATAGTCCCTTAAAGAACTGTTGTAGTCTTGAAGAATAAAGAGAGGTGGACCCATCCTGACGTTACCTTGAAATGGCTGCCAAAAAGACCTTCAACGTTGCATGAGATAAGCATGATCTTGCCAAGTGCAAGAAAAACGGTAATATCTGGTCCGGCGTTGCATGAAATGGGTGAACCCCAGCAGATTAACACCAAATGCAGATTCTTTACCATTAAAGTCTGTATGACTTTATTTTAGCAGGTGCTTCCGCGTAAGCCAGTACCTCCTTACAATCCGTCAAGATATTCAGATGAGCTACTTCACGGTGCTCAGAACGCCAAGCTGCTAATTTTAGAGAAGCCGGATCCGGATGGCAAATCTGACCATTCTGAATGGAGAGGAGATTCGGTATTGGTTGAAACTGTATTGGATCGCACTCAGAGAGGAGAAGAAGTTCGGTGAACCAGAATTGGCGAAGCCACCTGGGGGCGAAGAGAATCAAGCGACACAGCTCTTTCTTCATCCTCCGGAGAACTCCCGGAACCAACGGTATCGGAGGAAAGGCGTAAGCATATATTTGAGACCAGTTTATCGAAAATGCCTTGCCTTGCGAGTCCCTGTGGGGAAGCCAGCTTGCAAAGAAACAGGCATTAGCTGTTCTTTTTTGTCGCAAAGCGGTCCAGATCGGGATGACCCCACTGCTTGAAAATTCGATCAGCTGTTGGCTGCTGCAATTCCTATTCGTTGTTGGACACCGTTGACCTGCTGATGGTGTCCGCCAGCACATTTGCAACTCACGGCACATGAACAGCCAAGAGATTGATCCTGTGTCGTATCGCCCGGGCCCATACCTCTTGGGCTTCATGAGATAGAAGAACCAACCTCGTTCTTCCCTGTTTGTTTAAGTAATGCATACTTGAAGTATTGTCTGAGCGAACCAATACTGTGGCACCTTGAATGATTGCAGGAAAGGATTTGGGGGGTAAGAAGATGGCACCTAGCTCTAGCAGATTGATGTGCCAAGCCTCTTGTTGAGGGTTCCATTTCCCGCTGACCTTCAGCCCTTGAAGATATACTCCTCAACCTTCGAGGGATGCGTCTGTGGTGATTGTGTAATTTTGGCGCTTCTTGAAGGAAACGCACACATCTTTTACAAATTTCTTTCTTGGACCCACCAAACAAAAAGGCCTCTTGCATCCGAGGAGTGATTAGAATGAGATCTTCGATTGAACTGGAGACCTGCAACCACTTCTTGTCTAGCTCCTCTAGCAATTGTCTCATGTGTAATCTGTAGAAGCACCACCAAGTGGGAGCTGAAGGCCCGTCGTTCGTGTGAGACAAATACCTTTGCTAGGTGTGTATGGATTGATGCTCCGAGAAGCGTTCATTTCGGAGCTAGTACTAGTTGGGACTTGTCATGATTTATTGGAAACCAGGTTTTGAAACAGTGACTGACAAGTCTGGGTGTGCTGGACTGCTTGTAAATAAGAGCGCGCCCTTATTATACAGTTGTCTCAGTAATGATGAATTTGTATGCCTTGCAGACGTAGCTAGGCTGCCACTGGTGCCAGGATCTACGTAAAGACACGTGAAGCCGACCTAAGTCCAAAAGGTAGGACTTAAATTGAAAATGTTTTGTACCTACTGTAAAGCATAGCCACTTCCTGTGCTTAGGAAGAATTGACACATCAAAATAGACATCTTGGAGGTTGAAAGTAGTTATAAAGTCGTTCTGGCATAAGAACTTTAGGACTTTTTTGAGGTACAACATTGGTAAAGTTTGCGCAAAGATCTAAATTCATGCGCTACTTTCCTGATGGCTTGTTGAGGAGGAACTGAGAGTAAACCCTAACGCTGTTGTAGATTCCGAACCACTCCGACGGTCCCTGTTTGTATCCATATAGACACTTGTGCAAACGACTCCCGTAGATGCGAAAGGTGGAGGTCCCTTTTGAGGTGTAGAAAAAAAGGGAAATTTGACAAATTCTAGAGTGTGCCCTTGGGCAGGACGTTTAAAAAACCAAACGGTCCTCTGTCACCTTGGACAATTGGAATAAAAGTGAGATATTTGACCTCCGACGTTTTTGGAGGGAATAAAGGTGGGTTCAAGGTAATCCATTGTTTCTTAGAAGAGTTGCCTCGGCTGTACGATGATTTTCTATGTAGGAACTGTTGGTATTTTGCCCATATGACTGCGTTTGATTTGAGTAACGCAGTTGGTTCTGATTGTGGGAGCCAATACTGGATGGAACTCCCTTGAAAAAAAAGGACGTGGATCTACGTCCTCGGCACCACGAAAAGGCTGTGGTTCTATATCCAGAGGGTGCGGGCAGTATCTGTGGGCTGGCCAGAAGGGATCCTCAATCCAAAAGGCCAGTGAAGTATTGAAGTCTGAACCTCCTTGCGAAAGACGTAGCATTGAAGCAAAAATGTCTTCGCCAGACTGCCCATCTTGCGAGCTGTCGAAAACCTGTACACGCAATGTCCGCTGCACAGTGTATTATTTCTGATGCACTTCTCTCTCGCCTTCCTTCCTGCAGGATCTTCAAAGTGTGAGGCTTGGAGGATTCTGGAATAAGTTCTACTAGCGCCAACATGTCAGAGCACATCTGGCGGCATACCTGCCCACTGGCTTGCAAGATAATTGCTGTGCCGCCTGAGTAATGACTGAGTCAGGGTAGGCTGAGAGATTAGAAAAGCAGGTGAAGCTTCACACGTCTTGTCAAGGCGTGGATGAAAACACCGGCACAGAGTTTGGCCCCTGCATGAGTTTAACACCTTCTTTCTAAATAAAGTCTATGATAGGAAGTGAACGAACTGGTTTCTGTGGTTTCCCCAGGACGAGGGGAAAGGGGAAAAACCGATTTGCCGCTCTCTTCATAAGGAGGGGAAAACCTCCAATATTCACCGAAGGTGAATGCAAAAGAAGTCCAGTTGTAGGAGAAGACGTAATCCCGCCGTGGTACAGGCCGTGGCAGTCTTGCTGTCAGAAATACCTAATTCTGATCTGAAGAAAAAACATGCTCATACGGCTATGTGCTGTCCAAGAAGAATAATGGCAGAAGTAAAAAGCCATCACGCCATCACGTGGATGTAGCGGAAAGCTGCCGTCGACGAAATAAATCGTCTACAAAGGCACTGAGCATAAAAGTCAATAGTGTGTGAAACCAACTGTCAACGGGCTCAATCGTCGACGAATTCAACAGTTGACAGGGTCATCCGTTATCAAAGTCAACTGGAGTCGAAGCTGAATGTTGACGAAGCTCACCGTCTACGGAGCTCACCGTCTACGGAGCTCACCGTCTACAGAGCTCACCGTCTACAGAGCTCACCGTCTACAGAGCTCACCGTCTACAGAGCTCACCGTCTACAGAGCTCACCGTCTACAGAGCTCACCGTCTACAGAGCTCACCGTCTACGGAGCTCACCGTCTACGGAGCTCACCGTCTACGGAGCTCACCGTCTACGGAGCTCACCGTCTACGGAGCTCACCGTCTACGGAGCTCACCGTCTACGGAGCTCACCGTCTACGGAGCTCACCGTCTACGGAGCTCACCGTCTACGGAGCTCACCGTCTACGGAGCTCACCGTCTACGGAGCTCACCGTCTACAGAGCTCACCGTCTACAGAGCTCACCGTCTACAGAGCTCACCGACAAACAAAAAATCCTCCCACATCAGAAGGGGGGTATAGTAAAGCACAAGAACAACTCCTTCTCCTCCTACCATGTCAGAGACAGGCAGAGTGCTGGTCCATATACTCCTCATGAGGGTTCACAGGAAAAGGTCTCAGCTTTCCACAAGTGACGTCTGAAGGTAGACTTCATATAAGAAGACATTACAAAACTGATATTATGAAGAATAAATTGAAGAAAAGTAAGAAAATTGAAGAAAACTGAGCCTAGCTCAGGGAGACTCCCTTCACACGACGTGCGGTAGAAAATATGAGAGCCTGAGCCTCTGGGGAGAACATTCTGGTGGGTGCTGTCACCTGATTGGCTGTAGTTTGGACTATACAAAATGACTAGGATAGTCATGAGTGTGGAAGTTTTTTCTACTGTAGCTTGGGCTACTTTACATCCTGGTTGGGAATTACTGGTTTTTCCAATGTTATTATAGCATATTATTGCTTTTTTATATACCGTGGGACTCCCACTCCGACGACGGGGAATGATTGAGGCATGTGACTCTATGAAAGACACCCTAATACTGGAGAATCCTGTGCTTCACAAAGCATGCCTTTTTGTGTGTTTTCTAGGACTACATCCAGACATTTAACACAATAGACCAGCACCTAAAACAAGTCTATTCCTTTGCCAATGCTTACAAGCATTATCAATCGAATGGGTAACAACAAGGGACTGGGAAATGTTTCAATGCTGAAATATGAGACTTGAGCATTATTACTGCGGTCTGAGGGAGTGGTACTGGTCTTCTACGTTTTACAGTCACCCCTGTTATCCCCTTCTACCACCCTGACTCTGCGCGATCTCGTGAGCTAAGCAGGGTCGGGCCGGGTTAGTACCTGGATGGGTGACCGCCAAGGAATAACGAGTACTGTAGGTCCCCCTTGCATCCAAAAAACGACGCAAGGATTCAAGTTTGGTAAGAAATGGTGCTAAAATGAGAGAACAAAAGGCAGTCGCTTGCACTCACTAATTGTGCATGTCGGATAGGCAATGCCCGAAATTTACTCCTGCGTTTAATATTCATTTCTTAACATAGGGACCACCCTGGCGCCCATATTGGACTGATCAATCAATCAATCAATCAATCAATGACACTTATAGAGCGCGCTACATACCCGTAGGGTCTCAAGGCGCTTGGGGGAGGAGGGGGTGCCGCTACTGCTCGAACAGCCAGGTCTTCAGCTTCTTCCTGAAGGAGAGGTGGTCTTGGGTCAGGCGCAGGTCGGTCGGGAGGGAGTTCCAGGTCTTGGCGGCCAGGTAGGAGAAGGACCTTCCTCCTGTAGTTGCTCTTCGGATGCGGGGGACGGCGGCGAGGGCGTGGTTGGCTGACCGGAGGTGGCGTTTGGGAGCGTAGAAGTTGATCCGGCTGTTGAGGTAGCTCGGGCCTTGGTCGTGTAGGGCTTTGTGTGCGTGGGTGAGGAGGCGGAAGGTGATTCTTTTGTTGACGGGGAGCCAGTGAAGGTCTCTCAGATGTCCGGAGATGTGGCTGTGTCGTGGGATGTCGAGGACGAGTCTGGCTGAGGCGTTCTGGATCCGCTGGAGTCTCTTCTGGAGCTTGGCGGTGGTACCGGCGTAGAGGGCGTTGCCGTAGTCCAGTCGGCTAGTGACGAGGGCCTGGGTGACGGTCTTCCTGGTCTCGGTGGGGATCCACCAGAAGATCTTCCGTAGCATGCGTAGGATGTTGAAGCACGCCGAGGAGACGTTGTTGACTTGCCTGGTCATGGAGAGGGAGGAGTCCAGGATGAAGCCCAGGTTGCGTGCATGGTCTGTCGGTTTGGGTGCGGTGCCCAGGGCGGGAGGCCACCAGGAGTCGTCCCAGGCGGAGGGTGAGGAGCCCAGGATGAGGACCTCCGTCTTGTCCGAGTTCAGTTTCAGGCGGCTGGTCGTCATCCACTCGGCTACCTCTTTCATCCCTTCGTGTAGGCTGGCTCTGGCGGTGGCGGGGTCGTTGGTCAGGGAGAGGATCAGCTGGGTGTCGTCGGCGTAGGAGATTATGCTGAGGTTGTGTTGGCGTGCGATGGCCGCGAGGGGGCTCATGTAGACGTTGAAGAGGGTGGGGCTCAGAGAGGATCCTTGAGGGACGCCGCAGATGACTTCGGAGGCCTCTGACTTGTACGGTGGTAGGCGGACTCTCTGTGTTCTTCCGTCGAGGAAGGAGATGATCCATTCCAGCGCCTTGTCCCGGATTCCGACGTTGCTGAGGCGCTGTACTAGGGTGCGGTGGCAGACAGTGTCGAATGCCGCGGAGAGGTCTAGGAGGATGAGGGCCGCTGTTTCTCCGTTGTCCATCAGGGCTCGGATGTCATCGGTGGCGGCGATGAGGGCGGTCTCGGTGCTGTGATTGGCTCGGAAGCCGGACTGTGAGGGGTCGAGGGATCCATTCGTCTCGAGGAAGGCGGCCATCTGCTTGTTGACGGTCTTCTCGATGACTTTGGCTGGAAACGGGAGTAGCGAGATGGGGCGGTAGTTCTTGAGTTCGGTGGGGTCCGCTGTTGGTTTCTTGAGTAGAGCGCTGAGTTCGGCGTGCTTCCAGCTCTCAGGGAAGGTGGCGGTGTCGAAGGATGTGTTGATGATGTCTCGCAGGTGGGGTGCGATGACAGCGTCGGCCTTGTTGAAGACGTGGTGAGGGCAGGGGTCGGTCGGTGATCCTGAGTGGATGGAGTTCATCGTGCGGGTGGTGTCTTCGGTGCTGATCGGGGTCCAGGCGTGGAGGGTGGTGGTGGGGGGTGGTTGTTCGGTCCTGGTGTGCGTTGGTTGTTTGTTGAAGCTGTTGTGTATGTCCGCGATCTTGTTGTGGAAGTAGGAAGCGAGGCAGTCGCAGAGGTCTTGCGATGGGGTGATGTCGTTATTTCCTGCGCTGGGGTTGGAAAGCTCTTTCACGATGTTAAAGAGTTCCTTGCTGTTGTGTGCGTTGTTGTCCAGCCGGTCCTTGAATGCAGTTTTCTTGGCGGCGCGGATCAGCTGGTGGTGCTTCCGAGTGGCCAGTTTGAGGGTGGTCCTGTTGTCCGGTGTAGGTTCCCTTCTCCAGACTTTCTCGAGGGCTCGGCAGTTCTTCTTGGAGCTCTTGAGTTCGTCGGTGAACCATGGGGCTTTCTTGCTGCCGGGTCTGCTGGGCGGGGTCCTCAGCGGGGCGAGCTCGTCCGCGCAGATGCTGATCCACTTCGTGAGGTTCTCGGCGGCCTGGCTGGGGTTTGCTGAGCTGGCAGGAGGGTGCTGGCTCAGGGAGGTGTCGAGCTGGTCTGCTGTGATCTTGTTCCAGCTTCTGCGGGCGGCATGTTGCTGGTGGTGGTGGGTCGTCGTTCTCTTGAAGGCGAAGTGGACGCAGCTGTG
The DNA here is from genome assembly GCF_964261635.1 of Lissotriton helveticus. Taxonomy (NCBI): domain Eukaryota; kingdom Metazoa; phylum Chordata; class Amphibia; order Caudata; family Salamandridae; genus Lissotriton; species Lissotriton helveticus. Next base: position 419,726,730 of record NC_136057.1, read on the forward strand.
GTCCGTCCAGTGGAGTTCTGTGGCGTGGCTGAAGGCGACGTCTTTGCTGGATGAGAAGACGGCGTCGAGTGTGTGTCCGGCGAGGTGGGTGGGGGTGGACACCAGCTGCTTGAGTCCAAGATTGGCGAGGTTGTCGAGCAGGGTGCTGGTGTTGCGGTCGTTGTTGTTCTCCAGATGGAAGTTGAGGTCCCCCAGGAGGATGTAGTCAGCGGAGGGGAGGGCATGCGGGCTGACGACTTCGGCAATGTCCTCGCTGAATTGTGTGCGTGGTCCCGGAGGTCGGTAGATCAGGGTGCCTCTAAGGGTGGTGTTTGGGTTGGTGTGGATCTGGAAATGCAGGTGTTCGGCGCTGGTCAGGGTGTTGTCGGTGCTGGTCGTGAGACGGATGGTGTTCCTGTCGATGATGGCGATGCCTCCTCCCATCTGGTTGGCGTTGCGGTCCCTCCGGACGATCTTGTAGCCCTCTGGGATGGCGATGGCGATGTCGGGGGCTGAAGAGGCGTTCATCCAGGTCTCCGTGAGGAAGGCAATGTCAGGGGCTGTGGCGTCTAGGAGGTTCCAGAGTTCGATGGCGTGTCTGTGGACGGAGCGGGTGTTGAGCAGGATGCACTTGAGGTGGGTGCTGCTGGTGTTCGACTTGGCGGGAGCTGGTGTGAGGCAGGTCCGGATGCAGGTGAACTTGCAGGCGTGGCAGCTGAACGGTCCGTGGGAGCGTCGTGGGGTGGCTTGGTGGCAATCTGGCAGTCGGCCGGTGTTGAGTGCGATGAGGGTGGCGGCGGAGTACGTCAGGCGGGTCGGTCGGGGTCTTCGTGGGCCAGGGGTCCTGGCCCTGGGCGCGGTCCAGGCGCGGACGGGCGCATACGGGCTTACCTTTGGCGCGCCTTCGGCGCACAATCGGCGCGCCCGCTGCGCGTCAACGCTGCGCGTTCGCACGGTCGCCATATAAGGCGAAGTGCGCGGGTGGGCGGAGCAGCTGGGAGGCGGGAGCGGGGAGGGAACAGAATGAAAAAAGGGGCGGGGTCAGCGGTGGTGGCGGGAGCGGGGAGCGGGGAGGGAAGACGGAGGGCGGCGAGAAAGGCGGGAAACCAGGAAGGAGCACGCTAGCACGGGCAACAAAAATCTCAACAATATAGGCACAAATGAGGTCAGGGCGCAAAAGTAAGGAAAAAAATACAGGCACAAATGAGGGTCAAGACAAAGAAAAACAAACAGCAGCGGAGGAAAAAAAAATACAGGCACAAATGAGGGTCAAAACAAAGAAAAACGACTGAAGGACGCTGATCACACTAAACAAATAGTGCTAAATACAATAGAACGGAAACACGAGCAGCTGCTCACGCCCACTAAAGGTGCTCTTGCTGGGAGATTTATTTCCCCCTAATTAATATTAATTACGCGTACCGGAGTAATGGTGTTATCAATGGCAAGTGACTATCCAAGAATAACACAGAAATTGCTGCCAGCCCCTATATTGATATGGCTGTACAAAATTTCGTTCGCTTTGTTTAATAGCGGCCAGTGCCATTTTTCATAGGACTGGCCAGATCTTAGGTGAAGTGACTAATTTTAGACAAAATAACCATAGACTGGGGTGTGGCCGGTGTAACTAGCAGTGGCTGAGATTAATTCAAGTCCAGCTCAGCTCACAAACATAAGTTGCCCACTCGGTTATCCTTTTCGTTTGCATCATTTGCATAATGGGTAGGTGGTTTGTGACACACGAGTACACATAAACATATGTCACAGTATGATTTGTGTTAGATAACACACAGTGTTAAGTTGTAGTGGGAACATGACTTGCCTTGCTGTCTGCATCACATATGGCTGGCGCACATGTGGGCGCCTTTGTAGCAGACAGACTGGATTTGGTAATATCACGCAGTATTGATGCGTTTGTATGGCATCACGCAGTACCGGTACACCCTTGAGCATGGGCATGGTGGCATGATATGCCTATGGTTTGTCATGCGGGCCTATGTCAGACGGGTGTGGACAGTATCTAGGCACCCTAAGCGGGGGGTGGGTGTGTAAAGGGGAGGTACAGTCTTAGGACGTAAGCGCTGACGTCCAAATTTGGTCATCTAAATACGAAAGGCACTAATAATTCATCTTTGTTTTTCACGATGTATGACTGGGCATGCCTGCTGCCCGACGTGCTCCTCCCCGCTAGGACTCAGGTCTATTATTTACTACGGGTCATACTATGGTCATACTATTGGGCACCATATATGTAATTCTAATTCAGATACTCCGAATGTGACACACACTGATGCAAGGCTAAATACTTGTAGTGGCGAGTTTATTGGAATGTGTCTGGTGCCAATCCTAGCTAAGGTTTAGCATGTGACGGGGATGTAATACGGGCATGTGTGTTGCAGCTTTCGTCAGAAGGCTAGAAACACTAATCGTGTGTGTTTGTCTTTTCAATTTTATGCTTGGCCGGGTTCATGGCGGATATCTGGTAAGTGCTACACACCGCAACAACTGCAACAGGTGGACAGCCAAAGAGAAGCGTACATCAGGTACAGGAATGGCAAGCAACGGTTTCAAGGGTGATGGGCGATCGATGAAGAACTCTGGGGTGCCAACACAGAGATAATTGTTTATGGTGTGTTAACCCCAGCTTTGGCTGGCCGTGGTAATGTAGGGAGAGGTTGCTGCGCATAAAAAGGCAGTACATTTCTGATCAGGAAACTGTGTGGCTACAGCAACGGCACAGGTGCTCGCAGGGCACCGCGGTCATCATAGTATATCCATAGGTTATCAATTGGTATGGTCAACGCTTGTAAATGTGGCAGTGCACAGGGGGGTGCCTGGCCAAAGCCTGTAGTAAGAAGCCTATGATGGTGCCTATGGCAGCAAAAAAACAGGTAGCAGCAGTAGTAAGGCCTACTACTTGCAGATCATAACACAGGGCTTCATATAGGGCTTCATATGCGGGGAGTCGAGCTTCTTGAAAGACGGCGTCCGTTTGTGCGGCAACAGCAGGAAGACAAAGGAGAGGGTAGACGGAGGGCGGACTGCGGGGGTCTCAATGTTTCCTTTCATGGCAGAGGGGGGGCTCCGTCTCAATCAGCTTAGGGGCTACATGTCAGATTTACTCAGAAGTCACACCTCAACGCCCTTAGTGGTCATCCTGCACCTGGGGGGGAATGATTTAGTCGACTTGGGCAGAAGGGTCCTGTTGGAAGAAATCATCTCAGCAGCAGGGTGGCTGGCGAAACTGTTACCGGATTGCAGTATAGTGTGGTCACAGCTTATACCGAGGCTTCAATGGAGGGGGGGTGAATCAGTAAGGGCGTTGAATCACTCGTTAAAGAGGGTCAACAATAAAATGGACAAGCTTTTTCGAACTCCTCACCTACAGAGTATACCTCATGGGTGCATTTGGGGGGAACAGTTCTACTTGCAGGATGGGGTCCACTTGAACGAGACAGGGAACGCCCTATTGATAGGGAACATACTACCATGGATAGGAGGTTTTGCTAGGAGAGTATGACCTTTCAGTGTAGGCAGTTGGGGGGGGGGGGCCAGATAGTCGGTCAACTATGCTGGCCTGTGGCTGTAAGGTCATAATCGGTGAGCAGCAATTTAGGGTCCTTTGGGGGCCTCAGCATTCTCGAATGGGGATGCTAGGGGGAGGGGCCTATGGTCTCTCCCAGAACTTCAGGGGCAGGATATCCGCTTGGTCGGAAGGGTGCGGGGGAGGGAGTCACGCTTTCCTCAGGCTGGTAGCCACCCCGCACATACACTATGACGTTATCAAATGGCGCGAGTGTAAGGGCCCTCCTGTTATGGTTAAATGGAGTTCACGGTGCGTACGAGGGTAACTAGGAGAGGTACGTACTCTCCCGGTAACCGGGCCCTTGTCGCGCATGCGCACTCGTACGTGAGGGCGGAGCTGGGTAAATGATCTGACACCGGTTAACGACCTTGCCGTAGGACCAGAAATTATTAAAATGCAAAATTGATATTTAGGATGTTAGTTTCGGTTATGAAACACGCTGTATTAGACATTTGTTAAGGTTAGCCCATCATACATGTCTAACTCGCTGTAAATCTAATGTCTAAATTTTGCATTTAATAATTATGTAAATAATGTTATTTTAATTTTGATTTGTTTTCATATTTTAATAAATACGGCCGGGGGGTCGCGAGCCCCCCTGCCTTCCAAAGAATTCTGTTGCTTGGCTGAGAAGTGTTTACTGTAGTTTGCATGATAAGGCGGGGGGGTGGCCGGCAGTCCCAGACCATGAGGAGAGGGGGGGGCGCTCGGCCCTCACGCACACATGGCTGGGCCCGGCCCCCCTTCACCGCCCTGATTGGTCCGTGGGTCCCGCCGTTGACCCGGAAGCTGTTTTACTCTTCCGGGTCAAGGGGGTGGGACCCATAGCATAGGGGGGGTTTAAGTACCTGGGGAGCGCGGGAAGCGTCCTCTTTGTGCCCCGCGCTCCCCAGGCTCGCTCCTCGCCCCACCATGGGGCTTGTAATTTTCCCCACCCTCCATCCCTGTTAACAGAATTCAAGTTGAGGACATTGGTAAGTATCCTCTGAAACGCTTTTCAAACGCTGTAGGTATATAATGTGTTTTTCTTCCTTAATCCTTTTTCCCGTTTACAGGCGATGTTAATTCATCTGCTTAATTGGTTGTGTTGTTTAATGATGCATTAATCGTGTTCTTTAGGTCTTTTTTCCTTCTTAGAATTGTCGTATTCATTATGTGGGTCAGGCGGTAAGGTCATAATCGGTGAGCAGCAATTTAAGGTCCATGGGGGGGCGTCAGCATTCTCGAATGGGGTCGCCAGGGGGAGGGGCCTATGGTCTCTCCCAGAACTTCAGGGGCAGGATATCCGCTTGGTCGGAAGGGTGCGGGGGAGGGAGTCACGCTTTCCTCAGGCTGGTAGCCACCCCGCACATACACTATGACGTTATCAAATGGCGCGAGTGTAAGGGCCCTCCTGTTATGGTTAAATCGAGTTCACGGTTCGTACGAGGGTAACCAGGAGAGGTACGTACTCTCCCGGTAACCGGGCCCTTGTCGCGCATGCGCACTCGTACGTGAGGGCGTAGCTGGGTAAATGATCTGACACCGGTTAACGACCTTGCCGTAGGACCAGAAATTATTAAAATGCAAAATTGATATTTAGGATGTTAGTTTCGGTTATGAAGCACGCTGTATTAGACATTTGTTAAGGTTAGCCCATCATACATGTCTAACTCGCTGTAAATCTAATGTCTGAATTTTGCATTTAATAATTATGTAAATAATGTTATTTTAATTTTGATTTGTTTTCATATTTTAATAAATACGGCCGGGGGGTCGCGAGACCCCCTGCCTTCCAAAGAAATCTGTTGCTTGGCTGAGAAGTGTTTACTGTAGTTTGCATGATAAGGCGGGGGGTGGCCGGCAGTCCCTGACCATGGGACTTCACATCACTTACAGGTCTTCAGGGCTACGTCAAGGAGGCCCGTCTGGAATTCGCTGCCTCTTCACAATGTTGCTTCTGCTGGACAAACGCAGCATAGCCATACACTGGAGGAAACGAAATGCAGCATCAACAGATACCCTGGGTGCACGACATTATTACCTACTGCCACGCACAACTGGCCACCTTCTGTTAACTAGTGCCAACTGCACCTGGCCCCAAAGACATTTGGGACCCGTTTGTAAGATGGCTACGCACTCGCAGAACTGACGGCCCCAATTCCCCAAGCTGTCAGGACAATAACGCACGCACGCACACACACGCAGTATCCTTGTAGTCCCCAACTTACAGACAGACCCTGGTCAACTTGGAACCAGCCACTAGGTGCACTACACACTCAATGTCACTGTATAACCGGAAAAGTACATTGGAAGATGTGAACTGTACAATTTCACTCTTCGTTGGATGCTAAATCAGTAGACAAATATATGAAGTCGTTAATGCGTCACTTGTCCCCCTCCCCGTTGTTCAGTTAAAAATTGTGAAATGATTTGACAATATGTATCATACTTCAATAAATCTATGATATATATGTTATGATCCTTGAAATGCTAATAAAGAATATAAAAAATATGCGTTCCTAAAGCTGCTGCTAATGTGAGTTTCTAACACACACATTGACCCAAATTAACAATTCTCTTTTTTGTGCTTTGAAAAAGAAAACGGAGACACTTGCCATGTAGGTATTGATGTTAACTAGCAATCTATGGAACAAAATAGGTTGCAGCTATCAATTCTGCTTCGGGATTCCTTAAACTATGGTCGCATTTCACTATATCCAACAAAAGTAAAAGGATCATCGCTATTTTACCAATATCTTTTTGTGATTTGCAAAAAAACACAAGCATAATATGTGCATGAAGAGCCATTAATCAACTCGGTGATTACAATTTGAGCTTGGTTTTACAGTGTGGTGGGCCCCTCTAGCGTCTGAAACGGAATACCCACGCACATTTTATTTGCACTATACAGGGCAGGCTGGGTCATAACACATTCTTACATGACTTTCAGCCATGCTGCTATTCAACATGGCCAAAAGACACCGACACCAGCAATAGCTCTCGGATTACTGAGACCTATTGGCTTTGCCAATACTTGTTAATTGTATTTTGAAGTAGAGAACGAGTGGTCCTGTAAGGGTAATAATACAAAAAAGGAATATCTGGCCCATCTGTTATTGCGACCGATGTACTAAAAATGTCACATAAAATTGCACCCTATGATTGGCCATTATAGGGTTAGGAAACTCAGCCCCTATGTCCTTAATTTGTTCACATAAAGTACTGTAAAGGTACATGATAGGGACACCCTCATTCCCTTGCACATGTGGGGAGGGCCCTAAACCCCTGGTAATTGCTGGGGGATAGAAGGGAGACCTTCAGGGACCCACCCTACCAAGGGGCCAAAAGAATAAAAAAAAGGTTTTTGTGCTAGAGGCATGTGTTATTGAACATGCAACAAAAGATGAACTTTGATTCCTTTAAATGCACATTCATAGCATATTTGTCTGCTCTGTAAATGTGTCATGAAGTTATGATAAACAAGCTCTTTCAAAAACAGATTCAGTGCAGTGAATGTTTGGTCTACACATCATTTCAGTAATGTCATAAACACTATGACTATTCCAATTCATAATTATATTACGTTATTCACTTGTTTTGTGGGTTCTTCATTTTAGTATTACTGGAAAGCTTAAAGTTTCTTAAACACATGCAGTACAGGTTGCATTTTAGTTACACTTTCCATTTTAGTTAGCCTGTCTGCACTTCAGTTCACAGTCAGCAATTTAGTTACCTTTCACAGAACTTATGAAAGTGGTATTTATGTCTGAATACCCTTTAGCCTGAATTGTTATGCTATTACACAAGACAAGTCTAGTACATTCTCTCAATATCTACATCTTTAGATGAGCTTAAGATGACGCAAATGCTTAGGGGCTATGTACATAGCTGATATAGTTTGCATCCCACTGGTTTAGTCCAGTTAGATCAACTGACTTGGAATCTCCATTTGATTCTGCAATGCAGGTTAAAAGTCAGTGGTCAAATCCTATATAAGCTACTAGAACTGACCACTGAAGGGAGAGAAATTGTACCCAGGGCGCAGATCTAGACACAGATCTAGATGGGCATTGCACCAGATTCTATCCTAACCGAAGAAGGCTCCATCAAGACTCTCCAAGACACTGCAAAGCATTTTACCTTCACTGACTGGTGCCAGGATGGTGTTCTCAGAGACAAAAGCTCCTTGTGCTTGCACTTAAAATCGCCAGCAAGATAATGCAGACAAACCTTGTCATCGAAGGTATGCATACCACCTCTGAAACTTGAGAAATAGCCTTAGTATTTATTCATCACTTAGAATTAGTATAGTGCCATGTTGTTTTCACTGTTCGTGAAACGTTTATTAGCTTTTAATTTTTTAATTTCTGTGATGTTGAGGTTCTGTAATTCTCGAGCCTGATTCCATTTTGTGTTGCCCTCACGTAGGCCTGTGAAAGAGGCCCGGCGAACAAGTGGCCTGGCCTTCTGAGTTCATGTATACATTAATTATGTTTCTTTCGACTCTGAAAGAACTGCAGAGAAACGGACCTCTTCACCTGAAACTGGCCTCGCAAAGCCAATTTCCCTTGGTTTGATCCTTGTCTAAGATTGCCACTTAATGTTCAGGACCGGGTTAACCTTTAGTTTCCTTGCACATGTTTTATCTTGTTTATCATCTATTACTGTTTCCTTTATGTTCTGACATTACATGGGTTGTGCTTTTCAATTATAAATTTGTCCGGCTTGCAAAGATTGAATTTAGGACATTCCTAATAATTAACTTTTGGGTTGGGTTACTGTAAATTGTTTTTTTGTTAATGTGATACTCAGTTAGAAAATGTGCCCTATTGGTTAGAATTTTGCGCAGTGGGTGTACATTTATAATGAGAATATGGTGTATAAAAGGAGATGTCTTGCTTTAGTAATTTGAACAGTCTCCTAGGAATATACATTGTGATGTATTGTTGGGATTTCTGTTACTAGCTGCAGCTAATAAACTTGGTCTTTGACGCCACCCAGAAGTATTCCGTGTCTCTGTATACCAAGACAGGTGAATCCGCAGACGTTGGGCGTGCCCCTGGCGCCGCTGGGTTCTGACCCGGTTCTTCAATGTTACCAAACAATATTGTGTGCAGTAGACTCTGGAGTTTTAAAATAACAGTTTTAAAATAAATATGTCAAAATGCATATCCTGTTTCTAGTGATCCTTTTGAGTGTGTAAAGATCATTTGGATTACCATTGAATCCCGAACCCTTTCAGGGACTGTTAGTAAGCCAGAAAGCACAGACACCCCAGCATCCTGTATGCTCCGTGGTTGGTTTGGAGCTACAACAACTTGGACTCCCCTGCTCAAGCGACAACGTACTGAACTCAGTGTCCCTGCACATGTCGGTAGAAAAGCAAAACCTTGTAGACCTGGGCTTGGGTACCAGGTTACTCAACACTGTGGTACCCCTGGGGCTCTCCCCTGAGGTACCGCGGTATTTCCAAGGAAGTTGCATCTCAAACTTTACCTAATGGTACCACGGAAGCTTCTCTTCGGGAAGCTTGCACAGTACTGTGGTACCATGACGATGAACAGATGCTGATACTGTTGTACCAGGGTAACAGAAAAAAATAATCAATGAAATGTGGGTTGGGGATGCACAATTGTTGACTGGCGGCATGGTGTGGCTTGAGGTTGGACACCCGCAGAGGGTTTGGTCAGGCTATGCGGCCAATCTCCTGCTGTGCACAACCGCACATTCACACATTTATTACAAGTGGGAAAATGTAGCATTTCAGTTTATTTCTTCATGGCATGAGAAAAATTGAATAGTTTCTTACCTGTAACTCTAGTTCTCTTGTCGGGGAATTTCCGTGATACGTCATAAGCATGTGAATAGTCCCACCCACGTGCGGGGACCGAGGAGCACTTCATTAGATATATATTTTTAAGTTGTCATCTTTCACCTTTCTACAGGAAGGCCTGTGTAGACACTTAGGAGATAGAAAGACAATAATGCAGCCTAACTAACTAGGCTACACTGATCATTACTACATCCTAAAGTGAAAAAAGGTAGCCAGTACTTTTAAAAAATTTACATTTATGAAGTTTAGTACATATAGAAAACTCCCCTTCGCAAAACCTTTTTTCATGATAGAGGTGAAAAGGTTGGGCAGAGAAGCCCCCCCATAGGCTGCCATTATATGTCTGAAAATGGATACCGTGCCTTTAAGAGTCTTCAGAGACAACCAGTATCCAATGATGCATGGCTAGTGGCAGTTACTTCAGTTCTTTTTTCCGGCTCCTGTTAACAGGATCTTGGAGCATTGATCTCTACCTCATTTGGTGTTTTTCATCAAAAATCACTTCAGAATTAACCTTTTTACAACTTCACGTTTTTGGTTTTTCTCTACCTTTTGCTGTCTTTTTCTGACAGATTTTCCACAGTTTATTAGTCAAAATGCTTCCCTTTTTGACAAGTGTCCTGACTGTGGAAGAAAATAGGCCAAATCTGACTCACACAGAGTATGTATTCTGTGTTTACCTGTTTCTCAAGTTCCTGAGACATGTTCCATCTGTAAAACCTTCTCCAAGCACACCCTGGGTGACAAGGAGAAGATTCGACTTCAAGGGGCAGAGGAGCGAAGGCAATAGCAAGCAACATCCACAGGTGGGATCTCTGGGCAAGGAGAGGGTCAGCCCTCTACCAAAACCCTGTCTTTAGCATCTGGGGGGCTCCTCAAGCGAAGAAGAGTGGAAAAACGACGCTGGTCCCAGTTGGTGACATCGAGGGCAGGTATGGCGACGATATGTTCACAGTCAACTCAGGGCTCTGAGTTGAGGCTGCGTCGACGCTCCGCGTCGAGGAGAAGAGCGGCAAGACCTTCTAGTTCTACCTCACGGCAGAGATCGCTGTCGAAGACGTTGTCTCCTCGGTCAACATCGACACGTCAGCGCTGATCGCCGTTGACTAGCCACCGACGATCGGCGTCAACACGACACCGCCGATTGCACTGAGGAGGCACCGACGATCGCCGTAGAAGAAGCACGGACGATCACGGTCGAGAAGTCACTGACAGTCGACGCCGAAGAGTCACTAACCGTTGACGTTGAAGAGTCACCGACGGTCGAAGAGTCACCGGGAGATGACACCCCTCGCTGACACAATCAACCATGAGCCTATCGAGGTCGATGGAGAGTTCACCGCCAAGACGACGTCGAAGATCGCCGTTGACCAGTAGTTCGACGTCGAGGGGGAGATCTGGTAATGAATCTTTGGTTCCTTCTTCTCTTCAAGCATCTCGAAAAAGGAGGAGGTCGATTCATTCTTCGGATTCTGAGTACTCACATATATATATATATATTCACCTACGAGGATTCCACCTCACTCAGATCCTCCTGGACCAGCGGAACATCCACCTCCTCCTCCTCCTCCTCCACCGCTACTGCCTCTTCCAGCGCCTCTGCCAGCTCCACCGCCTCCTCCACCACATCCTCCGGGGCCTGCAGCTCCTCAGTCCATGACTCCTGCTGTGCCTAGAAGACAGAGGTCTAGGTCTTGTGCGCAGGATCGGTCTCCCAACCACCAACGTTCGTTCACACGCTCTCATCACCGACATCGTCATGAGAGATCTCGCTCCCGGCACACCAGAGACACATCCTCCACAAGTACTGGGAGCTATTCGCCCACACTTTCGGACTCTCCTCCTCAAAGGGTGTCTCCGATTGCCGACATTTCCACCTTCCAAGAGGTTCTACTACAAGGGGAGGTCAAACTAAATATTCCATTGTCCACAGCTGTGCCATCGACTTCTGTCATCTTCGAAACTCTCCAGCTGAGACAAGCTTCTCGTCCCTTGCTCCCTCTGGTGCCAGGCTTATTGGAACCGGCGATGGAATTGTTCTTAACACCTTCTTCCATCAAATCCGCTCCTTCCAGGTTGCAGAAAAAATACTGTCCGCCTGAGCAAGATCCCACATTACTCCGGGCGGACCCCACACCAGACTCTGTTATTTGTTGAGGCAGCTAATAAGGAACACGCTACGGCTCCAACGTCAACAGTACCGCCGGATAAGAAAAGCCGTGAAGTAGACTCGGTGGGGAGGAAGGTATGTAACACGGCAGCCACTACAATGAAGGCTGCTAGTGCTACAGCCCTGCTGGGCAGGTACGACTGTTCCCTTTGGGAATACCTTCAACAGTTTGCAGACCTCCTGCCAAGGGATAGGAGGGAGGACTTTATAGAGATATTGAATGAAGGACTTATGGTGTCCAACCAAATATTAAGTGCAGCGGTGCACACATCACTCCTGTCGGCACATGGCTACTGTCCTGGAGTGGCTCTCCAGATACATTCCTGACTGCGCCTCACCTCACTTAAACCCAAGGCTCAATCGTGGATCATGAATTTACCCTTTTCTGGCATCCCCTCTTTGGCTCTCATGCGGCTAAGGAGATGGCTTGCATGAAGGCGGAAATGGAGACCTTGAATACAGTAGGTCTTGAAAAACCGAAGGAACAATGTAAAACTTTCCTCCCTTTACAAAGACGCTACTCTTCACAGAGGTTCCAGAGATACTAGGGCCGTCAGACGAATCAGCAACAATCATATCAGCGGTCATACAAACTTTTTCAGAAACGTCAACCTAGGGGACAGGGAGGCCAGCAACCTGCACAAGGAAATAAGGTGCCTGCTGGTTCTAAGCTCTGAAGCCTTTCTTCCTCCTCTTCTGTTACCCACTCCAGTGGGGGGAAGCATTCAAAATTTCCTGGCAGAGGCAAAAAATAACTCAAGACAATTGGGTGCTGAATATTGTTCGCAATGGATACTCACTACGTTTCACCAGCCCTCCTCCATCGGTCCCTCCAACACACTCATGGTACCCACTACGTCAGTTGCAACTGGAGGCCAACATTCTCTACAAAAAAGGGCAATTTAACCCATTCCTCGTGTACAGCAGGGAACAGGACTGTATTCCAGGTTCTTTCGGGTCCAAAAGAAAGACAAGAAAGAGTTCAGACCCATTATCGATTTACGAAAAGTAAACAAGTGTGTTCGGAGAGATAAATTCCGAATGTTAGAGTTGCATCAAATCTACCCTCAAATTTATCAGGGGGATTGGTTATGCGCGATAGATCTGCAAGACGCATACTTCTGTGTCCCCATAGTAAAGAAGCATCACAAGTTCCTGAGATTCACAGTGGGAAACAACCACTATCAATACTGTGTGCTTTCATTTGGCCTGAAGTCAGCTCCCAGGCTATTCTCAAAATGCAGCTGAAAAATAAAGATAGTGAAATATAGTTTTCTTTTCAGCTGCTGACTCTGAGCCAGTGGGGCAACGCTCCTCCGCCATTGTGGAGGAGCCGCCGCTAGTCAGTTGTGGTCCAATCTCTCCAGAAAAGGGATGTTATTGGTTGAACAGTATGCTAGGACATCTGTAGAGGAATCAAAAAGTAGGGAAGGCTTTGTCTCATCAGTCGAGTCATCAATCAGAGATTATTCAGTGCTTTAACCAGAAATCCGTTATGTTCAGACCGAAATTGACAGGAGGATTTACCACTTTCTCCCAAAGTAGTAGAACAAAAACAAAATCGGAAATTTATCATGAGAATGAAAAGCCTGATTTAGAACAGTAGCACAAGACGCCTGTAAAGATATGTTGAAAACAACTAGTATTAGTGTTTGTATATTGTGAAAATGTGCTTTTGTAAAGACTGTGCGCTTGCGAATCAGAGCTGAAGAAAGGAGGTGCGTCTAGATGTCTTTAGAGGGCCACTAAAACATTCCTTGAAGTACCCTTACAACTATGCCTTTCTTTGAAATTGTCTGTACATTACCAGGTTTCACCTGAATTAATTTTGATCATCGAACACTGAACAAATTAAGATGTGACCAAACTGCTGCACCTGTCGACTATGCTACTCAACATGATGCCACTGATCTCAATAGTAGTGTATGGCTCTTTTCACTGCTCTTCTTGTGTGAGCTTCCTTTTTATCAATTTTATTTCTATTATTTATTTGTTGTTTAGGTACTATATGGTGTTGCCGCAAAGTGGATTCAAAACAATGTGGAGAGCAGTGAAGGTGGCTATGGGAAGTCATGTAGGAATAATCACTTACGTGATGATATTTCATCAGAAAGCATATTAAGAGTCATCAACAGATGAGCTCAATGATGTGTCCAAAAGAGGGACAATAATAGTTTTCCTAAATCTTGGAAAGTCTGTTTGTATCTCAAAAGGTAGTGGGAGAAAGTTCCAGAGGAAAGCAGCTTGAACCCATAACATTCTGCCCACAAAATATTTGTATCTCTCAAGGTGGAAAGATAATCTGTTTTGGGTGACTTACTTAAGACGACTAGTCACAACTGTGGAGAGCTTTCTGAACAAGGCATACCGTTTTCAATCTAATCCTTGTCTGGATAAGTGTCAGTATAGAAACAACAAAGTAGGTAAATAAGGTTAGGAGTGGTTGAGTTGAACGCTAAGCTGGACAGCTACATTTTGTACTGTTGGAACTTGCCTATTATCTTGTCTGTAAGTCTTGCATTGATCTTTAAGATGTTCAATGTGCTTTGAGGGAGAAGCAAGGATAGGATTCTGAGAAAAACACGTAGGTGCTAGAAGGCATTTTTGATTACCATAGACAGAATGGAGTCTAGGATAACAGTCACATTTTGCAATTTATGGGTAGAAAGTCAAGGTGAGCCCATAGATGGCAGCCAGCCAAACAGGATGGATGCGGGTTATCTGTTATCAAATTGAAAACTCCAGTCCAGGTTTTCAAGAATACCCACTTCTCACTCATTCGACTTTGACTATCTTTAAAGCAGTCAAAGTGCTGTTTCAATATATATTGGCAATGATGGTATGAATCTGAATGTCATCAGTGTACATATACCCCCTGATGTAACTGGTGAAGATATCAGACTGAATATCATACAGACATTGAAGAGTGTTTATGGCATTAGCAATACAGATAGGAACATGAAGGGTGATATATAATGCTACTTGTCAGACATGAATCACTGGAGGGTGTTTCTCTAACACCACTTGATGCTGAGGGCAAGTCTACAAAAAAGTGTGGTTGCCTATGCCACTGAGGAATTGAAGATCAAAACAGAGACCTGAGCCTGACCCCGTAAAGTAAGCAATTCCTTTAATTTGTTTATAACGGTGGTCTTGGTGACCCATCAAGAATTGAAGCCTCACTAGAAGTCAGTGGGGAGATTAGTTGTGTGAGGCAGCACGAGTTGGATGTTCACTACTCTCTAAAGGACATTGGCTAAACATGGAACGCTGACACCAGTGGACAGACAGGCAGTGACGCAGGATAGAAACCATTTTTAACAGTTCACGTTGGACAGTAATACATCTTGTGATGAATATAATAAGGACAGCGTGGCATTATATTGTTACCTTGCAGTACAAGTTTCAGTAGAGAAAGGGAAGTGCCTTACCGAGTACAAGATTCTGGTTATTTCAACTTCTTCAAAAAAGTTAAAGACTTAGAGGGGTGTAACAGGAGGAAACACTATTGCTGTATTGTCCCTGCAGAGAGCTGTTAGCAGCAATTACAGCCCAGGCAGTATCTATTTTGGAATAGATGTACAGCGTGAATTTCATTCACATTTTTTGGCTTGGGTTCACCCTGGAATTTGCTTATGGAATGGTTGCTATATCCTGGCCAATCTTGAACACTTCTTAGCTTGAGTTGTTGGCTTATTATATGCAGCCTTATTCAAATGTATTTTTCTTCCGTAGAGAACATGTTTGAATAACCTTTTATGAAAGAGACAGGTCTTCCAATCAGCAGGGAATTATGCTCTTCCATATCATTTTACCAAAGCTCTTCCCCTGCAGTCATGGGCAAGTTCTTCAGAAAGACATTTTGTTTTTCAGTGAGTTGGATAATATGTCCCTACATTGAGTGGAAGGTTAACATAGCCCTGAACATTAGACACTTTTTATCCATTACAGCCAGAAGTACTGATGGAAAGCAATCACAAGGATGATGTGAAACAGTGAAGCAAAGTATTCAAACTGACGATTCGCCAGTTTCTCGACCAGAAGGTGGCCATTTTTCTTGTAGTTGAGGCATTGCTATGTCCTAGAGATTTGTAGAGTGCACTATCACCCGGGAGGGTATCCCTCATGCTGATCAGGTGTGAGTCTAGGCACACCTAGGGCCTGGAGGGACTACTCAAAAAGCCAGGCATTCAGCTTCTTGCGTAATTCAAGAGGAGAGGAAGATCTTATGTGTCTAATGTGTAGCATCAGGTGATTCCATATTTTAGAAGTGGTATAGGCGACGGCTCGACCACCGGATCTAGTATTTCGTATGCACGGGATTTGTGCAAGTATGAGTAAGAACAGGCGGAGGCGTATGGACGGTTTGTACAAGCAGATGAGATTATTGGGGTATGCTGGTCCAGTGTAGTACCTTGAAAGTGTGCGTGAGGAGTTTGAATTATGCTCATTTGTGAATAGAGAGCCAGTGGAACTCCTTCAGATGTGGTGTGATGTGAGTGCGGCGTGGAAGATTGAGAGTGATTCTGGCTGAATGGTCTGCAGCATTCTGGTGAGTTTTTTTGTTGATCGCATTACAGCGCTTGCTTGTGACCACGGTGTACCTGAAGGATTTCCGGCAGATGACTGGGAGCTATTTCAAAATCTTCCTCTGCATCTTCAGTGTATGGAAGCATGAGGTGGTGACGCCATTGACTTGGGCGGTCCTGTCAAATTTGCAGTTGATGGTGAGCCTAAGGTTCTTGGCATGTAAGATGGAGGGGGTGTCATTTCTTAAGGGAAATGAGCTCAATGAGGACGTCAAAGCTGATGAGAGCATTATAAGACCATGCAGCATGTAGGTAGCCCAGGATAGCGAAGTTTGTGGTCTGTGAGAAAGTAAGATCAGGTTGGATTTGGGGAAGGGAAGCCTAGCCATTTGCGAACCACATGACACCTTGTGTGTAAGTCACCAACTCAGAAATGTAGGGTGCTTGCTAGGAAGCATCTGTCTGAAATACTGGTCGTGTTTTAAGTCAGAACAATAAAGTCTGTGGCACATGCCCCAGTGAGCATTTTAAGTGGTGACTATAGTACAGGAGAAAAAAAAAAATTAATTGATACACTTCATAAACAAGCATTCAAAACTTGGGCTAGGTAATTCCTTACAATGCTGGAGCCATATTAGATGATTATCACTCCGCTTCTCCAACTGTAAATTCTGTTGAGGAGGATGCTGTAGGGTGTTGGAAGCAATTCTTGCATTATGGGTGCAGACTAATTGGTTAGCTAGGTTTAATCAAGCCCTAGAGGTTATGCTCCTAGGAGTTCCCAATTGGGTATTCTGACACACAACTGTTTCTCATTCCTCTGCTTAGATTTTGCACATAGGTGATTTGTGAAATTACATTAACCGTACGAATTATTTGCCTATGAGTAGATTTAACTTATGGAAGAAATTATACCAATCATCAGCCCCAGAAAGCTACAGATATCTAGGCTTACTATACAGGAATTTCACTGGTGCATGATCAACTCGTTTCTTTCCACTCAAGAACAACTCTCACCTGTACTAAGGCATACGAAATCATATGAACTACTCCATAACACCACAACGATCACTAAACTCTAAAGAGTTGAAAAAGCAATTCAGAAACACAAGCACACCTACATATTAGTATATGTATTAATTCTGAGGACTAGTTCCCTGAATAGGTGGGTGAGATCACAGACGCTGCCGTTAGATGTCTCCTATCAGTACAAAGGCTCATTCCATTTCAGTAATGCAGGTACTATATAGTTGCTCTTCCAGACATCTCATTTTTTGCACAGAGTGACTAGAGTGACTTTTAGAAATAGTACAAAATGTTTGCTCTATATGGTCTGGAGGCAATGCCTCGACAACTGCAGTGCTATCCCCCACAAAAACTTGGATAAACTCTAAGAGAAAAGACAGCTGATGATGTAGGCTTGTTATCAGTTAGCCATGGAAAACGGTTTTCCTCAATTTCTACTTTGTAAACATGTGCCAGGCGATTGCACCATTTTATTGTGAAAGAAATGTACAGATTTAACACGAGGAAAGGGAAATTCTCCTCACAAGAAGCACGAGAAACAAGCAATCCGAGAGCTATTGGCGTTGTCTATGTAGATGTATTTCAGCCATGTTGTATAGTAGCACGGCAGCTTTGCAGCATGCGTGAAGGCTAAAAAAAAGTGCTAAGACACGGTCTATGCTGGCCGCCTCATAGCACTTTTTTTAAATTCAACAATGCTGGTAGAACATGGCAAAACAAATAGAAAATTCACTTAATTGGCAAAAGTTTTGGTAAACTAATACCCGAAGAACTAAAATGGAATTTAAATAAAGGAAAAGGAGGGAAAAAACTGCATTTTTACAGAGTGGAGAATTTCGAGCAAGCACAGCAGCCACGCATTAGTGAAATCCTCTCATCGCTTCCATATTTGGGGTGGGGGCAGTGTTTGGGTGCAAGCAACAAAAGGATTTGCGGCTTTAAATGCCCCTCAGAAGCCGAAAGGTGAAATGTGGTCGTTCTGCAACTTGCACCAAAAAATAACTTCACCCATACATTTGCAGTGTTAACCTGTCTCCAATATCATTTGGAAAAGCTGCAATTGGAGGGTCTGTGCACCTTACTCTCTGAGCCCTGGTGAAAAGGGAGAAGTAATGGCGTGAAAAGGGAGAAGCAATGGCGTGAAAAGGGAGAAGCAATGGCGTGAAAAGGTGGAAGGACAGGGACAACTAGCAAAGGAGTAGGAAGTGTGGGAAGGACAGTAGCAGCAACATGGGAGGGAGGGGGCAGGAGCAACTTGGAAACAAGCACAATTGGACAACTGTCCTTCAGCACAAGGGACAGCACACGATGCCACGGAACACGGTTCAACAGCTCATTCAACTTCAATCGCAGAAAGCAGCCGACGTTCCCTGGTGGCTTTGGCTCGAAGTCAAAGTAAACAACTGAGGACACGGGGAAGCTCTGCCGCATAGACAATAGCTGACCTGCGGGCATAGACTTTTCCTAGATGGTCATGGTTCTAGAGTAAAAAAAAAAAACATTCATCGGGTACCATGACTGAAGCAGAACGTATTTCTGCATTAAGAACACGTGACCGTTCATGTGCACAATGCTTTCCTAAGCTTGAGTCGTCTTCTTTCTTGTGCTTCTCTTTCTACGCTTTCCATCCGTTTTTATCACCAAAGGGCCTCTGAGCACGTCAGCAGCACTTTTATTAAACGTTTAAACGAATATGGCTACAAGCGTGGGCGTGGATATCCTTTTTACGCAGTGCCCACACCTCGGTCGATCTAGCACACCTTACGCCTTCCATTTCTAAAGGGGTTTGGACAGCCTTGGATGATTATATGGAACTCTCCTCGAAAGGGTTGGTCCCTCAGTTCCCTGTTGATTTGTCTGTCTAATTATTATCTGTTCTTTGTTCTAGATTGGGTTAGTTCTGTGGGAATCCTTCTTTTTCTTCTTTCTGCTTTCCTGTCCTCTCTTCCCTTTCATCTTTTCTGCTACTATCTTCTCTGCTTTTCTACTTATCTTTCTCTTCTTCTGTTTCCTCCCTTGTCCCCATTCTCAAATCAGAAAGTGATACGGTTTGCTTTTACTTGCGGAAGGCCTTTATTGGTTCAGATCCTCTATTTCTCATCGATTTCTTTTTTAATCTTATTCACAGATATTTTTCTCACTTCCCAAGTTGAGCTCCTGTTTGTATTTTTTCAACTTCTGGCCGAATGTATCACTTATATTGTATTTGGTTTTACTATTTGTATAACTTCTTTTTTCTCAATAAAATCATCTTGAACTTAAAAAAAAAAAAAAAAAGAAGAAGAACACGTGACCGTTCATGTGCACAATGCTTTCCTAAGCTTGAGTCGTCTTCTTTCTTGTGCTTCTCTTTCTACGCTTTCCATCCGTTTTTATCACCAAAGGGCCTCTGAGCACGTCAGCAGCACTTTTATTAAACGTTGAAACGAATATGGCTACAAGCGTGGGCAATCCCTACAAAGAACACTGAAGAAAACGCTTAAATGAAATAAAGACGTAGTTCACACCGACTGTTTTTTTTTCTGGGCTGGGCCTTTTATTAAACGTTTAAACGAATACGGCTACGAGCATAGGCAATACCTACAACGAACACTGAAGAAAACGCATAAATGAAATAAAGACGTAATTCACACTAACTCGTGTTAGCATTCGTTCTCTTAAGCTGAAAACAACATCATTAGCCCTCTCAGATCGCTGTCTCTCACACCCGCGCTAGAAGTGTGTTTAAACTCTGCTGGACAATTTCAGCTCCTCGATGCAGGTTGCTTTGAGAAAAGGTGGCAGTTAGGCCAGGGCGGCACATTCCGTTCCACTCGTGGAATTTGCGTAATTTAGCGTTCCGCTGGAGAACACAAAATTGCCCAAAATTCTGCGTATCGCGACTACGCGTAATTTTTTGCTTGTTCGCATTCTCAAAATGCATGTTCGCGAGATATTTCCCCGCGAGCACGCAAACAGTGATTGCAAACAGGAAAAAAGCATCGCAAAAAAGCAATTCTGCATGTTCCTGGAATTTCTGCGTGTTCGCAGAGATTTTTTACCATTTAGTGGAGATTTGCGTAACGCAATTACGCAAATTCCGCCCACGACTAGTGGCAGTGTGGTGGCTGTGGCGAAAGTAGTGAAGTAGCCAGTTCGAGGACGATGGTTTTAGAATGTCATAAATGCTTTACAATTTCATGGTTAAGATGCAACCTTTGCTACACAGTGCGTGCTCTAAACTATTTTATAAACTCGGAAAGAAGGGGCTGCTTGCTGTATCTCATCCAAACACAGCTTGTCTGGTGAGCTCGCTTGGGTTGTCTAGTACAACGCAGGAAAGGGCGTTAGGGATTTTGGAAAGCCAAAGGATAAAGCACATGAGAATAAAAACACGGTGTAAAACAACAAACATAAGGGACGGAGGAGAGGCCAAACAGGACGACGGGCAGCAGAAGAAGGGAGCAAAGGAGCATGCACCACCCTATGATGGTGGGAGAGGGAAGGAGCAAACAGCCAAAGAGCCATGGGGTGTGGGAGGGATCAAACAAGAGGAGGGTAGGGTACGGGGCAAGCAAGAATGCCGAGTGGGGGGGAAGCAATTTCAAAGACATGCATTCAGCAACAAGGGAAAATGCTTCCAGGTCATAGAAAAACCAGGAAGGGTGGGTGGGGGAAGTAAGTGGGTAGGGGTGGAGAAGAAACGGATGGAGGCAAAGGGGAAAACACAAGCACTCATGTGGAGCGCTGACACAGAAAAAAAAAGTAGCTGCAAAAACGGGTGAAGTGGAAGGACACAAGTACTTGGTCCAAGCTCCAGGGATGGGCCAAAAACAAGAAGAGGATGTGACGCAGTCATGGCTCGACAAAAAGCAAGGAAGGCAATGCAAGCAACACAGAAGCAAACCAATAAATAAGGTATGGGTGTATGCCCACTGTGTGTAAACAAAATGTCTCAAAGAGACAGAATATGCACTGTTTAGCCGAGACCTAAAAAATACAACAGAAAACTCTTTAAAAGGGAAATACAACAAACAGAGCAATCCTTGCCCCTAGGGTAAAAATGGAAAAACAGGGCAGAGGGTCGTGCCAGAGAGAGTAGTCTGGCCCACAGGAAGTCTAACTTGATAAGAGCAACCATATGCATCTTTTCAAACGAGCTGGGTTGGAAGCAGAGCTGGGAGTGAGAGTAAATCACTCCATCATAGAGGGCAATTCTAATACTTAAAGAGAATGTCTGTGCGTGTAACAACGCACACAGTCTTCCTGCGCACCACCCCACACTCACACACTCAATACACAACAGCTTTTGTAATAAAATTAGGATTGCAGCATCTAAAATAAATGCGTTCACCGAACAGTCTGCTCTGCCACGATTCAATGGATAAAGCATGACTTAAAACTAACAGAAAAGTACATTTTATGTATTTTTTTGACATGACAGTATGTGCTGTCTCCATATCGGCTTTATTTTCCAAATTTCATTTGACATACGAAATCGGTGTGTTTTATGTATTCTCTGATAACACCCCCCAGAGGTACACCGTGGATTTGCGATTTAAAAACTGGTTTACGCAGAGTAAAAATGATAAAACTCAGAGATGCAGATCAATTTATACAAAGTGTGCAAGAAAGACCAATAGATAGCTGAACACTTATCGTTCTACAAAGGCTTGTTTTTTTAAAATCAGACTGACAATACAAGTCATATTCCCTAGGCTAACGCTAATTATCCTTCCCTCGCCCCAACCTAAGTAATAAAGGTAGATATTAGGTTACACAAGAGGTCTCAAAAGACCAGACTAGCATCTGTTCCATTCATTACCTAAAACACGTGAGCGTCGCCTATTGAGATGGATTTACCGGCTAAGAACAAAGGCTCTTCTGGCAGTGAACTAATGGATCCCTGCATATTTGTATTTTAGGAAGGCAAAGTCCACATTAAAGCTATGCAATGAAATCAATAATTTCGGTCATTTATTTTAGGAACACATTAACCAATTTAGTGTCAACTGGGTTCAATACTCCACAGCCAGCTATGTCTTAAATTATTTTTGCAGCATGATTCCTTCAAGGCATGGGAGCAGACTATCTAGGCAAAATATAGTCTGACAGAAATATCAGGCACCCAATCTAATTTATAGAAATATCGCCCCACTAGAATTAATAACAGAAAATCCACACCCAATGGGACAATATTTTTATAAACGGTATTTGACACATGGCATTTATATTACTAATGACTTTAAAATCCATAACATAAGCTAATCCTCTTGTATTCAAATGTACCCAGCGAGTGTTTTTTGCACAACCAGACTTTTCTGTTGCAGCAACTGCTGAATGAATATCTAATTCAACTACTTAGATTTTAAGCAAAATATAAAAATGAAAAGTATTGCAATGTAAAGAAAGTAAGGGTTCCATTATAATTACCCTCCAAAGTCTGGCTTGACCAAATTTAGGTTTGAGTTGTCACAGAGACAGAGAACTATATAGACAATCATTACAACCTGCTTAAAACTTGCCCCTCTGTAGTGTAGATAAATATAGAGAAACAAAAGAGTTGGTAAATATCTCTCCAGGGCTGAAACTTGAGGGCTCTGCGCAGAGCCGAGTGTCTGTTTTTTTTTTAGGTTTCGCCTAGGCAGCGCATGCGCTATCTCAACGAAAGATGCTGTATACACTATAGTGGGGGAAGCTCCGTCCACTTTCTACCTATCTATGTCATTGGCTGCAATCGTAAATGCTGCATGCGGATTGGTTTATGTAAACGTACTCCCGCCTCCTGACGGCCATGTCGTCATTATTGTAATTCCACAGCTATCGGTCCCATTACCTTTAAAAAAGTTTCGTTTCCCTGCCTCCTCCTGTTCCATCCTTCAGTTTGTGACTTTTCAGGCCAGCAGCAACCCCCCACCCCCCCCCGTCCATGCGTTCTTTCACGCCCGCACTTCTGTAGAAAATGTAATATGTCTCTCGTAAATAAGAGTCATATTGCTTTTTCAGTGCTTGAGTGGGGCATGATTGGTTGATGGCTTCGCACTCTTTGTGGCCTCGCTCGCAGCATCTGCACCCGCCCCTCAGCGCTGCCTCTTTGCTTTCAGGGTCTCGGATGTGTGCTCTGCCCCCATGTCTCTTGCCCAGAGCACCCCCGCTCTATGCCCGCAGTGGTGACTTCCAGCCGCGCGCGTGTGCTGACACGGAGGCCGTGACCCTGAGCTCCTGCCACCGATCAGCTGTGATGTGCAGCCCGGACCAGGCATGTCACTGAATAGTGAGAGATAATTAAGGAATAATCCAGGCGTGTTGCAAACCTCTCGCAGTTGACTGCTTTTTCAAGTATGTTTTCTCGTGATGGGGGGGGGGGGCGTTGTGAGCAAGTTGTTGTATTCTCAAACTTTATTTCCCCTTGCACAGGATAGATCGGGCAGCACAGCTGTAGCACGCAGGGTGGGTTTATGGTTATTACAGGCGTGCTCCTTTGCAAGGGGACCGGTATATACAACACATTGGTTTTTGGAGTTGAACCCGCCTCCCCCTGGGAGATAAACTGCACGCGCAATATAAAGAACGTTGTTATTCAAACACACGAGACATAGGATCTCCAGCACGGTGCAATTGTTAATAAGCGTTCAGTATTTTGATTGCTTGCTGGAGCTATGCCGCTAAAGTGTGGTGGTATCAGCCGTTAGCCGGAACGCGTGTCTATAGGGTGTAATAATGTTATTGCCTGAAGGTCATTCGTACATTCGATTAGAAACCTGCAGAATGAAAGCTTTGCTTGTGAACTTTCTTGAAACTCCCAGTTGTAGGGGGTGGGTGAGGGGGAGGGGAATAAGATAGAACTATCGGCGTCGTGTCACAATCTTGTGCTCGGCTCGGGCGCGCTTACAAGTTTTCGTCTTTCGTATAGTGTTTTATTTCGACGTAAATCACAGGAGCTTCTTGCGTGCATGGCATTTAGACCCGTGTGCTTCCATATTAAACTTTCCATGGTGAATTCTTGGCCTCTGGTGTTTTTGCAGCAGTTGGCTCGTTCGCGGCGGCATGCACAAATGTTTTACCAGTTGGGGTTTATTTTCACATTCTGCTAAATTGTTGTAACAGATAAATGGCCAGGCGTGTTGCTTCTCTCGAGGTAACCCTTTCCGTGCCGTGTTGCGAGTTCTGTTTCACCTCTGTGCGTGCTCTTTTTCAGTTGGAAATATCTCTATCGTAGATCAGTTTTTTTTTAAAAAACACTTTATTCATGACTGTATCAAACACTGCATTGTACTTTGAACATTTTATCACTTAACAGTCTTTTCTCGTTTTCTAACATATACTGTCTGCGACTTAACAGGTTGTTCTATTCCATGTTCTTTAAATTCTCTATATCATCCTTCGTATTACATCAGTAAGTACCGTGCATTCACATTACATTATAATCTGGTGGTTAAACTCCATCCCACCCACGCCTGCCCCACCCTCCCGTCTCGTAGCGCAATCATCACGTACACACTGTTTCCTCGGCACATGGGCCATATCTCGGCCAGAAAAGTTATCGACATTTGGCTGGCTTAACCCTCACATTTGTCAGTCATATCCCCAACCCACAGTTCCATTGCTTTGCACCTTTCGTGTATGATCATGTAGTGGCCCCCTGTGATGGCTCTAGGTCTACACTATCCATTTCTATCAGCATTCTGTGTAGGATCGCACTTTCGGCTTTACCCCATTTCAACAAATCAGGATGCCACACCTCTGCACTCGGTGGCCTAGGCGACTTCCACCTCATAGTTATAACTCTGATTGCCAACAAGAGTGCCAGGTCTAAGAATTTCAGTTGTGCTCTGTGGGTCTTGGGCCTCTTTCTGTGTCCTATCAGGCAGGGCAGTGCCCCCTCCGGGAGCTGCAAGGCCGTAATATCGTGTAGTGCGTGTCTGACCGTCCCCCAATAGGCGTGTAACCTCGGGCATGCCCATAGCATATGGAGGGTATCAGCTTCATCCCCTTGACATCTGGGACAGTTATGGGAGGAGTTAGGGAACATTCTATCGATCTTGTGGGAGTGAGATACGCTCTGTGTAATACCATAGCCTGTATGAATTTGAATTTGACGTTTCTGGACACTCTCCTGTGGTGTTCTAGGACAATCTTCCATTCCCCATCTGTCATTGCCTCTCCCGTGTCCTCAACCCAAGCATCCCTGAGTGTGGTAAGGGGTAGAGCAGCGTGTTCCCTAATGCCCACATAGAGCCACCGTACTAGGTGTCCCCCGTCCCCATATAGTGGAGGAGGTGTACCAGCTCATGTTGTTTCGGTTTGTTACGCTGCGGAGCCCATGTACGCCGGACATAGTAAATCACTAAGGCGTGTAGTAGGTACAAGCGTAACGGGGCTCCTGTGGACTGTACAAAGGAGGCATGATCCATCAGCGTGTCTTCTCCAAACAGGTTGCCCACTCTATCCACACCCGCCTCTGTCCAGGTCCGCAATCTGCGTTGTGTCAGGCTACCCTGCGGCGTTGGGAGTCCTAACAGGGGGATGTTATCCGCATAGGGGGCGGTCCCAGCCGTGTACGCCAGTGCCTTTCGCCAGCACTGTAAGGCAGTGCGCAGCAGAGGGAGACAGTCCCGGGGGATCCTGGCTGTAGGCAGCAAAAGGGAGTGTAGTTGCCCACGTGCCAGTCGGTCCTGTGTAAACGCGATCTCGTGCAGGTCCCTACCCGCCACCCATCGTGTCAGCCACTGTAGTTGGCTTGCGTAGTAATAACCCTGCAGGTCTGGTACACCTAGGTCGCCCTGTCTGGTACTCAGCTGTAGCTTTTTGAGGCTTATTCGTCGTCTCCCCGGGCCCCATATGAGGGTGATCAGTAGTGTGTTCAGTGTGGCAAATATGTGTTGTGGAAGGAGGACCGGCAGATTTACGAAGTAGTACAAAATCCGGAGGAGGAGGACCATCTTTGAAATCGCCACTCTACCCATGACAGATAGGGGCAGGGAGGTCCAAAAGATCACACTACCTCGGAGACCAGTAATTGCCCTCTTTACATTGCCCTCAATCTGGTCTTCTGGACTTCTATATACATTAATGCCCAGGTATTTAAATGTGGTCGGCGCTATTTGGATCCGATAGTCACCAAATTGTATATGAGAAGGTCGTTGTCCTTCCTGGAAATAGAAACCCAGGGATTTCGACGGATTTATGGCCAGGCCAGAGATGGCCTCAAAACGGTCAAAGATGGTTGCCAGTTGTGAGTGGTCTCCATTCAGATCTCGGAGATACACTAAGATATCGTCGGCGTATATGGAGATCAGATTATGTGTACCACCGACGTTTATTCCCATCTCAGCCACCCGGGTCCGGAGTGCGAGTGCCAGAGGCTCAAGCGTGAGCACGAACAGCAATGGCGAGAGTGGGCATCCTTGCCAGGTGCCTCTGTAAATGTCATAGCTATCCGAGGTGTATCTACCCGTACGTGCTCTAGCCGTCGGGTGGGTATACAGCAAGCGTATCCACTTTATTAGAGTATCAGGGAAACGGAAGCGCTCTATGACCTCAAACATAAAGTTCCACGTCAGGGAGTCGAATGGCTGTCGGAGGTCCAGGGCAATACAGCCAGCCTGTGGCAGGTCCAGTGGTGTGGCCGACATGAGGGCGTGGAGTCTCCTCGTGTTTTGGGAAGTGCTCCTCCCCGGCAGGAAGCCGCATTGGTCTGGGAGGATTAAGGTAGGGAGATGGGCCTGTACACGCATAGCGATGGCTTTGCTAAGTATTTTATACTCCGTAGGGAGCATCGAAAGTGGCCTGTAATTATTCACGTCAAGGGTATCCCTGCCGGGTTTCGGGATGGAGATCACAGAAGCTTGCATGGTCGTGGCAGGTAGGTGGCCGACCTCATAAGCGGTCTTGTAAATTTTCTCTAAGACAGGTACCAGCGTATCAGAATAAGCCTGATAAAATTCCGCAGGCAGTCCGTCCATGCCAGGGGTTTTTCCCCGGTTAAGGGAGTGGATAGCCTGTTTCATTTCCTGTCGTGTTATGGGTCCGGCCAACTCAGTCCACGCTTCCCGGGTCAGGGTCGGGAACGGCAGCTCTCGCAGGAATTCCATCATGTCGTCACCACCGCCCTCGGGGGGCATATAGTCTTTCCAAGAGGGCCTTAAAAGTAGCATTAATTTCCGACTGTGTGGTCACCTCCCTACCCGTTTCGTCTCTAATTCGCGTAATCACAGGGATGTCGGGGGTGTCACGAACCAGGCGAGCCAGCAGGGCTCCAGATCTATCCGCCTCCGCATGTTGGCGTTGCAAATAGTCCCTATAATCTATAACCCTCAGTGTTTCTAGGAGTTCCGCGTGTTCTATGTTGCATAACTGTAAGTCTTCCTTTCGCTCCGGGTCTACTCCCGCTGCCGTCTCTAGTTCTTTCAGGCGGTCCTCAACCTCACGCAGCTTCCCTTAATTCTCTTGCCGGGCCCCCACCAGTTGGCCTATCGCTTCCCCTCGTATCACAGCCTTCATGGCATCCCATACCACTAGTTTCGAGGACCTGGAGTCCCAGTTCTCCCTGAAATAGTGAGTTAGGGTATCAGATAGATGTGTGCGGAACGGGGCATCTTCTAAAAGTAAGGGGTTGAGTCTCCAGGTGGGTACCGGTGAAGGGACTCTCCCCCAATGTAGTTCAAGTGTCAGCGGTCTGTGATCCGAAAATGTTTTTGCGAGGTAGTCCGAGGACGTACACTTAGTCAGTAGGGAGGTAGTGCACAAGAATCTGTCTAGGCGAGTATGTAGGTTATGCATTGGGGAGTAGTATGAGTATACCTTGTGTGTTGGATGCAAGTTACGCCATACGTCTGTCAGTCCCCATCCCTGAAGCCACGTCCCAAATGAGTCGACCATCTTGTGCACTCCCGTCGTCTGGAGGGGGGTGTGATCTGTCCAAGTCAACATTCAAAACCATGTTCCAATCTCCCCCCAGTATCCAGGGAATATCTATCCAGTCAGTTAAGGCCCGCCCTATAGTCGCTAAAAACCTGTCCTGATCAAAGTTCGGGGCGTAGATGCTTCCTAGGACCAGCATCGTACCGTCTAATCTGCCTCTCACCAAGATATAGCGTCCCTGATCGTCTACCTTCCTCTCTAATTCCACAAAAGGAGTGCCATGTCATACCCATATAGTGGCCCCTCTGGAGAAGGCAGAGTACGTCGTGGAGAACACAGACCCTCTCCACTTTTTTCGCAATGTGTGTGCTTCAGACAGTGTTAGGTGGGATTCCTGAAGGAATACTATCTGCGCCTGTTGGGGAATTAAAAAGGCGTGTATTCTGTGTCGTTTTTGTACTGCGCCTAGCCCTCGTACATTCCAGGTAGCCAGCCTATATTTCCCTATCGTGTCAGCCATGTCCAAGTACAAGTGGTACAATGAGTATCATTTCGTGTTGAAATGAAATGAAATGAAATGAATGCTGAGTGTATCATCAATGCTAGCCAGGAGACGTTACCCACCCTTTCCCCAACTCGAACTTTATAGGCGCAGCCTAGGAATTTTGCTGTGCCGAACCAAAAAATGCAAAACATAACCAAACAATCTACGGTGCATGCGCCTTTGGGGGGTCGGCTAAGCATGGGCCGTGTCCAGAACGCCATACTTGTCAGCGCTGCCGGCTCAACGGCGCCGCCGGGAGAGTCATTGTGTAAACATCAATTACTGACAGCCTCTAGGGGGAGATTTTGTTGTCACTTACTTAGTATCGTACCACTTACTTCGCGGGGATGGAAGTCATGAGGTCCTTCAATCACATCCATCATACGGTAAGCATATCCCGGGTCAGTCGGACCTCAACACATAGCTAAGTAACTGACTCAGGTCCCCCTGTTACAGAGTCCCTCCCCCCTTCATGAACTCGACTTTTCAACCAGTATACAAAAAAAAAAGGATATCATTAGATCTTAGAGTCCCTGGTATCGTCCGTATCAGCAGTTATTCTTGGGCGCTGTCGAGGAGTTCATCCGCTGCTCTAGGTGTGACTGTCGGGAACAATACCATACTGTGTTCCGAGTCGGAATGCAAGGTGCTGTCCTCAGTGTCCGTATGTATTGTCTCTCTTTCCTCCCAGAAGGAACCCACCATCGCGACGGCGTCTTTTTGCCCTTCATTCTGTTGGAAGACAGTAGGCTGACGCCGTTTGGGGTCCGTGAGCTGTGTGGTGGACATACCATCCGTGTGGTCTAAGGCGTCCTTGGAGCCGCTGGCCGTTGATCCCTGTGTCGGCCCCGGGTTCTTTTCAATGTCCATCACCTCCAACCATTCTTCCACATCCGTGGGGCTTTCAAAAAAGTGAGTTTTATTGTCGTGGATCACCTTAAGTCGGGCTGGAAACAACAGGGCATAGCGGAGTTTGGCCTTCTGTGGTAAATATTTTAGTAATTTACCTTGATCTGAATTTCTAGGCAATATAAATAAGTTCAAGTATGAAGAGCAGAGTCCGTGGTGGTTCGAATTCAGGGTCTTTATTCAGTAACTCGAGTTAAGGGAGATCTCCGTCACCTGAGGAGGATCGGAAGAATCTCTAACTTTATTCTCAGAACATACAGTATATATAACAGAAAAAGAGGAAGGAGCTTCCTTTCAATGCATGCCCGGATCGTATGTTGAAATAGAACAGAAGTCATGTAGGCCCGGATCATATGTGGCAATAAAACAGAAGTCAAGACCATAAAAGGAGGCAACGTCGTGAAAAGGGGGCACATGGTAGAAGAAATAGGGCTGAGTAATGATTCAGAATGAGGAAGCACAAGAGAGGCAAAGGTGTGAAGAAATACCGCTAGGCTAGTTCCTTAGATAAGAGAGAGAGGGTTGTGACAGGATGTCTTTGTCGTGTTTCAGCATTCGGGAGCTCTTCTTCTCGGAATTGGTTGTCGTGGTTTAACAGAACGGGGGCTATTTCTCGGAATAGGTCTGATTATAGGGAAATGGTTACAGATGGGGGGTCTTGTTCTCGGCGTTGGCTTGACCACAGAAATGTATGGTTTAACTGAGGAAACTGGTTCTCGGAATCGCCCTGAGCATAAGGGTGTAATTTTTGACCTTTTTGGGGAAGGAGAGTGCGTGTGCAACTTCGTGAGGTGCATGATCAGCGCGTGATCGGTTCGTGCTTGTGTGCTTGTGTTCTCGTGTGTTCGTGTTTTAGCAAGATGGGCTCGGGGACGTGACTGAAGAGGGTGTATGATGGGACATAACTGTACGATAAATACTCGTTTTCCACATTCCCTCCTTGTCCCATAATATACCCTTCTAAAACTCTTTGCCTTTTCTAATCCACTTCTATACTCATTAGGCCGTTTACTTGTTCCTGCAACATGATTCTTTCCTTCTTTGTCTTTCTGGACTGGGTTTTTGGAATACAGGCGGTGGCACAGGAACTACAGAGTGCTGGACCGCACTGAATACAGAGGCAGCAGGTGAAGAGAATGGCTAGAGCGAGACCTATGACTGTAAGTGCCTTCCATCCCCATGAGGACAGGAGGCCCCAGAGCCAACCTGTCAGGGACCAGGCACCAGTGTCTGCATCTAGTTTTCTGGAAAGTATATGAAGGCGGGAAATAGCAGAATACACCGAGGGTGCGTTGTCTGGGATAAATACACAGCAGCTGGACCCGATCAGTTCACATACACCACCACGGTTAGCCAGTATGATATCTAAGACCATACGGTTCTGTAACGTCATGAGTCTGTCTGCAGCCATCTCAGCGGTGATGTTACTTAATACACCAGCTGTTACGTTTACGGCTCCCTGGACTACACGAGTCAGTTGTCTTATGTGGCGGCTATTGATCATAGGCCCCCAGAATGGGATGATTCCTTTAAAGAAGTCGCCGGCCTCTTGGTCCGCTGTATCTTCAGCATCTATGGCCCCCCTTCGCCGTCTATTAATCACGGACGGAGGGTCACTGAGATGATAAACTGCTGGGGCGGTGTAGGTAGGGGGAAGGAGAAATGCAATGTAGCATTTTCCGGACCAGCCTTGAGGTAGTCAAGTGCGTGCGTGAGGTCCACAGATAAAGTATGTGTTGGGGGCAGTGGTCATTGTTGGGAAATTAGGATCAGGTAAGGTGTACGTCTTGTTACATTCACTATCTCCCATTTTCTGACCCTTGCCCTTTCCTCTTACACAGAATAGGCCCTAATGGGACACAGCCCATCCTCCCTGGTCTGCCTGTCTCGTCTGGGCTGAGAATGTTTCCCTAAAGGAGGTAGTATCATTAAAGAGGGAATAACTGGTGTTTTCATTATTGTCTGCTCGTCCCCATGTAGTGGTAAGTGTTATCATTCTTCCTACGGCACGTGCTGTCTTTGTCTGTATCTCATTCCAGGTACTAGTGTTCTTGATCTGGGTCTCAGGAATGTTTCTAACAGAGGCGGAGAATATCATAGAGAGTGCATAGGTAGATCCAGCATAGCCGAAAGGGAGAGGAATAAAAGGCATTCCTCCATGTACGGAGTGTGGCATTAGGCCGCAGACCCAACAATTGGTCTTGTTAATTACTAGTTGATGTGGATGGAGTGTGGTGATGAACGTGTTATTGAAGAATTCATTTCGTCTGCTCTTGAGGTGTGGAGGAAGATCTATGTATGAATGCATAGCAGTGTTGTTCAAAGGCGTGGGGGAAGATGGTGGGAAAGCTAGATGAAGGAACCAACCTAGACAAGCCATGATGCAGAGGATGGAGAGGAGAAAAGAGATCTTGTTTTTAAACAAGTTTGCACAAAGAGTCTTTATCTTCATGATTTCGGCTGCTTAGTCTTTGAGAGGAAAAAATGCACCAGTAACCGGACTCTTCCCAGCAACCGCTTCACCAAGCGTCCGTCTTGGGCTTAAATAGCCACTGGCAGGCCGGATTCAGATGCAATGTCTCAAGTCTGTTTGGGGTGGGATCGCAGCCGCGATTTGTACTCTTCTTGGGGTAAAAGTTCAGGAGTGGGTAAAACAAAGTCTGTCGTTTCAGTGTCTTTAAAGTCTGGTTTTTCAGTGTCTCTGGTCTCAGGATCAGCAACAGTGTCCGGAGTTGGTCCGTAGAAGGGTTTGCAGTGGGAGACGTGGAGCCAGCCTTTTCGTCCCTCGACCTTGACAGCGGTTCTCGTCGTCAGCAGCACCAGCTTGGGGGACGTCCACCTTTTCTCCAGAGGGCTGGTTCGATCAAAATTTCTGATGAGCACCCATTGACCAGGCTGAAGGGAGTGCTTGTCGGGCATGGTCTTGTCTGGAAAAGCTGCAGCCACCTGTGAACGGCAAAAACGTAGTGCAGACATCAAAGAAGCCAAGTAATCTGTCAGTACATTTGCATCAATGTCAATTATCTTTTTAGGAGATGGTACACCCCAAATATTCGGAGGCCTCCCAAAGGTGACCTCGTAGGGGGGACAGGCCTGTCCGGGAATGTGCCACCATTCGCATATAGAAGAGGGCAACCGGAAGGGCTGTTACCCAGTCTATTTGCTTGTCAGCACAAATCTTCGCCAACTTCGTTTTTAATGTCTGGTTGTGTCGTTCAACTAAGCCTGCTGCTTGGGGATGCCTAACACAGTGGAACTTCCAGGTGTATCCTAGCAGTAAGGAGACAGCCTCCATCAATTTGTAGGAGAATGGTTGTCCGTTGTCAGAGTATATAACTCTTGGCAACCCATATCGAGGGAAAAATTCCCTTACCAATTGCTTGGCAGTCATCTGGGCACCATAGTCTGGGACAGGGTATGCTTCGGTCCATCGGGTTAAGGTACAGACTACTACGAGGACATACTTATATCCCCGACATCTCTCCATCTGTATGTAGTCCATTTGTAGGTCTTCGAAGGTGTGATCAGGAGGATGGAAACCTCCTTGTTCAACTGAGATACTTTTCCCTGGATTGAACTGACAGCAAATCATGCAGGTTCGCACTTTTTGTTTGGCTGCTGCACGCAGATGCTTGTTGTGCCATATCAAATTCAGACTGTCTAACAATCCTTTTTCTCCTAGATGGGCGGGACCATAGGCAGTTTCTATCATTACGGGAACCATTAGGTCAGGGAGGAACCATTTGGACTTATCCTTTGTAACCCAACCTTGATCTGTGTGTGAACCTCTTTCCATTTTTTCTTTTCGGTCTCTGTGGCTTGGTTTTGGATGTCCACTACATCTCTGGTGGGGTCGACAACTGGACAGATAGTTCTGATGGTGGTTTCGGTGTTTAGTGTTTTTGTCTGAGCAGCATGTTTAGCTGTGGCATCTGCTAGAGCATTACCTCTGGTGATAGAATCTGTGACCTTGGTGTGTGCTTTACATTTCAGTATGGCTACTTCTGTGGGTCTGTGTATTGATTCTAGTAGCTGGAGAATAAGATCTCCATGTTGGATTTTTGTTCCATGAGAGGTTAGGAAACCTCTCTCTCTCTCCAAAGGATGCCAAAATTATGGACTACCCCGAACGCATATTGTGAATCGGTGTAGATATTGACTTGTTTTCCTTTGGACCATTCACATGCTTGGGTAAGAGCTATTAGTTCCGCTGCTTGTGCTGAACGTACAGATATTCTGGCGGCTAAAAGGACTGAATTTTCAGTAGTGACAGCATAGGCTGCTGAAAGTTCGCCTGATTGGAGGCGCATACAGGAACCGTCTACAAACAGTGTGTGTTCTGGTGTACTTAGAGGGACGTCTGTAAGATCAGACCGGGGTTTTGTGACTAGTTCGACTACCTCTAGGCAGTCATGAATCTGATTATCAGCTGGGACAGCAGGTAGTAGCGTAGCTGGGTTGAGGATATTGCATCTTTTGATGATGATATGGGGTTGGAACAGAGTGACTTCATAGCCTGTAAGGCGAGCTATGGTCAAGTGTTGTGTTTGTGTCCTATTCAAGAGTAATTCTACTGCATGGGGGACTTGTACTTCCAGAGAGTGTCCTAGTACTATGGAGTCACTTTGTCGTATTGCTAGAGCTGTAGCTGCGACAGATTTCAAACAGGCAGGCAAACCTTGTGCAACAGGGTCGAGAGTGCTAGAAAAATAAGCACAGGGACGATGTTTGTTGGCTTGTGTTTGTGTGAGTACTGACAAGGCTGTACCTTCCCGTTCTGTGACAAAGAGGACAAAAGGTTTGGCATAATCGGGTGTAGCTAGGACAGGTGCAGAGCATAATGCTTGTTTGAGGGTGTCAAAAGCAAAAGTATGATCAGGTGTCCATGGCAGTGGGGAAGAGGTTGTGGTTGTTAGCTGTATCAGAGGTTTGGCCAAGTATGCAAACTGGGGAATCCATTGTCTACAGTAGGACGAGAGGCCAATAAAGGCACGGACTTCCTTCTGTGTCTTGGGTACAGGAATGTTAAAAATGAGTTGAATTCTTTCAGGTGTGAGTGCCCTACCCTCCTTTGACAGCAGGTGCCCTAGGTAGGCCACCTGCTGTAAACACAATTGTAATTTTGAGGGTGACACCTTGTGGCCATGCTGTGCAAGGAACATTAGGACAATTTGTGATGCTTGTTCACATTCCGGTTCGGAGCGTGCAGTGATCAGTAGGTCATCGACATATTGTAATAATGTCGTATTGGTGGGCAGAACAATGTCGTCTAACCGTCTTTTAAGTGCCTGACTGTAGATACTGGGGCTTTCTGTATATCCTTGGGGAGCTCTTGTGAAACAGAAGCTACGACCTTGTAAGGAGAATCCGAATAGGTACTGACTGTCTTGGTGGATCGGTACACTGAAGAAAGCATTCTTCAGGTCGATTACAGTGAAATGTGTAGCCTCAGGATCTATGGCTGTTAACAGAGTACTGATGTGTGAGACCACGGGGTATTGTGGTACTACACATTTGTTGAATTCACGTAAGTCAACCACGAGTCTGTAGATTGGTGGCGCACCGTCATCAGTTTTCTTTCGGACTGGCAGACCTGGCGAGTTACATATGTTGGAAGGTACTTCTCTGACTACTCCTTTTTGTATCAGGTCATCAATAATTTGGATAAGGGCTTGTTCTGCATCTGGAGGTAATTTAAACTGACGGACACGGGGTAGGACAACGCCTTCTTTCAATGTCACTAGGTGTGGTGTAATATCCATAAATCCTACGTCTGTTGGATCAGTAGCCCACAATGTGACGGGAATGTCTCTTAGTCTTACATCTAGTTCTCTTGTGGTGAAATGGCCTTTAAAATCTCGGAGGAATAGTCGGACTCCTTCCGGGGAACAACATATTATAGCACCTAGTTCTTTTAGTGTCTGAATGCCAAGGAGATTCTCGGGGCAGGATTTTGTAAGCACTAAGTCGGTGGAAGTTTTAAGAGGACCAACTTGAAGTGATATTGGTTCAGAAACTTGATTGATGACAGGTGTACCTGAAAAACCCAAGGAAATACTATTTGAGCCAGAGAGGGGTACCTTGGGAACTTCATTGTGTTGCACTGTCGTCCTACTAGCCCCGGTGTCGATCAGAAATTTACATAGAGACCCTCTTGGTCAACCGGGACCGGGATCAGTGGACGACTATCGTGTTCCTCCCAGCGGTTTCATAAAATTGTGGGGAATTCAGGATAGGATGACACTGGATACTGATAGAGTTGGGTAGTAGGTTTTGTATCAGAAGGTCGAGGGGGATAGTTACGAGGTTGTGTCTTCCCAGTGGCAATATTATGTTGTAATACTGGACAGTCACGCACAAAATGACCTGGCTTTTTGCAATAGTTAAAAGTAACTTTTTCCTGCCATACTTGGGGTTGTTTAGGAGTCTGTTGGATCGTATTAGTCTGTGCCACCAATACCTTCATTTTAGTATCCTTTGTCCTTTTCTTTTCTTGTTCTTGTTCGTCTCTAATTCTATTTTGATGATATTGGAGCATCTGAAGGGCTTGTGAAGGAGAGCTTGCTTGCCAAGTACTCTCTACCTTCAGTACTCTATTTCTAATCGTCTATAAAGCATTTTCTACAAATTTGGAGACAAATAATCGACTATAGGCGTCTCCACCTGAGGAGAGACCACTGTTGATTAGAAAACATTTCTCCAATCTGGTATAATAGTCCCCTATATCCTCGTCTGGTTTCTGTTTGCATGCAGAGATAGCGAACCAATCTTCCTTCTTAGTGGTCAGTAACTGAGATAGTATTTTAGGGAGACAGCGAGGGAGTTCCTGAACTAGGGGTCCTAAGCCTTGTCCAGGATTGCGAGTAATGTCTTCTTTCTCTAATTCCGTCCATGTTACCTTTTTCCCTTCAATCTCCCAGTCCTTTCCCTTTAGTTTGTCATACGTTCCCTGTGGTAATAGGACCTTGAGTAGAATATTGAGGTCCTTATAAGTAAAGGAACCCATTTGGAGGATATCCTTGAGTTCCCTATGGAAACCCGAGGGATCCTTTTCATGAGAAGGGACCATTTTCTTCATTTCTAGTATCTCTATTTTTATCAGAGGGGTCTAAACAAACGTTTGTTGTAACTTTCCTGCGGAGTCTGCTACGGGGTGTACTTCTCGGAGAGGGAACTGTCCTTGGTCATATTGATGGGCATTTATATCATAACTGTCTGTAAAGCACTGAACATATCGCTGTCGTAGGTCAAGAAGAATATTTAGAAACTCTTGTCCCCTGGCCACCCACCTCCCTTCTAAACAGTCCAGTAAGAGAGAGTGTAACTTTTTAGGCGGGCAACCAGTGTCTTCGTACATTGTAATGAGGTGTTGAACCATATAGAT
This sequence comes from Lissotriton helveticus, assembly GCF_964261635.1. Taxonomy (NCBI): domain Eukaryota; kingdom Metazoa; phylum Chordata; class Amphibia; order Caudata; family Salamandridae; genus Lissotriton; species Lissotriton helveticus. The sequence continues at coordinate 419,763,514 of NC_136057.1, forward strand.
GCTGGCTAGTCTTTGAGAAGTTAGAGGGATTGATAAAAACATTTGGGCAACTATATCAGGGCCATATATAGAGTATTGAGATACCCAATGTGTGCTTGATCTAGCGAGTTCTTTTTCTTGTGTGGTGAGTGGAGGCTCGTCGTCCATCCAATCATCTAGGGCTTCTTGTGTTCGTTGGAACAACTCATCTGTGGGGGCTGACAATTTCTTAGTTTTAAGTTTGAATTGTCCATTATTTTGAGAACGAGGGATACGGGAACGTAGTGCACCGTGAAAAGAAGTTCCTTCTCCCCTGTATTCGTTTGTACTTTCATTCTCTGTTTCCTGGGTATGGGCATCTTTTTGATGGTAATCAGAAACCTTACTCGTGAAGAGAGGAATAAAGAGATCTATTTCTTTTATTTTATTATAATTTCCTGCGACTACTGCTTGATCTAGTTGTAACAAATCACCAGGAACTCTTTTTCCTGCGCTAGCTATCATTCTGATGAAACAAGTGATCATGAACCGTGAGAGGCATTTTTTATGTGCTATGGGTCTATTCTTAATAGCTTCCTGTAAGGTTTCTAAGTTTTCTCCTGTTCGGAGAGCCTCGTAAATTTTATTTAGGCAATTTGTGACATTCGGCACTTCTTGTAGACCTTCTAGAGTCTCTCGTAGGCGAAGAGAGATGCTTGCTTGTGACCCTTCCCCTGGGGTTGGGTCATAATCGCACTCTAACATGGGTGGAGTTTCGCTAAGAGGCGTCAGGGGTGGGTTCGGTCTGGGCGACTATTTGTCTGGCTATTATCTGATTGGTATAAGCAGGAGGAGGTTCCATTAAGTAGGTAGTAATAAAATCATCGGGTACGGGAGAAACCTTAGGACGTGGAGGTGCTGTAGGGACACTAGAATCTGAGCTAACCTCGGACCCTATTTTCGGTGAGAGGACAGGGTATATACCTGTCGCAGAGGCCGAGGCCTCCCTTTTCTTTTGTTCAAAACTAATATCATCGTTCTGATCCTGTAACTTTTTTATCTTACTTTCTTCTGACATTCTCTTTGCTTTCTCAACTTTCCCTTGCTCTTTCTGTTCCCTTCGATGTGCTTCTTTTCGCCATATTTCAACGCTTTCTAACATCGAAGGTCTTGCCTTCTTTTCCCAACACCTTTTTTCAACCGCCATAATACAATTCAAATCCCATGTGCCACTCTTTGGCCATCTGATCGCAACGTCTAAATCTTTAGTATAACCTTCCCAAAGATCCAAATACAAGATGGCACCAATCCCATGTTTAGTATACATAAAGTAACCAGGAGTATCCTTCGGGGGGACTGGTACAGATTGTTCCAGTAACCCCTTCCGGGTACCCAGTTTACACAGTTTAGAGAACAAGGGCATTGTATCAAACACAAACAAAGATTTTTATACTTGGAAAAAAACTCGATATACTCTGAGTATCAGAGTACAAACATACCGTTTTCTAGAAACCTAGAACCCGTCTTTACCGTGCTCTGAAAACTCAGAACCCGTCTTTACCTTGCTCTGAAAACTCAGAGCCCATCTTTACCGTGTTCTGAAAAGATCAGAACCCGTCTTTACCGTGTTCTGAAAAGATCAGAACCCATCTTGATACACTCCCAGCAGTACTCACCGAGGTGTAGAGAACTTGAAGATCTTGAAGATCTGGACACTTGTTTACGCAGCGCTCGTGGACAGGGACTGGTCGGGTTTCAGACGACCTCGGACTCGGCAATCTTCACAGGTTTCGGGCTCTGGGTCGAGACTTCCGCTGTCGTCCTCACCGCCTCGTATGGATGGCTAGGCCGTGGCTCGGTCCCTCTTCGACACGAAGGAGTTCATGCAGGAACACCCTGCAGTGTGCACTTGGAAGTCCGTCGATGTTTTGAAGAGACCGGTCTAGGTCCGCATCACCGGCGTGTGGGGAGAAAGGGAAGTACCTGTTCGGGCGCCAATTTGCTGTGGTAAATATTTTAGTAATTTACCTTGATCTGAATTTCTAGGCAATACAAATAAGTTCAAGTATGAAGAGCAGAGTCCGTGGTGGTTCGAATTCAGGGTCTTTATTCAGTAACTCGAGTTAAGGGAGAGCTCCGTCACCTGAGGAGGATCGGAAGAATCTCTAACTTTATTCTCAGAACATACAGTATATATAACAGAAAAAGAGGAAGGAGCTTCCCTTCAATGCATGCCCGGATCGTATGTTGAAATAGAACAGAAGTCATGTAGGCCCGGATCATATGTGGCAATAAAACAGAAGTCATGACCATAAAAGGAGGCAACGTCGTGAAAAGGGGGCACATGGTAGAAGAAATAGGGCTGAGTCATGATTCAGAATGAGGAAGCACAAGAGAGGCAAAGGTGTGAAGAAATAACGCTAGGCTGGTTCCTTAGATAAGAGAGAGAGGGTCGTGACAGGATGTCTGTTTGTCCTGTTTCAGCATTCGGGAGCTCTTCTTCTCGGAATTGGTTGTCGTGGTTTAACAGAACGGGGGCTATTTCTCGGAATAGGTCTGATTATAGGGAAATGGTTACAGATGGGGGTTCTTGTTCTCGGCGTTGGCTTGACCACAGAAATGTACGGTTTAACTGAGGAAACTGTTTCTCGGAATCGTCCTGAGCATAAGGGTGTAATTTTTGACCTTTTTGGGGAAGGAGAGTGCGTGTGCAACTTCGTGAGGTGCATGATCAGCGCGTGATCGGTTAGTGCTCGTGTTCTCGTGTGTTCGTGTTTTAGCAAGATGGGCTCGGGGACGTGACTGAAGAGGGTGTATGATGGGACATAACTGTACGATAAATACTCGTTTTCCACATTTCTGAAGCCTCTTTTTATGTCATAATAAGAGGACAGTTGTTTCTGCACCAGGTTGGTGTAGTCCGGATACAGTGAGATACGTTTATTTTCATATTCGATGAGGGACTTTACCCGGGCTTTCTGAAGCAACACATCCCTATCCCGGTAGTTGAGGATTTTAACAATCAGTGGGCGTGGCGGCTGCCCCGGTCTCGGTTGTCCAGTGGGAATCCGGTGGGCCCTCTCCACGCAGAAAAACAGTGACAGGCCTTCCTAAGCCACGTTATCCCGGAACCACTGTTCCATGAATTCCGTTGCGTAGGCTCCCTCGCTCCGTTCCGGAAGTCCATTGACGCGGATGTTATTGCGCCGATTGACGCCTTCGGCATCCTCTACCCGCTCCATGAGGGATTTTACTTGGTGTTGGATTTGTAGGATGGAGCCGGTGTGGCCCGCTACCGTCGGGGCAAGTTCGTCAACACCGTACCTTGATCTCTAACTCTGTCCACCAGCTTGTCGTGGTCGGCCTTTAACAGCGAGAGGTTAGTGGTAAGCGTGCCCACCTGCGCCTCCATCGCAGTCCTGGAATCTCTGATTTCTTTGAGTATCAGGTCCAGTTTGTCCATTTGCTGGTCACCAGAGGGCAGAGTTCAGTGTCATCGGTGCGGAGCCCCTTAGATCAGTGTCTAGGAGATGCCCCGGGGGTGCCCCATCCCTGCCGTCCAATGCTTTTGCCCCTTTCCGTACCATGATGCTCCTCTTCGGGCCCAATCAGTGTCTGGGGCTATGACCCGGAGCGGGCGCCTTCCAATCACTATGCCGTCCCTGCTCAAGCCTCCGACCCTGTTTTCGGTGTCTTCGGCAGCTAGCTATCCCGCAGAGTAGGGCCTGTGCAGTCCTTCTCCCAGGGCCTCGCAGACAGCACCCAGCGCTCGTTGCCTCGACGGAGTCCAGGGGGATGACCCACTAGGTGTGTGACTGGCTGCCTCTGCTCCCTTCCCACAGCGCGGAGGCACCTCAGCCCGGCGGTTTGTCCTCGGGCGCAGGGCAGTAATGGTGGTCTCCCGCGTTCCCGGGCCCTCACTCAGGCCGGCTCCATCCGCATTCCCGGCTCACAGCAGCCCTCACCTCATGTTGCATCAGGGGAAGGGAGGGGGGATGGAAGGCAGGCAGGATATCGGGGTTGTCCCCCCCCGCGTCTCCACTCGCCTCCAGCAGTCCACCAGGTCGCTGGGCGGGCCACCGAGGCAGCGCAGCAGCCAGGCCTCTACCGGAACGGCCTCACCTCAAATTTCAGGCCTTCTCTCCGACCTTTCGTCCGCCGCTCGGCCAGAGCCCTCCACCGGCACGCAGGCAGGCACCCACACGTCCGCCTCAGTCTCCGGCGTCGCCGCAGGCAGTCTCTCCGGAACAGCCGCGGGCCGCCGCGCCGGTCTGCGCTCCTCGCTCCGGTCACGCCCACCACTCGAGGTCCCGGCTTGTGACCCGGAGCTAGGCCCCAATCGTCACTCTGTCGTCCGTTCGGTGTCCCGGGCTCGTGTGACCTCCGGATTTTCACCGCGGCGTGTAGGGGCTCTGCGGAGGCAGCTCCCGTCCCGTAGTGGCGTATGTCGTCACTCAGGCACGACTTACAGGATTTTTGGCCCACCGGAGCTCTAGCAGACTCCGACCGCCATCATGGCCTGCTAGCCACTCCCCCCCCCCTCTATCGTAGATCAGCATGTTGCTGATTTTTAACTCGGGGCTTGCATTCATTAAGTTGCTCGAGTTTGGTTCTCATTTTATTTCCAGTGTACCCTGGCTTACACAGGGACAGAGGCTCCTCTGGAAGAGGTCCAAAAGATGGAGCTCCCCAAGTCCTAAACTGGCCCAAGTGGTTACATTGTATAATCAAAGCACCTAGGAAAGAAAACGCGGCAGTTAGAAAACACATGCTAAAAACTACTGTTGATTTTCCACCTAGTTTCTTTGCTCATGTGCCAGTTTACACATTTAGTCGTGTCTCTCTTTTACCCGCAGGTACTTTTTACGGCAGACTACCAGGTGGTGAGGTAAAGATTACTACTGCTGCCTACTATTGTAGTCTGCTGGGTCCGATCACAGCCTTTCTCTGTTGTAGCCGTGCACTTACTGTGAACCCCTACTATTGCTGTATCTCAGTGCTTTGTATTGTTGATCTAGTAACTTATCTTTTTGCACCTTTGCCATCAGCATTGCCACGAGCAAATTCTAAAACATTTCTATTTAGACATTTATAAGCACAAATAATTCTCCAATGGCATCATGGTGCTAGGACCAGCCGCTAAAGCTGCACACGAGGACATATTTTCATAATACACTAATACGGCGAAACCAATTGGCATGGCCAATGCTTGTTTTTAGAGAGAGTTTTAGATGTATTAAATTCAATCATACAACCAAGAGTTTCTCAGAGTTGATGCATGAACTTCAGACAGGACAAGCCAGAGAAAGACAATCTGTGCTCCCTGTTTCAGAATTGTTCTGTTTAAAAGGTTCTGCTCACAGCGGGGCGAGGCAAGATGGCGGCCAGGAGTTTTAGGCAGGGATAGAAGGAGGTGAGCGCCGGCAGCAGCGTCAGCAACATCCCGCAGCACACAAGACCCCCCCCCCTTCACCCGCCAAGCACAGATCACCACACCAGACTCACCACGCTCGCACTCGCACTACCAACTTCGTGCACCACAGAGTCGCCGAAGAGAGACGGAGGCGCTAAGGGAAGCGAAACTGATACCAAAGCAGGGCGCGGCCATTATTGCAAAACCAACGGGACGATCGGGAGAGCAAGCGAGGGGAAAAGGGCAAGTGGTGCCGGAAGCAACGTTTACCGACACCCAAGTGCGCTCAAGACCCTCGCCGCTACCACCGATACCTACCAGGCCCGCATACAATACCCCAAACACAGGGAACACCCGAGGAATACGAGGGCAGAAACCGAAAGCAAACAAGTCCCATCTTAGGGCGCCGCCATTACCGGAAGTGGCCAAAGGAATAAACAGGGAGCAGGGAGAGAGAGCGACAAGCTCACTAGCAAGAACGAGACTAAAAGACAAAGAAACAGATACTGCCCGCGACCAAGTCAAACAAAGAAGAAGGCGTAGACAGACAAAAGAAGTCAGAGGCGTAAACACACAACCGCACAAGGAAGTACGCCAAAAAGCTGCACGGTGCCCCCGCAGCCGCCGAAAGGGTGAGGAGAAAGGGGAGGTGGCAACAAGCTGCAAGCCGCCAGCCACATACGAGGGACCACGAGTCTAGCGCGGAAAAGAGACAGAAAGAGCACAGGCCGCCACTAACCTAGTGGCGATACCAGTCCTGCCGCACAAAACCCAAAGCCAAAGAGCCGCCTATCACCAATATGAGCGTATAAAGAACACAAGAGAGCTCAAGCTGAACAGGGGCGAGGACTGCAGGAGGAGAGAACAACAAAGGGTCCATAGCGCACACATCCCTAGCGCTGGCAGGAGCTAAAGCCAAAACGAGGACGAGGAACATAAGAGAACCAAGCAGGTACAGGAATAACAACCTTACCCAGGCACCAAGAAGGGAACCGACGAAAGGACTACCGTTACACCAGAAAGAAGGCAGAACGAGCCACCTACAATCCAGAAGAGGCATGGAGGGGAATCCCGGCAACGACACTAAAAAGCATAGGAAAGAGCTGCCCGAATCACCACTCAAACAAAAGAGCGAAACAACTCTGGACACGATCATAAAGAGGGTCAATGAGGGCAACGCAGTGGCCAAGCTAACAAAGGTCACGATTGACAATATGCAGCTGGAACGGACGGCAATAAGAGCCGATCTACACAGCACCAAAACCAGAATTGAGGCGGCAGAGAAGCGCATCAGTGACATGGAGGACATAACCATAACCAACAACAAAACCATAACAGAAAACTCCATGATCTCAAGAACGCTCCAAAGACAGCTAGCGGAACAAGATGATCGCGCCCGAAAAGGAAACATCCGAATTCTAGGAATACCCGAAGGCACAGAAGACAAAGCAGGCGCGTGCACAACCATGCTCAAGGAGATTCTACCACAACTAACTGGCCTCAATTTTGACAGACAATTTGAAGTAGACAAAGCATATAGAGTTCCAGCTACGAAACTACCACAAGGCAAAGGTCCCCGACCAATAATCTGCAGCCCTCTGAGAGCAAACCACACGGAAGCAATTTTCGCCTTTGCCCGGAAGAACCCGAACCTGAAATGGGAAAGCAACAATATAATCCTCACACAGGACTTCTCGAGAAAGACGGTCGAGACTAGAAAAGGCTTCCTATCGCTAAGAGACGCACTACGCAAACGGAACATCACCTACAGTTTCGCCGGCCCGGCGCGCTTCAAGATCTCAGATAAATGGAAAACACTGATCTTTGACGATCCGAACGAACTAAAGAGGTACATCCAAGGTCCACCAGCAGAAGGAGGAAGCCAAAAACATAGGAGCAACAAAGAGAAGTGCCTCACCGGACACCGAAGGAAAGTCAGACTAGGACCACAACCGGTTTTCTGCAGAACTAGAGACTCTAAGGAAAGAAATTACCTCGACAGCAAACTACCTCACAACCTGTCTACCTCATAGAAAACAGAACCTACCTCGAAAACCCATGCGGCGGGGAGCAAAGAACGGGAAGCAGCCTTTTGAACTGGGATGCAGTACTGACCAGACATATCCTTTATGCTAACTAACCGGCCCGAACCGGGCTCGCGAGGTCTATTAACTGGGAAAGGACTTCTCACTTTTAACCTCAGGGGGATTCTGGAGCAAGGAACTTTGCTGTCGCACACCCACTCAGCAAAAGACGGGGGAGGAGGGGGAGAGGGAGGGGGGACACGGGAGGGAGGGAGGTCATCAGGTACAGATATATGGGGTCTCTATGCCTACTACTTTTTCTATTCTTCCCTTTCTTTGCTTTCTGTCTTCTCTATGCAACTACCGCTCAAAACTAGAAGGGTCACGTACACAGCTACCAACCAACAGGATCAGTCTAGGCCGCCAAAAGGTGGAAGGCGAACTATGGCAAACAAAGAGGCTAAGCAACACACCGACAAGAACGTATATCAATAGCATACACTACGTAACAGGGAAGACCTACAACACTCAGAATGACACATAAACGGCAGAACAACCTCGCAGCCAACCTAAAAGTAGTCTCTTTCATTGTTAAAGGCCTCAACCATCCAGTAAAGCGAAGGAAAGTCCTAGAGTACCTAGCCAAGCTAAAATCAGATGTGTGTGTCCTCCAAGAGACTAAACTCTCCGCAGAAGATATAGGACGCCTCCGAGCTAACTGGATAGAGCAGGCAATAGGCTCCCCGGCACGCAACAAAAAAAAGAGGGGTCATAACACTAATAAACGAGAAGGCCAAACTAGTTCTAAACGATTCATGCGCAGATGAGGAAGGGAGAGTCCTTATAGCAAGCCTGACCAGAGGGGAGGAAACACTACATATCACCAACATCTATGGGCCAAACACAGACGACAAAGACTTCTGGGCAAAAGTAGAGGAGAAACTGAGCGCACTCCCACAGGACGACCTTCTAATAGTGGCGGGCGACCTAAACCAAGTACTAGACCAGGCAACAGACAGACACCCACAAAGACCTAGCCATGACACACAGGGGGGGAACATTCTCAAGAACATGTGCACCAGGTTCAAGCTAAAAGATCCATGGAGACTCCAAAACCCAGACGGAAGGGACTACACCTTCTACTCGCACCCCCACAACTCATACAGCAGGATTGACTACATTCTAATCTCGGAAACGCACACCCACCTTATAGATCAGACAGAAATCGCACCAAGATCAATCTCAGACCACTCACACATCAGCCTCACGCTTTCAGGCAGACACAACGAGAAGATCGCGCGCAGATGGAGATTTAACGACAACCTCCTCAGGAACAAAGAAACCACAGCCGAAATAGAAGAATCCATAAAGGAGTACCTAGACCTAAACAACAAACCAGAAACGGACAGGGGCACCCTTTGGGATGCCCTGAAAGCCACCGTCAAGGGGAAAATACTCTCCATCACTGGGCGGAAACACAGAGAGAGAAACAAGAAAGTGTCAGAACTAGAAAAAGAGATAAAAGACTTAGAGTTAGGACACATAGCCAACCTAAGGGACAGAAATACGCTCCCAACACGAACAAAAAAGAAATATGAGCTAAACAAGATCCTTAGCGAGAGAGCAGGAACATGGCTGAACAAATATAAAAAACAGTGTATTCATATCGGGATACAATCCAGGAATCCAAGGTATTCGTGGTGAATAATTATGTTCCCATCAGATACCCATCCTGTACCGCCCTCCACTTTGGATTAGGTAGATTGTAGCCTAATCTTCTTGGAGGATACAGAAGATTAGGCTACAATCTACCTAATCCAAAGTGGACATGCTTCCACTTCCTTCGGGTGAAGGATCCCAAATGATGTAGGGCGGTACAGGATGGGTATCTGATGGGAACATAATTATTCACCACGAATACCTTGGATTCCTGGATTGTATCCCGATATGAATACACTGTTTTTTAGATAGTTTTTAGTCATCCCTGACCCATTGCCACTAATAGTTGTTTCATTATATGTAGGGATCGTAGCAATGCCAGGTCAATAAAAATTTCCCTTAAAACACCCTCCCTATTGTTTAACGTGAACAAATATAAAGCCATCAACCTCTGTACGGCAAACAAAGCAGGGAAGGCACTCGCCTCCTATCTAAAAAGTAAACAAAGGCAACACGGAGTAGCAGCTGTGACAGACTCCCACGACAAATCACAAACCGCGAATAAAGAAATCCTCAGGGTTTTCAAAGAGTTCTATGAGCAGCTATACAAGGAAGACAAAACCCTAAACAAGGACGGTGGAGCAGCCCTCTTAGACAAACTATCAATGCCTACACTCACAGACACACAAAGAGAGACATTATAATTAGGAATCACAGGAGACGAGATAGAAAAGGCAGTAACAAACCTCAAGGAGAACAAAGCACTAGGCCCGGACGGTTACACAGCGAGATTTTACAAACAATTCCTACACATAGTCAAACCCACAATGGTTGAGGTCTTCACAAGCTGCATCCAGAAAGCAAGCATGACACCAACCATGGCAAAAGAAGGAAAAGACCCACAACACCCCAAGAACTACAGGCCAATCTCCCTAATAAACGTGGACTGCAAGATCTACGTGAAGATCTTAGCGACAAGACTTAATACTTTCCTGCCAAAGCTCATACACTGCTCACAAGTAGGCTACCTCAAAAACAGGATGTCACATGATAACACCAGACTCCTGTGCCACCTGATAAATCACGCCTCTAAGGGCAACAACACTGCTGTCATGATCGCCTTAGACGCGGAAAAGGCATTCGACAGAGTGTCCTGGCCGTTTCTAGAGAGGTGCATGCAGAAGTTTGGACTAGGATCCAACTATAGGAGGATGGTGATGGCACTATATAGGGAACCCAAAGCCCAGATTGTGGTAAATGGAGGAACATCAGAACCACTCACCCTAGAAAGGGGCACAAGACAGGGATGCCCGCTCTCCCCAGCCCTCTTCCTACTAGCCCTAGAGCCACTCCTAACCATGATAAGGACCAACAAACACATTACAGGCATACCGGTAGGCGACGAGACAGTGAAACTAGCGGCATATGCAGATGACATCCTCATCACCACGGAGAACCCGGCTAGATCAATAACAGCTCTTATGTCGACCATAGACCAATATGCAGGCGCCTCAGGCTACAAACTAAACAGAGCTAAATCGGAGTGCAAACCCCTGAATATACATACAACGCAAGGGGTGCTAGGTGACTCGGGGCTCACATGGCAGAAACAAATCACTGAAATACCTGGGCCTACTCTTCGAAAGAGATCTCAAGCCCACGCTTGATCTAAACGAAAAATCACTACTAAACAAAGTGAAAGCCAAGGTAGAAACGTGGTCGTCCAAATTCACCACCTGGTGGGGCAGAGTGGAGGCTGTCAAGATGATGCTGACGCCTATGGTGACCAACACGCTTGACATGCTTCCACTATGCAACACAGAGGACTTCCACAAAAAGCTCGACAAGATAATAAATAATTTCCTATAGAGAGACAAGAAGCCCAGAATCAGCTAACAAAAACTCAGACTCAACAAAAACATGGGGGGACTAAACCTATCAAACTTCAAATACTTCCACACGGCCTGTACAGCCAAACAAGGACTGTACTGGCTAACCCCAGAACAGGAATACACACCAGCGTGGCTAGCACTGGAGAAAAGAATCCTAAAAGGCCTTGACCCCATAGCCCTCTTGACGGCATCCAAACACCCGGAGATCGCCAACAATCCCATACTCAAGAACACCAGGAATGCCCTCCTTAAGATCGACAAGAAGATGGACGTTAGCATCAAGAATACAGAGTGGGAATCAATTTGGTTCAACCCAAAAATAAAATACCGGGGGAAAACACTCAACATGCACACATGGTACAAACACAGTATATCTACAACAAACCATCTGACCACCCTAGGAACACAGTACACTTTCGACACACTGAAGGATAAACACAAACTGGATAACATCGAGCTATATAACTTCCTCAAGATCAAAGTGGCAATCACCAAGGCAGAACTCAACAAACTGACCCCAGCAATACTACAATACGCTGCCAACATAAACAAAATGGGACACCAAACTTCTCACCTTTACAAGCTACTGAGCCCAGGTGCGTCCAGACTAAACAATAAAGCAATGGAGTACTGGGAGTCTCACCTAGATAGACGACTAACTGAGAGGGAAAGACCCAACCTATGGACATCAACAACACGAAAAAAAGTAACTACCACCCTAGCACAAACCAAATTCTGGCTCATACATAAGGCATACTGGACCCCCTCACGCCTGGCGTCAATAGGAATAAGAGACAGCGACACATGCTGGAACTGCAGCAAACAGAAAGGAGACCTAGCCCACCTAATATTCCACTGCCCACGAGTTAGAATATTCTGGAGTAGAATAAGCGACTTCATAAACAACACACTAGGCATCCCCTTACAACTAGACTTCCACAGCCTGGCCACGGCCTTCATGGCACCAACAATCCAGGCGAGAGAAGACAGGGACCTCATAGACCTCCTACTTACTGCGGCGGTCAAGACGGTCCTGACCAACTGGAAGGACAAAGGGAAAGCTACGTTCAAGGCCTGGTTTAATTGGGTCACCTTCCTACAAGGAGCCGACACTATAATGTCCAACCACACACCCAGAACACACACAAAGAGCGAAATGTGGCACACTCTAGACAACTACCTGTCCTCACACAAACCACCCTAGGATGGCAAACACGAGGCCAAACACACCCTTCCGCGCCGCAGGCGGAACTGACCGAGACCTGACCAATGTACCCGAACCCATGAAAAGTGTGTGACAGACCCTGCACAAGATCTTCTTCTTCCTCCTTTCTATCTTTCCTTTCTCACCACCGAGGGGGATACAAACAGCGGCTGCAATGTTTACAAAAAAAAAAACGCCCCACGAGTTCTTGTTGTACTTCGCTATGCCAGGCCTCTCCCCGGGGGCTTTTGCTAACTGTACCCCCTGTACGCTGTGCCCTGTATATATAAATCTTTTTTTTTCAATAAAACATTACTGAAATAAAAAAAAGAAAAAAAGGAAATGAGATTTTAATGAGGAACTGTGCTTATTTTAACATTAATAATGTAGGCAGCGATTTCAAAATTGTTGTTGCTTCCGGTCATCCTATTCCAATACGCTGTCTACTTTCACTCTTGCCACACCATGCACTTAGCACACAATAGAAACAATGCTTTGAAACACAATGTTATTCTCCCATTTACAACATGATGCATCATTTCTCAAGCTTAATTTCCATGTCGTGTTAGCAAAATGAATGCTTTCTGAAGGCTTCAACTATTGGCACCCCAATGTAAATCTCATGAGAACATAACCTTAATTGTAACACAACTTGTATTAACTATAAAGTGTCACAGTAACACCGGGGATGGAAAATGTATAGTAAATATCTGTGGAGAAGTGCTGACAAATGTAATTTTAAACTGTATTGACTTTTCTGTAATATGATTTGCACGATCATACCAAAATGTATAAGTTCTATTACATTTCACCCTGTAAAATGGGCTTCACTCATATGGTGTCGGGTTCACTTTCCCTAGCAGGTGACACTCTATTGGACAGAACCCTGATTTGTGGTCTATTTACTGAGCCGCAGTATACTCAGTTCTGATACTTCCTTATTTGCATGTTATTCTGAGCTTCATACTTATATCTGACAAATTATTAATTGACTGTCTCTTTGCTGTTGATTTTGCTTTCTGAAATGCCTTCTAATAAACCTTCATTGGTTTTCATTTTTAATACTTGTCAGTCTTTATTGTGAAGCCTAATGTGCTTCACATTTACTTCTGAAATGTTATTTTATATTGAATGTACATGTTGTCAAAGTCCAGTTGTTGAGCAATGAAATTCCACATGGTATTAACACCACTCCGGGTTCATCATTCAGTAGCACTTTAAAATGAAGACAGTTGATCCAAAAACAATATATTACTGTTGGCCTCTCATTGTGAAAACAATTTCTACTGTCGGCCTTTCATTGTGTTTGTTTAACAGATGGAAATGTGGTGACCTTTTCAGTGACATCTGTGCTAACTATTGATGTCATGTCAAGACTGAATCTGAAAAGAAGGATACGTTTTTTACCCATAATCCTAATTATCTTCCAGGGTTATACTGATCAACGTCATAAGCATTAAATAGTCCCGCCAATGTGCGGGGACCCCAGAGCATATAATAAATACATATTATATATATATATATATATATATATATATATATATATATATATATATACAATTTGCCAGAATTGATAGAGAACATGACTTTAAAGAAATAACACCAGAGCGAAATTGATGTGCTCACCAACTCAAATAATAATGATTTTGTTGACAAAAGCTTGAAAGAAATGCATGAAAGGATGAATAAACATAAAGATACCATCAAAACGAGAAAAGTATGGAAATTTGCCAGGGACAAAAATGACTACGAGCAAGGGTAGGTTTTTACCTTTGCTCGCAAATATGACACTGTTAAGAAACAGAAAGTGCTCCACAGGTCTGGTGTGCAGCCAGGGAGTTTACATACTAGCGAACAGGTATCTGCCTCAAATACTTTAGCCTCAAGTTCCGATTCTAGCGCCATGCTCAGTGATACTGATTCTGATCGCAGCAGCTGTGCAGATGGCACTTTCGGTACAACACTGGTACCGCTTTCTTATGCAGAAGAGATGGATTTTATCCGATAGCAAAGAAAGCAGTCATTACGACCGAGAAATCAACAGGCGCCTCAAACAAAGAAAGGAACCATCGGAGAAGAGAGAGACGAAAGTGCTTAAAGCGGTCGAGGCAGAGGACAATTAAAGAAAAAGAACTGGCGCAAATAACCACACCGGTAAACCAAATCATCATTAATCTAACAAACATTGAACTAAATGATGCTGAAAAACAGTTGCTGGCCCTAGGTTTGAGCTATTACCCCAAAAGCAATTTTAATTTTGTACAAACTCGTGTGGATGTATATAAATGTATTCGGAAATTGAAATTAAAGAAATATTTTACCATAAAAAATCATGGACAATGTAAAACAATGGCTCCAGTGCATATACCTAGTGGGATCCTCACTGCTGGAGAGATCCTACTACTTACAACTCTTCATGCCTTGTGAGGGAATAAACCAGAGTCTGATGCCGAGGATATGAATACACAAGCGGCAGCACAAGAGGAGGATATTAGCATTTCATCACCTGGTTGCAGCCCTTTCAAAGCTCCCTCCACTTTTGTTCCCATCATGCCGATGAACTAAAATCTTTGCACAAAAACACATGCAAAATGAATACAAAATCAAAAGGCAAAAATAAGGATTTTTTTTTAACTTATGAACAAACTTAAGAACAATGATTCAGGGGTCATTAACAATGCAGACAAAGGGGGAGACATTGTTCTGTGAGACAGTTTACTATAGAACAGAGGCTTTTTAACATTTAAATGACATACAATGCTATGAATCCAGCAATGGAGTCGCTGTGAAGAAAATAAATGGGGATTTCAAGAACGAGCTGTTAAAGTGGCAAAGAGATGATCTTATTTCTAAGGATGAATTCAAGTTTTTACATAAAGAACATCCCACTCTACCCACTTTTTACCTCATTCCAAAAGTACACAAAGGCTTGGATCCAATGCCAGGAAGACCCATTATCTCAGCGATAAATAGTGTATTTGAATGTACCTCCAGATATGTGGATTACTATCTTCAAGAACACATGACCCCTTTGTCCACTTTTCTGCAAGACTCAAGGGACTTTTTATTTAAGTAAAGTACTGTGCAATGGGCCAAAGACTACTTGTTTTTAACTCTTGACATTGCCTCGTTATATACTAGCAGCAAGCATGAATACGGGCTCCGTGCTGTGGATTTTTATCTAAAATGCAGGAGTATTGACATGTATCAACACAATCAGATGTTATTAAGCATGATACATTGGTGCCTTTTTAACAAAGTTTTTATGTTTGATGGCAAGAAATATAGACAAAAACAAGGCGTGGCAATGGGGGCATGCTTCTCCCCCAGCTATGCATGTTTACATGTAGGCTGGTGAGAGGAGCATGTCCTGAAGGTAAAGCACAAGACACTTTATGAACAACATGTAATTGAGATGTGGAGATTTATAGATGATGTTTTTATTATTTGGAAAGGGACCCAAGAAGAGTCGAAGAGATTTGTAGATCTTATTAATGTCAATGAACATAATTTAAAATTTACATCACACATTGACCCCCTTACCACCAACTTCCTCGATATTAAAGTTACAATCCACAATGAGGTAGTTGAAACATGTCTATACAGGAAGCCAACGGCAGGGAATACACTTCTGCATGCCTCGAGCTTCCACCCACTTCAACTATTGCCAGTTTACACTATGGAGAGTTTTTAAGAATACGTAGAGCCTGCAGCTCAGAGGCTACACTAAAGAAGGCCCAAGAAACAGCTAAATTTAGACTTATAGGGCGGGGCTAAGATCCACGAAAACTAGGTCAATGAAAAAAGCCAACAAAGACAGATTAGAACTGTTAATCTCAGCGTCACCAGTACCTCCACAGCCACTATCAGTGTTAATAATCAAGAGAGACCGAGGGTGGATTCATGCAGATTTGTATCCACATACAGTAGACAGTCACAGATTATTAGAAAAATAATTAATACTCAATGGCCGATAGTTCTAACAGATGTTGTTCTCCAAAGTGTATTACCAAACAAACCAAATTTTACTTATCGAAAAGCGCATTCTATGCGCAATGATCTATCAATCAATCCATTTATAGAGCGCGCTTCTCACCCGCAAGGGTCTTAAGGCGCTGAAGGGGGGGGGGGGAGGGGGAGGTGCTACTGCTGGAATAGCCAGGTCTTGAGGTGTTTCCTGAAGGTGAGATGGTCCTGGGACAGTCGTAGGTGTGCGGGGAGGGACTTCCATGTCTTGGAGGCCAGGTAGGAGAACGATCTTCCTCCGGTGGTGGCTCTGCGGATCCGTGGGACGGTTACGAGGGCGAGGCTGGAGGAGCGGAGCTGGCGGGTAGGAGAGTAGAACGAGAGGCGGTTGTTGAGGTATTCGGGGCCCTTGTCGTGGAGCGCTTTGTGTGCATGGGTGAGGAGCCTGAACGTGATCCCCTTGCTGACGGGGAGCCAGTGCAGGTTTCTCAGGTGGGCCGATATGTGCCTGTGGCAGGGGATGTCGAGGATGAGTCGTGCAGAGGCGTTCTGTATGCGCTGAAGTCGATTCTGAAGTTTGGCTGTGGTTCCTGCGTAGAGGGCGTTCCCGTAGTACAGTCGGCTGGTGACGAGGGCCTGCGTGACCGTCTTTCTGGTTTCTGTGGGGATCCACCAGAAGATCTTTCGGAGCATGCGCAGGGTGTTGAAGAATGAGGATGAGATGGCGTTGACTTGTATGGTCATCGTGAGCGACAAGTCTAGGATGAATCCCAGGTTGCGTGCGTGGTCCGTGGGTGACGGTGCGGTGCCCAGCCCGGGGGGCACCAGGAGTCGTTCCAGGCGGATGGGGATTGTCCGAGGATTAGGACCTCGGTCTTGTCTGAGTTCAGTTTCAGCCGACTGAGCTTCATCCATTCCGCGACGTCTTTCATTCCTTCCTGGAGGTTGGTTTTGGCGGTGGTTGGGTCTTTGGTGAGGGAGAGTATCAGCTGGGTGTCGTCGGCGTAGGAGATGATGTTGAGGTTGTGTTTGCGTGCGATGGCGGCGAGAGGGCTCATGTAGATATTGAAGAGGGTTGGGCTGAGCGAGGAGCCTTGGGGTACGCCGCAGATGATCTTGGTGGCCGTGGATCGGGGAGGCGGACTCTCTGGGTTCTGTTTGGAGAGGAACGAGGTGATCCAGTCCAGCGCTTTTCCTTGGATCCCAGTGTTGTAGAGGCGGGTTATTAGGTGTGGTGGCAGGCGATATCAAAGGTGGCTGAGAGGTCTACGAGGATGAGGGCGGTTGTCTCCCCGTTGTCCATCAGGGTCCTGATGTCGTTGCTGGCTGCGATGAGGGCTGTCTTGGTGCCGTGGTTGGCTTAAAATCCGGATTGGGATGAGTCGAGCGAGTTGTTTGCCTCGAGGAATGCAGTCAGCTGTTTATTGACGGTCTTCTCGATGACTTTAGCCGGGAAGGGAAGAAGACTGACTGATTGTACTTATAGAGCGCACTAATGCCGAGGCGTCTTGGCGCTAGGTTAGAGAAACTCGGACATGTAAGCATCCTACTGGTGTTTGGGAAAGAGCCAGGTTTTGATTTCTTTCCTAAATGCAGATCTGTTGGATAGACTTCTTATCTGAGATGGAAGTGTATTCCAGAGTTTCGAGGCCAGGAATGAAAAACGCTTTCCTCCGCAACGTGCTCTTTTTTACTTTGGGATTTGTGCAAGACCAAGGGAGGAGGATCTCAAAGCCCGGGTAGGGACATAGTGAGAAAAGAAGGCTTGCACATCTTTAGCACCCTCTCCGAAGAGCGCCTTGTGAACCAGACAGAGTGATTTGAATTCTATGCGTCTGCATACATGAAGCCAGTGAAGATTTCTTATGGCTGTTGACGTTGGGTGGCGTCTGGGTAACCCAAGCAGCACTCTGGCTGCGGCATTTTGAATGGCCTGAAGTTTATTCAGTTGGGCAACACCCATTCCAAGGTAGAGGGTGTTGCAGTAGTGAATTCTAGACAGTATAGTTGAGACAATGACTTTTTTCCTTAACTCAAAGGGAATGTATAGGAGAATCTTTCTCAGTCCTTTTAAGTGAAAAAGCAAGCTGAGGTGACCTGGTTGATCTGTGAGGCCCATGTCAGGTTTTTATCAACCATTACTCCCAGGTTCCTGGCTTTAGACACTGGTATCGGGGGAGGTCCAGCACTACTGGGCCACCGTAACTGGTTCCAGATTTGATCTTTTGAGCCAAATTCCATGACTTCTGTTTTAGTTGCATTTAACTTTAGAAAGTTCACATTCATCCAGTTCATTAAGGAGAAAATGCAATTACAGAAGTCCACGGCTCGTGAGTCTGCATGCTTAGCTAGCGATACTATGAGCAGCGTATCGTCAACGTAAGACACCAGCTTAAAGCCATGGCTCTTTACCATCCTGGCCAGAGGGGCAACAAATATATTGAACAGAGTTGGCGATAGAGCCGATCCCTGCGGGACTCCTCCCGGTAGGGTGAATTCCTCAGATCTAAGGCCATTCCAATAGATCATTTGCCTCCTATCTGCCAGGAATAATGATAGGAGGGAAAGTGCTGTACCATTGACACCAGCGTCCTGCAGCCTTTGATTAAGCACAGTATGGTTTACCGTGTCAAAGGCCGCTGTTAGATCAAGCAGGACCAGTACAGCACTACCCCCTTCATCTGTTACCCTACGTATTTCTTCCGTTGCCAGAATCAGAGCCGTTTCCGTAGAGTGTTTGGAACGGAAACCATGTTGGGTGGTGTCTAACAGGTTGTTTGTTTCCAGAAATGACATCAGTTCAATGTGTAATGCCTTTTCCAGTACTTTCGCTGCAAAAGGCAAACAGGAGATACTGATTCCAAGATGGCCGCCTGGTAGGAGCTCTAGTCCTGAGCTCCTAGTGCTTGGGATCCCTTTCTTGGAATTATCCCTGATAGCACGCACCATCTTTGGCGAGGAAAACAAGTAACTGGACTGTATACAAGTAACTGGATTGAACACAAGTAACTGGATTCTAAGAGTAACTGGAACATCGATGTAACCCTGCAACCCGCAACGGAACATCGGCGCAGCCCAGGACGGCTGGAGTTGAGCTGTTGCGTGCCACCGGAGAATACCGGAGGTGTCCGACCCGCCTGAAATCGCCGTCGCTTGCACCGGACTTCGTGGCTGTGAACCTGGATCCCTGCTGCGGATGCCTGGGAGGCTCCGGACGGACGACTGAATCCCACTCGCCCACGTGAGTGCGGAGTTGCCCTTCCTGCCTGCAATAACCGCCTGCATCTGACCCTCACCCTGCCCGGGGACCCCGGACTGGACCGCGTTGGGAAGACCTATCATCGCTGAACCGGGAGGTCGTTGTGCCTAGCCCGGCGGTCTGTGTGCCTGCCTGTTCGTGGCTGGACCTGCGTGTCCCGGCGATCTGGGTGTCTGCTCGTTCCGAGGGCTGGACGACTCGGAAGGTAACTGCACGCAGAATTAATACTTTGACTACTCATGCCGGTTTTTCACTTGATTCATCGAGAACGGAGCAGTTGGCATTTAAAGCGTCTCCGGTGTGCCATGTTTGTGTGTATGGGCAGCCACAGCGCAGCTCTGCTTTGGAGGCGCCTGATTTGAGCAACGTCAGTGCAGCCTGACGACTCGGAAGGTAACTGCACGCAGAATTAATACTTTGACTACTCATGCCGGTTTTTCACTTTCTGCCCGGAGCTGCCGGAGTGGAGCCCTGAGGCGGGCAGGATCCGGAGGGACGAAGGTCGACAGGAGCTTGCCTGTCTGCGTCGGGAGCTGGAGGCGATCGAAGGTGCTGCGCCGCCGCCCAGGGGAGATGCCTGAGTGAGCCCTGAGGCGGACGGGAAAGCACACGGCATCGCGTCGCTGCCCAGGGAACTGCAGGAAAGGGGGAACAAGCATTCGGGAAACACACAACAACGCCAACGCCTATCGAGGCGGGAGGGGGTGCAGCTCAGCTGCTCTGGCCGTGCACGAACATTAACCTTCAACCTGCCAGAAATCGATGCACAATGCAGCGGTGTACATTCTGGCTAGACCCTCGATATATGCATACCTCTGCTGTCAACATCAACGTACTTGCTGAGCAAAATTTACAATAAGGTATTTATCTACCCCACTCGCTTGTACACATTTTTTAAACAAACCTCCTTTGTTCAAAATGGCTGGGGTCATAAAACTGTAGCAATAAATCCCCTCCTGTACCTCCGATGCTCACGAGGCCCCTCATCTTAACTCCTCCACACAAGACCACCAAAATAGAGATAAGACTCGCTCCCAGCAAGCTAGGAACTGGGCTTGCTCAAACGGAAACTGAAACTGCCCTTCCCTGTTCTCAAAGCAACAACAACAAACAGAGGACTATCGTCTCTATCTCCCCTATTTGGCGGCCATTTTAGACTGGTCTCTCTCTCTCTTTAGCGGCCATCATGGACTGGTCATTTTCACGATCTGACCATACCCTAAGAACTGGCCTCTTTAGACGAATCTCAACTACCGCACACTTTTCATAGCTCTGTAGCTAAACCTCCGTGTGATTAAGCGTGTGCCTTTTATTACAGTATTATACTTCTACTTGTATTTAATGCACCGATCGCTACCTCATATATTTCTGGCTGCTCACTAGTGTCATTTTGACTCATGTAGCTGTTTTGTTTGCACCTGTATTTTGTTCCAGTATATCACTAGTATTATACTTCTACTTGTATACTGTACATTTTTGTAAGCTACACCCATTTCACTTTTTATTCCTGTATTGCACTGATTGCTACCTCATATATTTTTGTACATTTTTTGTAAGCTGCACCCATTTCACTTTTTATTCCTGGACTGCACCAATTGCTACCTCTTATATTTTTGGTTATTCTGGTTGCTCACTAGTGTCACTTTGTTCCATGTAACTTACTGTTTGCACATGTGTATCACTATCGTTCACCCTCCCATATCCACCTAAACCGCCATCCCAACATGGATCCCATCGGCAAGCACACATATAAAATCAACTACCCATCCACACTCACCAAAAAAGCAGCTAAACGCTTTAAACACAACTTCCTGAGGTCTCACCCTGAAACCCCCTTTGCCGACACCTACTTCTCACCGGTCAATGGATCCCTGAACACCGATATCATCTTCCACACCACACGCAGAGCTCAATGGAGAAAAGCGTTCCTCACCTTACTCACCGTCTTCACCACCAGGAAATCAGCTCATGGCCTAACTCTCTCCATCACACCATCCCAACTCTTCCCAGGCATAGCCACCATTACTATCTACAATAACGGGATTGTCCAATTTCAATCCACAGATAGGAACCTGGAACTATTAGACAACCTGTTCCCCACTTTCAAAGAGCACCTCTCCAATCCGCGGACCTACACTCATATCACCTCCAGTCCTACCACCCCTGACTTCACAGCTCCCACCACCCACAACCCCTCTAACCTAGTCCAGCACCAGGTAGCTACCACACACTCCTCATTCAGAGACACACCTACCACCCCTGACTTCTCAGCTCCCTCCCACAACCCTTCTATCCCAGTTCAGCACCAGGTAGCTACCACACACGCCTCAAACACAGACACAGATCTCTCCCCTCATACACCACTCGCACCCCCACCCCCACTACCAACCCTCGGACCTCCACGCATACCATTAACACTCCTTTCATCACAGCTCCTACCCACAACACATCTAACCTAGTTCAGCACCAGAACGACACGCACAACGACAAATCCCACCCTTTATCCCCCCCATTCTCAGTCCCCACTACCCTCTAACTAACTACGCAGAACACACCTCCTCTCTTAATTTAACTCCCCCTCCCCTTAACAGGACTATCACCAATCCCATTCCCCCCCCACTCTCAGCCCCCGTTACCCTTCCTGCACCCCCACCACCGCTAACATACACCCATCCTCCACCTTGATCTCTCCGCCTACCACCAATGCCCTCACTCATACCACCAACCTCCTCCCCACCTCATCCACAACCCTCCCGCCCAAACCCTCTCTCCTCCCTAACACCATCCCGTACACTGACACAACGGAGCCCTGCACGAACACCAGCTCACTCCCCCACCTGCACGCTAATTCCCTGGGCAGTCATTCACCTCTGATTTCCACCCCCACCTCCAACACTTACCCCACATTGGACAAGATTATGGACACCCTCATCCAGATCAAAGAAGACATACACAACATCAAAGAACTACTCTCCACACACCCCATACACCCCTCACCCACCTCCACCTCCCCTCCCAACATGTCCTCCACCCTCCCGGTTGACTTTCTCACTCAACACTCCCCACACCGGACTTCAATCCCTGTTCGCAATCGCAACAACCGCCCTCGTCGCCCCTGAAACCCCTCACCCACCTCCACCTCCCCTCCCAACATGTCCCCCACCCTTCCGGTTGACTCTCTCACTCAACACTCCCCACACTGGACTTCAATCCCTGCTCGCAATCGCAACAACCGCCCTCGTCGCCCCTGCAACCCTCTTTCGGACCTCGACACACTCACCCTCCTCCGCTCCTACGACCCAGCCCCCCAAAATCACACATCCCCCACAAACCTCACCATTACCACAATACACTCAAATCCCCTTAGACCCCCCACACTAAACAGCAGAATCTCTATCCCAAATAACCTTAGAAAAGTCCCTCTCTCTCTCTAGAACCCTCTACCACCCTCAACACACCCCGTCTCAAATGCACTCTCCTCAATTGCAGATCGGCCTCGAAACATTCCGCCGCCATCGCTGATCTCCTCTTAACACTGGACATTGACCTAATCATTCTGACTGAAACCTGGCTTACTGAATCCTCGTCACCTATAATGGATATTCTAGTTCCTCCCAACTACCACATCATTAGACTTGACAGGTTCGGCAAAATAGGTGGTGGAATCGCAGGCATCTACAGGAACAACCTCTCTGTTCTGAAAGTCAACTCCACCTCCCTACCATCCCCAACATCCTGTGAATACATCTGCCTCGACATTATGAGCGAGGGCAAACCGATATGCTCTCTTCACAGCATCTACCACCCACCC
Source organism: Lissotriton helveticus (assembly GCF_964261635.1). Taxonomy (NCBI): domain Eukaryota; kingdom Metazoa; phylum Chordata; class Amphibia; order Caudata; family Salamandridae; genus Lissotriton; species Lissotriton helveticus. Next base: position 419,786,700 of record NC_136057.1, read on the forward strand.
AGGGACCTTTTCCCAACAAATCATGGATATGATCTCAACCAATTCCGGACGGCAGCTCACCCAAATATACCTTGGCGACTTCAACCTCCACTGGAACGATCGCAATGACGCGGTGGTAAATAGTCTCAAAAATGTCCTCAATGCCCTGGACCTCACCCAAATATGCAACAGCCCGACCCAGGAGAAAGGCTCTATCCTCGACCTTATCATCTCCAAAGAGGACTCTATCCAACTCGAATCTATCCAACCCTGTGACTGGTCAGATCATCATATTGTCACATTCTTCATCAATGAAAAAGTTAAATTTAACCCGATTCAATCCTCCAAGCCCAAAGTCTGGAAAAGAGACCTGAAAAAACTCGACCCAAGCTCTCTGCCTCCTAACAGCTGCAATCTCCTACTTCCACCTACCGACGCTACGGACGTTCAATCCTTGACTGACCACTATCTCAACTCTATGACCTCAATAATTAACGAGGCTGCACCTATGCAGCTAAAAAGAGTCTCTACTAAAACCTCCAATCCATGGTACGACGGGAGTCTCAATGAGGATAGACGAGACATGCGAATGGCAGAGCGCACCTGGAGATCAGCTCCCTCTGCACTGCACCTAAAAACTCTGAAGAAAAAGAGAAACGCCTATTTCAGGAAAATAAAACGCTCAAAATCAGATTTCTTCAGCCTCCAGCTCGACCAAGCAAAAAACCGTCCGAGAAAACTGTTTGAGCTAATCAGAACACAATCCAAGGAACAACCCCAACCACTCAGCACTGTGCGCGAAGCGCCCTCCTGTGAAGACTTCTCCGCTTTCTTTATCCAAAAAACTGACAACATAAAGAGCGATCTCCTCATTGACGCAAGCCTCTACTCCAAACCCCACTGCATAGCACCCACTGAACCAAAAAACAATGCTACATGGTCTTCCTTTGGCACCTATTCTGAAGAAGAAATTGGCAAACTGCTCAGCACCTTGAAACCATCCAATCACCACACGGACCCCCTTCCTGCTAACGCTGTAAAAGACTTTACCCCTCTGCTTCTCCCACTCTGGACTTAAATTATCAACAGCTCACTTCAACAAGGAACCATACCGGACTCCCTCAAAGTTGGACAAGTCACACCTTTACTAAACAAACCTACAGCCGACCCCTCTGATCTGAACAATTACCGTCCCATCACCAATATTCCCACTCTCGCCAAACTGCTGGAAAAATGCGCACAACTACAATTGACTAAACACATTGATCAGTTTGATCTCCTCAACCCTCATCAATCAGGCTTCCGAGCAGGGCACAGTACAGAAACTGCTATGACTCACATAATTGACGACGCACTTCAAATGCTAGACCAAAACGACACCTGCCTCCTCATCCTTCTTGATCTCTCTTCAGCATTCGACACCGTTAAACATGAGCATTTACTCGAACTACTAAACACAAGAATGGGTATATCTGGAACTGTTCTCAAGTGGTTCACTTCCTTTCTACACAACAGGTCGCAGAAATTCAAGAGCAACAACCTGATGTCCTCGCCAATACCTGTATCGCTAGGCGTCCCCCAAGGATCCTCCCTATCCCCGACTCTGTTCAACCTAGTTATGGAACCTCTCACCACCTTGCTACAAGCATCCAATGTACACTTTCACATGTACGCCGATGACACCCAACTTTATCTCAAATTACAATCCCCCAAAGACATTTTGCTCCTGAACACAACGATCAGAAGCACCCAATCCTGGCTTGCCGATAATCATCTCAAACTCAATGCTCTGAAAACAGAGTTCCTTTTGATCGCACCTCCAGCGAAGATCTCTACCACTCAAATTTGGCTTAAACACCTAACCGCACTCAATGTCCAACCCACCATGGTGGACTCAGCAAAATCTTTAGGCATAACACTGGACACCAATCTCAACATGCAGCAACATATCAGCAAGGCAACTAAGGGAGCGAACTTCCAAATCAATACCCTGAGGAAACTTAAACCCTTCCTCCCGGCCAAAGACTTCCAAACCGCAGTACAAACACAAGTCATCCCTCGAATACAATATGGCAGCATCGCCCTCTACGGACTCCCCGTAACTACTACCGCACCCCTAAGAGCTTCTCTAAACGCTGCAGCGAGACTCATCACTGGGTCAAAAAAGCATTCTCATATCTCCCCTGACTTGAAATCCCTGAACTGGCTGCCTTTTGAAGCCAGAATACATCTGAAAATCGCCTGCTTGACACACAAGGCAGTACACCTGAACTCACTCACTCAGAAGCTGACAATCTCTGGCGGCTCTAGAAACACTAGAGGCACAAACAATCTTCTGCTGAAGCCTCGAAGATTCCGGTAAGAAAAAACCTATAAACGCTCCTTCTCAGGAATGGCACCTAGGATCTGGAACTCACTCCCGCCCGAGACCAGGCTCATCTCCTCCACTACACTCTTTAAGAAAGAAGTAAAAGCTATCCTCATGGCTAAATACACCTGAACTATTATTTCGGACTCCTTAAAGACTCTGCACCGATCTGTACTACTTGTTCGACCCCTTTGCTTATTTGTATGACTCGTATTATTGATTTACATGATTGGCTTTGCCCCCACCTATCTTTACTGCTAGCTTTATTGACTTACCTGTTTGACTATGCTCCCTCATGTACCCCTTCTTTGTAAAGCGCTCTGATATCTGCAAAGATCTTGTCCGCGCTATAAAAAACTTTCAAAATACATAAAATAAATAGGAGATGGGTCTATAGTTCATCTCAACCTGTGGGTCAGATTTAGGCTTTTTCAAGAGTGGACGTATACATGCTTTCTTCCATGCTGTAGGGAAAACTCCATCAGACAGGATTTTATTAATTAATGGAGATAGGGCAGAGCTGATAGCTTCTGGTACCATATACAGTATGTATGGCGGACAGGGATCCAAGGGGGAGCCCGATTTGATACTTAGTAGCAATTCCTCTACCCTTTTTTCTGTTAGTGGGGAGAAAGCCTTCGTGTTCCACCATGGATTCGGGTTGAACTGCATTTAGTTCCCCTATTTTGTGTGTTGATTCTTCTAAGCTATCATATACTGATTGCACCTTATTTTGGAAGAAAGTGGCGATTTTATCGACAAAAGTTTGTTCCGGTGTAAACTTTACGTCCCGTGGGCATCTCATCAGGGTGTTGACTGTTTGAAACAGTTCTTTCGAAGAATTTGCAGCTTCTCGAATTTTTATCGGGTAATGTTCCGCTTTTGCCTGCATAATTGCAACTTTATATTCTTCTAAGGCTGCACAATATTCTTTCTTATGGTCAGTATTATATTGAGAACTCCAAATTCGTTCTTTTTGTCTACATTTGATTTTTTATCAATTTTAGCTTAGGTGAGTACCATGGGGAAGAAGCCTTTTTAACTATAGACTTCTTAGTTACTTCAGGTGCCACCATATTTACTGCAGAGGTTAGCCAATTATAAAAATCCTCAGTGGACTGATTTAGGTCATTAGATATTTCAGGTCTTATTGTGAGTGCTGATAAAAACTGTGCTTCACTCACTGACTTCCATATTCTATATTTACTGTTTGGAGCGTGAGAGATGCGTCTTCTTGTAGATATTGATTGTAGTACATCAAAGTAGATCGCTGAATGATCAGTCCATGGTAACATGTATATTTTCCTAATTGTTATGCCAGAGTTATTGGTGCATATCCCGTCCAACGTATGCCCTGCTGTATGTGTAGGTTCGCTGATAATCTGAGCGAAGTCAAGGCTAGCTAGTTTGTCTAACAAGCATATGGTATCTGGGTTAGTGTTATCTTCCAGATGGAAGTTGAAATCCCCCAAAATTGTAAAATGCTCGGTATTTAAACAGGATTCCATAAAATTGTGTAAAGCGTTTAAAAAGCCAGTTTTCGGTCCAGGGGGTCTGTAAATTAATAGACCTGGAAACATCTCTACTTTGTTCCATTTAATAGAGAAGGATATGGCCTCCACATTGGCTATAACCTCAGGTTCGATTTTGACCGAATAGGCCTCACGATATATTATAGCGATTCCTCCGCCCTTGGCTCCTATTCGATCGTGATTGATAACAAAATAACCCGTTGGGACTGCTAACTGCCAAACCGGATCACTGTTCTCATTTGCCCATGTTTCAGTGAGAAAAACCAGATCCGGTTTTTCTACTTGAATCATACATTCCAGTTGGAATTTGTGCTTTACTATGGATCTGGTATTGAGTAGGATACACTTTAAAGGTGTTTTTTTGACCAGAGTGTCATCCTCACAGAAGTTGTTTGATGGAAGTGCATTCCATTCACATAGGTTGCAGTTAGTGATCGGAGCACCTTCTGGGTTGGCTATTGAATTGTGCAGGACACATACTAGAGAGTTGAGACAGAATAGTTGATCTCTTGTGTAGGTGTGCCTAGTAGTTTGCACAGGAGTTATGGCCCTAGGCACGGTCCGGGCGCGGACGGGCGCAGACGGGCTTGCCTTTGGCGCGGACGATGCATCCATCTTAATATAGGAAGTGAGGTGGGGGGGGGACCTCGTTGTCTGCAGCAACAACTAGAGCGCTACTCTTCTAGCGGGTCCTGCTTCCTGGACACCGCATTAACGCTAGAGTTGCGATAAGTTTGCTGAGCAGCCTAAGATTTAAAAACAACAGGTGACAGGTAATATTAAAATATTTACAAGTCTGTGAATCCCACTAATTCAGTAACGTAGCGTAAATGTCGGTCCTCTTAACAGATGGGGCGGAAGTTCTTGAGGTCTTTCGGGTCAGCTGTGGGTTTTTTCAGAAGGGCGTTGATTTCTGCGTGTTTCCAGCTCTCTGGGAAGTTGGCTGCTGCGAAGCAGTTGTTTATGACGTTCCGGAGGTGGGGTGCGATGATGGTGTCTGCTTTGTTGTAGATGTGGTGGGGGCATGGGTCAGTGGGGGAGCCGGAGTGGATGGTGTTCATGACGTGGGTGGTGTCTTCTGTACTGATGGGGGTCCAGTCGTTTAGGGTGGTGGTGGGGGTCGCTGGTTTGGGGACTGGAGGCGGAGTTGGGCGTCAAAGCTGTTGTGTATATCTGCGATCTTGCGGTAGAAGAACGTGGCGAGGGAGTTGCAGAGGTCTTGTGAAGGTGTGATGTCGTTGTTGCTGGCGTTGGGGTTGGAGAGCTCTTTTACGATGCTGATCTAGAGAAAACCAGCCCTGAAATTTACAATAAAAGCAACTGGTTTTCTCCCAAAAAAGGCTTCTTTAAAAGCAGTACATGCCGGGCCTGTAAGTTTGGGGTGAATACCAATTTTTACATGAATGCCTTTTCAGATGTCCCTATTAAAATCAGTGGACACTTTACCTGTTGTACTGATCACGCTGTTTATGTCCTTAAATGTATTTGCAGACTTCAGTACGTATGGAGTACAAAGCTTCATGTCCATGGTCGAATCTTACAACATCTGAGGGCCACGGTGAACTCGGACCCACCTTACCTTGTTGCCAGACATGTCAAAACTGAACACAATAACAATCTTAATGTTCTGCAATATTATGTCATTGACAGTGTCCCACAAAACAAAAGGGGTGGCAACAGGGAGAGGACCCTCAGACAGCTTAAAACCAAATATATTATTGAGCTTGATACCAAAAATCCAAAAGGGCTTTATATTTGCGAAGATTTGAACCATTTTCTCTAGATCTCTTGCTAAGGCGCTTTGTCGGCTCATAGAGCTTGTTTACAGCACATATGCACTCTAGTTTTATATGGCCTTTTATCTCTACTATTCATTTTTTATAGAAACGAATTCTTTTAGATCTCTGCTATGTGATCAGTTAATGTGTGTTTTATCATTTATTTATTTTTTATAATTGGGTGGTTTTATACTATTTATTGGCGCATTTGCACAGATTTATAGACTATCATTTATTATGAAACACTAGCATGACAGGTCTGTTGGGATTTTGGCGTCATATGAGTTTTCACTTTGAAAATGAAGTGTCTTTATACTTATGTTGAGATTACATAATTGATCCTTGTAAATCCTATTTCCAAGGGGGCTCCCTTGTGTAATAATAAGTATGTGCTAATATGCAAAAATCTGGAATTTGGACTACCCTTGACAGCAACACTATGAATCTGGTTTATGAATTTCGATGACGATTACAGAGTGTTCTTCTGATTAGTTTTTTGATTATCGATACATTCATATAGAAAGAAATTGTTCTCAGCTCTCTCTCCCTGCCCAACATCTAAGTTCACATATACAGCTCCCGGACGGGATGTGTGAAAACATTTTTTTATATATTTTTTTTTCATATATTTGTGTTGTTATGTACACTCTAGCACTTGCACTTTTTGGTTGTCGGACGATTGGTAGGGCAATTAGCATATGGTGGTTTCCCACAGAATAAGTGTTCACAATTCACGTATGATTGCTATTTAAATTGCAGTGTGAATGGTGAGACCATGAGCAAACATAGTACAAGATTAGGAAGTAAATATGAATTATGGTTTGACATATATTTTCGTTGACAAAGTTTTATATTTGGAAAAAACTTTTTACAAAATTGTATTATTGCCAATGTATTTGCGCAGATATCAAATGTTCAACCATATACACATATTATATAATAATTCTTCTATTGAATAATCTTTGCGACTTTGAAGGAAATTCTTTTTAATATGATATGCAGTTGCCAGTGCCTGTGGTAAAATAAGTATGGTAGTTAAAGTCTTTTTACCATGTTTTCCACCGGTCAGGTGACAACCTAGCCCTTGATTGGTTAATGTGTGTTTAAATTACTGTTGGGTTTTTTACACTGACGTTTGAGTGAACAAGGCGACTGAGTTCGCCGAAAAGCGTCTTTGTCATTGCACATGCAATCCACGTGAAAAAATATTGAATAAAAAAACCTTCCATTTTAAGCTAACGACGTGTCCGTCTTTCCGTTCCTGCCAGGAAGCAGTTTGGAGCTTAACGCGATATATATATATATATATATACACACACATACATACATGTATGTTGTACATCAGTGTTTCCCAAACTGTGGTCTGCGGACCCCTAGGGGTCCGAGACACATTCCCAGGGGGTCCGCAGGCAGCAGTTTTAAAAGCACTGCAAATGTTCCAAGTATAATTAGAAGTTTTCGAGCAACAATAAAAGTGTCAAGACCAAGATAACACCAGTGATTAATGTTCCTGCTGGAGAGAGATGAGTTTTGTCCAGTGGCAGCTTGACTTATTTAATGTAGCACAGAGGGTTAATATGCCTCTTGCAAAGAAAGTGTGCCTATATTTATTTTTTTAACTGTGTTTGATCTGCATAGGTCAATGGGTTACTGCTTTTGTCACAGAGATTCTTTAGTTACTGTTCAGTTTATAAGTGACAATTGTGATCTAGCACAGAGACATATAAACTGGCATCAAAAAGATGTTTGCAAACTGAATGGTACAAGATAGTAACTTAAGTTTCTTCCCAGTCTTTCATTATCCTGATGCTGCTAAAAAGGTTTATTTGAATGGAAATAAAGTATCATTGTTAAAGTCAATGCTAAACACTGTGTTATGCCAACGAGTATGAATGATGTGAATCCTACAACTAGTAGTCACCTTTGCCTTATGTTATTACATGTATTATTCATTGTCTCTATGGGGCAGATTTACAAGTAAAGTGACTCAGTGAGTGCTGCAAGCCATTTGGCTGTGCTGCACTTAGTCACTTTCAAAGCACAGGGATGCAATATATTTACCATAGTATGTTGCATCTCAGTGCTCTCCCTGCGCTGGTGCAGAAACTGCTGCCATGCGCCGGCACAGGCACCCTTGTACCATGGTGCAAGGATGCCTGCATTGTGGGGAGATTGTTTATGTTCAGGAAGGATTCCCTTTCTGCACATACACAATCACTAGGGGGGATTTCATCTTCCTAAACAACGAGGAAAAGTGAATACATTTCTTCTTGTTGCACCTCCCTTGGGGAGGTGTAGCATTCGGACGCATTTCCAGATTCATGATTTCTCGTAAATCTGGAAATGTGTCTGGTTTCATGGGTGTTGCAGCAAAACCCATGAAACGCACCTTTCACGCAAAGTCCTGTGTACCAAGGGGCCATATTTATAAGAACAGGAAAAGTCACGCAGGGTGGCTTTTCCTGTTCTTATGAATATGGGGCACTAAAATGCTCCGCCGGAGCGTCACTTTTTGTGACGCACCGGTTGCGCAAGGGTCTTGTAAATCTGCCCTATATGTGTGTGTGTTGTAAAGTGCTCTGACATCCTACAATGGTATGAGAGATGCTATAAAACAAATGAAATACATGTGACAGAGGGACTATGGAGAGACGCGAGGCACTGTTGGAGTGTGATAAAAAGGGAATCAATGAAGTACCCGCACAAACATTATCGTATCCTGGTGCATAGTAAAGTCATCATTTACTATTCTTTTAAAGCTAATACAATTCAATATATAATGATAAATGTGTTGTAGAATGCACTATTGTTTCCTAAATTGTCTTGGGGGAGAACCTCCCAAAGTCCCCTATGTAGTGGTTCGACTCACTCACTGCACTTGGTGTGCACCCTGTGGGGACTGGTCTGAAAACATTTGCCAGGGCTGCTTTGATTTTCCAGACTGGCCCTGGCAGGAGCAGGAGCCTCGTAGTGTGAAATAAAACCAACCATTTAAAAGTTAGTCATGGAGATGCAGCACCAACCTTCCCAATAAAGTGTTTTGTTTTTTGCAGATTCTTTCAATATAAAATACTAAAATCCTTATCGAACAACCTCAAGAATACAGACTACCGCCCCCCCTCTCTCTCCCTTTCCCCTTTCTCCTTCCCTTTCCTTCTTCCTTTTTCTTCCTCCGTCTACTTTCTTCTTCCACTCATGTATAATCCTTGCTCCATGTAAATATATATTTTTTTATATACAATAAAGAATTTCAGAAATAAAAAAATTAAAAAAAATACTAAAATCCTTAGTAATTCGACTATTTGTTTTGTGTTCACACCTGTGTTTATTTTTTTCGGATTACTGTTTAAAATTTAAATTATACAGATTGCTAGGGGTCCCCGGCTTCCAGTGCTGACTCAATGGGGGTCCTCAGGAGCCAAAACTTTGGGAACCACTGTTGTACATCATCAAGGAGTTCGCCCAACCCACCAGCGAGTCCACCGACATCCCTTTCTCACAAGACCTCTGCGACAAACTAAGCACCCTTTTCCACCATAAAATCAAGAACATCTACGACAACTTCGACGAAGACAACCAACACACTGAACCCTCACTAACCTTCCCCCCAAAACCCTTAAGTCAGAGATCAACAACTGGACAGCCCTCACCACCGAAGACACACTGAAGACGATAAAGTCAATCCACTCCGGGGCCCCCACAGACCCCTGCCCCCACCACATTTTCAACAGAGCCGCCGACACCACCGCACCCATGCTCTGCCACACCATCAACCGCTCCCGTGCAACCGCCTTGTTCCCTGACTGGAAACATGCTGAGATCAACCCCCTCCTGAAGAAACCCTCGGCGGACCCCACCGACCTCAAAAACTACAGACCCATCTCCCTGCTCCCGTTCCCAGCTAAAGTCATCGAGAAAGCTAACTCGCCACATTCATCGAAGAGCACAACATCCTCGACTCCTTCCAATCCGGCTTCAGAAAAAAACACAGTACGGAAACCGCCCCCTCACCGCAACAGACCGCAACAGACGACATCCGTACCTTACTGGACAAAGGAGAAACAGCAGCCCTCAACCTCCTCGACCTCTAAGCGGCGTTCGACACAGCCTCTCACCGTTCCCTAATACGCAGACTCCACGACGGAGGGATCCAAGACAAGGCCCTTGACTGCATCCGCTCCTTCCTCTCAGGCAGAACGCAGCGGGTCAGACTCCCCCCTTTCCTCTCGGACCCACCACCTACAGACACCCCCAGGGGTCCTCCCTCAGCCCTTCAACATCTACACGGCTCCCCTCGCCCCATCATCAGAACCTAAGGACTCAACTATGTGTCATACGCACACGACACCCAGCTCATCCTCTCCCTATCCAAAGAATCCAACACCGCAAGATACAACTTTCGAGAAGGCATGGAAGCCGTTGCCAAATGGATGAAAAACAGCTGCCTACAACTAAACACCAACAAAACGGAAGTACTCATCATGGGCCCAAACCCGACACCTGGTGGCCCCCTGCCTTCGGAAGCTGCCCAGCCCCTTGAACCACGCACGCAACCTGGGAATCATCTTGGACTCAGAGCTCAAAATGAACCGCCAGATCAACTCCGTCTCGTCCTCCTGCTTCCACACCCTCCGCCTCCTAAGTAAGACCTTCAAATGGGTCCCCCTCGAACACAGAAAGACCGTCACTCACGCCCTGGTTACCAGCAGGCTCGACTACAGCAACGCACTCTATGCCGGAATAAACAAAAACCTCACCCGCAAACTACAGAACATCCAAAACGCCGCCGCAAGACTGGTCCTCAACCTGCCAAGACACTGCCACATCTCCCAGCACCTGCACACACTCTACTGGCTCCCCATCGAAGCTAGAGTCACCTTCAAGATGCTAACCCACGCTCACAAGGCCCTCCACAACACCGGACCAGCATACCTGAACAGCCGACTCAAATTCCACGCACCCCAAAGGACCCTACGAGCAGTCCAGCTCTCCTACGCCGTGGTCCCCCGCATCAGAAAGGTTGGTTTATTCAGACCATTTCTCTCCTGTTCCTACGTGTTTGGAACATCAAGTTCTTGATCATGGTAGTTAAACAGAGTCCTTTTTTTATTTCTGCGTTTTAGGTCTCGCAGAGTCAGCGCATTCGCTGCTCTGCGAGATATTTTCTAGGTGGGTTTTAAAAGTGCTGCTACCCCACGCTTCGCCTGGCCTAGCGCTTGCGTTCATGCGAGCATGCACACGCGCAGCCGCCATCTGTCTTTTACGGGTCATTATAATCGCGGCACCTGTGCTTCACTTTTAATGTTAAAAGTAAAGTGCGGGTGCCGCGATTATAGCAAAAGATCTATTTTTTTTACTTTAGCTATAATCGCGGCACCCACGCTCTACTTTGATATGACTAGTTCCAAAGTAAAGTGCTCAACCCAGCAGTTTGTTTAAAGCAAAGAATAGCCCATAAAATGTCTAACAAAAGGCAGTTTTCCTTTCAAATACATTTTTCACTGCCATTGTCTGTGTGCTTGCTTCCAGCATCCTCCTTCACCCCTGTTATCAGTATTGCCTCTCAGCCAGCTCCCTCGGTTGTGCATGTTGCCCCTGTTGTCTGTGTTCCCCCTCTGTTGTCAGTGTTTCCACATACATGGCAAACAAGCACTGGCATAGCCAATAGGTCTTGCTTTTGGGACCTTATCAGTGTTTAGCCATGCAACACTTTATGTTGTTGCACCAAGGATATTATGCTGGATAACCCAAAGGCGAGACCTATTGGCTATGCCAGTGCTTGTTCCCTTTATGGCTGCCAACCATACTTTTTTGATCCATGGATGTGTGTTTGCAGCTATGATCAGTCTATCTAGGAAAATATATATATAATTTTTTAAAACAGTTCCCAATCCACATTTTCTGATAGAGAAAAACACCACACTCGGCATTCACTAAAATATCTAAGCTAGGAAATATGGACTGCCGAATGTACTGCTACGTAGGAGGATAAGCTAGGTCTGTGCACAGGACAGTAAATGAAGTAAGGCACAACCAATATTTACAGCTGAGCATGTATCTCTTCTCCTACTACAGTCTTGGATTCTTCACAGAATATCTCAAATCTAACTTTCAGGACAGGCAGTCAGAACTTTTTTTCTGGAGGGCAGCATTAAGGGTTTCACTGGGATGTTGTTTCAACTTTCATCTTATGTGGCAACCGACAATGTATCTTTACCACGGGACATAAAACTTCGCACACTGAGAAGGTCTTTTCAGTGTTACAAAAGCAGATTACCGTACTCGTTGTTCAGATCTTGGATACCTCCTCTTGAATATCTGAGACTCAGTCAGGAACAGCAGGAGGAATGCAGAGAGAGCACCGTGATGTCTCAATGGGATTATGCTGTCTTTTTCAAAGGGAGATACACGAGTAGACTGAATCCACGCTCCAATATAAAATGACTAACATTTCTGAAACAATGAAAGGTTCTAATTGTAGCATTCATGGCAGCACTCCTTGAGATGACCACACAAAGCTACAAATATGGGATATTAACTGTTAAATGCAGTGATAAGATCCTCCACACCCAGAAGAGTGTGACATTGTAGACTTGTAAGGATAATTATTGGATGGAGACCTGATCATTCCCAGGGTCCCTATATAACACTTTCCAGCAGGATACTTCTCTAGTCCTTATGGTGCAGGTCGCTTCTCATCTTCTCTCAGTTTTCTGGTATTTTACTTCTAGTTCTGAAATCTAGTTTTGTTTTGCACAAGTGTAAAAAGTGAGGGCTCTTCTTAGTATCAGCAAAGAGGTTCTTAAGTTTTGTCAATGCAGGGGGACCTCTTCAATCTCCATTGAATCTTGCATTTCTTAGTAAACCTTGAAACTACATTTGCATGACTAGTGTCTTCAGTGCATTCCTTTCAGACAACAGTTGAAGATCCAACATTGTTCTGATCATTGTGTAATCCTTGTTTCTTCAGTGTAGTTTCCGTATCTCTCTCCCTATGTCCAGGCTTTTGCATATTATGTTATACAATTTTCAAAGTATAACTACTGCCTAGGAAAGGGCCTCCTGACTCTATGGCTGCTGGTGAGATCTGGAGGACATCTTACAGCTACTGAAATACCCAGGTTTGTATTTCCTTTGATGGAGCGAGATTTAGAAATATATTTATTTCAGCTCGCAAAGTTAAACTTCCATAATAAAAGTAATTATACTAACGTGAATGGAGTGAATTTTATTAATCAACATAGATTAAAACGCACACATTACATAAGGGACTAATACTTGTGCTCATTTATGTGCTTTATGTTGCAAATGCCCGTTTGTGAAAAATAATAAACTAATCTTGTCTATTGTTTTTGTCAGAATTTTTTTTTTTAAATTGTTTTTTTTTTTTTTTTTTTTTAGAGTTTTATATAGCGCGAACTTGAACCGAACCGAATCAGTTATCAGAGCGCTTTACATAGCACCAGTTACGTTACATGAGGACACACTTTCATTTTTTTAGGCACGGGGAGATTAAGTGATTTGCCCAGAATCACAGGGGTTTTTTGGCGTCGTTACCGAGACTCGAACCAAGTTCCCCAGGTCCGAGGTCGAGCGCCTTAGCCGTTAGGCCAACCCCTCTGCGGCTGTTTTATTAATGGCATGTGCTTATTTCTGTGTGCTCATGTTTTGTCTTTTCGTCTTTATGTTGCACAAATCTGTTTGTTGCTTTATTTGCTTCTGCTAGGTAACATAGATTAATGGGTTAATAATTTGCAAAGGTGGGTGGGTAACAGAACAAACGTTATTTCTTTCATTAATCGAAGTTTTGTGTTTGTTTATGCATTAGTTTTATGAATGGGCCTAAAGAAAATGGCTGGCAGTACTGCAGCTTTCGAGACTTGACCAGAGTAAAGCCTTCACTCATGCGCAGAGTAATTTGCTGAGCTGACAACGTTTAAATGCAGAAACAATCCTGGTCGAGTTGAATGTGTTCTTGGAGTCTTTGTCAAGGACAGGATGCTGTAAGGCCTGCCAAGATTAGGAAGTAAAGTTTCTCCCCGGTAAAAGTATTGTTTTGAGGAAGCAAAGAGGATGGTGAAAACTAAGAACAAAAAGGGCTATGATGAGGCCCCGGACTTGGTCAGGAGTGCGTGACCTAATAGTGGACTGACATGGCTCAGCCAATGAAAAATTTGGATTGACAGAAAAAACGTCCGATAAAGATACTTTAGTTAGTTAGAAAAGGTATAAAAACTGTCCCCATGGGAGGGAGGGGGCTCTTGCTGCTCATCTTCTCCCGATTCCTGTTAGGCCTGATGTGCTGTCTGACTCTTTGGAGCACGTAAGGATCAATAGGGCTAAATGACTTTTACTTTTATTCCTTTAGGTGAAGTGAATTTTAGACAGGGAAGTTAGGGCTTAGGTGACAGAAAACTGTTTATTCTGCTTTAAATCATGCTAATTGATTTTGCTTGAAACTGTTGATTCCATTTGCTGATCCTCAAATAATACTACTTTAATAAAAAAGATTCTAGTAAAATGCACTTTCCTTGAATAAATAGTTAATACATAAGATTTTTGAAAAAACAAGCTGGCCTTGTTATTTCATAGTCGTTACCATCAGCAGATCCATTTGCCTAAGTGACTTAATTAAAAAGCAAAGTTTCACAAAAACCATGGTGAAATCATTATACTGCAGTTGTATATAAATGTGTATATAATTTGTGAATAGGTTTTATTAATTAGGTCACATGATTCAGTTGCCCAAAACAAATGACCTGTTAGTTTATGGGCCTTATGAGTGTTTTATGATTAATGGTGAGTATTGTGGAGTTGGGTAGCGTTGCTATGACATATTTTCTATAGGGGAGCTGGATCAATTCTCTGGTAGCAGAGGATGGTTGCTATGGTAACTGACATGCTACATGGTAATTACATAGGATCGATGTTTAACATATGTTGAGTTTGTTCACTTGTTACATGTAGTCGAAAGGTTTTTCCTGCAGTGTGAAAAAATCCTAGTTGTGCCGGCATATGAGTGGTGTGACAAATGAAGTTGCACAGTGCATTTGTTCTGTTTCAAAATAGTGGTATTGTCATATATCACTAGTGTTGTGGACGTACAACACGAATTTAGGGATTTTAGGTGTGCTAGGTAGAATGTATAGTGAGGATTGTCTATGAAATTGTAGCTTTTGAGTATAAGGACTTAGAGCCTGTTTTAAAACTCACTGCGAAAAGAGTAATAGAATTTATATGAGCTTGTGTGAAGGGTAAGGTAACGTCGTTTATTCCAGGGGAGGGGAATTAATATCGCCCGACGCCCGAGACAAGTTGATTGCTGCCAGGGGCAAGAAGATTTAATGTCTATTTTGTCCCACGGACAACTAGACAGTAAATCAAAGGAAATGGAGACGTCCCTACTTGGCCACGCCCCTACAGCTATCGGCTCGGTGAGAGGCCGGTAGTGTTCTCTCAGATGCAACTTCTCTTCGTTACTGGTTGTGGCTTCTGCACGCATGCATAGCTCTTGTGGGCACAAAAATAATTGTCTGCCTATGAGAGCTCTACAAGTCTCTCTCGCTTAGTTTACAATGCCATAGTATTCGTGATGGCATGGGATGCCGAATACAGAATGATTGCACAATATATTTTCCTTGCAGGCTAGGATTTTAAAAACACGTTTTTGTGTTTTACCAGCAGCTAATGCCTGTGTGGCTAGTGCTGAAAACTGGACACTTTTGCTCCGCAAGCTTATGAAGTAGGGGATAAAAGCGGCATAAAGAGAATGAAACCAGGATGAGCAAGGAGCGGGGTCTTTGAGAGCGGGCGTAGACTCTGCCGGTATATATTTTTTTCCCTCACTAATTGCCACAACAACACACGAAGTAACTCCAAAGTAAAGTTATTTTTTTCTTTCTTTAGATGAGAATAAGAACGCAATATAAAATCTGCTGAGGCATGGTAACTCCTTTTTTCCGTCTGTTTTGTTGTCCGTTTTTACTTGCTCCTGTGGTGCGGCTGTTCAAAGAAATCGAAAGTGTGTTGGAGATTGCTCATGCAGGATAGCGAGTTTGCATTTACAATCCTCATTTGCTGGTGCGCCAGGAAGCATTCCTGCATGGGTAGCACCAGAAAGGACTGTCTCATCTGGCGTGTGGGGTCCCATTTGGCTCAGATTCTCCTGACTATGGCGGCTCTGCAGGGGTTGGAGTAGTCAGCTGTGATACAGAGAGCAGTGGAGTTGGATGGTGCATCAGGTTCCGGACCAAGAGACCCTGATTTGCTGCTCGGAGGGCACAGACCTTGTTATTCAGCGTCTGAAAGGTTAGCTTTTGTTTGGGAGAGGCGCTGACAAGTTGTCACTGTGCTTAGACATTTCAGGGTATTTTAATTTAACGTTGTTATGTGTAAAATGTAAGAGTTATGCTTTTGGCTCTTTTAGCTTTGGCTCTTTTAGCTACACACTTAGCCCAGCATTTTGAAGGCCTTTTGTGTGATGTGATACTCGTAGCTGCCGATTTTTCATTGCTCATGGGTGACATTTCCGTGGTTGCAGTGTACTTAAAATGAGTGACATTCTGCTGCCAAATGTTGGCCACCTCAAGTGACATTTTATTGTAAGTAAATAAATAACAAAGACATGTAAAGAAATGCATATCAGAAATTAACCCTTTTGAGAAATGCGAACTGCAGCGAAACACCTGAAATAGACGAGCTAGCCTACAGGCCATGTTTTGAAAACAAAACAAGTAAAGAACGTGAGGCTGTCTGTCTGAGGAACCAATGCCTAATATTAGGAATTAATATAATCTACAATTTACCAATGTAGGAATATGTTCAATATAATTCTCAAAAATACTTTGCCATCATAAGGGTCCGGGCAGAATATTCTTTTCAGATCTGAATAGTATGGATCCTCAATGGTCTTGAAGAATACCTTTTTAAAAAGAAGCAGTAATCTTTAATATAGTGCTTCACCTTGCACTCCTGCCATTTCTAAGCACAAACAAAACACATAGCTGCACTCTACAAGGGAGTTATTGATTGAAACATTTAATGATATATTACGCATTAGAGTGAAAAAAACATACTTTTTTAGTCAACACGTACTTTGCCCAACAGTAATACTGTCTCCATTTTTCTCCATGCTCTCTGGGAAAGGAACTACAAAGCAAGCAGTGAGACCTTTCCCTACAATCCCACCAAATTAGGTGGTGTTTTCTTCCCACTTCCACCCTGGACACAGATTTTGTCCTAAATTTGATATGAGCAAGTATTTGCCCATGTCCATGATGCGAATAGGCTGTGGCAAGATTTGTGAAAACTCCCAAATGCATTATTTTGTGCGTGTGCACAAACTTCCCAGGGGATTCCAACACTGAAACACCCTCTTCTCACACCTCAGAAAATATGAATTCACAAGAAAATGTAGGTGTATCTTTTACAAGTGCACATCTGCACTCTGAGCCTAACAAACTGAAAAGCTGTGCTATTTGAGAACCGAAGTTGAAGCAAGCATTGGCAAACAAGAGCCTTAAACAGCCAAAGAGACTGGGTGTGTGCAACGTGTGCCAAGGACAGCCAAACGCATACTAGATTTTCTGAATTATCACATAAAATAAACAGATACTAACTTAATCTCATTAGAAGGAATTTAAATAGTAAGTGGTCATTTTGAAAGTCTAGCCATGGATTCTATTCTGACCTGCCGTCATGGACCTATGCTGGACATCATTGCCACCTAATCCTAAACTTCCTACGAACTCTTCCCCTCCTGCAACATACATTTGTATTTTTTATGCATTTGTAGAATGTCCTACCTTAGAAGAAAAAGTTAGTGGCTTCTTCCAGCCTTTTTGGAAATCCGTGGTATATGTGCGGGCAGTATTTCTAGTCAGTCAGTGCCAAATTAGGCACATGTGATGCAAACTGTTCCTGTCAGGTACAGCTTGTTTATAGAGAGCGCTTACGTCTATCTATAGTGGGTGTGTTTATGTCTGCGCTGGGGTAAGTCTCTAAAGGTGTGGTCCTGCATGTCTTTGTGCGTTTGTCCATTAAGTGATGTATGAGTCTTTGCATCTATAGCTTAGCTATGTGTCTGTGCAATGGTGCTTGAGTATGCAGTGGGTGTGTTTGTTTGTCCCGGGAGGGTGTGTCATTGTTGTTGGGTTGTGTGTATGTGCAGTGAGTATGTCAGTTTTGGCAAGATGAAAGGGGAATAACCAATTAGGCTGGAAACAGGCCAGACGTCTCATGACAGACAGCACCTCCTCAACTGCAAAGAATTTCCCATCTATTTCTTTTTTACTGCAACCCTGAGGTACTTTACCTTAATTTTGACTTCAGAATATCGTGCTACCATAATATTATATACAAAATATTGAGGGCCAAAATTTTGAGAAGGTCATTGGTAAGTATTTACTATTCTTAACGCCAGACTCTATATTTTGGTTCTCAATAGTTGGCAGCATGATGTTTCTGCAGTAGGCATTTCCACATACAACCAACATGGACCGATGTGCAAATATGCTGCAGCTTATTTTTGGACCAGTATATCCAAAATACCATACCTAAAGTAAACTATTCAAGATCCTTCCAACATTTTTGCAATCATTGATAAAGCACTGGTCAGTTTTATTAAAACAAAAATCCATTAATGGCTCTGTGCCATCCCACGTTGATTTGGGAATATGTGGGACAAGTTGATTGTCTTACAGGACATGTAGGTTTATGTTGGATTTTGTCCCATGGACAAGTAGATTATTAAAAAATTTCCACACCCCTGTTATTCTTACTGGCGAATGTTGATTTTCTATGGTTGGTTAAAGTTCTACCAAGATTTCCTGTATGTGCGGCTAGGGAAACTTTCCGTTTGAAAGTGCGTAAATGATTTTGTAATTCCGTCTGAGTCAAACTTTGATTTGCTACTTTATGTGCATTCAGAGGGAAACGAGTTCGTTATTACTTGTAAAAGTTTACTTTATCAACGATTGTATATTCTGTGAGAGTAGCGTCGTCTATTCCACGCAAAAGAATACTTGAATGATTGTAAAAGCTATCACTTTATTTTAGCGAAACAGACAAATGGTTTGTTTATTTGTTGTTATTAATTGAAATTCATTGAAAAAGTTTTTCTTAAAATGGCGCTGTGAAAATATTTTGTGAAGGAAGGGTAAGCTCCTGGAGTGAGAGACGAGAAGCTGCAGCGGCTGTGTACGTCACAGGATCCACGCTGTGATTGGCTAACATACGTCACAGCTAGCGCACTGATTGGCTCACGTGACTGACGAGCTGTAAGCTGATTGGCTTTTCCAGAAAGCAGCAATTCTATTGGTTGAGCAAGGTGGTGACGTAGCTTAACCTGATTGGCTTGTTGGTGTGTTTCGCGCACGGATTGGCTGATTTTGCGGAACAACCAGGAAACAGTTACCATCATTTTAAATTAAGCGGATTTGATTAAAACAGGAGTTATTATTACAAAAAGGAAGAGAAAAAGCTTACATGGCTTCAGAAATTGAAAAATATATTTTCTCCTGATAAGAAAATTGAAACGCGAGGTGGAAAATTACTTCATAAGTACAAAACACCTGCAGCCTATATGGAAGGTGAATATGGTTATCATACTTGCCTTTGGTTTGACAATTGGATGGATTATACCAAGGATGATGGTGTTTTAGCTTGGCCAGAGGATGGCTCATTTAATATGAGAATTTAAAAAAATTTGAGAGAAAAAATGATGGCTCTTGTGCCCGAAGCCTAGACCAACACAATTTGAGGCTTTAGTTGAATAAGAGGATGGGATGTTTGAACTTCAACGGGAAAGCAGTGGTATAATAAGACCTCCAAAATCAAATTTTAAAAGAGAAACTCATGAGAATAGAATGCGTCGATGGAGACAGGCAGACATGTGTGAAGGACTCTACCCAGTAAGAGTAATGATTACTGAAATACCAGGTCAAAAGAACACCCAAAAGAGAAATAATATTGAAGAAAGTGATTTGGAACCAGTTTTAGAAGAAATATATCTTACAAATAAGAAACAGACTCCTTTAAAACCAGCTTGTTCATGGTCTACCCCAATGGTTTCTACAGGAACCACTCCGAGTGCACCTCCACTTAATGAGGAATCATCCAGATTTTACCCGAATAATACAGAAACTCCTGAAAGATTAGAAACAAGAACTAATTCTAGTGCATATGGTGAAAGTAGAAATTTTCCTGAAACTCCAGTTTCAAAAAATGATACTCCTTCCAGAGGCCTAATGGGTGGCGGAAGAGATGAGGAAATTCCAAGTACTTCAGAATATTTACGATCGAAAGAAGAATTAATTCGGCAATTAACTAAAGGCATGGAAGCAGTAACAGTTCCAGTAACGATTGGTCCTGTTCAGCCTGTTTTTGATCAGGGAGAAATTAGACATCCAGGTTTAACTATTCCATTAAGCAAGGATACTAGGTCAGTTTTATCTAATTGTGCAGCAGTTTTTTCACGTGTCTACGTTTGTAAATTTATCATTTAAAACATGCCAGAGTGATAGCATGAGAAACAGAGTGTGTTCGATAAACTGAGGGATAGATAATTCATATGAGAAATAGGAGATGCGAAAAAGAAGTAGAGATGCATGAAAGAGAGAAGGAAGAGTTTGAGGGAAGTTATGGTCTCAGAGATTCAGGAGGAAGAGGTGTCTGGATTAATGAGGGGAAGTTGGATTTAAGAGAGGGTGTCTGTAGGCAAAGTTTTGTGAGGGGCTGGTGTGAGAAAGTCAGTGTGAGTGTGTGTGAGACAGACAGAGTTGATAAGAGAAGATGTGGTCACAGGTGAACCTTAGAAGGGGGTGAAAAGCAGTAAAAGATGTGGAAAATTAATTTTAAGAACGTTTTGAGAAAAGTCTGAAGGTGACGATAGTGAGGAAGGGAGTCAGTAAATGCGTATGCTGTAAAGTGGAGGAAGGAAAATATAGGGTGTCAAAGGAAATCACAAGACTCCCTTTTAGGTGCCAACTGGACAACAATTAATTCTGGGGCCTCTCTGACACAGGCTGGAAGGCAGGGAAATTAGGGAATTTTCTTACAGAGGCTGAATAGGAGATCTGGAAATCGAGCAACTTCTTCACACTGTCCAATTAAGCTTTATGGAAATCTGTAGACTCTCCGAGGGATGTGGACTAGGAAACAGGGGAATCAAGAGACTTCTTGACAGATGGCAATAAAGAAATCAGAAATCTTCCCGACAGCTGAGCCATAGGGAAACCAGGTGACTCCCCAACAAATGCTGAATGTCCAAATTTGTTGGATTTGTAATGCGCATAGCTGCCCCAGCGACGAGGCGTCCCAGCGCAACCACAGACTCCTCAGCGAGAACCAGAGAAAGCTGAAGATTACACAGGGAAAAGCCAGGTCTTTATTGCTTTTCGAAAGACAAGGTGGTTCTGAATGGCTCGGATGGACACAGGGAGCGAATACCAGAGTTGCGCAGCCAAGCTGCGGAAGGAGCGACCACCCGCTCTAGCTTTCAAAACACGAGGGGTACAGGTCAGCGCTAAGACGGCTGATCTCAAAGGACGCCGTGGCACAAATGGAGACAACACAACAGACTTCCCAAGTGTTACCACCTTTCTTAGGAAAAAATATGCGGTGCTTGTTCACCTTTTGCTATTCTGGATCAGCCAAGCCCTGGAAAGTGAAAAAGAATTTGTGTAAAATTGTCAATAATTCTTTAATAACATGACAAGTTTGAGAGCAGTGCGTCTGCGGTTGAAATGCAACATTATTAAGGGTGGTTGTCTGAAACAGCACTGTGTATGATTTGAAGGAATGCAGTGTCTCACGTTTTGTAGGCCTTACATGACCACAAAGAAAGATCTTTGGGTCTCACAAGAGTTAAGTTACAGAGATATCAGTAAAACACATTGTGCCTGCCTGGACCACAACTTAACCAATGTACATATTGTTTCCTAATTCGCACATAGACTACATTTTGCAGAGTTGTGCTTGCAGAACTTGGTTTAGCACCCCTGGATCTGTCAGCACAACCCTGCGATGTGCACCCACCCACGCTGCCAAGGAGTGCTGAATCAAAACAAAGTAAAATTGCGCATACGAAAGAACTGCTCCACCCTATATCCCGCTCCTGGCGCTGACCAGCATGGCATGGTGTGACTGGTTCAGTAATAAAGTTGTGCCACTCTAGTTGAAGTGTGTTGGCTCAAAGGATAGAGTCTCAATGCTAGTAGGACCGATTCTAGTGCTGTGTTAATGTTCCATTGTGTCTCACTCTCCGCTGTCATCTGTGTCAGACCTCTCTCCTCTCACTCTCTGCTCTCGTCTCGGTGTCAGACCTCTCTCCCCTCTTAATATCCACTCAGTCTCCCCTCTGACTCTCACTGACGGCTGGAGGGGAGGTGATTAGGGTAATTTAAGTTGTTCACAAATGACTTTGCTACTGAATGAAAGCATTCCTTGGCTGCAGTTCGTTCCTTCATTAGCTTTAAGCGGAGGGTGCGTACTTTCCCATTAGAAGTTTCACCAACTGCCCCTTCCTGTACGTTTTCTCATGTCTATTGATTAATCATTTTGTAATTGCATTGGCCTGTTTCTGTGTAGTACAGTGGCTTCCGAACGTCTTGAAAAGGCACCATTTGCCTACTAATTTTTCAAAATTTTCTCGGGGAGGATCCCCCCCGAACCCGCCTTAGGTGGTTCAGACTCGATCGCTACGCTCGCTTGCACGGTGTGCTCCACCACTAATTTTACGTCACACCACTTTCAAATCTCACCAGCCGCCACTGGGCGTTGCTCAGCAAAAGTTTCCTGATCCAGACTGATGCCTGAGAAATTCAAAAGGTAAGGAATATGCAGCTAGAAGTCTCTATCAGATTGTTCCTGCTGCACCCTTATTGTAAAAAACACAGTTGATGGACAGAATGTAGAACAATGTCATACATTCACCCCAGTACAAGGATCTGGGCCTGGGACTCACGTCTGAGCATACCCAGCACACTCGGGGTGAGGCTCTCCACACCACTGGAGTCAAGCTATCCAGGCTGATGAAGGCTGATAGCCAGAAACCGGTCCTTGGATGCTTCATTCCGGTCTGGGAAAGACATGGCTTGGTAGTTCAGACTGGACTGTTCCCATGAGGCACAGGGTCAGAGCTGATTTGCATATAGCCAGTGTCTAACCCAGGGTGGTGTGGAGTGCAAAATAACGATGGATTTAGGCCCAGATCCTTGTACTGGGGTGAATGTATGACATTGTTCTACATTCTGCCATCAACTGTGTTTTTTGCAATTTTCACCCCGAGTGTGCTGGGTATGCTCAGACGTGAGTCCCAGGCTCTCCACACCACTGGAGTCAAGCTATCCAGGCTGTGTTTTTTGCAATTTGCACCCTTATTGTAGCCAGTAGGCTTGTACTGCCCCACACATATACAACCCTCATATATTAAAGTTGCTTTGATCTGTTACTGCATCCTTTGGCTTGTGTCGTTTTTTATAATCTAAGGCCCAGCCTCAATCTCAATGGCCTCTGACTCCTTTATCAGGCCCGGCTCCAGGAATATTTACTTGGGTGGGCCAAAGGTACATTCGGGTGGGCCACTGCTGGCCCGATTTATTGCTTATATATCTAGCCAGGCCTGCTTCTGGGCCCTCCTTTATCTCCTTAGTCTTACAAGGCACAGTAAAACGCACTATTTTCCAAGACTCTTTCTAAATGTTATCACTCTCAAATAGTGCTTTTCTTCCATGTCATGTCCCTTTGATGGGAAGGGGAGGTTTTTAAGGTGGGAGTATCAAGCAAGTGACACTACTCGGGCTCCCTCTGTGCGAGCCTTCAGGGAGAAGCCCTCTTCATTACTACCTCCACCTGACCCCTGACTCTGCAGCCCACTCCCTTACAGGATTGATTACCCACTTTTTTGACTACCCCTCTCCATTACACCTTATCTCACAGCTGACCTTGGCCCCAAGCCCCATATCAGTCACCATTCAGTTCCACTTTCATTATTCCCAGTAAAAAACAATAGTAAAATCACCTTGAAACTTGAAACATTGAATATAGCAGTAAATGTAATTAGCATGCATGTTAAAGTATGCTCCCCGGCCGGCTTTAGTGCTGGTGCAAAAGTCTTTTTGACCTCTTTTTTTACTTCTTTCTCAGTAGATAACTCAACTACCACCCTCCAATAGTGCCCTTCATCTCTCCGTAGCCACTCCCCCTCATGGCCTCCTCCTCAGACTCCCTAACTACCACCCTCCACCAGTGACCCTCATCTCTCTGCTGTTCCCCCCCCCCCACCCCATGACCCCCTCGTTGGATTCCCTAACTGCCACCCTCAACCAGTGCCCCTCATTTCTCTGTAGTCCCCCACCCCATGACCTCCTCCTCCTCAAATTCCCTCACTGCCACCCTCCACCAGCGCCCCTCATCTCTCTGTAGTTCCCGCCAAACCGTGACCTCCTCCTTGGACTCCCTCACTGCCACTGTCCACTAGTGTCCCTCTTCTCTCTGTAGTTCCCTCCCTCCCCATAACCACCTCCTCGGCTTCCCTCACTGCCATCCTCCACTAGTGCCCCTCATTTCTCCATAGCCCCCACACCCCATGACCTCCTCCTAACATTTCCTCACGGTCATCCTCCTCAGATTCCCTCACTGTTCCCTCCACCAGTGCCCCTCATCTCTCTGTAGTTCCCCCACCCCATGACCTCCTCCTCAAATCCCCTTACTGCCAACCTCCACCAAAGCCCCTCGTCTCTCTGTAGTTCCCCCCAACCCGTGACCTCCTCCTCGGACTCCCTCACTGCCACCCCCCACTAGCACCCCACATCTCTCCGTAGCCCCCCACCCCATGACCTCCTCCTCGGATTCCCTCACTACCACCCTCCACCAGTGCCCCTCATCTCGCCGTTGCCCCTCTCTCATATCCATTCCATTTGTTGCACAGCGCTACTCATATGAGTGCAGGGTGTCACAGTACTTTACATAACAGCACACATTATACAGAGACAATAAATCAGTCTACGGGGAATGTCACATTAGCGAATGAGGATTACAAGGTGTAGAAATTACATCATCCACACTGGTGGGCAGTATATTTTACAAGGGTTTGGTCTGGAGAAGCACAAACTCAGGATTTAAAGAGTACTCCAGTGGTTGGGGGTTGGCTTTACTGATAAAAAGGTATAATTGCCGAAACAAACTCTTTTTAGTAACATTAAAATGTTGAAAGAATGGAGAAGTTCTAACTATATCTCAACACAAAAAAGCGAAGTTTGTATGTAGCTCTTTGATGACAGTTCATAGGTCACTGTCCTATGTTAGGATAGTAACTTCTGAACTGCAAGTAACACAAGGATGTCTGTGACAGAGGTAGTAACCCACTGAGCTATTCCCATAAAATTCAGTTCATCTGCATTTAAAAACTACCAACAGACAAATGGTTGCTCTGCAGCAGGATCGTAAATCTCCAGTTATCTGAACAGTTGTTATTGTAAATCGGTGGCAGATTTACTGTGAGGGCCAAAGTTCATGTTTGGGTGGGCCTGGCCCACCCGGCGCACCCTCTAGAACCGAGCCTGCCTGTACGTAGGTTTTTCCTGACGTAGTATAATGGGTGCAAGCATAGATCTCCCCCTTGGGCGTTTCGAGGGCACTGCCTTACTTTCTCTGGGCACTATTCCTCATTTTTTGCAGCGCTTAGGTCGTTAGCGGCCTGTGCTTGGTAGGAACACCTTATTTTTCTACGGTAGTTCTGCTTTCCTTAGTGCCTCCCCAACTCCTTCTCTATGGTTTCCGCTCCCCTCCATGGAGATCGGGACTGTGCTATACCGGCTGGAGCTCCGTGTGCTTGTGCCCTCGAACTGCCTCAGCATTTCACCACTCTGGCACCGCACAGGTGATTTTTCATTGCTCCCGCTAGGTTCATCCAATGCCGCCTGCCCTGCAGTGGCTCTAGTTAGGTCGAGGTAATATCCGGTCTGCCGAAGGCAGAACCGGAAGTACCGAGATTTAATGTTGCTTAGTGTGGACTATTGGTCCCGCCTCTGTTTTTGCCTCTCTCCCATTGGCTGGCTTCCTAAATGGAGGCCAGCCATTGGAGGAGAGAGCTGTCCCTCTGAATAGGCTCCGTCTTTTTCGGATTTGGGGGCGTACATTTTGCTGTTCTTTCACCAGTGACGTCACCCGTCACTCAGAACAAAACACACGCCCGAATGCGAAAATGACCATGCTTTCTCCGAGGCATTTCTGCTTTGCCTCGGAGAAAGACGGTGGTGGTTTCCAGAGCTGCTCTGCTCGTCCCCCCTCCCTCCGCATCTCTCCTATGTCCCGCTCCTCCCCCTCCCTCCGCCCGAAGCTCTCCTCTGTCCGGCTCCCCCCCTCCCTCCGCAGCTCTCCTCTGTCCGGCCCCCCCCCCTCCCTCCGCCCGCAGCTCTCCTCTGTCCAGCTTCCCCCCTCCCTCCGCAGCTCTCCTCTGTCTGGCTCCCCCCCTTCCCTCCGCAGCTCTCCTCTGTCCGGCTCCCCCCCTCCCTTCGCAGCTCTCCTCTGTCCGGCTCCCCCCCCTCCCTCCGCCCGCAGCTCTCCTCTGTCCGCCCCCCCCCTCCCTCCGCAGCTCTCCTCTGTACGGCTCCCCCCCCTCCCTCCGCAGCTCTCCTCTGTCCGGCTCCCCCCCTCCCTCCGCCCACAGCTCTCCTCTGTCGCGCTCCCCCCCTCCCTCCGCCCGCAGCTCTCCTCCGTCCCGCTCCGGAGAGGGGTCGTTGGGTGACGATGTGCCGCTGTCCCTGGCTTTACCCTCCAGCCTCACACTCGCTCTTTTCATGTCGTATCTGCTGTATTTTGCTTTGTCATGTTGAGGGTCTATGTGGCCCTAGGTCCCTCCAGGTGTCCCCTGTCAGGTGTGACAGTTACTAAACCTGCTCAGGTCTCCATATGCTGGTAGCTGCAGTCCTTTATGCATAGGGAAATAATGGGTCGAGTGACACTACAAGTACCAGCATGCAACACGAACAAAGATGTCCGGTCTGTCAGAAGTTCCAGTTTCGAAACATTCCAGTCTGGGAGCACTGGGGTTAAGGGTGATACAAGCGGTGACTAGAAGGACAGACTGAAAACCAGGCTATAAAGATTGTGTGACCTGGCATACATTTAAAGACCATCATTCTAAATGTGACGTAATTACATAGTGGCAGATGTCTCTGAATGAAAGACTTAGCCCCTCCTGTTTGCAAAGCCTTTTATTTCAATTATTCCAATAAAAGGGATCAACATTTGAAGACTTAAGACCGGACCAACCCTGCCTGACGTACTTGACGCAGTGCACCCTGGGGTTTGTAGTTCACCCTGTAATACGGCAGGCAGGTAAACGCCTTAGAAGTGAGACCGCACAGCTGGAAAGGGTGTGAGCGGAGACATTCTAAACCACCAGACCTGTAGGGTGGAATCTCGTCAAAGATTGGCTCCGCCTTTCATCACCGTGAGGTCATCTAAAGCAGCACTTTTATTTGCGTCAGTCGTGTTGTGAAATCCAGATATGTTCATGTCGGTTTCCTCCTGTTCTGAGGCCAGCTGTGCACGGGGCGAGGTTCAAGCAGCAGGACGTGCTGGCACCGTGTACGTCATGGGAGGATGGACACGGCTTCCTTTAACGTAACATGTGTATTTTGTAAATCGCACGCTCATTCAGAAGGGTATCTTGACGCTGATTAACAGATGTTTTATTGTTACCCAACTCGATGGTACTCATTTCATCGGCCTCCGAAGGATGAAAGGCTGAGTGGACCCGCCGGGATTGAACCCACGCCCCTCCAGTGGACGCATTAGTCTCACTGAGCCACCAGGCCCGGCTCCCATAGGTGCGGCAGGTGCAGTGGCACCGGGGCGCATAGGCAAACCCTGGTTATTGTTGCATTTCACGATACAACCAGCGGCCGGGGCGCTTCCTTGTTCTGGGGCGCCGGACACACTGGCATTGCCCCTGCTTGGAACGGGCCTCCTTCGTACCACCTCGTCTGTCCGGCCCTGGATTCCTCGCCTCGAGGATTCTGTCCACTTCTTGGCGCACGAGCCGAGCTAGATCTGATATGCAGTAGTGACAAAGTCGTACGCCCACTATCACAAGATACGGCCTAGTCTGGGCGCTGGGATTTCAGAGCGGGTTTATCGGCCTCAAACTCTGCCGCTGAAGCCCCTCCAGGGTCTGGGGTTCAGGGTCAGACGGCGGGGCCTCTGTTTACACGCCGCTTTCACTGCCTCCCAGACGCCCTGCACACCCCCAGAGGCCGTGCAGGGGATACCAGGACGGTAGAAGGTCACAGACTATGCCCTCGGGTACAGCCTGGCATGCGGACTGATGGCAATATCTACATTTTACTGCTTTTGTTGCACAAAATTGTGTGTGGGGGGGCTGATATTTTGGAATAGGGCAGCTCTCACTTAGCTTCTGTGGATGCCTGCTCTGCCCTTCTGTGCCAACAACGAACCCCCAACGCCCTTCAGATGACCTCTGACCCCATCAGTACCCAGAGTACACAGGGCGGTCTAGCTTGTACCCAGTTACCTGATAATTCCTGGAAAGTTTGCTGGCTGTAATATGGCTCGGCAGACGGCTGTTACCGCACAAACAAAGGGGTTTGAGACACTTTCTTAACGGGGGATGGCGTTGTTGCTGTGAATTAGTGTTTTTTCTAAACATAAAAATGGCGAGATCGAAAATGTGGACTTATTTATGTGAGTGGATTATTAAGCGCCAAAAACCATGAGCAGGTACCTTCGTGGCGCCAAGACAAGGAGAAGAGGATAAGTAAGGATAGGCAAGGGTGGAAGTGGGGGTCTGTGACAGCCTGGTTCTAGATCGCTTCAGGTGGGCGGGGGCCTGTGGCCTGCCTATTTCTAGATCGCTTCAGTTGGCCTATGGAGGGTGTGTGTGCTTCAGCTGGCCTTTGGGGGCGGGGTCAGCTTGGTTCTGGATCGCTTCAGGTGGGTGGGAGCCTGGGTGCTGCCTGGTTCTAGATCGCTTCAGGTGGCGGGGGCTTGGTTCTAGATCGCTTCAGGTGGCCTATGGAGGGTGTGTGTGGGCTGCCTGGTTCTTTCACTCATTCATCCATCCACCCTTCACCCAGCCTTCCATCCTTTCACTCTTCCATTCCTCCGAACACCCTTTCACTCATTCACCCATCCTTTCATTCACCCATCCATTCTTTCACTTGTCAATAAATCCCGCCTTTCATCCATACATCCTCCCTTTCATTCATCCATCGACTATCTCACTCATTCATTCTTACAGCCATTCTCTCACTCATCTATCTTTACACTAATCCTTTTAATCATCCATCCATCGTTACTTTCAATCATCCACCCTTTCACTCAGTCCATCCATCCACCCATTCATTCTATCCATCAATCTGTCCATCTGTCGCTTCACTCATCCATCAATCCTTCAACACATCCATTCTTACGTTCTTCCTCCCACCCTTTCATGCAGTCCATCCAGCCACCCTTTTACTCATCCAACAATTCCATCACAGTGAGTGCAGAGTGCAGAGTAGTGAGTGCAGAGTAGTGAGTGCAGAGTGCAGAGTAGTGAGTGCAGAGTGCAGAGTAGTGAGTGCAGAGTGCAGAGTAGTGAGTGCAGAGTAGTGAGTGCAGAGTAGTGAGTGCAGAGTAGTGAGTGCAGAGTAGTGAGTGCAGAGTAGTGAGTGCAGAGTAATGAGTGCAGAGTAGTGAGTGTTGTTGGGTGCAGAGTGCTGTGTGCTGTTGAGTGCAGAGTGCTGTGTGCTGTTGAGTGCAGAGTGCTGTTGAGTGCAGAGTGCTGTGTGCTGTTGAGTGCAGAGTGCTGTGTGCTGTTGAGTGCAGGTGCTGTGTGCTGTTGAGTGCAGAGTGCTGTGTGCTGTTGAGTGCAGAGTGCTGTGTGCTGTTGAGTGCAGAGTGCTGTGTGCTGTTGAGTGCAGAGTGCTGTGTGCTGTTGAGTGCAGAGTGCTGTGTGCTGTTGAGTGCAGAGTGCTGTGTATTGGCAATGTAAATGACAATGCCATTTATTTATGATTTAAAGAAAAAAAAAGAAATGTCATGAGCAATGCCAATAGCTCTACCTTTAATGATGCCGAGACCATTGCATTGTAAATGCTTGTTCTTTTTCTTTCTGTGTTTTGTATCCAGATGCAGCTTTTATTTTTGGCAACCTCTGGGAAACTTTTTTTTTTCTCTTATAGGTAGCAGCCACCATCTTGGCTTCTCTAGTACGCTTTCAAAGGCAGAGGAGAGTGAGGCAGGATTTTGACATTTCTGCTATCTGGCCAGATACTGGTTCACCTGCGTCTGTGCTCAGGTTTCTCCTATAGTTGTTCTTATTCTCATATCATTTGAGGACACCAGCGTATATCTATTGCCATTTCTGGTCACTGGAGCTTCGAGCTCAGGGAAGACACAAATTGGGTCTACAGGGAAAAAAGGAGCAAAACAATGGCAAAAACGTTCAAATATATAGCCAGAAGGTGGTGGAATTAATATGAGGGCCAAGAGAATCGAGCACTGATCAAAATTAGCCCTAAAATAGGAAAGGAAACAAATCCATTCATAATGGAAATTCCAGTAACCTGGGAAACAAAAACGAAATTGTCTACAGACCCAGGTATGGAAGAACTGCAAACAAATTTTCCTGACCTGCTCCCCTTACATTAATGAAATAACCAGGAAAAGGAAGCAATGAGTAGCCTAGGCCATATGAGAACTAGAAAGCTTAACCTATAAATTGCTGAATAGGTGTGTTTTTTGTTGCTTCCGAAGCCCTGCGGTTTCAGTGCTGTAAACTGCGGTTTCAGTGCTGTAAATGTTCTGAATTTGGTGTTAGGCGCACAATGGGGCCTCGGAGATCTCTTGAAGCATCAGAAATGTTGAGTTAGTCTGCTAGGTAAGGAGGGTTATTTCCCTGTATTATTCGGTGTGAAAAGCACCAAATATAAAAAGTTATTCTCGGTGCGATGTGTTGCCAATGCATGTTGGGAAGTATCCTCGTATAGTCCTGCTGAGTGATCCAGTCAAGCAGTCTATTTTAAAACAACTTTGACAGCGGCAGTGGATGTTAGCGCGATGTTGAGAGAAGGAGGAATTCTGTTTTTCGGTAATTTAAGAGAAGGAGTACCTCTCTAATCAGAGACTTAATTTGTCAAAAGCAGCATCTTAAAGTGGTGTTTTCTGAAACTGTTGATGCTGTTAGGTAGTATAATAGGCTGTCATCTGCCTACTAATCTAGGACTACACTCGAGTGGTTGAAGATTGGGCTTAATCGCTCTATGTACAGAGTGAATAGTGTCAGTGCTAGACGCGATCTCTGAGGAACGCTACATGGTAGAGGCATGCTCTCAAATCTTCACTACTTGGGATCTATTGGTCAGGAAGTATTTGAACCATCTTAGCACCTTGTCACAAAAGCCCATTTGATGTCCAGGTGTTTGAAATCCTCTGCTTTGATTGGCGTGGTTGGTGGTTGATGATAATTCCACATGTACTAGAGTGATAGGTTTCTTACTTTCTGATAGGTATTATCTAAGTTTTCCTTCTTAATTGTTTTTCACCAGTACTCTCCAGCTATCTCTACTATGGGTATTATCTTCTCCACTGTGTCGGTTACTGCTTTGCATGTTGGCACGTGACTGACGCAATTCGTGAGTACAGCTAACAACAGAGGTGATGTTTCTCGTTCACTATATTGTCTTTATGTTATCACCCATCACCTCATCAACGTTAACAGCTCTACGGACAGTGACTTTGTAGATCTATCATATAAGTGGATATTTGCAGTCAGTCAGTATCTTCCACAGCAAGTGTAGGTGAGGGTGTTATCGTCAAGGCTCTCACCACACCCACAGCTGCCACCGGCAACATCAGCCTATCACAAAATCTGTGTATCGACCTATCAAACTTCTTTTGCAGCAAGATCACATTCATATGCAGCAAGATTACAATCATATACAGCAAACAATCGTAGCCCCGCAGCCAAACACCCCAACTCTCTCCAGAACCCTTTCAGTAACAAACAAAGACAATACAATATCTAAATGGGACACCATCAGCACAGAGGAAACCCCAGCAATCATTAAGAACATACACTCCCGGGCCCCTGCAAATCTCAGCCCCATCACACCTTTGACAAAGGAACAATCACTATCAGCTAGGCCCTCAAAACCATACTCAACATCTATATCAGTACAGCCAACCCAACCAAACTCCTCAACTACTGACCGATACCCCTCCTTCCCTACACAGCCAAAGTCTTGGAAAAAGCCATCAGAAAGCGCCTCTACAACCAGCTCCCCAATCACAATGTTTCTAAAAGCTACACAGTCAGGATATGGACCCAACCACTGTAAATATTACCTTCATTATGGGCGCGGATTCAAAAAAATGCCAGGGGCAGTGGAAGTAACATCACATATTCTATTAACTTAATAAGGACACAGGGGGTGACGTTATACAACCCTTGACCTTCAGTTTTGTTTCAGGAAGGAATGTCACATGATCCTAACATCACATTCATACTCTTAAGCCCTCTTGCTAACATTCTTATTTATTCTTACACACCCATCTGCATGCATTCACTCTTAATCTCACTCATACTAACTGACACTCAGGCACAGGTTTCCTAGCACTTTGCATTGTGTGTGCGTCACTTTTGTGACTCCAGGTGCCAAATGTTAGGGTGGGATCCACTATCCTTTGCAAATTCTGATTTGCGTTGCAAAGTATCCCAAAGAAATGCATAATAAACTGCTTTGCATTATTTTGCATCAAGTGGGTGGCGCATGGACGTTCCCATGCAGCCACCTATGGTTATGACATTAATGCACAAGTTACTTACCTTCGGTAACGATATATCTGTAAGAAACAGTAGTTAGTCTTAGATTCCTTACCTTAGAATATCCCCAGGGGTCAGACTGGATCTGGAAAGTGTTGCGTAGCAGTACCCCGGCGCGTAGGTAGGTGTCGTCTGCGGCTCCGCGTCCGTCATCGGCACCGGATGACATCGCAGAACTTAGACGCCGCCCTCGCACGATGACGTCAGTTCTTATACACAGCTTTTCCGCACCAGAAACGCAGAGCCATGATAAAAACCGATACTGGTGCCATGAAACTAGGGCCCTCACAGGGAAGAACCGTAACCCTAGATATCTACTGTTTCTTACAGATATATCGTTACCGAAGGTAAGTAACTTGTGCATCTGAAAGAAACAGGTTAGTGTTAGATTCCTTACCTTAGAATAGATACCCCAGGAATACCAACCATGGTGGTGGGTCTGCGAACCAATGATCACACCAGAAAGTCTTGGAGAACAGAACGGCCGAAAAAGCCATCTCTCCGGACTTGGCTGTCCAGGCAATAGTGTCTAGCGAACGTGTGCAGCGAGGCCCACGTAGCTGCCTGACAGATGTCCTGCAAGGGGACTCCCCGACTCTGGGCAGTAGTAGCTGCCGTGGCCCGAGTGGAATGGGCACGCAGCCCCGCAGGAGGCTCCTTTTTAGCCAGTGAATAACAAGCCTTTATGCACAAAACGACCCATTGAGAAATGGTTCGTTTGTGCACCGCCCATCCCTTCTTAGCTCCCACGTAACCAACAAAAAGCTGGTCGTCCACCCGGGACTGGCGTGCGCGGTCCAGAGAGAATGAGAGCGCACGTTTTGGGTCCAGACGGTGGAGCCTCTCTTCCTCATCCGAGGAATGCGGAGGCGGAAAGAAGGTGGGCAGGTGATGGACTGCCCGATGTGGAAGGCTGTGACTACCTTGGGCAGGAAAGAGGGACGCGTTCTCAAGACAACTTTTTCCGGCTGGACAGAGAGGACAGGAGGTCGAGAAGATTGAGCCTGGAGCTCACTCACTCTCCTGGCAGAGGTGATGGCAACCAGGAATGCAGTCTTAAGAGTTAGAAGACGAAGAGGGCAATTGTGAAGTGGCTCGAAAGGAGCGCACATCAAATAAGTCAGAACAAGGTTCAAGTTCCACTGAGGCAACACGAAAGGAACAGGAGGAAACATGTGAGTGATGCCCTTCAAGAATCTACTTACAACAGGGGACTTGAAAAGAGAAGGCTGATCAGGAAGCCTTAAAAAGGCTGAAATGGCAGAGAGGTAGCCTTTGATAGTGCCTAGAGCAGAGCCCTGCTGGGCAAGAGAAAGAAGAAAGAGGAGAACCTCTGAAAGGGGATCAGAAAGGGGATCCACAGCCTTTGCTGTGCACCATGCCACAAATTTGTTTAACCTGCAGGCGTATACCGATTTTGTGGAGGGACGCCTGGCTGCCAGAATCACATCACAGACTTCAGGAGGCAAGTCAAATGGCCTCAACTGTCGCCGCTCAATCTCCACGCATGGAGGTGGAGACTGGACAGGTTCGGGTGGAGGACCGTCCCCTGCTGCTGCGACAGAAGGTCCTCCTGAAGCGTCAGACGAATTGGGGGATCGACTGACATGCTGAGTAGCTCGGGATACCAGTATCTTCGTGCCCAATCCGGAGCCACAAGAATGACTTGGGCCCGGTCGCGCCTGATCTTCTTCAGCACTCTGGGCAGAAGTGGTATAGGCGGAAAGGCGTACAATAGACCGCAGCTCCACTCGCTACGAAAAGCGTCTCCGAGCAAGTGCCGCCTTGGAAATTCCAACGGGCAGAACTGATGACATTGCGCGTTCTCTTCTATGGCGAATAGATCTAACCAAGGCTCTCCCCACTGCTGAAAGAGACCTTGCGCCACGTCCAAGTTCAGACGCCATTCGTCATCCATCATGCACCGACGGCTGAGTTCGTCCACCCTGGTGTTCAGGGAACCTGCCAGGTGTTGAACCACCCGGGAGACGCCCTGGTGGTCCAGCCATTGCCAGAGGCGCAGAGCCTCCTGGCAAAGGGTCCACGACCCCACCCCGCCCTGTTTGTTGCAGTACCACATGGCGGTGGGGTTGTCCGTGAACACCTGCACTACACTTCCCCGGACAGAGGGAAGGAAGGCTTTCAGTGCAAGCCGGATCGCCCGCAGCTCCAGAAGGTTGATATGGAGCCGGGACTCCGCCGGAGACCAGAGGCCTCTGATCTCCGCCTCTCCCATGTGGCCCCCCCAACCCAGGAGGGACGCATCCTTCACAACTACCTGCTCCGGTTGGGGTAGGGAGAGGGATCTGCCGCTGACCCAATCGCTATCCGTGAGCCACCACTGCAACGGTCTCGCAGTGCCCTCCGAGATCAGGACGTGGTCGGACAGGTTGCCCTGATGCTGGGCCCACTGAAACTTCAGGTCCCACTGCAGAGCCCGCATCCGACACCTGGCGTGATGCACCAGAAGGATGCAGGAGGCCGTCAGCCCCAGAAGCCGCAGCATCAACCTGACCGAGACTCGGGATAAAGGCTGAAAGATCGGAATCAGAGCCTGAATATCCCGAACCCGCTGTTTGGGAGGAAAAACCCGAAACTGCACCAAATTCAGAACCGCTCCGATGAAGAGGAGCTTCTAAGAGGGACACAGGTGTGACTTCGGCACATTGATGGAGAACCCCAGCAGGTGCAGGAGGTCGGCCGTAGTCTGGAGGTGGCTGATGACTGTCTGGGGCGAGCTCGCCTTCAACAACCA
This sequence comes from Lissotriton helveticus, assembly GCF_964261635.1. Taxonomy (NCBI): domain Eukaryota; kingdom Metazoa; phylum Chordata; class Amphibia; order Caudata; family Salamandridae; genus Lissotriton; species Lissotriton helveticus. The sequence continues at coordinate 419,821,942 of NC_136057.1, forward strand.
GTCGTCGAGATAGGGGAAGACTGACACCCCTGATCTGCGCAGATGAGCTGCGACCACCACCATCACTTTCGTGAACACCCGAGGGGCGCTGGTAAGGCCAAAGGGGAGCACGGTAAACTGAAAGTGCTCGTGGCCTACCGTGAACCGCAGGTAACGCCAGTGGGCTGGAAGGACGGGGATGTGAAAATATGCGTCCTGCAAGTCCAATGCTACCATCCAGTCTCCAAGGTCTTGGGCAGCTAAGACCTGAGCCAAAGTCAGCATATTGAACTTCTCCTTCCGGAGGAAGCCATTGACGTTCGGCAGGTCCAAAATAGGGCGTAGGCCCCCTCTGCCCTTCTTGGGAACCAGAAAGTAGTGGGAAAGGTCAGACTAGGAAGGCTTTGAGGCGGATGGTGCGGGGGTGGATGTGGACTGGTCTTGCCGCTGTCCCCTTGCCCCGCCACGGCGGTTACCATGTCCGCCGCAGCGCTGGATGTTAGTCTGCGGCCCATGGCTGACAGGACATGAAGGGGCGCCCCTTCCTTGGCCACGAAAGGCAGAAGTTTGCTGGCGCTAGCCCGACAGTCCCAAGGAATTGGCCGTAGCCCTGGAGTCCTTGAAACACTCAAGCACACTATCTGCCTTGTCACCAAAGAGGCAACGGCCATCAAATGGCATGTCCATGAGTGAGTTCTGGACATCAGCCGAAAAGTTGGCGGACCTCAGCCAGGCGTGGCGGCGAACCGCAACCGTCGTGGAAATCGCCCTTCCAAGCGAATCCGTGGTATCCATCCCACATCGAATAGAGTACCGTGCTGCATCTCGCCCTTCTGCAAGGGCTTGAGCGATTTTTACCAGGGCCTCCTCCGGGCAACCCGGCAGCACGTCCTCGACAGTGTCCCACAGAGAGTGGGTATAACGGCCCAAAAGGCAAGCGGTGTTGACCTACCCAACCCCAAACTAAGTGAGGAGAACAGCTTCTTACCGAATTGCTCATACCTTTTGGAATCCCGATCAGGTGGAGCAATCGGGAATGCGGTCTGGGAGTTAGGGGCCTGGATAACCAGGCTCTCGGGGGTGGGGTGGGTGGACAGGAAGCTAGGGTCACCCGGGGCCGGGAGGTGGCGTCTGTCCACGTTGCGATCTACAGGGGAGCCTTTTGCGGGCCTGGACCAAGTGCCCAACAGAACGTCAGTTAGGGCCTCATTAAACAGCAGTAGAGGCTCCTAAGAGCTTGCCTGCGGTTTAAGGACCTCGGAGAGGAGGTTAGTCCTCACGGCCGCGACTGGGAGCTCAAGAGCCAAGGCCTTGGCAGCCCACGTCAACACCACGCTGTAAGTAGCCCCGTCCTCCGTAGCCACGGTAGGAGGGGAGACAAATCCAGTGTCGGGCGAAGTGTCAAGACCACTGGCCTCCCCTAGCTCAACTGCCCAGTCCTGATACGACTGGCACTCCCATGCCAGAGGGTCCTCAGACCCCTCCCAATCCTCCTCGCCTCCCATCTTCTGATAGTCAGGTGCAAAGGATGGGGCCGAATCATAGAAGAATTGCTCTTCCCTCGGCGTCGAGCGATGCTGGTCTGACGCCGGACCCGGACCGAGGGCGACACCCTGGGGGTTGGCGCCGGCGGAGGGGTCATAAGGTCTACCAGCGGCGACCCGGGTCCGAACCCGGATCCAGTGGCGACCTGCGGCGTCGGGACCGTAGTCGTCGAAGGTGCCAGGGCCGAAGTCCCCGGCCCGCTTGGGCTCCCAGACGGGGCCACGGGGCCCGAAGGCGCCACAGCGGGACCCGACGGAGGAGAGAGCGAGCTCATGGCCATGAGGAAGGCATCGATCTCCTCCGGCATCGCGTTCAGCCCAGGGACCGGCGGGCATGGAGCTGGCCGAGTCGTCTGCGCCTCCAGCGGAGCCGCATGGGCTGCGGCGCCCAAACCCCGGCCGCATCGCGCGAGCGTCGGAGGGAGTCGGAAGAGCGATGTCGTCTCTTCGACTTCTTGTGCCTCTTACCTGAGGACTTGGAGCCCGACGAATGGTGTCGACTCACCGAGCTGTGATGTCTGTGGCCCCGCGACCGGTCCTTCGACCTCCTCCTCGACCGGGACCGTGAACGGCGCGGGCCGACTGCCGGAGCTCGAGGCGCTTACAGGACCGCTCCCGCCTAGCCTTCGACGTCAAGGCCCGGCAGTCGGGGCATGACTTGTCGTCGTGGTTGGCCTCAAGGCAATAAAGGCACCGATATGGTGGGGGTCGGTAACCAACATCAGGCGGTTACAATCTACACCGGGTTTGAACCCGGGCATCCCTATCGGCACCGAGAGTCTACCGACTCCAAAAAAGGATAGAAAAAGTTAGTCAAAAAGTGACTAAGAAGTACTGCTTTTTCCGGATCTGCGCGTGCTGGCACGGAAAAAAGAACTGACATCAGCGCGCGAGGGCGGTGTCTAAGTACTCGGACGACGCCATGCCGGCGCCAACGACGCCGACGACGGACGCGAAGCCGCAGACAACGCCTACCAACGCACAGGGGGACTGCTACGCAAATCTTTCCGGATCCAGTCTGAGGACTGGGGATATTCTAAGGTAAGGATTCTAACACTAACCTGTTTCTTTCAGAACCCCATCTACAAACATTGGTAGAGAGGAATATACACCAAAATCTTACAACTCCTTGAGGCAGGCATAACGAGCAGAAATGTTTTCATTTCTCCTTATTTTTTCAACTTTGCATATGTGCTGCAATGTACAAAACATATACTAAGTGGTAAAAGCCTTTCATACATAAACGGACTACTGTCAGTACAACATCTATGCTTCAGAAAATGCACATACCCTTCCACTATGCTGCAAGGAGGATGATTGTATTGGTGCATGGCCACCAAAAGTGCACTATCGCAGAGGGACAGAAACAATTCATCTTATCTTTTCTATCTCACTTTGAAAGCATCATTGCCTTGCATTAAAGAATAGTAAATCTGAGCCTCAATCTCACTCACTACCTGTCACTGACTTTCACTCCTTTTCACTCACACATACAGACACATACATATGCTCTCTCTCAGACAAATACACTTTCACCAGCCAGCATGCACACAATATACATTTACATTTTTTTTACTTCCCACAGCTGCCACCAAAGGTCCAGTTTCAGCTAAGTGTGCTCTTTTTTATTATACAAACAGAGAGTACTATCATATTATTTATTATTAGTATAAAGACAAATGGGCTAAAAATAAGAAAAGCAGAGGGGCCATTGTGTTACTGGCACTGATTCTGCCACCTTTAAAGTCAGGGGTCGCAAAGGCAGTGCTAGAGCTTGCAGGGAGAAAACCAGGGATCATGCCTGTGACCCCAAAAGACATGCATGGCTCTCATAGTAGCAATGGATGACATTTGTATGATCCTTGATAGGGGGCGAACCACAACCCTCATCTTCCTAGACGTATCAGCAGCCTTTCGGCACATTCTAATATGAAGGCTTCACAAAGTAGACATCCATAGACACTCCTTCTAATGGATCTGCTCATTCCTCATTGGAAGAACCCAAACCGTCCACATGACCCTGTAGGAGAGTAGGATCTGCTTACTATGGTTACCCCCACTTTTTGCTGTGTTTCACTGATTTATCAACTTTAGTCTGGCTGGGGCCCTGTTAACCAGGACCCCAGCCTAGCTTCTTCATCTCTAAATTGATTTCTTGTACATTAGGTACACGCCAGATTGGTTACTGGGTTACCCTTGCGAGTCCCTAGTATATGGTACCTTAGGTACCAAGGGCATAGGTACCCCAGTGGCCTACCAGGCCTGTGGTGGCATAATACATGCTGAAGCATGTATTATGCCACCCTAGGGAAGCCTTCCAAATGGCTCCACAGGGATGGCCTAGGTAAGGTGGTACTTGTACCCCTTACTTAGATATAATATACCTATATCTACCTATTTATATAGACACATATAAACCTATAAGTCGCTCCTATGGCAGGCCTTGACAATCCTGAAGGTAGAGTGCTTGGTTTTGTGTGAGAGTTTGCCCAGGCAGGAGCTGAGCCTCTCTGCAGCTTTCGGAAACCCTTCCTTATAGCTGTTCTATGATACATCCATACCATATACTCTTAAGTGCATTATAATCTCGCGTTTAATGCGGTTAATGCAAACTTTGGAGTGGCTGCATCAAAACATGTCATGTTTGGTGTCAAACACTTTGGAATAATACCCCCCTACCCCTGCCAGTTCTGGCGGCGGGGGTAGCATTCCACCCTTCTAGAGGGAGAAGACATGTACACACAAAATGGATGCTGCTGCCACAGACACAAGTCTGACCTCCTGCTGCTGGATGCAACGCCAGCAGGGTAGGCCTGGACAATAGGTTTCCTGCCCAGGGAGGTGCCAGCACCTCCCCAGACAGGTTTAGTGTATTGGGGCAGGGTGGGTTCCATTCAGTGAATGCTTTCCAGACAGTGCCTGGGGCACACAAGGTGTCCCCGTGCATTTCCCAGTTCAAACCGGTTGCTGGGGCATTCAGCCCCAGCTCTGGCGCGAAACTGGACAAAGGGGAAAGGGGTGTAACCACCGCTTCACCAGGTCCTCCCATAGTTGGGACCCAACAGTTAGTCCAACCCCTAAACTTAGTATAAGTATAGGACTCCAGTCCCTAGGACTTTAGATTACTCTGGACGAAACTGTGAAACATAAATCTTTGACCTTTGACATTCCATATCAACTGGGAGACGGAAGAAATCTCCCATGGGGTCAAGGAGTGACCCCCCTGTTCAAGCAGGCACCAAAGAAGCATCTTGCCAGTCTGCATTTTCGAGGCTCCCGCTGGATCCCGAAGATTCTGCCACACAGGACCTGGACTTCCGGACATCTCCGAGGCTGACACGAGTCCCCAGCAAAGCTGAGACCAGTAGCTATCACGAGAGACGTAGGACCGCAACTCCTGGACATCCTGCACATTTGCTAGTGCATTGACTTCCCAAGCTTTCCCAAAGTTGTGCATTGGGCTACTTGTCCAAGCCCTGAGCACCTTTTGCACCACGTTTGTGGGTCTACACTCCACGAGTGTTCCGTGGGCCCGCTTCCTGCATTTCTGCTCTAGGCCCCTTCGCAAGCCCTGGTCCGTCGACTGGTGATTTCCCACGAAGGAATCTTCTTTGTTTCTTCAGCTTTCCTGGTCTGCACCAAAGCCAATCTTGTCATCTTGCGTGGGTTGCTGTTGCCAAGACTTGTTGGGTCCAATCCGGATACTGACGCTGCAGCACTCGACGCTCGACGTGGTACAGCTCGAATCCAGCTCCTGGTTGTCGTCGACGCCTCCTGGACCTTGTGGCCGAAGAGTCAAGCTTCACCTACATCCCCTGAAATCACCCGCCATCGGCTGGCATCTTCTTGTCGCCTTCCTGGTCACTGGCTAGTGACCCAGACTCTGTAGCCTCTGCTTTCGGGTTCTTCAGATCTCCGATCCATCCGGACACTCTTCTCCTGAACGCCTGCAGCACTTCTTTGCAGCTCTCCACTGTAAATGACGACGAAACCAGACACAAAAAGACACCTATGCATCCGGCTTCCCTGGGTGAGGTAACAAGTACTTCGGTGCTCCCGTAGGTCTGGACTCTCGAAGTGTCCAGTAGTGAAAGGGTTTTACCTTAGTGCACTCCTAAGTGTCCTTATTCTTTAAAATTCTAACTTTAACTTCCTCCATAGAAGTCAATGGTGATTTGTGGCTGTGTTTAGACACTGCACACGTCCCCCGTGGGCCTCCGGCGTCCCTACCATGGGTGGTTCCTGAAAACACCCAACACCAGCAACTAGTTCCCCAGATTCATGATCGAAGTTACCAACTGGATGAAATCCAACTGCCCACAAAACTTGGACCCACATCTTTCTCACAAGCAAGAAACCTCAGAATCATCATAGAGAACAAACTGGACATGGCCGCCCAAGTCAACACAGTGGCCTCATCCTGCTTAAACACCCAAGGATGCTGAAGAAAATCGTCAAGTGGCTTTCAGATAACACCAGGAAAGCGATCATCCAAGCCCTTATCACTAGTAAACTAGACTATGGGAACACCCTGTACACAGAGACAGCCAACCAATTCACAAGAAGACTGCAGACTGTCCGAAAAGTAGCAGCAAGCCCTGATCCAGTACCGGCTCTTACTGGATAGGAGAGGGGGGTGAGAGAGATAAAAAAGTTTTTAAAAAAATAAAACACCCACTTACATGGAATCGTGCCAGACGCCGCCTCCACCTAGTCCTCAATCTTCCTCGAGTCCGGCAGCAAGAAGCATCCGGGTCCCCCTCAGCCAATCACAATGCTGCAATGCAACATTGTGATTGGTCAAAACTGCTGTGGTTCGGCGCTCAGCGAGGCAGTGGGAGCCTGGACATGTTCTCCACCCAGGCTGTTATGTAGCCTGGGTGGAGAACATGCAAAGTGCACATGACGCTTGGGCCGGCCTGAGACGACCGGTCAAAGCGTCATGCACACTTACAGAGTGCTCACCACTACTCCCCTGCAGTGTTCCGGCATCAAGGAGCCCAGCTCTGCCCGTTCATAAACAACTGAGCCACTGCAGTAGGAAAAACAAAAATATAATAACGCTGGGTTATGTTATTTTTCCTCTTTCCACTGCTCGGAGAGCAGTGGGGCGACACTCCTCCGCCTTAGCGGGGGTGCTGCCACTGTCCTTATCACTCCACACAATAGGAAACTCCACTGGCTCCAGCGACATAAGCACAAACTCCTCACCCACACCTACAAAACACTTCACAACAGACACTACCTACTTGAATAGCAACATTATTTCCACCAACATTCTAGACACCTGTGCTCTGCCGGTCTCTCACTAGCACACACCCCACGCATACACAAAAGTAGAGCAGAAGGTCACACATTGGAGTGACCTCTCACAACACATCAGAGCCTCCTTCTCTTGTCTTGACTTTCACAAGAAGCTGAAGACCCGTCTCTTCGATTAAGCTCTTTAGGGCTGGCCTTGCACACCAGCTACAGAGCACCTGGCTACCCTCACTGGTGATTAGACACTATAAAACACCAATAACATACATAACATACTAAGCTTTACTCTTACTGTGTGAAGCTCCCAAGTGCTCTATTCCACATCTTTACTATTAAGGTTATTCATGTAATCTTATGCAGAGCTTTCTCCTGTCTCTTTCGCTTTTCTCCTTTCTCCTTGTGCAATCTTGCGCAGCAAAGTCAAGAATATTCTCTTTAGTTTGTCTACCCTGAATCCAGTTCGATCCAGATAGTTGGTAAAGGGAGTCTTAGCCTACGTTTCTTGTAAGCAGCATATCTGTATGAAAGCAGTAAAGGATTGCTATTCACTATGCTCCAATTCTGCACCAACCGATGCAATTTTCCCGAGCTCACCATAAGTGGCTATATCATAACCTGGGTGTGGGGAAGTTATGCAGGAGTGAGTCCCCCATTCCAGTGCAAAAGATGAGAAAGAACACAGATGGAGAGCTCAACAGTATGCCAGGAGTGCCTGGAAGACGAACCAGGCTAGTTGATGAAGGGTAATTGGAATAGAAATACTATACAAAAGAGTTTAGTTGAGGCGTATCCTCCGCTGTCAGTTGCACAGTAGATGTGGACATATGCTATGTCTCTAAAGCTGTTGGTTATTTCTCGACAGATTAAATAATAACCCTCTTTTATGAGAACATACTTTGAAGCGAAAATAAGTGACTATATCTTTCTTTCTTTCTTTATTCCTTTATTTCGATACAATCGCATCCTAAAAGGTACATTAAAAGCATTACACATTTTATCCTAGAGCGTTCACATAGAGTTACATAAACCTCTGATCTTGCTTATACAACTAATAAATTCCATTCAGGAGGGGTGTTAAAAGCGAATCTTTACAATAAATACATGAAAATAAAAAGACACGTATCAAAAAATAAAAAATATATCTTAAGTCAAGCAGGCAAACCGAAAAACAACAGTTACACATTAAAAACACAAACAATTGTAGGCAAATATTAATGTGCAATGAATGAACCCAAAGCAGCCAGAGTAGGTAAAATGAAATGCAGGAACAGCCATAATGAAAGTCTAAGGAAAAGATTAAAACCGTTTAAGATTAAGGATCAAGCATGGGATAGGTCAATGTAATCGCACGGCAGGCTAGGGTTGACAAAATTCCTGAAATGTACATACATAAGGTATCTTGGAAAACATCGCTCAACAAGCATATAACGGACTGAGGTGAGGAGGAAAATATTGAAAACGGGAACACAAGGTGGGATGTGGAACACAGATGATAGACTTCAACACCCAAACAAATATAAAAGAGTGAAAATAATGGAGAGCCACTGCCGGTCCCTTCATCTCTATAATCTCCATTAGTCACACCAATAGCAAAACATGTTGAACTTTGGCATGAAAGTAGAACTTTACTCAGAAACCATTCTTTTGTTGGTTTGGTGAAAATCTGCGCAGTAGTTTTTGTGAAATAAGTGTTGGAAAGAGGTGCCAAGTAGGCTTTAAAGTTGAGATTCAGTGATCTGTGACTCCTATCAAACACATTTGAATTTTTAGACAAATGTTATGAGATGGTGAAGATCTCAGTATAATTTTTTCCGCCAGCTTGAAAATTATGAACTTGAAAATCGTGTATCGATTTCAAATTACAACTTTTGTGCTGCCCCATAAGAATATGCAGGAAAGGGGAAGGAGTAAAAGAAGTGCAAGACTGAAGGGCATGGGTTTGGGAACCCAGAGACATAGAAAACTTGAATAACAGACCTGGAAAAAATTGAGAAAACTTCACGTGATTTGCAACTCTAAAGTAACTGCTATCTTGAGAGCTGCCATTTTAGGCAATGTATTCATCTGCCATATTGTGAAAACATCGCTTCACATAGGGTTTTAAAAAAGGAGGGATGTGAGGACGCGAAATAGAGAAGAAATAAAAGAAATGACAGGGGGAGAGCCAAGGGCTTATTTATGAATAGCTGTGGGGAGCCTCAGAGCCGGGGTGCTTCCTGCTGCCGCACTTGAGGGACGATTCCAGGTAAGCGTGTTTTTTAAAATAAAATCATTTTCATTCCCCCCACCTCTCCCTTCCAGGTAGCAACCGCTACTGTTATTTATTACCATTGTTGAGGGAGGGGCAGTTTGACACACTTGAGGCTTTGCTTCGCCCCCTACACAGCAAAGTTAATAAACATTAATACAATATGGAAATCTATCATATATAAATATGAATAAAGTACAAAAAAGTAGTAAACAGACGACATTCTTCTTCCCCAAAAACAAGGTTATTTGGGCTGGGTAATACCATTCACATACAATATCATGGTGTAACAGGCGATTTCATACTAATATTTCCAGCATACTCATTATTATAAAATTACTGTGATAAATTACATTCCCAAATTTCATTAACACGTATTGTACATAATAAGAATACCTTCTGAAGTGATAGTTACTCGGTCCCCTTTCCAAGAATTTAAGTTGAGCTTCTTTAACTGTTTGCAGCAACCTAGCTGTTGCAGGGCTCTATCTGAAACATCACAGTCACGGAGATCCAACTTTTCCACATCTGGGTGTAGCACCTGCATAAAATATCAAAATCTACTGCATCAAACCAATTCCCATCCAATCACAACAGCATTAAACTCTGTAAAGAAGCCAGTATCCTCAAAAACAGAGCATTTTTATATATTTACTAGCTTACCCGTCGGGCGCTGCTGCGACCACCGAAGAAAGGAAATTCAAGGAAACTCATCATGATAACATTCAATTTACATTGTGTCATTTTTATTAAAACATATTCATTTTAATATGGAAAACATTTCAAAGTGTCGTTTTAATTCTATTTATTTATTCGAGTGCTTGTGGATACACGATCTTTTGTTTTTCCTTGTGGTGCGTACATCAGTATTCCAAAGTTATGAGAGGCCTGGGGGGCTGATATTTAAAAAAGTGTTATGCCAGAAACCTTCGCGGGAGTGTACTCAACAACTTCCCAAAGTTCCCTGGCGATCGGATGAATGGTGTTTTAATTCTATTTACTTATTCGAGTGCTTGTGGATACAAGATTTTTTGTTTTTCCGTCTTGTGCGTATATCAGTATTCGAAAGATTATGAGGGCCCTGGGGGGCCGATATTTAAAAAAGAATTATGCCAGAAATCTTCGCTGGAGTGTACGCACCAACTTACCAAAGTTTCATGGCGATCGGATGAATGGTGTAGTATTGCATAAAGGACAAACAGACAGACATACTTTCGTTTTTATATATATAGATAATGTTGGTTCACCACAGAACACTCAAAACTTGCAAGCACATAAAAGCTTATGGAGGAAAAGTTACATACTTGTAATCCTAGTTCTCCTCCATGGGAATCTTCTTTGAAATCAAAGACATCTGTGTAATGGCATATGCCTGTTTCTCATTCACACATCTTTTCCACCTACCTCAAATAATGGTTGTGGTAAGACCTTAACCTTAACTCTCAACCTCACCTTCAAATCAAATCAGGTGCTTATTAAGCGCGACTACTCACCCGTAAAGGTCTCAAGGTGCTGGGGGGCGGATGGAAGGGGTCCGCAGGTTCCAGTCCAGGAGGGGGTCTGTGGAAGAGCCATGTTTTGAGCTTTCTTGTGAAGATGGGGAGCAGTGTTTTGAGTCTGAGGTGAAGCGGAAACTCGTTCCAGGCTCTGGCCGCGTGGAAGGAGAAGGAGCGGCCTCCCGATCTGGTCTTTCTGGTGCGGGGGACCACGGCGTAGGAGAGCTGGGCTGATCGTAGGGTCCTTTGGGGTGCATGGAAATTGAGTTGGCTGTTTAGGTATGCTGGTCCGGTGTTGTGGAGGGCCTTGTGAGCGTGGGTTAGCATCTTGTAGGTGACTCTTGCTTCGATGAGTAGTCAGTGGAGTGTGAGCAGGTGCTGGGAGATGTGGCAGTGTCTTGGCAGGTTGAGGACCAGTCTTCCGGAGGCGTTTTGGATGTTCTGTAGCTTGCGGGTGAGGTTTTTGTTTATTCCGGCATTGAGTGCGTTGCCGTAGACGAGCCTGCTGGCGACCAGGGCGTGAGTGACGGTCTTTCTTTCTTCGAGGGAGATCCATTTGAAGGTCTTACGTGGGGGGTGGAGGGTGTGGAAGCAGGAGGACGAGACGGAGTTGATCTGGCGGTCTATTTTGAGCTCTGAGTTCAGGATGATTCCCAGGTTGCGTCCGTGGGGGTGGGCGGGCTTCCCAGGGCGGGGGGCCACCAGGTGTAATTCCAGGCGTCTGGGTTTGGGCCCATGATGAGTACTTCCATTTTGTTGGTGTTTAGTTGTAGGCAGCTGTTTTTCATCCATTTGGCGACGGCTTCCATGCCTCCTCAAAAGTTGTGTCTGGCGGTGTTGGGTTCGTTGGATAGGGAGAGGATGAGTTGGGTGTCATCTGCGTATGACACAATGTTGAGTCCATAAGTTCGGACAATGGGGGCGAGGGGAGCCATGTAGACGTTCAAGCGCGTAGGGCTGTGGGAGGATCCCTGGGGGACTCTGCAGGTGGTAGGTGTAGGGTTCCGAGAGGAAAGGGCACAGTCTGACCCGCTGCATTCTGCTGGAGAGGAAGGAGCGGATCCAGTCGAGGGCCTTGTCTTGGATCCCTGCCTCGTGGAGTCTGCGTATTAGGGTGCGGTGAGAGTCTGTGTTGAACGCCCATGAGAGGTCAAGGAGGATGAGGGCTGCTGTTTCTCCGTTGTCCTGTAAGGTACGGATGTCGTCTGTTGCCACGGGGAGGGCGGTTTCCGTACAGTGTTTTTTTCTGAATCCGGATTGGGAGGAGTCGAGGATGTTGTGCTCTTCGATGAATGTGGCGAGTTGGCTGTTGATGGCTTTCTCGATGACTTTCGCTGGGAACGGGAGCAGGGAGATAGGTCTGCAGTTTTTGAGGTCGGTGGGGTCCGCCAAGGGTTTCTTCAGAAGGGGGTTGATCTTAGCGTCTTTCCAGTCGTCAGGAAACGAGGCGGTTGCCAGGGAGCGGTTGATGGTGTGGCAGAGAATGGGTGCAATGGTGTTGGCAGCTCTGTTGAAAATGTGGTGGGGCAGGGGTCCATGGGGCCCCCGGAGTGGTTTTACTTCATCATCTTCATTGTGTCTTCTGTGGTGAGGGCTGTCCAGTTGTTGATCGCAGGCTTCAGGGTGTCAGGGGTGCTTGGTGAGGGTTCAGTGTGTTGGCTGTCTTCGTCGAAGTTGTCGTAAAAGCTCCTGATTTTGCTGAGTTTGTCGGGGAGGTCTTGTGGGGGAGGTATGTCGGTGGACTCGCTGGTGGGTTGGACGAACTCCTTGATGATGTTGAAGAGTTCTTTGCTGTTGTGTGCATGAGTGGAGATTCTGTCTTCAATCGCTTTTTTCCTCGTTTTGCTGATGAGTTGGTGGTGGGCGTTGGTGGCGGCTCTGAAGTTGTTGTGGGCTTCTGTGGATTTGGTGTTCCTCCAGGTCTTTTCGAGGCGGCGGCAAATGCGTCTGGACTCTCGGAGTTTGATGGTGAACCATCTAGCTTTCTTGGCGTGGGTGGTGTTGTTTTTCTTGAGGGGGGCTATGGTGTTGGCGCTGTCAGATATCCATCTGTGCAGGGTTCGAGCTACAGTGTTGGCGTCGTTTTCCGCGATGGTTGGGGTGCAGTTGCTGAGTGATGTGGTTAACTGGTCGTCGGTGACTCTGGTCCAGTTTCTTCGTGGGAGCAGGTGCTTGTGTCTGCGGATGGTGGGTGTTCTGATGGTGAAATGCACGCATTCATGGTCAGTCCATGGAAGTTTGGTGGTGTGGCTGAAGGTGATGGCGTTTTCTGTTGTGAAGAGGGGGTCGAGTGCATGGGTTCGGTCACGTCCAATGTTGTGGAGATTGTCCAGGAGGGATGTGGTGCTGGGGTCCAGTTGGTTGTTGAGGTGGAAGTTGAGGTCTCCCAGTAGGGTGTAGTTTGTGGACGTGATGGCATGCGGGGAGATGATGTCCGTGATGGAGTTGGCGAAAAGTCCGTGAGGTCCAGGGGGTCGGTAGATGAGGGTTCCTCGGAGGGTGGAGGTAGGGCTGGCCAGTATCTTGAAGTGAAGGTGTTCAATCAGGTCTGTAGGCTCGTCAGGGAGTGTGCTAAGGTGGAGGGTGAATTTGTGGACGATGGCGATTACCCTTCCCGGGTGGGTGGGGCGGTCCTTCCTGGAGATCTTGTATCCTTGGGAAATGGCGATGTCTGGTCCCGATGTAGTTTTGGTCAAGGTTTCGGTAAAGAATGCTACGTCCGGGGTAGTGCTGTCGAGGAGTTCCCAGATTTTGGTGGCGTGTTTGTGGAGGGATCAGACATTGAGGAGGATGCATTGCAGGGTCTTCGGTTCGGGTGTGTTCTTGCGGGCTGATTGCGCTGGGGCAGTGGTCTTGGCGGTGCTGCAGGTGTGCCCGCAGCGGTGACAGCTGAACGGTCCGTGGGTGTCGGCTGGTGATGCTAGCTTGCAGTTGTTGCGGCTTGGGTTGAGAGCATGGAGTGCCGCTGGGTCGTAGTGTTGGCAGTGCAGAGATCCAGGGTTCCTGGTGCTGGTCGTGGACGTGCGCAGACGGGCTTGCCTTTGGCGCCTGGCGGCGCGGCCTCTGCGGCCACCATTAAGTAGGGGTCGGGGTGGGCTGGACAGCTGGGAGGCGAGAGCGGGGAGGGGAGATGGATTGGGCCGATCGCACTGGTCTTGCTGGGGGGGGTGCGGGGGCAGCAGCGGCGGGGAAAAACGGGCTGAAAAAGGCAAAAGGAAAAAGGCAAAAAGAGAGAAAAGTGCAAATAAGGCGGCAAAAGTGCAAGGGAGAGTGGAGGAAAGACACAGAGGACACAGGAGAGTGAAAGGGGGAGATTGAGATGATGGCATAAAACAAGTGAAAAATGGAGGAAAGACGCAGAAGGAGAGTGAAGGGGGGAGATAGAAGTGAGGAAAAAAAGAGTGAAAAAGGAGAGAAGAAGCGGAGAGAATGGAGACACTGGACCACCAGGGATGAGGCGCAGGGGAAACCTGCGGGTGGAGGAGAGCCTTGAACACCAACACTCGATTGTGCAGGGGCTGGGGGAAGGCCTCACTTAATGGTGGAGCTGCGAGGGAGGGAGAGCAATTTCACTGACAATGAGTCAGTGGTCCTGACTCAACCTTTGGTTTAAACACTTGGCAACTCTGGGTTCTATAGTGAGCCATGTGAATTCCACAACCTTTACAAGAGGCATACGTGACAAACGTTTGAAATGGGATATCCTGATGAAAGGAGAACTCCCTTCAGAAGGTTCTTTGGATGATTCCACTATGGAAATGATTGAAGAGCTGTCAGTGTTTGGGTCAGCCTGTGTACTGAGCTGCCCTAATAACCTGTCCCACATAAGCCTTTTTAAACAGACGTGATTTTAAGGTGAGCATTCTACACTACAAAAATGCAAGATGCTATACAGCGCAGGAGTGAAGGGGTTTGCAAAAAATTAAATTAAATTTTTGTAAAGAGCGATTTATCACCCTGAAGGGTACCTGGGCACTGGGGGGCGTCGGGGAGATTAAGTGAGCAATTGCCTAGAGTCGCATGATGCTGAGCTGAGCTGTCGTCGGCGATCGAACTGCGAGCCCCACACTCCGGAGTCAGCCGCTCTGTCCGCTGCGCCAGACCTCACCTGAGCCTAGCTATTGAGCGTGAATGCTTTGTAAGACTGCAACATTTTTCCATGCTGCCTCGTCTCAATCATAGGAAATTAGAATGGAAAAGTATCGAGCCAATCTCTGTTGATGTAAAAGCTAGATGAAGTCATTGCTTATCGCCAATCAAGGGCTTTCCCCTGGATATAAATGGCCTTCACGTTGTCTTGCATACTTAGTTTGTAAGATTTCTTGCGTTACAGCAACAGGTGGTGAAGCAAGTGGCAGATATGAACTCTATTTTGAGAAATATCACTGTTCTGGAGATTTTTACCAGTGTTTCCTGTAATCGTTTGCTTCTAACCACACAGGCTTCAGGATTTCAGCTGCAGATTTTATGCAGTGAAATGTTAAATAGAGAACTATCCGAAAAGAGCATGGTTAAGGTTCTCTGTTCTACGTCTGATTTCAGGCAAGGTAGGCAATGCCAAGAAGAGCAGCTGTGAGCCAGGCTGCAGCAGCAGCCGTATGCCACCAGTTTGGAATATCATGATGCTGCCCTTATTGGGTCCAAAAACATGCTATTCCAATTCAAAGCCTCTTCGATTTTTTTCTTGTTTTTGTTGGGGAAGGTCTTCAGAGAATTGTTGGGGAGATTCCCAGAAGGAATGGGTATGTAGTCCAAAGTGTACTATCCATGCTGCTAAAGTACAACAAGCTTTTCTTCCAACAGAATACAATTGTTTCATTTCCTTGTTCGAAAGGATCGTAGACAAAGGAGCAATGGTGTGACTCACACTGCCACGATAATGACTAAATTTCAATTGCAGCTCAAGAAAAACAAGCATTTACAATGCAATGGTTTCGCCTTTGGAAAAGTTAGAGCTATTGGCATTGTAAATGACAACATTTGTATTTATGTGTTGGTTTTGAAAACAGATAAATAAATGGCATTGTCATTTACATTGCCATTAGCTTAATCTCGGCAGTCACTCTGCACTCCCCCTGCACTCCCTAGCTACTCCCCCTGCACACCCTAGCTACTCCCCCTGCACTCCCTAGCTACTCCCCCTGCACTCCCCCTGCACTCCCCCTGCACTCCCTAGCTACTCACTACTCTGCACACTCACTACTCTGCACACTCACTACTCTGCACACTCACTACTCTGCACACTCACTACTCTGCACACTCACTACTCTGCACACTACACAAAGATCTGTTACAATTAGAATTAAATAAAACGAGGTGTAAAAAATGATATGAAGTAATCTTCCTAGAGTCCCTTGTTCCCGTCGAAGGGGACTCTTTCAGAATATGTGACACTCCCCCTGCACTCCCCCTGCACTCCCTAGCTACTCACTACTCTGACACTCACTACTCTGCACACTCACTACTCTGCACACTCACTACTCTGCACACTCACTACTCTGCACACTCACTACTCCCCCTGCACTCCCCCTGCACCCCCCCTGCACTCCCCCTGCACTCCCTAGCTACTCACTACTCTGCACACTCACTACTCTGCACACTCACTACTCTGCACACTCACTACTCTGCACACTCACTACTCTGCACACTCACTACTCTGCACACTCACTACTCTGCACACTACACAAAGATCTGTTACAATTAGAATAAAATAAAACGAGGTGTAAAAAACTCCAGAATGAACTGCAAAGCACTAAGAAGTAACACTAAAACACAAGCAGTTGCCACCGTTGGCCCACCCATTACATCAATACTCCTGTACAGTAAACAATAGTTGTCCAGCACAGGAACACACATTAGTTGGGACATCAGTTTTGTTCCAGTGTCAGGAACATCATCACTTTCCTGCACAAATAAGCTATATTCCTATTGGCTGAGCAGAACCTTCAGTTAAAAATGTGCCACGATAATTGAGAATCTCTGTAGGAGTGATTGATTTTCCGTTTTTTACATTTCATGTTCCACATGGCCAAGTGTTTAATTTCCCCCTTTAATCGAGAGGAATTGTTCCGTTTTGGAACAGAGTTCCATTAAAAAAAGTTGCATTAAAAAAGGGAACTTTTCATCATCTCAGGAAGTGGGGGTTCCAGTTTACAGGAAGCACATAAGACACAATAGAATATTTTTTCTCATTTGAGTTTGAAGTCATTCCGCTTTTATAGTTCTAGGTACATGCAGGCACTCGTAGGTATGGAAAGAAGACAAAACGAGGAATGCACGAACACAGGCACCTACATTTGCATTAAGACATTCCTACAGAGATATGCAGATGCATTTACAATGGGCAACATGAGACCACCTACTTATATGTAGCAAAGGCTGTTTTCATGTGCAAGAGAAGACACAATAATAGGAGTGTGGTGCTGTATAGATGACGTTTGCATTAGCTCTGCGCAGCAGGGCAGTGGGTGGTGCATTCTGTGTAATACTTGGGCCCTGGCACCTATTTTAAGCGTTGACACAGTTATCTTGGAAAGAAGAAATCCCAGGTCCCTTCGATCACCCTCAGCTGCCCCAGTTGTGCATTATTTGCAATAAACGAGGGTTCACACGTCACTCACAGAACCCTTGTCCACGCACGGGGGTGGGGACATACAGGGCTTGACCTTTGGAGGCACAAACTGATCCACCCCTCGACATTCTGTGACAAACTAGAAAGCGTTCTAGCTGGAAGCGACATTTCTGCATTTAAATCATCGCATCTGCTTCCCGTGCAGGAATCGCTGAGAGAGTCACACACCCACCGCTGGGATATAAAGCATACAGAGAGTAAATGGTACTCACGCTCCGGTGGGGTGGTCTGCGCTTGTCTGCCTCGGATCCTGTCTCAGAAGGCTTTGGCTTCACTGGTGCGAGTTTGACTCACAAGCAGCACCTTCAGGAGCCGCGCCCAAGGGATGGAAACTGAAAGCACCGCTCCCTCAAGGAATCTGCCCCTGCCTGAACCAGCCCCCGTGGAGGAACGGAAAGGGGCGGCTCTAAAGGGAAACCTTTCACGCACACGCAGGGACGATTACTAAGTTAGGGGTTTCTATGTTAGTTCCGTCCATGCCCTCCTCGCTGCTTTATTAGCATTAATCTCCAGGTATTTATGAATGCACGTGTGTGAAATGTGCATCTGTGAATGACCCTCCGTGCAGGAATCGCTGAGAGAGTCACACACCCACCGCTGGGATATAAAGCATACAGAGAGTAAATGGTACTCACGCTCCGGTGGGGTGGTCTGCGCTTGTCTGCCTCGGATCCTGTCTCAGAAGGCTTTGGCTTCACTGGTGCGAGTTTGACTCACAAGCAGCACCTTCGCTGCTTAGCTTCTGCTTCTTGCCCGGCATCTCGCTGTTTCCCGCCAGGGCCGCCCCGCTCTCGGACATGTTCCGCTTCATAGGAAATAAGACAAGAACAAGCACCTACGAGGACACAGGGGTCGGGAGACGACACGGAGGGCGGGAGATGACACGGAGGGCGGGAGGGGGGCGGGAGACGACACGGAGGGCGGGAGGGGGGCGGGAGACGACACGGAGGGCGGGAGGGGGGCGGGAGATGACACGGAGGGCGGGAGACGACACGGAGGGCGGGAGGGCGGGAGGGCGGGAGACGACACGGGAGACGACACGGAGGGCGGGAGGGGGGCGGGAGACGACACGGAGGGCGGGAGGGGGGCGGGAGACGACACGGAGGGCGGGAGGGGGGCGGGAGAGGACACGGACGGCGGGAGGGGACACGGACTGCAGGAAACGTGCACAGGACAGCGAGGGTGGGGCGGGGAGGCACACGGAGGGGGCGGGAATGGACAGCGCATCTCCGCCCAGGGAAAAAATCTCGGGAACGCCCCCGAATCTGGTCCGGCCTTGACGGACAGATCCGGCACTCAATGGCTAGCCTCCATTTATGGAGCTAGCCAATGAGAGCCGTGGGACGTTCCCGAAGTGCTTAGTGTAGACATAGGATTTCACCTGCGCTGAAAGTCTGCGCAGAGCGCAGCCTTTCGGCAGGCGAAACCCAAAAAGGAGCTTGGTCAGTGGTCTGTACTTTTATATAGGCAATGAATGGTTGGCATTGATGAGGCTGATGACAAGAAAAGCTCTCTGACAGGTCTGAACATGGCAGAAACGAATGTGAGCATGGGTTTGGATGATTATGTGTGATGCAAAGTGTCAAAGATGACTCAAGACCACACATTAGGGTTAGCCAATGGGATGCTACAGTATTCCAATTCTTTACACAGCACTACGTAGAATGTGTTCTCATCAACAAGAGTTGAGACCCCGTGAGAAGGTTGGAAATTAGGTGCATGTACTCTTCTCCAGGTATCAGAGCAGTGAAAATAATGCTTCTGGTAAAGCTTTTTCCTAGGAATACACGATTTCCGTCTAGGAATAACTGTTTTACGTGAAAGAGCTTGTCAGCAAGCTAGGCCTTCTTCCTGGAGTGATCAATCTTCTTTCAGAAAGAGTCTTTTCTGGCAGTGTCCTTTTAAGGCGATGCCATGTGTGTAACCAGCACAGGTACTCCTTCAGTAAATGTAGGGTAATTTACAAGATTCTGGAGTTGGAAATGGCAGCTTAACAATTACTAAAGAGCCTCTAAGTAAGGCTGCTGAGGTTGAACTAATTTTTCATTTTGACTTTTCAATGGTTCAGTGATGCAGAAAATATATATTTAATCACCTGGTCTGGTGCTGTGTTGTCCAAATGCACTGCAGCCGCTTGAGCATTGTTTGAAGCTCTCTGTCTCTCTGCAACAGGCCTGCAACTAGACGGGACATGCCTTTTTAAGGTTGTTTAGTTAGGATTTCCCCAGTCCAAACTTTTTACATGTGCCTTCCCTTTCTAATAGAGCATCAGGGTCTTGGTCAAGTACATAGATAGTGTTCAGCAATTTGGCTATTAACATATCAAGTTCATACTACTCTTCCTTTATGAGATGTGCTTGCTCATCAACTCATTCAGGAGACAGTCACGAACAGTTTGATAGAGGCAGTGTATCAAAATTGTCACTGGACAGTGTACTATGCCAAAATGTGGTCATCTAAACTGAGAATTTGGTTGACCTTTCTGGGGTCTTCTGTGAAGCCACAAGAATTAAATCCTGTGTGCAGGATCTGTGAGTGCTGTTGTAAAATATATGTGTACAACTAAACACAAACATTTCTTTGGTAAAAGACTATTACAATAAAAAACAAATGGAGTAGGTATCTTGTAACCCTCATTCATCCACTGATGAGTAATCAATATCTGCCGCTCAAGAGAAGAATCACTCCAGAACTCTATGCACAATGCGGTACATGTGTACACAGAGTGGCACATGAACGCACACTCCAAGGCAATCTATTAAACATCACTCACACCACCCATCACCAGGGCACTCAAGCCCATAAAAGCCATTGTCCTCGCCGCGGCCAGGGCGACTGACGCTGGAATCTGGGGACCACGGTTCGATCCCCGGCTCCGGCGGCAGGTTAGCCCAGCACCATGTGACTCTGGGCAATAGCTCGCTTAATCTTCCCGACGGCCCCCAGCGCCTAGAGACCCTTACGGGTGATTGTGCGCTTTACAAATGTGGACTTTACTTTACTTTCCTCTGTAGACCGGTATCTTGTAGATAAGACAAAAACTAGACAAACAAGGCAACACATAAACCTAGCACAACCTCAAACACATGGGACAAGTAGAACTGTGTGCCAAAATATCCACTAAAAAGAACCAGCATCACCAAAAATAACACACAATGTTTCAGTTCTCGTCCAGCATCCCAAATCTACTTGGTTTCGGCATGCAAAATACAGTTTGTTGTGAGCAATATTTGTCCAATTCAGCAGTATCTTCGATGGTCTATTACTTTAGAAGAGTGACATCACGGCAACATGTGCCTTCCTTGCAATGCAGCTTTAAATCTCCAAAGCAACAAGACCCAACCTGGACTTCTGTGCGCTGTGATGTACTAAAATTACCAGAAACAAATATACGCACTCACCACAGGTCTAGGCCTGCATTACAATAAAACCACAAATTGAAATAATATTCATTTGATATTTTCACAGACGATAGATATGTCTCCGTGTGTTAGAGCGAAATACTTCTTGAGGACATTCTGAAAGCTTGCCTGGGAATGCATTCTGCCACTGCTTTGTGTTTTGTAACTCGTAGTTGCTTGCCTTCTATTTGCTAACTTTATTGGTTTTAGCTGTTAAGATTATCTTTGTCCCTCCAGTCGGGCAAAGCCTTTTTACCACCTCTCCGACATACTCCTTGTATTCTTCCAAAAGTGATCACTTTCTGGGAATTCTTTTTTCAGGTCTCGCTGAGTCAGCGCGCATGCGCTGCTCGGAGAGACATTTAGTAGCGGCTTTGGGAAGTGCTCCCAAAGCGGCGACCAGCTTGCTAGAACGCGCAACAAGCACGCGCGCTGCTGCGTGCGCATCCCTTGCGTGGTATCCCGGTCATTCTCATTATGTGGGCTCGACTTGTCTCGGTGTTTTTTTCATGTCTTGTTTTATTTTAAGATTACTGTCGCTCTTCTGCAGCCCCCCTGCTCCTCGACGGACTGCTGGCTGCCTGCTGCTGCAACTGCTCGGAAGGGACACCACTGGGACCAGGTATGTACCCTAGATCAGGAGGTGTCTTCACGGGAGGGCCCCGCTGCCCCCTGCACAAATCCACGCAGTTAACTTACTTTTTACAGACACTGCAAACTCTGGCATCCCGCCGCTTCGGTCTTCCTTCTACCCTCGTTGTCACCAAGCCTGCTGGTGTGTGTCCGGGTGCCCTCAGGCAAGCACTTTACTCCGGTAGAACAGACGAGGGTGCGCTGCCAGCCAGCTGACCACCTACAAGACCCCAAGCTTAAACCCCATTGGTGCATTTTAGATCGCAGTTCAAGCTGGACCCAGATTTCGACCCACATCGCTTGCATAAACTGCAACCTGGAAAGTGTCCACGCTGTCTGCCGCCCATGGCGCTCTGAAGCTAAATGTGCCGTGAATATAGCACATTGCACCGTCCCTGCCAGGAGCTGTACTGGTTATAATTGTGTTAATATGAGCTCATGATTTCCAGATGATCACAGAACTGGGGCACATTGAGACATAGTAATATGCCTAGGAGCACACCATGTGTTCGTGTAGTTATATTTCAAGTCAGCCTGTATGCGCTCTATCAGTGCACACACAGCTAGTCACCATGGTGTTAGTAGTGCATACAGTGTCAGACACCAGGACCTCAGTGCACACAGCGTCTGCCACCAGATACTTATAAACACAATGTCTACCCCATGGTTTAGTGCAAACAGAGACTGCCTCAGAGTCTTAGGGCACACACTGTAAGTCACCAGGGTATTAGTGCACACAGTATCGGCTCCATGATCTCCATGCACACAGAGGCTGCCCTATGGTCTCAGTGCACATAGTGTCAGTCTCAGGGTTTAGTGCCTACAGAGACTGCCCCAGGGTCTTAGTGTACACACAGCCAGTCGCCAGGACTTATGTGCACATAGCGTCTACCTCTACCACCAGGTCTTTCTGTACACAGTTCTGCCTCATGGTCTTAGTCCACACCAGGTCTGCCCTGGGGCTCAGTGCACACAGAGCCTGTCCCACGCTCCTAGCGCAGGCGCTGTAGGTCAGGGTCTTAGTGCACACAGCATCCGCCTCATGGTCTCAGTGCACACAACGTGAGCCACCAGCGTCACGGTACACAAAGCGTCGGCCCCAGGGTCTTGGTGCACACCGCCTCTGCGGAGGATGGGAGGAGGTGGAGGGTTTCAGTGCACCCACTGTCTGCCACTAGGGTGTCAGTACACACAGCGTTGGGCCGTGGCAGGGTCTTCGTGAACACTGGGTCTGCCTTAGGGTCTTAGTAACTGTCTTGCTTATTTATTTTAATTATGCTTACTTGCCAGCATTGTTTAATGGAAATGCTGATTTTCTGTTTAACATATTAGAACGGATGTGCTATTATGTTTTATCCACATCATTTCCAACAAGCATTGGCAGAGCCAATAGGTCTCGCTTTTGGGGCCTTATAAGTATTTAGTTATGCAGCACAATATCCTTGGTGCCACCACATCAGTTGTTGCTTGGCTAAACACTTATAAGGTCCCAAAGGCGAGACCTATTGGCTATGCCAATGCTTGTTTCACAAGAATACATATTTTTATTTGTCTCCCTTGTATGCTAGTTCAGGAAGCAGTAAACATACTGTATTTCTTTGAAAAGGTTTCCTGCCTCCTATCTTTCTGCTTGTCTGATTCTACTCATCTCTGCCAGTACCAGTTCATTGATCTTTCATACCTGTGAGGAACAATGTGCTGCCAACGAGCTTGTGAATTTTGGTTGGTGCTCTTTACTAATAGCATTACTTAAAGAATTCTCTTCATCAATTTCAAGCCCATGGCATTCGAAGTAGGGTACTGGAGGGTGCTAACCCACGCCCCCCAAAAAAATAACCATGCTGGAGTTCAGAAGTGATTGAACATTAAAGAAGCCTTCAAATTTTTTTTTATCATGTCACATTTGCTGTGCATTCAAACAAAGAGGTCATATGTTAGGCTCTGTCTTCCAGGGAGCTTTGTGTTTACTTTTCTTTCTTTGACTCCAAAGTGTGAGGATTTAGGTGACAATCTTGATGGGGACTGGGAGTGGAAAAGGCCGCAGAATGCTATTTTTTGTTAGCACACAACAAAATGTCAATGCCAGTAAATTAACTGTACAAATATTTCAGAATATATCAGAAAAAGCACAAATGAAGCACACTTTTTTTGTAATTTTGAAGAGTGGTTAAATACAATATTTTAATAGGATTAAAACAAATCAAAACACAAAGTAAATCCCGATTTCCACATATTATCGTTTGTGTGTGTTATATAGTTTTAGCAGTAAAACTGTTTGCCTGTCCAAATTCAACGGTCATTTCGATTGAAACTGTGTTTGTTGTAATGGCAGTACACCAGCCGCGGTGCGTCCATTGGGGCGTGGGGGCGTAGCCCCCCCACCCAGCCGCAGCGCTGGCGTCTTTGAACGTAAGTAAACTGAATCCGTTTACTTAAGTTCAAAGACACAGGCCCGAGGGAGAACGAACTGACAATCATGTCAGTCAGCATGACGTCAGACCGCCCACCGGTCCGGCGTCATGTTGACTGACATGATGGTCAAACCAGGACCAACAGGCAGCAGCACAAGTGCGCATGAGTGAAGACGAAGGGCACCCTGCCCACTCATGCGCACTACTGTCTGCTCTGCTGGCGCATGCCCATTAGGAGAGCGAGGGTTGAGCAAATGCTCAAACCCCGGTCTCCTAATGGGCAGGCGGGCGAGTAGTAACCGTGCCCTTAGCCAATCCTGGCGCTGCTGGCAGCGCCAGAATTGTCTGAGAGGGTTTGGCACCCACCAGTGCCGCGGTTGGAATCGTGAAGGCGCCATTGTTGGTTCGGGGTTCCTGCAGCAGGACAGCATGACCGGCCAGGAGCAGAGGCGGTGCGGCACTCAGGTAGGTTTTTATTTTTGATTGTTGTTTTATTCCCCCTCCCTCCCTCTAGCATGCAGGCCGCCGCTGTGTGCTGGCACTGCAAGACCTCGCCGAAGCAGCAGGGAAATTATGCGACTCAGACTGATTGGATTGTGGGACATCTGAGCAGGGCTGCTTTTCACCGATCACCGAGGGGGAGGGGACTGTGAAGTGAACAAAAGAAATACTGAGGCGCTTTCAAGTTAGGTTTTGAGGGTGTGGAGAATGTTTCTGTTGGAGATATGGAGATATTTTTAAATCGAGTGTGAAAGCAAATAACTCTAATTTTGAGACTTTTCTGCTCATGGCCCAGCACCTGGAAGATGCTTTACCAGAGCCCGGGGGTTGTTTCACCAATCGGACTATGGCAGCCTGGTAAAAGAGGAATGCCTGCCGGCAGTAAAAACTGGAAATCTTTGTTGCAATATATTCTTTCTCACTGATGATGCTGATTAAATGCTTTATAGAAAGGGCAACAAATGCCCAGCTGGGTGTCATGGTGCTTCGTCTGGAGCTGCGGGACAGATTAGAGCTGAGGATACTGAATTGAATTTCTTTCTACTCATTAACAGATTTGCTGCCCAGTTCTGGACCCGTTGTAGTCTGGATAGTCTTTTGGGTAGCCCTAGGTATAATGCACTCTTTCTGTCAGTCGAGGTAGAACAAGGGCCTGCACCACTGGGGTGTGAGTTTGCTTAGGGAAAAGGTGGAGAACTTTACAAAGTTGCCTCAGATGCTGCCGCAGCCGCTCACAATCATGCTCTCCGGGCTACACGAGGAGCTGGGCAAGGCAGGCCCCTGGATGCTCGTAGCTCAGATGGCCGTCAGGGACCTCTTTGTAGAGAGGAGGCTGCAGTGAGCAAAGGTGGCTGGTGGCATTTGAAAGCGGTGAGGGTTGAAGTCTCTGTGAGTTTCTCACTGGGTTTGTCAGGGGATCAAAAAGGTGTTAAAAATACATGCCCATCCAATCATTGGCCTCTCCGCAGAGCGCACAGGACAGTGGTCAAGTATTTCAGTTGTAATTGTGATTATAAGCAAAATGGGTGCAGTGGGGCCCCTATCATGGAGGTACAAAGTTTTCAAAATTATGACAAGGCGAAAGTAAATGGAAATGCAGCGTTTGGCCGCTACTTAAAACTCATCCCCAACTTTTACGCCTCACCACTTTCAAAAGTCACCAGCCACCACTGCAGTACACTACCACACCATGTATACTTCACTCTACGGGACTCCACTATACGACACTCTTCGCCCTCGAGTCTATGCCAATTTATGCCACTGCAGTTTAAGACACTCTACGACACTTCACTTTAAGACACTCCACTCTATCACACTCTAAGCCCCTCCACTCTACAGAACTCTAATCCCTGCCACTCTACGCCACAACACTCCACTGCACGCCACTCTGTGTCACTCTATTCCAGTTTACTCTCACCTACAGTCACTACACTTTACTTCACTCTGATACTCTATGCCACCTCACGCCACTGTATTCCAATCTAAAACCACAACACACCACTCTATTCCACGCCACTCCACTCTGCAATACTCTACTGCAAGCCACTCCATTATATGCCATTCTACTTGACTCTATGCCACTTTGCGCCACTCCACAACACTCTTTACCACTGCACTCTATGACACTCAACAGCACTCTGCTCCACGCAATGACACTCCACTCTATGCCACTCCACTCTTCTCAATGCCACTCCAAGACACTATGAGCCCTCTACTACACTCAGCTCCACTCCAGTCTATTGTACCCCACTCTACGATGCTCCACGCCACTCTACTCTTGACACTCCATTCTACGCCACTCTACACCACTACACTCTACCACACTCCACTTTATGACACTCTACATCCCTTCATGCCACTCCATGACACTCTGCGCCACTCTTCAACACTCTACTCCACTTCACTCTACGCCACTATGGTCTATTCTACTTCACTCTAACATGCTACGCCACAACACGCTACCACACTCTACTTTGACACTCTACTCCACTTGATGCCACTCCACTTTACTCCATTTATGCCATCCCACAACAATCTGCTCCACTTTACAACCCTCCAAGAAATTCTACTTTACTCCACTCTGACACTCCATTGTACTCCACTGAATGACACACTACTCCACTTTGACCCTCAACTCTATTGCGCCCCATTCTACAACAATAGCCTCCACTCCACCACACTCTACTCCATTCCACTTTACTCCACTATACGACACTATTTCACTCTACCACACTCTACTCCACGACACTCCACTATAGGACATTCCAATCTACAACACCCTACTTCCTGCCACTCTATACCACTCCTCACTAGCCCCCTCCATAAAACTCTATCCAATCTACTCCACGACACTCCACGACGCTCCACTCGACACCACTCCACTCCACTCAACTCTAAGCCATTTCATGCCACTTTACCCCACTCTACGACACTCTATGCAACTCCACTTTAAGTCACTCTACTCTACTACAGTCTATGCCACTCCTAACTATGACACTACACTCCAGGCCACGCTACAACACTCTACTACACGCTACTCTAGGCCTCTCCATTCTACTCCACTCCATGACCCACTACTCCACTAAATTGTACCCATGCTGAACAGCAGCCATACTGGTGTACAACATGGCTAAAACACATTGGCATAGCCAGTAGCTCTCACATAGGCGAGATACATTGGCTTTGCCAATGCTCGTTAGACAATACAGCTCGGAAACAGTGTACAAGACCGGTCTCATTCTGCTCCTTAGCTGTTTACAATAACGCACTAACTTGTAGAAATATAGCGTTAAATTAACTAACTTTACTCACTGCAGACAAATGAAACAGGCGTTTAACCCTGCGCCAGGAATGCTCGTCATGACACCACCGAAGGAACTCCAGATTTGTGCAGAAAAAACTGTGCACAAATTGAGATTTCAAGGTTTTGGCAGTTATTGCATACGATTACTGAACATATGGGATTTTTAGCTGCCACGTTAAAACAGGAAAACCTGCCAAAAATGTAGAGGGGAATACGATTTGAGGGGAAAAAATGAATTTCATGTAAATGATGCACAAAACACCAATACTGCATGCCACAAATCATCTCACCCTTAGGAATAGAAGGGGTGGCAATAAGTGCACCCTCTGAATGAAGAGGGGGAAAGCACCCAGGATACAGAAAGAGAGGAAGCTGAAAGGAGGCACACATCCTGGGCTCAAGAAATGCTCCAGGCTAATAGACTGAACAAGAGGACACCTCCTGATGGTGCATCTTGGTGAACCTAGGTCTGCCATACTGATCTGCCTCCCAGCCTCCTTGTTTCAACTCCACTACTTGTTTCAAGCCTCCTACCCCTCTTTGCTCTACTCTTCTCTACTCTCCTGCTACCGACCTTTGCTTTCACATGTCCTGGCCCTTAGTCCCCATCCTGTTTATCTGTGAATTTTCTCACGTCAATTGAGATCTGGCTATTTTGTCTGATGCCCGATGGAGCTACCTGGTTTAGCTATAGAGGAGATGGGCCGTGGATTCCCTCCTTGGTCGTCACCTACCCAGTTGGTCTTTAGACAGACTTCCTTTTGTCTCTCTTTGTTGTCTCTTCCCTTATCCTCCCTATCTCACCTCCCCTGCCCCCTCCACTACTTCTCTCTCCTCTCCTAATGCATTGCCTATTTTCTGATGTATTGTGTAATTGTTGATCTTTTTCTTTTACATTGTTGATTCTCATGTAAAACAGTCTGATACCTTCGGGTCTAGCCAGCGCTATATAAAACTCTTTAAATAAATAAATACATAAACTCGGAATGGGACCCTTTGAAGGCAGGAATGCACAGTATCGCTCGCTTTAGTTGACATCTGTAGCGCTGTGGGGGCCCTCAGTTTTATTTATGTTCCAAGTAATGTCACCAGACTTCAAGTTATGTGGGCTTTCATACATGATCATTTACTGGATGAACAGAACGTGATATTGCACAACGCAAACCCATCATGTAGAACAGATCACGAGCTGGGATACACTGTGGTTCTAGATACCAAAGTCCAGCCGATGCAGCTAAAGAAATTAAAATCTTTCGAACTCCGAGTTTTAATGCTTCTAAGGTTTCACTTAAATAAACAAAAACACATGCCAGATTGGTAAAGAAATTTCCCAATATCGTTATATAAAAACATAAATTGGGACATTCTATCCTAAAACAAAAATTACAATATCGTGCTTTCATATTTATGGAACTAAAACGTGTAAAGGTCAGCCCTGAGATTGTCTGGATAGTCATGTTGTGCACCACCACCCTAGAGATTCAAGGTCTGGAAGTCAAGTTTAAAGGGATGAGAAGGTATCTTCCCTAGACAAGAGGAGGTTCATACAGCCCATACAGAAGCTCTGATGACCCTGGAGAACAGCAGTTTCAGCTTCTCGGAGGAGCTCATTCAAAAGCTCACAAGTGGCTAACTACAGGTTAGGACAGCCGTGATTATCAGAAAAACAACCTGCCAAAATGTAAATGATGGTCACCAGGGATTATAAATTATCTCTGTTTTTCACAGACTTTGTGAATTCTATCATTCCCCATGACACCCTCCCACCACTTGCTCGCAAAGGTGTCTCCTTGTTCATAAAATGATATAGAATATAAACAAAAATACACAAAACATCAAGAACAATTAATACAAAAACGGCGGCGAGACGTCCAACCACATGCATTGTAAAAGTGCCTACAGAGAAGCAAAAATATATTAAATTTAAGAAAGGCAAACTCAATATTCGAGTCAGGTCAACACTACTTAGACAATTCATAAACAAATTATGTGACACGATCCTACAGCCAGAGCACGCCTGGCTGCATTTCGTCTACATTCTGCAACTGAACAACCATTATGTCAGACAGGGAAATGTAGCCGCATCGAAAAGGAATATGAATAAATGATCCATTCAAGTAGTTGTGATAATGTTATGAAACCAAAGGTGGTGATGGATGGAGCGTTGACAATACAAGCACTCACCCCCAGTCAACTGATCTGGGTTTAATCCATCACCGTTCTTTAGCCCACTCTGCCACCCCAGTTCAGACATGGCCATATGCAAATCAGTCTGACCCTGTGCCTCATGGGAACAGTCCAGCCCGAACTGCCAAGCCATGCCTTCCCTGGACCGGAAACAAGCTTCCGAGGACCGGTTTCTGGCATTACAGCCGTCTTCAGCCCGGCTTGCTTGAATCCAGCGGCAAAGTGAGCAAGGGACTCACGTCTGAGCATACCCTGCCAACTTATGGCGAACAAAACAAAACCAAAGGTGGTGATGGATGGAGCGTTGACAATACAAGCACTCACCCCCAGTCAACTGATCTGGGTTTAATCCATCACCGTTCTTTAGCCCACTCTGTCACCCCAGTTCAGACATGGCCATATGCAAATCAGTCTGACCCTGTGCCTCATGGGAACAGTCCAGCCCGAACTGCCAAGCAATGCCTTCCCTGGACCGGAAACAAGCTTCCGAGGACCGGTTTCTGGCATTACAGCCGTCTTCAGCCCGGCTTGCTTGAATCCAGCGGCAAAGTGAGCAAGGGACTCACGTCTGAGCATACCCTGCCAACTTATGGCGAACAAAACAAAACCAAAGGTGGTGATGGATGGAGCGTTGACAATACAAGCACTCACCCCCAGTCAACTGTTCTGGGTTTAATCCATCACCGTTCTTTAGCCCACTCTGCCACCCCAGTTCAGACATGGCCATATGCAAATCAGTCTGACCCTGTGCCTCATGGGAACAGTCCAGCCCGAACTGCCAAGCCATGCCTTCCCTGGACCGGAAACAAGCTTCCGAGGACCGGTTTCTGGCATTACAGCCGTCTTCAGCCCGGCTTGCTTGAATCCAGCGGCAAAGTGAGTAAGGGACTCACGTCTGAGCATACCCTGCCAACTTATGGCGAACAAAACAAAACCAAAGGTGGTGATGGATGGAGCGTTGACAATACAAGCACTCACTCCCAGTCAACTGATCTGGGTTTAATCCATCACCGTTCTTTAGCCCACTCTGCCACCCCAGTTCAGACATGGCCATATGCAAATCAGTCTGACCCTGTGCCTCATGGGAACAGTCCAGCCCGAACTGCCAAGCCATGCCTTCCCTGGACCGGAAACAAGCTTCCGAGGACCGGTTTCTGGCATTACAGCCGTCTTCAGCCCGGCTTGCTTGAATCCAGCGGCAAAGTGAGCAAGGGACTCACGTCTGAGCATACCCTGCCAACCTATGGCGAACAAAACAAAACCTAAAAGAACGGTGATGGATTAAACCCAGATCTTTTGGATGGGTGTGAGTGTTTGATTGATTCAGATGCTCCGTCCATCACCACCCTCTTTTGTACCGTGATAATGTTATGCCCAAGGAGATTCTAGAAGCTCACAGTTTTGAGATTGATTGTTCTT
This sequence comes from Lissotriton helveticus, assembly GCF_964261635.1. Taxonomy (NCBI): domain Eukaryota; kingdom Metazoa; phylum Chordata; class Amphibia; order Caudata; family Salamandridae; genus Lissotriton; species Lissotriton helveticus. The sequence goes on from NC_136057.1 coordinate 419,852,457, forward strand.
TTTCACGCCTTTCAGCTTACACCATAACTTGTTCCCCACAGCATACCAGAATGCGAACATAACAAATGGATATCCTGAAAAGTGTATTTTCCACTCACATCACACCAGCATGAGTCAAGGGTCCAATATACTAGCTACAGCATACTACAATGCGTTCAATAACGTCTTGTAGTAATGAGATAATACTGTAAAAAATGATAGCAGAGATGGACGTATGACTCAAAAACCCAGGCATAGAGCTCTGTTTTATTGTCCCATAGCAATTCTACTGAAAAGAGTGAAATTTACATTTAGTGAGTGACCCCCAAAGCCCTAGTAAATGTATGCCCCAGTGGGGGGCGTGGCTGAAGAAGCAAAGATGGTGGACGTGTCCTAATGGCACTCTCAGGATCTCCTCTGCCATCTCGTTGAAACCTGAACCCTCGGCCCCCCCTTGTCAGTAGTGGATACTCCTGGTGCCTCTCCCAGCAATTTGAGCGGTTGCTCTGTGACCAGATATTGCCTGTTGAACAGTAGCGGCCGGCATGGCTTGCCGGTTTGGGAGGGGAAGGGGGCACGCAGGGAGGAGCGAGAGGGCGCATGGGAGGGGGAGGTTATAAATAAAAAATGCAAAAGCCTACCATTCCGCCATGTCCCGCGTCTTCAATCCTTCTGCTCACCTGCCTCTGACAGGAACAGAAAGCAGGCAGCCACGATTCCTCCCCGAAGCCAATTACAACGCTGCATGCATTATTGTGATTGGTCTGAAGCGCCAGCACAGCACTCAGCCAGAAGCTAGAGTGGTGGTCTAACCAGCGCTTTATAATCCATTTGATGTACCTTCTAATGCAACGTTCCCCTGGTTATGAGCTCTGATACCTTCGGGTCTAGATAGCGCTATTTAACCTTCGCAAATCAAATAATCGAAATACTGTTTTTTCCGAAGGCTGAGACCTGAGCAACATGCTGATGACCGGTGGAGCTGCTTGACAGCTAATGAGGAGATTGGCCCTGGTTTCCCCCCTTGACCGTCACCTACCCAGCCGGACATTGGGCATTGTTCCTCCTCGTCTCCCCGCTATTACTCCTTCCTCCCCTCCCTCCTACGAATTGTTGAAACATTGTTTATGTGTACTGTACCTTACTATGCTCTTGTATCTGATGTAACTTTTAACGCAACGATCCTAAATGTAAAGCGCTCTGATACCCTCTTCGGTAAAGTTTGCGCTATATAAAACTGTATAAATAAAATCAATAAATAAATGGGGAAGAGCAAAGTGCGCATGACTGGTTTGGGCAGCCTGGGAGGGCCGACCAAACAGTCTTTATGCACTCAGAAGTGGGCAAACCACTCCTCCCCTGCTCGGAGAGGAGAGCAGAGCAGAGAATCCCCACCACCCGCAAAGCAAACATGTTTTGGCTTCTCACACTGCAAGAAAGCAGTGGGGTGATGCTTCTCCGCCATAGCGGAGGTGCCGCCCCTGCTGTTGGATCACCAGAGGAGCAAGTTCGGCAAGGCTGTGCCACACACCCTGGAAGTAAAATGGCGGGAGCCTGTGAATGACATGGATGAGCCCGAGGCTGCTAGTCTGTGCGGCCTCACACCAAGAGGGGATCGAAGGGAGATACTGAAGATCAGGGGTGACAAACGTGGGGCCCTTTTTGTTACTGGAACCAGGCCTGCACACCAGATTCACAGAGGGATGCCCTCTTTCCCCTCCGATGGACCTCGAGACTGCAGAGGACTTCCCGATCTGACTTCATACAGCCCTCAAATGACCCTTTAGAGCCTAGCAGACTGTTTACCTTTGGTAAATCAACTCCAGTTTGATTAATTGTGCTGTCACCACCCGTATTCAACAGTAAAGGGGTCTGGATTTGTGCGGATTCTGAGTCACCAGCCCCCGCAAACCCCCACCAGGGGTTTGGGGTCCACAACCATTTGGTCTCCATCTCCTGCTTGTTTTGCCCTCACCCGCCTGCTCGTTTTGCCTCATGGTTCCCATGATGTAAGCAGGCTAGGAATAAAGGAGAGTGACAGATTCGAAGGCCACATCACTGACCACCCCTCTTTTTCCTCACTTTCTCCTGCTGGTGAGACCCATTAAATTGCAGTGGCCGGCAACTACAGGACAGTCTGGCCTGGACACTTTCCAGAGGCACAGCAACGGAAAAAGATACAATTTAAAGATATGTCTCAATCAAAAATGGACAAACCCACCACATTCACCTCCGATGCTGGCAAAAGGCTCACAGGCGGAGATCCCTCTCCAGGGCCCTCTACATACCCAGATGCACACTAGATTCTATGTCAGGACCGGAGGCTCAGATTATGCCTTCTTCCTTCTCTTTATTTTTTACAACCAATCATAAAATACTCCTCCAATGAACACTCGGGAGTAGACAAACAGTCACAATAGTCCATTAACGCTGTCCATTAACCAGCTTCCACTTGGTCCCGCCTCAGTGCTTCCTCTTCCTTCGCTGCTCAGCAGCAAGATAAGTCATTCTTTTCTTTACTCTCTGCTTGTGGGGAGATTGTATTGATGTTTTTTCCTGCTTGTTGGGTGTCATTAATGCGTTTTGCCTAATAGTCGGTTTCTTTACAGATCCCCTGGTCGCGGGATGCTTTCCCGTACCTTACGCAACATTTGCCTAATTACGGTTTGCACTTGGAGCATGGTTGGAAGTCTCAAGTGTGGTTTCCAATTCTTCGGGAACTTTCCTGGGAGTCTCCAATCCTACTACCCCACTTTCACCACATTCTCCTGGATCCGAACCTCAATCCCCACTGCATGGTGGTGAAGGGGTCGCTACAGCTGATGGCCTGGCAGAACTCAGGCGTAGTTGGTCACTACCAGGCCTTTCGAGACACGCGGAGCAGGCGCGGTGCGTCCATTGGGGCGTAGCCCCACTAAGCCGCATGGACGCACCGCCAAGCAGTAAGCACGCTAAAAAATAATTGGCAAAGCTGCTCCTCACGTCCTCGCTGAAAATATAAGCGCCGCGGCCGCTACCGGGACACGCCCGACTCAATCCGGAGTGCGCCAGGGGGTGGGGCTGGGCTGCTGCAGCTTGTGTGACAGTCCAGAATAAGCTGCAGCAGTACTGCGCTTGTGCATTTTTGGGCTCTGACCAGACCGAACATGCACGTACTACCTTCCCCTTAAGAGAAGGACTCAAGGGTGCTGCAGCCAGGGCCACAGCCCCCGGGGCTGATATGGGCGGATAGTAACTGTGCCCTCCTAGCCAATCCTGGCACTGCATGCACCGCCAGGATTGGCTGGTCCACCGCGCAGAAGGACAGGCAATCCATTATTGGGTGCCGCGCGTCGGTGGTGGCACACTGCTGCAGCCGCACTTTGTATGGCAAATCACTGTGTGACTTCATGTGAAGCCATGCAGTGATTGGCCATTTCGGGACGCACACTGGCTGTTGGTGACGTTCTCTCCAGGCTCGCAGCGCAGCAGGCCGACTCCCGCCTCGTCGTGTGTAGTAGATCCTGGGAAAAAATTACACGTAAGAGTCGGAATGGAAATTTATTCGCAATTGCAATTATTGGCAGATTACATCTGCTATTGTTAACAGTCATCACCCAAATTTCCTGTTTATATTAAGTCAGCAATGACGGGACAAATTCCTCCCTTGGTACTGGTGTTTAGGAGGTACAGGAATCTGAGGTAGTTTATTCAGTGTCGAGTAGATCCTGATTTCCAAAAGCAATGCCATTATGCCAAAACATCATTTTCGTCGTCACTTGTTGCTGTGCTATGTTGTTGTGGTATTTGGTTAAATATGAGCGGGTCAGCAAGATTAGGTGCATTCAAAACATTGTTACTTAGGACAATTCCTACAGAACTGATTGCAGTTTTTCTTTAGCTTATTCAAGCTGGACTATGGGCACACAGGGATCTCTGTATCCAGCAGCTATTATGCAGGCCTGTTATGTTATTATGACAAAAACATCATTGCTGATGCTGCGACTAGTCGGAATGGCGCGCTCCAATAAGTGTGCGTGCGCTGGGCATAACACTGTATAAATTAAAATATAAAAATTGTAAAGAAGTAATTTACTCCTCTACAATTTTTATATTTTGATTTATGAAGTGTTATGTGCGGCACGCACGCAAATTTATTGGAGCGCGCCGTTAAATGAGCACCAAGTCAGTCAGTGATGTCCGTCTCCCCTCCTGACCCTTACTCTGGCTGACCTCGTCCCTCTCTCATAGTGTCTCTGCCCTCCACCCTCATTGTTTCACCCTACCCATTCACTCTCCCCTGCTTCTCGAAAGTCTGTCTTTAGCTGCCACCTCTTACACTCTGGTCACCCACCAGGCACGCTCTCTCTGGGGGTCTGCCCTTTCAACGCTCAAACAACTGCCCGGGCACTTGTGGCACACACTGCGGTCCCAAGTATTTCTCTCTGGCTCATTTTTATAACCGAAGCTCCTGTGTCTGTCTTTCTTCTCCCCGGCTTACATTTTGTCCTGTTACTTTATCTCTCTTTTGTCTACACCCCCCTCGTCCTTTATACTCTGCACCCGCCCCCAGTCCTGCCATCTCTCCTGTCACTTTCTCCCAGTGCCCTTCTCCTCGGCTGTCCCCCTGCTGCCCCCCTCACTGGCCCGTTTCACCTGTGTTCAGTCACTGGCTTTCTGGGTCTCACGTCTCAGCCTATGAGGAGAGTTAGCTACATCCTTTGTATTAGGCTGAGTTGTTGTCAGTGCTCTGTGCATTATGTCCTTCCTACTATCTGCGATGTCACTGCATGTTAAGCAACATAACCTTAAGTACTGCACTCATACTAGGCCAGTATTGGTAATGCCCTAGCATGGAAAGCAACAACTCCGGGTCAGTGTATAAAAAGCACCAGTATGTAAAGACCTATCCCCAGGTGAGGATGCTATCCCGTCCACATATGGAGCCAGCCTGTTTTACTCTCGTTTGCGAAAATAACAATGGTGTTGTGTTGGTATTTGCCTCACAATATTTCTAGTAATGTGTTTGGCACTAGTCTTTATTGCAACTCCCTTTTAGAGGTATGGTTAATTCCCAATACACCAACAACAAGCATGTATTAGCCTTTCCCCCTCTGGATTTAAGTTCTAATCAGTAGGTGTATTGCAGCCTTTTATGCTGCCTCAGTATTTCTCTTGTTAGCCGGTATAAGAAGATCTCATTTGCTAGGTACGGGGTGCTTATTACTAACATATTTAAACATCCTACATCCTTACTTAAAACAGATATGGTACTTTGCCTGCAACCTGTCAGTGCCTTTCGTGCATAATGGAAGTCTTCTTTTTTACACAGCCCTAGGATAAATGTCTTATTTTTTCAATTAGTTCATGTATTTCTGTACTAAGTTCCTATTTTGTAGTTTGTAATTCATTTTTTTGTAACTATAGACAGTCTTAAACAAGTGTTAATGTAGTACCACAAAACATTTGTTGACTTTTGTGAAGGTTAATGGAGGCGTTTGGAAACATTGGAACTTGTAAACCTTGTTTGTACAGCAACTCTGTGGTAATTTTAATAGTGTTTTTGAATATCGGCAAGACCCTGCAATGGCTGTTGTTGAGGTGCACAATACGGGTTTGTTGCAATCCCTGTATGTATAGTTCCTATTCAAAGTAATGTTTTGGATTATTTAACTTTCTCAAATATTGGAAAGAATTTTGTTGTATAATAAAATCAGTGTGTCATACATTTATGTTTCTAAATGTTATTAGGCAACTCCCCACCACAATTTAGGTACCCTTTAGGTACTTATTAGAATAACATGATTATTTACAGACTGGTCTGAAAGGTGTCTGTCTAGGTGGTTTTGAGTTTGTGTAGGGCCACCAGCATGTGACTTCTTCGCTTGCCTTTACCTTCTCACAATTACCCTTGGCATTATACTATTAAAGGAAATAGGGTAGACCTTTTCCACCAATGTGATCATCTCTGAGGGTTCAGAAGGTTTCCTTTTCCTTACCTAACCTGTGCTTGGTGTCATCGTTGAAACTCAATAGAGTTTCTGTTTCATTATCATCTCCTTCAATAGGAAGCGGAGATGACTTAGAACCATCCACCCCGCTCTGGATTCAACCAAAGCGATGAACACCTCTGTGGAGGCCTTGAGAAGAAGCACAGATTACCCCCTGGGGTATCTGCTACTTTAACAACAAAGGCTAGTGTCTAGTGTGACGTAGGTAAAATCCTGTCAAATCTAAGGCCACATCGGGGAGGCGAATTAATTTCAAAGAACAAAGGGCAAGCTTTGGTCTTGCATTTGACTTTCCTTCTGTTGAAAGAGGATGAGGAAAATCATCATGATATGCTGGTAGAGTTAAAGAAAATCAGGTAATTTGTCCTTTGAGTTTGGGGAAAAACCTGCTACTTTCAAGTGAGGGGTAATTTATCCCAATATTAATTTGGTAAATTCCTCTGTCCAAGTTTCTGAACGTAGCTTGGACCCAAAGAGTTTTTTTAGCAATCAACTAAGTCAACAGCGGCAAATGTTGTAGTATGAATTACTGCCCTGGAAGAAACACTTTGGACCCCTGCACTTATTTATTTATGCAGGTATATATTTAGCTAATGAAGCACTCGTTGTTCTCACTGCTAGAGACTGACAGGGCAGCCTCATGAAATGGATTCTCTGCAAGACGGATTGTCCAAGGCTGATGCAGGTCGTGATTTATGTGAACATATCAGAGACCAGCTTATGGGAAGAGCCGGCCTTAACTTAAGCATCCACTAAGTGTCTGATTAACGGAAATTCACCCCTCCCCCCTCATATGACCGTGCCTTCGCTTTGGGCCTATTGCGGTAGAGGAGGCAACAGTTACAGGTGTTAACGCCGTAATTTTAGGCTCCAAAAACAGTTTCCCCCAAAAATTGGCATCAGAATATTGAAAACATAAGAAGTCTAACAAGTAAATAGCAAAACAAAAAAGTGTGGAAGTTAGGTCCCGTAAGTTCCCACTCACTTGTACATTTTTGTGAATTAACATGCATCTGGGTAGGTGTAGGCACTACACTGGAGTGACAGCCCTGGTTTGAGAGGGGTACAACATCCTCCATTTGCATACAAGGGAGCGGTGGGAAGAGGGGTAAAGAAACCTCCATCTCCAGTGAGAGACAAAAGGAGCTATGAGACCCGAACAGTCGCCTTCACTGCGAGACACATGCAGTTGTGGGACGGAAAGGAAAGCTCCAGTCACCTCCAGTGTCAGACACAGGGAGCTCTGCTATAGGAAGAAAAGAAACCACCACCTTCAGTCTCAGGCAAAGGGAGCTCTGTGATGGGAGGGATTGAGACCATCACCTCCAGTGTTAGGCGGAGGGAGCTCTGTGATGAGAAGTAAAGAGAACGCCACCTCCAGTGTCAGACAGAGGGAGCTCTGTAATGGGAGGTAAAGAGACCGCCACCTCCTATATCTCTATTAATGTATTAACTGCTATTTCAAAATTACTTTTTTAACCTTCTCAAATTTGCTTGAAAATGAACCATTTACCCACTCTTTTTTCAAAATGTTCTTGGGGGAGAACCCCCCCGAACCCCTTGTAGGTGGTTCGGGCTCGCTCCCTACGCTCGCTCGCCACCCTGCAGTATTTACGCCTCACCACTTTCAAATGTCACCAGCCACCACTGATGCGGAGTTCTTGCTCTCCAAGGACTATTGTGACAGTACAACAAAGAGATACTGTTCTGCCTGAAACAGATGGCATTGTTGGTGTTTGCGACGGGTGTGTCGATCCCGTGGGCGTGGATGTAGTCCATGTTTTCAATTTCTTGGCAGAGCTCGTGGAAGAAGGTTTGTCTTACTGATCCATTAACACCTTCCGCTCAGCGATATCAGCGAGTCACAGCCCCAATCAGGGATACCCGGTGGGGGAACACCTGTTCATGTGCTGACCTCTGAGAGGCATCTGCCTATTCCTCCCACCGGAACTGCGCCATTCTGCATTGTGGGATGTGAATTTAGTGTTGAATCTTTTTCTTTCCTGGCAACCGAATAGGTTCTTGTCATGCAAGGAGCTCTCGGCTAAGCTAGTGACTCTTTTATGTCTGATCTCTTGTAGACTGATGTCTGACATACAGGCCCTTGCCGTCTCTGCTAGAGTGTTTTACCCGGATGGGGTTTCTTTTATGGTCAGTAGAAGGACTAAATGCCATACTAGGGTGATATCTTACCCGACGTTTTGGGAATCCCCAAAATTGTGTGTAGTGCAATGCCTCTTGCCCTATGAAGAGTTGTGAGAGGAGGTTCGTCCTTCCAGTTAAAGGCAGCTGCTTATTGCACTGCGCAAGCCACACAAGGCAGTTTCTTCACCAACTATAGCCAGATGGGTGCGTTGGGTGATGCAGGAGGCGGGGATTGACACCAAGAAGTTTGGAGCTCATTTAGCCCGAGGGGCTATAGCCTCTAAAGCATTTGCACTTGGAGCATGGTTGGAAGATCTCAAGCATGCGGCCGACTGGTCCTCGGATTCAACCTTTATGAGGTTTTATTTTAAGCCAGTACTGGAGGTTGCTCAACTGGTTGTGGATAAGCTTTGAACTGGCATAATCTGAGCCTCCAATCCTGACATAGAATGGGAATGTTCCTAGCTCTTAGTACTGGTAAGTTCTGATTCTATTAAGGACACGGAGGAGAGGATTACCCCTCCCGGCGTCTGGTGGACACGGACCCGCCCCTTTCTGGAGTAAATACTGCTCTTTGGGTTTTTTTTCTGAAATGTGGATCATTGTATTGTTAAGGTTATGTTCATTGATTGTGTAAACCCTTTCTGTGTGACTCAGCAATGTCTCTACAGTGTTGCCTCTGTTGACTGATATTTTGGACTTGGTTCCGATATGGTCTGTTCTTGTACGGAACGATGGGTCCAAGCATGAGGCGTGACATTCCGAAAGGAGCTGTTTGCGCGAAGAAAGAGGACGCACTGAGGAGGGACCAAGAGGAAGCTGGTTAATGGACAGCGTTGAAGGACTATTGTGACTTTGACTACTCCTGAGTGCTCATGGGAGTAGTAGTTTTTTGATTGGTTTTAAAATTTGCTGCTGTAAAAAGTAAAGTGAAGGTAGAAGGCATAACCCTTTCCTCTGTGTTCATAATAGAATCGAAACAGACCAGAAATTCCCATTCTGCAGGCCATTCAGGCATCGCCGGAGGCCCTTGAATACAAGATTGGGGAGGTCAGTTTTGACTTGACATGCTGCGCCAGGACCTCCACAATGTGGTGGGGTGGGTGATAGAGGTGGAAAGTCTAGTATCCACCCTCTAAGATGACTCATCCGACTTGAAGACCAAAGTAACCACACTACTCTCTACCGTTAGCGCCCTGGAGGCCAGGGCTGAGGACCCAAAAACTGCTCTCACTGGAGTAACCTCCGCCTGGTGGGCTTCCGGAGGGAGTTGAGACCCCTTCCCCACAGACCTGCATGGAAGACTGGCTTCACTCTTAGAAACTGGAGGGATCTCTATCTCTGTGGTTTGTGGTGGAATGGGCACACCGAACATTAGTGCAGCCTCCCTCCCCCGACATATCATCAAGATCCTAAACTTCTGAGACCAAGATTTTCACCCTAGAGAGTCCCGCACCAGTGGCCACATTATGATCTTCTTGGACTATACGAAAATCAACACAACAACAACGCAAAACCTTTGATGCCATAACGCAGAAACTTAGGGTGATGTCCACACAATACATGTTGCTCTTCCTGGCACAAGTGCGAGTTATCCATGACTCCCGATCCCACTTTTTTTTATATCCCGGAGTTGGCCTGAGAGCAGGCAACTGTACAACGACCCCGCTGAAGGTTTAAGTCTCAAGGTGGTCCCGGGTCCCTTGTGCCCAGCCATCACCCGCTCCCAGACCCATAACCAACCTAAATTCAGGGGTGGATAGAGGAGACGCCGATAGTCCCCTTTCTACTCTGAGACTGACCCCGTAGGGTCGCAGTCAGAGACCGGGAACCCTTTTACTCCGAAGTTGCCCTCAGGTGTGTTGGAGATTGCTGATGCTGTCATTTTCAATGATGAGGACCCTCCGGTGGCTTCAATGGGAATGTTTTGAACATTACTGAGTATTAGCCCAAGAACCAGAGTGCCCAATTTACAACCTGACCCCTAAATCCAGGTCCTGCATAATAGGAGGTCCACCTCGAAAACCCAGTCATGTTCTTTGTTTTTGTTGCTGGGCAATGTTGGGCACAGATTCTTCAGGGGTAGAAGTGTGGGGTTGTTGATGAATGTTGACCTGGGATATGTGGTTGTTGTTTTTCTTTTTCTTTGTTTTGCTTGCTCCTGTCAATGCCTTGTCTTCCCCGCCACTTCGCCAGAGGTGGACTCACTTGGTAACTCTAACACTCCCAGGCCAAATCCAAAATGGAGTTTAATCTTATTTCATGGAACGTAAATGGTCTATTGAACAACATAAAGCCTTAAGTTTCTCCACCCCCACCGAACTGTAGTGACTCTTCTTTAGGAGATCCATCTCCTGGGCACACTCTGCCCCTTCCTGCATCGATTCGGCTGTGACCAAGACTATCATTCCGGCTTTCATAGGGAGTCCAGACGGGCATCAATCCTTCACAAGAATTTTCCTATAGTGGTCACCCAGATCTTCCATAATCTACTGGGTAGGTAAATGGGGGTGGCTGGTACCATGGAGGGGAAGCCGTATAACTTGCTGAACATTTAGACCCATCCCAAACTGCAGGGACAGACACTCCTTGACCTAACAGAATATATTACTACCTTGCCATAAAAAGAACTGCTCTTTGGGCGGCAACTTCAATGCTGTCGCCAGCCCAGATCTAGATGTCTCATGCCCTATCTCAAGTGACTGACAGGCTCTTTCCAAATCCCTCAACGCTTGGGCAGACTCCTTCGGACTCAGCAATGCCTGGAGGGTATTGGACCAACAAGAACAAGCATACATGCACACCTCCGCATCATTTTATGATGTCCTGCATAGACTATAAATTTCTCCCTGCTGTGGACTTCTCTGACTTGGTGGGAGCCACCATGCTCTCCCGTGGCATTTTAGACCACACCCTACTGTTCCTTTGGCTCAGGACCCCAAAGCAGCATAAACGGCTCATGTGGCATCTGGATGCCTGGTTCCCTGTGGATGATGGTCTTGTCGACCACGTGTCTTAGGAGCGGTGCTCCTAGACTAAAACCAATGAAGGGACGGTTTAGAAAGCTGGCACACTCTTGTAGGCGAGCAAGCCGACAATTCGGGGAATAGCAAATGCTTATCTCAAGCATGTAGACAAAGATAAGCAACAAGGCTTAGTAGAACTCGAAACCCACATACTCGAAGTGTGAGACCACTGCTGCGCGTCAAGCAACCTAAGCACTGACCCAACAACTGGAACTAGAGAGGGCAGCTTTATGACAACTGGTCTTCCAGTAGGGCCCCAATGCTGGCGTGCCACTTCCCAACGAATATATGAATCCAGCGATAAAAGTAATGTGCTCCTTTATGGAATGACAAATAAGAACGTCAGTTCTAGGTTTGTCCCTGCCCTGGTGGATGCAACAGGATCCTTAATCACCACTGCCAAAGAAATTGTGATAACGTTTGCAGACTATACAAACATAAATTCGCCCACCAGTAGAGGCCTCCTCCTGAACTCGCCCAACCACTGCTATCCAATGTACCCCTCTTACATCTGACGTGGGTCAAGCAAAAGGCCATGGAGCAACCGTTCACTGAAGATGAGATTCATGCGGCCATCCAAGACTCGAAAACAGGGAAAACACAGAGCCCTGATTTCTTCCCTCTCGAACTGGCAACCATTGTCGTCATTCCCAAAACAGACCAGCCGTTGACGAACCGTGCAATACTACTGGCCCATCTCTTTAATCAATGCACACATCAAAATATATACCAAGATCCTGGCTAACAGGCTTCATTGGGTTCTCTATTCCTAATCCACCCCGATCAATCTGGATTCATGCCTGCCCGCAGCACTAGATACTGTATCTGGTGTTGATACATAGTTTTGGCTCATGTTGGCAAGGTCAAGTAGGCAGCAGCCTTGTTGCTCAACAACTCTAAAAAAGCATTAAAAACCATCAACTGGGACTATCTTGGAATGGTGCTGCGCTGGATGGGGTTTGGTTCCGGATTCCAGGAAAAGGTGGCACTGCCCAATTCATGGTTAATGGAGTATAGTCTCTGGAATTCCTGATGAACAAGTTACTTACCTTCGGTAACAATATATCTGTAAGACACATTAGTTAGTTAGATTCCTTACCTTAGAATATCCCCAGGCGTCAGGCTGGATCTGGAAAAGTTTGCGTAGCAGTACCTCAGCGCGTCGGTAGGCGTCGCCTGTGGCTCTGCGTCTGTCGTCGGCGTCGGAATGACGTCATCAGAGTACTTAGACGCCGCCCTCGCACGCTGACGTCAGTTCTTATACACAGCTTTTCCGTGCCAGAAACGCAGAGCCATAATAAAAACCGACACTGGTGCCATGAAACTAGTGCCCTCAAAGGGATGTACCTTAACCCTAGATATCGGTTCGCAGAACGGGGAGGATGGGTGGGGCAGTAAGGAATCTAACTAACTAATATTTCTTACAGATATATATCGTTACGGAAGGTAAGTAACTTGGTCATCTGAAAGAAACAGGTTAGTATTAGATTCCTTACCTTAGAATAGATACCCAAGAAATACCAACCCCGGTGGTGGGTCTGCGAACCAAGATCACACCAGAAAGTCCTGGAGAACGGAACGGCCAAAGAAGCCATCTCTCCGGACTTGGCTGTCCAGGCAGTAGTGTCTAGCAAACGTGTGCAGCGAGGCCCATGTAGCTGCCTGACAGATGTCCTGCAAGGGGTCTCCCCGACCCAGGGCAGTCGTAGCAGTAGTAGTGGAATGGGCCCTCAGCCCAACAGGAGGCACCTTCTTCGCCAAGGAATAGAAAATCTTGATGCACAAGACGACCCACCGAGAGATGGTTTGTTTGTGCACCGCCCGTCCCTTCTTAGCGCCCACGTAACCAACAAAGAGCTGGTCATCCACCCGGAAATGGCGCGTGCGGTCCAGATAGAATGAGAGCGCATATTTTGGGTCCAGACGGTGGAGCCTCTATTCATCTTTCGAGGGATGCGGAGGCAGAAAGAAGGTGGGCAAGGTGATAGACTGCCCGATGTGGAAGGCTGTGACTACCTTGGGCAGGAAAGAGGGACGCGTTCTTAAAACAACCTTATCCGGATGGAGAGAAAGGAAAGGAGGCTTAGAAGAAAGAGCCTGGAGCTCACTTACTCTCCTGGCAGAGGTGAGGGCAACCAGGAATGCAGTCTTAAGAGTTAGAAGACGAAGAGGGCAATAGTGAAGTGGCTCAAAAGGAGTGCACATCAAATAAGTCAGAACAAGGTTCAAATCCCACTGAGGCATCACGAAAAGAACAGGAGGAAACAGGTGAGTGATGCCCTTCAAGAATCTATTTACAACAGGGGACTTGAAAAGAGAAGGCTGATCAGGAAGCCTTAAGAAGGCCGAAATGGCAGAGAGGTAGCCCTTTATAGTGCCCAGAGCCGAGCCCTGCTGGGCAAGAGAGAGAAGAAAGAGGAGAACCTCTGAAAGAGGGGCAGAAAGGGGATCCACAGCCTTTGCTGCGCACTATGCCACAAATTTGTTCCACCTGCAGGCGTATACCGATTTTGTGGAGGGACGCCTGGCTGCCAGAATCACATCACAGACTTCAGGAGGCAAGTCAAATGGCCTCAACTGTCGCTGCTCAATCTCCATGCATGGAGGTGGAGACTGTACAGGTTCGGATGGAGGACCGTCCCCTGCTGCTGCGACAGAAGGTCCTCCTGAAGAGGCAGACAAATCGGGGGATCGACTGACATGCTGAGTAGCTCGGGATACCAGTACCTTCGTGCCCAGTCTGGAGCCACAAGGATGACTTGGGCCCGGTCGCTCCTGATCTTCTTCAGCACTCTGGGCAGAAGTGGTATAGGCGGAAAGGCGTACAACAGACCGCAACTCCACTCGTGACGAAAAGCGTCTCCGAGCGAGTGCCGCCTTAGAAATTCCAACGCGCAGAACTGATGACATTGCGCGTTCTCTTCTGTGGCGAATAGGTCTAACCAAGGCTCTCCCCACTGCCGAAAGAGGCCTAGAGCCACGTCCAAGTTCAGACACCATTCGTGATCCATCATGCACCGACGGCTGAGTTTGTCCACCCTGGCGTTCAGGTAACCTGCCAGGTGTTGAACCACCAGGGTGACGCCCTGGTGTTCCAGCCATTGCCAGAGGCGCAGAGACTCCTGGCAAAGGGTCCACAAGCCCACCCCGCCCTGTTTGTTGCAGTACCACATGGCGGTGGTGTTGTCCGTGAACACCTGCACTACACTTCCTCGGACAGAGGGAAGGAATGCCTTCAGTGCAAGCCGGATCGCCCGCAGCTCCAGAAGGTTGATGTGGAGCCGCCTCTCCCATGTGGCGCCCGCAGCCCAGGAGGGACGCATCCTTCACAACTACGCGCTCCGGTTGGGGCAGGGAGAGGGATCTGCCGCTGACCCAATCCGTGAGCCACCACTGCAACTGTCTCGCAGTGCCCTCCGACATCAGGACATGGTCGGACAGGATGCCCTGATGCTGGGCCCACTGAAACTTCAGGTCCCACTGCAGAGCCCGCATCCGCCACCTGGCGTGATGCACCAGAAGGATGCAGGGGGCCATCAGCCCCAGAAGCCGCAGCACGAACCTGACCGAGACCCTGGATAAAGGCTGAAAGATCGGAATCAGAGCCTTAATATCCCGAACCCGCTGTTCGGGAGGATAAACCCGAAACTGTGAGGAATCCAGAACCGCTACGATGAGAGGAGCTTTTGAGAGGGGCACAGGTGTGACTTCGGCACATTGATGGAAAACCCCAGCAAGTGCAGGAGGTTGACTGTAGTCAGGAGGTGGCTGACGACTGCCTGGGGCGAGCCCGCCTTCAACAACCAGTCGTCGAGATAGGGGAAGACTGAAACCCCTAATCTGCGCAGATGAGCTGCGACCACCGCCATCACTTTCGTGAATACCCGTGGGGCGCTGGTAAGGCCAAAGGGGAGCACGGTGAACTGAAAGTGCTCGTGGCCTACCATGAACGGCAGGTAGCGCCAGTGGGCCGGCAGGAGGGAGATGTGAAAATAAGCGTCCTGCAAGTCCAACGCTACCATCCAGTCTCCGGGGTCTAGGGCAGCTAAGACCTGAGCCAAAGTCAGCATCTTGAACTTCTCCTTCCGGAGGAAGCCGTTGACGTTCCGCAGGTCCAAGATAGGGCATAGGCCCCCTTTCCCCTTCTTGGGGACCAGAAAGTAGTGGGAATACCAACCACAACCTATTTCTGGCTCGATGGCCCCCTTGGCCAAGAGGGCCGAGATTTCCTCTAGCAGAAGTTGCAAGTGATCCCCCGACATGCGGTGGTACTGCGGTGGCATGGCTGGAGGGGTCGCCTCGAAGGGGAGGGAGTAGCCCCTTCAGACGATTTGCAGCACCCAACTGTCCGATGTGATGGTGACCCTCCCCCCCACTGGCATCGAATGGGCCTGAAAGCTCGGACTAGGAAGGCTTTGAGGCAGGTGCTGCGGGGGTGGATGTGGTTGGCCTCCCCGTTGTCCCCTGGCACCGCCACGGCGGTTACCACATCTGCCGCCGCACTGTATGTTAGACTGCGGCCTGTGGCTGGCAGGACGTGAAGGGGCGCCCCTTCCTTGGCCACATAAGGAGCGAAAGGCAGACTGCTGCTGATGCTGGCCCGAGAGGCCCAAGGACTTGGCCGAAGCCCTGGAGTCCTTGAAGCGTTCAAGCGCATGATCTGCCTTGCCATCAAAGAGGTGGCTGCCATCGAACGGCATGTCCATGAGGGTGTTCTGGACATCAACCGAGAAGTTGGCGGACCTCAGGCAGGCGTGGCGGCGAACCGCCACCGTCGTTGACATCGCCCTGCCCAGCGAGTCCGTGGTATCCAGCCCACTTCGTATGGAATACCGCGCTGCGTCTCGTCCCTCCGCAAGGGCTTAAGCGAGCTTCGCCCGGGCCTCCTCCGGGCACTCTGGCAGGACGGCCGCAACCGTATCCCACAAAGAGTGGGAATAACGGCCCAAAAGGCAAGCGGTGTTGACTGACCGCAACCCACAACTGAGGAAGGAGAACACTTTCTTGCCAAACTGTTCATACCTTTTGGATTCCCGATCTGGGGGTGCAGTGGGGAATGCGGATTGGGACGTAGAGGCCTGGATAACCAGGCTTTTGGGGGTGGGGTGGGTGGACAGAAAGCTAGGGTCGCCCGTAGCTGGACGGAGGTGCCTAGCCACGTTCCTATCTACAGGGGGACCTGTAGCGGGCCTGGACCAGGTGCCCAACAGGACGTCCATGAGAGCCTCATTAAACGGCAGTAGAGGCTCCGGAGAGCCAGTCTGCGGTTTAAGGACCTCAGTGAGGATGTTAGACCTCACAATTGCGACGGGGAGCGTAATCACCAAGGCCTTGGCGGCCCTCATCAGCACCACACTATAAGCAGCCCCCTCCTCCGTAGCCATGGTAGGAGGGGAGACAAAGCCAGTGTCAGGTGAAGTGTCAAGACCACTAGCTTCCCCTAGCTCGTCTGTCCAGTCCTGAAATGACGGACACTCCCGTGTCAGAGGGTCCTCAGACCCCTCCCAATCCCCCTCGTCCGCCATCTCCTGATATTCAGGGTCAAAGGATGGAGCCGGATTAAAGAAGAATTGCTACTCAGCCGGCGTCGAATGCGGCGTCGATCGACGCCGGATCCGGACCGAGGGAAGGATCAGGGACGGCGCTGTGCGGAGACGGCGCCGGGGGCGACAACCTGGGGGTCGACGCCGGTGGGGTCGTAAGGTCGACCAGCGGCGATCCGGAACCGGATCCAGCAGGGGCCTGCGGCGCCAGGACCGAAGTCGCCGACGGCGCCGGGGCCAAAGCACCCGACGGCGCCGGGGCCGAAGCACCCGGCCCGCATGGACTCCCAGTCGGGGTCGCGGGGCCGGGAGGCGCTCCCGCGGTACCCGACGGAGGAGAGAGGGACCTCATGGCCATGAGGAAGGCCTCGATCTCCTACGGCTTCGCGTTCAGCCCAGGGACCGGCGGGTATGGAGGTGGCCGCGGTGCCTAAGCTCTGGCGGAGCCGCGGCTTTGCCTGAACTTCCGGCCGCATCGTGTGAGCATCGGGGGGAGTTGGTAGAGCGATGTCGTCTCTGCAACTTCTTGTGCCTCTTACCTGAGGACTTGGAGCCCGACGAATGGTGACGACTCGCCGAGCTTCGATGACTGTGGCCCCGCGACTGGTCCCTCGATCCCCTCCTGGACCAGGACCTAGAGCGGCGCGGGGCCGACTGACGGAGCTCGAGGCGCTTATGGGACCGCTCCCGCCTAGCCTTCGACGTCAAGGCCCAGCAGTCGGGGCACGACCAGTCGTCGTGGTCGGCCCCAAGGCAATAGAGGCACCGGCGGTGGTGATCGGTAATCGACATCAGTCGGTTGCAGTCGGTACAGGGCTTGAACCCGGGCATCCCTACTGGCACTGAGAATCGTAAAGACTCGAGAAGTGATCAAAAAGGATCGAAAAAGTTTAGTCAAAAAGTGACTAAGGTACTGCTTTCTCCGGACCTGCGCTTGCTGGTGCAGAAAAAAGAAGAACTCACGTCAGCGCGTGAGGGCGGCGTCTAAGTACTCCGCCGACGTCATTCCGGCACCGACGACGGACGCGGAGCCGCAGAAGACGCCTACCGACGCGCAGAGGTACTGCTACGCAAAATTTTCCGGATCCAGCCTGACGCCTGGGGATATTCTAAGGTAAGGAATCTAACTAATGTGTTTCTTTCAGATCTGATGTGGTAACCGGCCGGGGTGTTCCCTCTACCCACTTCTCTTTCCCCTGGCTTCAATGAGCCCCTGCCCATAAGGCCCGCTGGGAGCACAGATGCGGGTGATGGGATGGAGGCCCCAAGAACTGGATTGCACTGTAGGCAGATGATGTCCTCCTGTTCCTCACAAATCCTGCAGTTTTGGCCTACGAGCCATCAAGCTCCTCCATCTCATTAAGGAGGCCTCTGATTGAACAGAGGGAAGTCACTACTTACACCTTTACAGGGAGACAGTGCATCAATGGACTGACGGCCAGGCATTCCTGTTCTCTGCCTCAGCTTAAAATACAAGGGCATACACATTTCAAATCTGCCGAACCTCAGCTGTGCCCTCAATCTTACTCTCCCCTTAAAGGGGACTAGAACCGGTCTGGCAGAATGGGAACATTTCCCTCTCAACATCCTAGGTAGGGTTGCATTGATTAAGAAGATGATGTTGCCCAATTTGTTTTATATCCTGCAAAACTTCCCGCAACACATTTCCAATATGTTGTTTAACGAGGCAGCAACATTGCTTTGGTCCTTTCTGTGGAGGGCTACCCCCTGCATCGGCCAGGTTAGGTGTCGCTGGTCAGTATACAAAGCAGGCATTGGGGCGATGGTAATCTGTCTGTACTACTCGGTGTACCACCTATTAGTCATAATCGACAGCCTGACGGGTGGTTGGGATGATCCGGTGTATCATCGTACCTTTTATTTCGGCTAAGAGTCATAAAAAGTTACAAACATAGAGCATAAAATTCAATATCGATAAAATTGTCATACAAACTTCCTTTTCGCAATACGTTAAAATCAACAATAATTTAAAATGAATAATTATTAAATAAAATCATTCCTGTCACTTCAATGTGTAGTATATGCTTTTCCTAGAACCAACTGGATTAACCTATTACACAAGTGTCATAGGGATAAGAATTCATATGTAGATAAAACAATTTAATAAACAAAGCATAGAAATGAAATCCCAATAACTATTTTAAGAGTATAAGACAGAGGAAAGGGTAAGGCACTAAATGAACCTGCTATGCCTTTTTCAACGGGCTGTCTATCATGGATGGAAAATTATCTATGGCCTTCTTCCTGGCACAGAGCAAATAGCGTGTGACTGCCAGGCCTAATAATTCCCTGACGACACTCTTGAGAAACCTTATTGCTTCCCTACAGTGTCTTACTCCCATGAATTTGAGTGCGCTATCAACGTGCAATTCTATATTGAGGGCAAAAAAGCATAAAGTTCTCTACCGATTCCGTAACATTGGGACAGATCGGACAATACTTGGAATTTGGGGCCCTTATCCCATTTCATAGCGTGGGTTCTCAAGAACCGGACATATAAACATTTTGAACTGTATGGGTACATTCGGTCCATACATGGCTCAAGGCTGGGTATACATTTGTGGTTAAGGAACTTGGTGTCGGTGCCAGGTTTCTTTAGGAGCGGGATCAGGCAGGCCTCCTTGAAGTCGGAGGGGGCCTGTCCTGTTTCCAGGGAGCTATTAAGGAGGGAGAGTACGTTGTCCTCTATTCCTGGCAAGGCCAGCTTAAAAATCCTAGGTGGGCAGGGGTCCGCTGGTGACCCAGATTTCACTTGCCCCACCAGGACTGCCAGCGCCTCCTTAGTGAGTGGTGGTAGCATGGTTAGAGGGTGGGTGATCAGAGGGGGTGTCTGGGAGGGATTACTAGGACAGCTAAAGCTCGGGGTGCGATGAATTTCTATCAGGAGATTCGAAATTTGATTAGTGAAGAAGGACTGGAATTTATGACAGTCTTCTTGAGTAAAGGACACTGTCTGCTCCTTGTTTTTCCTTAGCTTGGTCAGGACTTTAAAGGTTTCTTTCTGGGGTTACTAGCCACTGAGATTCTGTCCTCATAGAATTCGGCTTTCCTAGATATGATAGCCTGTTTGTAGGTGGCAAATGCCTTTACATACAGAGCCCTGGGCGCTGGATTCATACTCTTTGCGCCCAGCTCTCTCTCTTGTATGTCGTCTTCCCCGCCCCCTGCCCTGCCCTGCCCCACCACACCGCTCTAACCTGTACCGTCTGCACCTGCTCACACAAGAAAGTTTGGAAAGAAACATGAAGGAGGTGAAATTTGTGCTCTCCTTTGGACCCTTGCCCTCATTTTATTTTCTCCAGGTTAGCCCCAATTTTAAGCCCTTATATCACCTGGTTGCTCGTGTCCTCCCTGAAAAATGAAATTTGCTCTTGTGCTGCCACTATTAAAGAAGGCTGGAGCGGAAGCAGCTGAATCTATCAAACTATTGCCTTATTTACTTCTCTTTTACCTTATGTGGCGATAGTGCTGGAAAGGCTAGTTAACACCCGGTTCTTGCTGTTTTTGGAAGCCAATAACATCCTGGACGTGTCCCAAACAGGCTTTAGAACCCTTGTTGGCGGTAGTGACAGAATTAGATCAGAGGCTGATCAAGGCAAGGCAGTAGCCCCAATCTTATTAGATCTGACCACTGCCTTTGATACTGTTTCACAGTTCCAGTTAGTCCATAGTCTACATCCTACAGTGGTTTGGAGAGTTTCTGTCTAACAGATCTCCTTCTATCTGGATCAGTTTAAATCGACTCCCTTTCAGGCTGACTGTGGAGTAACACAGGAGTGATCCCTTAGCTCGTCATTGTTCAATATCTCTGTCGACCACCTGGCGAGTACTGTTAAGTCCTGGAGCTTCAAGACATTTTCTTAAGCGAATAACACCCAGCTCATCAGCTCCATCGATGAGAGTCAGCCTAGAACTTGTGAGAATTTACTGAGCTGCCTCTCTGACGTGGCTAGATGGATGTGTCTATGTTGTCTGAAGCTGAACGCAGAAAAAAATGTAAGCGCTGCTATTTGGAGGGGTGGATTCAGTATGGAATAATAGAAAGCCTGGTTAGGGTTTGGAATGTGCAGGACTTAGGCGATCTAACAGTAAATGAGTTAGTGGGGAGTGGTCGGTTTTTACAAATTAAGGACGGTGTAACCAGTATAGAGGAATACCCTAAACCTCTTGAAGAGCCACAGAAGCGAAACCTTGGCAATTGAGAAATATGTAGCAAGTGCTGGGCACACGTGCAATCATACAGTATTGATACTGTGAGAGTTACAACAAGGTAAGTCGACACCGGTGGTGTGATATACAAGTCGTTTTATGTTGGTCTTTTCTTCAGAACAAACAACACCATGTCGTGGAGAAGCGTGGCTCAGTGGTTAGAGGCGGCAAACCCGGAAGCTGAGATCAGCCGTGGACCAGGGTTCGATTCCCCGCCTCGGCGGGTCTCGGGCTCAAAAATTCCACGGACTCGACAATTCTCGCTCTGGTGCCTACTCAACTCACGGGGTCACACTCTGCGACTCTGGGCAATAGCTTGCTTAATCTCCACTACGGCCCCTCGCGGCGGGATGCCTGGCTTTCACCTTGTGAATACCCTGCCGGTGTATCTCACAGGGGAATACCAGGACGGGTTCCCTAAGCAAGCGCCTTGAGACCCCTGGGTGATTCGTGCGCTATATAAATCGAAATACATTTACATTTACATGTGTTTCGTCAAGCCGGGTGATACCTGTAACTCATCAGGGCTGTGGAATTATATCGCGGCATTAGAAAACAGTAAATATGCAAGAAAAATATAAAATGAAAAAGCGTCTCAATATACTGTAAAGTGAAATATCCCCAAATGAGGATATGCGAAATACAAAACACCTCACAGAACGAGTGGATGGTCCGAAATAAACAGTAAATCCCAAGTGAAAAAGTGCAATGAGGGGTTAAAGGGAAAAAAACAACAATATAAAACACATCCATGTTGATACATCATAAGTCTATGAATGAAACAAAAACACTCTGTGGTTTAGATTCCCGACAAAATCTGGACATAATAGAATCAAAGGGTGGTGATTGATGGTATGGCAGAGATGCGATAATGCTGAAAAATGTAGCAAATGGTTAGCGCAAAGAACTGGAGATCGGGAGTAGATGGCTTGATGCACAGTTACATTATGTTATGAACATATTAGAACACCGGAGCAGACACATGCAAGGAGATGGAAATCGTTTGTGAGACAAAGATAATAGTAGTAGACGGATGTCTACAGTGAGTATAGTTGGCGAACGTCAAAAGGCAAAATGAAAGATCAAAATTCAGGGTACGTCGTAACAGTAAGGTAACATATTACAAAAGCAAACATATCAAGTGTCTAACTAAAACATGATCCTGTGGAAGCGGCATTCATGTGAAGGAACAGACGGAGCGAGGTGAGCGTGTTTAGCGGTGATGCTACAAAAACGGATGGACGCGGTGAGGACTGAAAATAGATGAAAGGAGGCGACAAAAGTTACCTGCAGAAGGCGTGGGTAGTAATGCTGTGGGAAAATAGAAAGACACAGAACGGACGGGGAGTCAGTAGGGGGCCGGATAAGCACCTGACATCAGTGATACACAGTAAAAGTGAGGAACGAAGTATCACAGTGGAACTCACCAGTGAACCGGTGATCGTTTCGACCCGGAACATAAAACGACTTGTATATCACACCACCGGTGTCGACTTACTTTGTTGTAACTCTCCCAGTATCAATACTGTATGATTGTACGTGTGCCCAGTACCTGCTATATATTTCAGAATGGAATAATACCTGGTGGCCCACCCCTATTGGTGCAGCTCCACTACCCAGAAGAGACGGCAAAAAATTGGCAATCTTATTAGATGATTCTCTATCATTGCAAGATCAGATAGACTTGGTTTGGAGGATATTTTGGTCTCTTACACATGCTGAGAAAGTTATTCAGATGGATCCCTACAGCATGGCATAAGACTGTTACCCAGGTTCTTATCTGGAGCAGACTGGACTATGGCAATGCCTAATATTTTAGGATGGCTGATACCTTGTTTAGCTGCCTGCAGCTCATACAGAATGAGGCAGCCAGACATTTCTGTAATAGCCCCAAAAGGAGCTCAGGATCATCCTGTCTTAAATTAATGCACTGGCTCCCAGTGCTGAAAAGAGCCAGGTTCAAACTACTGTGTTATGCTTAAAAGTCACTTCATGAGTCAGGGGGAACTATACTGTGTGGCAAAGTGTCTATTTGCAAACCCAGCAGAGCGCTGCAATCTTCCCATCAAGCACATTAATTAGGAAAGCCAGGATGGGTGTCTGCTCATTTGGCGATCTGGCAGTATTTCAATGGTATTCTTTACCTTGCGCTTTATGGAGGATCTACTTGTGTTTCGCAAACACTTAAAAACCCGGTTGTTCCCTCTTTTGGGACATTTGAATTTGCAGAGTCTCTTTGTGTTGGTTCCACCGTCGGGATGTCCCCTAGGGGATTATCTGTGCACTGTATAAATATATAAATAAAAGTGGTAGTTACCTCCTCCTCACCTTGCTATGAGGAGACTCACAGCTGGTGGCTGTGATTTATTAGTTACTGATACAGGTAATTTTACCTGCACCTCTGGAGAGGAGGCTACTGGCATTTTGGCCAGAGGTCACTGGTGATCCTAAGGCACAAGCTCCGGAAGTCATCAGGACTCATGGATGGTAACCGTTGGGTACCAGTTCACTCTAGAATCGACCTGATTGCAAAAAGAGCAAACATTTAATGAATGATGTTCGATTGAGGAACCTGGGGATGCACCTGTATGCTTGGAGTGATGGGTGCCAACTTCCATGGAACACTTGTCAAAGGATATCCAGCACTTGCTGTGCCAACAATCAGAGGCAAGCACTTATTTTTTGTGAGTATGAACATTAATGATAAAGGCAATACGTGAATGGGTAAAAGCAGTGTACTGCCCTATCTCACTGTTTAGATTTCCTGAAGGAGCAGCAATGGTGCCCTAGAAATGTAATATCCATTCAATAGATATAGTGAGAGTCTCAGCAAGATCCCAGGAGAATGACTGAACAGATAAGATAGTAAACATTACCTGCATACAGAGTCCAATACCATCAGTACTTGTTTGCTCTATTTCACAGCTGATTAGGAAGAAAACAAGTTACTTACCTGTAACTTCAGTTATCCAGTATTGGTATCTTTCATAGATTCACATGCCTGAATCATTCCCCGTCGCCAAGGCGGGAGTCCCACGGTAAATAAAAAAGCAGTGCAAAAAGCACATTATAGTAGTAGGCCCTAGAAAAAGGCCTGAGGCCTAGGTTGTAGTAGCCTATCTACCTCATTATGCTAAAAGGACCAACGTCTTTGCACCAACCAATCAGCTTACAGCACCCTCTAGAACCATCTCTGCAGAGCCTGTTCTCCTCAGATTTTCGTAGCACAAGTGGTGAACAAGTATCCCAAATCTAGAGAACTGACTCTCCGGGGAGGAGGGCGGGTGCATGTGAATCTATGAAAGATACCAATACTGGATAACTGAAGTTACAGGTAAGTAACTTGTTTTCTTATCCAGTATTGGGGTATCTTTCATAGATTCACATGCCTGAATCAGAATAGCAAGCAGTAAGCCAGGCAAAAGGCGGTTGTGGATGGTGGGAGACTTATTGCTGTGCACCCCCATAGAGTTATATGTAACAACCAATAATCACATAGTAAATGAACTATTAATAAGGCACGTCCAACTTCAACACAGAAATCATACAGTTTTCCACAGGAAGAAATATAAGCACGATATTAATAAACAATACATCAACAAATGCCTGTATATTATGTCAATAACGTACTAAAATGTATTCACAACATATGGAATAAGCAAATATTGGTACCTGAATATATTCCTTATGGAAACAGGTGACGTAAAACAGCTTGGCCCACTGCCGCATCATCCTGATTTGCTGATTGCAGACAGTAATGTCTTGTAAACGTATGGACATTCTTCCATGTCGCAGCACGGCAAATGTTCTCAAGCGTCACTCCTGCAAACAAAGCTGCAGACGCTGCTACAGCCCTTGTGGAATGAGATCGAACAGACTTTGTCAATGGTCGGTTAGCCTTGATGTGGCAGAAATGAATAGCAGAGGCTATCCATCTGGAAGTTGTGGCTTTAGTGACCGCTTTTCCTAATGTAGTCTGGCCATACGCCACAAAGAGTTGATCTGATTTTCTCAAGTTTTTGGTTCTCTGAAGATAAAACTTTAAGCATCGCTTAATGTCTAAAGAATGCAAAGTTCTTTCCGCCGGGGTTGTAGGATTTGGAAAGAAAACTTTCAGTTTTACAGGTTCATTTAGATGGAATTGAGAAGGCACTTTTGGTATGAAGGTTAGATTTGTCCGCAGAGTGACATACTCCTGGGAGAAATGTAAAAAAGGTTCCTTTATAGTGAAGGCTTGGATTTCTCCCACTCTTCTGGCGGAAGTTAGTGCTAGTAGCAAAGCAACCTTCCATGTCAAGAATTTAAGATCAGCTTTGTGAATTGGTTCGAACGGGTGTTTCATCAGCTGTGAGAGAACAGTGTTAAGCTCCCATTCTGGTGGCGAAGGCTTTACTGGAGGATAAGCCCGGAAAAGACCTCTCGAACTGTTTTATTAGCGATGAAGAGCATAGCAATGGAGTGTTATCCACTTTCCTGTACCTGGATAAAGCCGCTAAATGTACCTTTATTGAGGAGAAAGAAAGACCAGAGCGAGCCAGATGCAATAAATAAGGCAGTATTTTTTCTGCTTGGGCTTCAATAGGGTGTAAAGAGTTTGACGTACACCAAGTGCAGAAACGCTTCCACTTGAGACGGTAAGTCTTTAATGTGCTCTGGGCTCTTGCTTTCTTCAGAATGTCTCGGCAGTCTTGAGGAATTTGGAGATGTTGAAATTCTAGGAAGTTAGGAGCCATGCGTGCAATTTCAGTGATTGAGGGTCTGGGTGAAGTATCTGACCCTCGTTGCGTGACACTAGTGTCGGAGTTATCAAAAGCCTTATCGGTGGCTCTTGTGATAGTAGCATGAGCTCCTGAAACCAATACTGGCGAGGCCATCTGGGAGCAATTAGGAGAAGGCGGCAACTCTCCAACTTCATCTTGCGTAACACTCGTGGAATCACAAGATCGGAGGAAAGGCGTAAGCATAAATCCCTGACCATCGCATGGACTGGGCATTCCCCCTTGATCCCTGTTGAGGGTATCTGCTGGCGTAAAACCGGCATTTCTTGTTTTGTTGCGTGGCAAAGAGATCCAACATCGGCTTGCCCCAATTGCCCACATTGTCTAGTTCCCACTCGTGGCAATCTGACGAGGACCTGGTTAGTTTGTCTGCCAAGGTGTTGTAGAGACCTCTGACGTGCTCTGCCTTGAGAGTTATGTTGTGTACTGTTAACCATTCCCATAACTCTTGGGCCTCCTTGGACTATGTTGCTGATCTTGTCCCTCCCTGCTTGTGTATATAAACATACTGGTGGTATTGTCTGTTCTGACCAGGACTGAGGACCCTGCTATCCTGGGCAGGAATGCTTGAAGAGAAAGAAAAATGGCTCTCAGCTCTCGACTGTTGATGTGGCATTTCTTGACTTGTTGAGACCATTTGCCTTGCACTTGTAAGTCTTGGAGATGACCTCCACAGCCCCCCATGGACGCATCTGTCGTCAGAATGAAATCTGGAGGAGTTTGCAAGAACGTGAGACCTTGTTTCAGATTGTGTAATTGTGTCCACCATTGAAGGGCCTCCACCATATGGGTGGTGACTGTGATGGTGTCATCGAAAGAGCCCGTCGCTTGTTGCCATTGACTATGTAACTCTTCCTGCAAAGGCCGCATCTTGAGCCATGCTAACGGAATGAGATTGATGGCTGAAGAGCACATCCCCAGAAGGGATGCGAATAGGCAAACCGAAAGTGACCTTTTTCTTGATAGCTTTATGGCCAAAGCTTGTAGCCGGAGTTGTCGCTCTCGAGACAGGAATGCCTTGCATTCTACTGTGTCCAGACAAGCTCCTAGGAACAGTAGATTCTGTTTCGGAATCAATTGAGATTTGCTATTGTTGATCGTGAGGCCTAGCGATGCAAAGAGAGTGCGGCATACTGCAATGTCGGACTTTACTTTGGCCTTCGATGGACCCTTGACTAGCCAGTCGTCCAAGTACGGGAAAACCTGGATTTTTGATGATCGAAGAGCTGCCGCTACAGGACCCAGGCACTTTGTAAAAATCCTTGGAGCCGACTTGAGGCCAAAAGGAAGGACTTTGAACTGGTAATGGGCGCCAGCCACAGTGAAACGGAGATATTTTCGATGTTTTGGGTGGATTGGGATGTGGAAGTATGCATCTTCCATGTCCAAGGAAGCCATATAATCTCCCTCGTTGAGGCAGTTGAGAATGTCCGAAAGAGTGACCATTCCGAAGCCCTGCTTCTTGAGATATCTGTTGACATTGCGCAGATCTAGGATTGGTCGCCATTCCCCTGATTTCTTCTTTATGAGGAAAAAACGGGAATAGAAGCCTGTCCTTCTCTGATGGATTGGAACCTTCTCCACAGCGTTCTTGAGAAGCATTATCTGAACCTCCTTGAACAATAAGTGAAGACGAGGGGGAGGGGGACCCCTGGGCGGAGTTGTTGGAGGTTTGTTGATAAACTCCAGGGTGTGACCATCCTGGACTAGGTCCAACACCCACGATCGGTAGTGATCTGTTGCCATTGTTGTTGGAAGGCAGATATCTTCGCGCCCACAGGAAGGTAGGGAACTGATGTTGACGCCCAACTGACCTCACTGTTTTTTGTGAGTGTCTCGGCCTTGATTATTTGTGCGCCTTCTTCCTCCTTGGTGAGAGAACCCAGTTGAACCTGACTGGCGATAAGAAGATTGATAGTTCTGACGATATTGCTGCTGGTATTGCCTGCCTTGTTGATAATAATTTCCCCTGGAGTAACCACGTCCTCTTGCGCCTCTGAAGGATCCTCTCTTGTACTGCAATGAGCCTAGTGATCTCACAGTATCAGTATCGGTTTTAATTGCTTGGAGAGCCTCATCAACATGTTTCCCAAACAGGGACTCTCCGTCATATGCCATGTCCAGTATCTTTAATTGAACCTCTGGTCTAAAGGTAGTGGCCTTCAACCACCCTTGACGTCTCAAGACTGCAGCTCCTGCCAACTGTCTAAAATTCGTGTTCGCAACATCCAATGCACAGTCAATAGATTCCGCAGCTGCGCGTTCTCCTTCCATCAGAAACGTACGCGCTTCTTGCCTCTTATCTTCCGGATTCAGATCTATGAAACCAGCCATCTCGGACCACATTTGGCGATCATAGCGCCCTATAATCGCCAAGGAATTCGCCGCCCTGATGGAAGCCGCAGCCATCGTGGAGAATTTTTTACCAATAAGGTCCAAACGGTGCCCCTCATCAGGTGGTGTAGAAATAGGGGTAGCTGGATTCTTTGACCTTTGTTGTGCGGCCTGTGAAATAACTGAGTCCGGACGCGGATGACCAATGAGGCATGCAGGACTACCGAGTGGGGCACGATATTTCTTTTCAATTCGTGGTAACACAGCAGGCACAGTAGCTGGATTTTTCATCACCTTGATGCCCTCTTTCCAGATGTAGTCAATAATCGGAGTGGCTCTAGACACCTTCCTAGTGTCTTCCTTGAAATCGTGGAGAAAACATTCCGTTTGCTCCACCGTCACCGGGAGCTTAAATCTATTTGTTGCTCTCTGCATAAGATTGTGGAATCCCCCTATATCTTCAGGTGGCGAGTCTGAAGGTTGTGGCGTTGGGGGGGATGGCATGGGGATAACGTAGTCATCCCACGGATCCCCTGGAGGCACGTTAGGTAACTCTCCTTCCTCTACTTCTTCCCGTAGTCGACGGACTCAACGTCGACGCGGCCGTCGTCGACGGGCTCGACGTCGATGGGATACGCTTCTTCGTCGACGGTGGCGTCGATGACTTCGTCGACGGTATCCTCTTAGTTGAGGAAAGCTTCGTGGACGATGAAGTCGTCGTCGACCGGTCATCTACAAGAGCCTTTTTAGTCACAATACATATTCTCGTAGAAACAATAGGAGAAGTAATGGCTGTGGTGGTGATCATAGCCATAGAAGAAGAGGTCGAAGTAGAGATAGTAGTCACTGGTGAGGAGACAGCAGAACTCTTACTCACGGTTTTATTTGAAGAATCTTTGGTGGCTGAGGCTCAAGAGACAGAATGTGGAGATCTCTGTGAAGAGCCTGAAGTGGAGTGGGAGGTTTTAGCATGCTTTCTCCCCTCACTTGAATCATCCTCTTTAGACCTTACACTTTTGCTGGAGGTAGAGGCCTTGTCATCGTCATCCGTACAAGAGGATTTCAGCCACAAAAGGACTCTGGCCTCCCTATCCCTTAAGGTTTTAGAAGGGAAGGTGCGGCAGATTTTAAAAATGTTTGCCTAATGTTTAGGGTAGAGACAATAAATACAGTCCTTATGTTGGTCATCAACATGGACCCTTTTCTTTTCGCAGGTTCTACAAGGTCTAAACAAGGCCTTCTTGTCAGACATCCTGAAGCTCTGAAGAAAAAACTGAGTCAAGACTCAGGGAGACTCCCTTCCACACGATGTGCAGTGAAAGTCTGAGGAGAACTGGCTCTGCAGAGAGGGTTCTAGAGGGTGCTGTAAGCTGATTGGTTGGTGCAAAGACTTTGGTCCTTTTAGCATAATGAGGTAGATAGGCTACTACAACCTAGGCCTCAGGCCTTTTCTAGGGCCTACTACTATAATGTGCTTTTTGCACTGCTTTTTTATTTACCGTGGGACTCCCGCCTCGCGACGTGGAATGATTCAGGCATGTGAATCTATGAAAGATACCCCAATACTGGATCAAGTTGCTATCACTAAGTACTAAGTGTGAGCATCCCATCTTGCACAAAAGCCTTGCTCCCCACATTTATCACAAACCATCCCTGCCCAGCAACTGTTTTTGTTTTCCAACATGTAAGGCTGGAAGATAACATGCACTTAATCCTTTCCATGCGTCGGACGTCCGGGAGCCATCGGGCTACAGTGTTCATGTGTGTTGGGCGGCTCCGGGACGTCCGGGCCCATGGCATAGGAAACCGGATTTCCTTTCAATCAAAACAGCCTCGGGACTTGGGAAGAGCTTCCTGAGCTTCTGAGGCTGATCTGATTGTTTCACTGGAATGATGAAGCGCGCGCAGAGACGTCATTTCAGTGAAACTGAAATGAGCTGAACAGCTTGTTTCAGTTTCAATGCCTCAGTGCTCAGGGGACTATCCCAGTCCCCTGAGAATCGAGGCAGACTGGAGAGGCATCATTGGAAAGGGGAGAATCTCCCTAGGGGGTTTCTGCTTGTGGATAGCTGAAAGAGGGCAATCCCCAAGCAAGGATCCATTCACTAGGCACCAGGGAGGGGAGGCGGGCCCTTGGGCAAGGGCTTTTTCTCTTCCCCTATGTTTTGGCAAATTTAAGTCTTTCTGCCCCAATAGCCCCCAATCTGCCCCCCCGGGGAGTGGGGGGAAGGGGGGAAGAAACCATGCTACGCACCAGGGATTTATTTTATGAGGGCATATACGGGTGGAGCGGATCAAAATGAGCATGCCAATGCCACCCTCCCCCCCCCTTGGCTACCAGGCTTCATTGGGTTCTCTATTCCCTAATCCACCCCGATCAATTTGGATTCATGCCAGGCCGCAGCACTAGATACTGTATCTGGTGTTGATACATAGTTTGGGCTCATGATGGCAAGGTCAAGGAGGCAGCAGCCTTGTTGCTCATCGACTCTGAAAAAGCATTCAACACCATCAACTGGGACTATCTTGGAATGGTGCTGCGCTGGATGGGGTTTGGTTCCCAACTCCAGGAGAAGGTGGCACTGCCCAATTCATGGTTAATGGCGTATAGTCTCTGGAGTTCCTGATCCAATGTGGTAACCGGCCGGGTGTTCCCTCTACCCACTCCTCTTTCCCCTGGCTTCAATGAGCCCCTGCCCAATGCCCCCCCCCCCCCCCCCCAAACCATTGCACTGAGTCTACCTTGCTGGCGGTAGTGACAGAATTAGATCAGAGCATAGTCTTTCTTCACCTGCTGGGGTGGAGGGCTGCCCACAAAGGGCAAGACCATGCCCCCACCCAAATATATTTGGAACCAGTCTTTCTGCCCCTCCTGGGGGGCAAACAGCACACTAGGGATTTTTATTTATGTACATTTAGGGTCGGGGATGCCCAAATTGGGCATGCAAATGCCCCCATCTGCATAAACAATTGCCACTGTATTTCTTCACCCCTCCCCAAGAGGCACATGAGGGGCAATAGCCCCTGGTATGCCCCCCGGGGGACAGAAGGCCCACCAAGCACCAGGGATTATGTTTTATTTTGATACGTAATGGTGGGGAACTAGCATGCCCATTTTGGGCAGCCCCAACCCCTGCTAATTGGACAGTCTTTCTGTCCCCCTGGAGGGCAGATAGCCCCGATCTGTTACTCTGGGGTGGCAGAAAGCCCACTAGGCACCAGGTATTATGATTTTTTTTTAATGCAGAGGGAGGCATATCCCCCTGAACTGCCCCCCCCCCCAGGGGGAGGAGCAGAAAGCCCACTTGGAAGCCACAGACAATTTTTTTTGTAGGTCAGGGGCAGGGGCTTCCTAGAATGCGCATGCCAATTCCCCGGCCCCTACAAAATTTACAACAGCCTTTCTGCCCCCCCTGTGGAAATCGCAGAAATTGCCGTTTAGCATAAGCTGAAGCCATTTTGTTTGTGGCATCCATTTGCATTAGCCATGTGATAGCCATGTGATTCTGCCATCTTCACTGTTGGCTGCCTTTCTATTCTGCTTGAGTCATCAGCTTTAGGTAACTCCTTCTATTCTAAGCCAGAGCAATGAATGAGCTCAGAAAGGCCTGTAGCTGCTAGAATGCACCTGTTTTAGAATGTAACTGTCAGGCTATTCCAACTAAAGTAATCACTTCTGTTTCCCCTCCCACTTTGCTGATCAAGTGATTTCTGTCTGCCAATGCTAGTCAATAACTATTCCTGTATATGCCTGTACCTCCTCTTTGAGTTTCCATGCTTACTCAGCAACAAACTGGGTATATAAGCACCACGGTTCCTGTATTCCTTGTACTACCTCATACAGTGCCCAAGAGTGTTATATTGATGTAGTCCCACTCATGAGTGTTAATAAACTTGTTTTCTTGATATTCCAGCTTCCGTGCCTAGATCAATTTTTTTTGGTTTAAGGACCAGTTGGCAGATGAGGGTGAAACCCTGCACCAGTGGGCCCCTAAAAAGGCTCATTTCCACACCCCTTCCTGGGAGGCAGATGGGGTCAGAAAGCCCACTATGCGCCAGGGGTCGTTTTTTTTATACGTAGGTGTGGGGTCTGTCCAAAATGAACATGCCAGTGCCCCCAAACACAAATTGGACAGTCTTTCTGTCTGCCTTTGGGGCCAGATGGGGATTATTACCCCCGATCTGCCCACGGGGGGGGGGGGGGGGTCACCAACCTTACTGGATACCAGGGATATGTTTATGTGCATATCAGAGAGCAGCCCCATAGAAAGGGTTACTCCACTTTTTTTCTAGGGACACGTTTTAGCTGTTTCTGCCCCCAAGGAGCAATATTTTTAGGCTTATCTGACCTCCAACGGCGGCTTAAAACCACTAGTCAAAAGGGAACGTTTGTGTGTGTGTGTGTGTGTGTGTGAACTAGATCTCTGCTGACGGTCTGCGTGTATTGGCGTTTGGCTGGCTGTGTGTGTACTGACATTTTGCTAGCGGTGTGTGTGGACTTACACTTGGCTGGTGGTGTGTGTGTGGACTAGCGCTTGGTGATGGTATGTGTTGACTGGCACTTGCTTGGCGATCTGCGTGGACTGGCGCTGGACTGGCGGTGTGCGTGGAGTGGTGCTTGGCTGACGGTGTGCATGGATGGTGCTTGACAGGCAGTGTGTATTGTTGGTGCTTGGCTGGCGGTGTGCGTGGATGGCGCTGGCTGCCGGTGTGCGTGGATATTGCTTGGCTGGTGTTGTGCGCAGAGGTGGCTCCTCCGCTATGGCAGCAGAGTGTCACCCCCCCCGCCCCCCAAAAAAAAAACGTCAGGAAAGGAAAACTAAAGCAATGATAGACACTTGTTTTATTTTTCGTTTTTAGCCCAGTCCTGGGGACTGGCCGGGGGGTGAATGAGGGGAGTGATAGATGCACTCCTTTCACTGTGCATGACGGTTTGGCTGGCCGTCTCAGGCTGGCCAAACCATCATGCGCAGTGAAAGCTCTCTCCAACCTAGCAACAATATAGGGTTGCCGAGAGCAGGCACAGACTCAGGCTGTCCTAAAGAGCCAATTGAGGGCGCTCAGGCCAATCCTGAAGCTGCTTCTCATATGCGAGAGCAGCTTCAGGATTGGCCGCAGGGCATTCTGGGAACCTGTGCCGTCTGGAGAAGAGCACAACACGGCCAGCAGTGGGTACGTTTTTATTTTTCATTTTTTCCACCTGTGACACATATGCTTGTCCCACCACCCTCCCCACCAGCCCAACCTACCCTGCTGCTTGTCCAGCACACCGTTTGTGCCTGGGTGTGCATGTACTGGCAGTGTACCCTGTGCTTTCCCCCCTCCCCCCCCCCCCCCAAAATACCCTGCAAACCTCAATCCAAGCTAAAAAGTCATTTTCCTGACATTTCTGTGTGGGAAAGTTGTAGGATCACCACACCAGTACAAATTTCCTAACACCCAGCGTTTCCCTCGGCCTATCGATCAAAATGATACCTCACTTCTGTGGTTGCCCAAAGCAGAGTCAGCCTACCAAACCAAGACAGTGCTGAAAACTAGACACCCAGGGGAGTCTACGGAGGTGCAGCTTGCTTAGATCTCAGATCATTTCCCCACCCAGAATCCCCTGCTAACCTCAAATTTAGCTAAAAGAATCAGGTTTTCCTCACTTTTCTGTATGGGAAAGTTGTGGGCTCACAGGGCTGCCACAAATTTCTACCACCCACCGTTCCCCTAGGTCTCCCGAGAAAAATGGTACCTCACTTTTGTGGGTAGGCCTAGTGCCCATAGCCAGATAGTTTTGCGATCGATAATTCTGAAGTGTCCACAGTACATTTTGGGATGCTTCCTGTCCCAGGCGCAAGTGAGGTACCATTTCTATCAGGAGACTTGGAGGAATGCTAAGTGGGTGGAAGTTTGTGGCTCCACGCAGAGTCCAAAACTTTCCATCACAGAAATGTGAGAAAAATGTGTTTGTTTTTTTACAAAGTTTGAGGTTTGCAAGGGATTCTGGGTAACAGAACTTGGTGAGAGCAACACATGTCACTCCATTCTCCTTGGTGTCTAGTTTTCAAAAATGTACAGGTTTGCTAGGTGCCGGCTGAGCGAGGGTCCAAAATCCACAGCTAGGCACATTGTCACAATAGGGTCATTTCTCAATTGAAAAAGTGATGTGCCCACGTTGCGTTGTGGGCCGTTTCCTGTCGCAGGCATTATGCCTACCTACACAAGTGAGATATCATTTTTATTGGGAGACTTAGGGAATACAGAATTGTAGAACAAGTGTTATTATCAAATGACTTTCTATACATTTCTGCCTTCCAAATGTAAGACAATGTGTAAAAAATAAGTAATTTTGAAAAATGTCCTTTAATTCACATGCTATTATGGGTACCCACAATTTGGAAGAGCTGCAAATAACTACTTGTTTTAAACTCTGGATTTTGTTTGTATTTCAGCAATACATAGGTGTCCTTGATCATACCTATTTTTCACTCTTTATATTTTATAAAAATGAACTGCTATATATCCGGTACACAATGAAAAAACATTGCAAGGCGCAGCTCAGTTATTGGCTCTGGGTACCTTGGGTTCCAGGTGAACCTACAAGTCCTATATATCACCACAACCAGAAGGATCCAGTGGACGTAACGGTATATTGCTTTAACAAATCTGCTTTACTTAGAAGACGTTACAGGTGAAAAAGTTGGCACAAATGGCTGTTTTCTTTCAACTCATTTTCAATATTTTTATATTTCAACTGTTGGTTTCTATAGGAAAACTTTCATGTATCTACAACCCTTGCTGAATTCAGAATTTTGTCTACATTACAGAAACATATAGCTTACCAAAATCCATCACTGGTTTCACACCCAGTTCTACCACTAACTGGAAGGAGGTTGAAAGCACAAAAAATTGGAAAAATCCCAATAAATTGCCAAAACTGTGTATAAAAAGTTTATTTTCAGACAAAAGTCTGCCTGCTCTTGAAAGCTGGGAAGATGGTGATTTTAGCACCACAAACCCTTTGGTGATACCATTTGCAGGGAAAAACAGATGCTTTCTTCTGCATCACTTTTTTCTCATACACAGCACCCCCCCCCCAAATAAAATCAGCTGTATTCTGGCTAATTTCTTGGTCCCCTAAAGGGGAATTCTGAAGATGTTGGAAGAAAAAGACACAGATTTGGGGTGGATACCTTATTTGGACAAACCTTTACAGGGTCCTACGTGCAATCTAACGCAAACAGCCAAAAAATGTTCAGCCCGGGGGGAGGCCTTGCAGCACAGGGGTTAAACTGAGGTTTTTGAGTCTTTTGTTTATACTCTTTAAGGATGTAATCTGAAGTGTGATATGTTTCCCTTTTCAGTTTCACGTGTTCTACTGATCTGCGCTCTGAATCTTTGTCAGATGAGTCCTGAAAGGAACGTGTATCAGTATCCTGAAATCTATCAGGCTTTTTAATATGATCACGGTTTCTCAGATTGTTCTTTTTGATCAGTGGATTCCTGCTGATATTTTTGTTTATTGTTCCATTTCCTATGGGAAGAATTGGGTGCTTGATTGGAGCTATCCTTTTCAGAATTACTCTTAACTTGTGGTTTGCCAGGTATGGCTGCCAAAATATCGCTGCCTAGCTTAGGTTTCCTCAATAAATCTAGGTAATTCTCGCTCCTGGTGTGCAGGAGAGAATTCCATCAGTCATTGGTGTATAGCCAATGCTGCTGCTTCCCCTTTTATGTTACTTAACATAATGGTTGATACTGTGGCAATATAGCCCATCAGTTTCATCTCTAAGTCCAGGGCAGGTCCTGCCCCATACTCATTCTGTACTGGTTTCAGTTCATCAGGTAGAACTGCTATTGAAGGGGTACCATGAGTTCTGGTGTATACTGCAGCTAAGACCGTCCCACAAGTGGCACAATCTTCCATCAAGGGGGCCATCCCCATTGGCAAGCAAATTGTTAATATTCTGTGTTTATCCTGCGGTTCCATAGGGGAAAAAAGGCTTCAGGCTGGCTTGTTTTCTGTGCTATCCATAACAGAATTAGCTCCCCACTGGTGGAAACTTTTCCCATAACGGCATTCAGCATTTGAAAGCTGCTACCCGTTGTAGCCAATTGAGATTGTGCAGCACGTCCGCACAGGGTTAACTGTTATTATTCTCATAATGTACTGTGTGTGATTTCTGTAAATCTTTACTAAATTTTCATATAATGTTGTGATTTCTGCTGCATCTAAATTAGGAAGATTAGAATGCGGTGCATAAGCAGCTAAGACTGGCCAAGCCGCTCCTTCTTTACTGAGCGGAAAGAGTTCACATTTTCAGTGGTATGGGAAAGGGTGATTTTAAATCAATTTATATGTTCTTGGTAAGTTAACAAAATTTCTATGTCCACATATGGAAAATATTCCTCTCTTGTTTCATCTTCAATGTAAGTGTGGAATTATTTTGTGTGTGCATCCGCAGCTAGTAACTTAATCCAAGAATAGAATACCTCAATCCTGAATGCTTCGTGTGCCTCAACCACGAAGCTAACGTCACCACCAGTTGCCAGGAGGTTGTAATGTAATAATTTCAGTGTAACTGCATGCCTGCAATTTTCTGTAATAGTTAGCCTGACTTCTTGTTCTTCAATGTCGTAGGCTTGTTCGGTCATTGTTAAAGAAAAAGGTAATCAATTAAATTAATTTATGGAGATAGGGTTAGCACAATGTGGGAATACATTTTTATCCTACAAGCTTGAATAACCCACAGCCAATCATAGGGTGTACCTACTCAGTTGAGGTGGATTTTTCCTTCCAACAACAAACATCTCCTGTTTGGAGGTGAGTTGGGTTCTCTGAGAAAAGCATGACTGAACTACTCAGATAGACTATTAAATAACAGCCCAACCAATGTTGGTGGCGCCATGTCGTGTAGTTCCTACTAAACCATAGGATCTGTGCGTTTGTTTGGACAACATAAACTTTGGGGGAGGTGGCTAGACTGATTTCGCCTCCCCCCGCCCCAACCCAGGATATGTTGGCCTATAGACCAGCTAGCTCATAGTGCCACCATTGCCCCCCCTAACCTTACCAGGAATGAATGGTTTCTGGTAACTATTGAACATGATAACCCTGACCCCTCACAGATCGTGGGATCAGAAGCTTTCGCTCAGTCACTTGTGCTTACGTGTGTTCAGAGAAACATACAGAATACACAGTGGGATGTTTTCAATATATTTATTGAACCAACATTATTCTTGTTTAGAATACATGTGCTGCGATAATCAGTAGAAAGAAGCACATAAAAGTGAGTACAAGCACCAGAAGAGTAAATAGCAGGTACAGCTCTATTGTGGGGCTAAAGCAGTATATATCTATGCAGGCATATAATCAAGGCAGTAGTCAGGCTCCTACTATGCAAAACCCTACTCTGAGTGTACCTAGAGGGTATGTGGGTGTAGAGCCAAGAATATCTCCTAGGGACAATCCAACCACAGTACCTGGCAGGAAAGAATGAAGGATCTCATCTTGGTCACAAACTGGACACCCCTCACGATTTGTCACACCACTGCATGGTGAAGTCAGTAGGGAGGGACCCTCTGTGTCAGCTTAAGTTCCTCCTCTACTAATCTATTGGGAAGCTCATTATTTATAATAGATAGCAGCCTTGTGAAGTATGTTGTAGATTAGCGATGTTATGAATACGTAGATAGCTCTGTCGCCCGTGGATGAGATGAAGCTAGAACGACATTTGTACATAGTGTGTAAGGACTTGTACATGATGTTCGAGGTATCATGATAATGTTGTGCGAAGCTAGATGTATGAACAAAGTAACTGTTTAAGAGAAACAAATCCAACTTTGTTGTGCTTGCAAATGTGTGCAAAATTTCACAGCAGAAATGTGATGCTGAAAAAGAGCACAATCTAAAATATGATCAGCTTCACTACATGGGCCTAACCATGGAACATAACACCTGCTTACCTGTTCTTTCTGAAATTCCATAAGTGTTGGGCACTCAGAGATACTTTGGCACGGATACAGCAGCGTGTCCACAGTGTGAAGAAAGG
The DNA here is from genome assembly GCF_964261635.1 of Lissotriton helveticus. Classification (NCBI taxonomy): domain Eukaryota; kingdom Metazoa; phylum Chordata; class Amphibia; order Caudata; family Salamandridae; genus Lissotriton; species Lissotriton helveticus. Next base: position 419,890,519 of record NC_136057.1, read on the forward strand.
GAGGCACACATAATTCACATTTTCTGGAATTGCCTCACACTTCAACTCTTCTGAGAAGTAAGACAAGTAGCGGGCGAACTCACTGACGTCCCGCATACCCCAGAGCACTTCCTACTAGGATGGTTCCCCACACGGCCAAAAGTAAGACAACTGGGAAGTTGCAAGACTTGGCCTACGTACTAGCTAAAAGAGAAATAGCCAGAAATTGGAAGGCGCCAGGTGGGCTCAGGATCACCTCCCAGACAAAAGAACTAGAGAAATGGGCGGGAGCGGAAGGCAGATTATTGCTCAGGGAAGCTCAGTGGGGGATAGGCAAACTGGATAGGGCCACAGCGTAGGAAAATTTAGTGAATGAGCTAATATCTAGAGGGGCGAGCACGCCGCAGCACCAGATCAAGGGAACGGCTGAGTAGAACATCAAATAGAGCTCCGTCAAGCACTCCGACACACGCTGAAATTGGAAGCGCGACCCATGAGAACATACCATCGAACACGGAATGTGATTATCTGTCATAAGCAACTCAAGGAGGGAGGGGGGTGGTGTTCTGTTCAACAAGATTGTTAACTTAAACATGCCAGAGAATGACACCAATATTAAATATGTGTAACAATTGTGGGAGGGGAAATGATCAATAAACATTGAACGTGTGTAATGTATTTGTCTTTAAACACCAATAAAATCTGGTTGGAAAAAAAGTGTTGGACACTCAGCTTACACCTGGTGAAAGTCCTCCATTAAAACCTGTTGCTCTGGCTGTGACTAAGGCCCGACAACTAGCCTGCTTTTGGGGTCTCCTCTCCCTTTGGAGCAGGGGCAATGGACGCTATGGACAGTGCTTTCTCAGAGTCTGCCCTGATCTGCTCACTACCTTCTTTGGGTCCTTGATAAGCTGGGATGGTCCCATTCTCTTTCTAAGACTGACATTTGGCCTGTGCTCTGGTAAGTATATCTGGATTGGTCCAAGCCTTCTTGTATTTTGGTCCTGGTACTAAAAACGGGCAATTAAATCATCGCCCGAGAGAAATCCAGCATCTTGCTTCTCTCTCATCCTAATTAAAAATAACCAGGTACTCCATGTCTTCCCCAATGTCTACCAAGCCTGTGCCATTGGCACCATGGAGAATTTCTTTCGGTTTAAGATAACCTCCTCTTAAGTCCCATAGGGCCACTGGAATTATGTGATTTTGTGGGCGCAGCTTTTCTTTTGCTTAATATGGATTTGCCGCACCTACCACATAATCCACCATCTGCTGTATAATTTGCAGATTTTGCCCAAAAACTTTGTTTCTGTCCCAAACGGACCAAAAGTCAATAAAATGAAACGTACGGCATTTTGCAAAGGTTGACTATACACCTTTGAATTGCTTATTGTTGTATTTGGGTGTTCAACTGGTATTATTAAGGTGAAATCTTTGTCCAGACAGTGTCAAGTGTAAAAATGACAAAATGATGAACTGATACTGTCGCAAAATGTGCTGCATAATTTACACTTTTTTGCCTCATAATTTATTAAACACTGCAGCATAATTTAGTCCTTCCTAGCTGCATAATTTCAGTAGCCCTCCTCTTAGGGTAGGAACATTCCTCCCATTGATACTAGCTTCTAATACAAACCACATGGTACTTGGAAGAATGCGCTTAAGACCATCTGGGTCCGCTTCCCAAAACTCCACTGCTATTAGTGGGCCACAGGGCCCTCCACCAAAGTTAATGAATATGTTGTAATGGGTGCAGCTGGTACAGGGTATTTCCCTTGAGGTCTCTTTAGTAATGCCCCTCCATGTGACAGCTGTGTCCTTCCTTGAACCCATGGGAATTGCTTGGACCTTTACACTCCAGCTTGTTATCAGTCTGTTGAGAGTTCATCTTTGCCTCTGGCTTAATTTCCGATCTGCAGGAGAGAGGCGAGCAACAGCAGAAAGCCAAGCTGCAGGATTAGGAATAACAAATATTAAATAGTGAAATGGGGATTGGGGTGTTAATCAAAGTATAGATCCATTAATGTTTGGTTTAATTTCATGTTAAATAATTTTTTATTCAACTGAAAGGTCTTTATTGAATTCAAAACAGGGGGCATGGCTTGGAACGTCAAGATGGCGGTTGCATTCTAAGAGTGCTCCGGACCCCTCAGTCATTTGCTCCCTTCTCCATGCCATCAGGATACCATTCATTCAGACCTGCTCTGTGCGATGCCTGCCCTTGGGGAAGCGCCAGTATCCCGGTTACTTGATGTGTGCTGAAGCTCCCACATGGAGCCACCGGAACACCTGACAGAGCAAACCGATGATCCGCCGCTGGATTTGCTGACAAGAGGCTCCAGACGCTGCATGGTTGCGATCTCCGTTGGCCTCTGGCCCTGGAAGCTGTATTTGTCGCGGAATGAGCTCTTAGGGCCCTGGGAGAGACGTGGTGAGACTTGTCGCGGGGGGTGCTGACCGGCCCCTGTGGCCTGCAGATCTCGGGGTCCCTGCCCCCTTGTTTGTCCAGTGGCTTTGCTCTCTGGAGCAGGGGTCCCTGCTCCTAGCTCCCCCTGGAGGATGTCCTGCAATGGTCCACCGACTCCTGTGGCCTATGATGGGCCCATCGACTGTGGCCTGGCGGCACCCATCCTGGCGGCCTCCACCCATCCTGGCGGCCTCCACCCGCATGGAGAGCTGACAGGCGATCAATTTGTTCATCCGGCACCATCCTGCTCCCCCCACCCCTGGATATCAGGTACGGCGACGCTAGTCGGGGGCCTTTGCCCTGCTGCATGACTTTGGGCCTGGAGTGATGACTGTGGGGCGCACCCTCTTGCCGACAACGGACCCCTTGGACTCTTCTGGCCTGTCCTCCTTACTGGGGTGGGGGTGGCCCCCGGATGCCTTGAGGCCCGCTGGTTGAGGACTGGGGGCATTCCCACCCCACCTTGTTCTGCAGTCTGTTTGAGTGTCATTGGGGTGAGGGCATTCACCACCTACCTGCCACCCTTCTACAGAGATGTGTGCCTTGCCTGCTCCAACTGGGACTTGGATTCCTGGGGTGCTAAGGTTCTACACCTAGCTCTGCTGCCCATCTCACCAGGGGAGGCAGGATCAAGGATTTGGAGTGGAGGAACTGTCCTGGAGGGGGAACACACGTCCTCAGCCCCCCTGTTGATGGTCGCTTCTTTCCTGAAGTCTCTTGGGGACCTGCATATGACAAGACATCGGTAGACGGAATTAGCATAAACAATCTTTACATCACATTGCCTGTCATCCTTGGTGCCCTCTAGAGTTGCGAGCTGCCTGATACCTTGGCCTGTACCTGCAGAGCTTACCTGCCCTCATCGGTGCCTGCTAAGCTGCACACAGATGATGCAGCATTGACTTGGAACATTTGTCTCACGGCCTGGCTGCTCATGCTGCTGCGCCCGCGCAAGAAGGCTGGACTGCCCTTGGTGTTTTTTGCTACGACGCCCGATCTTGCAATTGCTAAGGGCAAGGAAAAACCCAACCGACAAGCGTTCTCCCAGACCAGTATGGAGCAATATACCATAAGCCACAAACAGGCCAGGCACTCTGCAGCAGAATCTCTGAGGCAGAGACCCACCTGTCTACAGTGGAGGATGCTGTCACCACCTTAAAATCTCAGGTCTCCTGACTCCTCTCCCATACCTTTGAACTCCAGAAAATCGTTTTCAGCACAACAACTTACACAATAATGGGAATACCCGAGGGCGCAGAGCAACTGCAAGCAGCGGAATGCCTTTTAACCTGGATCAAATCTTAGATGACCCCGGAGCAACTATCCCCTTGGTTTGCAATTGAAAGAGCACACAGATCTCTGACACCTAACCTACCTCTGGGAGTGCCGCACAGCCCATAATTCCCTGTATCCTTAACTTCAAGGACATAGATGCTATTCTGAGAGGGGCTCGCACTCGTCAAGACCCAAGGTGCTCATCTTTCCAGGCACCAGAGAGGTGCAAACCCAGCATCGCTCCTATGAAGTGGTATAACAGAAATTACAGATGCTTAATCTCTCCTACAGGCTATTTCAGGACATAGCTTACAGAGGAACGGCCGCTTTGCAGACATGGGGGTTTCCCTCCTGCCCCCGGAAATCGGCCCCCCTGAGAGAGCAAAGAAGGTTGCTGCTTCCAAACCACAGAGGTATTGTACCTTTTCCTACAGTGGCTGTGGGACATGGAAGTCTGGCTCGTCCTCTCCCTCTCCTGACGCACCAGATCCGCCGCCACCTACTTCATGCTCCATCCTATCTGCCACTGCGTTGGACTCTCTGCCGAATTAAGGCATCCTTCAAGCTGCGGATTCCTCTACTCCTGTGGATCAGGTGGCAGGCAATAACCTGTCGCAGTGCCCTACTGCTGGGAATGGTCCTATTTGCAGGGCTATACCCAGACTTTTCCTTTCTTCCTCCTCTGTTGGTGACTTCGTTTTTGATGGTTTTAGGAATCTATGCACTTTACCACTGATGACCAGTGCTAAAGTGCTGGTGCTCGGTGTCTAAACCATAATGCCCTTTGGCTTCTCCCGGACTGGTATATTTGATTTACTTACAAGTCCCTAGTACAGTGCACTGTGTATGTCCAGGGTCTGTAATTCAAATGCCACTAGTGGCCCTATAGTACTGAAGGTGCCACCCACATAAGTTGCCCTTTAAAGCCTGCCACTGCAGAGCCTGTGTGTGCAGTTTTAAACCGCCATGTCGACAAGGCAAGTTCACTTGCCGGGCCCAAACCTTCCCTTTCATTACATGTAAGGCACCGCTAAGTTAGGCCCTATGTCGCCCCATGTTCAGGATGCAGTGTATTTAAAAGGTAGAACATATGCCTTTACGTTTTACATGTCCTGGTAGTGAAAAACTTCTAACTTCGTTTTTCACTACAGCAAGGGCTCTCTCTCCCACAGGTTAGCATTGGAGCTGCCTTGTAACCCTTTGCAATTGTTATTTTCAATTGGGAGCAGATTGAAAATTGGGGTTTGGGGTCTCTGGACTCACAATTAAAAAACACATTTTAGTGAAGTTGATTGGTCTGAAAATGGCACTTTAAGAAAGTTGGGATTTTCTTGCTTAACCATTCTGTGCCTCTGCCTGTCCCTAGAATACACATCTGGGTTGGATGACAGTTGGGCTTTGTGAATTTACTCAAGACAATGACACACAAAGGGAGCTGAGGTGTGCTATACATATTCTGATGGCCCGTCACAAGGCTCATAAGGCTGATGGGTCTTCCTGAGGTAGAGTGGTGGGAGGAGTTGACTCTTTCCACTGAATAGGGCTATACCTGTCCCCTCAGAAAGAGAAGCAGATCACCCTGTAGCGTGTCTGGAGCTAGGGCCAGGAAGAGCAGGGTTTGTGCACTACAAAGACCTTTCTTTGTAGTCTCCCTACTTCAGAGACTAAAATGGGTATAAGTACTGGACCTCTGACACCATATACTCCGAACACTTCTGGACTAGGACATGCTGCCAGGAAGAAAAGCTGTTGTGCTGCCAAGAGGGACTGTCACTTTGCTGCTTGCTTTCCTGTGTTGGCCTACTGCTTCTGTCCTGGAAATGAGAGCACTGGACTCTGCATCCTGTGCTTGAGTTTAGCTTGCCTCCTACTTGAAGTATCAGGGCCATCAAAGACTTCACCTGCAGCACCTGGTCGCCTTTGCTCAGAGCTCTACTCTGCCAAGTGGTGACAAATCCAGTTCCTGGGCCCTTGGAGGTGAGTTGCTGTGCCAGGAAGAAGATGAACACATCCACTTTGAGCACCTCTTCGGAACCGGTGCTGCACTTCAACACCGCGCCGCTGCCTGCACCAAAGCCGTGGTACCCACTAAATCCAAAGACTTACAACGCAAGCCCCAACGATGCCGAACCGCATCAGAAGAACTGCCACAGAGGGTCTTCCGACTGTGCCCTGTGATGTGACAACGACACTGTGAAATTGACATCTCTCAGTTTGAACCTCGTCACTTCACTAACACCGCAACGCCAGCGGAACTGACTCCTAGCCGCAGCACCAACTCCACTGTGCCTCGCATCGTCCCTGGGCATCAGCGGCTCCACGACTCTGCATTGCCTCCAGGAACCTACCCCTCACTTGCTACAATGACGCCTCACCTCCGTAGTGCAATGCTATGACTTCTGTAACTTCCTGACTCGGAGAGGATGGTGGGGGCTGTTCCACACCGCCTGATGCTCATTTCACTTCCTGATAGTTCCATTTGATCCTTCACTATGAAGCGGTCCACTAACCAGCTTCCCACAACAAGTTGGGTTTTCCTTTAGTCTTTAGTTTGTGGGCAACAGATGCTTCTTGGGTGGAAGTATAGGGTGGTGGGCTGGTGAGGGTATGGGATTGAATACTGTTCTGTTTTCAGGGGAGAGAGTTTATCTCTGTTTAGTTCTGACTTTATGTTTTGTATCACACCCAGGCATCCATTTCTGCTGTCATATCTACATCACGCTCTGGGTACATCGGCCCTCCACGCACATGTTGGACGACTCCTTAGGCCACCTCCCAAAGGTTCACAAGCAATGATTCCATGTAGCCATGGGGTCCTTGAAAGTGATGTCCTAGCACCATAATGTAATTCTAGACCGTGTGAAGCACACTGCAGTCCAGAGGTCCACACACCGATTCCCCCCAGAGGCTCTGCTACTTCAGAAGACCCATCTACTGAGGAACCACTGTTCATTCCTGGTGTGCCACAGTTATGACAGAGTCTACCACTCTGGCTCTACACAAGGGTACTGAGGGGTGGTGATCTTGCTTTGCTGTTCCATCGCCATGACTGTTAACCAAGGAACATATGGCCCCACCCCACCCCCCATGGCAGCCTCCTTATTCTTACAGGAATAATTGAGGGACGCACTGTGAGATCCGTGTGAGCCTATGTGCCCCCTGCGGCCTTAGATGCACTTGTGAGTGACCTATCCAAGGTTCTATCGGCCCCTACAGAGGGGCTGACGCTGGCTGGAGGTGACTTTAACGCGGTCCCTGCCCCGGACATGGATGACACAGGCACTCCTTTGCCTCACGCAAGGTCGGTGTTCAAAGCCTCTGGAGCTTGACCCCAGCACATTGGCCTTTGCGATGTGTGGAGGGCATGGAATTCTCGCTGTCGACAATACACCCACTCTTCAGCGGCACACCACACCCACTCTCATATAGGCCTACTGTTTATGCCAGCTCTGGATTGTCGTGAGGTATCCCAGATTCTTCTGCACGGCATATCCATTCACTTCCTTCTGGATCCCCAATGGGAGAATTGCTACCCTTATGGCGGATCAAGGCAAGCATTCAACATGAAGTCTATACATAGGCAATTGAGGGTGAGCTTAAGGCCTACTTCCAAACCAACGAGGGCTTGGTTCGCTCAGTCGATACCTTATTGACAGCCAGTTAAGTTACAATTAGGGGCTATGCAAGGGGCCAAATCAGGGAGATGAGTGAGAGCGCTCCCAGCACTTAGCCCGCTTGGAGGCCCATGTCCTTCGGTTGGAAACACAACTTCCTGCCGACCCCCAGGGAGAGAAACCTCGTTAACTGAACCTGGTGCAGGAAGAGATTAGTCTCTAGTCTCTTGAATCGGTGAAGCCTATGTGGCGCGCCTAAATTGTTTGGGTATACGGATGGGGGAAAGAATTGCAAGCTGCTGTACTGGCTTAACCAGAAATTGTGGATAATACGGGACCACTCCATCGATCCCTTAAGGGTATAGCACATACATTTGCCGAGTATTACTGGTATCTCTACACTGCAATTCCCAAATTAGAAATTGAACCTGACCTCTGCTTCTTACATGCAGTACTCCTCCCTTGGCTATCTCTTTCTGAGTCGCAGTTTTTGGACCAGCCGCTTTCGGCCGAGGAGGTGGGTGCGGCGATTTTGACTGTGGCAGGAGAACCCGGGCTTGAAGAGTTTCCTACCTAGTACTACACCAAGTTTCGGGAAATCCTAACACCCTGGCACTTTATAACAAGGTGTCAAAGGTCGGGACCTTTCCACCAAAATTGGATGCTGCCACCATCGTTTTAATTCCAAAGACCCAAACCTCATCGGCCTCCTGTTCAGACTACTCTCCGGTTTCCCTCATCAACGGAGAGGTTAAGATTTTTGCCAAATCCTAGCCGCCCATCTCAGACAGGTCCTTCTCACACTTATACACCCTGACCAATCGCTTTATGCCAACCAGAAGCAGTCGTCAAAGCTCCGGCAACTTCATGTTGCTCTGGCCCAATGTCACTTACTTTCACCACGTTTGGCCTCACTACTCATTGATTTCAAGAAGGCAATTGATACGGTGGACTGATTTATTTAAAGCGTGTGCTGCAGTGTCCTGGAATTTGAAACAGCTTTTGTAGACACGTCCGCGCTATATTCCAACCCTACTGCACGTGTTCATATCAATGATGTGCTTTCCCATGTTTTCCTAATCAGTCATGGGACTCGACAGGGTTGCCCCCGCTCCCCCTTCTTTTTGCACTGGTGACTGAGCTACTGGCCCGCCTCAACTGGTGTGATGCCCAAATGCTACGGTGGGAGGAGGGGATGAGAGGGTCATATTGCGCTTTAAGCAGACGATTTTCCTGGAGGACCCCACTGTCTGCAAATCCTCCAACAATTTGGGGAAGCGTCCGGTCTCCATGCCAACCTGGCCAAATTGGTCCTGGTGTCCTTAGACCTGCCCCGGGACAGCGTGGCCTGACAGACTGATATCCCAGTGCACTAACTCAGTTTCAAATACTAGGTATTTGGGTGGCACTTCATCCTGAACCCACTTGGTCTCTTAATCTCGGGCCTCTGAAACTGTGAGCTAAACAAGACCTCAGTAGGTGGCAACCCCTTCCATTAAATGTGATGGGTAGGACTGACCTTTATAAAGTGATGGTGCTGCAGAGGTTCCTCTAGGTCTTCCGGAATCTCCCAATACCACTGTCCCGACGATGGTTTCAGGAGTTGGTTACGCTGACATCCTCATTCCTTTGGCATAACTCCAGGCCTCTCTTAGGTCTCGGGGTGACCAACCTTTACCTCTACTACCTAGCTTCCCAGCTACCAGTGAACAATGACTGGCTTAGTGGGTGTTGGTCTGTTGCCGCCTACCTACTGGAGCAGTCAGCCCTGGGGTTCCTGTGAATTATGGCCATGCTCTACGGTTCCCCGGTCTCTGCTGCTATTCCTATGATAACCGGGTTAATTTTACCAGTCTGCAGGGCTGCCCTCCGACATATCAAATGGGACAACAAGCTCACGATTCAAACCCACTTATGGTATGGTACATGGCTACGTGAGGTGTCGGCTCTGGAGTGGTTCGGGAGATGGACCTTATTGGTATAACACAAATTGGCGATGTATAGACTGGGACCCACTTGCGCTCCTTTCAGGAGCTCCAGGACACCTATGCCCTCATCCACTCACAATTCTACAAATATCTGCAGCTACATCAGGCCCTCTACACCCACATCTTGTGACACCACCACCTCTTGAATTCAGTCCCATGGGGGCTGGACGGGGAGGCATCTCCCGGATCTATCGCACCCTTACCATAAATGCCCCTGGCATACTGGATAACCTTAAGGCCTGCAGGGAGGGACGGTTGGGTCCCCTTGAGAAGGAAAACTGGCAGGACACAGTGATGGCACCTCGAATTATCACGATTTCCTCCAGGCTGCACCAGATTCTGACCTACTACCTTTACTGAACCTACCTCAATCCACTCAGACTTCACTGAGCTGGCCTTTTTCTCGGCCCTACCTGTCCTTACTGTTCAGGAGCCCCGGCCGATTTCGATCACATGCTATGGTCCAGGGTTATGGGTCAGCTGTGGTGAGGGAGTCATCAGTTGTTCTGGGGTGGGAGGTGCAACTTTCACCTTTGATGCTGTTGCTAGGGGACCTAGAGGGCTCCAGGGGGAGGAAAGGTTCGAAACCCAACTGGGGGATTTTGCAAACGACGACAATTGCGGCAAAGCGTGACAACGCAGCCTGTGGTAAAGCTCCTGCTCCTCCCACGGTGTTGCAGTGGAGGCAAGGGTTGGACCGTTGTGCACAACAAGAGAGACCAGTGTATGAGGCTCGGGGATGCCCTGTGAAGCATGATCATGTATGGGGAAATGGTTGGGCCCATTGGAATAGCGCCACAGTGTTTAGTTCTGGAGGTTTATGCCCCCATTTTGGATCCTAGTCCTACAGTGCTTGCTATATTTGCCATGTGCCTATTTGCTATGTACTATTATGTACCAACTGAGGACTTTATTGAGTTGTCAAAACTCAATAAAGTTGTTTATCAGCGCATACATATAAACAAACCTTTTTTCTTTGGGCAGGGAAGTTTAATACAGCGTGAACTGGACCCAGAGGTATCAGAGCGCTTTATAGGAGCACCAGTTGCCTTACAGACCGACCCATTCATTTTTGTTGAGCACAGGGATATTAAGTGATATGCCCATAATCACATGATGTTGAGCGTCCCTGTCGAGACTCGCAGGCAGTTCCCCTGCTTCAAGGCCGAACGCTCTAGCCGGTAGGCCACATCCTCTCCCTTGAGGTCGTTTCATCCTTCTCAGGGATGTCTCGGGAAACCCATATAAAGCAAATATGGGGACACCCTTTAGGGTTTGTCTTGGGAAAACAAGGGGCCAAGAAAGCTTAACACTTTAGCACACACTCTCTGGGTTTCTATCAGGGTACCCTCTCCAGAGTTCCACCCACCCAGCTTCTCTAGCTGGTCCTTAACAAAATCTGCAAGAATATCCCTATTCTTCTTTCTGAGTTCCCTCCACCATCGCTCCAAACACAGATCCTTCAACTGATTTAAGGACAGTGTGTCAAGGCCTACTCCTAACAACTTTGTATCTGTCACTTTAATATGCAGGTAATGCTGTGTTTAAGTTATTGTTCTGTTCAAGGCAGCTGGAAATGGAACTTGCAGATCCTACGCTGTTTGATGCCAACTGTTAGACCCAGTTCGGGCTCTACAAGCTGGGCCAAGTACAAACCTTTTCAGCTGGACTCTTAAGGGTAATGAGAGTGAGCGAGACCTCAGAACTCAACGGTCAACCAACAGACCCTATAAAATAGGAACCAACCCAATGTTTATCTTTTAGTGAGAGTAATTTGATCTCACAGCAAAATTAAATAAGACACAATTCAATAGGAATCCCAATTATAGGGTTGCAATTTCAGTTACAATCTTCAATAAGGCACTACATCCTTTATCTGTACCTTCTCCCCATTCTACGAGCGTGCTAATGTCCACCAGTCCACCGTATGATGCGGTCATAGGTATTAATTAGGGCCCAGTGCAGATAACTTCTATTTAACCCAATAGCTAGATGCTCAACTCAGTTCAACAGATTTAACCCACAGACATTCAGTTGAGCAAAATGTTTTAAGTCCTCATGTCAAATTCCTCTGTATGGGTTTAGTTTATTGTTCTGCTTGCATGTAATCCCCTGCTTTACTTACATGGAGGTTGTTGCAGCGCTAGAAACATGGCAGGAGCAGCTCTCATCTCCTCTCTTTGCAATGGCAGCTCCTCGCTGTGGGGACAGCAGCTTCCCTTTTGAACAAGCATTGGCATTGCCAATAGGTCTCCCTTGTGGGACCTTATAAGTAGTTAGTTTTGCAGCACAATATCCTTGTTGCATAATCGGATATTGTGCTGCAAAACTAAATACTTATAAGGTCCCACAAGCGAGACCTATTGGCAATGCCAATGCTTGTTTGAAGAGTAGTGTGTGCCCCTCGTGTTCACGCAGCTCAAGCTGAAGGAGGAGGGGGTGCGAGGGATGAGGGAACACGGCCTGGGGGAAGCTGGCTGGGGAGGGGGAGGAGAAATGCAAGGAAGGCTGTGTGCGGCGTAATTAGGGGAGGAGAAGCCGCAGAGCGCACGCTGGGCGAAGCCCTTTGATGTGCTGTGCGGCAAATGGAGGGAGGCTGATGCGCGTTCATGTTTGAACACGTGGTTCACATGAACTGCATGAAAACGCCAGCAAAAAGCTGGTGGTTTCACGAGAATTTTCGCCACTTGAATTCTCGCTCCGCTCGATGCGTATGCGCGCATCGATAGGTCGCGAGACCTAAAAAGGACCTGGGCAACAGCATATTTCAGCAATTGTGGCGCTCTACACTAAGTGCTGATGAGAATGCAGGCACAGCAGCTGTGGCTTCTGGATGGATTCGTCAGCAGTGATGTGACTGGCAACTGCATCCTTTTTTTTAATTCTTTTTTTTTATTTTTTAGAGTTTTATATAGAGCAAACTTGACCCGAATTTTTTAAAAAATTTTTTTTTTAGAGTTTTATATAGCGCAAACTTGACCAGAATCGGGTATCAGAGCGCTTTACATAGCACCAGTTGCATTACATTAGGACACATTCATTTTTTTGGATCGGCACGGGGAGATTAAGTGATTTGCCCAAGATCACAGGATGTTTAGCGTCATTGCGAGCCTTCATGGTCTATCGTACTTCTTCTACTTCAGTGGCAACATGGCTTTTATTTTCAAGCCATCGGCAGCAACCACTTTTGCACATATTTTCCAGACAGGTGATGTAGATCCACTATTTAAGGTCGTTCACTTCCAAAGGCTAGTTTCAGAGTGCCCCTCAGGCACAGACTTTGTACTAGGTGATAGAGACAAGCAGGAGTATCAAACAAAAGCACAATAAGCTCTCTGGTGGCAGGCAGCCTTCTTGAAGCAGTAATCAGGGACAGATTAAAGGGCAGGTCCTAACTAGCAACTACCTCATGTTGAACCACAGAAACTGCAGTGCTAACCCTCACCTTTACCATCTACCAAATGTCAGTGCTCCAGAAGAACAAATTAGTTTGCAAACAAGGTATGTTTTAAATCTATAAAGGTAGTCCTGTCTTCATCGTCTCAATTTAATGTATGATTGATACAATCTAGTCATAGGAACGCTTGCAACACACTTCTATGTCTGGGGAATCTATGCCCATTCTCCTTCTTATGCCATGCTAAACTAGGGCCATCCAAAATGGATTCCAATGGTCCTAGTACACAGACTCTCACAACACTCAGAGTCCTACTATTACACATGTGCTAGACACTCACGGCACATAAATGCACCTATCATCTGGAATGTCAGTTCAAGGCTCTCGGTTTCACGTAACAGAACTTTACATCAAAGAAGCTGTAGGCTCACCTATCCTTGAGACAGAGAAAACTGTCCTGACATGATACTGATTCACAAAACATGGTATGCTTTCATGACCGCTTTATGTGAAGCACCCAGGGCAATGACAGCAGTCTAGTGTCCACTATAAGGGCACACGGTGCGCCCTCCACCTAACAGAACCAGCTCCGGACATTGCATTATTAGGGACATGCCTATGTCCTCTGCACACATGCCAGAGGGACGCCAGGGCCAACTCTGTATCATAGTTTCACATGCAGTTGCATACTCAGATGAGGGCTACATGTCAGTTTTACCATGGAGTGGATATTCTTCCCATCCCAAAAATGGCGATGTTTTGCACCACAGAGTTCGGAGTGACATCAGATTTACATAATGTAAGAATCTCATTGAAAGCCTCTCTAGATGTCCCATCCCTTGCCAAAACTTATCTACTCCATGGCCTATGTCCAGCACTGACACTTGTCTAGTCAGTCCTCAAGGTGAAGGGGTAAAGCCCACTCCACTCTCCTTTCTCATTATCTTTGGGTTTCACATTATTCAGCACAATTTCAGCTGCACAGATCCAGACAAGAGGTTCCTTGGAGTTAGTATTGACATTTGGCTTTTTGGCTTCTGGGATCTAGGATTCTTCACTATTTCTGATAGTCTTCTGACCCTGGCCTCTTCTTCTCCCTGCGCTCTATTGTGTCAATAGTTTTGGAAGCTCTCCTTCATTCTCTTTCAATGCTTGTTCCTTGGGCCATGTTACATTTTCCTGGTCTTTTGTGGTTCTCCCAGTACCCACATTTAGTCCTAGAGTGGAAACACCCGGTGAGCCACCCACCTGCAGAGACTGAAACACGTGCAATTCGACACTGATCCCTACATCAATGGAGATCGCCATGAACGCTACGCCTGCATGGTGCTCACTAACAACATACCTTGTGACTCTTGGAATAGGATGTGTGGCGAAAGTCTCTGATCCCTCAGCTGATGAGTAGAAACTTATGTTGTTGATGGAGTAGTTACACCAAGGTGTTGTAGGAGTAGTTAGTCCAGGATTAGAGATGTCAAAGTGCTTGTTCAAAAAGCAAGAAAAAAAGGCTGTCAAGTTTCACTGTCTATTTAAATCTAGAACAAATTAAACATTCGGTTTTGTATTCTCAGAGCATTAAATGGGCCAGAGAGGGCAGGATGAAGGGGTTTCTCATTTGATTATTGAGTTTTATATAGCGCTTGCTAAACTCGAAGGTATCGGAGTGCTTTACAGGTTACGTGATTACGTTTAATCACACTGCATGTGAGGACTCGTGAGGGTCAAGACAGTCACAAAGTATAGAACAGTACAGCATAAGATTGAAGCATTAGCAACAATTTAAAGACTAAACCAGTCAGGAGACAGGAACGAGGATCCTGTTGATGTGGGTTGGATCTTTTGAAGATGTGGTTCAGCTTGTGAGAGTGTTGAAGTAGCTGTTAAGCAGTAGAGATTTCAGGTCCCGTCTGTTGCAGCAGAGATCCTTAGGTAGTGATTTCCAAATCTCATTGTGGTGTATTAGTGAGAAGAGGCATTTAATTTGGCAGGTTGAACATCACACCTCTCTGTAGTGTAATTCATCTAATTTCACTATTGCCAAAAAAGATGGTGAGGCTTCTTTCCTCTCAAGTTGGCAGTGAGAGAGCTCCAATAGCTTCCTTGTCCTTGTTTTCAATCCACATTCTATCCTCTCTACAGGCAGGTCTCGCACCAATCCTGCCTACTTTCACTCTGAAGCATTTTGCATAGATTAAGGAGGCTATGAGCAGGCTCGCTTTGGTTCTGGGGATGCTTGTGACATGCCACTGTCGGCTTCTAGTAATGCTGGTAGACGAGGTAAGTGATAAGATTGTTTCACAACTTAACATAAGTGACTCAATTCTTCGTGCTCTTTTAAGAGGAATGTGTGAAAATGTTGTGCATTACAAACAGCCCCACTATTGAGACAGCTGTGTAGAGAAGAGTTTGGCACATTCATCATCTATCGTCTCTTGGCATTGTATCAAGATTCGGTTTAGCCTAATTCTGAAACACAAGAAAAGGAGTGACCAATTAGTGAGCTTCAAAGATGAGGCTGAATTCGCCGTATAATCCTCGGAAAAGCAAATTCTTGCTCCCTTCATCATCAGAGAAGTGAAGAGTAAGTGAATCAACGTGGACTATATTGGGCTGCTGATTTGGGCTCTCATTAGATATGTGTGCAGCCATGCTCCCAATCCTCAACTCACGGACGCCCAGGAACTGCTGCACACTGTGCAGGCTCCCAGGTGCCACTCCCAGCACTTCTCTACTCATGCTAGAAATAGAGTAGTGCTGGGGTTGGTCTGAGCGCACTTGTTCGGTGCTCAGACAATGCCTAGGAGCATGTGTTGGTTCTCAACCTGGCTGTACAACACAGCTCGGGTTGGGGAAAGGCTAAGTGCGCATGACGGTTTGTCTGGCCAAACCGTCATTCACACTTAGCAGTGCCCACCACTAACTCCCTGGTACTGCTGCTGCAGTGTCAGTATGATGGCCCCCTCCCCTCCCTCGGCTGGCAGCATGCAGGACGAAAAACAAAATGATGATAAAATAGATTATAAGTTTATTTTTGTCATTTGCCTCTGCTGGCTTTCAGTAGGGGAGGAGAGGGGCAACGCTCCTCCGCCATAACAGAGGAGCCGCCCCAGCATACAGAGGCTTGAGGGAACACCCCATATTTATAAATTTATATTTAGCCTTTCTGCATAATTGTTTACTAATTGTTTTAAAAATTGTACCATATTTTATTTGGAGCGCTTTTAAACATCCCTGACACCCCCTACAGCGAGACTACTTCGCTGAGGCACAAACACCCCCTTTCCACAGCGTCGCTCTATCGAGGCGCAGGGAAGCTTTGAACACCACTTTGGCAGCCATCTTAGATTGGGCAGGCTCGCCGGAGAGCTCGTCGCCCCTCCCGCCCTCCCTGGGTATTTAACAGGGCGTAAATCGTTTCCGCGTGATAATGCTTGCTGTTTCCCTCTGAGGCGGAAGCCGGAGGTCTACTGTGCTCTCTTGCACCTTTGCTAAAAAAAACGATTGATTTACTAATTGTTTACTAATTGTTTTAAAAATTGTACCATATTTTATTTGGAGCGCTTTTAAACATCCCTGACACCCCCTACAGCGAGACTACTTCGCTGAGGCACAAACACCCCCTTTCCACAGCGTCGCTCTATCGAGGCGCAGGGAAGCTTTGAACACCACTTTGGCAGCCATCTTAGATTGGGCAGGCTCGCCGGAGAGCTCGGCGCCCCTCCCACCCTCCTCCCGCCCCGCCCAAAGTATGTATAAAAACAACAACATCGCCCGTCCGCGCAGCGGGCGGGCGCAGCGGGCGCGCCGGCGGCGCGCCAGAGGCAAGCCCGTCTGCGCCCGTCAGCGCCGGACACGCGCCCAGCGCCATACCCCCTGTGTCATTTGATATCGAAAGGACTACTTACTCCTCTGAAGAAATACGTAAGTTGAATCCAGGACAATTGACGACTTGTAGCCAGCACAACCCAGAGGATCTTTCAGATCAAGCTGAAATTGGGTGTAGGGATTGCAAATCCATCATTCCCCTAATTAATAACAAAGTCAAACATCTGACTGATGGCACCGCCAAACATACTGCTATATCCATTTCCCTCATTATCGCTCGCTCCCTGGCTAGGCATAGGCAGGATATCGCTGATCTAATTGTGGACCACGCAATAGATATCCTTTTTGTAACCGAAACTTGGATGGATGATACATCCGAGCCCGACCTTCAGGTAGCAGTACCAGACGGCTTTAAGGTGTATAGGCGGGACAGACAGGGGGGAAAAAGAGGAGGAGGCCTGGCAATCATTACCAGGGATATTTTCCCAGTTAGAATTTCCCCGGTACCAGCGCCGGCATGTGAGGCGTTACACTTTGCCATCAACCTGAACGCTTCACACAACCTTAAGGGAGTGCTCATCTATAGACCACCAGGACCTCGCGCAGATTTTCTTTCTGCCTTTACTTCTTGGATGGAACCTCTAGCCATTGAGGACTCCTTTATGGCATTAGGAGATATAAATTTCCATCTGGACAAGACAGACGAGGCTGATACACAAGCTCTACTGGCAGAATGTCACACACTGGGCTTAAACCAGCACATAAAAGCACCAACACATGATGCTGGACATACCTTGGACGCCATCTTTTCCAACATCAGTGAGTTGGAGGTATCTAAAATTCTGCCTCTCATATGGACAGATCACCATGCCATTTTGTGTCAGTTACCGATTAAACGAACCAACCCCGCTAAACAGACCCTTTTCCAAAATAAATTCAGAGTATGGAAGGACATCGATTACGAAACCTTTAGGATGTCCTTGTCTAATACTTGCCCGAATATTCAGTCTGACCCTACTGAAGCAGTAGGGCAGTTTCTCAATTGGGTAGGCAATGCGGTGGATATGCATGCTCCACTAAAAACTATATCGAAAAACAGGAAAGTACCTTCAGCTCCGTGGTACTCAGAGACCCTCAGAAAGCAAAAACAGATCTGCAGGAACCAGGAAAGAACCTGGCGCAAGACGTATGACAACATAAGCAAAGCCAAGTACAAAGACGAACTTACCATCTATAAAAAAATGATTCAGGAGGAAAAAAAAAACTACTTTGAGCAGCAAATTAACAAATCAAAAAACTCAAGTCGACAATTGTTTGAAGTAGTTAAGACTCTGGCAGGGAAAGTGGTAGACTTGAGCCCTCCCCATTCACAGGAATTCTGCAATAATTTAGCAGGTTTCTTCTTTTCAAAAGTAAACGACATATATTCGGAATTTTCGGTTACTTCATCAAATACCAACACACAATCTAAACCACCTAGAAATAATCCGGACTGTTCGTTTACTAGATTCAGGGATGTGACGAATCAGGAGATAAGAGATCTCATGAGACAGGTAAAAACAGGCTCATCCCTAGATCCCTGCCCCCCTAAAATCTTCATTCCAGTAATTGACGTAGTTAGTAAAGTCATTACTCCTATTTGCAACGCCATGTTCCAATCCGGGATCTTCCCAGATAAGTTAAAAAACACTCTACTGAAACCTCTCCTTAAAAAAACTGGTCTGGATAAAACAACTCTCAAAAACTATAGACCTATCGCCAGTTTGCCTTTCCTGGCCAAAATAGTGGAGAAAGCAATGAACAGCCAACTAGCTGAATATATTGAACAAAACAACCTCCTGGATGAGTCTCAGTTTGGGTTCCGGAAACTTCATGGAACAGAGACTGCTCTCATAAAGGCTGCCGATGACATCAGAACCATCAGGGACCAAGGAGGAACAGCGATACTGGTCCTGCTGGATCTCTCGGCGGCCTTCGACACGGTCAACCATGCTGTCTTGATTGACCGTGTCGAGGAAATGGGCATTCGCTCAAGGGCCAAGGAGCTTCTGGCTTCATTTCTGTCCAACAGAACGCAAGCAGTGACACTGGGCGCATTTCAATCTACTGAGCTCGCCCTCCCATGTGGCGTTCCGCAAGGCTCATCCCTAAGTCCGACACTCTTTAAGATCTATGTGTCGGACTTAGCAAGGGTAATCAAGAACTACCGGATGAGCCTTACCTCATACGCCGACGACACCCAATTGGTGATCGCAATTAAGAACGATGGTGAGGAGGTAGCCGCAAGGTTTCAAGAAGGCATGCTGGCCATAAAGGAATGGATGTCTGAGAACTGCTTACGTCTAAACTCTGATAAAACTGAGGTAATGATTTTTGGAAAACTATCGCCACAGTGGTCCACCTTTTGGTGGCCGACCCCACTTGGAGCCCCCCCAGAACCTGTGCAAAAGGTCAGGAATCTAGGAATTATATTCGACGACAATCTTAACTTTTCCAGCCATGCCAATCAGGTTGCGCCGTCTGCCTTCTATAAGCTTAAGATCATCAGGAAAATCCTGCCCTATCTTCCTGAGAGTGCAGGGAAAACAGTGGTGAGTTCCTTAGTACTCTCATCACTTGATTATTGCAATGGATTGTTTGTAAATGCTCAGGCACGGGTGGTGGCCAAACTGCAGCTTATACAAAACGCTGCCGCAAGGCTACTAGCTGGCATTCCCAAGTTTCAGTCCACCAAGCAAGCTATAAGGAACTACCACTGGTTAACAGTGAGAAATCGCATTAGATTCAAGACCTTGTGTCTCACCTATAAAGCCCTCAAGGGTCTTGGACCAGCATTTCTCAAACAGAAACTTTTCTATTACCTACCGAAAAGATCCTTACGATCTGAACAGAGACATCTACTGGTAGTGCCACGCACTAGGACGGTGACATGGGGCGATAGATGCTTCACCAACTCTGCAGCCAGACTTTGGAATACGCTTCCAGAGGAAATAAAATTGGCACCCTCGCTACTTCAATTCAGAAAATTGATAAAAACCTGGTTATTTGACCAATAAACTGATCAGGACAATACTTTCTAAGGTAGACTCATGCTCCATCTGAGATTTTCAGCTAAGTCATAGCGCCAAGACACCCACGGGTATACGCTGCGCTTTATAAATTTTTAAAATAAATAAATAAAAATAAATAAATTCACAAACACCCAAGAGGATAGGTTTCTCTTCCCCTCGGTTCAAGGTAGGCCATGAGGGTTCTTTCAGATCCAGTACAATATATGTTGGTCTCTATCCCACGCCACATTTAGGAAAAAAGAAATAAGCTCATATTCTCCTGTGAATGGGGAGCCTCACAATTACTGTTGGTCCCATGATCACTATTATTTTGAGTTAGAGTAGACACCATTGCGGCTGAGTGGAATGCGCATGGTCAGTTACCATACATTGTGCTCTCCTCAGTCAAAGAGTGTACAATGATATTTGGTATATGTTTTAGCCTTCGACTCGCAAGCCACCTTTTTCAACTTCCTAAAGAGGGACAGAGAGCTTTTTGACATATGCTAATAGCCACTGTGACCTGGGGAAACGTGAACAGCGCTGTGTTCTCCAGCACTCTGACTGCAGGCAGCATGGGTGTACTATGCAAAGAGCTGTTACGGATCCAGCTAGTGTGGCACACACTGGCTGAGTGAGGACTTCATTCACCATGTATCATCTCAACTAAATAGCAGGCACGCATTTTCCTTGAAGCAGCCCGGGACCGCTAGTGGGTTCTAGCTACTATCAACGTGCTGGACATTGATATTCCAGAACTTATTCCACAACCTTTTTTTTTTTGCAACATGTCAATATTTTCAGTATGTGTTGATTCTGGTGGCCACTATTTTGTTGCGACATTAACTGTTCTCTCAGTCTTTATTTCTCTCATATCAGTTTATGGTCACCTTCCATTCACACAGCCATGACCTTTAACTGTGTAGTTCCATCTTCCAAAGAACTCACCATCTGTTCAGCTTCATCAAACAACATGCAGCTTATCGTTTTTATCTTGTGAATTTTCTATCTTCTCTGTCAATGAATCAAGTTTCAGGACAATTTCTTCGACACTGGCTCTTAATTCCCTTGACATACGTTTTTCTATTCCCTCCTTCTACTCAGTCAATCATTTATGCTGCATTTTCCTCCATTACCTCCCAAACTGCTCAGGTTACAGGACCATCCACCTTATAAAGCGATTACCAAGCTATCACTTCCTGAGGCGGAAAGCCGGGAAGCTAGTAGGCTCTTTTTAAATATTTGCATCTTTGTCACGAAATTGTATTGTGTTAATTTTTATTTGGGAATTTTTAATCTTACATTTTCGGCGGTCACTCCGCTTTGAGCTCGCCTGCCTCCCCAGTCCATCATGCCCTCGCAGCCGATTAGGTGCTGCTACGGGGGATATTCTACTTTAGCCGCCATCTTGGGGGTAGGTGGCGGGTTCTGGTCTAGTAGCCTGGCCCCTCCCGACCTCTCCTGCTCAAAAGTCGCGCTGGATCTCGCGCGCACCGAGTACCAAGCTATTATTTCCCGAGGCAGAAAGCCGGGAAACTAGTAGGCTCTTATTAAATATTTGCATCTTTGTCACGAAATTGTATTGTGTTAATTTTTATTTGGGAATTTTTAATCTTACATTTTCGGCGGTCACTCCGCTTTGAGCTCGCCTGCCTCCCCAGTCCATAAGGGACTCGCAGCCGATTAGGTGCTGCTATGGGGGATATTCTACTTTAGCCGCCATCTTGGGGGTAGGTCGCGGGTTGCGGTCTAGTAGCCTGGCCCCCTCCCGACCTCTCCTGCTTAATATGGCCACCTTCACTCGGCCGCGCAGCGGACAAGCGCAGCGGGCGCGCCAGCGGCGCGCCAAAGGCAAGCCCGTCTGCGCCCGTCCGCGACCGAGACGCGGCCATGTCAAGAAATGCTGCCCACTTCAACCCCGCTTCTAGGATCACCTATAGTAGGTATGAATTAAGGTCCTTAGGATCAGCAGAGGGACCCCATTCAGGGCTCCACACATCTGAGTTTCTGAGGGCGGGCTCCCCATGCAGGACCTGTGGCCGTTCGTGGGATAATGTTTTAAGCAGAGGTGAACAGACTCTATTGCACGCTCTGCCTTTGTCCAATGGTCCCGGAGTAGTTATAACTCTTTCAGCCGGACTAATAAATTGCAGATCGCTGGCAAAACATGCTCTAGATATTTTCCAATCCCTTAAGGATAATGATTGGGATTTCTTATTTCTGACAGAGACTTGGCTTAGTGAGGTGACAAACCCTGCTATTGCTTTGGCCATCCCAGATGGATACAGTATTTTATGTGCCAATCGTCATAATGGTAAACAGGGAGGAGGGGTAGCCATTATTTATAAATCCAAATGGACAATTACGTCGCCCCTTTATAAACAAATTGGTTGTATTGAGGGCCTTCCTTTCTGTATCAAATTATCAGCTTCTGCCACTTGCTCTGCCTTTTGATTTATCGCCCCCCTCATTCTAGTCCCTCTCATCTATCGTCTCTTATGGACTACATCATACAGGCTGGCACGCGGTATTCAACCTTTACGGTGTTAGGAGACCTGAATCTTCATGTGGACGATGCCTCTTGTGCACTTAGTTCTAATTTTATTTCTACATTGGCAGCTGGGGATCTCATTCAGTTGGTAACTTCCCCTACTCCTAAAGCAGGCCATACGTTAGATCTTATCTGCTCTAACCTTTCCGACATTTCGATTAAGGATCCGAGACCAGTTATATGGTCGGATCACTACTTTATTCCTTTCGTCATTATCATGACTCATCATGTTAGACCCACTGTCACTCCTAAGGAATTTGGTAGAAACTGGAGCAAAATCTCTCCAGAATTTCTTTCCATATACACTAAAGATTCCAATCCTCCCTTGGTCAGTGACCTTGATTCACGTATTCGTAATCTTAATGATTGGGTAACCGAAGCTATGGATTCAGTGGCACCCCTCAGACCAATTAAAACTTTTATATCCGCACCAGCTTCCCCCTGGTATTTGGATGATTTAAGACAAAAAAAGTCCGCCTGTAAATCCCCCAAACGTTGTTGGAGAATGAACTATACAGCAGAAAGTAAAACCAAGTACCGGATCGCCCTCAAAGAATATCGTAAATTGATCATTACACATAAAAGAAACTTTCTATCGGATAGAATTGAGAAAGCCTCTAATTCCTCTAGAGAAATCTTTAATATTGTTAAATCTTTTACAGACCCACAGGCCTTGAATAGTCGTCCCCCTGTGTCTCAATCCTTATGCACCCAACTTTCTGAGTTTTTTGAGGAGAAGATCGCTCTTATCTATGCTTCCTTCCCTGTAACAGATGGCTGTGATTCAGAGGAAGAACAGTTAGATAATCCCGCCTCCGCCTCAGTATTTGCGGAATTCTCAGTAATTTCGGAGGATCTTTCCCTTCAGGAGCTTCTAAAATGTAAATCAGGGTCTCCTAGTGACCCGTGACCAGCAAAGCAATACAAAGCCTTAGCAGTATTTCTTAACTCTCATCTCAATTCCATATGGAACGCTTCCCTGAGCTCCGGTATCTATCCGGAGTCGTGGAAACATGCTTTTTTGGTTCCGATACTGAAAAAGGCTAATGCGGATGTAGAGATTCCGGGAAATTATAGGCCTATCTCCCTGCTCCCCGCTCCGGCCAAGATCCTAGAAAGACTTGCCCATCACCAATTGGCCAGCTTTATAGAGTCTGAGGGCCTTCTCCACAACTCTCAGCACGGATTTCGCGCAGGCCATAGCACAGAGTTGGCCCTGATTGAAATGGCCGACTCTGTGCGGTGGACTCTAGACCAGGGATCGAGGGAGATGCTGGTGCTGCTGGATCTTTCGGCAGCATTTGACACTGTCTCTCACACGATCCTCTTGAAGCGGCTGAGATCTATGAGTTCAGGGCACGGTCCTTAATTGGATTGCATCATTTCTGTCGGGCCGTAAACAACAAGTGTACACCCCCTTACACCTCTTCAGCTTGACCTCATAGGTGGGGTGTCCCACAGGGCTCTTCGTTGAGTCCGCTACTTTTCAACGTCTACTTTACTCCCTTAGCTTAAATGTTATCCCAGTCTGGAATTAAAATGACATCCTATGCGGATGACATTCAGATTCTTTTCTCTTATAATGATTCATCCCCTTTGACTTTTGATCCTCTAAAAACATGCATGAGAAATATTGCAAAGTGGATGGATCTTAATTTTCTACAACTAAATGCCGGTAAGACCGAGGTCTTGTTTTTCAATCAACCATCCCCTCTTGCATTCAACCTCTGGTGGCCGGAAGACCTGAGTATGGCCCCTCCCCCAAGGACTCGGTCAGAAACCTGGGGGTCAGATGGGATAATCGCTTGTCCTTTGTTAATCAAATCCACACATTTTCGGCTGCCTGCTTTGCCAAAATTAAAATGATAAAAAAAGTATCAACTACATGCCCAGTAACATTAGAAAAACTGTAGTCCAGGCCCTCATTACATCGCACCTGGACTACGCCAATGGACTCTATCTGGGATTGACAGCTGGTCTATGTCATAGACTCCAGATAGCTCAGAATGCCGCGGCCCGTTTGGTTTGCGGCATTCCACTTAGACATCACATCTCTCCTTACCTTCGTAAATTACACTGGCTGCCTTACCCCAAGAGAATTGCATTCAAAGCCATGATTTTGGCTTTTCGGGGCACTAAAGGCTTAGGACCAGCTTACCTTACCTCTATTCTCCGCCCATATAGTCACTCCAGAGCCCTTCGCTCCAATACTAAACAGTTATTGGTCACGCCCAGATTTTAAAAAGCTCGATCGGGAGGCAAAACTTTTCAAGTTTGTGCTACCCATCTTTGGAATAAACTTCCACTTGCCCTCCGTCTGATTCAGTCTGAACCTGAATTCCGCAGATCTCTCAAAACTTTATTTTTCTGTTAGCATTCTATCTTTCTCCTCTACAGCTTTTTGATCATTAGCGCCGGGACACCCCGTTGGGGTAGCTGCGCGCTTTATAAAAGACACAAATAAATAAATAATACATAAATAAATAAACGCGTCCACTTTATACTATTTTTTTTCACAATTGTGAATTCTATATTTAATCCGTGCCCAGATTAGAGGCTCTCACTTTTCTTTAAGAAGGGGATTTGGAAAAATGATGGACCGTATCAGCATTCCAGAGGCATATCAATATAATATTGCAAAGTCATATTTAGCAACAGCTATGATTTCAGTTATTGTATTCTATTATATGGTTGATGAGCTCTAGTTAAATTAGCCAAGTCCTTTAAATTCTCCAAAGGTCGCACTTTTTACACTTGTTTTGTTTTCAAGACTTCCAATATGAGCACTGTGTGTGACCATCTCTCATTTCCACTGTCTATATTCAGCCCAGTGGCAAGCTATGTCAGCTTTCAATAGGGCTGTCAAATATGGATTCGGTTTCACGAATATCTTCAATATTCTTGTCTCGATGGTTTACTAATTTCTCCATCCTATGCCGGCAGGACATTCCAGGGTACTGCTCACCTAAACAGCAACCATTTTGTCACCTGCCCTCTGCAGCACTTCCTTGAACTGCTAGAATATGAGGGTGTAAAAGGCAGCTAAAGGTCTAATAAGCTCAGTGGTCCAACATAGCCTGCATCAGTTTTCACTCTAGGGTCGTTTAGAACCACTACCACAACACATTCTACTACGACTAGGCTCAAGATCTGTTTGAAAAGAGACAATAATCTTAAAACATTCTGCACATTTCTGCAGCTGGCAAATTCTTTTTTTCTTATATAGCTTGGTGGGGTAAAACAGAAAGGAAATAGGGCAGACATTTACTAGGTTAAACACAAGAAGGCTTTTAGATTTCATTACAAGACCGGAGGCTACCATTATGCATTTTTCTTTTAATGCTACTCCAAGCAGCCACTCATAAGCAATACATCACAAAGTGAAAAGATCTAGAATTGAATCTTCCAGATGTACAATAGGCATGCACGTAGAATAGTCTGCCTCTTTTATATTCCTTGGAGGTAGGTACATGTTCCTTCCTACTTATCTATGATAATGTATCTTCACATTTGGGTAATTTTATATTTATCTATTTGTCCTTCAATTGACCTCTTGAATGCACAACTTCCTGCGTATGTAAGTTTCTTCCCTCTAATGAATTATATCACTTTTCCAAGTTCTTTGGTGTTCTTGAACTGGTTGCCAAATTAATAGGTAGGTAAAGGGCGATTTCATTTAGTTCCCCTCTTGATCCCGAAAACTACATATTTCCAATTTACGGAAATACCTCTCCCATACACTCCCCCACCTTCCCTCACTAGAATACTAAAGGAGTAGGGAGCTCCGATAATCCCACCTTAATCATCTTCAATCAGTTATTTTCCTTTATAGCGAACAGAAGATTATCCCCTCCACTTCACTTAACCGCTCTGACAACAAGCATTTACAATGCAATGGTTTCGCCTTTAGAAAAGTTAGAGCTATTGGCATTGTAAATGACAAAATTTGTATTTATGTGTTGGTTTTGAAAACAGATAAATAAATGGCATTGTCATTTACATTGCCATTAGCTTAATCTCTCGCAAATGTGAGACCCATTGTACCCTACGGACGAGCTCAGCAGACAGCAATTACTACCACACACACACACCCAGAGCCAGCCACACACACACCCAGAGCCAGCCACACACACACCCAGAGCCAGCCACACACACCCAGAGCCAGCCACACACACACCCAGAGCTACTTGGATAGGCCCCACCCCTTTAAGAGGTTTGCCCAGCCCCTTTTAGAGCACCCCCAGTTTTTTCCCCCCACTGAAAGCCCTGGATAGAGAGATGGGAACGCTGTCAGACAGACCATGGATGAACGACTGAGAGACAAACAAGCAAACATACTGGTTAGCAGGCAGAATGATATGCAGAATTACACAGACGGACAGAAAGACAGGCAGGCTAGATGACAGACAGAAATTCAGACTATTACCAGATTGGCATGTTGGAAGACGCTGACAGGCTAGAATCCAGAGGTACAGGCTGACACGTGCGATGACAGGTTGATTGACAGGTGGATGGATTTACCTACCAGTAGAAAAGCAGACTTATAGAGAGACAGAGTGACGAGTAGACTGACATGTCGTGTGACAGAGAGACCAATAAGCAAACAGTCCTGCAAGCAGCGAAACAGGCCGCCCATGAGAAGGATGACCGAGTGACTGGCAGACAGGCGATTTGACAAATTGGCGGACAGCGAGACAAGCATTCAGGGGGGTGAGGGGACAGTCTGGCCGGCATATAGAGAGAGGCCAGTGAACTGACAGACCGGCACGCAGACAGACAAATAGCCAAGTAAAAATGTAGGTACATTTAGTTACTTACGGGCGGACAACTAGAGCCAAATTTCGGGGGGAGGCGGGTATAGGGGCTGAAAAAGTTTTCGGGGGGGGGGAGATGGTAGTGGGGTGCGCGTGATTAGCTGCACTGCTAGAGAGAGGGATGGAGATTGGTAGCGTGAGCTGGGCAGGAGGCGCGGCAGGGTTCTGGGACGGGTTATCTAAGAGAGGACAGGAGTCTGGAATGCTGAACCTCAATACCCCATTTGTCAGTTGGCCCGACAGACAGGGGAATGCAGGCCGACAATGGGCAGATCCCCTGGCCCGCTCCCGCCAGGTTAAGGGGAAGGAGGCCGCCCGGGGAGTGCAACCAACGGCCCGCTATTGCCAAAACAAACAGTGCTCTTTGGAGGAGAGAGAACAGCATATTGGCGGACAGCGAGACAAGCATTCACGGGGGTGAGGGGACAGTCTGGCCGACATATAGAGAGAGGCCAGGTAACTGACAGACCGGCACGCAGACAGACAAATAGCCAAGTAAAAATGTAGGTACATTTAGTTACTTACAGGCGGACAACTAGAGCCAAATTTCGGGGTGAGGGGGGTATAGGGGCTGAAAAAGCTTTCGGGGGGAGGGGGGTATAGGGGCTGAAAACGCTTTCGGAGGGAGATGGTAGTGGGGTGCGCGTGATTAGCTGCACTGCTAGAGAGAGGGATGGATATTGGTAGTGTGAGCTGGGCAGGAGGCGCGGCAGGGTTCTGGGACGGGTTATCTAAGAGAGGACAGGAGTCTGGAATGCTGAACCTAAATACCCCATTTGTCAGTTGGCCTGACAGACAGGGGAATGCAGGCCGACAATGGGCAGATTCCCTGGCCCGCTCCCGCCAGGTTAAGGGGAAGGAAAAAATAGTCCAAGAACAACTCTCAGACTATTTTGAAAGCAAGCTTTGAAGGCAAAGAAAAACAAGCACTCACCTGTACTTCCTCCGGCGGTGGTCAGCCGCGGAATGGCCAAAACATACCTGGACGCCCCAAAAAAATAAACCCCGCCCACCGCCGCACTGACGTCCTAAAATGGGCGGGATGAGTAAAAATCGTGGGAACGCCCTCGAATCTGCTCGGGGAATGAGTGACGCATCTCTGTTCCAACGGCTAGCATCCATTTATGGAGCTAGCCAATGGGACAGAGAGGCGGAACGAAGCCCCATACTTGTAAACAAAAGTTTTTCGCTTGCGCAGCCTTTCGGCGAGGCGAAACCTAAAAAAGGGCAATACCTCAAGGCGAAGAGCCGAGAGAGGAAAATACCTCGGCTATGCCTAGACATGCAGTGCATGCACAACGCTGCAAGGGAAATCGAGGAAATAACCTCGGCAATGCCGCATAGCGCAGCGATCTATAACATCAAATTGGAAATACCCAAGGCAACGCCTTGGCTTCACAACAGTTCGTCGCCTGGGCAACCTAGCAACTCACCAGCTGATCACTTGCGAGCCTCCAATGTCAGGAAAGGGGACAGTTGGAGGTTCGGGCAATCAGCTGCAGTTATGGAACAGCAAGCAAACAACACTATTTAAAAAAAACAAGGAAGCTCTAATTAATAATAAGGAACTGGCAATCATTTCTAAGTTAACTGCCTCCTAATTAAATTATAAAATGCCTATTAATAGGTCAGGTTAAGTTCTTTATAAATCATATACTTATATATTTTACCAAGTACTACAACCCTCAGATAATTTCGAGGCACCTGCTCCTGCCTAATTAATAATGATCAAATAAAGAAGATTATCCAACAAGATATGAGCTCCTGCATGCGTAAAACCCTTAAGCAGGTAATGGCAAGCAAAATACCTTTAATTGAAGAGGAAGATGGCACTACTAAACCCCAGAAAGGTCATAATGGGGAATATATTAAAAAAGGGGGCAGACGTTCAGAGAAAAACAACAACAATGAAAGAACAACCCTATTGAGCACATTGGGAGGTCCAAGCACCTCAAATATGTTAGGAGGTTTATGCACCTCATCATATAAAGGGGGTCTAAGCACCTCAAGCTATAAGGAAGGTCTAATCACCTCAAAAGTATCAGGTGTCGTAAACGACACAATCTATCAAGGCGTCCCAAGCGGAATGCATTATCTAAGTACTCATCCTGATACACAAGACCTTGAATCTGATCCACAAAGGGACCTAAACATGATAGATGAATACATCCTTGACCTAGACCAGGACAAACCTGACCTTGAGCTCCCCCTGTCAGAAGAACAACTAGCTTCTTTTTCTAAGGAAATCGTCAGTCAGTCCGTCAAAATTACTTTATTCGGTTATTCTTAAAAACCATAAAAGTGTGTTAAAAATACTCATCAACATTACAAGACTAAAAAGAAATATTACATAAAATCATGAATTTGAATTTAAAATATTTATATAGCGCTACATTCACCGCACGGTTTCTTGGCGCTGTGGAGACTAATTTAGCAGTAGGAACGAAAATACTAGTGAGGGGAACAGAAAGTAATCAGTTTACATTAGGAAAAGCCTGGGTAAACAAGAAGGTCTTAAGATCTTTCCGGAAGACGGAGTAATGTCTGGCCAGACGTAAGTGATCGGGGAGGGAATTCCAAAAGGATGGTGCCAAGAATGAAAAATTGGCTCCGCCCCATTTCTTACGTCTGTAACGGGGTACCTGAAGAAGAGATTGGGTGGATGAACGGAGCTCGTGAGCAGGGGTATACTCTTTTAGCAGGGAAGAAATGAAGGCAGGAGCCGTACCCTGGCGCGCCTGAAAAAACATGCAACCAGTTTTAAAAAGGGATCGCTCCCTGACAGGTAGCCAGTGTAATGCCTTCAGTAAGGGGGTGGAATGATGGGAACGAGGGAGACCATACACCAATCTGGCCGCCTGGTTTTGAACCAGCTGGAGCTTCCGCAAACTATACGCTGGAATGCCGTTGTATAGGGCGTTGGCGTAGTCCAGCCGGGAAATCACCAGAGCGGACATGATTAGTTTAAGTGCAAGGGGAGAAAAGAAGCGAGAAACAGAGCGGATAGTTCGAAGGACAAAAAAACAAGAGGAGACAACAGAACTTATTTGTGAATGAAGATTAAGATGGTTATTGATTTTAATGCCCAGGGTCTTAACTGAGGAAGAAGACGTGGGAGGGGGTCCTAAAGAAGAAGGCCAGAATGAAGAGTTCCAGGGACTGGAGGAACCACCCGTAAGAACCAATTCTGTTTTATCAGGGTTCAACTTCAGATGGTTGTGGTTCATCCAGTCCCTGATGAAAATCATAATAGTCTGAAAATTAGAAATAGAGTGAGAAGAAGAAGAAAGATTAAAGATAAGCTGGAGGTCATCCGCAGAATTATAAACGGTGACCTCCAGTTGCTGAAGTGCAAAGATCAAAGGATAGATGTAAAGATTAAACAAAAGAGGGGAAAGAGAAGAACCCTGGGGAACACCACATGTGACCTTGAGTTGGGTGGCCGAAAAATCCCCCAACCGGACCGCCTGGGTGCGGTCCCTCAGGAAGGACGATAGCCAAACCAGGGCTGAGCCCTCGACTCCCGCCGCTCTGACACGGGAAAGTAAGATGGAATGATCCACCGTGTCAAAGGCGGCGGGGAGATCGAGGAGCACCAGAGCCTGGTGGTTGTTTTGGTCCATGCCCTCCCTGAGGTTATTCAGGACCGACACCACGACGGACTCGGGGGAGTGCCTAGGCCGGAAGCCTGCCTGGCGGGACGCTAGGCCCCCATTGGCTTCTACGTGGGCACTGAGGACCGATGTTACGTGTCGCTCCAGCACCTTGCCCAAATAGGGCAGAAGGGAGATGGGGCGATAATTAGCTGGAGCAGAAGGATCCGCGCCAGGCTTCTTCAGGATGGGCACTATGGTGGCAGATTTAAGTGCTGGGATTACCACCCCCTGGGCCAGCGAGCTATTGAGAAGAGAGATTGGCGGTTTGGGGCAAGCAGAATAAATCTGTTGCAAAATATGGGCTGGACAGATGTCCGCCGGGGAACCAGACTTTACTTTGGGAAGTATTGCAAGGAACACTTCTTCGGTAAGCGGGGGGATAGAAGAGAGACGACAGTGAACAACCGGGGGAAGGGGCTCAGCAAAAGTAGGAGAAGGAAGTGGGATATTGGCTTTGATGTTGCAAATTTTTTCCAGAAAGTAAGAGTTCAAAGAGTCACAGAGGGACTGGGTGAGGGGAGGCTTAAGTGTGGCCCTGTCGGAATAGGCCAAGTCATGAACGATGGAGAAAATCTCCCTAGATTTATTCTCCGCCACCAGAATTTTAGCTGAAAAGTGTGCAGTTTTAGCGCCTAATATGGCCCTTTTATAGTCGCTCAGCAGAGTCATGTAATGGGTTTTTAATAGAGGGCAGTAATCCTTTCTCCATTGCCTCTCGGCCCGCCTGAGGGTCAGCTTTATTTTCTTCAGGTCATCGCCGAACCACCGATTTGACTCCTTAGATCTTCGGGTTGAAATCCGACGTAATGGGGCTACCGTATCGCAGCCTCCAGCAAGCCAGGTATCGATGGCAACGGCTTGAGAGATAGAAGATAGACCCTCTAGGTTAGGTACAGAGTTCAAAAGGGAGGATGACAATGCAGGAAGGTCTACCCTATTCCAGTTCCGCGCCCAGGTGTTTTTGGCAAGCGGAATCTTTGCTGACGACTTAAGGCGGAGGGAGAAGGAGATCAAGGCATGATCTGACCAAGGGCATGGGGACACGGACATGGCAGAGACCGAGATATTAAGAGACCAGACCTGGTCTAGTACATGACCGTGAATATGTGTAGGAATCTGCAAGTGAGGGACAAAATTCAGGGATACAAGTGAATCAGAGAATTGCTTAGAGGCGGAACATTCATGAGGGTCTGAGGGCCAATAATTAAAATTCCCTAATACTAGGACTGAAGCGTGATTAATCGCTAAAGTGGCTAATAGGTCCTGAAATGCTGGCAAAAACAAGTGGGAAGGCTGGGGAGGGCGATACATTAATAAACAGGTGAGCGGGGGAGAAAAGGCAAGAGAGCGAGCCACAAGGTGCTCGGTGGAGTTAATAGGAGAGGAGGGAAGGAGTTGAAAATTGTGCTCAGATCGGGAAATAAGAGCCACGCCACCCCCTGCCTTACCCGCTGACCGATCAGCACGGAGGGCCACATAAGACGAGGGAAGGGCAGCCAAAAGAGAGGGCAGGGAGGACTCACAAAACCAAGTTTCTGTTAAAAGTAACATATCAGGCTGGTGAGTATCGAGCAGCACAAATAACTCCTGGTGATGCCTTACTGCCGACCTAGTGTTGAGTAAAATAATAGACAAAGGAGGGGAGAGGGATAAGGAACCAGGATCGGGAGCGAAGGACAGCGGAGGGATCGTGTGGGTAGGGATGATGTGATGAGAGGTAGGATCAAGGCCAAGAGCAGAGATGTGCCTAATAATAGGCACAGACAGGGGCCAATGACCCTGAATAGTACGTAGGTCCTCGGATGAATAAAAAAGGACATTAGGACGCGCCCCTAGCCCCATCCGGCCGCAGACGGGCTTGACTTAGGCGCCAGAAGGCGCGCCCGCTGCGCTCGTCCGCTGCGCTTCCTCATTGGGTACGTTTAAATAGGGGCGGAGCGCGGGGGGTGTGGCGCCGAGCTGGGTCGCCTGACCAGCCCAAAGGAAGATGGCGCCCACACTCCACCGAGCCCTGAAGATGTGAGGTTAAAAGTTAGTCTCCTGTTAACTCGGAGATGATAAAAACAATTATGAAGTCCAACGCCACAGCTCTCATTCAGCAAGGCGTAGCTGTCGCATTCAGCAAAGCACAGTCTCGTTCCTGACTGCAGGCGCGAACCCTCTGCCACCGGGGTCGCCTGCCTCCAATCATCTTATGAATATAACAATAAATATAACATCGTCGCACTTCCACACATGCGTGCATCATTATAAATACAGACAATAAAAACATTTCATATGTAATAGGGCAAAAATACATAGCAGAATCTGGACGCATAAACCTGTTTCAGTCATTACTTCCTTTTTTTCGTTGCTCTAACTGCTGCTACTAAAAACCTAGCGATGCTGAAAGTTTCCCAAGGATTACTCAACAGCTGTAGGTATAAAAGAGCTGGTCTAACCTGCAGAAAACCTTTGTTCTTTAGAATTGGAAGGATATAACTACTGTGTAT
Source organism: Lissotriton helveticus (assembly GCF_964261635.1). NCBI lineage: Eukaryota > Metazoa > Chordata > Amphibia > Caudata > Salamandridae > Lissotriton > Lissotriton helveticus. Next base: position 419,923,627 of record NC_136057.1, read on the forward strand.
AGATAAATAAAAATCGCAGAACAGGACAAAATGCATAGTGTCCTGCATGAGCAAAGACCCAGGTCATCTATCTTGACCCAATGTAAAGGATCAGCCAGAAATTTTTTTTAATAATTAAACCTAAATCTCGTCAAAAGAAAACAATGTTGGGGCTTTGTGACAATATCCAGGTAAGGCTCCTTAGAATAGGAAGCTTTTAGGATTTGTGGGCACGGAGAGTGGGTTTCAATAATTCCAAGGCCTCTATTTCTGGTGATGCTACGCGCTGAAATGAGGTCTTGGCCCACACAAGATCTATTTTACATATATTTTCTGGGTTGTCAAACAAGTTTGGTCGACCTAACCACTCCGCTGTGCTTTTCAAATGTCTCAACCATGGTATGCTACTTACCCTATCTAGTGCCATGCAATCTCGTATGATCTCTTTATTTAGCACCAAGTGAGGATGAGACCAGATCGAGATCCATTTACGAATGGAAGACATTCTAATCAAGTCAGAAACATAGCCAAGGCCCATCTCTCGATGAATTCTATATGAGGATATCGACTGGGGAATGGAGAGCAGGCTTCTTAAACATTTATTTTCAACAATTTGGAGCTCGTGCAATTGATTTAACCCCAAATTTCAGAGCCATACTTCACAATGGCGATACTCTTGGCTTTATAAATATTCAACAACGCCTGCATGGGTTTAGCACCCAGCCTCCGGGCAAAATCAAGAACCGCACCTGTTAATCTAGCCATAGCAATTCTCTTTGCCCACCTTTGCGGAACCCATGAACACCTATCATCAAATAGAACGCCCCGGTACGGGAATGTGGGGACCCTAGTTATTTTGGTCCCGTCACAGCAAAACGTTTTGACTATCTTTGACTTCCCACCCAGGCTCATAATGTGCGACTTGGACAGGTTTACATTTAGGTCTAATGAGCCCATAAAATTTGTGAAGGCGGTCAACAACTGATGCAGCCTCACGGCTGTGCGTGCCAGTATTGCTGCATCATCTGCATAAAGCAATGCAAGAATCAATCGGTTCCTTACACGGGGAATATCCTTAGCAGCTTCGGATAAGACCGGTTCAAGATGGTTAATATAAAGGGTAAATAACAAGGGCGCAAGGATACACCCTTGTCTCACTCCTCTTGTGATAACTAACTGCTGCGTAAGTTAACCAGCCCTCTGGGTGAGGAGATGTTCTCCTCATAAAACATCAGACACCCTAGGAGCTCAGAATGTGGCTCCAAGATCATGTAGCTAAATTCATCAAAAGATGGATTAGAAACCCACTAGAAAGGGAAACACGAAACATCCTAAGGGCTGAATGTCTCAGACCAGTGGTCCAAGAAAAAGTATGCATCATGCCTAATCTTGAACCAGAACTAATAAAGTTCCTATTCAAACTGGGTAGAGACCCCAGGAAGGGCATGGAGAGGTCTTTGAAGGCCTGCCAAGATTGCATGCTTGATATTTTAGTACCTCTATGCAGAATAATTGATATGACTGAAGAGAGCCACATTAACGGTACCCAGTTAAACCTAGAACTACTAAGAGGATGGAGTCAAAGAACCCTGATCCTACTGGGCAATGCGAATGCAGGAATAAATGCAGAGAAGAAAAGAGTGGTCCTGACCAAGATTAATCCCAAACTAAGTGACATGGTTTACAAAGAACCCTCAGCTAATCCCAAAGGACTCCTTTTCTGCAAGGACATGATTAAGAGTCTGGGAAAATATATTGCAAGCTTCACAGCCGTAGACAAGGCTCAAAACAGCATGGGCGAGTATTTAACCCTAGTGTTTTTGCCAGGGCCAGCAGAAGGGGTAGCCCTACCGGCCGTGCTTAACAAAGACCCTCCTACAGAGAACGAGGAATCAGTCGATCTTAAGAACTAATATCCCCCCATCATTCTACCCCCAAAGAGGAAGACCCTATGGCTCTAGAGGATTCAGAGCGTGAAGACAAACTCCAGTAACTTCCCAAGTGAGTACCAACACAACTCATTCTTCTTTTTTGGAGGGAAAAGTGGGAGGTCGACTCAGAATCTTTTTTTTTTTTTTTGTTAACCATTTTTTTTATTGATAACACAAGCAGCAAGAAAAACTTTACAAAAATAGATCATTTGATCCGTTCGTAATAAATAAAAAAACAGAGACATCTGATTTGACAAGTACCAAGAGCAATTAATACCAAAAAACAAAAGGCAAAAAGGAAAAGAGACATACAAGCGGAAAAAAAAACTATTATATGAGACAACTCAAGTGACGAATAACAGCTAAATAACATCACATCAGATCAGGCCTGGAAAGAGAAATCCCCAGATCTTATCTATTTTCTTTAGTGATCGATCCCCTCTTGTTCTGGCAGAGGGGATCGATCACTAAAGAAAATAGAAAGTTCCATATCATGTATTTCGTTCACCAAGAACCACCATTCGTTTACATGAGGTGGTTGATCCAATATCCATGCCCTTGCAATAATCAGTCTAGTACATGATAACAAACTAAAAACAAGATCCCCATATGGAGTAATAGTTGGTTGCACCCCTAGAAGTATCGTCTCAGCTGATAATGGAGTATAAATTAACTGTTTCAAAATATTTTCTAAATTGTCCCAAAATAAACGTAATTTCGGACATGAGACGATCATATGCTCTAGGTCGATAGCCTGCAGGTCGCATTTCAGGCATTTTGTACGATCATTAAAAGCGTTATTAGCAGACCACTTAGAAAATTGTAGCGGAGTATAATATAGCTGGCAAACAGTCTTGTAAGCTTCAAGTTTTAAGCTGGATGAATGAACAAGAGTATCAATATTATTTAAGAAGTAGAAATGGTGTTAGATGATATACCAGTCCCCAATTTGGAGACCCATTTCTGAGCCAGTTTAGGACAATCATCTGTTTTAAATTGGCTAAGACATTTATAGACTAGGCTAATTATAGCTTTGTTTTTCTCACCCCCATACATGCATACCCAAAAATCTAAATCTGAAATAACTTTAAGCTTCAATTTGCCGATAAAAAAATCACAAATCTGTATATATTTGAATTGCATATGTTTGGGTAATTTGTGAAGTAGCCTAAGTGTTTCAAACTCTAGAAAACCATAAAAATCTCCAAGCTTAGTTATGCCTAGATTGGCCCACATTCTCCACCCGGCTCGCTAAAAATGCCCGGTAGTCCCGGATTATTCCAAAGTGTTAGCTTAGGGTGAAAAATCGAAGTCTTATCAATAGCCAATATTATATTCCATATACGAATCGTGTCTTTAGCGGTCTTGAACCTAACTCTCTTAAAGTAGTTCGGGTCGTTAGTTCTTGCAAGGAATTGTGTAGCATTAGAGTGGGCGGAGCTTGCCAGCAACGGAGATGGCCGCCTAGTCCGTCGGCTCCTCCGTCTCGAAACCTATCCGAACAAGAATTCTTGGGGTAGCGGTGCCCTTCTTATCTTCAGAACTCGCCTGCTGCGGTCGGAGAAGTCGGGGAGCTTGTGGACGGCTTCTTGGGGCTCTCCGGCGCCCGCGACGGTCGCGGCTCGCACTTAGTTGCGGACCGCGTGGGTGGTGCTGGTTCCGCCTACGAGACACCGGACTCCGGTGAAGTGCCGGCCCGAGAACTGAGGGCAGCCTTCGGCCAACTGTGCAGCATTTCGGCAGCTTCGAAGACCTGCTGGCCGCCCAGAACCTGCGGTGGAGCCAGCAGGAGCCGCGGTGCGGAGCGGTGCCTCTGCACGGCCCCGGAGATCAGCGAGGTGTGTGTGGCCGGCGGCGGCCCGGCAGAACTAATCGAGCCCCCGGCTCCGAGGAGTGGCTAGGCCCTGGGCCACGTTACTCGCGCCAGGTCAGCGGACCTCTGCGATTAGGACTCAGCTCCAACACTACACCCACCTTACTTGTGGTGCCCAGCAAGGATTGCGTGGGCTGGTTTTCACAGGGTTTTGTGGAGGTGATAGGCCCGGGACTTGGGGGCGCCCATACAGACCTGCAGACAAGACAGGATCTTTGTCACGGCCTATCGCGAGCTCCATTACTGCGGTGAGTGCGGTGGAACGACCCCCCTGACGGCGGTGCGGATGCCTACTGGCCACGAGTCCTGAGGATAGGCGAGACCGATGAGCGCCCGTGAGGCCTGGTGAGGACTTGCCTCACAACTGGGGGTCAGGACATCCTCGGACGCTGGAGAGTACACCGATAGACGTATACGGAGTGCTGGGCTGCAACGGTCGTTGGGACACGGCAGGAGACCGCGTGGTACGAACCTTGAGCCATCATGGGGCGCCCAGATAGATCGCAACCGAAACTTAATTTTGATACAGCCAAAAAAACTAAAATGACTGAGCCTCCTCCTGAAGAGTTTCTTGACGAAGCTGGCAGGTCTGGTGTGGGTGAAAATGTTGAGTCTGGCATCAGAGGTCTTTTGCTTAATATGGAGAAGAACTGGCGTGGCTTGGACGGCAGGTGGAATGGCCGCCTAATCCGAGTGCTCCGCGGAAAGGGAGAGCGAGTTCTCTGTTACCTCTGCTCCCAGTGCCGCGATTCGTTCCAGATTCAAGGTACTTGCACCGGAACCCTTGCTGCACCCATCGATGCCTTGAAATCTGCCTGGGTCCGCTTTTTGGGGACTTTGCTGGACTTCGGGCGGCCGTGCGACCTCCACTCCGGGCTTTGCCTAAAATGGCGGCGCCCGGTCGCGGCTACATTGCCTGATCCCCGCGAGCGCTGACAGTGCTCTTGAGGTCAACAGAAGACCTCTGCCGGCAGTAAAGGCACCACATCTACCAAGAATCCTCCCCTCGTGTGCAAATGCCGTCGGAGGTTGGTAGGTGATCGGCCCGACAGACATCATCCGGCTCCACACGCCTGACCCTAAAATGGCGGCGGCGACGACAGCGATCCCCACGAAGTTTACACGCTCCGACTCACGGTGAACTGCTGGGTCCATTATAAGCCCCTCCATTGCCACCCAGTGCCTTATTCTCCTACCAAGTGAAGGTATGTGCAGCGCCACCCTGCCCCGCCACTCCTGACTGCGAATGCCTGTGCCTGGGGCAATAAGTCCACCACGTGGTAATTCCTGACGTGCCTCACTGCCTCATAACTGCATTACCACCTAAGAAGAGAATCTCACCCATGGTCTAAGCAAGCGGCACACCTCATCTAATAAGTAACGATCGGACACTGCGCCTACAAGTTCCTCAGCGCGCTTCCTGCTCTCCCGTAAGCCTGTAGCCAGTGTCCTACAAACCCTGGAGCCTGGTCCCATCCACTCAAGAGAGCCCAGGCGCATAAGTAATCCTGCACCTGACTCTTGTCGCATGGGTGCCCAGCCTCATCAGCCAGAAGTGTCCTCCTACAGCAGTTAAGGTCTAGCTGGCTCCCAGCAAACGCGATCATACACCGGACGCATTAGTAATCCTGCAGCCGACTCCTTTCGAGTGGGTGCCCTGCCTCGTCAACCAGTAGTGTCCTCCTTCAGCATTTAAGGTCTAGCTGGTTCCCAACGAACGCGATCATATACCAGGCAGAAATGGCGAATAGAGAGGACAGAAATAATCCTAAAAAGGCGAAACCAGACTCACTTTTGGACTCACCCATCAAAAGTAAAGCCGATATGGCAGCCAATATGGAAATGATTCTCAGGAAGCTGGCAGACCTACATGAACTCTCTAAATCCACCAAATCCAATACCGACTCTATGCAACTTGAGCTCACTGCGATCAGAGCTGATATAAATGTAATTAACACGGGCCTGGGCGCGGCTGAACAACGAATAAGCGACATGGAGGACATCTCTAAACAATCAGTCTCCAGAATCCAATGTCTAGAAAAGACAACGGAAGAGCTGAAACGTCATAACGCGGAATTGGAGGATAGGAACAGAAGAGGTAACATCAAGATCTTTGGCGTTCCGGAGAATTCCGAAAAGGATGCGGACTACTGCGTGGCCTTCCTTGAATCGTGGATTCCCATGATCACCAAATTGGACTTCCCACACGGCCTTGAATTAGATAGGGCGCACAGGATCCCCACCTTCACTACCAAGAGTTCCAATGGTCCCAGACCATTGATCTGCAACCGCTTAGATTTCAGCACGTTGAGATGATCATCCAATTCGCAAGAAGAAACCACTCCATCTCATGGGAAGGCCATAGAATCATCTTCACACAAGACTACTCAAGAGACACGGTGGCAATCCGCAAAGGTTTCCTGGAGCTCAGAGACAAGCTAAGATCGAGATACTTCACAGACCCCAAAGTCCTTGCTGATCTTCTGGAAGACCGTCGCGAACAAGAAATGGACTTAGCGTCTGGCCTGTCGAACAAGAGGAAAACGTGATCTCAATCTGGCTCACTTTCAAATTGTCACTGTCATTCTAACCTCAATTCTACCTTCAATACCCGTATTCTGTAATTGAAGCCCTTCGCCGCAATGTTCGCCCTCTTGCATAATGTGCCTATTTGTTCTGAATAGGGTGCCACTGTTTCCTTTGCTGGACACTCTCCTGCGGATGCAGGTACCCACAACTGTACTGTGAGTAGGCCTCGAGCCCCAATATACTGTCGTACTATTGTTGTTCTATTCAGGCTTGTTGTATGTTCCGCCCTAAGGTCAATGTTTTCCCTTAAAGTTTGCCTCTCTGCGGAGGTTGTTGCCGCAGTTTTAATGCAAGTAGGCCTGTGCCCCGATATAGCGTTGTACTACTGTTGCTCTTTATTGCCCTTTGTTGCTCATTCTTGCTCGTCGGCACTGATAGTTCTATGTGCTATCGTTTAATTGTTTCGCCTTACCGCGAAATGCATTTGCTCTCTAATCACCGCCTATGTTCACTGTTATAATTAATGGGTCTTTCCCTCTAGCGTCACTGCAGTTTGTACTGGTTAAAATTGTGTAAAAGATACCGTGTTTATTACTACCACTACATTATCAAAGTCTAGGGAAGCTACTAACTACCACCGGTGTATCCCTGACTTCCGCCTTGCACGGGACTGTCGTCACACTCCCGATGTACGTATATGGGGGGAGGGGGGGAAGGGGGGGGAAGGGGAGGGAAGGGGGGGTGTGAGGGGCTAGGGGGTGGAATAACAGGCAGGGAGGGGAGAAAATGGAGCTAAAAGAGTGAAAAAGGCTTTATTTCGATACGTAAATATCTTAAAAGCAGTACATTACAAAATGCAATTTCAAGGATTAAAAATGACATGCAGTTATAATTCATAAAACAGTCAGATAAAAATACAATAAATAATTAAAATAGGATTAAATTGAGATGGAAAGACTTTTTGCTCGAAAAGAGTTCAAAGATCCTTAGACGTTTTTTCTGTTCTGTACTGTTTTTTACTTATGTTTACCCATTCCACATGTGTCCGGTGTATTTCGTTGCAGTCCATAGTAACTTCACACAAAGGCCCACACACTGCCCGCGCTGAGCAGCTCGGGGAGCTGTCCATTGTCTTCCTTAGATCACAGCGCACTGTCTCAGCGATGCTCCTCAACCCCAATGGCTAAGACAAAATCGCTAGCCGATGATCTCACGATAATCTCTCTTAATGTTAAGGGCCTCAACCATCCGGTAAAAAGGAGGAAAGTTCTCGAGTATATTACCAAATCTAAGGGGGACATTATATTACTTCAAGAAACCAAACTGTCCGAGGATGATCTACGCTTTCTGAACATCCATTGGGCGTCACACATCCTGTCTTCACCAGCAAATCACAAAAAATGGGGGGTAATCACTCTCTTAGCGAAAAAAGCTAACCTTACTCTAGTCTCACACTCCCACGACGAAGTAGGTAGACTTTCCATTACAAATCTCCTAAGGGAAGACGACCCCATTCATGTAGTAAATATCTACGGCCCAAATGCAGACGACCCGGAATTCTGGGACTCTGTCTCCCGCTCATTAGAACCTATCCCTACAGAGGACCTGTTGATAGTGGGAGGTGACTTTAATCTCCCCCTTGACCCGATTCTGGATAGGCAATCCAAGTGTGCCTTCCACCCCTCCCGCTCGCATGATGCCCTCCTTCGCCTCTGTGACAGATACCATCTGAAAGACTCATGGCGCCTCCAAAATCCAGACGGTAGGGATTATACATTTTACTCTGCTCCACACAACTCCTATTCACGTATCGACTTCATTTTGATCTCAAGCCCCTTCACACATCTTATAGAGGAGACAGAAATAGCACCCAAATTAGTCTCTGATCACGCCTATATCCGCACCAAACTGGCTGGTTCCAGATCGATTCTCCCACCCAAGAGATGGCGCTTTAACGATGAGACACTTTCAGACCCCACGAACAAATTAATAATCACGAACGCCATTGAGGAATATCTATCCATAAACGACACCCCCGACACTACACCCAATACCTTGTGGGATGCTCTGAAAGCCACAATTCGCGGGGTCATCACCACCATCAGGGCCAGGACAAACAAGGCGCTTAATAAAGAACTAGAGTCTCTGGAACACCAGATTGGTGCACTGGAAGCCCAACACAAATCCAACCCGCTTGATACTATAGTATTAGATACATTAACCAAGAAAAAATACGAATACAACACCATCACCAGCAAACGGGCGGGGGTATGGATTAATCGCTTCAAGGCCCTAAACTGTGCGAGGGCAACAGAGCTGGGAAATTGTTGGCCTCCTACCTCAAACATAAACAGAAATTGACCACCAAATCGTCCATTAAAGATAACAGAAACGTCACACACACTAAACAGTCTAACATCCTTGACACTTTCAAAACATTCTACGAAGATCTTTACAAGAATGACAAAATATTAGACGAATCAGCCTGCGCGGACTACCTCAATTCACTCCACCTTCCCAAACTTTCTGAATCTGACAGGTCTCACCTGGGCGACCCAATCTCTAGTGCAGAAATCAAAGCAGCAATCAACACCCTGAAGAATAATAAGGCCCCCGGTCCAGACGGCTTCACTGCACCCTTCTAGAAGGCCTTTACAGACCAAATTAGCCCTCCGCTACTTAAACTTTACAATTTTACAGCAGCCAGTGGCGGTGTTTCTCCTTCAATGAGTGAGGCCACGATTATAGTACTACCCAAAGAAGGGAAGGACCCGCTACTCACTAAAAATTATCGTCCCATATCCTTGATAAATCTTGATTGCAAAATATATGCTAAAATCTTGGCGACCAGACTAAACTCCGTCCTCCACAAATTAATCAGCCCCTCGCAGGTTGGCTTCCTAAAAAAGCGGATGTCTAATGACAACACGAGACTATTATGTCATATTCTAGAAAAGGCAAAGTCCTCTTCCGCACCAATGGTAGCGATAACCTTGGATGCGGAAAAGGCCTTCGACAAGGTGAGGAAAATGAAATTTTGCCTGACCAAGATGCCCCCTACGTGTACCCTATGTTACATGTATGTGCATGTCACCCATGCATATTTCTCTTAGTGGCCTGAATCACAAGGCCTCTGCAATCACGTCCTGCATTAAGGTGCCTGTCATCAAGTTTCCCAAACGTTAAGCTAACATGAAGGCCTATGTATTTGCATTGTGCACTTTTAAATAAATATCGTAAGGAACCCTTTTTGTGGTTCAGTCTGAGCCACTTTCTGAATTAGGGTTTTCATGACTCCTGACACACTGAAGCTGCAGTTACGTATCTCTGACCTCGCATACTTCTAGCTCAGCCGAGCAAGGGTTGCCAAGACAGTATATTTTGCTTAACAGTTATCTGCATGCCCGGTGAAAAAGGTAAACAGAACCCGTCTGCTGAGATAGGGCCCAGCTTTTCTGTCTCTGTTTAAATGAAATTACAGTACTTGCATCTGTTGAAAGCTCACAGCCCCCATGTAATGAACGACGAAATATATGCTTTTTCTGATTCTTAGTGATGAGCAACCTTTGCTTCAGATAATACATCCCCTGACTTAAGATATCAGTTAGTACCAGACGTGCTGGTCGCCTTGACACTAAAGATCTCTCTACTAGTCAGCTCTCCTCCCAGTTACACGTCAATTGCACGTCATGATCAAATTGCGTGCACAAGTAGGGCAAAGTTCCAGCCTGCCATGTAACTCCTCCTCTGTGTACCACCCACCGATGACACCTACCTATCACCTTCCTATGACTCATCAAGTGTACACCCTCATGCACGCCCACATGCTCTTATCTCTTTCTTTCTTGCTCTGCCTGGAGCGCTCCTCCCTATGTACAAGGAAAAATGTATATATGTGTTGTTCTCTGTAAATAATGTTAGAAGACCCTTCCTGAACCTCAGTGGTGATGGAACAGATTCTCCCTTAACTCGAGTTATTGGAATAAAGCCCTTTTAACTTGGACACCACGGACTCTCTGCCTCTCATTTGATACATGCTAATTGTTAATGCCTAGAAATTATGCCAGGGTAATATTTTATTTACCACATTAATTTGGCGCCCGAATACAGGGACTATCCCTTTCCCCACGCGCCGGCGACGTAGGTCCAGCCTTTGCCCCCTTCTACAGCCGTGACGGACTTCGAAGTGTACACGCAGCGGGACTTCCTGCTTACTCCCTCAGGCCCACGGAGGAGACGGACTGCGACCAGGCGTCCACACGAGGCGGTGAGGATTGCGGATCATCCCAACCAGAGCCCACCCGTGAGAGAGCAAGGTCCGAGGTTTCCGAGGCCCACCTGTTCCTAGGCGCATGCGTAGTAGCAGTAGTAGAAGTCCGAGGCCTTCAAGTTTCAAGTTCTGCTTCCCGGTAAGTACCACTATGGGGGATGCATCAAGTTTCAAGACGGGTTCATTTTATATGAACACGGTCAAGACGGGTCCACTGTAAGAAGTGGAAACGGTCAAGACGGGTCCACTGTAAAAAGTGGAAACGGTCATGACGGGTTCACGTTATTCGTGAAAACGGTAAAGACGGGTTCGTTCACACGAGCACGGTCAAGACGGGTCCATGGTAAAACGTGGGCACGGTAAAGACGTGTCTCATTTTTGAGACCGGTATGGTTGTACTGTATTCCAGTGCATACAGTTTTTCAAGTACATGTTTAGTTCTCTGTATTGGTTTAGATCATGTTTGTTTTAATGTTATGATGTTTTAGTGTGAATGATTGTTGATTGTTTCAGTCTATTCTTTGTGTATTGTGTTTTCATTGTGTTGGTTTCAACATGCCACTGTTTTCAAAATTACGTCAGATAGGGACCAGAAAAGGTATACTAGAAGAGTCAGTTAACATCCCGCCTGGAGACACACCTGGTCATTATATGTATAATAAGCATGGATTAGACGCCATCTTGTTTTTAGATTTATGGGTAGACTATACAAAGGACCTGGAGGAAAAGTATAGATGGCCTATCTCAGGAACATGGGATTCAGAATGCATTATGAGAGTAGAGGAAGCGCTATGGAAAAAGAAGTCAAGACCCTCCCAGAAAGATGCCATTGAGTTATGGCGCAAAGAGTCACACAGGAGAACAGAGAAAGAATTCAATAAAGCAGAGAGAACTAAACAAGCAGAGGAAAAAGCCAAAGAAAAAGAATTACGGGAGGAGGGGGAACGGGTCAAAACAGAACAGACTGATAGAGAAAGAAACGCCGTCGTTACTGGTATTTATCCCGTCCTGGCTGAAGACCTAGCTAGAGTGACCACCTCAGAGAGACCCAGTAGGTCGCGAACGCCGCCACCTGTACCATATAGAGAACGTAGAGTAAAGCCGACAGCATCAGAGGCGTTCATTTCCTCGTATCTAGACGATTCCCTTCCGGACTACGTTAATGCAGGTTTCCCTCCACCCCCACCAGCAGATCAGCTCCAGCAACTTCAGCAGCAGCTAGTAAAAGATGACGTAGGTCCCGGGGCAGTGGAAGGGGTGCCTACTGTAGATGTAGCCATTCCATTTTGTGTATATGATCCAGAACCAGGAAAAGGTTCAATGGTCGTGATTTCACGTAGGCTAAGACAAGCCGTTGCATATCTAGAGACATTACCAGACATGAAAGAACACCTAGATAAAATGTACCGTTTCATTAGAACGGGGGAGGGACCAGATAGTATAGCACAAGCCATGGCACAAAGAAAGGTAGGGGTTAAGAACCAAATCCTACGTTTTATTATTAACTGCCTGATCAGGGAACAAGACGAAGGAGATGTAAAACAAGGTTTGATAGAATGGAGCGAGCACATAGATGCCGGTAGACATGATAAACAGGGACAGATAGATGCCATTTACAAGAAAATACGAAAGGAAATAATAGAAAGACACAGAAAAGAGTCTGACGAGAAGGGCGAGTCATCAGCGGAAGAGGTAGAGGATCGTCAGGATCCGAAAGGCAAGATTAATTATGTAGGAAAAGCGCGACAGTTTGACAGACCCAAGTGCCTTGATTACCGTAAACAAGGGCCAGCTATAAAAGAAAGGTATTCCCTTGAAGCTCTATTCCAGGCTACTGAAAAAGCACTGAAACAATGGATAGGGAGCGAGCGACCTCCCACACAACACGAAATAGAGTTGGCCCGGTCAGCCACCCAGTGGGTGTCCAATTCCAATATATACAGCAGTGATATAGTGGCTCAGACTTTCTTAAGCCTTCCACCGAACGAACAGCGTTTGGCTGGTATTTACATGGCCCAACACTTGATAACGTTGTATGAGAGTCAATATTCTGATCCTGGTCACTTGCATAAATTACTAGACGACATTTTACTAGACAGATGGACAGGTTTAGGTACCGAATTAATTAATGTTATTCTGGATCAACGACATAAGTACATAGATTCTCTGACTACATGCATGCCTCCAGTCTCACACCACGGTAGACATAACGTACACATAGACAGACAGAACCCCCTACGAGAGGTTCATCCCGTCAGGAATGCGGCCAATGAGTTACAACGGGTGTATGTTTACACCCCCTTAACGAAATTAGAAATCCTAGAAATGAAAAAGATGTTGCCTTGTCATGATAAAGACCCAGGGGGGTTTCACCGAGAATTAAAAGACATCCTCCGCATAGGAGATTATACGTACGCTGACATTCTGAAGTTATTAAAAGTACTGTTACCTGCAGGGATTTATGAAAAGCTTAAGGAAAAAGACTGGGAAGTGGGTGATAAAAAGTTAAGTTGGGATGCATTGGAAACAGAAGAAAAAGGCAGGCTCCCTGGAGTTGGTCTTGGGGAAAGAGCTAGAGAACTACCTGAATTCCTGATACAAGTTTTGCCGAGATTATTGATTACTAAAAAGGAAGACTGGGATGCTATTTCAGCATGTAAACAAAAGCAAGACGAGGACACAAGTGATTTCTATTCTAGATTTGAGAAATGCTTTACTATTAATAGTGGCCTTAAGCCAGGTAGCGAGTCATTTCCACATCTTTTTGTGAGAAAATTAGTTGAGAATTCCTTGCCCCAGATCAAGAATAGAGTACTGAAGGTTGAGAGTACTTGGCAAGCAAACAGCCCTTCACAAATGTTACAGATGTTACAGTATCACCAGAACAGGATTAGAGAAGAGCAGGATCATGAAAAGAGACGCATGAAAGAGACAAAAATGAAAGTGCTGGTTGCCCAAACGGTACCGGCGAATTCAAACAAACATAACACGACACCTGTCAAAGGGAACTGTAATTACTGCAAACAACCAGGTCACTTTGTAAAGGACTGCACTATTCTGAAACACAATATAGCTACAGGCAAGACAAAAGAACGACAGTACACTCCTAGACAGAATAGCACGCAACAGAACAAGCAACAGAGAGTAGCGAATTTTCCTCCACCACCGCCTGTTCATGCCACACCACAAATGTATCAGTACACACAGTCTGACTATCCAGAATATCAACAGTTCTCATGAAACAGCCTCGAGAGGGAAGTAGGCTTGCCCCTTATTGAGGTACCTGTAGATCAAGAGGGTCCTTATGTACATAGTCGTGCATTAGGTCAGGACCGAAAATTTCTGATTGACACAGGGGCGAGCAGAACTACCATCAGCCATGACGAGGTTCCAGGGGCACCTCTCTCGGGCTCACAGAATGTATCCCTGGGATTTTCAGGAAAACCTATTGTTAATGAAGTGTCTAAACCAGTTTCCCTAGGGGTTGGTCCACTGTCACGTACCACTGACTTGCTACTTACTAAGTCATGTCCAGAAAACTTGCTTGGTATGAAGACATTAAAAGACCTAGGAGCAGTTATCTGCTGCTCTCCAGAAGGAGTACGCCTGTTCTTACGTGATTTTAAGGGACATTATGTACTGACTGATTTTGGCCACAGACTCAAGAATGTGCCACAGACTCTATGGGCACAAGGACCAACTGACGTAGGTTACATGGACATAACGCCACACCATGTCACACTCAAAGCAGGAGTAGTACTGCCACGTATTAGACAATACAAGTTACCACCTGACGCCGAAACAGCCTTATTGAAATTAGTTGACAAACTTATTGCACGAGGAGTAGTGGTAGAGACTGACTCGAATGTATGTAACTCGCCTGTCATCCCTATCCTTAAACGATCTGACCCTAGTGTACTGCCAGTGTACCGACTAATTATTGACCTACGAGAATTGAACAAATGTGTAGTACCACAATATCCAGTGGTGCCAGACATTTCTTCATTACTGACTGCTATTGATTCTGAGGCTACTTTCTTTACTGTTATCGACTTAAAGAACGCTTTCTTTAGTGTTCCCATCCATCCCGACAGCCAGTACCTGTTCGGATTTTCATTAAAAGGTCGTAGCTTTGTATTTACAAGAGCTCCACAAGGCTTTACGGAAAGCCCTAGTATTTACAGTCAGGCACTGAAAAGACAGCTAGACAGTGTTCACATGCCTGCCAACACTGCGCTACTTCAGTACGTAGTCGACATCCTGATTACAGCACGTTCAGAAAAAGAATGCGAAAATGCATCATTGACAGTTTTACATTTCCTGGCAGATAAGGGACACAAAGTGTCCCCTTCGAAGTTGCAATTCTGTGAAAAGCAAGTGGTGTACCTTGGACACTTGCTTTCCAAGGTGGGTAGACAGCTAACACAAGAACGTATACAGCTCATTGCTAACCTTTCACAGCCCAAGACACAGAAGGAGGTACGTGCCTTTATTGGCCTCACTTCTTACTGTAGGCAATGGATTCCCCAGTATGCATATCTAGCCAAACCACTCATACAGTTAACTACACAGGAGGCAGCCACTTCGTCTGTACTCCCTTGGACACAAGAACACACCTTGGCATTTGAGGAATTAAAAAGAGCATTATGTCAAGCGCCAGTATTTAGCGACTCCAAGTTACAGTAAACCTTTTATGCTTTTCGTAACTGAACGAGATGGAACAGCGTTATCTGTCCTCACACAAGATCAAGCAGGAAAACACAAGCCTTGTGCTTATTTTTCTAGTACACTAGATCCAGTGGCCCAGGCTCTGCCTGCGTGCCTGAAATCAGTTGCAGCAACAGCCCTAGCCATAAGACAAAGTGACTCGATAGTGCTAGGACACCCCCTGACAGTACAGGTTCCACATGCAGTGGAGGTTCTCTTAAACAGAACACAGACACAACATTTGACTGTAGCAAGACTGACAGGATATGAACTGACATTATTTCAACCACACATAGAGATCAGACGTTGCAATATTCTGAATCCTGCAACACTTTTGCCCTCAAGTACAGTAAATGCACCGCCACACGACTGTGTGGAAGTAATGAATATAGTGACGAAACCAAGACAAGACCTGACAGATATTGCACTTCCAGACCCAGACTTAACGCTCTATGTAGATGGATCAGGCATGAGAACGAGTGCAGGAGAATTAGTGGCAGCATATGCTGTGACCACTGCTACTAAAGTCATAGAGACACAGAAAATAGACACACTATCAGCACAAGCAGCAGAGCTCATCGCTCTGACACAAGCCTGCATAAGAGCTGAGCACTTGAAAGTAAACATTTATACTGACTCACAATATGCTTTTGGCGTTGTTCATGATTTCGGGGTCTTATGGAGGGAGAGAGGTTTCTTGACCTCCCATGGGACCAAGATCCAGCACGGCCAGCTCATTCAAGCCCTGTTGGAAGCAATACATTTACCTACAGCCATTTCTATCCTGAAGTGCAAAGCTCACACCAAAGTTACAGACACCATTTCCCAGGGTAATGACCTGGCAGACCGAACAGCTAAACTTACAGCCCAGACAGCCCAGACACCAACAGACACGACAAGGACAGAGGTACCATTACTGACAACATGTATGACAGTCAGGGATCCCACTCAAGATGTACTCGACATACAGACACATGCCACCACAGATGAGAGAAAGAAATGGACTGAACAAGGAGGGGTCCAGACTGAACAAGGTTGGATGACTAAGGGAAAAGGCACATGGTTTCTTCCAGATTCCATGGTACAAGTAATCATAAACACAGCACATAGTCCAGCACACTTAGGAGAAAAAGCAATGATAGACAGCTTACAGAATATTTGGTTTAACAAGCACCTGCGTGCAGCAGCGAAACAGAAAGTACGAACATGTATGATCTGTTGCCAGTTCAATCCAGGTAAAGGCATTCCGGTGGAACAAGGCGGATTTCATCCTCCTAACCACCCTTTTGAGGTTCTCCAGATGGATTATATCCAAATGGACAGATGTAGAGGTTACAAGTATGTCTTGGTAGTTGTGTGTGCACTATCTAGATGGACAGAAGCATATCCAGTTCCAGATTATACTGCTGTGACAACAGCCAGGCAATTAGTGCGCGAGTACTTCCCCAGGTATGGATTGCCTCGGGTCGTATATTCCGATAACGGTCAGCCATTCTCCTCTGAATTAATGAAACAAGTGTCTCTTCTGTTAGGATATACTTGGAAATTCCATTGTGTAAGACACCCTGAAGCAGCAGGCCTTGTAGAAAGACATAATCAGACAATTAAGACAAAGCTTGCTAAGATATGTGCAGAAAAAGGCGTGGATTGGATGGTAGCCTTGCCGGTTGCCCTCTTTTACATGCGTATGGTAGCCCATTCCAGAACAGGCCTATCTCCGTATGAAGTAATTTTCGGTAGACCGCCAAATATGTGGGGTACGCCTATGCCTAAAAGAATAACTGATGTTGACAGCAACATGCTGACAGATTACCTGGCTTCCTTGATGTCTGCACTACTCTCTTGTCGTTCACAGGTTGCTGCCGCCTTCCCTGACAACACCCAGGTCAAGGAACATGCCATAGTACCAGGGGATTTTATTCTCATCAGGAATTTTGACCGATCAAGCCCCCTTGAGCCGCGTTGGAAGACAACGAAGTTGGTGCTACTAACCACGAGGACCGCAGTGAAAGTGGAAGGACGCAAGGGGTGGATCCACGCTCAGCATTGTAAAAAGTACTTTGGACAATCTGGTACTTTAGTAAAAGATACAGACACTAAAGACATTAAAGACAATACAGACTTTGCGCCGCTTGCGCCGCCTGCGCCGCCTTTGCTAGAAAAGGCTCCACAGCAGGAGTATAAATCTAAGTTAAGATCTAGTAAGTCAGACGTAGTTTAATTGTCTAAGTCCACTTGGAGGGGAATCGGTGAGACTAGATTTCTGACATGTATAAGATCACATACGAGAATAGTAAAAAGAGCGAAAAGAAAGCTAAATACTGCAAGCTATTACGCAGTAGATGTATAGTTACTTTGATCATTCATTTTATTCTGTGCATTGTTATAATCTGTGTCAGTTTATTACTACATGTTTTCTTTCCTATTTCCTCACATATACACTCTTCCAGTAACAGCACCATAGAGCATACATTTAGTGAACTGCCACCTCATGAATTGTCATATCGACTTGCATTGCGTAACAATACCTTTATTCGAATGTTACACCATTCTCACCAGACCAGCAATGCGACTGATTGCTGGGTATGTGGCCAACTGCCTCCTTATCAAAAGACGAAGGGAGTTCTGCCCTTCTATCCTCTACCGTTCTCACACAATGGTTCATGTGGAGCATGGTTTGCCTTAATGACCTCAATAGATAGAAAGTACATAGCTTATCCAGGTGGCTGGATATATAGAAACCTGAATAAAGTAATGAATGAAGCATGTTTTCCAGACAAAGACGGATATCCCCAAAGGAAGGGAACCGATCTAGAAAATGAAGAGTACGAGCAGGGAAATGCATCCGTTAATTTTATAATGTTAAACGTTCAGCCCAAGCAAAATACAGGTCCACCGTTTATTTCAGTTCTACCAGCAAAAGGTGATTTATGTGTTAATAAGAAAGGCTCAGTACATATGGGACACAGCGAGTGTAAAGTTGTAGTAGAGTTTAATGATAAAGGACTTTCTTCTTTCAAAACATCACGCCATACCTATTTCATTTGCGGTCAGACAGCCTATGTACATCTGCCCTTAGACTGGGGTGGGACTTGTTATATAGCATTCTTATTGCCACCTGTATTCTTGGCCCCATCCAATTATCATAGAGATTCACGACTAGAACATGTTAGAGTAAGGATAGAGACAGATGCCTCAGGGATTGATCAGACTGAAACAGCTTGGGAGCAATATACAGATTTCAACAAAGGATTCTTTTTCTTCATAGGTCCCGTCCAAAACAGTAAACTGATACGCAAGTTAACAAGGACTCTTGAGGCAGTAGTGAATGTGACTGCATCTGCCCTGGCGAACTTGACCCAGGAACAGTCTGCTATGAGACTTGTCGTTCTTCAAAATCGCCTCGTTCTAGACGTCATCTTGGCGGATAGGGGCGGAGCTTGTAGCGTGATCCGATCTAGTTGTTGCATTTTCATCCCAAATAACGCGCCATCTGTGTATGCAGCGATAACAAGGCTCCACAAGATTGCTCATGTCATACATCAAGACCCAGGCACATTGACTTGGTCCAGTTGGCTCTGGGGTGTGATATCTGCTTGGGGATGGAAAGTGTTGTCCTTCCTAGGAATGATCCTACTTGTGATATTTGGTTGCTGTCTCTGTCTGCAGTGTGGCCCGGCCATTTGCGGCCTGTGTGCAACTGCATGTGTTCCACATCCAAGTATACAAAGGGTTAAGGACGAACAAATGATGCTGTATGATCAACTATACGGTCTCATGAATATAGATGTATCCTGAAGGGTTAAGTAGGGGACAAGGAGGGAATGAGGAAAATGACATTTTGCCTGACCAAGATGCCCCCTACGTGTACCCTATGTTACATGTATGTGCATGTCACCCATGCATATTTCTCTTAGTGGCCTGAATCACAAGGCCTCTGCAATCACGTCCTGCATTAAGGTGCCTGTCATCAAGTTTCCCAAACGTTAAGCTGACATGAAGGCCCATGTATTTGCATTGTGCACTTTTAAATAAATATCGTAATGAACCCTTTTTGTGGTTCAGTCTGAGCCACTTTCTGAATTAGGGTTTTCATGACTCCTGACACACTGAAGCTGCAGTTACGTATCTCTGACCTCGCATACTTCTAGCTCAGCCGAGCAAGGGTTGCCAAGACAGTATATTTTGCTTAACAGTTATCTGCATGCCCGGTGAAAAAGGTAAACAGAACCCGTCTGCTGAGATAGGGCCCAGCTTTTCTGTCTCTGTTTAAATGAAATTACCGTACTTGCATCTGTTGAAAGCTCACAGCCCCCATGTAATGAACGAAGAAATATATGCTTTTTCTGATTCTTAGTGATGAGCAACCTTTGCTTCAGATAATACATCCCCTGACTTAAGATATCAGTTAGTACCAGACGTGCTGGTCGCCTTGACACTAAAGATCTCTCTACTAGACTGAAAGTCAGCTCTCCTCCCAGTTACACGTCAATTGCACGTCATGATCAAATTGCGTGCACAAGTAGGGCAAAGTTCCAGCCTGCCATGTAACTCCTCCTCTGTGTACCACCCACCTATGACACCTACCTATCACCTTCCTATGACTCATCAAGTGTACACCCTCATGCACGCCCACATGCTCTTATCTCTTTCTTTCTTGCTCTGCCTGGAGCGCTCCTCCCTATGTACAAGGAAAAATGTATATATGTGTTGTTCTCTGTAAATAATGTTAGAAGACCCTTCCTGAACCTCAGTGGTGATGGAACAGATTCTCCCTTAACTCGAGTTATTGGAATAAAGCCCTTTTAACTTGGACACCACGGACTCGCTGCCTCTCATTTGATACATGCTAATTGTTAATGCCTAGAAATTATGCCAGGGTAATATTTTATTTACCACAAAGGTCTTGTGGTCCTTCCTACGACAGTGCATGCATTCTTTCAACCTTGGCGACCCCTTTACAAGGATGGTGATGGCCCTCTACTCCGCCCCTTCTGCCAGGATAGCTATAAACGGCACCCTTTCGGACCCTTTCCGCCTATACCAAGGAACCAGACAGGGTTGCCCTCTTTCACCAGCTCTCTTTCTACTAGCCCTTGAGCCCCTCCTTACAGATATCAAAAATAACAGAGACATTGCGGGTATCTCCTTTGGAGACACGCGAGTCAAGTTAGCAGCGTATGCAGACGACATCCTGATCGCTACGGAAAACCCTGCTAACTCCATCGCTGCTCTAATGACCTCAATAGACAAATACTCCTCCCTATCCGGCTACAAATTAAATAGAGATAAATCCGAAGTAAAACCTCTTAATGTCCACACTCCTAGAGAAGTACTGGGCGACTCCGGCCTATTCTGGCAAACAGGAGTGATTAAATATTTGGGGATTGACTTCACAGATGAGCTACTGAGTACCCTTAAACATAACGAAAACAAAACCCTGGACAAAATCAAAAGTCTGTTGGATGGATGGTCACCCCGTTTCATCACCTGGTGGGGCCGTATTGAAACCATAAAAATGATGATATCCCCCCTGGTTAACTACCTCATCACGATGCTCCCACTCATGCTCTACAAAGAGTTTCATAACAAGGCGTATAAAACCATCTCGGCCTTTCTTTGGCAGGTCAAAAAAGCCAGAATCAGTTTAAAAAAACTTCGATTAGATAAAAAATTAGGAGGAGTCAATCTGGCGGATTACAAAATCTACCAAATTGCCTTTTTAGCAAAGCAGGGGTCGCACTAGATATCCTCTCAGACTGATTATACCCCAGTGTGGCTCTCTGTGGAAAGGTCAATTCTGAATGGTCTCAACCCCTGCGCCCTACTTACCATCAAACTCCGCCCCAGCCTAGGACCGGGCCCTATCTTCAAGAATACTAAATTGGCTCTTCTAAAAGTTAGTAGTCACCTGCCGCAACAATTCAGACACTCATATTGGGAGTCACTATGGCACAATGCCGCCGTTACATACAAAGGGAAAACTCTAAACTACCCCTCCTGGATAGACAGCGGTATCTTATTCCCCCACCAACTCGTCGAAAACTCACTTCCACTAACCTTTATGGAAATTCAGGATAGGTTCCGACTACACAATGTTGAATTTTATAACTTCTTACACATTAAAGTAGCACTAGCGAAAGCTAACTTGAGGGCTGTCACCCCCTCCCTCCCAGGCTTACTCACCTCCCTTAACAAATTGGGTCACCAAGTCTCTAGACTATATAAATTATTGCGGCCACAATCGTCCTCCTTAAATGAACCCCTCCAACGCTACTGGGATTCATTCTCCAACACACCTAACTCAGACACAGTCTGTGCCAGTACTTGGGAGTCCACCACTCGCCACAAAATATGCCCTACACTCTCGCAGACCAAGTTCTGGCTTCTACATAAGGCCTTCTGGACACCTAGGAGGTTGTTTGTCCATAAAATCAAGTCCGATGACACGTGTTGGAATTGTACAGGTGAGGGAGGAGACCTGGAACACCTAATCTTCAGATGCCCCTGTGTTACCTCCTATTGGGACAGAATCTTTGATTTTATACATAAATTCCTCCATATCACCCTACCAAGAGAATTCTCAACGCTGGTTCTAGGTTTTGCCAAAGCCGTCACACTCAATGATGATGACAAAGCCCTACTGGACCTGTTGCTGACGGCTGCGGTTAAAATCATACTAAATAACTGGAAAAGCACTAACAAAGCTTCTTTTCCCCACTGGTTGAACGGGGTCTCTCACTTGCGAGGTGCTGACAACATATCCGTAACCTCTACCCCATGGCGACCGCCGCTCAGGAAAATCTGGTCCTCACTAGACGATCACTTTGACTTATACAAACCCCATTGAAACTTGATTACTTCGCACTCATAGCGTTTCATACTGTAGAGTTCAGTCTGTGCCTCTGTACGGCTGTCATTCTAAGTTATGTACGCTCATCGTCAAAGTTTGAAAATTCCAACTTTCCTATGTACTATATGTTTGGTTTACGCAAATGCATAACTCATGATGCTTCTGCTCTAATGGGGTGGTGCCAATATCTCTCCAGGTCATGTTTTACATTCCGTCGTGTTACCTTGGATGCAACTCTCCTCTATCTGCCTGCTGGACATTATATGTGGAACCTTGTTTGCTTTACTGGTCTCGATTAGTTTTGCTTTTACTATACCTTATATTACCTAATCTTATGATTTTCTTACTGTACTTAATTTTATTGAAAATGATTATTTTTGTACTGATGTATCTCTTTGAAGCTCCAAATAAAAAAACTTTGAAACACAAAAAAAAAAATATGGAGAAGAACTTGCAGGGCAGTATTGCGTCCTTGGGCACCAAGATGGACGCCCTCACATACCGTATGGATATGATGGCGGAGAGGATAGATAAGCATGCCTAACGCATAGACCTGTCTGAACGCAGGATTGGCGAGGTAGAGGATGCGCACACGACTCTGGACTCGGAGAATAAGCAGCTGGGGAGGGTGCTTCAAGTGCTACAGGACAAGGCGGAGGACTTGGAGGCCTGTTCCCGCAGATGTAATATACGACTTACGGGCCTTCCGGAAACCGTCGCTACGAGCAACATGGAGCTATTTGTAGAGTCTCTCCTGAAAAAACTGCTGGGAGACGATGCATTTTCTACAATGTTTGTCGTGGAGAGAGCTCATCGCTCCCTTGGCCCTAAACCGAAGCCAGGGGCCCCTCCGCGTCCTATAGTGGCTAAGCTCCTTAACTACAGGGACAGGGACACAGCTCTGAAATTGGCCCGGGAGAAGCAACCGCTCCATTATGAAGGCTCTGTATTGTCCCGGTTTCCGGATTTCACCGCACGTGTCCAGGAGGCGAGGCGGCAGTTTGTGCCCATGAAACGGCAACTACGAGATTGGGGGATCGACTACGCGATGCTGTACCCTGCGAAGCTGAGAGTCAACAGGCAAGGACGATCTACCATTTTCACCGATCCGAAAGCGCTACAGAAAGCCATGAAGGACTGGAGACGCAACGGGAAAGCGGTGCGCCGTGAAGAGGTCGTGGAAGCGGAGGATGGCGATCCCATGGAGAAACAAGACTGAGACTGCTCGCGGATATAAAGGAAGGTATTGGTAGTGGTGAGGTTTGAGATTGCGGGGTGGACAGTGCACAGGGGTCCAGTGGGGCTGTCGCACCTTGCAGGCAAGTCATGGACCGGGACTTTGCACATAAGTAACGTGGAATCGAGCTGCACTGAGTTTCCGGATCCAGGACTATGGATTGGTGGGGCCACTTCCAAGGCGTAGCCTACTGTGTGTAATGGCTGCGGAGAGTCAAGCCATGGTGCTCTCCCTGTGAGTATGGGCGATGGAGGGCTGCCTCGCGGCTGGGTGGTCGACACGGCGATTACAGCTGTGCTAACATTTGAACTGGAAATTTACTAGACTCTCCTTGAGGGATTATAGAGGTTGCATGGAGTACACAGGCATATTGGCATTTTTTTTAGCTTTTTCTCTATAATGCTCCATTAATTCTGTTAATTGCTGTGTTCATTATGTTGGGGGCACTGCCTGCCTACAGGAGGATTCATTTTTGGTATTTATTTACCCATACCGAGACGGAGGGGCGGGATACAGGGGTGGCAATATGTACTGTTTTGCTTTGATATTGACTCAGCATGTGCGAGCAACCTACGCCCCTGTGTGTACTCCACGTTTCTGTACGAAATTTCATTGCTAGGGTATTTTGTTTGCAATTTGCATTGTTTTTTGCAAGGTGCTTAGCATGGGCGGGGTTGGCGGGAGGGGTGTGGGGGGGATCGCTTCTAGGACTGTTAAGGGGTGGGTGGGGGGATTGGGCTGAAAGCGCGGCCGGGTTGGGCAAGCGTGGGAGGGGTTGTTCTATGCTTTTCCATGTTCATGGTTATTGATGCTGATGGTAGGTTTTGTAGGGGTGTTAGTTGCATTGGAGACCATTGTTAGCGCGGTAGTAAGGTGCACTGTGAGTTGCTTCATTACACGTAGAGACAAACTAGCGGACAGATACGGACATCAACAGTACTATGACACAAAACTTCTCGGTCGCTGACAGCGACTGTGCGCGCGACGCTTCCCCCACCCAGAGCCCACATGCACGAGACCTTGATACAATAACGATCATAACGTGGAATGTACGGGGACTGAATGATCACAGAAAAGTCAGGAAGGTTCTGCAGTACCTCACTCGGCATGGTGTGGACATTGCATTGCTGCAAGAGACGCACCTCGGCCGTGATAGTCCCACACTACGATATAGGGGTCTCCATGGCAGAGTGCATGCGGCTGGTTTTACATCCCATGCTAGGGGAGTGCTCACATGGGTAAACCCAAAGTCAGGCTTCACACTTACACCCCTGACAGCGGAGGGTAGGTACGTTATCACTAGCTGTACTGGGAAGGGTACAACTTTTACTGTCGTAAACACGTATGGCCCTAATTTTGACTGTCCTTCCTTTTACACGGTGCTAGCTAATAAAATCAGAGACCTTGGTGGGGAGCAGGTCCTGTGGGGAGGCGACTTTAACCTCACGCTACAGCCAGACTTGGACAGATCGGTCGGGCCTTGCAGACGCCCCTCGGCTTCTTCCCGACTGCTCACTGTAGAGATGACTAGACTTGGACTACAGGATGTCTGGAGGGTTAGGCACCCGGTGAGTGGTAGCTACACTCACTACTCCTCACAACACGATATACATACTAGGATCGACTATTGGCTTCTTTCCACACACCTCCTCTCCAGAGTGCGTGCTTGCGTTACACTCCCGCGCACATACTCGGATCACTCCCCGGTGCTGGTGACACTAGCCGCACTGCGGACGCACCCCCCTCCCTTCTCCTGGTGTATGCCACCATACGCCTTACTTGATGATGCCTTTCGGGGTGAACTCGTGACAGATATAGAAGACTTTTTTAGTAGGAACGAGGGCACAGTGGACTCATTCCTCACAGTGTGGGAGACCTTCAAAGCGTACATTCGAGGGGTTATAATATCCAAGCATAACGGAGTCCTCCGGTACATCAGGGATCTCTTCAAGTTGTTGGAGGCTCGACTTCGCGATATAGAAGAGCGGTTGGTACGGAATACGAGTGCGGACCTGACCCAAAAACTTGCACAGACGATTCGAGAATATAATGAGGAAGCAGACTCGGAAGTAAAGTATCTGGGGAAGTACACTATAGCTCGCTCCTATAGCGAAGGGGAGCGCTCCAGTACAGTGCTGGCCAACCTGGCCAAGCGGTGTAGCCAACACCCGCCCCCTCCTATGACGCATTCATCTGGGCAGGGAGACGAGCTGACTGATGAGCAGAAAGCGGCTCGTTTTCGGGATTATTATGACGTCTTATACTCATCCAGGGGGTCCTTCCCGGATAGTAGTACTCTTGACTATCTCAGGTATATTAAGTTGCCCTGGCTCACCAACACTCATCGCGCGTTCCTCGTCCGCCCGTTCGAGAGAGAAGAGATGGTCCTGGCACTGTCCTCCATGAGGGCCAGCAGTGCTCCGAGTAATGACGGTTTTCCGGCTTCGTTTTACATAGCGTTCCCGGACTTACTGATCCCTAAATTACTAAAGCTGGTGGAACAGGTTGCGGAATGCAGGGAGATGCCTCCAACTAAGCGGGAAGCTACCATTATAACATTACTAAAACCAGGTAAGCCCCCAGAGGACTGTGCCTCATACCGACCGTTCTCTCTACTCAATGTAGATGCCAAGATCTTCGCGAAAGTTATTTCTAATCGCATTAGCCCCTTGATCCTGTTCCTGGTGGCGCCCGAACAGGCAGGCTTCGTTCCTGGCCATACCCTGACTTACAACCTGCGCACTGTGTTTGCAGCATTCCAACGAACTCGGCAGGACATACCGGTGGTAGCGGTTTTCCTCGACATGGAAAAGGCATTTGACGATGTTGAATGGCCCTTCCTGCGAGCAGTGCTGCAGCGAATGGGGGTGGGAGACCTCTTCCTTCAACTCGTGAACACACTTTATAATTCACCCACTGCTAAAGTTAGGATCGGCGTGGATACGACTGAACCCTTTTCTATTTGTCGTGGCACTCGGCAGGGATGCCCGCTTTCCCCTCTCCTATACGCTCTCGTAGCGGAACCACTAGCTTGTGCATTAAGAGAATACCATGGTCACCGGGGAATTCGATTTACAAAGTACAATTTAATTGTGTCCACATACGCAGATGACACCCTGCTTTATTTGTGGAACCCAGAGGAAAACCTCCCAAGAGTGCTGAGGGAGGTGGTACTGTTAAGTTCGCACTCAGGCATTTAAGTTAATTGGAGTAAAACGGTAATGTTTCCGCTCACACCAGCCACGAGTCGGGTAGAATCGGAGTATCCTATACAGTAGACCACAGATGAGATTCGCTACCTAGGAATACAACTTCATACAGATTCAGAAGTGGTCCTGCGAGAGAACTATGGGGTGGCGGTTTCCAAACTGGAAGATGATGTGGAAAAGTGGAAGGGTCTCCCCCTCTTCTTAATGGGCCGAATTTCATTGTTAAAAATGATGGTACTCCCCCGTTTTTTGTTCTTGTTCAGCAACATACCAATGGTGCTATCACAGGCTTTTTTTAAACAGCTGCACGCGCTGGTGTTGCGGCTGGTGTGGGCTGGCAAACAACCCAGAGTGGCATGGGATATACTGATACGACCATACGAGAACGGGGGACTGCAAGCCTCTGATCTTGAACTGTACTACCGGGCGGCTCAGGGTGCTCATGCTTATGGACGGATGCATGGCCCTATGGACGCCCCTCACATCCGCATTGAAACTATAGTAACGGCCCCAACACCATTGCCGGCTTTACTTGCCAGACCACGGGATCGCCGTACTGGCCTGCTGGACTCGATCAATGAGGTTACGCATGCCTGGTACCACCTTATGGATGCACAGGCTTGCTCTTTGCTGTACGCCCCGGAAGCCAGGATTGACTGGTGTGCATGGCTTGGCCCCTGCAAAGACAGTGGAGTCTTATCGGCTCTTGCGAAACTCAATGTCCATAAGATGGGAGATTTGTTTCTGGGCGGAGTGGTTAGGCAGTGGAGCGAGGTGTGTGATGGAGAAGGTCAGGAGGCCACGGCGCTTACACAATTTCAGTACCACAGAGTGTGGCTGGCTCTCAGAGACCTGCTGGAGGACGACATGGCTGAACCCCCGACCGTTACAGTGTATAACGACATAGTGACGGCCAAATCGCCTGCCAGGCTTATCTCACGGATATATCATGGCACACTAGCTGAGAAGACGACACACTATGCCAAACCCCGGTTGGCCTGGCAGGCTGACATTGAACAGGACCTTCCGGAAGACACAAGGAAGTACTGTTGTGCTAACATTAAACAGGTGTCATTGAATGGGCGTCACCGTCTCTTACATTTTAAATTCCTCAACAGAGTTTATAACACTCCGGAGCGACTGTGCCGGTACGGTTTACGTGATTCACCTAGATGTGAGCGTTGTTCGGCACAGACGGCCGATTTTTTGCACCTTGCCTGGCTTTGCCCGAGAGTTGCAGCCTTCTGGAGGGCAGTATTTGATAAACTGAATAAGGTCTGTGGTCTAACGCTGTCCCCCACCCCACTATTAGCGTTGCTAGGCTATTTCAAGGGAGTGCTTCCGGAACATCGCAGACTCGTGGACATGGCGTTGTTGGTTGCCAAGCGGTGTGTGGCTCTTACATGGATGAGGGGCCCAGCACCTACGATATCTGGGTGGTCACGTGATATGTTGTATTATTGCACACAGTCGAGCTTGTACAGTGAGCTTATGCCCCCGCGCAGTCGCCCCAAGGACTACTGGGCACTGTATATGGAGAAGAGACCTGTTGACAGTACCGAAGGTGCGGGTGTTCCGGAGCTGAACACTAACACGGGGGCTACTACGAAACCTTAATATACACTTGGTCTACATGGGCTGGGTGGGGAGGCTATCCTGCTGATGCCATTGTTGTTGTTGGGGGGAGGGGTTGATGCGCACTTGACCAACATGTTGATATGCCACAATTACAATTACGTGAAATGTTGTGTACATGATGCAAAAATCTTTTTCCTACACTGTATACTGATGAAGCTGTCATTTGGTCTCTTGATGTATGACTGTCACTTTTTGAATATGCCAATAAACACAATATAAAAATTTTTTTAAAAAAAATTGTGTAGCATTAGAGCCCAACATGAATTGGTGAAAGTAATACAGATTACTGGAGTTGAAAAGACTGTGTAATCGCCCCAAGAAGGAAGCATAAAAATAAATTTGGAAATCTGGAAAATTAAGACCACCTTTGATAAATGGTAACTTCAAAAAAGAGAGTGCTGTACGTTTTTTTTAAGCCCTATATGAAGCTTCCTAAAATACCATCTAGCTTTCTAAAAAATAAATTATTGATAATCAAAGGAATACACCTAAATAAGTACAACAATTTGGGCAAAATGATCATTTTAATAAGATTTATTCGTCCAAAGAGATTTAGGGGGACCTTATGCCATTTTTTAAGAAGAAAGGCAGTGTCTTTTAATAGGATATCATAATTAAGTGCCTTGATGTCCCTGATATTAGATGTGATTTTAATGCCAAGATAGGTAGCTGTGTGGCAGATACCCATAACTGGAACCCTTGGTTTGTGATTCACTATAATTTGTATTTTGTTCAGGTTTAATTTATATCCCGAAATAGCCCCGAAATCATCAGCTTCTTTGATAATTCCAGCCATGGCTTCTGTCACATCAGTTGTATATATTGCCAGGTCATCAGCGTAGGCTGTAATTTTAAGTGAATTACTGCCATGCACAAATTGTTTAATACGTTCTTGGGACTGTATAGAGTTAATAAATGGCTCCATAGCAAGAGCAAATAAGAGGGGTGATAGAGGACACCCTTGACGAGTGCCTCTTAAAATAGGAAAATTAGGGGATAACAAATTAAGATATCCTATTTTTGCGTTTGGACAGTCGTAAAGAGCTTGTATTCTAATTAGAAATTGTGATTTAAAACCAATTTCTTTAAGAGTAGCCCAAAGATAATCCCACCCCACTCGGTCAAATGCTTTTTCAGCGTCGAGTAATACCATACCGAGTGGGGAGGAAATAGTAGCTGCAACATCAAAAGCAGTAATGGCCATGTTGACATGTAAGGTTGTATCTCTGCCTACCACAAAGCCATGTTGGTGTTGACCAACTAGATTGGGCATAAGAGGAGACAGTCTCATAGCTATTAATTTGGCATATGCTTTAGCATCTGCATTAATCAGAGAAATGGGCCTGTAGGACCCACACTCCACCAGTGTTTTGTTCTTTTTTAAGAAAAAAATTATCTTTGCAGTTGTCCAAGAAGTAGGAACCCTACCGGTTTCACCGATCTGATTAATGACTGAGCAAAGAAGGGGAAGCAGTTCCTCGCTGCAGCTTTTATATATTTCGATGGGAAGTGTATCATCTCCAGCTGCTTTCCCAGAAGGAAGAGAAAAATTAGCTAATTTTAATTCAGTGAGATTAAAATCTTTTTCCAATTCTTCCATTGCTTATGTATCTGTTTCTAATACCCAATTCTTTCTAATATAACTCTGCAAAGTTTCTATCGCCGGGGAATGTTCCGGAGTATAAAGTTTGCTATAATACATAACAAACTGTTGCAAAATCCTTTCTGGTTGAGTGTAGGTAACTAATAAATATGACAAGAGAATCTGGATTTCATTGATGACATGGAGGCTAACATTATCCCACCCTTTCCCTCCCAGAAATGAATACGATGATACTGAATAATAAATGGATACTTTATGATGCAAGTTTTATTTGATATGTTGTTGAATGTTTCATATAACATATTTTGAATGTACTGTTTAAAGTCTTCGTACAACCTTCTTTTTTAATGGATTGTTCAATACAAATTAAAAAAATAAAGACAAATTTCTAATGTAACTTCTTGCTTTTGACATTGCACCTCTCCTAGGTTGCATGACAATAGAACACTAATACTCTCTCTTATTTCAGATAACTCAGCATAGTTAATTCTTCTATACTGCTATATCTGCAAGAAGATGATCTGAATAATTAACCTCCATATTCCCTTCATCCAAGTTTCGTTGTTCTATCCATCCAATCCTCAACCATCTTCCCGTTTGGAATGCAAACAAAAAAAAATAAAAGGAAACAAAGAAGAAAATGTAAGAAAAATGTTATACAGAAAAGACTTACCTTAGTACCTCGCATTTGAAAGAAGCAGACTATTCTACATGCATGGAAGATGTTTCCACTTTGTGATGGATTGCTTCTAAGTGGCTGCTTAGAGTAGCATTAAAAGAAATATGCATAATGTTAGCCTCCATTTCTTTAATGAAATCCAGATTATCTTATCATATTTATTAGGAGAATCGCAATTCTTTTTTTTAAAAACTTTGTTTATTGGTGGTTTTGTAACAAAAGAAAACATAGGACATACATAAAGACAGTACATAGGCTGGTTTGTAAGGTCCGTGGGATAGCATCCAACATAACCATCATTTACAGCATGGCATAGCACAATAGGTCGTTCAGATCATGGATAGAACGGGAGGAGGCGGATTCCGTGTAGCAATCAAGGGCAAGGCAGTGGCATCAGTACAGAGTGAGTGGACAATGATTTGAGAAATATCACAGTAAGGGACTGGCGTCCAGATTAATCATGAATGAGCAGAGTAACAGTGAGCAATAATGAATCATTGGGGAAAAAGAAGGATACAGGTAACTGTAGTGTAAAGCAATAGTAGTAATAGCGTAAACAGTTTGAGTCTATTAAAGGGCATGAGTACATGATATCTGAGCATCATTATCATCTCAAATGGTGTCCCCCTCCGGACTGTCCCCTCGGGCCACCTGGGCTTGAAGATAGGCAACCAAAGGGCCCCAAATGTCTCTCGGTCTGCTAGAAAGCGGGAGCAGTTCAGCAAAAGTTGTATGTTGGTCCTGACTATATGTCATATCGGCAAGCCATTCCTTGAATTTCGGGGCCCTGCCACAACACCACGTGCACGCAACGCGCCTTTTCGCTAGAAGAAGTGCAATATCTACAAATTTCCTGCACGATGAGGGGATGTGTGGTGTGTCTCCCAACAGCATTAGTAATGGGTCTGGTGGTATGGATGTCCCCGTCATGGATTCTAGGGCGGTATGTACTTGCTGCCAATAGGACTGTAGAGAGGGGCAATCCCAGGCAAGGTGTAGGAAGTCAGCATGTTCTGCACGGCAGCGTTCGCAACGATCAGTGTCAGACAAGTGAAATCTAATTTTTTTCATGGGGTTATAATGCAAGCGCTGCAGGAACTTGTAATGAATTATCTTGAGCCTGCAGCTAGCCGATATGCGAGCCGTGAGGGTACAACAGTACGACCATTGGTCATCAGTAATGTCAATAGCCAGTTCAGTAGACCAATGCTTTCTCGCCGAGGCCTCCGGTGGCAAGCCGCATGCTCTCATATGGCGATACATTCCCGAAACCAAATGAGAGCCATCGTGCGAGCTCAGCAGGTATTGTAGCGGGGGCGTGATTTCTGGTTCTGCAGGGAAGTCAGGAAGTATAACACGCATGCCTTGGCGTAGTCGTAAATAATAAAAGACCTCAAGCGGGGTACGAGCGTGCGTTTTGAAGAATGCGTCCGCAGTTTTAAAGCGGCCCTCGGAGAAGAGGTCGCCCCAGCAAGTGACCTTCAGCACCGCACAAAGCGTTTGAAACCCCTTCTCTTGGAGGAGTTCAAGTTCAGGATGATACGCCAGTGGCAGTAGGGGGGAGTATAATAGTTTGCAGTCCAGCTTTTTAGCCAGACGGCGCCATGCGTCAATAGTACATGTAACGGATGTATGAGGAGTCGTTATGGCCGAGGGCTGGCAATGAAGGAGGCCATTTAAAGGCAGAGGATTAGCAATCCAGTCCTCCACCGCCAATTGAGGCATAAAGGGAGTAGGGAGAAGCCAGTGATAGGCGTAGTGCGCTTGTGCACACAGATAATAGACCTCGAAATCGGGGAGGTCAAAACCCCCCTTATCAGATGGCTGTATCAACATGGACCATTTAAGCCGCGGACCCTTGCCTCCCCAGAAAAGGCGGCAGAGCTCCGACTTCAGAGTTTTGAAGAAATAAGCACCCGGATGAAAGGGGATATTGAGAAAGAGGTAAAGAAAGCGTGGGAGCACCACCATCTTGATAAGGGATGCTCTTCCTGCCAGGGAAATAGGAAGAGAGATCCAGCGGTCTACCAGTGCAGTGAGTTTGGTCACGGCAACGCCGTAGTTAGCGCGCATCATCTCGTCTTTGTCGCGTGAAACCTGGATACCTAGGTATCGAAGTTCAGTCCTACACCACTCTAGGGGGTAATCCAGGGGAAAGTCAGACACCGCGTCCGTGAGTGGAAAAAACTGGGATTTCGCCCAGTTGAGCTGCACCCCAGACATTCTGCCAAACACAACAAATTCCCTGAGTAGGGGATTTAGGTTGTGAACTGGGTCCTTGACAAACAGAGTCATATCGTCTGCATACAATGATACATCAATCTGGCGTTGGAGGCAGCGAATTGCACCTTCACCATGAAGCTGACGAAGCCGGCATGCAAGGGGTTCAATGGCAATCGCGAACAACAGGGGGGGACAGTGGGTATCCCTGTCGGGTACCCCTGGATATGGTGAGTGGTGTGGAAAGGTGACCGTTGATCAGGACCCTCGCAGTGGGCTGGGTATATAGTAATTGAACCCAGGAAATGAATAGGTTGGGGAACCCCATGCGGGTCAGAACGGTGAACAAGTAGGGCCATTCGACAGAGTCAAACGCCTTAGTAGCGTCTAGAAAGACCGCTGCGACAGGGAGGTCAGGGTGGACCGTATGAGTAGGGAGAACAGGGTGCGCAGGTTGTGGGAGGTGGAGCGACTGGGGACGAAACCAGACTGGTCAGGCAAAACTATCCGAGTCATGAGGAGAGACAATCTGGTGGCTAGGACTTTGGCCAATATTTTAACATCGCAGTTCCAAGAGCGATAGGGGACGATATGAGTCACAGGTTTTAGGATTTTTGCCGGGTTTCAATAAGGAGGTGATAACGACTTCGCGCATAGAGCAGGGGAGGATGCCATCAGTGAGGGACTCCTCGAACACCTCGCGGAGGACCCGGGCCATAATCTCTACATAAGTCTTATAGAATTCTGCAGGGAGTCCGTCCAGTCCGGGCGACTTCCCATTTTGGAGCGACATAATAGCGTCCCTGACTCCATCTAGCTCAAAAGGGGCAGCGCGAAACGTCCTATCAACGTCACTAAGCCAGCACAAGGCTATGTTACTTAGGAAATCATCATATTGGACATCTGGAGTAGTGACTGTGGTGTAAAGTGTGCGATAATGGGAAACAAAAGTTTCGAGTAGATCATCGGAGTTCCCAACAGTGTGACCCTGGTTAGTGACCACCTCAATGATAGTATTGTCGGCGCGCGGTACCCCTGTCAATATAGCTAACGCCCTGCCAGGCCTATCCCCCTCGCAGTATTTCCTCGCCTGCCAATGTTTACCCCTAAACTTGGCCTCCCTGTTTGCTTCCTCTTCATATTGTGTAAGTTTATCCCTGAATTCAGCGTGTGCAGCAGTGTCATCGCCCTCTATCATCCGGGCCTCCAATATCTTCAATTCGCTCTCTAGCTTCCGGATCGTGCGTTGTATGTCGCGCAATACCCCAAAGCTTTTAGACATGCAGTGGCCCCTAATAGTTACCTTGAACGCCTCCCAAATAGTCTCAACAGAGTCAACAGAATCCTTGTTCCTCGGGAAAAATGCAGTAATCTCATCGCCCAGTTCAGTGCGGAATACCTCGTCTAGCAAGGCCGCTGGTTGTAGCCGCCAACGCGGCCTAGGGTTGTCCCAGCCAGGTATTAGTAGGGTCAGTAGGACCGGGCTATGGTCCGAATACGATCTCGGGAGGTGAGTTACATTCGTTACTCCTGTAAACATCTCTCTAGTCAGAAAAAAATAGTCAAGACGTGCCCATGTACCAGTCTGTGATGTGAAGTGGGTGCCCTCCATACGGCCAGGGTCCAGCTGTCCCCAGGCGTCCAACAGATTGCCTTCCGAGAGCACGCCCTCCAACACTTCTCTGGATCTGGGTTTGTAATGTGTCGCTCTGTCTGCTCTATCCAACCGGGGCACTAACGCTATGTTAAAGTCTCCTCCCCAAATTATGTGGCGGGATCCTATGTCCAGAATTTTACCCCAGAGTGTGGTGAAAAAAAGAGGCATATCTAAGTTAGGTGCATAGCAATTTACCAGGGTGATAGTGTCGCGGCCTAGCCGCCCCCAGAGCAATACATAGCGGCCGTCCGCATCCGCGAGCTCACCGCACACCTGAAAGGGTACTGTACGTTTGATCCGGATAACTACTCCTCTCGCATACGAGGAATAAGAGGAGAATGCCCGGGTATTGGCCCATTTACAGCCAAAAGAAGGGCGCACCTGCGAAGCTATGTGTGTTTCCTGCAACATAGCAATTTGCACCTGATGGCGATCTAAATATGCTATAACATTTCGGCATTCTTTAGCATTGTTAAGCCCCCGAATGTTCCAAGACAAGCACTTCAATTGCGCATCAGATCCCGATCCAGCCATAACCCTGAAACAATCGGATAAGGAAGTCCTGCCACAGCAAATTCCTGAGTTTCAGCAACGCATAGGTGATGCCACATAACACAATGACCATCCAGCCAAACGCTGTCCTTAACAAAACAACCCCCCCTCAATGGACCCCACACCCCCTCCCACTACTGCATCCCAATCATGCCAGCAGCCAATCAGCCCTTCGCCCACTCGCCTCCCACTTCCCCAGAACTCCCATAACTTGTGTCCAAAAGCGGGGCACTCCCGTAGGGGGAACATCAGCAAAGGCGCGCAGCCACCACCCCTCCCGATAGCCTCTCGCTCGGTGCCGCCCTCGGTAGATGCAGGGTAGGGGAAGCGGTCCCTACAGATGTCGCACCACTAGAGGAGGCAGGCAGTCCCCATCCCCCAAGGGGAGCGGCAATGTCATCTGAGGCTGCAGTTGTGAGACACGCATAGTGAGGCGGCCCCAGGATAAAGTCGTCCATGTAAGGTGTTGCATATCAATCGTTATTGTCCATCAGGGGCAATTCCTCTTCGGGGTCCGCATGGCCATCTCGTCTGCCCCTCTGCACCTTGCGATGCATTTTCAAATATTCCTCAACTTTACCCTGGTCCGTGAAAAATCGCTGCTTGCCCTGGTGCGTCACTCTCAACTTCGCTGGGTATAACAAGGCATAGTCCAACTGAGCCTCTCTCAATTTCTTTTTAACAGCCAGGAACTTTCGTCTTTCCTCCTGCACATGGGGAGTGAAGTCCGGATAGAGAGAGAAGGTGACACCATTGTAGTGCAGGGCCCGTTTGGCTCGGGCAGCTCTCAGGGCGACATCCCGGTCGCGATAATTCAGTAGACGAGCGATGATTGGCCTGGGCGGCAATCCGGGTTGTGGGACGGGAGCCAAGGACCTATGTGCTCTCTCTACAATGAACTGAGGTGAGAAGGCATCTTCCCCTATGGAAGCCCGGAGGAGTGTCTCAACATAGATTTCCATCTTGCCAGTGTCTGTGGACTCCGGAATACCCGTGACGCGGATGTTATTGCGTCTGCTACGGGCCTCCAAATCCTCATTCTTGGCTGCAATAACCCTAAGGAGATTGTCCATACGAGCGAGTTGAGAGGTGTGGGTAGCAGTGAGGTCATCATTGTCTGAGATACGTTGCTCCGTTGCGGTAATTCTCTCCTCATGCTGGTCGACTTTGTGCACCAGGGCGTCCAACCTGGAGGACATCCTGTCCACCTTATCCACCACAGTAGCAAAGCCTTGGCGCATTTCCTGAAACAAACGGTGCATATCCAATTCAGCCGAGGGGGAGGGTGCGGCAGCATGATCCGCGCCATTAGGCCCAGGCTCCGCCGCACCAGTTTTCGGTCCCTTCTTGGAGCTTTCGAAGCTGAGTTTCGCCTGTCGGTGCTCTGGGCGCACCATCGTGCCCCTGCGCCTCTCGTGGGCCACTTTCGCAGGACCTGGCGAGGCAGTGGTGGCCCACCGTCTGAGCAGAAGAGGTAGCAGAACTCACTCCGACCAGGCCACACACAATGCGTAGCAGTCTAAGGGTGCCCGGTTCCACGAGTCCCAGTCACTAGTCGTGCGCGTGGCAGGTCAGCAGTCTAAGGGCTGCAGGTGGGGTCACAGGGAGCAGAGACAGGGATTAGACTGACTAGGGCAACGCTGGCGGGCAATCAGCTCCGCGGTGGACGCGAGTCTCCGTTGAGTCGCAGCAGGAATAGGGCAGTACAACTCCCAGGGAGAGCCGACGTTCCCGCCCTGGGTGTGTAGGCGAGTACCAGTGTGGTCCGCTTCTAATGCACTGTAGCGGCGGCAGAACCTCAATAGCGCGATCTTGTACTCACTGCGCAGTGCTATTGTCCATACAGGTGGTGATATCGCTGCCGAGGTAGAGCTCCCCGCCCCCGGCTCGTTCCGTGCCTGAAAGTGAGGAATGGACGTCCTCACGGTATAGTACCAGTGCAGCGTCGTTCCCAGCCGGGCTCTATGACGTCGCGGCGTGCAGGAGAACAGGTACATACAGTTCTATGGCGGGGCTCGTCACTGTCCGAGGCAGGGTCTGTGGCCGGACCGCCGTAATGGTCGCGGCAGGTCTCAGGAGCAGGGCCGCCGCCCAGGGCCTTCCGCCTCGTGGTCCGCACCGGCCTCGCGTGAGCACCAGTGGCAGAGTCCCTCACCTCTGCGGTCCCAGGGTTAGCACCGGCGAATCTTGCAACGCCGATATCTCGCCGAAGGAATCTGTCAGCGGTCTATAAATTGGACCGAGTGTAGTTGAGGCTGCACCACGTCGATTCCGCTGGGTTTGGGTAAGCCAACTCTCCAGGTGGCGAGGATCAATGTAGGATTAGTGCTGCAGGGAACGGGAGCCGTTCAGTTAAGCAGCCATTCCGTTTGCGCACCAAGCCACGCCCCCCCAGGAGAATCGCAATTCTTGAAATGGAAATTGGAGAAAGAGAGGAAAAATTACAGGGCTGATTTATAGCTTGGTGGACAGGGTACTCCCTCACAAACAAGAAGTATCCTGTCCAAAAAAGCATTGGTTCTCCGGCTCTAGCTGGAGTATGGTGAACAGTCAGTTTTCTGCAGTGAGTGACCCTGCTGGCTTTATCACCCTAATACTTACTTCTATGGCCTAATGGAATAGGTGGTGTTGAAGAAAGGGCATCAGACCGCCCAGCCAACCTATTTAGAGGGGGACGGTTTGATCTCGTTTTTTTCCCTGTCTGTCCGCTCCAGGTAACATGGCATCAGAAACAGAAAAAAGACTGCACACACTGGTAGAAAACTTTCAGATTTGGGGGGCATTTTTTTTCCAGAAACTAACTGCCACGTTTGATACGCAGATGCATAAAAGACGGTGGCCCCACACCAAACTTTCAGTGCTTTCACAGGCACTGCTGAAGCAGCAGCTCTTGAGAAGGCAGAGAGATCATTGCATGGCCAGCAATGGCCGGTGGCAGTCCGCCAGGGTGGCAGAGAAGATGATCTTCTCCACCACGACAGAGAGCAGGCCACCAGGGTCTAAATCAGACCCAAATTATTTAATCTTCTAGATCTAGAACAAAATAAATAACCAGCTGAATAGGGGCAACACACCCAATAGGATGACACTTTCATATGTCATTAAATCTGCTTTCTACCACTTGTCACCCTCTCCAGTTACTTCTTTTCTGCAATGCCTCCTGTAGTATGAAATAAGATTTTAAAAAAAATTGAGTACACAATAAATCATTTTGCTTACCTGGCTGATATTTGAATCATTAATATGTCCTTGAGTGCTCATCAACTTTATCAGTTTGTCTTTTATATTTGGAGGTAAAGGCTTAATGTCTCTGTCGTATCTCGAAATGTTCTTTGTCATGCAAACAAGACATCTGCAATAAAATGATATAGCAATTAATAAAATACATATATCAAGTAGCATTACTCACGAGAAACCTGAAAACAGTAGTTTATTTTACAGTTCTCACAAATACTGTGCAACTAGTGTGATTGAGTATAGGGTTCAACTACAACAACGTCAGGGAATCCCTATTTGGCCCCGAAACCACAAAAAAAAACATAACGGTCTCAGAGTAGAGGGTTAGTTGGAATAAAAACCCACAATCCTACGTAAAACATCTCCACCTGCCATAAATGCTTTTAGTCGACTTATCAGCAATTTAAAACCCCTTGTAAAAAATAAATGAAAATTTTATTTACCTACAGGTACAGTTTTCTCAGCATTGGTATCACATACATCACGTTTGGATCATTCCCCATTTTTTTCCAACATATTTTATTGGTCTTTTCAGATAGTGGCAGTATAGTCAGTTACATATACATTCATTGATTGATCAGATCAGCAGAATTTTGTTTTTTATATTTCGCTTACTTTGTGGAATACATGTCTTATACAGTCTGTAAGGTACAATGGAAGTAGCGTCTGCCCATATTGTGGGTGGCCGGCATTGACCAGGCGATTATAAAATTATGCAAAAAGAAGAAGGAAAAAAATGTGTATTAAAACATTAACAACTAGTAAACCCCCCTCCCTCCTGCTGGCGATTGCATGGATGGTCGCATGGCCTTTGGTGGACCGTTTGGTGTATTTGGTCTAAATGTTTTTAATAATGTATTGAAGTATGGATTTCTATGTGGCTGGAAACGTGGAGCAGAGGTTTTAGTGTTTGAATAATCCGAACTCCCAGCTTGCCTATTTCTTTACTTGTTGAAAGGCTGTGAGGGATCAGATGGCTATGGTTTGGCTAGTGGTGGGATCATGAGTATGGTGATCTAGGACTGGTGCTATCTAATGAGGTTATCTTTAAGTATTGAATGTGTTTGAAGCATAATGCTTCTAGAAGTAAATCCCAGCTCAAAGCTATAGGCTTTTTCCAGAGACCTCTATGTTCTTCCCTACGAACGGAGCTGCTCTCTGCCAGTCCCAGTGCTCAATTTCCTCTTTCCATGACATTATCCTGGGGAGGGGTAGCTGATTTCCACCTCCAGGGAAAGCATTGTTTACAAAGGATTGGAGCCAAGTCTGCAATTCTAATCTGGATTTCCTGTCCCTTCTTTCATTGATGGAGTCCCAATATGCAAGTTTACTCTGTGACAATTTGTGCCTCCAACACCTCCCTGAGGGTTGGTATGACTAGGTTCCATAAATTTTGCAAACCGGTGCAAGTCCAAATCATGTGAATTAGATCTCCATTCTACGCAAGACATATGGGGCAAGCCGCCATAGTGTTTGGGAATATGGAGTGTAATTTGAGCGGTGTCGGTGAAGCTCGCTGTATTATCATGTATTGTATATATTTAAAACGTGTACTGCAGGATACTCATTTAGGATATTCCAGTAATGTCTTCCATTCCTTATCTGAGAGTGCCCTGTTTATGTATTTTTCCCAGCTGTGACGCACCTGGACTAATGGTGATGGTAGTTGAGTATGAACGCCTTGGTGCCACAATCGGATCAAGTGTCTTCCTGTTCCCATCAAGTATAGTAAATATACTAGTTCATATGGCCTTGAGGCGCCCAGTGTTATTTGATATAACTTACCAGATTGACATGCACCAGGAAAAGCGTTCCTGAGGTTCCTTGCTCATGTATGAAATCTGTGTGTGTTAGTAGCGTCCATCACTAAACAGAGCTGCTATTTAAGACACCCCCGTCTGTGTCCAAGTATTGAGTCTACATTTTTTAAGAGTACAAGTAGCGGTAGGTATGCCAACAAGTGGTATATTAGGAGCATATGAAGGAGTGTGTGCAGTGTATTTCATTGCGTGTTTCCAGTGAGTGCAATATTAAATAGCGGTGATGCCGCTGGTTTGATTGTAGCACCTGGACATAGCAATTTGTGTAGTGTACCCTGGTCAATCATCTGGGGCGTATTAGTTCTCTCTTACAGATTCTGACCCCGCCACCCAGTATGAAAGCCATTGTAACTGTCCTGACAGGCAACAGGCATGGAAGTCAGGTTCCCCCGCCCCCCAGCATCCGAAGGAAGCTGTAATTTAGCAGGGCCGGCTCTAGGCATGTGCAAGCTGTGCACCTGCACAGGGCCACCAAACCCCAGGGGCCACCACGCCAATATATATCCTTAATATATTAATCCTCTGAGGATGGATACATATTTGCGTGGCGGCCCCTGGCAGGGATTTGGCGGCCTCCGGCTCTGTTCCACTTCTAAACACCCTGACCCCCTCCCCTCTTTACTGGCCTGCGCGCTCCGCCCCGCCCGCACCCCCTCTTCCGGGCCCCCTACCTACGCTCCTTGCCCAGGGCCACCATGAGCCTAGAGCCGGCCCTGAATTTAGTCATACTGAGGAGACGGCAGCCTGTGCCCCATATTAAGTCAATCAATAGTGTGTTTAATGCTTTAAAAATTGATCTTGGGATTACCACAGGTAGATTTGTAAAGAAATAAAGGAGCCGCGGAAGCATCAGCATTTTTGAGATTGCTAGTCGACGGGCAATTGAGAGGGGAAGGGACGTCCAAAAAGCAACCTGCATACGCAAGGAACCTAGTGCTTTTTGTATATTTCCTTCTATTAGGTCTTGTGGATGCCTATATTTTTGTATTCCCAGGAAACAGAAATTATTGGGGAAACTGTTATACCTTGCTCACCAAAGGGGACTGTTTGCATGTTCAGTTCCTTACTAAAGGGGAATGCATACGATTTACCATAATTAAAGGCCAGTCCCGCAATAAGTTCACACTGAGCAAAGGTTTGTGCGACAGTGTGTAAATTCTCACGAAGGTCTTTGGAGTAAAGTATGATGTCATCTGCATATAATGACAGTGCATGTAGTGTAGGATTACTAGAGATACCCCAATTTGTAAAGTCGGCGTGGAGTCGACGTGCAAGCGGCTAGAGTGCAAGTACTAACAGCATTGCCGTGAGAAGGCAACTCTGCCTTGTGCCCCTTTCTTTCTGATACACTGGTTATATATACAACTCAGTGCGTAGTCAGGCTGTTGGGGAATGATATGGTAATTTGACCCATTGTACAAATTCGGGAGGAATCCCGAATCTCTGTAATGTGGTTAGCATGTATTCCCAATCCAGCGTATCATAGGCATGGCAGCTATCCAGTGAAAAGCACCCCGCTCCAACGAGTGCCTCTGGGCATGCCATTACATTACACAGTCTCCTTGAGTATTTTGTATTCGTGTTTAATAGAGAAAGTGGTCTATATGAGAGGAGGTTAGTGTGATCCCTGCCTGGTTTAGGCAGTGAAGTTATTAGGGCTTACACTGTGGTAGGAGGTAATGATCCTGCTGTTAGTGATTCTGGACGTGTCTTTAACCTGGGAGCCAGTTGTTGGGAATAGGTGGCATAGAATGACGATTCTCAGATTAACATGACCAGAGAATCAGAATTTAAATAAAGACGAGGAGGCTAACATTATGCATAATCTTTTATTTGCCACTCCTGAGCAGCCCCTTAAAGACCTTCAACCATAACACTCCAGAACTGAAATCATCAAGTCAATAAATGTCTCCTGCATACAACACTCAGCCTCTTTTAAATGCAAATCTGCGAAGAAAACTTCCCATCTTTTCCCGCTTCAGGATCCACGGAAATCTCACTTCCCTATGACTGTTACTCTTTTAAAAAAAAAAAAACCTTATTAAGCATAAAAAACTCAACATAAAAAGAAAACATAAAACCATGAAAATAGAAACCTTTTCATCACATATTTACTTTATTATCCTCAAAACTTCTTATATCAACTTAATATATATATATATTTTTTATGCACTACATGCTAATACTACCTCCAAAAAAAGGGTGCTGAGGGAGGTTTAACGTTAGCTTCCGCGTCTTTAATGAAATCCTGATTCTCTAGTGTTGTTAATCAAAGAATCGTCATTTCATTACAAGACTGGAGGCTACCATTATGCATGTTGAAAGCCCTTTAACATCACGTCGGACATATGCTCAACTAGTCTAAAATAATGTTTTGCAAATGTATACCCATTTGACAAATCCGTTGCTTTCAAAATATTCTTCAGACTTCTACCTTACAAACAACACTTGCTAGCCATCGCTCCCCTTATGGAATGAGCTTTGAATTTTTCCATATCCACACCCGTTTGTTCCATCACACATCTCACCCACCTAGAGATTGTTGCTGTACTTTCCGCTCTCTATGGTTTAACAAACAAAATCAGCTATTGATGTTCACCATCCCTCCTAATCTCTAAAACTCTGCACTCATACTCTCTCAAACAATCTACCACACACAACTTCTTGCACTCCTCATACCTTGGATAAAATACTGAAGACGACATAGTCTTAGTTCTCTTTTGTATCTCAAAAACACACCATCTGGAATGAAGTATCTATTATTAATCTCTAAATACTTCACATCAGACACCCTTCTACTGGAAATCAAACACAACAAAGACCCTAGCTTAAAAGAAATTCTCCTATTGCTCACCCCACATAACGTCATAACAAGCCGTAGGAGGTCTCTTTGACCTCATACGTTAATACTCTACAGACCAAGACATTGCTACCAACAGATCTACCTCCTACTAATGCATGACCTGCCGAAATCGCTGACCTATAACAATTAATGGTACGATAACTCAACCCCCTATTAAACTGTTCCACCAGGAAATTTACAAATTTCACAACAGGGGCCTCCACTGGATCCAAACCCTGTTCCATGCACCAACGCACCCAAATCCTCCATACTCCTTTGTACCTTTTCATTGTTCGTGGAGCCAGGAATTCTTCGAGTAACTCTACAGCCTCTTGCGAAAGTCCATCGAAAGTACTGGATCACCTGATACCTTCCAAACAAGAAGGTCCAACATGCCACTCTGAATCAAAGGATGAACCTCTCCTAGCTCGTTTACCAACATACTTTCTTCTGCTCTCATTAAAAAAGGAACCTCACAAGCAAATTCCAACACCGCAGGACACCAAGCCTGTGAAATGCATCTATTGCCACAGCCTCTAGATCTGGCAACCAACTGTAATACCTCTCCAACTGGCAATTCAACCTCTTTGCAAACAGGTCCACATCCGATGGACCCCAAACCATCTGTATCCTTCTGACATACTCTGTCCCCAGCATCCATCGCTGTAATCCTCCATATGGCTGGAATTCCAATCTGCTACCACATTCAGTACTCCCAGAAGATACTCTGCTCTCAGAGATATTTTGTTCTTTAAACAAAACATCCACAATTCCTTCACCACATCCAATAGACTCTTAGATCTGCAACCCCCCAAACGGTTTATGTATGCTACTGCTGAAATGTTTTCCATGTTCATAAGCACTGCCTGATTTTGTAACCTGTCCTTGAAGCTCCTCAAAGCTTTCAACCCTGCTGTCAGTTCCATACAGTTTATATGCTGATCCTTCTCTTTCCTTGACCAAGCACCACGTGTCTCCTGAAGTCCCAGACGAGCTCCCCATCCTAAAAGACTGGCATCCGTCTCCATGATAACATCCAGTAGGTAATCAAAAATTGCTCTTCCATTCCAAACCTCCAAATTGTGTAACCACCACTCTAATTCCTCTTTCGCTTCCACGTTCAGCTCTATC
Source organism: Lissotriton helveticus (assembly GCF_964261635.1). Lineage (NCBI taxonomy): Eukaryota > Metazoa > Chordata > Amphibia > Caudata > Salamandridae > Lissotriton > Lissotriton helveticus. Next base: position 419,967,594 of record NC_136057.1, read on the forward strand.
TGGTCCCCATACCATAAACTGGCTCTCAATGCATCTGCTTTCACCTCTACAAGGCTAGATAATGCAGAGACCCCGGGAAAACTATTTGAATTGAAGATGAAAATAATCCTAGAATCCTTGCCAAATCTGTCAATGTCAAAGACATCTTCCGTAGCACTCTCATCCCCTCTTTATCATTTTCACCTTCTTCTCTGGTAACCTTAACACCTCTCCAACCGTATCTATAGTGAACCCAAGGAAATCCAAGCTCTGTGCTGGTATTAAAATCGACTTTGCTTGGTTTATTGCGAAACCCAATCTCTCCAACATATCTATTACAACCCTGAGTTGACTCCTCAATTCCTCTGCGTCCTCCGACATCATTAAAATATCGCATGAGCTGTTTGCAAGACCTGTATGGGCTTTTGGCATGCCCATGAATTGCCATATGTTCGTTGTTGTGCCATTTACAAATACGGGGTTTTATTGGTGCATTGGGTCTGATTCTAAAGCCTTTGCGTGCTTGGGTCTCACCCAGCAAATTTCACTCATTGTTCGCTTGCGGTGGCAGTCACAATACGTCCGTGGTTCCTCCTGGTTATCCTGATCTGCCTCTTTATTTTGTAAGGCTATCAACACCGTTTTAGGCTTTTGGGCTGTTTTATGGAGCAATGCACTGTTCGCGAGCTACAAAGTGGCAATTTCTGCCCGATAGCTGGTAAGCTTTGCCAATAGCTCTAACTCAAAAAATGCGAGACCTATTGCATTTCTAATGCTTGTTTATCCATGTGCTTAGTTTTCCTAGCCCTTTTTATTGGTCTTTTCTACCTCCTTTTGTTTTCTTCCTCAGAGAAAGACCAAAGTCTTCCTCTGATCTATTCTCTTTCCTTTTCCTGTCCATTATAATTTTAACCACCTCTCTTATTGAGCTTTTCATCTCACACTGGATCAGTCTCCTTAACCTCACTAACTCTACCCTCAACTACCTACTGACTAACACTAGCTTACTTTGTTGCCATTGCTCATTCAAAAAAAGAATCACAATCTGAAACACCTCCTAAATAAGCCTACATTACAAAACTAACCCTTCTCCTAACCGTTCCCTCTGTTCCCTGACAGGCGATAAGCTGGTTTTTATTGTTAATACCCTCTCGCGTTCACAATATCGTATTTTCTTTAATTTCAATCCTTTTCTGCCCAATTTAAGATGGCTGCTGCTCTTGTGCGAGAGTTCGGCGCACAATCCTCTTCAACTGAGATGCCGTGACCTCACTGATCGTCACGCCATCCCTCGAGCAACTTTATCGCTCTTCCAACTGTCGGTGACTTCCCCAAGACACCGCGTGACCCTCACAAGGGAAAAATGTAGACGCTCGAGCTTCCTACAGCTGCACGCCGCCAGCACGCAACTGCCTAATTCACCGGAAAACTGACGCAGTAAGCCCACAAACAGTTTCCAAGCTAATTACGCCTCCTCAATGAGTTTTTCGAAATAACGCGCCACAGTTTTCAATGTAACATACTTATTAAGATTTCTCGCATAAGCGCTAGCATGCTAAAATGTTTTCTTGTTAATTAATAAACAACCACACATACCGCCTCTAAAAATCAGAAGCTTGTCTAATAAACTAACATTCAATCATCCTACAATTCTATGATATATATATATATATCCTACATTTAAACCAACCATTAATATAAAACCATAAATACACGTGAACTTATCCGATCAGGAACAGCATTTAAAAGAGGCTGAGTGTTCTATGCAGCAGACATTTATTGACTTGTTAATTCCAGTTCTGGATTGTTATGGTTGAAGTTCTTTAAAGGGGCTGCTCAGGAGTGGCAAATAAAAGATTATGCATAATGGTAGCCTCCGCTCTTGTAATTGAATTCCATCGGTATATCATCTATGCCATGGGACTTGTCTTTAAGGAGATCTTTAATTGCTGCCAGTATTTCAGTAGAACTTATCGGTGCAGCTAGGGTCTCCTATGGCTTCAGCAGTTATTTGAGGTGAGCAGACCGAGTTCAAAAAGCTTTTGATTGCCTGCAAGTCTGTACTCCATGGGGCTGTGTACAATATTTTATAATAGTCTGGAAGGCCTCGTTTATTTAGACCTGGGTGGTTATTCGGGGTCGTAGCGGCGTAATTATCTCTAATATAGGTGTAGGTGGGGGGGCGTTCCAAATTAGCCGTGCCTGGTCTATGTGCTTCCGTATGGACTTTTTGTGTACATGCTCGATAATATATCACCCACAATTGCTCTACAAGTTCTGAGTATTTTATGTGGGAGTCTTCGAGATCCTTTGTATTAACTATACTTTGGGCTGCTGCATGTTCGAATTTGCCCAGGGTTTCCCAACCTCTATTAGCTCCCTATCAATCATATGGCAAGCACCCACCACAGCGCTATTTGCAGTATATTCACTTTAAACGCCTCCCATTCTATCCCCACCAAAGAGGCAGTTTCTTCATTGTCTTTAAAATAATTTTCAATGGTAGAAGCCATAGGGGCACGGAAAACTCCATCTTCAAGTAGGTGAGGGTCTAGCCTATAAGTGGAACTGGTGTGGGGATGCATTCCCAGGAAATGAAATTTGTGATTTGATATTGTTTCACCAACATATGCAGTGTGAGTGATTTGTGTTAGGGTTGTTGGGCCTTAGAGTATATGGTCTATACGAGTATGTAAGTCGAGGGTTGGTGAGTAATAGGAGTATTCCCTCATGCCTTCATTGTGGCTGCGCCATATGGCCCTCAATTACCCTCCTTGTGCCAGATCTGTATTGATTTAGCCTGTCGTATTGAAGCTGCTCCTGGGAGTGGGACCGGTCTAGCGTGATATCTAAGACTGCATTGAAATCTCCCCCCAATATCCAGGGAAATTTAGTTCAGTCCGCAAGTACCGTTCCCCCATGAGTAAAAAGATCATCTTGGTCTTTGCTCGTGGCGTAAAGGCTCCCCAGTACCAATGGGCTGCTGTCTAAAGTACCACAGACTAGGGCGTACCGGCCATTTTTAGAAATACATTTCTCAAGCACAATGAAGGGGATCCCTGCCCTGATCCATATCACGGCCCCCATTAAAATGCGGAGTATGTTGTAGTAAATAGCTGTCCCTCCATTTCATTTGCAGTTTAGTGGCTTCAGCAGTAGATAAGTGGGTCTATTGCAGTAACACTATTTGGGCTTTACATCTGGCTAGGTGTGCATGTACTCGATGTCGATTGTGTATTGAATCCATTCCCCATGTATTCCAAATAGTGTATTTATACTTTTGAGTTGTCACCATTTGTTTTATTTTTTTTACTCCTCATTCGCCTCCGACCCCAAACAACTAGAAGGTTAGGATGAAGCCACTGTTACTCAGTTTGAGATGTAGGCTCTCTTGGGGGTAAACCTGGATCCGTTGCCCGCCTACCAGTAGCTGACAAAACCTCCTTCATATTGCTGACCTCTCATTGTCGTGGAGGGGGTGGTCATGCTCTCTTCTGATTATTCGCAGCCGATGACTGTTGCTACAGCTCACCAAAAGTCGATCCTGGGCACCAAGAAAATTAGGCAAAGCTTAGCACAGTCTGAGAGCTTCCCATGAGACGTAATCATAGGATCAGAGAGAGTTTTTAGCTGAGCCTATAAACAATAGATAACTAACATTTAGCCGCAAGACCAATTAATCAACCACCCCAAATAGCTTTCTTTTCTACCACTTTTCAATCTGGCCAAGTCTGTGTGGTAGGTTTTCTACAAGGTGGACTACCAGTCTGAATAAGTAGAGGGTATAGCCTCAATCCATCTTTTACATATTTCTCGTCTAGCCAACAGCATAGAGTAAAATAAAAAAACTCCTACTCACGCCTTTAGTTTCGCTTGATATGGCAAAAATTACCAGACTAAGAGAAATGTGTACTGGGAGGTCCACTATATCTGTTAAGGTGTTTCCTACTGTCTCCCAAAATTCTTGGATAGCTGGACAGTCCCAGAACATGTGTATATCAGAGGCTTTCACCACACCACATTTTTTCCAACTAGCAGGGGGACCATTTACATTTTGTGAAAGTCTACCTGGGGAAAAATAGGCCCTATGTATAGTAAAATAGTGGTTTCTCCAGAACCAAGCTGGTTTTACAACTGGAAATAAGGTATTAAAACAAATTTGCCACCAATCTACCCAATCAATGTCTGGTATAGATGATCCCCATAATTCTTCAGCTAGCCTAAAATCTCCACCAATAGCCTCCTCAATGTACCAGTAGAAGAAAGATACTTCTTTCTTCCCTGCCGTCTCTGTACCAGTTGCTCTTCTAGTATGTTTCCTATACCTATGGGTTTATTCAGACTCTGGGACCAACTCTGTAGTTATAAGTATTTAAATGTGGACATACCTTTCTTCATTTTGTCATTTAAAAATTAAAATTTTGAAAAGTCTGCACACTCCCTGTTGTAATCAAAAAACGTTACCGGTGTGTAATCTGTTCAGACAAAGTCTGCGTGCGACCCGGTGGAAAGGCTGCCAGTCGAAAAACTATGGACTGTATCTGGTGGAAAACCACCAGTTTGCCGGGCGCACAGCGTGTGAATGTATTTATGTTTAACATTCTTGACTGAAAAGATTCATAAAAATTCAATCATGCAAATTAAACACAAATCTGAGTTGATCGGTATGTTATATTTACATTGTATTTTCGTGAACCCAGCTTAAATAACATACATAATTTTCAATACATTGCTTGAAACCATCAAGTACTTAACTCTAAAATAATTGAACAACTATATAATGACATTTCTTCAAGAAATGTGAGGTTCACGGTCATGCCCTCATGCCCAATGCATTTCGGGATGAAAATCCCTTCTTGAGGGGCCACTGTAGAAAATAAAGAAACAATAATGATTCCTTGTCGAGGACAGTCTGTTACATGCAACAAATGAACACCATCATGCATGGCCAGGGATAAGAGAAAAGTTTTTTGAAGAGACCTTATATGCATCTTATGCAGACAATGTCGAGAGAAACAGTGCACTAAAAAGGACAGAACCGAACACCGAGTCACCACCATGTCCATTTCAGTCAAGAATGTGAAACACAAATACATTAACACGCGCTGTGCACCCAGCAAACTGGTGGTTTTCCACCAGATACAGTCCAACGTCATTTAAAAATGCCCATGTTAAAAGTGAGCCCTCTGCCACCAAGTCTCTCCACACCAAGAACCTTGCTGTTTTTAAAGGGGCTGCCAATTTATCCTTTAGACAGTCCGGGGTTCCCAGAGAATCCCACAGTGGAGCCAGACTTGAACAGTAGCCTAATCCCGTGCATTGTTTGATTCTTGCCCATATGCGAGCCATACTCAGTAAGACGTTCAGCCTTATCTTAAATAATTTCTGGTCTCCATATTTATAAAGAAAACCCTCTTTTTAGAGCCCCCCCTGATCCAACATAGCTGAAAACATTACTCCCCTCTCTGATGAATATGGAGATTTTAACAACATTCTTGAATGCATCAGCTGAAATGCCCAGGCATAGTACTGTAAATCTGGCAATGTCAGGCCTCCTTTTTCCCTCCTGCGTCTTAATTTCTACCAAGAAATCCTCGCAGTTTTGTCGGCCCACACAAATGAATTAATAGATTGCTGAAGTTTAGTAATTGCACGTGTCTCAAAAAGTAGAGGAATAGTGTTGAAGAGAAAAGTAATTTTGGGGAGGATTACCATCTTGATTAGATTGATTCTCCCCAATATGGTCAAAGGAAGATGGAACCAAGACTTCAAGAGTTTCTGACATTCTTTTGAAACATTCACCTGATTGGTCTCAGAGATCTTGTCTATATTATGGACAATCTTCACTCCCAAATATCTCATCTCGTTCTTGGTTTGGTGTTGACATCCTGGCAAGTTCCAGGCCATTATCTCGGTTTTTCCTGCATTAACCTCATATCCAGAGACTACACCAAAATCCTGTGCAAGACGAATGACATGAGGGTAAGACACCTCCAAATCTGATGAAAGGATTAAAACATCATCAGCATAGAGGGCTACCTTCCTCTCCCATGCTCCACATCTAAAAGACGTAATACTCGTCCCCTCCCTGTGACGTTGAGCAAAAGGCTCTATGTACAGATTAAATAGGCGGGGGAGAGGGGGCAGTCCTGTCTGGTTCCTCTTTTGAGCCTAAAAGGATTGGTCAGATTTCCATTGACCAAAATCCTCGCTGAAGGGTCATTATATATAGGATTAATAACTTGACTAAAGTTTGGCTCAAAGTTTAACTTCTCTAACACTACGGATAAATTCACCCTATCAAATGCCTTGGTGGCATCTAGTGTCAAAGGAAGAGAAAAAATGGGGGCAAAATCAATAGCACCTATAAAATCATGGGTAAGATCAAAAAGATTTCTTCCTCTCAAGAAACCCTTTTGGTCTGCGTGCAATAAGGCACCCGCCACCACACCCAGTCTATCGGCCAAAATTCTAGTAAAAACCTTATAATCTGTATTTAAAAGTGAAATAGGTCTATATGACCCACTGTTGGCTGGATTCTTTCCAGGTTTTAGAACCAGTATTATGGTGGTTTCTCCCCAGGAGGTAGGGGGCGTCATTCCATCAAGCAATATTTTATTAAAAAGGGTTGTCATTATCGGAATTATCACTTTTTCCAAAGATTCATAAAATTCTACAGGGAGGCCATCTGGCCCCGCAGCCTTACCTGATTTACGGGAAGAAATGGCCTTCCTGACCTCCTGTTGAGATATCTCTAGGTCTAAGTTTCCTCTTTGGGAGGCACTCAAAGTAGTTAGGTTGACTTAGCCATTCCTGTACGCAGTTACTATCTGTCTCATTTCCTTGCCTTGCCGAGTCGGATTGACTGAGGAGAGACGTACGTAGACCAGCCAATCGAGTGCAGAGGAGCGCCGAGCGCCGAGTACCGCGGATTGTATGTGCCGTGAAGCAAGTGCCGCACAGAAGAGCGGCGGGGGAGCGGATCCAACCCCAATCCTCACCCCCGTGTTTCTCACCGAGCCAAGCCCGCGCAGATAAATGTAAGCCCCACGGGAGCCCCTGCTCCAAGCCGGGGTGACCCAGCGGGGTGTGGCGCAACGGCTTGGCGGGCGCAGAGGAGGACGTCGAGGAGCAGGAGCTCGAGTGCCCCTGTAGTCGGGGCGGAGGCTGGGGCGGCGAGCCAGAAGGAAGCTGCCGTATTTTGGTGTGGCAGATAGGGCGCAAACGACGCAAATGAGTGGCTAAAACCCAGCCCAACCCATCTATAAATACCAAGACACCCCATTCTAGGGGCAGAAGATGAAAAAGGGAGGCAGTACCTGAGAGATAACACCAAACAGGGAAAAAGAGGAGTAAGGAGTATTCCCTTCAATCTTTGGCAAGGCAGGCTGGCGGATAGCGGCACAACAGAGGTAAGTGAGCAGGAGTGTATGAATAAAAGTTGAAGCATATTAGCAGTATCTTCCATATTTGATTTCATTGGAAAGTAAGAATAAATAGGGGAGTGCGGCAGAGATAAGTCAGGAACTTCCCCAGCATAATATCAGCGAAAGGACATGGGACCAAAGCGCAAGCAAAAACTACGGAAGGAAGCTCAAGAAAATAGCCCGGAGACGAGCGAGATACTGGCAGGATCATGGTCATGGGAAGAGAGCCAGGAAAGACAGGTCTCCCATGAGGACATTATTGAGGGGCGACGTAAGAAAGGGAAATGTAAAAAAGGAACTAAACAGGCCCCGCAAGCTAAAAAGGGGTGTACTTCAATATCCACCAAAAAAAAGATTACTGCATCTTCTAATCCCGTAAAGGACTTTGTAGGCAAACATTACAAAGTCCAAAATGTATCTGCAATAAACTTGGAATCTGAAGAGGAGCCCCGCCCCGAGAACACAAATACAGAAACAGAAGATGTGCTCCATGTGGAGAAAAGCAAGAGGGGAGTACCAGAAAAAGAATTGGAAGATGAGATAGAGGACCCCTTGCCAATAAATCTTTCCCTCCAGAGCCAAAACTCAAAAATGGTGGCACCGCGGCTCTCTTCGTCCCCAAAACTTTTTTCCCTGCAAACGTCAGGGAATGAAGGGCAATTGAGAAGGGAAAGCCTTGAGCCTAGTTTTATTTGGGGGGCACCTTCTAACCAAGCGTTACAAAGTCACGAGGGGAAAAACAATTCAAAACAGCAGGACTTAGGGAGGACTGGAAGCCAAGTAATCCTAGAGAGAAATAGCCCACAGGACTCGGAATTGTCAGCAGCACCTACTTCGTCAATTATGGACCTACTATTAATGTTACAGAAAACCCTTCAGGGAATCCTAGAAGTATCACTGCTGAACAATGGTGTATTAAATGCCCAAAAGTTATTCTTAAAAAAGATAGAAGACGAGCTGACCGGAATCAAAGGACAAATGCCTCTCATGTTAAGACCAGTAGGGTCTCCACAAAGCATTGATCAAAGTATAGGAAGTGAACTGGAAGTGCCATTAGATAATGTGTATATAACCAGGCGCCCAATGCTGGTAAAAAGGAGGTGTGAACATGTACAGGTCCGCACTAAAGGCAGAGCAGGCAAAAAGCAGGTTCCACATGTAGTGACAAAGGAAAATAGGAAGAAAAAGGAAGATGGGGGTACACTAAATGTCTCGGCCCGGTCCTTTGTACCTATCGGACCCCCGGTAACGGAGGCCATAAGAAATGCGCAAAATACACAAAAGAAGATTCAGAGTAGTAAGGACCCAAAAGAGAAAGCACTAAAAACCAAACCCATAAAGCAGAGAATAATTCCATCGCTGAAAAGCCAAATGCAGAACCCCCTGAGGCATTGCAACCTGGAGGCAACACCACAGCCACACGAGTTAGAAGTAGGGCCCCCAGGGAGGGAAGAGATTAGACAGCTAAACCTAGCTTCACCAGAGAAAGGATGTGAGTGGGGAAATAATAAATGGGTTTATTTGGAACCAGCAGAAGCAGGCCAAAGGGGTAAGAAATCAAGGAAAATTAAGCCCTTAAATAGGGCACAAGTTCTGTCAGTCTTCTCCAAATGTATTAGCCTGAGTGGGATTGGTACAAAAGATTTGAGGCAGGTGGGCTTTATAGAAAGTACAACAGGAAGGGAAGGAACAAAAGTACTACTATACTCAGACCTGGTAAAAATGGCAATTATGAAAGCAGCCAGTGAGATACTCCAAGGGGGAGTAAGGGTGATCACAGAACAAGATCTAAGGGGCGAATTACAACCTGGAAGGAATTTTCTAAAGTGCCATGCAGGTCTGGGGAGGATACAGGTAAGGCAACAAAAGGTTAACGAAGAAGAGGTTAGCCGCCTGAAGGTAGTGATAAACACTGTAAAAGAGGACTTGTGGGGTAGCTGGAACCAAGGTAGTTATCTAGGAGACCCCTCGGAGAGTTATTTGGATAGAATGGGAGAAGCTGGTGGTCCAAGTGAGATAGAATAGGAGGGAGGGGTGCCGCATAGCCTAAGTCTCTTATCGTGGAATGTAAATGGGTTAGGTAATGAGTTAAAACAAGAACATATAAAGAAACAAGTAAACAAAGTAGCAATTGCCTGCCTACAAGAGACCTGGGCATGTGGCGAAACCCCCAGCTTCGAGGGCTACCACCAACTAAATCGACTGGCCAAGAGGCAAAGATTTGGCCGCCCATCGGGGGGAATTATGACACTTATCTCAACAAAAATATTAAGTAATGTAGTACTGTTAAAAGTAAAGTGTAAATGGCTACTGGCTTGCAGGTTAAACCATCTGACCCTGGACAAAACATGCAAAATGATAATTGTCATAAATGTCTATATGCAGTGGGACAATGTGGGTGAATATGTAATTGAGATGGGGCATTTTAAACAGGATATAGATGGTATTTTAGAAATGTATGCCTCAGACGTATTGTTAATTTTGGGGGATTTTAACGACAAGTTGCACCCAATGTAGGCGGATCACTGGTATACAGAACTACTGGATACCTATGGAATTAATTATGCCAGCTTCCCAGTATGTGTTTCCTCAAAACAGGATTTGGATTTGGTCAACTATTTAGGGGAAAAGGGCCTTTTGTGCTTAAATGGCAGGTTTAAAACAGATTGCCCGGCAAAGAAGACCTTTACATATACAAAAGACACTTATTACTCTTGGGTCTTACGGTGGCCAAGAGAGATGTGGCCCGCGCCTGGAAGGACCCTAGGGCTCCCCCGATAGAGGTATGGAAAGGGGGCTTGGACTACTACATGGGGCTGGAGCGTCCAGTGTTTGAGGCCCGCGGCTGCCCTAGAAAGCACTATAAAATCTGGAAGAGGTGGGCGGACTGCAGGGGGCTGTGGCTGGAGCCGCCGCCGTGACAGGATGCAACTGAAGACCTATTGTCCTGAGAACCAGGGTGGGGGTGAGAGTGTACTATAACTTTTACATTGACTAATTAGCTTGGATCAAGGTGACCGTCGTGAACAGGGCTAGGGTGGGACCCGGGAGGGGGTGGCGTTCTGGGGTTGGGGGGATACGGGTAGTTTAATGTACAATGCTGATCCTGCTTCCTGTATTGATTGCTATGTTTTTCTTTCTTATTTTATGCTCACAGCCCCTCCGGTGTTCGGAGTACTGTGGATATCTTGCAATCATATTTGACTTATCAATAAAATTGGTTCTGAAAAAACAAAAAAGAAGACCTTAAAAAAAGGCTCACAAAACTCCCCAATTGACTATGTCTTCATGCTAGCCTGGAATTTCCCCTTAGTGCGGGAATTTAAGGTACATCAAAGCAAGAGTAGTGACCATAACCCGCTCCAATTGATGTTAAAAGGGGGAAAGTTGGAACCAAAGAGAAAAGGTGATCCCACAAGAGGTGGATTACCCAAAACATGCGACAACAAGATTAACAGACGAGTACCAGGAAAAGCTAAAATCATTTCAACTAAAGGTTGAATTAGTAAATCATGAGCGGGAAAACTTGGAATGGTACGAGGAGAAAATAGCCCAAGTAGTCCAGTGCCTTAGGATAGAATTAAAAAAGGATAAAAGAAAAGGTACAATAAACCGGGTCAGTCATCTGAAATGGTTTTCAATGGACTGCCAAAGTAAAACAAGGGAGATAAGGGCAGAAGCTAGAAAGCAAAGGAAAGAGTTCAACCAAGAGAGAAAAAAACATATTATTAATTTGAAAGCTGAGTTTAAAAAGACGGTCTCCGACGCAAAAAGGGCCTATAAAGAGAAATGCTGGGGTGAGCTGTTAGAATCAATCGAGGCTAAGAACTTGAGACAATTCTGGAAATTGATAAAATCAGCATCGTCCCCCCAGCTGGAGGAATAATATGCGTCGTAAGTGAGGCAGCCTGGGATAAATACCTAAGGGAACTGTATGGAGCCCGAATACCCTCAGGAGGTACAGTACCCCAAGTTTGGCAGGAAACGGATCAGAACGGAAAGCTCTGCTGCTGCTTCGTGGTCTTCCGAGCCGCCTTCGACTCAGTGGATAGGGGCTGCCTCTGGGAAACACTAATTAACAAAAATATTCCAAGAGACCTGTTGACTATACTAAAATAATTGCACCGAAGCAACTGGGCCCAAGTAATTAGGGACACCAAGGGGTCATTGATGCCAAAAATACCTATCGAAAACGGTTTGAGACAAGGCTGTGTACTGGCCCCCCAGCTATTTTCCATATTTTTATCGGAACTACCGGATTGGCTGGAAGTGGAGGGTAGTGCCAGACCAAGAATGAATGGCAAAAAGGTGCCGTGTCTGTTATACGCGGACGACCTCGTAATAGTGGATCAAACAGAAATAGGCCTTCAAAGGAAGCTGAACTCTTTTAATGAATATTGTATAAAGAAATTCTTAACGGTAAATCTAGACAAGACAAAAATCCTATGCTTGGGGAAAAAAGCGACTAAGTTTAATTGGTTTTTAGGGGATCTTAAATTAGAATCGGTTAATGAATACCGCTATCTAGGTGTGTGGTTTGACAAAAGATTAAACTGGCAAACACACCTAGAAGCCCAAAAAGCGAAGGCACAAACATTAATCGCTGGTTTAAAAATGTTTAACCGTGACTATGGGGATAAGTCCCATCGACCATTATTAAAAGCTTTCAGTGCAATGATTCCACCGCAAGTACTCTATGGAGCAGAAATCCTTTATTTGAGCGGTAAGGGAGCCTGGGACCTAGAGGAAGGAAAATGCCAGAAAAATATTTTATCCCTGCCCCCATCAGCAATGGTGCAAGCAATAAGAACAGAACTAGGAACAACAGCTTGGAGGTACAATCACAAGTAGCAGTGATTAGATTTTGGAAACACCTTGAAAATGAAAAAGGACAAAAAGTTGCACAATGGTGTCGGAAAGAGATACAACTAAGTAATTTAAACTGGGCAAAAATGTCCAGGAAGTGAATGGTACAGGCCTGCGAGAACATGAAAGTGGACATATGTCGAGATTCCCTAATAGTAGAGTGTACAAAAAATGAGCTAAAGTTCAATGGACAAGTAGCTACTAGAAGTGCGGATAGGGAATACCTTGGTAAGAAAATATCGGTAGAGTTCATGATGAACTCATGGGCAAAGGAAAACTGGTTCCCTTACCTGGACACCCTACCAAACCCGTGGTTTAGGCAAGAGATCCTAAGGTTGTGCATTGGGATTAACCCATGGCTAATAAATAAAGAAATTAAAACCAAAATGTTGGATGCTAATGGGTGCTGTAAATGTAGGCTGGGCACAAAAGGGGACTCCGTGCACATTTTGCTGGACTGTATAAACATCTTAGATCAGCGTAAACTTTAGCTGCGCCCTATATTTGTAAAATATGGTATAAGAACTCCGGTGCAAGCAATTGAGCTGATCACAGAATTACCTAGTATCGACATTGCAATTGCTCTAGGGAAATTCATAAAGGTAGTACAGAGTTTTATAATAAGTCCGAAATAATATTTTACAATTTTATAACGAGGAATTTGAATCTTGTCTAGAATTTAGTTGGTTTTATTAATTTTAATGGGTTAGGGATTAAACAAAGGAATCGATTGTATGAGCATCCATTTTTAAATGTCATGTATCTAGGGGGAGATCATTTTACAACCAATGGTAGAAGATTTTAACTTTTAACCTGCTTGAGTGATTGTTGGGGAATATTTTAAATCAATAATTAATTGCTATGTATCTGTTTAAAGATTACGATCTAAATAAACATACTCTTTGACTTGACTTGAAAGACCTTCACTATACAGATCCAGAAAGAAGGTAATAAAAACTTCTCCGATCTCTACATCACTAACTGCTGGTAGATTAGTATATTAATTATCAATTTTTTGATAAATTTTCGGAGCCTGTCTATTTTTGCCTTCCACGCCAGAAGTTTGCTGGCCCCTTGACTATATTTGAAATGGGCAAGCTTACTAGCTTCCCATCGTTTTGAAATCCTAGTCTGGATAGTATCTTCTAAATGATCTTTCAAAGTAATCAACTTTGTGACATGTGTCTGGCATATTACTTGGTCCCCTTCCCTATTGATCGATCTTTCAACCTCCTTCATTTCACCTTCCGTATGTGCAATTTTCTCCTTCTATTGTCTGTTCTTATGGGAGATCCTACTTGTCACTAGCCCCCTTAGATAGGACTTCAAAGTGTCCCAAACGACCGGCATCTTTGCTGAGCCTATATTTGTGTTTAGAAAAAACTCAGTCTCCTGGGAAAGATAACAAGCTTCTGATTCCTCTAAAAGAAGGGTGCGATCGAATGTCCAGGCTCTCGGTTGTTCTTGTTCTACTAAATTTAGGTCCATCCACACTGCCGCATGATCTGATAGATGAGGGGTTAAATACCCTATATCCTCAACTTTACCCCTCAAATCATTGCTGATCAGCATGTAGTCAATCCTAGATTTGTGTCTGTTCCGATTATAAAATGAGACGCCTCATTTTGCGCCTAACCTTTCCCTTCAAATATCAGATAAGGCATTTTGCCTCATCATAAGCTGGGGGTATGTCCTCAATTTGGATACATTATTTGCCCTACTACTTGGGGATTTATCTAATTAAGGATTCAGGACTATATTAAGATGTCCGGCTAAGATGATAGAGTCTGGAAATCCTAACAAATTCCCAAAAATAGTGGAAGGGTCGTCCTGATTGGGGCCATAATAGCCTACTACTGTTAAATAAGAACTCATAACCAATAGATTGACAATCACCCATCTGCCACTTGAGTCTGTCATAGTGTCTAAAAGACGAGTTTTTGCTTGTTTTTTTTACTAAAATGGTAACCCCCTTAATGTTAGCACTTTGATAGGAACTAACAAAGTGTTCACCCCATCTAAACTTCCCACATATCTTGGTTATTTCTTCTCTCAGGAGATGCATTTCTTGTAAAATAATTATCTGTGTGGGGGAGTCTCTAAGATATTGGAGAATTTTTTCCCTCCTGTGTTTTACCTGGAAGCCACTGACATTCCAGGATAAAAACTGTAACAGCTTCACGGTGGATCATAAGGTAGGGCCCTAGATATGCCTGATTTCATCAAGCGCCAGCACCAAACCAAGAGCAATAACCAATAGAAAATAATCTGGCCAATAAGCGAATTAGGATTTTTTATGCATTTTTTACCCAAATGCTCCCCCACCCGTGCTCCCCCTTCCCTCCCCCGAGAACCCTTCCCTCATTTACCCGGACTCTAAGTCCAGATTCTGCCTACCGGTGCACTCTGTCCCTAACTATTCCGTCTTTTTATACTGAACAAACAGCTAAGAACTCTTATTATCACTATTTGTGGTGCAATTGTTCAATTTTTAGGCTGATCTTGACTAATATAGTGTTCTATTATGTTATACTGGGTTATGTAATATTGCATTATGTTCCTCGTGACCCTGTGACATTTGTAGCCCTCGGTCTCTGTGTATGGTGTTTTACACCCAACTCTTGATTCCTGACTCTAATACATATCTTTTACACCAACTAAGAGCCCCTCTAATGATTCTTGCAAAGGCACTCAACTGCCCTGCAGCTGTGCCCCATCAACAAATGAAAGGCAGCAAGTCTACAAGCATGATGTGTGCGTCACACACGTCGTGCTTGTAGTCTTGCTGCCTTTCATGTGTTAATAGAGAAGTTCTGGTAATTGCTAGGGATATCATTGGTGCCTTCCTGACCTGCTGGTGTCTTCGCGTGTAGAAAGGTCATCAATAAAAGCAGGAATTCGTGTTTTAACCCTATCATCCCCGCAATGTGCAGAAAACTTAATTAGTCACTACAGATGGGAGATTTTTCTTGCAAGCAAGTAGGAAACTCATTATTCAACTTTTCGGACCAAGCTGTTGCACGAACTATTTTTGACAGCGAGAACTCTGTTGTGGTTCGTCTCAGGAACAAAAGAGTAAATACCTTGGGAAAGTAGCAGAGAATAAAAGGCCTGAAGTGCGTTAAACCATATGTTTGTCATCTTACTTTATTTGCTTCTAAAATGCTACTGCTGGTCTAAGTACCTTTCACTGAATAGTTGTCTAGGAATGTTTTATGCAGTCTTCCTGCTGCAGAGTTGCGCTCATAATCTGTGTCGGAAAAGTAATTTTTTTAGAGCACAGCATTGCCACTTTTCCATTCCAGCGTGACCATAGTCTCATTAGCATTAACATTCATAGGGTGAACTCTACCATAATCCGAGGAGAACTGGTGGTAGGTAAATCTTGCTTGGTATGAAGGCATTCTTATCTACAGACGGGTGTCTGATAATTATTTATGAGAGCAAGCCCATCTATCACTGCTATTGATAGGAATGTTATGTGGTTTAACTATTTATAGAAATCTGCTTTGTTTTTGCTCTAGAAGATACACTAGGGGTTTATGTATCATTTAATAATCTTCCAAGCAATGTACAAATTTACAAATGAATGCACATTTTTGATTTTTGACAAACAAAATGCTGAAAGTCTTTGTAACTGTGCTTAACTTCACAGCATAGTAAAATGCCAGTTGCCAATCAGATGCAGTTGCTTGCTTCTTTAACTACTGCTCATACAGGCCTGCCAAGTATCACCATCATTCATGACTCTAACCCATTTCAGTGTGGTGTTCCGCATCACTGCACTCAAATGCATTCTCACGCATTTCACTGTCTCACTCTGCCTGTACCAGCGCTGAAACTGGCTGCGCCAGGCTGCTAGTGCGCACACCGGTGCCTGGTCACCAGTATGCCGGCTCTGCTGCTCCCCGCAGACTTGCCAGCACTCTGAGGCTCGCTCAGTAAACAATTAATGATGATCTTGTCTGAGTGCTACAATGTTACAATCTGGCCCCAGCCCTGCTCAGCCTGGCTGCATCGTACTGGCTGGTGCCTTTGGGGGGGATGTGACCTTCGGTCCAGGAAGGAAGTGAGGTCGGTCAGAAGCGGCGTGGTGGACTCGGTACTGAGTTGTGCTGTTCGCGGCATAAACTTTGAGAGAGTGCGCAGTGCTGCCTGCACATTACCCGGCCTGCACATTACCGCAGCATCATGAACCAACACAGACTCTCTCTCAGCATCGTGGGCGCGCATGAGAGGCCTGTTGGGCGCTCAGCTGAGGATAGAGCTGCCTGCAGTGGTGCTGGGCCAGTGTGCGGCCGCAACAGACTAGACACATCTTCATTGCATGATTTTTGCTCGCGAGAAGTGTCACTTGTAGTCGTTGAAATGTCAATCATAATTTCACTGAAATTATGAAAATGTCACGCAAGGCAATCTGAATCCTTTACTGTGGGTGAGTCTCACTACTGGAGTCTGACACATGGTAAATTGATGTTAAGTGGAGTGAGCGTGTTTACTGCCAGTGTCTGCCTTTGTTAGTGTAAGAGGTACCAAGCTGGTTAAACGTGAACACATGTAAACATACGTGCACGGGCTGCACTTTTGAAACTACAGTTATACACAGCCTTGGAATTGCACATTGCTATTCTTGCACAGAAGGGACTCTGCATTAATAGGTGCTGACCTGGAGAAGGCCCTATATTATTAGTGGGCATTCTTACAGAGGTAAGTAAGGCTTATTGGAACATCGGCAGTGTTTTCATTGCATTATACATCTAGGCCAAATCTGCAGTGAGTTTTACTCCAAATAGGCTTCCACAGTCCTGCAAGATCTCAAATTGGTAAAACTCATACAGTGAGTTTGAATGTACAGGGCTTCAACATAATACATCCACATATTATGGCGCTACATGAATTGTTTTATTTCGAATACTCTGGTCCTCATCAGATTCCAAGCCTTTGTACCCTCCAATCAACGGAGACTAATTTACCCTGCTACCCAGCCAAGGAAACAAAGACCCCCCCCCCCCCCCACACATAATGGTTGCTCTGAATTGCATTTCTTTATTGATAGTATTAATAATGAACAGTGCAATGCCTATACATTTTATGGACACATTTCAAAATGTTTATTAATTCCATTGGTTTAAATTATGATACAAGGGTAAATCACAATATAATACTATTTTATAAACATGGTGAAATTGTGACAAAGCCTGTAGGCCTGCCTTCTACCTACTGACATCTCTTTTAATGTATAGCCTTTATACAGTATTACATGGTTTCTGTTGTTAATGTGGTAAAGGTAATAGCCTGATCAACCCAGTCATCCTGCTTTATATATAATGGTACTACCTTATAATGTGATATTATAACTGATACAAGTGGGGGTGATTGTGATTATGTGGTTCAGTACCCAGTAAGGGTGAAATGTGATATGAGAATGTCACCTAAGTTATTTTCATTTACCTGATGTATATATTCGTCAGTTAATAGTTGCGTATGGTTGTGAAATAAGTGTACTTTCCATTTTAAAAGAAAAGACACTAACTGGACATTTTTTGGAGTATTGTTGTTGCGTGCCAGAAAATTGGTATTGCTAGTCCACACCATTTCTTCTAAATACACCTTGGACTAATCAACTTTGCTACCCTAGCCAAGTGCTACAATGGGGTACTTGGCTCCGAGTCAAAAGACAAATGCAGACGTATTACTTGCACAAGACTCTCATCCTTCCCAATTAATAACCCAGTTTCTCATTGTCTCCCTTTGTAGTTTTGACATGTTTCAGCCAATACGGATTTGCAGACCTCCTTTGGACAATCCTGCTAGGACCTATACCAAAATTCTTTACTATACACTTGAATATATCTTGTCTGATCACAAGTGAGTATATGATATGCGTGTGAATATATATATATATATATATATATATATATATATACACACACACACACACGGATGTACGACATTACAACGCATGCTTTTACCACACATGCTTTTACATCGCAAGTTTTACAACGCATACCATTACAACGCATAGTGCTTTGGGGCGCTGGATAGTGAATAGTTTAATTTACTATTCCAACTCCAGTCCCCGTGGATAGTAGAGAAGGTGTTGGATAGTACATTAAACCTATTCCCTATCCTAGAGCGCCCCCCAGCGCAATGCGTTGTAATGGTTTGCGTTGTAAAAGTTGTGTCGTAAAGACACTGCGTGGTAAAAGTTGCGTTGTAAAGGATGTTTCCCCACACACACACATATATATATATATTACCTACTGGCGGTCGCCAGTAGGTAGTTAGAGATAGGACCTATTTTCCATAGGAAATCCGCAACATTCTATTCCCAATAACTTTGGCGCCGATTGACGAATCTTCGCAAAATTTTCAAAACTTTTGGCCAGCTCTGGTCCGCTCCTACCTGAAAGTATCGGGGTGATTTATCAAGCGGGGGCCGAGAAAAAAGGGGGGACCCAAAACGTGCTTTCCCAATGCAATTTTCCATAGGAACCTTTAATCTCAGCTACAGCCTAAACGGCTGAACGGAATTACACAAAATTTGGCAAAAAGGTAGCCCTTGGTTCAGAGTCGTGCCTTTTGGTTAAATGATGTAAATCCGTTCAGTAGTTCCTGAGAAAATCAAAAGTAAGATCACATATATATCTATGAGTAGGGAGGAACCGCGCACCGTGCCGAGCACGAGCTGTATGCTAATTGGCTGTCGACACTCCAAACCAGGAAGTGTTGGCAGCTATCTTGTGCCTCGGTAGAACTGAGGCACAAGAAAACAGAAGAAAAACGCACAAAACGAATAAAGGGTTCAGGGTAGAAACACCATGACTCCACTGGGCCTGCTCAACAAGCCACACCCGGAGGTACTGGTAGGAGACTTTTGCTGTCCTTGGAGGAGCCACATTTCTTTACATAAACACAGCCTAAAACGAACGTAGGAGACGCGGCCATAGCCAGGTTACAGTGCACCCCTTACGACGTGCAGGATATTCGAAAACTCCAATTTCAAAGTAGCAAGGATCAACAATACTACACTGCATGGCTCCCCTCAACTGACGTTCGGCCATAATAGATGTATATTCATCTTCGGACATCAGATTCTGTAAACCCTGGACAAGTTAATAATCCGACGCTTAGATGACACCATCTTGCTTGAATCGAGAACATGCAGCTCCTTTTGGCTATACAAAAACATTATTGATCACTAGTGGGTTTACAGAATAGCTCTTTGTGGTCCTGAGGAGAACCCCAAAAGTGAGGGGGTTCGAAACGCGTAGACCCCTTTGTTGTTTTTTGGTTATCAAACAAATGCATCAGTTAGATAGTTAGGGCTGGTTGTACGGTGCATCAAGTCGTTTTTGAATGTTTTACTGTTATCTATTATAGGTCTCCTGTACAACCAAGTCTTTAAACTAGATTCTTTGCATTGTTTGGTCCTAGGCCCCATTGCCCATTTAAAGATAAGAAATAATCCCTTACCGGGCTCCAAGGGGCCATCTGTATGTATGTGAATGTTGATTAGTGTGATTGAGGTAATGTGGTATGAATGCGGAAAATAATGAATGGATAATTTGATGTGTGATATCTCCCTGTACATAGATCAATTTGGTTTGAATACTAGATGTGGTGTCTTTATTTTTCTAACATTTTTTGTGGCGTTATTTTCTTTGAGAAAGAAAAGACAAAAAAAGAATGCAGTTTTCAAACAAATAAAGATTATTGACTAATCATGATACATATTGACTAGTAGCTTTTGTGCCTGGTAAAGCAATTTGAATAGTGTTCAGTATTGGCATCCCTAGTTGTTTTGTAGCTTTTAGGCTCAGCCTTACTGATTAGAGCCATACCCATTATAGTTCTTGCTGCTCGGTAGAACTGAGGCACAAGAAAACAGAAGAAAAAAAGCACAAAACGGCAAGATCGCGCTGGGCGGCGGATCCTGCCGATAAAAAAAACAAAAAACGAAGAGCGGGCTCCCGCGCTTCATTGGTAATTAGCCCCCGGAGGGGCCAAATCCCGTAGGCAATAAGAAAATTGGGTGGCGGGCCCAAATATCCCTGACGCATATTGGAGGTATCTGGGGGGCTAGTTGGCCCCCAGGAACCCTCAGGATTGAAGAGGAATTAATTCCCCAACTTGAAACGTGCCACAGGTCGTGTTTGCACACATCACCTCAGGCCACGCCCTCTTCCATCATCATTGTGCAAACGTGCCCTGTGGCGAGTTGTAAGTTGCACAATTAATTCTCTTTCAATACTGAGGGTCCCTGAGGGCCAACTAGATCAACAGGTATGTCCAGTATGAGCCAGGGAGCTGAGTTGCAGACAGGTGTTCAGAGGCCCCAACCTTTTTTACACCCCTCTGCAACGCAGCTCTGTGGCGCTTACTGGAGGTACCTAGTGGGCTAGTTGGACCCTTAGGATTCAAGGGGACTTAATCTCTCAAATTAGAACGGCCACAGGGCGCGTTTACGCGGTGGTAAAGGGAGGGGACGGGGCTAGAGGTGACGTGTGCAAACACGCACTGTGGCACATATTAATCCAGAGGGACCTGGGGGCCAACTAGCCCACCAGGTGCTTCCAGTAAGCGCCACTGCGCTGCGATGCAGAGAGGTGGTGCTGGCTGTGCCCCTCTTTACACCTCTCTGAAATGGTGCTTATTGGAGGTACCTAGTGGGCTAATTTGACCCTAGGGACCCTCAGGATTCAAGGGGACTTAATCTCCCAACTTAAAACAGCCACAGGGAGTGTTCACACAGTGGGGAAGGGAGGGGACTGGGCCTGAGTTGACGTGTGCAAACATGCCCTGTGGCGCATTTTAAGGTGGGGAAATAATTCCCCTTCAATTTTGAGGGCCCCTGGAGGCCAACTAGCCCACCAGGTGCTTCCAGTAACTGACACTGCGCTGTGTTGCAGAGAGGTGGTCCAGGCTGTGTCCCTTTTTACACCTCTGTGCAACGTAGCTCTGTGGCGCTTACTGGAGGTACCTAGTGGGCTAGTTTGACCCCAGGGACCCTCAGGATTCAAGGGGTCAAACTAGCCAACTAGCCCAACTTAAAACATGCCACAGGGCGTGTTTGCACAAGTCACCCCAGGCCCCCCCCCCTGCCTTCACCAGTGTGCAAATGTGCCCCGTGGCGCATTTTAAGAGGTAGTTTTAACCCCCCTGCCCTATTATATACTAGGGGCTTACAGAAGAGGTCATGCTAATCACAGGGAGACCCCAACGCATAGTGTTCCCTACTGTATGTAGGTGTTTTCACTGTATTCTAAGTGTCTTTTAACATAGTACTAGCTCTAGGACTGGTTAGTCAGAGTCCGTTACCACCAGTACCCGTCTGAAAAAGTTGAGGGTAGAGGATGATTTTGCAACAAGGCTTCTTTTGAGAATCTTTAGTGAAATATTATCTTTGTACCACCATTGGAGTCTTGTGCTTTTACTAAAGCCGAAGCGAGCATGCTTGAGTAACCAATTCATGTCATGGTGAGT
The DNA here is from genome assembly GCF_964261635.1 of Lissotriton helveticus. Taxonomy (NCBI): domain Eukaryota; kingdom Metazoa; phylum Chordata; class Amphibia; order Caudata; family Salamandridae; genus Lissotriton; species Lissotriton helveticus. The sequence continues at coordinate 419,989,352 of NC_136057.1, forward strand.
GTATGTAAATTGCAAACCTGCCTTAAAACTCACCATGTTGCGCTTTATGTGTGGTAATGCACTGTATTTTCACTTTTTAAGCAAAACGTTTGGAGTGATTTTTGCACTGATATTTGTCGCTGCACCCACTCGCGCGGTCTGGTTCTTGGCGCACATAGCATCGGCTGCAGTGCACAGAGACCTTACACTGCTGCACACAGAGGAAACAAATTAGAGAGAACATTGGTCACCAGTCAGCATTCCCCATAAACTACCCAATACTAGGTCCAACTGATGAACTTTGTTGGACCAAACTTTTTGTGCAACATTAACTAACCATGTAGTTGCAAAACATGCATTTGCTAAAGTGGCGATATTGGCGTAACAATGAGAGGGTCCCCAGGCAGCAGGAGGACACACTCCCTTGAGGGCAGCTCAACCCAGGATCCGGCACGCCGCAACATTGGCAGCATTATAACTTATGAATGGACCTGAACAGCACGCCTCCATCCCCCAAAAACAGTTTCACTTGGTAATTTTATCATATAGAGTCAAAAGGTGGTTGCCTCCTTGATGGGTTCAACCCCGAGTCCCCCAATCACGATACATGTTCAGGGGTGTGGTATTTGATACAATATCTACTTGTCCATGGGGCAGTTTGCTTCATAAATCCACTTGCCCTGCAACAAAATCCACTTGCCCCTTTTGTACCATCTAGTGAAACGACAAATTATGGCAGCAATCTCACTATATAAGAGCTCTGATATAGCCTTTCTGATTCTGCCAGGACTCATACCATACTAGTGTTTGAATACTTGCAATCCCCTTATGTTGCCACATTTCTGCAGATCTACATACTGGGGCCGACGGTAGTGGTAAGCAATAGTTGCAAGGTTAGAATGCCCTTTTGAGTCTGTGCAAACCTACTAACTTGCATGTTTTAAGGGTTTTTAAATACTCTTCTCTAATCTTTCCCAAATACTGAGAAATGTTGGAAATTTACTCCTGACAATGGCAGAGGTAAACCTTCTTTCAGAGTTGAGAAAAAAGTGGCTGGAGGGAAAGTAAACTTGCAAACACTCAGATTTTTTCTGGAGCAAATCTACACATGCACATTTGCTCATGCTAAAATGCAGTTCACAAATATTTTCTAGAAGTACTATTTCTTGTCCTACTTCTGTAAATTCTTGGGAATTTACAAAAGCGGTATAGCTGCACTTAATGCAAGGACATATACAATGGGTGCAGTTTTGAGACTTTCTTTAATAATTGGGCCCCTAATTTGGCCTGGCATTGACCGTGACCTTTTGTGTTTATTAAAATTCTGTCTTTCTCTCTCTATAGATTGGCTGGCTTCACTGTGTGTGACAGCATTCTGCCTTCACAACGAGCATATCGGCACACAAAGTAGTTTTGTTCAGTGCCAGTAACTGCTGTGGCAGTGTGGGCTTTTTGAGACCAAAAGCAATTTCTGCTTTTGCCAATGTTTATTATAATGGCGAGGGCACCACAACTCAAACAGCAAAAACCATGCCAAAACAATGACAAAACTAAAAAGCTGACCACCATTTTCAGACCTACTAGCTTTGCCAATGCTGGTTTATTTTTGTTTCCCATAATCTTTTTGAAACTGGTTACTATATTCTATTATGAATATTTTGGGAAATACTAGCATGCATCAACCCATGTTACTAAATGATGCTGCAAAGAAGTGGTACCTGAAACTTTACAGTACTTTATCAAAAAACATTTTTCCCTGCTTTCATTTTTTTATGAACATTTTATTTTGAAAGCAAAGAATCTTAAATCTTGCTTTCAAGCTTCTGCAAATATCTGCATCAAATCACAGAGGATTCTGGGAGCATTATACATAGCCTCATAGTGCTAAACTTTGAAAATGTGTGTACACATTTTTATACTGATACCACTGTCAGTAGTGCAGTCAGAGCTTACAACATTTACTTAGAGGGCTCACCCTAATAATAAAGGATTTGAATTAATGAACCATAAATACAAGTTTGAGCAGCATTAACACATGAACAAAAATATTACCTTAACTGCAGACAGTGCCCTTCCCTAATCTATAAATCTGCAAACTGGCAGCCAAAGGGTTTGTGCTGCAGGGGGTTGCGTTGGGCCTTCCTGTCCCAAGGACAAAATACACATGAAAACGTGTTGTCCTTGACCCGAAACAGTATGACCTGGGCGTTGGGCTACAGGAATTCCACATCCCTGATGGTTCTCACAAATTAGCAGAGTACCTGGTAATTTTTTGTGGTCTTCTAACCTTGTATATTATGTGGCCCCAGCATAATGGTGACACTAGCTTATCATTCCGTCAAAGCAGTAGTGTAGATAAATCTCAGATCAAACTAGGAATTGAAAGCAGGTTAGCTGAATTTCTGCCAGAAGCTGTTCTGCTCCGAAGCTATCAGATGCGCAAGAGATTGGTGACTAAATGAGACCCCACACTGGATGGAAGTAACCCTTATTGGCAACACAAATAATTGCCCATTGTGCCCGATTTAACGACCAAGAATCACTAAACATTTAAGAAGCCCGCAACTTCAACGCGCAGATACACCCAATTGGAGTATACGCTGGACTGTACACTCATCGGGCATTCCAAAACCTTATATGTGGAATTTTCCGGTTGTGCCAAATCGAATTTTGCCAGCCGACCTCTACTCCGACATGGCCGCCCGGCTGGGTCCCAAGTGAGTATTACTTTCTTTACTGCAATCAGTGTGCCACACCTTCTACACAAGACTACGCAAACTATACTTCAGGTGTCCCTATAATCTCCGGTCCTGAAGAGACCCTACATTGCACACAGGGTCGAAGTGCCGTCAACAGTTTTCAAAAGCGAACCATTGAACACCAGCACTTATCATTGTATAAAGCGCGGTTCATACAATATATACCTCCCAATGGTCATCTTTCTGAAGTATAGGAAACCTTGTATGTATGTCACAAATATGTCACTATTTTGTTAGATTCTACTGTTTTAGGTTCCGCCTTTTCACTGGGACACCTCTCACTAAAACTAGACGATTGTTTAATTACCTTGTATGTATTTTGTTTCAAAGAATATATAAATAATAATTGTGTATGAAATACAAATTTACGGTGTGTATGACTCCTCTTTCTGACATCACATTAACCCAATACATTGCCATTGTGCTTTCATACATCAAGATTGTTTTTCCATTAGTCCATAGGAGCCATTGTCTTCACTATTCTCTGGCAGACCTATTATGCGAATGTTATTTCAAAGTGAACTACCTTCTGCATCTTCCACCTAGTCTTGCAATGTTGAGACCTGATGTTGGAGTAGTTTCGGATTGCTCTTTTTGCCAGGGGGCTAGGTCTTGTAGTGCTTAAATTGGTGCCCAACTCGTCAGCAAATTTTTTGTGGTCCATTCTAAGTAGGATGACTTCCGTAGATAGGGAACCTCGTTGTTATTCCCTTAATGTACGGGAGTCCCTGATTTCTTTCAGTATAAGTTCCAATTTATCTGGTTGCAGAATGACTGCGGTAGGGGGTACAATATCTGTTGCAGCATTCGAAGTTTGAGCGAATGTATCTGTTTTTGTTGTCCCATTGGGGTATGGCTGTCTTCCTTAGGTTTGTCCCATTGTCACTATATTTGCGGAGCTAAGAGAGAGGGGAGCAGTTGGGGTGTACTCCGCACTAAGTGTTAAGGCTGTTGTATTTGCGGTCTCATTGGTGTCTTGAGAAATCCACTTAGTGCCCATTAGTAGCGGTCAGATGCATGCCCCGTACTTGCCATTCAGAATTGGGTAGGGCTTTATATGGTGCAACCAGCAGGTCATCAGGCAGATCTATCTTGGGGTGTACACACAGTAAGGGGAACTCGGTAAACCAGGAGGTTGGATCCAGGATTTGGTGAGGGACAGAGAGAGCAGTGCACCTTTAATATTTGTGTAGTGCTAGTTGCACTGATCGTATTGTGCCGTCTATTTGTGCCGAGGGTACAAACTGCCTAGAGTCTGACGTTACAATGCTGGTAGTGAGGGGACGGGGTATGATTCCCAGTGTTATGAAAAAAAGTCTGTACTAGCAGGTAGTGCATATTTCTTAGTTCGGGTTTCCGTTCAGGTTAAGGCGACCCAGGGAAGGCCTTTGCTTTTAAATGTTGCTGATTGTTTGTGCTTTTTTATGGGGCCTACGTTTTTAGGCCATATCCAAATGGCATGTATGGCTCCCAGTAATGCCGTCCGATGACGAGTACCCCAGGCAGCTGGTTATATGCTGATGTATCTCATAAAGCAATATAAATGGCCGAGTCGCGTTGCGACTGGTCCAGGTTACCCCAACGGCACATACACACTTCTACGGTGACAGTACAGTGGCCTCCTTTGTTTTCCATTGCAAATTTGCTGAACGTTGCGACCCTGACAGTGCGTGGGGAGGTAGAAGCTGGAATACAGGGGAGGCCGGCTACACCATGCTCTACAGGCCAGGCATCGTAGTCATCTTTATGTGCTGGATATTCAAGGGCTCGGATTAAGGTGCTCCTTGTTACCCAAGCAGTCCACCCCTCCTTAGTTAGGCATGGCCGCCCTGTGGATCCCGCACCTCTCTGTTGGGGTCCCAAGCTCCATCACTCACCAGTACCGCCGATGGGCCGCAAAGGACGGTGGATCCACGTCTTCCAAATGCTTCTCATACGGCACCACTGCCTTGCCAGGCCCGTCGCACCCACCGTTTTGGCTGCTGAGCCTAAGTACCAGTCCCGGAGTGCTTCCCCAGGGGCCGCAGCTCAGTTAAGACTCGCCACAGCCAGGGGTGTCCTGCCCGTTCGGGACCAACGTGGGCAGTCCTCTAGATGTTTCAGGGCATGGGTTTTAGTTGGGTATTGTAGCCGGCTCCTGTGGAGACTTTAGTGGTCCTCAGGGTCCTCAGGGTGCTGCTCTTGGTGATTCGCTTCGGCCTCAAGGTGGAGTGTATGTTGTACTGAGGCTCAGCAGTCACCGATTGCAACAGGGTCCATCATTTTACTCGGTACATGGAGCGCGTAGTCTTGCCGCTAAAGTGATGGCATACGCTGACGATACCCAGCTTTTGTTTTCTTGGAGCAGGGAGGATGACTCGGTTGTGGCTGCGCAACATTGTCTGTTTTCAGTTTTTCATTGGCTGGCGAATGCACAGCTGAAATGTAATGAAAGTAAATCTGAAGGGCTTCTGTATGGCTCCTTCTCGATGGATTTCAGAGAAAGGCTTTGGCCTCCCGATTTTACTCGACCTACTGCGGGCAAAGACGCTGCAAAAAACCTTTGCGTCTGGTGTGATGAAAATCTGAGTTTTACCACACAAGTGAAGAAACTGGCCAGTACCTGCTTTGGCACTTTGAAAACATTGAGGAAGTTTCTTCCCCTTCTGCCAGGTAGTGCCAAAGAAATTGTGGTCCGTGCCCTGATTTTGTCCCGCTTACACTACGCCAACGTCCTCCTGGTTGGCAGTCTGGGTTTTTTTGCTAAGAAACTACAAGTTGTCCAAAACTCGGCAGCCAGACTTCTTTTGGGTCTGTCATCAGGGCATTGTGGTTGCATCCACCTGCGCTCCTTGCATTGGCTCCCAGTTGAATCTCGTCAGAAATTGTATGTATTTGCAGAAGAGGTTTGCCTTCTATATACCAGGGAGACAGCTGCGCTCATCTGCTCAGCTGCTGATACAGACCCCTAGGTTTAATCGCCAAAGACTTGGTGGGAATTCCTTTGTGCGTAAAGCCGGTCTGGCCTGGAACATGCTGCCCTTGACTCTTCGGGGCACCCAGGACCCACTGCTGTTTAAGAAAAAACTAAAAACGTTGCTCTTTTAGTCTATGATTGGTGTGCATTTTTCTTTTTCTGAAGGTAGCGAGGTACACTTTCGAGTAGCCGTGCCAGTATTGGCGGTTTGCCTTTAGTCCTTGGTGAGCAGATGGCCACACCAGCATTGAAAACTCAAGAAGTCAAAACGCAGATGACTTCCGATCCTAGACTGCAGACTGACCATTTTTGGACTACTTACTCTTATCAGTCCACCTATGTTGATGAACCTGTGCTGCCAGACTTGTTTACAGGTAACATGTTGTTTATTATAAATGTTGCTTACTTCATGTTCTTCTACTTTTGGGGATAGCGTCACTGCAGCATCAATAATGCTTCATTCACTGTTTAAGAGACACTTCATCAATAATAGTTTTTTGTCTCTTACCCATGGTCTAATTTCATAATATGTCCTTTATGTTCACAAATCAATTAGTTACTACTAATTGTTCTAGGTTCCTGCAGTGCAAAGACAGATTTATTCAAGTAATGTTGCTAAGCTGATAACTAATGTTATTTTTGTACTCTGAAAGCTAATGTTCAGAGGAATACCCAATTTTTCTATGTGAAGACAACATGCAGCAAAATGTATAATTAGTGAATATGAACAATTGTCACTTACCTATAAACGGTGGTTCTCCAGTATTGGTGTCTTTCATAGATTCACATGCTTGAATATTCCCAGTCGTCGAAGTGGGAGCCCCAAGGTAAATAAAATAGCAATAAAATCAATAATATATGTATACAGAAACATATTTACATACATTCCAAAACCATAAATACTTATAAGTACCAAGGTAGCATTAGCACATAGGAATACATGAGAAGAAAAAGAACACCTTTATAGCATATCCATGTCATTATGTTAGTCCAAACTACAGCCAATCAGGCGCAAGCACCCCTCTAGAACCTTCTCCTCAGAGGCTCACGCCCTTAGATTTTCGTAGCACAAGAGTGACAAAAGAGCCTAGAAGGAGAAGCGAGCCTCTGAGGGGAGGTGGGTGGGTCGCATGTGAATCTATGAAAGACACCAATACTGGTGAACCACCATTTACAGGTAAGTAACAATTGTTCTTCTCCAGTATAGGGGTGTCTTTCATAGATTCACATGCTTGAATAGAATAGTGAGCAGTAATAGCTGGCCGCAAGGCAAAAGAGCAGTGCATAAGCATACAATGCAATGAAATCACATAATGCTGCCAGACAAATAAATTACTCATATAGGCGGAGGGAATGAAAGAGGCTCACCTTCTTTAAAAAGATTACGAAGCACCGCTTGGCCCACTGCTGAATCAGCTTTGTTGATCCTCTCGAGGCAGTAGTGCTTTGTAAAAGTATGCCTGCTAGACCACGTGGCTGCTCGGCATATTTGGTGAATCGGCACACCCGCAAACAGGGCAGTAGAGGAAGACAGACATCGCCCTGGTGGAAATAGCCCCGTACTGTAGACTGAAGAGGCTTGTCGGCCTTCTGATGACAAAATGAAATTGCTGAGGAAATCCAACGTGCAATAGTTGGTTTGGTAACAGAACGCCCCCTGCGCATGCGCCCCTAAGCAACGAACAGTTGATCAGACTTACGAAAGGGCGCTGTCCTGTCGATGTAGAATTTAAGGCATCTTTTAACGTCCAATGAATGGAAACATTGCTCCGCTGGAGATTGAGGATTAGCGAAGAAAGTCTTTAAGAACACTGGTTCATTGAGGTGAAAATCAGTTGGCACCTTAGGCATGAATGCCGGGTTGGTGCGAAGTACGACAGTCCAATTTGAATTGAAGAAAAGGAGGCTGAATGTTAAAGGCATGGATATCACTCACGCGACGTGAGGAGGTCAAGGCAAGAAGAAGGGCCACCTTCCAGGTCTGAAATTTCAAATCGGCTTTGTGGATGGGCTCAAAAGGCGCCTTCATCAATTGCGCCAAAACAACATTGAGATGCCAGGTAGGAGGACGCCGAATGGGCAGGAACATCCTGAATAGTCCTTTGAAAAACTGTCGAATGACTCTGGAAGAGTAGAGAGAAGAAGACCCATCTTGCCGGAAACGAGATATTGCCGCTAGGAAGACCTTCAAAGTGGAGTGGGAAAGTCCCGATTGAGCCAACTGCAGAAAGAACGGCAGAAGCTGAGCAGGAGGGGAGTGCACGGGATGGATATTGGCAGAGGCACACAAGTAGCAGAACCTTTTCCACTTGAGCTAGTAAGTCTTTACTGTGGACGGAGCTCACACATTGGCAAGAACATCTCTACATGCAGGTGAAATATTCAAGTGGGCAAATTCAAGGTGCTCAGGTTCCAGGCTGATAATTTGAGAGAGGAGGGGTCCGGATGACAGATCTGACCCCTGTCCATTGTGAGGAGATACGCTTGAGGACGAAGGAGGATGGGTTTGCACTGTGAAAGAAGCAGCATTTCCGATAACCATGCTTGTCAAGGCCATCTGGGAGCGATCAGGAGAATGTTGCACGGCTGTCTCCGCATTTTCCACAACACTCGTGGAACCAGCGGAATCGGCGGAAAAGCGTAGGCGAATAGCTTGCACCAGTCCATCAAAAGGGCATTCCCGCATGACCCTTGATGGGGAAGCCAACTTGCATAGGACGGGCATTTCCGGTTCACAGGGCTCGCAACAGATCCATGTTCGGGCGACCCCACAACCGAAAGATGAAGTCCAGAGTTGGCTGATGCAACTGCCACTCGTGGGTCGAGGACGCGGACCTGCTGAGGGAGGCCACCAGAATGTTGGAGATGCCTGGTAGGTGAACCACTGTCAGGGTTATTTGGTGACGGAGAACCCAGTCCCAGATGGTCTGTGCCAGCTGAGAAAGGAGCGGTGACTTGGTGCCGCCCTGTTTGTTCACATAGTGCATACTGGTGGTATTGTCTGTTTGAATGAGCACAGATTCTCCCTGGAGCAGAAAATGGAAAGACTTGAGCGCCAGGAAAATGGCCATGAGTTTCAGTCTGTGGATGTGCCAGGAACGTTGAGACAGGGTCCACTTGCCTCTTATGGATAGCCCCTGACGATGTGCGCCCCAGCCTTCCAGGGAGGCATCTGTGGTAAGGATGAGCTCCGGAGCGACGGTTAGGAAAGAAGCACCGGCAGCGATATTAGACGGTTGAGCCCACCACAAGAGAGCGGACCTCATCCGAGCGGTCACCAGAACCAGATCGTTGAAAGAGCCGGTGATCTGACGCCACTGCATGACCAATTCCTCCTGAATTGGGCGACTCTTGAGCCTGCAATTTGGGATCAGGGAGATGCAGGAGGACGCCAACCCGAGAAACGGATGAGAGCCACTAGGCGTAAAATCCGTAGCGGACGCTCGTGAGACACGAATGCCTTCGTCAGCGAATTATTCAGAGTGGCTCCTAGAAAAGTCCTGCAGGGAGCTGGATCGACCTGAGACTTCTCGATGTTGATGGACAGACCGAGAGAGTGGAATAGAGTCAGACAGAATTGAGTATCCAGAGACGCCTGGTGACGAGATTGTCGTCCAGGTAGGGAAAGATTTGAACGCCCTTCAAACGGAGATATGCCACCACTGGAGCCAGGACTTTTGTGAAGACGCGAGGGGCAGAGCGAAGGCCGAAAGGCAGAACCTTGAATTGAAAGTCTCTGCGCCCCACCCGAAAGCATAAGTACTTCCGGTGTCTTGGAAGTATCGGCACGTGGAAATAGGCATCCTGGAGATCGATGGTGATCATGAAATCGTCCTTCGAGAGAAGGCGGGGAATTTCCAAGAGCGTGAGCATGCGGAAGGATTGGCACTTCAGGTACTTGTTTAAGGCTCGTAAGTCGAGGATCGTACGCCATTCGCCAGACTTCTTGAGGATGAGGAAAAAACGGGAATAGATTCCCATCCCCTTCTGAGACTTGGGAACCACTTCGATGGCACCTTTCTGAATCATGAGTCGAATATGTTGGAAAAGCTCCTTGACGTGAGTCGGAGGCGGACCAGATGTAGGGGTAATTGGAGGGAATTTGACAAAGCATGGCCCTTTGATACAATGTCCATCACCCAACGGTCTGAGGTGATTGAAGACCAATTGGAAAGGAAGGGGGGAGATTCGACCTCCAACTTTGATCGGGGAAGGCAAGTCAATGCTTCTTAGAAGCGGAGCCTCTGTAGGAAGACTTTCCTCTGCAGGATTTTGAAGACTGCTGTCGATAGGACTGCTGCAACTGGGAGGAATAGCTCTGATTTCCTTGGCCGTTGGAGCGGTACTGGTTGGATCCGCCGCGAAAAGAAGAGGAGGTGCTGCGTCCGCGTGCACCACGATAAGGCTGTTTGCGAAACTGCAAAGTGCCCAGGGCAGGAGCCGTCTCGGTGTCCTTTTTTAAGGTCTGAGTGCGTCGTCCACATGCTGGCCAAAGAGCGATTCGCCGTCATAGGGCATGTCGAGGATCTTCGCCTGAACCTCCTGGCGAAAAGAGGTGGAACGAAGCCAGCCCTGACGACGCAAAATGGCCGCCCCCGCAAACTGACGAAAACTAGTGCATGCAATGTCGACAGAGCAGTCGATCTCAGATGACGCTCTCTCTCCCACCTGAAGAATCTTGAGAGCCTCTGCTCTGAAGGGCTCAGGAATGAGGTTGATAAAAGAAGACACATCCCACCACATTTGGCGGTCAAAGCGCCCCAGAATGGCCAGTGAATTTGCAGCCCTCACAGTGGTAGACGCCATAGTGGAGAATTTTCGTCCAATGGCATCAAGACGACGTCAGGAGGAGCGGTAATAGGAGAAGATGGATTCCTGGAACGACGTTGTGCCGCCTTGGTAATGACGGAATCAGGCTTAGGTTGCGCTATCAGGCTGGAGAACCCTGGGGCGCTCTATATTTTTTCTCCAAACGAGGAAGAAGCGCCGGGATAGAATTCGGCGTCTGCATCAGTTTGACGCCCTCATTCCATTCCAGATTAAGTCAATTATAGGCACTTTCCGGACCTGTTTAAATGGTTGACTTTTGAAGTCATAAAGAAAACAGTCCTCATCTTTCAGAACCATAGGGAGCTGGAAGCGCAACGCCGCTCGTTCCATAAGTTGGTGAAAACTCGTTATATCCACAGGGGGGGAATCCCCTGGACCCGAAGGTGGCGACGATGGTGTCTGGATTTGATAATCGTCCCAATCAGCCATGTTCCCATCATCATCATCATCAACTTCGCCGCCTTCCCGATCTGGGCGAACGTCATCTTCGTAAACAGTTGCATGAACCTGAATAGAGGTTGTAGGTGGTGCGGAAGACGCAGACGGCTCTGGCCTTGCAGTAGAGGGAGGAGCCGCTGTAGTTGCAGGCACTGTAGGATGATGAGACCCCTGGTGAGAAGGTGGAATCGCCTATTATAGTCCTCCAGCATATTTTGGAGATTAGAAATGAGGAAGAGCGGTATCTGCGCTGTGGGAACCTGAGCAGAAGGTTCCTCCTCATGGTAGTAAGGATCTTCCTGCTCGTCCTCATAGTCCTGACATTTAATGACCAGTTCCGAAGGGCTTCGAATCTATCATCTACCTCCTCTTCAGAATCAGAGTCATGCTCCGAAGCAGTGGCAAAAAGAGGTGATGGAGGTTGAGAGTGACGTGGAATGGGAAGCTGATCCAAAGGTACGTACCGGCGGTGATGAAGAGGGTCAACAGCAGGAGTCCCTGAACTGGATGATGAAAATGGCACCAAAGGCAGTGATGCGAAAGAAGACATCGACGACGATAACACCGTCAACGGGAAATCCACCGTCGACGAAGCCGTCGATGAAGCCGACGGCAAAGCCACAGCAGTCGATGAAGCTGCCGTTGACGGAGCCGCCGTCAACAGAGCCGCCGCCGACGAACCAGTCGTCGATGGAGCAACCGCTGAAGAAGAGACTCTCTTCACAGAAGGCGTCGACGAAGAATTTGATGTCGACGAGACTCCCTTCTTCGTCGTCGACGAGGAGATTGGAATCGTCGACGAGTCAGACTTGAAGCTTAGACACACCATCGTCGACACGGACGTCGTCGACGCAGCCGCCGTCGACGACCCGCTGGCACAAGTCGTCGTCACTGTCCTCGTCAGAGAGGTAGAGGTTTCGTCGTTGGAACGACCATCAACGATTTTGCACGTTTTTTAAGGGAAACATACATAGAAGGAGCCTTGGACGCCTGAGAGTCAGATCTCGTAGGCATAGCAGGAAGAGGAGAAGACAAAGCAGGAGCCTTCTGGAGCTCAAGTTTCTTCTTCTTCAGGAAAGGAGAAGGCATATCCTGCACACTACTACGTTTTGAGGTGGCTCTAGACCCAACTTACGCAAGGCTTTCTGCATCAGAAAGAGGTGAATCTTTCTCCTTCAACCTCTGCAACCAAAGGAGGAGATGCCCCTCCCTGTCCTTAAGGGTCTTGGTGGAAAAAGTCCTGCAAGTTTACATTTGCCTACCTCATGCTCTGGATAAAGGCAATAAATACACTTCTTGTGAGGGTCCTCAGAGAAGAGCCGCAACTTCCCACAAGAAGTACAGGGACAAAACAAAGACTTCTTACTTGAAGACGTCTCAGAAAACAGAAGAAATCCACAAGGAAGTAGAAAACTGAGCAGAACTCAGAGAGACTCCCTTCACACGACGTGCGGTAGAAAATCTGAGGGCCTGAGCCTCTGAGGAGTAGGTTCTAGAGGGGTGCTTGCGCCTGATTGGCTGCACTTTGGACTAACATAATGGCATGGATATGCTATAAAGGTGTTCTTTTTCTTCTCATGTATTCCTATGTGTTAATACTACCTTGGTACTTATAAGTATTTATGGTTTTGGAATGTATGTAATTATGTTACTGTATACATATATTATTGCTTTTAGTGCTATTTTATTTACCGTGGAGCTCCCACTTCGACGACAGGGAATATTCAAGCATGTGAATCTATGAAAGACACCCCAATACTGGAGAACCCTTGTGCAGGAAGAGACTTCGCCTTTTGTCCTGCTGCTTGTTTTTTTTTCTGCTTGGGGAGATTCCAATTGCTACGGTGCTTAAACGCCTGATGTTTGAGTGTCATATTTATTAAAGGTCCAACTTGTATAGTGTTTATTCAACAAAACTTTGCTATGTTCTGGGCCTAACGCTTTAAGCCTTGGGTTGAAAACCGAACTCTCTCCCTTTTAGTACTGTACATGGGATACTGGGACACTATATGTATGGAAGTGTCTGCTTTATGCATTTCTTGTACGTAGCATGCTATGACACGAGCAAGGCGCCTTTAACACTGGGCTACCACCACCTGGAACATCTATTAGTGAGCCCCCAATACCCTTTTTAGGTTTTGCCTACGCAATGCGTACGAAGTACGCATGCGCTAGCAAAATCTAATGATATCTCTGATATCTGTATGTGGGGTCGGGTATCCGCCCCCTCCTCCCATTGGCTAGCTCCATAAATGGAGGCTAGCCATTGGGAGAGGGCTCTGTCCGTCAATGCCGGACCAGATTCGGCGGCGTTCCCGAGAATTTTTCCAATTTGGTGACGTCAGCCTGTTCTCGGGAACACCCCCGAATCTGTTCTAGCATTGACGGCACCCCTTCCACGAGTCCTAGGCTGCATGTCAGGCCACCTCTTCCTGCGTCCCGCCGCCTCCGACCGTCCCGCCGCAGCGGGGCCCTGCAGCAGCCTCGGCCACCAGCACTACCATGGCGGGCGCTCTGCCAGGCTCCCGTGAGCTGCGGGAAACTTCGCCGCCCGCCTGAGCTAGAGACGGGCCGCCGCGCTGCCCGCGGCGACCCGGAAGTGACTAGCCGGCCGGCCAATCCTAGCGCGGCCGGCCGGAAGTGCCCGGGGGAAGAAGGAAGACGGCAGCAGAAGAAGTATGGCGGCCCACGCGGGGCTCCCGTGGCCTGCCTGGAGGGAGCCCCGGGAGAAGCTGAGGACGTTGCCGGTCTCCCATGCTGAAGAGGGAGACCGGAGAAGTGCTCGCAGCCCACCGCCTATGTCCGCCCTTTGTATGGGGTCGTCACAGTCCTCTTTTTCACACCCCCCTCCTCTACACCCCCCCTCTCGTTTCTCCTCTTTATTCTTTTCCTCTCCCCTCTTTGCTTCCGTTATTCTTGCCATTTCTTTCCTTCCGCCTTCACATCCTTTCATCTCCTTCACATCCTATTTTCTCTCCTCGTCCTTCTCCCCCTGTCTACCCCCCCCCCCCCCCCCCCCCCCCCTGTCCAAACAGGTTCTGCCAGGCTGGCTGGAGCTGGCATGGGAGGGTCAGTGGCTTGTGACCCTCCCTCTGCTTTTGTGCCCTTTAGCCCCGCCCCCGGTCTCAGCAGATATTGCCCGGCTCCGCGGCCTCCGTGGACTCTACTCTCTCACCCTCGCCATGAAGATGCTCGCCCTCCTGTGCCTCGTGGCGGTCGCTGGTCTGGCCTCGGCGGTGCCCATCTCATCGTGAGTACTTTTACAATCACTTGCTTCTGGGATGGAAAGGGTCAGGCAGCCCGCTCGCTACTGGTAGTAGTCATTGAGTGGGCACGTGGGCCTATAAGTGAAATGCACCATGGTGGACCTGGGCGGCTGCCCCAGGAGACACCTCTGCGAGCCCCTGCCGCCCTGCTCTGCTGGGCCCTGCTGCTGCTCTGCGCCCCGGAGAGGTTCGCGCTGGTTTGTTCTTTCTCTCAATTTTTTTTATTTTGCTGTTGTACGTTGTAGTAAACCTTCTTTCTTCCTTCTTATTCCCTCTTTTTTCACCATTCTATCCTCCCCATCCTTGTATTTCCTTGCTTTTATATTTTCCTATCTTTTAATTGTTCATATCCCTCCTTTTCTTCCTTCATCGCCTCCCTCTTTACAGTCACTCTAATACTTCACTCTTTCCATCCTTATCTCTTTACTCATCCACTTTGTTCCTTCTCCTATGTCCGACGTCATCCAGCAAACGTAGGTATTGGCTCTCATCTGGAGAATGTGCTAGCCTGGAAATCACCCGGGGGAAGCAAGAGGGGCGGGGGAGCAGCAGAACAAAACCTGTGATTTTGCTCATCTTCGCTTTTGCAGTAGGAAAGATGCTCTTTGCTTCAAACTGCCCCTTCCCTATTTCAGCCTGAAAAAGAATATGAATCTAAAAAATTTGACCTTTTCTATTTTCTTTTCTATCCCGCCCCCTCCCGCCCCCTGCTCCTTTCCCCGCCGGCACCAAGACACCAAGGTGACTTAAACTTGGTAGAGTTGGAGAAGGGAAACTACGTTTTAAATATTGTTTGCAGACAAATTCTGGTTTTATTATCCCGATGTCTAATGTGGCAACCCCGAGCCCAGTGACACTCCTCCAGGGCCGGCGGCGGCGACCAGTGCCGAGTGCTCAGCTTAGTGCGTTTTAATGACAACGGAGCTGGTTAATGGCCGAGGGCGGCTAGTTAGTAACCCGTGGTATTTAATGGCGCTGGAATCGCTGAACGTGGATGGTCTGTGAATTAACAGGAAGGCCTGGTATATGGATGAATCTGGATTCGAGAATCATACGTTATAGGATTATTTAAGGCAGGGTCCTGCGTGAGAAGGGACATGAATGAGGGGGTGCATGCAATAAGGATTGTTTTGTGCAGTGCCACAGGGGCACCCTGGAGCCACTCCGGTTCACCATTACTAGAGGTATTCTGCACATGGCCTGGGGGGGTTGCCAATGTGTACGTGTCTTTGGCTTTTTAAAAAAATAAAATAAGATGACTATTTCTGTCTATTAGCAGGCATGTCTAGCCAAAAATAGTGCTGCAAACATTCCAATCCGCGATCCATTCCCGAATGTCTTCGTTTTAGAGGTTCCTGCTGAGAAGTATTATTAGCCTCCAAAGGCACGCTGTCTTGTAAGTGATCAGCTGTCGGATACATGCTTGCATGCTCGCTTTCTGAGATTTATAGATATAAAGGTATTTGTTTGAAATGTTAAGATTCATGATTCTCTCTCGCCTGCACAATGGCCTCTTTACTATCCTAACAGATTATGTTGTCGACGCCGAGACTCGACCCTGGCCCCCCAGCTCCATAATGTCCGTGTTCCCGTTCCTTCCCGCACCCCCCCCCACCCCCCCTCCCGGTGTCCGTGTATCCGGCCGTCTGTCCCACCTCATTTACATTAGAACATCTTCAGTCCTGCTCTTTAATAACCAGCTCCCGCAACAACTCCCCGTGCCAAGTCCTCGCACACACTCTTTACATAAAACACCTCTCTGTTGCCTGCGTGTGCCTCCGTATGCCCGTTGCCTGCTTGTACCTCCGTGTGCCCCTGTTGCCTGCTTGTGCCTCCGTGTGCCCCTGCTGCCTGCTTGTGCCTCCGTGTACCCCTGTTGCCTGCTTGTGCCTCCGTGTGCCCCTGTTGCCTGCTTGTGCCTCCGTGTGCCCCTGTTGCCTGCTTGTGCCTCCGTGTGCCCCATTTTGCTTGCTTGTGCCTCTGTGTGCCCCTGTTGCCTGCTTGTGCCTCCGTTTTCGTGCCCCTGTTGCCTGCTTGTGCCTCCATGTGCCCCTGTTGCCTGCTTGTGCCTCCATGTGCCCCTGTTGCCTGCTTGTGCCTCCGTGTGCCCCTGTTGCCTGCTTGTGCCTCTGTGTGCCCCTGTTGCCTGCTTGTGCCTCCGTGTGCCCCTGTTGCCTGCTTGTGCCTCCGTGTGCCCCTGTTGCCTGCTTGTGCCTCCGTATGCCCCTGTTGCCTGCTTGTGCCTCCGTGTGCCCCTGTTGCCTGCTTGTGCCTCCGTGTGCCCCTGTTGCCTGCTTGTGCCTCCGTGTGCCCCTGTTGCCTGCTTGTGCCTCCGTGTGCCCCTGTTGCCTGCTTGTGCCTCCGTGTGCCCCTGTTGCCTGCTTGTGCTGTGTGGGCGTGTGTGGAGGGCTCTGTGTGGCTGTGTGTGTGGGAAGCTTTGTGTGGCTGTGTGTGTGGGAAGCTTTGTGTGGCTGTGTGTGTGGGGGGCTTTGTGTGGCTGTGTGTGTGGGGGGCTCTGTGTGGCTGTGTGTGTGGGGGGCTCTGTGTGGGTGGGTGTGGGGGGGCTTTGTGTGTGTTTGTGTGTGTCATTTGCGAGAGATAAAGCTAGTGGCATTGTAAATGACAATGCCATTTATTTATGTTAAAAAAAAACATAAATAAAAATAATGTCAAGAGCAATGCCAATAGCTCTAACTTTAACAAAGGCAAAACCATTGCATTGTAAATGCTTGTTTAGTAGTGTGCCATTCTTCCTGTAAATTTAGAAGAAAATGGGGAAAACCGGGAAAGCAAAGAAACAGGCGAAGCATGCTGTGGAAAATTGCACTTTGGATGACATCATGGGATTGTTGACTCAGAATAACATGGAAAATCCAACAGGATTGACTAAATTAAAGAGTTCGGATATAAAATCCTATTTAACCCAACTGATATAAGGAAAAATAAGATACATTTTCTACAAACACACAAACAGAGTTAAGGCCTGCAATTTCTATACAGACGTATCAAGTTGAAAGCTGTTTTAGGCCTCAGTAGAAATACTGGTGCGACCTCTGCACGAGAAATAGGTCAGAAAATAGCATGTTACAAAAGACAGGGGGCACTAGAGGGCGCACTGCGGCATGGCTGACTTGTAAGTCGGCTCCGCCGGACGGGTGCCAATATCGCGGCCTTTCGACCCCTGACACCCCTGCAAATGAGCAGATAAAGACACATTAGGAAATCGGAGGGTGCGACCTGAACTCCTCTGGTGAAGAGATGCTGCAAAGTCAAGTTTAACGCACAGAACGCGGCGAGAAACGAACAGGAGGCGAGTGGCGATCCAAGATGGCCGCACCTGTCGCACGGAGCCACAGCAGATTCAGATCGGCGCCTGCTCCGCTGAGACTTACAACCGGCAAGTACACCGCCCAGGCACTGTAGTGGCCGTTTTCCCTCAAGGCTGTACGCTTGATGTTGAATGTGGACTGCCGGGGCGCTCATGAGGGGCTTGCGTGTCACGGAGGACAAAATGGCGGCGGCAGTGAAACGCACGGACTGCGCTTCAGTGCAGGGGCGGAAAATGAACATGCGGAGACAAAGTGAGGTCGGAACGGGGAGAGGTGGCATCGGAGGTTGCGGCTGCCAGTGACGGGACAGTGAAGGCGGATCCTCCGCTACTCCTTGTGCAAAGATCGGGGCATGTGCAAGTGCGGGGCTCCCCGGATTGCGTGAAGGTGCGAGGCGAGGCGAACGTTGAATACGAGTGGGCGGGGGCGCCAAACAGCGCTCTTTTGACTTTTGGAGCATACTATAGACAAATAAACGGGTCATTACAGTGTTTCACGTGTACAGCAGTGCACAGACGTCAAGGTGGGCACTTACTGCACGCTGGCGAGCTGAGTAAGAAAAGTAGTCCCCCTTCCACACACTGCACGGACCAACGCTTGCGGCCTTACTAGCAATACGAGTGGAAACTGCTGATGCGGTATCGTGACAACGTGTAGCCATCATTGGCCAGGTGGCAGTGGCTGAAGTCCTAACAGGGAGTGCTGGAGTGAGGAAGGAGAAACAGCGCGGTCCTAGCGCCGCCTTTATCCCAGCCACAATAAAATAGCGAGTGGACCATGCAACCTTGCGGACGTTACAGATGAATACCACTGGCACAAGGTGGGCATCCAGGACACCCCAACGTCGGAATACAAAGTCAACGCCGGGCCCGGGAACACTGCGACAAAGCCCTCTCACGTGTGCCGTCACCATGGGGAAACCTGATAAACAGCAGACAAAATTGCCATTCGAAGCCAGGAGACAGACCAAAGGCAATTCGGCGACATCGGATGCGGAAGGAGACCAAGAAGTGGCGGAAGGGACCGGCATGGAGACAGTCCTAAGGGCGATTCAGCAAAGTCTGCAAGACATGAACGGCAAGCTGGACAGCGTAGTGCAGCGTGTGGACAGCATGGCGGCAAAAATCGAGAAACACGATGAAAGGATAGCGGAGGCAGAACGGCGGATCTCCACTGTGGAAGATGAATCCAGAGTCACATCGAAGGCATGCGGCGGCATCGAAAAGACACTGGAGGTCCTGAGGGCCAAGGTGGAGGACCAAGAAGCGAGATCCAGACGAAATAACGTCCGCATAGCGGGTCTGCCGGAGACCACCAACACGGGAAAAATGGAAAGCTACATTGAAAAGATGCTGAAGGACCTGTTTGGAGCTGAACGTCTGTCGGAGGTTTTCCTGGTCGAACGAGCGCACAGATCCTTGGCTCCTGTCCCGAAGCCGGGAGCCACCCCGCGCATGATCATTGCCCGCTTGCTCAACTATAGAGACAGAGACACTGTTTTAAGGCTCGCAAGAGAAATGGGCACGGTAACATATCAAGGCAGCACACTGGAGTTCTACCCAGATCACACCATGGCTGTCCAGTTGGCAAGGAAAGAATTTGCGCAAGTAAAAAAGAAGCTACGTGAGCTGGGTATGGAATACGCAATGCTCTACCCTGCAAAACTAAAAATAACTAATGCGGAAAGACCTGTGATTCTGCCGACAGTGCAAGCAGCTCAAGAATATATCAAGAAAATTAGTAAGCGAAGGAAGACTCAAGGCCGAGAGGACCGGACAAGCGATAATGACTGAGGAACTGTTTGATTGAGGATCTCGAGTTGCACCAAAATATCCTGCAACAGACATCTGCCGAGATCTCGACTGCTCATATTAACGGAGGGGCACAGATGGAGCGAATATACTACTCGAAGATGTATTCTTTTTTACACATAGACCGACGAAAGAGGCCTTGAAGGCATCGTGTGAGAAACTATAACTGGCAGTCTGGGCACGAACTGTTGTCCTGCGCAGTGAGTACCAATGCAGCCACGTGCTCAGGCCTGCAGATATGGCGAATGTGGCAGCGGAATACGAGACAATTGTAAAACTGTGGAGGGGAGTGGGAGAGGGAAGAAGGGTTATTGTGATCATTACAAACGACCGAAGCACCTGTCCACATCCACCATGTGGATGGAGATGTGTGCACCTGGCGACACCCCCAAGCGGGTGTACCCCAGATCAAGTTATACCTTTCAATTGGTTGTTACAAGGGGATGGCTTTGGCAAAGTTTGGGCGCTAAAGTGGGTGGGGGGTGGGAAGGGGAGCAAGGGGAAGTTCTTATAGTTTCACTGTGGCTGAGAAGCATTGCGACCTCTCTATTTTACAATTGTGCTATTGCGACTGATGTACTTGTCACTAGACATTATGTACGTAAGACATGGATGTCACACAGGGTGACCGTGCTATGTAGGAGAACAAATCACACAATGCCATGGCAGTACCCGTAATTAATGGTCCAGCAAGACCTGACACTCTAAAATTAATAACATGGAATGTCAGAGGCTTGGGTAATCCAAAGAAAATTAGACAAATGTTTGCTTATTTCGATAGACTGCACATAGATGTGGCCTTCCTGCAGGAAACGCACACAGCGGTAAACAGTACTTCTACATGGGGGAACAGATGGGCAGAGTCAGTCACAAGTTCTAACTACTCGTCATACTCCCGAGGGGTTAGCATACTAATACGGAAGGGTATACACTTTCAGATTTCAGACACTCACAAGGATACGGAAGGGAGAAGTGTGATAGTAGTGGGAACAGTGAGACAGCACCGGGTTGCATTGATAAACACGTATTGACCGAATGTGGACGACCCGGGTTTTTTTGAGACACTCTGGCATAAAATAGCTGATATCCAGGTAGACAATCTCATATGGGGTGGCGACTTCAATATAGCGTTGAAGGAGGGACTTGACAGATCACTTCACACGGCGGAACCACATGTAAGGGCGAGAGCGAGGCTCCAAGATGCTATGGAGGATTTGGGGGTGGTTGACATGTGGAGGGTTCAACACGCTGGGGATTTAGTTGCTACGCACATAAACGCGGCACACAATAGTTGGTCTAGGCTGGACTACTGGCTGGGCACACAAAATATGCTAACGTGGACACATAATATCACGCATCTCCCTAGAACACTTTCGGATCACAGTCCAGTACTACTGGAATTGATGATTCCACGCTACGAACCTCCGCCCTTCACATGGCGATTTAATGCGGCCGCACTACGTGACCCATTGTACGTAGACACCATCCATAAAGCAATTATCGATTATTTTGATCTAAACAGTCCCACGGTAGACGACCCTGGCTTACTATGGGAGGCCTTCAAGGCCACGCTGCGAGGGGTTTGCATCAGCACGACCACAGGCATACTGAGGGACATCAGGCAACAGCTTAAAAATCGTGAGAACGCCATACAGACACTAGAGCAAAACTATACAGCTACGGGGGACACAACGCTACTGGGACACATACAAGAACTACTAGCGGAGCATAAGCAGTTTGCAGTGGATGAGCTCAAATATATCTTTAAACGCAAAACTGCCAGAATGTATGGGGAGGGGGGCAGGCCTGGGAGGGCCCTAGCCGAAAAAATATGCGCAGGGCGAGCACCTCAACACATTACGGCAATCAAAACCCGATTGGGTACAGTGGCTCATGACGTTAAAGGCATAATGAGCGAATTTATGGACACATACGGCAAGCTATATGAGGCACGTCCGTCGATGACACAGCGGGACCTATTAACCTACATGGAGGACGTAGAAATAGCATGGCTATCTGCGGGGCACAGAGCATACCTGGCTCGCCCTGTAACGGTAGAGGAGGTTATGGACGCTATTAAGCGGCAACCGAATGGCAAAGCACCAGGGCCAGACGGCTTCGGGATAGAATTTTATAAATCATTTCCAGACTTACTAGCCCCACACCTAGTACGGTTATACGGCGCAGCACACGAGGCCCAAACACTGCCACCATCCATGAGGGAAGCCTTACTCATTGCGCTGTTGAAACCAGGAAAAGATGAGGAACAATGTGACTCATACCGCCCCCTGTCGCTCATAAATGTGGACACTAAAATAATCGCAAGCTTACTGGCAGAACGACTAAAACCACTAATGCCTCTCCTGATACGACCCGACCAATCCGGTTTCATACCAGACAGATCAACAACACACAATACACGCACGTTATTTGCGCTGGCGCATTATCTGGCGCCGGACATAAAGGCGGTGGCGGTGTTACTGGATGCAGCTAAGGCGTTCGACACTATAGACTGGCCCTTTCTCCACGCAGTACTAACACGCATGGGGTTTCCGCCGATTTTCATTGGGTGGATCACGATGCTCTACACAAATCTGACTGCACGCATTAGGATAAACAAACATGTTTCGGACCCGATTAAAATATGCCGGGGCACCAGACAGGGTTGTCCACTCTCCCCGATGCTTTTTGCCCTCATTCTGGAACCTTTAGCGTGCAAAATTAGACAACATCATCACTGCTCGGCCATACAGATGCCATCACGCCCCATACACATATCACTCTATGCGGATGATATGGTCCTTTACGTTAAAAACCCCGAACAACACCTCAACTCACTACTGCGCGAATATTTGAAATTTGGCCGTCACTCTGGGCTGCAGATCAACTGGGCCAAGTCCCTTGTTCTAGCACTGACGGATAGCACAAGCCCGACAACACTAGACTATCCCCTGGAATGGCAGGATGAACCAACGC
This sequence comes from Lissotriton helveticus, assembly GCF_964261635.1. Taxonomy (NCBI): domain Eukaryota; kingdom Metazoa; phylum Chordata; class Amphibia; order Caudata; family Salamandridae; genus Lissotriton; species Lissotriton helveticus. The sequence continues at coordinate 420,011,696 of NC_136057.1, forward strand.
GATACCTGGGAGTATGGTTCCACAGGGATCCAGATTTAGTTATTCGCACTAACTACGGTAGAGTGATATCGACACTGGAAGAGAAAGTTAAGAGATGGAATAAGCTGCCGTTGTCACTGGCGGATAGGGCTGCCATCATAAAAATGGTGCTCTTACCCAAGTTTCTCTACCTGTTCAATAATATACCGATCAAGCCTCCTGCGGAGGTATTCCGTAATATAAATAAATTAGTGCTGAATCTGTTATGGGCTGGAAAACAGGCTAGGCTGGAGCTGAAAACACTGCAACTCCCGTACGCTAAAGGTGGTTTCAAGGTCCCAGATCTATATTTATACTACTTATGCGCTCAGGCGCAATTTGCACACAACTGGTTCCACGAAGTACCTTTTCTAACACATGTGGCGGTGGAAGCGGGAGACACGGACCCGATTCCATTGACTAGCATGCTACCATATAAAAGGATAAAATTACATGACCGGGACATTAATCCGGTTAACACCACCGCAGAAGCGTGGAGATTAATGGGCAAGTTAACGGATAGCCTCCCACTGTATGCACCCGCACTCCCACTAGCGCACCATCCAGCACTTTCAGTGACGCAGGACCAGGTTGGAATGGACATCTTGAGAAATGCAGGTATAGACAAGATGGGTGACCTATACAAAGAGGGGAGCTTTCAGACATTAGGCGACCTAGACTATATCAGTAATCCCACACTGCTGTTTAGGTTTACCTACTATCGGCTGCAGAGGGCGGTGAAAGACCACTTTCCTGACTTTCCGGGGGAACCCCGTACACTGGCGCCCCTACAGATGATCCTCACGACACATACGGCCTCGCACTTGGTCTCTAAGTTGTACACAAGCGCGCAAGCTGACATTGGAGGGAGCGCCGCTAAGGCGAAAGATAAATGGGGCGAAGTACTAGATGATACACTATCAGAGGAGGAATGGGAATCCACTTGCCTGCTCACCGGCATGCTAACGCCTAATGGTAACCTGAGAATCATCCATTACAAATACCTCCATCAAATGTACTATACACCTATGAGGCTGCACAGGTATGGACTGAGAGATGACTCGAAATGTGTCCGCTGCAGGCAAGAGAACGCAGACTTCATGCATCTAGCATGGCACTGTCGCCCAGTGGCGAGATTCTGGGAACAAGTAACTCAAGCCTTGAATGACATGCTGGGGGCATCCATTGAATGCAAAGCCAAGGTCTGTTTATTGGGTATTATACCCCACCTAAGGGCGCAAAGACGTAAATTCTGTATGATAGCGCTGTTAATGGCAAAGCGGAGAGTGTCCCTACATTGGAATAGTACAATGAGACCGCAGTTAAAGAACTGGCTAGAAGATTTAACATATTGCTGTGACACACTTAACACTTATGAGGAGGAATTGCCGGCTGGCTCGCGCCCAAGGGACTATTGGGGGTATCTCCGGCAGTATCTACTGACACGTACAGCGACGCCAAATGAGTCACAGTAACGAGATAGGTCACGGAATGAGCAAAATGGTGATGTGTACGAATAACCGAATTATAATGGGGGGAGAGAATGCTGTGCCACAGTGACTTGAGTTGTATGAGGGTTTCTGTAATTTGGTTGAGTTATTGGTTGTTATAAGAAAAAAAATGTAAGAATCTCAACATGTTTAAACGCAGCAATGACACTGATATGTAACGCAAATGCTTCTCTATGCAACGCCGCCGGTCTTTAATGATGTCGGCTGATGGGCTGTGTACAACGAATGACGTGATATCTACAACGTATATGTCTCCAGCCGGCCTCTTCTGGCTGCAGGTGTAGAAACTGTATTACATATCCTGTAAAGTGTGAAAAGTGCAATTAACATCAAAAAAATGTTACAAAAGACAATGAGTTAAGCTGAACTTATCAGGTCACACAGTTTGTTGAAAGGTCAGAAACTGGTCTACAGTCACAAAGATAAGCTACTGCATGAAGCATAGATCATATCTTCTGCCAGACTCCGGAAACAAGTAGTGTTTTAAAGGTTGGAATTACAAAAACCACAAACCACAAGCCCATCTGCTAGAGAGCAGAGCTGGAAGGAGGCAATCATGTCTTTGGCAATCTGTTACTAATACATGCACACAAATATTAAGCACGCAAACAGGATGGACTGGCCCAGGTGCAAGCCATGCGACTGCTTATAATGACGTGGATGTTGCTTCAGTTGAAAACCACATGTCACACTTACACAATGCTAGGCATGATGGATGAAACCACAGGTCAGATAAGCGCGGGAAAAAAGTGGTAGGCAAAAATATAACCACTTGCTTCACAGGAACACAGATGTGTGTAAAATGTCTTAGAACAGGAAAACCAATGAGGAGGTTTCCGCCAATATGAGACGCGAGGGCCATGTGGCCCATATATATATGTGCTTTGTTTTCAGGAAACTGTTGTAACTGCTGATTTTAATCTACTCATTTCTGACGTACATCCTATGCTTGTAACTTTTTTCTCTTGTGAATTTAGACTATATAAGCCACTGCTTTTGAACTGTTCGTTGGACATCAGCCTCCAGTCTCTGCTGAGCGAGGCTGCTCTTCCGAGCTGATTAATGCATTAAATCATATTGTATTGTCAACCTGCTCCTGTGTTATTCTTACAGAGATCTTTTCCCTCTAACACAACCACACTCTAATCCAAGCAAAATGCAGGCACCAGGGTCACATGCTCCCAGAAATACTACCGGGGTAATACCACGCCACAATGGTCGGACAGCACCTGGTACTGGAACAGGTGAAGTTCAACCAACCCTCCCTCTCCATGTCAATGTCGAATGCACTAACAAGTTCTGAGTTTTTGATCAACACGAGGCTACCCCCCCACTCCAAGCGTTTTATCCCCAAGTAGTCTGAGAAAAAGCTCAAGGGAACTCACTGTGGGTATTATCACTGATACTCAGCTGAAGTCGCTGAGGGGGGAGATCACTGAGCTAAGGAAATCTGTTAACCTATTCATGCAACCTAAAACTGAAAAATGGATAAACTGACTTTAATGCTTGGCTACTAAGAGAAGGGTAAGGGGCATGTTCTACCTAGAAATACAAAATCAATTGATTCCGATCCGCACGTGACAGCCCCTCTGTCAGCTCCCTTAAACACCCAAGGTAGACAGTTGCCTCCATTTACCACTCTTAATGTATCTATGGTCTCTTTTACCAATGCTAGTTACTAATCAACTGCCCATCATGCAGGAAGAGACCACAGGTGGGAGTGAAAGGGCATGCAGCGAAGGGAGGGAGCTAGTGACTCAAATACAGAGGGATCCTTACCAGGTGATCCAACAAAGCCTGATGGGGAGGCACATAGCCCCTCATTCTTGATGAGTAAAGACCGCTTTCACGACACCATGCGTTGGAAGTGAGTAGTATCAGTGCCCATGTGAGGGATGAGATCTTTTAAACAAAAATTCCCAAATGTATCACTGGCGCCTTTTAAAGTAAAGATGCACTAGTCAAAAAGACAATTCACTGGTTACACAAAGTACGTAATTGTCAGTCCTTAATCAGGGAGGATATTGTACAAGTCAGGTGTTTTGGCAGTAAGCAAAGGAGCTGATTACATAGGCATAAGGTTTACCAAGAGCAAAATAAATGAAAGTCTGATTGCTCTGGAGCATAGAGTGCAATTATATAATGCCTCGAACATGTGTATTAAAATAATACCACCACCAATAAGTGACCCTGAGGATAGTAGAAGTCTCGCCTTGACTCTAAGACCAGCATATGAAACGAGGGCAGGTAGCTCGAGTCCCCTGGCTACATCTGATGTAGATTGACTCACCCAGGACCCTGCCCATGCTAGCGCCAAATCTTAAATTGTGCCATCTATTACTGGGAAAAAGCCTGGGGTAGCAACCAGTAGGTCCCGTATATTGGGGGGAGAGGTCAAACACGCCTGCGACTGCACAAGAGTTATCTACCATAGAACCCGATCTGTTTCTATGGTCCAATACACATCCCCAACACTAGTTACATCTGAAGTGAGGAAAAATGTTAAAGTTAAACTTGTGGCATGGATGTCGCAGGGCTACAAAATTATTCGGATTTGGGGCAATTTATGGCTAGTCATCAAATCATTCTATTACAGGAAACATGGGCCATAAGGTCAATTTATAGACCAGGTTATCTCACCTCTTTCGTAAATGCCATGTCAGCTGCATCTGGTAGAGCCTGGGGCTTAATAATCTGGCTAAATAATTCCAACAATTACAGGGTAAAATTACTAGCTCATGGGTCAAGGGACATTTTAGTTTTTCATTTGTCATCCCACAGATCTGTTGAACTAAACCACCTGTTTCTAATCAACGCCTGCATACGCTCAGTCCACGTTAGATTAGAATCCCCAACTATTACACACACTTTAAGCTTTAGTAGAGGGCAGTATACATCATCCCTGGCCTTTGATAATAGCGGGCGGCTGTAACACCAAATTCGAACCCCTTTCTTCCTTAACGGCTGACGAGGATGAGGAGTGGGGCATCCCTGAGCTCACAAGCAAGCCATCATTAAAATGGCCAAAAGTAGCAAGTCACATTTTCCATATTTGTTTAGACCGCAACCTGAGAGCTGCAAATGGGCGCACTAAATCTGATAATCAGCCTTGTTCCACCTTCAAAAGAGGCATGTATACTAACCAAATAGATTATATTCCGCTTGAATTGAGGCTGTGGAGCTTCATGGTAGATAACAAAGTTGTCATTTGTGGGGATAGTGATCATAATGCGCTTGCTGCTGTTTTTGAATTAGATTTGTTTTTCAGACCTCTTGAGCAAGTCAGCAACACCTCCATTACGCTGTTAGCTCTTACATATAATTGCAGGAACATAAAGTGGCCCAATATTAGCATGGATACCCGAGTCAAAGTAAAAATAAATTCATTATTTGTTGACCACTTTGAATATATAATCATGTTGACTGGGACGCTGCTATGTTCAACAGCAAACACGTTGAGTTCTTTAGTACCCTCAAATACTACTTCACAAAGCAGAGAACAAAGGAACAGGTTGCCTCTTCGAGCTGGCCTTTGTTAACCAAGGCGTGCAGAGAAGCAAAAGGGGGATTTATTAAGGCCAATAAAGAAGGCTCAAAAATAGATATATCACAAGCTAGAAAAGCCTACAAGGCTATAGTGATCAACACTAAGGGTCACTGGGAGGAGAGGCAGTGGAGCAAAATGCTAGAGGTTCTACGGAAAGTAACATGATTATAGAATCTTTTGGAAAATAGATGCAACAAGCAGCAATGGTGGTTCTACCTCTCCTGATGAGCAAGTCCCAGTGGATCTATGCAAAAGCCCTATATAGCTTGAGTGCAACTGTGATCAAAGTAAACTGCTCCCAGGGGGAGGACATGGGTGATAGAACAGTGGCAGTGTTACCTGCCCTTTCTGTTTGTAGCATTCTTCTCGAAGATTTTTCAATAGAGGAAACTTGGAATACTCTTTCACATATGAGGAAGGAGAAAGTACCTGGTCTAGACACTATTCCAGTGGATTTATTCTAATCTGAGCCTGAAATGTGGGTACCCTACCTGAACAAGATAAGCAATGCTGTTCTGTACGGGGAGGAAATCCCAGAGAGGTGGCGTGGTACCATTATTGTTCCCATCCATTAAAAGGTCCCGAAAGACATTCCACAGGCCAGTTAGCCTCATTGGCGACACCCACAAAATCTTCAGTAGGCAAGTCCTATTTAATTTGCAGGGTTGGGTGGAAGAACATCAGGTTATGGGACATCTTCAGGCGGGTTCCGCAAGAATATATAGGAACTATAGACCAGATGTTTTGTTTTATGACTATCTGCTGGAAGCATATCGCCATCAATAAGGACCACGTTTATGTCGCTATTATGAACACGAGGGTAGCATTTGATCTAATACCCAGATGCACTCTCTAGGAGGTACTGGCCCAAATGAGGATCCCACATGATTTACTCCATTTCCCTGTTCGACTTCATACAAACAAATTTGCTCAGGTTAGGTGGAGCACACAGAGCAATCTTTCCCCCAGGATTCCTGTTAATCGTGGGGTGAGATATGGATATGTCCTGGAACCCCACACTGTTTTCTTTGTTCATGAATGGTGTAGTGGAAGCCCTGAACAAATGTCAGCATGATGTCACCAAGAAAGCTTGTGCGTATATCCCTGTTCTGCTATTTGCAGACAACACCCTGCTGCTCTCACACTCGCCTATGAGTCTGTAAGAATTGCTAAACAATTTTGTGAGCTTCCCCAGGGACCGGGGGCTTGAGATCAATGCAGGCATATCCAAGTTCATGACCATCAATTCTCGTTGTACTTTTAGAAACAAGATGACTGTGGAGGGCTCCAGCATTGATCAGGTCAGGCACTTTGACTACCTGGGAGTTAGGCTCAATGATAAGCTTTCCTGGGACCTTCAGATTAAGGTACGCAGATCTAATCAGAGAATTGAGATATTATTCACAAGACAGTAGCACCTTTGATAAGTCTGCTGACTGCACAGTAAAGACTAAATCTTTGGGAAAAAGAACCTAACACCACAGTTTTGAAAAAATATATATATTCTTATTTAATTTTTATATATTCAAATTTTGGCATATTTTTGTCAATAAAAACAAACAGGTTGCCCCAAGATAGGAGAGTGCAAGGAAAGAATGTGATTCAAGGGGGTGAACGAATGAAAATAGAAAGGAAATTTACATAGTAGTGAAAAAGAAAAATTCAATACAATTTAAACAGTCAATCCTGCATATACATAATTCAAAAACAATTGCAGTGATGAACCTAGCCAGCCAATATAAATTCATTTAAATCATAGTTGACAACATTGCGGTATTCATGTTTCAATGTCCATAATTTTGCACAGCCTACAATGTTAAAGAAACACTGGTCTAGGGTATATGTAGTAAAATGTCGACGTTTCGACTCGACTTTTTCCCAACCGGTGATTTAGACCTGGGGATGGCGAGTCTTCATCAGGACAAAAAGCAAAAAGCGAGGCAACCAGGGATTATTAAATAACCCTGAAACAGAAAAGAATTGCGAGTTATTGACTGTGGTGTAAAGGTGCAGCCTATCCCAAGGGGATATGGCAATTCCTCTTACCCTTGGTGGTAGAAGAAACGTTGATATTGATGATCCCTGCGTCTCAGACAGAGTTCCTGGAGAGACAACAAAGAGTCGGGGTAGAATCTAGAATATTCCAATACCCGTGGTGCCTAGTCCCACCCATCAAGGTTATTATTTATTAGTTTACCTTGGAACGGTGTCTGGGTCCATATGATGCAGTCGTTATTTCTTATATGGACATGATAGGTGATGCCTAGGATTAATTTAAAACAACATCAGTCTATCCAATCTACACTGTCTCAAGCTAAATGTGAAAACACAGGCATCTATTTACCTTGCAAATATATCAGGGTCCATGCAATGTAGTCGTGGTTTTCTTATATGGACCTGTAGTCGGTATCTATAATTAAATTACAACAGCATCAGTGTGCACCGTTTTATATTGGCTCACAATTACCGATTTTAAGCCCTATGCGGTGTTGTTCAATTACCTTAATAATGTTAATACACAACCTCCACGACGAGTAAATAGGGCCAGTCGTTCCAATGAATGAGGGCGCACTGTAAAGATGACAAAACATCATGGTAGAATCTGTCCTTAGTTGTTTAAGGAAATAATGAGGTTTGATTTTACGTAAACCCGAAAGGCTTACCTGATTTCCGAAAGAGTCGTTTTTAAGACGTTAAAGAAGCTAATCCACTTCCATCCAAACGTTAGCTATATTAATAGAGACATAAATTAAGAATACCAGGCTTACTAAGGTTGATAGACTGGATGTCAAAACACATCCTGTTTTAATCGTTATGCGCGTAAAATTGAACGAGTGCATACCTGCTGTGTACCGGCTTCAGCGTTTTTCCATCCGTGCCTCTCAGTGCTTCCGGATGTCTCTAAACTGTGGAGGTCACTTCCACTCGATTCAGAAACGCTGTGTTGGGAGACACAATATCCGAGGGACATATTTGGAAACCGAGTCATATAACGCAATAGCCTGGTCGTATTTAAAAATGAGTCGTATCACGCAATTGCATGGTAAAACGGGATTATTTAAAAAGGATCGTTCTTTCCATACCCGTCTTTGCGTCCCAGGAGCCCTCTATCGCCGAGCCTCACGGTGCTTCGGGATACCAGCATTGAATCCAGCAGTGTTTCCGCATTGGAAATTACCCAGACTCCATAGCGTGGTCCGTATAGAAAGAGGACTGTTTTAAGTAGCGTGTGGAAATTCGGAGGGTCATAGATCATGACGTTTTTATGAAATTATTTCCAATCAGAGACTTATGGTCAAAGGAAATAAAAGTCTCGTATGCTTCGCAAATAAAGAACAATGTTTTGAATTTACTGAGTTTGAAACCAAAAACGCCCACTATTGGGACTAGGAAACCGAGTGGGTAGAGGTAAAAGAGGGACAAAAAACGCTGGTATGTCGTGTCTATGGTGCCTGCAATGTACAGTGAAGGTATGTTTAACATGCAGAAATGTAATCCCCAGTACATACATGGCAAAACATAATACATAATTGACCATACCTAATAGCAGTTCTCATTACATCATATTTAGTATGTCCCATAATTGTGAATATAGATGACTGGATACAGTTATAGATTCACATTTCCAATAAAGACACTTGTTTATTCAATTCCTCCAATTCATTCAGACCCTTACTGACAGTATTAAGAGTGTGTATCCACTTACACTCTCTTCTGTTCAGAATATTGTGTAGGTCACCACCTCTGGGGTTGGCCGTTATCTTTTCTATGACCCACCATCGAAGACTACCCTCATGATGTTCAAATCTATGAAAGTGATCCACCAATGGTGCGCCCAGAGTCTTACATCTTATGCGGCTCATATGTTGTAGGATCCGACATTTGATTTTTTGTGTGGTCTGCCCCACATACATAAAGCCACGTTTTTTGTCCCTCTTTTACCTCTACCCACTCGGTTTCCTAGTCCCAATAGTGGGCGTTTTTGGTTTCAAACTCAGTAAATTCAAAACATTGTTCTTTATTTGCGAAGCATACGAGACTTTTATTTCCTTTGACCATAAGTCTCTGATTGGAAATAATTTCATAAAAACGTCATGATCTATGACCCTCCGAATTTCCACACGCTACTTAAAACAGTCCTCTTTCTATACGGACCACGCTATGGAGTCTGGGTAATTTCCAATGCGGAAACACTGCTGGATTCAATGCTGGTATCCCGAAGCACCGTGAGGCTCGGCGATAGAGGGCTCCTGGGACGCAAAGACGGGTATGGAAAGAACGATCCTTTTTAAATAATCCCGTTTTACCATGCAATTGCGTGATACGACTCATTTTTAAATACGACCAGGCTATTGCGTTATATGACTCGGTTTCCAAATATGTCCCTCGGATATTGTGTCTCCCAACACAGCGTTTCTGAATCGAGTGGAAGTGACCTCCACAGTTTAGAGACATCCGGAAGCACTGAGAGGCACGGATGGAAACGCTGAAGCCGGTACACAGCAGGTATGCACTCGTTCAATTTTACGTGCATAACGATTAAAACAGGATGTGTTTTGACATCCAGTCTATCAACCTTAGTAAGCCTGGTATTCTTAATTTATGTCTCTATTAATATAGCTAACGTTTGGATGGAAGTGGATTAGCTTCTTTAACGTCTTAAAAACTACTCTTTCGGAAATCAGGTAAGCCTTTCGGGTTTACGTAAAATCAAACCTCATTATTTCCTTAAACAACTAAGGACAGATTCTACCATGATGTTTTGTCATCTTTACAGTGCGCCCTCATTCATTGGAACGACTGGCCCTATTTACTCGTCGTGGAGGTTGTGTATTAACATTATTAAGGTAATTGAACAACACCGCATAGGGCTTAAAATCGGTAATTGTGAGCCAATATAAAACGGTGCACACTGATGCTGTTGTAATTTAATTATAGATACCGACTACAGGTCCATATAAGAAAACCACGACTACATTGCATGGACCCTGATATATTTGCAAGGTAAATAGATGCCTGTGTTTTCACATTTAGCTTGAGACAGTGTAGATTGGATAGACTGATGTTGTTTTAAATTAATCCTAGGCATCACCTATCATGTCCATATAAGAAATAACGACTGCATCATATGGACCCAGACACCGTTCCAAGGTAAACTAATAAATAATAACCTTGATGGGTGGGACTAGGCACCACGGGTATTGGAATATTCTAGATTCTACCCCGACTCTTTGTTGTCTCTCCAGGAACTCTGTCTGAGACGCAGGGATCATCAATATCAACGTTTCTTCTACCACCAAGGGTAAGAGGAATTGCCATATCCCCTTGGGATAGGCTGCACCTTTACACCACAGTCAATAACTCGCAATTCTTTTCTGTTTCAGGGTTATTTAATAATCCCTGGTTGCCTCGCTTTTTGCTTTTTGTCCTGATGAAGACTCGCCATCCCCAGGTCTAAATCACCGGTTGGGAAAAAGTCGAGTCGAAACGTCGACATTTTACTACATATACCCTAGACCAGTGTTTCTTTAACATTGTAGGCTGTGCAAAATTATGGACATTGAAACATGAATACCGCAATGTTGTCAACTATGATTTAAATGAATTTATATTGGCTGGCTAGGTTCATCACTGCAATTGTTTTTGAATTATGTATATGCAGGATTGACTGTTTAAATTGTATTGAATTTTTCTTTTTCACTACTATGTAAATTTCCTTTCTATTTTCATTCGTTCACCCCCTTGAATCACATTCTTTCCTTGCACTCTCCTATCTTGGGGCAACCTGTTTGTTTTTATTGACAAAAATATGCCAAAATTTGAATATATAAAAATTAAATAAGAATATATATATTTTTTCAAAACTGTGGTGTTAGGTTCTTTTTCCCAAAGATTTAGTCTTTACTGTGCAGTCAGCAGACTTATCAAAGGTGCTACTGTCTTGTGAATAATATCTCAATTCTCTGATTAGATCTGCGTACCTTAATCTATAGGTTCCGGACCATTGTTTGTTCATATCTCTAGTTACCCAGGTCCATACCTTAAGGGTTACCCCATTCTTGTAATGGTTTCCTGGGACCTTCAGCTGGCAAACAGCAATTCTATATTAACACATACAGCAGCAGTCAATTTCAATTCAAATAGTCTTTATTCGATATATTTCAATCATAAAAGACATTTACAAATTACAAATTTACCCCCCCCACCCAACAGTTAATAAGATCCACAGTTAATCGCAGAGATACTCCAATGTGAGTTGATTCCAGCGCTATACAAACCAATAAATAAATAAATATACAAACCAATAAATAAATCATTTCAACTTAATCTAAAAAGAAGAGCATACTGGCTCATCCATACAAGCACATTTAAATATATTATATTAAAAAAGATAAAACAGTATTAAAAGGGAAATACATTCAATGCTAAATACATCAGTTAAAAAGGGAAATACATACATCAGTGATTTTAATACAATTTGCAAGATCGAATAGCGGCATGTGACTGCTGGCCCTGGGATTATAGCAAACTCATTTTACGAGCTCGATCTTCTGGGTGCATTATATTCTGGGCAGGCAAACAATACATGGTCAATATCTTCCTTTCGATCAGGGCAAAAGGGGCACCCTGGGCTTTGATTCCCTCGCCATTTCACAGTTAAAGAATTTAATGGTAGGGTCCCCACCCTCATTTGGTGATACTTCTTCCGGTCCCCCGGGATGGTAATCCAATCCCAATAGGGTTCTAGGGCCGGTACATGCTTGAGTTCTAAGAAGTCGGTAGTAAAGGACGGTTCAATACAACGTCCAAAATTCTTAACCTCAACCATGTTCCAATACAAATCGCGAAGAATTTTCTTATTGCGAAAGAACTTATTTAGGGCAACCGTCAATTTTGTAGGGTTGCTGGGCCCCCAGAGTTCAGCCCCATAAAGGACCGCTGCTCCAACCTTTGCGTTATAAATCTTTAAAACCGGAGTGATAGGCCTTGTATGTGATAAATAAAAGTCCTTGGTGAGTGCTCCTGTCAGTTGTGCATGCCTAGTAACCAGCTGGTTGGTGTGCTGTTTCCAATCTAGCTTATATGACAGGGTTATGCCCAGGTAATTAAAAACTTGGGTCTGTTCCAATTGGACCCCGTCCATAACCACCTTCCCTCTAACATATTTCCTTTTGTGCAAAACCATGAATTTTGTTTTAGCTGTATTGATAATTAGACCATGGTCCGCACAAAACACTTCAAAAATTCCAATGGCCTTCTGTAGACCCTGTTGTGTCTTTGATATTAGTAAAGTGTCATCCGCAAACATCAACAGGGGGATTAGTTTTCCGGCCAACTTAGGTGCGTCTGTCGGTTGTTGTTCAAAGTACCTAGTCACCCTGTTGATGTATAACGAAAAGAGGGTTGGGGCTAGCACACATCCTTGGCGTACTCCCCTTGCAATGGGGAATTTGTCAGTTACGCTACCCTGCTGATTCCATCGGACTTGAGCGAAATTATTCTCATGCAACCTAATTAGCAAAGACAAAATTTCGTTTGGGATACCCTGATCTTGTAGAGCTTTCCACAACATAGCACGAGGTACCAGGTCGAATGCTGATTTAAGATCAACAAAGGCTGCAAAGAGCATTCCCCCCCCCCCCCAAGAAGCACTACACGCCAATATAGTAAAACAAACCTAAAAACTTGATCAATGGTACTAGTGTGGCTGCGAAACCTTGCCTGTAGGGGAGACAAAATATCTTGTTCGTCTATCCAGCCATGAATATGCTGCAATACAAGCCTCGCCACTACTTTTTGGATGCATGCGATAAGGCTAATAGGCCTATAATTGCCTGGATCCGAGCATTCCCCTTTTTTAAAGATTGGGATAATCTCGGCTCCCTTCCAGGACTCTGGGATAGGCGAACCCTTCGCAATGCCATTGGCTAGCAACTGGATATAGGTAGCCCAGAGGTCCTTGTCATGCATAAATAAGTCTGCAGGGACAGAATCCAAACCTGGGGCCCTTGCTTTTGGGATGTTGTTCAGAGTTTTTAGAACATCGGCTGTAGTGAAAGATAGGTAACTAGTACTCATAGGTATAGTCAAAAGTGCCTCGCACCCATCTTCATCTACATCCTCTGAAGCGAACTGGGACGCTTAGTGGGAGACCCAAGCATCTGGTGACACATGATTCGTTGGTTCTCCTCTTTTAGCCCCCCTTCCCCACTTAACCATATCCCAGAAGGAGGACATAGATCTTTCTTTACTGGCTCTCAGGAGGTCCCTCCAGTAACCATCATCCCATTCGCCTTTTGCCCTAGTCTGTGTTTTTTTATATACGATACGTGCATCCTTTATCTTAACTATATCTTTAGACTTTATTGCATCAGACAAGGCCCTATAAGCAACCCTACAGGATTTATCATACCATTGATCCTCCTGCCTTACTGGCCTACACTGTCTTTTTGTAACCTTTTTAACAAAGAAAGATCTCAGTTTATTAAAAAAACACATCGTGGATCCCACTAACATTAAATACCGGAGCGTCCATAGCGGAATTACTCCTTAAGTCTATAACTGCTTGGGTGGTGAAATCCCTCATAGCTGCAACACTCTCTTCATTTGTTACACAATTGGACCATCTAATACGTCTGTGGTCATTCGAGAGGGTAATTTCCACAATATCCCTCGGTCCTTCACTTTTCGGTAAATCGAACAACCTGAGTAACAAAATTAATATGTCATGATCACTTTCGGCCCGTGGCTCTATCCACATATCATCGACACTAGACCAATTCTCCTTATTAGTAAGAATATAGTCAATACGACTATGTGTAGTACCATTGTTAAAAGTATGGGCGCCCTGTTTGTCAGAACCCGTTCTTCCATTAGTGGCTCGTAGTCCATGTTCCACACATAAAACTTTCATTTGCAATGCGGCCTCTGACCACTTTTTAATAGGTAGTAGGGACAGTTGAGGGATTTCCCAGATATAGTCCTCTTCCAACGTGAGATCTATATCATAGTTATCTAAGGGTTCAAAACAACAATTAAAATCACCGGCAACAATAACATTGCCGTTCGAACAATGTTGCTTAAAAAGAATATCTAGTTGATCAGCTGCCTCGGTGGGTTTACCGCCGGGAAGGCCCCTTGAATAAATGTTAAAGATATAAAGGTCCTTACATTGAAGTCGCTGGAATTTAACTAACAAAATATCAGGGCTATTTGTAGCCAACTGGAAAACAGAATACCCACTATTCTGTTTTACCCATGTCACCAAGCCCCCCTTTGGCCTTCCCCGTAGACTGTATAGCCGGGATACAAAAGTGTAGGTATCCCTGCATTGGTTCTGGGGCTACCTGCCAGGTTTCCTGGAGAAGAATTATATCCTTAGTATCCAGGAAAGCTAGCCAGTCCAGGGATGTCATTTTACTTTTCAACCCTGCAACATTCCATGACACCAAGGTAAGTTGAGCAGAGACATTGGCATTAGATTGTTTGTTCATCCTCTGAGGCGGAAAGCCGGAGGACTGCATTTTGCTTCATGTTTTAATTACCTCTTATTTCATTGTTTTGATTTTAAAAAGCATTTACCTGACTTGCACTGTTAGCGCCTGCTTATACGCGCTGAGCAGCCCTCCTAGACACCCCCTGAGACAGCGCCATTCTGCGCTGATACAGGGTAAACGCCAATACCGCCATCGCGGTTCGAAGGCTGAGCCACGCCCACTGCGAGGCCACGCCCACCAGGAAAACTACAAAACGCTGATTGAAAGCGCGACGCACTATTGTTTGTTCATCCTCTGAGGCGGAAAGCCGGAGGACTGCATTTTGCTTCATGTTTTAAATACCTCTTATTTCATTGTTCTGATTTTAAAAAGCATTTACCTGACTTGCACTGTTAGCGCCTGCTTATACGCGCTGAGCAGCCCTCCTAGACACCCCCTGAGACAGCGCCATTCTGCGCTGATACAGGGTAAACGCCCATACCGCCATCGCGGTTCGAAGGCGGAGCCACGCCCATTGCGAGGCCACGCCCATAACACTCGCTACAAATGTGTCGGCCATACCAGCGCAGCGGACGAGCGCAGCGGGAGCGCCGGTTGCGCGCCAAAGGCGCGCTTAAGGCAAGCCAGTCTGCGCCCGTCCGCGCACGGCCGGGCCTAGGGCCAGAACCCCTGTCGGACAAAGCTGCCCCTAAGGTAAGCTATTCACGTCGGGACCTCTTAAGTCTCAGATCCACCACCGATACTTCATGTAACTATGTTCATGATCTCGAAGGACCATTCACCAGCTGCACCCTCTGCCAGCCAGTCCAGCTCAAACTCCCTAGTCGACCCGATATGCCCTCAGCCCTCAAACTGGCCACTCTGAACTGTCGCTCTCTCCCCAAACACGCCTTGTCAATTAACCATCTTATAGAAGACCATGAGATCGACGTTCTGTTCTTGACGGAAACGTGGCTCTCCGATTTTTCGGACTCAGATATGGTCCTAGCTACCCCCCCGGGCTTTCTTATTCAGTCCCTACCTCGTCCCTCCGGTAGGGGTGGCGGTGTGGCCATTATCCATCGGGACCATCTCCCCTGCAAAGCCTATGATGCGCACATCCTTGACTCTGAAAGCCTACAGTTTACGATCCAGTTGGCCCCGACTAACTCGCTATCAGGCCTCTTAGTCTATCGCCCTCCCGGTTACTCAGGCCCTTTTTCCAGTGCTCTCCTGGATATTGTAGCATCGCAGGCCCATTCCACTACCAACTTCACGATACTAGGAGACCTGAATATTCATTTTCACGACCCTCTGGATACAGGGGCAGCCGACCTGATCACAGACCTGGCGGCCTACGATCTCCACCTCTTAAACTCCGGAGCTACACATAACAAAGGTCACTTGCTGGACCCGGTGTTCACTAACATCTCTACCATGCAAGTTATAGAGTCCCTCCCCCTCCCCTGGACAGACCATTTCCTAGTCTCCCTCCATCTGCCAGGAGTTTTCAGGAAACCCCACAAACTTCCCACTTATACCAGGGACAGGGCATGGTCCAAGCTCTCCACAGAAGACTGGGCCAGAACCCTGAAGTCAACTACCCCTGCTCACTCGGAAGATCCGGCTATCGCTGACAGTAAATTCAGGGAGTGGATCGCTACATCCCTTGATTCCATACTTCCTATTAGAACCCAGGGGGATAAAAACGGGAAACCAGGATCCGCCCCATGGTACACCCCGGAACTCCGGATGCTACGCAAAAATTGTAAGAAAGCTGAGCGGCTATGGAGGAAAGACTGGCAGCACGCCAGCAAGGAAGCTTACCAGAAATCAGTGAGAATATACAAATCAACTCTGAAACACACCAAAGCTTCCCATTACGATACAAGGATAAAAAAACTCCACCAACTCAGCAAGGGAACCCTTCCTCATCGTAAAAGAGCTATTGAAAATACCAGCTCCTTCATCCTCCAACACCCCCCCGGTAGACCGAAGCAATGAACTGGCTACCTACTTCAATGACAAAATCGCCCGCATTCTAGCCTCCCTTCCCCCTCCTTGTCTATCATGTCACATGGACAATGAAACACCCACCAGTCAGACAGGAAGCAGCCTGCGCCCTCAACTAGCGGCGTTTAGGGCAGTAACTCGGAACGAGGTAGACCTAACCATGGCCAAAATGAAAAGTGGCTCACCTCTGGATCCCGCACCTATTAGATTTCTCAAAACCGTAGCCCCAGTCATCGTACCTACGATCACCGAGCTTATAAATAGCTTGCTCGCCCAAGGCTCGGTCCCCTCTAGCTGGAAGAGTGCAGTAGTTAAAGCACTTCTAAAAAAAAACCAGCTGGACCCAGCCGATATGGCGAACTACCGGCCAATATCACTCCTTCCCTGCATTAGCAAATTAGCCGAGAAATTGGTCAATGGACAACTGTCACAGTTCCTTGAGGTAAACAACATCTTACGGCAGTCCCAAACTGGGTTTCGCCCTGGCCATGGCACAGATACCGCCCTTCTTGCCGTCATCGAGGAGGCAAGGCGCATTTTGGATTCAGGAGGGTCAGTGGCAGTGATCCTCCTGGATCTTAGTGCAGCCTTCGACACAGTTAACCATCGTGTCCTACTCCATCGGTTGGCAGCAGCAGGGATCACAGGGGCGGCGCTCAGGTGGATAGAGTCCTTCCTTACTGGGCGCTCGTTCCAGGTGTGGGATGGCATTTACCATTCGACCACCCTCCCCCTCACGAGCGGGGTCCCCCAGGGGTCGTCATTAAGCCCCACGCTTTTTAATGCCTATATGGCCCCTCTCGAAGATGTGGTTACCCCCTTCGGGATTAAAATAGTGAGTTATGCTGACGATACGCAGCTGGTCGTCTCTTTATCCCAACTGGACGACCGCCCGGACAATCTGGCAAACTGCCTCACGGAAATCCACAATTGGATGTGTGAATCATCACTTAAATTAAACGGGTCAAAGACCGAAGTTATGCTCATGGGCAAGCAATGGGCTACTATCCCCCCATCGGTCTGGCCAGACGTGTTCGGGGAAATTCCCACCCCGAAACAAGAAATTAAGACCTTAGGAGTCTGGATGGAACCCGAGCTTTCGATGAAAACGCAAGCATCCAAAACAGCAGGTACCTGTTTTGGGCTTATGCGCACCATCCGCAGGATACTCCCTTTACTCCCGCCCGTATCTAGGAAACTCCTAGTCCAAGGTTTAATACTGGCACGGCTGGACTACAGCAACATGGTATATCTGGGGGCCCCAGAGGCTACCATGGCTAAACTTCAACGCACACAGAATGCAGCAGCCCGACTACTTATGAACCTTCCCTCTAGAGTTTCAGCCAAACCAGCTATCAAGGCCCTACACTGGTTGCCAGTACGTCAAAGGGTGGAATTTAAGGCCATGTGCACTGCACACAAATTGCTGAATGGCGTTGGCCCTCCGCTCCTCAGTGACCTGGTTACTCCTTACAAGGCCCCCAGACCCCTTCGATCTGAGAATGAGCGCCTGGCCAACATCCCCAGATACAAGAAGACACGGACCGGTGGCCGATGCTTCTCCGTGAAGGCATCCGCCGGGTGGAACTCCCTCCCCCGTACCCTTAGGCTGGAACCTAGCTATCTGATCTTCAGAAAAAAACTGAAAACGCTTTTATTTCCAAAATAAGGTCCCCTCCTTCTTTCTCCCCTCTCCTCTGGATCATACAATCAATATAGCGCGGGGATGCCTTCGGGTCACCAGGCGCTCTACAAATCGTTAAAATAAAATAAAATAAATAAATTAGATGGTTCTACAATGGTAGGTTGACTAACCCTACGATCTTGAGAAGGAATGCTTACACTTGGACTGTTCTCAATTGCCACCAAATTTGAGAATGCTTTTACATTTACGCTGTTATTAGTATTACAAACAGGTGGAACATTGAGGACATTAATTCCATTTAAACCCACAAGAGTATTTCGTTTGCTCATTATCCTTGTTTGAGATGTGGGAATATCACTTGTCGAAGTATTTGACTGAGCTATTAGGTCTCCCACTTGGTAATCACCAGGTGGGATACAGCATACATTATTACATTCCCTCTCAAGTCAATCGCAATCGTTTAGCCCTGATAAAACCTCATATCTATTTGCCAAAGCCATTCCCCAATCGTTAGCTGGTGTCTTTATTCCTCGTCTGTTTCTCACAGTGTCCCACACTGGCCCCGGAGTCGTAGGGAATGTTACATTTTGTTGTTCGCGATAAAAAACATTTAAAGTGAGGGGTACTACAGACCCACTTCTTCTTTGTGGCGGGAAGATATTGGTTAGAACACTGGGCAAGACAGCCGGGTGGGAAAAAGTCACCGCAACACAGTCACCTGGAAACTTTTTCGGTCGATTCCCAATCCAGGCAACCCTTTTTACTGTCCTAATTTCGCCCGCTAATTGCTGTTTCCCTCCTGGCGCCATCTGCATATTTCCTGTTAGCCAGTGCACGCCTTACTGGACAGTAATACTGGTGATTCCGATTGACCATTCGCCAAGGGTGGAACATTGGCCAACACCAATACCACTGGAGAAGCTTCTTCTATAAATTGAAGGGGATCTGTTTCTTGACATGATACAGGCGGAATATTTGATATTACTATGCCACCATCTGTAGCCGCAAGGTGGTTGTTGGTAGTTGTTGTAACCTGAGCTGGACAGATAGATAACGTCGTACCGGCCCCCTCCTCTATTGTACTCACAACATTTTCCTCTGTTTCTTGAACCACTTTTGTCACTAATATTAGCAATTTATCAACCTCGCCCACAACCTTACTCTGGATCCCACTCATTTTTTTTATCTCAGCGTTTAGTTTATCAATTTTGGCGACCAGAGGCTTGATAATAAATTTAATTTTAGAGTCATTCATTTCGGCTATCCTATGGAGCAAATCTTCATCCATAGTGCATTTGGCCCTATCATCCCCATGCTCCACGCTTCTGGCCTTAGTTTTCCCAGGGGGTGATGCCCTTTTCTTCCTTAGTCCTGAACATAGGCCTATTCGTTTTTGCTGGGTTTTTCTGCATGTTCTAGCAGGTCGTGTTTCCTATTCGGAAGTGGAAGAAGGATCTTCGTCTATAGTTTGGGCATGTATCTCAAAATCTGAGTCAACATTGTTTTCTAGGCCAGTTACGGCGTGAATTTCGGGATCGACTGCCGGGTCACTGCTATGGTCGTGATTTGCGCCCGCATGTGCATCGGTATCTATCAGGTCAATAGGAACGTCCAGCAATGGAATTTCTTCCTGTGAAAATAGTTGAGTTGGACTAAGAGGTTGAAGATTAGGAGAGTAGCTTAATCCCAATGACTGTCTCCTTTCGCTGTTTATTTTTTAAACAACCTGGACCATATAATTATCTATTGTTTTGGAAGCGAACGGGCCGTTTTTTTTGGCATACTGGACATTAGATAGGTAAGTACACTTGGAGAGAATATGTCCAGTCACAAGTGCTGACAAACCATAGAGTAGGGGAAATAGAATACACAGCTTAACTTTCCAGGAACAATGACGCACAAATAAATATAATGAATAGTTTCCTTACTTCAGAGGCAAGGGATAGGGCCCAGTCCAGTCGCGGACAGTCTCGGACTGTCTAAGACTGTCCGCCCTTTGTCCGGGCTTCGTCCGGGCGTCCTGCTCGCGTCCCGCGAGGGGGTCTGATGATTCTTTTATGCGCCTCCTGGCGCTTGATGGTAACGCGGCAACCTCTAGGGCAGCTGGACAATGAAGTCCGCCCCTCGCCGGTCTCCTCGGTGCAGCCCCGCTCTGAATTGGAAACACGCAGGGCTGCGGGAGGCAAGCGGAAGGTTCGCAGGCTGGAAGGCTCACACTGGCAGGCAAAGGCAAGTCCTCACAAGCGGTCGTTTAAGGCGCTATTGATCCCCCGCTCAGTGGGTCTGATGATTCTTTTATGCGCCTCCTGGCGCTTGATGGTAACGCGGCAACCTCTAGGGCAGCTGGGCAATGAAGTCCGCCCCTCGCCGGTCTCCTCGGTGCAGCCCCGCTCTGAATTGGAAACACGCAGGGATGCGGGAGGCAAGCGGAAGGTTCGCAGGCTGGAAGGCTCACACTGGCAGGCAAAGGCAAGTCCTCACAAGCGGTCGTTTAAGGCGCAGTCATTGTCAGGAGATATAAAGCATTGACTATCAGGGCTGTGCTGCAAGCCTTGGAGATTTATAGAGATGTGACCTTGCGAGGAGCTTTGTATGGGGCAGAAATCGGGGGACACTTTACAATGACATATAACAGAACTTTTTTTACAAGATATTTCTGAGTGTCGCTTCTAGCACCCACTCACACTCTTAAGATAGGACCTGAGCCTTAAAAGGGTTGACCTAATTGCATGTTTAAAAATCCTGATCTAATGGGTGAGAATATGGACAACCCAGGAGATGCCCCCCTGAGCTATTGCTACAAGACAAGCATTTTACCACGCCATGGATTGAAGCAGTGAACATTCTATGTAGCAAGCTAAAGCTTGGGGGTGTATGAGAATTCCCTAGCAAGTTGGGGGCGAATCCGGCCAAATGAGCCAAAGACACTTACTGGGGGCATGTTTTACAAAAGGCGTGGTATGACGGAAGGTTTGATGGACAAATTCCTAAGCCATAAATGCTTCCTGTACTTTGAGCTGTGTCTTGATAGATTTACCCCCCTGCAACAAAATTGTTGTATATTCGCTTCAGGGTTGGCACATTGTCACTTGGGGTTTTTACCTTGAGATGGTGTAAAGAAGGAGGAATTTAAATGTGATTGCCCATTTTGCCCTAATACGCCCTAAACTGGGAGGCATTTTGTATTGATTTGTCATAAGTATAGCAAACTGAGATTCAGGTGGATTTTGTGCTTCTGTCGCAATCTGGGAGTAAAACAGTGTGAGGGTGCTTTACATTCATACAGCTTTGGACTTCAGTATCAGGTTTTCTGCCCATTTTATGTTGGGATGCTCTCTAATTTATAGACCACCTGGCTCTGGCAGGTCCTTTCTGCAATCCTGGGGTGATGCAGTGACTTCGCGGGCGCTTCGTTTCTTCCAGTATATGGTTCTGGGGGATCTGAATATTTATCTTGACCAGTCTGACTCTAATGACTCCCTTGCTTTCTGCGACATTCTTAAGCTTGCCCAACCTTCCCAATGGGCCAATCACCCTAAACACCAAGGGGGCCATATTCTCGACCCAATTTTCGCCAACTTCTCAATCACGGTAGAAGACCCTTTACCAGTCTCCTGGTCAGATCACTGCCTCACCTACTTCTCCTGGAAAGGGGCCCCGCCTGGCCTTGGCTACCGCAAACCTGCTTAAAAAAAAAAAGAACCCTCTATACTCTCCTCGGTTTTGTTCGCTTCCAGACCCGCGCTCCCTTTGGATCTCGACGGTAGCCTTGCGGGATTCTCAAACTGGTTAGCCAACTCCATGAATATGCTAGCCATACCAGCTTTGTCCAGGTTCTCTAGAGAATCGCCTTCCAAGCGCTGGTTTACCCCAGACTTGTTCACTCTTAAGCAGGAATGCAAACAACTTTAACGGGCCAGGCACCGTAGTGAGTACTGTCCCCTTAAGGGTAATCCAGGTGCAGGCAAAAAAAATACTTAGGCCGCAATAACACAGGCTAAGAAGCATTATTATGCAGCCCGCATTGAGCAGGCACATAACAATTCCAAGGAGATCACAATTCCAAGGAGATCTTTCCTAAAGCGCAGAGTTTTATGTTCCCGTCGGCATAAAAAAAGCTCACTCCAGACCACAGAGGTGTAATACTCTGTCCAATTTCTTCATTGATAAAATCCACACGATTCAGGCGGTCTTTACTTCCTGTCCTGGACCTCTTTCTGACTCCCGGCCGGGTGTCTCTATGCCTCTTACTTCCAGGCACTTTCTGCGCCCTTTTTCTTCAGTGG
Organism: Lissotriton helveticus; assembly: GCF_964261635.1. NCBI lineage: Eukaryota > Metazoa > Chordata > Amphibia > Caudata > Salamandridae > Lissotriton > Lissotriton helveticus. The sequence continues at coordinate 420,034,192 of NC_136057.1, forward strand.
ATCTGCCTAGCTCTCTTGAAGAGCTTGAAATCGGGTATCCCCGTTGACCACTGTGCGGATCGATTGCTAGCCACGGTCGTGGAGATTATTAACTCTGAAGTAAATACCATCATAAACGCCTCCCTTCTTGAGGCCCGTATTCCAAAGGCCTGGAAGGAGTCAAAAATCCTCCCTCTTCTGAAAAAAGCCTACCCATGACCCCTTGATCCCAGGGAATTACCGCCCCATCTCCCCCCTGCCCAGTCTAGCTAAAGTTTGTGAAAAGGTGGCGACCAGACAACTTAGAGTTTGTGGAAGGGTCAGATGTCCTGCTTCCAGCACAGTCAGGGTTTCGCTCCTCTTATAGTACTGAGACAGCATTGGTGGAGGTTTCCGAAGCCATTCGTGAGTGTCTAGATGCCGGTGAGAGAGCAGCCTTAGTAGTGCTCAACCTATTGGCGGCATTCAACACAGTCCCACACTCACTGTTGCTTACTGAGATTAGTGTTGAGGCCTATGTGTGGGGCTGGCTGAGGTCCTTCTTGGAAGGGTGGATTCAACAGGTCTGGCTGCCGCCGGCCGCATCAGCCCAGAAGCCCATCAACACAGGGCTCCCACAGGGGTATTTCCTTAGCCCCCTTCTTTTTAACATCTATGTCACTACTCTAGTCTACTTGGCCGAGGAATTGGGGGGCTAAGGTGATTACATACACAGATGACACTCAACAGCTGTTCACCTGGGAAAAGGATGAAGATTGTGTTTCCTTTGTTCAGCACTGCTTGTCTTCGGTTTTTCAGTGGGTTGCTGCTGCGCATCTCAAATGAAACGAAGACAAGTCCGAGATTCTCCTCTATGGTAAATTCCCCCCTGGCTTCAGAGATTCGATCTGGCCTCCCGGGTTCCCCTTAAGAACTTCCAATGGAAAATCCGTGAAGAACCTGGGAGTGTGGTTTGAGGATAGCCTTTCTTTTTCCACTCAGGTAAAGAAACTCTCAGGCAGCTGCTTTTTTCTCCTTAAAACATTTAAGGAGCTTTCTTCCTCTTCTCACTAGGCCTGCTAAAGAGTCCGTGCCTTGATCCTTTCCCGCTTTGATTACGCCAACGGACTTGTATGTGGACATCCCGGGATATTCTTGGAATAGACTCCAGGTCACCCAGAATGCGCCACCAGGCTTCTTCTTGGAATCTCCAAGAGGAGTAGCGTGCACGAACATTTTCGCTCACTCCACTGGCTTCCCATGGCTGATCGGGTCAAATTCAAATCCCTTGTTATAGCCCATCGTGCCCTCCATGGTCGCCTATTTGCAAAAGCGGTTTTCCTTCTATGTCCCATTGAGACAATTACGCTCATCAGCCCTTCTTTTAGCAAAAGTGCCCCCGCTTCATTTGCCACAAGATGGGCGCCGCTAGCTGGCCGCAAAGGCTGCCCAGGCATGGAATGCCCTTTCATTTCCACTGCGCAATACCCAAGACCAGTTGACTTTTAAAAACCTATCTCTTCCCCTAGTGACAGCTCAGTGACTTCTCTTGGACTCGCGCCGTGACACGCCTCGGAGTATCTGTGCGGTTTATAAGAGTATATAACATAACATATTCATTTCATTAATTCATTTTCATCTTTATTTCGACAATAATGTCATAAAAGAGATCACATAGGTAAAACATTTGAGAATTGATAAAAATGCATTAAATACACCATAAAAAATACAAGTAACGCACAGTATAGCAGCTTAGCAATGCATCAAGTAGGTAACATAAAACAACAATAAATAGATGCCCGAATAGACCGCCTTACCCCACTAACATTTGAGGACAAGCTCCAAAACATTTATACAGATGCAACTGCTTCGACCCATTTCAGAGAATGGTCACATACTTCCTTCTTGTGTTCCACATAGCCGCAAGAAACATATTAAAATCTGACTCATCTAAACCCATTGTATTTGCTCTTGCAAGATTTTTCAATTGGGCCTGGTCTCTCAGAGCAGATGCTATGCAGGCCTATGCAGTAGAAGCCATAAGTGTTTAATTGACCACCTGTAGCCGCAGCAACCTTTTGGCCTTGGGTCGGGCTTGTTGTTAAAATTCCAAATATATCTTCTCTTCGGATAACATTCAAAACTTGGTTGCGGATCATTACTGTATACTAATTTAGCAAATTAGTGTTACACAAAATTTTTCACTTCTGTGAGTTGTTATAAATATATAAAATTATACAAAATGTTTTCTTGACATCGAGATGCATTACTTCTTGTAAGATATTTTACTTGCTGTTAGGAACTGTTATTGTCACACAATATTTTTTTAACTCAGCAAGCCCTTACCATTTTATATTGCACTTTAGCACATTTTTGTATGAATTTTATCCTGGACATTGCAACACATTATTCTTTGTTAGACATCTGATTTGCTGTCAGGAGTTGCTATGAACTTGTGGTTTGTTCACATTGTTTTTATGCTTGTATATTATATTTTAATGGATATTTATGAGATATGTCTGTATGTTTTGTACCTTTTATGGTCCTTTGTGACTTAAATAAAAAAGTTAATGAATTAAGTGATGTGGATTGGCTTGTAGGTACCTGAAACAAAGCATGTGCTTTGAGAGGAAAAGGGGTGGGGAGACGGCGGAACCAGTCACCTTATCTCTAGTATCGAGTACAAAGAGAGTTACAACTTGATGTATGGGTCCTTCTCGGGTGTGCATTGTTCATGTACAATGAAGTTTGAATTGTACTCAGTTTACCTTCATTTTTATGCAGGTTATTTTATTAATTTTGAGCAAGGAAATTTAGGTGCATCTGAAACTAATGTGGGAAAGATTCCAAACACTACAACTGCAGTCGGACAGTTCTAGACAGTTAGAAAGTAGCAAAGCAAAAATATCAAAAGCAGAATAGCAATTTATTTTTCTTGGGGGTTGAGGGGGGGGGGTTATTTTCACTTGCCTTGTTCATTTGATAGACATCTCACCGCAGTTTCCTTAACTTTACAATTAAATACCATATCTATACCCAACTGGAGGAGGGTATGGGAACTAATCTTACAAAAGGTCTGAGAGAGAACCAGCCGGTCGAAATTAACAATAGATCAAGCGTATGTAAGAATTAGCTGACAGAGAACATGAGCCCCGTATAAAAACTATGGCATGAACCAAAGGCAATGTAAATAAAACAACCCTACAGTCACAGAAAAAAAACATGCCCCAAGGGAAGATGACTAACACTGTGCCAGTAGACAACATTCAACAGTAGGACATTAGTACATGACCCATAAAGGGTGAAATTAGCCTATGGACTAAAAGGGCCAACGTCAATAACAAATACCCTGTAAAATACAGTTCCCCACACCAGTAAGGAAGTATTCAAAAGAACCTGTCCTAAAAAATCCAGAACAAAAAAGGTTCAAGAACTCATCCACATTAGAGCTTAGATGAATACAAGCATTCATTGTAACATTGGAAAGACCAATTCAAGAACGAAAACTGATGTAAATCAAATTCTGTCCTTGAAGAAAACGGCATTAGATAAAATGACCACTACAAAGGTCCCACAACGCATAGAACCCGTAGAGACGGAAAACTGGCAATTCCCCAGATATGATATTGGTAGGCCAAAGCTGTGGTGCGGGATGAGGGCGGGGCGTCATGTAATTTTACAAGCGGTGCCCTCGAACTACGGTGCAAACAGTGGCGTAGATTTTAGCGTGGAGCGTCGCCATCAGGGATACCAAGGCGTCGTCGTGAATCAAGGCGGTGCGGAGTGTGGTGCCCACAGGTCGTAGTGCATGCAGCAGCTCGGTGGCGGCGTCAGCAGGCGGTGTCAGTGAGACCAGGTTAGCGTTGCAGCGTTGCCCTCTGCGGTGCCTTCAGGACACGGAGTCAGAAGCAGCGTTGTAGACGTCGTCTGGTTGCTTTTCTTCTTTTGCAGTACAAAACACACAGTCCCTAGTGCTGAGGGCAGAAGAGCTTGAAGTCTTTGCTATTCCTGAGACTTTTTTAACAGGGGGCAAGCTCTACCTCAAGCCCTTGGAGAAACTCGCAAAGTAGATTGCAGAAAGTTCAGTCCAGTCCTTTCACTGCCCAAGACAGAAGCACCTACTGCATGCCAACACAGCAAAGCTCACAGCAATGTGGTAGTTCCTCCTCACAGCTTCTCCAGTTCTTCTTCTTGGCAGTCTTCTTGGTCCAAAAGAGTTCTAAAGTTCAGGGGTCTGGGCCCCAATATTTCTATCCCAAAATCCTTTAATCTCTTAGGCAGAAAGTGTCTGTGCCCAGCCAGAACCAGTTCCGCCTTCTCTGGTGTGCTTCCTGGCAGGAGGTGGGAACGACATGGTCAGAGGCATACCAGGCCCTTTGAGGTGCAAGGAAATCTACTCCCCTTCTCCAATTGCAGACCAGGCCTATTCAGCCCATTCCCGACCCAACTAGACTATCTGGAGCCACTCCTACTCCCCAGCCTTCTGTCATCCAAAACCCAGACAGGCAATCCACATTCCAGTAGAGGCACACGGGATGACTGAGCAAGAAAATACCTACATTCTAAAATTGGTATTTTCAAACACAGTATGGTTTTAAGTGAAGGAAAACACAAGAATAACAAGATTCAAGGAAAATTATAAGGTAAAAAATAAATACGAGAAGAAAATTATGCCCAAGAAAGGGGTGAATGAATCTAGATATAGGGTTAGTAGGATTTAAGCTAGAGGTAATTTAGACCTGTTATTTAATAAGAATACATAGAGATAATGGGCCAGGAAGGGGACCAATCATCTGATGGAATTTATTTAGGAGATGTTGATTGGTTTACAAATTTATGTGGCAGGTTAATTTTGTGAGAACATGAAAACAATGTACTCTCTGCAGCCTCAACAAAGATTTATAATAGAGAATGGTATGGTCGCAATGTGTGGATAAAATCCACATGTGTGTTGTTAAATAGACTAATTACTTTGGCAATTACTGTATATATGGTTTCGATTCTAATTGTATTATTTTATGTTTGTGACAGCCCAGAAGAAGCGCAGTGGAGCGCAAAACAAGTGTTGACTTGTGGCTTTTTCTGACTGCTTAAGAAAAATAAAAACAACACAAGAAACAGAACAAAAAGATTTGGTTTTTATTGATGCATTGTGGGAATATCTCAGTGTAGTGCATTCCATATAACATAACAAGCAGTGATCACGGAACAACCATGTCCAAAGAATTAAACTAGGCCATAAAACCTCCATAAATAGAGGTAGGCATTAGTCACATAACCATTCAGAAGAATAAACAAAATAAAGTCCTTGAACCTGCCAAACGTAACGTCTCCAAGAAAGAGAAATACATCTCAAGGGACAAAACCCCATGCGTAGACAAGGAACAAACAGTGTGGTAAAGTTGGCATAACCCCTTCATAGGGTAGCATAACCTTTGCAAAAATTACCTAACTGTGAGAACTTGGCCTGGCATATGATGTCCACTATTCTAGTGGGCACCTTGCACCAGTCCAAATGACCCTCATTGATGGTAGGTTTAGACAACCTTTATAGAAAGCTATCCCAGTGGTAGCTGTGGAGAGCAGCCTTCAGGATAAGTCTTGAAGGAATGTAAAGCAGCTTGTTTTACCAGTCTATAATCTCTTGAATAATCAAATGAAAGTACACCAAACAAGGTATATATATATATATATATATATATATATATATTCTCCAAAAGCTATCAAATGATAGCATAAGTCCGCACTCAAACAAAGGGTATATTTCCCAAATTTTCCATTTATTATTCAAAAAGGCAGCATTCCTCGCATAGTACCAACGCGTTTCGCAACGTACTGTTGCTTGATCAAGCAACAGTACGTTGCGAAACGCGTTGGTACTATGCGAGGAATGCTGCCTTTTTGAATAATAAATGGAAAATTTGGGAAATATACCCTTTGTTTGAGTGCTGACTTATGCTATCATTTGATAGCTTTTGGAGAATAGACGAAAGCGGGGCTCTGCTTTGTAGTCAGCACCGGTGACAAGAGCGCCATTGGACTACGAGTTTGGAGCCTAATTTGTGGATATATATATATATATATATATATATATAAAATATATGTAGTCTAGTCCCTTTATGAGGCTAGAGGCCAAAGTACAATACAAGAACTTAAATAGCACACAGTAAACTAGCACAGTATATGTTTTGCCCTAGGGGCCTCGCAAACCATATAGTAAAAAAGTGGTATAAGAACCACGTGAGGGATAGAAGTGAGGTCTAGGGCCTGTAGAACCGCTGGGGCAACCAGGAACCACCCAAGGTAGGGACGCAGGGGAGCCAGGGGGGATGCGTGCAGTGTCTAACACAGCCGCAAATCATCATTGACTTCTATGGAGAAAATACAAGTTACAATTTTAAAGATTAAGGACACTTGGGAGTGAACTACGAGGGAACCCTTTTAGACTTGGACACTTCAAGAGTCAAGACCCACGGGCGCACTGGAGTACTCGTGTTACCTCACCCACGGCAGCCGGGTGCATAGGGGTCTTTTGGTGTCTGGTTTCATCGTCTATTCCAATGGAGAGCGGCAAAGAAGTGCTGCAGGCGACCAGAGGAAAAGTGTCCGGGTGGATCCAAGAGTGGATCGGAAATCTGAAGAACCTTAAAGCAGAGGGGACAGAGTCTGGGTCACTAGCCAGAGACCAGGATGGGGACAGGAAGATGCCAGCCGAAGTTGGGTTCTTTAAACCCTTCGACGCTCATGACGAGCTGAGCTCGTCATGAGGTACGCCTGTCGTACGCTGATGACGAGCTGAGCTCGTCATGTAACGCGGGTTTTTAAAAAACTCAGCGCACGGCGGGAAAAACCGTCGCACGCATGAGTTTAAGGTGAAGTAGGTGAAGCTTGACTCTTCAGCCACGAGAACCAGGAGGCATCGACGATGGCCAGGAGCTGGATTTGAGCTGTTCCACAAAGGCCCTGATTAGTAGAGGCCACAGCCAGACTAAAGTCGAAAAACCAGTGAAACTCAGCAACAAGTGGGGGTAACCATAGGAAGCAGACCCCACTCTCCTACACTAACGCAAAAGCAGTCCATGCACCCACTGAATTCAAAGCTAAGTCCACTCCGCCAAAACTTTCTAAAAGGACTGCAATCAAATGAAGGACCGAACAAAATGTCCTAGTGGTAATGTTGGCCAAAACAGACCCAAAATTGCAATGAGGTGGAAATTCAGAGGATGTGTAAAAAATAAGCATACTCTCTGTATGAAAGGTCTCCCATAGGGCATAAGCAAGATGTACCTACAAAAGATACTGAAAATCAAACGTTATGCATACCAGCAAACCGAACTGCTTCCACAGAAGAATGAGGAATAGGTAAACTTCATATGCAGAAAAAACTTCACAAGCAAATGAGTTCTTGAACATTAAGTCCATCTTCATAACAAACAAGCATTGGCATAGCCAACAGGTCTCGTTTTTAGCCATGCAGCATATTATCCTGGGTGCTACAACATCAACTGTCACTGTACTGTTGATGTTTTTTATAACATTGATGTAGACAAAACAGTGTAGAAAGGTCAGGTTTCTCTTAAGACTGCAAATGTTAATACACACGCTAACTAAAAACGAATTATTTGACTGTCTAGTTTGAGTGCATTCCAATGTACAAAGTTCTACTCAGTCTACTACAATGTTGTTTGCTATTGGTACCACGGGTACCATCGTTCTCCAATAAAGAAAACCCATCAGTACACAAGGAGCGAAGGGTCTTTATTTACATAAAGGAAATGTATGAATTTACAGTGTGCAGCTATGCTTTTAGATTCTGCACATTCTCTCTTTTTCTCTTTAAGTTGAACGTTTAGCTACACTTTCCTCAACATCCATCTGCAACAGTTCCCACTACTAGTTGCCCTAAAAGACAGCCATTACCCACAAAGTGTGGCACTGTAGCTTTTCGCTATGTTGTTAGTTATGTGATATTTCCACCTAGCTCTAAACCAAGTTACCTAGCCTCAACCCAAAAGGGGGGGACAAGGGGGGAGAGGTGCGTTGCACGTGTGCTCTGCTCGGCCTTTATTTTGAATGGTGTGGTGTATGAACTACATTGGCTTGGTTAGGGTGAATAGCGGGAGTATTGTGCAGCCGCGTCAGCTGACTCTGGTGAGCTGTAGGAGCATTCTGCATGTTAAAATGTTCAATACATGGGGCGTGGCCTAGCGGGCGAAGATGGCGGACGTAGCTTGATAGAGCTCCCGCCGGCCCAACAATAATCCGTACTATTCATCCTGGCTCCCGGACCCACGAGGCGACACACCGACCTAGACTGGTAGCGGAAGGTGTGGGGAACCCATCGGTGTATTGGACTGGGCTCCTGCGCCGCCAGACGCCGAACAAGCTGCTGTAGCCCTTGGGGGCCTGGTCCCGGCGTGCGCCGCCGGGGCCTCGATTTTGGCGGTGCCCGGGGCAGACGCCCCGGTAGCGGACCCCTGTCGGCAATCCTTGGTGCCGCCTGGCTCAGCTGTGGCGCCGGGGTGGGGATCGGAGACCCTATTGCATCCCCCCTGCCTCCTGCATGGCCTGGTGAGAGGTGCGACACGGGGAGACGGCGGTGGCCTGAGCGTAGGCCTTGAGACCGGGGCCTGGATTTTCAAACTCCCCGACCGCGAGTGGAGGGACCCAGGGCCGATCTGCACGGCGACCAGGGCGGCCCGCTAGCCAGCTGGGGGCGACGCCGACATCCTGGTTGAGCCTCCTGCCCGGCGACCGACTGTGGGCCCTGCCGGAGAGCCGTCTGGACCCCTGGAGGAGCTGTGGGGCGGCGGCGGCCGCGTTGTGGAGCAAACTGTGAGTACGTGCGGCCCCAGTGGGGGTGGATGCTGGCCCTGGTGATCGGAGTGGGGCAGATACTGTGGCATGCTGAGACACCCCCCCCTGGCTGCTGAGGAGCTTCGGTGGTGCCTGGGTCCCGCTCTACATTGCCCTCCAACAGCGTGTGCCAGGGCCTGAGCTGACCTGATCGTCCTGGGGCACCGATTGATGAGGTGGTGGGCCCCTGGCGCCCGAGGCGGACATTTGGGAGGGAACTGCCTGGCACTGCGGCGAGGTCGGCTGCGTGGTGGCACCAGGTGAGACTGCGGTGGCCCCCTGGCTGCGCTTGTGCAACTGTACTGGGGCCCGGAGCACACCAGACGTCGGTGGGAAAACCCCCCTGTGGATTGCAGTACTCTGAGGCTCAGACACTATCTGACCTGTCCTGCTGCTGTCTGAGAGGAGCTCTGCTGGCTGCTGGAGTTGGACTGCCCTGTCGGACTTGTGCAACCATGACCAGGGGCGGTGGAGGGAGTGGGACCGCCAAGCAGGGACCCATAGACAAATTTACCGGGCCTAGTGGAGGGCCTGGTGCCTCCGGGGGTGGCCAGGGTGCAGGACCCGACAATGCGGCGTTGATGGCGGCCATTACCCAATCGCGGGACATGCTGGACGCTAAAATAGGAGCGGTTGGGGCTGATGTCACTCTGCTGCGACAGGATCTTCGCAACGCTGTAGCCCGCATAGCGGAGACCGAGACTAGGATCACTGGAGTGGAGGGCGATGTGGGGACACTGAAACAGAAGGTGGCTGCCATGGAAAAAATCCAAAAGGGCTTGGCGCTCCGAGTGGAGGACGCAGAAGGGCGGGCGCGCAGAAACAACCTGCGCTTCGTGGGCTTTCCAGAGGATTGCGAGAAGGGCCACATGGATAGCTTCTTGACACAATGGCTGGAGAGCTGGCTCCCCCCTGACACCCTGTCGCGATGCTTCGTGATCGAGCGCACCCACAGAGCCCTGATGCCAAAACCACCGGTTGGAGAGCGTCCTCGTCCGGTCATAGCCCGATTGCTGAACTACCATGACAGGGACGTCATCCTACGGGAAGCTAGAGCCAAGGAGACGCTTCTGTTCGAAAGCCACAAAATTATGATCTTCCCGGATTATACTAGACTCGTACAGCAGCAGCGCCATTCCTTCATGGACGCGAAGGCCAAGTTGCGCGGCTTGAAGATACAGTACTCCTTGCTCTACCCGGCCCGACTCCGGGTCATCTTCCAGTCAAAAACTCACTTCTTCGATTCCCCGGCGGAGGAGGTGTTCCGGTGGACGGATGAGACGGTTAGGATCCGGCCACACGCCCAGCCGGGCTTAGGTTCCGGCCCGTCGCGTGGGTCCTCGCCGGAGAGGGGCGATCCCACTATCAAGGGCAAGCGTCCTAGGAAGTCCAGGTCTCGGAAACGGTCCCTCACTCGCAACGGCCAGCCGGACGAGACACAACCTGACACTGACCAGTCTGGAAGGGAAAATTGAACTCTTGTGCGTGCGTGTTCCTCGGCTTTTGAGGACTAAGAGGGGTTGCCTTGAGGATGGGTTGTGAATCCCTGATCACCTATTCATTGAGCACATGGTGCTGTGACGCTCCACGGATTGTGGCCAGGCCTGCCCTGGTTTGTAATACTGCAGCCGAACTGCCGTGGTGTCATAGGCTGATGTTGAAGGGGGTGGTGTTGTGGGTTCGGAGTGCTGATCTTGCCGGGCTGCCTAATCCCCACGGTTGGGGGTTGGCCCTGAGGGGGTGGTTCATCGTTAGAGGGGATAGTTGGGATCCATTGGTATGGTTGGCCTTGGGCTCTCAGTTTTGGGCCTGAGGTTCCCCATGCCGCGACAGATGCTTCAGAGTTCTGTGGAGCGTAGGGGTGGGGGGTTGGTTTCGGGGGTTGGAGTGTTGGGGAAGGGGTGTTGGGGGGGGGGCTGGGGGAGGGGATTGGGGTGGCCGGGGGGGAGTGCACGTGATTACTGAAGCTGTACCGTTACTTGAAAGGAGTGTCTTGACTGAGTGCTGGGGTCCTTGGGATCATTTCCACCTTGATTATGGTTGATTTGCCGTCTGCGGGACTCCCTAGGGAGTCAATGAGAATATTAAGCTGGAATGTCAGGGGAATGCTGGACAAAATTAAGAGGGGAGCGGTCTTGCGTTGGGGTAAGCGGGAGGCTGCTGATGTCTTGTTGTTGCAAGAGACGCACATGATGGGCACGAAGGTGCTGAGCCTGCAGAGATTTGGTTACCAACAGGTGTTTCATGCTGGGTTCTCCAGAGGTTCGAGGGGGGTTGCCATTCTAGTTCACCGCAGACTGGCCTACACTCACGAGCGACAATGGCTGGACCCACAGGGCCGATATGTATTTATTATGGGTATGATTGGTGCTGAACCGGTGGTGTTTGGGAGTGTGTATGCTCCCCCCCCCGCTGCAGTGGGCTCTGGCTGAACGGCTGTTTGAGGTGTGGGCAGATATTCCGGATTCCCTGGCTGTGCTGGGCGGTGACTGGAATGACGTCATGGATGTTTGCATGGATCGTAAGCGACTGCAGGGCGCAGTAGCGGCGGCGGTCCCTACCAGACTGTGTGCGGCGGTTGAGGGCCTGGGCTGGGTGGATGTCTGGAGACATATGCATGCCACAGTGAGAGAATATACGTATGTGTCTGCTGTGCATGGCTCCTTTTCTCGACTAGACTATGTCTTTATGCCAGGGGCTTTCCTTGATAGAGTGAGAGAAGTCAAAATTCTGCCTCGGGGACTGTCCGACCACTCTCCAGTTGCGCTACGGGTGGAGCTCCATAGGAAGCGTCTGCCGTTCCGGTGGAGAATGTCCTCGTGGCATCTTCAACAAGCGGATTATGTTCAACACATGCGCGGTGCGATCGCCCAGTACTGGCGGGAGAACTTGGTCGGGGGCGTTGATGCGGCGTCGGTCTGGGAGGCCATGAAGCCTACACTGCGGGGGGTGGATATAGCATGGTGCGCGGCCGCCCGTCGGCGTCGTCGGGAGGCTATCGTTGCGGCGGCGGCGCAGGTCGAACATCTGGAACAGCGATGTCTGAGGGAGGGGGACGGGATTGCGGTCCGGTTGCTCCTACAGGCGCAGCAGTCCTATGCGTCTGTCTTGATGGACGAGGCGCGGCAGGCGTGGTTGGCCACGCGGAGTAGGGTGTATCAGTGGGGCGATAAGTCCTGTACCATGCTACACAGGCTGTGTCAACGCGTCATGCAACCTGTTACGATACCGGGACTCACGGACGGAGAGGGAGTCTCTATCACAGACCCAGCCGCGCTGGCGGCGAGCTTTGCCCGCTACTACGCAGACCTGTATGCGCAACGGGATTGCCTCCCAGTGGATGCGATTGACAAATTTATAGCAGATCTGCCCCCCCGGGCTATTTCTGATTATACCAAGGCATCCCTTGACCTTCCTCTCACGGCGGAGGAGCTGGGAGAGGCGTTGGGGCAGCTTAACCCTGGGAAGGCGCCCGGCCCAAGCGGCTTTCCGTGTGAGTTTTATAAGAAGTTTCACCTTCAACTAGGATCCCATTACAGGGTGGCGCTGGAGTTGGCGAGGGAACGGGGTTGCATGCCAGCAGACTGGCGTCATGCCGAGGTTGTGGTCTTTCAGAAGCCCGGCAGGCCCCCGGACCGACACGACTCGTATCGCCCCATTTCATTACTTAACTTTGAGGCTAAGCTACTGGCAAAGGCTCTGGCTAACCGCCTCCTCCCGTACGTGGCCGACCTTGTACACCCGGACCAGGCGGGCTTCATGCCCCATAGGGCGACGCGGCACAACATCAGGCGCGCGCAGGCGGCCATCGACGCCATGGGGTCCTCTGGGGAGCGGGCTGCCTTATTGCTCGCGGACATAGATAGAGCGTTTGACTCGGTAAGCTGGACCTACCTGTTCGCCCTCTTACCGCGCCTTAACTTGGGCCCGGTATTTATCTCCTATATTAAACTACTGTACACTGATTTGACCGCTTCCGTGCGGGTGTCCGGGGCGATCTCGGAGAGATTCTCGATAGGTCGGGGGACCCGGCAGGGTTGCCCGCTATCCCCCTATCTCTTTGCGTTGGCCATGGAGCCCTTGGCTTCCTGGGTGCGCATTGATGCACAACTTCGTGGCTTTGTGTGGGGTGGGGGACTCTCCGATAGAATTGCGCTCTATGCGGACGATGTCCTCTTCTTTCTTACAGACCTCGACCGGTCCGGCCCCCGCATACTGGAGATCATGCGCGTATTCGGCGAGGTGACGGGGCTCTTCCTCAATCCACGTAAGTCCACCCTTTGGGTGCTGGGCGGGGGCTCCGGTGTCTGCCCATGAGCTTCGGCCCTACGGGTGGCGGCTGGAGGCCTGCAATACCTGGGCGTCTTCCTGTCCGAGTCCTCTGACATAGCGTGGGAGCGTAACGTACTGCCAGTATGGGAGAAGGTCCAGGCAGACATCAGGACATGGTCCCGGATGCCTCTCACGATCTTTGGCCGATCCGCAATCTTCAAAATGGTTGCGCTCCCGCGCCTGCTGTACCAGCTACAGAACCACCTGTGCCAGATAGATCCACGGTGGTTCCGTCGGGTCAACTCAGTGCTGGGCCGCTTTCTGTGGGCCGGGGGCGCTGCCAGGGTGGCGCTGCAGACATGCTTCTTGTCCACTTACTGTGGAGGACTGGCCACATCAGACCTCCTATCGTACTATCAAGCCTCCCACCTTTTAGTTCTTAACGAGTGGTGGTACGGCGATAGGGGGGACCCCGCATATGCCCTTGAGCGCTCGCTGATGGGCGACAACACGCTTCACACAGGTGATCTTCGCGATATGGCGCCAGGCGCTGCGCCGTATGGGATGGTGGGGTAAATTGACGGCGGAGACCCCGTTGTGGAAGAACGGCCTACTTCCCGCCTTGTCCTCGTTGCAGGGTTTTGGGGGCCGGGGCTCCATTGGAATCACTTCCCTTGGCCATGTGCTAACTGGGACTACGCTTAAATCCTTTCAGGACCTTAGCTTGGAATTTCACATGCCTAAATCCCAATTCTTTAAATACCTACAATTCCGCCACGCGCTCGCTCCAAGCCTGGTCGGACTCGAACAACTGCCGGAATTCAGCCCAGTTGAAGCTAAACTCTTTATGGGAGACCTGGGAGACAAAAAGGTGTCCCGAATTTATCAAACCCTAGTCACTCAGTGCGCCGCCTCTTTGCTCCCGCTCAAGGACTCCTGGGAAAAAGATGTTGGTCCCCTGGATGAGGACGATTGGAGGGAGGCCTTGGAATCACCTCGTGGGGCGTCTCCGACTGATTCAGTTTAAATACCTGCATAGGGCGTATTATACCCGGGAGAGACTGCATAGGGCGGGTCTGATTGCATCCCCTGTATGCCTGCGTTGTGGGACTGAGAGTGGTACGCTGTTGCACACAGTGTGGTCATGTGTTGGTCTGACCCGGTTCTGGCACGGGGTTTGGAACTGTCTATCGGAGGTGCTGGGATGGGATCTCCCCCGGTCTCCCCGGTTGGGTCTCTTACATGTGTTGGAGAATGTGGGCGGAAACATTTACAAGCGTCACCTTCTACTGTTGGGTCTGGTGGTGGCCAAGCGAGACCTGGCGAAGGCATGGAAGAGTGACCGGGCTCCGCCTCTCGGGGCCTGGAAGGCAGGGCTTGACTATTATATGGGATTGGAACGACCTGTGTTTGAAGCCAGGGGGTGCCCACGGACACACTTTAAGATCTGGAAACGGTGGGCAGACTACAGGGAGTTGCCTCTGGAGCCCCCGGCTGCCCCAGACGATGAGTTACCTACATTGGAGGACCTCCAGGCCTAGAGTGGCACTCGATTGCTGTAATGTGATTAATTGTTGGAACTGTCGTGTCATGACTCCGCCAATGGAAGCGGAGACAAAAACAACAAGCCGATCCTCAAGCAGAGATAGTTTATTGGCAACAGCTTTTCAACACAGCTGCCCCGAGCGTCGCATTGAGTGTTAAATGCGACAAACAAAAACAAGTAGATAGTAACCTGACCCACGAGGAATGAAGCTGCCACCCTGCGCGCCGCTGCTTGCTCCTGCAGGAAAAACGCCGTGGGAGTGAAAATTAGAAAAGAGGTGGGACATGCACCCGCCTTTAGCCATTTGCGTGCTTTCATTATTGAAGACGCGCAAAAGCTACCCCATTGCGTGGGCGGGAGTCAGACCCACAAAGAGCAGTTAAGAGCAGTTACAAGAAGCCTTGCAGAGCAGCGCATGAGTGCTGCGCTAGGCCCGAATAAAAAGGGAAGGGAAAACCCTATGCAATAGGTATCCTTGTACCCTATAACCAGTATTCGAAAAAATAATGTCTTCTAACCGCAGGAGTATCACATCACGTGTCATCAACAGGCAGAACTATACCACCATGGTACTATCATAACATGGCCAGCCGTGTAAGAACCAAAAAAATAATATTCCCCCATACAACTCTAGTATGGGAAAAAAATCAATTAGGAATATACTTACAAAAAGATAAGGTAGGAGGACTCTGTCTCACTTTTTGGGTTTCGCCTGCCGAAAGGCTGCGCTCTGCGCAGCTTTTCAGCGCAGGTGAAATCCTTTGTTGACTATAAGGACTTCTGGAACGTCCCCCGGCTCTCATTGGCTAGCTCCATAAATGGAGGCTAGCCATTGAGTGCCGGATCTGTCCGTCAAGGCCGGACCAGATTCGGGGGCGTTCCTGAGATTTTTTCCCTGGGCGGAGTTACGTTTTTTCCCGTTCCCTCCCCTTTCACTAAAAGTGATTTCAGATGCGCTGTCCATTCCCGCCCCCTCCGTGTGCCTTTCCGCCCCCCCCTCGCTGTCCTGTGCACGTTTCCCGCCCCCTCCCGCCCCCTCCCGCCGTCTGTGTCCCCTCCCGCCCCCTCCCGCCCCCTCCCGCCGTATTTCAGATGCGCTGTCCATTCCCGCCCCCTCCGTGTGCCTTTCCGCCCCCCCTCGCTGTCCTGTGCACGTTTCCCGCCCCCTCCCGCCTTCCGTGTCCCCTCCCGCCCCCTCACGCCGTCCGTGTCCCCTCCCGCCCCCTCCCGCCGTACGTGTCCCCTCCCGCCCCCTCCCGCCGTCCGTGTCCTCTCCCTTCAAGAATGCTTCGAAGGGCTCAGGTGCCGCGGCGTCAGGCAAGTCAGCAGAGTCCTGTGGGGCAAGGGAGGGGAAACGGGGGTTAGGGTGAAGCACCGTTGGCATGGTGCGTGGGAGAGAAGGCCGGAAGTCCCGCCCCCGCCCGGAGACGCATGGAGCCCCGGAGGAGAAGTGCTGGATGGTGCGGGGCTCCCGTGTGCTGAGGGAGCCCCGGGGGAAGAGACGGCAGGAGCGGAGTTGTGTTCCTCCAGCTGACGGAAGTCCCGCCCGGAGACGCATGGAGCCCCGGAGGAGAAGTGCTGGATGGTGCGGGGCTCCCGTGTGCTGAGGGAGCCCCGGGGGAAGAGACGGCAGGAGCGGAGTTGTGTTCCGGCATCCATCTTTGAGACGGTGGGCTCAGTCCTTTTGGGAGCCAAAGTCAGCGAGACCATCCGCAAAGGGTTGATTGATGTCGAAATGTACAACACCACCCAAGAGCTACTGATGGCAGGATCTGTGAGTGCCATGTTTGGTAAGTTTGTTTCTGTCAAGCTTTTAAGTGTATGCCCAAATGTGCTTTTTTAATTGAGCCAACATTAAGCTCCCGAGTCTGAGATTCGTTCCCCCAAAAAATCTCCACGTAATCCTTTGATTTAGCATCACAAAATAGGAACTCTTTTTGACAGTTGTCCATAAAGCCCATCTATCAGTTTTTAAGCACTTGCGTCCTTTGTCCAACACTCAATTAAAGTTAAGCCTGTATGTCAATTGTATGACTTTGCTATGGCATGGAAACTGCTGCACAAACAAAATCCACTTTACTTTCTGCTACTTTGAAAAGGTATCTAAGGAGGTCGCTGCCTCCGGGGTGCCGAGGGGTGCGTAGGGTGCCTGCATTGACTTACTAAGCATATCATTCAGGCGGTGTGTCCCCAGTCTCAATAGACTGCTGGTGTGTGTGTGTCCCTTATGGTGTCATCTCAGCTGAGACTGCAGACACCTCCCGCGCATTCTGAGTGGGGCCCCGGGGCCCTCTGCAGCAGGCTGTGTGTCCGCAGTCTCAATAGACTGCTGGTGTGTGTGGTGTGTGTCTCTTATTCTTCTCTTTGCTTCTCTCTTCCTCCATCATTCGACCCCCTCCACATTTCTCTCACCAGTGTGTTTTGCTCGCCGGTTCTTTCCTTCCCTCATCCATTCCATTGCCCTCCCGATGTTGCTGTCTCACTTTGCCCCTTTCTCTCTCCCTGCTTTGCACGCTTCTTTTCTGTGCCTCGCCCTCGTTTCTCTGCTCCCCGTCTCCCTGCCTGTCACCCTCCGTAACGTGCCTCTCCCTCCTCATGCCTCACTCTTACCCTCTTCACTGCCCTCTCCCCCTCTACTCTCTGTGCCCCCCCCCCCGCAGGCACCCCTCGTTTTCCTCTCTCACTGCCTGTTTACTGCCTCTCGCTTTCTCGGTCTCGCCCTGCTCTCTGCCTCTCCCTGACTCTTTTCTCTGCCTCTCCAAACTGTCCCCTGTGCACCCTCTGCCTCTTTCTCTCTTTCCACTCCACCTCACGTCCCTCTCTTTCTTTAAATCCAGTGTTGTCTGAGTTTCCTCCAGTCTCCCCTTTGAATTTAATGACCCATAAATGCCTACTTTCTCTGCCTTTCCCGTTCTCTCCCCTCCTTGCTGTCCTTTCTTCCTCTGCCCCCTCATCTGTTTCTTCCTCCCCGGCCCTCTTCACTGTTTCTCTCCCTCTCCGTGCCTCTCTGTGCCTCTCCCTCTCTCCGTGCCTCTCTGTGCCTCTCCCTCTCTCCGTGCCTCTCTGTGCCTCTCCCTCGCTGTGCCTTCCCTCTCTTTGCCTCTCTCTGTCCAGGCTTTCTCCCTTGCCCCATTCCCGTCACAGCTGGCCAACTCGACTGCGCGGTTTGATCTTCAACGGGCTGGCCGTGACCTCAGTGGTCGTGACATCTCTGCCCTGCTGTGTTCTCTAGCTCCGTGACCTCAGACGCCAGCAGCCCCGTTGCTGTGGTGATCAGAATGCCACCTACAGACAGGTTTGTGGCCGTTGTGGAGGGTTTTGCTGGACTTCACTTTCGGGTTGTGTAAGAAGCAGGACCCTCCCATCAGAGGCCGCTCCGCCCGATCACAGATCATACCAGCGAGTGGTCACACTGAGAAGAAGAACCCGGAGGAGTGTGCAGGTATGGGCGTGAGTGCAGCAGCGTGTGACTGTTGGATGAAGTAATCAGAGCAGAGAAATAGCCTTCTCTGGGGGTGGGGGCAAGAAGTAAATCGTGTAGGCTGGGCCTTTAGTGGGATGAAAAAAACTGGGGGTCTCTCCAAAGGGCATGACCAATATAATTAAGGACGTGGCTTAAAAACATGTAAACTAAAAGTCTGTGCTTAATAGTATAGTGTGCCGCTCGGCCTGTATTTTGCTGTTTCTGTCATTACATCCAGATATATATAAAAGTAACATATCTACAACAAGTCGAGACTATTGACTTTGTCAATAGTCGTTAGTTGCATAAGATAAATAAGCAGCAACTATGGGTTGCATATAATATTGGAAAAGCTTTGACTTAAAGCCCTGGTGACACAAGACCATGACCAAGACAATGTTGCTGCTCCTTCGTTTCAAAAAGAGAAGGGAAATCCAGAGAGAAAATTACTCTCTTTAAAGGATTCCCCTTCCCCAACACCGCTCACCTGGCATGTCCTCATGCCGTAACTTCTCCACTAGTGAGAAGTGAACAGTGTGAGCACGCGCATATCAATGCTCTGCTATTGCCATTGTAAATGATTGCAGAGTGATTGCAGAGTGCTAGGGAGTGCTAGGGAGTGCAGAGTGACTAGGGAGTGCTAGAGAGTGCAGAGTGACTGCAGAGTGCTAGGGAGTGCAGAGTGACTAGGGAGTGCTAGGGAGTGCAGAGTGACTAGGGAGTGCAGAGTGCTAGGGAGTGCAGAGTGACTAGGGAGTGCTAGGGAGTGCAGAGTGACTAGGGAGTGCAGAGTGACTAGGGAGTGCAAGGGAGTGCAGAGTGCGAGGGAGTGCGAGGGAGTGCAGAGTGACTAGGGAGTGCAGAGTGACTAGGGAGTGCTAGGGAGTGCAGAGTGCTAGGGAGTGCAGAGTGCTAGGGAGTGCAGAGTGCTAGGGAGTGCAGAGTGACTGCAGAGATTAAGCTAATGGCAATGTAAATGACAATGCCATTTATTTATCTGTTTTCAAAACCAACACATAAATACACATTTTGTCATTTACAATGCCAATAGCTCTAACTTTTCCAAAGGCGAAACCATTGCATTGTAAATGCTTGTTCTATCATGGAAACACTGTAAAGCTGCGTCGGCCTGGGCACCAAAAAGATGGGTGCCATCAAGGGCATATTGACCAAAGCAGCTTGGACAGCCTCTGAAGAGCCTGAGGTACCTATCCAGGGACGACAAGGTAGTGATTGAGTCTCAGAGGGACCCGGCCTGAGGCCAAAAAATGTATTTGGTTTTCTTTTTATTTTGCTGCAAATTTGGGGAGGATCCGCAAATCAGCTGCAATTTTTTTAAGTGCTTCCTCTAAAAAAAAGAAAAAAAATCAGGGTAGGGAGAGGGAGGGAGAGACAGGCGGTTTTCTTTCCAATAATCGAAATATATTTATTTCCAGGAATATTCTCCTATATATTTCTTTTCAAGAATTGAAATATGAGCATACATTACAAATAAGGATTCATTTTCGAAGAATGAGGGAATTCATGTTTTATATGTGCCATCCCCCTCGTTTTGTGCACTTTTGGTCAGTATAGCGGACTTGTGGTATGGTTCGTTGTAGTATTGAACTTGTAGGAAAAATCGCGTTGTGTGAACAAGCCCCAGGTAGGGCTTGTTCACAGCTTTTCAGCCAACCTGACGAATTAATAAATTGAACAGCAAAGCAGCTTTGGTGTGGCTTGTCTACTTCCGCAGTGTTGTCTAAGGAAGGAAGGCCTTGGTGTATGTAGAGGGGGAAAAACAAGGCACCCGCTGGCAAGCTTTAGTTCGTTCTGCTGGATGTCCATCTGTCTTGACTATGTTGGAAAATGACACACTTACACACACACACACACACACACACACATTATTTAGGTTATATATTTTTTTTTAAAATATTCTTTGCTGAACACACCCATGCACTAAAGTAACTAACTTGTGCCTTCACCGTGTAGTGTTGTTATGAATGATGTAATTTCAGATGTTATTAGAGATGTTATCATACAGTCACTGAACATATCATGAGTGATGCAATATGCGATTGTACACGCAATGCATGGCGAGGGGCGAGTTCTAGATACTTTAATGCAAGAGTAATAGCTACTTGAGATAACTCTAACTGGCGAATTTCTGTGGTTTTGTTAGTTTAAAATGTTATATTTTAACTGACATTTTCACTTAACTATAAAATCCCTTAAACCTTTTTTTCAGTGAAGTTTAAGCTAAATTTGTTTTTAATGTAAAGTAAGATATTCTTACAATTTCTACCTATAACTTCAGTTTAACCGTTATTTTTTCAATTAACGTAAAGTAATATGTTATTCCCATTGGTACCCTTGTTCCCGAGGGAGGCCAATCCTTCACCGCCAAAGGTTGCCCATGTAGTGGGATTGGCCACAGAGCCTGGCCTTCACCAAACCACCCAATGGGTGCCCCTCTCTTTGCTGTGCACAACAAGGGGTTAGCTGCAGGACTGACCTGCCCATGAGACACCCACCCTACTTGTTTTTGTTTTTAAGTTGTTTTTCCCTCCCACTAGACCTGTGGTTCCCAAACTGTGCGCCGCGGCGCCCTGGTGCGCCGTGAAGGGAAGCCAGGGGCGCCGCGCACGATGTGGGAAAGGAAGTGTTTAAGTCGCACTAAGAATGTGTCACTTTCGCCCCCCCCCCCGCCTCCGTGATGAATAGGTTGCTCTGCCCCTAGTCTCTGCCTTTCTGAAGCAGAGTATCACGGCGGCGGGGGGTGCACAAACAGCGCACACAGGACTCGGCTGTCACCTTATTATTAAGGGATTTTGTTTCACCTCTGCCTGTCCTGAGGATTGCTTTCATGATTGTCTTTACAATTTCTCATTCCCTCCAGGTGGTTTAAAGAACAACAAGGCGTCTACTCGCCCTTTCACATTTAGGCAGCAACGATCTGTGTCCTTCCCATTAGTACACAGCAATGCCATGAATTTACAGGTGGGGAAATGGGAATAAACTGCTCTATTTAAGTATAAAAAGAGTGGACATAGAAAACAATCCTGCTACATAAAAACGGAACCTCTACTGCCTGTGGGTCTTCACACTGCAGCAGACTTTCAATTGTAAACAACACACAATCTGCAATATTGTTTTATGTACCCGGGTACATACACCATGGCTCACATGCATTGTTTGCTTATAGTTCTTTACAGCAGGGCCGGCTTTAGCGCTGGTGTGCCTAGTGCAACAATCATTTATGGCGCCCCCATTTTCAAATTCATGTCCAACGTTGTACCAAGTCCATTATCAGGCAGAAAAATCACATTATTGATGACATATATTTTGGATTCTTTAAATGGTGGAATAATTTAATGATTGGGAGAGAGAGAGAGTGTTCGTGCGCTGCTTAATAAACCTGTGGCGGTATCCCAGTGTTCTCTCTGTGAGCACAGATACGCATAAAATTACTGTCTTTAACCTCCATTGGGTGGGTGGGTGCAGGGTCAGGGTCCTGGTGGAGAGCATTGGGTGGGTGGGTGCAGGGTCAGGGGCCTGGTGGGGAGCGTTGTGTGGGTGGGTGCAGGGTCAGGTCCTTGTGGAGAGCATTGGGTGGGTGGGTCAGGGGCCTGGTGGGGAGCGTTGGGTGGGTGGGTGCAAGGTGGGGGGCCTGGTGGAGAGCATTGGGTGGGTGGGTGCAGGGTGGGGGGCCTGGTGGGGAGCATTGGGTGGGTGCAAGCTCAGGGGCCTGGTGGAGAGCGTTGGGTGGGTGGGTGCAGGGTGGGGTGCCTGGTGGAGAGCATTGGGTGGGTGGGTGCAGGGTGGGGTGCCTGGTGGAGAGCGTTGGGTGGGTGCAGGTTCAGGGGCCTGGTGGAGAGCATTAGGTGCGTGCAGGGTGAGAGGCCTGGTGGAGAGCGTTGGGTGGGCGCCTTATGCCCTGATGCAGCCGCACTCTGCCAGCTTCTGTCTTTGCCTCACTCCTCGTTAAGGGGTCGTCACTCGTGACTGCTGCTTGTTGGAGAGTGTGAGGGGAGAAGGGTGCAAGGCAGAGGGGTGAAGGGTGCAAGGTAGAGGGGAGAAGGGTGCAAGGCAGAGGGCAGAAGGGTGCAAGGCAGAGGGGAGGAGGGTGCAAGGCAGAGGGGAGAAGGGTGCAAGGCAGAGGGGAGAAGGGTGCAAGGCAGAGGGGAGAAGGGTGCAAGGCAGAGGGGAGAAGGGTGCAAGGCAGAGGGGAGAAGGGTGCAATGCAGAGAGGAGAAGGGTGCAAGGCAGAGGGGAGAAGGGTGCAATGCAGAGGGGAGAAGGGTGCAATGCAGAGAGGAGAAGGGTGCAAGGCAGAGGGGAGAAGGGTGCAAGGCAGAGAGGAGAAGGGCGCAAGGCAGAGGGGAGAAGGGCGCAAGGCAGAGGGGAGAAGGGCGCAAGGCAGAGGGGAGAAGGGCGCAAGGCAGAGGGGAGAAGGGCGCAAGGCAGAGGGGAGAAGGGCGCAAGGCAGAGGGGAGAAGGGCGCAAGGCAGAGGGGAGAAGGGCGCAAGTCAGAGGGGAGAAGGGTGCAAGGCAGAGGGGAGAAGGGAGAAGGGTACAAGGGGAAGGGGGAGAAGGGTGCAAGGTGGAGGGGGAGAAGGGTGTAAGGCAGAGGGGGAAAGGGTGCAAGGGGGATGGTGATGAAGTTAAAAATTTGCCCCCCCCCACCGAAAACATTTCTGCGGATACCCATGATCAGAGCCGACCTCACGTAAACTTCTTGTAACGCCACAGAGCTCCTTGAGCCTTTCTCTAGCCTGGTTACTTTTAGTGGGAGTGCTTTATACTACTCTATGTATGCATTGAGATGTACTTTATAAGATCTTTGTGATTGCAAATAAAGATTATGACAGTGATGGCGACTCTCTGAATCCTTCATCACGTCTAGGCTTGATTCTTCATGTAGACCAGTGGTTCCCAAAGGGTGCGCCGCGGCACCCCGGTGCGCGGGTAAAAAAATAGTGGGGAGCCACGGCCAACTGCCAATTAGGTCAAGGGCGCCATGGGTCAAAAAAGTTTGGGAACCACTGCACTAGACTCTCGCAGGAGTAAGTAAGGGTAGTTCCAAGGGATCATGGTAGCTCCCCAAAAACCTTTTTCTTTTTACACTTGGCCCGACACCCTTAAGGTCCAGGGGGTGAGGGAACCCCTACCCTAGCCCCTTACAATTTGTTTACTTTTCATTTTAAGAGTACAGGGACCAAGTCTCTATGTCCTGTAATGGCAGCCACAATATTTGTGACCTGATAATCAGAGTGCGAACTCCTGTAGACTCGCAGGAGCGAAGGAGCCGACAGGGAAAAAAGACCCCTTGACCAAACAGATTGATACATTATTTGAAGTACTCCAAAATCACATAAAGCACGCTTTTTGGGTAACAATCTATCTTTCTGTCAAATTTGGTGCAATACCATTCAGCTACTTTGTAGCACTGTTCAAAAATCCCTAAGGAAACTGTGCTTTTAATTCGGCCCGCTCTGAA
Source organism: Lissotriton helveticus (assembly GCF_964261635.1). Taxonomy (NCBI): domain Eukaryota; kingdom Metazoa; phylum Chordata; class Amphibia; order Caudata; family Salamandridae; genus Lissotriton; species Lissotriton helveticus. Next base: position 420,057,769 of record NC_136057.1, read on the forward strand.
GGCCTGAAGGTTTCCAGGAGCTGAGGTTGATGAACTTTTTTAAAAAAGTGTTGTGAAGCTTTGTCAAATGGAGCCAAAGTTATTTGCAAAATAAGAAATACATTTCCTATGGTAACTAGGTCCTAACTACAACTACACTGCGGACACTGTACCACTGTGTGATATATTTTATATAAAAACAGTCCAGCCCGAACTGCCAAACCCAGATCAGTTGACTGGGGGTGAGTGCTTGTATTGTCAACGCTCCGTCCATCATTTCCTTTGGTTTTCTTTGTTCGCCATAAGTTGGCAGGGTATGCTCAGACGTGAGTCCCTTGCTCACTTTGCCACTGGATTCAAGCAAGCCGGGCTGAAGAAGGCTGCAATGCCAGAAACCGGTCCTCGGAAGCTTGTTTCCGGTCCAGGGAAGGCATGGCTTGGCAGTTCGGGCTGGACTGTTCCCATGAGGCACAGGGTCAGACTGATTTGCATAGGGCCATGTCTGAACTGGGGTGGCAAAGTGGGCTAAAGAATGGTGATGGATTAAACCCAGATCAGTTGACTGGGGGGGGAGTGCTTGTATTGTCAACGCTCCGTCCATCATTTCCTTTGGTTTTTCTTCGTATCTCTGTTATAGTCATAATCTAGTGAATAGTCCTGCCCATGTGCGTGGACCCCGGAGCAATCAAAAATAATCTCTTAAGGTGTCGAAAAATGCAGAACTGCACAGACACTTAAGAGATAATTAAAGACAGATAATGCAGCCTATATCCACAGGCTACACTGTCCAGTACTTCAACTAGAAATTCCACCAAAAATCCACAAACAGCAAAGCCTTGCTTTTAACAGCAAAACCCCACTGGAATGATAGAGAGGAGGACATGGACAGACAAGCCCCAGAGGCTGCCATTATGTGGCTCAGAACAGGATACTGTGCTTTTAAGAGAACTTTCCAGAACTTCACAGTATCCCAGAATGCACTGCAGGTCCCTTTTACTTTCAGTTCTTTTTGAAGGCGTAACAGGCCAGACCTGTAGCATTCCTTACATGAATATCTCCCTCCACCGGGGAGGCGGGCGGGCGCTTATGACTATAACAGAGATACCCCTACTACAGAACTGGAGTTACAGGACAGAAACTACTCCTTCTGTAGTAGGGGATCGCTGTGTATAGTCATAATCTAGTGAATAGAATGGCAAGCCCATCCCCACACCAAAGCGGCGGTGGAGAAAAGAGAAATAACACCACTACTGTGCGAACAGATTTCGCAGCGAAGCCTGCCCAACCTGAGCGCCTGACCTGGCATCAGTGTCCAGGCAGTAATGCTTAGCAAAGGTATGGACCGACTTCCAAGTGGCCGCCTTGCAGATTTCTGCAATTGGAACATTACGGAGCAAAGCAGTCGTGGCAGCTTGCCCCTGGTGGAATGAGCCTTAGGTTTACCCCCTAATGTCTTACCAGCTTTTTGGTATCACAACTGTATACAGGACACAATCAACCTAGAAATGGACTGTTTAGAGGTAGCAAGACCTGTCCTGACAGATCCATAATTGATAAACAATTGGTCTGACCTACGAATATCCTTGGTTTTATCCAGATAAAATTTCAACACCCTCCTGACATCCAGGGAATGCAGAGACCTTTCCGCTGGAGAGGAAGGATTCTGAAAAAACGTAGGCAAAGTTATGGTCTGGTTAACATGAAAGTCAGATATAACTTTAGGAAGAAATTTAGGGTGAGTACGCATAACAACCTTAGCAGCATGAAATACAGTATAAGGTTCTTGGCAACACAACGCCTAAATTTCACTCACCCTGCGGGCCGATGTAATGGCCACGAGGAACGCCGCCTTCCAGGACAGGTGCTGCAACGAAGCCTTATGAATAGGTTCAAAAGGCTCCCGCATCAATCTGGACAGCACCACATTCAATTTCCATGAAGGCGAAGGAAGCCGGACAGGAGGGAACACTTTCTTCAAGCCTTCCAAAAAGTCTTTGATCACAAGGATCCGAAAGAAGGAAGTCTGTGAAGGGCATTTCCTGTAGGCAGTCAATGCAGCCAGATGAACCTTAATGGAATGGACATTAAGGCCAGACTGCGCCAGATGTAGAAGATATGGAAGGATGACATCTTCCTTACATGTCGTCTGGTCATAGTTCTTGGACTTGCACCAGATGCAAAACCTCTTCCACTTGTAAGCATAAGAAGTCCTAGTGGAAGGTCGCTTAGCCTCCTTCAGTATGTCCATGCAATCTTCCGGGAGATTCTGATGGCCATATTGCACTATCTCAGGAGCCATGCCGCCAAACTCAAAGACGAGAGGTTGGGGTGCAACATCTACCCCCCGAACTTCGTGAGAAGGTCCGGCCTGCACGGCAGCCGCATGTGAGGAAGGAGAGACCGGTGAAGCAGGTCCGTGAACCACCACTGTCTGGGCCATTCCGGGGCAATCAGTATCATCCGCGCCCTGGACTGGGACAACTTGATGAGAACCGTCGGAATCAGGGGAATGGATGGAAAAGCGTACAGAAAGCTGTTCGACCAGTTGATCCATAACGCATTCCCCAGCGTCCCCGGCTGGTAGTACCTGGAGGCCAAGTCTCGGCATTTGCTGTTTTCGGCGGTGGCGAACAGATCTACGTCTGGAGTCCCCACCTTGCAAAGACTTCTCCTAGTACTTCGTCGTTTATGACCCATTTGTGGTTTTCCTGAATCAGTCTGCTCAGTGCGTCTGCCTGAACATTCTGCACACCTGGTAGATGGGTAGCCGTTATCGTCAGTCCTCTGGCCAGAAGCCAGTGCCAAATCGTCTGCGCCTCCTGAGACAGGGTGCGCGATCTCGAGCCGCCCTGCTTGTTGAGGTAATACATCGTGGTCGTATTGCCCGTTTGCACAAGCAGAGAGTTGGTCTGGAAGGACGGAAGAAAGGCCTTCAGTGCCAAGTGAACAGATTAGAGTTCCAGGAAATTGATGTGGTACGTGGACTCCGTCTGGGACCACGTCCCTTGAATCTGTAAGTCTGCGGAGTGCGCCCCCCAGCCGTGGAGAGACGCATCCGTCACGATAGTCTGCGTGGGAATGTCCTTGTGGAAGGGAACCCCTCTCAGGAGATTCTCCGTCGAACACCACCACCTCAGAGCATGCAGAGACAGTCGTATCTTGTCGTCCCAAGATCCTCTCCTCTGATCCCACTGATCCTCCAAGCACTCCTGCAATGGTCTCATGTGCAGCCGTGCGTGAGGCGTGAGGAAGATACAAGTGGCCATCGATCCCAGTAGAGAAGACACCGTCCTTACTGTTGTGGATGGAGTGGTCATAAGAGCCTGAGCATTCCGAAGGAGTGATAAACTTCGCTCCTCCGAAGGAGACACGCTTGCTGACAGCGTATTGATGGTGGCTCCCAAGTAGTGGATGCACTGGACCGGAGTCGGGACAGACTTGGACATGTTGATGTGCAACCCCAGCTTGTTCAAGAGAACACACGTCTTCTGGAAGTGCGCTTGAGCTTCCGAGAAGGAGGAGGCCTTGATCAACCAATCGTCCAGGTAAGGGTAGACAAACACCTTGTTCTTCCTTAGGTGTGCGGCTACCACTGCCATGCACTTCGAGAATGTCTGGGCGCAGACTTCAGCCCGAATGGCAATACCGTGTACTGATAATGATTGGCGCCGACTTGGAATCGCAGGAACTTCCTGTGTTTGTGTGCAATGGGCCCATGGAAGTATGCATCCTGTGGGTCTATGGCACACAGCCAGTCCCCCCGTTGCAGCGGAGGATAAATCTGATGCAACGACAGCATGCAAAACTTTTCTCTGCGAATCCACTTGTTTGCTTGTCGCAAATCCAGAATGGGCCTGAACTCGTTCTTGTCCTTTTTGCGAACCAGGAAGAAACGTGAGTACAGACCTCTTCCTCTTTGAGACAGAGGTACGTCTTCTATCGCCCTTTTCCTTAACAGGATATCGGCCTCCGCCTGGAGCTCGCGCAGCTGAAACTGCGAGCTGACCGGAGGGATTGATGGAGGCGGGCTGGTGAACCGAAGACTGTATCCATTGCAAACAATATTCAGCACCCACTTGTCCTGAGTAATTTTTCTCCACTCTGCCAGAAAAAATCGAACGCTTCCCCCCACCGGAGCGGGTAACGGATGTAGGGGAAGTAACAGCTCAGGGTCGAGACCCGGCCGCGCCCTTGTTCGCTGTAGAGGACTGCTGACCTCCTCTACCCTTCTGGCGCTTTTGGACGGACCTCCGGAACTGCTGCTGATATTGCTGCCGCTGTCCCGAAGCCTGTCCTCGTCCTCTGCCCTGCGCCCCAAACCGTCTTTGGAACGGGCGGTAGGTTTTCTTTGGGCTTCTCCAAGCCCACTTTTGGCCTCCGCCTTCATGCGGGCCATCTCATCATCTGCATGTTTCCCGAAAAGGGTCTCCCCCGAGAAGGGCAGATTCGCCACTCGCTGCTGGGCCTCCGGCTTGAGTGATGTGAGCCTGAGCCAGGCATGGCGTCGCTGGTTGATCCCATGACAATATCCATGGGCCGCCAACAGAGAGCCATCAGCGGCCGCGTTGATGACCTGGTTCGAGACCAGCATTCCTTCCTTCTGGATCTCTAGGAAATCCTCCCTCCTATCCCGTGGCAGGAGATCCGCGAACTGCTGGAGGGATTCCCACAGGGCACGATCATACCGCCCTAGCAGAGCTGCATCGCTAGCCGCCTTCATGGTGTAGAGACCGTCCCACAGGACTTCCTGCCATTCGAGTCAATCCATCGGCTCTCTTTATCCGGAGGCACGGTAGATGACGGAGAGGTAGAATGTTGTTTCCTGGCAGCCGTCACCATAACGGAATCCGGAACAGGGTCAATCCTCCGAAAAGCCAGGTCGGAATCCGGGGCCCTGTACTTCTTTAGAAGACGGGATGGAGCGGCTTTCGTCGTTGCAGGTGTAAGGAACAGCTCCTCCGCTGGCTCTACCAATCCTGGCACGAGCGGTAGTAGAGGGCGAGACAAATGCTTCTTGTGAAGTGTCTCAAAAATCACGGACGTCGTAGATGTAGGAGCCGTCACCGTGATTCCCAATTTCGCAGCACCCCTCAAGAGAACATCCTGGAACCTGCGGATATCATCCACGGGGGACACCCTCGTCCCCGGGGAGTCTGATAAGGTCGGGGAGAATGACCTGGTCCTGGAGGAATCCGTGCGGGACCGTGATCCGCGCCTCCTGTGGCGCAGTCTTGACCTTGTAGAGGATCTGTGACGACTGCGCGACCTCCCTCTCCGTCAGGAGCGGGATCGCGACTTCCTTGGCTTCGGTCGCCCTGCCGGTTCCACCGGGACGGGAGACTTTGGCTTGGATGGAGCCCTCGGCCGAGGGGTCCCCTTAGGAGGAGTAGGAAATCGTGGCAACGACCCAGTCCTCGGAGGAATCGGAGGAGGCTCGTCAGCCAGCAACTGGGGTTGCGGTTGGGGCTGCGGAGGAGGCGGAAGTGGAGGCAGCGTGGGAGTCCGCGGAGGACGTCCTCTCGGCGGAGGAGGAGGAGGAGGGGTAACTGTCTTCGGCCTAGCAGGGGTATACACCACAGAGTACACCGAGCCCGGTGAACCGCCCTCCCTACTAGGCTGGGACTTTGGAGAGTCTTCCCTAGGCACTTGACGCCTGCCAGACTGACTCCTGGCGCCTGAACTCCTTCCGCGCCTTTTCGGTGTCGAAGAACGGCGACCAGAAGGCGAGCGTAGGCTCCTCGACGGCGAGCTTCGCCTCCTCAACGGCGAGCGCCGACCCCTCGACGGCGACCTTCTTGGCCTCGACGGCGACCTCCTAGGCCTCGACGTCGATCTTCTACGCCTCGACGGCGAGCTTCTATGCCTCAACGGCGATCTTCTACGCCTCGACAGCGAGCTTCTACGCCTCGACGTCAAGGATCCCCTCGACGACGACCTTCTCCTCTTCGCCGACGGCGAACGGCGGTGTCGCCTCGACGGCGAGTGCCGACGCAGGGCCTCTCGACGTCGAATACTCGACGAAGACGAAATCGTCACTGGAGACTTAGACGGCGGCCTGTTCAGATCCCTCGACGCCGAACGTCGACTCGACCCAGACCCCTGCTGAGACGGGGAACAGACTGCAGTCATCCCTCTCGACGTCGTGGTCGGTGCTATCGACGCCGATGGAGAATGGGGACGTTTGCTGGTCTTCCTGCCCCTGGGGAGCCCCGCAGAGGCCTCAGCATGGGCAGATGAAGCCCCTCCAGACCCACCTTGAGCTTTCCGTCTTCAAGGCCTTGAAGCCTGATCTTCATCCTATCCCTCAGGGTCCTGCTAGAGAAACCCTGGCAGATGTCACACTCCTCTGGGACATGGGATGCAGGAAGGCAGATGATACACACCTCATGTGGGTCAGACTTGGCCTTCTTCCTGGAACACTCGGGGCATTTGTCGAATAATGCAGGCATATTCGACAATCAAGAGTACACCCCAAGACAAACAGGAAGAAACAGCAAAGTACTACAAGAAAAGTACTCAAATAACTTTGAAAAAGTGAAAAATATCACCAATAAGCCCTTGAAAAGGGAGAGCTCAATGCTCCAAGGTCCTGCTTGCAGGAGCCGGAAAAAAGAACTGAAAGTAAAAGGGACCTGCAGTGCATTCTGGGATACTGTGAAGTTCTGGAAAGTTCTCTTAAAGGCACAGTATCCTGTTCTGAGCCACATAATGGCAGCCTATGGGGCTTGTCTGTCCATGTCCTCCTCTCTATCATTCCAGAGGGGTTTTGCTGTTTAAAGCAAGGGAAATCTGGACAGGCTTTGCTGTTTGTGGATTTTTGGTGGAATTTCTAGTTGAAGTACTGGACAGTGTAGCCTGTGGATATAGGCTGCATTATCTGTCTTTAATTCTCTCTTAAGTGTCTGTGCAGTTCTGCATTTTTCGACTCCTTAAGAGATTATTTTTGATTGCTCCGGGTCCACGCACATGGGCGGGATTATTCACTAGATTATGTTATGTTATGGGATCTTATATAGCGCGCGGCTGCCCCAGCCAAGGGGCGTCCCGGCGCTTGCAGAAAAGAAGGGGAGTAGGCAACAGCGGAGGGAGAACAAGGAATGCAGACCTAGAAAAATTTAGCAGAAAAGGTGGGTTTTTATGGCCTTTCTGAATGACAGTAAGTCGTTGAGTCCGCGAATTTGAGAAGGTAGAGCATTCAAGAGCCTGGCTGCGATGTGCCGGAAGGAGCGGCCACCCATTCGGGCCAGCTAAAAACGGGGAACAACTGCCAAATTTTGGCCTTCCGAGCGGAGGGCACGACGGGGTGAGTATTCTGTTAATAGAGGGCTCAACATAGGTGTCGAGGTAGTTTTCAAGACCTTAAATGCGAGGCATAAGGTTTTAAAATGGATCCTCTTCTCCACCGGGAGCCAGTGAAGTTTAATGAGCGTGCTACTCACAGATTTGCAACGAGAGAGGCCTGTCAGTGCTCTAGCCGCTGCATTTTGAACTCGTTGAAGTCTGGATTTTTCGGCCTGGTTCGCTCCAACAAGAAGAGAGTTGGCGTAGTCCAGTCGTGAAAGGATAGCTGACTGGACTACTAGCTGACGTGTCTGGGGGTTGAAAAACTTGAGTATAGGCTTAAGGTTCCGGAGGATCCCATAGCACGTTGCCGCCACCTTTTTTGTCTGGTGGGTAAAGTTGAGGGCAGAGTCTATCCAGACTCCCAGATTTCTCACCTGGCTTTTAGGCTCCGGCAAGTTACCAAGTGCATCGGGCCACCATCTGTCATCCCAGGCCGCCGTCTCTTTTCCCACCAGTAAGACCTCGGTTTCGCCAGCATTGAGCTGTAAAAAGTTTGAGGTCATCCAGTTTGTAATGTCAGTAAGACCTTGTTTAAAATTCTGTGCACTCAGCCCATCATCCTTACTCAATGTTACCACTAGCTGGGTGTCGTCAGCATAAGATACTAGCGACAGCCTCCATTTCTTGGCCACCTCAGCCAGTGGTTGAACATAAACATTGAATAAGGTCGGGCGGAGTGCAGACCCCTGCGGTACTCCTTGGCTGATAAGGCGCTCTTTCGACAGGAACGGGGGAGTGGAAACCCGAAATGACCTGTCTGATAGAAATGCCTTAAACCAGTTTAAGGCTTGTCCCAATACTCCTGCCTCCTCCAGCCGGAATAACAGCACGTCGTGGGACACCGTGTCGAAGGCAGCACTGAGATCTAAAAGTATCAGTGCTGCCGTCTTACCAGAATCCAAAATGGACCGGAGATGTTCTGTGACGCTCAGAAGTGCCGTCTCGGTGCTATGTCCTGCACGGAAGCCATGTTGGGAGTTATCTAAGATGGAATTAGATATAAGGAATTTAGTCAGAATTGTGTTGACATGGGATTCGGCTACTTTGGCTGGCCAGGGGAGCAGCGAGATGGGTCTAAAGTTCTTGGGCAAAGAGGGGTCTAATGTGGGTTTTTTAATGATGGGGGATACCCAGGCTTGCTTCCATCTGGTGGGTATGATGGCAGTGGAAAAGGATAGATTTATAATGTCTTGGAGGGGACTAAGAATAGTCCAGTCCTTTGCTCTGAAAAGTTCAGGTTTTAGGGGGTCTGCGGGTGAACCTGTTTTAATCTTGTCACAGAGTTTGAGGAGCTCCTCTTGGTTCATGGAGGAATCTCAGTGAGTTTGTGGGTAGCCCTGGTGGCTAAGGCTTTGAGACATGGCCTAGCTGAAAAGGCATTATATATCTTCTGGATCTTATCAATAAAGAAGGATGCCAGATTTTCACAGTGTGTCGAGGGAGTATTTAGTTCCTCTGCTGTTTTTTTTATACTTAGCTCCTTTAATATTTTAAAAATAGTTTTAGAGGGGCATTGGCTACAACTAATCTCCCTCGCATAGTACGAGGCTCGGGTTCTGCAAATAGTTCTATGGTAATTTCTTTGCAGCTGGACATATTGTGACTTCAGCGTGGGGTCGTAAGCCTTTCTCCATTTGCGTTCGGCAATTTTACAGTTTTTTCTAAGGGAGGCAAGTTCTTCATTGTACCACGGACTTGACTCCTGGGAGCGTGCCCTGGTCCATTTGGCTGGTATAAGGGCATCGAGCACCTGGGTGATCCATTTACAGAAGTCTTCGTAGCCTAATTCAACGTCTTCGTTGATTTTAGGGGGGTTGGTTTTGAGGAGTGTGTGAAATTCTTCAAGGCAAAGTTTTCTCCAAGGTCGTTTTAGCACTCGCTGGGCAGGTTTCGACTTGGATGTGCCCCTGACAGGTACGGTCATGACCGCCAACAGGTGGTCTGTCCATGTCTTAGGGATAGGAGCCTCTACTGTCACATCTTCCAAATTAGAGAAGATGGGGTCCAGGAGATGGCCACCAGTGTGCGTAGAGCCACTGACTAATTGGCAGAGCTGAAACGCGGCCAGGTCTGCAAGTAGACTGCCAATCTTCTTATCTGTGGTGCGATCAAAATGTATGTTTAAGTCGCCAAAAATGTTGAAATTGGCTGTCTTAGTTACCAGGGAGCTCACGGTTTCAAGGAGGGCCTTAATAAAGCTACTATCTTGTCCTGGTGGTCTGTAGATCAGGATACCTCATAGAGTTAACTGAGGGCTGATTTTGATGGCATAGCGGGCGCTTTCGCTACCCTCTATGTCAATTTTAGTGAATGAGCATGCATATTGGGATTTGGCCACCATCGCAATGCCCACCCCCCTAGACTGTCTATTTACTGTGTCTATAGAGTATCCTGGAGGAGTGGCTAGATTAATGACGGAGTGCATGTCTTCTTGTAGCCAAGTCTCCGTAAGGAATAAAATATCTAAGGCATAGTTTTTAATTAGGTCCTGTATTTCCGGGTGATGTTTGGATAGGGATCTAATATTAAGTTGTGCGATGGTAATTAGCTGCTGAGGGAGGGCAGCAAGGGATGGGAGTGTCAGAGGTCTAGGATGGCTATATCCACAAGGACACTTGGGGCTGCTTTCCTGATGTAGAGGTGACAATGTCTTACATGTGGCTCCTGGGGCGTTAAGATTTAGAAGATCCCCTATGGAGTAGACAACAGATCCCCTCCTGTCCGGGCCAAGGTCCCTGGCGAGAGGCGACGTACAGGCGCGGAAAGGCGCAGACGGGCTTGTCTTGGGCGCGTCTTCGGCGCGCTGAGAAAGCGCCCACTGCGTCCGTCTGCTGCGCTCCTGTAGCGCCATCTATTATATCCGGGTAAGGGCCCGTCTGACTGGTGCAGGATGCACAGCGGAAGTCGTAGTCACTTCCGGTGTGCTCCTGTGATCGTGTTCTCTCCACAACAAGCTGACCAGGTCAGTGGTGGACCGGGGAAACCAAAGTGCAGTTTTAAAATACGGCGAAAAACAGGTTAGGAAATACAGTTTAAAATGCTAGTGAATCCTGCTCACAGATAGAAATACAGCGCTGCGTATTGTTCAGCTAGGGAGTGGGTGGACTGCTGCTGCTTTTAAAGCATCGGGCCCCTGACTGGTGCAGGATGCACAGCGGAAGTCGTAGTCACTTCCGGTGTGCTCCTGTGATCGTGTTCCCTCCACAACCAGCTGACCAGGTCAGTGGTGGACCGTGGAAACCAAAGCGCAGTTTTAAAATACGGCGAAAAACAGGTTAGGAAATAAAGTTTAAAATGCTAGTGAATCCTGCTCACAGATAGAAATACAGCGCTGCGCGCCTCTCCTTACTTTTGTTCAGCTAGGGAGTGCGTGGACTGCTGCTTTTAAAGCATCGGGCCCCTGACTGGTGCAGTATGCACAGCGGAAGTCGTAGTCACTTCCTGTGTGCTCCTGTGATCGTGTTCCCTCCACAACAAGCTGACCAGGTCAGTGGTGGACCGGGGAAACGAAAGAGCAGTTTTAAAATACGGCGAAAAACAGGTTAGGAAATAAAGTTTAAAATGCTAGTGAATCCTGCTCACAGATAGAAATACAGCGCTGCGCGCCTCTCCTTACTTTTGTTCAGCTAGGGAGTGCGTGGACTGCTGCTGCTGCTTTTAAAGCATCGGGCCCCTGACTGGTGCAGTATGCACAGCGGAAGTCGTAGTCACTTCCTGTGTGCTCCTGTGATCGTGTTCCCTCCACAACAAGCTGACCAGGTCAGTGGTGGACCGGGGAAACGAAAGAGCAGTTTTAAAATACGGCGAAAAACAGGTTAGGAAATAAAGTTTAAAATGCTAGTGAATCCTGCTCACAGATAGAAATACAGCGCTGCGCGCCTCTCCTTACTTTTGTTCAGCTAGGGAGTGCGTGGACTGCTGCTGCTGCTTTTAAAGCATCGGGCCCCTGACTGGTGCAGGATGCACAGCGGAAGTCGTAGTCACTTCTGGTGTGCTCCTGTGATCGTGTTCCCTCCACAACCAGCTGACCAGGTCAGTGGTGGACCCTGGAAACCAAAGCGCAGTTTTAAAATACGGCGAAAAACAGGTTAGGAAATAAAGTTTAAAATGCTAGTGAATCCTGCTCACAGATAGAAATACAGCGCTGCGCGCCTCTCCTTACTTTTGTTCAGCTAGGGAGTGCGTGGACTGCTGCTGCTGCTTTTAAAGCATCGGGCCCCTGACTGGTGCAGTATGCACAGCGGAAGTCGTAGTCACTTCCTGTGTGCTCCTGTGATCGTGTTCCCTCCACAACAAGCTGACCAGTTCAGTGGTGGACCGGGGAAACGAAATAGGACTATACACAGAGATCCCCTACTACAGAACTACAAGTTATAACAGTTGTTTGGGTGAGTGGATATCTTTATGGGTGTGGTGATGAGCAAATATCTCTCTCAATGGTACATGTCCAACAAAGTCGAATAATAAAGGGCAGTGTATGTGTCAGTTCATCCTCATCCTCGGACAATCCCCATCCGCCTGGGACAACTCCTGGTGGCCATCAGCTCCGGGCTCTGCGCCAACACTCTCGGACCACGCACGCAACCTAGGATCCATCCTTGACTCCTCCCTCACGATGACCAAGCAAGTCAACGCCGTCTCGTCATCATGTTTTAACACCCTGCGCATGCTCCGAAAGATCTTCCGGTGGATCCCCACCAAAACCAGAAAGACGGTCACCCAGGCCCTCGTCACCAGCCGCCTGGATTACGGAAACGCCCTATATGCAGGAACCACCGCCAAACTTCAGAAACGACTAGAAAGCATACAGAACACCTTCGCACGACTCATCCTCGACATCCCTCGCCATAGCCACATATCCGCCCACCTGAAAAACCTGCACTGGCTCCCCATCAACAAGAGGATCACGTTCAGGCTCCTCACCCACGAACACAAAGCGCTCCATGACATGTGCCCCGCATACCTCAACAACTGCCTCTCGTTCTACACTCCCACCCGCCAGCTCTGCTCAGCCAACCTCGCCACCGTCCCACGGATTCGAAGAACCACCGCCGGAGGAAGATCCTTCTCCTACCTGGCAGCCAAAACATGGAACTCCCTCCCCTCACACCTACGTATGACCCAGGACCATCTCACATTCAGGAAACACTTCAAGACCTGGCGCTTCGAGCAGTAGCAGCACCCCCACCCCTTCCCAGCGCCTAGAGACCCTCACGGGTGAGTAGCGCGCTATATAAATGTATTGATTGATTGAGTTGTTGTTTATAAATAAGTATACATAACACTGAGTGATTGTAAGCGTGACTGTATGGATAACTGTATACTTGTAATAGTGATTCTATAACACACTAAGTATAAGTTACTATCTATATGAATAGATAAAGTGGTGTTTGTATAAGTGTATAGCTAGGTAAATGTAAGTACGATCCATTGTTTGCGTAAGTGAATAGGATGACTTCATAAGTGAATAGAATGTGTGCTGGTGTGCAATGTCGATATAGGTGTATAAGTATATTTGATAGTGTTCTATTGATCATTAACTGCATGTATGAGGGAATCTGTAGGTAAGTGATTAGATGTGTGTATAGATCTAGGAATCACGGAGTGGGTTTTTAGAAACTTGTATTGGTGCATCAATGGATTCAAATATGGTACTCTGTATTTTACAGTGAGTGATGAGAGGTTATACTAGTGTATGATGAGGTGTATCTGATTGTCACGTGGATGATGTCATCAGTGATGTCATTTGAGATGTCATCAGTGATGTCACTGACCATGTCATGAATGATGTAATATGTGACATCATCAGCAGTGGATTGCAGGCGCGCGAGATATAGGGGGTATACAACTAACTATATCGGATGAATTTCAATGGTTTTGTACGAGTGAAATGTCCAGCTAACTATAACACCCCTAAAACCTATGTTTTTTCAGTGAATTTCTAAGGTTTTTTAAATGCTAATTCCTAACTATATCAGGCCTGAAACCTATGGTTTTTTCAGTATATTTCAAAGGTTTTTTAAATGATAATTCCTAACTATATCAGGCCTGAAACCTATGGTTTTTCTCAGTGAATTTCGAAGGTTTTGTAAATGACAATTTTTAAATGTATTAATTGTTATATTATTTTGTTTGACACGGATTTACTACATTTTTTAAACTATTTATTTTTAGATATATTATTTTTTAAATTACATTGCAATTTTATTATACATTACATTATAAAATATACTTTCTCAGAATGAATTACTTTAGTTTAAATACTTTGCAAATAGGCAATAGACTTTTAACCACTTGGCTGCTAAGGCACATGATGCACTTCCATTGACTTTCCATTGAAATCAATGGAAACTCCATGACGAGTTACCCTTGTCATTAGCACTGAAGGGGTTAAGTACAGCAGTTACAGTTGTTGCAATGGGCAAGACAATTTCAAACAATGCAACATTGACCTCAATGTGAATTTCTAGTTAAATGCAATTAGTTACTTTATGGATTACTTTTCTAACCACAGGACTGGATCCTATATTCACTACTTTGACATCTCCTGTAAACGGTTGAGTAAAAGTGTTTTAGTTACAGTAGTGACTTTTAAGGAATATTATTGTATTTTAAAAGTTGACACTTAGAAATGTAATCACATAGAATCACCAATGTTATCTATTAGCAGGAAATTCCTTTAGCAGGTAAGTAGTGCTATCGTCACTTTTTCTTACTCAGTGGTGGATCCTGGAACCAGCACTGGTGCATCTCCTGAAAACAGTTAAAGAATGCGTTTACGTCATACAGGCGATTTTTAAGGAATATTTTTAGTTTGTGAAAATAGACACATAGAAACTTTTCTGGTGAAAACCAGACAATGGATTCTTATGGAAGGAAATACAAGTTACTGGTAAGTACGGTTAGAATTATTTGTTAGGGTCAGTGCTGGGCTAAAAGATGCAGCACTGGGTTCTCTCCTGATAACAGGTGAGTAAATCGGAATTCGTTGTTCGGATGATTTTAGGTGAATATTTAAAAGTTCCAAAACTTCACACTTAGAAGAATTTCCAAGTGAAAACAGTCAATGTTAGCCTATGGAAGGAAATTCAAGTTACTGGTAAGTATGGTTAGAATTACTTTTGAGGATCAGTACTGGGCTCAAAGATGCAGCACTGAGGTCTCTCCTGATAACAGGTGAGTAAATCGGAATTCATAGTACAACCAGTAAGCGCCACAGAGCTGCGTAGCAGAGAGATGTAAAAAGGGGCACGGCATTCACCACCTCTCTGCAACGCAGCGCAGTGGCACTTCCTGGAAGCACCTGGTGGACTACTTGGCCCACATGGTCCCTCAGGTTTGAAGTTGATTTTTTTTCCCCCAACTTAAAACGCGCCACAGAGGGTGTTTCCACACATCACGTCAGGCCCGCCCCCTCCCTTCACCACTGTGTAAAGGCTCCCTATCACCGTTCTAAGTTGAGAGATTAAATCCCCTTCAATCCTAAGGATCCCTAGGGTCAAACTAGCGCACTAGGTACCTCCAGTAAGCACCGCAGAGCTGAGTTGCAGAGAGGTGTAAAAAGGGGCATGGCCTCTGAACACCTGTCTGCAACGCAGCTATTGCACAATTGGGAGCTTACATGAGTCCTTTTAAGCCTAAATCCAGTTTTGTGCCAAACATGCCCAATGATGCTTTTGACATCTTTCAAGATGTAATAGTAGAAGACCTTAGTAAATTGCACTATCAAATCAAACATCGTAATAGGTATAAAAGCGAGCAGGAGAATCAATATGCAAAATTGATCAAGAAACTGAGCAATAATCATCAAATTGTTGTCACCACGTCAGACAAAGGTGGCAACGTTGTAATTTGGCCACAGAAGGATTACATTACAGAAGCACACAGACATTTATGTGATCCACTGAGCTATGAATAATCCACATTGAAGAATTACAACGTTGCCAGAGAAAGCCTGAAGAAAATGATTTTCAAATGGAAAAGGAAGGCATGATCTCAGCGGAGGAATTTCGCTTTCTACACGTTGAATATCCTGTATTGCCTAGGTTATATCTGATACCGAAGGGGCATAAAAAGAAACTACCTGTCCCTGGGAGGCCCATAATATCAAAGTGTGGCTGAAAACATCACTCAGTACATTGACTTTTTTTTACAAGATTTAGTAAAAAGCTTGCCAACTTACATCAAGGACACCGGGGATTTTCTAAAAAAGATCAAGAACACCCCATGGACCAGGGATTCGATATTCCTTACTTTGGATATCGAATCACTTTACACCAGTTTATAACATCCTACTGGTTTGAGAAGACTGGAGTATTTTTTGGGCACTAGGCCATTGGAATGCTACAGCCACAAGAAAATGTTTTTTTTTTGTTTAGCAACGACGTTTATTTACAGAAAAGGGGTGTGGCGATGGGGGCCTGCTTCTCCCCCAGCTATGCGTGCTTGCACGTGGGGTGGTGGGAGGAGCAGGTCCTTAAGCTCATTCATAGCTACTGATCATGTTTTAAAATGGATGAGATACATCGATGATGTTTTTATTATATGGAGAGGTGATGAACAAAGCGCTATGGATTTTCTTAATGAGATCAATGTAAATAACGAGAATTTGAAATTTACATCTCACATTAGTAAAGAACATGTAGATTTCTTAGATGTAAGCACTTTCATTCGTGAGGGAAATATAGACGTTGCACAGGAAAAGGACTGCTGGCAATTCCACACATCATTCCAGCAGTGCCCACCCCAAGCATATTATTAATAACATCCCATATGGCGAGCTATTACGGCTCAAGCGAATTTGCAGTACTGAAGAAGATCTGGAAATTTGCATCAATCAAGCACTTGGGAAATTTAGACAGAGAGGATTTAAGGATTCCATTCTAAACAAGGCAGTCAATAAAATGAATGCCAAACTTGGAGCTTCTCTGTTAGCCACTACGGGGGTGGACAATGCTGATCCTGATAATCCACATTTTTGTAAAGCGCGAACAATCACCCGTAAGGGTCTCTAGGCGCTGGGGGCTGAGATTGGCAGTTACCAGATTTGTAACAACTTTCAATAGACAAGAAAGAAAGATTAGAGCCATCGTCACAAGCAGTTGGCCAATACTTCTTACTGATGGACTTCTAGCTATGAGGCTCCCAGCATGTCCTAAAATCACATATAGGAAAGGACCCTTGATGAGAACACAAATTACCAAGAGCAGTCCTGAATTAAGCAAAGATTAAATGTGGTTACAGCCCCGGCCGGGGTTTGTTAAATGTTCCAGCTGCAGGGCCTGCAGGTTCGGAATTAATACCACACAATATGCTACCCCGTTTAGTCCAGAAATGATTACCATCAAAGGGAATTACAACTGCAGGACCGAATATGCAGTTTATGTTCTGACATGCACCTGTGGCTTGTGATATATGGGCAGCAGCAAGCTGCAGGTGCATGTCAGAATCCTTCAAAATCTTCGAGCAACCGTTAATAACAACAGCTCGGATTCTGTAGCCAGGCATTTCAAACAAGAACATAACAATGATTTACAATGTTTGAAGTACTTCGTAATAACAGCGATTCCCAAACCACGTAGAGGAGGTGACGGGGATAAAATGTTGAGAAGGATGAAATCCAAAATAATATTAGAATTGGACCGTAAATTCCCCAACGGTTTAAATACCACAGAAGATCGGTTTCATTTTTTATGAAGGAATATTAGTAACATGATATGGTAT
Organism: Lissotriton helveticus; assembly: GCF_964261635.1. Lineage (NCBI taxonomy): Eukaryota > Metazoa > Chordata > Amphibia > Caudata > Salamandridae > Lissotriton > Lissotriton helveticus. Next base: position 420,074,815 of record NC_136057.1, read on the forward strand.
CTTAAATCAGGGCTTCGTTGTTGTTTCTTTAAGGGATTATTTTGGAGTATACACCGATTTAGGTTGGCCTCCTTGCAGCACCATCGTTTTAAAAATACACTTTTTATTGGGGTTTTTCCCATTTTCACGTGGGTTCTTTTTTTTATATAGCATTAGCACTTTATGCATCCACATTTTTTAAGTGGAGCATTTGATTCTGGTCAAGACATTCTTAAATGTTGAAATATTAAAATCTATGATTTTCACACGATATTAGATTGGATCATTTGGCAATACAATTACATACTATAGTTACATGGCAAAGGGTATATAGGGGCCTCCTATTTATACATTACTCAGGGGTATTTATACTATATCATTAATCAGCATTCAGGCGGGGCATGATTGGCTTTTATGATTTGATAATAAGACTGGCTATATTTTGCACATGGATCTATGTTTACAAAGAAATGCGTATTTGCACATATTATTCATCAGGATGTATATTTTACATAGAAATGCGTAATTTGCACACATCAATCATTACGATGTATATGTTTACAAATATTTTGCGTATTTTGCACATATTTATTAGCTGCATTTATGAAGAATTGAGCGAAATTTGCAAATGGATCTATGTTTACAACAAAAGACGTACTTGCACAGTTTTAAATTTCTAAAAAGTATATTCTCAAACAATGTGCGCGATTCACACTTATTTTGAGTATTCAGACAGTAATTGGAAATGAGACCCTACATGTTTCTTATTTTGAAATATGGACTTTTAAAACGGACTTTGCATTTAAGCAGGTATCCATTACAATGAATTATCTAGTGATTTATTCTTTGCCATTTGTACAACAATGACATGTTTTACTGTGATTTGGAAAACAGACTGACCAATGCCGGACACAGTGTTTTTTTGCATAGTATTTTGTCTATGTTTGTTTAAACATGTGATATGCACTTAGCAAATTTAAAAACCTGGCAGGCTGTATCTGACTATCTGTGATCAAGGACATCCGTCCGAAACGCGTCAGATTGCAACTCTGAATAAAATCTCACCAGTGCCAAATCAAATACCTAGGATTCGTGTTGTCTCTGTTCGCCTGCCTGCCTGTGCGAGAAAGTGCAGAGATGGCGAGTTTTGGTTATAAATATATATACATTTATATATATTATTTTTCCCACTGAAAAAACGAAAGGTTACAGGGTCGTTATAGTTAGGCTCAGGTTTCACTCGTACAAAACCAGTGAAATTCAGCAGTTAGAGTTAGCTGAGCTAAATATAACTCGCAATCATGGAATGCACTGCTTATGACCTCACATATTACATCACTCATGACATGATCAGTGACATCACTCATGATGACAGAGTGTTTTTCAAAATGTTTATGAGTGTTAAATATATATACAACAAGGTGTATTGATGAACCTGTCGGTGTACGAGTGCCTATAAGGATGATTCAGTGCGTGCGTGACTGAATGTATGAGTTGGTGGGTGTCTCAGTGAATAGATAGGTGAGTCACTGGTTATTTGAATGTTTGTATCAGTCTGTCAGTTGGTGTCTATGTGGATGTATGAGTGGGTACGCGAGTGGCTGCGTGGGTGGCTGATTGTTTGACTACAAGTATGGGTGTCTAAGTGTGTGTGTCGGTAGGTGAGGGGGGGTGTGACTGCCCGTAGGGATGAGTGATGTTCCGATGCCAACCGGACCAACACCGCAGGAGTGAAGAACGTCCCAATCCTCTACCCTCACCGTGACCCCCAACACCCGCAATCAAAACGGATGGTGGAGAACACGACACCGGGAGAAGGTGGGTAACAAAACAAGGGAACCCAAGGTCTTGGGGAACACAACTCGTCTCCTCTGGCTTCCTGGCAGCTGACAGCTTGACACAGACGAGACCGCTAAAATGAAAGAAGGAGACAAGATTAAACACACCCCTACTACTATTAGCAGTGCCAAGTACACACACGAACCACCGACCTCCCTGCTTACCCATATAACAAACGGGAGTGGCTTGATACGAAACAGGAATTCTTCCACTGCAATTGTATTGTTTGTTTCTTGCGTAACCCCAGACCAACCACGCCCCCTCGGGAAACACCAAGAATGACTAAGGGGGTGGAATTCACAATTCTTAGGACAAAAAAGGACAGGGGAAAAATGGTATCAAAGGGAATACGAAAGACACCCAAAAAACCCCTGGAATCTAAAAAAGAACACGAAGGTAGCACAAAAACGGCTGTTATTCAGCTCCTTCGTGAAACCACCCAAACACAGCGTATAACAAGATGGTTTGGATACAAGAAAGGGATAATAACGGGACATTAAAACTCAAAGGAAACGCAGCCGCGAATCCCAGAACGTCACCGAAGATCAAAAACAGGTCCCCAATAAAGGGTTCTGAAATGCCCAAGGGAATAGGAAAACAAGGGAGCAGGGGAAAAAAGGGGATCAAAACCCAGCACTAGAAAAGACCGCTGGAAAGGAGCTCGAAGGAAGGGAAACAAGGTAGAACCACAGGAACAGGAAACACACGGCAAGGGACCAATAAAGAAACCAAGCACCTGTTTCCTATTGGCAACCCCCTTTTAAAGCGAGCTCTAGGGAGCGTCCATAAATTCCCATATGCACTTGGCACTTTTCAGAAAAACCGCTAACGGGGAACTAGACAGAAGGAACCAGGCCCCCTTGAACCCCAACAAGTGAGTGGGTGAGTCAGAGGCTGTATGGGTTAGTGTGTGAGGGGCTATATGGATGAGTGAGTGCGTGTATGACTGTGTGTGGGAATGGATGCATCAGTGGTATATGGGTGAGCAACTGAGTATGTGAAAGGCAGTATAGGTGAGTGACAGGTATATGAGTGACTGTATGGGTGAGTGAATGTGAGAGTGATTGTATGTGTGAGTGAATGTGAGAGTGGCTGTATGGGTGAGTGTGTGCCGGTGTCAGTGACTGTATAGGTGAATGAGTACGACTTAGCATGTGTAGGAGTAAGTGGGTATGTGTGTAACTGTATGGGTGAAGAAGTGGCTGTGCGATTGCATAGATGTGTGAGTAGCTCTATGGGTGACTGACTGAGTGCCTGAATGGTTATATGAGTGTATATTTCAGTAGCTGTATTAGTGAGTGGGTGTATAAGTGGCTGTATGGGTGAGTGAGTGGATGTGTGTGTAGATCTATAGATCAGTGAGTGGTTGTGGAAGTACTGGTATGGGTCTGTGAATGGTTGGGTGGGAGTTGGTGTATGAAAGGTTCTATGGGGATGTGAATGGGTGCATCAGTGATTCTGTGGATGATGTCATTAGTGATGTCAATGTCATGAGTGATGTAATATGTGAGGTCATAAGCAGTACATTGCGGGGGTCGTGAGTTACAGTTAGCTCAGCTAACTAGAACTGCTGAATTTAACTGGTTTTGTATGAGTGAAATCTGAGCCTAACTTTAAGGTCCCTGTAACCTTTGGTTTATTCAGAGAAATTCTATGTTTTTTAAGTAGTAGTCATGTTTGCAGAGTGGTGGAGAAAGGGAGTGGTCCTCCAACCAGCTCTCAAGAATCCAAATGTGTACAACTTACTGGAGACACATGGAGGGCTTCTTGGCGCCCAAGGTCTCGCTGGAGTAAAGTGTGCTTCATCCTCCAATCAGTAGTGCACCAGGAGGCGTCTTCCCAGAGTGGTGGAGAAAGTGGGTGTAGCCTCGGAAGACCTCTTAGCAATACCACTGTCTGGGACTTACTGGTGGTAACAGCATCCAAGGGCACTTCATTCCCCAATCACCACTGTGCTAGGAGGCGCGTTTGCAGAGTTGTGGTGAAGGGTGCGTGGTGTCCGGCGACTTGCTGGGGTTTTTTTCCTCCTATTTTTTTTTTTATTGTTTTAAGGGAGGGGGGCTACAGAATAAGTCTGTGTGATGCTCTGTGATAAAGACCATAAACGGTATTTGACAAGATAGAAAGCCCATTCAGGGCAAGATTGTCACACGTCATTGGATTAATTTAACATGATTTAGAATGTTTGATTATAATTGGCAATGCAACATATATGCGTTAATTGTATAGTTTGCACAATGTGATGATGAATGAGTGTTTGATGACGCCCTTTCTCCTGCATCTAATGCCATAGATGTAAAAAATAAAATGAATTTAGACATTCTAGTATGGCTGCCAAATGAACTCAGTTAATAACGATTTGGTCCCTTATTTATTTTGTTGACGAGGAAACCGCAAGTCCTCTCTCGTGCTTTATGATTTCGCTTACATGTGTGTTTTTTTTTATATAAAATACAACACTGTTGAATTGATTAGGTGACATTGAGGAAGGCTTAGCCGAAACGCGCCTGTCCATTTATTTGTGTAACTAATACATTTATAAACTTACATTGCCAGTGTGTGCCTCGATCCGTGACTTGGAAGGAGGGAGGTCACATGCATGGAATTAAGTACCCGGGTCGAGTGGAGCGGCAGAAGGTAGACGCATATGAATCAGATATTTCTGTCAGCCCCGCCGTGCGCTGGATCCAAACCAATATCGGACTCCATTGGGAGAAAACACAACAAGGAGAGTGGAAGGGGCGCACGAGCAGCGGGAGGACGCCGGAAGCAGCGGGTCGGAGGACGCGGAGCAGTAGGCAGAGCACCGCCGGTGAGTACAACCCAACCAGAATACCCTTGCAACAGATGCGCAGTAAACTGCAGACACGTACGCAAATAAAGTGACATCAGCGAAAGTTACACGTTGTTGAATTCAACAGTTATGTACACAGATCGAGAGAGAGAGGAGGCAGCGGAGGAATTATTTGTAAAGAGCAAACGAAACACTCGCACTAATCCAAAGGGAGGACCGGGAAGCTCATCTACGAGCAGTAACTTGAAAAGCCTCTTTAATAAATTGGAAAAATTATATGAGAAGGAGACGAGAAAATGGTGGGAGGCAACCTCGTTACAGAGGTTCTTAGACTGTGACCGAATTCCCAGAGGCTTGCACATCTACACAACACCCTCTTATGAGCATTCTGACCCGTTGTTGCTACAGAAATAGGCAGAGTATACAACGGAGTCAGCAAAGGGAATGGTCAAGATAATAATAAAGTATGCCTGGAGTGACAGGCAGAAATTATTAGAAGAAATCACGGAAATTGAAGCTTTGATAGCTCTTGATAAAGATAGTAAATTAAGAGATGAACTGCAACAACGTATGAAGAAGCACCTTGTAGATTACTAGACATCGCAAACAAACAACATTTTTGCGAGATCAGGAGGATTATGAGTCAGACAGGATCCTAACGCTTGCCAAAAAATATGATGTGCCAAAAAAGCAGCTAATGCTCCAGAAACCGACCGAGGCATCATCACGAGAAACATTCGAATCTGAAGTTGAAGACTCTGAAGGGGAGCAAACAGTTAGAAGAAAGGAGAAAGACACTCCAGTCAGTCCATGAAAACAACACATTTTTTTCACGAGTACCAATTGCTGAGGGAAGCGAGACAAGGCCTGGCTGCAAGGACACCCCCGCCAGAAAAAAGAAACAAAAAACGCAAAGGGGAAGGAAGGGGAAAAGATTCTTCACAGGATGGACGGAGAACAAGGAGCAAACGAGGAGCGGAACGGAACTAGAAGAAGCATCAGAGAAAAATAAAAAACAGTGATTAATCTCTGAAGCAGACCTATCACACCAAAGGAAATTAAAGTCTTGGAGCTGGGCCTTACTTTTTGCCCGACCACCAAATTTGATTACAAAAGTGCTCGGATAGACTTTGCAAGTTCACACGTAAATTAAAACTTTTGAAAATACATACAATGCACCCTAAAAAATCACGAGAGGGTGGGGACACTATCACTTTGGAACAAGATGGCTCATTGATCGGAACAGAACTTAATGCTTTACCAGCAATGAGAGATTTAGAACTTGAATTGAGCAGCAGTCAAAGCGACCAAACAGTGACAGCTGATTTCTTTGAAGGAATGGGAATTACTCAGAAGGGAGCAATAAGCACCTTAAAGAAACGTTCACGGGTCATCCCACAGACGGCACACGATGCCATAGATACCTTTCACAACCTAGTTGTTGAGGACCTTTAAAAATTGCAGGCAAGAGGCCCGAATCTGACAAAGGAAAATTTGACAGCTCACCAAAAGAAATTAATATCGGATTTGAGCGATGACGACAATTTAATTATTAAGGCTTCTGATAAGGGAGGAAACAGTGATAATGGACAAACTAACCTACCTCAAAGAAGCGAAACGACAATTTGCTGATACCAAATGTTATACCGTAACCACACGGGCAAACTTTGAATAGAGTATTCGAGATTTTCAAAAACTTACCACTAAATGGAGGAATAAAGGGATACTGAGGTAGGAAGATTTTAAGTTTATCTACTGCGAGACCCCCGAGTTACCTACTTTTTATCACCTCTCTAAAGTTCACAAGAGTGCTACTAATCCCATGGGCAGGCCTATTGTGTCTTCGAAGAATAGTCTATTAGAGAACACTTCTGTATATATTGTTTTTTAAAGACACAGTAGATCTATGCTCTTATGTTAAGGACACAAAGGACTTTTTGAGAATTATTGCGAATAACGAATGGGAACCGGATATGCTTCTGTTGACCCTAGACATAACAAGTCTCTACACAAGTATAGAACATCAAAAAGGACAAGAGGCTGTAGATTCTTTCTGAAAAAGAGACCATTGAAATATTTTGAGCACAATGTTATGCTTATTGAATTAATCACGTACTGTCTTGAAAATTATTTGCAGGAGAAATCTTTCAACAACAGCAGGGGACTGCGATGGGCATGTGCTTCGCCCCCAGCTATGCGAACTTGTTCGTTTGCTGGTGGGAGAAGCACGTGGCCTGGGCAGGAAAAAATGAAATCTGGTTGGAAAAGGTGGTTCTATGGTCAAGATACATTGACAACCTCTTCATTGTATGGAGAGGGTCAATGGAGGAGGCCAAAGAATATATAACCAAACTTAACAACAATGAGGTCAATCTGAGATTTACTGAGTGCATGAGCAAAACTAACGTACCCAAATTAGATCTGATGGGATTTGTAAAGAACAATAGAATTGAGACGACACTATATAGGAAGCCGACAGCGGGTAATAGTGTATTGCACGCAAACAGTTTCCACCCCAAGAACGTCATTAATGGAGTCCCCTATGGGGAATTAATAAGATTGAGACAAAACTGTTTGCGAGATGAGGACTTCCTTGAAAAAAGTAGAAAAGCCACTGATAGATTCTGCAAAAGAGGATTTAGGAAAGGAACTTTGTACAACGCAAGAGAAAAAATAAAACAGGTAGAGAGGAGGCATCTGATTTCTGACATTGAAGACAAAGAAACCAGAATGCCTGAGTCCTCAGGACCAGTGAGGATGATAACGGAGTATACAACAGGGTCCACCGAAATCTTTCAAATCTTCCGACGGAACTGGAAGATTTTGAAATCAGATCAAGTAATAGGATCCCTCATCTCTCACTCTCCCTTGATTACTTATAGGAGAGGTCCAGCACTTAAGGGTCAGCTAGTAAGGAGCCACTTCTCAAAAACTGCTAAGAAGACATGATAACAGGTTTCTGTCCCTGCATGACCTGCAAGGCGAGCAGGAATAGCAACAAAGTGAAGGAATTCTCAATACCGGGAAGGAAAAAAATGTATAAGATAAGCACACTGATGAACTGTAATTCTGATCATACAGTTTACTGCCTAGTGTGTCCTTGTAACAGAAGATATGTGGGATGTACGATCCATCCCACAAAAAAAAGAATACTTGAGCACGTGCGTGCGATTAAGAACCATGATGCAACATATCCTGTTGCACGGCATTTCGAGGAGTAACATAATTCGAATGCCAACCTGCTAAAATTCTTATGTTTAGATCAAGTTTCCAAGAAAGAAAGAGGGGGTGATAGAATTAAAGCACTAAGAAAACTTGAATCCCGGCACGTCATCGCATTGCAAACAAAAGCTCCACGGGGACTTAATAACGATGAAGAAGAACAAAAGTTACTTACCTGTAAACTGTGGTTCTCCAGTATTGGTGTCTTTCATAGATTCACATGCTTGAATATCCCCCGTCGTCGAAGTGGGAGTCCCACGGTACATAAAATAGCAGTAACATATGCATGTATACATGAAAAATATCATAAATAAAAAATATACATACTTATAATGTAATAAATTGTAAATTCTAAAAGTACCATAGAACATAATAGGCCCATTGAAAAGCCTAAGGGAGAGCTCACTTTAGTAACATATTAGTGTCATTATGTGTTGATCCACATTCCAGCCAATCAGGCTGTAGCCTCCTCTAGAACCTTCTCCTCAGAAGCTCAAGGCCTCAGATTTTCGTAGCACAAAGTAAGTCAAAAGTGCCTGAGGAGAAGAGAGCCTCTGAGGGGAGGATGTGAATCTATGAAAGACACCAATACTGGAGAACCACAGTTTACAGGTAAGTAACTTTTGTTCTTCTCCAGTATTAGGGGTGTCTTTCATAGATTCACATGCTTGAATAGAGTAGAAAGCAGTAAATCATCACATAAGTCATAAAGGTGACATACCAAGCAAATAAGGTAAACATATTAGACAATATGCAATAAATACCAAAACATTATTAGTAAAAAACATTTATGACTGGAGGCGGGTAGCAACAGAGGCTCACCTTTATTGGAAAAGATTCCGCAGCACCGCTTGACCTACTGATGCATCCGCGGCGTCTGTTGATTGCAGGCAGTAGTGCTTAGTAAAAGTATGGCTGCTCGACCAAGTAGCAGCTCGGCAGATCTGTCGTAGGGGTACCCCCGCAAAAAGGGCAGCCGACGTAGACACCGCTCTAGTTGAATGAGCACGAACTGGAGCAGGAAGGGGCTTCCCAGCCCGTTGGTGGCAAAAGGATATGGTAGAGGATATCCACCTGGTTATGGTCTGTTTGGTAACAGGTTGTCCTTTGCAAGTTGGACCATATGCCACAAACAATTGATCTGACTTTCTGATATTTGCAGTTCGTTGAATGTAGAATTTGAGACAACGTTTCACATCTAATGAATGCAATGACTGCTCAGCTGGAGTTTGCGGAGCAGGAAAGAAAGTTTTCAGGATTACAGGTTCGTTGAGATGAAAGTCACTGGGAACCTTCGGGATGAACTTAGGATTAGTTCGCAATGTCACAGCCTCATTGGAGAAATGCAGGAAAGGAGGCTGTACGGTAAACGCCTGGATGTCACTGACACGTCTTGAGGATGTCAAGGCGAGTAAGAGAGCAACTTTCCATGTGAGAAATTTTAGATTTGCAGAGTGAATAGGCTCAAATGGAGGTAGAAGTAGTTGAGACAAGACCAAATTTAAGCGCCAAGCAGGCGGAGGGCGACGGATAGGTGGAAACATCCTAAAAAGGCCCTTGTAAAATTGCTTAATGATCCTTGAGGAACATAGAGATGTGGAACCATCATGGCGGAAACGGGAAATCGCCGCCAGGAACCCTTTAAGAGACAAGTGTGACAGTCCTGATCTTGCCAGGGATAAAAAGAAAGGCAAAATTTGTTCAGGTTTTGCAGTCATTGGGTCCAAATCTTTAGTGCGGCACCAGACACAGAAACGCTTCCACTTTAATTGGTAGGTTTGTATGGTGGAGGGAGCGCGAGCACGCGCTAACACCTCCCTGCAGTCCTTGTCGATATTTAAACGTGCCAATTCGTTGTACTCAGGTTCCAGGCATGGAGTTTGAGGTATGCCGGATCTTGGTGACAGATTTGTCCCTGCTGCATCGTGAGGAGGTGCGGTAGAGGATGAAGCGGTAACGGGTCGGACTGCGAGAAGAGGAGCAGGTCCGTGAACCATGGACGTCTCGGCCATTTGGGTGCAATCAGGATGATGTGACAAGGTTGGAACCTCATCCTGTGTAACAGGCGAGGAATCAGAGGAAGTGGAGGGAAAGCATAGATGAAGTCGTTCGACCAATTGATCGAAAATGCATTTCCGCTCGACTCTCTGTGGGGATGCCGACTTGCAAAGCGTTGGCATTTCCTGTTGGCAGCAGTCGCGAAAAGATCCATCTGCGGCTGGCCCCACTGCCGGAAGATGAACTCGACCGTTGGTTGGTTGAGTTCCCACTCGTGATTGTCCGACGATGCCCGGCTGAGTCTGCCAGAACATTGGCCACACCCGGCACATGAATGGCTGTGAGATGAATTTGACGTTGAATCGCCCAATCCCATATTTCTTGTGCCAGTTGTGAAAGTAGGAGAGACCTCGTGCCGCCCTGCTTGTTGAGGTAGTGCATGCTGGTGGTGTTGTCCGTCCTTACCAGCAAAGTGTGTCCCTGCACTAACCTCTGGAAGGATTTTAGGGCTAGGAAAATCGCCAAGAGTTCCAGGCGATTGATGTGCCAAGTACGTTGGGTCGCTGTCCACTTTCTTTCACAGACATGCCGTCGAGATGCGCTCCCCATCCCTCGAGAGACGCGTCTGTTGTAAGCGTCAGAGTTGGAGGTTCGTCCTGGAATGAACGGCCCGCAGATATGTTTGGAGGGTGAGCCCACCACTCCAGCGCTTTCTGGATGCGAGGTGTTAGAAGGACCTTGTCCTCGAATGACCCTGACACCTGTTTCCACTGCTTGTCCAATTCCTCCTGTAGAGCCCTCATGTGCAATCTGCAATTTGGGATAAGTTGGATGCACGAGGAAGCCATGCCAAGGAATGATTTGAACGTTCGGACAGAAACGTACAGTTTTGATTGGAGGAACCGCACCATCTTTACCATGCGGTCCTGTCTTTCCTGGGAAACTAACACTTTCCCTTGCCGAGAATCTAGTGAGGCTCCGAGAAAATCTCGCCTTTGCGATGGCTGAAAGTGTGACTTCTGGCAATTGATTGAAAGCCCCAAGGTTTGGAAGAGGGAGACGCAGACTTGAGTGTGCTGCTCCGTTAGGTGAAAAGTTTTGGCCTTGATGAGGCAGTCGTCCAGGTATGGGTAAAATTGGACACCTTGGAGACGCAGGAAGGCAGCTACCGGGGCTAAGATCTTGGTAAAGACCCTCGGTGCTGATCGAAGGCCGAATGGTAGGACTTTGAATTGGAAGTGCAGCTGTCCGACTGTGAAGCGTAAATACTTCCTGTGTCTGGGGTGGATTGGCACATGGAAATATGCGTCCTGGAGGTCGATCGTTGAATAGAATTCCCCTGGATTGAGAAAATTCAGAATTTGAAGCAGAGTGAACATCTGAAAAGTTTTTGAAATGATAAATTTGTTTAGGGCCCGTAAATCTAAAATTGGACGCCATTCCCCCGACTTTTTCTTGACTAAGAAAAAGCGGGAATAAAACCCCTTGCCGCGTTGACCTTGCGGCACAACTTCGATGGCTCCTTTTTTGATCATCAATTTCACCTGGGCCAAAAGTTCTTTGAGATGGGGAGAGGGTGGCCCCGAAGGTGGACGAGTGGGAGGGAATTTTGTGAATTCCAGGGTATGTCCTTTGGAAATAACGTCCAGGACCCATTGGTCGGAGGTGATTTCGGACCATTTGCAAAAGTACTTTGAGATGCGACCTCCAAGATTTACAGTCGGCAGAAGAAAGGGACTGAAACTGTCACTGCTTTTTATTGTTTGAGCCACCTCTATATGTTGATTTTCGTTCATATGGTCTGGTGGTGAACTGACGATTTTGGGATTGGTAGGAACCCCTCTGTCGGTTATCGTTATAGGTGTTGTACGAACGATATTGACTTGATCCTCGAAAAGTAGAGGAACCTCCGCCTCTACCTCGTGCCCCCCGAAAGGGCCGCTTCTTGTACTGGAGGGTAGCCAAGGACTTTGCAGTATTGGTGTCCTTTTTGATCGCCTCAAGGGCATCATCAACATGTTTGCCAAACAACAATTCTTCGTCGTACGGCAAGTCCAGGACTCTTGCTTGTACCTCTGGACGGAATGTGGTAGACTTCAACCAGCCTTGACGCCTCAAGACTGCAGCCCCAGCCAATTGACGAAAACCCGTTGAGGAAATGTCGAGTGCACAATCAATGATTTCGGATGAAATCAACTCTCCCTCTTGTATAATGGCTTGCGCTTCTGCACGGATGGCATCAGGTAGTTGAGGAATCAGTGCAGCAACTTCGGACCACATCTGGCGGTCGTAACGGCCCAGAATAGCCAACGTATTAGCCGCCCTCACTGTAGTAGCCGCCATGGTTGTGAATTTCTTTCCTATAGAATCCAACTTGCGGCCTTCCGGATCAGGAGGAGACGTGAGTAGTGTAGCAGGATTGCGTGATCTTTTCTGTGCTGCCTGAGTTATAACCGAATCTGCTTTTGGTTGAGACACCAAACAGGCCGGGGAAGACGCCGGAGCCTTGTATTTCCTGTCCAATCTGGGCAAAACTGCAGGTACAGAATTTGGACGTTCCATTAATTTAAGGCCCGCCTGCCAAATATAATCAACGATTGGTATAGTGTGGGATTGCCTTTGAGATAGGTCCTTAAAATCATACAAGAAGCATTCACTTTCATGCTGTTGTTTTTCGACCGTGAGATGAAAACGTTTTGCAGCACGGATCATCAAATTGTGGAAATTTGCAATGTCCACTGGAGGCGATGCTAGAGGTGAGGTGGGCGGAGTAGAAGGTGTTTGAGCCCTGTAATTGTCCCACTCATTCATATCGACGTCATTGTCGTCGTCATCAGTATTGTGAGGATCCGGATCCTCGTCGCCAGTGTCAGGACGAGTACCACCCGGTGACGCGGGTGAAACTGGTGCAGGTGCCTGAGGAAGTTGAGGTTGAGGCTGCGGAGGAGGTGGTGGTGCTGGAGAGGCAGGTGTAGAAGGAGGAAACCTGCGGTTATAGTCATCTAGCATGTGCTGTAGGTTCATGACCAGAGATAGAGGTATCTGTGTAATTGGTTCCGAAGGCACTGGTTCTGATGCATCAACAGGAAATAATTTGTTCCCATCTTCGACATTATCCACCACATCACCCTCATCACTATACTCCTGGCACTTAATGTGTAAATCAGAGGGGCTGGTTGCCTGTTTAAACAGTTCTTCCACCTCTGAATCGTTTCCGGATTCTTCCTCACCAGACTGGAACAATTGGTCTGGGAGATGAGTGCCACTTCTCACTGGACTCAGTTGGATGAGAGGTACTCTCCTCTAAGAAGAAGCAGTAACCACTGTATAGATGGCAGCTGTTTTCGGCAAAGGTTGATGAGACGTCAACGAGCCCGTTGGCGTAAATGTGGCAGTGTTAGAATCAACCTGAGGCGTCTGCGTCGTCGCCACAGAGGTAATCGGCGCTGAAATTGAAGATTTTTTCTTCGCCGACGAGGATTTCTTGTCCGTCGACGGAGCTGTCGACGGAGCAGTCGACGAGATTGGAGCCTTGATCGTCGACGATGACGTAGACGTCGACGGGATGACAGCCGTCGACGATGTTATGATGGTCGACGGAGGCGCCGTCGACGAGCTGCTTCTAGGCTTGGTCTTCGTCGACGAGATCTTTACAATAGATGAGATGGGTCTCACCTTCTGGGTCGCCGTCGACGAGGTGATCGTCATCGACGTAGCGCTGGTCGACATAGAACATGTCGTCGTCGACGTAGAGGTGACAGACACTGATTTCGTCGTCGCTGAAGACGTCGACTGACGCGTCGACGAGCCCGTCGACGAGCCAAAGCCAGATTTTTTAATGGAAGGCAAGGCTTTGGGCGCAGACGTCAGAGAACCAGGTCTCGTAGACGTGCCCTGAAGCAAATCCTGTGGGGAGACAATCCTGGAGGACTCCAACAGTCTACTCTTCTTCAGAAAAGGAGATGGAACCTCAGTCTCAGACCCACGCTTCTGAGAGGATTTAGAAACAACAGATGACAAACTTTCCACGTCAGAAACCACAGACTCACAGAAGGAGACGGGCCTCTCTATCCCTCAGAGTCTTGGGAGGGAAAGTGCGGCAGTACTTACAGTTTTTCACCTCGTGGTCTGGGTAGAGACAGTAAATGCATTTACTGTGTGGATCCTCGTGGAAAAGGCGTAGTTTACCACAAGAAGGGCAGGCTTTAAACAAAGATTTCTTATTTGAAGACATTTTCTGATGAAAAAACAGTTAGAGTTGAAGAAAACTGAGCAGAGATCAGGGAGACTCCCTTCACACGATGTGCGGTAGAAAATCTGAGGGCTTGAGCTTCTGAGGAGAAGGTTCTAGAGGAGGCTACAGCCTGATTGGCTGGAATGTGGACCAACACATAATGACACTAATATGTTACTAAAGTGAGCTCTCCCTTAGGCTTTTCAATGGGCCTATTATGTTCTATGGTACTTTTAGAATTTACAATTTATTACATTATATGTATGTATATTTTTTATTTATGATATTTGTCATCTATACATGCATATGTTACTGCTATTTTATGTACCGTGGGACTCCCACTTCGACGACGGGGGATATTCAAGCATGTGAATCTATAAAAGACACCCCTAATACTGGAGAACTTTGGATCAATTTTTTTTAAACCTTTATTAGTCAACGTGCATTATACACAGCATTTGGCTTACAACCCACCAGGGCCAGCCGCGTATATCTGTAACTGTAGATGTAGTAGCAGATGAACACAGCCTCAAGGCCGACAACCCTGAGGTCCGGCGGCGTGAATAGTTCCATTTTAGCGCTTCACAATCATCCAAACAATTGATAATGTTGAGTTATAGGTTTGTGAGTTTTTCTCTTTTTTTATGTGAACCCGTAAGTATAGCGTTATGATAGCACTCATCAATTTCATCAGATGGATAGTGGCCCGTTTTTACACATGCGTGTCTCACAGAAAGTGTCAGCTAGGTCTGCCCTCCAAGAGAGCATGTGGGAGTGGTAATAGAAGATGAGGCTGTGCAGCATCCTGGGTGTGTCTGTGAGCGAGTACCTACACATCTTATCCTTCCTAATGGGAGTGGCGAATGTCTGTATTGGAGTTCAGCTAGAGTCTCCTCGGCTATGGCCGCTACTCTCAGAGGCCCCATGGTGCAGTGTGTATAGCAACTAACTTCAAAGAACCTGGTCAAAAGGGGACGCAGGACCAGTGCGCCAATAAACTTCAAAACAATAACTTGGGAGGTACACTGTAAAGGGAGGGGGAGTGCGGGTAGATATAGCCATGTGTTCAGGGAGGGAAGTGCAGCATCATTGTGTCAGTAGTGATCGAGTGGGCAGGTAGGCCGGGGATTATAGTGTGCAGTCTGCCTGCAAACTAAGTAGACAAGGGGGGATCACCACCATAAGGGCGTGCCAAGTATGGTAGTAAAGTACAGGTCGTGAGTTTGCCCTTGGCAGGACTCCCGATGATAGTGAGATGTGCGGGGACGTAAGCGTGGAGGGGGGGCGATGTACACAACATTATGTAACAGTCAGGCATGTAGCATGTGCTTATCGAGACGTGGGAGTTGTGTAGGTAGCGATCTTGAAGAACTTTGGATCCATAGTGAGTAAATGAGAATAAGATGACAGACTGAAAATGAATAAGAGTGCAGTGTTTAAGCCCATTCAGGGCACAATTTTGCTATAGAATTAGTCAGTGTGATGCTCTGTGATAAAGACCATAAACGGTATTTGACAAGATAGAAAGCCCATTCAGGGCAAGATTGTCGATCTATTGCATGTCATTGGATCAATTTAACATGATTTATAATGTTTGATTATAATTGGCAGTGCAACATATACGCGTTAGTTGTTTAGTTAGCACAATGCGATGATCAATGAGTGTTTGATGACAACCTTTCTCCTGCATCCAATGCCATAGCCGTAAAAAAGAAAATTCATTTAGACATTCTAGTATGGCTGCCAAATGAACTAAGTTAATACCTATTTGGTCCCTTATTTGTTTTGTTGACGAGGGAACCGCAAGTCCTCTCTCGTGCTTTATGATTTAACTTACACATGTTTTTTTTAATATATATAAAATACGACTGTTGAATTGATTATGTGACATTGAGGAAGGCGTAGCCGAAACGAGTCTGCCCATTTATTCGTGTAACTAATAAATTAAAAAACTTACATTGCCAGTGTGCGCCTCGATCCCTGACTTGGAAGGAGGGAGGTCACATGCTTGGAATATATATATATATATATATATATACACTATAAATACATATTATATATACATAAATCCCACAATGTGATCCAAACAATCCTGCGTGCTTAATTACAGGTGCTCTACGTGTGGGCCGGATCCTGGCCCAAATCATCAATTTTCCACCAAAATACGCAGCACTCCGAGAATATGGTTACTGCTAATTTTATTTTAAAGTCAGCACTCAGACCAACGTGTTTCAGCCTCCCTGGCTTGGTTCACGGTCAGTGAGCCCTCTTCAGTGTCTACTATTTCTCCCATATCTGCCCTAATGTGGCATTATGGGAATTTGTGGTTTACCTGGCAAATTACATTATTTACATATTTACAAGAGAATATTTACAGTATAAGGGCAATCTTTCACTGTGTCATTGTGTACATGACTATTATAGACATTGTTCTCCTTCATTTCAGCGCTCTTTTAAATAACACACAGCATTGATAAATATACATATTTATCAATATGCGGTCTCGAGGGACGCCAGGCGAACACGCCAGAGGATATTCACTCCAACGTTCGAGTTAGAACCTCTCAGGGCCTCGGAGACCATAAAGCGCAATGTTGCTCTTTAACTAATACTACATGATCAATGTATCATATGTATTAACCTCGCTTGTCTAATAGTTGGAGTGCGACCCATATTTTTTCCTCACTTTAGGTCACTAAAGGAGTGGTACACACAGGGTGGGACCCTGTGTTTGTCCTGTAGAAGAGCACTAGGAAAGCTCGAAACTAGTTGACATCCACTAGGGACCCCATACCCATTGTAGACAGAAACCCTAGAGACCGACCCCGTTTTTAATATATCAACTAGGAGCCTGAAAAAAGTTATTTCGCCCACTAGTTAGATATTTTTAACCCACCCACTCCACTTACACCACTGCACTACACATAGTCACTCACAAAAACAGTGCTCCTACGTAGTGTCGCAAGTCGTAGCACGCCCCAACACGCGGCGGGTTGGGATGGCCCCTATGATGAAGCATGTCACCGTGGGGAAACCCTGGTGAGTGAGGGGATTAAAGAAAGGAAATTTTTCCTTTTTTTCTATGGTTTGTTCGGACTCTAATTGAGCAAAAAACCTTTTCCCTAGATGCGTAACAATAAACATCTGTTATTCGGCACCAAGATACCCTTGGGTGAAGGTGGGCTTTATAAATACAGGTTATGCTACAGGTCTCAAATGCTGAAGGGCTACTGAGGCCACAGATTCAAACTGGTTAGCTTAAAAACAGAAACTTTATAAGAGTCACCTACCCAATATATGGAGAAAACTTTTTTGGACGTTTGTTTTTCCTTTCAATTGTTACCATGAGAAATGTTTACGTTTTTTTAGTTGCAAGTAGAAAATGTTTTTGCCGTACAAAATTTATCTAGCAGAACTTGGAATAACTTTTAAACTTACCATGGATTAAATATGTTATTTACATTGCAGAAATAAATGTCTGATGTCACTTCTGACTCGCTATGCTTTTGTGTGACAGATGTTCTTAAGCACATGTCGCAGGGTTGGCGCAAAAAGTGAGTGGCAAAAGCTTTTTGCTGCCAGCTCACATTTCAAATTTTACATTTAGGTCCTATGCTCCATTGCTGACCTATACAAATCTCAAATATTTCCATTAAATAGCCAAAGTTTTTTTTCATAACGAGGGAAAGATGCATGCATGTACCCGCTTGGTAGGAACAATTATTCTAAAGATCAAAACAGCCATTTCTTTAGAGTCACAACATTTTTTGAGGAAACACGGCAAAAAAATTGATTTCATTAAATGCTCGGCTAGTCAGACTAAAGTCAGATGGAAATTAACCACGCTACCTGGAAGTTAGCATGGCGACGGTCAATTATCCGTTCTACATCTCCCTTTTGTCAGGGTCTAGCCTTACCACTGAGCCTATTTACTTCTGAAGAATGGATCCCACCGGTGAGGGACATAGCCCATGTCTGGCTACAGATGCATTCTGATAATTGACAACCCCACCATAGCGGTCAGGGCCATTTGTCGTTCACCCAAAGATGAACACGCAAATCCAGGACATGCACAGTAGGGTCTCTTAAAAAATCTGTGTGTGTCAAGAAGTCACCTACATTTTCGGGCCCTAATCCAAACAGCATACAGGCCCTCTCATTCCACTTGGCACTGGTGAAACAACATGTAACAAGACTAGGATCCTTATGTCATAGTCTAGCACAATGCTTACGACTCTACATTCTTGTGTCACTAATAGGCAAACTAGGTCCCAGCAGGGTAAAACACATAGAGCAGACTCACCATAAAGTGAGAGGCACATGCCACTCTCTATCTCACTCAGAGGTACATGGTAACCTAAGGAGGGCACCACTGGCATCCTTCCACTTGTCTGAGAGACTAAAGTGTAGTGAACCTACCCATGGACTAGTTAGCACACCTAGGTCCCTGGGAACCTCCCTCCTACTGCACTCACAGTGGGGAAATATAGACTCACGATCAGGCACCCTTGATCCACCTGTACCTCTACCATGTAGGAAGCCGCACCCTTAGACCGGTAAGTCAGCTCCGGGTCTGCAATCTTAGGCTGACCACGTGCATGAGAGTTCAAGTCTTCACAATCTGCCTTGTTTAGGTTTCCTGTCCTGTCACTCAAAGAAAACAGGCTGCATCTCCAGAACACCTGTGGGCTACCCAAAAGTCACATGGGTTCTTGAGTTAAAGTAGGTATCCCACACCCACTGGTCTCAACCCAGCAGGCCACACCTGTATCCTACACCACCCACTCTCTTGAGACACTGAATGCTAGTACCCTCAGAGACTCTCAGTCAGGCAAATTGGATGCTTGCACTTTTAGGATTCTTTCCAGCGTGTAGCATTTTACTACCGTCCTGAGAGTGACCACTCCCTCTTTATTCCATTGGACAGCCACGCTTAATGTCACAGACATGGTATGTCTGACCGTGAATATCTGACATATCTGACCTTTCAATTATCAAACTTGGAAAACAACCAATCCACTATCAAGAATTGATCTGGCCAGGATAGGTATCCCACACTGCAATCACAAGAAACAAACCCAATCACTGCAGCTTCCTCAAAGTACCTTTTACAATAGTATTGCCAGTTTACAGAGGGAGTCCCCTTCCGAAATAAAGGAAACTATAACGTTACTACACCCTGTGGGACATATCCTGCCCCTGAAGACTTTTCGCCAGTGGGGTTCTTTCTGTTGCAGGAAAAGTCTCCCTAACTCCAATGGTCTGCTGTTAAAAGACCAACAGCCACCACAATCAATTAAAATCGCTAAACCTGCAGCTTTGGATTGCAAGGCCAAAAGTGGGGAATCAAAAAGTTGACCACAGACAACACAATGCAGTGCACAGGCAGAAGGCTAAGCCCATTGGGGGGGACAAGAGGATTCCTCCAGCACCACATTGTCTTAATGGCCTGTCTGTACAAAGTCGAGAAGCAGCAGCCGGAGACGGGTGCCCTTCCCTAGCTAACATTGTACAAGGGTGGCAATTCTCTTCAACACAGATTCCAAATTGATATTACCTATAGAAAATACAAAGCAGACAACACTAGAAACTTACAATCCCATCATCTATCAATGGGACAGAGAATACCGGAATTGGAGAAAGTTCGTATTGAGGAGTTTCCTAGAGGTGGAGATACAGATATATTTGAATTTGTCTACTTGCTAAAATATCTATAGAGCGGGATTACTTCTCATGTTTAATGATTATGATGAGGAAGTGTGGATGAGAGAGTAATGATTGAGATATCAGTATGCTCTGATGGGGTTCATCAGACAAGGAATGGAACTGGAATTCAGATGCTCTGTTTCTCTAATACAATCAGTAACATCTCAAGAAATTATTTTCATGCGGGACAGAAGAGGCACCATATTAATCCATGGCTGTACTGTCCCATATTTAAATTAAAATATTGTTTCATATTAAAGTATACCATCAAAATTAAAACAAATTATGGCAGCTATGCTGCACTTTGAAACTACATACCTAGGTATTAGCACATTATCTAGAATGTTAAAAGGGGCAGTCTATCCACAAGATACGAACCCCTACCTCCAATTCATACAAAAGGCAACTCTTCAAAGGATAGAAGAAAAATGCTTGTTTGCATATTGTTTTATGGTTCAGATCAGCGAAAATGCTTGGGCTAGAGTCCCTGGCTTCAGGTAATGACTCTGTGCGCCCCAGATTCTAAAATAATGATCGGGAGGGGGGGGGGCAGGGGGAGGGGGATCCCTGGGTTCTAGTAATGATTCCGTGGGGTCCACAGAAGCCAGAAGGTTAAGAACCACTGTTGTAGATAACCTACACTAGGTTCTTCTTCACAGTGCAGCAGTGGAGAAGTGGGTGATTGCAATTGGCTCTCTCAAAGGAGGCCTTTGTTACTGACACTGCAATATGGAAACATATGGAAATGTGTTCTAATGTAAAAACTGGAGCACAAAGACAGCATCCAACAAGGCAAACTTCAGCAAATCGGTTTTATTATGTCAACTATGTTCTCTAAAAGGGAGTCATTTGATGGTGTGGAATGGACTTGGAGAAATATAAAGGGACATTACTAAAATAGAAAACACGTGTCCATGTCCAGAAGACCCTCATTTTCAACTCTTCCACAGGAACTTTAAAACGAACATAAAAGGAAGCACTGATCAAGCTCTGGATCACTGATGTAGGGAAAAAAACACAGCTAAGAGGGAGAAAACTGAGTACTTCAGCAGCGGAAAAGAGTAAGGGTAAAAAGGATGCTATTTCACAGGTACTTTAGGCTTATCAACCACTCGGTATTTGAATGACCACCAGCAAGCAGGTGCCAGTACTTTTTACATACTGGCAATATAACTGCTGGCATTTTATTCTGGGGTGCCTGGTGGTGGAGCGCTGGCTGGCATACTAATAGTCACAACATGCAACATTTTTGAAGAGCATTTGGGGTTAAGGCATACATATTTTTCTAAACATCACTTTCTGTGGTATAAAGCAGTGAGATCTCTCTGGCAGTCAGTGCGCTTCCTGGGGAAATCTGTATGCTCAACAGGGATACTTCATCTTCTAAAGTCATCTTGCAAAAGGGGAAAAATAGCAGTAGAGGGAAGCCGATTCCTTGAACTAGTGATCTCATTAAGAATCTTGGAGACACAGTAATATTAGAAACTAACCTGGGCAATGGTGGGCCTGAGAAAGAAGAGGGAGACTTCTGAAGATGTCACAGAGCACACCATCAGATCATCTCTTAGCGAGGATTGCACAGCGCACACCACCAGATCGCCCATAAGAGAGGATTTCACACCGCACACCATCAGATCATCTCTTAGCGAGGATTTCCGAGCGCACGTCATCAGATCACCTCTTAGCGAAGATTTTGCAGCGCACACCTGCAAATCACCTTTTAGCGAGGATTTTGCAGCACATGCCATCAGATCATCTCTTAGCATTTACAGCCTGATGTATTACGCCTTTTCTGGTTACTGAAATACATTGTATTCTACTTTTGCGATTTCTGCATGTTTGACAGTATCTAGAAGAAGAACTCTGTAACCCGAATACCATACACTGCAACCATTGTCAAGGGGAAACGGCCAATACAACGCAGCCGTTTCCACGAAAGGCTTTACCACGCATGTGTGGTTACCACGAAAGCATTTACCACGCACGCATACCTTTACTACGAGATGCGTAATAAAGGAATGTGTGGTAAATGCAAAAAATAAAAAAAGGGGGCATCGGGGGCCTACCCAATCAAAAAAAAGTGAGAATATAAAGAGGGGTTGGGGGGTCTCCCCCCCCCAAAAAAATAAAGAAATTACGAAGCAAAATGGAGACAATCGGCATCGCTAGAGAGGAAACGGAAATTAACTTCCGCTTCCTCTTTACGACGTAGAACATCATCAAGGAAGATGAAGATGTAGAAAAACGACGTGAAGAGTTAAGGAGAATAAAAAAAGAAAAAAAGATTGAGAATTAAGGGCAGGGGTAAATAGACGAAGGTTTGGGGGCTGGTGGACACGTAAGGGTAAAAGGGAGGGGTATAACATTTCCCAAGAGTATGCCCTTACCATGCATAAATTAACAACGGAAATCACTGTTAATCTATGCGTGGTAAAGGAATATTGGTGGGAAAGGTTATGCGTAAAAAAAGCATTCCGTTGTAACGCATGCGTGGTAAAGGCATGCGTTGCAACGGAATTCGTTGTAACGACATATAACCTTGTCAAGGCACTCTAAACGAAGTACATAAACAATGAACAGGCTAAAAACAAGGTAGGATCAGCAAGCCAAGAGCAGCAGGAAAACGGACGGACTGGACAAGCCAAGCATTCCACCCGCGCCATCAACTGACGTTTCTTTTAAGTCTTCGCTGGAACTCGGATAAACTCTTTTACAACAGCACGAGGGTTCTGAAATAATCCATGCTCTCTGAAGAAAACAGGAAGAAAAAGGTAACCTTAGTAACCATGCAGTCAACAGTTCAGTCACCTTGACCAGCTATTGTTCAAACTCAAATAAACACACTAAAACTAGAGCTATTTATCAGACGGCACAGATCCCACATCCACTTGGGTCAATTTTAAACAGGCCTCTTACAAACGACAACCACTAGAGTGTCAGTTAACTTTTCAATCTCTCAAAGTTGGAGCAACATCAAGTCACGCTCACAATGGCTTTCAGAGAAATATATTTTGCACTCTTGAGAGTGGATAAAGCAGAAAGACTGGCCTCTTCCCCAAATTAACACAAACACACACTGCTGGTCCTGACTAGTCCTCTTCCAATAGACACATATCAAGTAGGGCATTTATAGATCTCGTCAAAGGTAGGCCCCACAATAGCGCCAATTGAAATTAAACTGAAACAGATTAATGCCTTCTTTATTGCAGCATGAGTGGTGCCTGCATAGGACTATAGTCGTAGGGAAAACGATTCAGTAAATTAAGCTCTCACCTCTGACATCTGCTGTAATCTGCAGTTCACGAGTTCGAATCCCAGCAAAGTAAACAGCTGCCCATCTCCTTACAAGATCAATAAATCAAGTAAAATCAAGTATAATCAAATTGGGCTGTAGTTCCGCCTATTATTACAATGCTTAAATACGACAGAAATGCAGTCAGAAGCACCACAGTAAAAAACAAATATAATTCAGAAACTGTTTTGCTACACAATCTGCAGTTAGGGACAAACTACTGCTAACTCAGAAATAACTAACCTAGAATGACAATTATAATCCAGGAAAAGCCAAGCACACAAACAGACAATGCAGTTTGCGTATTGAACAATGCAAGCCGGAACTCATTCACTATTGCACACTTGCCAGACCTAAGGTAAATAATACGGCAGCGCAGGTGAAGGTGGTCCAGTGGTTGACAGAACTCAGACTGTCAACTATTCGATAATAAACGAGTATCAAAAGGAAAGCCAACTGAAACACGTCAAGTCCCTTTGGTGTAGTGTAATGTACGAGCCACCCAAACAGGTCTTTTGGCACATAAACTAGCAGAGTCAAATACCATGTGTTTAGCCACCTATTAGAAGTATCTGCACCTGATATGTACAACACAAAACTAAGGGGAACAAAGTTCACTACGCTGATCCACCAACTGCAGACAATTCAAGAATGTGCTAAAACTAAACAAGGCAAGCACACTACTCCACATCCGAACATTGCAAAAGGGGCGTGGCGGGGTGAAACAACCCCAAATATTTATTGTCAGTCCGTAACATGTCCCAGGTGGCCGACTGGCCGGGCCACTCATCAGGTAAAAGGTCCGGGATGTTCAGGGTGACTGTTCCCCTGACTGCGTCATATGACGTTGTCACATGGTCCAGGGTGAGGGTGTGAACTGAAATAGGCACTGGTTCGGACAAGCCCTTGTCAGTGTCCCCCACACAATAAGTCTTGGACAGCAGTGGGCATAATTGCCGCGCACGCAAGAATGTAAGATCTCTTCAATTACTTCCTAAAAACACTCACATCTAATACCTGCAAAAACACCATTCCAGGAGGAATATGGGTGTCTACAAGCTCTGCAATTTGTAATAAGTGTAGAGAGTTTAAATTGCCAGGACAACATGGCTATTCACGAAAAGGGAATGCTCATTGAGCGCTTCCATAGGGCAGGCAATACCCGGGTACAAGGCAACCACGGATGGGGCAAGTGAAGTCATAGTCAATTGACTTTTAATTTGTGGAGAATGTGTAGCCCCGTATTGAGCTACTTAGTAAATAGAGGGAAACGTGCAAGATCGCCAGAACATTCTTAATACTGACAGAAACCAAATCTTTCTGAAGACAATGTCCTGCATATGAAAACTTAGTAAACCTTTATATTGTCAGATATAAACGTGGCACAGAGCTAGTGCCATTCTGAACCTGCATAAGACAGCCGGAGGAAAAATAAATCAAAATCACACACCTTTGATCTATACAATATGTGTGCTTTTAAAACATTGAATATTTTGATTTGGAAAATATGTCAAACGGCTTTGGCAAACAGTGCAACCAGCAGTTCTAATAAAGCACTCAGAACAAACATCCATACAGATCTCTGGTTTCACTCAACCCCTTTTTCACAGACTCCAATGGCTAGAGAACAGTCTTATTTCTATGAGCACTATAAAAACAAGCCGCACTGAAAGCGATCGCTTAAAAAAACATTTTAAAAACGCCTGCTAGTGGTGCGCACGCACGCGCCACAGCGAACATGTGCCGACAATTATCGCACCCGTGCCTGGGCATGATGATTGAAACCACATGGCCTTTGGTGTGCGTAACAGACACCATTAGGCCATGGGTAGAGCAATGCGCCCGCCTTTGGCCTATTGCGTGCCATATTTCAGAAACACACGCACGCAAAGGCCAATCATGGAAGCCAAAAGGAAAAGCGCACGCACGAGCGTGTGCGATTCCAGGCTCTGTTTTGGAACGCCTCAAAAAAGGGCTCTCCCTGCGCGAGCCCTAAAAAGGACTGTGGCAGGTCTAGCACATTCATGTACTAATATCATTAATGACTTGGGAGCCAGTGAAAAGGTAGTGGGGTAGACTGGCACTGCAGTCAGTGATGCTAAGTCTTGTATGTATGCAATTACATATTTTTTTTAAATAGTGATTTCCATATTCACGGGCCTCCATGCCACGAGCATAGCTTCACCATATGACAACAACACTTATTAAACTCGACTGGCTACCGCTCCAAGGCCATTCCACTTTCAGATCAGCCTACATTTGAAACTCTAAGACTCCCTGCCCACTCAGCACCCTTACCATGATTTCTGAAAAACAAAAGTAATTTCATTACAAGACCAGAGGCTACCATTATGCGTTATTACTTTAATGCTCCTTCACACAGCACTTGAAAGTATTATACATCAGAAAAAAAGCATTCCAAAATAACACAGTCGATACACATAAGAAGATGAAGTGAATATTCTTCCTCTTTAAAAAGCTGCTCCTCACAGATTAGTAACCTCCAATTCTCATTATCAAAGGTTTACTGTTTCTTGAATATGTTCTTCTATATTTACATCATAAGCATCTAGGCGAGCGCTTGTTATTACTAGGAAGCGTTGTTTACCTTTTATTTTTAATATTTGGTTATACCATTTCCAATCTATGGAAACTTTTTTACCCTTCCTAGATTTTTGGGAATAATTAACCTTTACGGTCGCATTTGAGGGTCATAAGGCAAGAGCGCTCCATTATTTGAAGTGCAGCCTACCTGATATCGCTGCGGATGCTTGCGGTTTCCCCGAAACACACTGAGCTTGACCCGCTGAGGCTGAAACAACAGGCCACCACAGCCCTAGTGGCACCAGTCCGTCTGTCCCGCTGAGGCTGCAATGACAAGAACCAACCTTCATGGCTCGTGCAGCACTCGTCTGTCTGGTTGGCTTCCGAGGCTGTAGGCCACCAGCAGTGGTAGGTCGCACCCTTGTGACGGATTTAGAGGAATGAACAGGGCAATAGCCCTGAGACATTGCTCAGGACCATTTTATCCCTGAGACGTTGCACGGATCTCCAGTTATCAGCAGGGGTCACCGTAACGCGTTAACGATGACGTTACAGTCTCTCCTCAATAGCGATCAGCTGTCAGCTGATTGGAGCTAAGTCTGAAAGAGCATTCTTAAATCTGGGAACACTTATTTGAAGGCTTTTTGGGTGTTTTAAAGCTTATAGGCATAACCTTATTTACTTACATTCAGGTTTTCTAAATCAACATATTTATTGACCTTTCAGACTAAGATTTGTTTAAAAAGAGTACTATTTAGAGTATTATTATATAATTTGGATAACATGTTTGACCACGTTCAGAATGAAGAGGATCATGAGTCCTCCTCAGGTGAAGTCTCGGTCTTGATAACGAAAGGAGGTAAGAGAAAGCAAGCATATTTAAAAAGGGGCAATGCCATCTAAAAAGATGGGAGGCCCAAGCACCTCAGTAAGCCTGGGAGGTCTAAGCACCTCCCGAAGATCAGGAGATCTAAGCATCTCACAGAGTATGGGTGTCCATTGCGACACAAAAAGAAGAGTACCCCAAGTGGCACAGCGCTCTCAGAATACCCCAAGCAGGATTATGGCCTCTGATGTGGAAGAGGAAGTACTTCTTAATGAGAGGCACATTGATGAACATGTCGTGAATCTAGATCAATGGGACCTTGATGATGATGATGATCTTTTTATGGATTCAGAGTCCCCCTCTACCACAAAAACTACAATAAAACTCCACTAGGTCCCTGTCATTTTGCTCTGGCATAGTTCCAAAAGAGTGGAACCACAGGCAACGAAACCCCCGGGGGAACACTCATTGAGTCTAGCAACCCCCCCAACTAAAATCCCATGCCAGCCCATAAGGTACGACACTCACGGTGGCACTGAGGATTTACATGAACCACACGAAATGCCCACAATTAGTGAAACAGTGGTGGAAGCAGTAGAAGAAGCAGGGGACATTCATCATCCGAGTACATCAAACAGGGCGCTAACTAACTTTTTATCTGTCCCCCAGACTGCCACGGACCATTTTCCATCAAAGGAAAGTAGTTCAAGAGCAAACCCCCTAACAAAAACTACAGGGCCCAAGTTGAGCAATTCCTTTCACAGTCTCCTTACCTGGAACGTAGCGGGTTTGTCAACCAAGGTCTCCCAGCAATCATGGCTAGACGTTGTCAAGAATCATAGTATAGTCTGCATACAGGAAACCTGGACGATAGAGGAAATTCACATTATAGGCTTTCTAACTTTTTATTCACCAGCACTTGCTAGCAAACAGGGCCGGAATAAAGGAGGTCTCTGTACATATGTTGCAACGACAGAGGACATAAAAGTTAGCAAGTTTCCAAGCACAGCGTTCTATCAGATATTGGTTTTTAGAGGGTGCCACTCACTTAATGTAATCTTAATAAATCTGTATAATAATGTACCTCCCAATATGTTAGAGCCTACATTTTACAGCCTTTTGAATAGCTTAACTTCTTTAAGAGACCAGTTAGTAGGAGAGAAAGTGATAATTTGGGTTGGTGATTTTAATTGCACTGTCTGCCCTTATTCTGCAACTGGTTTGTGCGGCCTGGCTGACTATAGGGAAGACAGTCCCACCCATTTTGCCCACACAAAACTAGGTAATATTTTTAACAACATCACCTTCCACCTTAACTTGTCCTTTGTGAACGAGCTATGCAGCCCGATCGTCCCTTTCCAACCGACTTTTAACGGACGGGGGTGCAACTCTACTATAGATTTTACTTTAATGTCCTCTGCCCACGCGGGATGCGTGATCACTTGGGAAACAGGCACGGCCCTTTTTGGTGACCACTACCCCATATCTTTTACACTAAAAAGAAGGATCTTAATTATACACCAAAGGTCAAACTAAGCGCTACTAACGGCTATGTCATTAAATGGGAGAAGGTTGAGCCCGCCGGATTCTTAAAAAATCTAATTTCTTCGTCTCTCGAAGACATTTTGATATGTCTGACAGCTGACGAAGCGCCTGACAAAGTTATGGCTTCTTTTTCAAATATCCAATTAGCGGAGAAGAACCTCCTTTTTAGAGAACATAGACGAGTCGCTAATAAAGCGCAAGGATGGTTTGACACTAAATGCACTAAAGCATTAACATCCTTAAAAAAGGCACTACAAAACAAACCCAAAAATCAAGAACTAATTCGGCATGCCAGAAGAGTATATAAAATGACTATTAAGCCAGGAAAGACACTTTAAAGAGGGAAACCTGGACATCCACCTGGACATCCCTACGGGAGGCGTCACAACAGCGAGACAACACGGCCTTCTGGAAAGTGATAAACGCCCCATACCTGCAAAGCAGAGTGGAGGACTTTATAGATGTAGCTATACCAGGGGACACATGGGTGACCCATTTTAGACAGCTTTATAATAGACCGACCGATGGGCACAGTTCGTTCACTTCTAATGATAGCACGCCAGCATCTAGTGAAACTGATGATTTAAGCGTATTTCCCCTAGATATAACCTTTAGCTACCAAGAGGTAATTAAAGCCATTACAGAAAGCTCCTCTGGCAAGGACCCCGGCCCCAACTGCGTCCCGATCGACGTATATAAGACAGAGATAGATCTCTGGGCCCCTTTACTCACAAACGTACTAAATAAGTCCAACCAACATGGATTTATTCCATCTTGGCCAGACGCCATCGTCGTGCCAATATTTAAGAAGGGCAACAGAAATGACCCCACCTGTTACAGGCCAATCTCGCTCTTAGACGCATTGATGAAGGTGGACGGCAGAATCATCCTAAATGGGATTCAAAGCTGGGAGGAGGAAAATCAGGCCTTATCCAATCTACAGTATGGCTTCAGAGCTGGGAAAGGGACAGTGGAACAGAGTTTGAACTTGGCCTTAATCACCGCCAAATACACACAGGCGAGAAGCGGAAAATTATACATCACCTTTGTAGACCTTAGTTCCGCCTTCGACTGTGTGGACCATGAATTTCTATGGAAAACACTGTCCGACCTGGGCATCAATGGTCAAATCCTTACCTTCATTAAAGAATTATATAAGGATGCAGGAGCCAGGGTGAGATTTGGCTGTCAGGGGGAATGCTTAGATAAATTTCCCATCCGGAGAGGGGTTAGACAGGGGTGCATACTAGCACCCATGTTGTTCACTATTTATGTCAACTCTATCGGACAACACCTATGTGTTTTCCAACACGACTGCCCCTCTATAAATGGGTCACCTATCCCAATACTATTGTATGCAGATGACGCGGCAATAATGTCGCGGACTAGAATCGGTCTACAGCGGGCAGTGGTCGAATTCACTAGCTTTATGAGGGACAGAAGCTTAAAAGTAAATATCCCTAAAACCTACACAATGTCCTGTGGCCGTGGATCAAGAAAGGTATTTCGCCCCATCTTTTTACAAGGCCAAAGAATCGAAACAACAGATAGGTTTAGTTACCTAGGTGTAACCTTTGACAGGAGGGGGAGCTGGAATTCGGCAGTAGCTGCCAGGAAATTAGCCTTCACTCGGTCCATTGGCGCTTTGAGTAATTTTTCAGCTAAAATAGGGGGGAAACCCGTGAAGGAATTGATACACATTTATAAGGCCAAATGTGTTCCTACCGCCACATATGGGGCCGGGCTTTGGGGGGTAGAAAACGCCCAGATGCTACAAGGTTGCGGGAATCAGTTTATCTGTCATCTACTTGGCGTTTCTAAATTTACAACAACTTACATGACTCACATAAAAGTAGGACTTCCTTATATCTGTGACATCATTAGGATTTCCCCCTTATTGTTGTGGCACAAGGTCAGGGTGACTGAAGAGACCGCTTTAAATAGAGAGATAATAACAGATTGTCTCGCAATGGACGGGGCAGCTAACATCAGATGGCTATCTTATGTGAAAAACATCTTCACGAAGATAGGTCATCCTGAATTCTTTGATAATCCGCCCAGCATGGAAGGGATATCAAGAGGTGCGCTGAAAAAGATGGCCCTCGACCACCTAGCAACTGATAGATGGAATCTTGAGAAAAATAAACACACATCTCTCAGTTATCAGGAAATCACTCAACACCCTCCAACATTACCTTACATTAGACTTAAGTCCCTTTGCCCGTACGTTGCTGACCCGAATGAGATTAGGTACTTTCTTCCGCTTGGTCACTTTTCCCACCTGCAACGACTGGTCTACAGAAAATCAATCTTGCCCGTGCGATGACACCTCAACGCAATCGAACATACATTGTGTGCTGTTTTGTACTTTTTTATAAGAGACCGCGTAGGGCCCTTCTGATACCTGTCCTTAAAGCATGGGGGATTCGTACCTGTAGACTAGCATATATGAAACTTAAACAGTTAGAAGATGAAAATGTAATTTATGCAGTCTCAAGCTTTTTAAAACTTGTTATAAAATTTAGAAATACTATGTAAAGCCCTCATTTCTAACTTGTGTCGGTTAAAGTACTATACATTAATGAATTAAGTTTTAAACTACCTCTTTTAAATATACACTTTTACATGTCAATTCATGATGTTCTTTTAATAACCGATCGATCAAGCTTGTTCTAATTATTATGGATTACACCTTGTTTTTATAAAAATGTATATATCAAATTTTTTGTGCTTTTATGATTTTATTCTGAAAATCGAATAAAGCTTGTTTTGATTTGATCTGATTTGAGTGGAACCACCCCATGGTAAGTCACCTGCTCAAAAAGCCTAACCTAGACCCTTTACAGCCTGATATTTTAAGACCTATCTCACTACTCCCTTACTTTGCAAAGTGGCTGAGAAGCATGTCAACCAACAACTAATGCAGTTTGTAGAGGATTACGATCTCCTCCATGAGACACAGTCTAGTTACAGACACCTCTTCAGCACGGAATCAGCACTACTTCTAGCCTC
The DNA here is from genome assembly GCF_964261635.1 of Lissotriton helveticus. Lineage (NCBI taxonomy): Eukaryota > Metazoa > Chordata > Amphibia > Caudata > Salamandridae > Lissotriton > Lissotriton helveticus. Next base: position 420,105,806 of record NC_136057.1, read on the forward strand.
GGATTCATTATGCCATTATGATTCATTATGTAAAATTGCTGATGATGGTCAAACGGCAGCCCTTATCCTGCTTGACGTGAGCGCCGCCTTTGATACAGTCTCCTATGGTCTGCTACTTTACAGACTGCACAATGCTCGTATTGGTGACTTGGTTCTGGGTTGGCTGGCAAGCTTCCTGGAAGACCATACCTTTCAAACTACTCTGAAACCTTAGGATTCCTCTATTCAACATCTGAAACAGAGGGTGCTTCCAGGTTCCGTCTTGAGTCTGACCCTGTTTAACCTATATATGCATCCTATGGCAGATCTACTGAACAAACATGGGGTACAGATGGTGTCATATGCAGAGGACACGCAGCGGATCCTTACCCTGGCCCAAGACAATGGCAAAGCGGCTGAGGATTTCAAACTCTGCCTGGAGGACATGGCAAATTGGATGAAACATAGCTGCCTTAGGCTCAATGCCAGCAAAACATCCTAGTGGTAGGAAAACAGCCCTCCATCTGGTCATCAAGATGGTGGCCCAGCCTGTTGGGATCTCCCCCTTCCCCGAGTCAGAAAGTTAAAAATCTGGGAGTCGGTTTGATTCAACCCTATCCTTCTCTGACCAGATTACCGCTCTTACAGGCTCCTGTTTCGGGATTTTAAAAAATGTTGAAAAAAATCTTAGGACTCATCCCAGACGATGCTAGTAAGACAGTGGTACAGGTGCTTGTAACATCTTGTTGGACTATTGTAATGTCCTCTACCTGGGGGAACTAAAGAGGAGTATACATATGCTCCAGGGGGTGCAAAATGAGGCTGCTCGGATGCTCTTTAACATCACTAGACTGGTAGCGCTTGGGAGACTCTCCATTGACTCCCTGTTGAGGAGAGGACCTCCTTGCCCTATGTTATGTCCACAGAATACTACAGGGCAAGAGTCCAAAATATCTTCGTCCCATGATACACTCCTGCCACCCCACGCAAAGCCTGAGGTCAGCTGGAACAGGACTGGTCTGCATTCCTAAATTCAATAGGAGATGTTTCAGAGGCACCTCTTTTTAGATACGTGGCAGCTAGGAGGTTCCTCAGATAGGAGCTAGCTGAAGCAGCTTTTAGGAAGCAACTCAAAACTTGGCTGTTTAGGAAAAAATTTGCTACATAGAATCTCCCTATCCTATATGATCGCAGCCTCTGAATGGAATTTAGCGCAGGGACGCTCCGTAATGGAGTAACCATGCCATAATAATAATAATTAGGAGGGGAAATGTTCTCCACGGATAATATCACGTACCCACAGAGTGCGGAATTGTGGCCACAGGATCATTTTGCTAAGTTTATAAAACGTTGGATCCGTAATCCACTTGATAACGGGTTAAGAAATATATTGAGAGCTTAATGCTCTAGACCTGTGATTCAAGACAAGGTGTGCCTTACTCCCAATCTTGACCCGGAACAGATAATGTTCCTTTTTAAATTGGGTCGGGACCCAGGAAGGGACTGGAAAGGTCCCTGAAGTCATGCCAGGATCGCCTCCTTAATGTAGTCGGGCCCCAGGCAAGAATCATTGATATGGTGAAGGAGGCATATGCTAATGGCCTCCCTCTAGACATCAAAGAGCAATGGTCTTCATAGGGAATGCTAATGCGGCATTGAATGCGGAAAGGCACATTGTAGTTTTAATGAAAATAAGTAAAAAACTTGGGGATCGGGCGGAAAAAGATCATAGAGTCCTAAGAGTCTTTTATTTGGGAAACACAGGATTAAGACATTAAGTAGATATATAGCAACGTTTACAAAGCACAGAGTAATATGTGCGGGGTATTCAATACAAGTGTATTCAATACAAGTGTTTTGGGATGGGCTGGCAGAAGGGGGCTTTCTGCGGGCTGTGGCTCCCAGAGGTCCCACTTCAATTTTAGACAACCAAGAGATTTTGGAAGAGGATACCAAGTCGGAGGGTTCCAGACCAGTGCCTTCTTTCCCCAGAGAGGAAGTGCCCACCGGGGAAGAAGAAGTAGATCAATAGGACAAGGTTCTTCATGTTACCACGGTGAGTATTGCAACTTTACCTACTTCCCTGGGAAAAGTCGGGCATCGCCTACGATTCTTTTCCCACGTCTGGGAGACTATAACAAAGGAACCTTGGGTTTTAGAAACCATTAATGGGTTCAAGATAGAATTTTGGAAAAAGCCATTTCAGGTAGTTACTCCAAGAGAACTTTCCTTACCTGCCTCACAGCAGAAAGTAGTTGAGGAAGAGGTAAAAACCTTATTACAAAAAGAGGCAATCCTCCAGGTACCTGTAGAGTGCCATGTTTTATTGAGTACGGTATTCTTGGTAAAAAAGAAAGATAAAGGACGAAAACCGAGGACACATTTGAGAGACATGAACAGGTTCCTTACCTACAGACATTTCAAGATGGAAGGGATCCATCTTTTGAGAGATATGTTGTTAAGCAAGGATTGGTTAGTGAAACTAGATCTGAAGGATGCCAATTTCACAATTCCTTTGGCCAAAGAATATCAAGCTTATCTTCAGTTCACCTGGCAAGGTCGTCTGCATCAGTTCCAAGGGCTCCCCTTTGGTATTTTCTTAGCCCCGTGGTGTTTTATTAAAAAGTAATGAGAGTTACAGCTTCCCATCTCAGGAAAAGAGAGGTTTTCATGATCATTTATTTGGACCATATACTTATTATGTAACAATGCAGTCACTAGATTTTGAGGGACTCACACATGGCCATGTCCCTCTTGGAAGATATGGGATTTTTGATCAAAAGGGAAAAATCTGTCAAAAGTCCTTCCAGATCCCTAGAGTTTTTGGGTTTCACTGTCGATATGGTGAAAGTAATGCCACTTTTACCTTTGAAGAAGATTGTCAAGATTTGGAAAGAGAAAAGGTTTGTCCTCAAGCAGGAGTGTCTAACATTGAGAGAACTGGCCAGGTTAAGTCTTCCTTCATCTTCTATTCAGGCAATACTTTCGGGCCCGCTGCATTAACGGGCCTTACAGAGAGTAAAAGCAAAGGCTCTTTGGGAGGGCCTGTGGTACGGAGACAAGGTATGTCTAGATGAGGAGGCCAGATCAGGGTTGTCTTGGTGGTTGGAGAACATGGACGTCTGGAATGGCAAGGCGATAATTGGTTGTTCCTCAGACTTTATCCTCGAGACGGATGCCAGTTTGACAGGCTGGGGTGCACGCTTAGGAGTTCAAGATACTGGTGGCTTGTGATCACAGGTAGAGAGTGCATCATATAAATTATCTAGAGTTGATAGGAGGTCTTTATGCACTTATGAGTTTCAGACATTGTTTACAAGGGAGAGCAGTTTTGCTCAAAATTGACAATGTTCCTACAATTGCATGTATAAATCACTTGGGCGGTTCGAGATAGTCAGACCTATCAGATTTAGAAAAAGACTCTGGCTTTTTTGTTTGGAACACAATCGATCTCAGGGCAGAGTATTTACCTGGGAAGGTAAATGTTTCTGCAGATTGGAATTTAAGGTTTTTTCCAGGATTTCAGCGATTGGAAACTGAACCGTTATTATTTCAGCAGACTAAATCAGTTTTGGGGCCCACTAGAGTTGGATCTTCTTGCAAGCAGACGGACATTTCAACTGAAAGATTATTACAGTTGGATGCCAGATCCGGTGCTCTAGCAGTGAACGCTCTCCTTCAAACTTAGAAGGGAAAGAATGCATATGCATTTCCCCCCTTTGTAATGATACTGAGAGTTCTACAGATGATAAGACAAGAGAATTCCTCAATTGCTCTGATAACAACGTTTTGGGTCTATCAAGCATGGTTACCTATGACCTTGGAGCTTGCTTGTGACGTTCCCCTTTTCCTTCCGGCTCTACCAGGCCTTCTGCAAAATGCAGACAGGGAAGAACAACCTTTGGTGTTGATGGGGACTTTGAACCTACTTGCCTGGAAGGCATCAGGAGATCTAGAGAAATGTCAGGCCTTTTCGGACATAACTGATGAGCTTTTGCACGAATCCTGGGCCCCCAGTACTGACAGTAGATTCAGTAGAATCTGGAAATCATGTGTTCGTTGGTGCATGAGAAGGGATTTGGATCCCGCGGAGGCTCCTATAGATCAAGTCGTGTGGAACAGTTTGATAGAGGACTGAGCGATAGAACAATAAACTTCTATAAGTTGGCAATAGCTGCTGGACACTGTTTAGTTAATGGTACTGATAAGGGTTGACTGCAAATCAAAGATATAGCTAAAGGAATTTTGTGTTGACCCGGGTGGTAGGTACGTAGTGGCAATCTGCCTTACAGGCCACTTAGATGTAGTACTTGTGGGGGTGTATGGCCAAAACTAGGATGATCCACAATTTTACCAAGCATTAGGCGTCGGTCTGTTACAGTGGGGCAACATGCCTTAAATCTGGGGAGGAGATTTTAATTGCACATTAAATCCCAAGCTTGATCGCTCTAAGGGCCCCCCTCGGCGTCCCTCTGCAGCTGCGCATGCACTTAACGACACTGCAGACCTCCTAGACCTGGTGATTTATGGAGGTTCCTTAACCTCCAAGGAAAGGGATTTACACACTACTCCATTACACATGACACACACACTCGTAAAGTCTACTGGCTAATGTCCAAAAGCCTTATGACGCAGGTTCTGTGCTGCGTACCGCTACTGCGCACCTACTCCGATCACTCACCTATGGTGATTTAGAATTGGAACATCAACATACAGGGGAATGCACTCTACTAGGTAAAATTAAAACTAAACTAATGGAACACCATGACACCGCCAATAGAGAAGTGGTACATATGGGCAAATATGCCACGGCCAGGCTATATAGGAAGGGGAAACGCCCATTAGCAACTCTGGCCGATATTATGCGCCCCAGGCGCGAAGCTGGGAGGATTATGGAACTCTTAGATGAAGAGTGGAGAACATTTTACGACGAAGACAGTACAGCACTGTTGGACCTGCGATGGGCAAGCCCAGCACAAAGGGGGTCGCTTGGCTCAAGTGACAAGGCAAGTGAAGGCTGTAGTGTTAAGCCGGCTCTGACCCAATAATAACTCCTTGTACATCCACACCAAAAAGAAGGACACCACACCACTGCTGTAGAAAAATACGATTCCTTTATATAAAAGTTCTTTGTTGTAAATAGGGTTGACTGGAAAAGCACATATACATTTCTTTTGGTCATACAGTTCTGGGTTTCAATTCGGTAATAAAAAGTATTAATAAATAAGTCAGGAATAAATAGCATCATTCAATAGAATAAACTTTAGGAATGAATACCACAAATAAATATCAGAATAAATATCAGAATAAATACTGGTTCATTTAAATAAGCAACCACATGTTTCTTCTGGTATCGCTGCCACCAATTAAATACTTTAGGTTCATCACATTTGCAATACGTTTCAAATGGGAAAGATAACTCTTACAGTTTATGCTGTTTTCAATGACCAGGTATACGACTTCTCTGAGCACAAAATAAGGTTTGGGACTCTTTAATAATCACTCAAGGCGTATGCGCGTATATCTAGAAGGCAAGGAAACACAGTAAATACATCATTTGCACTCGGCGGTCACCGGGATAGGATCTCTGCTTTGCCGGTGAAGTCTATGCGCGCCTACGGGCTTTAGCACCACTTGAGCACAGGCGGCACCAGTTCAAAGTCATTAGACTGACGAACGGGCTGCCGGAGAGGTCACACAACCTTCGCGCACAGTCAGGTAAATGCCGGTTCACAGTTCCTTCACAACGCTGCATTCACTATGAGGAAACGGGCCCACCTCACATCGGCTGCAATCCAAATACGATTCAGTCGGGCACAGCACTTCTCTCGTTAGCGACGGGGCGCTCAGGGGCTCCACAGACCTCCCTCCGACTTCTGCATACAGGGTGGTTCCCGCCCACAGCTACAGCTCCCGGGTCACTGGGGAGTGGCAGAGACGCTAGTCCCGCCCAACGAAGGCCGGCCTTTCCCCGCCCCGGCGCACCACCTCACCTTCAATCTGCGCAGGAAGCGCTCTACGCTGGTGGGGCTCGGAGACGTCCGAGCTCCCCTCTAGTGGCACCTGTCGCGAAGGGGGCACAGCTGACGATCGCGGTCGCGGCGAACTTGCTCTCGCCTCGCGACTCGATAAATCGATCACAGTTCACCACCGTACAGCACAAAAATACTGCAGATACTACGCAGATCTATATCGCACACGTTAAACTCCAGACTAAGGGAATATTACTGATTATTTGGAACACATAGCTATGACATGGCTCACCACAGAACACTTGATATACAGGCAGCCATTGCGTGCATGCAATCTGGTAAAGCGCATGGGGCGGATGGGCTTACAGTGGCGATTTACAAGGGATACCGGGACCTCTTAACTCCACACCATTATTTGAGAAAATGGCGCAAACCAGTGTCATGCATCCCTCTATACTTGAGGTCATAATTACTACTTTAGTCAAACCAGGCAAACCTCCGAATAAACGTTCCTCATACAGACCCCTCTAGCTGTGAAATGCCATCACCAAACTGTATACTAAATTATTGGCGAACAGACTGGCTCCATTATTGCCCAGATTGATACAGCTGGAGCAATCCAGTTTTACCCGGGGCGTAGCAATGCATCCAATCTCAGCACCATCTTTGGCGCAATACAGCAAATAGATCCAGAAGTGATGGCAGCCGCGATTTTCCTCGGGGCTGAGAAAGCATTCGATTCAGTCCTGTGTGCGTTTCTATGAGCGGTTCTTCGGTATGTGGGTGTAGGTGAGGTCTATCAAAAATTAGTCAAAATATGATCTGCACAGCCAGTAGCACAAGTCTGTGTTTTGGAATATGGTCACATCACTGCTAAATATCTCTAGAGGCACCAGATAAGGGTGCCTCCTCTCATCTTTAATATATGCTCTAGTGGGGGGAGGAGCCAAGCTCGCGTCCGAGATGGCCACGTTTTAGCTCGGCTCCGTTCGCCTGCCTGTTTTTATCGTATATCCTGCGGTTATCCTGCCCCGGGAAGTCCTCTTTGCTATGCTGTAGCGTTCAGATACCTTGCAGGCACTCACCTTTGGCTCTGGTTGTCCTTGGGTGCCGTGGATCCTGAACGGCGCTCCCGCTCGCTTCGGGGCCTCCGGAGCGGGCTGGCCTGGATCTTCTCGGCGGCACCCGGACGGGGCGGAGCGCGATGATCGGCCCTTGATGGCGCAGTGGCCGCGGTCGTAGAGGCCGTTATGCGTATAGGCCGGCTGTGACTTGCTGGCCGACTCCGGCGGACCGGTGGCCTTGGGTGGAGGCGCTGCCTTCCGTTGACGGGGCTGACCGTACATTCGGCTTGCTCCCCCTTTGTTCTCCGGTCCGGCCATTTTGATCCCCTCCGCCCGGACTCGAACGGGGCTGGCGGCACTGGGGAGCCGGCGATCCCCCTTCTTCTGGTGGCCCCACTTCCTGCTCTGGAGGTGCCCTGCTGCCGGTCGGCTGGTCTTCATTTGCCTCGCTGCTGCCCGGACGGGGGTTGACGGACGCCCCGGCCCCGCCGGGCTTCCAAGATGGCGGCCGACCCTGAATGTCTCAGCCGGGCCTGGACGAGCGCTGGAGGCCCGCCGCATGGCCCGGGTGCCGGATACTGTAAAGGTTTTCCTACACTTGCGGACATCCTTGCCGCCCTACACTCCTGGCGAGCTTCTGTGGCCGCACCCGCTGTCGCCCTGGAGGTGGATCCTCTCTTCGGGCCGTTCGGGCCCCCTAAACTGGGTGCGGCTTCGCCGTTGCTGGGTGCGGCTGGAACTATCCTGGGAAGCATGGGCCTGGCGACTGCCGCTTCAGTGGGTGTGCGGAGTTCCGCTGCCCTTCATCGTCCTGTTCTATCTCCTGCGCCACTGATCCGGGGGCCGGGTCCCGTCCGAACTGGACTCGATGATTCTTTCTGCCTCTCTTCGCCTCGAATGACCGACCCTGGCTCCTGTGCCGGCCCCGCTGGGTCGGCTTTCTTCGAACTGTCCTTGAAACTGTGCCTGCATGGCTTGCGATGTTCTCTGACTTTTCCGGATCATCCGGGTTCTACTCCACGTATCTTATCTGGACTGCCGTTTTATCTCCCTGTTCTTTGCCTTCTGTTCCTCGCGGTCTGGTTCTTAGTGAATCGGAAGACTACAACTTTGGACAAACAAGGACAGGGCTGAGACGAACTTGCCTCTGTGTACGGTAGTCTTGTAATGGTTGGATGATCGGCATGTAACGGTATGACTATGTGTGAATTTGTGGTGCTCCTGGAGTGTATCCTTATACTTCTTTGACTTCCCGAGGGCTCTGCCTTTTTTCAGGCGGGTGGGTGGGCGCTGCTGATCCTGTTCTATGGCCCTCTCCCGTGCGTTTTCTTTCCCTTTCTCCCTTTCCCCCCCTCCATTTTGTCTTATGTTTCCGTCTCGCCTTTGCTCTTCTATATTTCGGGTTCTAATTAGGGCGACAGGCACGCTGCTGGGGGGTAGGCCATAGCCTTCTGCAGGGGTGCAGGGTGGGCTCGCGGGGTGGGTGGGGGGGTCTGTCACTTTGGGGGGTCTTTTTCCCCCTTTTTTCCCCTTTTTTTTGTTCTATGGCTCTTAACTATTCTCTTTTTCGGGACTCCGTCTTGTCATGTGTTCCCCTGGGTGTTTCGGATGCACTGGCCTTCCGGTCTTATTGTGATTACGGCTCACTACGTGTTCCTCTCACTGATTTCTAATGGTTGCTGTGTGCCGGTTGCTGTTTTCCTGCTTCGTTCGCCAGGGGGCGCGTGTTTGAGGAGTCCCTTCCTTTTTCTTTTTCCTTCCCCTCCCTCTTTCGTGGGGGATTTCTTTCCTTTTATTGGGGTGTGTAACGTATTGATTTATACGATGGGCTCTTTTTACGTCTGTTTGTTAAGTCAGGTTGTAGCTGTGGTGGGTGGGCGCTGGACGGCGAGCGAAATTGCCTCTCCTAGTGGTGCTTCAGTTGGAATTGTTTTTACCAATATGTTTAGTCCTTGTCGGATTTATCCTGTACCTTCTATGATCGCCTGTTCGCGGCTCACCACGGCCCCCCCCTTTTTGCTTGACTCACTGCCCGTCATGATCCTGTACTCCCCGTTCCCATAATAGAAAATCAACCTTCACGTATCCTGTCTATGCTGGTTGCTCTATGGCTTTCGGCCTATGTCTCCTGTGTTCGTGTTGTCATATCCTGTGGGTACTTTTGTACTGCTAATTATGCTTCTGATATGTGGTGGCCAGCCCGCTGGGTTGTAGGCCCGTATTTGTGAGCACTTTCTGTACAATAAAGGTTTAAAAAATATATATATATATATGCTCTAGTGACGGAACCACTGGCATGTACTATACTAGAATACCATATTCACAGAGGTATACGCTTCCCAAACTATAGACTCATAATTTCCGCCAGCATATGAAGAGGATACCAAAATATATGTCCGAGACCCAGAGAGAAACCTCTCACCTATTCTCAGAGAGGTGGTGTGCTTTGGAGGCTTATCAGGACTCTGCATCACTTGGGAGACATTCATGGTATTTCCTCTTACTCCAGCTACGACACCGCACACACGGACCCCTCAACAGTCATCCTGGATAACTACGGAACGGTGATAGCGAAATTTGAGACAGATGTTGATCGTTGGAATAAACTGCAGCTGTCTTTGATGGGACATATTGCCATAATGAAGTTGGTGATCCTCCCTAGATTCCTATTCCTATTCCAAAATATCCCAATACTATTACCACGCACACTTTTCACTACACTGCATTCTCTCATGATCAAACTTGCTTGGGTGGGAAAACAGCCACGAGTGAAGTGGGAAACGCTCACCATGTCATAGGACAAGGGAGGACTAAACGCACCAGACTTACAATTATATTACAAAGTAGCACAGAGCGTTTTTGTGCAGTACTGGTTTCACAGACCACAGGACCTGCCATATCTATACTTCGAGAGGGATGTGGTGGCCCCCTCTACACTATTCTCCACCCCCCCCAGAGGTGACATGTGATCCTCAACTCATTAAACACCATAACTTATCTTTGGTAGAGTCTTTTGGAAAAACAAGATGGATCGGTATTGTATTTGCCACTCAAGCTAATGGAATGGGGCTCATGGTTCACGATAGTAAGGGATAAAGGGGGTAACACACGCATTTCCGTCACTGGGGATCACCAAGATGGGAGACATATTCGAAGATGGGGCGGTGAAAAGCTAGGAAGCACTTAGGACCGAATTGGACAGTCATTGCCCGATTTCATTACTTCAGAGTTCGACGTATGCTACGTGATCTCCTGAGAGATGACATGTTAGAACCTTTCGGGCGTGCCAGCACTCAGATCCTTGATAAGGGAAAAGGCACCCAGTAAATTAATCACAAGACTCTAAGCCTCTGTTCAATAAGCCCACAGACAATCCATGACAAAGGCAAGACTATAGTGGCAAAGAGCCCTGGACACTGTAATCACTGTTGACTGATGGAGACATTGTTGCGCCATGATCAGAGAAGTCTAAAAAAAATGGAAGACACAGACTCATACAATTTAAATACATAAACTGTGTATATTATACCCCGGAAAATGTATGCAGATATGTATTGCAAGATACAGCAACATACTATAGATGCTCTTAGCGGGCTTCGTACATGTGGCATGGTACTGCCCAGTAGTGTTCGCCTTCTGGGGAGCAGTCACACTAGACCTATGGAATAGAATAGTTATTACACTGGAGATAAACCTGTTAATGGCACTACTTGGTTATAGCAAAACAATAGATAGGGCATATCCCAAATTGGTATCTATTGGTATGCTATTGTCAAAACGCCGGGTGGTGATCAGATGGACCAGCGGCTCGGCTCTGACCCTGGAAGCTTGGCACACCGATATGCTATATTGTAATACCCAATCAGAGGCATATAACAAATTGCTTTCCCAACTGAATAGAAATATATGGGAAATTTACCAAACATATTTTGCGGGAAACGATACGGGAGAGCCAGAGGGAAAAGAAAACTCTACCCCATGAACTGTGCTCAGTGTAAAGTGGAACAGTTGACTTCTGAAAGCCTGCATGATAGAAGAATGGTTGGGGAGACAATGGTGAGATGTTTATACTTGAACACATAGAATTAAGAGGTGGATAGAGTCGAGAATGTAAAGTATATAATTCATGCATGTTATGTAGTGGTGGACAGTAATGCTGAAGGTCGATACAATGTTAAGAAAATGACTAACTGGGTGCTTCAAAGATGCAAAGTCATGTGATTTTAAAAAAAGTATGTTGAATGTACATGTTAGGTATACACAGGATTATGGTTTAATCCAGTCACCAGATGTATCTGCCATATCTCACTAATTAAAATAATATAATAACATTTTTTTAAAAGTATGTCATAATGCCTACACTTCTGCATAGAAAAAAAGGTATTCTAAGATAGTGAGTACCTGCAATTTTATTGATCCTTTTCAAGCACTGTTTTGTAAGAAGGTTATGTACATGTGTCTGCATATGCACTACTATACCAACAATGCATACAACACTCAATACAAAGCCAGTATAGGAATTGTCTTTCAGGTAGTCTGACACTGCCAGATGACCATTTTGAAAGGGCTAGTGTGTGGGCCATTTTTTTAAAAACCCATGGGCTGTGACAAGACAAAAATAAATTGGCCCTTGTGGCATTGCCAGAATGCCAAACGGCCCAGTCCAACACTGTACAAAGTAAAATATATGAATCATAGAATTGTGTTTTTATCATTAACCATTAAAACCCATTTTGATCAACCTTAAATAATGAAACAGTGAGTATATTACATGTGCATGTACTGTGGGGGACTCAGTACCTGCACCTCTTATTTGAAAGGGAGAGTACCGGCACTTCTCTCAAGGGGTGCAATGCGTATAAGGGGAGAATATGTGCGCTTTTCAGTAGTACAAAAGTACTTTGGAATAACAAGTACCATTAGTGTGCGTGTGTGTGCATGTATATAAATATATATATATATGTATATACATACTGATGTTATAAATGTTGTCATAGAATATGTCATGAAAGATGTAATTTGTGAGATCATAAGCAATGCCTAGTGGGGCAGAAGTTATAGTTAGCTATGTGAACTATAACTGGTGAATTTCTGGTTTTTTTATTGTTCAAAACGTTAATGTTGCCACTGATATATTCACCCAACTAGAACGTTACTTTAACCTTTAGGTTTTTTTTTTTTCATTTCTAGATTTTTTATTTTAAACATAAATTAATATTTTATTAGCATATGTAAAGTCAACCCCCGCCGCGCTGCGGCAACCTCCGATAGGACCTTGTGTTTTTTAAAAAAGGGGGGTGGGGCAAGTGGCCACCCCTCCCTGAACCTCATAAGACCATTAGGCCATTTTAATTTTTTTAAACGCAGGGACGACCACGTGGTCCCACTCCACGAGCCTCATTAAGCTCTGGGGACGCCAACCCCAAGGACCTTTTTTTATTGTAGGGGAGGGAGGCAGCGCACCCCCCTCTCGAGCCTTATTAGGCCTAGGGAACCCATCCCCTATTAAAGGGGAGGGGGCTGTGCGGCCCCCTGCAGTCTTAGTAGGTCCTCTGGAACCCAACACCATTGCCAGTTATTTACATTAAAGGCAAGGGGCTATGTAGCTGCCCTCCCCTAGCCTTGTTAGGCCCTAGGGATCCCATCCCCAAGGGCCACTACTGAAAATTAAGAGGAGGGCACATAGCCTCCATTCCCAAGCCTTTTCTGGCCCTGAGGACCCCATTCAATATTAAAGGTGGATGCCCTGGTGCCAACCCAGAGCAGCAGCCATACAGTCACCAGCTGGAGGCTGAGGGGAGAGCCAGAATGTACCCGTGACCCCACCCGACTCCCCACATGCATGGATCTGGCATTGCTCTCGCCTGCAGTGAGCAACTACTTTTGCTGTATGATTCGAGCAGAAGCAATATTTTGATCTCTTTCCCTGCCCACATCAGTGTGGGGAGGGAGGCAGATCAAAAGTCTGCTCTCTTTTTAAAGCTCCCGCCCACTGGGAACAGACTTTGTGTTTGTCCGCACATGGCGGGTGATCCAAAAATGCTTCTGCCAAGCGGGAGCAAACACAAGTTTACACACCCACATCTGTGAGTGCAGGGAAACTGCTATATTCTGTTGGTGGGGTACCTGAACATAGCTAGTGAGAGGTCCATGGGGCCATTAACGGGGCTCTGCCTTAATAAAAGTAATCGGCTCTAGGGGTGGGCTCCCACTGCATTTAATGTTTTGGGGTGGGGGCCACGCCATGGGGTCTAGTGTGTCAGGGAATCCCTAACTTGCCCGTTATATTATTTTTTTACTTCAGGACAAGAGACTAATCCCCAGATTCATCAAAGTCATGTTTTGCGAGTCCTTAATAGCGAATTTTAAGGATTCGCTATTAAAGACTAGCAAAACGGGATGCATGTAGGAATCGCAATATTATTTGCGATTCCTACTGATTCCTAATTTGCGATTATCGCAAATGTGCCGCAATTTCAAGGGTGGCAGGGTGTCCAAAGGACACCCTGTTGCACCCCTGAAATGGTAATGTTCCCTGGTGTTGCGCACACACATGTCCCAAGGACATTTGTGTGTGTAACATACAACTTAGAAAAATGCACTAAAGTGCATTTTTCTAAGTTTTTGCTATTTACCACGTAGTTTGACTTCCAGGTAAATAGCGTCCCCAGATTGCGAATTCGCAATCTAGGAATGGGTCATGCATTGCATTTAAGGAATCGTAAATTGCGATTCCTTAAATGCAAATAATCGCAATTTAGCGATTTCTACAATTGCAATTTTTGCATTTGGGATGATGCATCCCAAATGCAAAAATACCGCTCGCAAAGGATTTTGGTTTGATGAATCTGGCCGCAAGTCCCTGAGTCTTGTACTGGCTGCCCAGATCACTGTACTGGGGTTAATGCATGACATTGTTGTCCATCAATTGTTAGGTCTCGCATGCGCTGCATAGGAGGGCATTTAGCTGTCGCTCTGCTCATTTTCAAGCACACACTCGTGCTTGTGGCGGCATCCACCTTGCGGGAGCGAGCAGTGGCGTGCCACAAGCAGGAGTGCAGTGCTTGAAAATGAGCAGACTGCTATCCCAAGCGCGCGTGCCACTTGCAGGCACAACCTGCCGGTACCCCTCTCACTCACGCGCGGACCACTCAGTGCAGTGTAAAATGGGATCCTATATGTGTCTCTTTATAGAGGAATAACGTATAAATAAAATAATACTTCATCTGTGATTTCTGGTAGTTAAATGCAGCGTTTTGTTTGTTTTGCTTTTGATTTTATTTACTTAATTTTCATGGACTGAAATAGTAAGACAGTTAAGAAGAACACCAATTGAAAGAGGTACAGAAATTAGCTTTTATAAAGTAAGCCAAATCAAGACCTGTATGCACTTTCACATCTTTATCTCCATTTAGCTGTAAATTCAAAATGCCAGCAAAGTTTTTTTGCTAACGTTTTACAATTTGCGTCTGACTTTGCGTGCTTTCCGCTTCATTTCTTTTTTCTTCAGCATGCCATGCAATCTTTAAGTTTCACAATGGCAGCGGCGGACGCACATATCACTCGCAGGACGCTGCCCTTATTTTAAAGATTTATGGGCTGGAGAGGCGCGCGTAGAGGCTTTTTTTCAAGCTCTTCGGCTCCTGTTTGCCGATTTCTCTCTCTGCATTCGTGCCTTCGCTCCCGTTGGTGAAGTACACAGTCATGCCTCGTAGCAAAACACAAGCCTAAAAGGGAATAGGTGAGTAATCAATGTTTTAACTGTGCCTCTTTATTTGGCCTCTTCTGAAACTGTTTTATTTCTTTATTAGCTCTTTAAAGAACTTGCAAGGTACTTTGAGATGAACAGTGGCATCTCCATGAAACCCTCTTCTTTTACCTAAGGATACAACTAAATGTATTATAGTTTGGCAAAATATCTGTCTTGTATTACAACAGTTTTATAGCTCCTTGCTGCGCCTATGTGGGGGCACTGAAGCGCTTGCCAAATTCGTCTGCATGCTACGCTGTGTAGGGTGATTGGTTGGAAGTGGCTAAACTTTGATAAATGCATTTTTATCTCTATTTTATAGCCAGGCAATGTAACGTTTTAAATAATGCTATCTAATGCAATTCAAATATTAAATACAGTAAATACCATTGAAACAGTTTAATGTGAATTGTCAATACCTTAATTCAAGTGTTTTTATTGGAATCCGTATTTGGTGATGACTAATTTTCGCTGCTCGGCTTCAGATCGGTAAACATTGCATTATTTGAAGCTAGCATACAGTAGCCTAGCAAGTGTATTGTGTGTCCAAGTGCTAGCCAGGAAAAAAAACGCTGATTGAGCACTAAAATGTAGGGATTGTTTGCGTTCATTGGGACCCTCAGAGCCCCGGTGACACTGCACCTGCTGCACACTGGATAGCTATACCTCCTCCTAGCAAGACCACTGAGGCTTGACCCAAGTGTAGTAAAATATCTATTTGAGGAGGTCTTAGTTACATACCTTTACTTTACAACCAAATTACACTGCGTGGCTCTTTTTACCACCCGAAACAGAACTCTGCAGGGTTGGATGTCAGGACTCTAAGGCCACCCACAGTTCCTTGCACTGATGATACCTTACCCCAATAGCTACGCAATTAATTATATTATCTGTTCAGAGTGCAAAACTTACAGCACATGTGGTAGTTAGGTTCCCCAAGATCATGCAATGCAATTGATCTGGCAATTACAATATTTTGAGCTATTGACATTGTAAATGGCAATGCCTTAAAAAATGCTTGTTCTTTTTGCATTGGTCATCCTGAGTGGGTCGGGTATGTCGAGGCGTGGATTACGTGCTCTCCATGCAACTGGAGTCAAGCTATCCTGGCTGATGAGGGGTGAATCCCCGAAATAGGTCCAAGGATCCTTGTTACCAGTCAAGGAAGGACTTGGCATGGCAGTGGGGGCTGGACTATTCCCATTGGGTGCAGGGTCAAGACTGATTTGCAAATGGCTGGATTCAACCTAGAATGGCATGGGGAACAACAAAACAATGGATTTAGGTCCATACCTCTGCACTGGGGTGAATATATGACATTGTTCTGCATTCTGACCCTCAAATTGTTCTTTTTGTATGTGTCACCCTGAATTGGAAGGGTATGCCCATAGGTGGGTCCCGTGCTCTACATGCCACTGGAGTACATCTTTCCTGGCTGATGAGGGATGAAACCCCTAAACCAGTCCTAGGATGCTTGTTTCCAGTCCAGGGAGGACCTGGCCTGGCAGTTCGGGCTGGACTGTTACCATTGGGCGCAGGGTCAAGACTTATTTGCATATGGCTGGGCTCAAACTAGAATGGCATGGAGAACAACAAAATGATGGATTTAGACTCAGATCTCTGCACTGGGGTGAAAGTACAACTATTTTCTGCATTCTGTTCATCAATTGTTCTTTTTGCCACCCTCAGTGGGACGGGTATGCCCAGGCTTGGGTCCCGGGCTCTCCAAGCCACTAGAGTCGAGCTAACCTGGCTGATGGGGGGGGGGTCATACCCGAAACCTGTCCTAGGATTCTTGTTTCCAGTCAAGGGAGGACCTGGCCTGGCAGTTCGGGCTGGACTGTTCCCATTGAGCGCAGGGTCAAGACTGATTTGCATATGGCTTGGTTCAAACTGGAACGGCATTGGAATGGGAAGCAAAAAAAATTGATTTAGGCCCAGATCTCTGCACTGGGGTGAATGTATGATATTGTTCTACATTCTGTCCTTTAACTATTCTTTTTGCATTTGTAATGGCTGCAAGCAAACATTTTCTCATTTAATTGGTAGCCAATCAGAGCGCTTTCTCCCAAGGGAGTCCAACATATGCAAGATGGCCCAAGGGAAATACAGGCACCTAGGCCAATCCGAATGCTCCATTTTTTAACTGGTGCTTCTGTGCGACTCTCTCAAGCATCTCGCACCCTACCCTCGATATATACAATTTCTTTTTTACCTTAATTTCTCAAAACCTACAAAACCGATTTACACAAAAACACAAAAAGCACAACCTGCAGACCAATATCTAGCTTCCTGTCAAATATGATGTAATTCCATTCAGTTTTTGCAGTAGCCCTGCCTAAAGAAGTCTTTGGAAAATGCATGAGTTTTGTGCACCCCCATATTTCTCGGCCCGCCTGGCGATCACCCCAAAAATTTATAAGTACCAACTAGTAAAAAAGTACCAATTTTTGGGAAAGTTTAGTGGAAATTTAACAAATGGGGCCAAAGTTATTAGCAGAACAAAAAATACTTTTCCCAGGCGACAGCTGACCTAACTAGAACTACCCAGTTGCAACCACCACAGAGTAACTTAGCATATACACACACACAATTTGTATCTTATCCTTATTCCTTACTTCTCCAACCCACTGAGCTAACCCAGCTCGGACATACTGAGGTTGCTCTTCTCTGTTGTGCTGAGTAGACCATGTGTTATTGTGTTATGTAATAACTTAAAAAGGCACTGTAGCGGTTACGCTCTAAGCAGGCACAGGAAACGGCCTTATCCATCACTATCATCCTGGACAGTGCCTAAGGCCTTATTCCATAAATACAGAGAAAACCAGAACCAGGTGCTGTCCTCCTCCCTATCTTGTGTCCCTAATCTTGTTTCTAAGACATCTCAGGCCGCTTCCGTCCGTTAATGGAATGCCCGGCTCTGTGCAACCTTTGCTCCTGTAATATGTCTATTGCTGTACATGTAGGGTCGTGGCGAAGACCACATCTGGCCTACTGTTAGAGCTGATGCGTGGTCTTCTCTGGGCAAATAAACAAGCATTTCCTCATCCAAATACATTCCTTCTATTCCTGAGCAAACCTGGTGTATTGTGTGCCTCTTTCCGCCTTTCCTCAGTCTCATTTTCTGCTTCCCAAAAAATGCCTGCACTTTTATAGATACATTTGAAGCCCACCTTCTTAGTCACACCAGGGTTTTGTGTGTGTGAGAGAAAGAGATTAAACTACCAACCATTAATATAGACCACAATAAAAGTTTTGACATCTAATAATTAATATTTATTATTACCCAATATAACAAAAGAAAACAAATTGCTAAACTTCAATGCAACCAACTCAAAACAAAGAAACAAAGAGCCCTAAGGACAAAAAACACCTACACAAACGTAACCCCTTCCCGGTCGGAATTCGGCCGTGGCGCGGGGGGGGGTGGGGGGAAGGGGAGTGAGTACGGCGCTTCCGTGCTCATGATGGAACCACGCTGTCATGAGTCACACGGGCGGCGTATGCTCATGACGGCGTGACCACGCCCGCTCATTAATTTGCCCACAGAGTCGGGGAATTAGTGCCTCGTGAGCGAAGCGGCCACAGCATGACGGAACCACGCCGCCTGTGGCTCATGACAGCGTGGTTCTGTCATGAGCACGCAAGGGGTTAACATAATAGACAGGTCAACAATCAAAACAGCAACAAAACAATACTATTCAAGCTGAATCCACAATGCAAAATGTACCAATAAAGAATTTTATAAAATACTCACAAAAATCTGAAAGCCAAAATGCACAGAAGGTACCAACCCCCCCCTTTCTCCAGATTTGTATTACAAACTAGAAAATCACTACACAACTAAAGGAAACATGATGGATTCTTAGTTAACACCTTGGCTGCGCCGCTTTGGGCCGCGTCGGCCATTGGCCGACGGCAACACCAGCGAGGTAGCATTGCCATCGGCCAATGGCCGACTGCAGCATGGAAGGGGTTAATCAACAGAAAGAACAACAGCCCCAACCTGTTAGAAACGAAGCTCTCTAGGGGAAGATTAACATAGCCCCAAAACTCTTTCGAAGAACTATAACCAACTGAATTTCTGCTGGATCTTGTCACACTGAACCATGTCCTTCTCAAAACTTTAAAATCATTCTTTAAAAAACTTCTGCAGAAATCCCAGTCGGAACACTCATCAACAAAAGGAGTTTTCCTAGAAGGCATATGACATATTGCGGTCATTAAAGAAAACTAACCTGGACACTCAGGACCCCGACAAGTACATACCTACAGCAATCAGATCATGGGCAAACTTATAGAAGGAGCAACTGATGTATGGAAATAATAGGAATACATCTTATAGACAAATACACGAAAATATAAAATCCCAAACCCCAATACAAACTTTTTAGATGAGGGATAGTTTTAAACCTATGTGAGTAGTGAAACAGTCTAATAAATTGATATGCTGAAAAAGATAACTGCGCGTTCCGCAAAAATACATAGGTCATAGGGCACATTAGTTTCAGGAAACACACATAAATGTTGCATGTTCAATTTAGCTGCATTAAAACACAAATAGATTATATTTCTTTGCAGATTCAAACTTGACAGGACATCAATAATTAGTACAGATGTCATAGAAAATGTCACCACATTTCTAGCTGATAAACAAACACAGCAAGCGCCCAACAGTAGAAAATGTTTTTGCATTGTCAGAGGACAGGGTGTAAACAAGTGTGGATCCTGCCTTAGTGCAAGCCTGTTGAAAATATGCTAAAGTCATAGCTGGGCTGGGCCAATGACGTCAAACAAGAGATAATCACTTGTTTTTCAAAGTTATCTCACCCTTATGAGATGTTTAAAAACATGGATTCTGCTAAACATATAAACGTACACAATTCTTGGAAATATTTATGTATGTTGACAATTTCTTAGATGCCAAGCTTTCTATTTATGTCAAAAGAATTTGTAACCTGTGATTGGTTCAGGCTTTTACAGTATATATACCACTGCTTGTAATCCAGAACTTTGAACTTCAAACTTTGGTCTCTTTTTAAGACTGGCTGTTTTTCCCTATTGATTGATTGTTTAAAACTATATTACTGTTTAAAATTGTTCTGTCTTAGTGTATTAATAGATTTTTCTCCGCCACACCCTTCACCTAGATGTCACAATTCTTTGAAGAGAATTCCCTACTTTCCGACTTCGAAACTGGATTTTGAACTGGAAGAGACACTAACTCAAAACTAATCTCAATCAAGAATAACCTTAAAAATACAGTAAACCAAAAGGTCATTGCTGACCCTCTTCTCCCGGAGCTTTCAGCAGCCTTTGACACAGTTAATCACGACACACTGATCAAAAGTCTTGAAGAAGCCGGAGTAGAGGGCACAGCTGTCACTTCAATCACATCGTACCTACACAATAGAATAAATATTATCCATACTCTTGCAATCTCTTCAAAACCATACAGCCGTAAAGCAGGAGTCCCCCAAGGCGCTAGCATCTCAGCCATGCTTTTCAACATCTACATGAAATCATTTCCAAAACTGATCAATGGTTTTCAGCTCACCTGCAGAAACTTCTGAAAATGCAAAGTCACAAGGACACTGGAAAATCCAGAATCTTCTGTTTCCTCCAAGCCGCTGATCAATGGATGACATGGAGCAACCTCAAATTGAGTGTGTCCAAAACCGAAATACTCACCTGTGGCACCTGGAAAACGTATGGCCTTCTCTGGGCCTGACGATCTAGCACCACTGCCAAGAATATCAAAGGAGTTAAGAAAGCTCAGAATTGCCATGATTGCAAACCGGCTAATGAATGCCCAAAAGGAAAATGTAGCCAAAGCAAGCTTTCTTACAAGGAAAACGCTGAAACGCATCTTTCCGCAACTAGGATTCCACCCTAAAGATCCAAGAAACAATCTTTTCTGTCCTATTAAAACTGGATTACGCTATTGGTCTAATCCTTTATCAACTAGGAGAAGATAAGAATAGCGATTCTCCTAGCGAAGTGGAATGAGAATCAGGATTTCATCAAATACACGGAGGATAACTTTATGCATTATATCTTTTATATCTGCAACACCTTTAAAGAACACTCTAACTATTAAAAACACAAGAACCAGAAATCTCCAGTCCATAAATAACCCTTTAACTGAACATTCTTCCTCTTTTAATCGTGCAAACATCTTTTCAACCTTAATTTCTTATCCGCCAAGAATTCCTCTAAAATATCCTCCTCGCTTGTCATTCTGCCGAAAGAAAAAAATAATGAATCCATGAACATTTCTTTCCAACCACCACATAATCCTTGCAATTACAAAAATCAATATATAGTATTACTCAAACAAAATATTGATAAGTATTCAAACATGAATGCATTCCCCTTCCTTTCTTTTTTTTATTTTATCTTCCATGGGTGTTGGAGGGTGGGATAATGTTAGCCTTCGTGTCTTAAATGAAATCTTGATTTTCATTGCACTTCGCTTGGAGAATCGCCATTTCATTTCAAGACCGGAGGCTACAATTATCAATGTTGAAAGCCTGTCAATACAATATTTGACACATGCTTTATTGGTCTGAAATAATGCTTTGCAAAAACATCCACATTAGACCAATCAACCGTTTTAAAAATTTCCTCCAGTCGACCCCCAGTCAAATACAACTTACTTGCCATTGCCCCTCGTAACATAACATTGCCCCTCATAAAAAATTTGATTTTTTTTGTTCACAATAATGCCTCTTTCCTTCATAACATTCTTAACCCACCTAGCAATAATTGCTGCGCTCACTGCACCATATGGTTTCACGTATGATATCAATAACTGATCTTCCCCATGTTTTCTGAACTCCATAACTCTACTCTCATATTCCCTCATACATTTTACTGCACACCTCTTTTCTTCAGGCGATTTTGGATAAAATACTGACTCTGGCATTGTCTCTGTCCTCTTCCAAACCTCAAAAAACACTCCATCTGGACCTGGTGTATTATTGCATAACTCTAATGCTTTCACATCTGAGTCTCGCCTGCATGACACCAAACACAACAAAGTTGCCAACTTTTCAGAAAGTCTCTTTAAATCCAAATATCTATTTGCAGGCCAACTCAAAGACAACGTCAGCAGGGCTCTACAAATCTAAAAAATCTCACTTGACCTGCAGGTCGAGTGAGTAGACTTTTCTACTCGACCTAACAGCAATGCACTCGACCCACAATTGATCGCACAGACAGTCCGCCACCTGTAAACAAATATTTGCACATGGTCTCTGGCTTGACAACGTAGCTCTGTCACCAGGCAATTAGAGTAGTGAGCATTAGAGTTTGGCTCTAGTCTGCCCACATGTTGGGAGCGAATTACATGTTTTCAGAACATGATGTGCATCCACCAAAAAGTGCTTTTTTTGCTCTACACAGTGATAGGACGCTTGACAGTGCAACTACTGTTCTACTTAGTACAGCATTGTCATTCTAATTCGTTGCTTCTGTCGTTTTGCATATCCTCTTCCCCATCTTCTGTGTAATCCCTTTCTTATCCCACCCATAATTCAACGTTTTCTTCCCTCCCCTTAATTGCACTGGGATGCATACTGAGGCAGGGCTCATGACTTGGATATTTATGGTCTATGAAAATGAATCTTGAACTGCTCACCAAATGCTCAATTGTCAACAATGTTTAATTTATTTTGCGTACCCCACAGCTCCCTAAGACCAGCAATCACCAAAACTCAACACACAAATCTATGTGAAAACATCTTCTATTAGACACTTTGCCCCCCCACCCCCTTCAAATAAAAAGCTTTGACTTCACCATAAGCATTAGCAGGGTTGCCAGAACTACCAACTTTCCTTTCGTTCATTTAAATAAATAAATCAAGCGCTCCCTAACCTCTGGCCCACTAAGTGCTGCCCACACTTCTTGTCACTGCCCCAGAAATACCTGCTACATAACGGGTGCAACGATCTTAGCAGCAACAGCTTTAAATCAACAAAAAAAATATGGAATGGGGTGGAGGAGTATATGAATCATAATCATTAATATTGCACCGAGCCATCCACAAGCACTGTGTATAAAAAACATTGCAGTATATTGACATGTAGATATGCGGCCACTGGATATGGTCGGATTTTCAGCAAAATATGACCCTGCCAGACTTGATACGACCATTCTTCCTAGACACGCCGGGCACACCTTTTGAAAGATACCAGATATAGGGCGACATATCCAGAAGTCTAAATGACTGAACTACTCGCAAATGAGTAAATAGTAATTGCCAGTACAAGAAATTTAAAATGATATACACTCATTTCAAAACAATAAAAAAAAGTTTCCCTCGGTATTATTAATGGTGCCTGTCCATTTTCATTACTACATTTTAGATCTCCATCCGCCATTACAAATTAAGGTTGACGGCCCACTATCGCACCGAGCCCGAGGTGAGCAGTCTACTTGCAGGCACAGGCTGCTAATTACATTAATAAATGACTCACGGACTGAAAAGAATGCACGGTCATAATGTTTTAATTTATGCTCAGTGTTCTCATCCATTCACAATTGGGAAGGCTTGTGTAATGAGACAGCATATTGAATTTTGTGTTGAGAAGAATTAGTATTCATATATATTTTTGCACCTCTGGTAGTTACTGCCCCAGCTCAGGGAAATGCAGTTGGAGCAAGGATTAGTGGCCCCACGAATAGAAACATATTTTAAACGATCCTTTGTTCCAGTCCTTGGCATTAACCCATTCTCTGTGATTTGGAAAATATTTTCACACGTGCCTGGCCCTTTAAGAAGGGACACTGCCAGATAAAGGTAAAGCATTGTGTACGAACAAAATCTCCACCTCCCCCACCCCCCTTTTCATGCAGGGGCTAAACCTGTAGCAGTGATTATTTAATAGGTCTTCAAACCAGAATAAAAAAAGAAATTCGAAAATTTTGATCGTTAGCAAGATCTTCCACATGCCCTCATATAAAAAAATACATATTACGAACGTGTGCAAAATAACGCCAGTTTTTCCTAAACCATGCCATTTACTTCTGTCTGCTGAATGTTTCATGAGTGCGGTGTTGGTTAATGGATACCTTTACAAAAAATCCAGTTAATTGCAAGAAATGAAGTGCTTTGATAAATAGTTTTGATTAACAGTTTCCCAATATCATGCTGGACAATCCATACCGGCACATCTAAGATCTTTCACATGCCCTCATATTAAAAAATACATATTACGAATGTGTGCAAAATAACGCAAGTTTCTCCTAAACCAGGCCATTTACTTCTGTCTGCTGAATGTTTCATGAGTGCGGTGTTGGTTAATGGATACCTTTACAAAAAATCCAGTTAATTGCAAGAAATGAAGTGCTTTGATAAATAGTTTTGATTAACAGTTTCCCAATATCATGCTGGACAATCCATACCGGCACATCTAAGATCTTTCACATGCCCTCATATTAAAAAATACATATTACGAATGTGTGCAAAATAACGCAAGTTTCTCCTAAACCAGGCCATTTACTTCTGTCTGCTGAATGTTTCATGAGTGCGGTGTTGGTTAATGGATACCTTTACAAAAAATCCAGTTAATTGCAAGAAATGAAGTGCTTTGATAAATAGTTTTGATTAACAGTTTCCCAATAGCATGCTGGACAATCCATACTGGCACTTTGGAATTTGTTTTGAGAGAAGACCAAATTACAGCTAGTCGGCCCAGTTTAATTGTCTTTTCCCCAAGCTGTATTTACTCGCACACAACACAGGCAGCGGCGCGCAAACAAATACTGGCACTAGCTCAGACAGTGAAATCAAAAATACACTAGTCTACTGAAATGATTAGTTGATAAGTTTTGCGGTCGGCGGGCCTAAATGAAATTTAATGTGAAAACGGACTCACCTCTGCCAAAATCGCCCTGCACTCCGAGTCCCGACCCCACCGAGGAGAGCGCGTGGTGGCGTGCTACGTCACTGCTGCACTTCAAGCAGCATAGCGCGGGGGCAGGCCAGGGCCGTCATTGGTAGCGCTTTCGCGCGCTACAAGATTGACGGCCCTGGCACCCAAACAATAGGCAATGCGTGCATGATGCCCCCTAAGCCTTTCACGGCGCACCGCACCCGCGTGCATGATACATGCTATGCTGCCCCCTAAGCCTTTCATCGCGCACCGCACCCTGCACCGCAATGCTGCCACCTAGAGCCTTCCACATGCTACTGCACCTACCTCAGAGGCACTCGCCAGGCCGGTCAAGTAGGCCTTGAAATTGACTCGACCTGCAGAAAATTCACTCGCATTTGCGAGCGGGCGAGTGGATTTGTGGAGCCCTGGTCAGCACTGCATTTACATCCCACAACACACTGTAACGTGCTTTAGGAGGTCTTTTCAATCCCATACTCTTTAGAACTCTACAACCCATAACATTTTTACCCACCGACCTGTCATTATCGACATGCAAATGTCCTGCTGGCATTGCTGACCTATAACAACTAATAGCACAATACCCTAAACCTTCCTCAAACTTCTCCACCAAAAAACGATTCACCTGAACTATAGGAGCCTCCACGGGATCCACACGTCTTTCCATGCACCAACTAGACTGTATTCTCCAAATCCCTTTATACCTTCTCCTGGTTCCAGAAGCCGATGATTCCTCCAGCAACTCTGCAGTCCTACTCGAAAGTCCCTTGAAACAACTAGATCTCTTGATATCCTCCAGACAAGAAGGTTCAGCACCTTGCTATGAACTAAAGGATGTTCCTCTCCTTCAACATTTTTTAGAAGACCCGCTCTTGCTGGTATCAAAAAAGTTTCTGCACATGCTAACTCCATTACTGATGCTAGAACCAGACCGGAGACACCCAAACCGGCATCACTAAAAATATTTCTCCTGTCTCACCTTCAATAGAACTCTCTGTATCATTGCAAATGGAGGTAAAGCATAAGCACTTTCTCCTCTCCAAATGTGCTGGAATGCGTCTACCGCTGATGCCAAAGGATCCAGCCTCCAGCTGTAAAGATTCGCTACCTGATAAGTCAAACGACTTGCAAATAGGTCCACTTCTAGAAGACCCCACAACTTGTCCAGCCTCATAAAACATTTAATGTCCAACTTCCAATCACTGTAGTCTCTCAAGTGTCTTGAATTACAATTGAATTACAATTTGCAGTCTGATTTAAATCCCCTGGGAGGTATTCTGCCTTTACTGCAATCCTGAGTTCCAAACAAAAATTCCCCAAATCCTTTGCTAAACTCATCAATCCTCTGGATTTTGTTCCGCTCAATTTGTTGATGTATGCCACTGTTGACACATTGTCCATCCCTATCAACACAGTCTAACCTCCTAGACTCTTCCTGACACTCTTTATTGCACACAATACCGCAGTTAATTCCAAACAGTTTATATGGTCCGATTTCTCCTCTTTTGACCAAACACGGTCTGTTGAAGTCCTAACAATGCTCCAATCCGTTCAAACTTGCATCTGTTTCTAAAAGAAAATTTGGTGAATTTCCAAAAATTGCTCTTCTATTCCATGCCTCCATATTCTATATCCACCATATTAATTCTCCCTTTGCCTCTGCACTCAAAGAAATCCTGTCTTCATATCATAATCCTTTCTTTACTTTCAGCCTTTGTAAACCTCGGTAATGAAGTGGGCCTGAAATATTTGCTTGAATTAAAGAGGACAACACACCTACTATCCTCGCAATTCCCTCAAAGTCAAAAACTCTTTCCTCATATTCTGATGGATCTCTCTTTTTATCATCTTCACCTTCTTTTCTGGTATTAACAACAAACTTTCCCCTGTATCTACCCGAAAACCCGCAAATTCCATCCTTTGAGATGGTTCCAAAATTAATTTATCTTCGTCCAACAAAAAAGTCCTTCAACTTCTCTAAAACTTGTTTCAACTCTTTCCTTAACTCTTCTTGATCTTGTGACATTAACAAAATGTTGTATAAATATATTATCATACGCAACCCTCTCTGAGGAAAATAAGACACGACCACCCTTCAAATTTGTGAAACACCAAGGTGCTGAAAATAGGCTGAACAGAAGACACTGAAATTGGTAAAGAATCCTTCTCCATCTGAATTGTAGGAATCTCTGACTGTCCTTCTCCATTGGAATTGTGAATTAGGCATCTTTCAAATCTAATTTCACTAACCAGTCCTTTTCCATCAACAGATAGCGCAAACAATGTATGCCCTCCAACTTGTATAGTTCTTGCAGGTTTATAACCCGCCTCCATCCTTTGTCTCATTACAAAAGATATATGGCTCTATAACCCGTTTGCAGGTTCCTCTGCGCGCTCTATTGCACCCTTTTGAATTAAAGATTCTATATCTGAATCGACAACTAAGTTCTGATCCCTTGTTTCCCTTTTTTCCTCTGTTTGCTGGGGACAATTCATAAATGACATCACATACCCTCATATTCCATCTAATACCCAAGGATTCAATGTTATTTCTTCCCATTCCTCTGTGAAAAATCTCCGACGTCCCCCTACTCCTGCATGCATAAAATAAGTAGAAATCTCCGTACTCACCTTGTCCTCCTCCTTGCAACTGGCCTTGTTCTCTTGCAAATCTTCCTCGGCCTGCTCTGCCCAATCTTCCGCTTTTAGGGTAAAATCCAGTGGTTGATTGGAAACCTCTTCCTCTAAAACAATTGCCATAATGGGAATAGTACTGGGAACCATATTGGGACATTTGAACTCCTCAACCAGTAGATTGTCCCATTCTACTTGCCCTGCCAAAACACCACTTCCAAATACCCTCCTCATGTTTCCTTGTGCCGTATCCAAGGCAGTAAAAGTATTTACATATTTCCCAATACTTTTTCACAAGACCTTCTCAGAAAAACAATCATTTAGCCTCCTCACTGGTTTCCTTCTGTGCAATATCCCCACGTTTGGGATTTATTTTCTTAAGGATTGCCCTCCTTCTCTCTGTCAAGAATCCAGCATTAGCATTGCCGAGCATGACCATAGCTCTCTGGCTCCATGCTCTAAGCAAATCTATGTCCACTTCCTGTTCATTAACATAAGCTTCTGCCGCCATGTCTAATATTCTGGCCAAAGGACCCACAACGTCTAAAAGCTTGTCCTGACAGATCTTAAAAGACTTTCCCAATCCCTTTCTTGGGTCCCTGCCAAGGCGAAACAAGAAGCTAATGAGCTTTGGATCTAAGTTTGGTATACTACACACCTTTTCATCTATCACTGGCCTTACACATTTCGCCTTCAATACTCTTCGCACTTCCCTATCCAAGGGTTTGCAAATCCATGATTTAATAAACTTCCCAACGTGATCCAGAGGCAACCATTCAACAAAGTAGTAAACATGTCTCCCAAAACGGTAGTATTTTAACATGACCCTTCAAAATTCTCTAAAATCCTCAACAAACTCATCATTCTGAGGTAAATCCCAAAAATACTCATCCAAATCTTTCTCATCATCTACACCACCTCTGTTCATCCATCTCTCGAAATCCTCTTCCTCTTGTGTGCCGCTAAGGGCAACCTTTCCATGTGTGCTGCTAAGGACACCTTTTCTTTGCGTGCCGCCATAAACACCCATCTTTGTGGTGACCACCAAGTCATCCTTTCTCTTTTTTGACATCATAATGTCGTCCATACGTCTTGTCTTTTTTGTTATCTTCTTACCAGCTTCTCCACTTACACCTTCTCCTTCTGAAAGTGAAAAATACTCTTCTCTGCACTCAAACATCTCCTCTTAAGAACACTATCAACAGCTTCCTGTACCTATTTCCTCATATCATGCTGAATAAGTCTCTTCACTACCTCTTCATTTACCAAATCTCCTGTGACCTGGAACACACCACTCTGTTCCTCAGTCATACTCTCTAATTAAAATCCAATTCCAAATTATTTTCCTCTTTCCAAACAAATCAAATTCCTTCCACCTACTCTGTGCTCATAAAAATTCAAATTGCTAAGTATTCCAACTGTCCTTCACTTCAACCGCCTCCGCGCTACCATGTTTTATTTATATCCTATTCCAGAATCCCCAAACTAAAATGTCTGTCTTAATCTTGTGTGACTTGGTAAAACTCACGCGCGGGTGAGTATGCGCAAGTAAGGGGCTCTGGTCCATGAGCTCCTACTCACGTGTTCAAACATAAATCATCTTTTACGAGCTATGCTAGTATGCGGAAGTCCATCACTAAAATTTGATGATCCTCGCATGCGAGCAGCAGACCGTCAATCACATGTACGCTCCTCAAACCGCAACTGCAAGCGGATGCCGACAATCAACCAATAATTAAACCTACGCCGAGCTCCAGTGTCTACATAACTTTAAAACCGCTTCCATTCATTGTCTCACATAAAGCGGTTTCTTACCATCGTCTAGAAGTTATTAAACCAAGTTAAAAAACGCAAAAAAGCTAAACTTTTTATTCAACTTTTGTCCTGGACAATAAATCAATCACAGCCACACTTCCATAAATTAGAAGTCGTAAAAGACAGACAAGGGGACCCTACTCACAACGGAACCAGGGTAATTAAGTATTTTAAAGAAAAACAGTGGTTCCTGTGGAATAGATACTTAATAATAATTTGAAAGACAAAGCGTAAATCGCAGATACACTGAAATGGTTGTTCAATGAGTTGTATTGAAAACATTAAATTATAGTGAATAATTTCATACATAATGCAACAAATATTTACAGTTGTGTAGTGTGTCCCAAGTGAAAGTATGAACCAAAGCATACGAATAACATTTGTGATACAATATGTGCAAGGTTTCAAATAAACTTTGTTGTTTACAAAAGCGACCACTTTCTTTTATCCAAACACATAACATCTATATAATGATAGAATGCTAGTTTTAAAGGTTCGCTTTTCTCAATTGTCGACGGCGTTTCGACCCTAATATGGATGTAGGGTCTCTTCAGGACCTACGGTGTGGGGGACATCTGGTTTTGAGAATTGCTAAATGTTGGTGATGTGCGAGCAAACTGTGTAGGTGAAATTAAAAATTACTCACTAGGAAAACCCAGCCGGGTTCCCAAATGAGGGCGTGGATCTAGCAATTCTGGTGAGATGCGCAATGGCTGTCCTTTCGTGTTCAGAAACTCCACTTCTATGTGAACATGGGTTCCTATCAGCAGTTGGTTGGTAACTTACTCCAGCGCGGGTGCTCGTGGCAGTGACCGATTTGTCTTTCAAATCATTATTAAGTATCTATTCCACAGGAACCACTGTTTTTCTTAAAATCCATAAATTAGAAGAGCAAGCTACCGCATTCATTACAAACTTACTCAAACCACAAAACAACAAACACATATATATATAAATTCCTACTCCAATTAAAAAATAACATTTTTTTTAATAGGTCTAAAAGGTACTTATCTCTCCTGGAGCAGCAATTAAAAGAATGTTCAGTTTAATTTTTATTTATGGACAGGAGTGTTCTGGTTCTATCGTTTTTCGTTGTTATAATGTTCTTTAAATGTGCTGCAGAAGTAGCATTCAAAGATATAATGCATAACGGTAGCCTCCGGTCTTGAAATGAAATTCAGAACTCTACTGCCAGCCTGCTCCTACATGTAAAGTCACAAAGCACTCACCCCCCCTGCCTTGAAGGCCCTACACTGGGTACCAGTTGTCAGAAGTTTCACAGAATATATAAGTTCATGTCACATAAGCACATTCCACTTTAGGCTGTGATGTAACATAAGATACTCCTCAGGCTTGACTGGAAAAAGGTCTTAATGCAAAAAGTGATCTAGAAGAAAGGAATCAAAGTGATTTGAATGTCTTATTAAAAAAACATTTTTGAATCTATAAAGTACACGTATTAATAATAAAGACCAAATCAATACAATTCAAATACATGAATAAAAGGTATGCATTCATATAAAAAATACAAGCATGCATAAATATATTCAGTGGGTGAGGTGGGGTGGGATAATATTAGCCTCCATTGTCTTTAATAAACTTAAGATTCTCTCTGTATGTTATTTGGGGAATAGCAATTTCATTACAAGACCAGAGGCTACCATTATGCACGTTAAGCTCTACAGAGCCAGACTGCTCACATGTTCCACCGGTATTAAATAACATTTTGCGAAAGGGCTAGCACTTGACCAGTCTGCCGCCTTCAGAATGTCAGCAAGTGTACCAACTGTCAAAGAGACTTAACTTGCAATTTCACCTCTTGAGAAGTGAGCTCCAAATTTAGACAAGTCAATTTCAGTCCCACTCTCTTTAATCTGTACAGGCTCCACCTTGCCAATATTGTGCACTCATTTGGGCTGTCATTGGTCTCTCATACCAATGGCACCCAGCTGTCATATCAATTTCCCCTAGATCCCAGCTCCATTCACCTAACTCTGACTACATTCCTCCAGGAAGCAGCCACTTAGATGGCTGGTTGTAAACTAAAACTCAATGCGGATAGAACAGAATTTATGTTGCTGGGCAACAATTTCTTCATCTGTGTACTGAGCCACCTACCAGACTGTTTGAGCAAGTTGCCCACCCCAAAAAGCTCAATAAAGACCCTTGGGATGAGGCTGGATCCCCATCTTAGAATGGACTATCAAGGCAAAACACTTGCTGCTACGGCATCTTGAGACTGCTGAGGAAGGTTCTTAATCTTCTCCCATTCACAGCCAGAAGAGTGATCATACAGGCCCTCAAGCTATCATGTCTTGACTGCAGGAATGCCCTATATCTTGGCTCACTCCACTAGGTTGTCAGAAGGTTGCAGATTATGCAGAATGCTGCCGCTTGATTTCTGATGAACATACCCAAACATCATTCTTCCACTGGGGCTCTCAGAAACCTCCACTGGCTCCCAGTGGAATACTGGGTCCGTTTGAAGTCTCTCTGCTTTATGTATATGGCAATTAATAGAAAAGGCCCCTCACAGCCAAGTCTGTTTGTCTCTCCATATTTGCCTGGGAAAGCTCTTGGATCTTCCTCAGCTCATTTACAAAAGGTCCCAAGGATCCATAGATCCCCTTTGGGTGGACGCTCACCTCTTTTCTGGTGTCTAAACTCTGGAACAACCTACCTCTTGAATAGCGCCTTCTAGAGCACAAACTCCCCTTCCGCGAAGCCTTGAAGACCTGGCTGTTCAGGGACTAATCCTCCTGCAGCTCCTAATGACCCATGGTTTCTGTTGCAGCACTGGGCGGCCTATGCGTAGCCACGCGCTATATAACAACTGTAGAATAGGATAGAATTCCAACATTCTTTGCTCAAAAACTCTCATGCAACTCACAAAACACAATTTCTTGCAGTCCTCGACAAAATAGTAGAAAATGTTTTCAGACATGCCTTGGTCCTTTTTAAAATATCAAAATGGACACCATCTGGGGAGCAAAATCTATTGCAAACCTCTAGAGCCTCAAAGTCTGAAACTCTTCTAAAAGAGATAAGACAGAGCAAGATCGCCAATTTAACAAAATATTTGACTCAATGAAAGATAAGTATTATCTGGCCAGGAAACAAAACTATCAAAACCCAAATTAACCTTCCATATAGAGTCGTAGTGAGCCCTAGGTGGTCATTTAAGCCTTATTCCCTTCATCACTCTATGGACCAAAGGATCATTGCCATGAGCAAAATTATTCACCAAGGCATGTCCTGCTGAGATACCTGATCTGTAACAACTAACTGTTCAATAAGACATACCTGAATTGAACAGCTCAGTGAGGTAGTTTGAAAAACACACAAGAACTTGTGAGGTCTATCAGCCAAATATATTGGCCCAACTGGCATGTGATACACTATGTCAGTAGGTGCTACAGTCACCTTAAGGAAAGTTCCTGAGCCAGAAAGAAGAGAGCATGAGTCACATGTGTAAGGAATGAACATTCAATAATCTGTAATCATAAACTGGTCAGCACGATCCAGAACACTGAATTAAGGAGTGGTTTAATGGGATACATTTAGCAGGGTAGAGAGATAAGCACCATTAGATTCCACAGTAAGAGTGGAATTTTGATGCTGTCCCCTGTTGGTATTCCTTTCTTCCACAGCGCGGGGCCTCGTATACCTGAGCACGGTCCAGGTGAGGTGAGGTCCGGTCCCCTGTCATTTTGGGTGAGCAATAAATTACAAATATTTTCAGATTTATGCATGAGATATTGTGAGCACATGTGCCTGTGTATGTTCTAATATGAGTAACAGATGTATATCTTCCTTAGATCACGCAGAGTATCCAAGTGACAAGGAGGATGAGTACTGTACTGTAGGCACAGGTTGTATTACTCCTACGCCTATTATCACATCATTTGTTTTTCTTCTTCTTCACTGGTTGGTTGTATATATTTCACACAGATTTGTTACAGTAGCAACATTTAAGAGCAGTGGCCCTGATGAAAGCCAAGGGACGTTTTGCCCGTTAGGCAGAAACATGTTGGCCCTTATGCGACAGTCATTCTTTCCATACTGTCGATTGCACTGTTCCTGTTCTTTTAATTAGGGGAGGTGCCTTGTTTTCATTAAAGAGTTATTTAGACATATCACCCTATTTTAGACTCACCACACCTTTCTGTTATGTTGCACTGTGTTTCTCACCACTTCTAACCATCATTTACTGGCCAACAATTGGTGGGTCATAGCGTACTGAGTACCCTATCCAGCATCTACTGTAAGGCATTGGGTATTGATGATCTAAGGACCGGCCTCGTCACAGTATGGACGGCCAGATGATATGACGGATCACTTGGTTTGTTTGATGGTAATCCATAATAAGTTGTTCTGGATCGTGCTGACCAGTTTATGATTACAGATTATTGAATGTTCATTCCTTACACATGTGACTCATGCTCTCTTCTTTCTGGCTCAGGAACTTTCCTTAAGGTGACTGTAGCACCTACTGACATAGTGTATCACATGCCAGTTGGGCCAATATATTTGGCTGATAGACCTCACAAGTTCTTGTGTGTTTTTCATAATATAGTGTTGGGGAAATGAACTTGTAGTGGTTCTCTAATCTCTTTTTCCCTTTGACCCTCCACTCCCAGTTTTGTGTAACAGTGAGGTAGTTTGCCTCTTCTACTACAGGAGCCTCCACAGGATCCAAATTCCTTTCCAAGCACCAAACACATAATTTTCTCCAAAATCCTCTGCACCTTTTCCTGGTATCTGGTGCCCATGACTCATTCAATGAGTTATTAGTCACTCCCAAAAGGCCAGATTATCTACCTGATCTCCTGACATTTTCCAAACAAGAAGGTCCACGATTCCCTCTAGCACTAAAAGCTGTCCCTCTCCTTCCTGTCCGATTAAAAGGCATAGATTCACTGGTATCAAACAGGGTATTTCTACTGCCAGTTCCATTATCCCAGGGAACCATTTTTTAGAGGTCTAAAACAGAGTTACTAGAACAATGCTGCATCTTTCTCTTCAAATCTTTAACAACACTCTCTGTATCAGAGCAAACAGGGGTGGGAGAGACATAACAACTCTCTCCTTCAGGATGCGGAGCTTGCCTAAACCCAAGATGGCTGCGTGAGCCGTGAGCTCCGTCCGACATCCGCACTATCCTGCAGTAATCCTGCATTAATGCTTGCTGCCCAGCTGTAAAACGTTTGTCCCCAAGATGCGGAGCCCTCGGTGCTCACCCAGTGCTGTCTCCGTGGCAGTGAGGTGCCGCTGAGAGGACGAGCGGCGTTCGTGCGCTCTGAGGCACGGCGAATCGGAGGCCGAGTTGGTGACGCGGTCGGCAGCGTCGAGCTGAGCGGACGTCCCGAGGCCCACACGAGCCTGAGAGAGGCACCCCTAGGTACAAAGGCCACCATTTGAAACCCGGCAGAGAGGAGAACCCGCCACGCGATCCCCGGACCGCTGGCCTTGAAAGTTCCGCTGCAGACTGGGGCAGCTGAGCGTGGAGTGGCGGAGGCCATCTGGGCCCGCTTGATGGAGCTGAGAGGTGTAGCAATGCCCTGAGGGGGAGGTGAGCGCTCGTGCCTGAGACTCGCTTTCCACGTAGGTGGGCTGTGACTGCCCCAGACCAGATTGCTGCGAGTTCGGCGCCCCCCACCAGTTTCCCTCCTCAACGCATCCTGGGGAGATCACGAGGGGCATCACTGTGATTGAGACCGCTGGGACTGGCCTAGGCCACGCCATTTCAACACAGGCCGAGGCACGTTGTGAGAAGCACGCATCACAAGCCTGCTGTGGTCGAGGTTGTACGTGCTGGCCAGGTGTGAGCACAATTTCACTTAATGTTCCTGTTTTTTATGCGAGGGGCTGCTGCTATATATGGTGACCCCCTGACAACGGTGCATTGATTGCAAGGCCATAAAAGACTGCCTCACCTAACTGGGAGCTCCCGGCCTGTTGACTGCCCAATCCCGATACATCGTTTTGGGGGGGGAGACGCCTGGCGCCGCATATTGGATACAGAGGTGGGAGACACTCCCTCATTGCTGGACCCAAAAGAGAAAACCATAGTCCCACGACTCGATGGTGTTATATCCTGCACTCCTGCCCTGGCTGACTGACCTCATTTGACCAATTTATTGCTGCTATGAGCTCCCGAGGTGGCCGTTTCTGCGAGTAGGAGTCACTGGAATGTTCTGCATTTCATCAGAACGAAGAATCGCACACTCAGTCGGTAAACACGGGGAAGGTGGACAAAAGTCAACCCAAGATTCAGTTCGAACAGCATCGGAACAAGCCTTGTGAACAGATGCCAGATGGGGATTCAACCTCGAGGGCCGAAGAGCCTGATCAAGTGGAGGGCGACATACGCGTCATGTTGGTCTCCATGCAGAAGAGCTTAACCTCCATTGACAGTAAGATTGACTCCCTGTCCAACCGCATGACTGAGCGCATGGACAAGCAAGTCAAGAGGATGGATATGACGGAACGGTCACGGAGTTCGAGGAAGCTCATACTGAAATGAATTCAGAACACAATCCGTAATCCACAAGAGTTGGTAATAGGGAGTTATTTGTAGAGCAGTTGCTGACGACATTGTTGGGCCATGACACGTTTTCTTCAATGTTCGTGGTTGAGAGAGCACATAGCTCGCTGGGCCCAAAGCCCCCGCCGGGTGCTGCGCCTAGGCCTATTGTCACTGAACTGTTGTGAACGTATCTAGGACCCTTTTTAAATATTCCCGATTCATGCCCTTATGTGGTTATAACAAATCATATCCTTATAAAGGCATAAGAATCATATCCATATTTAGTCATAGCCAATGCAGTCCAAATACAGCAAGGCTACTCCCATAGACTCCTAGAAAGTACAACGCGTTCTTTAAACAAACCAAGCCTCCAGCAGCCTGGGAATTCCCCCTGCTTTTGTTTCGATTTGTACAAGAACTCCTGGAGTCCAGAAAGAACTGTAAGTTCTTAGTGACGTCTTATGTCCAACCTTACGTCAAACTCTGCACCTTCCAGGTATAAATATACCAGCATCTGCCTTAAGCAAACACACGGTGGTTTGGAGCAGATCGGCTATCTACTTACCCGAAGCCCAGCTGTAACGAGTGCCGAAGGAAGCCGACCCTCAAATTGACGCACTGAGAGAGACGCTGTCTTTTCTCCTGCCGAGAAATCCAGCTCCAGTGTTTTCAGTCACCCTTGCAGGTTGCTGGGAGATCGAGTCTTGAGAAAGAGATACAAGACCTCCTTCATTCTGTAACCAAGGTACGGAGCTGATTAGATCCTTAGAGAATTCTTGATTCAGATTCTTGGCAAAAATAACTTAACTTAAACTGCAGCTCACTTACTCCTTCCGACGTACTAGGCTTAGGTTAGGTACACCGGGGTAGGCGTATCTTAGAAGCACTAGTTGAGTATGTTTAGTCAATGATTTTATGTATGTATATATTTTATCCATTTTAAATTATCATATGGCTAAGAAACCATATCAATGCTTTTACAGTATTATTTCATAATACTCCTTTTACTGTACACACTTTACTTCATGATAAGTATTGCAATTGTGGCAATTCACTTCTCTTGCATGAGAAAGAGGGCTGCCCAATAAATAACAACTTTTATTGACAACGCCCGTGTCTCTATTTCTCTGCACTCCTGGTGAAACTAAGCATGCACGATTGACTGAGTGAAATAGCTGTCTATTGTTTTCACACGACTCTGGAGATATACTCCTTATTCTGGAGGGAGCAAAGTTGTCATGTTTATTCGGTTGTCAGAAACTAATCCTTTCTTGTCTATTCAGGAAAGTTAACTCCTTCCTGTACATTCGAGAAAGTTTCTAGTGACCTCTGAGCTAGCTGGCATTTATAATTAAGTCTAACATATTCAGTAGAGACCTAGTCGACCTCAGTCCTACGTCTAAACTATGTTATTCCAATGCGCAGAGCCTATTGGGAATAGAGGAACTACACTACATGGCGTCCAACGTTTGGTAAGGCGATAATCTAACGCTAGATACTAGAGTAACTCAGTCGTGTTTTTCACACAGACCCCTTTTTTCCCGTAAAAACCCCAATAGACGTCTGGAGTGGGTAAAAGGTTAATATCCGCCAGAACTTAGTAGGATGAGAATCCTATGTATTAGTTTTTGGTTTAGTCAACGTTGAAGGATACAGTGTTCCAAAATATTGTGCACCTAATCTTTGTTTCCTTGAAACTTGCTCTGCAAAATAAAATAACTTTCTGTCAAGAAACATGTTAGAAAGTGATGAAGAAAGGGAGAGAGCTAGAATAGCAGCTCAACTTTTAGCGGATGACCCAAGTCTCCAAAATGAAGACCCGAATGCTATAATCATTCCGGTGAATGTAAGAAAAACAATTACTATTAAACTTATAGAAAATGGACTATCATCAAGAGGTGGTACAGTCATATTTGTGGTAGAGGCCCATGAATGCTATAATCATTCCGGTAAATGTAAGAAAAACAATTACTATTAAACTTATAGAAAATGGACTATCATCAAGAGGTGGTACAGTCATATTTGTGGTAGAGGCCCATGAATATCGGCGGACAGAGGTATTCTATTCATGGATACATTTTCCTGAAGCAAATCCAATAACACATGATTTCTACTATTACAAAATAGAGGAATCTCCAACGGAATACGCCACTTTCGAGGACGTTGAAATTCCACTAACATACCAAGAGCACCTGCTCTGGTTTAATGGCGCCCTAAAACATCAAAATCACATTACCAGGCTCGGTCCACTAGGAAGACAAGGAGCCACATGGCCGGTTCTAGCCAGCTGCACCCACATCCCGACATTGAAAAGATGTCAGACCGGGAACTTTTAGTTCAGCTAAAACAACTAATTAAAATACATAGATAATTGGTCCAATATGTCAAGCAGACTTCAACAGTCCAACCAGCAATAAGAATTCCACAACACACCCCTCACCAGGGGAATACAAATAAAATCACACCACAGACTATACAATCAGTCATTGGCAAAATACCCGCAAAACGGGAACAAATTCCATTCTGGTTAGCTTAAAAAATAACTCAAATAGAGGCAGTATTTCCTGATACTACTCCTAATGAGAAACACAGAATTCTGACTATCTGTCTTCCAATGGGGATCGCACCACATGTGGAGGACTGTGACACTTGGGGAACAATCTTTGCTTCGATATACACAAAAACACATGGTGTTCCGTCCATGGCGGTTATACCAAACGTACTAAGACAGATTCAAAATGAATACGGTCCAGAACCTGCTTTAACTCTAGGTATGAAATTACTGAAAGAATTTAAGCAGGTCTCGGCTATATTATTAGCCAACATAAAAGGAGAAGCAGCATCTGTGGCGATCCGTCAGAAATTGAAAGAAACAGATATTGCAGAACAACCTTTTGAACTTGCCAGAATAATTAAAAAATCCTATGGAGAATTAGGTAGAGATAGTTTGGGTGGGAAACCACTAAAACCTCAACTAACTGAAAATCCTGAAAAAACCTTTATGAAGAATAATCTCAATACTCCAAAAAAGAGGTGGAGGGTAATAAACAAACCACTCCCAGAGAAAAACAGTTTCAGTCCAGAGGAAGGTCTCCTCAACAGAGAGATAGATCTCCAGAATGAGGAGGCAAGTCTCCCCAAAGGGAGCCCTCTGAAAAAAGATACAACCTTAGAAATAGGGTTAATTTGAGAAAACCCGACAGATATCAAGATATTGATACACGTCCCTCTCGATCTTTTCAGACTTCCTCACAAAAATCGGAAAGAAGAGGACGGTCAGAACACAAAGAAGAGCACGTCAAGTCCAAAGACAAGGAACCTGCTCATCAAAGTAAAAAATTACAATTTCCAAAAAAGAAGGTAGCTAGTATTAAAATAAAACATGCCAAGGATTCTGAGGACACAACTGAAAAACGGAGAGTGGGCCCAGACAATGCTAGAGAGCGCAGCAGAAGTGACTGATGAATCTTCTGGAGACAGTAGACACGAATGAATACATTCAAGTGGAAACTGCAGACACCAGAGTTAGCGTGCCTCATAAAATATATGAAATAACATTACGTATAGAAGGGAACAAAACTAGGAAAATAAGAGGTCTCTTTTGGGATAACTTATCTAAAGGCTATGATATCCTGCTAGCTGAGAAAGACTGGCCACCAGAGTTTGTCAGGGTGTGCCCACATGGCGAAGAAATGATTATGCCTGCCTTCTCAAATCACATTCCAATTCATAAAAAATACACATTTGCTAGATAATTGGCAGTGGCCCAAGCCCCTGCATTATATAAAAATCATGTAGGATGGGATGAGGATTCTCCTCACCACAAAATTCAGTTAAAAAATCAACCTACTGCACAGAGGCAGTATCCTGTTAAGCAAGAAGCTAAAAAACAAGTCAGGGAGATCTTAGATCAACTTGAATACCAGGGGGTGATTGAAACATGCACCTCACAAATGAACAATCCTTTGTTTCCTGTCTCCAAGCCAGACGATTTATATCGTCTAGTTTTGGACTACAGACACCTAAACTCCTGCTGCAAAACATTTGCAGTACAACACTCACACAGTGCAGCACTAATGAATAACATTGTGCACAAAAAATATAAAACGACATTAGATATCTCAAATGGTTTTTTCTGTCAAAATATAGCACCAGAAAGCAGGTATGTGACCGCTTTCTCCAGTATGGGGGCTCAGGGCAATTTTGTCATCTCCCACAGGGATTCAAGAATAGCCCAGGATTATTTTCAGCCAGGGTAACAGAGTTACTACAAATGTACGATGATGAGGCATTATCTTATGTCGATGACATCTATATTACAGACGACGACCTGGAGACACACTTGGAAAGAGTGAACACCATCATACTTGGGTTCGCATCTGAAGGGTATAAATTCAACTTTAAAAAGTCACGAATTGCCCACCTAACTGTCCTGTTTTTAGGATATGAATTATCAAGTGAAGGCAAAAGCCTAGCAGAAAACTTCTTAGAAAAGTGTGCAGTACTCCAAGCTCCAAAAACGCTGAAGAACTTACAATCAATACTAGGTTTCCTGAATTTCGGAAGAACATATAGTCTAAATTATGCAGAGAGGGTTAAACCACTCTACGAATTAATAAAACCTGATTTAAAACCAATTAATTGGACTCGGAAACCCACAGAAATTTTAAGATCATTACAAACAGACATGTTAACTAAAACAAAACTGCACACACGTGCAAACAAATGCAACCTTGTAATCCGAGTCATCCCAGGAAGATGCGGATTCACATACCTGACCTCTAATGAGGGAGAAACGGTACCAATAGCTTATAAATCACACTGAAAAAATTCAAACTGCTGTAGCAAAAGAAAGAGCCCTAGCCCAAGGGAAGAGCATATCTGTTTTAGCCCCTTCCATGCTCATGACGAGCTCAGCTCGTCATGCAGTACAGTGCTCCTGTGCTCAGGACGAGCTGAGCTCGTCATGACCACACCCGTATTTATTACTGTCCAGCACAGCAGAGGATTATGTGCAGCAGCCATGTGGTTAACAGCAATATCAGCCCTTGAGGCAGCAACAAGACCACGCATTTAGAATGCTGTGGCATTAGATCCAAAATGGATACAATGGGAAAATTCTCTTGCTGCAGAAGACGTGAAACACGCATTTGATCCGAAAATGAAAAAACTAGAAAATCTGGAATACGAACATGAATATCCTCTGCCAATCGAAATTCTGCCTCTAGAACAGTACACCTGTGTAATCTACACGGACAGATTTGCACAACACTACGTTGTGGATAAAAAAATCTTACAATGCAGCGTGCACGATTGTTAAAGGTCGCTGGCGCTTCGGTAAATTCAGACCGATAATCACCAAAACTGAATCACTCAGAAACTGTACAGCTCAGCAAGCTGAAATAAGATCTTTAAAGATGGCGCTTGAAAATGCCGATCGCGAGTTACCCACACTAATAGTGTGCGATTCGCATTATTGCGTCCAGTCTTACAGTAATGACATGCAGACATGGATCAAAAACGGTTACAAAGATGAGACTGGTGCCACAATAAAGCATAAAAAACTTTGGGAACAAGTAGTTCTTTTACAGAAAGAACTACAAAAGACTCAAGTGATACAAACACTGAGTCATCAACATGATGGCGTTCACGTTGCGGGGAATTCATTGGCTAACAGAGCCACGGCGGCAGCTGTTCAACCGGCTTCCGTAGCTACAAAAAAGCATACAAAAAACAAATAAACTGTGAAACGCTACTAGCACTAAAAGTCTCAATAAAAGGCAACTATGCGGCGTTACCTCTTAATTATCCACTCGGAAATAAATACATAATTGATGCGAACTCCGTTCCTTTTTCTCAAATCCCTGGAGTGGGGGATAGAGTAATTCCAAACACGAACCGGAGAGCTTACTTGATTCAAGAATGGGAATGGGTCTGAGGCACCAAGAGATCTTGAAGTCTCCAATAGAATTACAATCAAAATACTGGTGGCCGGGGATGAGCGTGCAAATTTATAACTTTGCAATGGATTGTCAGAACTGCAATAGAAATCGCAGTTGTGAACCGGACCAGACTATTGCCAGGACACCTTTATTAGGAAGCATTAGGCTATCTATACGCAGAAATCCAGACGGAGAAATGCGATCCCATAATTGTTAAGACAAGATTCATTTGGATGTGGCCCCAGCGCTCGGCTGACGCCAGAACTGTTTTAAAAGATTTGTGAGTCTTTATCGGCCATATGCAATTGGCATGCTACATTCTGACCAGGGTCCTGCGTTTAGCTCTTGAGCTTACAAGGAGGCCATGGCCAGCATGGGCATTGCATTGCGGTACTCTAGTCCATTCCATCCAGAGGGAAATGCGGTAGTGGAGAGAAAAAACCGTGACATAAAGCAATCTATAACGGCGAGGGTATTAGGTTCGGGTGACAGGTGGGTCAAACATCTAATAAGTGTCCAACGTAGTCTTAACAATCTGCCAAGAAATTCTCTAAGAGGTATCACTCCATACGAAATTTTGTTCGGTACTAGAATGATCATCCAGGATCTAGATTGTCAGACTTCAGTGGTGAAACAAAAAACCTTTGATATCAAAGATCGTTTGGCTGTTTTACAGGACTTAAATGAAACAAGAAGAAGTCTAAGTAACACAAAGCTAAAGCCAACGGCCACTGAATAAAACCCACCTGTCCCAGCAAGACCTGTCTGGATTCCAAAGATTGGGGATCTAGTCAGAGAAAAGATCGCGGTGAAGAAGGAATTTGGGCCTTCTTACAGAAAAGCAGTACCTGTCTTAGCTGTCAACGGAACAAGATCAGTAGTACTACCGCCTACCGTGGAGAAGTGTGGCTCACTGGTAAGAGGAGGCAGACCTGGAAGCAGACGTCAGCCTGGGACCAGGGTTCAATTCCTGGCTCGGCGGGGTCTTGAGTCCTAAAATGTCCATGGACTCGACAATTCTCGCTCCGGTGCCTACTCGATTCACGGGTTCACACTCTGCGACTCTGGGCAATAGCTTGCTTAATCTCCACAATGGCCCCTCGCGGCGGGATGCCTGGCTTTCACCTTGCGGATACCCTGCCGGGGTTATCTCACAGGGGAATACCAGGACGGGTTCCCTAAGCAAGCGCTTAGAAACCGCTTGGTGATTTGCGCTATATAAATTCCTGTACATT
Source organism: Lissotriton helveticus (assembly GCF_964261635.1). NCBI lineage: Eukaryota > Metazoa > Chordata > Amphibia > Caudata > Salamandridae > Lissotriton > Lissotriton helveticus. The sequence continues at coordinate 420,148,626 of NC_136057.1, forward strand.
TACATTTACCACCCCTTGCTGGTAAAAAGGAGAACAGAGTTGTATCAATCGACCTGGTAAAACCACAATCATGTGGCCAATAATAAGTAGTAGGCCCAGTGGACTCCCAAGAAGTAGCAGAAGACCAAACCTTGCTACAATCCAAGAGGTTCAAACTGAAAGACTAATTACCTTTGATAAACCTGCAGTAAATAAAAAAGGACTATGCAACAAAGCCATGGAACTTGTGCCTCTTGAAACCCAAATTGCAACAGTTCGTCAAGAAACACCTGTCTACAATGATGTAGCCTCGGACTATACTAATGTGATAAAAGAAGATTCAAAGACTAAAGGAAACCCGGAAGCAATTCCAACAATTGACAGAACTGCATCTGGCTACTTCATCAATTTGGATGACTTTTCTGATGATCCAAGTGAACATGAAGAAAAACCAGCAACAAAAACTTTCAAAGAAAAAATTACTGAACTCTTTCATCAACTCAAAGAAACATATCTGATTTCACCATGGATTGAATTATGGATTGTGTTAGGTGTACTTTTCCTCCTACTTTGGCTCATCATGGTTTTAAGTTTGGGTAGATTTATTGATGGAACATATAGTACAATGGACACAGCAAGCCAGAACATCAACTTGGTCCTAAAGCCACATAGATCATCTCACATCGAAAAAAGAGAACTGTCATCAGTGAACATCACAGCCATTCCAATACCTGGTGGTGTAGCATGGGACAAAACGGACTACGAAATCTATGGCCCGATTGAGCTCTTGAAATATCCACACCAGTTCAAGGTTTCATTAAGTGACTTTGTAACACCAAGTACTTTCTCTGATGATTGGGACTTTGAAAATATTAATAATATGATGTCAGATTTAGAAATGTCAGCAAAATTCACAGAACATGATTATTTGCAGGGTTCATCAAATTATGAAGAAATGTACTGTTTTAATCATTATGGTCATCACTATTTGCATAAATCTGCTAATCCTAGAAATGTTTTGACTTATAACCAATGGGAACATTGTCCAACACCGCCAAAAGGCAGCTCGAAAACAGTTTATGAGAAATTACCATACTTCTCAGGGTTTAACAACACTGATCCAGAAACGTTTTATTTCAAAATGTTAAAAAAGACAGGAATGAAAAACATGTTGGCAAATACTAAATTGATTTATTCTGAAAATTTTTATGAAAAAATGTCTACATTTGGTTTTGAATTTTGGAAAAACAACATTGAGACAAAAACCATCTTGGGTTCAAAAGACTGGCAAGGCAGAGGGTCCCTTTATACGATTGCAGATTGATTTCATTCAGTTATCCCCTTGTCGAGGACTAAAATACATACTTGTCATTGTCTGCCTGTTTTCAAAATGGGTAGAAGCTTACCCTACACGTAGAAATGATAGCATCACTGTAGCCAAACTCTTACTTAGAGAGCTTATACCACGTTTCGGTTTTCCAGTAACAATTGAATCAGACCGAGGCTGCCATTTTAATAATGAAATAATTGGTCTAATCTGTTAAACATTCAATGTTAAACAAAAGCTGCACTGTGCATACCGCCCAGAGGCCTCTGGAGTGGTAGAACAACTGAATGGCACAATCAAGTCAAGATTGGGAAATATGTATGAGTCTACCCGATTAGAGTAGCCAGATGCTTTGCCTCTTGTGCTGATGGGACTCAGAAGTATTCCAGATCGGAACACAGGCTTGAGTCCTCAAAAAATACTAATGGGAAGAGCCATGAGGCAAGAATGGATGCCAGGACACAAGCTGATAAATATATCTGATGATTTGGTACTGGAGTACTGCAAAGAACTGACTAACCAAGTGCGCTCTATCTCTCACCAGGTTGGGGAAGACGCTGTCGCCAGACAAGCCACTCCAGCGCATGACCTGAACCCAGGTGACTGGGTAGTGCAAAGGAAACATACTCGAAAATCTTGTCTTGCACCGAGGTGGGGAAAACCACGTCAAGTGATTTTGGTTACCACCACAGCTGTGCGAAGGAGTTCCACACAGGATCGATGCCAGTCACACAAAAAGAGTAACTGAACCTGAAGAAACTGAAGCTGAAGGTTGTGCAGCTGAAGGGTCTCAAGATATCGATCCTGAAGTAGCTGAAGAAGAGTAACTGAGCACCAGTCAAGACGATTGGATTCCAGTAGTCTAGATACCTGCAGAATACGTGAGAACCAAAAGTCAAACTTATTTAGACAGTCAGAGTGATAGTGAGGACGAGAAAGGAATAGAAGAAGATACTCAGTTCATAGAAATACAAGTTAAAAGTGATTCTGAGGAGGATCAGATAGGGATAGATCAGAATACTCAGATAATCGAAACCCCACCAAGAACTCCAGAGTCTGAGGAGGGACAGACAGGTACTAGGGCGAAAGCTCAGGCGGAAGAAAATCAAGAGTTCGAAGAGCCCCAGCAGGATCAGATAGGTGTAGAAAAAGGTGTTCAGGAAGAAGAAAGTGAATCAAAACAAATTCAAAGTCAAATTCAGCAAATACCTGAACAAAGCCAGATTAGTAACCAGGCAGAAGAAACTGTAATAAGACCTGGACCTAGTCAGGTAGAGAGGGACACAGAAGACAGCATTGAAATAGATGTGCCACAACTGAATGAAAATGAGAGCAATTGGAAGAAGGCCAAAGCACAGTGCCAGCTAAAAGACTCAGAAAAGGAGACAAATGGTCTAGGTTTGTCAAAAGACTGAAATTTCGTTTATAGACCATAAATGAAGAACCTGAGCAAGTGAATGTGATAACAAGTCAAACTGAACAGTCTGTAATACAACCAAGAAGGAGAAGTCCATGACTGAAAAGGCTGAATAATACATTCAGAGGCCCTGAATGGACCTATATTGTGCTTGAAGATTTTGAAAACCTAGAAATAAGTGATGAAAGTGATGACAAATTGATTGCTGATCAGACTGACGGAGAAGTGAGACCCACTTGAAAATTCACAAAGTAAAAGACTGTGTAAAAGCTACAAAGAGGGGTTAAATCTCCGTAGTCAGAAATAACTGATCGTAATGTTAATGGAAGACCGAAAAGAAGCTGCTTAAAAACATGCTGTAGAATATGCACATGTAGTATAGCAATACTACTCATAGTATGGTTAGGACTGACAATAGCTATTCCTTACATAATGAGTAGAAACAAAGAATGATACTAATGAACTACAAACAACAGATACACCTAGAAGAACAGATACACAAGAAAAGGCACTTAGCATTAAACAACGGAAGTTAGGTTGAGAAGCATCAGATGAGGAAGGACTACATTATACTGGAATAAAGAACAGAACTCACTTAAACGTATTTGCAAACTTATTAGTACACTGTGTAGAAGCTATGGAAATAGAAGATTGCTATGTTTGTATGAAGTTACCTACCACCATTTACCACTAACATATGGTATTTCATGTATTTTAGCTAGTTTATTCTATAAGAAAGGACCTTTGCAGTATTACTTTTCTAATTCAGATGTGATATTTTCTGAACTTCCTATACGTAGTAACCTGAATCCTGTACATACTAAGAGTGATGTAACACGTTATATAGGTGAATACTTCCTAACTATAGGTACAATAGATATAGCTGAAGCACACAAGAATAATTTAACATGCTTATTACGAGGAAAAGAGAAAATATTTTTGAATATGGTAGAGAAAAGAAGAGAGAGTTTCCAAAGAAAAGCAAATTATAAGAATTATAAAATTCCTAAATGGGCTGAAAATATAGGGTCCCCCCTAAATGGCAAGACTCATGCTGCTATGTTGCTGGGTTTCAAAAAGAAAGAGAAACTCTGTCTCCATAGTGAAAGAACTAGTTATTATAACAATATATTCATTGGTTCCAGTGAATGTGAACACAAGTATAAGGTAATTGGGGGTTGGGGTTTCAAAGATGGAACTGAACCGGAGTTTCCTGGAATTTATTTTATATGCGGAAACAAGGCTTATTACAAATTGCCAGATCATTGGTATGGGAGCTGTTATTTTGGAATAGTTTTCCCAAAGATATATCATGTAAATAAAATCACTGGAAGCAATGAAGAAACTAATGGATTAATGCATAGCAAAAGAGCTAGTTTTGGAGAAATAGTAGGTGATATATTTAGTGCATTGATACCTACAGTGGGAGTGGCTCTGAATACGCATAGAATCAAAATTTGCCTAGCTTACGTAACGGTAAGTTTCAATTCTATTAAGGACACGGAGGCGAGGATTATGCTAATCTTTCTCCGCTCTTTATTAACATTATTAGCACAGCAGCCTTAGAAAAACTTTCAACAAAAGTGCTTATGCACCAACACGTAGTAAAACATTTTTTATAAACACAAAGTCTTTGAACTACGACTCCCATCACACCATCGAGGACAGTCCAATGATAGTCCTTCCAATATGTCCATAGGCCTTAGATAGTCAGTCCCATTTCTCTGTTCCTCCTCTTTCTTCGCGCAAAATTACGCTTCCATCCTACTGTTCCTGCTTGCCACCGTCATTTCCTGGCGGAAAAAACACGACCGTGTAAGCGATGAAAAGAAACCACAGAACAAGCTCATCACCATGAACTATAACAACATTGATCAATACAGTACATTTCTGTCTTAAGAAACCCGCAAACCTGGTTACTTACTGACATACGGGCGGGTGTCACTCGAAGACGTCCTGGGTGGGATAATCCTCGCCTCCATGTCCTTAATAGAATGGAAACTTACCGTTACGTAAACTAGGCAAATTTCGATTCTATGGCAGGACCGGAGGCTCAGATTATGCTAGTTCAAAGCTTACTCACCATCAAATGAGCAATATCCACCACTGGTTTGAAGTAAAACCTCTTGAAGGTGGAGTCCGAGGACCAGTCCGCGGCACGCATCAAATCCTCCAAACGAGCCCCCACAGAGAACGCCTTCGAGGCCATTGCCCCCCTGGCGGAGTGGGCTCCAAAACGCTTGGTATCTATACCTGCCTCCTGCATGACCCAGCACACCCACCTGGCTATGGTGGGGGAAGAGACTGCATGCTGTGGTTTTCTTAAGGCAATCAACAATTGCTGTTCACCCGGCGGGCGAATATCCAAGGTCATGTCCTCATAAGCCTTCAGGCACTGGACAACACAAAATTTCGGAGTGTCCGCAAAGGTCGGGTATGAAATCGTTCGAGAAGCAGATTTTGTGCGTCGCCCAACCGTAAAAGAAACCCCGTCAGGAGAAAAAACCAGCGCTGAGATGTCTAACGCACACACATCGGACACTCTGCGACAAGAGACTAGACATAAAAGCATAGCCAGCTTGGCTGAAAGTTCCTTCAAAGAACAGGTACCTATTAGGCTGCCAAGACAGAAAAAGGTTCAGAACCACATTCACGTCCCAAAGAACAGAATATCTAGGTTCCGGAGGTAAAGACAACCGGATCCCACGTAAAAGTCTGCACACAAAAGGGTGCTCCCCAACCGTAGTGCCATCGACCGGGTGGTGTGCTGCCGAGATCGCTGTGCGCATAGCATTAATTGTTCGGTAGGCAAACCCGTCTATGGCCAACTCCGCCAAGAAATTCAAGATGGGAACAATTCCTGCGACCACGGGATCCAAGTCCCGCCGAAGACACCAGCGCACCCACTTAGACCAAGCAGATTTGTAGCGCTTCGCTGTACTGACCGCCCAGGCCTTGGACAAGAGTCCCTCAGCCGATCGCGAAAGGCCTGGGAGCGACCAGCGTCGCCTGAAAGCCTCCATGCCTGAGGCAGAGAGAACCCTGAATGACGAGATGATGCGGCTCCTGATCCGGATTGAGGAACAGGTGAGGAAACTGGGGGAGTAGGATTGGAGAATCCCAAGAAAGTTCCAGAAGAACTGGAAACCAAAGTTGATATCGCCACACCAGCGTCACCAGCACTAGCTCCGCATTCTGCCGGCGCACCTGGGCTGCCGTCCGTATCACCATCAAGAAGTGTGGAATCGCAAAAGGACTCTCCTTGCTCCAATCTTGGAGAAATACGTCCGTGGCCTCCGCCAGAGGGTCCGGCCTCCAACTGAAGAATCTCGGGAGCTGATGGTCCAAACGAGACGCAAACAGGTCTACCGAGAATGGGCCCCAGCGTTCGTTCAGCCACTGAAAAACTAGAACATCTAACTTCCACTGACTGGAATCTCGCAAGTGCCTGGAGTGCCAGTCCGCCACTTGATTGGCCTGACCCGGTAAGTACTCTGCCGTCACCGATACGTGATAGGTCAGGCAGTAATCCCAGAACTCTTTCTCCAAATTTGCCAGAGCCCGGGACCGGGTACCTCCCAGATGATTCACGTATCTCACCGCTGAGACATTGTCCATCTTTAACAGTACACACGACTTCGCTGAGTCTTTGGTCCAGCAGCGGATTGCGAAGGACCCAGCCAGAAGCTCCAAACAGTTGATGTGCAACGTCTGTTCTTCTGACGACCAGGCGCCGCCTGTGGAAAAAGTCCCGCAGCGTGCCCCCCAACCGGACCTGCTGGCATCGGACTCGATAACTAGGTCCGGGGCCGACCAGAAGATCACCCGACCATTCCAAGCCTCCATGTGAGTGAGCCACCATGACATTTATTCCTTCGCTTCTTCCGATAGGAGAACCAACTGGTCGTAGGGCATGCCCCTTCGAAGGTGTTGCGCTTTGAGACGCTGAAGCGCCCTGTAATGGAGGGGCCCCAAAAATATCGCCTGGATAGAGGACGACAGAAGCCCCACCACCCTGGCAATCTGCCGTAAGGATGTCCGGGGCCGTGTTATAGTCTGTCGCAGAACGTGTCTGATTTTGGACATCTTCCGCGAAGGAAGGCTGAGAGAAGCCTCGACTGAGTCTATGACAAAGCCCAAGAAAACTATCTGCTGGGAAGGAACGAGGACGGATTTGTCTCTGTTGATGACAAAACCCAGTCCTTGAAGCAGAGTAACCGTCTGATGAAGCTGGGAAACCAACGTCCTGGGACATTGCGCCATCAACAGTATGTCGTCCAGATAGACGATCATCCGAATGCCTTGTCCGCGCAGACACTCCACCCCAGGGTGTAACACCTTTGTGAAACACCACGGGGCCGATGAAAGCCCGAACGGTAGGGCGGTGAACTCAAAAACTTGGTCCCGCCAGATGAACTGCAGGAAACGGCGATGAGGGGGATGAATGGGGACCACAAGGTAGGCGTCCTTGAAGTCCAACCGTACCATCCAGTTCCCCGGAAGGAAGACATCCCAAAGGAGATGAATCCCCTCCATTTTGAAATGTCGATAAACCAACCACCCGTTGAATTATTTGAGGTTGATTACCGGTCGCCTGCCTCCATCGGCTTTGTCCACCAAAAACAAATTGCTGAGAAACCCAGAGGGATGCCGCGTTGATTGACGAACGGCTCCTTTGCGAAGAAGCTCGGAAACCTCGTTGTCTATCAACCGCGCGTCTGACACTGAGAAGACCATGGGCCTTGGGGTACCCACCTGTTGGGGCTGACCGTAAAACTCTATATGGAACCCCCGGACGGTTTGTAACACCCACGCGTCCGCCGTAAGTTCCGCCCATTGTTCCTGAAAGGCCGCCAGCCGACCCCCAATCTGAACCTGACTCGCAGGGATGACACTCACCGTTGGGATTTACAGATCTAGAGTTCTTTCTGTATCCTCTGCCTCCGAAGCGTTGCCCTCTTGTAGGGTAAAAGTTGTTGAAGATGGCTGAGGTGTTATACTGCCCTCGCCAGGAGCCTTGCCCTCTATTGCTGGCATTCTGCCTGCCACGGCCGGTCGCCCAGCCCCTACCGCGACCGGCCCCCTGGGAGAAACGTTGTTGGAACACCCGTTTGATTGGGCCTTGTCTAAGGAAGTGAACGTGGAGACAAATGTCCCCAGCTCCTTAATGAATGGATCTCCGAAAAGGCCCCCTTGGGCTACTGCCCCGGCCTCCGAAGAGGCTAGGTCCCCCAACTTTGGGTCAAGTTTAATTAGAAGGGAACTCTGGCGTTCGGTTGACAGGGCGCAATTGGCATTTCCCAAAAATATAATCACCCTTTGCGCCCAATTCGAAAGGACATCGGGGGAGATGGCGGACCCTGTCACCTTCGCCTCCTCCGCCATGTCCAATATCTTCGTAATAGGGCCGACCGCGTCCAACAACTTATCCTGACATGACCGCCAGGAGCGGTCAATGCCCTTGCGCGGATCCTTCATGAATTTTGCCAGGAAGGTCGCCATCTTGGCGTCTAATTCCGGCATCATGGCCACCTTACCTTCCAACGTGGGTCTAGGACACTCCCCACGCAGGCACCCCCTAGCCTCCTTCTCCAAGGGTTTACGCAATCAGCTCGCCACGAACTTCGCCACCTTGTCGCCAGGGGCCCAGGCCGCGGACCGCGGATGAACGATCTCATCCGGATCCAGCATGCCTGAGTCATCCCTTGGCAACTAACTAACCTGGTGGCCGAGCTCGAGGGTCGCCAAGAGCGCACAGATTCCCCATCCTCATCTGAATCCGGGGAATCCCCTTCCGGGGAAGGAGGCGTCAACTCTGAAACCTCCTGAGGTGCAGGGGCCGAGGGCCGCTCAGGGGGGAGGGCTGTTGCCTTTGCCAAGAAGGCGTCACGTAGACGCTCAAAGGCTCCCCTGTCCACCCCTGGGGGCCCTTCCGGCAATCCCTCCCTGCATGGCTTCTTCGGGGCTGGGGGACCTTCCCCCGAGGGACCTGGGACGGGCTCCAGGGTACCTCCCTGTGCCCGGGCCAACCTATTACATTCCTGCACTATGCGCGCCGACAGGCGCTCCTCCATAGGCCCTACCACCTCGGTGACACAGCGATAAATAGAACTGTCCACCGCCTGGTAGAATTCCTCATCATTCAGATAGGAATAGGACTGGGAATCGTCCTCAAAATATTGCTCCAGATCCATACTGCCAGTGGAAGCCCTGAAAGGACGCAGGATACTGCCCACCAAACGCGGGAGTCACAATATATATATAGATATATATATATACGTATGGTCAGACCCAAGGACTGCAAGTATGTGGGAACCAGGGACTGGTTAATATCGGGTGCACTCGAACCCCACAGCGCGCCAAACCTCCTCAAGGGACCGGGCCTGCACACCTCAGAGCGCGCTACCACACCAACAAAGAACCAAGAGTGCCAAACTTGCCCGCAGGCGTACACCGCTGTCTAGCCGCATTACTGACCCCCACAGGGGCGTTCAATGCAAAATTCGGGGGCTACAGACCCAGGGAACCGGGCGTTCACTGAGGTGGCACAGGGCAAAGCTCCGTCACGAAAGGTCTCCTCAGCGCGGCTCCTCTATGACAGAAACCGCGCTGGGGACCAACGAGACGCAGCAGCGCCCTCTAGTGGGTGACTGTGCACCGCAACAGAGCAGGGATAACAGACGCAAGAGAAGCGAGAGCGCTTCAGCGGCTCCAACGGGGCTCTGTAAGGAAGTAAAAAACATCAGAGCCCCCCAAGCCCCCAAACAATGCAATAAGAAATGCCCCCTAAGCAGAGACACCCCAACTCAGAGAGCACGAAAAAACACACTTAACTGGCTGCTAGAGCAGCGAAGAAAGAGGAGGAACAGAGAGATGGGACTGACTATCTAAGGCCTATGGACATAATGGAAGGACTATCATTGGGACTGTCCTCGATGGTGTGATGGGAGTCGTAGTTCAAAGACTTTGTGTTTATAAAAAATGCTTTACTACGTGTTGGTGCATAAGCATTTTTGTTGAAAGTTTTTCTAAGGCTGCTGTGCTAATAATGTTAATAAAGAGCGTAGAAAGATTAGCATAATCTGAGCCTCCTCCGTTCCTGCCATAGAATTTGCAAATTATCAACAGTAGTGGATCGGTTATCAACTGACACTGCTGGAGGGTTCTTGATGGTCAATACTGAATTGGTTGTGATCAGATCAATGGTTTTACAAAATCGACTTGCTCTTGATACATTATTAGCAAAAGAGGGCGGAGTCTATAGAACGTTGAAAGCGCAACATTGTTGCACTTAAATACCTGACAAGAGCGTTGAAATTAAAGGGTATGTAAGAAAGCTTACACATTTGGAAAAAGAGCTGGAACCACTGGAGGTTGATAGTGCATGGAAAAGACTGACTGATGGTCTCTCCTCAATAGGTAGCTGGATTTCTAACGTAGGGAAACGTTTTGTAGGTAGAATACTGATGCCAATGGTGGGAATAGGCCTACTGATTTTAGGGTTAATAATTTGTTGCAGAGGAGGAGCTTGGCGGGCATCCGAGATGGCCGCTTGAGCACAGCGCTCTCCGGACCCTCGCCGCCCCCGGCATTTTATCCTGACTGAATCCTGATTTCTTGCAAGAATCCGTGTGGAGGACGTTTGGCTGATCAGCCTGGCACCTTTCAGAAATTGATTTGGATCTCTTATTCCTGAGATATGATGGTCTGAACTTTTGGACTCCGCCCTCGAGGTGCGCCCGGGACGGGGTGCGGTTCTGTAGCCGTCCTGGAATTGAACAACAACGGCAGGAGATCTGGCCTTGTGGGTCCCCCTTCCTAAGTTTCGGTTTCGATTCTGTTCCGACTTGGGCCACGGGTGTGACTATCGAGTTGCGGCTGAGACCTGGAGGCGGATCGGCTGTTGGGTTTACCTGCGGACTATTTGCTGGCTTGGCGACCTCTACCCGAGTTGTGCCCCTCATTTTTGTGTACTTTTGATCCTGTGCTTTGGGTGTCGGGCCCGTCGGCCCTGGTGGCTTGTCCTGTGACGCATCTTCAAAATGGCGGGCAGAGGGGACAGAGAGACGCGCAAGACGAAAGCACCGCTGCGCGGAGCCCCGGTTCAATCAAATGTCATGGACCGCTATACTCATTCTAAGGGGTCCCCCGGAGCTGCCCTGCCTGGTTCTAGTACAGCGTCCGAACGAGTTTTGGAAGAGTCGGCGGAGCCCTCCCTACAGGACATCATGGGCGCCATCTCGGGCGTGAGGGAATCCACCGGCCTACAGTACGAGGCCTTGGCCCATAAACTTGACACCGTGGCTATTGAGGTTAATCTTATTCGTGCTGATCTCGGCAAGACGAATGAGAGGGTGCAATCGTTGGACATTAAATCGTCCAGCCTCACAAAGGACGTCTCGGAGCTCCAGACAGAAATCGGCAATCTCCGTCGGGTGCACGACTTCATGACCCGACGTCTGGAGGATTTTGAAAATAGGGCACGTCGCTGCAATGTTCGCCTGGTTGGTGTACCGGAGAACCCTGAACCCCACTCGGTGGATCTCCTGGTTGAGGATCTGGTCTTGAACCATCTTGCCCCTTCCGGCCTTACGAAGTTCTTCACGGTGGAACGCGCACATCGTGTTCCAGGGGGCAAGGTTCGGCCGGGAGCCCCGCCGAGACCCATTGTAGCGAAGCTTTTTCACTATAGAGACCGGGACGCTATCCTGCAGGCCTCACGGGTGAAGGGCCCGGTGGCCTTTGAGAATGCTACGGTGAACTTTTACCCGGACTTTTCCCAACAAGTTCAGAAACAACAGATGGAGTTTCGTGGGGCCAAGAAACGTCTTCGGGATCGGGGCTTACGTTATGCTATGCTCTATCCCACCAGACTTCGGATCGAGTATAATGAGCGTACCCTTTTCTTTGATGGCCCAGATGCTGTTAATGACTGGCTAGACTCCTTGCCTGACCGTGCTCCTGAGACTGAATCCGCCGCTCACCCTGGTGGTGCCGAAGGTGGTGTGGAGATCTGACTGTTTGGCTCACATGTTTTATTTTGAATACATTTTCAGGATTGTTGACCGGCGTTCCTCTGCAGTGTGATTATTTCATCTTTCTTTTGTTACTTTTCGTTCTTGATGTTTGTCAGGGGCGGGTGGAACGGAGACCTTTCCTCCTCCGGGGTCTTTGTGTAGACTAGGGGTTATGGGGCGACAGGCACACTGCAGGTTGGGGTGGCTCTTTAGCTTTTTGCAGGGGTGCAGGGTGGGGGGTGTTTCCTTTCAGTTTGGGGGAGGGGGGCTGGGAAGTTCTTTCTTTTTTGTGTGTTGTTTTCAAGGCGAATTGCTCCTGTGTCTGTTGCTGTTTCTGGTGTCTTGCTCGTGGATGAGGGGTCTTGGCTCGGGTGGTTGGGATGGGGGGTAGAGGGTTGAAATTTGTTTCCTGGAACGTTAATGGCCTGGGAGATCGTATTAAGCGCAGTGTGGTCTTGAATTGTATACGACGTTTGTCGCCAGATATTGTTTTCATGCAGGAAACCCATTTGATTGGTAATGTTTGTAATGCGATGAATAGATGGGGCTACCGCCTTGTGGCGCACTCGGGGTTTACCTCCGGATCTAGGGGTGTGGGTATCCTTGTTCGAACCTCCCTCCCCCTAGCGATTGACGAGGTGATTCAGGATGACCGTGGGAGGTATACTGTCTTGGTGGGTAGATATGAGGGCCGCACCCTATCTCTCTTTAATGTTTATGTTCCCCCAGGTTTACAGACTTCTACTTTCACTGATTTGGGCCGTGTTTTGTTAGATCTCCCTGAAAGTACTCTCTTCCTGGCCGGAGATTTTAATTCGGTGCTTTCCGGCCTTCACGATCGCCATCCCCCTAGGGATACTCCGCAGGCTCAGCAGTGGTTGGGTGGGTTTCTAGATACCTTTGGCCTTGTGGACTGCTGGCGACTTTTGCACCCCACTCAGCTCCAATACACTTTCCATTCTGGGGCTCATGGCAGTCTGTCTCGGCTGGATTATTTCCTGATGCCCGCGGCCCAGTCGTCAGCGGTTCGCGAGATTTTGCATTTGCCAAGGGGTATTTCTGACCACTCGCCGCTCTGGCTTCGTTTCGAGGTTGGGGTGGAGACAGCGGGCCGAGTGGCTCCAATTAACCCATGGTATCTTTCCTCTCCTGAGACTCGTACCCTCTTGCTCAAGTCCATAGATGCATATTTCCTGGAGAACGAGGGGTCGGTCCCTTCGGCTGTGTCCCTGTGGGAAGCCTTTAAAACTGTGATTCGTGGACAGGCCCTCTCCTTGATTGTTGAAGCCAAGAAAGCCGGGAGGAGGGAGGTGGTGGACCTTGAGGGGGAGATCTCTGCTTTGGAGGATGAGTTGGAATCTGGTGTCACGCCCGAGAAGCTCCATGCCCTGGGTCTAAAACAGTTTGCATATAAATCCCTGGTCACAGACGCTGCTAAGGTGATGTTTCGTGAGCGACAAGGCAGATTGTACGATGTGGGTGATAAGGCGGGCAAACTCCTAGCGTGGTTGGACAAGAAGGAAAGAGTTAATCGTGTGGTGCCTGTGATTCAGTCTGCGAGTGGTGAGAATGTGACTGATCCGATTGCCATTGTTGATCGTTTTGCGGAATATTTCCGTGTTGTATATGCTCCCGTGTCTGAGAGGGACGTGGCTGACTCCCGCTTACTCTTGCGCGATATCACTTTGCCCTGTGTCACCGACCTGGACCGTATTGCTTTGGACTCCCCTTTGACGAATGATGAGATAGCGACTGCTATCCGTTCGCTCCGTTCGGGCAAAGCGTTGGGCCCGAACGGGTTGCCCATTGAGTTGTACAAGCTACGCCCCGATAAGATGGCGCCGTATCTTCGCGCCATGTTTCTAGAATCTCGTGAACGTAACATCCTTCCCTATGATCAGCGCCTGGCGACAATTGTCGTCATCCCTAAAGATGGTAAACCACGTGACCTCTGTTCCTCATATAGACCCATATCCCTGTTAAATGTTGAACCCAAGGTTTTGGCAAAACTTTTGGCGACTCGTCTCCTTTCGGTTCTCGGGGATTTGGTCCATCCGGATCAGTCTGGCTTTATCCCGCATCGCAACACTGCTTTGAATCTGCGACGCCTTCACGGCGTGATGGCGAGGGCGGGGCTTCTGACTGAGCCGGCCATTTTGGCGTCCCTGGATGCCTCTATGGCCTTTGATACTGTGGAGTGGCCCTATCTATGGGCGACTCTTGAGAAATTCGGATTCGGGTGCGAGTTTATTAGCTGGATTCAGTTGTTGTATGCGGAACCTCTGGCACAAGTTGTGGTGAACGGTAGAGTGTCGGCTCCCTTCTCCTTGGGCAGGGGTACCCGTCAGGGTTGCCCCCTGTCCCCGTTGTTGTTTGCGCTCGCTCTTGAACCATTGGCGGCCTGGCTCCGGTAGGAACCGTCCCTTAAAGGGATTCGCTGGGCCCCGGACTTCGAAGACCGCGTCTCGCTTTATGCGGACGACATCCTTTTGTACCTTACTTCCCCTCGCAAGTCTTTAACTGTTTTATTTGACGTTCTTGTGTCCTTTGGCGCTAACTCAGGCCTCGTCATCAATTGGACTAAATCCTGTGTGTATGTTTTGTCTGGTGTCTTGCCTCCGTTGCCGAGCAGACTTCCTCTTCAGGTGGCCAGGGATGGCTTCAAATACTTGGGGGTTTTTGTTACCCTGGACTCGTCCCTTCGTTTTGATCGTAATCTCCTTCCCCCGTTACTTAGGCTACGTTTGGACGTTGCCCGTTGGCGCAGACTTCCCCTGTCTCCCCTGGGTCGGGCGGCCCTGTTTAAGATGATGTCATTGCCGCGGTTTCTCTATGCTCTCCAGAATTATTTTGATCCTATCCCTAAGTCCTATTTTCGGGAGATTGAGAGCCTTCAGAGGCAGCTTATTTGGGATGGGCGTCCGCGCATTGCTCTCGCGAAACTTTCCATCCCGTGGTATGATGGGGGCATGGCGCTCCCCGATATTAAGAGATATTACTGGGCTTCCCATCTGTCCGCTATCAATCACGCTATGTTTTCGCCAGGTCGTAATCCGGCGTTTGAAATGGATAAACTTCAGCTTCCGGGAGGTGACTTTAACAGAGTGCTTTATTCTCGCTCCGCTGGGCGCCATCTTGTGGGACCTACATTGACTGCTTTGACGGTGTGGCGTGCCGCGAATGTGAGCTTGGGCTGGGAGGATCGCTTGACGTTGGCGACGCCGCTTTATGCTTCAGAACGTCTGGGCGGTCTTTGGTCTTCCAAGGGTTTCGACCGTTGGGACATGATTGGGATTTCCAAGGTGGGGGATGTGTACTCTAAGGGTTCTGTGCGTTCGTTTCAGGCCCTCCAGGCTGACTATGGCCTGAGTGGTCGGGAATTTTTTCGTTATTTACAGCTCAGGCACGCCCTGGCTTCGGTGTTTGCTCCTGGTGAGATTCCACCTGACTCTTCCCCCCTTGAGGACCGTATCCTTGATGGACATCTTCCTGATAGCACTATTTCCCTGATCTATAAAAAGTTGATTAACAATCGGTCCGACTTATTGGCCCGACTTCGGGAATTGTGGATGGGAGATGGGTTGGAACTTGATGATGAGGATTGGCAATCAGCCCTCTCCTCCCCGAAGGAGGTGGCTATTCCGGCTCGTCTCCGTCTGGTTCAATTGAAGATCCTTCATCGGGTGTACGTGACGGGACCTCGACTGGTGGTGATGGGCTTCTCCTCCGATGGACTGTGTAAGCGTGGGTGTGGATTGCGTGCTACTTTCCTACATATTCTTTGGGAGTGCCCGATGGTGGCTGCTTATTGGGCGGCCGTGCTTGAAGTGATGGCTGTGGTGACAGGTGTGTCCTTGTGTCCGGAACCTCGTCGATGTCTTTTGAATGTTTGGGAGCCCACGGACTATTCGGTGGCACAGACTAGATGGGCCACCCTGGGATATATGGTTGCGAAGCGAGACATTGCACAACTCTGGGGGGCCTCCAGGCCCCCTGACCTCTCGAAATGGGAGGATAACATGGATTGGTCCATGTTCCGTGAGAAAACTGTCTATGTGGCCAGGGGCAGACCCAGGGCATGGGTGAAGATGTGGGGTCACTGGAACGACTACCGTGGCGACATTTGTACTCCTCCCCTTGTGGGCACTGTTGGGCTTGCCCTGTCTCCATAGGCAGGCGTTCTTGGAACCTTTCATATAGGGGTTGTGCTGGTGTCTCCGGCCCTCCCCCTCCCCTTTTTTGTGCTGACTTCTGGGTCCCTCCCCCCCCCCCTCCCTCCGAGCTCCTCAGTGCTTAGTGTTTTGCTACTGTACTTCTGTTGCTGTCCCCCCCCTTACGTCCATTGAGCTGACCTTCGGTACTATACTTTCGCCTTTTGTGTGTGTTTGTTCTTTCATATAAATAAAATCTGTTTTTGTCCTGTAAATAGAGCTGAGTATTGCATTGTTGATTGACTTTTACCTCTGCGGGCATATATGATATGTGTCTACTCCTCTTTTAGCGGCCGGCCCGTGTGGTTGTAGGCCCACCCTTGTACTTTTTTGCTTACTCAAATAAAGGTTTTTCAAAAAAAAAAAATAAATAAATAAATAAATAATTTGTTGCAAATGTCGTAAACACAGAAAGAGATATACAGTAAATGAAAGAGGTAAGAAAAGAAATTGCAATGAAATGGAGCTTGAAGAACGAAATGGCAAAATTTATAATAAATTGAAAACTTTTCATTTAAATAATGAAAAGAATACTAGAAAAAAGATTGAAGCAATTGAGTTGGGTGAATTGTGAAAGTTGGCATCTGTTTTATTAATTGGTGATGATACAAAAATATCATCAAAGAGGGGATTGATGGAGCAAGGATTCGCATGTAACGCGACTTGCTTGTACTCAACCCTCTCGACATAAAGTTAATACATTAACCAACTTGTTTGTATTACTAATATTGCATTACACTACATTTTGGGTATCTAGATGAAGCTTGCATATGTGCTTTTACTAACCGTAATCCGCTTGCAACTAAAATGGCTGCTTTTACGCGGGATTTTCTACTGCGCATGCATCTGTCATACTCACGTGACATGACGTACTCTTTGCTTTGGAGGGAATCTTTCGCTTCTGCGCACTAGAACTAAGATGGCTGCTCTGTGTTACAGCATGCATGAAGCTTGCACTGCTGCTTTCGCTAAGCTGTTCGTTCTGCTTAACCTTAATGCAATCGTTAAAAATAAATAAATGGGAATAGAGTAGAGATAAGTGGTATACAATGCATTCAATTATTCTGTGTTCTAAAACTGTTTTTTTTCTATTTTGTTATGTATCGTAATCTTTGGGCCTGAGAGGTTCCATTACTCCATCTTGCTTGAAAAGCTACACTGCGCATGTAGACTCCAGAAGGAGCTATGTCATTGGTCATTGAAACCCGACCAAGGCATGTTCCTGGGAAAGTCAACTCCTGAACTTTATGAAGGAAACAGAATTCTAATATGAACTAAAATGTTTCAAATCTGATACATTCATTGTCGGGTGGAATAAAATATACGTGAGAAAATAAAATTGAATGGGCAGGAACGTTAATAGAATATTTAAAAGAAAAGTGTCATTTTGGTATGGTGTGATGACCTCTTCTCATCTTTTTGTCCAATCAAATTTGGACATCCTTACACTTGCAACATTGGGGGGTGGTACACTGACCTGAAAAATAGCATAACTAGCGTAGGTTTAGCTAGAGAAATTGTCCGACCTGTCCGAATAGCTGACTTGTCACTGACCCAACGCACTCAATAGGTGACCAAGAGCAGAGGTCTGCGGAGCACTCTGTCAGAAGATTCGATAACCCAATCGGGGTTCTGGGAAGCTGAAGTGCTGGCGAAGCACTTTGTCGGAGAAATCAATAACACAATCGGGGTTTGACTGTTTGCTGCAGAGAGGGAGTAGCGCAGGCGTTGCAACTTAACTGCAGGTGCCAGTCTTAACCTTTGGTGATCCTGTCCTGATCCAATTTCGCTTTACCTGTCCTGATTCTGAATCTGCACCTGCTAGCCTACTGGCTACTGCAACTTTCGGGGTTCTGTCCTTTAAACTGACCTGTGGCCAGGGTTAGTTCTTCACACCATTCTAGGTAAATATAAAATCCATGTGGGTTCGTCATTGACTTTTTTCCTTCTCTCACCCTCCCTAAATATTACATGTTTGATAATAGTGATTGCATATGGATGTTTCCTTCTCTTTACCCTCCCTTATTAATAAGAGTTTGACATATGTTCTCTTTTTCCCCCTCCCCTTTTGTTAAATGCTTACAAATTTTTTGATCACACCTTATGTTCCTTCTCGTTATCCTCCCTATTGCTAAATGATCGAAATTAGTTTAATACATCTTTTGCATAGTTACAATTTGATTCTGATCTTCATAATTGAAAGTCTTTTGGTGTTTAATCTCTGGATCATGACCATTTAAGAAACTTAGATAAAGAATTTAAAACTTCCCGAGTTTGTGGTTATTATAGGAGTGCAAATGTTATTTTTTCCTATTATGCTAACACCCTTGATCCCTTAGGACTTTAGGTACCTGTGACGTGGATTGGTAAGTCAAGGTATAGATAGGTCAAAAGTCCTAAATGTTCAAAATACACTGGTAGTAGAGCGAAGGTTACCCTGGTTTTATTTATGAGTTGTTAATTGATTATGGGCCCAGGTGACTATTTTTGGTAAAAGACTAGTCGGGTGACTTGCGCGCTCTATCACTCTAAGGCGCCTCAGATTTTGAGGTGCCTCAAATTTCTAGCATACATGAAGACAACCATTGCTGTAACATGGCTCTCTGTTCCAGCAGACAAACTATGGAATATGTTACCCACAGACATAAGATCCATTGACAACCATCTCCGCTTCAGAAGATTAGTCAGAGCTAGCTCTTACCTACATGACCTCTATACTCATGACACAACAGTGTACATCAACAGAACATTTAAAGTTAAATCCCGACAAGACGGAGCTCATCTTGTTCGGAAGTTCGCCTAATCCTTGGTGCTCCAACTTCTGGCCCCCCTCTCTTGGTCCCCCTCCCTCTGCGTCCAAATCCGTGAAAAGTTTGGGCATTAAAATCAGCGATGATCTGTCGATGCATACTCCGATCAGTATGATTGTCTCTTCCTGTTTCCTGTCTCTCTGTGTGATTCGGAAGGTCTCTCGTTTTTTTACTATTGACGCTTTGAAGGTTATTCTCCTGGCCCTTGTAATTTCTAAGGTGGACTATGCCAATTCCTTGTATATTGGTATTCCTGCCTATGAATTACGCCGACTTCAGCTTATTCAAAATCAGGCTGCTAGGCTGATTTATAGTCGGTCTAGATTTCATCATGCCCTCCCTCTCCTTAGACAATTGCATTGGTTGCCGGTCTCTCATAGATGCCAATTCAAATTAGGATGCCTCATTTTTAAATCTTTGGCGGGCTTAGCTCCCCACTATATGGCATCTAGGCTCCTAACCTATACTCCTTCCAGGAATTTACTGTCGTCGTCAAAAAACCTCTTGGTTATCCCTCGCTTTGTCAGGAAGAAGCATGGGGGGTCGTGTTTCTCTTTTTTGGCGCCCAGGTTCTGGAATGACCTCCCTGACAGTCTTCGTTCTTCTCCTTCATATTTGGAATTCCGTAAAGGTTTGAAGACCTGGTTTTTTACCAGAGCGTTTGAAGTCTAAGTTGTCTTTTACAGTAACTTCACATTACTAGCGCCATGAAACCTTTTTTGGTAAACGTGCGCTCTATAAATTGCCCCAACTTCAACTTCAATGTACAAGACATTAAAACCTCTGGTGGGAGTGTGTGTGTGTAAATAAATATATGTATGTGTATATAAATATATAAATATATATATGTGTGTGTGTGATAGGCATACATGTTTACACCCTAGCAAACATATACAGAAATTGTGGGTATGTACATATATGGAGATATATGGGTCTATACTTCGTATAGTGATGCCAATGTTATGTGTGTGTGTGTGTATATATATATATATATATTTTGCCTTGAGGCAACTTTGGATATATATATATATATATATATATATATCCAACCAAACAAAAGTCGCTTGAGATTCCTGCCGCTTTCCGTGGCGGGCCTCGGACGGGATAGCGGGTCCCAATATTTTCAGCCGAAAACTCTCCCAGTACAAGAAAGAAGTCCGGGCCACTTGTAGGTTTGCACAGCGTTTTTATTCAAGAAGGCTTTCTTGAATAAAAACGCTGTGCAAACCTACAAGTGGCCCGGACTTCTTTCTTGTACTGGGAGAGTTTTCGGCTGAGAATATATATATATATATATGTGTGTTTATAGTTCTACATATATTTTAAAAATACTCCACATAAAACAAGACATTTAGGTTTTTACATTACATCCTTCAGTAGCCAACTGTTTATACAAAATATATAGGTAGAGGAGTGTCTGTAGAGGTTTAGGCTGCTCCTCTCTAGAATATTACATATACATCAGATTAGAGTATGCAAAAATGATTAGAGGAAAAAGTAACTATGATAGAAATTTAAAAAGAAACCAGTATATAAAGAATGTGGATACGCACTATATATATATATATATATATATATATATATATATAGGTATGTCTGAACATATAACTATAACTACATGCATGTACATATGAAGAAGATGCATATAGGAATGTATTCCTTGTACACCAATACAAATAAGTAGAATTGCTTATATGTGTGAATATATATATATATATATATTACCTACTGGCGGTCGCCAGTAGGTATATATAGTTAGGATTTTTTCCCTATGGGATTTTTGAAAATTCTATGTCTAATAACTTTTGCGTTTGTGGACGGAATTGGCTGAAACTTTCTGGAAAATGGAACATTTTGTTTCGGAGCAGCCCTTGAAAATTTGGGGGGGTTTCGTCAAGGGGGGGCCCAGAAAAAAGGGGGGTCCCAAAACGTGTTTTCCCCATGCAATTTTCCATAGGGCGGTTGGCCTCACTTTTAGCCCGAACGGCTGAATGGATTTGCATGAAACTTGGCAAAATTGTAGGGACTGGTAGCCCGATGTGCCTTTTGTAGGTCTCAATATATGTGCTCCAGTGGATTTTGAGAAATTAACGTTTAAAAAAAGATATATATCTGTAAGCGCGCTCCAGGCAGCGTTCCGGTCCGCGGACCTTAAGCGTACCGGAACTTCGCGTAGCGAAGCTGATTGGCTCTCCGGTGTCTGTCAACATTCTAAACAGTCCGGAGCGGCCGCCATCTTGTCTCTCGGTAGGATTGAGAGACAAGAGGAGGCCAAAACAAAGGGGGAAATAACCATAAGGGGGCATAGTAGATCCTCCCTGACCCCCTAGGTTTAATGTGGAGGCTTTAAAAGGGCCCCGCGGGGCAAAAAAAAAAATTAGTTTTTTTGTTTTTTTGCGTGGGTAGCGCCCGGTCCGCGAACCGGGAAGCGTTCTAGGCAGCGTACTACAATGAAAAATGAATGATAGACTTTTCAAATGCTGTATGTTAATTGATTGTTGGTTTTGTTGATTATTTTTTATTTTCTTTATTTTTTAAGAATTTTTTTTATTGTGATTGTGTTTCATAATTTATTAAACTTTCTAACATTTCATTGTCAGAAATTTCATAATTATCATTGAATATACATTGTAGTCTCTGAGGGTGTAAAATGTCCTCATTTTCAAGGAGGTTATCTACTGCTTGTACACATTGCAGTAGTTCTTTGTCTAAAGTTTCATCGAAAAATTCAATATCATTTTCATCAATGATTTCTTGGCTGCTCTCTTGCAGGACAATTTGAAATTCAACTTTCTGTTCGCCTTCCATTTTGCCTGAAATTTAGATTAAAAAAATATATATTAGTAGAGATAGGGCACTGTTGGGATTAATTTTGGGCAGTGTATAGTATCAGAGTGGAAGTAGGAATATAAAAAAAGTGTATGTGATTTAACGTAAGTAAATTCATAATTATACAAGAGAAGCCTAACTCCATCCATAACTATAACAGAGAAGTCTATCTAAATCTATAACTACTACAGAGGGATAGTATATAACTATCAGAAAAAGTTTACCATATTAACTTATAGTGCACAATATACTTCAGTTTTAAAAATAAAAACTTACCTTTAGAAAGAAGTTGAAGGAATTAGTGAAAATCCTATTGAAATGTACACCAAGAAGTAGTAGTCAAAATGGCTGTGTTTTCTTCTCTTCCTTTATATATATTCAGGTATATAACCAATGAAATGTCAGGTAAAAAAAGTAGAAAGTGAAAGTAACATATTAATTGGTTGTCAATTCCAACACTTCAGATGTGTTTTGTGAAGTAATTTACCTCACGGTATTTAGAGAGGTCTACAGGCTAAATGGCTAAATGGAATTCCAATCAAATTTGTGAAAATGGTAGGGATTGGTATGTAGTATGAGCTAATCTATATTTGGTGAAATTGTCTACAGTGGCTTTTCTGTGAACTACTTTCCCACCTTTTTTGATGGTGCGCTTCCCAGGGAGCGACCCGGTACGCGAACTGTTGAGCGACCCGGTTCGCGAACCTTAAGCGTTACGGGAGTCCACCATTTTGTGTTTCGGTCGAATTAAGATACAAGATGGAAGGCAAATAATGTTCAGAATGGGTAGAAGGGGGCATGGTAGACTTATGTTGACCCCCTAGGTTTTGTGAGGGTGGCTGAGGAGGCTTATATGTGCGAAAAAAAAACATTTTTTTAAAAAATTTCACGAGGTTAGCTCCCGGTTCGCGTACCGGGTAGCGCCCCAGGGAGAGTACTTTGTTGAAAATTAGTGAAAAATGTTAGAGTAAAATAATAATTGTGAGTGATCAGATGTAGGGTAGCTCTGAGAAGAGCTTTTGGGTTTATGGTACATTTAGGTACTTATAAGTAGGTACCAATGCACAGTCTTAAATTCAGAGTGAAAATTCTGTTGCCCTCATCTGAGAAGTGAACTCCATCTCCTCTGTAGATATCTTGCATGTAGTAACGCAAGTTATTGTTGTACATGGAGCCCATTCCATGGTCTCTCATGTAAGCTGAAACAGATTTGTTTACATGCTTCCTCGACTTCTCAATTTGTGGACAAAATTGGTTTGACCACCTCCATTTCTGTCTTTGGCATATATTTGAATATACCAAGGCAGTCTGAGGAAAAAGTGCCATCAATTGCTCAAAGGTGTCCTTTAAAAGCATTTCCAGACCTACCCCAGTCAAAGTGCCCAAATCATTACCTCCACAGTGCACAATTAACAGGTCAGGTTTGGGCAAATGCATAAAGGTTTTCACCAATGGTATCAATTGGTGACATTTTAATCCTCTGTGGCCAAACCACTTAATTTCCACATCTTGTAAATTGAGGTTAGGTAAATTCCTGTTTTCAGTGTACCTGTGAGCCCAGTGAATATAACTATGTCCAACAATCCAGACAGAAAACATGGTGAGAGAAGGTTCTCCTGCAGTCAGATGAAGTGTGGCAATGAAATGGCAGTTGAAAAAATGAGTTTAAAATGAAAAAAACTGTGGAGTTTCTGTGTTCATGAAGCAGTAACAGTGATTGGTGGATTTTGATTGCTGAAAACAGAAAGTTAGGGTGCACGGATGAGTTATTTGAAAGATGTATTTTGAGTGGTCAGGAAAAAATCATTAAATGAAAGAATGCACTGGATATGCAGGTGCACTGAGAGTTCAGAGTTCAATTGCAACATTGTTGTGTGAACTTGCAAACACCAGAGGTCTTCCAAGAGGTGGTTGCTATGCAAAATAGGCAGAAAGGGCAGAGGGGGGAAGGGTTTTCATTTGAAAAAAAGTGAGGGAAGAGTTTTGATTGGGTGACATGAGAGATATGTG
Organism: Lissotriton helveticus; assembly: GCF_964261635.1. NCBI lineage: Eukaryota > Metazoa > Chordata > Amphibia > Caudata > Salamandridae > Lissotriton > Lissotriton helveticus. The sequence goes on from NC_136057.1 coordinate 420,172,226, forward strand.
TGAAGAATTATAGCATTTCTGTGCTTTTGATAGCTGCAGACTCTGGAGTGCATACCCTTTGCTCTGCTGAAGACAAATTGGTGTGTTTCTGAGACTGTTTTCAAACTCAAAGTATTTGCTAAGGTGAGAAAAGATTTCTTTAATTTAGATAGAGAATAGTGTGCTTTAAGGAGAAAATTATGAATTATGTGGCGCAAATTGCTTGTAAATATGCTCCCACCTGTGCATGGAAAATTTAGATTTTGAATGTTTGTGTTACATAGCCATGTTAAAAGTGATACAAACATGCTGCAAAGGCAATTAAAAAACGCTTTTATGTGTCTTAAGGACATTTTAAGTAATTTTCCCATGTGCAGTGTTTTGAAATTATGATTTGAAAATCGTTTTTGGGGAAAAGGAATTGTTTTTAAATTTATGACAAGGACATAATGGTGTATGCTTCTTTATAAGGCAATTGACTGTCCCTGATGTTATTTTTCCCATTTTAATGTAAGACCTTTCTCTGTGGCGCAAATTGCTTGTAAATATGCTCCCACCTGTGCATGGCAAATTTAGATTTTAAATGTTTGTGTTACATAGCCATGTTAAAAGTGACCCAACCATGCTGGAAAGGCAATAAAAAAACACTTTCATGTGTCTTAAGGACATTTTAAGTAATTTCCCTGTGGGCAGTGTTTTCAAATTATGAATTGAAAATCGTTTTTGAGGTAAAGGAATGTTGTTAAAATTTATGTGCGCCATATGCCCCCAAATTTCTTTTTCAGGGGTGCAGCAGGGTGTTATTGAGACACCCCTGCACCTTTGGAAAAATTCCTAATTAGCGATGAGCTAATTGCTAATCGCAAATTGCACCTTCATTCATATGGGCATCCTGGCCCATGGAAATGAATGGGTAATTTGCAATTAGCAATTTGCTCATCGCAAATTTGGAATGGTAAAGAATCGCTATTTATTCCTTAAAATTCGCTATTTTGGAAATGCAAAATAGTTATATGATACATATGGCGGTTGATGTCTAACAAGATAAGAAGCTTAGGGATACATTTATGATGACTGGCGCAATGAAGTGGACATTACTTACTTCATTGGTAGAGCTTTACATGTATTATGTCCTCTGTATTCTTCATCAAGCGTAACTTTAATCTGCAATCCTGAGTAGGCCTCACCTTAAACAAACCTCTGGATAGGCCACATCTTATCGTCATCCTGAATTAATCATTTAAAATGCTAGGGACAGATTTATGATAGGTGTATGCCTCTTTTGCGCCACTTACAAAACACTGTCCATGGGGAAATGACTTAAAATGTCCTTACGACACATGAATGTGTTTTTTTAAAGCGTTTGCAATTTTTTTGGGTCACTTTTAACATGGCTATGTGACTCAAACAGTCAAAATCTAAATTCACCATGCACAGGTGGGAGCATATTTACAAGGAATGTGCTCCATGGGGAAAGGCCTTATAATGTAATATGGGAAAAATGACATCAGAGACACTGAAATGCCTTATAGAGAAGCATACACCATTATGTCCTTGTCATAAATTTGCAAACCATTACTTTTCCCCAAAAACGATTTTCAAATCATAATTTGAAAACACAGCACATGTGGAAATGACTTAAAATGTCCTTAATTCAAAATTTGCTATTCCTTATTTTGCGATTGCACTGAAGGATTTGCAAATTTTGCGATTCCTTAAATGCAATGTATCAAACAAAAAATATGTAAAAAATGACATTAAGGATTTGGAAACTATCACCAACTTCTAGTTTGTGGTAATTTGCGAATTCTTTTCAAAAAGCATTTTTTTCCAAAAAACAAAAGGTGCCATATGACGCCAATACATGTCCTTAGGGCATGTATGTGTGCCATATGCCCCCAAATTTCTTTTTCAGGGGTGCAGCAGGGTGTTCTTGAGATACCCCTGCACCCTTGAAAAAATTCCTATTTTGTGATGAGCTAATTGCTAATCGCAAATTGCAACCTTCATTCCTATGAGCCTCCTAGCCCATGGAAATGAATGGGTAATTTGCAATTAGCAATTTGCTCATTGCAAATTAGGAATGGTAAAGAATTGCTATTTATTCCTTAAAATTCGCTATTTAGGAAATGCAAAATAGTTTGATGGTACATATGGTGGTTCATCTGTAACAAGATAAGAAGCTTAGGGATACATTTATGATGACTGGCAAAATAAAGTGCAAATCACTTACTTCATTGGTAGGCCTTTACATGTATTATCTCTTCTATATTCTTCATCAAGCGTAACTTTAATCTGCAATCCTGAGTAGGCCTCACCTTAAACAAACCTCTGGATAGGCCACACCTTATCGTCATCCTGGATTAATCATTTAAAATGCTAGGGACAGATTTATGATAGGTGTATGCCTCTTTTGCGCCACTGTGCGTCACTTTTATGATGCAGCGGCGGTGCAAAAGATTTGCTATGAGGCGACAAAATTACAAATTGATGCATTTAGGCAGATATGTCATGGTGTAAAAAAAACGTACCACATGAAACCGATGCAGCAGTGATGCAAAAGATGCACCATGTTGCAAGACAGGCCTCACTTGGGGCCATATGTATCAAGCTAATTAGCATTCGCAAAGATCAAAATTCTGCGAATTTCGGCCTTTGTGAATGCTAATTAGACAAATGGTATGTATCAAACAAGTTTGATGCAAAATAAGGAATAGCAAAATGTGCTATTCCTTATTTTGCGATTGCACTGAAGGATTTGCAAATTTTGCGATTACTTAAATGCAATGTATCAAACAAAAAATATGTAAAAAAATGACATTAAGGATTTGGAAACTACCACCAACTTCTAGTTGGTGGTAATTTGTGAATTCTTTTCAAAAAGCTTTTTTTCCAAAAAACAAAAGGTGCCATATGACGCCCATACATGCCCTTAGGGCATGGATGTGCGCCATATGCCCCCAAATTTCTTTTTCAGGGGGTGCAGCAGGGTGTTCTTGAGACACCCCTGCACCCTTGGAAAAATTCCTATTTTGTGATGAGCTAATTGCTAATCGCAAATTAAACCTTCATTGCTATGAGCCTCCTAGCCCATGGAAATGAATGGGTAATTTGCAATTAGCAATTTGCTCATTGCAAATTAGGAATGGTAAAGAATTGCTATTTATTCCTTAAAATTCGCTATTTAGGAAATGCAAAATAGTTTGATGGTACATATGGTGGTTCATCTGTAACAAGATAAGAAGCTTAGGGATACATTTATGATGACTTGCGAAATAAAGTGCACATTACTTACTTCATTGGTAGGCCTTTACATGTATTATCTCCTCTGTATTCTTCATCAAGCGTAACTTTAATCTGCAATCCTGAGTAGGCCTCCCCTTAAACAAACCTTTGGGTAGGCCATACCTTATCGTCATCCTGGATTAATCATTTAAAATGCTAGGGACAGATTTATGATAGGTGTATGCCTCTTTTGCGCCACTGTGCGTCACTTTTATGATGCAGCGGCGGTGCAAAAGATTTGCTATGAGGCGACAAAATTACAAATTGATGCATTTAGGCAGATATGTCATGGTGTAAAAAAAACGTACCACATGAAACCAATGCAGCAGTGATGCAAAAGATGCACCATGTTGCAAGACAGGCCTCACTTGGGGCCATATGTATCAAGCTAATTAGCATTCGCAAAGATCAAAATTCTGCAAATTTCGGCCTTTGCGAATGTTAATTAGACAAATGGTATGTATCAAACAAGTTTGATGCAAAATAAGGAGTAGCAAAATTTGCTATTCCTTATTTTGCGATTGCACTGAAGGATTTGCAAATTTTGCGATTACTTAAATGCAATGTATCAAACAAAAAATATGTAAAAAATGACATTAAGGATTTGGAAACTATTGTGGTAAATTGGTGGTAAATTGTGAATTCTTTTCAAAAAGCATTTTTTTCCAAAAAACAAAAGGTCTCATATCACGCCAATACATGTCCTTAGGGCATGTATGTGTGCCATATGCCCCCAAATTTCTTTTTCAGGGGTGCAGCAGGGTGTTCTTGAGACACCCCTGCACCCTTGGAAAAATTCCTAATTTGTGATGAGCAAATTGCTAATCGCAAATTAAACCTTCATTCCTATGAGCCTCCTAGCCCATGGAAATGAATGGGTAACTTGCAATTAGCAATTTGCTCATTGCAAATTAGGAATGGTAAAGAATTGCTATTTATTCCTTAAAATTCGCTATTTAGGAAATGCAAAATAGTTTGATGGTACATATGGCGGTTCATCTGTAACAAGATAAGAAGCTTAGGGATAGATTTATGATGACTGGTGCATCACCAGGGATGTGTCAGTCATCCTGCGCCGCTGTTCGCCACCCATGGTGTGCTGCATTTACAATGCGGGGCATCATGGGGCAAAAATGGCACAGATGCGTGATGTATCTGTGCTGTAAAGGTAGTGATTGCTGGAGTTGTATCGCAAGTGCGATGCAGCTCAAGCAAGGCTCAGGGGTGCCCCATCTCCACAATGTTGCGTCAAGACCTATGCCTGCTTAAAGCAGGCGCAGGGTTTTGACGCAGCTTTCTCCTATCTGATTGTAAATACGGCACACCATGGGTGGCAGAGCAGCGGTGCACGTTAACTGGTGCATGCCTGGGGATGTGCCATTTAACATAAATCTGCCCCTTTACATTTAAGTATGTGCAGGACACACAGAGTCGGTGAGGCTTATCCAAGGTTAAGAAGAGATGAGTCCTGTTCACTGAAAAATTAGACATAGTCTTCACCTGCTCAGCATTGCTGGACAGGGCTAAATAATAGCTGCAAAATATTACTCTTGTTAAACAATTTTACTATTATAATCTCTGAGATTTGTCTCTTACTCTGCAACATCTCATTGTTGTTATCTTTCTTTAAAGATAAAGACAACATCAACATGAGCGACAATCTGCAATCAGTTGATTTTGACCTCATCATTGAACTTGTAATTGAAACATCAGTGGATGTTGATCCCTTGGATGATTTAAATCCTGAGGATGAAGAAGAGCGTGATGAGGATGCAGATTTGTCCGAATTATATGACATAGGGTGGGAAGCTGACCTGCTTGAGCCTATGGAACTATAAACATTTATTTTTAAAATTTATAATAAATAAAAAGTAAAAGTGTAAACCGTTTAATTTAAAAATAAAGACACCTTCAAAAACAGGTTATGTGTAGTGTCTTCAATAAAATATTAAAATATGCTCATAAAATTAGATCAGGTTCACATATAAAATAGCACAGGTAACAAATATAAATGTCATTTCTTTTCTGCTATTTCTGTATTGTAAATTTGCCAAGGACTAAAAAATCTTCTATTTAAAATGTCAAGTAGTGTGTTAAGTTTTTGATCACTGTTATTGATTTACTGTTTGGTAATAATGGTTAATAACATTTTTTATTATATTTTACCACAGATTCAACTGCAGATCATTTCAAGATTTCACCATGCCAACAATAGAAAGACAGAGAAAGGCTGCAAAACGTCAAAGACAGCAGGTGAAACAAAATAAGCAGCAGTCCTCTAACAAAAAGATTTGTCAAGTCGCGAAGAAAGCACCGGGTAAGAGCACAAAATATTTCATAAGAAATATGTGTAGTAAACAAAATATTACTACAGACAATGTTTCAGTCCATAAAAAGAGAACCAATTCAAATGGAAAGGAAAGGCCAATCAAAAATGTTACTGCTAGAGCAAGAGATAACTCTGTGCATGATAGTAGAAGGAAACAACAGTTTAGGGACATTCGTAAACGAATGTTCCGCAACAGGATAATTGGCAATTTGTTAAAAAATATTAAGAAAGGTCAACAGAAACTGGTTTTTTATAAGAGAAAAAAAAAAGTTGAGAAAGTTATTGATCAGGCATTTGAAATTAAACGTAAGTTATTTATTTTGATAATCAATAGAATTAGGAAGCTAAACAAGGCAATTTATGATTTCAAAAGAAATAGTAGATGGAAGAGAATAGTTAATCGTAGTAATTTTTGTGAAGTTTTTTCTGGAGAATGGATGCATAGTTCAAGCTGTGAGGCATTTTTTAATGAGGAGAGTTATTTCCAGGATAATGATTTGGTGCATGCAGTTGACACCAGTGGTCGTGCTTATGAAGTGAAAGATGGTTGTCCAGTTGAAAAAGAAAAACTTGTGACAACAGAGACAGAAGAGGTGTTAGGTAATGAGGTTTTAGGAAGACGTGCTAAGGGTCCTGTGTACACCTGGAAGTGTAGTAGTATTTGTAGTGTGCGACAGGATTCCATCAATTTGCTTTGTGATTTTGTACGGTCATTTAATAAGAAAAGTTTGAAGCAGAAAATAAGGTTGTTGCAAGAATTAGATCCTTGCAGAGTGAGAGAAGTGACAGGTTTGCATGGTCATTCACTGGCTTGTCTTTCCAGGAGAGTATGCCAGAGTGTTTTTCATCATTTCAGGATGCTAGCAGTGCATCATAATAAAGTGAGGAAATTAGTTAGAATGTTGTATTATGCTAAGAGTCCAGCAATTATGCTTAAACAATTATGTGCTGCTCTTTTGCATGGTTTTGAAATAGATGTGAAGAACATATGTGAAGAAATTGAGTTTTGTTAATTTGGAAGTAAAGAGGAGAATGTTGAAATTGACCCAGAAGAAAAGGGTAATGTGGAAGATAGTGTACAGGTTTCCAGTACAGATAATTTCCAGAGGGAAATTGCGACGTTTCAGGTGAAATCAAGTGAGAGGCCTAATTTCACTTGTGTGTGTTGTCGACGCACTTATTATAAGAATCAGACTAAGTTAGTGGATTTATATGCAAAAAGTGAAAGGGAAAATAATAGTGAATGGAAGGATTTTGCAACATACTTGATGGTAGAAAATTGTTTTGATTTGGGATCGGATCAACGTGTGTGTACTTATTGTTGTTGCAAATTAAATCAAAACCAGATGCCTGCTAGAGCAGTTCATAATAATCTGGAATTGGTTGAGATTCCTTCTGAATTGAAGGATTTAAATACTTATGAATCTATTTTGATTCAAAGTATCCATCCCTTTCAGGCTATTGTAAGAATGGAGCCAAAGACAGGGAAATTGCCTCCATCAGATTTACAGAGAGGATTAAAGGGAAGAGTTGTTTATTTGCCTCTAGATTTGAAGAAAAACATTAACACAATTGGAGTAGAAAAAGTGGAAGAGGAACCTCTGGTTATCTTAGTTAATGGGGTTCCGACAAAGAATAAGAAAATATGGCAAGATTTAGTAGATGTTAGGAAAGTTAAAAAGGCAACATTGTATTTGAAAAAAAATAATAAATACTATAAGAATGTATATGTTGCAGAAGAGGAAGTAAGTGAGGAGGAGGATAGCGATTTGTGTGCTGGTCAAATTGAGAAAGTAGAACCCTCTACTAGTGAAGAAATATATGAACATTATAGTGTTCATCCTTTGCATTCCAAGGAAGTCATGGGGAATGCTATTGAGTTGTTTCAAATGAAACAAGCCAAAGGGAGTCCCATTAGTGTTTGGGAGGAAAGTTTGGAAGCTCGGTGTTTCCCACAGCTTTTTCCAACAGGTCAGGGAGGAAGATATGATGAGCGACCTCATCAAATTCCTGCTTCTGAATACCGGACTTTGCGATTGTATGCAGGAGATGCTAGGTTTCGACAATGCATTCCTTATTTGTTTCATCTCCGGTTTGAAAGCGATCTGTCTGGACTGTCATATGCAGTGAACCACATCTTGAAAAGTGGTATACACATGCAAAACATCTTGGCAAGTGACTTTATGGATAAAGTCAATGTCCAAGACAGTATTTTGGATTCTCACCTGATTAATCTCATGGCGTGTCAGCGTGGTACTAATGAGTACTGGTACCGTCTTCATGGTGATTTAAAATGTATGCTGAGGAACTTAGGTACTCCCACATGGTTCCTCACTCTGAGCTGTGCCGAGTATGGCTGGGAAGACTTACTTGAATTTCTACGAGAGGCAAATGCTAACGTAGATAACATCGAATTCAAGACACCCGGAGAACTGTGCTCTTTGGATCCAGTCAATGTATGTAGGTACTTCAATCATAGATTTGAAGCTATGATGTCTTTCATCATGAATAAGAAGAATCCACCTCTTGGAGAGGTGTTGGATTTCTTCTGGAGAAAGGAGTACCAAGCAAGAGGTGCTCCTCATATACATATGTTGCTGTGGATCAAGGATGCACCTAAATTTGGAACGGATCCAGAAGACTCAATGATGAGTTTCATCCAACAGTATTCTACGTGTGCTGTTCCAAACGCAAAGGAGAAGAAAAGCCTAAGAGAAAAAGTTCTGCGTTTCCAAAGCCATCGATGTGGAAAGTACTGCCGTCGTAAATTCCGAAACAAGGACAAGTTCTACACCAAATGTCGTTTCGGCTTTCCACGACCGGTGATTTCTAAAGGAAGAGTAAACAGTTTGATGTCTTCGCTGCGACACAATGTCATGAAGAAATCACCTAAAAACACATACAATTTGAAGAGGAACGAAGAGTCCAAGTACATCAATGACTACAACCCGGTGATTTTGTCCATGTGGAATGCTAACATGGATATACAGTTTGTGGCTGATAACTGTATGGCTGTGGCTCGGTATGTGACGTCTTACATCACCAAAAAAGAGAAGACAGAATTGAAGGATATGTGGGAGGACATTTCCCATGAAAAGAGCCTCAGCAAAAAGTTGTACAGTTTCAGTCTGAAGATGTTGTCGCATCGAGAAATCGGAGCGTACGAATGTTCTGACCGGTTGTATTCAGCAAGTCTCTATGCCAAGTCCAGGAGTATCGTTTGGGCGAGTCTTGGTCTTGCTGCAACGCGTAATCGAGTTCTCAAACCTGTCCGGGAAATTGAGTATTTGGCGGAAAAGGAGCCAAACAGTACCGACATTTTGAAGACCAACATGTTGGATACATATTATCCAAATCGAAGCATTCACCTCGAGAATGTTTGTCTGTATGAGGTTCTTCAAAATTACATATTCAAGAGGAACATCAAAGAAGATACTGAGAAAGGAGTGTATGCTGTAATAGGAAGTGAGGGATGTCTGGTCAAGCAAAGAAAATGCCACTTGATAAACCATCGAAAATTGAGTGGCGAATCTCCTGAAAAAAAGGAGTTTTTCTATTTAGCACTTTTGCAACTTTTCAAGCCTTGGCGTGCAGAAGAGGAACTGCTTGGAGATTTTCTCTGTTACGAAGACTCTTTCAATGCCGCCAAGGAGACCATAGAATGTCCTGCTTTTCCCAAATATGTAGAAATGTTGAATGCGGAAATTGAGCAGGAAGCAACGATTGCAGCCGAGATTGCCAGAGACAGTTCTCAGGACAGTCAGAGTTCTGCTTCATTGAGTCAGGATCCACTAGGAGGACCTGTTATTGAAAATGAAGCTGCCACTGCTATGAATGAAGTGGAAAGAGCCATGGCACATGCTCAAGAGGATGCGGTTAACTTAGAAGAGTTGGAAAGACAACTCAACGTTGAGCAGAGGAAAATATATGACGAAGTTACCATGCAAATTGATCATGGATTAAGTCATGATAAGAAAGAGTGCTCATGTACGTCGTTGAAGCCTGTCCGACTGTACATGCTATTTGCAGGAAAGGACAGAGTCATCGCTGTCTTGTGTTGTCACTGCTCCAACTGGACTGGCAGCACATAATATTAAAGGGATTACTTTACATCGTTTACTGATGCTGCCAGTGGAGCATGACAACAAATTACAATATCACAAGCTATCTGGAGATGCTTGTTTTGAAGTTTCAAGAATCTTGAGGAAAATGAAACTTCTTATCATTGACGAAGTAAGCATGGTTTCCAATGTCATGCTTGCCTTTGTGCATTTGAGAATGCAAGAAGTTCTCAAAACAGAGTATGATGTGTTATTTGGTGGCAAACACATCATTGTTTTCGGAGATCTTCTGCAGCTGACACCAGTGAAAGGGCAACCTGTGTTCAAAATGCTCACGCATGAAGATACCAGGAAGTGCCTAGGCAGCATTGGCAACGTCAATATATGGTTAAACTTCAATTATGCTGAACTGCATGAAAATATGCGTCAGGCGAAGGATGAAGTTTACAAGACTATTCTACAAGATGTTAGAATTGGAAAAGTGACCGAGCATGGGAAAGAAGCTTTACATGCACGATTACTGTCAAATTTATATCCAGAACAAGATGTTGTGCCTGAGAATATTTTTCAGAAAATTACTGAGAAGAAATCTGGAATATGTTTGATGCCAACTCTTGCAGAATGTGCCAAATTTAACAACAAAATGTTGCATTTAGAAAAGCAAGAGATTGTGAAACTGGAAGCTATTGACAGAGTAGAGCATATGGGATCAACAATTATTTTGTCTGAGAATCTGAAAACAAAATTGGATTCATTAGAGAAGAGTATATCTAAAACTGCAGGTTTTGAAAAGACTCTGAATGTGTGCTTAAACTGCCGTATAATTTTAAGAAGGACTTTACATGTTGAAAGAGGTCTGGTAAATGGATCAATGGGTAATGTTGTTGATTTTGTGAAATACAGAAATAGAGATGGAATTGAATTTTTAAAAATTAAATTTGATGGCATTGAGGAAGTACAGCTAATTGGTCGTTGCTCTGCTAGATTTTTGCTTGTAAAAGACTTATATGTTCGCCGTAAGCAGTTTCCTGTTTGCTTGGCATATGCTGTGACAATCCATAAATCGCAAGGTTTAAGTGTAGACTGTGCATTGGTGAATATTGGCAGTTCTGTGTTCAAGGAGGGTATGGCATATGTGGCATTGTCACGAGTTAGAACTTTATCGGGATTGTACTTGATTGAGTGTGATGTCACAAACATTTGTGCGGATCTAGATTGTGTTAAGGAATACAATAGGTTAAGAAGAGAGTATGCGCCACATTTGCCTCAGTATCCTTTGTTTGAGAAACGTGTGGTAGGCCGGAAACGAAGAAATGTGACCAATACTGGGGAGGTTGTAGCAAAAAGACGAAAAGTTGATGAACCTAAAATTACAAGCAGAAACAAAAAGGATTCTGTTGAAGATGTTGTTGGTTTTCAATTTGAAAACAGTTCTGGTGTCAACTGTTATGCTAATGTAGTGGTTAATGTTTTGTTTTCTCTAGAAAATGTAAAAGAAGAGATTGTGGTCAATTCTGATCAAAGATTTTGCAGTTTGTTAAATTCTGTGTTAGAGAAATGTAGCACTGATAGAAGAAACATAGAAAGTGTGTCTGAAATTCGAAATCTGTTAGACAGATGTTCAGGCCAAACACAATTCTCTCAAAATATTCAGCAAGATTGTCAGGAGTTTTTAATGTATATGCTTGATGTATTGCATGCTGAAGGTGTAGATGTAGATCAGCTGTTTGGGCTTTCTTATCAATGGCAGCATGACTGCGAGAACTGTATGGTATCAAGTACTACTAGTGTAGACTCAGAAAGATTTATATATTTAACTTTGCCAGACAGTAAATCAGTCTCCTTTAATAAGCTAGTAAAAGCAGCTGATCACAACATGGAGTGTAGCCAATGTAAATCTGAAATGATGTCCACATTATTTATACGAACATATGGCCAGTATGTCATTTTAATGTTCCAACGATGTAGGCCTGATGGAACAAAATTGACAACTTTAATTAAAAATTTTGTAGCTTCGCAGTTGTCAATATCAGGAAGGACTTTTGTAACTGCAGCAATTATATATCATGACGGCCCTTCAATAACATCAGGACATTACACAGCTTATTTAAAGTCTAGAAATGGCTGGTCATTCTGCAACGATTCTGTTTTAATTTTCAAAAAAAAATTGCCGTATGACCTTAAAAACTCTTACCTGGTGTTTTTAAAACCAAAATTTTAGGGAAATAATCTCGGGATGTGTTCTGTGGAATTTCAAGAAGTTCTAATGGCTCCTACACAATTTGGCCTTGAGGATAAGTGTAGTTCAGAGACATAACTTCTAACCATAAGACTGGACGTCATGGAGAAATAAGTGCACTTTGAATGAGTTCAGAAAAACTATTTCTTTTTATAAGCTAATTGAAGCAGCCAATCAAAACATAGAGTAGAGGGAATGTAAGTCTGCAACGCTGTCTACTGTTTTACATTGCTTTGTGATTGAAAGTGATGTAGAGAATTAAATAATTGTAGTAGTCATAGAGTTAGTGTAAGTCTGCTTCATAGTAAGCAGTATCAGTGTCATAGGAAATGTAGAACATGACTGAGCAAGAAGGGGAAGATATTACTATTCCAGGATTGTGAAAATGATCTTCAACATTTTAATTCTGAAAGTTGCGGAAATGCCAAATGACGGGATTGGCTTACAAGAAATCCAAGAGTTATAAATGGGTCTGACAAGATTTGGCCTTGTGGAAACTTGTGGTAGAGAGCAAGAAGTCATTTATTGCATGTAACATGTTTTTAAAAACGATGGAGATTTTCTTTCAGAAAGTGGCGGGCTGAAAGTAATAACAGCACAAAAGAGTGTAAGCTGTTCATAGGACATCCTTTGACGTCATGGAAAGTAAGTTAACTTTAAGGAGTTCTGAATTCTGATTTCTTATGTTGTATGGGTTTTTTAAACACAATCATTTTGATTGTGGTTTTTTTTCCCCGCTGTTATATGATGAATACCTTCAAGTCACTGTTTTTAGTGAATTTTGATACATTCTGAGAACAGCAAAAATAAACCATTTAACATGTATAATTAATTCTGTACTGTTTGCATTTATGATGTATATGTAGAACTGTGTAGGAGTCATGGAGAAGGTGAGGCTTCTGTAAGTGTCAAAGTTGTTGCATGCAGTGCTGCACTTCTGCGTATTCTTTCATATGCTAGACTACATCTGCACAATGAGATACCTAAGCAAAGGAAACACAAGTGATGTGATTGTGAAATGAGCAAAATAAATTGCACGTATTTCAATTACATCACCTGTGTTTCCTATCATTACGAATCACATTGTGCAGATCAAGTTTAGGTCTGTCCAGGGAAACATAGGAGGTTTGGACTTTGTTCAAGAGTGCAGTGGACATGACTCACTTCATTGGTAGACCTTCACATGTATTATGTCCTCTATTCTCTTCAACAACTCGAAATTTCATCTGCAACCCTGAGTAGGCCTCACCTCAAACAAACCTCTGGATAGGACACATCTTATTGGCATCCTGAAGCAATTATTTAAAATTTTAGTGTCTTGCGACACTTTTCTGAGACAACAGCAATGCAAAAGATGCACCATGTTTTAAGATAGGCCTCACTTCATCTGCATCAAGATACTGTTAGTTTAAAATGTATATCTTTATGACTGTGTAGGGGGCCTGGAGAAGCAGAAGCTTCTGTAAGTGTCAAAGTTGTTGAAAAACGGTTTGTCCTTCAATCTTTTCCCTTGTCTTTTGTAATTTTTAAATACATGTTTTAATATTTTTGAAATGTTTGTTCTCTCTTTCACAGATTGAAAGTATAAAAACAAAAAGTGAGTAATTTAACGACAATTATAAGGTAAATGCTTTGTACTCTTTTCGTTACATTTCTATCACATTCACCTACTATTAGTTCCACTGCTTCATTTCTTTAACCCTCAGTTTCCTGCCTTTGCTACTTCCATCATTCCTTTCTCTATTACCTACTTACTCAACTCCTTCCATTCTTTTTCTCAGTCCCTCTCTTCTCATAGTTCCTCACTCTTGTTCACTCACTCCGTCTCTATTACTCTTAGTGTCTTTGACTGATCACTCTATCACTACTTGTTCATAATGCTTTCTCTGTGTAGTTGAAGCACACTAAGGGGCATACTATGAACACAGCCAATAAAATTATTGCTCTTTTTATTGGCAGAAAACTGGTGCAAAAGTGGTTTTAGCGGCAGTTTTCTGCCGCAAAAGCAGCTTTAGCGACACATTTCTGCCAATAAAAGCTGCAAAACTTTTATTGCCTATGTTGATGATATGGCTCTATGTTACTTACATTTCTTTGCTGTTTCAATTAATCTTTTTCTGTTATTTTTTGTTTTCTGTTTTCTATTTTTTCTCTCTGTTATTCCTCATGTTTTAATCTTATTTTGAACATTCACTCACATTCTCCAAGAAACTCTTCTTTGTTAATGTTATACTCTCTTTTTTTTTCTTTCACTTCGTTATCTATTTTGTTTTTCACAATTATACCCTCTTCCGTCTTTTCTTCGGTAAATAGATCTATTAAACAGTATCTCTTCTTTACTCCCTATAGCTGTCTTTCTTTTAACATCACTCTCTGTTTACTTTCCTTATACTTACTCTTTTTTTTTTTTTTTTTTTTTTTGGTTAGCTCCCGGTCCGCGTACCGGGAAGCTAACCCGGGAGCGAACCAAAAGAAATAGAGCTTGCCAGAGTGCTAAACATTCTAGCAATTTTTTTTTAAAGGGAAGGTAGTTCTGAAAAGAACTTTTTTTTTTATATTTTTGTTGTTTTATATTTTTTTTTTATTTTTTGAACATTTTTTGTTTTTTTTGTATTTTTTGAACGATTTTATATTTTTTTTGGGGGGGGGGAAACAACAAAAAACAGGCGTTGAAAAGGGCTCAACAGGAGCAAAAAAAAAATTACTGGGGGCGGTTAGGGCAATCATGGTGTTCATACGCCAGGTTGAGTGCATTGATGCTCATGTTGCCACACGCTAACAACGCACGACAGTGCATACAAGAGTGTATCATGTGGCCAAAATGTTCTTGTATATTTGGCACAGTTTCCCGTGCCTCTTCTGGTGTTAATGAAATTGGTATTCTTGGTCTGGCCACAGGAGTTGGTCTTGGATTGTCCTGCATATCCCTTATTTCTGCCCGGCTGTAATTGAGCGGATGCTTCCTTGTCATGTGCCTGTGCATTGTGTGATTTCCGTAGCTATATTTCTTGTCCGTCCCTCTGGATAATTGTTCTTTGCATATGAGGCAGGTGACATACCTCGCATTGACTTTTTTTTGGCCACGAGGGATCGAATAAAACTGCCAGATGAAACTGGCTTTCTTTCTGGAAACCCGGGGCACCTCTTCCATTTCTTCCTCTTCCTCCTCAGTGTAGGTCATGACCTGGGGAGGTGGTCCTCTCTTCCCATGAGGAGGTGGTGGTGGTGGTGGGGGTCCACCAGCTGAAGCTACCAATGAAGCCATTTCTCATATAGTAGTAAAGGTCTTCCTCTCACAATGATAAAAGTCAGAGTGAGGAAAGAAGGAGGGGTTTTCATCATTTGGGCAAAAAAAATACTTCTCAACCAATGAAAAGTGTTATTATTAGGTCACCTGACCTAGCCTTACATCATTATGAAACCAAAAGTGAAATGAACCAATGAAAAGTTTTATTAACAAGTCACATGACCTCTCACGCTCATGTTACGCGCTGCGGAACGCGCCCCGGTTAGCTTCCGGGTCGCTGAGCTTCGCGCCTCGGTCCGCGCCCCGGGACACTTCCGGGTGCGCTAACGCGGTACGTCACAAGACGCATTACGCGGCAACGCGATACGTCGCGCTTTCGCGCCGCGGATCGCTTCCGGGGAGCTGCGTTTCGCGCCTCGGTCCGCGCCCCGGGGCACTTCCGGGTGCGCTAACGCAGTACGTCATAAGACGCATTACGCGGCAACGCGATACCGTCACTATGTTGATTTCTTACCGGTTCGCGGACCGGGTCGCGGCATCAAAATGAGCTAACGGGAAGCTTCCCGGTTCGCGGACCGGGAGCGAAACAACAAAAATATTAAAAAAAATTATTAATAAACATATAAAATATATTTTTGGATTTAAAGAAGAATACATTTTACAGCTATAGATATTAGCTTTTAAAAAACCAATGAAATTCACTGAAAAAACCATAGGTTATAGACCATGTATAGTTAGGACCATGTCATCAGTGATGTGATCAGTAATGTCAAATGAGATGTCATCAGTGATGTCATCAGTGATGTCATCAGTGATGTCATCAGTGATGTCATTTGAGATGTCATCAGTGATGTCATCAGTGATGTCATTTGAGATGTCATCAGTGATGTCATCAGTGATGTCATTTGACATGTCATCAGTGATGTCATCAGTGATGTCATTTGAGATGTCATCAGTGATGTCATCAGTGATGTCATTTGAGATGTCATCAGTGATGTCATCAGTGATGTCACTGACCATGTCATGAATGATGTAATATGTGACATGATCAGCAGTGGATTGCGGGTGCGCGATATATAGTTAGTACAACTAACTATATATGGAATTTCAATGGTTTTGTGTGAGTAAAATAAGGTTTTTTAAATGCTAATTCCTAACTATATATGGTGTATAACCTATGGTTTTTTCAGTGAATTTTCAAGGTTTTGTAAATGCTAATTCCTAACTACATATGGTCTATAACCTATGGTTTTTTCAGTGAATATATATATATACATACATACACACACACATATATATATATATATATATACACACATATATATATATATATATATATATATATATATATATTGTTAAAAACGTTTCCAAGTCTCGTACAATCAGCAGCTGAAGAAATACATAATAAATCAATCAGGATGAAAACATATGGAAAGTACCAGCAACACACACCTGCAGACTATTAAAATGGTTATGTCTATATACATGTATGTATTATAATTTAGTTGTAGCAAAAGGAAAACATTACATTAATCCATACATGACAATAAATGTATGTACTTGCCATCACATATATTTATGTATATCATAGTACATCGTATTTACATAACTTAGGTAGATGAGTGAGTGTGTATGGATTTGTGCTTCTTTATATGAAAGCATAAATCACAGAATACCAATCGGATTATAGGAAAGGTGCCTACTAGAGTATTACTATGTATGTATATGAATGTGTGTGTGTGTGTGTGTATATATGTAAACCTGGAAACCTAAAAAGACCATCCACAGGAGCTTGCTACATTATTTAGAAGACGAGGCTATCCTCTGTATATCATACAGCAACAAATTGACAAGTCTTTGCAGTTACCCAGAGAAGCACTTATTTGGAATACCAACGCCAGAAACAAAAGTGACAGAACTCCATTTGTGGTGGACTATCATCCATCAGCTCCCAACTACAGAAATATAATGCAAAAAACATTTCCCTTACTGTCTGTGACGGAGTCCCGGCGTCCCCCTCCCCCCTGGATTCTTTCCCCCTGAGCCTTTACCTCATCCCGGGGACGTCCACACGAACTCTGGCCGTCCAAACCCTCGGGTCCGCACCCGAGCCGGAACAATAACATTGACCCACAGTCCCCCGCCTCTCTCTCCAATACAGGAGCCAATCACGGACCTACAAGCACCGGAAGCACTTCGCCTTAACCCCGGAAGTCCCGCCTCGGAGGTAGCGTCGGAAACGGTGAAAAGCAACCCGAACAGTGGAGGCAGCGTCGGAGAATCGTGGCAGGATACTCAGGCTGGATCTGGAGACGGAGGAGAGGAGCCAACCGAAGCAGACGAGTGGTCGGAGGAGTGGTGGAACCCTTAAGGAGGAAGCTGAAGAGCAGCCGTAGCTCACCTGGAGAGCTACGGCAGACCGCGTGAGTACCTTTAACCGCCCCTGGAGCGCGCTAGGTGCGCTCTGTACATATTGTAAATAATCTCCACCCTTGTAGACACTAAGCACTTAGAGTAAGCACTGTAACGTACTGTACAGCATTGGCACCGTGCATGGCCCCGGTCCCCCGTCACGACCTGAACACCCTTGTTAATCCACCATCTTTTGTCCTTGCCTACCGACCCTCTTCCCCGTTACCTCCTTCCCTCACCACCTTCCGCTCCGCCCTTTCACCTCCCGGTGTTGGTAGTGGCATACTTGCCGAGTCCCTGTTCGGACTAACGGTCCCTCTCTCTCTTCTTGCCCTCCGAGGTCTCTCCACCAACAACGAAGACCAGGTACCCGGCAAGGACCATCCGAAGGGAGCTACACCCCACAGACGCCGGATCCGACCATCAGGAGTCCACTGTTTTCAACTCTTGCGTGACTGTTGTACTGCGAATAAAAACCCTAACTATAGCACACTATCTCCGGCCTCCTTGCCTGATTTACCGGCCCGCGGACACCCCACGACCACACTGTCCACTTGTGAAAAATTGCAAAAGGTTTTTCCAAAACCGCCAGTCATTGCTTACCGCAGAGCTCCTAATTTACGATCTCTTAATGTGAGATCTGAACTCAAGCAAGCTGTAACAAATGCAGGGGTTCATTGCTGTGACTCTAAAAGGTGCATCACGTGTGAATACCTTTTACAAACATCATCAGTTACTAGTTATGTTACCAGAAGGACCTATGCAATAAGGCAGCATCTTACATGTCGCTCAACATGCATTATTTATGTGATTCAGTGCCAACAGCAAAGCTGTAAAAACCAATATGTAGGCCAAACAGTGAATGTCCTCCGCACACGATTCAGGAAACACAAATCAGCAATAATTAATAGGAAAATTGACCAGCCTGTAGCCAATCATTTTAACCTTGTGGATCATTCACTATCAGATTTGAAGATTTTCCCCGTGGAACATGTCTCAAAGGAAGAACTACTGGACTCCAGGGAAAACTTCTGGATGTACCGTTTAAAATCATTGCATTCAGATGGACTGAACATTACTGAAAATACAACCTGTTTACTGCATATCTCAAGAACTCTCAGGACTGCATTGATTCCACATTCCAAATGGAATCTTCACTCATGATGCTTTTTGAAAATTCAGCTGTGTCATCTGTGCAGCCACTGAGCTTACCATCTTGAAACTACCTGAGGAAGGCGGAAGCTGAATCGTTGTAGTGGAAATATATTTTTGTTCTTTGGTGAATCTACCTGTTTGAGTCACTTCTTTCTTGGATATTTTATTTCTTTGTGACTCATTGTATCCTTTGGGATCCAGATTTTTGCCCTGACTGGCTGTTGTTTTCTTGTGATCCTTCATCTTCAAGTATATATATATATATATATATATATATATATATATATATATATATATATATATATATATATATATATATATATATATATATATATATATATATATATATATAATATATATTTATATTTATATTTATACACACACACACACCCAAAGGTTAAATTTAAGTAACATTATACATACATATCAATATATATTATACCAAATGTTAAAGTAATGTTATAGTTAGGTGAAAATTTCAGTGACAACGTAACATTTAAAACAAAAAAAACACTGAAATTCACCAGTTATAGCTACCTAAAGTATAACTCGCACCCTCGATGTGCAGTTTTGTCACCATTGATGTCACTGTAAATGTTGCAGTGATATTATCAATGATGTCATTAAGATGTCATAAGTGATTGAATATGTTGGGTAATTAGCAATGCATGGTGAGGGTGCAAGTTTAGGATTATTTTGCACTGTACACTGGTCCACCCTTGGAGGGCCAAGGATGGTTAATAATAGCCCGGGAACCTGTATCTAGTTTTTTTTAATGCTGCTCTGGGCGGAGTAGGAATAGCCTGACCCCCTAGATGTGATGGTGGGGTCCCTAAGGGACCCCCCTGGCGTTTTTAAAATGTTTTTTCAATTTTGTCGCGAATTTGCAGGTTATTTTGCAGGTGAATCTGTGGATTGGCGGCAAAATTGAAGAAAAAACAAGTGCTGACTTTGAAATGAGCCAGAGCCCGGGGTATTTATTTATTTATTTTATTTTTTTTAATGAGGGAGGCGCAAGGGTCCCCCTCCTGGGCCACACAGGGCCCTGGGGACCACTACCTCCCCTTGGCCGGCACTGAAAATTAAAATTGTGGTCCCCCTCCTGGAACCATACATGGCCACCGTCCAGGGCCAGATCTTGCTATGTCCTTGGGTGTTAAACTCCTGGGACATAGCGGTTTGCTTTAGTGCTTTAGCTTGTGACAGCTCCCAACAAGCTAAAGCAAACACTCAAGTTCCAGTGTGTGGGGCTGTCCGGTTCTACTGCCCGCTGGAAGCGGAGGATTCATCTCTTTCCCCGACACATGTGGGCAGGGAAAGAGATTAAACAGATTGCTCCTGTACGGAGGGAGCTGCCTTTCCAGCAGCTCCCTCCCTGCAGCAGATATGCTGGATCCAGGAGGAGTCGGGGAGCCAGCTGGCACTGCGGGCCTTGAGGCTACCCCAACGGTCCAGGGGACAAGAAAAGCAAAAAGAGGCACCATAAAGGTCAGAAAGTGGCAGAACAACAGATAGCAATGAGCAGAAAGAGGCAGAATAGAGGACAGAAAAGAGCAGAAAGAGGTCAGAAAATAGCAGAAAGAGGCAAAATAGGGATCAGAAACTATCAGCAAGAGGCAAAATAGAGATTAGAAACGATCAGCACGAGGCAAAATAGAGATCAGAAACTAGCAGAAAGAGGTAAAATAGAGGTCAGAAATTAGAAGAAAGAGGCAAAATAGCCGTCAGCAACAAGCAGATAGAGGCAAAATAGAGATCAGAAACTGAAAGAAAGATTTAAAACAGAGGTCCAAAACGAGAAGAAAGAGGCAAAATAAAGGTCAGCAATGATCAGAAATAGGAAAATAAAGTTTAGCAACCAGCAGAAAGAGGCAAAATAGAGATCAGCAACAAGGAGAAAGACAAAATAGAGATCGAAGAAAGGCAAAATAGAAATTAGCAACAAGCAAAAAGAGGCAAAATAGAGAACACAAACCAGCAGAAAGCAGCAAAATAGAGATCAGAAACTAGCAGAAAGATGTGAAATAGATGTCAGAAATGAAAAGAAAGAGGCAAAATAGCAGTCAGCAACAAGCAGAAAAGGGCAAAAAAGAGGTCAGAAACTAGCAGAAAGGGGCACAATAAAGGTCAAACGAGGAGAAAGAGGCAAAATAGAGGTCAGAAACTAGCAAACAAAGGCAAAATAGATGTCAGAAACAAGCAGAAAGAGGCAAAATGAGGTCAGAAATGAGCAGAAAGAGGCAAAACGAGGTCAGAAATTAGCAGAAAGAGGGACAAAGGTCAAACGAGGAGAAAGAGGCACAATAAAGGTAAGAAACGATGAGAAAGAAGCAAAATAAAGTTCAGCAACAAGCATAAAGAAACAAAATAAAGATCGGAAGTGAGAAGAAAAAGGCAGAGAACGAGCAGATTCCACTCATGCACCCACTAAGAGAACAACTTGAACACTCTCACACCTACTCACAGACCCAGCCAGACACCCATGCACCCACTTACAGATCTACTTATGCCCGACTTCCAGACCCACACACCCACACACACACCTATGCACCCACTCACATACCCACTCCAGGGGTGTGGAATTTATTAAAATATCTACTTGTTCATGGGGCAGTTTGCTTCATAAATCTACTTGTCCTGTAACAAAATCCACTTGTCCCTTTGGTGCCATGTAGTGCGGCGACAAATTATGGCAGCAATCTCATTATGTAGGAGCTCTTCTATAGCCTCTCTGATTATGCCAGGGCTCATATCATAGTAGCGTTTTAATACTAGCAATCCCTTTGTTGCCACGTTTCAGCAGATCTACTTACTGGGACTGAAGGTAGTGGTAAGCAATAGTTCCAGGGTTGGAATGCCCTTTTGAGTCTGTGAAAACCTACTAACTTGCATGTTTTAAGGGTTTTCAACAACTCTTCTGTAATCTTTTCCCATACTGAGAAATGTTGGAAATGTACTCCTGATAATGGCAGACGTAAACCTTCTTCCAGAGTTGGGAAAAAAGTGGTTAGAGGGAAAATTTACTTGCAAATACTCAGGTTTCCGCATGAGCAAATCTACACATGCAAATTTGCTCATGCTAAAATGCAGTTCACAAATATTTTCTAGGAGTACAATTTCTTGCCCTACTTCTGTAAATTCTTTTAAATTCACGAAAGCCATATAGCTGCACTTAATGCAAGGAAATATACCAAGGGTGCACTTTTAACTGGGCCCCTAATTTGGTCTAGCGTTAACCATGACCTTTTGGGTTTATTAAAATTCTCTCTCTATCTCTGGATCTGCTAGCTTCACTGCGAGTAACCGCATTTTGCTCTTTCACAAGGAGCATATCGGCACACAAAGTAGTTTTGTTCAGTGCCAATAACTAATGTGGCAGTGTGTGCTTTTTGAGACCAAAACCTGTTTTTGCTTTTGGCAATGTTTGTTATAATGGTGAGGGCCAGTCTGCTTTCGCATCAATAAGGTTTTACAAAAACCATGGCAAAACAAGTCACATTGCCAAAACTAAAAAGCTGACCACCAACTTCAGACCAACTGGGTTTACCAATGCTTGTGTATTTTTATATTTCCCATAATCTTATGGAAACTGGTTACACTGATTTTCCAATATGAATATTTTTGCGAAGTACTAGCACGCATAAACACATTTTACTAATTGATGCTGCAAAGAAATCTAACCTGAAATTTTCCAGTATTTTAGCAATATGTTTTTTTCCCTTCTTTCATTTTCTGAGGAACATTTTATATTGAAAGCTAAGAATCATTAATCTTGCTTTCAAGCTTCTCCAAATATTTGCATCTAATCAGAGAGCACTCTGGGAGCATTATGAATATCCTCATATTGCCAAACTTTGAAACCGTGTGTACACATTTTTATACTGGAACCACTGTCAGTAGTGCAGTCAGAATTTACATTTATTTAAAGAGCTCACCCTAATAATAAAGGCTTTAAATTAATGAACCATGAATGCAAATTTGAACAGCATTAACATATGCACACAAATATTAACTCCACTGCAGGCAGTGCCCTTCCCTGACCCTTAATGTGGTACTGCAAACTGGCAGCCAAAGGGTTTGTGCTGCAGGGAGTTAGGCCTGCTTGTCCCAAGGACAAAATACACATTAAAACTTGTTGCCCTTGACCCCAAACAATATGTCCTGGGCGTCGGGCTATAGGAATTCCACATCCCTGCCACTCAGACACTCATGCACTCCCTCACACACCCACTGAGACACTCATGTACTCACTCACTCTCAAAGGTTACAGTTAAGAAATAACATAAAAAAACCATAGATATTATCTCCAAAAAACAAAGGTAATGGGGCATTACAGTTAGGAAATAGAATTTAAAAAACCCTAGAAATTCACTGGAAAAAACAAAGGTCACAGGGATGTTATAGTTAGGTTCAGATTTCACTTATACACAACCAGTGGAATTCAGCAGTTATAGTTTACTGAGCTGACTATAGCTTAGGCTCCCACAATGCACTACTATTGACCTTGCATATTATATCACCCAAGACATGGTCAATGACATCGCTGATAACATGTCAAATGACATCATTGACGATGTAATCCACAAAACGACACACACCGACATACAAAGTGACAGAACCTCTTATTCACCCACTCCCACACAACCCCTTCACATACCCATTCACAGACCCATACGAGTACACACAACCAATAACTCATCCATAGAGGCACTCACACATCCACTCACTCATGCTGACACTCATTATCTCACCCAAACAGCCACTCATGCACACACTCACTTACCAATACAGCCACTCACACATCCAGTCATATAGACACACCCATACAGAAACTCACAGTAACTCACTCACCCATACAACCACTTACTCATACAACTCGCATGCCCACAGAACACCTTAAATACCCATTCACACACCCACTTACTCAACCCTACAGCCACTCACACAGATATTCCCTCTCCAATACAGCCATTTAGACCCATTCACTTACCTATACACACAGCCACTCTGTCACCCATATAGCCACTCACACACCTATGCAGCCACACACAGAGACTCAAATATATGGCCACTCCCAAACCCACTCAATTTCCGCTATAACCACTCACATACCCATACAGCTGCTCACACACCCACTAACACTTCCACACACCCACACACTGATACAGTCACACAGCCACTCAGATGCAATATACTAGAAATAGAATGACTAATTACTAGCACAGAAAGAATAGAAATGTAACTTATGCTGTAGCATAGTATATATCTTTAAATCTCAGAAACGTTTACGAAACACAGTCACAAAATGATGTCATCAGGAATGTCACTGACATTGTCATGAGTGATGTAATATGTGAGGTCATAAGTAGTGCATTGCGGAAGCGTACGTTATAGCTAAGTTAGGTAACTATGACTGCATTATTTCACTAGTTTAGTATGAGTGAAATCTGAGCCGAACTATGACATCCCTGTAACCTTTGTTATTCCCACTGAATGTCTGTGTGTGTGTATGTATCACGAATACCCAATTTCTATCTCCTTCTTCCCAAGGAAGAAGAGCCGCCTCTCGAGAGACTTGCACCAAGCTTTATTAATCACCTCATGCCCTTGTTCAAGGAACATGGACACACACACACACACATATATATATAGTCAATGGTTTTTTCCCGGACCGCCTCGCACAACGGAGACAAAAGAACGCTGCCAAATGGCAGTCCATACCTTCATGGAGAGACGTTGTTACTTCACCGATGTCTCCGACTCTGCTGCCAATGGAACTGTGAGGCTGGGAGTGAGGGATGCGAACTCCAACCAGCCCTGTACAAGTGTCACAGCTTCAAATCTGACTATGTTACTAGTCAACTTTCCAATTGGGAACATGAAGTGAATACCGACTGAACGGAACCACCAACCAGAAAGATGGATACACTGCATGCTGGGTAATGCAGTCCAAATAGTGGAGACATCGGTGATTCCGTGCAACGTTTTCCAGGTGCACTCAACACTACTTCAGTGATTGAGCCAATAAGAGACTTACTTAGAAGCTGCCTGCACCAGAGGAACTTTTTTAACTTAAAGGCATTTGATAAAGGTTGAACTCCGAAACGCGTCATGCCTGTTTAAATAAATGGTTGTTTTTAATCCCCGCAGTGTCGCCTCTTCTACTTCAAGAGAAGAAGATAGCCCTGGTATATATTGCGTGTTCCCCTTGACACGCGAGGATGGCCCTCCTGCAAGTGTCCTAAGAAGGGAGGCAATGGTTTTTCCCGGACCGCCTCGCACAACGGAGACAACAGAACGCTGCCAAATGGCAGCCCATACCTTCATGGAGAGACGGTGTTACCTTACCGATGTCTCCGACTCTGCTGCCAATGGAACTGTGAGGCTGGGAGTGAGGGATGCGAACTCCATCTAGCCCTGTACAAGTGTCACAGCTTCAAATCTGACTACGTTACTAGTCGGCTTTCCAATTGGGAACATGAAGTGAATACCGACTGAACGGAACCACCAACCCACAAGATGGCTACACTGCATGCTGGGTAATGCAGTCCAAATAGTGGAGACATCGGTGATTCCGTGCAACGTTTTCCAGGTGCACTCAACACTACTTCAGTGATTGAGCCAATAAGAGACTTACTTAGAAGCTGCCTGCACCAGAGGAACTTTTTAAACTTAAAGGCATTTGATAAAGGTTGACCTCCGAAACGCGTCATGCCTGTTTAAATAAATGGTTGTTTTTAATCCCCGCAGTGTCGCCTCTTCTACTTCGAGAGAAGAAGATAGCCCTGGTATATATATATATATATATATATATATATATATATATAGATGATATATATATACACACACACACACACACACGTCCATTTTCCTTGAACAAGGGCATAAGGTGATTAATAAAAAAGCATGGTGCACGCTTCTACAAGAGGTGGCTCTTCCTTGGGATCAAGGCAAAGGAAATTGGGCATTTTTGGTGTGGAATCTGACACACCAGTTATCAGCACCATCGCCAGTCAGGTGCACGACAATAGACATCAGCAGAAATATATCTCCAAGAAAGAAGTGACTCAAACAAATAGGACTCACTAGAGAACAAGACTCACTACAGAACTAAAACACATTTCCACTACGTTTCAGCTCCCGCCTTTCTCAAGTAATGCAAGATTGTTTCCTCAGTGGCTGCACTGGTGGCAAAAGCTGAAATGTTGAATTGGAAATATACTTTTTTCTTTGCAGAGTTCGTCTGTTTCAGTCACTGCTTTCTATGATATTTCATTTCTTTGTGACTCATTGAATTCTTCGGCATCCAGATTTCCTTCCCTGACTAACTGTTGTTTGCTTGTGATCCTTCATGTTCTAGTATACATGCCCCCCGCCCAGTTCTAGCATCCTTAGCTGTGACAAAATATACTTAGAGATGCGGTTAGCAGGATGAACGTCCCCACCCGGTGAGGACTACTCGGGACATCTCATTAATTGAATATGTCTTTGCATCTGATAATGCTGCAATGTTCATTTGAATTTTCTATCGAAAATGCTAATAAAACCAAGCTAAAAAAAAAAAAGGATGTGGTTTTCATTATTCATGGGTCCTTTTAGATGGACCTGTGCTTCAAAGTTATAAGCAAATACATTAATATAGAAGGAATAAAGAAATGCTGTATACTTAGCCACAAGATACATGTGTATATCAGACTATGTAAATATTGCTGCTTCTATGTACATGTATGGATGTGTATAAAAGTATGGGCTTATGTCTTCTGCTAATAATTTACTAAGTCTCATGTGTTAAAGTATGCATCACTACATATTTAAATGTGTGGATATGTCCCCAATACACATATGTTAATTTCAGTTATGTGTAAAAAAAATCATTTTCCCTTAAACCTTTCTCCCATCCCTCCCCTCTGTGACTCACCTCAACCTTTCTGACTATTAACTCCCAAACTTCCTTTTCAAATTTCCCACTGCTTTTTAGCCAACTCCCCAACTAACAGGAGAACATGTGTTCTATTCCCAATAACAACTCGCCTTTTCTAATCCTCTTCCATTATTCTATCTCAACTCAACACACTACTAGACGCATAAGAACTAGAGAGCACAAATTTACCTCAACGAATCCACAAGGAAAAAGGGAAATACAAATTACAGACCTAACTATAACCTTGGGTTCCAGAGTAGCGTGCTACTCGCTGCAAACTGCTTGCTACATGGCCTCGTCAGGGGTAGAAAAAGCTTAATCAATTCTAATCCCAAACAAATCTGGAACACGATAAAAATAACACTAGCTCATATTTCTCCGTTCTTAATTTGTCACAAGTAGACAGCATTTTAAGATAGCGTGGCACTTGGTACTATCCATATTGGGAATATTACAAATAACATTATTCGGTTGCTTTCGCCTCTTGCTGCAGACGTGTGTGTAATCTTCGGTCACAGGGTTGAATCGGTAAATGGTTGGGGGTAGATGTATCTGTTGTATATGGGTCACTGTTTTCTATTGTATGTAAGGTAGCTGGTTATTAATGCTTTTGTTGCAGCGAGCCATATTTTAGCTGTAGGCCGCTAGTTACACGTAGGTGAGCCAGTTATGCACCCATTGTTACATATACATGTAAACTACAAGAGATAATTGTTATGCATTAGTTGCAATTGTAAATACATGTTTAGGCCTTTACTGAATCGATTCTCATGGCTCACTCTACCCTTCGTGACTCCGCACCTTTCTACCACCTCCCCCTACCCCCATTTGTGGCTTCCACAGGAACATTGTTTCGTCAGCAGTGCGTATTCCTATTCTTCCGAACTATGTACACAAAACTAAAAAAAAACATCGCCACTGCTGCTTTAGAAGCGGCTGTTGAGTGTTTTACCAAATGCATCACAATTGAGTCGGTCAAAAACGGACTCCCATGAACATCGTATAACCAGGAGAGGGAAGGCAAGGATGTATACAGAAATATCGATTAGGTGAAAAGTTAGATCTCACAAAAGCCCTATCGACTCTCGCTATAAACAGGGTAGTGACTTACATGTCTAACAAATGATCGACGACGCCGCCATTCATTTCAAGGTCCACAGGCACAGGCAGCAGCTGATGCTGAAGGGACCGTCACCGAATTTCTATTTGTTTCTAAAAAAATTAAGTTTTACTCTTCGCTTTTTTACCACACCCAAAGTATATCCTATTGTGTTTTCTTTAAGTACGTGCGCAGAACATCGGTGCTAGTGCAGTTTGATTTGACAATTAACTCCCCCTACAAGTAGGAGCTCTAACATACACACAGCGGTCTTCCGAGAGGCGAGTTGTAGTTTTTGTCTCACAGAATAAGATCATCTCCGGGAAGTGAGACACTTCTATTGACTCGTGACGCAGATAACTAGAATGGTCAAAACAAAACAGCAGTGCGTTTGAAAGAAAAAGTGGACTTGAGTAACCGAACCATTACCTGTATTTTACAGCGTTGCGCACAAAATATTCAGAGATTCGTGAACCGCGAAATCAAACCTAAAAGCAACCTAAATGGCGTGCCGTAAACATGCACCTTATCCAAAATTATAATTGAAAACTGAGCAAATAGCTGTATTAGCGTGTCAGCATTTTTTTTTAGTCTGCATCAAAAATAATGAACTTGATTAAGAACTGTTTTGAAACAACACAAATATTATGTTTTGCTTTACATCTTTCAAAGCAAATGGTGAATCTGCCGTTTTCTTGGCATCTCTAATTGTAAATATATCTCTCCAGTATGGCCGCTCTTTTTGTCTATCTTTAAAGCGAACCTACTTAGGCTTCATGCAATTGCTTGAATTCTCCGTGACGTATATTTTAACACTTGGCGCTCTGCGAAATAGCAGACCTCTCCTTATATTAATACACAATTTTTTGCACTTTAGTTCCATTTTGAAAATATGACGTCTTCAACCAATGTGTGTGAAACCTTGTATTCAATGAATAGCGGAACGAAAAACGTGGTAGCTTGACTACGAGTAATGTTGAAAAATGTTGCCTTCGATCGCACACCATAAACAAATTGCAAAGGCATATTAGGGACATGCTGAAAGCTTTCCTAGGAATGCGTTCCGTCCATTGCTTAACATTGGCTGCCTTTGTGTTTTGTTACTCACATTTACTT
Organism: Lissotriton helveticus; assembly: GCF_964261635.1. Lineage (NCBI taxonomy): Eukaryota > Metazoa > Chordata > Amphibia > Caudata > Salamandridae > Lissotriton > Lissotriton helveticus. Next base: position 420,201,069 of record NC_136057.1, read on the forward strand.
TGCTTTTAATTCGCTCGCTTTATTTATGTTATGTGTATTATAGTCTGTTTGCCACCGAATCCATTGACTCCTTGCACTCTCCCATTCGCCCAAAATGACCAGACTCGGACACATGTTTCTTGAATAGCAGAAAAGTCCACCTTTATTTTAGATCAGGTAACTCCAAAATTCAGGCAATTGCTTTATAATATCCACAATTTAGGAAAATATGCCAAAACCTTTACTATTTTCTTGGGTATAAAATATTGGCATTTACAGACCAAAACAATCCAATATTAAGTTCTCACAATCTTTTAAAACCTTGTGTTTTATTACTCTTCATTGTTTACCTTTATTCTTTTCATCTTTCTTTTTCCTTAAATCCTTAAATCCGAGGTGGGCAAGCCCGCTCCAGACTTACCCCAACCCCTCCTGACCCCACCCCCACCCAGCCCCCCCCTCCCCGCCATAACTTTTTTTTTTTTAAGCCTGGGAGCTACCTATCTAAAAGTGACACTCTATCATGCAAAACTATATATATATATATATATATATATATATATATATATATATATATATATATATATATAATGTATTTTTTTTAAATATTATTCTATATATATATATATATATATTTTTTTTTTTCTTATTATTATTATTTTTTTTTTTAGGGGATGGGAGGATGGGACTTACAAAATTTGACACCACCCGCCTCCCAGCTGCCGCCTTGTAACCTCCCCAAGCGCGTACTGTGAACATTCCACAGCGTGCGCCTACCTCCCCGTCTGACGTTGCCCTCGGGCTGGTCCACTGGGCGAATGACCCCAGGGGGAGACTGCTCGCGCTCTGCTCCCCCTGAGGCCCCCATAGTGCTCACTTTTCACAAACGTTTTTTTTCTTTTTGGTTAAGGACTCCCGTGAATACTGCGTTATATCCTGGAATGAGCCGCCCTGTGATCCCGGCCACATTCAGTTGTCAGTTCTTAGTTCTGAGTATTTAGTCCTCAGCTCTTAGTTCCTAACGCAGAAGTTTCCTACTCTCAAACCACACAATGATTTCATGTAACTAATACATCTTGTCTAGCTCACATGGGAGGGAAACTCTCTTCCCCATTCTGTTTTTTACCTAGAGGGGTGGGTGGGTGGCTCACGTTTGAGGGTGGGTAGGACCAGGGTTTTGGATTTTGTATTCTTTATATTATTATTGTTTTTCATTGCTTTTTGTCTTTTCAATGATGCTCACAATTATTTTCCTTGCTCAAGTGCCTTGCCTACTTCTTTAAGTATTTGCCTCCGCAGTGATTCACGCAATGACTCCTCAATGCAAACTGGTGGGACTAATTTGTATGTGATGCTCCTTAGACGTAAAGCGTGTTGTCATGCAGGTACAACGTTTTTCTACTCAAAGGTATTGTCTTACAGTAATAACTTCAGATATGCATGGTACACCTCATCCGGTGATATGCGCCAAAGATATGTCATATTTCTCTACCTGCTCACCATGCCTTTTCTATTAGGTACCGGATCTTGTTATGCCTTTATTCACAAGGATGGAACTGCACTGATATGTATTTCCTCTAGTCCAGTATTTCACACAACCTATCACCATACAGTGAGTAAAGTGTACAAAAGCTGATGGAGAACTGGGGTCACATATACAATGTTGATAACACATTTATGATGTTGCAGACCTCCCCAAAGGTCTCCCCAAGGGTCTCAACACATATTAACCTCAAGATACTTTCACTGAACGTTAAAGGCTTAAACCACCCAGTCAAACGGAGGAAGATTCTTGATTACCTTCAAAAACAAAAAGGTGACGTCTTCCTACTACAGAAGACAAAGATTGACTCAAAGCAATTTAACTCACTTAGAAATAGGTTCTATAGTGAAGTTGCTGGTTCAGATGCAATAGGGAAAAAGAATGGTGTCCTGACTCTAGTAGCAAAAAAATCAAACATCGACATAGTAGCACACACATCCGACACTAAAGGGAGATGGGTTACGACAAAATTGGCAAAGGACATTACGGAATTCTACATTACTAATATTTATGCACCTAAAAAGGACGACCTGGAATTCTGGGAAAACTTAAACAAGCAAATTGATACTATCCCAGACACTGCTATGCTCATACTAGCAGGCGATTTTAATCTACCCATGGACCCGACATTAGACAGAGACTCACGGTGCACGTTCCGCAGCAATAATTCTCACAAAGCCCTTATTAATCTCTGTACACACTTCAATCTGTTAGACACTTGGAGGTTACAAAACCCCACAGGAAAGGAATATACGTTCTACTCGTCCCCACATAACTCCTACTCACGCATTGACTACCTACTTATTTCCAGCAATGCCACTGCAAGAAATGAAGAAACATCGATTGAGCCAAGAGTGATCTCAGACCATTCATGTATGACCCAATCTATATCTGACACAAAAGCGGCCAAAAAACAACCTCTTTGAAGGCTCAACAATGAAGTTTTAGAAAAAGAGTCAGACAGACAAATAATTGAAAATACAATACAGAATTACCTCATGGTTAACAAAAAGGATGACACATCGGATCTCACTTGGTGGGATGCTTTGAAGAGTATTATCAGAGGAGAGATTATTAAAATTAGAGCCGCCAGGTATTATAATCCATAATACCAATCTTGAAAAGCTAGAAAAAGAGATTGCTATACTAGAAGAGAAACACGTAATATCAAGGGATGCAACAGTCATGAATGAAATAGTGAATAAGAAATACGAGTATAATAAAATTCTCTGTGATAGAGCAGGAATATGGATAGTCTCCATGATATCACAACTACTAGAGTCAGGACACACCGTCTCTAAAATATATAAACTTCTTTCTTCCAAACCTTGTAAATCTCATATGACTGGGATAAAATACACTTCACACCATTTTCAGATAAAATATCTCCAATATTGTCGCAAACCAAACTTATGTTAATAAATAGGACATACTGAACACCCAAGAAAATCTTTAAACTCAATCTAAGTGAGAGCCCGACATGCTGGAACTGTAAATCCAACGTTGGTAACCTCTCCCACATGCTCTTATCTTGCCCTACCTTAAAAACATACTGGGACAAGGTTTACGATTGTATAAGTAACGCCTTCAACATAGCCCCTCCAAGGGAATTTTCATGTATTATATTGGGTGCCCGGACCCAAAAGTCAAAAAGGTGACTGACCGGTATCTGCTAGACCACATGCTTACCTGTAAAATTGTATTGTGAAAGTGGAAAAACACCAATGATGTGTCTGTTAGAATGTGGCAAGAATGGCTATCTTCCCTCAGAGGAGCGGACAATGCCACGCTCCATATTTCTCCATGGCGTAAAACCCATAGGAAACTCTGGAAGTCTCTTGATGCCTCATCATTCTCATACGACCCACCGTGAAAACCCCCAGTACTGTATTGTAACTCATGCCTCTATTGTAACTCATGCCTTTATAACTGCGTAGTATGTAAATACCTGACACACTTGTGCTACATACTGCACTGTATACTCCTGTGAACTCCCGTGGTGAACTGTGCTTGCTCATTTATTTCTACGTCTTCTACTAACTAACTGCGAATATCTTGGTTGGGCACTTGAGCAATTTATAATTTATATTTGATAGTTTATAGTTTTTATTTATTTACTTACGTTGTCTTTGTATCTGTTTTCCCCTGTTTGATTGATTTACTTATTCTTATTCTTCATTATTATTATTATGAATGTTCTTGTTATTTGGTTTTTTCCTATAAGTCAAAGAAAACGATTTGAAATTAAAAAAAAGGACTCCACAAGAGTGCATTATCCTTATGTCCCATATCTTCGTCCCTGTCCTTACTTTCTTTTTCTGTAAAAAAATGTTCTTGTCAAACTCTTAAGGGGATATTCTCAAGAACGTGTGATAATTATCGCAAAATTAGCTTAACGCAACACTTCGCATCGCAGTCCATCACGGGAAATTAACGCTGTGTTAAGGTTGTATTTTCATCACGGCGGTACCATGCAATAGTCTCATGCTAACACGTCAAATGACTGCGTTAAAATAAACGGGACGCGGCATAAATGAATAATACAAAAGCAGAAAAAGCGGCAATGTCCCAAATCTTCTTGGCACACTGGAAGGGGGTGGTCTTTCCACCGTGGTAAAGTTAAGTGGAGCAAAAAGGACTTTTTAAGTTGATTTAGAATCCCACTGCCTGTTCGAATCTACTCAATTCCGGCATTAGGGTGATCAGCAAGGTGTTGGCTGAGGTCAGGGATAGCAGAATGCCGTCTGCAAATAGAGAGATCTTATTCTATGTGAAGCCAAAATGGATGCCCTGTATCTGTGCTGTGGAGCATATTTTAACAAATCAAAATTGGAAAGTTGCCTCCCAGACCACTAATCAAATTCTACTAAACGAAGAAGAAACCAAAACATTGTTCCTTCTGCTGTCATAAATTTGACCTACTTTTATTTCAGTCTTTCATCCAGATTGTACCTTGCTATATATTATGCCTGTATGTTTACTTTTTACGTCATTATTCTGAATTGAATCACTATGGGCCATATGTAGGTAATCTCTAGTTACCGATTCTAATATACCGAATTTTACCGATTCGGTATTTAAGAATCGGTAAAAAGTATGTAGGTAAAAATTCGGTAAATTTTACCGAATCGATAATATTTGGTATTTAAGAATCAGTATTTACCGATTCGGTAATTCCCATTCATTCCTATGGGCCTGTAGGCCCATAGGAATGATTGGGAAGCCATTGACCATTACCGATTTGGTAAATACCGAATCGGTAATAGGGGGAACATATTCAAGGGTGGCAGGGTGTCACGTTGACACCCTGTTGCACCCCTGAATCGTGCATGTGTGCACATGTGGCACACATACATGCCCTAAGGGTATGTATGTCTGCCACATGGCACTTAAAAGCAAAAAATAGCTTTTTTAACCCCGGGCATGCTGCCGCGATTCTGCGCCTGTGCGGCACTTTTAAAGAGTGGGCGGGTTCATGATGGCCCCCAGCCGTCATCAGCACACGAGCGTCGTAGTGCATGACGGCTGGGGGCCGTCATCAGCATGCAAGGGGTTAAAGGTTTTCGATAATGCACTCACCTGAGTGCTCCCTACATAGGAGTTTAGGATTCTGTAATTTACCGGTTCGGTATTTTAAGAAATCGGTAATTTACCGAATCCTTAAATTACCGAATCGGTAAATGACCGAATCCTAAAATCAAGCCACCTACATTAGAAAAAGCCAAATACTGGAAGGTAACAGCAAATTTACCGATTTTCGGCCGTTACCGACCGGTATTAAGCTACCTACATATGGCCCTGAAACTTTTCATGAATCAAAGTAATTTTTTCTTTATGCTTGTTTTTTAAAACTTTTTTTTAAAGAAAATATACTAGACATTTGTGGACTTAATGACAAGTTACAAAACTAGTAAGAAACATGACTGACATGACAACATTACTTGGATACATGTAAATGATTTATCCAAAGACAATTACTGAACAACAAAAATATTATCACATCTAAAATACAGTTCATGAATAAATTTGTAAGCATGCAACTTTTCATATGCAGTTGCTTGTCTAGTGGCCTGAACCGTGTTATCGTGGGAACCTCTGCCACTTGTGTCCTCTTTTTGTATAGTGAGAAACACCACTGCTAGGCCCTATAATGGTTGGGGTCAGAGTACGAGTATATACTGGGATAGGATCCCAGATTCCATCTCTTGGACTGCACTACTATTGTGCACACAATGTGTCAATTTATGGTCGCTCTTGGCCCCATTCATGTTTGCGTTGACGCGTTTCGACCATTGAAGATGGGCCTGTGTGTAATTTCGGGGAAGGTCTTCTTCAGGGCAGGTGGTTTTATGGGCACTGTGGGGATGTTAAAAAAACAATTACTGTCTTGCATGTGTCCTTGAATGTCAAAACTATGAACGGTGTGGTAGAAATGCCACATTTTTACAAATCATGATAGGGGACGGACCGTTTTGCTAGATAAATTCACACCACCTTGTTCGGTGTGATAGAGCGCGGGCTCACCTGCTCAACATACTCACCTGGGCCCATATATCTATATATTAAACAGGTAAACCTATACACTCTATCAATTGTTTTTTTTTTAATCATTTGGATTTTTATACCATTTATCTTACCAATCCAAGTTACTGATATCTAAAGTCCTAAAGGATCAAGGGATTTAGAGAGAAATAGATAGCAATAATAATATTTAGCATTTCATAAATAACCACAAACTCGTGGAAAGGTTTAAAATATTTATCTAAGTAAAAATCTTTGAAATTTATACACATGAAAACAAACTCAAATTAATTTCTTATTATGTTTTAAACTAATGCACATTTTTAAAACAAACATTTGCAATAACTTGGAGAGAAATTGTCGTTAAGCATTTGAACAGAGGGTGGGTAAGAGAAAAGGGAAAACAGTACAATGACAAACCCACACTTAATAGTTACCTATTCCGGTGTGATGACCAGCCCATGTCATAGGTTGAGTCAAAGAAATAGAATCCCAAAGTTCAGGTGCCAGCAGAAAAGAACAGGTGCAAGCCAGAATCAGAACCAGGACAGGATACGGACCAAATTTGGATCAGGACAGAACCACCACAGGTTAAGACTCGCACCAGAGTTAAAGTTCAAAACGCCAGCGTTAAAAACCCTCTCTGCAGCTAACAGTCGAACCCCGATTGGGTCATCAATCTCCTTCCCAATAACCCCGATTGGTTTATCAAATCATCTGACAGAGTGCTCCGCCAGCAACTCTGCTCTTGATCACCTATTGAGTGCGTTCGGTCAGTGACAGGTCAGCTTTTCGGACAAGTCGGACAATTTAGCTAACTAAGCCTACCCTAGTTACACTATTTTCATGTTGCAAATGTGTGAATCCCACAACTGTATTGGACAAGAATGAGGAGTAGCCATCACACCATATTTTTTAGAGGCAACTTGTCAAACATGTATTCATCACATCCCCTCCCATAACTTTATCAACCCATGTTCTTTTTATTCCTCCCGGTAATGAAATGTATCAAATGTTTTATTTTAATAAACAATTGTATCAATTCAGCTTCCTCTGTCAAGGCAAGAAGTTCATTCTTCTCCGCCTTCCATGTCCGTCTTGGCCATGATTCAAGGCTACAGCTTCTGTAACTTCAGGACTTGTCGCGCAGTCACGGATTCTCCAAAGATGGAGTTCAGCAAAGCATTTAGGCCCATTCAGTTTATCATGTAAAAATAGAAAAGAACAGTTTCGGAGACACACAATAAATGAATACACTGTATACCACTTCTTTCTACTCTACTCCCATTATTTTATTTTATACTATTGCGTTAGAGACTATGCGAAACAGACAGCTTACCAAGGCGGCGATGGAAACTTCTTGCACGTTAGGACACATAACAGCCATCTTAGTTCTATTATGCAAAAGCAGAAGTTTTCCCTCCATGCATATCACGTGGGCATGACAGACGCATGCGCAGTAGAAAATCCCGCGTAGTAGCAGCCATTTTAGTGCAAGCGGATTATTGTTAGTAAATGCACATTGACAAGCTTCCCCTAGATACCTATTATGTTGTGTAATGCAATATTAATAAGACAAAAACATGTCAATTAGTACATTAATGTTATTACGAGAGGGTTGAGTACAAGCAACTCACTTTACATGTAAAACCTTGCTCCATCAGGTGTATCTAGCTGAATTCTTGTTCCATGTTCAGGTCAGGTCAATGGTACCTGCCTGATGGCTCAATCCTGAAACAGGAGCAAAATCTTTTTTCGAGATTGAGTAATTACTTGGTCTTTAATTTCATGTGGATTAAGAGGGGTAATCATCATACCTTGGAATGTGTGGGATTAGGAACCCTTTGTCACTTTTGATCTGAGAGCCTACAGGGGAGAAAAGAATGTGTAGTCAGGGAGTTAATTAAAGCAATTGGAGAGTGATGGCATGGTACAGGCCAGCATGCACTTATGAATTGGACCAGCATTGTGGAAACATGCTAGCCCTTTTATAAATTAGTACTGTGGGACATTTCATGGTTGCGTTGTGTGCAGGTAAATACATTAATACAGTATTGATATGCATCCCTCTGCATAGTGCAGCTCACATGATACTGTGCATACCGGATGCTGAGTCCATTTGTGACTTCTAGTTCAGGGCATATTGCCTGAAATTGTGTCCATCTTCAGTGCGCGAGGGGCACTGCATGCAATCCACTCATTGAGAGTGGGTGAACCGCGTTTCTTCGTGGGTGCCCTATCGGTGTGAACAGCATGCATTAGTGATGGAATGCTGACACTTTGTGCATCGGGCAGCTATCATAGTGTGCATCCGGAGGGTCTCCGTCTCACCTCAACGCATTGCGACTTAAAGTGTTAGAGTTTTTTTTTCTAGCACTCAGAGGTTGCATCTATGAATTGGAGTGATCTTGTTTCCTTGTATAATGCTAACAAACTCTTATTATAATGGGTAGACATCCTCCCTTGTTGTGAACTTGTACGCAGTTTTGCATCTGCGTTATTATGGCGGCTAATGCACATACAATTTAAAAACGATAATGTATACATACTTGTGGTAATATTCTTGTACATAAGGTATGGTAAAAATAACGGCTCTTGCACAAATGTTTACATACTTATATTACAGTTCTTATCTGCAGTATGCAGTGTGTGTAAGCGCTAGGTAATTGGCCTTTTCATGCCTCTCCTGCTAAAAGTTTAAATGACAGACAGTGTAGAATCTATAATTTCTATTGCAACATGTCTATACTGTGTGGGGGATCTGCAAACCTTTAGGTTTCCCCTGATGTAGATCTGCATGTCGTGCCCTGTGAACTGTCCAGTGAATTGTGTCTTATTTACCCTCTAGAGACAGTGGACTATCTTGCTCATTTCATTTAGGCCCTTGTTGGTTGTGCCCAGGCGTAAAATCATTTTCGCCTCCAGTTTGGATAGAATGGCATCTACCTGCCTGCCCTTCACATGCTTTTACACTGTTCATTTCAAGTCCAAAGGTCCATGATTGATTTCTGCATAGTGATGTACCATTGGTGCATTCTGAACTCTACACTTGATGCTTGACCTATGTTGGGTAATCCTCTTATTGATAGCCTGTGTTGTTTTTCCAACGTATGCTAGATTTCATGGGTGCGTGACACAATATATCACGTTATCTGTGTTACAGTTGATCAATTCTGTATGTTTAATTGTTATCCCATGGTAGTTGAATTGTTCGCCTTCTATTGTGCTGGCGCACAATGAGCAGTTTCCTCACCTGTGGTGTCCTGTGATTGGGGGCAGAGCAAGCATTGTGCCTAATATTGCACTTTCCTTCTTCTGATACGTATTGGCCCTTCCCAGTTTGTCTCTTAAACTTGTGTTCCTTTTCAGGGCAAATAAAGGGGTTTCTCGCAACTTGTCAAGACCTTTGACAGTGTTCCAATTTTTCCCTGCGATTTTTTTTTAAGTCATTTGGTGACACTTGAGAATGTGGTTACACATACCAGTGGTTTATTCTGTTTGCGGTCCTTGGGGACCAACAAGGTTTCCCTGGGTGTATACCATGCTCTTTTTAGTGCTCTCTTTAAAGGTTTCCGTGGGTAGTTTATCTGTAGTAGTTTAACCATCAATTTGTTCGCTTTGCTGAAGTAATCTTCCTGTTTCGTGCAATTGTGTCAAATTCTCAAAAATTGACTATATGGCAAGTTTTCCCGTAAATTCCTTTGGTGGAAACTGAAAAATGCAAAAAGGTATTCCTGTCAGTGTTTTTGGTGTAGAGGGTGGTATATATGCATTTGTCTTCATGTTTGATGATAATGTCTAAAAAGTTGATTTCTTCTTAGTTGAAATTTATCGAGAATTTGATGTCACGGTTTCTATTGTTCAACCAGCAATGGAATTCTTGAAGTTTTTCTGTGGAACCTCTCCAAATCATGAACACGTCATCTATATAACGTTTCCATATTGCAATATGTCCTTCGTATGGATTGTTGTTGAAAATCCATTTTTCTTCATATAGAGCCATGAACATGACCGCCATCTCTAGAGCGAATGGACAGACCATTGCTGAGTCTTTTGTTTGGAGATAACTGCTCATTGAATTTAAAGAAATTGTATTTAAAATATAGCTCTACTAATTTGAGTAGAAAATCTTTAGAGACAGCATGTGGACAGTCTCTTTTGTCAAGGAAATACTCCAGTGCTTCTACACCACTGTCCTGGGGAATATTTGTGTATAGACTAACTATGTCTAGTGTCACCAGGATATCCAAGAATGGGTCAAATGCTATGCCTTCAAGGGTGTTATTCATTTGCATTGTGTCTCTCAGGTAGATAGGCATGGCCTGAACCAGTGGTTTTAAAAAAGTATCCACATATTTTGCTGGTTTTTCCAAGATTGAGTTGACCTCTGAAATTATTGGCCACGCCAGGGGGGTTTACGGGACCTTTATGAATCTTTGAGAGGCGTTCTTGGATTTTAATTTAGTAGATACTTAGCTTCCCTCTTTTTTTTTTTTTTTGCAGAGTTTTATATAGCGCGAACTAGAACCAAACCGAATCAGTTATCAGAGCGCTTTACATAGCACCAGTTACGTTACATGAGGACACACTTTCATTTTTTTTTTTTTTTTTAGGCACGGGGTGATTAAGTGATTTGCCCAGAATCACAGGGGGTTTTTGGCGTCGTTACCGAGACTCGAACCCAGATCCCCAGGTCCGAGGTCGAGCGCCTTAGCCGTTAGGCCAACCCCTCTCTTTGACAGCCAGCTATTTTCTTCTCCTTTTTGGATTAGATCGATTAGTTTGTTTGTCACTATGGTGCCTCGATTGTCCTGAATTTTCTTATAGTGAACTTGATTGTCGAGTTGGCAACGAAGCACCGACTCATAGTCCGTCCTCGCCATGATGACCATCCGCCCTATATCTGTGGGTTTGTTGATAATATCCTGATTGATCTTAATTCTTTCAAGGGCTTCTTTTTCGATACTTGTCAAATTCCATTTCACATATGTTTTTTTTCTTTCAAGGTTATCAATGTCTCTCATGACATTTTTTTTCAAATGTTTGAAGTTCCAAGGGTATACTTGAGTTGGGGGGATAAAATGTAGAGGGATCTCTCAGGTCGGAATAGTTAGTTTCTGGTTGGTATATTTGATATGAGAAAAATACCTGTAATCACAACTTCCGAAACAGATGGAGCATCTCAAGTTTGGTCTGGCTGAAATCCGGCTGTATAGTTGGAATAAAGGCTAGGCCTTTGCTTAGCAGTTTAGTCTCCTCCTGGTCTAGGTTCATGTTGGACAAGTTGTAAATGGGAGTCTGCTCTCCTTCTACCACCTGTATGTCTGTCTCCTCGTGGTGAATTCTCCTTGGTCTTTGTTGGGTTGAACCATTGTTTTGCTCTGTTATGTCCATGTGGGCGCCCTTAGTCTCTCTCTAAAAAAGCTTCAGGGACTGGAAAGAACTGACCCTGGTGATTCCCTCTGGTGCCTGTGGAGGGCTCTGTGTCACTTGAACTGTCAGAATATGAGGATTTGTCAGAAAAATAGATGAATTTCTTTTTGCTCCTCCCAGGAAATTGTCTTAAAACGCTGGTGTGTCCCGGTTGTTTGTAAAATTCTTTATCCGGATACGGAAATGCTTTCTTCTCACTGAAATTAGAAATGTCTTTTTGTAGTTTCATTCTTTTAGTCCTCTGTGTTTTTCAGAAACATTGCATTATCTTTTTCCAGCTTGTTCAGAAGGGCTTATGCATTTTCAATGGCCTCATTGGATAATGTGCCTCTTCTAGTTCTTTGATGAGTTCCAGTTCTTTAAGGCATGTTTTAGCCGCCAATGGTTTGATGCTCAATACAAATAGAAGGGGTGATAGCAGGCACCCCTGTCTAGTACCTCGCCCCAGCTGAAAGACCTTCAAGCTCACTCCATTAACCAGTATTCTGATATTCGGGGCCATATAGTTAGCCTTTCTCATATTAATAAAATGTTCACAAAAGCCAAATTTCCTTAGCCTGGAGAACAGAAAAGCCCAGTCTGACTGGATGAACTCTGGCAGCTCCTCTGCCTTTTACAACATCTCATAAAAGCGGCCAAATATGTGTGCCTTTTCGGTATCTGCCACTGTGATCTCTCCCATGTCATCCCTAATTTCGCTGATATATTCCTTTTCGCTCTTGACCCTCAGTTGCCGGGCCAAACTGGAGTGCATCTTGTTACCCATGTCATATCCTGCCCATGAAGACGCAAAAGGGTAAATTCGGCCCAGATAGGGGGAAGCACAAAGCTATCTACACTAAGTGTTGTTACTTTTCACTGTTGAGCTAAAGTCAGATTTTCTTTGTGAGTTTTCTGTGCCGCTATAAGTTCTGTCTCTAGTGTCTGCCGATCCGCGGCTCTCTGCTTATTCAAAAAAGAGTTCAGGGCTATACATTGTCCCCTCCACACCGTCTTAAAGGCATCCCAGGTGTTTGAAGGGGAGATGTCACCTGGATTGTTGAATTGGAAATATTCCCTAATCAACTTTTGCAAATCATCTTGCAGGAGTTGATCTAGAATTAGAGATCTGGGAAAAAACCATCATCGGTACCTGGTTGGGGGGGGGGGCTCCTAGTCTATGGCCATTTCCAGTGGAGCGTGGCCTGATAAGTCGATGGGATGTATTGTTGTAGAGTTCAAAGCCTGAACTAAGGTGTTGCCCACAAAGATGCAATCCATACGTGAATCACTGCAGTGTGAATATGAAAAAAAAGTGTAGCCCTTGCCCTGCCGTTTGGGTGTAATGTCCGCCAGGTGTCCACCGATCCTAGTTCTCCATATTTCTTCTTCAGTGCTCTGGAGAAGCTGCCAGGGTGGTGTTGGGCAGGGTGTGTGCTATCCACATTGGGGTCCCAGGTCAAATTAAAGTCGCCCAACACCACAATATCGCCCTCCATGATGCCCCCCAGCATATACAAAAGGTCTGTAAAAAAAGGGTCTGGTTAGCGTTGGGGGTGTGAAGTGTGGCAAAGGTGCATAAACGTGCCCGCAGGTGACCCTTCACCATAACCATCCAACCCTCTTTATCTGTTTTACAGCCTGTGTCAGAAATCGACTGAATCTTAGTGCTTCAAGGGGTCAGTTCATAAATGCAGTTATTTCCAAGAGTAAAAACGCAACTAGAAAGCAGCTGAAAGGTATCAGCTGGAATCAAGGATGGAATTCTCGAAATTCCAAGATGGGCGCCGCTAAACTGTCACTCTCAAGGCAGCGTTCGAGTGCTGCAGAGCGCGAGATCGTGAAGGAATAATCAGCGCACTTACCCGTGGCTTAGCGCACTTCACCTGAGGTATCTCAGTGTGAGGCAGTATTTTCTAGGTTTGCCGTGAAAGTTTAGTCAGGGTAGTGTTCGACACAGTAACTCGGCGTTTAGTTTCGCCAGATTCATCTTCCGTATAATTCTGGAGTAGGCCTTGGTAAGAGACTGTCAATTATCCTCTATTTCAACTATGAGGCAGAGTTTGGTCATGTGACTAGACTTCCAGGAGGATTAGTGTCTCTGTTCCCATTTCCTCGGAGGACAGCACAAGCAACCAGAAGAAGTCTGCGGAGTTATCTGAATTCCAGTTCGAACTGTTCTATGAGGAGTTTTGTGTGAACAAGAACTGAGATAGAGAGAGAGAGATTTCCTTACCAGAAGTCTGGAACGTTATCAGTTCTTCTGGATTTGTTGAATCACGCAAGAACCTGAAAGAAATGAGAAATCTATTTACTATGTACATAATTTACAAATTTAAGAGAAGCTAACAAGTAATAAGGAAAAGATAAGAAAGGATAACACACATAGAAAGAGGAGTGGGGCGCACAGTCTAGAACAATTTGGTAAAGGATTTAGCAACACATAGATTCATTTAAAAAGTGGAATTTTGAGACAAATGTTGGTGATAAAATGCCAATATTGTTTTGCAGGTTGAAAAAATTCCTGAGAGGTCTCCACAAAACTAAAACAAGAGTTGAAAAACAACAGTGGTAGACGAAGTAGCAGGAATATAAAAAAGAAGGCTGAATAAGCAGGAACATTCGACTGTCTCTTCTTTCAATCCCAGTCCCCTTTCCCCTCTTTGGGTGTAGCCATCTAACTGTGATAAAATCAGGTGACGGTTGGGTTCGTGGGTGGGCGTTGGGAACTAACAGCATTCTACTTCCACGCTGACTTGTGTGGCTTCACTCAGCCCGTCGGAGTAAACTATAGTGACGTGTGGAAGAAAAGTGCCACCCCATTATGTTTGAAGGTTGTGGATGATTCTGAGGAAAAGTGTCTTTCTTGCCGGCATCCATTTTCTGTCATGACTCCATTGTTTTTGCATTGCCATTTCGTGTAAAACACCTCTGCACGACCCTCCTGGTCATTTCTGCTGATGTTTGTTGAAATTCTAGCTGTCACGACCACCCTGTCTTTCCTGTTCCTTGTGGTTGAACCAATTTCGAAAAAGGGGAACCAAGAATTGGCCTCACCACCCTCGGACTGAACTCCTGCACACATCCATCCTGTTTCGCAAGACTTGGTCACGCCACCGTCCCAGAACTTGTTTCTTTCGCATATCCTGCTGTTCAAGATCTGTCTGATATCTCTCGTACATATCCTGTTTTGCAAGACCTGTTTGTAATCTCTGTACCATCTGTTGCAGCCCCCGTCCTGCCTGAACAAAGAATGGTGTAACTGCATTTTTGACTCGGGGGCGCCAGGCCCCCACCCAAACTGGTTTCTTAATGTGGGAAATGTGTATATAAGGCCTGTAAGCTGCAGAGTGAAGCAGCAGCCTCCTCAGTCTTGTTTCTAATGAGCTTGGGACTCTGTTCCATAGCCCGGGCTATTCGAATAAAACTTGGTTCCTCCTGCAGACGAAGGCTCCTGTGTCTCCTTTTACTAAATAAGGAGGGTATGGAAGACTTGGGCGGTTCCCCCGCCACTGAGACCCAGTAAGTGGGTATAAACGGTTCTTCAATTTGTACATCAGTGATACTCTCTATGTCACAATTTATGTTCCTCTGACTGTTTCAAGTGGGTTTCCTGAAGGGCCACTACATCGTTTTGCCGAGCAGTTATATATTTCCATATTCTAAGACGATTTGCAGGGTAATGCAAACCCTTCACATTCCACATTAAAATGGTGATCACCATACCTCAGCCCTGTAGTGCCTATTTAGCCACATATCCACATCTTCCCCCTTCCTCCCTCTGCCACCCACTTGGAATGAGAACGTGTCCCCTGTCTCTCCCTCTTACCCTCCGCTGCTAATCATGATGGTAAAATCCCATGTCTTAATGTTGAACAAAAATCAAAGCTCCAAACAGTAATGTGTAGAATAACATTTCTGTACACATTGAACACTTCCATTGTAGTATAATTCTACTCGGGCTCTGTGGTCTGACCCGCTAATGCAAATCTACAGAAGCATATGAATAACAGTCAAACATAACTGTGTCAGAGGCATGTTTAAAATTATATCCAAGCCTTAAGTGTTCTCGTCAATGTGTAGTTGTCAAATACACAGAAGCTCCTCGGGATCTGGTTGATGCTCAAAGGGGTCCACCTCCTGACATCCCCAACTCTGACACCTGAGACACAGAGTATTGAGGCGATCAAGTAAGGGAAAGGAATTAGGGTGAGAACAGCCGGGAAAGGGAGAGCTGTAAGCAAAAACTACATAGATTAATACAAGCCTACAATTCTAGCTACTCTCAAAAATGTCTCACTAAGGGGTGACTAATACCTGTAATACACGTTCCACCAGCCATGGTGTTCCTTTGCGACCTCTCGACCTCACACACGATTCGTCTCGCACAGGAGGAGGTTTCACCTATAACACAAAGCACACAAATTACTCCGCATTCATAACCCCTTCCTGTACTTATTAAACACCTTTCATACTCATGCATACCCTTGTTGTCCAATTCCCCTTTTTGAAAGTAAGAATAAACAAGAACCAAATTGCACCAGCTGAGATAAGGAACTGTAAGCATCACAATAAAAGTATGAACTCCCATATCCTGTGGGTCTTTAAAGAAACCAAAATTCCTTGAGCACATATTCAAGCAGATTACAGCATTCACCAGCACTTGAGAAAATCCAAGTTCTAATCTAACACTTGGATCCAATACTTCAATTGAGCAAATGTATTTTATCAGGCATCTCTCGCCCTCGGAAGGTATTACAAGCATACCAACTGCGCCTTCAAAACAGCCCAACCATGGGCTGCTGAAAAAGTAAGTTAGCGCGGACTTCCCTGTCCAGCGCCTCTCATGGCTCAAACAGTACAAGGACAACAACAGCCGCTGAGTCCCGCCTTACCCGGTACCCCTGTCTGGAGCCTTGATGCTGCAACGCCCTTCGTGGTGCTCGTGGCCATAAAACTGCAGACTCCGGTTTAAGCACACAACCGCGAATCCGCAACGGCTTGCCACAGTCCAACCGGTAGCCGCGGGAATCAAAACCGGTCCGCTCCTTCCTTCAGGAAAGACATTTTTCCACAGCCTATGTGAAAACTTGACTTCAGAATTATGCACGCGGCTTGCAGTGCATTCACGATTGAAATACCAGGAGCCCATCCCCTATGACCTTCTGGTAATTGAAGTTCCAAGAATATCTGCTTTACGAACAGCACGCTAAGCAGGCGCTCTGGGCCATTTCACAGTAGTCCCCAAACCGTTGAAGCCAATGCCACCACATCAAAGCCTGTTCGTTGCGATGTAAGGAGGGAGCTTCGAACCAATCGTGTGCCTGGGGGTGCCTCTGATCATCCTAGCTGATTCTGAAGTACTGTTTCTCTTAGCAATTCTCAGCGCTTCCTCTGTGATTTTGTGCAAGTCTGGATTTTCCATTGCCAATTGTCCTTTGCTGGTTTTGAGGAGCTTGAGGGTACCCCAGTGCCATTATCAGTCTCTCGTTCCGGGCTAAGAGACATCCCCAATATTTTTGCAGCCTCTTGGACTTCAGTGATGTGATGTAATCTGTTATGATGCTCGAATGACAGGCCAAGCGGGTAGGTCCAGCGATATCTGATCTGGTCCTGTCACAGCTTATTCGTGATTGACCTAAATTGTAGGCGGTCAGTCAGTATAGCCGGGGCAGAGTCCTAAATGAGCGTGCATGACGTCCCCTGAAAGGAGACCTCCTCTGCTTTCCGGGCTGCCTGGAGGATATTATCTTTCACATTGAAAGAGTGGAGCTTGGCCAACACGTCCCTGGGGCATTTCTGTGTTCCCTCCTACAGCAAGCAGGCCCACTAGATGTACTTGTTCAGTTTTCACCTTGTGAATCATGTTATTGAGCAGTTCCAAAAACAGAACCTCTGCAAATGCCTCCAGATTGGGGTCATCCCCCCCTCTGCCAGATTGCGGATTCTTATGTTGTCTCTTCGGGACCTGTTTTCTAGGTCTTCACACTTCAGGACAGTGGTTTGAAGCTGAGCCTCTAAAAGGTATGCTGCACCTTAGATTCCAGATCTAGTGTTCGAGAGTGACCTTTGACCTTCCAGGTAAGTCGCTCCCCCTGCTGAATCTCCACCAGCACTTTGTGCCCTGTGCCCTTGGCTTGCCTCCCCTTGCCCACTGATCGCTTCCTGTCGGTGCTGCCCCTGCGGCCCCACCCCCCACGCCCACTCGCTGACATCTGCCTTCTGCCTCCCAGCTGCTCCTCCCCCCCAGCTCCCCTTAAATTGGCGGCAGCTGCGCGGTGAGGAGACCGACCCTTGACCTTCCAGGTAGGTCGCTCCCCCCCGCTGCAGCTCCACCAGCGCTTAGTGCCCTGTGCCCTTGGCTTGCCCCCCCTTGCCCACTGATCGCTTCCCACCGCTGCTGCCCCTGCGGCCCCGACCCCCCAGTGCCCACTCGCTGACCCTTGCCTCCCGCCTCCCAGCTGATCCTCCCTCCCAGCTCCTCTTAAATTGGCGGCAGCTGCGCAGTGAGTAGAACGACCCTTGACCTTCCAGGTAGGTCGCCCCCCCCGCTGCAGCTCCACCAGCGATTTGTGCCCTGTGCCCTTGGCTTGCCCCCCTTGCCCTCTGATCGCTTCCTGCCACTGCTGCCCCTGCTGCCCCCACCCCCTGCGCCCACTTGCTGACCCCTGCCTCCCACCTCCTGCCTCCCAGCTGCCCTTAAAGGCCCGCGTAAGGCAAGCCCGTCTGTGCCCTTCCACGCCTCGACCGCGCCCAGCGCGAGAACCCCTGGCCTCCGCACCAGCCATGAAGACCGCCTCCGAGACGACACCAGCACCCTCATCACTCTCAACCCAGGACAAACCCCCGCCTGCTGCAGAGCCACCCCGAACCGCACCCACGGCCCCTTCGCCTGCCAGAACAGCTGCTTCTCCTGCATCGAAGACGCAGAGACACCCGCCACGACAAAACACAACCAGCTCCGATGCATCCTGATCAACACCCACTCTGAACGCAAACATGCGGTAGAGCTTTGGGACCTACTCATCACGGTATCTCCGGACGTCGCCTTCCTGACCGAGACCTGGATGAACAAAGCTTCCTCTTCAGACATCACCATAGCTATCCCTGATGGATATAAGATCACCCGCAGAGACCACACCAACGGAGTTGGAGGAGGAATCGCCATCGTCCATAGGAAAACCATCAGGATCTCAACAAACACCGACGACACTCTCAGCACCGCCGAACACATGCATTTCCAGATCCACACGGACCCCAAGACCACCCTAAGAGGCACCCTCATCTACAGACCACCCGGACCCCGACCGCAATTCTGCGACGCCATCGCCGGCTTCATCAGCACGCACGCACTGACCTCCACCAACTACATCCTCCTTCGAGATCTGAACTTCCACCTGGAGAACAACAACGACAGCAACTCCTCCACCCAGATAGACAACCTCGACAACCTCGGACTGAAACAGCTCGTCCCATCGCCAACCCACATCGCCGGACACACGCTCGACTCCATCTTCTCCTCTAGCCCACACGTCTCCTTCAGCCACATCTCTGAACCCACCTGGACCGACCACCACTGCATCCACTTCACCTTCCGGAAACCCGTCGCACGTCATCGCACCCTACAGATCCCCTGTCCCTGCTGGGGCAAAATCACCGAAGTACAACTACAGACAAACCTCGCACTCAACCCACCGACCAACCTCTCCAACCCTGACGAGGGTGCACGCACCCTTAGACAATGGATGGACGACTGCGCCAACACCTTAGCCCCGCTGAAAAAACCAACCCTCAAAGACACCAACAAGAGAGCCGACTGGTTCACCCCGGAACTCCTAGTGTCAAAGCGCACCTGTCGGAAGTTGGAGAACATATGGCTCAGCGAGAAGTCGCCGCACAGCCCACAAAGACGCCATCTTCAACCACCACCACCTCATCAGGACCGCCAAGAGAACCTCCTTCAAAGACCGCCTCAACAACAACGCACACAACAGCAAGGAGTCCTTCAACGTCATGAAGGAACTCTCCAACACCAGCTCCAACGCCAACAACATCCTACCGTCGCAAGCCCTGTGCGACTCCCTCGCCTCCTTCTTCTACCGCAAGATCGCCGACATCCACAATAGCTTCAACCACCGGATGTCCCTAACAGGCCCCGACACGCCGGAACAACCACACCCCACCGACAACGACCCCCTGACAACCTGGGCCAACGTGAGCATCGAAGACACAATCACGACCATGGGCACAATCCACTCCGGCTGGCCGTCTGACCCTTTCCCACACCACATCTTCAACAAAGCCGGCAGCTCCATCGCACCCCACCTACGCAACATCATCAACCTCTCCTTCGAGACCGCGACCTTCCCTGAAAGCTGGAAACACGCCGAGGTCAACGCTCTACTGAAGAAACCCAAGGCGGCCCGAGTGAACTGAAAAACTTCTGCTGGCCCATCTCCCTGCTTCGCTTCCCAGCTCAGGTAATCGAAAAGATAGTCAACATCCCACTCACCCGCTACCTCGAAGACAACAGCATCCTGGACCCCTCCCAGTCAGGTTTCCGCAGCAACCACAGCACCAAGACCGCCCTCATCGCCGCCACAGACGACATCAGGATACTACTGGACAACGGCGAGACGGCGGCCCTCATCCTCCTGGACCTCTCCGCCGCCTTCGATACCGTCTGCCACCGCACACTACGCATACGACTTCATGACGCAGGGATCCGAGACAAGGCCCTGGACTGGACCTCCTCCTTCCTCTCCGGCAGAACCCAGAGAGTCCGCCTCCCCCCATTCCAATCCGAATTCTCCGAGATCATCTGCGGCATACCACAGGGATCCTCCCTTAGCCCGACGCTGTGCAACGTCTTTATGGCTCCACTCGCACGCATCGCCCAACATCACAACCTCAAAATAATCTCCTACGCCGACGACACGCAACTGATTCTCTCCCTCACCAAGGACCCCCTCACTGCCAAATCCAACCTACACCAGGGAATGAAGGCCGTTGCCGAATGGATGGAGGATAGCCACCTTAAACTGAACACAGACAAGACGGAGATCCTCATCCTCAGGCCCAACCCCTCAGCGTAGGACGATTCCTGGTGGCCCACATCACTGGGGACCCCCCCCCCGCACCCACCAACCACGCACGAAACCTGAGAGTCATCCTCAACTCGAAACTCACCATGACCAAACAAGTCAACTCTGTCTCCTCCTCCTGCTTCAACACCCTCCGGATGCTCCGCAAAATCTAAATATGGATCTCGACAGACACAAGGAAAACAGTCACCCAGGCCCTAGTCAGCAGCAGACTCGACTACGGAAACGCCCTCTATGCAGGAGCCTCGACCAAGCTCATCAACAGACTGCAAAGAATCCAGAATGCCTCTGCACGCCTGATCCTCGACGTCCCGCGCCGCGGCTACATCACCCCCCACCTGAGGAACCTGCACTGGCTCCCTGTCGACAGAAGAATCTCCTTCAAGCTCCTGATCCCACACACAAGGCACTCCACAAGACCGGCCCAGCCTATCTCAACAGTCGACTCTCCTTCTACATACCCAACAGGAATCTCCGCTCTTCAGACCTCTCTCTGGCTACCATCCCACGCATCCACAGAACCACAGCCGGAGGCAAATCCTTCTCCCACCGCGCCGCCAAGACCCCCTCATCTTACGACAAACCGAAGACCTTCTAACCTTCAGAAGACCACTCAAGACCTAGTTGTTCGACCAGTAGCAACAGCACCCCCTTCCTCCCCACCCCTCAGCCCCTTGAAGCCCTTGCAGGTATGTAGTGCGCTTTACAAATTATTTGATTGATTGATTGATTGATTGGTGCCCACTAAATCCACATCACCCTGGATTGTCACCAGGTGATTATTAATGTCTGTCTTCAGGGACTCAAGGGAGGTAGTCATGTCAGTTCTTCTTGGAGCTCCCTCTTAAAGTCCTGTAATGATGCCACAAGGTCCTTTTTAGTTAGGGCCATCGTGTCCTCTGTGCAGTGGATTGGGGAGCGGCTGCATACTTCTGCTGGGTCGAAGTAGCTGGACACTCAAATCTATTGGGTCTACTTCAGTGGCATAGAGGCGTCCAATATGTAGACACGGTGTTGCTTGGGCCTCTGGAAATGCTGTCTAGTGGTTTGACCACCCTAGCTTGTTTCACTTAGTGGCTGATGAAATCACCGCCCAATCTGGTCCTTGACTCTTATCTCTACTGGGGTTGACTTTATACAATACTGTTGGCCCCCTGTTACAAGTCTCTGGTCTCCTTGCATGGGTTTCAGGATTCTCAGAAATTAGCCACCTTCATTCTCCTTTTCTCAAAAATGATCCACCTTCCTTCTCCTTTCACCATTCCCTTGATGCCTGGACCGATCTTTCCCCATGCATCTCCTGTCAGGACCTGAGAGCCTTGCTGCTGTACTCACCATTGGGGTGGGGCCCGGAGGTCAAAGTCCCTTCTTCCCCAGGAATCACGCTGCGGGGGCAGGTCAAGTCCACAATATGCGCCTGGGAGTGGAATAGGCATGCAGCTATGTGACGAGAAGCCAAGTTAGGAACCCACCTCGTCGGACCTAGGACCTGATCAGTTACCCCCTTACCTTACTCCCTGTTCCCTCCTCTACTTTCAGACTCTATCTTCCGATCCGGAGGAGTGCTGTCCCTTTAAGACTCCTCTGTCTTCGTCTGCGACTGCCAATCACGTGGGGTGGTCAGGTGACCCGTTTGCCTTCAAAGCGGAAGAGGAGACGTTTCCTTGGCGTTCTCATCGGGGATCCGGATCATGGAAGTGGGAACTGCCGAGCAGAGAACAGGACGTCGAGACCTTCTTCGTGGAACCGGTACTTGGAGAGTCAAAGACCTTCACTGCGGATGAAGAGGAACCAGGAGCCGGGCGAACAGAAGTGCTGACCCCAGACGGTGAAAGATGGGAGCCGGACCTATTCCGGCAACGCTCAGAAGGTGGCCACGGCCCAGGAGGGTCGTGGCTCCACAAGGTATGGGGCCGACTAGGGGTCGTGTGGGGAAGAGAAACGGGGAGGTGAAGGGAGGGTCAAGCTGCACACCGGGAACCTCTGCTCTTGCTTTGTCGACCTACGGAAGTCACAAAGAGCACTAAGCAGAGTGTGAATCACTGGTGACGGGGGTGCACTATCCCTCACTCCCTTTTCCCTGATCATTAGCCTAACAAACCGAACAACGCTTCTACAGAGGCTTCTCTTTTCTTTTTTTTTTTCTCTTTTACGTTTTCCCGGCGGTTGGTGCAACTGGACGGCAAGACCAGGTCCCTCAAATCCTGAACATTACTAAAGCCTAAAGGATATCCTTGCTCTTTGAAGGAAGAGAGTGAAGAAAGCACCAACAAGGACTTTATGTGTTTTTATAGCTATAGAAAACCCCCACGTGTGTACCAATAATAAAATAATATTAGCATATCATACCCTGGTCTCTCTGTCTCCGCCACCTTACAAGCTACTAGCAGCGATAGACAAAAGAACGCCCACTAGATGGCAGTGTTGCTTTTCTTGGTCCCAGCTTTCCCTTCTCTATGGCCGGTGCTGGGTTTTAGTGCAGCTGGGTGACTGGGGTGTAGAGCTTCGCTCTGTGTCAGGGCAATGTCCTCGTGTTACCGTCCCTGGCCCGTTTGCATCCACCTTTCAGTCAAGGTAGAGCAGGGGCTACCCATGTCACCGCTTCTTCGCTTGGGGTGTCGGCGCTGTTCTCCGGCCGTTCTGCTTTCGGCCACACACACCCAGAGCCGCCGCGTCAGTCACCCTCAGCAGCAGGGCGAGGCAGGATGTCACCGCTGGATTCCTTTTCATCGGTGAGTCAGCCTTTTTTTTTTTTTTTGCATACTCCCCCCCCCCCTTGCGGCAGGCCTTTTCTTTGTCGCGTGCTGTGCGGGGGGATGCTGGTGCTCCACTCGCTGTTTCTTCCTTGTTGCTCCCGCCCGCAGCAGCCTCTCAGTTCTTGTGCTGTGCGGGGGAGGGCACAGACACCAGGGCTCACGATTCTGCGGGTGGGCTCCGCTTAACCTGTTAGTGCCCCGCAGCTCTCCTCACGCTACGGGCACTTCCTTTGAGATTCTTCTGCCTCCAATCGCACGCCCTGTGCAGCGGGGGAGTCGTCGCATGCTTTCTATGGGTGTAGCGAGGTGGGCTCTCGCTGGCCTTCATCGTCAGGCCCTTCACGCCTCCTTTGAAGATCATTAACTCCGCCGCCGCACCTCACACACGCTGCACGGCGGGGGACGCTGCTTTCTTCAATTGTTTACAGTGTGCCAGAGCTTGGCCAGGCGCCATAACTTCGCGGGTGGGCTCCGCTTTCATGAGAGGGGGTCGGAAGGTGGTTAGCCACTCCACCCCCTCCCCTCACTCTCACTACTTCGGCTTGGGCTCCCGCGGACCTCGACTCACTCCCTGGTCACTTTAGGCAGCCTGAGGGCTCACCTCGGGTCCGGCTGGCGTCACGGCCATCGCGGGTGGGCTCCGCTGTATGTCACGATCTTGAGGGGGGGTCGCTTTAGGCTTTCTCTCCACTCTTCAGCAATGGCTATAGCACGCCGGGGCTCAGCCACTCCTCGTCGCCAAATGTTGTGTCGGGGCCCTAGGCCCACATGATAGTAATGACTGCGACACGGACACACAGAGGGTTAGCTGGTTAATGAGCCTCGAGCACGTTAACTCGGCTCCTTTTATTGACTGTGTCACGTGACTTGTGACACAGTGGTGGGTGGGTGTTAAGTGTATCATTACATGCAGCAAACAACTAGACTGTGTCCTCTAGGACACAACACTCCAGTGCTTTTCACTGCTCCTCGTTTTAGGGGTGTCGCACAACTTGGAGGATCAGTCGGCCACCTCTCAGGTGGTTCCACTTGGCAGCCAGTATCCTCTGATGCTCACCCCGCTGTTTCCCAGCCTCTCTGGTGCCTTCCGTTGTGTTCCTCTTGCTGCTCGTTCGGGATCAAGGCGGCTCAGACCTCTCACAGTCACATCTACTGTGCTAGCCGTTCCAAGTCCATTGGCATCTGTCAGGGGAGGGAGGTGATTGTATGCTGTCAAGGTTTCACTTCGCCTGTGCAGCCCCCTGTGCCCCCTCCATGTTGTTGGGGGTACAGAAAATCTGGATTTTCACGAGTTTTGCTTCTTTTTGACGCTGATCCTCATGGATCACGTCCACTCACCGATCTTGGTTGGCCAGTCCCCCTTTGTAAACATTTTTTATTGAGTTTTGTTTTACACATTAACGATAAGTATTCCAGTGCCTTTCACGTGACCTCACACTCACCACAGACTTGTTATATGTATACATTTTGCTGTGTACATGTGTATTGTTGGTTATAGTACATTGAGTAAATTGTAGACACTCATGTAGCCTGATCACTTTGGTGCATGGGGAGGAAGGAGGTGGGAGGACATACAGTGTCCATCTGCCTTCTTCTGAAGGGAGTATTTGTGCCGTTCCGTAACAGGCTTTCAACCCAGGCAGTATTTTATGTGCCTGTTAACCAGTGAAGGGGTGATATTGGAGTGGTCCCTTCCTGTCGTGTTGGAATGGTTGAGACCATGACAGAGGCGCATAAATAGCCTTGAGGTCATAACACAAGGCAGTGGAACACCAATACGATCTCCTGTAATTATTGTATGAGAGTCCTCCCGACCCACTTTTCGTACGCAGGCCGCACTGCCATGTGGGTGTACACAACAACTGACGAAGAGGCGGTCTAATCCCGCCGTCTCACCTCTGCGATTTCTGGGCGTTACCTGCGCTGCCGGCTCCGTCCAGGTGACTCCCGCAGTGGTACATCCGCCATCCGTTTTCGTGTTGCGGCCTGATAGCTGTCTGCGTGCACATAGCACCATATTCACTGTCCTGAATGGCCCCCATGACAGCTATACCGCCTGTACAGTCTTTTCTGATTGATGGTCCCCCATCCATCCAAGATGGAAAGACTAGGTAGAATGTCTGGAGACCTACTTTGTGGCCATTGACCTGGATGTGGTCAGACAGTGCCCCAAGCTTCTACATCTGAGTGGGCCTTCCATACATAAACTGGGAAAGTCGGTCGCCGAAGTGGGACCACCTTACACGTACGCCACACTCAAACGAGCATTAACTGCCTATTTTGAACCCCTTGCTAATCCAGACTAGTAACGTTTCCTACTGAGTCAAGCCAGGCAACTGCCATAGGAATCAGTTGATAGCTTTTATGCTCACCTCAGGGAGCTAGATAACACCTGCACCCTGCCAGATAAAAATGATTAAATCCGAACACAATCTATTCCGTGTTGTTCATCAAAAAAACTGAGAGAAAATATCCTCCAAGTCTCAAGAATGCCCATTGAGGACATTTTAACCCTGGGTAGGTGAAAGAATTATGCAAGGTGCGAGCAGCTCATATGGAGGTAGCATTACAGCACCAGATCAAAACAGAACCTGTCAATGCAGTAGCTGTCAGAAACCCTGACAGGAGGAAGTCCCGTAGTAAGACAAATACAGCGTTTAAGACTTGCTATGGATGCAGAGGTCCTTGCCCACACCAAGGGTCCTCGCCGGCACAAGGGGAGTGATACTCAGCATGCAGAAAACAGCCCTTTCGCCAAGGTCTGTCACTTGTTGGTCCCCCCAAAAGGCTAGAAGCCTAAACCGGCTAATGCCCTACACACATTAGATGCCCCAGAGGATGTAGGGGATATGGACGATAATGCTGTTCACATGATACATGCCATGCAACCTGATGCATTCTCCCAAAAACACATTCCAAGTTACAGTGTTCTCCTGGGTGGTATTCAAGTACAGGCGCTGGTCGATTCTGGGGCTTCCATCAACATCAAGGCCCAGTCCCTGTTGCACACTTTTCCTGTACAACCCACTCTAATACCCACCACTATGAAGGTGTTCGCCTTCGGATCCATTTCTCCTCTTCCTCTAGCGGGGGTATTCACAACCAAAATTGCTCATGAATCTCACTCGACTTGTGCCAAAGTATATGTTACAAAAGGAGGCACTGGGATGCTACTGCGGTGCCGGACGGTAGAGCACCTTTAGCGCATCGTTTTCGCTTTCAGCATACACCAGGAAAGCGTGGAGGATTTGGTGACTCAATTTTCATCATTGTTTGAGGGCAGAGGATGCCTCAAAAAACGTTTAATATGAATACACATCAATTATTCAATCCAGCAGGTGTCTTTGAAACATCAGAGGACAGCCTTTCACCTCAGACCAAAAGTGGATGAAGATTTGACCAAGCTGGAACTGGCGGATATCATTAAGAAGGTTGAAGGCCAATTGGGTGTCCCCAATTGGCGTAGCTCGCAAACCCAAACAACCAGGATAAGTCATAATATACGTGGTTATGCGCCTAGCTATTCTGGCTATCAAACGGGAGCAACACTTGACACCCATCGTCGACGATATCCTGACCAAAGTCACTGGATCAAAATGGTTCTCAAAAATGGACTTAAGAGCTGGCTATCACCAGTTTATGTTGGACCCAGAATCTCGAGTAATCACTACATTCTCCACTCATGTAGAATTGAGAAAGAACAAACGCCTCAGCTTTGGAATCTCTAGTGCAGCTGAAGTTTTTCAGGACTCCATCCGAAGTATACTGGCTGGCCTAGATGGAGTCCTCAACATCAGTGAAGATGTTCTGGGCCATGCTCCAATGTTTACCTGGATTGTTTGAGAACCATCTTTCAGTGCCTCAAAGAGACTGGTCTAACCCTTAATCGAGAAAAGTGTGCCTTTCTCCAAAAAGAAATATTCTTCTTTGGTTATCATTTCTCCCAAGAAGGGGTATTACCGGATCCTGTGAAAGTCCAGGACATACAGGCTGCCCCAGCTCCTACCACTGTGACTGCGGTGAGAAGTTTTCTTGGTATGGTCACATACTGTGGCCGATTCATCTGCCATCTCACAGACCTCACTGCCCCCTTGGGAGAGCTGCCAAAAGCCAAAACAGTTTGGAATTAGGGGCCTAATCAGGAGGAAGCATTCCAGGCCACGAAATTAGCATTGTTGGTGGATACGACCTTGGTCTACTTTGACCCAGTCAAAGACTCTGAGCTATCTGTCGATTCCAGTCCCATGGGTCTTGGACCAGTGCTGTCCCAGAAACAGATCAACAGGGAGACCGAGCAACGCTATTCTCACATAGAGAAAGATGCCATTACTGTGCATTGGGGATGCCGTCATTTCAATCTGTGTCTGAATCGCCAGCCTTTCATGGTGCACACTGACCACAAACTCCTCATTCCTTTGTTCATGGGATCATCCTCCAAACCACCACCTCGGATTGAGAAATGGATTTTACTATTGCAAGACTATCATTTTACCGTGATTTATTGCGCAGGTGCTCAGAACCCTGCGGACTACCTATGTCAGCATGCCAGGACTGTGACGGAAAGCGTGACCCAGAAGATCTGGATGAATATTGTAGAAATTAGACTGTTTGGTATTCTCACCAGTGCAGGGCCACCTTGTCTACAGGTTCAGAAATCAGAATCAAGACTGGAGTGAAATGCAAAAAGACAAATGTATTAATCACTCATGAGCAGGCTCTGTCATTACAGACACCAGAAGTGTCTCAGAGGGAACTGCCCTGAATATAAATAAAGACAGGTTTTATACACCTTTTCAAGCCTTACTCAAACACGGTTCAGATGATGGAATTCCATTTTCTTACTCATATACAAAACAGTAAGCGTCCAAAGAGCCCCGTCTATATGCAAAGTAAATATTAATAGATCAACATGCAAAGCTGTTAAGCTGCAGAGAGGAAACTCCCAGTTTATATGCAAACAATTCTTTAGAATAGCTATTCGTACATTTTGCGGTTGGTGGACATCTGTGCGTCTAGAACATTTACACAGAGGCGAGCCTTTAGTTTCTGTGCGTAAGCATGTTTGCATATTTTTGTTCGCTCAGCAGCCCATGTCCTGGAAAGTCTCTGGCACCTGGCAAGCAGCGAAGTACAGAAGAGAGAGACACACAAAATGGATACTGCATAGGCTAACTTAACAGGCAGAATATTGTACCGTTCAACAATATGTGCATTCTTTTGTCGAACGATCCCGCCCACTCCCCATCTGGAGGAGATCACTTTCTGACCCATAAAGTCAACCTTGACCATAGAGAGGATCGCTCCACCTCTCGGTCATAGAGTGAGCAGGTTAGTTGTCTAACTGCACATTCTCGCCTATTAATGGCGGCTGCAGAGCAGATGTGTGCAGGGGGCATGCCGCTGGAACGCCAAAGGCAAGCCCATCTGCGCCCGGCCGGGACCAGGGGCCAGGAACCCTGCTCAAATTTCTACGCTGGACCTCAATCAGTTAAGGTACAACTCTGACATCCTATGCCAGCTTAGACCCACATTACCACAGCAATGTGCACATATCATTGAGCCAGACAGTTTCCACAGACGTGTAGTGTACTGCCAATACTGTGGTTTCACGCTGGAGAGTAATTTACCACACATTGTTGACTCACAGGGAAAGATAGCACACTGGAAAATGGGGCTTATAAACTGCAGGTCACTCCTAGGCATAAAACAGATTGGGATGCTTTTGGAAGAAGAGTCACTCGACATATTGTTCATTACAGAAACTTGGTTGAATCAGAGCTCTACTCGTGATAATATTATGGCGCTTCCCCAGGGCTATTCCATCAGCATGCATGACAGGGTGGAAAAACCTGGTGGAGTGGCCATCATTCACAAAGGAAAAAAAATAAGTGTCATTGCGTCATGAAGGAAAGTGAATCCCCTTGTGGTTTGAAGAAAAGCTTAGCCTTTATAGGCATATGTTGAACCTGCGGCTAATATTTGGAATAATTGTGTTTGGAAAAAATTGAACTGCGTATCAGCTGAAGGCAATACAATTATGGTGAAAATAAAGAGAAAAGCATTGGAACTTATTTGGTAAATAGACTACAACGCTTTGCATCCTGGGTTGGGTCCTGATGAGGTTCCCATACATGGTTTAGTTCAAGTCACGCGCACGGACGGAGCATGTTCAAGGGTAGCACATGAACAATCTACACCTTTGAGCAGCATTAAAAGTTTTGTGACATGAGGAATTAGGTGTGCATCCTATAACATTTGAATGATTGAAGTTATACCCCATTCCATCCAACAGTAAGTTTGCACCCATGGATAAAGTTTTATTTAAACATTTGTGAAGTAAAAAGTTGAGAGAATACATCACCGGAGGGTTACTTTCCTGATACATTGGGACGCATTGAGCACATGAGCCGGCTCTCCCTGAAGTTTTGAGACATTCAGTATTCTAAGAAAATGTGGACATTTACTAATTGTGTCAAAGTCGCAAAAAACAGCATGGATGTTTTTTTTGCAGCATTAATTGGAAATTGCATTGTTTATTTATTTGTGTTAATAATCATGTCTTTTTGAGATAAATGATGAGAAAGACGGGTGCGTATTTTCATTTACATTTTCACTTGCTGATGAACCTTAGATAAAGCACCTAGAGGAATACAAACTTTTCCAGCTATCGCAACAAGAATTTTAGATTCTATTAAGGACACGGAGGCGAGGATTATGCTTTCTCAATTTCTTTACTACTCAAACAGCAGCCAATAAGAAAAAAGTAAACATTACACAAAACTACATTTCCCATGAGGCTTTGAACCACCCCTCCTTACTCAACCAATAACATGAGCGGTTAACATACAAAATAATGAGGCACCATCTTGGCTTCCTCTTTTATTGCAAAACCAGTCTGTAAAAGTGTCAGAAAAAAGGCAAAAACCAGTCTTGGTTCTCAACAGAGAACAATAACATAACTCCAACTCTCAACGGAGAGCATGTCTCACAGTCTTGAGTACGACAGTCATCCTCCAACGACGAGGAGATCCATACCACTGATCATCATAGGTTTAGTTCTGTTTGGATTCAGTTCCTGAAACAGAAACAAGTTTGAAAATATGGAATCCAGAGGTTTGAAAATTCAGGGTGGGAAAAAAAACAGAACAATGCATGGTAAACATCTTCAACATGACAGTTGACATCTTACCTGTCCCAACGGGTGGGATAATCCTCACCTCCGTATCCTTAATAGAATCTAAAATTCTTGTCACTCTGATACCTTTCAACAACTTAGACACTAGGGGTTGCATCCCAACCGGCTTCCCATCAATATGGTTGTGACCAGCGGAGAGGGCTGACCTGAAATTATTAACAGACCTGTATGCAAGACATGATTCTGCACATTCAGATAAAAAATGTAAAACTTCCTTCACATGTGATCGCACTGGATCCACCTGTTGTTGAAGGCACCAACCCACCCATTGCGTCCAAGAAGCCGAATATCGTTTGCGGGTAGATTGAGCGCGAGCTTGGTGTATAAACAAGGCAGCCGCCGATAAAAGGCCTTCAATTCTTTCATGTCTCCTGAGATCGTCCAGATCCTGAGGGTTAACTTGTTCTGCAGGACCAGAGGATGAGGGGATCCCACTGGGTCCTGGAGAAGCAACAGGAACAGAGGTAGCTGAAAAGGAAGATCTACTGATAACTCCAACAGTGTCTGAAACCACGACTGAGTCTTCCACAATGGTATGACCAACAATAAGGATGTTCCCAGTCGACGGACCTGGGCTGCCACTCTCGGAATCAGAGCAAAAGGGGAAATGCATAATTCCTCTGAGACCCCCAATGTTGCAGGAACGCGTCCATACCCATCGCCATTGGGTACGGTGTCTAACTGAAGAAAAGTGGAAGGTGAGCATTGAGGCGAGAGGCAAACAGGTCTATCGTGCAAGGACCCTGCATAATCATGATCTCTACAAAAAGCGAAGGATGGAGTCTCCAATCTATGAAGTCTCTCAGGAACCTGGAGTTCCAATCCGTTATTTGAGTTAACTTGCCAGGCAGATATTTCGCTATCACACTGATTTTCTGGTCCAGGCAACAGTGCCAATAGTACCTCACGATGATTGCCAACAATCGGGACTTCGTCCCTCCCAGGCGATTGATGTAACGCACCGCTGACACATTGTCCATCCTGAGAAGGATGCAACAATTGCTTTTCAGAGGGTAGATCGACTTTATGGCAAAGGAGCCCGCTAACAGCTCCAGACAATTGATGTGTAACTTTAACTCATCGGCGGACCATCGTCCGCCAGTGGCAAAGTCTTCAAATCTTGCACCCCAGCCCCAACGGCTGGCATCGGACTCTATGATGACGTCCGGGGAGGACCGGAAAATGGCACTGCCATTCCACGCTTCCATGTGGTCTAACCACCATTGAAGCTCTTCTTGAGCTTCTGAAGATAGGGTAATGAGGTGATTGTACGAATACCTCTTTTGAAGATAATAAATCTTGAGGCGTTGTAGGGCCCTGTAGTGAAGAGGACCTGAAAGATGGCCTGAATAGATGAGGTCAGCAGGTCTACAATCCTCGCTAATACTCTCACCGAGATCAGTTGTTTCGACAGGGTAGAACGGATCTCTCTCTTTAGTGATTTGATCCTGGTCATGGGTAGGAGTAACTGTGCGGTGAGCGAATTTATCTGAAACCCCAGAAAGTCCATCTGCTGGCTCGGAACTATCATCGATTTCTTGTGGTCTATCACAAACCCTAAGTCATGTAACAGGGAGATTGTCCACCCCACATGTGTGAACAGGAGGTTCTGATCTTGTGCCAGAATTAGTATGTCATCTAGGTAGACGATCATGCGAACTCCGATCTCTCGCAGCCGAGTGACCACCGGCTTTAGCAACTTGGCAAAGACCCATGGGGCGGATGACAGGCCGAAGGGGATGGAGAGATACTGATACCATTGCCCTTTCCAGGAGAATTGGAGAAATGTATGATGGGGAGGGCAATTAGGGACCGTGAGATATGCATCCTTTAGGTCCAACCGAACCATCCAGTCGTTCTCCAAAAGAAGATCTCTCAACAGATGGATGCCTTTAATTTTGAAATGCCTGTATTCCCCAAAGGAGTTTAACTCCCTGAGATTTAAGACTAATCTTTGACCTCCTCCTTTCTTTTTTTACCAAGAAAACATTGCTGCAAAACCCGTCTGGAATGAAGGGTCCTACGGCAATAGCCTGCTTGGCCAAAAGATCTTGAAGCTCGGAGTCGATAAAAGCTTGCTCTTGTAGGGAAAAAAGGGACGGTGGAGGAGGGGTCACTTGGCAAGGGGAGTCTATCAACTCTATCCGGTAACTCTGAACAGTGTGGATGACCCACACATCTGCGGTCAGTTGTGTCCAATTCATAACCAAATGCAACAATCTTCCCCGAGGAGGATCAGTGGAAAGATAGGCGGACATACTTGATGATTGGTTGTTGAAGTTCTTGTAGCCTCTGTTGACGCCTCTGTTAAAACGGCCAAGAAAGCCTCGGGACCCGGAGGGGTAGAAGCCTGCTTGTTCTGGCTCCTGAGTATACCCTCTTCGTCAGGGTGCAAAACCTCGTTGGGGACATACAGGCACATGCATCAAGCGATTAAGAAATCGCAAAACGTGCGAATCGCTAAAAAAGTACATTTGCGATCGCAAATAACAGTGTTACAATGCATCAACCTTATTTTTGCGAGAATCTGTATTTTTTCGCAAAAATAAGGAATCGCAAAATAATTCTGAGAAAACAGTTGCGACTCCTTATTTGCGATTCTCAAATACAGAATCCCAAATAAAGAATCGCAATTGAAATGCATAACAAATCGCAAATAGCGATTTCCATAGAAATCGCAAAATTGCTATAGCAAATTAAGAAGGGACACAACCAGCTGGTAATCATGAGTGCAAATCTGAAACAGCTGCAGATCGACAGAAACTGATTTAAACACACCCACAAGGAGCTCCCAGAAGTCAAAATGGCATGGCTGTACCTGATGGCGAGGAGGATGAGGCTGCAAGCTGCTCGACAGAGAGGGAGGCGAATCAATGAGCGCATCCTCAGAGTCCGCATAACTTTGCTAGGACAGCAGGAGGACGAGATATACGATAAGTATAGGCTCAATGCACAAATGATAGATGACATCATCAATGAATTGGACCCCATCCTGCAACGACAGACTCATAGGACCAATGCAATCCCAACGCATGTACAGATATTATGTTGCCTACCTCTACTGGCGTCAGGCAGTTTTCAGGGTGTAATTGCAGTTGCAGGGGATGTGTCGCGAAGTGCATTGTCATGAATATTCAAAGCATTCCTTGATGCCATGATGGTCCGGATACACTCACATATAAGTTTCCCTACCACAGCCCATGACATTGCTAAGACCAAGCAGGAGTTATACAAAATTGCAGGCTTCCACAAGTGCTGGGTTGTATTGATTGCACCCATGTGGCAATATGTCCCCCTACAGCACAGGAATATTTGTATAGGAACAGGAAATGTTATCATTCCCTCAATATTCAGGTTGTGTGTAATGCCAAAAACAACATAACGGACATTGTCGTGCAATTTCCCGGCAGTGCACATGATTCATATATCTTCAGGCAAAGTGACATTCACACCCGTTTTGAAAGGGGAGAATTTGGAGAGGGACATTTGCTAGGTAAATATGTGCAATACAGTAATCCATTAATTGTACAAATGTCAATGTCAAACAACTACTGACAGCCTTTGCTCCCTCACATGTAGGTGACAGCGCATACGCCTTGCGGAATTACCTGATTGAGGAAAATGATATTTTGCCTGACCAAAAATGTCCACTACATATACCCTATGTTACATGTCATGTGCATGTCACCCATGCATATTTCCCGTAGTGGCCTGAATCACTAGGCCTCTGCAAACATGTCCTGCAAGTCAAGTCATCAAGTCTCCCAAACGTTAAGCTAAAATGAAGGCCCATGTATTTGCGTTTTGCATTGTGCTCTTTTAAATAAATATCGTACTGAACCCTTTATTTTTTGTGGTTGAGCCTGAAACCACTTTCTGAAATATTGTTTTCATGATTCCTGGCACACTGAGAAATTGCAGTCACGTCAGCAAGAAGCCTGCCAAGACAGTATTATGAATAACAGTTATCCGTCTGCTGTACAGAGTGGCATCTCTGCCCGGTGAGGAAAAGTACACAGAACCCGTCCGAGGGAGATAGGGCCTAGCCATTCTGTCTCCATTTAAGTAAAATACAGTGCTTGCACCCATAGAAAGCACATGCAAATATGCCCTCTCTGTCTTTTAGTGACGAACAACCTTTGCTTCAGATAATACATCCCTTGACTCTAGATATCAGTTGTACTAGACGTGCTGGTCGCCCTGACATAATTGAGATTCCTCTACTAGGTTGAAAGTCAGCTCTCCTCCCAGTTACACGTCAATTGCACGTCATGCTCAAATTGCACAATTAGGGCACAGTTCGAGCTGGTCATGCAAACTCCTCCTCTGTGTACCACCCACCTATGACACCTACCTATCACCTACCTATGACTCATCAAAGTACACACCCTCATGTACACCCACATGTTCTTATCTCATTTTCTTTCTTGCTCTGCTTAGCCTATGTACAAGAAATGTATATATACTATGTTCAGTAAATAATTGTTAGAAGACTCTTCCTGAACCTCAGAGGTGATGGAACATATTCTCCCTTTGACTCGAGTTATTGGAATAAAGTCCATTTAACTTGGACACCACAGATTCTGTCTCTCATTTGATGCATGATACTTTGTTAATGCCTAGAAATTCTGCCAGGGTAATATTTTATTTACCACATAATTTGGCGCCCTTACAGGGACATATCCCTTTCCCCACTCGCCGGAGTTGTGGGTCTAGTCTTTGCCCCCTTCTACAGCCGTGACGGACTTCAAAGTGCACACGCGATCGGGATTTCCCGCTACTCCCTCAGGCCCAGGAGGAGGACGGACTGCGACCAGGCATCCATGCGAGGCGGTGAGGAACGCGGATCGTCTCAACCAGAGCCCAGCCCGTGAGAGAGCAAGGTCCGAGGTCTCCAGAGGTCCACCTGTTCCAAGGCGCAAGCGTAGTCAAGTCAAGTTTCCGAGGCCTTCAAGTTTCAAGTTCTGCTTTCCCGGTGAGTACCACTATGGGGAATGCATCAAGTTCAAGACGGGCTCATTTTAAATGAGAACGGTCAAGACGGGCCCACGGTAAAACGTGGGAACGGTCAAGACGGGTCCACGGTTAAACGTGGGCCCGGTAAAGACGTGTCTCATTTCTGAGACCGGTATGGTTGTACTGTATTTTCAGTGCACAAACTGTTTTTCAAGTACATGTTTAACTCTCTGTATCAGTTTAGGTTGTATCTGTATCTGTTTCAGTGTTTAAATTGTTTAGTGTGAATGATTGTTGATTGTTACAGTCTATTTTTTGTGTATTGTGTTTCCATTGTGTTGATTTCAACATGCCACTGTTTTCAAAGTTACGTCAGATAGGGACCAGAAAGGGTATACTAGAAGAGTCAGTTAATATCCCGCCTAGAGACACACCTGGTCATGATATGTGTTAAAAGTCAAGACCCTCTCAGAAAGATGCCATTGAGTTATGGCGCAAAGAGTCACATAGGTGATCAGAGAAAGAATTCAACAAAGTAGAGAGAAATAAACTAGCAGAGGAAAAAGCCAAAGAAAAAGAATCACGTCCTCTCAGAAGAACTAGCTAGAGTTAGAGTTAGAGCTATAAGTTTACTGTGGAGTTCCTTGTAAATAGCGCCTTGTAAAAAATGCCTTGTGAATAGCGTGTCATTTCTGTGACTTGTTGAGTTTCTTGTAAATATGGCTTGTGAATAGCGCCATGTAGTTATGGCTTGTGCAGAGCATGTTATCATCAGGTCCCTAGCCGTTACGTTAGGCAGGAGAGAGCTGGATCTCTTTCAAGTGCTTGGAGAAAACGTTTTGAAGATGTGCGTACGTGTTATGTGATAACGTGGAGAGATGAGTTCATGACTTTCCCATGTACTGCAGTCATTGGGGAATGATTGTGCTTCAGCTGCCAAAGAGTTAATATCTTTTAATGAGAACGCAGTATTTGTTTTAACAAGGTGTTGAGGGATTTTGGCGTTTTATTTGGTGTTTGCGGGGGGGCGTGTTTTTGAGCGGAAATTCGTACCCGTTCCAGTGGAGGGATTTGGTTGCTTTTTGGTGAGGATTTAGGGAATAGCTTGGACTACTGTGATGCCAAATTTGAAAAGGATCTGAGCTGTGGAAGTGGTGGAAAAAGCATGTTTTGTGTGGAGGTGCGATTTGCCATGTTATCCAATGGGCGTATTCAGTTTGCAGATTGAATGGTAAAATGTTGCATGGAGAGTAAAGAAGTGTATTTGTAAAGGGTTTGCCTTGGAACACTTGATTTAATGTGTTTGGCTCAGAGGTCGGTAAAGTTGTAAATAGACCAGTCGAATTGAGATAAGGGTTTGCACAAAGAGTGCTTCAATGTTTTCACGGTTGGAAAGAAAATATGAAACAGACCCATTAGAGAATGTGCTTTAAATTAGTGTAATGCAACAGTGTTTTTTGTTTAAATAGGGATGTTTCTACAAAATATGAATGATTATTTTTCCCAATGCAAGCTGCCCTTTAGCGTGTGACAGTTATCCCACTCACTTAGGAAAGTGGCTATTTGTAAATTAATGAACGTGGCCCTTTTTGATAGCTACAATACACTACCATCTTAGTGCATTGCTAAGAGTCCCCTACATTAGTTTGATTTGCATTCATTTAGTTTCAAGGCTCACCTATGTACTTTGACAGGCTGCTGATAGAAAGGTATAATCTTGCACGGTAAAAGCAGTCTTCATTGAACATACTGCCTGTTATATGTCCACCAGCCTTTGAAAATAGGATTTATTATGTCTGATTCAGGGCTGCAATACTTACACAGAGGGTTTCAGATAAACATTTAGTGGAGAAGGCTCAATTGATATATGCAGAGAACAGTCCCAACGCAACAGTCCATGATAATTCGTTTTTTTTCTCTCAACTGCAAAATGCATAGCCTTGTGTGCAGAAGCAAATTGTCCCTTTTATGTGTGCTAATTTGCATGCTAAACAAATGCCCATGTTTAACATGTCTTGCCTTCTAGCTGAATTAGGTAGACAAAAGTGTTTATTAGAAAGTGGAGTTTTTAAGTAGCAGTACAGAATTATTTTAAAATGCTAGCATGTCACTTAGTTACAAAAAAAAAAAGAGATATGTCTTTATTAATTTACTTTTTACAACATTTTAAATTTGCTTCAGCCAAGTTAGAGAACGTGGGTTAAGCTCTCTGTCCTGGGAACAGTTATGTTTTGAATTACTTAGAATATGTTCCATCCCAACCTGAAATGTGTTTTTCGACCTTGAAGTGGCTGAACAACTTCTCCTGGCTGACTCCCAGGGACAGATGTTTATGTAAAGGGAGGGCATTTCCCTCTTGGAGCGAGGTGGCCTGTGCCTGTCTTGTTATTATTGGCCATCCTCCAATTCTTTTCCGCGGACGAGACCGAGCTCTGTCTTCAGTAACTTGGCAGCTGTTCTCAGCTCTCAGAGCCTCCGTGATGAGCCGCAGAGAAATTTTTATGTAAAGGGAGGGCTACTGCTCCGACTTACACTAGCTTCCTTCGAATGTGGAGGGAGGAGGCTTGCAGCTCACTCTTTAAGGAACTTGGCAGACATTTGGCTCTTTCAATGAGCTCAGCGTTGGCAGCGACCCAATTTCAGAGAAGTAGAGACGAGTGAGAGGCTTGTCTCCTATTTGTTATGTTTGACACTGAGCCAGCTCCTGGCTCCGAGGGGAGGGGTAGGTGAGCAAGGAGTGAGTTCGTAGCGAAGTTACCTCCCCAGCCCCTCTGACTTGTGTACAAATAGTTGCTCTTCCTTACAGATAAGTCACGCTTGAAAATGTATAGTTTAAAATAGTGTAAACAGAATAATTGGCAGGAGTCTTGCTCTTGCGATGGGTTCAGCATCTGGCAGTCATTCAATTGTAGATCTCAGTGTAGCCCGACTTGGAATTGATTCAAAACTCCGAGCGCGAACATAATTCTAGAGGGAGAGGCTGCTTCTCAAAGGAGTGAGGAGTGGCGAGGCTCTAGGCCTTCTGTCTATGACAAGAATACTTTGGTTTTATTCAAATACATTTAGAGAGCGTATTGTAGGTGGTATGGTCATACTATTCCCAAGATTTAGAGTAGGATTTTAGTGTAAACTGCAGAGCTTTTGGAACGAGGCTCCACTTAACTTAGAGGTTAACAGAGGTTCGTGGGCGTTTGTTTGAGGTTTCCCCAAAATAAAAATTGTGCTTCTTAATTAAATATTAATTTTTTTTAAATTTTTTTTTTATATATATCATTTTTGCAAGATTGATGACAGTGAGCCCTAGCATTTACAGTCAGACACTAATGGAACGGCTGGACAGTGTTTACATGCCTACCAACACAGCACTGATACAGTACATAAACGACATTCTACTTACAGCAAGATCAGAACCAGACTGTGACATTGCATCTCTGACAGTCTTGCACTTTCTGTGTAAAGCAAATGGTGTACAACACTTGCTTTCCAAGGAGGGTACACCAGGTATACAGCTAACACGGTAGACAGCTAACACAAGAATCATACAGCTCATTACTAACCTTTCACAGCCCAGGACACAAAAGGAAGTACGTGCCTTTATTGGCCTCACTTCTTACTGTAGGCAATGGACACCCCAGTATGCATATCTAGCCAACCACTCATACAGTTAACTACACAGGAGGCAGCCACTCTGACTGTACTCCCTAGGACACAAGAACACACCTTGGCATTTGAGGAATTAAAAAGAGCATTATGTCACGCGCCAATTTTAGCGACTCCATGTTACAGTAAAAGTTTTATTTAATTATTTTATCTTATTTTATTTATTTATTCTCTTAAACAGGACACAGACTCAACACTTGACTGTAGCAAGACTGACAAGATATGAATTGACATTATTTCAGCCACACATAGAGATCAGACGTTGTAACATTCTGAATCCTGCAACACTTTTGCCCTCAAGTACAGTAAATGCACCACCACATGACTGTGTGGAAGTAATGAATATAGTGACAAGACCAAAACAAGACCTGACAGATATTGTACTCCCAGACCCTGACCTGACACTCTATGTAGATGGTTCATGCATGAGAACAAGTACAGGAGACTTAGTAGCAGCCTATGCTGTGACC
The DNA here is from genome assembly GCF_964261635.1 of Lissotriton helveticus. NCBI lineage: Eukaryota > Metazoa > Chordata > Amphibia > Caudata > Salamandridae > Lissotriton > Lissotriton helveticus. The sequence goes on from NC_136057.1 coordinate 420,240,665, forward strand.
ACTGCTACAGAGGTCATAGAGACACAGAAAATAGACACATTGTCTGCTCAAGCAGCAGAGCTCATTGCTCTGACACAAGCCTGCATAAGAACAATGCACTTGAAAGTAACCATTTATACAGACTCACAATATGCCTATGGCGTAGTTCATGATTTTGGGGTCCTGTGGCAAGAGAGAGGTTTCTTGACCTCTCATGGTGCCAAGATACAGCATGAGCCAGCTTATTCAAGCCCTGTTAGAAGCCATACATTTACCTACAGCCATTTCTATCCTGAAATGCAAAGCTCATACCAAAGTTACAGACACCATTTCCCAGAGTAATGACCTGGCAGACCGGACAGCTAAACTGACAGCCCAGACACCAACAGACACGACAAGGACAGAGGTACCATTACTGACAACATGTATGACAGTCAGGGATCCCACTCAAGATGTACTCGACATACAGACATATGCCACCACAGATGAGATATAAAGAAATGAACTTTACAAGGAGGGGTCCAGATTAACCAAGGTTGGATGACTAAGGGAAAAAGTACATGGTCTCTTTCAGATTCTATGGTACAAATAATCATGAACACAGCCCATAGTCCAGCACACTTAGGAGAAAAGGCAATGCTAGACAGCTTACAGGATGTCTGGTTTAACAAGCACCTACGTGCAGCAGTGAAACAGAAAGTGCGAACATGTATGATCTGTTGTCAGTTCAATCCAGGTAAAGGCATTCCGGTGGAACAAGGCGGATTTCATCCTCCTGACCACCCTTTTGAAGTTCTCCAGACGGATTATATCTAGATGGACAGATGTAGAGGTTACAAGTACGTCTTGGTAGTTGTATGTGCACTGTCTAGATGGACAGAAGCATATCCAGTTCCAGATTATACTGCTGTTACAACAGCCAGACAATTAGTGCGCAGAACTCCCCCAGATATGAATTACCTCATGTGATCTATTCAGATAACAGTCAGCCATTCTCCTCTGAATTAATGAAACAAGTGTCACTTCTGTTAGGATAGAAGTTCCATTGTGTACGACACCCAGAAGCAGCAGGCCTTGTAGAAAGACATAATCAGACAATTAAGACAAAAGTTGCTGAGATCTGTACAGAAAAAGGCGTGGATTGGATGGTGGCCTTGCCGGTTGCCCTCTTTTACATGCGTATGGTAGCTCATTCCAGAACAGGCCCATCTCCTTATGAACTATATATGTGGGGTACGCCTATGCCTAAAAAGAAAAACTAACTGATGTTGACAGTAACATGCTGACAGATTACCTGGCTTCCTTGATGTCTACACTACTCTCTTTTCATTCACAGGTTGCTGCCGCCTTCCCTGACAACACCCAGGTCAAGGAACATGCCATAGCACCAGGAGAATTTGGACTCCTCAGGATCTTTGATCGTTCAAGCCCCCTCGAGCCTCGTTGGAAGACGCCGAAGAAGGTGGAAGGACGTAAGGGGTGGATCCACGCCCATCACTGGAACTTTTTGTGGAACTTCGGAACTTTTTATAGAGAAACATTGACACTAAAAGACGATACAGACTTTGTGCCGCCTTTGCTAGAAAAGACTCCACAGAAGGAGTATAGGTCCAAGCTAAGATCTAGTAAGTCAGACGTAGTTTAATTGTTTAAGCCCACCCGGTGGTGAATCGGTTAGACTAAGATTTCTGACATGTATAAGATCACATATGAGAATAGCAAGAAGAGAGATAAGAAGGAAAAATACTGCAAGATATTACACAGTAGATGTATAGTTACCTTGATCACTCTTTTTATTCTGTGCATTGTTATAATTGGTGTTAGTTTATTGCTACATGTTTTCTTTCCCATTTCCTCACATATACATTCTTCCAGTAACAGCACCGCAGAGCATACATTTAGTGACCTGCCACCTCATGAATTGTCATATCGACTAGCACTATGTAACAATACGTTTATTCGAATGTTACACCGTTCTCACCAGACCAGCAATGCGACTGATTGCTGGGTGTGTGGCCAACTGCCTCCTTATCAAGAAACGAAGGGAGTTCTGCCCTTCTACCCTTTACCGTTCTCACACAATGGTTCATGTGGAGCATGGTTTGCTCTAATGACCTCAATAGATAGAAGGTACATAGCTTATCCAGGTGGCTGGATATATGGAAACCTGAATAAAGTAATGAATGAAGCATGCTTTCCAGACAAAGATGGATTCCCCCAAAGAAAGGGATCCGATTTAGAGAATGAAGAGTACGAACAGGGAAATGCATCCGTTAATTTTATAATGTTAAATGTTCAGCCCAAGCAAAATACAGGTCCACCGTTTATATCAGTCCTGCCAGCAAAAGGTGATTTATGTGTTAGTAAGAAAGGCTCAGTACATATGGGACACAGCGAGTGTAACACTGTAGTAGAGTTTAACGATAAAGGACTTTCTTCTTTCAAAACATCACGCCATACCTATTCCATTTGTGGTCAGACAGCCTATGTACATCTGCCCTTAGACTGGGGTGGGACTTGTTATATAGCATTCTTATTGCCACCCGTTTTTCTAGCCCCATCAAATTATCGTAGAGATTCACGACTAGAACATGTTAGACAAAAGAGAGAGACAGATTCCGCAGGGATCGATCAGACTGAAACAGCTTGGGAGCAATATACAGATTTCAACAAAGGATTCTTTTTCTTCATAGGTCCCGTCCAAAACAGTAAACTGATACGCAGGTTAACAAGGACTCTTGAAACAGTTGTAAATATAACTGCATCTGCCCTGGCGAACTTGACCCAGGAACAGTCTGCTATTAGACTTGTCGTTCTTCAAAACCGCCTCGTTCTAGACGTCATCTTGGCGGATAGGGGCGGAGCTTGTAGAGTCATCCGATCTAGTTGTTGCATTTTCATCCCAGATAATGCACCATCTGTGTACGAAGCAATAACAAGACTCCACAAAATTGCTAATGTCATACATCAAGACCCAGGCACATGGACTTGGTCCAGTTGGTTCTGGGGTGTAATATCTGCATGGGGATGGAAAGTTATGTCCTTCCTAGGAATGATCCTACTTATGATATTTGGTTGCTGTCTCTGTTTGCAGTGTGGCCCGGCGATTTGCGGCCTGTGTGCCACTGCCTGTGTTCCCCATCCACGTAAACAAAGGATAAAAGATGAAGAAATGATTCTGTATGATCAACTATACGGTCTCATGAATATAGATGTATCCTAAAGGGTTATGTAGGGGACAAGGAGGAAATGAGGAAAATGATATTTTGCCTGACCAAAAATGTCCACTACATATACCCTATGTTACATGTCATGTGCATGTCACCCATGAATATTTCCCGTAGTGGCCTGAATCACTAGGCCTCTGCAAACATGTCCTGAAAGTCAAGTCATCAAGTCTCCCAAACGTTAAGCTAAAATGAAGGCCCATGTATTTGCGTTTTGCATTGTGCTCTTTTAAATAAATATCGTACTGAACCCTTTATTTTTTGTGGTTGAGCCTGAAACCACTTTCTGAAATATTGTTTTCATGATTCCTGGCACACTGAGAAATTGCAGTCACGTCAGCAAGAAGCCTGCCAAGACAGTATTATGAATAACAGTTATCCGTCTGCTGTACAGAGTGGCATCTCTGCCCGGTGAGGAAAAGTACACAGAACCCGTCCGAGGGAGATAGGGCCTAGCCATTCTGTCTCCATTTAAGTAAAATACAGTGCTTGCACCCATAGAAAGCACATGCAAATATGCCCTCTCTGTCTTTTAGTGACGAACAACCTTTGCTTCAGATAATACATCCCTTGACTCTAGATATCAGTTGTACTAGACGTGCTGGTCGCCCTGACATAATTGAGATTCCTCTACTAGGTTGAAAGTCAGCTCTCCTCCCAGTTACACGTCAATTGCACGTCATGCTCAAATTGCACAATTAGGGCACAGTTCGAGCTGGTCATGCAAACTCCTCTTCTGTGTACCACCCACCTATGACACCGACCTATCACCTACCTATGACTCATCAAAGTACACACCCTCATGTACACCCACATGTTCTTATCTCATTTTCTTTCTTGCTCTGCTTAGCCTATGTACAAGAAATGTATATATACTATGTTCAGTAAATAATTGTTAGAAGACTCTTCCTGAACCTCAGAGGTGATGGAACATATTCTCCCTTTGACTCGAGTTATTGGAATAAAGCCCATTTAACTTGGACACCACGGATTCTGTCTCTCATTTGATGCATGATACTTTGTTAATGCCTAGAAATTCTGCCAGGGTAATATTTTATTTACCACATGATGACACCTTATCTCAATCCTACGACTGCCGCCCAAAGGAGATACAATGCAGCACATATCTCAACAAGGAACGTCATAGAGCGAACATTTGGGCTGCTGAAGAGTCGATTTAGACGCCTTCATAAGACCGGTGGAGCAAGGAAATACAACCCTGAACAATGCTGCAAGATAGCGGCAGCATGTGCCATACTGCACAACATTGCGACAAAGGGAGGTTTGGAAATGGAGCTGTCTGACAGTGACTCGGAGGATGGGAACCAGCAAGTGCAACACCACCCTGCCCTACAAGGATCAGGCGCAGCAGAAGGGCGCAGACGCAGATTCAAGATTACACAGAATTAGTTCTTAGGTGAGCAATGATGGCACAAACACAGTACTTGAAATGAAAAGTAAGCTTTATGTAAACAAATTGTGACCAGAGAGTTGAAGCACTCTCCCAAAGTGAGTAGTGGCACAGTAGTCTTGCAAATAAACATGTAAAAAATGAAATAAACAATCACTTGAAAGTCAGTAATGAGGTCACATTGTAACAATGGTTACGTCACCATCTCAGGTAGACATTATACCTGGGAGCCTAGCGCTTTCTCTCACAAACACCCTGACGCCTGTCAGCGGCAGCATCTTCTTGCCTTACGTTGGGAGTGGAGGGGGTGGTGCTGCGTGTATTACGTCTCACTGCACTGGCAACTGGCATTGTTGTACTGCCCATGCTTGAGGCACACTCACTACTATCTTCCTGTGCAGACATGTTGCCTCCACTAGTGGATGCATTCATTATCTCAACTGCATTTGTTACTTTGTCTAGTGCTTTGGCAGCATCTCCGCTACAATGACACATTTGGGTCTGCATGGTCACTGATCTACGTGCCAGCAGTGCTGTGGCAGTCGCCAGCCTATTGTTTGACTTCACTTGCAGTTTGAGCAGCTGCATGAGTTGCCGATGCTGTCTATTGTTCGAGGCATGCCCCTCCTGCATGACCTTTGTCAGTTCATGCACATTAGTGGACAGTACTGCTTTGTTGCCTGCCATCTTTACAATTTCCTCCCTGACTAATCGAGTGTTCTTGCTCTGCAGGCGATGTGAACGGAGCATCTGTCCCTCCAGGCCACCCCAGACCTGATTTGCCTGCTCCACCTGCTGTGGTCTACGTGCTCTGCGTCTTCTCAGTTGCACTCTGCGATTGCCTCTACGGGTCTGTGTTGGTCTAGTTGTGGCGCTACTACTTTGCCGAAGGCTGACCTCAGGTGCTGCATTGGCCTCATCATCTGACGCCATGGGAACCAGTGTTGCGACAGGTGACCTACGGGAATGTGGTACACGTGGCTGTGTAGTTGGCAGAGCTGGTGTGTCCTCATGTTGTGACGCGCTGCTGTGCTGCATTTCCAGGACCTCACTATTCCCGGCCTCACCACGTTCTGCATCTGTGAGGTTAAACAGTGCAAAACAGCATTGATGTATGCTTCTGAGGTCATGTCACAGTTGACAAATATTACATTTTCATTTCATTGGAACATCTGCTACACTATTTGAAATCGTTTTTTTACATATGTGTGTGTTTGTCATTGTAACTGCTTGCCCTGCCTACATCTCCCATGATGCACTTCCCTTAGTAATGAAATTGTACTAAATGCTTAACAGTGTGCGCTTACGCTGTGCTGAGCTCACATACTGACCTCAGTAATTGGGACAATGGCAACATGCATTCCTCTTACCTTCAGACGTGTGTGCAGCTCCTGAGGTGTCCAGCTGCGTCACACCAACAACAGCTTCAGGCTGGATTGTTGACTCCACCAAGTCCTCCATGGGAGTGTTTCCAGTGTCTGTTGGTGTACCCACTCCTGTTTTATTTGCCTCCTTCAACCGGTCTGCATTGCGCACCTTGGCCCGACTGCGCAGATCGTACCATCTCTTTTTTAGTTCTTCATTGGTGCGGTGAGTCACCCCAATTGCATTGACTCTGTTCTGGATCCAGATCCATATCTTCCTTTTTTCCTGCTCTGGTACTTTCAGAGAAGCTTTTCCAAACAGCTTATCGTGGCTGTGCACTACTCCCTCAATCAGTGTTTCAATTTCTTGTTCAGAAAATTTCACTTTTCTTTTCCTGCCACTTTGGCTGTCCTCTGCTGTTTGTGCAGGTTCTATTTTCTGTTGTTTGCAGGTGTTCTCAATCTCTCTCTCCAACTCCTCTTCTGCTCCCAGAGCCAGCTCCATCCTCTCTCTGAGCCTCAGCACTGAAAATGAGGCTTGGAGTGCAGACTTCCTGCTTGTGATGTCATCAACATGCATCAAGGTGCGACTCTTGAAATTGAGAAATCTGCGAGTTCGCAAACACAAGAAATCGCAATATTTTCTGTGATTTTTACCGAATCCTTATTTATTCGCAGAATTCATGATGCATCACGTTTTGCGATTCCTTATTTGCGATTCCTTAAAAATCGCAGATAAGGAATCGCAAACTCATTTCTTGATGCACGTGCCTGTTAGATTGGTGTACCAGCCAGTCGAGCGTCCCCTGCCACCACCGGCCCTGCCAGAGACTGGATGAAAAACCCTTTTGAGTGATGACTGTGACTTGTCCAAAGATGCAAAGGTACTGACGAACTTAGCTATATCTTTGACAAACTTCTCTCCAAAAAGCTGTCCCTCCGCCAGAGGGCCTGGTTCGGCCACGGCCAACTCCACCAGTTGTGGATTGATTCGCAAAAGGACGGTCTTGCGTCTTTCGGACGAGAGGGCGCAGTTGGCGTTTCCTAGGAGACAAATCACCTTTTGGGTCCACCCCGCTAGGACCTCTGGGTGAATAGCAGCCCCAGTCTCTTGTGCTTGAAGGGCCAATTTGAGGATTTTTGCCAGGGGCCCTGTAACATCCAATAATTTATCCTGGCATGCCCCGAGGGCGCGATCTATGCCCTTCTTAGGATCTTTCTTATATTTTTTCAAAAAAGTTGTCATAGATGAATTAATATCGGGGGTAACGGCCATCTTGTGAGCCAGATCAGGGCGGGGGCTTTCGGATTTAAGGCAGGCTCTAACCTCCTTTTTGAAGCTTTTGCACAAGTGGGTATGCATATATTCGGCCACTGCCGGGGGCTGGGGCCCAGTCTGAGGATCGGGGATGGACGATGTCCGAAGGTTGATCAAGCGGCCTATAGGAAATATGTCATAAGCTACGCTACCCAACTTCACAATATTCACCATTAATCATAAATCAATCACAAGGCCCATAAACTAACATGACATATTTTGACCAACTGAATCATGTTACCTAATTAACCTATTCACAACTATATACATTTATATACAACCGCGGTAAATGAATTTCATCACACTTTACAAAACCTACAAATTAATTAAGCCACTATAGCGATAAGATCTTGCTAATGGTAACCTAAACTCATGAAATAACAAGACCAGCTCGTTTTCTAAAGTAAAGTTTTATTAACTATATGTTTAGAAAATGCATTAGAAATCTTTATTAAAGCATTTTATTAAAGTATTTGTAAATGGTAAAAACGATTTTAAGAAAAAGCAAAACATTTATTCAGATAGTAAATGACAGTTTTTGCATCATCATATTCTAAGTCCCTAACTACACTTGCTATATTAAAGAGTAAAGAATAAAAGTCTTTTTAAGTCTCTTACGTGCTCCAAGAGAAATTCGTCTGCACGACACACCCATCAAAAGGTCAGCAAGAAGCAGCGCTCTCTTCCACGGGGAAGAGTTTTTATACCTTTCTACACTAAACTAATCTAAGTAAAAGTATATTTTTCTGCTAAAGTCGGAGTCCCATTGGCTGTTAAGTGACAGGCACCATGTCACCACATTTTTTTGAATATCAGTTCCGTCACTTTTTTAGAGTCCATTGTCTCTAGTTTTCGAACAACGAGGCTTCCTCCAGTTTGCAACATTAACCGAAAGAGAGTCATAACTTCCTCGGATATGGAATTGTCACACACTCCTCTGCCGGTTCCTGGCCTTGGCCTTGCTTGACTGAAGAACAGTCAGCACATCGAGTTTCAATTTGCATCACAACAAAATGTTTCAGCAGAAGGAGGTTTTCCATCATGGACTCTCTCTTGCTCCGAGCAGAATTTTGGCAAATACGAATGCACTAGGCCCAGAATCACTTTTTACGAAAACTATTATATAAACAGACACAAGAGAATAATTAGTGCGAGAAGTACAGTTCGTTCTGTTGCCACCCACCATTTCTAATAATTAACCCATTAGTCTTAATTACCTAGCTGAAGCACACAAATAAAGCAGCATTTATATCTACCATTCTTCATTTAATCCAGCAGGATTCTTTATGCACCTGTAAAGAGTAAAGTGACACCACATAGACAAGAAAAGCAAAATAAGCACATGCCATTCTTTAAAACAGCCGCTATTAGTCATGACACAACAATAGACAAGATTAATTTATTATTTTCCACATACATGAAAATGCAACGTAATGCACGTTTATGAGCACACATGTTAGTAACCCTCGTGTTTTCTCGTGTATGCAACTCTTAAAACTAAGTTGAATTAATACACACATAGCACAAATCGTTAGCATAATTAATTCAGTTATGGAAGTGTGACTTCACGAGTTGAAATGAAAACATTTCTGAATCTCGCTCCATCAACTCCCTCATCTGGTGATTTCCAAATCACCACACCACACCCAAAATTTAGCAACATTTTTTTCTTAAACAAATATGGTTTGATTTCACTGTGTTAGTATTTCTAAAGACTTGTTTCAGCAAAATCTCTGCAACTATCATATTGAGCTCTGCGTAACTCTTCTAGCTCTACCTCCCTCTCCTGTTCCTTTCTGATTTTGTAAATTCTTCTCTTTTCCTTCATGTGCTTCTTCCTCTTGTGTAACATGCAACTGATCTTCGTCAAAACTATAACAAAAATTATCGCAAACAAAGGTGTTAGAATCTTGCCAAGAACTGAACCACCAATCTCTTGAAACCAGGTTTTGATATCTTGAAATCTTTTTGAAAGACGTTCTGAAAAATCATGTTCTTCTAAAGGAACTATTTCTGAATGCATTTCTGTGATGTTTTTAATGTACATTTCAATATTCTTGCTCTCGTCTGGGATATAAGTACAGCAGTGCTGGACATGTAAAATGCCACAGACTCCTCCCTCTTTTGCTAGGAGTATATCCAGGGCAAGGCGATTTTGCATCACCATTGACCTAACCGCAATCACCTCAGTATCCACTAACTGGAAACCACCTGCTGTGTCAGTGGACAATCTGTCAACAATTGTGGACAATTTTCTGATTCTTCCTGCATTTAGGGTTATACCTACTAAGGGTATCACAGCCTCAAAAATGTCTCCCAGAATTTCTGAAAAACTTTCTCTTTTAAACCTACTCTCATGATTACTGATTTCAAATGAACCCTCTGCATTTCTGTCAACATGAAAAATCTTTGGGAACACAAGACCAACAAAACATGTCCTGTACCAATGGTCTGGGAGATTATAATAAGCTTTGTCTCCACAGATAAAATAAATCCCAGGAAAAATTGGATCTCTGCCACCTTTGAATCCTCAACCCCCCATGATTTGGTAAGTGTCCTCACAATTGCTAGCACCTACAAAGAAATTATCAAAAAGTGTATTTTCTCTCCTAATGCAAAGCTTGCCACTAATTGGTTTGTCTATGTGAATTGCAACATTGTCAAAAGACTTGCCATTAATCTTTTCATCCTCCTTCTGCCAGAATTTGGATTTGGTCTGTTTGACCATCTCATTTCTTTTATAGATCGCCCTTCTCTCCTCAACAAGATTCAGGAAAGTCTTTTCCTCAGCTCTCAATTTGCAGGTTAAATTATTTCTGTAGGCATACTCATAGGTGAGTTCATTAGTAACTAAAAAGAATTCCCTCATCTGTTTGGCTTGCTTGTGTTTATTTATAGCATTTTCAATTTTTAGGTTAGCAAAAATCTCATCATAGTTTGAATAATAGTACTCTAAACGGCCAGTTTGGTAAAATAAACTAGCAATCACACTGCAGGTTATGCCATAAGTAAGAGGAAGCATATTGTATGTCACTCCCTCAGAAACAGAAGCAGGTAACTTTACACAAATGTAGCAATCTTTGACACTCATAACCTTAACATACTCTCCCAAAAGCCTCGAAAATGTATTGCTAGAAAAATCACTAACAGACCTATTGTGGGGAGGGGAACAGACTCACGGACACGGGAACTCTGGGTAATGAGGGTTTTATTGTTTTTAACACTCTTTTCCTCTGTATGAACTTCCGGTAGAATGGTAATGGCAGCTCCCGATCTGCTTCTGCTCCGGTGGTTCTTTTCTCCCGGTGTCTTCTGGGACTTGTAGTCCGGAGACTAGGCACCTCGTCTTCCACGTCGGGGTCCAGATTGGAACATATAGGGGAAAAGGAAAAAGACTCAGGGTTGCGTCCTGCTTCACTCTTCGCGTCTCAAGGGGGGGGGGAGTGAGGGAGTCACACGTGCTCAACAAACAGTGACGATTCCGTGGGGGTAGTGCCGTGACGGGGTAGGGCAGTGCAGTGGATACTCTTGTGAGGTCCCTCACAGGGGTTTAGCCCACTTATGTCCCGCCCAGCCCGCAAAGCGTGACCGTACCTGCGAGAGCCACACTTCCCTGGTTGAAGTGTGGCTGGGCGAAGCGCCTTGTCGTTGGCCTCCCGGCTTGTTGCTGCAGTCGTCTGCTCTCCCTCCGATCTCTCCTCCGGTCCTCTTGCCCTTCCACTCCTCGCTGGTCCTGACGTAGCTGATGTTACTGCTCGTCTCCTCCGGTCCTTCTCCTCTGGCCTTGTCTCCCGACGCTCCCCCGGTATTCTCCTCTCCGCTCCTCGTCCTCTCCGCTTTCCGTCCTCCATCCTTCCTCTCCTCGCTGTCTCCAAACCTCCAGTCCTCGCCGTCTCCAAACCTCCAGTCCTCGCCGTCGCCCTCCACTCCGCTCCGAACGCCTCCTTCGCCTCCGGGTGATGAACACACCTGTGTGGGAAGTGCGTGGTGTTTTACCTGGTCGTCGGGGGCGCGGCCAGCCTCGGGATACGCCCAATTAAAGAAACAGTGTTCCTCAGGGAGACTGTACACGAGTCCCGGTGCAGTCACGTCGTCGATTTTCCAGTTCTCGGGGCGCTGTTTGGAGAAAGGCATAGGGTCAATGCTTCTTGTGACCCCGTGCACAGCCACCCCTTCACACCTATCTTGATGAGCCTCTGGTCTGTGATCAATAACTTTGTTAGCTTTGTTTGTTGCACTATGTTTTTCTTGTCTAACTGAAGCTTTGCTTGTCATATTGACCTTGTACATCTCCTTATCAATCCCGAAAGGAAAGATGACAGCTAAAACTAACCAGTGCAGAATTAATATGAGCATACATATCAGAGTCATCTTACAGCAATTTTTAAGAATGGAACATTTTGAAGTACTACGCTTTAAAACAACAGGCATTTTAGCTAGCCTTATCTCAGAAAAAGAAAACAAAAAAATTTAAATTATGTCTAAATAAAACCTAAAAAAACCTAAATTTTAAAACACCCCCCTTTTTTTTTTTAAACCTTCTAACAACTTTTCTTCGACCTTGCGTCACAAGTTAGTTTCCAACTAAACACAATTTCTTCGACCTTGTGTCACCTAACACAATTTCTTCAGCCTTATGCCAAAAACAAAAACCTAAATTCTAACAGATTAGTACTTCAATCATTGTCACTATTGTCTTCAACTTCCTCCTGACTGCTACTATTTAGCTCAATTACAGGTAGGATTATAATATAAGCCCACTCAGGAGACTTGTACTTTTGATTTGGCCTTAAAACTCTCTTTGTTTTTCTAGAGATAACTTCTATTTTCTTTCCTTTCTCTGCTTTCTTATCAGGATCCTCCTGACTTGTAATCTCATTCACCTGCTCCTTCGATCTCTTAATTAACCTGACTCTTAGTCCTCCGTTTTCACTTGGCCAGGTTTCGCCTTTTCTCAACAATTTTCTTTTTGGCTCAGTCACGTTAGATTCTGTTTTCCAGGATCTTTTCCTCACTCTTTCCCTCTGACAATCTTCATCACTTTCTCCAGAATCACTGTCAGAAATTTCAATTCTTGACTCAGGATCTTCTCTAATCGGCAACTTCACTCCGTTAGGAACAGTACTTTTTCTCCCATCACTGGTACTCGGCAATTCGTCTTCCTCCGCTTCTTCAATCACCTTTAACTTCTCAGTTCCGGATTCCTTGTTCCTGCATTCAGAGCTTGTTTTCTGCTTTTCGATACTTTCCTGGTCTTGCTTCTGAACCTGCTCAGATTCTTCTGCTGTTTCCCGTTCTTTTTCTTTATCTTGATCAGATTCTTTTGTCTCTCCCGCTTCCTTGACAGATTCTTCTTCTGATTCTTTTCCTAGCAGTTCTTCATCATCTTCAGAATCTGCTACAATTATTTTCAAGTCTTTTCCAATCAAATCTCCATTCACAGATGGTTTTTCCAGATGTCGACTTCTCTGTCGATCTTCAGAATCTGGATTTTCTTCAGCTTCTTCTTCAGAATCTGAATCAGCTGTTGTATCACTCTCTTCATCAGAGTTCTCAGGTGTAGGTATAGGAATAGTGTGACTCGGATGAATCCACCTTTTTATGCCTCTACACTTTACAGCATTCGTAGTCACCAGTATCACCTGCCTTGGTTTCTGCCACCTCGGTACCAGACAGTTTCTTCTTCGGTGAACTTTTGTTCTGACCCAGTCTCCAGGTCTCAGATCATGCGTTTGCACTTTGTCTTTTGACTGTACTTCAGTTCCCACCTGATTAGACACAGAAGTCACGATGTCAGAAAGCTTCTTACAGTATTCCAAAATTGCACTGTCATTAATGCTCAACAGTTTTCCTACTGGAACAAAAGCTTGTCTCATGACTCTGCCCATAAGAATTTCATGAGGACTCAGACCTGTCTTTTTATCTGGTGTACTTCTCAGGGTCATCAGAACAAGTGGAAGAGCATCTGTCCACTTTATACCTGTAGCTAGACACATTTTCCCTATTCTGTTTTTAATCGTTCCATTTATTTGCTCTACAACTCCAGATGCCTCTGGTCTGTATGCACAGTGTAACTTCTGCTCAATGTGTAATGCTTCACAGATCAATTTCAACAGTCTGTTATCAAAATGACCTCCTCTATCACTCTCAATAGTCACAGGGAATCCATATCTCGGAATAATCTCTCTTAAAAGCAACTTTGCTACAGTAATTGAATCACTGTGACGTGTGGGGAATGCTTCTACCCATCTTGAAAACAAACAGACAATCACCAAAACATATTGCAGTCTGTTGTGTTTGGGCATCTCAATGAAATCCATCTGTAATCTGGTGAAAGGACCACCCTCCCGACCTATGGTTCCCGTTCCCACAACTGATTTCCTGTTTGGTATTAAACCAAGTCTCCTTGAAAAGCCTAATCATCGAATCCCTTCCAATATGACCAGGACCATGGTACATTCTGGCCATATCAGCAATCATGCAATTTGGTAAAACTACCCTGCCATCCTTGTAAGTCCAAATTCCATCCTCATCTCGCTGTCTCCAATCTGCCTTCAACCATGTATTTTTCTTATCATCATCAGCTTCATTTTGCAAATCTCTGATTTCCTGCCATGTCTCAACAGTTGATGTTAGCATCAATGAACTCGAAACATACTCTTTGTTTTTCTCCCGATTAAGGGCATAACTGTTCCTTGCGCAGTATTTTGCAATTTCGTCTGCGTAAGCATTTCCTTTGGTGATAAAATCCTCACCCTTCCTGTGAGCCGCACACTTCACTATGGCTATTTCTTTTGGCAACTGTATGCCATCAATCAATCTTCTAATGAAGATTGCATTTTTAATTGGTGAACCTGCTGATGTCATGTAGCCTCTCTGAGACCAGAGCTGTCCATAATCATGCACAACTCCATACCCATATTGGCTATCTGTAATTATGGTGACCCTTAAATCTTTTGCCAATTCACAAGCACGAATTAAAGCAATTAATTCAGCCGCCTGTGCTGAACGAATTCCTTCAAGACATGATGCTTCTTCAACATCTGCCACTGTGCAGACTGAGTATGCTGCTCTCAAAATACCTCCCTCTGATCTCAGACAGGAGCCATCTATAAAGTAGACATAATCTGACTCAGGCAATGGTACATCTTTAATGTCCTGCCTTGGCTTGGTACAGTATTCCATAACATCCAAGCATTCATGCTCCACATCATTTTCATCACTAATTTCAGTATCAGGTAACAGTGTGGAAGGATTTAAATTCACACACCTTGCTATTGATACATTGTCTGATCCCAGAATGATTTTTTCATATTTTGTCAATCTATTGCTTGTCAGGTGTTGCGTTTTGCTCCTTGTAAGGAGAATTTCAACTGAATGGGGAACATAGACTTTTACAGGAAATCCCATTATGATTCCTTCACTCTGCTCAAGGCTAACGCTTGTTGCTGCAACTGCTTTTAAGCAACCTGGTAAGGCTTTTGCAACTGGATCAAGAACTGCTGAGAAGTAAGCAATAGGTTTTTTCATGTTTCCATGTCTCTGAATTAACACAGACAATGCACATCCTTCCCTTTCACTGCAATACAGCTCAAAACCTTTCTCGTAACCTGGCATGCCCAGAGCTGGAGCTTCACACAAACTTCTTTTTAGCTTTTCAAAGGCTTCCAACTCAGTTTCAGTAAGGACAATTGGATCTTTTATGTCTGATTTTGTCAGTCTCTGTAGTGGTTTCGCAATTACCGAAAATCCATTGACGACAGTAACCAACCATTCCTAAAAACATTCTGACCTGTCTTTGTGTTTTTGGAGGATTCATTCCCTGAATCATTTTAATTCTCTCAATTGTCACTTGTCTCATTCCCTTTGCAATTCTATGGCCAAGATATTTCACCTCCTGTTTACTAAACTGTAATTTTGCAGGAGACACTTTATGTCCCTCATCTGCCAGATGATTCAAAAGAGTAATCGTGTCTGTCACACAGTTGTCTCTTGTTTTTGCTGCTATCAACAGATCGTCAATATATTGGACTAATGTCGATCTGCCAGGTAGACTTAGATCTTCCAAAGATTTCTTTAACAACTCATTAAAGATAGAAGGACTCTCTGTATACCCTTGAGGAATTCTACACCATGCGAGGGTCCTACTCTGGAACCCGAAAGCAAAGATTTCCTGGCTCTCTGGATGCAATGGAACAGTAAAGAACGCATTGCAAAGGTCAATGACAGTATACCATTCTGCATCATGCGGAATCTGGTAAAGAATGACTGCTGGGTTTGGAACAACTGGACAACAAGGAACAACAATTTGGTTAACCTTTCTCTAATCTTGAACGATTCTGTACGTTCCATTCGGCTTTTTGATCCCCATAATCGGTGAGTTACAAGGACTGCTCTCAATTTCTTTTAAAACACCTTGCTTAATGAATTTTTCAATCACAGGAATAACACCTTCAATTGTTTCAGCTTTCATTTTGTACTGAGGAATGTTTAGAAAATCTATTCCCTGCTTCACTGTAATTTTGATTGGATCGACATGTTTCATCAGACCCATTTCATTACCTGTCAAATCCCAAATTTCAGTTTTGACTGTCTCTTTTAATTCTTCTGGTAAATTTTCTTTATCAAATGTAGGAAATAATTTTGTTTCTTCTGCCTCAACCATCAACATTGTCAATTTGTACAACCCATCTTCCTCCACAGTTTGTAACTCAATTCCATCAAGTGAGCAATATATTCTACAATTCATCTTGCACAATATATCTCTCCCCAGCAAATTCACTGGACTGCTGTTGCAAACCACAAACATGTGTTTGTCTCTAAAATTGCCAATCTCCACTTTCACAGGCTCAGTTAGATCTGTTTTAATTTGCTGATTACTTACTCCGACTACTTGGATGGTATCCCAGAGAGAGGTAGGTTTTCAATTTCCACTGATCTAACAGTAGAACGGGTAGCACCAGTGTCCACAAGAAAAGTAATTTCTACATCATTTACTTTTCCATTTACAAATGGACCAGACTGGTCAACCTCAAGAGTGGCTCCAATTACACACTCTTCCCCCTCTCTCGGGCACTGTCAGTAGCAGTCATCAGAATCGCTTCCTTGATTTCCTGTCAACAAAAATTGTCCTGATCCATTTTGCACATTTGATCTTTGAGCTCTTATTACCTGATCACCTCCGCTGAATCCAGTGCTTTGATTGAACCTTTGACCACCCCCACAATTTGGAAAAGGGGGCTGTGGAATCTGACTATGCTGTTGCACTGCCTGTCGCTGCAGCTGTTGCTGAAGACTCAGGTCATTGAATTGACGCTGTAGCTGTAGCTGTTGCTGCAGATCAACATCATTCTGCATCTGTGGGATTAATGATGTATTTTTAAATTTCCTGGGCGGGTTTTTACACTCATTTTTCCAGTGACCGATTTCGCCGCAATTAAAACAAGGCAATTTCTGTTTTAACTCTTCAATATTAACATTAAACTTTGGTTTGTTGAAATTATTTTTGAACTTTCCCTGACCCTGAGTCTGGTTCTGATTCTGACCAAAATTCACAATTCATCACTGCAGTATTTTGCCTTTCTCAAAATATCGTCAACTGAATTCGATTGCCATCCGACAATATTATTATTGGTATTCTTCCGAATGTCGGGTTGCTAAATCGGAGCTCATTCTTGCGGTGAAATCTAAGGATCCAGGGAAAATTAGACTTGCTAGGAAAGTACACAAGAAAACCATAGCCACGGCTCAGGAAGTACATGATTCTAATTTCTGGAGTGACTTAATGGAGGCTAGTTCCAAAAAAGACTCTAAGGGGTTTTGGGACCTGTTGAGAGCCAGGGATAAGCCCATTGAGGCACAACTGACCTGTAATATCCCAGGAGAGTCTTGGTTTGCCCATTTCTCTAAATTATACTCTGTTCCTCCAGATGCACTACAATCTAATATGGTTTTGTCATCCAGATCACTGGGTGCCTCAACAACAATTAATGACTGCCCCTTCAGTGTAAAGGAAGTAGAGGGGGCAATTAGGTGCCTTGTTACCAATAAAGCTGCTGGCCCAGATGGCATTCCTGGCGATCTGTTGAAGGAAAATGCATGTGTATGGAGTAGACTAATTGCCTCACTATTGAATGAGGCTGTTTTGGGTGGCTCCTTACCTGACTCTTGGAGGGGTGCTGAGGTCCTCCCGATTTTTAAGAAAGGCTGTAGGGACGACCCAGCCAATTACCGCCCAATAAGTCTGCTCGACTCAACCCAAAAGGTGGCGGGCAAAGTAATTTTAGGTAGGATTCTCCAATGGGCTGAAGAAAACCAGATAATATCGGACTTCCAGGCTGGATTCAGACCAGGAACAGGTACCATCGAACAGACATTTCGACTGTTAATGTTATATTGGAAAGTGGTCGTATTGGGCAAGGGCAGTCTGTATTTAGTCTTTATAGACCTGCGGACTGCCTTTGACCTGGTTCCACGAGTCCAACTATGGAATACCCTAGAAGGGTTGGGTATCCCCCCATATCTGTTTGGGATTGCTTATCAAATTTCACGAACGCAGCTTTGCTAAGATTAGGTGGGGTGATCAGGGGCAAAAAACATCTTCCATTTCTGTAGATAGGGGCGTCCGCCAGGGTTGTGTGCTAGCGCCCACTCTGTTTACATTATATGTAAACGGAGTGGTTGAGCATCTCCTTCAACATCCATCAGATGCTCCCTCCCTGGCTGGCAGAAAAATACCTACGCTCCTATTTGCTGATGACACCCTCCTAATCTCAAAGACCCCTGCAGGTATTCAAAAGTTGCTTTCTAGCTTTAAGGATTTTTGTGACATCAAGGGCCTAGCTATAAACATAGGCAAAACCAAGTTCCTTGTTCTGAACCCCCCTAGGAAATCTGTAATTCCCCCTGTCCTAGACCTAGTCCCGCTTGAAAGGGTTAAGGAGTTTGATTACTTGGGTATACGACTCTGTGACTCGATGAATTGGAAGCCCCACCATCAAAAATTTTTGGGGAATTACAAGAGGGTTACAGTGGCACTGCTAAGAGAACAACGTGCCTCATCCTTAAAACCTATTGGGGCACTGTTGGATATCTACAGGGCAAGGGTGGTGAGTGCAGCCTTGTATGGTGCAGAACTGTGGGGTGTACAGAAGGTTAATACCTTAACATACCTCGAAAACAACTTCCATAAGGATTTAATGAAGTTGCCTCATAGTACCCCTACACTTCCCCTGTTACTAGATGCAGGTACACGTCCAATAAGTGACCAAGTCAGGATGCGCCCTCTCTTATTATGGGCCCGGATTTGGAATATACCGCAACTGTGTAGCTATGCTGATGCCCTAAGAGAACTCCTTGCCTTACCAGGCTGGCATAAGGTCGCCTGGCTTAGGGAGGTTAAGCGCCTTCTCTATGAAATAGGTTTGGGGGACGCTTGGGTTAACAGAACAGCTCCATCAAAACAGCTGCTTAAGAAACTCTACTGGTCATGGGCTTCTATCGCACGACAGAGTAACCCCAATCTATGTAGATCAGCTGTAGAGTTTCTACTATTTAAGGAGCTCCCATGTAGAGAACCTTATCTGGACGTGATCCTTAACCCGTGGGATAGATCGCTGTATTTTAGATTCAGGGTGGGAGTTCTTCCTCTAGGGCAGTTAACCTCTAGTTGGAAGCCTCCGCTGCAAACCATTCCTTACTGCCCATTCTGTGAATCAAAAACTGAGACCATTGCCCACCTGTTGTTTGAGTGTCCCGCATATATAGCGCCCAGGTCTAGATGGCTGAAACCATTATGCAGGAGCCTTGGAACCAGATCGCATTTGGAGGCTTTAGGCATATTACGATCTGATGCACGTCCCGTGCTGGCCTGTTGCTTGACGAAATTCCTGGGCTGGGCATGGCGGATAAGAACTGCAAGGAAACTTTTGCTCCAATAAAATCTCAGTGGATCCAGCCCCCAACCTGCTTTTTACGCACTATTGTATTAATGTCTTCTATTGACTTGTAGACTTTTTTGTCTATTGTCAGATTTTAAATGTATTTTTAAACTCTGTATTGCAATGCTTTTATGATATGTCAATATATCGAAATAAAGCTTTCTACTACTACATCCGACAATATTATTCCTGATCATTTCTCCAATTTCTGGTCTAAGACCATAAACAAATCTGTAGATAAAGTGGCTCATATCCTTTTCATCTAATTTTTCATAGCCACTGTACTGTTTAAATACCAGTAATAACCTTTCATAAAATGAATGAACTGACTCTTTTGGTTCCTGATTTGTTCTGTCTATTTTTACCCAATCAACTTCCTTCGGTGCAATTTTGTTTTTCAACCAGTAAATCACTTTGTCATACAGGTCCATGACCTCCGGTGCTGGAGCACCTGTCTCCTTAATGCAATCTGGCTCTGCTTTGGGCCAACTCACAGCAATTTTGCATTCTGTCCAAAGATCTGATGGGACAACTATGTCAAAGAATCCATCCAGATCAATCCACAGAACTTTTGAGACCTTGATAAACCTATCTACCTGTCGATACCATTCCACAGGCTTCTCTCTCAGCCGAGGAAAGTCATTTGTGAAAAGCAAAATATCCTGTCTTGACCATGGGACATGAACATATCCTCCACCTGCAATTTCTCTCATTGGAAACTGTTTAGACAGTTTATCCAACCTTTCATCTTCCTTCTTTTTGGTCCATTTCACTCTCCATTTACTTAAGTCACCCAATTTTTTGATGTATACAATCAATTCTTTTATGTGCATAATTCTTCCCATTGTGTTGAAGTTCCCAATGTCCTTCTCAGTAAAGTCTAATCTGTAATGCTTTTCCAGATTTTTCTGCCTGCTCAAATCGATTTCTAATTCTGCAGCCAGTTCTTCTAATTGATCATATTTATTTTTTGTTTTCCATTGAATGCTTTTGCTGATGAACAGGAGTTCATCATCTCGATAATACTTCAAACTGTCAGGACCAATTGTGCCAATTATTAATTCTTCCAAATCTGCTTTTAGTTTTGCAACATCAAGTTTTGAATTTGACTCTCTTTTCTCAGGAGTCTCAGCATCTGATTCTGCACCCATTGGTGACTGGTTAAAAGAACCTTGATTAAAAGTCAAATCAGGCATTTTTGTTTTCTCACGATGAATTTCAGATAAATCCGAATAAAATTTTTCAGCTACTTTGTGAATTTCTGCATTTAATGGAATTGTCAAACCTGACTGTTTAATTTCCTTTTGATCAAAAACAGGCTGAACAGGACCAATAGTTACTAGAACTGTCACTGCTTCCATCCCTTTTGTTAATTGCCGAATTAATTCCTCTTTTGATCGTAAATATTCTGAAGTATTTGCCACTTCCTCATCTCTAGCAGCTCTCGCTAGATTTCCAGGGGCTTCCCTTTCCGCTGGAAATTCAGAAAAAATTCTGTTTTCATTAAAAACACTAGAATTTGTTCTTGTCTCGTATCTTTCTGGAGTTTCACAAGATTCAGAATTATTTGGGTACAATTTGGGTGATTCATTTAATGGAGGTGCACTTGGTGTGGTTCCTGTAGAAACCATCGGAGTAGACCATGAACAAGGCTGTCTAAGTGGAGTTTGCTTTTTATTCGTGGTGTAAATTTCTTCTAAGACTGCATCTTCTTATTCACTTTCTACAACATCATTATTTTTCTTTTCGGTACTTTTTTCACCTGGAGTCCCTAAAACCATTTCTCTTATTATATAGAGACCATCGCACATATCTGCCTGTCTCCACATACGCATTCTATCTTCATGCGTTTCCCGTCTATAACTCGGTGTTTTTGGAAGTCTTTTTATTCCACTCGCTTCTTTCTGTAGTTGAAACATCTCATCCTCCCATTCAACTAAAGCTTCAAATTGTGTTGGTCTAGGCTTTGGCACAAGAGCTGACATCTTTTCTCTCAAATTTCTTAAAATTTTCATATTAAATGAACCATCATCTGGCCAAACTAATACACCATCATCCTTAGTGTAATTTTTTCAAACATCGAACCACAGAACAGTATGATAACCATATTCGCCTTCCATATATACTGCAGGTGTTTTGTATTTATGAAGTAATTAACCACCTTGCGTTTCAGTTTTCTTATCAGGTGAAATAAAAAATTTAAATTTCTGAAGCATTGTATGCTGTTTCTCAACATTTTTGTAAAAATAACTCATTTTAAAACCAAATCCGCTTAGTCGGAAATGATTGAAAATATTTCCTGGTTGTTCCGCAACACCAGCCAATCCGTGCGCGAAACACACCAACAAGCCAATCAGGTTCGAGCTACGTCACCACCTTGCTCGACCAGTAAAAACTGAGCTTTTCGCAAAAGCCAATCAGCGTCTAGCTCGTCAAAGTCACATGAGCCAATCAGAGTGCAAGCTGTGACGTATGTTACCCAATCACAGCGCAAACGCATGACGTACACAGCCGCTGCGGTTTCTCGCGTCTCACTCCCAGCGCTCACCCCTCCTTCACAGAAACTTTTCACAGCGCCATTTTAAGAACGCTATTTCAATGAAATTCGATTTAATAACGACAAAAAGAACAAACCATTTGTCTGTTTCTCTAAAATAAAGTGACAGTTTTTACAGACATGCAAGAAATTCTTTGCGTGGAATAGACGACGCTATTCTCACAGAATATACATTCGCCGATAAAGCAAATTTTACTTTACCCTTCAAACAAGTAATAGCGAACGCATTTCCCTCTGAATGCACATATAGTAGCAATTCAAAGTTTGATTCGAACGAAATTACAAAATCATTTACGCACTTTCAAACGGAAAGTATCCCTCATCATACATACACGAAATCCTGGCAGGACTTTAACCAGCCACAGATAACCTGAATCGCCAGTAAAATAAACGACGTTACTTTACCCTTCACACAAGCTCGAATATATTCTATTACTTTTCCCACAGTGAGTTTTAGAACGGGCTCTTTGTCCCTATACTCAAAGCTTCGATTTCATAGACAATCCTCACTATGCATACATTCTATCTAACACACCTATATCCCTAACGTGTGTTGTACGACCACAACACTTGTGATATATCCTAATACCACTATTCTGAAACAGATCAAATGCACTGTGTGACTTCACTCTTGTCACACTACTCTGTACCGGTACAACTAGGATTTTTCACACTGCAGGAAAAAACCTTTCCACTACATGTAACAAGAGACCGAACTCAACATATGTTAATCATTGATCCTATGTAACTACCATATAGCATGTTGGTTACCATAGCAACCATAGCTACCAGGAAATTGATCCAGCGGCCTATAGGAAATATGTCATAAGCTACGCTACCCAACTTCACAATATTCACCATTAATCATAAATCAATCACAAGGCCCATAAACTAACATGACATATTTTGACCAACTGAATCATGTGACCTAATTAACCTATTCACAACTATATACATTTATATACAACCGCGGTAAATGAATTTCATCACACTTTACAAAACCTACAAATTAATTAAGCCACTATGACGATAAGATCTTGCTAATGGTAACCTAAACTCATGAAATAACAAGACCAGCTCGTTTTCCAAAGTAAAGTTTTACTAACTATATGTTTAGAAAATGCATTAGAAATCTTTATTAAAGCATTTTATTAAAGTATTTGTAAATGGTAAAAACGATTTTAAGAAAAAGCAAAACATTTATTCAGATAGTACATGACAGTTTTTGCATCATCATATTCTAAGTCCCTAACTACACTTGCTATATTAAAGAGTAAAGAATAAAAGTCTTTTTAAGTCTCTTACGTGCTCCAAGAGAAATTCGTCTGCACGACACACCCATCAAAAGGTCAGCAAGAAGCAGCGCTCTCTTCCACGGGGAAGAGTTTTTATACCTTTCTACACTAAACTAATCTAAGTAAAAGTATATTTTTCTGCTAAAGTCGGAGTCCCATTGGCTGTTAAGTGACAGGCATCATGTCACCACATTTCTTTTGAATATCAGTTCCGTCACTTTCTTAGAGTCCATTGTCTCTAGTTTTCGAACAACGAGGCTTCCTCCAGTTTGCAACATTAACCGAAAGAGAGTCATAACTTCCTCGGATATGAAATTGTCACACACTCCTCTGCCGGTTCCTGGCCTTGGCCTTGCTTGACTGAAGAACAGTCAGCACATCGAGTTTCAATTTGCATCACGACAAAATGTTTCAGCAGAAGGAGGTTTTCCATCATGGACTCTCTCTTGCTCCGAGCAGAATTTTGGCAAATACGAATGCACTAGGCCCAAAATAACTTTTTACGAAAACTATTATATAAACAGACACAAGAGAATAATTAGTGCGAGAAGTACAGTTCGTTCTGTTGCCACCCACCATTGCTAATAATTAACCCATTAGTCTAAATTACCTAGCTGAATCACACAAATAAAGCAGCATTTATATCTACCATTCTTCATTTAATCCAGCAGGATTCTTTATGCACCTGTAAAGAGTAAAGTGACACCACATAGACAAGAAAAGCAAAATAAGCACATGCCATTCTTTAAAACAGCCGCTATTAGTCATGACACAATAATAGACAAGATTAATTTATTATTTTCCACATACATGAAAATGCAACGTAATGCACGTTTATGAGCACACATGTTAGTAACCCTCGTGTTTTCTCGTGTATGCAACTCTTAAAACTAAGTTGAATTAATACACACATAGCACAAATCGTTAGCATAATTAATTCAGTTATGGAAGTGTGACTTCACGAGCTGAAATGAAAACATTTCTGAATCTCGCTCCATCAAGGTCAAAGGAGAAGGGGGAAGGCTGGAAGGGCGGGGATGAATGTTTGCGCTTTTTGGAGCGTTTGCGGAGTCGGGATTCTTGGGAAGAATCAGTGTCTGTGTCCGTAGCAGTAGTGGCAGGAATAGAGTAAGAATTGGAGGGAGAAGGGGGAGCAGGGAAGTCCCCCTGGGCCTGTTCTTTGAAACTGCACAGTTTGGAGTAGACCTTGATGTGAGGCCAGGGAAGTCCAGGTGGCTCAGGGTTCGGAAGCGGGGTGGGCGTCTGGTTATCAGAGGGAGCAGGGGTATTGCCCACTAGTTGTTCTAGATGTTGTGAAATAGGCAGAAGGACGGAGGAGAGGACTTTATCTAACTTAGAATCAAGTTGTTTATCAATGATATCTGCCATTGAGTCCTCATAATAATAATAATTTTCATCATGGGTATCAAACGCAGCCACTTACTCCTCATAGATGTTGCAGTCCGACATTACACAGTAGTATATATCCAAATATATAAATCAAACAAGTTCTCCAGAGAGAAGCCAAATGTTACAACCCAGAACTCTCCCAGAGAACGGTCGTCTGTCGGGAGCTAAGCTGGGGCAGTGGGGGCCACACAGGTACCAAAAGAACACCCTTGCTAATAGGACTAATGGAGGGAGAAAAAAACCCAGCCTGCCTAGGCTAAGGGTTTCCAAAAATGATGTCCCCAGAAACTGGGCTTACAGTGGTTAATTAGTCACAAGTGGTGCAATAGAAAAATGCTGCCTGATTGTCTAAAGGCCCGGTACCGGCTCCGCCGCCTGCCTGCTGCGTCACAATTCCCAACAAGAATGAGCCTGGGAGAGTAGTCCTACCAGCTTGCGAAGTACGGGGCTGCATGCGTGCACCGACGCGTGCAGGCACCAGAGACACACGCAGGCTTCGATTGCACCTCGCTCCCTGAAAGGGGGGCCAACCCCCGGCAGCGTGCAAAGCACGGAATGCAGCCACCCTCGCACCGCGAGTGAAAATGTGAATGCGGGCACACAGAAATCGAATAACACAATAACTCTTTAACAAATGAAGTGACAAAAAGTTGCAGCGCAACACGCGCTAAGGGGGAAAAAAATCACTAGCACGATCACGCACGCCGAAAGCAGCGCAGCGCGAGAACGCTACAGGCACATTAAAACACGGTGATACTCAGATTCAATAAGCGGAACCATTAAGCCAATAAAGAATGCAAATTGCAATACAAATATCACTGATAAAGCTTCAGCAAAATAATAAGGCTCTTATCTTGACTGGGGAGGAACCCAAAATGGTGCCTCATTATTTTGTATGGTAACCTCTCATGTTATTGGTTGAGTAAGGAGGCGTGGTTCAAAGCCTCATGGGAAATGTAGTTTTGTGTAATGTTTTCTTTTTTCTTGTTGGCTGCTGTTTGAGTAGTAAAGAAATTGAGAAAGCATAATCTGAGCCTTTCGGTCCTGCCAAAGAATCGTATTTTGTTTAGTCCCATGGTTTTATCACGTGGTCTAATTTAAATACAACTGGATGTTCACGTTTGTTTGATGGAACAGTTACACTTTTGTGTTTGAGCAAGATGGTGCGTGGCTGCGATTGAAGGTGCATTGCACATTTAAAATTGTGAACTGGAAGTTTCCTTTCGAAATGACATGTCACAGAGGTGTTTCAGATCATTTTTTATTTTTAGGTCTCGCCTGAGCCAATGCGCTTGCGCATTGCCCCGGCGAGTAAAAAACTCTACCAAAACGGCGGATTAGCCACAGTTCATGTGAGACAGGCATGTGCACAACGCCAGCCACGTCACACACCACCATTTGTCTGTGCCTCGCATCAGACTTCAAAGGCTGCCGCTCCCCCCCAAAATAAGACTTCAAAGGCTGCCGCTCCCCCGTATCAGATTTCAAAGGAATGCGCACACGCTCCCCCACCACAGCAGTGCTGAGAGCTTGTTATTATTGGGCACAGAGAGTAAGGGAGACTCGAACCGGTCCGTAGTCCGCATCAATGTGAAAAGGGCCGAAGATAATGACTGTGAATGCTGACCTCCGCTTCGGCATTACAATTTAGCTTCCCCCCTACTGCTGCGCATTACCAGCCCTCCCCACCCTCTGAGCACAAACGGAGCCTTTCTTAAGCAAGTATTAACGCTTCCTTATTCCTCTTCCCAAAGCCATTCCCTGGTCTGCCCGACCCCTCCCTCACTCCCTCCACCCCTCCTGCACAGGTCCCGCGGGCGCCTCCAAGGTAGGGGCTTCACATCTGCATTTATATATTTTTCTTTGTTTTTCCTGACCCCCAACCCGCAGAGATCACTTTTTTGTTGTTGTTGTTTGTTGAAGCAAACCCTTGCATTCACCCTACGGGAGTTCATCCATTTGCCGTACTGCGACAGGCACATTTATTATTTTGTTTCCCATTTACCACACTTTTTTTTTTAATAGGCATTGGGAGAAAGGGAGACTCGAACCGGTCCGTAGTCCGCATCAATACGGTACGGACCGAAGATAATGACGGTGAATGCTGACCTCTGCTTCGGCATTATAATTTAGCATCCCCCCTCCTGCTTTTCATTACCAGCCCCCCCCCACCCTCGGAGCACAAACGGAGCCTTTCTTAATCAAGTGTCAACTCTTCCTTATTCGTCCTCCATTCCCTGGTCTGCCCGACCCTCCCTGAATCCCTACACCCCTCCTAGACAGGTCCAGCGGGCACCTACAAGGTACGAGCTCCGCAGCGGCATTTTTATTTTTAAAAAGCAGCGTGTGTAAAAACATTTCAATTCGGTCTTCGCAGCTGTAGCATTTATATTTTCAAAAGAGTAGCGTGTGTACACATTGCAGTTTGTAAATTCTCGGTCACTAATGGTAAATAAATATTGAAGTGCATGAACTTATTTATTTTTATTTATTTATTTTAGAAGTTTTGTATAGCGCTTGCTAGACCAAAGGGTATCAGAGCGCTTCACAGCATGTACATCATATTTTTATATATACATTGAATTAAGTAACGGTGGAGTGTCACTTGAAGGACTGTCCAGGGACTGTTAGATCCCATATATGCGGTTGAGGAAAAGGTCTTTGAGAAGGCTCTTGAATTTTGAGAACGAAGGGATTGTTCTGATGTGGGGTGGGATGGATTTCCAGATTTTGGGTGCATTTCCAGAGAAAGATTTGGCTGAGGTTCTTTGCTTGCGAGATTTTGGTGGAATGAGCAGTAGAGAGCTGGAGCTCCTGAGGTTTCTGGACTGGCCTGCCCTTTTGAGTTTGGCGGCCAGGTATTCTGGTTTGCCTGTATGCAGGGCTTTGTGCGTGAGGCAGGCTGTTCTAAAACTGGTTCGTAACTCCACTGGGAGCCATCTGAGTTCTCTGAAGGCTGGAGAGATGTGTTCGAATTTCTTAATTCCGGAGACCATTCTTGCTGCTGCGTTAAGTATAGTCTTCAGGGGGGCAAGGTGGGTTTTGCGGACCCCGTCAGGGTCACAATTCCGTAGTCTATTCTGGAGAGGACTAAAGCTTGGGTGGCTTGTTTAAGGTCCTTGGGTGGGAGGAAGGGTTTTATTTTGTATAGTAGTTTTAGGTTGAGAAAGGCACTTTTCGCAGATCTTGAGATGTGTTTCTTCATGTCAAGTTTTGGGTCTAGGGTGATCCCTAGAGATTTCACCGAGTCTGCCAAGGAGAGGTTACCATTGAGGACATCTAACGCTTTGAGCCATTCTTCTATTTGCGGGTTATCATCTTTGTTGGAAATGAGTAGTATTTCTGTTTTCTCTAGGTTCTGTTTCAGGTGGTTGGTGGTGAGCCATTCTTGTACCTCCTTGAGCGTGTTGTTTAGTCTCTGGATGTCATCAATTGAGGAGGTTTCCAGATAGAGATACGTGTCGTCAGCATAAAGATGAAAGGGGATGTTAGATTTTCTGAGTAGGGAGGTGAGGGGTTCGATGTAGATGTTGAAGAGCTGGGGGGAGAGTACAGACCCTTGTGGAACACCTCTGATGACAGGGTGGGGCTCAGATTTGAAGTTTTTGATTTTTACTTTCTGTGAACGTTTGTGAAGGAAGGAAGAGAACCAATGAAGGACCGTCTCTTGTAAACCGGCTCTTTCTTGCAGAACCCTTAGGATTAGATTGTGGTTGACTGTATCGAATGCGGCCGATAAGTCTAGGAGGATGAGAAGACAGCATTGATCTGAGTCTAGTGACTTGAGTAGATCATCTATGACATTAAGGATTGCCGTTTCAGCGCTGCATCCCTTTCTGAAACCCGATTGGTGAACTGCCTGAGCCACGAAGAAATGCTTTCACATTCTTCCTGAATCAACTTGTAGCTGTTATCCAGAACTGGCACTCAGTGTCGGCCTTGTGACATGGTGAAAAGACAACGAGAGACTTGAGCAAAGCTGTTCTTTTAGATAAGTGCTATTTAACTCATGGGGCAGCGTGCAAACAAACGGCGAGCAGACAAATAGACTTGCCATCCTTGCCTGCAACGAGTACTGCCATTTCAGGGCTAGTCTGCTTAAGGACGCGAAGTTAACCAAGAGGTCATTGGCTGGACATGAGGTAAATACAACACTACAATTAAGGAGCAAACGAATCGCCTAGCACAGTATTCAGTCTTCCACCCCTGCACTCATGAATTTTCTTTTCACTGACTCTTCCTTATGTTTTTAAACCTTTCAGAGTTACTGGACTATTTGGAAAACTTTTTAGTTCCTTTAAATCTACTCCAGTGTTGCAACCATCTTGTTAGCGGTGAACACACCGTAGCCTGATCGCTTTACTTGTGATTTTTTTATGCTCTACACTATCCAAGGAGCTAAGCTGGTTCCCTGAAAAAGAGCTTACGGTTTCTGCTTACATTTCACATGCTTTACTTAGTCTTGTTTTTGTGTTGGAATGCGGCAAAAATGACTTAAGTGGCGTTATTCTTAAACACCAAGGCGCAGTGGCAGGGCTGTTTCAGCTGTCTCCCTGCTGTTGCTCTTCCCCCTGCATCTGTGTTTTTATGGCCCTCTCACCAGTGTGCCGCTCTGCTCTGTTCACTTCCCCCAAATGACGGACCTGGCATGCTGTCCCGCTGCTCTGTATTCTTTCTGCTTTATCACACTTTTCATACGCAATGGCTATTTTCTCCCATGAGCGCCTGCCGAGCTGTGCATCTGCTTTGCTAGGTTGCTTTTTCCCATAAATGAGCTAGGAGTCGAGGTTTTATGGATGTGTCTGCTACTCCATCCTTCCTTCAGTGAACCCTCAGACTTAAAATGTAATGTTACCAGGTCAGTGTCATAAACCCAGTACACCAGCAGATTAAGACGTTGTATTTAGATAGCTGTGCACTTTGCACTTTTGGGTTCTAATCGTATTTTAAGAAACATGTTTTAAGTTTCAATTTTTTATACATTTGAAATGTAGCTGATGCATAGAACATCAATGTGTTTTATTTAGGTTTCAAAAACTAAACATAAATAAAAAGCATTTTCATTTACAATGAAAACCAAATTTAGGAGGGATGATTTTACTGCCTCCCTGTTGTCTTCCTGTTTCTCTCTCCTTTATATTGTCTTTCCCTGATCTCTTTCCTTTCTTGTGCTCTGCACCTCCTCTGTTGTCTTTCCTTCTCTTTATCCTCTTAAGCCTCCTTCAGTGCTGTCTCGCCCTTTTTTAGGTTTCACCTAAAAAGAGCATGCGCTGTCAGCGAAAACAATTATCCTAAAAAGGGAGCTTACTTAATTTACCATTGGTAGACTCCCACATCATTCTTGCTTCTTTGCTTACCATTCGTCAGCTGCTCCTCCTGGCACCCTCACATCCCCTCACCCTCACATCCCCTCACCCTCCCTCACGCCCTAACCCTCACACCCCCTCACCCTCACACCCCCACAAACCCCCTCACCCTCACTCACCCTCTCACCCACCCTCACCCACCCTCTCACCCTCACCCACCCTCTCACCCTCACCCACCCTTTCACCCTCACACACCCTCTCACCCTCACACACACTTTCACCCTCACCCACCCTCACCCACCCTCACACCCCCTCACCCTCACACACCCTCACCCCCTCAGTCTAACACACCCCCTCACCCTCACCCCCCCACATCCCCACACCCGCACACCCTCACACATCCCCTCACACACCCTCAAACCCCCACCCCCTCAATCCCCCTCCCCTCACACCCCCTCACCCTCACGCCCCCTCACCCTCACACACCCTCACACCCCCTCACGCCCCCTCACACTCCCTCACCCTCACACCCCCTCACCCTCACACACCCTCACCCTCACACACCCTTACCCTCACACCCCCTCACCCTCACACCCTCACACACCCTCACTCACCTTCACACACCCTCACTCACCCTCACACCCCCTCACCCTCTCACCCTCACACCCCCTCACTCACCCTCACACCCCCTCACCCTCACACCCTCACTCCCCTTCACACCCCCTCACTCACCCTCACACCCCCTCACCCTCTCACCCTCACACACCCTCACTCACCCTCACACCCCCTCACCCCCTCACCCTCACACACCCTCACTCCCTCTCACCCTCACACACCCTCACTCACCCTCACACTCTCACCCTCACACCCCCTCACCCTCACACCCCCTCACCCTCACACCCCCTCACTCACACACCCTCTCACCCTCACACCCTCTCACCCTCACACCCCCTCACCCTCACTCACCCTCAGTCACCCTCACACACACTCACACACCCTCACAGCATAGCCTAACAAAACATAGCATAGCATAACAAAACACAGCATAGCATAACAAAAAAAGCATAGGATAGCAAAACATAGCATAGCATAACAAAACAAAGCATAGGATAGCAAAACAAAACATAGCATAACAAAACAAAACATAGCATAGCAAAACACAACAAAGCCTAGCATAGCATAACAAAACATAGCATAGCATAAGAAATATAGCATAACAAAACAAAGCATAGCATAATATAACAAACCATAGCCAAACAAAACATAGCATAGTATAACAAAACATAGCATAGCATAACAAAACACAACAAAACATAGCAGAACAAAACATAGCATAACATAACAAAACATAGCATAGCATAACATAAAACAAAGCATAGCATAACAAAACACAGCATAACAAAACATAGCAAAACACAACAAAACATACCATAGCATAACAAAACACAACAAAAGATAGCACACATAACAAAACATAGCATTGCAAAGCATAGCAAAACATAGCATAGCATAACAAAACACAACAAAACATAGCATAGCATAACAAAACACAACATAGCATAGCATAGCAAAACAAAGCATAGGAGAGCAAAACACAACATAGCATAACAAAACAAAAAATAGCATAGCAAAACACAGCAAAGCCTAGCATAGCATAACAAAACATAGCATAGCATACAAAATATAGCATAACAAAACAAAGCATAGCATAATATAACAAACCATACCAAAACAAAACATAGCATAGTATAACAAAACATAGCATAGCATAATAAAATACAACAGAACATAGCAGAACAAAACATAGCATAACATAACAAAACATAGCATAACATAACATAAAACAAAGCATAGCATAACAAAACATAGCAAAACACAACAAAACATAGCATAGCATAACAAAACACAACAAAAGATAGCATACATAACAAAACATAGCATTGCAAAGCATAGCAAAACATAGCATAGCATAACAAAACACAACAAAACATAGCATAGCATAACAAAACACAACATAGCATAGCATAACTAAACAAACAATAGCATAGCATAACAAAACATAGCATAACACAATATAGCATAGCAAAACAAAGCATAGCATAATAAAGCACAACAAAACATAGCATAGCATAACAAAACATAGCATAGCATAGCAAAACACAACAAAACATAGCATAGCATAACAAAACACAACAAAACAGAGCATAACAAAACAAAGCATAGGATAGCAAAACAAAACATAGCATAGCATAACAAAAAATAGCATAACATAACAAATTATAGCATAAAAAAACAACACATAGCATAACAAAACAGCAAAACACAACAAAACATAGCATAGCTTAACAAAACACAACAAAACATAGCATAGCAAAACAAAACATATAATAGCATAGCAAAACATAGCATACCAAACACAACAAAACATAGCATAGCATAACAAACCATAGCATAGCAGAACAAAGCATAGCATAATAAAACACAACAAAACATAGCATAACAAAACATAGCATAGCATAACAAAGCATAGCATAGCAAAACATAGCATAGCATAACAAAACATAGCATAACATAACAAAATACAGCATAGCATAGCATAACAAATCAAAGCATAGGATAGCAAAACATAGCATAGCATAACAAAACAAAACAGGATAGCAAAACAAAACATAGCATAGCAAACAGCATCACTCCGCACCACCTCAGCATCACTCAGGGGCACCACAAGATCACTATGCCCTACCACAGTACCACTGAACGCCACAGCATCACTCGTTTGCCATCACATCAATCAGCGCTACCACAGCATCAATCTGTGCAACCATTCAACAACACCTGGTTCAAATATGTTCTCTCAATGTTTCAAGCTTTATTACAAATGTAACAAAAAGATGTTAATATTTCACTCTGTTCTTGTATTTTCGTCACAATAAAATACACTGAACATAATCTTCACAAAAGTTATTTACAAAACTTTAAGCTATTGCTATTATAAATTACAATAACGTTTATTTAAGTATTAATTATTGAAAAAAATTAAAAGCCATTGTTATTTGTAATATAAATACATGTCACGTAAATACAACACATATTGCATGACAAATGCTATAGGTGTCACATTTGCGAAAGTTATAACTATTGGCATTGTAAATGACAAAGCTATTAATTTCGCTATTTTCAAAAACAAAAAAATAAAAAATGTGTAATTTACAATACCAATAGCTCAAAGTTTCCTAATGCGAGACCTATTGCATTGCAAATGCTTGTTTTATCTTAACTTGGGTTTGTGTTTTTAACAGTGGGGACTGTTCTTTTACACGGAGTCAAAGGTATCAGATTACTAGCACAATGTTAATGCATGTACATGGTTGGGTTGTTTTACCAGTAACTTTATTATGGCTGCAAGAACATAGGAGTCTAATTACCTCGGCAGAGGTGCATATTACATAAGACTTCATGTAAACTGGGGAAGAGCATGGGGAATTGAAATGTGTTTCCTTTTTAATTGTAATACAGTTACCCCGAAGAACGGCACGAGATGCCAAAAAAGCATTGGGTCACATAAGATGTCATCGCGCCATGAAGGAAAGTAAATATCCTTGTGGTTTGAAGAAAAGCCCTTACAGGCATATGTTGGACCTGTGGTTAATATTTGGAATAATTGTGTTTGGAGAAATTGAATTGCGTATTAAGTGAAGGCAATACAAATATGGTGAAAATAAAGAGAAAAGGATTGGAACTGATTTGGTGAATACACTGCAATGCTGTGCATCCTGGGTTGGGTCCTGATTAGGTTCCCATACATGGTTTAGTTCAAGTCACGTACACTGACGGAGCACGTTCCAGAGTAGCATGCAAACAATCTACGCCTTTGAGCAGCATTAAATGTTTTGTGACATGAGGACTTAGGTGTGCATCCTACAACATGTGAATGATTGACAGCATTCCCAAAGCCCAGGTCACTTGCTCTATTACACCTTTGACCTTAACTAACTGCGATGCCATGCAGTTCAGAATCACACTCGCCACTACGTCCTCTTTCTCTGGAATGCTTATTTATAGACCCCCTGGTGCTTACATAACTTTTTTAGACGCGCTCCCAGAGCTCCTTGCCAGCCGTCTCATAGGAAAAGGAGTTCTCACAGCACTTGGTGATTTTTTTTAAATTCATCGGGATGACCCGGACAATGCAGGTGCCAATAGACGGATCTCGAAGCTCTCAAACTCCTTCAGTTAGTGAACGTGGCTACCCATGGAAAAGGGCACATCCAAGACCCTTTTTTTTCGAATGACCTTAAGATCAGGGTGCTCAGCCCTGTCCCAGGCCAATGCTCTAACCACAATTATTTTCCCTTCCTTTACACCAAAATACCCAGTCAGACTCGGCCGGTGGGTGACTTGAAGTCAGGCAGAAAATGGCCCATGGTTGCCCCAGAAAATTTGATTAATTTCCTAAAGTCTAACCCACCATCCCTAAGTGATGGTCCTGATGGAGCAAGGTGATGAACAAGATTCTGTTCAAACTTGCAAAGTTAATCTTCCAATAATAAAAGTAATTGAATTAACAAGCATGTGGTGAATTATTAATCAACTTAGTTTAAAAATGCGAACATTTATACACGTGGGATTAATTAATGTGCTTTATGTTGCAAATGCGAAGAAAAATAATAAACTAACCTTTTCTATTGTCTTTGTCAGTATTAAATGCGGCCGTTTCACTAATGGCATGTGCTTATTTGTGTGCTTATGTTATGTCTTTTCTGTGACAAAAGCTCGTGGAGAATCCTTGCAGACCAAAAGAAGAAGGTAGATATGAACGCTGCTTTGTGTGCTTAGCTAGGTAACATAAATTAATGGGTTTTTAAGTTAGCAAAGAGGGTGGGTAACAGAATGGGTCTCAATTATTTAATTAATTGATGTCTTGTGTTTGTTTGAATAATAGTTTCCAAGTGAGGCCTAAGGTTGATGCAAAGTAATGGCTGTGGGAGATGCAGTTGCGAAAACTTGTCCAGAGTGGAGCCTTGAACACGCGCAGATGTGGAAACTTTTACCACGGGAGGGAAGCAATTAAGAAGCGGCAAGAATCTAGTTTAATCATCAATATCTCATCTGTGTCATTAACTTCGCAAGAACTGGCAATTCTCAATAAAGGGAGAACATTTGTATCAACAGCTAGTACCACGAAACTAGACACAGATACCGCATTGTTTAGGTTCATGCGGAAATTAAGGCTAAAACATTACTTCACGAATGTGGTGCAAGATGTCACAGAAGAACGTGATGAATTGTTTGAAAAACTTAAACCTAAGAGTACATTTCTGGCTCCATGTTCACACAAGACATTGGACATGTTTGAGAATTTAGTGAAACATGATTGCGCTAAATTAGATTATAAAAAAAGAACAGCGCCAAACTTGACAAAATATGAGACTCAACTGATACAAAAAATCGCTAACAACAAGGATTTAACGTTGAAACCTGCTGACAAAGGAGGGGCATGGGTAGCAATGGACACTGAGTATTATGAGAGAAAGGTCAATGAACATGTGTTCAACACTGACACATATATATTGCTTGAAGGGGATCCTACAAATCAGTTGCAATCTGTGCTACAAGAAATTCTCAATAATGCAGTTAAGGATGAGATTATTGACATGAAGTTGAAAAATTGTTTAACTTCTCACAACCCAAGAAGACCTCGGATCTACATGACACCGAAGATTCACAAGAACCCCGCAGACCCGCCATTTAGACCGATAGTGTCAGCCTGTGCTTCCATTTTTGAACCTTTGGGGAAATACCTAGATCATTTTCTTCAACAATTCGTACAAAGTTGGTGTACGTATGTGAAAGATACTACAGACTTTCTAAACAAACTGCACACCATTGAATCTTTAGTCCAGGACAATTGGTTGCTCTGCACCATAGATGTTACAGCTTTGTACACCTCGATAGCACATGAACAAGGGATGGAAGCGGTGGAATGGGCGCTCTTGAAAATGGATCTATCACAAGAACATAACATTTTTCTTTTACAGTTACTATTTTTCTGTTTACATAACAGTTATTTTCAATGGCAAGAAAATTTCTTTGGTCAGCTGACAGGAACATCGATGGGTTTTTCGGGGGCACCCGCCTATGCAAATATCTATATGGCCAAGTTCGAGTATGACCACATTTTATCACACAAAGAATGGACACAAGGATTAGCGCAATACTGCAGATACATTGACGATATTTTTTTGTTCTGGACTGGTTCACAGGAAACACTTGAACAACTGATTGATGAACTTAACATGAGAGAACCAAGAATCAAGTTTACGTATTCAGTCAGTCGAGAGAAAGTCAACTATCTGGACGTGTTGCTAAAGAAAAAATTAAAAAAATTAAGCACAGAAATTTACACAAAACCTACTGATAGAAACAGCACGCTGATGCACTCCAGTTTCCATCCAAGAAGTCTTGTGGAGAATTTACCCTACTCACAGTTCACGAGGATCAAAAGAATATGCTCGGATCCTGAAGTTGCAGAACAAAAAATCACAGAATTCAAAGAGAGATTTGCTAATAGAGGATATCCAGAGACAATCCTGCAAACAAATATGTGTAGAATCCAGATGAAAGATAGGACAGAATTGTTTACAAAACAAGTAAGATCAGTATCCAATACCCCTACTTTTGTTTCGAAATTTTCAAATAAATCCATGCAGATCAAGAGGATCATTAAGAACAGATGGGAGCTGCTGATTAATGAACCTGAGTTTAATGGAATTTTCAGTCAACCACCAACTTTTGCATACACGAGGGCAAGAAACCTTCAAGAACTTATTCAGATCAGAGCAACCACAGCTAAAAATTTAGAGTATAAAGGGACCCAGAAGTGCCACAACTGCATACACTGTAATAACATCATAACAGGGAAAACCCTTACACATCCTAACACAGGAGCAAAAATTAAATTAAGGCATACTTCAGACTGTAATACAGCTAATATTGTGTACTGCCTTAAATGTCCATGCGGAAAAGCCTATATAGGCAAAACTGAGAGAAAATTTAAACTGAGGCTAACGGAACACAAAAGCACTATCAGACTAAAAAGCACCACATCAGGGGTAGCTACACATTGGGCGGAAAAGAAACACACAATAGCGCAGCTACGAGCTCAAATAGTGGAAGTAGTTACGAAGCTTGAGGGAATTGATAATGGACAGAGACTATTGCAGAGAGAGGTGTTCTGGATCGAATTTTTACAATCTTTACAGCCAAAGGGTTTAAATGATAAAATTGAAATGAGCTGTTTCTTATAATGGCCATACGTGTGACTTGGTGCGCACAGATTGATGATTGGTTTGCAATAACTAGAATGGTCGCAGGGAGGATAACATGAATGTACACTAGATGCAGCATGAAGTCATCATGACAAAGGTCCCATCAGCAGTGCAAACTTCTCTATAATTATGTGAATTTGATCAATTATGTCTTGCATGAAACACTGGATAGGAATTTATTAACGAAATTATGCATTGTAATTTTAAGTTTGGAATAGAGATTGAAACTGTATAATGGTTGTATTCATGCAAATTGTATATCAGCATTAAGAGTTTCACTACCACAGGCATTAGGATCTAATAGCAAAATTAGTGATCTGACATGAATGCTGTGATGACTATACATCAATAATTGTTATGTCTATAAGATCTATATGGTGAATACATTCTACCTTTTGGGCATCCTGACAGGTTCCAACTAGGGGTGTAATTGTTGGACCACAACGATGATAAAATCAATCATGGTGCACTACACAGGAGAACATCGGAATTAGGCAACACATATTGCATCAGTAGGAAGACAACATTAACATTATGGGTGGAAGGTTGAGTCCATGCTAATTTGAATTCAATGGCACATTTTATTGCGATTGTTTAGGATATGTGCATAGCAGGGAAACGTAAAAATTGTAATCAGCGATTGTGGCTATAAATAATGCTTCGCATTGAAATGAGATTAATGATGTATTAGCACATTATTGTATTCATTACTACATTCAGACAAGACAGGTATGCACTCTGTATAGTAGGGTTTGAATGCATTTACCAGACCCAAGTGCAGCAGGTACATGTAACCACATTCACGCTATAGATTCTTAGTAGTCGCACACCAGCAGACTACTACGTATTGAAAACATGTTGTACGTTTCCTTACAACAGTTGAATATTATTATGTAAG
Organism: Lissotriton helveticus; assembly: GCF_964261635.1. Lineage (NCBI taxonomy): Eukaryota > Metazoa > Chordata > Amphibia > Caudata > Salamandridae > Lissotriton > Lissotriton helveticus. The sequence continues at coordinate 420,278,697 of NC_136057.1, forward strand.
TTTCAAAACAACTCGATACTATTGAATTTAACCGTGGCATTTTAGGTTTGGAGGGACACGTGTGAGGAGGGGGTGTTTGATTTGATTTGAGGCATATCCGCACAAGTTCCCCATTAGCTGACTACAATTCCCACAACTAAGCGATACGTGACGTATAACGTATGACAAGACGCAGTCTCGGATGCGGAAGTGTTTTAAGTACCTGTTTGGAAGGGCGGCGCGTTAGAAGCAGGCGAGGGTATACCAGCACACGTTGAGAATCGGAATGGAATTACACTAAAGTAAGTTTGTATTCACGTATGGATACCAGTCACTAAGTCAACAATATGATTGTTGAAGGGTGTAATACGGCACTGTATTTATTGTTTAGGGCGGATGAGGAGAGTTACCACCAACATGAATAAAGCTACCACTTAGACTGGGACCTACGCATTGCGACGAAGGTCGAAGTTTTGAAGTAAGTTGTGAGGTTACTGATTGCCTCCATGACGTTATAATCCAGCAGTTCATAATGTTAAGTAGGTTTTCGTTTATTTTAGCATTGGATCACTGCGGGCGATTGAAGTATATTGTTAGGAGTAACTAGAAGAAGCGACAGTGTCGAAATCCTCTACGGGTGAGTGTGCCCCTTAACATTATACCAGTATCGTATCATTGAAATGGCCATAGGACTTACGAACATTCAAATTTAATTTCAGGGAGTACACACGCAGCACTTTGAACAAAGTACTCAGACCGCTTTGAAGGATTTTTCGGTAAATTGAAGTGGCGGTGAGTGACAGCTATTGACGAGAATTTGTACCGTTGAGGGTTTGTGGCAGGCATGCATACTTAAGGATTGAATAACAAGCCAGTTGTGTATACCTTTGATGGCAAATAGAGCGGTTATGATAGGTATGGCAGTCCTCATAAGATACAGTTGATGGCGAATAGAACGGTCATGATAGGTATGGCAGTCCTCATAAGATACATTATCACATTAACACTAGCATAACAGGTGTTTCTTATCTTTCACCGAATAGACATTTAGAACCTACTATGTGATATTCAGGTTGGGTTATTATGCAGAATGACTTGTATTCATACATGTACCCTGATGGTGTGATGACTGTTAGGAAACCTTTATTAGACATGACTCTAGATATCTATGTGCAGGATGTAACACTGATTAACTTGCAATTATTTAGTGGTGGACCCCACAGGTATATAACATTTGAGTGCTTATATTCAAGATGGTATATATGTTAAGTAATGGGAATATCTTTATTTACAGAAATATTTCCCCAGAGGAAGGAACTCACGTTCCGAAATGCATTGGGCCAGCAACTACATGTGGTTCAACAGTAATTATGGACTTAATGCATAAAAGGATGAAGTAAAAAAGTCATAATATTCATGTATTGAATGTCAGACATAAGGCCTTACTAGTATATGTGATGTAACAACATATAATTGTCTTATGAACTAAGAAATGTGTTAAAAAATGTTTTTGTGATATGAAAAATATGTGAAATGATATGAAATAAATCAGTTGATTTGGATTATGATGAGTTTGAAAATTATGAATATAGTCAAAAATTGGTGAACGGTTAGTTCTACAGGAACAGTGCACACTAGAGCAGGTTATTCCTGTTCATGGTCAGATTACTATTTGTATGTGTAGCCAACACATAATTATAGTGTTGCACCCTTGTGTTTAAACTTGTTTGAGTTACTAAAAAGTGTTTAAATTGAGTGCGCCTCATACCCTTTGGTGGGTACTCTATTTTCAACTTTTACCACTTTGTCATCTTAAACAGAAATGTATTTATTTATTTATTTATTAACAGCATTTATAGAGCGCGAACAAAGGCCCAAGGGCATCTCGGCGCTAAGATATCTGCAGTATTTAACCAAAGAGGGGGAGACTGAGTTTACTGATTAAAAAGCCAAGTCTTAAGTTGTTTACGGAAAGACCAGAGTGAGGGGCTTGTTTTAATCGAGTGCGGCAGGGTGTTCCATAGTTTGGGCGCTGACACAAGAAATCTTCTGTCTCCCCATGAAACAGATTTGGTACGAGGTACCACAAGATCATGTAAACTAGAGGAGCGTAATGATCTGGGGGGACAGTAAGGGGTAAGATTTTGAGTGAGGAAGGCTGGTCCCAAGTTGAGCAGAGCCTTGTGAACTATGCAGAGAGTTTTGAATTTTATTCTGTTTCTAATGGGAAACCAGTGTAAATTTCTGATGGTTTCTGATGCAGATTGGTGTTTGGGGAAAAGCAGCTTATTTGTTGTGCTGAACGTGCTCTTGGAGAAAAAGGCTCAAGGACAGGAAACCAGGTGTGACTGCCAAGGCTAGGAAGTTGTGGGCTGTAACTCGAGAGAAAAGTATCTCTTTTGAGGTAGCCAAATGATGCGAAAGCAAAGGACAATAGTGCTTATGTAAAAGCCTGAACTTGGTCTAGAAACGGAGATGACTTAATGTGGACTGACATAAGACAGCCAATGAAAAGTCCGGATTTCTAAGAAAGTATACAAAATATAGAAAGTTTAGCTAGATAGAAAGGTATTAAAACCTGACCTCATGGGCAGGAGGGCGCCCCTCGCTTTCCGATTCCTGACTGAGGTGACATGCTGTTGGACTTTGGACTCACGTAAGGACAGCAGTCTTTAAATGATTTTTCCTTTCTAGGTGGAGTGAGAAATAGACAGGGAAATAGCTTTAGGGAATGGAAACTGCTATTTTGCTAATTATTCATGTTTTCTGAGCTTGCCTTGAGATTGTCAGACTAATAAAACATTTCCTTATTAAAATGCTGCTTCCAAGTTTCCTTTAAAAATAAAGATTCTTTCATGAAAATGCTTTGTCTTTGAAATAATAAAGTTAATAAAAATTAGATTTGAAATGACAAGAGCTTGCCTTGAGATTGTCAGACTAATAAAACATTTCCTTGTTAAAATGCTGCTTCCAAGTTTGCTTTAAAAATAAAGATTCTTTCCTGAAAATGCTTTATCTTTGAGATAATAAAGTTAATAAAAATTAGATTTGAAATGACAAGGTGGTCTTGTTTATTCATGGTCTAGTTCCCATCAGTCGATCCATTCGCCTTAGTGGCCTAATTAAAATCATATATGTTTAAAAACCATGGTGAGAAATGATAAACTGCAGTTGTATATAAATATATAAATAGTTTGTGAATAGTTTTGATTAATTAGGTCACATGAGTCAGTCGCTCAAAAATTGTCTCATTGGTTTATGGGCCTTTGTTAGTGTTTTATGATTAATGGTGAGTATTGTGGTGATAGATAGCGTTACTGAGACAGTTTTCATTCAGAGCGCTGGATCAATAACTTGGTCGCAGAGTTCGGTTGCTATGGTAACTGACATGTTACATGGTAAATACATAGGATTCATGTCTAAAACATGTTAAGTCTGTTCAGTTGTTATATGTAGTCGAAAGGTTTTTTCCAGCAGTGTCAAAATTCCTGGTTTGCCGGCAAAAGTTAAGTGTAATAGGTGAAGTTGCACAGTGCATTTGATCTGTTTCAAAATAGGGGTATCGCCGTATATCACATGTGTTGCGGACGTACATCACAAGTTTAGGGATTTTAGGTGTGTAAGGTAGAGTGTATAGTGAGGATTGTCTATGAAATTGTAGCTTTCGAGTATAGGGACGAATATCCTGTTTTAAAACTCACTGTGAAAAGAGTAGTAGAATTTATCCAAGCTTGAGTGAAGGGTAAGGAAGCATCGTTTATCTTACTGGTGAGTGAGGATTTCTATTGGTGGGTTAAAGTCCTACTTAGATTTATGTATGTATGGTTAGGGATTTTTCCGTTTGAATGTGCGTAAATGATTTAGTAATATACGATCGAGTGAAACTTTGAATTGTCACCATATGTGCATTCAGAGGGAAACAAGTTCGTTATTACTTGTTAGAAGGGTAGAGTAGCCTTACTTTATCAAATAATTTAAATATTCTGTGAAAATAGTGTCGTCTATTTCACGTAAAAGAATATCTGAATGACTGGGAAAGCTATCACTTTATTTTAGCGAAGCAGACAAATGGTTTGTTTTTGTGGAGTTACTAACTAAATTCAATTGAAAGATTTGTAAATATGGCGCTGTGAAAATATTTTGTAAAGGAGGGGTTAGTTCAAGGAGCGAGGGACAGAGAAGCTGCAGCGGCAGTGTACGTCACAGGTGTCGCGCTGTGATTGGCTAACATACGTCACAGTGTTCACGCACTGATTGGCTCATGTGACTAGGCAGGCTTACAGCTGATTGGCTCATCCTGAAAAGCAGTAATTCTATTGGTTGAGCAAAATAGTGACGCAGTTTAACCTGATTAGCTTGTTGGTGAGTTTTGCGCACGGATTGGTTGGTGTGGCGGAATACCAACTTCTTTGTTACGATCTTTACCGAAGTAAGAGAAACAGTTTAAAAACATGGATTATTATTACATGAAGGAGAAAAAGAAGCTTTCATGGTTTCAGAAACTGAAAAATAAAATTAAACCTAACAAGAAAATTGAAACGCTAGGCGGAAGATTACTTCATAAGTACAAAACACCCGCAGCTTATATGTTAGGTGAATATGGTTACCATACTTGTCTTTGGATTTAGAATTGGATGGAATATACTAAAAATGATGGTGTATTAGCATGGCCGGAAGATGGATCATTTAACATTAGGGTTTTGAAAAACTTAAGAGAAAAAATAACAACTCTTGTACCAAAGCCTAGACCTACTCAATTTGAGGCTTTCGCTGAATGGGAGGATGAAATGTTTGAATTGGAACGAGAAAATAGAGGTATACCAAGAGGTACTCGACTAGATATTAATAGGGAAACACATGAGGATAGAATGCGTCGATGGAGACGTGCAGACATGTGTGATGGTTTGTATCCTGCGAGATTACTTGGTGAGGCAACCGGTCAAAAGAGTGCTCAAAAGAAAAATAATTTTGGTGAAGAAAGTGATCAAGAGGATGCGGTATTAGAGGAAATTATTTTAACTAGAAAACCGCCACCTTATCAGCCAGTTTGTTCATGGTCATCCCCAAGAGTCCCACCAAGAACTTCGCCAAGTGCTCCTCCAAGAGAAATTATTGATGAGACATCACCTAGATTAAATCCGAATAATGGAAAATCACCTTAAAGAATAGAAACAGGATGTAATTCTAGTATATCAGGAGAAAATAGAAATTATGCTGAAACACCAGTTCAGAGAAATGAAACCCCAAGAAATGTAATGAGAACAGAAAGGTGTGAGGAATTACCAAATACCGCAGAATATTTTCGATCAAAAGATGAATTAATACAGCAGTTAACTAAAAACATGGAAGCAGTAACAGTACCAGTAACGATTGGACCTGTTCTTCCAGTATTTGATCAAAGGGAAGTTAGACATTCAGCTTTAACTGTTCCATTAAATGCAGAAATTCAGAAAGCGGCTGAAAATGTTTATTCAGATTTATCAGAAATTCACTGAGAGAAAACAATGATGCCTGATTTAACTTTTAATCAAAGTTTGTCATGTAAAACTCCATCTGGTGCAGAATCTGATCCTGCAACTCCAGAAAAGAGCATGAATAAAATAGATTTAACGCATACCCCACGAACCCCAGAATGTAAATTGATTGATGTTGCAAAGTTGAAAGCAGATTTGGAGGAATTAATAATTGGAACAATTGGAACTGACAGTTTGAAGGCATTTATTATTTATTTATTTACGGATTTTATAAAGCGCACGGCTACCCCCAGCGGGGGTGTCCCGGCGCTAAAAACTGACAGCAGGGGGAGAAGAAATAATCTAGATAGATGAAAATAGCCAGGCATATCAGGATGATGAATTATTATTTATTTGTAAAAGCATAACATGGAAAACAAAAACCAAGTATGATCAATTGGAGGAAATGGCTGCTGAATTAGAAGTAGATTTAAGCAGACAGAAAAATTTGCAGAAACATTATAGGGTGGATTTCTCTAAAAAAGACGTTGAAAATTTGAATACCACAGGAAGAATCATTCATACAAAAGATTTAATTGTGTTTCTGAAAAATTTGGGTGAATTAAGTGAAAGGGAGAGTAAAATGGACAAAGAAAAGAGAGGAAGACAGAAGAGAAAGAGGAGAAGTAGCAAAGGAGTTTCCAATGAGAGAAATACCGGGTGGAGGGTATGTGCATGTCCCTTGGACAAGACAGGACATTTTATTGTTTACAAATGATTTTCCTCGGCTGAGAGAAAAACCTGTAGAATGGTATCGACAGGTAGACAGATTTGTGAAAGTTTCAAAGGTTCTGTGGGTTGATCTTGATGGATTCTTTGACATAGTTGTCCCAACAGATCTATGGACACAATGTAAAATTTCTATAGATTGGCCTACAGAAGAACCTCTTCGAGATAAAGTAACAGGTGCTCCTTCACCAGAAGTAATGAAAGTATTCGATAATATAATTGTGTGGTTGAAAAACAAGATTCCTCTAAAAGCGGTAGATTGGGTTAAAATATATAGAACAACCCAAGAGCCAAAAGAATCAGTACATTCATTCTATGAAAGATTCCTGCTGGTATTTAAACAATACAGTGGTTATGAAAAATTGAGTGAAAAGGATATGAGCCATTTCATATACAGATTTGTTTATGGCTTAAAACCTGAAATTAGTGAAATGATAAAATCTGGAATAGTTGTCTGGCAATCGCTCACAGTCACTGTTCCCAGGAGCGTGCGCGCCTGGGCGCGTGCTCACATCCTTTCCCCAGAGCGCACAGTGCTGTGTGTGAAGCGCGCACACACAGCACATCCCAGGAGAGCATTCACGCCGCCACTTTTAAATGCGAGCAGCGTGAAAAATGCTAATTTCCTTTCTGCTGCTTGCCTTCTGCATTCATTTCTTAATGGAGCGCGGCTGGAGGCTGTTGGTGAGCCTTTGTGAAAATATTTGTTAATTACAGCACCGTCATGTGCTGCAATTAACAAATATTTTCACAATGGCCCAAAATCGGCCCCCAGCTGCGCTCCTTTAAGATAAGAAATGCAGCTTTCCGTCGGCGTCAGTACAAGAGCAGGACAGGACGCTCTTCTCTCTCATCCAGGCATTACCTGCAGCCAGGAAGTTAAGAGGTGTCAACTTCTGCCCCAGCCACTCTTACTGCTTGCACCTGCAAACAGTGTATACGTATAACGTGGCCGCAGTGTATTTTTAAAACCCCTTCCAATTGGCAACAGCTATTCATTTGTGAGAAAGGCTCACCAGGGGGCAAACTTCGAATCTCTTTTCTGAGGAAAAAAAGAAATCGTTCACTTCATTTAACCTTCTGCTGCCAAATTACACACTGCTATGCAGAAAACGTGTGCTGTATCACTGAATACTAGTCTTAAAACGATATTTATGTAAAATTGGGTTGTTATTAAAAAAAAATCTATACCATTTTTTTATGTGGTTTATATAAAGTAAAACAAATCTATAATTAATTTTGACACCCCGCTTGTGATCAGATGGACTATATGGCAGAATTGGGGAATGGGATTTTTGTAAGTGTAAAAATGAGGAGATGTATTGAGAGCAGGGGTTTAATTTGGGAGCCCGGCACAAGTCATACGAAAAATAGTGAGGGCAGTAATTAACATATGTAATTTACAATGTTGTCACTGTCACAGGTAGTGATGTCACAATAAGTGACATCACAGGAAGCAATGCTATATGCCCTTGTAATATTCCTCACTTAAAATGGAACTGGGCCGCTTTACAAAAAACAACCTTTAATATAATTAAACACAAGTGTGCAAATTATTCCTGGCTTATTTTTTCTGGAAATCCAAGTGCACTCAGCTTTGACTGTATCATAAGGGCCTTTGATCACACCGGTTAACTGCCTATAAGAATGCCATTTTAACAAGGTCAGGGGAGCAATAAAGAAATTGATAAATTGATAAATATAGCAAATGCAGGTACAAAGAGGGTGATTATCCCGCGCGAACTATCCACTTCTGCAACTACACTTGTAGAATTGAAATATTTGGAAGCTTGTGAAGCTGAATGTATCAATAATATATATGGGAGAGGATGTGGTCTGTCGGCTTAAACTGCGGTTTCTGGTGCTTGAAACCAGGGTTCGAACCTCGGGGTCACGTCCACATCCTGTGATTCTGGGCAAATCTCTTAATCTCCCCGTGTCTGAATGTGTAATGTAAATACGGGGCTCATGGAAAGCGCTCCAATACCTTCGGGTCGAGTTCGCGCTATATAAAAATGCAACAAAAATAAAATAGGGGTGACTTTTAAGAGGCAGAAAGCTAAAGGAACACCAATTTTGCATATGAAGGCAAATCTCAAGCCAAAATATGGAGTTCCAGCTATGAGACACTCTCACCAAAACTGAACAGTAGGAAGGGAAGGATTAGACTTTTATTTCCACGGTGCCATCCAATCTATACCAAAAATCTGAAAAGGTTGGGAGGTGGAAACGTTAAGCGAAATTCTCGGCCAGCTGTTACTGATGCAAGTTGGCATCAGTACCTCAATTAGTAGCCATTAGGAGCTTTTCACCCTGAAAAATGGAATAGCTGGCAGGTCCTGGAATTGCGGGCTGCTTTACTGCAGAGAGATTTAATAATTCAGGGCCCTTTCCCCTCACATTTCCCACTTGCTTGTAGCTGGTGAAAAATGTGGGCAGAAAAGAATTTAGTAGTACTGAATGCAGGTCCTCGCAAAGTAAAGCTTATTGTTGTCTGGGGTAGTAATTCAGCAATTAGCATGTGGAATTACCACTCTACACAACTCAGACCAAGGACCAAGAGTTCATCTGCCTTGGTGCCTGAATCACATCCCCAGTTTGTGATAATTTGCCATGAAATTTCATCATTGGCTTACTTACACTCCAGTATGCTAAACAAGTTCAAATTGAACAGTTCTAAACTCTTTACAAGGAATGTCCTATACTATACTTCTGTACCATCAGACTGTCCAGACTCACATGGAATCCCTGAGTTTTTTGCTGAAAGAAATGTCGTCCCAGAGAGGAAATACTCATGTGAGGGTTGGCAGAACACTTCTCTTGATTGCCACCAAAGCATAAAATCATTGTACACCCCAATATGAAGGAGTGAGGTCAATGATGTATCAGCAATATCTCACTGGCCCTACCCCTCAAAACGTGTCTCCTAAGTTGGCAGCTCGAGCATAAAGCCACAACTGCTACCACAAGAGCGGAAGCATTTTCAATATGATATACAACTTTATGCCATTGACAAAACCAATACTACTGGCTTCTTGTATGTGTAATGTTACTTGTATTAAATTTCTGGATGCAATGACAGAAGAAGCAAAATATCAGTCGGGTGGAACACTATGCTTAGCACAGATTTTTAGCTTAATTGCTTTTAAGCCATGCCCTTAATTGCATCTGCCACGCCGCGTTGAGAGACCCCCCTCGTTTTTTCATCCCACTTAAAGCTATGGTCTACACGTGCTGTCGGGTTCTTGGGCGCACATAGCCTTGGCTGCAGCGCACAGAGACCTTACTCTGCCGCACACAAAGGAAAAAAATTAGAGGGAACATTGCTCACAGTAGATGATATTTTGAGAAAGGCAAAATACTGTAGTGATGAATTAGATGCGAAACAAAAGAAGCTAAAGGAAAAATCTATGTGGGCACAGGTAAAAGTGGCTGAACAACAAATAGCAACCTTTGGAAATAAAAATGTTGATCAGAATCAAGGGAAATTTAAAGGTAATTATAATAAGCCAAAATTGATGGGAAATATTGAAGGGTTAAAACAGAAACTCCCATGTTTTAATTGCGGCGAAAGTGGACACTGAAAGCGCGAATGTAAAAATCTGCCCAGAAATTTTTAAAATGCAACATTAAATCCACAGACGCAGAATGAGATAAATCAGCAGCAACAGCTACAGCGACAGGTAGTGTTTCAACAGAGTCAGATACCACAACCTCCACTTCCAAATTATGTAAATGTGCAGAGATACAGTACAGAAACAGGATTCAGCAGAGGCGAACAGGTAAACAGATCGCCAAGAGTGAATGTGTCAAATGTTTCTCAACAATTTTGGATGAAAGAAGATGGAGGGAGTGAATCTTAGGATTACTTCTGACGGTGCCTGAGAGAGGAGGAAGAGTGTGTGCTTGGAGCCACTCTTGAGGTAGATCAATCTGGTCCATTTGTAAATGGAAAAGTGAATGATGTAGAAATCACTTTTATAGTGATGCTACCCGTTCTACTGTTAGATCAGTGGAAATAGAAAACCTGCCTCTCTCTTGGGAAAAAATCCAAGTAGTTGGTGTAGCTAATCAACAGATTAAAACAGTTAACTGAACCAGTTAAAGTTGAAATTGGCAAATTTAAGGACAAGCATAGAGTTGTAGTTTGTGATAGCAGTCCTGTAAACTTGTTAGGAAAATATATTGCTCACCGGATGGTATTGAGCTCCAAACCCCAGAAGAAGATGGGCTTTACAAATTAACAATGTTAATGGTTGAATCGGAGGAAAGTAAATTATTTCCTGTTTTTGATAAAAGTAATCTACCTGAAGAATTGAAAGAGACAGTCAATGCTAAAATTTGGGATTTCACTGGAGATGAAATGGGTTTGATGAAAAATGTAGACCCAGTAAAAATATCAGTAAAACAAGGAGCAGATTATCCAAACATTCCTCAGTATAAAATGAAATCAGAAGTTATTGAAGGAGTGATTCCTGTAATTGATAAATTCATAAAACAAGGTGTTCTAAAGGAAATTGAGAGCAGTCCATGTAATTCACCGATCATGGGAATTAAAAAGCCAAACAGAACTTTCAGGATTGTTCAAGACCTGAGAAAGGTTAATCAAATAGTTGTTCCATGTGCCCAGTTGTACCAAACCTAGCGGTATTTTTATATCAGATTCCGCATGATGCAGAATCGTATACAGTTATAGATTTATGTAATGCTTTCTTTACTGTTCCATTGCATCCAGAAAGCCAACAAATGTTTGCGTTCCGGTTCAAAGAGCGCATATTAGCATGGTGTCATATCCCTCAAGGGTATACTGAAAGTCCATCTATTTTTAATCAGTTGCTAAAGAAATCCTTGGAAAATCTAGATTTGCCTGGAAAATCTACGTTAGTGCAGTATATTGATGATCTCCTTGTGGCTGCAGAAACGAGAGATAATTGTGTAACAGATACCATTACTCATTTGAATCATTTGGCAGATGAGGGACATAAAGTGTCTCCTGCAAAATTACAGTTTTGCAAACAAGAAGTAAAATATTTTGGTCACAGAATTGCAAAGGGAATCAGACAAGTGACAACAGAAAGAATAAAAATGATTCAGGCAATGCAACCTCCAAAAACACAGAGACAGGTCAGAATGTTTCTAGGAATGGTAGGTTATTGTCGGCAATGGATTAGTGTTTTTTCAGTAATTGCAAAGCCACTGCAGAGACTGACAAAAGCAGACATAAAAGACCCAATTAGCTTAACTAAAGCTGAGTTGGAAGCTTTTGAACTGTTAAAGAAAAGTCTGTGTGAAGCTCCAGCATTGGGAATGCCAGATTACGAAAAAGAATTTGAACTGTACTGCAGTGAAAGAGAAGGATGTGCATTATCAGTTCTGATTCAGAGACATGGAAGACTGAGAAAGCCAATAGCATATTTTTCAGCTGTTCTTGACCCTGTTGCAAAAGCATTGCCAGGTTGCTTAAAATCAGTAGCTGCAACAAGTGTAAGTTTGGAACAAAGTGAAGGGATAATAATGGGATTTCCTGTAAAAGTGTATGTACCCCATTCAGTTGAAATTCTTCTCACTAGAAGCAAAACACAGCATTTGACGAATAACTGTCAGGGTCACATTTTTTTGAATATCAGTTCCGTCACTTTCTTAGAGTCCATTGTCTCTAGTTTTCGAACAACGAGGCTTCCTCCAGTTTGCAACATTAACCGAAAGAGAGTCATAACTTCCTCGGATATGAAATTGTCACACACTCCTCTGCCTGTTCCTGGCCTTGGCCTTGCTTGACTGAAGAACAGTCAGCACATCGAGTTTCAATTTGCATCACGACAAAATGTTTCAGCAGAAGGAGGTTTTCCATCATGGACTCTCTCTTGCTCCGAGCAGAATTTTGGCAAATACGAATGCACTAGGCCCAAAATAACTTTTTACGAAAACTATTATATAAACAGACACAAGAGAATAATTAGTGCGAGAAGTACAGTTCGTTCTGTTGCCACCCACCATTGCTAATAATTAACCCATTAGTCTAAATTACCTAGCTGAATCACACAAATAAAGCAGCATTTATATCTACCATTCTTCATTTAATCCAGCAGGATTCTTTATGCACCTGTAAAGAGTAAAGTGACACCACATAGACAAGAAAAGCAAAATAAGCACATGCCATTCTTTAAAACAGCCGCTATTAGTCATGACACAATAATAGACAAGATTAATTTATTATTTTCCACATACATGAAAATGCAACGTAATGCACGTTTATGAGCACACATGTTAGTAACCCTCGTGTTCTCTCGTGTATGCAACTCTTAAAACTAATTTGGATTAATACACACATAGCACAAATCGTTAGCATAATTAATTCAGTTATGGAAGTGTGACTTCACGAGCTGAAATGAAAACATTTCTGAATCTCGCTCCATCAAGGTCAAAGGAGAAGGGGGAAGGCTGGAAGGGCGGGGATGAATGTTTGCGCTTTTTGGAGCGTTTGCGGAGTCGGGATTCTTGGGAAGAATCAGTGTCTGTGTCCGTAGCAGTAGTGGCAGGAATAGAGTAAGAATTGGAGGGAGAAGGGGGAGCAGGGAAGTCCCCCTGGGCCTGTTCTTTGAAACTGCACAGTTTGGAGTAGACCTTATGTGAGGCCAGGGAAGTCCAAGTGGCTCAGGGTCTGGAAGCGGGTTGGGCGTCTGGTTATCAGAGGGAGCAGGGGTATTGCCCACTAGTTGTTCTAGATGTTGTGAAATAGGCAGAAGGACGGAGGAGAGGAATTTATCTAACTTAGAATCAAGTTGTTTATCAATGATATCTTCCATTGAGTCCTCATAATAATAATAATTTTCATCATGGGTATCAAACGCAGCCACTTCCTCCTCATAGATGTTACAGTCCGACATTACACAGTAGTATATATCCAAATATATAAATCAAACAAGTTCTCCAGAGAGAAGCCAAATGTTACAACCCAGAACTCTCCCAGAGAACGGTCGTCTGTCGGGAGCTAAGCTGGGGCAGTGGGGGCCACACAGGTACCAAAAGAACACCCTTGCTAATAGGACTAATGGAGGGAGAAAAAAACCCAGCCTGCCTAGGCTAAGGGTTTCCAAAAATTATGTCCCCAGAAACTGGGCTTACAGTGGTTAATTAGTCACAAGTGGTGCAATAGAAAAATGCTGCCTGATTGTCTAAAGGCCCGGTACCGGCTCCGCCGCCTGCCTGCTGCGTCACAATTTCCAAGAATGAGCCTGGGAGAGTAGTCCTACCAGCTTGCGAAGTACGGGGCTGCATGCGTGCACCGACGCGTGCAGGCACCAGAGACACACGCAGGCTTCGATTGCACCTCGCTCCCTGAAAGGGGGGCCAACCCCCGGCAGCGTGCAAAGCACGGAATGCAGCCACCCTCGCACCGCGAGTGAAAATGTGAATGCGGGCACACAGAAATCGAATAACACAATAACTCTTTAACAAATGAAGTGACAAAAAGTTGCAGCGCAACACGCGCTAAGGGGGAAAAAAATCACTAGCACGATCACGCACGCCGAAAGCAGCGCAGCGCGAGAACGCTACAGGCACATTAAAACACGGTGATACTCAGATTCAATAAGCGGAACCATTAAGCCAATAAAGAATGCAAATTGCAATACAAATATCACTGATAAAGCTTCAGCAAAATAATGAGGCTCTTATCTTGACTGGGGAGGAACCCAAGATGGTGCCTCATTATTTTGTATGGTAACCTCTCATGTTATTGGTTGAGTAAGGAGGCGTGGTTCAAAGCCTCATGGGAAATGTAGTTTTGTGTAATGTTTTCTTTTTTCTTGTTGGCTGCTGTTTGAGTAGTAAAGAAATTGAGAAAGCATAATCTGAGCCTTTCGGTCCTGCCAAAGAATCGTATTTTGTTTAGTCCCATGGTTTTATCACGTGGTCTAATTTAAATACAACTGGATGTTCACGTTTGTTTGATGGAACAGTTACACTTTTGTGTTTGAGCAAGATGGAGCGTGGCTGCGATTGAAGGTGCATTGCACATTTAAAATTGTGAACTTGAAATTTCCTTTCGAAATGACATGTCACAGAGGTGTTTCAGATCGTTTTTTATTTTTAGGTCTCGCCTGAGCCAATGCGCTTGCGCATTGCCCCGGCGAGTAAAAAACTCTACCAAAACGGCGGATTAGCCACAGTTCATGTGAGGCAGGCATGTGCACAACGCCAGCCACGTCACACACCACCATTTGTCTGTGCCTCGCATCAGACTTCAAAGGCTGCCGCTCCCCCCCAAAATAAGACTTCAAAGGCTGCCGCTCCCCCGTATCAGACTTCAAAGGAATGCGCTCGCGCTCCCCCACCACAGCAGTGCTGAGAGCTTGTTATTATTGGGCACAGAGATTAAGGGAGACTCGAACCGGTCCGTAGTCCGCATCAATGTGATAAGGGCCGAAGATAATGACTGTGAATGCTGACCTCCGCTTCGGCATTACAATTTAGCTTCCCCCTACTGCTGCGCATTACCAGCCCTCCCCACCCTCTGAGCACAAACGGAGCCTTTCTTAAGCAAGTATTAAAGCTTCCTTTTTCCTCCTCCCAAAGCCATTCCCTGGTCTGCCCGACCCCTCCCTCACTCCCTCCACCCCTCCTGCACAGGTCCCGCGGGCGCCTCCAAGGTAGGGGCTTCACATCTGCATTTATATATTTTTCTTTGTTTTTCCTGACCCCCAACCCGCAGAGATCACTTTTTTGTTGTTGTTGTTTGTTGAAACAAACCCTTGCATTCACCCTCCGGGAGTTCATCCATTTGCCGTACTGCGACAGGCACATTTATTATTTTGTTTCCCATTTACCACAGTTTTTTTTTAATAGGCATTGGGAGAAAGGGAGACTCGAACCGGTCCGTAGTCCGCATCAATACGGTACGGACCGAAGATAATGACGGTGAATGCTGACCTCTGCTACGGCATTATAATTTAGCATCCCCCCTCCTGCTTTTCATTACCAGCCCCTCCCACCCTCGGAGCACAAACTGAGCCTTTCTTAATCAAGTGTCAACTCTTCCTTATTCGTCCTCCATTCCCTGGTCTGCCCGACCCTCCCTGAATCCCTACACCCCTCCTAGACAGGTCCAGCGGGCACCTACAAGGTACGAGCTCCGCAGCGGCATTTATATTTTTAAAAAGCAGCGTGTGTAAAAGCATTTCCATTCGGTCTTCGCAGCTGTAGCATTTATATTTTCAAAAGAGTAGCGTGTGTACACATTGCAGTTTGTAAATTCTCGGTCACTAATGGTAAATAAATATTGAAGTGCATGAACTTATTTATTTTTATTTATTTATTTTAGAAGTTTTGTATAGCGCTTGCTAGACCAAAGGGTATCAGAGCGCTTCACAGCATGTACATCATATTTTTATATATACATTGAATTAAGTAACGGTGGAGTGTCACTTGAAGGACTGTCCAGGGACTGTTAGATCCCATATATGCGGTTGAGGAAAAGGTCTTTGAGAAGGCTCTTGAATTTTGAGAACGACGGGATTGTTCTGATGTGGGGTGGGATGGATTTCCAGATTTTGGGTGCATTTCCAGAGAAAGATTTGGCTGAGGTTCTTTGCTTGCGAGATTTTGGTGGAATGAGCAGTAGAGAGCTGGAGCTCCTGAGGTTTCTGGACTGGCCTGCCCTTTTGAGTTTGGCGGCCAGGTATTCTGGTTTGCCTGTATGCAGGGCTTTGTGCGTGAGGCAGGCTGTTCTAAAACTGGTTCGTAACTCCACTGGGAGCCATCTGAGTTCTCTGAAGGCTGGAGAGATGTGTTCGAATTTCTTAATTCCGTAGACCATTCTTGCTGCTGCGTTAAGTGTAGTCTTCAGGGGGGCAAGGTGGGTTTTGCGGACACCGTCAGGGTCGCAATTCCGTAGTCTATTCTGGAGAGGACTAAAGCTTGGGTGGCTTGTTTAAGGTCCTTGGGTGGGAGGAAGGGTTTTATTTTGTATAGTAGTTTTAGGTTGAGAAAGGCACTTTTCGCAGATCTTGAGATGTGTTTCTTCATGTCAAGTTTTGGGTCTAGGGTGATCCCTAGAGATTTCACCGAGTCTGCCAAGGAGAGGTTACCATTGAGGACATCTATCGCTTTGAGCCATTCTTCTATTTGCGGGTTATCATCTTTGTTGGAAATGAGTAGTATTTCTGTTTTCTCTAGGTTCTGTTTCAAGTGGTTGGTGGTGAGCCATTCTTGTACCTCCTTGAGCGTGTTGTTTAGTCTCTGGATGTCATCAATTGAGGAGGTTTCCAGATAGAGATACGTGTCGTCAGCATAAAGATGAAAGGGGATGTTAGATTTTCTGAGTAGGGAGGTGAGGGGTTCGATGTAGATGTTGAAGAGCTGGGGGGAGAGTACAGACCCTTGTGGAACCCCTCTGATGACAGGGTGGGGCTCAGATTCGAAGTTTTTGATTTTTACTTTCTGTGAACGTTTGTGAAGGAAGGAAGAGAACCAATGAAGGACCGTCTCTTGTAAACCGGCTCTTTCTTGCAGAACCCTTAGGATTAGATTGTGGTTGACTGTATCGAATGCGGCCGATAAGTCTAGGAGGATGAGAAGACAGCATTGATCTGAGTCTAGTGACTTGAGTAGATCATCTATGACATTAAGGATTGCCGTTTCAGTGCTGCATCCCTTTCTGAAACCCGATTGGTGAACTGCCTGAGCCACGAAGAAATGCTTTCACATTCTTCCTGAATCAACTTGTAGCTGTTATCCAGAACTGGCACTCAGTGTCGGCCTTGTGACATTGTGAAAAGACAACGAGAGACTTGAGCAAAGCTGTTCTTTTAGATAAGTGCTATTTAACTCATGGGGCAGCGTGCAAACAAACGGCGAGCAGACAAATAGACTTGCCATCCTTGCCTGCAATGAGTACTGCCATTTCAGGGCTAGTCTGCTTAAGGACGCGAAGTTAACCAAGAGGTCATTGGCTGGACATGAGGTAAATACAACACTGCAATTAAGGAGCAAACGAATCGCCTAGCACAGTATTCAGTCTTCCACCCCTGGACTCATGAATTTTCTTTTCACTGACTCTTCCTTATGTTTTTGAACCTTTCAGAGTTACTGGACCGTTTGGAAAACTTTTTAGTTCCTTTAAATCTATTCCAGTGTTGCAACCATCTTGTTAGCTGTGAACACACAGTAGCCTGATCGCTTTACTTGTGATTTTTGTATGCTCTACACTATCCAAGGAGCTAAGCTGGTTCCCTGAAAAAGAGCTTGCGGTTTTTGCTTACATTTCACATGCTTTACTTAGTCTTGTTTTTGTGTTGGAATGCGGCAAAAATGACTTAAGTGGCGTTATTCTTAAACCCCAAGGCGCAGTGGCAGGGCTGTTTCAGCTGTCTCCCTGCTGTTGCTCTTCCCCCCGCATCTGTGTTTTTATGGCCCTCTCACCAGTGTGCCGCTCTGCTCTGTTCACTTCCCCCAAATGACGGACCTGGCATGCTGTCCCGCTGCTCTGTATTCTTTCTGCTTTATCACACTTTTCATACGCAATGGCTATTTTCTCCCATGAGCGCCTGCCGAGCTGTGCATCTGCTTTGCTAGGTTGCTTTTTCCCATAAATGAGCTAGGAGTCGAGGTTTTATGGATGTGTCTGCTACTCCATCCTTCCTTCAGTGAACCCTCAGACTTAAAATGTAATGTTACCAGGTCAGTGTCATAAACCCAGTACACCAGCAGATTAAGACGTTGTATTTAGATAGCTGTGCACTTTGCACTTTTGGGTTCTAATCGTATTTTAAGAAACATGTTTTAAGTTTCAATTTTTTATACATTTGAAATGTAGCTGATGCATAGAACATCAATGTGTTTTATTTAGGTTTCAAAGACTAAACATAAATAAAAAGCATTTTCATTTACAATGAAAACCAAATTTAGGAGGGATGATTTTACTGCCTCCCTGTTGTCTTCCTGTTTCTCTCTCCTTTATATTGTCTTTCCCTGATCTCTTTCCTTTCTTGTGCTCTGCACCTCCTCTGTTGTCTTTCCTTCTCTTTATCCTCTTAAGCCTCCTTCAGTGCTGTCTCGCCCTTTTTTAGGTTTCACCTAAAAAGAGCATGCGCTGTCAGCGAAAACAATTATCCTAAAAAGGGAGCTTAGAGCCCGCCCATTACTTAATTTACCATTGGTAGACTCCCACATCATTCTTGCTTCTTTGCTTACCATTCGTCAGCTGCTCCTCCTGGCACCCTCACATCCCCTCACCCTCACATCCCCTCACCCTCCCTCACACCCTAACCCTCACACCCCCTCACCCTCACACCCCCACAAACCCCCTCACCCTCACTCACCCTCTCTCCCACCCTCACCCACCCTCTCACCCTCACCCACCCTCTCACCCTCACCCACCCTTTCACCCTCACACACCCTCTCACCCTCACACACACTTTCACCCTCACCCACCCTCACCCACCCTCACACCCCCTCACCCTCACACCCCCTCACCCCCTCAGTCTAACACACCCCCTCACCCTCACACCCCATCACCCTCACCCCCCCACATCCCCACACCCGCACACCCTCACACATCCCCTCACACACCCTCAAACCCCCACCCCCTCAATCCCCCTCCCTTCACACCCCCTCACCCTCACACCCCCTCACCCTCACACACCCTCACACCCCTTCACGCCCCCTCACACCCCCTCACCCTCACACACCCTCACCCTCACACACCCTCACCCTCACACACCCTCACCCTCACCCCCTCACACACAGTCACCCTCACACCGCCTCACACCCCCTCACCCTCACACCCTCACACACCCTCACTCACTTTCACACACCCTCACTCACCCTCACACCCCCTCACCCTCTCACCCTCACACCCCTCACTCACCCTCACACCCCCTCACCCCCTCACCCTCACACACCCTCACTCCCTCTCACCCTCACACACCCTCACTCACCCTCACACCCCCTCACCCTCACACACCCTCACACCCCCTCACTCCCTCTCACCCTCACACACCCTCACTCACCCTCACACTCTCACCCTCACACACCCTCACACCCCCTCACCCTCACACACCCTCACCCTCTCACCCTCACACCCCCTCACTCACCCTCACACCCCCTCACCCCCTCACCCTCACACACCCTCACACCCCCTCACCCTCACACCCTCACTCACCTTCACACACCCTCACTCACCCTCACACCCCCTCACCCTCTCACCCTCACACACCCTCACTCACCCTCACACCCCCTCACCCCCTCACCCTCACACACCCTCACCCCCCCTCACTCCCTCTCACCCTCACACACCCTCACTCACCCTCACACTCTCACCCTCACACACCCTCACACCCCCTCACCCTCACACCCCCTCACCCTCACACCCCCTCACTCACACCCCCTCTTACCCTCACACCCTCTCACCCTCACACCCTCTCACCCTCACTCACCCTCACTCACCCTCACACACACTCACACACCCTCACAGCATAGCATAACAAAACATAGCATAGCATAACAAAACACAGCATAGCATAACAAAAAAAGCAAACGGTTGCACTTGTCCTGCTTGATCTAAGTGCAGCCTTCGACACCATCTCACACGACGGACTGCTTAACAGGGTGAGTGAGGATGGTGTCGGAGGAGCAGCGCTGGACTGGATTAAATCCTATTTGTGCAACCGGACGTTTCAGATCTCGTCTTCACAGGCTCAGTCAGACACCTTTGTTTCGCCCCATGGCGTGCCTCAGGGCTCAATTTTGAGTCCGCTATTTTTTAATCTGTACCTCCGCCCTCTCGCCGATTTAGCAGAGCGAGCTGGTCTAGAACTCATGACCTATGCGGATGATTCGCAGATTATTTTTTCTCTCACCAATTCGGATCCTTCATCCCCCTCTGTGCTGAAACTAGGTCTTCATGAAGTCTTCAGCTGGATGTCAACGAACCAGCTGAAGCTTAATGGGGAGAAAACGGAGATCCTTCTCTTAGGTAAAAACAGAGACCTTTGGCAGGATACTCACTGGCCGCCATCCCTGGGCGCTTTTCCCATTCCAGCTACCCATGTCAGAAATTTAGGGGTGCACATCGATGACACACTATCGATGAAACAGCAGGTCAACAAAGTAGCTGGTACTTGCTTTACTTTCCTCAAATGGCTGCGGAAAATTATCTGGATGCTGCCTGATGATACCCAGAAGACCGTAGTCAATGCCCTTATTACATCACGGCTTGACTACGGTAACATCCTTTACCTGGGTTCCAACTTAGCCGTGATCAGACGGCTCCAGCTAGTCCAGAATTCCGCAGCCAGGTTGCTGTGTAAAATCCCCAGGAGAGCAAGGATCTCTAAGCATCTTAAGGACCTGCACTGGCTCAGGGTGGAGAACCGGGTTCGGTTCAAAGCCCTGAGCTATATGTTCAAAATAAAGGCAGGAACCGCACCAAAGTACTTGCAAAAGTTAGTTAGGCCCTACTCTCCTGCACGTAATCTCCGTTCCTCAAATGGAGCAAATTTTGTGGTACCCAGATTTAAACTGGCCAGAATGGGAGGGAGATCCTTTTCCTATTTGGGACCCGCCCTTTGGAACTCCCTTCCCCCAGCTCTACGAAAGGAGGAAAATTTTGCCAGCTTCAAGAAAAGCGTTAAAACCTGGTTTTTCAACAAATAATTGTGGTCTCTGGCCGTTTTGCTTTCTGTGTTGTTGGCTTCTTAGTCCTGGCGCCGGGAAACCCTTTGTGGGTATCTGCGCGCATTACAAATGCAAAAAATAAAATAAATAAATAAATAATAAATAAAATAGGATAGCAAAACATAGCATAGCATAACAAAACAAAGCATAGGATAGCAAAACAAAACATAGCATAACAAAACAAAACATAGCATAGCAAAACACAACAAAGCCTAGCATAGCATAACAAAACATAGCATAGCATAACAAAACAAAGCATAGCATAATATAACAAACCATAGCCAAACAAAACATAGCATAGTATAACAAAACATAGCATAGCATAACAAAACACAACAAAACATAGCAGAACAAAACATAGCATAACATAACAAAACATAGCATAGCATAACATAAAACAAAGCATAGCATAACAAAACACAGCATAACAAAACATAGCAAAACACAACAAAACATAGCATAGCATAACAAAACACAACAAAAGATAGCATACATAACAAAACATAGCATTGCAAAGCATAGCAAAACATAGCATAGCATAACAAAACACAACAAAACATAGCATAGCATAACAAAACACAACATAGCATAGCATAACAAAACAAAGCATAGGAGAGCAAAACACAACATAGCATAACAAAACAAAACATAGCATAGCAAAAAACAGCAAAGCCTAGCATAGCATAACAAAACATAGCATAGCATAAAAAATATAGCATAACAAAACAAAGCATAGCATAATATAACAAACCATACCAAAACAAAACATAGCATAGTATAACAAAACATAGCATAGCATAACAAAATACAACAGAACATAGCAGAACAAAACATAGCATAACATAACAAAACATAGCATAACATAACATAAAACAAAGCATAGCATAACAAAACATAGCATAACAAAACATAGCAAAACACAACAAAACATAGCATAGCATAACAAAACACAACAAAAGATAGCATACATAACAAAACATAGCATTGCAAAGCATAGCAAAACATAGCATAGCATAACAAAACACAACAAAACATAGCATAGCATAACAAACACAACATAGCATAGCATAACTAAACAAACAATAGCATAGCATAACAAAACATAGCATAACACAATATAGCATAGCAAAACAAAGCATAGCATAATAAAGCACAACAAAACATAGCATAGCATAACAAAACATAGCATAGCATAGCAAAACACAACAAAACATAGCATAGCATAACAAAACACAACAAAACAGAGCATAACAAAACAAAGCATAGGATAGCAAAACAAAACAGCATAGCATAACAAAACATAACAAATTATAGCATAAAAAAACAACACATAGCATAACAAAACAGAAAAACACAACAAAACATAGAATAGCTTAACAAAACACAACAAAACATAGCATAGCAAAACAAAACATATAATAGCATAGCAAAACATAGCATACCAAACACAACAAAACATAGCATAGCATAACAAACCATAGCATAGCAGAACAAAGCATAGCATAATAAAACACAACAAAACATAGCATAACAAAACATAGCATAGCATAACAAAGCATAGCATAGCAAAACATAGCATAGCATAACAAAACATAGCATAACATAACAAAATACAGCATAGCATAGCATAACAAATCAAAGCATAGGATAGCAAAACATAGCATAGCATAACAAAACAAAACAGGATAGCAAAACAAAACATAGCATAGCAAACAGCATCACTCCGCACCACCTCAGCATCACTCAGGGGCACCACAAGATCACTATGCCCTACCACAGTACCACTGAACGCCACAGCATCACTCGTTCGCCATCACATCAATCAGCGCTACCACAGCATCAATCTGTGCAACCATTCAACAACACCTGGTTCAAATATGTTCTCTCAATGTTTCAAGCTTTATTACAAATGTAACAAAAAGATGTTAATATTTCACTCTGTTCTTGTATTTTCGTCACAATAAAATACACTGAACATAATCTTCACAAAAGTTATTTACAAAACTTTAAGCTATTGCTATTATAAATTACAATAACGTTTATTTAAGTATTAATTATTGAAAAAAATTAAAAGCCATTGTTATTTGTAATATAAATACATGTAAGTCACGTAAATACAACACATATTGCATGACAAATGCTATAGGTGTCACATTTGCGAAAGTTATAACTATTGGCATTGTAAATGACAAAGCTATTAATTTCGCTATTTTCAAAAACAAAAAAATAAAAAATGTGTAATTTACAATACCAATAGCTCAAACTTTCCTAATGCGAGACCTATTGCATTGCAAATGCTTGTTTTATCTTAACTTGGGTTTGTGTTTTTAACAGTGGGGACTGTTCTTTTACACGGAGTCAAAGGTATCAGATTACTAGCACAATGTTAATGCATGTACATGGTTGGGTTGTTTTACCAGTAACTTTATTATGGCTGCAAGAACATAGGAGTCTAATTACCTCGGCAGAGGTGCATATTACATAAGAGTTCATGTAAACTGGGGAAGAGCATGGGGAATTGAAATGTGTTTCCTTTTTAATTGTAATACAGTTACCCCGAAGAACGGCACGAGATGCCCAAAAAGCATTGGGTCACATAAGATGTCATCGCGCCATGAAGGAAAGTAAATATCCTTGTGGTTTGAAGAAAAGCCCTTACAGGCATATGTTGAACCTGCGGTTAATATTTGGAATAATTGTGTTTGGAGAAATTGAATTGCGTATTAACTGAAGGCAATACAAATATGGTGAAAATAAAGAGAAAAGGATTGGAACTGATTTGGTGAATACACTGCAATGCTGTGCATCCTGGGTTGGGTCTTGATTAGGTTCCCATACATGGTTTAGTTCAAGTCACATACACTGACGGAGCACGTTCCAGAGTAGCATGCAAACAATCTACGCCTTTGAGCAGCATTAAATGTTTTGTGACATGAGGACTTAGGTGTGCATCCTACAACATGTGAATGATTGACAGCATTCCCAAAGCCCAGGTCACTTGCTCTATTACACCTTTGACCTTAACTAACTGCGATGCCATGCAGTTCAGAATCACACTCGCCACTACGTCCTCTTTCTCTGGAATGCTTATTTATAGACCCCCTGGTGCTTACATAACTTTTTTAGACGCCCTCCCAGAGCTCCTTGCCAGCCGTCTCATAGGAACAGGAGTTCTCACAGCACTTGGTGATTTTTTAAAATTCATCGGGATGACCCGGACAATGCAGGTGCCAATAGACGGATCTCGAAGCTCTCAAACTCCTTCAGTTAGTGAACGTGGCTACCCATGGAAAAGGGCACATCCAAGACCCTATTTTTTCGAATGACCTTAAGATCAGGGTGCTCAGCCCTGTCCCAGGCCAATGCTCTGACCACAATTATTTTCCCTTCCTTTACACCAAAATACCCAGTCAGACTCGGCCGGTGGGTGACTTGAAGTCAGGCAGGAAATGGCCCATGGTTGCCCCAGAAAATTTGATTAATTTCCTAAAGTCTAACCCACCATCCCTAAGTGATGGTCCTGATGGAGCAAGGTGATGAACAAGATTCTGTTCAAACTTGCAAAGTTAATCTTCCAATGATAAAAGTAATTGAATTAACAAGCATGTGGTGAATTATTAATCAACTTAGTTTAAAAATGCGAACATTTATACACGTGGGATTAATTAATGTGCTTTATGTTGCAAATGCGAAGAAAAATAATAAACTAACCTTGTCTATTGTCTTTGTCAGTATTAAATGCGGCTGTTTAACTAATGGCATGTGCTTATTTATGTGCTTATGTTATGTCTTTTCTGTGACAAAAGCTCGTGGAGAATCCTTGCAGACCAAAAGAAGAAGGTAGATATGAACGCTGCTTTGTGTGCTTAGCTAGGTAACATAAATTAATGGGTTTTTTTTTTTTCACAACTAGTTTATTGGTGAAGATGAGCATATGAAATATAGTGGCAGCCCACAGTCAGGACTACACCACCAAACATTACGATACAATCACAGCACTTAACCAAGTGTCCAAGCAAGAAGATGATGCAATGAAGGATACCAGAAAACAGTTACCCCACCTTCACCTTATACTGCTACCTACCCACCCAACTCCCCGATCCCACCCGGAACCCACCCGAACCCCATGCATGTGTGTACTAACCGTAACGATGTAAGATTATGACGTGGGTAATGTGCGTGGACACGGGCCCTGCCAGCCAGTACGGGGCTAGAGGTCCTCCTCTGGCTCTACCGGAGGGTCCAGTGTCAGATCTCTATAGTCTGCCCACCTCTTCCAAATCTTAAAGTGTTTGCGGGGGCATCCTCGCGCCTCAAATATAGGTCTCTCCAGGCCCATACAGAAGTCCATACCAGCCTTCCATGCAGTCAGGGGGGGGGGGCGCACATTCTTCCACGCTCGGGCCAGGTCCCTTTTAGCCACCACCAGCCCCAGTAGGAGCAGGTGCCGCTTATAAATGTTGCCACCAACCCCTTCCAGGACGTGCAACAGTCCCAGACGGTGAGTACGGGGGAGGGTCCAGCCCAACACCTCAGACAGACAGCCCCAAACACCCCTCCAGAAGCCAACCAGCCTAGAGCACGACCACAGTGTATGAAGTAGCGTACCCACCTCAGCCCCACACCGCAGACATTCTGGGGACCCAATCAGGCCCGCCTTCCACAGACGCTCTCGGGTATAGTACGCCCTATGGAGAATCTTGAATTGGATGAGTCGGAATCGCATTGCGATAGCCGCCCCCCTCGGGGATTCCAAGGCCTCTCGCCAGTCGTCTTCGTCCAAGGGGCCGAGGTCAACTTCCCAAGTCGCCTTCAGTGAGAGAAGAGTAGGGGAGCAGTGGGTGACCATGGTTTGATAAATGCGCGATACTTTTTTGTCCCCAAGATCACCCATGAAGACCTTCGCCTCGATCGGGCTAAAGTCAGGGAGTGAGTCAAGGTTGGCAATGCTGGGCGTCAGTGCATGTCGGAACTGAAGGTACCGGAAAAATTGAGATTGGGGCATATCAAATTCGGCACTGAGGGCCTGAAAGGATTTGAGCGACGTACCAGACATCACTTGACCTAACTGCGAGATACCTATCGCATCCCAGCCATCGAAGCCTGGCAATTTAGAGAGTTCAGGTAGCATGCCGTTCCGCCATAAAGGTGTTTCAGCGGTCAGTCGGCCCCACCAGCCCACGCGACGCAAGGCCTGTCGCCATATAGCAAACACGAGTCTGGTAACCCTTGGCAGCGAGGCACGCAGTCGGGGTGAGTATAGGATGGTATGGAGCGAGTTATCGCCCATCAAAGCACGCTCTAGGGCATAGGCCGGGTCCCCACCGTCACAGTACCACCATTCGTTCAGAATAAGGAGGTGAGCGGCCTGGTAGTACGACTGCAGATCCGAGGTGGCTAGGCCTCCACAGTAGGTGGACAGAAAGCATGTGCGCAATGCCACCCGGGCAGGGCCTCCCGCCCAGAGAAAGTGGCCCAGCACTGAGTTAACCTGTTTGAACCACCGAGGTGGAATAGGATACGGATGGTTTTGCAACTGGTAGAGTAGGCGCGGGAGCGCAACCATCTTGAAAATGGCAGATCGGCCAAA
This sequence comes from Lissotriton helveticus, assembly GCF_964261635.1. NCBI lineage: Eukaryota > Metazoa > Chordata > Amphibia > Caudata > Salamandridae > Lissotriton > Lissotriton helveticus. The sequence continues at coordinate 420,305,184 of NC_136057.1, forward strand.
GATTGTCAGGGGCATTCGAGACCAAGTTTTGACGTCCGACTGAACTCGTTCCCAGACGGGCTGCAGGTTACGGTCCCAGGCAGTGTCAACCGAGTCCGAGAGAAACACTCCGAGGTATTTCAGCCCAGTCGTGGCCATTCGCAATCCCGAGGCCCAAGGGTCTGTCACCGGGTCTCCTGATAGCACCCACAGGGTGGACTTGTGGAGGTTGAGATACAAGCCCGAGGCCTCTCCAAACTGGTGCATGATCTCCAAGACACGTGGGCCCGAGCGTTGCAAATCAGTGAGAAAAAAGAGGACATCATCCGCGTATAGCGCGATCTTGTCCGACAGGGTAGGGTTCCATACAAAGCCCCGTATCTGCGCATCCTGGCGCACTCTCGCCGCCAAGGGCTCCATGGCCAGTGCAAAAAGATAGGGGGAGAGCGGGCAGCCCTGCCTGGTCCCACGGCCTATGCGGAATGTCTCTGACACCGCCCCGGCGACCCGCACCGAGGCTGTAACATCAGTGTAGAGGAGCTTTATATAGGAGAGGAAGACCGGGCCTAAGTTGAGCCAAGATAGCAAAGTAAATAGGTATGACCAGCCAACCGAGTCGAAGGCCTTGTTGATATCGGCCAGCAACAACGCCGCCCGGACCCCCAGGGCTCCAACAGCGTCGATCGCCGCCTGCGCACGCCTGATATTGTGTCGCGTCGCCCTGCGGGGCATAAAGCCTGCCTGGTCAGAATGGACTAAGGCAGTAATGTGTGGAGCCAAACGGTTCGCTAGGGCCTTGGCCAGTATCTTAGCCTCAGTATTGATTAAGGAGATGGGCCTATAGGAATCATGGCTATCTGGGGGCCTGCCAGGCTTCTGAAAGACTACTATTTCTGCATGGCGCCAGTCCGGTGGCAGTAGACCCCGGGTACGGGCCGCCTCCAGCGCTCGGCGGTAGTGCGATCCCAGTTGCACATGGAATCTTTTAAAAAACTCACATGGGTAGCCGTTTGGTCCAGGGGCCTTACCGGCGTTGAGTTGCCCCAACGCGTCTCCCAGTTCTTCCGCCGTGAGGGGTGCATCCAGGGCCTCTCTGGTCTCATCCGACACCGGCACCGGTGGGAACTCCTCGAAGAAACGGGCTAAGTCGCCCTCAGGCAATTGGTCACGTGGGGCATACTGGTCTGTAAAGTACGTGGCGAAGCTTGCCGCCAATTCGTTTGGGTCGGTTAGAACGTCTCCGTTGTCGTTCGTGAGACCTGGTAGTGCGAGGGGCTGGAAATTGTGTTGGCACAATCTATGGAGCATGGAACACGACTTGTCCCCCCATTGATACACCCTACTTCTGGTGGCGAGCCACGCCTGTTTGGCTTCGTCTAGCAATAGGGACGCATATGATTGCTGTGCCTGCAGGAGCAGCCGCAGATCCACCCCATCACCACCGGTACTGTGTTCATGTTCGAGGGTCGCTACTCGGGCAGCAGCCTCCGCAGTTTGTTCTCGTCGCTGTCGACGGGCCGCCGAGCACCATGCAATATCGACTCCCCGTATAGTAGGTTTCATAGCCTCCCACACCACACCTACATCGGCACCCTCCACTAGGTTCTCCCGCCAATAATGGTCAATAGTCTCTCGTAAGTGCTTAGCGTATGCCGGTTTAAGGAGATGCCACGAGGACATCCTCCATCTAAACGGCTGCCGATTCCGATGGAGATCTATTTTAACCGAAACCGGGGAGTGGTCGGACAGGCCCCTTGGCAAGATGTCAGCGCCCTTCACCCTACACAAATATTCTCCAGGCAAAAACACATAGTCCAACCGCGAGAACGAGCCATGCACTGCCGAGACATACGTATAGTCTTGGGTTACAGGGTGCATATGTCGCCAAGCATCCACCCAACCTAGCCCCTCACTCATGGCATGCAATCTGGTGGGCGGAAGGGAGGGGGGGGTGGTGCCAGTCACCTCCTGACGTCTCCGGCGATCCACACTCACGTCCATCACGTCATTCCAATCACCCCCAATCACTGCCAGTGATCCAGAGATATCCTCCCATACCGCAAACAGCCGCTCTGCCAGGGCCCACTGCAGGGGAGGGGGGGCGTATACACTTCCAAACACCACCGGCTCCGTGCCCACCATGCCCTTAACAAACAGGTAGCGGCCCTGAGGATCCACCCACTGCTTCTCGTGCACATACGCCACCCTGCGGTGTATCAGTATAGCCACCCCCCTGGATCCTCTGGAGAACCCCGCGTGGAAGACCTGCTGATATCCAAATCTCTGTAGGCCCAGTGCCTTAGTGCCCATCATGTGAGTCTCTTGAAGCAGTAATACATCTGCCGCTTCCCTTTTCCCCCATCGCAACACCGCCCCCCGTTTAATCTTGTCCAACAATCCTCTGACATTCCACGTAACCACCCGCATAAAGTCTACAGGGAGTCGGTCGATCGATTCAGCCATAATCAATCGGAGTCCACCATAAAAGCCCCTCAGGCCCGCACCACCCGCCACACACCACACAAAGCATCATTTTGGTACACACATGCATTACGCTAACTACCCCAAGAAAAACTATCAACCCCTTCGTCCCATGATCTGCAACAGTTCCCTCCCCCAACTCAGCAGTCGCAACTCCGACCGCCCGCATCCCGCCTCCCCCCACCCTATACCTCAATGAACCATGAAGTACCTGTCGCGGCATGGGTAGTCTCGAGCCCAAAACCGAGGGCCCGGGCCCACCCATACCAATGGATCCCAACATCCCAAGCAGAAAAACCATAAACACACCCCCCTCCCCTTGACATCCCACTCACAACTAGGGGAGTGGTAGCCCTTATATCGCAGTCCCCAAGTCCCAAACCCACCCAAGAACTCTCCCCCCAATCAGGAGAGCAAAACAGTACTATCTCAGAGCTGCACAGTGATCAGTAGTGCACAGGTCACAAGCGACTCAGCGCACCCAGCCCGGAGTCTCAGCATTTCTAGCAATAAATGGGAGCCGAGGCTCCGGAGACTTCAGTGATCTGTTCCCGACTGCTCCGAGTCCTCTGGTCTGCCAACGTCCAGTGAGCCATCCACCGAGGCCGCACGCCTGCGTGATTTAGAGCGTTTGGACCGCCCATTCTGTGTCGTTCGGTCTCTTTGCGCCCGCGGTGAACCCTCAGGGGTGCCTGGATGAAGTCCTGGCTGAGGATTCGGTCTGACCCGCACTGTTTCATCCGTCCACTTGAATAGGTCTTCCGGGGTATCAAAAAACAATGTCCGTGACTGGAATATCACCCGCAGGCGCGCCGGGTACAGCAGGGAGTATTGTAGCTTAAGACCTCTCAGCTTAGCCTTAGCCGCCACGAAAGACTGGCGCCGTTGCTGCACAAGTCTAGTATAATCAGGGAAAATCATGATCTTTTGACTTTCAAACAGGAGGGTTTCCTTGGATCTGGCTTCCCTCAGTATAGCGTCCCTGTCGTGGTAATTTAACAGCCTAGCGATCACTGCCCTAGGCCGCTCGCCCTCAGGCGGCCTTTGTGTCAGGGCGCGGTGTGCTCTTTCGATAACAAAACAGGCAGACAGCGACCCCGGGGGCATCCATGATTCCAGCCACTGTGTGAGAAACTGCTCCATATTGCCGTTGGCACAGTTCTCTGGAAAGCCGAGAAAACGGAGGTTATTACGCCGTGCCCGCCCTTCAGCATCTTCCACCCGGAGCGCTGTGGTCCGCTGCGCGTCCTCCATCGCCGCCATTCTCTTCTTCAGGGCACCTACATCCTCTTCCACCACTGACACCCTGGACTCGGCCTCCGTGATTCGTGCCACAGCGTTCCTAAGATCCTGGCGCAACAGGGTTACGTCTGCGCCAACTGCCCCTATCTTTGCGTCCAGCATGTCTCGCGACTGAGTTATAGCCGCCATAAGGGCTGTATTGTCCGGTCCTCCTCCTGATGGACCACCCCCCGATGATCCAGGGCCCCCACCGGGGCCAGTAAATTTGTCGATGGTCACCTGCTTGGTGGATCCACCACCTCCCCTGGTCATGTTCGCCCGGGTGGATGAGGGCCACTAGGGTCGCCGGTCCACAGTCAGGGAGACCCGAAAGAAGCCTCTCCGGCAAGGTCCAGTGGCAGTTGAGAATTAGGGGGGGGAGGCAGGCTTCAGCCACTTCCCCCAGGAACAGCCCCCCCAGCCGCCGCTGACCAGGGCCCCCCCGTGGCCCACGTTGCCTGTCAGGAGGTGCGAGGACTCCCAGCGTCCTGCACTGCTATGCCAAGAATGTCACGGAATAGTGGGCCCGGGGGGTGGGTGGGGGGGGGGGGGCCGGGGAGGGCCACTACTCACAGTTGCTGCTCGCCGGGCCGGTCGCCCTACGTCTGGCCGCCTCCTGCCAGGGTCACCAGGGGATACCAGTCACTCCTCTAGGCCGCCGGCCCCGGCCCGACACGAGGCCGCGAAAATTGAGGTCCCGGCTGCGCCAGGTCACCAGGCCGCCTCCGCTGCCACAGTCCACTCGTGGCGCCTGTGCCTCTCTCCGGCCCAGCCTGGCCCCAGGTGAAGGATCGCCTGTAGTATCGCGGCCTCAGGGACAGCCAACACCGCGGCCGCTCCCGGGCCAGGCAGCGCACCCTGTCGCGTCGCCAAAATCGAGGCCCCGGCTGCTCCGTGACCACCAGGCCGCACATCGCCCCTCTCTGCTCGGTTCTGTCCGGGGGTACGGGATCACCCCTGAGCCCACCGGATGACACCCGGCGCCTGTAGGAACATCCGTCGCTATCTGGTAGTGGGTTTGTGGGTTTGGGGACAGGATAATTCGTCGGATAATCGGCGGGCCGGCGGGAGCTCTAGCAAGCTGCGACCGCCATCTCCGCTCGCGTAGCCACGCCAAATTAATGGGTTTTTAAGTTAGCAAAGGGGGTGGGTAACAGAATGGGTCTCAATTATTTAATTAATTGATGTCTTGTGTTTGTTTGAATAATAGTTTCCAAGTGAGGCCTAAGGTTGATGCAAAGTAATGGCTGTTGGAGATGCAGTTGCGAAAACTTGTCCAGAGTGGAGCCTTGAACACGCGCAGATGTGGAAACTTTTACCACTTTGTCATCTTAAACAGAAATGTATTTATTTATTTATTTATCAACAGCATTTATAGAGCGCGAACGAAGGCCCAAGGGCATCTCGGCGCTAAGATATCTGCAGTATTTAACCAAAGAGGGGGAGACTGAGTTTACTGATTAAAAAGCCAAGTCTTAAGTTGTTTACGGAAAGACCAGAGTGAGGGGCTTGTTTTAATCGAGTGCGGCAGGGTGTTCCATAGTTTGGGCGCTGACACAAGAAATCTTCTGTCTCCCCATGAAACAGATTTGGTACGAGGTACCACAAGATCATGTAAACTAGAGGAGCGTAATGATCTGGGGGGACAGTAAGGGGTAAGATTTTGAGTGAGGAAGGCTGGTCCCAAGTTGAGCAGAGCCTTGTGAACTATGCAGAGAGTTTTGAATTTTATTCTGTTTCTAATGGGAAGCCAGTGTAAATTTCTGATGGTTTCTGATGCAGATTGGTGTTTGGGGAAAAGCAGCTTATTTGTTGTGCTGAACGTGCTCTTGGAGAAAAAGGCTCAAGGACAGGAAACCAGGCGTGACTGTCAAGGCTAGGAAGTTGTGGGCTGTAACTCGAGAGAAAAGTATCTCTTTTGAGGTAGCCAAATGATGCGAAAGCAAAGGACAATAGTGCTTATGTACAAGCCTGAACTTGGTCTAGAAACGGAGATGACTTAATGTGGACTGACATAAGACAGCCAATGAAAAGTCCGGATTTCTAAGAAAGTATACAAAATATAGAAAGTTTAGCTAGATAGAAAGGTATAAAACCTGACCTCATGGGCAGGAGGGCGCCCCTCGCTTTCCGATTCCTGACTGAGGTGACATGCTGTTGGACTTTGGACTCACGTAAGGACAGCAGTCTTTAAATGATTTTTCCTTTCTAGGTGGAGTGAGAAATAGACAGGGAAATAGCTTTAGGGAATGGAAACTGCTATTTTGCTAATTATTCATGTTTTCTGAGCTTGCCTTGAGATTGTCAGACTAATAAAACATTTCCTTATTAAAATGCTGCTTCCAAGTTTCCTTTAAAAATAAAGATTCTTTCATGAAAATGCTTTGTCTTTGAAATAATAAAGTTAATAAAAATTAGATTTGAAATGACAAGAGCTTGCCTTGAGATTGTCAGACTAATAAAACATTTCCTTATTAAAATGCTGCTTCCAAGTTTGCTTTAAAAATAAAGATTCTTTCCTGAAAATGCTTTATCTTTGAGATAATAAAGTTAATAAAAATTAGATTTGAAATGACAAGGTGGTCGTGTTTATTCATGGTCTAGTTCCCATCAGTCGATCCATTCGCCTTAGTGGCCTAATTAAAATCATATATGTTTAAAAACCATGGTGAGAAATGATAAACTGCAGTTGTATATAAATATATAAATAGTTTGTGAATAGTTTTGATTAATTAGGTCACATGATTCAGTCGCTCAAAAATTGTCTCATTGGTTTATGGGCCTTTGTTAGTGTTTTATGATTAATGGTGAGTATTGTGGTGTTAGATAGCGTTACTGAGACAGTTTTCATTCAGAGCGCTGGATCAATAACTTGGTCGCAGAGTTCGGTTGCTATGGTAACTGACATGTTACATGGTAAATACATAGGATTCATGTCTAAAACATGTTAAGTCTGTTCAGTTGTTATATGTAGTCGAAAGGTTTTTTCCAGCAGTGTCAAAATTCCTGGTTTGCCGGCAAAAGTTAAGTGTAATAGGTGAAGTTGCACAGTGCATTTGATCTGTTTCAAAATAGGGGTATCGCCGTATATCACATGTGTTGCGGACGTACATCACAAGTTTAGGGATTTTAGGTGTGTAAGGTAGAGTGTATAGTGAGGATTGTCTATGAAATTGTAGCTTTCGAGTATAAGGACGAATATCCTGTTTTAAAACTCACTGTGAAAAGAGTAGTAGAATTTATCCAAGCTTGAGTGAAGGGTAAGGAAACGTCGTTTATCTTACTGGTGAGTGAGGATTTCTATTGGTGGGTTAAAGTCCTACTTAGATTTATGTATGTATGGTTAGGGATTTTTCCGTTTGAATGTGCGTAAATGATTTAGTAATATACGATCGAGTGAAACTTTGAATTGTCACCATATGTGCATTCAGAGGGAAACAAGTTCGTTATTAGTTGTTAGAAGGGTAGAGTAGCCTTACTTTATCAAAGAATTTAAATATTCTGTGAAAATAGTGTCGTCTATTTCACGTAAAAGAATATCTGAATGACTGGGAAAGCTATCACTTTATTTTAGCGAAGCAGACAAATGGTTTGTTTTTGTGGAGTTACTAACTGAATTCAATTGAAAGATTTGTAAATATGGCGCTGTGAAAATATTTTGTAAAGGAGGGGTTAGTTCAAGGAGCGAGGGACAGAGAAGCTGCAGCGGCAGTGTACGTCACAGGTGTTGCGCTGTGATTGGCTAACATACGTCACAGTGTTCACGCACTGATTGGCTCATGTGACTAGGCAGGCTTACAGCTGATTGGCTCATCCTGAAAAGCAGTAATTCTATTGGTTGAGCAAAATAGTGACGTAGTTTAACCTGATTAGCTTGTTGGTGAGTTTTGCGCACGGATTGGTTGGTGTGGCGGAATACCAACTTCTTTGTTACGATCTTTACCGAAGTAAGAGAAACAGTTTAAAAACATGGATTATTATTACATGAAGGAGAAAAAGAAGCTTTCGTGGTTTCAGAAACTGAAAAATAAAATTAAACCTAACAAGAAAATTGAAACGCTAGGCGGAAGATTACTTCATAAGTACAAAACACCCGCAGCTTATATGTTAGGTGAATATGGTTACCATACTTGTCTTTGGATTTAGAATTGGATGGAATATACTAAAAATGATGGTGTATTAGCATGGCCGGAAGATGGATCATTTAACATTAGGGTTTTGAAAAACTTAAGAGAAAAAATAACAACTCTTGTACCAAAGCCTAGACCTACTCAATTTGAGGCTTTCGCTGAATGGGAGGATGAAATGTTTGAATTGGAACGAGAAAATAGAGGTATACCAAGAGGTACTCGACTAGATATTAATAGGGAAACACATGAGGATAGACTGCGTCGATGGAGACGTGCAGACATGTGTGATGGTTTGTATCCAGCGAGATTACTTGGTGAGGCAACCGGTCAAAAGAGTGCTCAAAAGAAAAATAATTTTGGTGAAGAAAGTGATCAAGAGGATGCGGTATTAGAGGAAATTATTTTAACTAGAAAACCGCCACCTTATCAGCCAGTTTGTTCATGGTCATCCCCAAGAGTCCCACCAAGAACTTCGCCAAGTGCTCCTCCAAGAGAAATTATTGATGAGACATCACCTAGATTAAATCCGAATAATGGAAAATCACCTTAAAGAATAGAAACAAGATGTAATTCTAGTATATCAGGAGAAAATAGAAATTATGCTGAAACACCAGTTCAGAGAAATGAAACCCCAAGAAATGTAATGAGAACAGAAAGGTGTGAGGAATTACCAAATACCGCAGAATATTTTCGATCAAAAGATGAATTAATACAGCAGTTAACTAAAAACATGGAAGCAGTAACAGTACCAGTAACGATTGGACCTGTTCTTCCAGTATTTGATCAAAGGGAAGTTAGACATTCAGCTTTAACTGTTCCATTAAATGCAGAAATTCAGAAAGGGGCTGAAAATGTTTATTCAGATTTATCAGAAATTCACTGAGAGAAAACAATGATGCCTGATTTAACTTTTAATCAAAGTTTGTCATGTAAAACTCCATCTGGTGCAGAATCTGATCCTGCAACTCCAGAAAAGAGCATGAATAAAATACATTTAACGCATACCCCACGAACCCCAGAATGTAAATTGATTGATGTTGCAAAGTTGAAAGCAGATTTGGAGGAATTAATAATTGGAACAATTGGAACTGACAGTTTGAAGGCATATCAGGATGATGAATTATTATTTATTTGTAAAAGCATAACATGGAAAACAAAAACCAAGTATGATCAATTGGAGGAAATGGCTGCTGAATTAGAAGTAGATTTAAGCAGACAGAAAAATTTGCAGAAACACTGTAGGGTGGATTTCTCTGAAAAAGACGTTGAAAATTTGAATACCACAGGAAGAATCATTCATATAAAAGATTTAATTGTGTTTCTGAAAAAATTGGGTGAATTAAGTGAAAGGGAGAGTAAAATGGACAAAGAAAAGAGAGGAAGACAGAAGAGAAAGAGGAGAAGTAGCAAAGGAGTTTCCAATGAGAGAAATACCGGGTGGAGGGTATGTGCATGTCCCTTGGACAAGACAGGACATTTTATTGTTTACAAATGATTTTCCTCGGCTGAGAGAAAAACCTGTAGAATGGTATCGACAGGTAGACAGATTTGTGAAAGTTTCAAAGGTTCTGTGGGTTGATCTTGATGGATTCTTTGACATAGTTGTCCCAACAGATCTATGGACACAATGTAAAATTTCTATAGATTGGCCTACAGAAGAACCTCTTCGAGATAAAGTAACAGGTGCTCCTTCACCAGAAGTAATGAAAGTATTCGATAATGTAATTGTGTGGTTGAAAAACAAGATTCCTCTAAAAGCGGTAGATTGGGTTAAAATATATAGAACAAACCAAGAGCCAAAAGAATCAGTACATTCATTCTATGAAAGATTCCTGCTGGTATTTAAACTATACAGTGGTTATTAAAAATTGAGTGAAAAGGAGATGAGCCATTTCATATACAGATTTGTTTATGGCTTAAAACCTGAAATTAGTGAAATGATAAAATCTGGAATAGTTGTCTGGCAATCGCTCACAGTCACTGTTCCCAGGAGCGTGCGCGCCTGGGCGCGTGCTCACATCCTTTCCCAAGAGCGCACAGTGCTGTGTGTGAAGCGTGCACACACAGCACATCCCAGGAGAACATTCACGCCGCCGCTTTTAAATGCGAGCAGCGCGAAAAATGCTAATTTCCTTTCTGCTGCTTGCCTTCTGCATTCATTTTTTAATGGAGCGCGGCTGGAGGCTGTTGGTGAGCCTTTGTGAAAATATTTGTTAATTACAGCACCGTCATGTGCTGAAATTAACAAATATTTTCACAATGGCCCAAAATCGGCCCCCAGCTGCGCTCCTTTAAGATAAGAAATGCAGCTTTCCAGTCGGCGTCAGTACAAGAGCAGGACAGGACGCTCTTCTCTCTCATCCAGGCATTACCTGCAGCCAGGAAGTTAAGAGGTGTCACCTTCTGCCCCAGCCACTCTTACTGCTTGCACCTGCAAACAGTGTATACGTATAACCTGGCCGCAGTGTATTTTTAAAACCCCTTCCAATTGGCAACAGCTATTCATTTGTGAGAAAGGCTCACCAGGGGGCAAACTTCGAATCTCTTTTCTGAGGAAAAAAAGAAATCGTTCACTTCATTTAACCTTCTGCTGCCAAATTACACACTGCTATGCAGAAAACGTGTGCTGTATCACTGAATACTAGTCTTAAAACGATATTTATCTAAAATTGGGTTGTTATTAAAAAAAAAATCTATACCATTTTTTTATGTCGTTTATATAAAGTAAAACAAATCTATAATTAATTTTGACACCCCGCTTGTGATCAGATGGACTATATGGCAGAATTGGGGAATGGGATTTTTGTAAGTGTAAAAATTAGGAGATGTATTGAGAGCAGGGGTTTAATTTGGGAGCACGGCACAAGTCATACGAAAAATAGTGAGGGCAGTAATTAACATATGTAATTTACAATGTTGTCACTGTCACAGGTAGTGATGTCACAATAAGTGACATCACAGGAAGCAATGCTATATGCCCTTGTAATATTCCTCACTTAAAATGGAACTGGGCCGCTTTACAAAAAACAACCTTTAATATAATTAAACACAAGTGTGCACATTATTCCTGGCTTATTTTTTCTGGAAATCCAAGTGCACTCAGCTTTGACTGTATCATAAGGGCCTTTGATCACACCGTGTAACTGCCTATAAGAATGCCATTTTAACAAGGTCAGGGGAGCAATAAAGAAATTGATAAATTGATAAATATAACAAATGCAGGTACAAAGAGGGTGATTATCCCGTGCGAACTATCCACTTCTGCAACTACACTTGTAGAATTGAAATATTTGGAAGCTTGTGAAGCTGAATGTATCAATAATATATATGGGAGAGGATGTGGTCTGTCGGCTTAAACTGCGGTTTCTGGTGCTGGAAACCAGGGTTCGAACCTCGGGGTCACGTCCACATCCTGTGATTCTGGGCAAATCACTTAATCTCCCCGTGTCTGAATGTGTAATGTAAATACGGGGCTCATGGAAAGCGCTCCAATACCTTCGGGTCGAGTTCGCGCTATATAAAAATGCAACAAAAATAAAATAGGAGTGACTTTTAAGAGGCAGAAAGCTAAAGGAACACCAATTTTGCATATGAAGGCAAATCTCAAGTCAAAATATGGAGTTTCAGCTATGAGACACTCTCACCAAAACTGAACAGTAGGAAGGGAAGGATTAGACTTTTATTTCCACGGTGCCATCCAATCTATACCAAAAATCTGAAAAGGTTGGGAGGTGGAAACGTTAAGCGAAATTCTCGGCCAGCTGTTACTGATGCAAGTTGGCATCAGTACCTCAATTAGTAGCCATTATGAGCTTTTCACCCTGAAAAATGGAATAGCTGGCAGGTCCTGGAATTGCGGGCTGCTTTACTGCAGAGAGATTTAATAATTCAGGGCCCTTTCCCCTCACATTTCCCACTTGCTTGTAGCTGGTGAAAAATGTGGGCAGAAAAGAATTTAGTAGTACTGAATGCAGGTCCTCGCAAAGTAAAGCTTAGAGTTGTCTGGGGTAGTAATTCAGCAATTAGCATGTGGAATTACCACTCTACACAACTCAGACCAAGGACCAAGAGTTCATCTGCCTTGGTGCCTGAATCACATCCCCAGTTTGTGATAATTTGCCATGAAATTTCATCATTGGCTTACTTACACTCCAGTATGCTAAACAAGTTCAAATTGAACAGTTCTAAACTCTTTACAAGGAATGTCCTATACTATACTTCTGTACCATCAGACTGTCCAGACTCACATGGAATCCCTGAGTTTTTTGCTGAAAAAAATGTCGTCCCAGAGAGGAAATACTCATGTGAGGGTTGGCGGAACACTTCTCTTGATTGCCACCAAAGCATAAAATCATTGTACACCCCAATATGTAGGAGTGAGGTCAATGATGTATCAGCAATATCTCACTGGCCCTACCCCTCAAAACGTGTCTCCTAAGTTGGCAGCTCGAGCATAAAGCCACAACTGCTACCACAAGAGCGGAAGCATTTTCAATATTATATACAACTTTATGCCATTGACAAAACCAATACTACTGGCTTCTTGTATGTGTAATGTTACTTGTATTAAATTTCTGGATGCAATGACAGAAGAAGCAAAATATCAGTCGGGTGGAACACTATGCTTAGCACAGATTTTTAGCTTAATTGCTTTTAAGCCATGCCCTTAATTGCATCTGCCACGCCGCGTTGAGAGACCCCCCTCGTTTTTTCATCCCATTTAAAGCTATGGTCTACACGTGCTGTCGGGTTCTTGGGCGCACATAGCCTTGGCTTCAGCGCACAGAGACCTTACTCTGCCGCACACAAAGGAAAAAAATTAGAGGGAACATTGCTCACAGTAGATGATATTTTGAGAAAGGCAAAATACTGTAGTGATGAATTAGATGCGAAACAAAAGAAGCTAAAGGAAAAATCTATGTGGGCACAGGTAAAAGTGGCTGAACAACAAATAGCAACCTTTGGAAATAAAAATGTTGATCAGAATCAAGGGAAATTTAAAGGTAATTATAATAAGCCAAAATTGATGGGAAATATTGAAGGGTTAAAACAGGAACTCCCGTGTTTTAATTGCGGCGAAATTGGACACTCAAAGCGCGAATGTAAAAATCTGCCCAGAAATTTTTTAAATGCAACATTAAATCCACAGATGCAGAATGAGATAAATTAGCAGCAACAGCTACAGCGACAGGTAGTGTTTCAACAGAGTCAGATACCACAACCTCCACTTCCAAATTGTGTAAATGTGCAGAGATACAGTACAGAAACAGGATTCAGCAGAGGCGAACAGGTAAACAGATCGCCAAGAGTGAATGTGTCAAATGTTTCTCAACAATTTTGGATGAAAGAAGATGGAGGGAGTGAATCTTAGGATTACTTCTGACGGTGCCTGAGAGAGGAGGAAGAGTGTGTGCTTGGAGCCACTCTTGAGGTATATCAATCTGGTCCATTTGTAAATGGAAAAGTGAATGATGTAGAAATCACTTTTCTAGTGATGCTACCCGTTCTACTGTTAGATCAGTGGAAATAGAAAACCTGCCTCTCTCTTGGGAAAAAATCCAAGTAGTTGGTGTAGCTAATCAACAGATTAAAACAGAGTTAACTGAACCAGTTAAAGTTGAAATTGGCAAATTTAAGGACAAGCATAGAGTTGTAGTTTGTGATAGCAGTCCTGTAAACTTGTTAGGAAAATATATTGCTCACCGGATGGTATTGAGCTCCAAACCCCAGAAGAAGATGGGCTTTACAAATTAACAATGTTAATGGTTGAGTCGGAGGAAAGTAAATTATTTCCTGTTTTTGATAAAAGTAATCTACCTGAAGAATTGAAAGAGACAGTCAATGCTAAAATTTGGGATTTCACTGGAGATGAAATGGGTTTGATGAAAAATGTAGACCCAGTAAAAATATCAGTAAAACAAGGAGCAGATTATCCAAACATTCCTCAGTATAAAATGAAAGCAGAAGTTATTGAAGGAGTGATTCCTGTAATTGATAAATTCACAAAACAAGGTGTTCTAAAGGAAATTGAGAGCAGTCCATGTAATTCACCGATCATGGGAATTAAAAAGCCAAATAGAACTTTCAGGATTGTTCAAGACCTGAGAAAGGTTAATCAAATAGTTGTTCCATGTGCCCAGTTGTACCAAACCTAGCGGTAATTTTATATCAGATTCCGCATGATGCAGAATGGTATACAGTTATAGATTTATGTAATGCTTTCTTTACTGTTCCATTGCATCCAGAAAGCCAACAAATGTTTGCGTTCCGGTTCAAAGAGCGCATATTAGCATGGTGTCATATCCCTCAAGGGTATACTGAAAGTCCATCTATTTTTAATCAGTTGCTAAAGAAATCCTTGGAAAATCTAGATTTGCCTGGAAAATCTACGTTAGTGCAGTATATTGATGATCTCCTGGTGGCTGCAGAAACGAGAGATAATTGTGTAACAGATACCATTACTCTTTTGAATCATTTGGCAGATGAGGGACATAAAGTGTCTCCTGCAAAATTACAGTTTTGCAAACAAGAAGTAAAATATCTTGGTCACAGAATTGCAAAGGGAATCAGACAAGTGACAACAGAAAGAATAAAAATGATTCAGGCAATGCAACCTCCAAAAACACAGAGACAGGTCAGAATGTTTCTAGGAATGGTAGGTTATTGTCGGCAATGGATTAGTGTTTTTTCAGTAATTGCAAAGCCACTGCAGAGACTGACAAAAGCAGACATAAAAGACCCAATTAGCTTAACTAAAGCTGAGTTGGAAGCTTTTGAACTGTTAAAGAAAAGTCTGTGTGAAGCTCCAGCATTGGGAATGCCAGATTACGAAAAAGAATTTGAACTGTACTGCAGTGAAAGAGAAGGATGTGCATTATCAGTTCTGATTCAGAGACATGGAAGACTGAGAAAGCCAATAGCATATTTTTCAGCTGTTCTTGACCCTGTTGCAAAAGCATTGCCAGGTTGCTTAAAATCAGTAGCTGCAACAAGTGTAAGTTTGGAACAAAGTGAAGGGATAATAATGGGATTTCCTGTAAAAGTGTATGTACCCCATTCAGTTGAAATTCTTCTCACTAGAAGCAAAACACAGCAAATGACGAATAACTGTCAGGGTTTGAGACCCGGACCATGGCGCCTACCTAGAGTTGGGGAACTACAAGTCCCAGGAGTCCCGGTGATATGGGGGCGGAACCTACATATTGGGACTGAACCCGGAAGTCGGGTTGTATCGGATTCGTTTAGCGGTGTTTGAACTAATGGTGCGGCTGCCTGTTAGTTATTTGTTTTTCGTGGTGCTTCGCTGGTTCAGGCGCGAAGACACGGACTCTTGTGTGTTCGGCCCGGCTCGGTCGGGAACCTTGCCATCTCGGAGGGGAAGCGTCGGAGACGCGGTCTCCCTATTGGAGTGATTGTGGTGCTTCGCACAGAAGGAGCTGCGCGAAGACACAACCACCTTTGGATCGGTGTTTACTGGATGGAGGAGGTGTGTCGGCTGACACACTCTGCGGCGCTGTGGTGCTTCGCTGTTTTGAGCGCGAAGACACGGACGCTGGACATTGCTCTCCCTTTGCAGGTTTGGAGAGGGAAGGAAGAGATGCCTACTACTGTCAATGTGGGAGCCCAGTGAATCTGTAGACTCCATTGGAGGTTGGCGGTAGGATTTGAGGCTGTCTGGCCTTTAGACCCTCCTTGCTTATTGTTCTTTCCTTTATTTATTGTTTTCTATTTCTCCATTTGATTTGGGCTCTGGTGCAACTGTGCAATCCCGCAATTGCTTCTGTGACGGAACAAAAGAAGGGAATTGGTCAACCATTGGTATCATTGCTGACAATACCGGTGAAGGGCGAGGCCTGTCATGCTCATTAGTGTCATCGGGGTGTGAGGCTCTGGTACGTACACAAAAGGGAGGCGGAAAGGATAGAGACTTATAGCGGAGAGCAGGAAGGGAATAACCTGTGCTTGTGTCGTTGTAGGTATATCTCAGGGAGTTACACACGAGACGAGCGTCAGGCGACCGCGTTGGTTGTTCCACACCGGTAATCCTAACAAGGTACGCTTACGGCCACTTAGAGACGTCTGTGTAGTGAGGTGCCATAGAGTAGTGGTAACAGGTTCTTCCTTTGTTTTTCAGGTTGATACCCTTCGGGCCGCACCATTCTGGCCTTATACATTTTTCCCTCGCCAGACGACCTCTAAGCTTTGGGTACAGCTCGGAACCAAGCTTGGGGAGATCTGGAGGTGGACCCTTTGAGCATCACCCGGATCCCGAAGAGCGGGGCGTTACCTGACAGAATCCGATACCCACGAATTAATGCTCTTCTTGGTCGGGGTGATCCGCAAACATGGCATCCTTGGATGATGTACTGCAGGCTCTAGTGCTGGTCCAGCGGGAGTTAGCTGACTCCAAGGCTGAGACCACAGCGTTGAGGGAAAAGGTGGATAGGCAGGCTCGCAACCCTTTTGATGCCTCGTTATCCAACCCTCAGATCCACGTCACGGTTCCCCCGCCAGTTCCTTTAGCCACACCAGAGAGGTATTCAGGGGACCCCCAAAAGATTCAGGCCTTTCTTACGCAAATAGCATTGCACTTCTCTTGTCGTCCAGCATCTTTCCCTACTGCTCTCTAATTGGGATGATTTTAGGAAGGAGTGTGAGAGAGTGTTCGACCGGAGGGCGACCACCTTCAGTGTAGATAAAGAACTACTGGGGCTCAAACAAGGCAGAAGGGACCTAGTGTCTTACATGACGGCGTTCAACCGCTTGATTGCCGAAACCGCCTGGCCGGTGGAGAAAAGAATGTCCTTATACTACCAGGGATTGTGCGAGGAGATGAAGGACGTGTTGGCGCAAATCGATCCGCAACCCACCTCCTGCAACGATCTCATTAACCTCACCCTAAGACTAGACCATCGTATGTCTGAACGGCATGGGGGAGGACGCAGGGGGGAGAAGCCATCTCCAGTAAGAGAACTGGCCGCCCCTAAGGAAGTTGGGCCGGAACCGATGGACGTAGGGGCAGTACGGCCGCCCTTATCTAGGACTGAGAGAGAGAGCCGCAGAGCTCAGGGTTTATGTCTCTACTGTGGCAGAAAGGGGCACTATGTCCGGGATTGTCCGACTAAACCCAAGAGACGGAACACCTATTTTCCAGGGAAAAGGGTGGCTGTGAGTGCGATGGGAGACCCCGATAGGAGTCTTCCGTCCGCTGTAGACGCTAGGGAAGAAACACAGGGTGCAGGATGGCAAACCCTCTTTGGCTATAGCGGAACAAAAGAACTCAGAATCACACATAATATTGGACATGCTGTTAAAGGTCCATCAAATAGCACATCCAGTGAGGTCCATGATCGATTCAGGTGCCACGGGGAACTTTATTGACCAAGGGTTAGTACAACGGCTAGGGCTGACGCGAGTGCGCAGCAAGAAACCTGAACCGATGTTGGCCGTGGACGGCACCCCTTTGAAGTCAGGCCCCATTATTGAACACACGGAAGTATTGGAACTGACCTTACCCGGGGATCCACAAGATCATGTGGAAAACATTGTCCTCAACATCATCGAGGCTCCCCAGTATGAGCTCATACTGGGCATGCCGTGGTTATGGCAACACAGTCCTACCATCGACTGGCGACAGAAGATTGTACAATTTCGATCTGAGGAGTGCATGACGCAGTGCATGAAGGACCACCGGTCCATAGCGTTGACTCTCGCTCTAGCCCACCAGGTAGCCACGGCGGCAGAAAAGGAGGTTGTGCTACCGTCAGAGTATGTGGACTTTCAGGAAGTCTTTAGCGAGGAGAAGGCCGAAAGGTTACCACCCCATCGCGAGTATGACTGCCGGATTGATCTGGTGGATGGGGCAGTCGTGCCCTCCTGTAGGGTTTATGCTCTTTCTGAGCCTGAGAACAAGCATCTCCGCGAGTATTTGGACCACTACTGTGCCTTGGGGTTTATCTGTCCGTCACGCTCTCCGGCTGCCTCTTCGCTCTTCTTCACCGCTAAGGCCAACGGGGATGTAAGGGCCTGCATAGACTATCGTGTTTTGAACAGGAATACGGTGAGAAACAGGTACCCGCTTCCGCTCATCCCCGTGTTGTTGGACCAGGTGAGAGAGGCCACCATATACACCCGCCTCGATCTTCGTGGGGCCTACCACCTGGTCCGTATACGACAGGGAGATGAGTGGAAAACCGCGTTCAAGACGCGAAATGGCCTGTACGAGTATTGGTTATGCCGTTCCGGCTGTGTAATGCCCCGGCGGCATTCCAATACTTCCTGAACGATGTATTGAAAGAATACCTAGACCGCATAGCGGTCGTATATAATATATTGATGATATACTCATCTATTCTGCCTCCCCTGCGCAACACACCGAACACGTGTGTATGATCCTACAGGGCTTGCAAGAGAACCATCTTTATTTCAAGTTAAGGAAGTGTGAGTTTAGCGTTACGCAGGTGGAGTTCTTGGGGGTGTTCTTGAGTCCTCAGGGGTTCAGTATGGCGGAAAGGAAAGTGTCAGCCGTGCAAGAGTGGCCTATCCCTAAGAACGTGCGAGAGGTCCAACGGTTTCTTGGTTTCGCCAACTACTACAGGCGTTTCATTTCGTATTTTTCACAGTTGGCAGCCCCAATCACCCGGCTATTAAGGAAAGGGGTTCCTTATGTATGGACTCCGGAATCTACGGAAGCGTTTGTACAGCTCAAGGATGCTTTCTGTTCTGCACCTATCCTACGCCATCCTCAGGTCGACTCTCCTTTCATAGTTGAGGCGGATGCATCAGACTTGGCGGTAGGCGCAGTACTGTCACAAAGGGACCAGGAAACAGGACAGTTACACCCGGTGGCGTTTCTGTCCAAAAAGTTGAACCAGGCCGAGACCAACTATACAGTGGCCGCGAAAGAACTCCTAGCGATTAAACGCGCCTTCCAGGAATGGAGGCACTACCTGTGGGGGGCTCAACACCCTGTCACAGTGTATACGGACCATCGCAATCTGCAATTTATGAAAACCGCTCGACACTTATCACCAAGGCAGATGAGATGGACTCTGTTCTTTGCGGAATACAATTTCGTAATAACATTCCGTCCTGGCACCGACAACCGTAAAGCAGATTCTTTATCGAGACAAAGCGAAGAAGACGCCATGAGCCTGGTGACCCCAAAGGCCATAGTGCCACCTGAGAAGGTCTTGTGTGTGATCGCCGCGGACGCCTTCCTGGAGCAGGTAAAGAATCATTGCACCTTAGCCCAATGGCAAGAATGGGTTAAGAAGGACAAACAATGCTCCTTGCACCATGGTATGCCTTTACACTGCAACCGATTGTATTTGCCCCAGCATGAAGTACGCCTGAAGGCGTTCAACTGGTGTCACAATGCGGTAGTGGCAGGGCATCCCGGATACAGGAAAACGCTGTCATCCTTGCAACGCTCTTTCTGGTGGGAAAACATGGCTAAAGACGTGAAAACCTGGGTGTCCCAATGTGACACATGTGCTCGGGCTCAGGGAGAGAACTGCAAAGCGAAGGGGTTGTTGATGCCGTTACCCACTCCTTCCAGCCCGTGGCAGACCATCAGTCTCGATTTTGTGGTGGGATTACATATGGATCAAGGGTGTAATGCAATCCTGGTGGTGGTGGACAGCTTAACCAAAGCCGGTCATTTCCTTCCATGCAGAAACTTGCCTACTGCCGCTCAGACAGCACAGATGGTACTTCAACAGGTAGTCCGGTTGCATGGCCTCCCTAAAGTCATTGTATCAGATAGGGGCCCGCAATTCGTTGCTCGGTTTTGGAGGGCCTGGTGTAAGGCGTTACAGGTGGAGGTGGCCTTATCCACTAGTTTCCATCCGCAGACGGACGGCCAAACCAAGAGGTTAAATCAGACTCTCAGGAAATACCTGAGATGTTACGCAAAGGAGGCCTCTGAATCTTGGGTATCGTTGCTGTGGCTAGCTAAACTCACGTTTAACAACTCCTGGCAGAGTTCCATCAAAGAAACCCTTTTAGGGCAAACACCGGGTACCACGCCAATACGTTGCCGGTGACGGTGCCAAGGGAGGTACAGAACCATCCTTCGGTACATGCTCAAGTAACTGACCTTTTGAGGATACACAAGAGCATACAGGCGGAGCTGGTCCGGTCAAAGCTTACCTACAAGAGGTGGGCAGACCTTCATCGTCAAGCCGGACCACAGTATCAAGCAGGGGACCGGGTGTGGTTATCCACCAGGAACATCAGGTTTTGCTATCACAGTGTTTTCCATCCTCGCTTCATTGGTCCCTATGAGGTTGTCCGCCAGGTGAATCCGGTGGCGTATCGGCTGAAGTTGCCTGCATCCCTGCGGATCCATCCGGTGTTCCATAGCAGCCTGCTGAAGCCGGCTGTCAGTCGCAGGCGCGTGGCCGCTCTTCCTGTGGTGAGAGATGGCCAGCTGGAATACGAGTTTCGTAGGATCCTGGACTCCTGGTACCGTAGGGGCCGGCTTTGGTACCTCGTATCCTGGAAGGGCTATACCTCGGAGGAAGATTCGTGGGAACCATGCCCGGGGGTGCATGCTCCGAGAGCGGTGCGTCTGTTCCATGCTCGCTTTCCGGGGAAGCCTGGTTCTAGGAGGCGCTTGGGAGGGGGACGTACTGTCAGGGTTTGAGACCCGGACCATGGCGCCTACCTAGAGTTGGGGAACTACAAGTCCCAGGAGTCCCGGTGATATGGGGGCGGAACCTACATATTGGGACTGAACCCGGAAGTCGGGTTGTATCGGATTCGTTTAGCGGTGTTTGAACTAATGGTGCGTCTGCCCGTTAGTTACTTGTTTTCCGTGGTGCTTCGCTGGTTCAGGCGCGAAGACACGGACTCATGTGTGTTCGACCCGGCTGGGTCGGGAACCTTACCATCTCGGAGGGGAAGCGTCGGAGACGCGGTCTCCCTTTTGGAGTGATTGTGGTGCTTCGCACAGAAGGAGCTGCGTGAAGACACAACCACCTTTGGATCGGTGTTCCCTGGACGGAGGAGGTGTGTCGGCTGACACACTCTGCGGCGCTGTGGTGCTTCCCTGTTTTGAGCGCGAAGACACGGACGCTGGATATTGCTCTCCCTTTGCAGGTTTGGAGAGGGAAGCCTTTTGCGAGCAACGCTCCGAGGAAAGGAAGAGATGCCTACTCCTGTCAACTTGGGAGCCCAGTGATTCTGTAGACTCCATTGGAGGTTGGCGGTAGGATTTGAGGCTGTCTGGCCTTTAGACCCTCCTTGCTTATTGTTCCTTCCTTTATTTATTGTTTTCTATTTCTCCATTTGATTTGGGCTCTGGTGCAACTGTGCAATCCTGCAATTGCTTCTGTGACGGAACAGAAGAAGGGAATTGGTCAACCATTGGTATAATTGCTGACAATACCGGTGAAGGGCGAGGCCTGTCATGCTCATTAGTGTCATCGTGGTGTGAGGCTCTGGTACGTACACAAAAGGGAGGCGGAAAGGATAAGACTTATAGCGGGGAGCAGGAAGGGAATAACCTGTGCTTGTGTCGTTGTAGGTATATCTCAGGGAGTTACACACGAGACGAGCGTCAGGCGACCGCGTTGGTTGTTCCACACCGGTAATCCTAACAAGGTACGCTTACGGCCACTTAGAGACGTCTATGTAGTGAGGTGCCATAGAGTGGTGGTAACAGGTTCTTCCTTTGTTTTTCAGGTTGATACCCTTCGGGCCGCACCATCCCGGCCTTATACATTTTTCCCTCGCCTGACCACCTCTAAGCTTTGGGTACAGCTCGGAACCAAGCATGGGCAGGTCTGGAGGTGGACCCTTTGAGCATCACCCGGATCCCGAAGAGCGGGGCGTTACCTGACAATAACAGGTTAACAAAATATGAAAAAGTTATTCTTGGCTCAGGTAATGTATCAATTGCAAGATGTGTGAATTTAAATCCTTCCACATTATTACCTGATGGTACTGTAACAGAAATCAGAGATGGAATTGATATTGATCATGAATGCTTGGATGTATTCGAATATTGCACTAAACCTAGGCAAGATATTAAAGATGTCCCATTAGCTGAATCAGATTATGTTTTATTTGTTGATGGTTCATGCTTAAGAACAGATGAAGGTGTTCTGAGTACAGCATATTCTGTGTGCACTGTTGCAGATGTAATTGAAGCCGCTTGTCTCAAAGGAATTCGTTCAGCTCAAGTAGCAGAATTGATTGCTTTGATTCGTGCATGTGAAGAAGGAAAAGAGTTAAAAGTTACCATAGTGACTGATAGTCAGTATGGATATGGCGTAGTCCATGACTATGACCAGCTCTGGTCTCAACGAGGTTATTTAACTTCAGCAGGAACACCAATCAGAAATGCAAAATTGAATAAAAGGCTGATTGACGGAATTCAGCTACCAGAGAAAATTGCTGTTGTAAAATGCACAGCACACAAGAAAGGAGAAGATTACATAACAAAGGGAAACGCATATGCTGACTCAATAGCAAAATTCTGTGCAAAGAATAATATGTCCATTAATCGGGAAAAAGACAATGAACATGTTTTGAACTCACTTATGCTAACATCTGTAGTTGAGACTTGGCAAGGAGTGAAAGAGTTGCAAGATGAGGCAGAAGATGAGGAGAAAGACACATGGTTAAAAGCAGGTTGCAGACAGAGAAAAGAAGATGAGGTTTGGGTTTACAAAGATGACAGGCCAGTAATGCCAGACAGCATGATTTCTGACATGGTACGAATGTATCATGGTCCAGGACATATTGGAAGAGATTCAATGATTAGTTTAGACAGACATGGTACAATCCAAAATTTAGAATAATTGCAGAATCTTTTTGTCAGAGATGCTTAGTTTGCCAGCAGATCAATCCAAACAGAAAAAAGTTGTGAGCATGGGAATCATAGGACGGGAGGGTGGTCCTTTTACCAGACTACAGCTTGACTTCATTGACATGCCACCTCATAACAAACTTAGATATGTCTTGGTGATAATCTGTCTGTTTTCAAGATGGGTAGAAGCGTTCCCAACACGTCACAATGATTCAGTTACTGTGGCAAAATTGCTTTTGAGAGAAATCATACCAAGGTATGGATTTCCAGTGACGGTCGAGACTGATCGTGGCACACATTTTGAAAACAGATTGCTACAACTGATTTGTGAAGCACTGGACATAAAACAGAAATTGCATTGTGCTTACAGACCAGAAGCATCAGGTGTTGTTGAGCAAGTAAATGGCACAATAAAAAACAGAATAGCAAAAATGTGTCTAGCAACAGGAATGAAGTGGACTGATGCACTTCCACTTGTTTTGATGTCTTTGAGAAGTACTCCAGATAGAAAAACAGGTTTGAGCCCCCATGAGATCCTTATAGGCAGGGTCATGAGACAAGCATTTGTTCCAGTTGATAAACCGTTGAGCATTAATGAGAGTGTCATAATGGATTACTGCAAAAATCTATCTGATGTGGTAACTTCTGTGTTCCATCAGGTGGGAACTGAAGTGATAACAAAAGAGAAAGAACAAGCCCATGATCTGTTACCAGGAGACTGGGTGAGAACAAAAGTGCATCGGAGAAGAAATTGTCTAGTACCCAGGTGGCAGAAGGCACGACAGGTGATACTTGTCACAACAAATGCAGTAAAGTGTAGAGGATTGAAAAGATGGATTCATGCTAGTCATATCATACGTGTGCCAGCTCCTGAAAATCCTGCCGAAGGTGAAACAACAGCTGATTCAGATTCTGAAGAAGAACCTGAAAGAAATCCAGATTCTGAAGATCGACAAGAAGGTCGACATCTGGAAAATTCAAATGCGAATGAGGCATTGAATGAAGAAAATGAAGAAGTTGTGATACAAGACTCTGAAAATGATGAAGATCTGCTAGATCAAGAAGCAGAAAAAGAGTCTGAACAAGAAGTGATTCAAGACCAGGAGAGTATTGGAAAGCAGATTGGAAGCTCTGGAAGAAGGAACGAAAATTCTGAAACTGGGGAATTGGAAGTGATTGAAGAAGAAGAAGAAGACAAAATTCCGAGTACCAGCTATAAGGATGATGTTCCTAACAGAGTGAAACTGCCGAGTAAAGAAGTACCTGGATCTAGAGCTGATATCACAGAAAGCGAATCAGATGAAGGTGATGATGAATCCAAAGTGAAAAGATCAAGGAAAAGAGCTTGGAGAGTGGAGTGTAATCTAACTGAACCGAAAAAGAAATTATCAAGAATGGGAGATAATTGGCCAAATGAAAATGAAGGCCTAAAATTCAAAATAGCAAAAGAGCAGGTTAATGAAATTTCAAGTCAAAAGGAAGAAGACTCAAATAAGAAAAAGCAAGCAGGAAGGAAAGTTGAAGTGATTAACAGCAGAGCAATAAAGAGTAATAAAGCCGAACCAAAAATATAAGTCGCCTGGGTGGACTTATATTATCATTCCACCTGTAGTTGAGGTAAATAGTAATCAGGTTAATTTGGATGATGCAAGTGACAATGACAATGATTGATTCTGTTCTCTAGGTGACATAAGGTTGAAGAAAAAGTGTTAGGTGACGCAAAGTCGAAGAAATTGTGTTAGCTGGAAAAACACATTGATGTAAGACATAAGGTCGAAGAAAAGCTGTTAGATATTAAGGTTTTCTGTTAAAAAAAAAAGAGGGGTGTATATTTAGTAATTTTTAATTTTTTTTTTTTTTTTAAAGGCTCTTGTTATAAGTAAAGATGCCTTCTACTAATAATAATTCGAGATGCTCGATACTTAGAAGATGTTGAAAATTGTCTTCAATATGTGTAATCCTGATAATTTTGGTTTGGTTGATTTTAGCTGTCCCTTTTGGAATAGATAAAGACATATACAAAACTAATATGACTAGTAAAGTTGTGGTTAAACAAGATAACCATCATATAGTAGATAAATCTAATAAAATCATTGAGCATAAACCGGAGATTCACCAAGATAGATCTGTAGGAGATTTTTCTAGTAATACCTTTTCAAGACTTTTATCTGAATATGTTAAGGTGATGGATGTAAAATATTGCTACATTTGTGTGAAATTACCTACTTCTGTTTCTGAAGGCGTAACTTACAATATGCTTCCTCTTACTTATGGCATTACTTGTAGTGTAATAGCTAGCTTGTTTTATCAAACAGGTCGTTTGGAATATTATTACTCTGACTTGCAAATTTAAAAGTTGATAATAGCTTGAATAAACTGAAACATGCTATACAGATGAGGGAATTTTTCATAGTAACTAATGAACTTACTTATGAGTATGCTTTTAGAAATAATTTAACATGTAAATTGAGAATGGGAAGAGAAAACACTTTTAAATATGGTTGAAGAGAGAAGAAGGGCAATCTATAAGCAAAATGAGATGCTGAAACAAACCAAATCTAAGTTTTGGCAGATTGAAGATGAAAAGCTCAATGGCAGAAATGAAAATGTTGCAATTCATATAGATAAACCTGTTAGTGGAAAATTGTGTATTAGAAGAGATAATACGTTGTTTGATAATTACTTTGTAGGTGCTAGTCAATGTGAAGATACTTATCATATTTTAGGGGGTTGGGGATTTAAAGGAGGCAAAGATCCAATTTTTTCTGAAATTTATTTTGTTTGTGGGAACAAAGCTTATTTCAATCTTCCCGACCACTGGTATGGGACCTGTTATTTGGGTTTAGTTTTCCCTAAAATTTTTCATGTAGATAGAAATGCAAAAGGTTCATTTGAAATTAGTAATCATCTGAGTAGATTTAGAAGGGAAAGTTTTTCAGAAATATTGGGTGACATATTTGGTGCATTAATACCTATGGTAGGAATAACCCTGAATGCAAACAAAATTAGAAAAATGTCTACAATTGTTGATAGATTGTCTACTGACACTGCTAGTGGATTTCAATTAGTGAATACAGAACTCATTGCTATGACGACGATGGTAATGCAGAATCGTCTTGCTTTAGACATTCTGCTAGCAAAAGAGGGTGGAGTGTGTGGAATTTTACATGTCCAACATTGTTGTACATACATACCTAACATGAGTCAGAATATAGAAATGTATATCAAGAATATAACAGAATTACATAGTGAGGTAAAACCTTTAGAAGATGAAAATTTTTCAGAACGTTTGGGTAAAAGATTTGCAGCAATTAAAAACTGGTTTCAAGAGATTGGTAGTTCAATCATAGGTAAAATACTTTATCCTTTAATATTCATAATTATAGTGACACTTTTGTTAAAAATTAGTTCCATGATTCACAAGAGAAAGAAATATGTAAGAGAAAAGAAAAGAATTTACAAACTCAGAAAAGAAAAAGAAAAAGAAATAGAATTAGAAGAGTTTCGTAGAATTCAATATGAGAGTTGCAGACTGTAAAGGATACACGATGATTCTGCAGGAGCGTCAGGAATCCGAAGTATAGTCCACAGCCTTCCCCTGCAGCCTTCCGACTCTATCAAACACTAGAGCACAAGAGGCGGAACAGGGGAAAACAGGGAGACAAAACAAGGAAAGGTTGGGGGTAACAATTGGGTGTTGAGGGTCTTCAGACTGGTCGTCTCAACCTTCTTGTGGGCTTGGCAACAAGATAGACTGAAATGCAAAAGAGTAATATTCTTGAGTCTGAATAGGACAATCACATTCGCAAGTATACAACATAACCTTTCATACCTAGCTGGATGTATGTTAATGTCCCTGAATGGATATGGAAGAACCTCTGGTAATGGATATATCTGGAGCTGCAGTGAAGAAGACAAAACACTCATAAGTCTAATGACTCTATGTATTCTAGTGTTATGAGCGACTAAAAATATACTGCTCACTCTTGTTTCTGTCTTAACTGCCACGAAGCACACCCCAAATGTTGGATTGAATACAATAACTCGGTTGCCAATATCCTTGATAGTGGGAACAACATCTACAATAAACAAAACAGGAAATCAAATACTACAATACAATCTTCCTTATACAAATATAATGTGCAGCGCAATAATGCGCTGTTACCGTGATTCTGGACGTGTAGCTGTAGCCCAATCCTCACTGGTCCACGCAGGATACCAAGTCCAAATTAGTGATATATCCCAAGAGCTGAATGACCCCAAGGAATAGATGTGAGAAGGGACGGGCAGGGAAAAAACAAGGTAAAGAAAGACCCTAACTGACTAATATGAAAGCACCGGGAACAACCCGGCCGCCAGCGGAGAAGAACCCGGCTGACAGCGGAGCACCCCGGTGTAGGAGAAAAATGAAGGGGGAAGGTTTGCCCGGCCCGTCAGCGGAGAACAAGCCCGGCTGACAAGCGGAGCAGAAATGAGGCCAACAGAAGGAAGAGGAATCCCACCGGATGGCGGAGATAAACCCGGCCGCCGGGCGGGATACCAAAACAATGAGGAGGCAATGAAAAAACGGAAAATGACACGGAGCGTGTCAAAATGCACAAGCGCAGTGGCAAGCCGCTTGGTAAACAAGAGAGAAAGACTGCGGAGGCTCGGAAAAGAACCAACGGAGCCGAGGACTCTCTCGAGCAGGAAAAACGCCAGGTCGTAGAAACGGAAGTCAGGCACAGGAAGTCAGGCAGCAAACGGACCCGACGGAGCTAGACGCAAGAACGTGAAGCGTCGCTCCATGGGTCAAGGAATCCTAAATAGTGCACAGTTAAAGGGACAGCGCACTGGGAGGGGGCTTGAGGCATGACACAGACAAACAGCTGAATCAAAAGTTTAGGAATACTAATATTAAGAAAGTCCAAAACATGTTCAAGGGTTGAAAATGTTAAAATTTTGGGTGTTATGTGGTGATTTTGAAATCACCAGATGAGGGAGTTGATGGAGCAAGGTGATGAACAAGATTTTGTTCAAACTTGCAAAGTTAATCTTCCAATAATAAAAGTAATTGAATTAACAAGCATGTGGTGAATTATTAATCAACTTAGTTTAAAAATGCAAACATTTATACACGTGGGATTAATTAATGTGCTTTATGTTGCAAATGCGAAATAAAATAATAAACTAACCTTGTCTATTGTCTTTTTCAGTATTAAATGCGGCTGTTTAACTAATGGCATGTGCGTATTTGTGTGCTTATATTATGTCTTTTCTGTGACAAAAGCTCGTGGAGAATCCTTGCAGACCAAAAGAAGAAGGTAGATATGAACGCTGCTTTGTGTGCTTAGCTAGGTAACATAAATGAATGGGTTTTTAAGTTAGCAAAGGGGGTGGGTAACAGAATGGGTCTCAATTCTATAATTAATTGATGTCTTGTGTTTGTTTGAATAATAGTTTCCAAGTCAGGCCTAAGGTTGATGCAAAGTAATGGCTGTTGGAGATGCAGTTGCGAAAACCTGTCCAGAGTGGAGCTTTGCACACGCGCAGATGTGGAAACGTTTACCACGTTGTCATCTTAAACAGAAAAGCAGCTTATTTGTTGTGCTGAACGTGCTCTTGGAGAAAAAGGCTCAAGGACAGGAAACCAGGCGTGACTGCCAAGGCTAGGAAGTTGTGGACTGTAACTCGAGAGACAAGTATCTCTTTTGAGGAAGCCAAATGAGGCGAAAGCAAAGGACAATGGGGCTTATGTAAAAGCCTGAACTTGGTCTAGAAACGGAGATGACTTAATGTGGACTGACATAAGACAGCCAATGAAAAGTCCGGATTTCTAAGAAAGTATACAAAATATAGAAAGTTTAGCTAGATAGAAAGGTATAAAACCTGACCTCATGGGCAGGAGGGCGCCTCTCGCTTTTCGATTCCTGATTGACTTGACATGCTGTTGGACTTTGGACTCACGTAAGGGCAGCAGTCTTTAAATGATTTTTCCTTTCTAGGTGGACTGAGAAATAGACAGGTAAATAGATTTAGGAAATGGAAACTGCTATTTTGCTAATTATTCATGTTTTCTGAGCTTGTCTTGAGATTGTCAGACTAATAAAACATTTCCTTATTAAAATGCTGCTTCCAAGTTTGCTTTAAAAATAAAGATTCTTTCATGAAAATGCTTTATCTTTGAAATAATAAAGTTAATAAAAATTAGATTTGAAATGACAAGCTGGTCTTGTTTATTCATAGTCTAGTTTCCATCAGTTGATCCATTCGCCTTAGTGGCCTAATTAAAATGATATATGTTTAAAAACCATGGTGAGAATTGATAAACTGCAGTTGTATATAAATATATAAATAGTTTGTGAATAGTTTTGATTAATTAGGTCACATGATTCAGTCGCTCAAAAATTGTCTCATTGGTTTATGGGCCTTGTTAGTGTTTTATGATTAATGGTAAGTATTGTGGTGATAGATAGCGTTACTGAGACAGTTTTTCATTCAGAGCGCTGGATCAGTCCCAACGAGGCCCCGACTCTGGTCGGACTGGATTAATGACTCAGTGGAAAAATGCTTTCGGAAGCTTACTATGTTAACACAATGTAAGCCCAGAAGAGCAGCCTGGTTTAACTGCCACTTAGCCTCCCAAAAGAAGAAATGCAAGAGGCTAGAAAGAAACTGGAGGAAGGCGTATGACTCTAATCTTAAGATGTGGTATAAAAACGCGATCTGACAATATCATAAGGATATTAAGGAAGCTCAGACAAAATACTATGAAGAACTGATTAGTATGGCCACCAACACCCACAAAGAGCTTTTTAAAATCGTAAACTACCTTACTACCACTTCACAGAGTTCCCGAACCCCTCACTTCTCTAAGGGGAGATGCAATGAGTTTGCCACCTTCTTTAAAAATAAAGTAGAATTTATTTATAACTCACTGCTCCGGAACCCCCTGGGTAATTCTGAAGTCACACAGGTAATCTTTGAGAAGTAAGTATTTTTATCTGCACAATTAATTAAAATCGTTGCAATTCATGCAAAACACAGTTAAAAACACAGTCCATATTATGCTTTTTTTTTTTTAAATGGTGTTAATGAGAGCAAGGTGGTTTGTAACTGGTAGGGCACAAGTTCTTAGTGATAGTCTTCTGTTAACAGGTAATTAATCTCAGTCATAAATTTTACAAAGAGGGCTGCCATCTGAAGTGAGTCGCCCCTCATACATTCCTCTAGAGCTTCTTGGCATGTCCGGACGTTCAGGGTCCGCCAAATTGGACGCAACAAAAATGTTTGTAAAGGAAGTAAGGTTCTGCAGATGCACAGGACGGCACTGTGTATACACATCTTCCTTGAATCTCCGGCCATACTTATATGCCCTCAGCGGGATTAGGCCAAAATGTAATCTCATTAGATTATGTTTCACTTGTGGTTTCATAGATGACGACAAATAGTGTGGGAGAGTTTTAGGGCCATATAGTTTTGAGGCCCAAGTGCCATGGAAGAGAGACTTCACGGTTAGGGCATCGTGTTTGTGTGACAAGCTTGTTTGGTCAAGATTGTTGTGATTGGCCCTATAGGCAGCGAACTTGTCCATATGTCTTGAGCTTCAAGTGCATCCAAGCAGAATGTTAAAAATTGGTTCCAGGGAGTACTAGGGTTATTTAACAGGGACCATATGCAGCTCCTTAGTGGTAGATTATGGGCCTTTTTGTTTTTTAAACAATAGGCAATGAATCTTGCTTTTATTACCCAGTGTTGGGATGACAAAGAGAACTCCAGGCGTATTTAGGCATGAGAGGTCGAGTTGGGTAGATGGGACACTCTGCGAAAGCACATTTTTTTTTTTGTTTAAGAAATTCTTTATTGGGTATAAGAAAGCAATGAGAAAACAGGATACAATATTGATGTCAAAAAACAAAGTAAGCAAAAAATTATAAGAATAAGAAAAGGAGTAAACGGGGAAGAGAGAGAGAAAGGAAAGAGAGAAAGAGTGGGAAAAAGGTAGGAAAGGGAACTCAGCAAAGAAAATACAATATCAATATTTAAAATGCAACTTGGTGAGATAAAACTTGCAACATTTCATTAAAAAAAGGTGTATAAATGTAGGGAAAAAATGCATTCATAGAAAGTGGAGCAAAGAAGTAAACAAGAACATATCATGGGTGTTTGGGAACTTCTTCAGTACGTGGGGAGTGTAGCAAGGAGGATCTGGCAGAGGAATCCAGGAAGTTAGTAATAGGTAACCATAATAAATCTCGTTTGATAGCAATCGTAACAGGATAAACATATGCTCTATCCAATCTATGATTAAAGCAAACACCATACCACCAAGCCTGAAAGGAAATGGATGATGTATCCTTCCATGCTTTGGTAATTTGTTGAAACGCTATTGCCAGGAGGAGATCAACAATAGACGTGTTAAAATCAATGGAGGACTATATATCTGAAAGGCTGCCCAGGAAAATATGTGTAAAAGAAAGGGGAAAGTCAGTAGAGAAAATTGTATTAAGTTATTGCCAAACTTTAGACCAAAAAACATGAACCAGGGGGCAGAAGAAAAGCATGTGATTGAGATCTGCCCTTAGTTCCGAGCAGGACCAACATTTGGAGGGAAGAGAGGAATTTATTGTATTCAATCGGGCAGGGGTGAGCATGAGACGATTATAAATAAAAAACAACGTTTGGGTAGTACTGGCTGCTCTAGAAGACTTCCGTATCTTATTCCATATATCCTGCCACAAAGAGATAGAAAAATATTCTCCCAAATCCAGTTCCCACGCCTGTTCCACATTCGACTTATCTCTGGTAGCAGAGGATTCATGTAATTTTTTATAAATCTGTGAAGCAGAAGAAGAGGATATCAAAAAGGGTAAGGAAAGAGGAGACGAGAAAGAAGTACAAGAGACGGAGGGGGCAATAGAATCATAACTTGACTGAACAACAGCAAGTAATAAGTTGTATTTGGAGAGAAAGGACAAAGGAAGAGAAAAACGGGTTTGAAGAGTAGAAAAGGAAATACAAGTACGTTGTGAAAAAACTTGATTAACCCAAAAAAGGCCTTGAGTATACCAGGCCTTCCAGAAAAGAGTTCTATTATTGATTTTAATAAGAGGATTATACCAAAGAGGAGACTGTAAAAATCGCGTACGTTCATCAAGACCATTCATAAACAGAGGAAGGAAAAGTTTTCTAGAATTCTTTAGAATAGGTAAAGACATCTGCTTTGGAACTCGAGCTAATAAAACAAACTCTTTCAACGAAAAAGGATGAAAAAAAGAAGATTCAATGTCAACCCACAAGGGAAAAGAGGAAGTATCGAATAAGGACTCAGATAGAAAAGAAACAGAGTGAGAAAGAAAAAAGGAAGTATGATAGGATGAAAAATCAGGAAAATTAACTCCACCCAGATGTTTAGGATGCCTAAGCTTGGAGAACGACATTCTGGCTCTTTTTTTTTATTTCTGTAATTTTTTATTAAAGATTATATTTACATGGAGCATACATATACATGGGGAGAAGAAATGAAGAGAAAAAAAGGAAAAAGGAGCCGCCCCGGTAAGGGGGGGGGGGGTGCATGACCACAGTCTTTCTTGGCGTTAGTCCATTCGGTCTCATTTCCCCTTGGTGTTGCTTCTTTTGTTCCTTCCGTTCCCCCTCATTCCGATTGTTGTCGCCGTTACATCCTTCCCCCGGCCGTAGCGAAAAAGAGAGAAAAGGAGAGAGAGTAGGAGAGTGAGAAGCGAGAATCGTTACAGGTCTTGTGATGTTTCTACTGCCGGGTGGGTGATATGCATGTGGCGATTTTCAGGCTGTGTTCCCTGGTTGTGTTGTCTATGGGGGTTTGTGCGAGGAAAGGTAGTTGTCTAGAGACACCCACATGTTTGATTGTCTGTGCGTCTTCGGTGTGTGCTTCGCCGTTATGGTGTCCGCCCCTCTCAGGAAGGTGACCCAGCTGAACCAGGCCTTGAACGTGGCTTTCCCTGTGTCTTTCCAGTTGTACAGTACCGTTTTGACCGCTGCTGTTAGCAGCAGGTCAATCAGGTCTCTGTCTTCTTTTGTTGTGATTGAGGGATCCATGAACCCTGTTGCTAGGCTGTGAAAGTCTAGTTGTAGTGCGGCCCCTGTGATGTCATTTATCATTGTGCCAATCATGCCCCAGAACTTCCTGACTTTGGTGCAGTGAAAGATGAGATGTGCCAGATCCCCCGTTTGTTTTTTGCAGTTCCAGCAGGAATCACTCTCGCGTATTCCTATGGAGGCTAGGCGGGCGGGGGTCCAGTATGCCTTGTGTATAAGCCAGAATTTGGTCTGGTCCAGTGTTGTCGTTACTTTATTTCTTGTCATGGATCTCCAGATGTCAGCCTTCTCTTCTTCGCTCAGCTCCCTACCCGCTAGTGCTCCCCAGTAGGACATGACCTTGTTCTTGAGTTGGGTGTAGGATTGTCGGTGTTTTTCTATTAAGGTCTGCTTTCCCTATTGCTACCTTTATTTTTAGGAAGTTGTACAGTTCAATGTTGTCCATTCCGTGTATCTCTTTGAACGTGTCGAAAGTGGTCTGTGTGCCCTGGTTATGAAGGTGGCTTATTGTGGAGATGCCATGTCTGTACCATGAGTGCATGTCTAGTGTTTTGTCTCTGTACTTAATTCTAGGATTGTGCCATATGGACTCCATCTCTGTGCCCTGTATACTTGTGCCTAGTAGTCTGTCTACGTTTAGGAGGGCTTTCCTGGTGCCTCTTAGGATGGGGTTGTGCTTGATGCCGGGGTGCCGGATTGCTGTTAGAAGTGCGACGGGCTCCATGCATTTCATTTATGTTTTCCAATTTCTCATGTAAATAAGTCTTCTAATGCTACAGTAGAGCACACGTTTAGTGATCTGCCTCCTCATGAACTATCTTATCGTCTTGCTATGCGCAATAATTCATTTATCCGTATGTTACACTATTCACACCAGACCAGCAATGCCACTAATTGTTGGGTGTGTGGTCGACTCCCCCCTTTTCAGACACCGAAGGGAGTTCTGCCACTGTTTCCTTATCCGTTTTCACATAATGGTTCATGTGGAGCATGGTCCACGTTAACGTCATCCTCAACAGATATGTCCTTTCTGAACAGTACATGTTTTCCAGACAAGCAAGGTCTTCCCCACAGAACAGGGTTAGATCTAGAAAATGAAGTTTATAATTTGGGTAATTATTCTTCGAATTTTATGGTCCTGAATGTTCAGTCTGATCCTACTCCAGACTTACCTGCTATTTCAGTACTACCAGTCAAAGGCGAATTATGTGACAGAAATAATGGTTCCATACATGTAGGACATAGTGATTGTACTACTATTGTCCAGTATAGTGACAGTGGGAAATCTATTTTCAAAGCTTCACGTCATTCATATTTTGTTTGTGGTCAGACCGCATATGTTCGTCTGCCCCTCGATTGGGAGGGAACCTGTTACATTGCCTTCCTACTGCCACCAGTTTTTCTAGCCCCATCTGATTATCACAGAAATACACATCTAGTACACATTAGACATAGAAGGGAGATCGAGTCCCCGATTGTCGATCAAACTGAAACTGCTCTAGAACAGTATACAGACTTCAATAAAGGATTCTTTTTCTTTATAGGACCTATCCAGAATAGCAAGTTAATACGTAGGTTAACCAGAACCCTTGAAGCGGTAGTGAATGAGACTGCCTCTGCTCTAGGTAACTTAACCGAAGAGCAATCTGCTATGAGATTTGTCGTGCTCCAAAATCGTCTCGTTCTTGACGTCATATTGGCCGATAGAGGAGGAGCATGTAGAGTCATCGGATCTAGTTGCTGCATTTTCATTCCTAATAACGCGCCGTCTGTTTATTCAGCTATAACCAGACTTCATAAAATTGCCCATCAGTTACACCAGGATCCAGGCACCTGGACATGGTCCGGTTGGTTTTGGAGTATAATTTCTGCCTGGGGATGGAAAGTATTGTCATTTCTAGGTATTGCAGTAGCGATCATATTCAGTTGCTGCCTCTGTATACAATGTGGCCCTGCGATTTGCGGCATTTGTGCTACCTCTTGTATTCCTAGTCCCAAGTCCCGTCCTAAATCCCGTTCCAAGACAATTCGAGACGAGCAAATGATACTGTATGAAATGATAGATGGTATCATGAATATTGATGTTTCCTGATGGAAACGTAGCGACAAGGAGGGAATGTGGAAAAGTAAAATTTTGCCATGTTCTGTGTCCCTACGTGTTCCCCATCTTATGTTATGTGTGCATGATTAATATGCATATGTATTCCCCATGATCGATTAAAGACGCAATTACAGTTGTGTCCATCTCTAGTATGCCAGTTTCCAGTTCTCGTGAAAGCTACGAGTATTAGGCCTATGTAAAGCTACGTTGCCACGTTTCTCAGTGTGCACGTTATTTCATTGTAAAGTCCCCGTTTCTAGGCCTCAAAAGGGCCCGGACTCAGATTCAGCTCCTGTCTCCTGAACCCTCGCTGAGGAGCGATACAGCCCCCACCTGTATCCCTGACCCTTCACTTACTTCCTGCCTCACAGTGCCCGGCTCGGCCTGGCTCTGCCTGCCAGTCTGCCAAGAGTATGTTATGATTCCAGTTATCAGTCCAGCCCTCCTTCTCTGCATTCCTAAGCTACTGAATGGCATCAATAGTTTCCGTCACAGTCTAGCCTTTACGTCTCCATGTAAGAGAAATACTGTATTAATGGTCATTTAATATTCCTCAATACGCACTACATGTAGAATAATGCATGCACCAGTCTTAGAATCTGTTAGCCTTTACCCTGATAACTTTTGGATTCTATCAACATGTTCTCTAAACATCAGATACTAGATAGTGTTTAGGTACATGTCGCTCTGACTCTCCAGACTTCAGTCTCTGCTTCTAGCGCAGAAGTCATAGCCCCCAGCTTCTCCCTAGTAACACGTCATTGTCAGCTTGCGCGCACCACTAGGTTAGAGGTCCCGGCTCCTTAGGTAGCCCCCTCCATGTTTCCGCCCCATTTATGACATATTCTGTTACGTTTACATCACATGTCTATGTACACGCCTCCTGTTACACCTACTTTCACCCTTATCTTTCGCGACTGCTATTAACCCCACCCACTGCTACGCCTACTGTATGTACTGTAATGCAATTGTTTTAGTATATATACTTGTGTACTGTTATTAAAGGTTAGCGCGCTCATCCCAGATCTTGCCCGTGCAGGTTGTCCTGGTCCTGTCCTTTATGCTGTATTAAACCTGCAAACTCCTACTACCTCGAATCTTGACTCTTATTTATTGAGCTATCTGTTATTGTTATATCCAGTCAAAAATAGAGGTATTATTTATTTATTTACCACATAATGGCGCCCGAATAGGGACTTGCCCTTTCCCCACGCGCCGGTGAAGCCACGCAAGCCCCCTGATCCTCTGCAGCCGTGACGGAACCATACCGTGCACGTGCAGATATTTCTGCTTCAAGTATCCCTCAGGCCCACGGAGGAGACGGAGGTTGCGGTCCAGCATCCAGACGAGGCGGTGGAGGAACGCGGCGAGTCCCGACCAGAGCCCAAGCCGAGAGTCCAAGGTCCGAGGTATCCGGAGGCCCACCCGTAACAGAAGTCCGAAGTTCGTCCGTCCGGCGTCGAAGCAGTCCAGTCCAGTCCGAGGCCTTCCGTTCTTGCTGCCCGGTGAGTACCGTTGCTGGGGTAGTATCTAGACAGGGTCAATTGCATTGTCTCTGGTCCGTGGGTTTGGGGTACACAGATCCAACACGAAGTGTCCACTTAGGTGGATGCGGGTCCTGACGTGTCTCTTTATGAGACCGGTAAGTTTCGTACTGTTTTAGCAGTGCATCTAGTTTCTGTTCTAGTCCGTTCTGTTCTCGAGAAATTCATGTATTCTGTTTACAGTATTCCAGGTAGTATTTTGTCAGAACTGTTATTTTAAATGTCATTCATGTATTTCAATATCGTGGTATGAAAGTGGTGTAATTATTGTGTTTATTGTGTATTGTATTGTGTCTAGACTACAGTTCAGTCATGCCTTTGTTTTCCAAGTTACGTCAGTTAAAAACTAGAAAAGGTCTGTTAGAAGAAGCAGTTCCTGTCCCGCCTAGTGACAGTCCAGGTCATTTTATGTATCAAAAACATGGCATAAGTGCCATATTATATCTGGATTTATGGGTGGAGTACACCAAACAGTTAGAAGAAAAGTACAGATGGCCCGTATCAGGTACATGGGATGCCGAGTGCATCATGCGAGTAGAAGAAGCATTATGGAAAAAGAAAGCCAGACAGTCCCAGAAAGATGCCATCGAGTTATGGCGCAAAGAATCTCATAAAAGAATCGAAAAAGAAATCAGAAAGTCAGAATTAAGTAGAGAATCCTTAGAAAGAGCCCAAGAAAGGGAATTAATTGAAATAGGTGAACGAGTTAAAACCGAACAGTCAGACAGACAGAGAAATGCCCTCATTAAGGGTATGTATCCTCTTCTTGCCGAGGGCTTGCCAAAAGCAACCCCGGAGGCATCCTCCAGTAATTTCCCGCCACCTTTAGTTCCGACCAAGCTACGTCACAAACCGACCGTAGCAGATATTTTTATCTCGTCCTATTTGGACGACACAGTCCCAGAATATGCAAATCCTGTTCCACCAGCTCCTGTAAATAATGTAATTCATGGTCTTCCAGCCACCGGGGCACCTGGTGCAGTACCTGTTACGGTACCCCCGGTCCAGCCCGTAGTACAAATTCCCGCCACATCGGTCACTCTGCCAGCACGAAGAGTATCAGTCGACGATTCCAGTATAGGGGCCGCGGGAGGAGGTCCTCCTGCTACCCCGCCGCCAAGTAGACGTTTAGGAGCAGTCGAGTTACATGAACGTGCGTTACAGCGTACGCCCAAATATCAGTCCATTGCAGAGATCAGACGAGTTCTTACTGAATGCTGTTATGATCCAGTCCCAGGCGAGGATAGTATGGTTCTATATTCCGTACGTATAAGACAGGTGTCCGAGTATTTGGTCACCCTACCGAATATGAAAGAAGATCTAGACAGAATGTATTGTTTCATTCGTACAGGACAAGATCCAGAAAGTATTGCTGAAGTCATGTCTCTCAGAAAAGCTGAGATCCAGTTGATGTTATTAAAGTTTCTGATCAATTGTTTAATACGGGAACAAGATTCCCCGACTAAAGATCCGGTCGAAATGAAAGTTCTGACAAGGTGGAGTGATAATATAGCCGAGGGTAAGCACAAGACACTCAATAGTATAGAGAGTATGTACAAGAAAATTCGTAAAGAAATAATAAGGTTACACGAGCAACGCAAAGAAGCTCTAGGAAGCGAGAAAGAAAATGACTCTTCTACTGAAGAGGTAGAGGACGAGAATACCGCCAGAATAGCGTATGTAGGTAAATCTAGATTTCCAGACCGACATTTACGCCTAGAACACAAGAAAGTCTTTCATCTTCCAGCACCGGAACAAGGCTCTCTAGAACAAGTATTTCAAGCTACCGATCACATTTTGAAATCACGAATCGGTTATAGTGAGTTAAGTACCATGCATGAACAAGAACTAGCCCGATCAGCAGTCCGATGGATTACTGATTCTACCACTTTTCCAGACGAAATAGTGGCACAAATGTTTCTGAAACTGCCCCCAGCCGAGCAGCGACTGGTGGGTATGTATATGATCCAACACCTCATTACACTGTATGAGGGTCAACATTCTGATCCAGGTCCGTTACATGATATCCTGAACGAGTTACTCCAGTATAGATGGAAAGGTTTAGGTACCGATTTAATTAGTGTCATTCTAGAACAGCGCCATAAATATAGAACGTTTCTGAACCCGCATTTTGTTCATGTCTCACCTCCAGAAAGTAAACCATTTTATATAGACAGACAGAATCCGTTACGAGAAGTACACCCAGTTAGGACAGCAGATGGTGAAATGCAACGAGTATTTGTTTACACCCCAGTTACCAAGATGGAACTCTTAGAGATGAAGAAATTAATTCCCTGTCACGACAAAGATCCAGCAGGGTTCCACCGAGAATTAAAAGACATGCTCCGTATGGGAGAATACACGTATCCAGATATTATTAAAATGTTAAAAGTCCTGTTGCCTGCGGGCATATATGAAAAACTCAAGGAAAAAGATTGGGAGGTGGGAGAGAAAAAGATCGATTGGACAGCTCTAGAAGCTGAAGATAAGATACGAGTACCAGGTACCGGTCTTGGAGAGAAATGTAAAGAATTACCAGAATTATTGATACAAGTTTTGCCTAGATTATTAGCTACTAAAAAGGAAGACTGGGATGCAATCTCAGCCTGTAAACAGAAACAAGACGAAGACACTAGTGATTTTTATTCTAGATTTGAGAAATGTTTTATCATAAACAGTGGTTTGAAGACGAGTAGCGAGTCATACCCTCATCTTTTCGTTACTAAATTAGTCGAGAATTCAAGTCCACAAGTTAAGAATAGAGTTTTGAAAGTCGAAAGTACATGGCAAGCTAGTACTCCGTCCCAGATGTTACAGATGCTCCAGTATCACCAGAATAGAATCAGAGAAGAGCAAGAACACGAGAGAAGACGTATGAAAGACACGAAAATGAAAGTACTAGTTGCACAATCCGTTCCTCAAGACAGTCAGAAGAGGGGTCCGCATCAAGCCAGTCATCCTGCAGCTCCCGTTAAAGGGACATGCAATTATTGTAAACAGCCAGGTCATTTTATAAACGAGTGTGCAGTTCTGAAACATAATATAGCCACTGGTAAAACTAAAGAAAGACCACGTCCGCCTAGACAAGAACAAGTTTCACAGACTTCTCAGCCACAGAATGCACAACAGACAGTTCCAGCGCCGCAGCCTATTGCTGCAACACAGCATGTTACACAGCAGATGTACCAGTATGCACAGTCCGAGTATCCAGAGTACCAGCAGTATTCATGAAACAGCCTAGAGAGGGAGGTAGGCTTGCCTCTCATCGAGATTCCTGTAGATCAAGAAGGTCCCTATGTTCATAGTCAAGTATTAGGGAAAGACAGAAAGTTTCTGATTGATACAGGGGCAAGTAGGACGACTATTAGTCACGACGAGGTTCCAGGGGCTCCGCTCTCAGGCTCTAGAAATGTTTCCCTTGGATTTTCAGGAAAGCCTATTGTAAACGAGATTTCAAAGCCAGTTACTCTAGAAGTAGGTCCATTGTCCCGAACTACTGATCTATTGCTTACGAAGTCATGTCCAGAAAATTTGTTAGGCATTAAGACACTGAAAGAATTAGGTGCAGTTATTTGCTGTTCCCCAGAGGGAATACGTTTGTTTTTACGTGACTTCAAGGGTCACTATGTTTTACGAGATTTTGATCCGAGATTGTCTAATGTCCCGCAGCATCTATGGGCGCAAGGTCCAACTGATGTTGGTTTCATGCAAATCACACCCCATCGTGTGACTCTCAAGCAAGGTGTAGTCCTGCCACGAATCAGACAGTATTTATTTATTTATTTATTTATTTTTGCAATTTTTAAAGCGCGCAAATGCCCATACGGGTGTCTCGGCGCTGGTGATCTCAGAGCTCACTAAAGTGTGACGGGGGAGTTAGGAGGAGGAGAAGAGCTATGTTTTGAGGGTTCTCCGAAATGTAAGAAGCGTGGGTGCGGTTTTGATATGGAGTGGGAGGGTATTCCACAGTTTAGCTGTGGCTGTCGTGAAGCATCTGTCAGTACAGATTGCCACCTGAGGCTGTAGCAGCCTTATCCAAAATTATTGACGAGCTCATGGCTCAAGGAGTAGTTGTAGAAACTGACTCCAATGTATGTAATTCTCCGATCATTCCAGTCATGAAACGTACTGATCCAAATGCACCCCCAGTATATCGATTAGTGATTGATCTTCGAGAACTCAATAAATGTATTATCCCCCAGTATCCAGTTGTTCCAGATATCTCATCCCTATTGACAGCTATTGATTCTGAGGCAATATTTTTTACAGTAATCGACCTCAAGAATGCATTTTTCAGTGTTCCAATTCATCCAGACAGCCAGTACCTTTTCGGTTTTTGTTTAAATGGTAGGAGCTATAAATTCACACGAGCTCCTCAAGGTTTCACAGAAAGTCCTAGTATTTACAGTCAAGCACTTAAGAGACAACTAGACAACATTCACATGCCAACTGACACTGCCCTGCTCCAGTATGTCGATGATCTACTGATCACAGCCCGTTCTGAACGTGCTTGCGAGCGAGCATCACTTACAGTCCTGTATTTCCTAGCCGAGATGGGGCACAAGGTGTCTCCTTCAAAGCTTCAATTCTGTGTCCAGCAAGTGATCTACTTAGGCCACTTACTGTCCAAGTGGGGTAGGCAGTTGACACCTGACCGCATCCAGTTAATAGCGAGTCTTCCACAGCCCAAGACACAGAAGGAGGTACGTGCTTTTATCGGCCTTACTTCTTATTGCAGACAATGGATTCCTCAGTATGCATTTCTAGCCAAGCCACTGATACAGTTAACGACACAGGAGGCAGCCGTATCGACTGTCCTCCCTTGGACATCTGAACATACACTTAGTTTCAATGAGTTAAAGAAAGCTTTATGTCAAGCTCCCGTTCTAGCTACACCGAACTACAGTAAGCCTTTTACACTTTTTGTCACAGAACGTGATGGTACAGCATTATCTGTTCTCACACAAGATCAAGCCGGACAATACAAGCCCTGTGCTTATTTCTCTAGCACATTAGATCCTGTAGCCCAGGCTCTGCCTGCGTGCCTCAAGTCAGTTGCAGCCACAGCACTAGCTATCAGACAAAGTGATTCCATAGTATTAGGACACTCCTTAACAGTACAAGTTCCACACTCCGTGGAAGTTCTTTTAAACCGAACACAGACTCAGCACTTGACAATTGCACGTTTAACAGGTTATGAACTGACACTGTTCCAGCCACACATAGAAATCAGACGCTGCAACGTTCTAAATCCTGCTACACTGTTACCGTCAGTTACTTCAAATCCTGCCACACATGACTGTGTGGAAGTTGTTAACATTATGACTAAGCCAAGACAAGATCTGACAGATATTCCATTACTAGACCCCGACCTGACACTTTATGTGGATGGTTCATGTATGAGAACGAGTACAGGAGAACTAGTAGCCGCGTATGCAGTGACTACTGACACTGAAGTTATTGAAACACACCGTATTGACACCCTGTCTGCTCAAGCAGCAGAGCTAGTTGCTCTGACTCAAGCCTGCATACGTGCCAAGAACCTGAAAGTTAATATTTACACAGATTCACGTTACGTATTCGGAGTTGTACACGACTTCGGAGTGCTCTGGCAGGAGAGAGGTTTCATGACTTCTCATGGAACCAAGATTCAGCATGGTCTCCTCATTCAAGCTCTGTTAGATGCAATACATTTACCGACATCTATCGCTATCATGAAGTGCAAAGCACATACTAAAGTTACTGACATTATTTCCCAAGGTAATGATCTAGCAGATCGAACAGCCAAGCTTACAGCACAGACTCCAGACATACCAGTTAACAAGACACCGACATCCACTCTAGAACAGACTACTTGTATGACAGTTAAGGACCCTACTCAAGATGTTATAGATATCCAGTCACATGCTACTCCTGAAGAAATTAAGAAATGGTCCGAACAAGGAGGGGTCCAGACAGATCAGGGATGGTTGACGAAGGGAAAAGCCACATGGTTTCTCCCCGACTCAATGGTTCAAGTCATTATCAATACCGCACATAGTCCTGCACACTTAGGAGAAAAAGCCATGTTAGACAGTATCCAGAACATTTGGTTCAACAAGCATTTACGAGCTGCAGCCAAGCAGAAAGTCCGCACTTGTATGATATGTTGCCAGTTCAATCCAGGTAAAAGTGTCCCGGTGGAACAAGGTGGATTCCAGCCCCCTGACCACCCTTTTGAAGTCCTCCAGATGGATTATATTCAGAAGGAGCGATGTCGAGGTTTCAAGTATGTCCTTGTAGTTGTATGCGCTTTGTCCAGGTGGACAGAAGCATATCCAGTCCCAGATTACACAGCCGCGACCACTGCCAAGCAGTTGGTTCGTGAATATTTCCCCCGTTATGGACTCCCTAGGGTCGTGTATTCTGATAACGGCCAGCCATTCTCATCTGAATTAATGAAGCGCGTTTCCCTGTTGTTAGGGTACCAGTGGAAGTTCCATTGTGTACGCCATCCAGAAGCAGCAGGTCTCGTAGAGAGACATAATCAAACCTTGAAAATACGTATTGCTAAAATCTGTAAAGAGAAAGGTGTAGACTGGCTAGTAGCTCTGCCAGTCGCCCTATTTTATATGCGCATGGTCGCACATTCCAGATCAGGTCTGTCTCCTTATGAGGTCGCATTCGGCCGCCCCCCAAATATGTGGGGTACACCCAGACCCCGAAGTATTACAGATGTTTCCAGTAATATGCTGACAGATTACCTAGCTTCCTTGATGACTGCCCTACACTCTTGTCGTTCACAGGTTGCCGCTGCATTTCCCGACAATACTGAAGTCAAGCCACACGAGATCCTTCCCGGCAGCCTGGTCCTCGTCCGCAATTTTGATCGTTCAAGTCCGCTGGAGCCTCGCTGGAAGGAGCCGAAGTTAGTCCTTCTAACCACCCGTACTGCCGTCAAGTTGGAAGGCAGGAAGGGGTGGGTGCACCTGTCACACGTCAAGAAATTTCACGGACTAAAAACTGTTTCCAAGAACATTTCCAAGGATTGTCAAGATTTTAAAGACTGCCAAGATACTATTCTTAAGGACTGTCCCGCAATTGACTCTGCCTCAAATCCTCCCCTGTTAGAGAAAACTCCGCAACAGGAGTATAAAGAGAAGCTACGGTCTAGTAAAATAAGTCAGCCAGTTTAATTGTCTAAGTCCTCCCCTAGGTGAAACGGTTAGACAGGTATCTGACATGTATGAAATAGACCCCCATAGTGAGAGAGTTAGTCAAAACTCAATCCGATGTATCGTTTTTCTAAGTTTTATATTGTTTCTCAGCTTAATGGTTACCTGCACGAGTTATGCATTTCATTTATGTTTTCCAATTTCTCATGTAAATAAGTCTTCTAATGCTACAGTAGAGCACACGTTTAGTGATCTGCCTCCTCATGAACTATCTTATCGTCTTGCTATGCGCAATAATTCATTTATCCGTATGTTACACTATTCACACCAGACCAGCAATGCCACTAATTGTTGGGTGTGTGGTC
Source organism: Lissotriton helveticus (assembly GCF_964261635.1). Classification (NCBI taxonomy): domain Eukaryota; kingdom Metazoa; phylum Chordata; class Amphibia; order Caudata; family Salamandridae; genus Lissotriton; species Lissotriton helveticus. The sequence continues at coordinate 420,349,093 of NC_136057.1, forward strand.
GACTCCCCCCTTTTCAGACACCGAAGGGAGTTCTGCCACTGTTTCCTTATCCGTTTTCACATAATGGTTCATGTGGAGCATGGTCCACGTTAACGTCATCCTCAACAGATATGTCCTTTCTGAACAGTACATGTTTTCCAGACAAGCAAGGTCTTCCCCACAGAACAGGGTTAGATCTAGAAAATGAAGTTTATAATTTGGGTAATTATTCTTCGAATTTTATGGTCCTGAATGTTCAGTCTGATCCTACTCCAGACTTACCTGCTATTTCAGTACTACCAGTCAAAGGCGAATTATGTGTCAGAAATAATGGTTCCATACATGTAGGACATAGTGATTGTACTACTATTGTCCAGTATAGTGACAGTGGGAAATCTATTTTCAAAGCTTCACGTCATTCATATTTTGTTTGTGGTCAGACCGCATATGTTCGTCTGCCCCTCGATTGGGAGGGAACCTGTTACATTGCCTTCCTACTGCCACCAGTTTTTCTAGCCCCATCTGATTATCACAGAAATACACATCTAGTACACATTAGACATAGAAGGGAGATCGAGTCCCCGATTGTCGATCAAACTGAAACTGCTCTAGAACACTATACAGACTTCAATAAAGGATTCTTTTTCTTTATAGGACCTATCCAGAATAGCAAGTTAATACGTAGGTTAACCAGAACCCTTGAAGCGGTAGTGAATGAGACTGCCTCTGCTCTAGGTAACTTAACCGAAGAGCAATCTGCTATGAGATTTGTCGTGCTCCAAAATTGTCTCGTTCTTGACGTCATATTGGCCGATAGAGGAGGAGCATGTAGAGTCATCGGATCTAGTTGCTGCATTTTCATTCCTAATAACGCGCCGTCTGTTTATTCAGCTATAACCAGACTTCATAAAATTGCCCATCAGTTACACCAGGATCCAGTCACCTGGACATGGTCCGGTTGGTTTTGGAGTATAATTTCTGCCTGGGGATGGGAAGTATTGTCATTTCTAGGTATTGCAGTAGCGATCATATTCAGTTGCTGCCTCTGTATACAATGTGGCCCTGCGATTTGCGGCATTTGTGCTACCTCTTGTATTCCTAGTCCCAAGTCCCGTCCTAAATCCTGTTCCAAGACAATTCGAGACGAGCAAATGATACTGTATGAAATGATAGATGGTATCATGAATATTGATGTTTCCTGATGGAAACGTAGCGACAAGGAGGGAATGTGGAAAAGTAAAATTTTGCCATGTTCTGTGTCCCTACGTGTTCCCCATCTTATGTTATGTGTGCATGATTAATATGCATATGTATTCCCCATGATCGATTAAAGACGCAATTACAGTTGTGTCCATCTCTAGTATGCCAGTTTCCAGTTCTCGTGAAAGCTACGAGTATTAGGCCTATGTAAAGCTACGTTGCCACGTTTCTCAGTGTGCACGTTATTTCATTGTAAAGTCCCCGTTTCTAGGCCTCAAAAGGGCCCGGACTCAGATTCAGCTCCTGTCTCCTGAACCCTCGCTGAGGAGCGATACAGCCCCCACCTGTATCCCTGACCCTTCACTTACTTCCTGCCTCACAATGCCCGGCTCGGCCTGGCTCTGCCTGCCAGTCTGCCAAGAGTATGTTATGATTCCAGTTATCAGTCCAGCCCTCCTTCTCTGCATTCCTAAGCTACTGAATCGCATCAATAGTTTCCGTCACAGTCTAGCCTTTACGTCTCCATGTAAGAGAAATACTGTATTAATGGTCATTTAATATTCCTCAATACGCACTACATGTAGAATAATGCATGCACCAGTCTTAGAATCTGTTAGCCTTTACCCTGATAACTTTTGGATTCTATCAACATGTTCTCTAAACATCAGATACTAGATAGTGTTTAGGTACATGTCGCTCTGACTCTCCAGACTTCAGTCTCTGCTTCTAGCGCAGAAGTCATAGCCCCCAGCTTCTCCCTAGTAACACGTCATTGTCAGCTTGCGCGCACCACTAGGTTAGAGGTCCCGGCTCCTTAGGTAGCCCCCTCCATGTTTCCGCCCCATTTATGACATATTCTGTTACGTTTACATCACATGTCTATGTACACGCCTCCTGTTACACCTACTTTCACCCTTATCTTTCGCGACTGCTATTAACCCCACCCACTGCTACGCCTACTGTATGTACTGTAATGCAATTGTTTTAGTATATATACTTGTGTACTGTTATTAAAGGTTAGCGCGCTCATCCCAGATCTTGCCCGTGCAGGTTGTCCTGGTCCTGTCCTTTATGCTGTATTAAACCTGCAAACTCCTACTACCTCGAATCTTGACTCTTATTTATTGAGCTATCTGTTATTGTTATATCCAGTCAAAAATAGAGGTATTATTTATTTATTTACCACAGCATGACCACAGTCTTTCTTGGCGTTAGTCCATTCGGTCTCATTTCCCCTTGGTGTTGCTTCTTTTGTTCCTTCCGTTCCCCCTCATTCCGATTGTTGTCGCCGTTACATCCTTCCCCCAGCCGTAGCGAAAAAGAGAGAAAAGGAGAGAGAGTAGGAGAGTGAGAAGCGAGAATCGTTACAGGTCTTGTGATGTTTCTACTGCCGGGTGGGTGATATGCATGTGGCGATTTTCAGGCTGTGTTCCCTGGTTGTGTTGTCTATGGGGGTTTGTGCGAGGAAAGGTAGTTGTCTAGAGACACCCACATGTTTGATTGTCTGTGCGTCTTCGGTGTGTGCTTCGCCGTTATGGTGTCCGCCCCTCTCAGGAAGGTGACCCAGCTGAACCAGGCCTTGAACGTGGCTTTCCCTGTGTCTTTCCAGTTGTACAGTACCGTTTTGACCGCTGCTGTTAGCAGCAGGTCAATCAGGTCTCTGTCTTCTTTTGTTGTGATTGAGGGATCCATGAACCCTGTTGCTAGGCTGTGAAAGTCTAGTTGTAGTGCGGCCCCTGTGATGTCATTTATCATTGTGCCAATCATGCCCCAGAATTTCCTGACTTTGGTGCAGTGAAAGATGAGATGTGCCAGATCCCCCGTTTGTTTTTTGCAGTTCCAGCAGGAATCACTCTCGCGTATTCCTATGGAGGCTAGGCGGGCGGGGGTCCAGTATGCCTTGTGTATAAGCCAGAATTTGGTCTGGTCCAGTGTTGTCGTTACTTTATTTCTTGTCATGGATCTCCAGATGTCAGCCTTCTCTTCTTCGCTCAGCTCCCTACCCGCTAGTGCTCCCCAGTAGGACATGACCTTGTTCTTGAGTTGGGTGTAGGATTGTCGGTGTTTTTCTATTAAGGTCTGCTTTCCCTATTGCTACCTTTATTTTTAGGAAGTTGTACAGTTCAATGTTGTCCATTCCGTGTATCTCTTTGAACGTGTCGAAAGTGGTCTGTGTGCCCTGGTTATGAAGGTGGCTTATTGTGGAGATGCCATGTCTGTACCATGAGTGCATGTCTAGTGTTTTGTCTCTGTACTTAATTCTAGGATTGTGCCATATGGACTCCATCTCTGTGCCCTGTATACTTGTGCCTAGTAGTCTGTCTACGTTTAGGAGGGCTTTCCTGGTGCCTCTTAGGATGGGGTTGTGCTTGATGCCGGGGTGCCTTATTGCTGTTAGAAGTGCGACGGGTTCCATGCCACCCAGTAGTCCTCTTTCTAATGTGAGCCAGGCCGGGGTGTTTTCTTGTTTGGGGGTGAGCCAGTATAGTCCCTGTTTTGCTATGCATGCTGTGTGGAATGTCTTGAAATTTGTTATATTTAGGCCCCCTGACTCTTTTGTTAGTCTTAGTTTCTGTAAGCCAATTCTCGGCTTTTTCCCCTTCCATAGGAAGGTGTTGAGCAGTTTGTCCAATTTTTTATGGAAGTCATCCGTGATGACCAGTGGTAGCATGTTGAGCATATAGTTCACTATCGGCGTAAGCATCATTTTGATCGTCTATACTCTTCCCCACCAGGTGGTGAATTTGGGTGACCATCCTTCTACTCTATCCTTAATCTTGCGGAGTATGGCCTGTTCGTTCTGGTCTACTGTTGACCTGAGGTCCCTCTCGAAAAGGAGGCCTAGGTATTTGATGGGTTTTGTCTGCCACGTCAGCCCCGATGTACCCAGTGCTGACCTTGTGGTGTGGACGTTTAGGGGTTTGCACTCTGATTTATCCCTATTTAGCTTGTATCCCGAGACTTGTGCATATTGCTCTATGGTTTCCATCAGGGTCTTGATTGATTCCTCGGGATTTTCAGTAATGATTAGCACATGGTCCGCATAGGCCGCCAGTTTGAAAGTTTCCCTCTCCACTGGTATTTCCGCTATGTTGGTGTTGGTTCTTATCATACTTAGGAGTGGTTCTATCGCTAGGAGGAACAGGGCTAGGGATAGTGGGCACCCTTGTCGCGTTCCCCGTTCCAGGCGAAGTGGGTCATATGTCCCTCCGTTGACTACTACTCGCGCTTTGGGTTCGTTATAGAGGGTCAGGACCATCTTCCTGTAGTTGGGGCCCAGCCCAAATTTTTGCATGCATTGATCTAGGAACGGCCAGGAAACTCTATCGAAAGCTTTCTCTGCATCAAGGGCGATCATTACTGCCGCATTGCTGCTTTTGGAAGAGTGGTTTATTATGTGGCATAGCAACCTAGTGTTGTCATGGGGCATGCAGTTTTTAAGATAACCTACTTGCGAGCAGTGTATGAGCTTAGGTAGGTATGCGTTGAGCCTAGTTGCAAGGATCTTAGCATAGATTTTGCAGTCCACATTTATAAGTGAGATTGGTCTATAGTTTTTTGCCTGCTGTGTGTCTTTGCCTTCTTTTGGAATAACTATTATATTGGCCTTGGATGGTATCATACGCCCATTTCGCACACAGGTCGCGAAGACTTCTGTCATTGTATGCTTAAGTATGTGGAGGTACTGTTTGTAGAAGCCGGCTGTAAAACCGTCTGGCCCTGGTGCTTTGTTGTCTTTGAGACTGGCTGTGGCTCGCCCTATTTCGTCTCCCGTGATTTGTAAGTCAAGCACCTCTCTTTCGGTGGCTGTTAGAGTTGGTGTGGTTATTCGTTCTAGGAGTTCTTTGCCTCCGTCGTCTCTTAGGGTAGTGTCCTTTTTATAGAGTTGCTCATAGAAATCTTTAAACACTTTGAGTATCTCTTTGTTTGCGGTCTGGGATTTGTCATTTCCGTCCTTGAAGGCTGCTATTGAGTGTTGTCTCTGTTTGCACTTGAGGTAGGATGCGAGATTTTTGCCTGCCCTGTTTGCTGTACATAGGTTGATGGCTTTGTACTTTTTTATCCATGTCCCTGCTCTGTCACTGAGGATTCTGTTCAGCTCATACTTCCGTTTGGTTAATGTTGTGAGGGTGTTCCTGTCCTCCCTGTTCGCGATATGCTCTGCCCCTAAATGTTTGATTTCTTTCTCAAGGTCTCCGATCTTTTTGTTCCTCTCTTTGTTTAGCCTTCCTTTGATGGCGAGTATTGTCCCCCTAATTGTGGCTTTTAGTGCGTCCCATAGTAAGTTCCTGTCTGTGTCAGGAGTGTCATTAATGGCTAGATATTCTCTTATTGCTGTCTCTATTTCTGCCTTTGCTGTTATGTTTCTGAGCAGGGCGTCATCGAACCTCCATCTGCGTGTTGGCTTCTCGTTATGTTTCCCTGACAGAACTAGGCTGATGTCTGAAATTGTTCGTATCCCTATCTCTGTGTGGTCAATGAGGTGGGTGTGTGTGTCTGATATCAGGATGTAGTCTATTCTGCTGTAGGAGTTGTGGGGGTTTGAATAAAACGTGTACTCCCTGCCGTCCGGGTTTTGGAGTCGCCATGGGTCCTTGAGATCAAGTTTGCTGCAAAGGTTCCTTAGGATGTTGCTCTTTTGCGATGTTTGGCTTAGTCTGTGTGGGTGTCTATCGATGGCCGGGTCAAGAACTTGGTTCATATCCCCGGCTACCACTAGAAGCTCCCCCACTGGTAACGTGTTTAGTTGCTCTCCCACTCTGTCCCAGAAGGGCCTGTCCTCGGTGTTAGGGCCATAGATGTTGGCCACGTGTACTGCATCTTCTCCTCTCGTCATACTGGTTACTAGCATTCTGCCCTCCTCGTCCGCCTGTGAGCTACACAGTACTAACTTTGATTTCTTGCTCACTATTGTTACCACCCCGTTCTTTTTGTTCTGTGCTGGTGATCCTATAACTTCGCTTATCCAGCTAGCTTTGAGTCGCCCTATGTCCTCAGCTTCCAGCCTTGTTTCTTGTAGTACATATATGTCGCTTTTCATTTTTGCCAGGTAGTCTAGGACTTTCCTTCTTTTCACCGGGTGGTTCAGGCCTTTTACGTTCAGGGATACTATCTTGATGTCTGTGCTTAGTTGGGTTTGGTTGTTATGTGTCATTTGCTGTTTTTTTTGCGCTCGGCGTTGTGTATGGCCCTGTTCTGTGTGCTTCCTTTCCTGGGCACTTCTCTTTCCCTCAGTTTTGTGTGGTTGTCTGCTCTCACCCCTGCGTTGACCTCTCCTGATGTGGCGAGTGGTTGATAGATAGATAGAAAGGTAAAAGAAAGGAAATAGATTAACCCCATGCATGTGCACCCTGCGTCCCCCTCCTATGCCTCCCTCCCCCCTCCCCCCCCCTTACTTGCTGAGTGGGAGTGCGACGACAAAGTTCCTTGCGCTCCGCATGCTCCCTGAGGTTCTGCTGACGGTTCTTCCGTTGTTTATGGTGTTCTTTTAAAAATGGAGTTCTTTTCAAATGGCCTGTGGGTTCTCATGTCTTTTTTTTGGAATACGGTTCGTTTCCACACAGTTTCCACTGTCTTCGAGGTAGGTCGTTGTAGCCTGTCCACCGTCCTTTTATTTATGTTAAGGGCTTGTGAGGTAGCTGTGTCTTGAGGTAGATATCGGTGAGGTAGGTTTTGTTAGTGAGGTAGTACTGTGTGTAGATGTGCACAAGCTTTCCGGCCTTATTCCAGTTTGTCCGCCTCATGCAGTGAGGCTCTTCTCTTTACTGCTGTCGGGCTTTTCGTCTCCATTTCCTCTGTTGGCTGCTCTCGTAGGTACTTCCTCAGATCCTCTGGCTCTTCAAAGAACAGAGAGCGCCAGTTGTCTGTAACCTTGAAGCGTGAGGGGCCTGCGAAACTGAAGTTGAGGTTCCTTTTGCGTAGGATGACTCTCATGGCTAGAAAGCCCTTTCTGATCTCCACAGTTGGCTTGGAGTAGTCCTGAGTTAGCACTATCTTGCTGCTCGCCCAGGTTAGGTTTTGGTTTCTCCGGGCAAATGCGAAGATAGCTTCGGTATGCTCAGCTCTGAGTGGGCAGCAGATTATCAGTCTGGGGCCCTTCCCTAGTGCCGGTTTGCCTGCTGGCACCCGATAGGCTTTATTGACCTTGAACTGTTTGTTAAAATTCAGGCCTGTAGTTTTGGGAGCACTTCCTCTAACATGGCTGAGCAGGATCCCGCCTTGTCTTCTGTTCCTTCTGGCATACCCAGTATTCTTATGTTGCCCCTTCTGACTCAGTCGTCCTGTTCAGTCAGTTGTTTTTGTAAGGCTTTAGTGACCTTTGAGCACACCTCTGTGGTTTTGGTGTTGTTACCCATTGCGTCTTCCAGATCACTTATTCTCCCCTCAGCGACTTCAATCCTTGTGTTGGTGTTGTGTTGATCAGCTCGTATCGCAGCTAGCTCCAGTTGCATGTTGTCAATTGTGACTTTAGTTTCTTTCGCCACGTCTTTTACCTCGTTGATCTTCCTTAGGATTGTCTCTAGGCTTGCTGTTTCACCTTTCAGCTTCATAGGCGAATCTGGATTCTCTTTCCTCGGTTTCTTTTGGTCGCCTGCAGGTTTCCCTTCTTGTCCGGACATCGTACCAATCCCTCTTCTCACTTGCACGCTGCCTAGCCTGCCCTCTTTTTGCGTTTCTGCTAGTACTTTGGCTGGCGCAGGTCTTGGAGCTGGGGCGGAGATCTTCGCACTGTTCGTTCGGAACCGGCTTGGTTCTCTAATGGACCGGGTCTTGTTTTTGATATAGCCCCTGCCAGCGCGTGCCTTGTCTCGTTCGCCTACCCTAGAGCCCTGTTTCCGCTGCCTCAAGTGTTGAGCGTGCCTTGAGTCCTGAGATCCTGTTGTGTTTGGTGGCGACCTTGTCTTTGTGCAGTAGGCCTTGGTTTGGGTTTGGGTTGCAGGCGTCGCGGGTCTGCTTTGACTCTTCTGTGTTGTTTGCTTGCTCCCTGTTTGGTTCTTACAGTGCTGCCAAATGATCAGGAGTCTCAGCGGCTGGGTAATGCCGTTGCTTGACTCGCGGCTGTACCTCTCGCCTCGTCTTGCTTCCGGCTCTTCCTTCGTGCCTCCTGACTTGCAACGCGCAGTCCCAGTCCCCTTTGTGTCTCCGCGTTTCTATTGCGGTGGCGCTGTTTCAGGGATTCTCGGGCCGCACACCACTCGGTGCCTCCTCGCTTCCGTTCTACTGCTCCCTCCGTGATTAGAAGCCACTTCCGGTAATGGCGACGCCCGGTTGGTCTGGTCTGGCTCTTCTGTACTCTTCCCTCCTTGACGTGTACTCTACCGCCAAAAGGTCAGGAGCGGCTTGTTGTTGGGTAGTGCTGTTGCTTGACTCGCTGCCCCATCTCCCGGCTGCACCTCGTCTCTGCCTCCGTACTTTTCCTTCGTCTCAGTCTCTGCGGCTGCCATAAAAAACGAGATAAAATAGAATAAATAGTTTTATAACAAGACTTTGGAATGTTAATAGGAAGATTAGAAAGAAAAAATAAAATAATAGGAACTAGCATCATTTTAATTGAATCTAATCTCCCCCACCAAGATAAAAATAAAGGGTGCCATCTTGCCGTGGAATCTGTGAGAACAGTGTGTAGATGTTTAATATTAAGGGAGACAGTTTCTTTAATTGAAGGAGCGAACCAGAGACCCAGATACTTGATTTTAGAAGGACTCCACTTAAAAGAGGAGGCCAGAAAGTCAGCATGAAAACAGAATTTATTAAGAGGAAGAATATCACATTTGTCTACATTCAATTTATAACCAGAGACAGCCGCAAAATCAGAAACCTCAGAAAGGAAAGCAGGGACAGAGATTTGAGGATTAGAGATGAAAAGAAGTATGTCATCGACATAAGCAGATAACTTTACTTGTTGTTCACCATATGAGAACCCAGAAATATTAGTATTAAGCCAAATTTTTGTTAGGAATGGCTGTAAAGCAAGAATAAAAAGAAGGGTTGAAAGAGGACAACCTTGACGAACTCCACGAAATAGGGGAAAGGAAGGAGAGATAAGACCATTAGCGAAAATAAAGGATCTAGGAAAAGAATACAATAATGAGACTTAAGAGAGAAATTTGGACCCAAAACCAAACCATGTAAGAGAAGACAAAAGAAAAGGCCAATTAACCCTATCAAAAGCCTTCTCTGCATCCAAGGCTATAGCAGCCAAGGAGTGAGGCGAGGTTTGTGATTTGCTAAGGACATTAAAGAATAACCGAGTATTATCTGAAAGATGACGACCTTTGATGAAACCACATTGTTCTTTACCTATTAGCTGGGGTAAAATCTTATCTAAACGTAAAGCTAGAATTTTTGCAAAAATGTTATAATCGAGATTAATCAAAGAGATAGGTCTATAATTTATTTTATTTTTTTTAAAAACCTTTATTGTCAGAAAAGTCATACAAATACAGACCTACAACCCCCCAGGGCTGGTCAGTAATAATCCGCAACACAATCGAAACAGTACAAGGCCCATCCACCCCTGGAATTAATCGCAATATTTACACGTCAACAAACAGGGCCAGCAGCTGTAAGGGGATAATAAAAAGGTTTCACATTTTATATTTTAAACAAAGCAACACAGAAACAAAGTCCGAGGTAAGATTGTTGTCAAAGTGACCATTTCCACCAGCAGGGGGGGGAAGCCAGCCAATAGCTGATCTACAGAAGGATAAGTCTTAAGGGGGAGGAAAGAAGGGCCAAGAGTGGACAAGCAGACAGTGTGGTATAGGAGAAGGACGCATGGAGGCGAGGTCACGGAGACAGAGGGGTAACAACGGGATCTACGGAGGGGGTGGGTACAAATCTCTCCTCGATACGCATTCCACTGACCCCACACCTTACCCCATTTCCTAGGCCTACCCCGGGCAATATACACCGTTTTCTCCCTAAACATACACCAATCCATGCATTCCATCCACGCCGATGCCGAGGGTGCCCTCTGGGACCCCCACAGCTGGGCTATGTCCCTTTTGGAGATCATGTTGCCTAGGGTGGCCCACCGAGTCTGCGCCACGCTATAATCATTGGGCTCCCAAACATTCAGAAGGCACCTCCTAGCCTCTGGCAGTAAAGACACACCCGTCACCTCTTCCATAATGGCATGTACACCTCTCCAATAAGACATCACATCCGGACACTCCCATATGATATGGAAAAAAGTAGCAAGCATACCACAGCCACGCCTGCACAACCCATCCAACGAATAACCCATCCTCATCAGGCGTGGACCCGTGACATAGACGCGGTGTAAAATCTTCAATTGCACTAGCCGTAGACGCGCCGGAATCGCCACTTCCTTTGGAGACGACACCGCGGCCTGCCAGTCTTCCTCATCCAACTCAAGCCCATCCGCGGTCCAGGCATTACAGAGCTGTAAGAGGAGGTCAGAGCGGGTGTTAATAAGCTTCTTATATATAAGAGAGATGGTACTATCAGGGACATGCCCATCGAGCACCCTATCCTCCAGGGGGGAGGATTCCGGGACTACGGCACCAGCCGGAAACACCGAAGCAAATGCGTGGCGAATTTGAAGATAGCGGTAGTATTCCCTGTCACTCAGGCTGTATTCCTGCTGGAGTTCGGCAAAAGTCTTGATCCCGTCCTTGATCAGGAGGTCCCCTACTCGGCTGATACCGATAAGATCCCACTTGTCGAACCCCTTCGTCGCCCAGAGATTCCCCAGCCGTTCAGTCGCATAAAGCGGAGTTGCTCTAGTCAGCTTGTCTGTCCATCCCGTGGCAGCCGTCGCACTAGTCCAAACTCGCACAGCGACCGCAGTGGGACCAGTAAGTGACTTCCTAGCAGCTTTAGAATAAAGCGCTCTATTGTAGTCGCCACCCGGTAGCTGCCATTTGTCCATCTCGAACGCAGGGTTAGGGGTAGGCCCATACATGGCATGGTTAATGGCACTCAACTGAGACGCCCAGTAATAGCGCCTGACGTCGGGCAGCGCTATACCGCCATCATACCAAGGTAGAGTCAGTTTCGAGAACGCAATGCGAGGCCGCCCGCCCCATACCAGTTGCCGTTGGAGGCCCTCAACCTCACGGAAATAACTAGCTGGGACCAGATCGAGCATATTCTGAAGGGCATAAAGGAACCGGGGGAGAGACATCATCTTAAACAGGGCGGCTCTCCCCAACGGGGACAGCGGCAAGCCACACCAACCCGCGACGTCAGACCGCAGCCGACGAAGTGGCGGCAGTAAATTCCTCTCATACCGCACCGTAGAGTCTAAGGAGATATAAATCCCCAAATACTTAAAGCCGTCACGCACTACAGGTATCGGGCAGGCACGGGGCAGCAAGGGCATTTCTCCAGTGAGCGGATAAATACAAGACTTGGTCCAATTGATGGACAAGCCAGAGTTTCTCCCGAAGGAGCGCAACACGTCAAATAACACTCCCAAGGATTTACGAGGGGAAGTCAAGTACAGCAAGATATCATCCGCATACAATGAAACACGATCCTCATATCCCGGGGACCAACTAATGCCCTTAAGTGACGGCTCCCATCGGAGCCACGCGCAAGGGGTTCAAGAGCGAGTGCGAAGAGCAACGGTGACAACGGGCAGCCCTGCCGCATGCCCCTTCCAAGAACGAAGGACTCCGAGGCCCTGCCGTTCACCACCACTTGAGCCAATGGTTGTTCGTAGAGGAGCTGAACCCACCCGATAAAACGCGGGCCGAAACCGAACTTCGAGAGAGCCGCCCATAAATACGACCACTCTATTGTGTCAAAGACCATCGAGGCGTCTAAAGAAACCAAGATGGCCGGCTCACAAAGTGACCCCGCCCGCACCAGAACGCCATTAAGACGGCGAAGGTTGAGCGCAGTAATACGGTGGGGGATAAATCCGGACTGATCCGGATGTACTAAGTCACCAATCACTGCAACTAGACGGTTCGCCAATACTTTCGCCAGAACCTTAGGTTCAACATTCAGAAGCGAGATCGGTCTATACGACGAACACTGCTCACGGGGTTTCCCATCTTTATGAATGACCGCAATGGACGCCAATCTCTGATCCCGGGGAAGGAGTCCGAGATCTCGCGATTCCAAGAACATGCGACGTACATGTGGCGCCATCTTATCCGGGCACAACTTATACAACTCTACCGGAATACCATTCGGGCCAGTGGCCTTGCCTGAACGAAGGGAATGGATAGCAAGCGCTATTTCGTCAGCGGAAAAATCCGCTTCCATAAGCTCACGGTCAGACTCCGAGAGGCTAGGCAGCGCAATATCTCTCAGTAGCAAATGTGAGTCCTCCTCCGGCCTGTCCGAGACCGGCGCGTAAGCCTTCTGGAAGTGCTGAGCAAAAGCCACGACTATCCCAACAGGGTCCACAACCCGCGAGCCATCCACCCCTTCCACAGCAGGCACAACCCTATTCAAACACTCTCTCTTGTCCAACCAAGCAATCAACTTCCCGGCCTTATCACCAACATCATACATTCTCCCCTGTTGCACACGATACATCATCCTGGCTGCATCCCTCACCAGAGCCCTGTATTCAGCCTGTTTAAGGGCCAAAACATGCAACTTCTCGGGTGTAACCCCGGATTCCAAGTCTTCCTCCAAAGCTGTGACATCATTCTCAAGGCAAACAACCTCCTCATGCTTACTTTTCTTAGCGCTAGCAATCAAGGACAGGACCTGACCCCGAATCACGGCCTTATAGGCCTCCCAGAGGGAAACGGAAGAGGACACCGATCCCACGTTCTCATTAAAGTAGTGTTCCATGCATTGAACCACTGCAGCCCTAGTGTTGGGGTTGCGTAGGTGCCAGGGGTTGATCGGGGAAACACGGCCCTCCGCTCCCAAGGACAAATCAATCCCAAGCCAAAGTGGAGAGTGATCCGAGATCCCCCTAGCAAAGTGACGCACTTCCGTTACGGAGACCATCTGCACCGCTGGCACTAGAATATAATCAAGCCTCGAAAGACTACCATGCGCTCCCGAGTGAAAGGTGTACTGTAACTGTCCAGGATGCAGGTGCCTCCAGCTATCCACTAAACCCATCGCATCCAGAAAATCACCCAACCATGAGTGCGATCTCAAAAGAGTTCTTGGGGGTTACGATCATCATCACCACTAACCACTGAATTGAAGTCGCCACCCATTATCAACATGCCCTCGGGGAAGCTCAAGACCACCCCACCCAAATCAGAGAACGTAGTGGACTGTAGACCTGGTGGGACATAGACAGAGAGTATAGAAATCGTCTTCCCCTCCCATCGCCCCGTAATGGCCGCATATCGGCCACGATCGTCAAGCACGACGTCATCGATCTCCAAGGGGAGGGAGTTACGAACCAAAACGCCCACCCCCCTCGAACCTGTGGTGAAACCTGAGTGCGCCACCAGACGATACCCCCTCCTATTCAGCGCATGGCAAGTGTTCCCTATCAAATGAGTTTCTTGAAGCAACACAACATCAGGTGAAAGACGTTTCAAGTACTGCAAAACTATCCCCCGCTTGATCCTATCACCCAGCCCGTTTACATTCCAACTCAACACCCTCAGCCCCCTACCCCCCATTGCAGAAACGTACCCAGCGTCCCCCCCGCATAAGGACAGTCACATCCAGCGAATCGTATATTGAAATGAAACCTCGGAGTAAACAAAGAAACAAAAGACCCCCCCCACCCCCGAAAGAATACCCAACACACACCCCCCCACCCTGCACCCCTGCGTCGATCCAAAGAACCACCCCAACTTGCAGTGTGCCTGTCGCCCCATTAAACTAATCTACGGAAAGAGAGAAGAACCCCTTAGAGGAGGAAGAAACCCGAACCCTCCCACCCCCGGGTAAACAATATACATGCAGTCAATAACAGTCAAACCGCTGCTGCAAGTCCATATAGCCGGCCCTCCGGCGGGGACTCACTCCACCCGCTCCTCCATGCCACCTTCAGCACCGCCGGAGTGTTCAGATCGATCCCGCCGTGTAGGCAGAGTATCAAGCCAGTCACTAGCAACCTCCGGGCGCTCCTCATATTCGACCCTCAAGCGGGCCGGGAACAGCATAGCGTACTTTAGGCTCATATCTCGGAGGCGTCGTTTCACACCCGTGAAGTTCATGCGCTGTCTTTGGACAGACTGCGCGAAGTCCGGGTAAAAACTGATAGATGCATTGTCAAATTTCGTGGGCCCACGAGTGCGCGACGCCTGAAGAATAGCGTCTCTGTCTCGAAAGTTGAAGATCCTGGCTATAATGGGCCGTGGCGCCGCTCCCGATTTAGGCTTACCACCAGGGACTCTGTGGGCCCGCTCCACAGTGAAGAAGTTACTGAGGCCCTTAGGTGCCAAGTGGTTCAGAACGAGGTCTTCAACCAAAAGATCCGTGGACACTGCTTCGAAACTTTCCGGAACACCAATGATGCGGACGTTGTTTCGCCTGGCCCAGCTCTCGTAATCATCCAGCCGACGAGCAAACAAGTCATTAAATTTCCGGAGATTGTGGACCTCGGTCTGGAGGTCCGAAACATCAGTAGTGAGACTTGCCGTTTTAATGTCCAGCGATTTTACCCGCTCATTAGTCTTTGCAAGATCCGTTCTGATGAGGTTAACCTCGATGGCCACAGTGTCTATCTTCGAGGCCAGTGTCTCGTACTGCTGGCCCATGGAGGTCTTTACACTGGCAATGGCGCCCATGACGTCTCGCAGCGTCAGGTCGTCTGTCGCAGGAAGGTCCTCTCCAGATTCACCCGGGGCTCTACCCAGCCCCCCAGGGGTGCCTTTCGGGCGGGCGAAGCGATCAATGGTATTAGACTGAGTAGAACCCCCTCGGTTCGTGACCCTGGTGGCCCGCTTCTCGCTCTCAGGTTTACCCGACATGGCGGCCAAGGAGTCTTGGCAGACCTCTGGAAGGGTACGGCGAAGGCAGCTCTCTAGAGATCCGACGTGTACAGTCAAGAAATACAAGAGACAGGAGATGCGCTGGGGGCGGGCTGCAAGGTATGGGCCAGCAGTACTGGTAGGCAGGAAGCCACGGAGGACAGCGACCAAAAACGAAACCGAAAGTACCGCGAGGGTTGCGATCAAGCCCCAGTGACCGTTGTTATTCAATTACCACTCGGGTAGTTCGGCAACTCGAGACCGTGGGCATCCGCCGGTGTAGGGCAGAAAGTTCGAGATGCAGCAAGTCCGGTGTCCGGCGGCCAAATCGAATTACGAAAGACAATTTCGTATCAGCAGGGCTTCCTTCAGTCGAACCCGTCGTCTAAATCAGGATATTGTACAGGATAGCCGCAGGAGGTGGAAGGGGTCTCGGGAGCCCTGTGCTCACGCGTCCATCTTGGATCCGCGTGAAGCTCCTCCTCCACGTCTATAATTTTTACACAAGGTACGATCTTTATTGTCCTTGGGGAGAAGACAGATCAACGCTTCCTGAAAGGAACCTTCAGATTTTTGAGAGGATATAAAGAAAGAAAAAAGGTGATGTAATTTAGGGACAAGAAAAGTAGAAAAATGAGAGTAAAATTCGATGGAGAAGCCATCGGGACCAGGAGCTTTCCCTCTTTTAAGAACACGAATGGCTTCTAAGATATCTGCAGAACCAATATCTTTGTCCCAGGAAGAAAAATCTACATCAGAGATTGAGGGAGAAGTAACCACCTGAAGTGCATCCTGCTAAACACCCGCTCCGTCCACAGGCACGCCGTGCAACTCTGGGACCTGCTCGACGCAACAGCACCGGACGTCGCGTTCCTCACCGAAACCTGGATGAACGCCTCCTCAACGCCCGACATCGCCATAGCCATCCCGGACGGATACAAGATCACCCGGAAGGACCGCGTCAACCAGACGGAAGGAGGCATCGCCATCGTACACAAGAACACCATCCGCATCTCGACCAACTCCAACGACACCCTCACCGCCGTCGAACACCTGCACTTCCAGATACACACTGACCCCAAGACCACCCTCCGAGGCACCCTCATCTACAGACCCCCGGGACCACGCACACAATTCAGCGAAGACATCGCAGACTTCGTCAGCCCGCACGCCCTGCCCTCCGCCGACTACGTCCTCCTAGGGGACCTCAACTTCCACCTGGAGAACAACAATGACAGAAACACCACCGCCCTGCTGGACAACCTCGCCAACCTCGGACTCAAGCAACTGGTGAACACTCCCACCCACTATGCCGGCCACACGCTTGACCCCGTCTTCTCATCCAGCAAGCACATCTCCTTCAGCCACGCCACCGGACTCCACTGGACCGACCACAGCTGCGTCCACTTCAGCTTCAGAAAAACTGCGACCCACCACCACCCGCAACAGGTTCCCCGCCGGAGCTGGAGCAAGATCACTGCTGAGCAGCTCACCGCCTCCCTCAGCCAGAACACCCCCACCAACACAACGGACCCCAACGAAGTAGCCAGCAACCTCACCAAGTGGCTGACCGCCTGCGCCGATGACATCGCACCACTAAAGAACCCCCCCCCAGCAGACCCGCCAGCAAGAAAACCCCCTGGTTCACCGGCGAACTCAAGGAATCCAAGAAGAACTGCCGCACCCTGGAGAAAGCCTGGCGGCTCAACCAAACCACAGACAATATGACCGCCCTCAAGCACGCCACCCGCAAACACCATCAGCTGATCCGCGCCACCAAGAAGTCGGCACCCAAAGAACGACTGGACAACAACGCCCACGACAGCAAGGAACTTTTCAGCATCGTCAAAGAGTTCTTCAACCCCAGCGCCGGAAACAACGACATCACCCCCTCGCAAGACCTCTGCAACTCACTCGCCGCGTTCTTCCACCGCAAGATCGCCGACATACACAACAGCTTCAACGCACCCTATCACCGAACCAACGCCCGCCACCACCACCCTCTGCAACTGGACCCCGATCAGCACCGAAGACACCACCCGCACGATGAACTCCATCCACTCCGGATCACCAACCGACCCCTGCCCATACCACGTCTTCAACAAAGCCGACGCCATCATCGCACCCCATCTCCGGAACATCATCAACTCCTCCTTCCACACCGCCACCTTCCCGGAAAGCTGGAAGCACGCCGAGCTGACCGCCCTCCTGAAGAAACCAACGGCGGACCCCACCGACCTCAAGAACTACCGTCCCATCTCGCTCCTTCCCTTTCCGGCCAAAGTCATCGAGAAGACCGTCAACAGACAGCTTGCCGCCTTCCTCGAGACGAACGGATCCCTCGACCCCTCACAGTCCGGGTTCCGGGCCAACCACAGCACCGAGACCGCCCTAATCGCACCCACAGACGACATCAGAACCGTGATTGACAACGGGGAAACAGCGGCCCTCATCCTCTTGGACCTCTCTGCGGCGTTCGACACCGTCTGCCACCACACCCTAGTGAAGCGCCTCAGCAACATCGGGATCCGAGAGAAAGCACTGGAGTGGATCATCTCGTTCCTCGCCGAAAGAACCCAGAGAGTCCGCCTCCCCCCGTTCAGATCCGAGGCCACCGAAGTCATCTGCGGCGTACCACAAGGATCTTCCGTCAGCCCAACCCTCTTCAACGTCTACATGAGCCCCCTCGCAGCCATCGCACGCCAACACAACCTCAACATCATCTCCTACGCCGACGACACCCAGCTGATCCTCTCCCTCAACAACGACCCCACCACCGCCAGAGCCAACCTACACGAAGGGATGAAAGATGTCGCCGACTGGATGAGGAACAGCCGCCTCAAACTGAACTCAGACAAAACAGAAGTCCTCATCCTGGGATCATCACCCTCCGCCTGGGACGACTCCTGGTGGCCCCCGGCCCTGGGCACCGCTCCCAAGCCAACAGACCACACACGCAACCTGGGCTTCATCCTGGACTCCTCCCTGTCGATGACCAGACAAGTCAACGCCGTCTCATCTTCATGCTTCAACACCCTGCGCATGCTCCGCAAGATCTTCAGATGGATCCCCACTGAAACCAGGAAGACCGTCACCCAGGCACTCGTCACCAGCCGCCTGGACTACGGGAACACCCTCTACGCCGGAACCACAGCCAAATTTAAAAAAAGACTCCAGCGCATCCAGAACGCCTCCGCACGACTCATCCTGGACATCCCACGACACAGCCACATCACAGGACACCTGAGAGACCTGCACTGGCTCCCCGTCAGCAAGAGGATCACGTTCAGACTCCTCACCCACGCACACAAGGCTCTCCACGACCTGGGCCCCAAGTACCTAAACGACCGCATGACCTTCTACACGCCCACCCGCCAGCTACGACTGACCAGCCACGCCCTCGTCACCATACCACGCATCCGCAAAGCCACCGCCGGAGGGAGATCCTTCTCCTACCTGGCAGCCAAGACCTTGAACACCCTCCCCACCCACCTTCGGCGAACCCAGGACCATCTCTCCTTCAGAAGGCAGCTCAAGACCTGGCTGTTCGAGCAGTAGCGGTCCCCCTCCCCCAGCGCCTTGAGACCCTCCCGGGTGAGAAGCGCGCTTTATAAATGCCGTGATTGATTGATTGATTGATAGAAGGAATGGAAGACAAATATCGATCAATGGTTGAAGACAACGGGGGAGATTCAGGAGTATAAAGAGTCTGGTAAAAATTTGAAAACTCAGCTAAAATATCCTCATCCTTATGAAGAATGGAATTAGAGGAGGAGACAATCGACCCAATTTTCGTATGTTCTTTTTTAATCTTGAGATAATTCGCCAACATATTTCCAGCTTTATTTTGTGAGGAGTAATACTTGGCACTGGATTTAAGCAAAATTAAATTGGCAGATTCAGTAGATAATCTATTGAAGGAAAGTTAGGCAGAGATGAGATCATTAAGATCGGACTGGGATTTAGATGAATAATATAGATGTTCTAGGTGTTTAATACGGGAAGTAAGAGAAGACAAAGATTGCGTGGCTAAACGTCTCTTTTTGGCAACAAATGAAATGATGAAATCTCTAGAAGCAGCCTTAAAAGTGTCCCAAACCAATTGAGGGGATGTTTGAGGAGATTCATTGTCAGCAAAGAAAAGGGAAGCAAAATTAAGAAAAGCAGCAGAGAAAGAAGCATCCAAAAGTAGAGAGTTGTTGAATCTCCATCTCTTAGTACCTTTAGTAGGAGGAAGTAAATCAAGTTGAAGGGAAACTGGGGCATGATCCGAAATTAAAATGGAACCTATATCAGAGTGAGTGATGTGTTGTGTGAGAGCTTTAGAAATGAAAAGATAATCTATACGGGATTGAGATGAGTGGACTGGGGAAAAATATGTACATTCTTGCAAGGTAGGGTTACAAAGTCTCCATGAATCAATTAGGGACCGTTGAGAAATAACCGAAGTAAATTGAGCATGTGATGGGGAGGGAGAAAAGCGGGAGTGGGATTTACGATCCAGGAAGGGGTCCATAATCATGTTACAGTCCCCACCCAAAATAAAATAATCATCAGGGTATTGCATCGTGGAAGAAACAACTTTTCAGGAACAGTAGGAGCATATACATTAAAAATAGTCAGGGGAATTTTGTTAACTAATAATGATACAACAACCCACCTACCCTCCGTGTCATTATCCTGTTGAAGTAACTGAACCTGTAAACGTTTATGACAGAGAAAAGCAACACCATTGCGTTTACCCGTCCCAGGAGAAGCAAAAACTTGACCCACCCAGTTACGGCGTAGTTTAGAGACTTCAACATCTTTGATATGAACTTCTTGCAATAACACTATATCTCCTTTTAGATGAGCTAAGTGGGAAAGAACACGTTGTCTCTTAACCCCTTCCATGCTCATGACGGAACGGTTCCGTCATCAGCGTCGGTGCTCCGGTGCTGATGACGGAACATTTCCGTCATGATCCAATACACTTTTAAACCCTTCAGCACTGCAGCGAAATTCGCGCAGCACTGAAGGGGTTAATTGGAGAACCCAAACCTTTAAAATTCCAAGAAATTACATTAATTGTCATTTAAAATTGTAAGACAAATTTGAAACATATGAAAATAACCAGCAAAACAACCCAACAACAAGCAACAACCAGAAAAGGTGCAAGTAGACAAGAAAATGGAGAGAAAAAGGTATGGAATAGTGGAAAAACGGAATAAAAGAAAAAGAAGAATGATGGATGAAAGTGGAGAGAAAAGATGAAGGAACAAGAATTTGATGAAAAGAAAAGAAGAGAGCTGAGGAAAAGGAAAGGAGGAAACAGGAAAGGGGAGTACAAAAAGAAGACAAAAGCAGAATATCAATGTACTAACAAAACACATACCGTAAAAATACACAAGTATTGGGGGTGGAGGAACCATAAGGAAGGGAGCAGAACTGACTGAGGACTCCACGGAGATGCGGCAAGGGGAGGAACCACCGGGAAACTGAAGGGAAACAAATGGAAAACAAATCTTAGGGACCACAAGACCAGCAACTAAAGGAGTACAAGAGAGAAAAATAACAAAAATGTTAAACAACCTATGAGGCTAAGACACAACAGATATATGATATAACATCTTTACAAAACAACCAACAATAGGAACAAAGGGGAAATCACAAAGAAAGACATTAAAACCAATAATAATCATGGTTGCGGTATGTCCATCTTTTCAGCATAACAGGAATCCAGGAACTGTTGCAGGCGAACAGGATCTTTATAAGATGTCGTTTTGTTATTATAGGTGACCCTAAAAATGCAAGGATGAAATAATCCGTATCGGGCATTTAAGGCTCGTAAAGCTGGTCTCATGTCCAAAAATCTCTTACGACGATCTGCAGTAGCTTTGGCATAGTCCTGAGCAAAGAAAAGATTAGAGCCATTGTATGAAACTTTTCCTTGTTGTTTGAAGAACTCAAAGAAGATCAGTATATTCCAGAAAGTACAGAATGACACCTCTAGGTTTTATGGGGGAAGAAGAGGTTGATGAATGAGATGCTGGACCTAGACGGTGAGCACGTTAAATACTCAAAAGAGGTGAAGTTGGAAAATTGAGAAGAGTGGGAAGAAAGGATTGAAAAAACGAGATAGAGTTTGACCCCTCAAGATTTTCGGCAAGGCCATAAATACGTAGGTTATTACGTCTATTTCGATTTTCTAAATTTTCAACCTGTTGTTTGAGCGAAGCAATCTCATTCTTCATAGTAGGAACCTGAACAAGGACCGTTTGAGCTGAAGCCAAGGAACTCTCAAGATCCACCACTCTCTGTTGTGTGTGAGACCAATTATCTTCAAGACTCTGGAGGAGGGAATTAGTCTCTGACATGTAAGGCTTAAGAGCTCGAATCTCCTCCAAGATAAGCTCCATAGAAATGGTATTTGACAAGCCTGTGGGAGAAGGAGGATTAGCCTTAGACCTCTTTCCTGAATTAGGAGTCGGAGATGGAGAGGAAGCCTTGGAGAGTGATTTTGTGGAGCGCGAAGTAGGATTAGTAGAACTTGTGATGGTAACAGTCTCAGATTGTGAATCATCGAATGAGTCCTGCAACACACTGTAAGGGTTATTATCCTCCAAAGGCACATGAGAAGCAGAGCGTTGTTGAAAAGTAGCAGCACGATTAGTACGTGACGTTGCCATTGTAAAGAGAAGGCAAGCAAAAAACGCACTGCGTCAAAAATGAGAGACCAGCAGAGAACTGTCCATATAGGGAGGATAAATGACAGAAAAATTCTGGAAAACTCAGTAATGGCTCAAGGAGGGCGCTTATCTCTGAAAAATAGTAACAAGGAGCTAACGAAGCTCTATGAGGAAGCAAGAGGAGGTCATATTAAATATAGCAGGCTATAAACATTCACCCTGAGGTCAGAGAGAGGAAAGCATCAAAATCAAAATGGTGGCCGTTTCTTGAGGGTGAGGTAGAAACATGCTATTGAATCAGCATGAGAGGCTCAAAAAACAGGAAAACGAAGTAAAATGCAGCCAATGTCCAGAATATCACCAATTAGAGGGAAATGGCCAACATGTCAAAGAATGGAATTCCATTAGCGCATACGCGGCAAAACCGCAACAAAAAGCAATCAAAATGGCGGCCGCGATTCAAAAGCGAACCATCAGGAATTGAAAAGTATCTAATACCGGTATGGAGAGCTTGCTGTGTGTCGGAAAGCACATGTAAATGTGCCGCGCATCTTCCGCCGCACTTCAGTACAGGTCTGGCAGTCCAAAAGTGAAGAAATCGCCCGGCAGAGCTCCCGTTACCGCACGTCGTAACGGAGCTCCTCTGGTCTGCGGCCATCTTCCGTGGCGCCGTAGCCACGTCCCCCTGCGAAAGCACATTGACTGGGCTCTGTCAAGCCAGGTGAACATTTTGTCTTTAAAGGTTATGGCGCCAAAGTCTATTGTCTGCAAGCATTTGGCGCCTATCACCCTAATTAGCGGTGAAAAGTCTGGAGAGTGAATCGCTTTCTTGGTTCTTACAAAAGCCCTCTCCACTCCCTGCATTGCAGTAATATGCTGCGCTGGCCTCCCTTTGTGATC
Source organism: Lissotriton helveticus (assembly GCF_964261635.1). NCBI lineage: Eukaryota > Metazoa > Chordata > Amphibia > Caudata > Salamandridae > Lissotriton > Lissotriton helveticus. The sequence continues at coordinate 420,371,720 of NC_136057.1, forward strand.
TATCCAAATTCCCATATACTTGAATATGGTCACTATCTCTATTGGCTTCCTTTCAATGTACCAGGAGTGCTTTCCGTCTCGTGAGTGCGAAACTATCATTGCCTTAGTTTTGGTGATGTTGATCTCCAAAGGGTTAGTTTTGCAATACTGGGCCAAAGAATCGAAAAGTCTTTGAAGTCCCACGTGGGTTTGATCAAGGAGGATCGTGTCGTCAGCATTTTGCATTGACTGAATTTTGGTAGAATCAATTCATGGTGGGAATGCTCGGGAAAGGGCCAGACACTCGGGAAGGTCTGCTAAATATATATTAAAAAGTAAAGGAGCCAATATGCATCCCTGCTTTAAGCCCTTATTAGTCATGATTTTATTGGTGGTAGAACATCTTTAGGAAACTTCTATTTTTACCCAGGTGTCGGTATATAGGGCTATGAGAGCTTTTAGAAGGGGCTGCGGGATGCCCCATTTTGTTAACTTTTCCCAAAGTTTGGGGCGAACAACACTATCAAAGGCTTTTTGGAAATCAATGAAACCCAGATATAACGATTTTCCTTTGGTAGCGAGTGTACTTTCAATCATGTGAACTAGACAGATCAAATTATCTTATTTTATTAAATTATAGCAGCCCTTTTGAAATCAGGTTTGTGTGAAAGGTATTAATTTATGATCTTTCACCCAGGTTGTCAGTTCTTGCAGTAGGACACTTGCATATGCCTTCCCTTCCACGTCAAGAAGGCTATCATCCGATAATTGTTAGTTTTTGCATCGGGTTCTCTTTCCAGGACGCTGTTAAGGTTCCTGCTAGGGAGCCACACAAAACTGAAATAGGTTGCTAAGTAATTATATTGTTGTTGGACGCATTTTTATTATTATGAGCCGTTGAAGGATTGACTACTATGTCCTTTAAGAAAGCTGGGTACTTGGCTTTGGTGACGAAACTAATCTGGATGCCCCAATCGTTCAATCGATTTATGTTGTTCATTAATGCAGAGGTCATGTCTTTATTTTGTAAGGTCACTACTGTTGCCTCGTTCGTCTGGCCTTGTTCTGGGGCGACAAAAGCCACACTTTCGATATCGGTGGTTTTTATATTTTCTAATCCCACAAGGTGCTGACACAACTTTAGAATATTTCCTCTATTGAGGATGTCCCACTTCCCTTGAGATACGTACTCTGGGTAAAGTAATAATTTGGTCCTATCTTGGGTCAGCTTTGCGTCTTCTCCAGTGTTAAAGGAGATTTTTTTTCTGCCGTTGGTTGACATTTAGCATTAGGGATTCACAGGGCATCTTTTCCTTGGGTAGTTCGTTTAAGCCTACTGATCTATTTTCCTTGGGTGGTTGGTTTAAGCATTCTGATCTATTTACTTTAGAAATGTGTGGGCGGGCATTAAAAGAGAGGTCTTCCCCTCTTGCACTGTCTTGTTCGGGCTGCAGCCTATGTACGGCTGTCTCGAGAGCGGTCGAGGCCTTCCCGTTTTGATTTTTTTCCAACTCGTCCCTCATGTTGATTTGCGTTGCTCTCTCCTCTGTATATGCTTTTGGTTTGATACCTTCCTCCTTGGATTCGAGTGGTTGTACTAGGTCATGTTTACGTATGACTGTTCATAGAACCCCGGCCCAGAGGCTTTTCTTCACCTTGTTTGAGCAAGGGACAATTGCTGGGTAGTTTTATTGATTTATCCGGTGTGTTAAAAGATTTTCCACTACATTTTTTGGTTTCTTTATTTCCATTCGGTTTCTCAAGGATCTCCTCCTGATCTTGCACTGTGCATTGGTCGATGTCGACCTTAATTCGGCCCACGCCTTGTATTTCAATGGTATCTTCCAGAGAGTAAATGGTTAAAGTTCCTTTTCCATGGATGTTGTCACTGGGAACCTCGGTTGAGTTGGCAGTTTCACTATCTTCTGTTTTAAGCCAACGTAATAACGCGCTGTCCTTTTTCCTGGCTTTATTTCGTTTCTTTAATTTCTTCTTATTTTTCCTGGACAGGGGTTGTCCTGCTGAGGGTGGTAAGCTGGCCATATTTGTTGGCACTGTGGAGTTCAACACATTGCCTGTCTCTTTTGCGAGGTTAGGTTGGATGGTTTTATCTGGGTCTCTTATTATTTGTGTTTTGTTAAAAGTACATATGTGGTCATGGTTACCAGTGCCTTTCGAAGATCTGGCTAGATGCTCTTGTGTGATGGTGGGCTGCTGCTCATGAGCTTCAAAGGGTTCACAATCTTGCGTCTGGTGGCTAGACTTGTTATCAGCTGTGTAATCTCTTATGTGATTTTGAAGTGATCAAGAAGGGATGATTTTCTGTGTCCGTCTTTGTGCCTCATTCTTCAGGTTTTCAATTAAAGTGGGCATTACTTTCGGGAGTGTTTCTAATTTTTTTAGTATCAGGTTACAGGTACAGCCACTGTAGCATTGGTTTTGACTTTGATTTTTGTTTGTTTCTACATTGTTTTGGGCTCTGCGTATCAATGAGTTTAGTTGGTCAAGTTTGGTATCAATTTTGGTTATTGAATCCACTACCAAGTGTAAAATGTTTATCTGAGCATCTAATTTATCTGCGTGCATGTGAGCAGCACTGGCCATTGAGTTCAAGGCTTGATTAGTGGCTGAAAGCAGTACCTCAACCTTGTAAATGGCTGAAGTGTCGAGTGACTCCTTAGGCCAGAGTTCTATTTTTGAGATGTTGTTGTCCGGAATCTGAGGATGTAATAGAGGTGAGAATACATCTGAATAGTTACTAATTGACAAGGATCATTTCTTTTGAAGACTTTTGTGTAGATCTTTTTGTGAGTTAGGGCTTTATTGCCGGCACAGCTGTTGTTGGTGTCCATCATAGAGGCATTAACTTTTGTCTCAAGCTGCTGTAGGTCCTTGGAACAAATGTGGCTAAAATGCGTATGAGGGGAGAGAAATGGAGTAGAGGCAAGCAAAGGAAAGTCAAATCTCAGCGTTTGAGTATGAGGCTCCAGTGCTCCTTTTAATTGATTTACTTCTGTTTGAATTGACAGCGGGATTCGTAGGTGCAGTAGTTGCAATGCTGGGCTCCCAGAACTAGCAGTTATTTATAACTCACTGCTCCGGAACCCCCTGGGTAATTCTGAAGTCACACAGGTAATCTTTGAGAACTCTGGTCAGCACCACAGTCCAGCCCTTTCCTCCTTTCAACAGCACCTGTTTTGGACCTCTTTCTGGCGCTAAACACAGAACACCTGTGACTAATCCTAAAGGACATCAAATCAGGTTCACCTCTCGATCCTGCCACCCATACATTCTTCTCCAAGGTGGGAAGCCGGTCCTTCTACAATGGCAGAAGGATCTCAATTCTCGGTCCATGAGCACCCAGATAGTACCAAAAAAATGGAAGCAAGCCATTGTAAAGACCCTGCTCAGGAAACACCAACGGGATCCAAGATCCTTGGGGAACTATCACCACATCTCATTGCTGCCTATTCTAGGCAAAGATGCTGAGAAACACGTAAATAGTATAATCTCACAATTCCTGGAAAAGAATTATATTTTGCACAAAGCCCAGATGGGGTTCCGCCCTGAACACAGCACGGAATCCGCTCTCCTCATAGTCACTGAGAAACTTAAAATGATATTGGACCAGGGGGAACTGCCTCCATTCATACCCAAAACTGCCTCAGTCGCTGGCTACCTTCGTGATCTGCACTGGCTAAAGATTGAGAATCGAATCAAGTTCAAAGCCTTATGTATATATTTAAAATCAAAACAGGAGTGGCCCCGAAATATTTGCAATCTTTGGTACAACTCTACTTTCCCTCACGACCTTTGTGCTCTGCCCAGCAAAGCAGGTTCACTATCCCCAAAATCAAACTCTCCCATATCCGTGGTTGGTCTTTTTCTTACCTAGGCCCCACCTTATGGAATTCTATTCTCTTTCTCTGCGTGAGGAAACCATGTATGGTAGATTCCGTAGAAATCTGAAGACTTGGTTGTTTAACCTCTGATTCCCTTTTCAGCTCTTTTTTCCTACCGGTTGGCACCGGGAAACCCTTTTGGGTAGCTGTGCACCATACAAATTCAGTTTAATAATAATAATAATTGGGCCTCTTCTCAGACACGCTCTTTGCCCCATATGGAGTTCCTTAGAGATCGGAACTTAGTCCCACCCTGTTTAATGTTTACATGAGTCCACTGGCACGAATTGTAGAGGAGGTTGGACTGTCGATTGTGTCTTATGTCGATGATACACAATTGGCAGTCTCAGAGTCTGATGCCACTAACTCCAATCATCTGATGCCAGTCACATGCATGGAAAAAATAGCAACATGGATGTCCAACTGCTATCTAAAGTTCAACGGTGAGAAAACTGAGCTTATGTTCCTGGGTAACTGCACAGATAATTGGAACAGGATCTGCTGGCCGGACAACTGGGGTTTGCCCCCCACCCCTAAGCCCTTCATGAAGAACTTGGGGATGTGGCTTCACCGAAACCTTACTATGGATACCCAAGCCAAAAAACTCTCAGCTACCTCCTTTGGCATTCTACGATTGCTCCGTAAGTTCATAGACCTTCTCCCAGACCAGATGCGGAGAACGGTGATTCAGCCTCTTGTGTTCTCAAGATTGGACTATGGTAACTCACTGTACCTAGGGGCCCCCAGATATGTAGTCAAAATGCGGCAGCCAGGATGTTACTGAAGATACCGAAGCAGGAGTCCGTGAAATCTTCATTGTCCAAACTTCACTGGCTTCCTATCCAATCCAGAATCAAGTTCAAGGCACTATGCATAGCCCACAAAGCTATGTACGGAGAGGTTCAGCCTTGTTACAGTCCCTCGTCTTCCCATATGTCCCTAACAGGTCCTTCAGGTCCTTATCTGATTATCTCATGTGTACAACGAAAATAAAAAGAGCCGGATGGGGAGGAAAATCCTTTACGCATTTGGTCCCAAAACTTTGGAACTCAATGACATATGAACTGCGACTTCTAAAGGACCTAGCTTCAGGAAGAAACTTAAAACCTGTCTCTTCCCATGATCTCCCCTCCACACTGACCCGCTACCCTCTCTGCAGCGCTCGGAAGCCCTCAGGCAGCTATGCACGTTGCAAATCACATAAATAAATAAATCATCAAAGCTACTTTGATGAGGGAGGAGCTACGCTAGCAACCAAGATGGCCGCATAAGCTCCCGGCTCCGCCGACCTCCGCCAGTTGCTCATAAATCCTGATGATTATCCTGATTTCTCAACGGACTCCCGTGCAGCTGAGGTGCTCCTGACTCTAAAGGTGCAATCCCGGAATTTCTAGCTGCTTTAATGACGAAGATACGCCGTGTCCCATTCTCGGCCTAACCCAGAGTTGAAGCCGGGGCCTCGATTTCTCACCCAGCCGGGCTGGAGTTGAATAACATCGGCCGCGGGACATGGGTAGCGCCCGGTCTCCCGATTTGGAGTGTTTCTTGTCCGTTTTGGATGGTGGACTGGTGGCAGTTTTATCTCGCAGCTGTGGCGGCGTGACGCATCGGTTGCTGTGGTCGGGGATCTGCTGCCCGGAGACCCCGTTGGGCTCCCGGGGTCGATGGGCTTGGTTCCTCGCTGGCGGCGACGGTGTTGAGATCGCGCTTTTGAGAGTACCCACAGTTGTCACTGGATTTGCCTGTGCCCGGTGCCCCGGAGTAGTCGACCTCCGGGGTTCAGAGACCTGCTCGGTCGCTTCGTGAGGGGCGATGGAGCGGGTGGAATGTATACCGTCGCTACATACGGTGATGGCCGCCATTGGGGAGCTCCATTCACAGGCCACCGCCATCATCCAGAGGATGGTCGTAATGGTTGATATCATCTGCCGGAGACCGGACTCCGATCCTTTGTTGGGTCTGGAACAAGCTGTTTTACCCGCGGAGCAAGAAGTGTCTGAGACGGAGGGCCCGTGCTGAAGCCAAACTTGATATTTTTTGTCGGCCCCCGAACGACTGCTAGCAAGCCCGGTACTATCGAATGTACATCCTGCCCTATGCCGATGCCGCCCCAGATGGACATGGATGATCTTATATGTCGGAGCGAATTCTCCAGTGACTGTAGGATTGTTACCTTTCCCTTTCTCTCCTGGATGGTTCAAATACGCTCTAGAGACCTATCTCTGGTGGACAGTAAACATAGTTTGACTCTTAGACTTTGTGTACTATTATCCTGGCTTCAATCCTTCCGTACTGACTTTGGACTTTCCCAATATTTTGATACTCTCATTGGAATGGCGGATCGAGCGGACAGGGCTTGCATGAAGAATCGCAGCGGCCAGGGTTGACTTTGACTGGATGGGTTTGAACTATGACTTCGTTTGATACGGGATTTGTAACCTATGATGGCGCGGGAGTTGTGGTGGTTCTTAAAGCTCCCCCCGTTTGATTTTAATCGTTGTATTGTATTATTCTGGATACGTGTAGGGGCGGTTTGCTACTGGTGTGGGGTCAGGGAGACCTGGGGTCTGTTTGATATTTCCTCCTCCACTTTCTCTTTTCTCTTTTTCCTTCTTTTAGGTCTAGTTCCGGGGCGACAGGCACACTGCCAGTGGGGTTGGGCCGTAGCCATTGCAGGGGTGCAGGGTGGGGGGATTGGGGAGGGGTTTGTTATTTTGCCTTAGTTTAGTTCTATGGCCTTTTTTTTTTCTTTCCCTTTTTTCTTTTACGAGAGATGTGTCGTTTATCCTGTATCGATTTTCTTATGCATCGGGGTGTCTAATTTGGTCTTAATTATCCTGAAATATGGGTGGGTGAGCCTTGCTAGCTGCTATTTCGCTGGATTGTTGATCGTCTTTTACCTCCTTAATGTACCTAACTAGGTTGACTTGCATACTCCTGTGAATTGTATTTCCTGCATTGATTTAGTCGCTCACCTGTCGCTAGATTGTATTTTATGTATGACACCCGATATATGTAAATTTCTCTTGTTTTCTCCAATAAAACCCTTAAAAAAAAAAATTCAAAAAAAGCTACTTTGATGAGTGTATCCAGCTGGGCATATCAACTGTGCGGTACGGAAAGTAGTGCACCTTACTTGGCATGACCACATATTACACAGACGATGCAAAGTTAACGTTAATCTCTTTGCACAATGTTCGAACGGAACTGGTGTTGTCCCCGGCAGGCTGTCTCATGAGGGGTTCCCGCTTGGTGGTACCTGCAATCCTACAACAATGAGTGGTGGACCTCGCACACTTGGCCCATCAAAGGGTCGGCAAGACCAAATCTCAGTTGTGATGCAAAGTGTGGTTTCTCAATCTGGATGCCCTTGTTGAATGGGCTGTGTTTCAGTACTCGCTGTGCCTGGCTGCCGGCCCTGCTGACTCGCTCGCACCTATCATCACAGAAGACATCCCAATGTGTCGCTGGCAACGAGCCAGCACTGTTTTGGTAGTTTACCTGATGATCAACACATGTTAGTGGTCATTGATGATTTTTCAAAGTACCCCAAGGTTGAGGTCATGGAGTCCACCACCGCCAGTCAAATCATACCTCGTCTCAAGAAGATTATGGCCACCAGAGCCTGTTTAAGGAATCGTGTACTGGCAATGGCCCCCCCTTTGTCCACTCATGTGTTTACTGAATATGTGCAATCCAGGGGCATTCTCCACTGGAAAATCACACCCAGGTAGCTGCAAGCGAATGGAGAGGCAGAACGATTCATGAGCTCTCTCAATAAGGTACTCAGAATTGCATTGGCCAATGGCCAGAATATGGACTGTGCTCTCTATGCCTTTCTAACATCTAATTTGATGACTCATGTCAGTCCAAGTTCTATAAGCTCATGGGTAATGTCCTTTCTTTTGTGGAAAAGGCGTCAGCTGTGCTCTAACAGGTTGTCGAGAATTTACAGATGCGCAGGACACGAAATGACCACATGTCCCGAATTCGTAGAAGCAGAGTTCAATTCAAGTGGGTGAGCTGGTGCTGGTCAAAAATAGACATTATCGAGGAAAATTCACAGTACCATTTGAGCCTCATCCCTGGAGGGTACGAACAGTGACAGGCAGAATGATTACTGCTGAGAGAGCTGGAGAGACTATAACAAGGAATGTCTCGTTCTTCAAAGGTTTTTGACCCCCTGCAAGTGGATCTCGAGAAGATAACGATATCTTGGACGGTGTGGAAAGGCCCATGGATGAAGAGCCATTCCCTGGTGAGCCTTCTGTTCCACACAAATCTACCGGAGAGATAGCCTCACTGTCCGGAGCTGTGGGAGGCGGTTTGCCAGCTGTGCCGGTGGATCTAGGCAGTTTGCCAACTGCTGTCATGCACGATGAGCAGGGAAGAAATGCCACTCGGTGAGGAATGGAGAGATATCATCTTCGAGCCCATCCGGCAAGATCATCTCGTTTGAATGAGTTCATGCTGCACTGGCCCTCAAATCCTTGGAGCTCCAGCTTTTGGCCTCAGGCTCTTGGCCTTTCTCCCTGCCCGGTCAAGTCCGTAAGGAGCCTGGGTGTTACTATCTCCAGTGACCTATCGATGAGACCTCAAATTAACACCGTTACCTCGGCCTGCTTCTACCACCTACGCAGAATCTGCAAAATCCAAAGGTTTCTTTCTACAGAGGCTCTCATACTTGTCATCATGGCCCTTGTCACCTCCCGCATTGACTATGCCAACTGCTTGTATGTGGGGATCCCTGCTAACCATCTCCATCGGCTCCAGCTGGTACAAAATCAGGCGTCCAGATTGGTCTTTCAACAGCCTAAGCACCAACATGTCACGCCCCTGTTGAGGAGATTGCATTGGCTCCCGGTCGCTTCCCGCTGCATTTTTTAAATGGGTTGTACTGTCTTTAAGTCTTTTCTTGCTCTCGCTCCTGCTTTCACTACCCTCTGCCTTAAACGTCACCTGCCTCCGAGGAATCTTCGGTCATCTACTCACAACCTTCTAATCATTCCTAGATTTAATCGCAAAAAACATGGTGGTTCCTGCTTCTCTTTCCTTGCTCCTTCAACTTGGAATTCCCTTCCCCTTCCTATCCGACTTTGCCCCGACAACATCACTTTCCGTAAACTCCTCAAAACCCATATTTTTCAGTTAGCATATGATTAATTCCTCTGCTCATACCCTACCGCCCTGTATTTCTGCTTTGTCTGTGAGCGCCATGAAACCAATTGGTGTCCGTGCGCGGTAACAAATTATTTTAACATAACATAACATAACATAACATTATGGTTGTTAGTTCTTGTCACTCTCTCTCTCATGATCACTACTGATTATGTTTTTTTTTGTTTCTTTAATTTGTGGGTAAATGAGGAATGTTGTGTTTATTGTGTTGGTGAGTTCACACACCCTGTTAACCAGTTATTGGAGTGGTCCCTTTCCGTCAGGTCGGAATGATTGAGACTGTGACGTAGGGACAGAGGCGAGTAAATAGCCTTGGGGTCATGAGTCATGACCCAAGGCAGTGGAACACCAATTTAATCTCCTGTGATTATTGTATGATAGCCCTCCCGACCCGCTTTTGATATGCAGGCCGCACTGCTGTGTGTGTGTGTGTGCACACAACACCGATCTCGACATCCCCATCCATCTCCCCCATATCTTCTTACATTTTTTAGGGTAGCCTCAGGCTTCATACCCTGCTTTCTTCATGCCCACGTTTGAATCCATTTCCTTCTCCCAGTCCTGTGCCGTGGGGCATACTGAGCTTCCCCACCTTTAAGCTGTGTCTCTTTTTGCTACCATGAATCCCAAATTAATCAGCCATTTTTTGTAACTGGTCAACTCAGTTTCCCTGCATATCCTCAATAGGAACAATGTGGCCTTACTTTTGAAGTGGACTCCACCTCTGCCTTAGAACCCTTAGATAGTGATAGAGGTTCTGTACCAGATGTGGGGAGAGTTGTTGGTTGGGCTGGGAACGGGAGCAGGGAGATCAGTCGGTATGTGTTGAGTCTACCTTGGAAAAACAGGATGTGCTGGGGTCTGGCGATGGTTTCTTTAGTAGGACATTGACTTCTGCATGTTTCCAATCCTCTGCGAAGGTGGCCATGGCAATTGAGGTGTTAAGCACCAGTTTAGAAAAATATCCTACATTCGATACGATCTCTCACCACACTTATTACTTATCACAAGAATGCACAAAATAAGCATCCAAGAAGCCACTGTCAGATGGATCGCCTCTTTCCTCACTGAAAAAACGCAAAATGTTTACCTCTCCCCCCTTTACCTCCGAATACAAGGAAAACATCTGTGAGGTACCCTAAGGCTCTTCGCTCAGCCTCACCCTCTTCAACACTTATATGACAGCTCTGGCCAGTATCACCAAAACCCCACATCCTATGTCGATGATACACAACTCATCCTCTCCCTCTCCCAAGACACCACCAAGATCAACTTGCACAACTGCATGACAGACGTCGCCAACTGGATGAAGGAAAACTGGCTGAAGGTCAACACGGTTAAGACAGAAGTACTGATTTTCAGAAACATAAGCTCCCAATGTGATGTATCCTGGTGACCCTCAGAACTCTGACCTACTCCTACCCCACTGACTACACTAGGAACCTAGGCATCCTTCTGGACAACAAGCTAACCATTATGTCTTGGGTCAACTCTGTCTTCTCCTCCTGCTTCTTCAGCCTTCTCATGCTTCTTAAGATATTCAAATGGCTACGCCAAATCTCAAGACGCACCATCATTCAGGCCCTCCTCTCCAGCCGACTGAACTACGGCAATGCCCTCTACGCAGGGATCGCAGCTCACCTCCAATGATGACTACAGACCATAAAGAATACCACAGCCAGACTTGTCCTGGATCTCACTAAAAAAAACACATCACCCCCTACCTCAGGGAACTTCACTGGCTCCCTGTATTTATTTATTTTAAGCATTTATAAAGCGCAACTATCACCATTGCAGGCATCCTGTCGCTAAGAGATAAAAGAGACCGGTGGGAAGCGGACTAGCAGGGAAATAGCCAAGTTTTTATCCTCCTTCTGAACGGGAGGAGTTCACCAATATGCCTAATCTCGATGGGAAGAGTGTTCCATAGTCTGGCGGCAGTCACTTCAAAGGATCTGCCACCGGCTCTAACCTTCCTGAATCTGGGAACAACTACCAGTTTAGCGTCAGAGGATCAAAGCTGTCTAGTAGGGGAATACCAGGCAAATTTAGATTGCAAAGAAGCTGGACCAGCTCCATGGAGAGCCCTAAACACTATACAGAGGGCCTTAAACTGGATCCTCTGCCTTATAGGAAGCCAATGCAGCTTTGCCAATGCGGATGCTCCATGAGAACTTCTCGGAAGCCCCAGGGCCAGTACAGAAAAGATGCCAGTTCAAGCTGCTGACCCATGCATACAAGGCCCTACACAACTGGGGACCCGCCTACTTGAACCACCACCTGAACTTCCACCACCCAAAAGACCCCTCTGCTCCACTTCCATTTCTCTAAGCCTCACCCCAGCATCTGACATAGCAGATGCGGAGGTTGCTCTTTCTCCTACATAGCAACGAAGACATGGAACATGCTACCCTTTCATCTACAGACCTCCCCATCTCATTCAAAGTATCAAAATACCCTGAAGTCCTGGATATTTGGCAAATCAACTGGACTATCCCAGGAACTGGATACCTTGATAGGTGACAAGAAGCCCTCTACAAATCTACTGATTGATTGATTGTGCTATTTGCTTTTCCATCATTTCACCTAATCCTGAAAATACTTTAGGATCATCCTACGTGTATGTCTCCATGAGCAGGGGAGATAATTCACAGTGTATAGTATCCACCTGTGATGCTTCTTCTTTTGGTAACTCCATTTCCAGATTTGTGTCTACTTGGTGAAATGTGACCTCCCTTTCTTTATTCTTGAGAGTGTTATAAGTTGCCTCACAAATAGATACAGAATTGATTGTGAATATCCCTTCGGGGTTGAGGGTTGATCCTTATCCCATCAAATTTTTCCAGGGCCAGTCTCAATGAGGGATTTACTTATATCATGGGTGAAATAATCACTGTATGTTGCTCAGCCAAACACTGGTCCTTTCCTCCAACCTGTCTCTTGATCCGATCTGTTATCCACAGTGACCCTCTTCTGCCAAGGTCACCCATACCAGTTGGTATTGCAAAATCCCAGGGGGTTTTATTTCCCCCTTGCTGAAAGGATAAAGGCTTCATTTCCTCCAAATATGTGCGCTTTATAAAGTTGGAGGTCGACCAATAACTTTTCTAACTCGTGAATCTCTATTGGCTCAATAACTCCTATATCCGCAGCACAGGGGAGTTTTTGGGCAGAACAAAATGCTCGCTCTGGTACTAGGATTTCTATAGGTGGTCTGTCGAGGGATACTAAATCAATGATTTACATCTGGTGTGCAATATTATTTCCCACATACACTGCCGGGGAGCCACCTTGGACCACCCAAATGTTATTGCCTCTGGTTTTGTATCCAATGATAGTGAGAATTTTATTAGACACAGTGAAGGTCATTCACATGCCTTTCTAGATTGACCAAGGATAGGGCAGCTCCTTCCAGTAACCTCATGCTGCCCTGCAGCGGATAATATATGTGAGTGTCTCACAAGTGTCTCCTATATACAGTCACAGATTAGAGGAAAATCCTACACCTTCAAAATATTTGTACATCTTCAATACAGACGAAGATAGCGTTGGTGAAAACAGCAGGGCACCAAACCCCTCCTGAGTATCAAGAAGGAGAAGCGAGCCATGCAGATCCATGGAATGATCCACATACAAAATGACCAAATCTGCTAGAGGACAAAATCAGGAACAAAAATACCTTGACAATGGCCGATGATGTGAAGAGAGAGGTCAGGAAAGGACATGCATTGTGACACAAAATGCCATTTCAAACACTGTCTATATATATATATTTTTTTCTTTTTATTGCAAATATAAACAAGCAAGGCAGAAAAAATATTATACAAAGTACCAATTCAAACGAGGAAGGAAAAAACTGTACAATAAATTCAGCAATCAATATAAGGAAAGGGAGGGGGGACAGGGGCCGACTCAATACACATACAATGAAGTAGTCAGAATGTGGGGTCAGGGGGGAGAGTGGGACAACAGTGTTATCTACTACAGGCGGTGTACATATGTCCCCACGATAACTATTCCAAGGTCCATTTCCGGGGACGGCCCCGGGCCAAATATACCGTTTTTTCCCTGAACATACACCAGTCCATGTTTTCCTTCCATACTTCGACTGTAGGAGGCCTCTGGGACCCCCACAACTGAGCAATATCTCGCCTGGCAATCATGGCCCCCAGGGTCGCCCACTGAGTCTGGGCTACATTATAATCCGTGGGTTCCCAAACATTTAACAAGCAGCGCCTGGCCTCCGGCAAGAGAGCAACTCCCGTCACTTCCTTCATTACCTCATGCACCCAGCTCCAGAAAGCAGCAACTTCATGACATTCCCAAATAATATGGAGAAATGTCCCTACCTGACCACACCCTCGCTTGCACAGACCCTCCTCAGAAAAGTCCATTCGAACCAAACGGGGGCCCGTGACGTATATCCTGTGGAGGATCTTAAGTTGTACCAGTCGGAGTCGAGCTGGAATTGCGACCTCCTTGGGAGAGGAGATCGCAGACTGCCAGTCCTCGTCATCTAACTCGAGGCCGTCACGGGTCCACAAGTCCCGAAGATGCAGTAGGAGGTCCGACCTATCGTTAATTAATTTTTTGTAGACAAGGGAGATAGTACAGTCAGGCACATGACCATCCAACAATCTATCTTCAAGCGGGGACGACTCCGGAACTACCTCCCCCACTGGGAAAACTGACATCAAGGCATGGCGAACTTGAACATAGCGGAAGTACTCTGTGTCACCCAATTCAAACTCCGTCTTTAACATCTCAAACGATTTCACCTGACCCTTAACCCAGAGGTCTCCCACCTTACTAATACCAATGAGGTCCCACTTATCGAACTCCTTGGCCTTCCACAGTTTACCAAGCTTATCCGAGCCGAAAAGCGGGGTCACTAGAGTCAAGCGGTCTTTCCATCCCATCAAACTAGTTGCGTCCTTCCACATACGTACTGCCGTCTTCGTAGGCCCCGACAAAGCCTTAACCACCGACTTTGAGTACAGCGCCCTATAGTAATTACCCCCAGGCAACAGCCATCTATCCATAGCAAAAGCGGGGTTCAATTCGGGACCATACATACCATGACCCAATGGAGACGCCCAATAATAACGTTTGATGTCAGGGAGAGCAATACACCCGTCATACCACAGGAGCGTCAGTTTGGCAAGTGCGATACGAGGTCTACCGTCCCATATCAACTTTCTTTGAAGACCTTCAACTGCACGGAAATAGCTAGCAGGAACTATATCAAGGGTGTTCTGGAGAGCATAAAGAAAACGAGGCAGAGACATTATTTTAAAGAGGGCCGCACGACCAAGCGGCGAAAGCGGAAGCTTACGCCAACCTGCAACGTCCTGCTTCAATCTATTCAAGAGTGGGAGGAGATTCTGTTCATACCGAGTAGCAGGGTCCAATGAAACATAGATACCAAGGTATTTAAACCCCTTTTGTGTCACCTGAATGGGACAGTTACGTGGAAGAAGAGGGACGTCACCAGGAAGAACGTATAGGTAGGATTTCGTCCAATTAATAATCAGGCCTGAGTTCCTAACAAAAGAGGTCAAAACATCGCACAAAACTATCAATGACTTCCGGGGCGACGTCAGATACAGTAAGATGTCATCTGCATAAAGCGAGATGCGATCTTCAAACTCAAAGGCCCACTGAATACCCTTCATCGAGGGCTCCCACTGGATCCATGCAGTGAGGGGCTCGAGGGCTAGAGCAAACAGGAGCGGCGACAAGGGACAACCCTGACGAGTACCTCTCCCAAGACCAAACGGAATAGAGACAGGACCATTCACAACAATTTGCGCAATGGGGTCCTCATAGAGGAGCCGCACCCAGCCAATAAAACAGGGTCCAAACCCAAACTTAGCCAACGCGGCCCATAAATATGGCCATTCCACGGTATCAAAAGCCATCGTGGCATCCAACGACGCCAAGATGGCCGGCTCACGCAACATCGCAGCCCTCCCGAGAACGCCATGCAGACGCCTAAGATTCAGGGCAGTGTTTCTATGCGGGATAAAACCGGATTGATCCGGATGTATCAACTCGCTAATAACAGTAATCAATCGGTTAGCCAGTACTTTTGCAAGGATCTTAGGTTCGGCATTCAAAAGGGATATCGGCCGGTACGATGCACACCTATCCCTTGGTTTCCCCTCCTTATGAATCACCACAATGGTCGCAAGATGCTGATCACGGGGGAGAGAACCACACTCACGAGACTCCAAAAACATATCCCTTAAATAGGGAGCCATCTTGTCAGGCCGCAACTTGTAAAGTTCAATAGGCAGACCGTTGGGAACCATAGCTTTCCCTGAACGCAGGGAGCGAATCGCAAGAGCCATCTCATCCGCGGTTATTTCAGCATCCATTTGTTCCCTATCAACATCAGAAAGGCGCGGTAAAGCAATATCACGCAACAATAGGTGTGAGTCGGGGCGTGGCTTCGGCGCGAAGCGGAATGGCTGCCTGCTGAGGGAGCTCCGCTCACCGGTTTTCTCATCCTACGGAAACATCCTTCTGAATAGCCCCCACACGTCCAAAAATCACGGACAAATGGAGCCTGAGGGGCGCTGAAAACAACGGTACCGAAATAACGGGCATACTAAGCTGATCCCTAGAGCAACGTACAGCGGTGTTTCGCTACACTGGGGAGAAGATGGCAGCGGCGTGAATTCATCTGGACTGCAGAAGAGGCGCACCGTCGGCCCGCCTGAGACGGAGGATCTGCCGGAAGATCTGGATCACCTCTCAAGAGCGGCTGGCCACTCGTGACATCTGTGGGTGAACAGACAGCTGGGAATTGCTGGTCACTGCCGGGACGAACGAAGGACCAGTGACGAGCGAGGGCTGCGGCGACCTGCAGCGGCTCGAGAATGGGAGCGGAGAGGATGCAGATGGCGGAACCCTCGGCGCAGCACGAACAGACGGAGAGGTGCTGAGGCGCATCGAAGAGCAGCTGCGGACGCCACACGGGAGCGGAGCTGAGGGTGCCCGGACAAGGTAGGGGACGGCACAGGTTGGTTGGACCCAGACTGCTGGGCGGTGCGGTGGACGCTGGGTGCCATTTTTTGAGTGGTGTGTGGCGGGGACCGGGCTGCTAGGCGGCGGGGCTCACAGACCTGTAATTGTGGGCACAGGGACCTAGGGTTGGATCCGGGCCACTCTCTGGAGGCTGGGGGCTATATCTGTGGCGCCCGGACCCCCAGCGGCACTACATAGCTTACTGGGGGGCCGTATGTGATCGCGGAGGTTGCCTGGCTGAGGAGGAGGGGTGCTGGGTCTGCCTGAGGGCCTGTCGTGCTTGGCGATAGCCGGTCGAGCGTCTGGGCACTAAAGCTTGCCCCGAGGCACATCTACCAGCGGTGGCTCAATTGGCCTGAAGGTCGTGGGCGATAGCTAGCACAACCTTTGGCGTGAGGAGTGTAATCACTGGAGCTTGCCTCAAGCGAAGCGCTCAATACCGCAGCACTCTTAGAGACGATTGGCGCCAACTTGTTCGGCCACGTGAACGAAGCCGAATAGACGCCACAGAACCAAACATGGGGAAATCGGAGCCCAGGCCAGCCAAACTACAATTCAACAACAGGCGCAATACTCGCGCTGTTGATGGCGGAGGGGAGCAGGGAGACCCGCCGGGGGCTCAGAGCTCAGAGGAGACTAATGCAGATGACAACAGATCCATACTTTTGGAACTCCGGGCTGGCTTAAAAACTATAGACAGTAAAATAGATGCACTTGCCTCTGGACTGGATATAGTCAAGAAAAAGGTCAACAAACACGAGCACAGATTAGATATCCTCGAAAATAGGGTCTCGGGCTCGCATGATGTACAGGCCGAATCCAGGACACAGATTCTGCAGCTGGAAAAAATAGTGGAGGTGATCAGTGCAAAAAATGAGGACTTGGAGGGCGCAACAACCTGCGCATTTTAGTTTTATCGGAAACGACGCCAATTACCAAGATGAAGAAGTTTGTAGAAGACTTGTTGCGTGAACTTTTTGGGCCGACGCTATCTACAATGTTTATAGTGGAACGGGCGCATCGATCGTTGGGACCTCGGCCCAAACCGGGTGCGCCTCCTCGCCCTATCATTGCGAGACTACTGAACTACGCCGACAGGGACGCTGTATCCGTGACGCCAGAGCCAAAGACCCGGTTATGTATAAAGGCGATAAACTGTCATTCTTCCCGGACTACGCGCCGGGAGTTCAGGCGGCAAGAAAGGAGTTTCTGCCGATTAAGAAATTGCTGCGGGAGGCCTCTGTCCCGTATGCCATGCTCTACCCCGCTAAACTGAAAATTACACATGAGGAGCAAACAAATTTTTTTACAGATGCAAAATCGGCCTTGAAATTCACTAAGCACATTTGCAAGGGCAAGACATCACAACGTGCACGGACGCCTGAATCCACGGGATCTGGTTTGAATGACACAGACTAGATGGGCTCTCTGGTAGATGAGGGTTATTGGTGGGACCTTTGACAATACGCCTAAGACGATTCGGATGCCATGCCGCTGTTCACTGCGCTGCTGCGAAAGGGTCTGCGAATGGTGAGCTTCAATAGACATTACACAGTGCTGGTTCTCAGAATGTTGTTTCGGACCTCCAGCTCTGCCCTAATGACACTTGACGTGTGGGGGAGGAATGCAAAGGGCCGGCGACCACACTGTGGTGTGGTTAGGCGCTGCTGGGTGTTCCCCGACTGTTGGGACTATATGGAACCTCATGCTACTTGGTGGGGGGGGGATGGGACATATTCTCGGCCTGATTCGGAGGTTGGAGTGGGAGGTGGGGGGGGGGGGGTGAACAGGGGAGGTTGTTACATGGATTGACTAGTTTATTTCACACCATGATGTATCAATGGAATGTTGCAATGCGCACAATAAGAGGGTGTATGGTGCATACACTGAACCGATGTACGAGAATCTCTTCTATGGTTGACCTAACTGTTCTGTATACTGGATACCCGGATTACAATGACTGATAAATGTAGATTGTTAACCTGGAATGTCAGGGGCCTAAATTCCCCTAAGAAGGTAAGACAAGTGGTGGCATATTTGAATCGCCACATGATACAAGTGGCTCTACTACAGGAGACTCACTTAACCAAACGCACTGAGGGTGCTGTGGCCTGCAGGTGGGCGGGTTTTCGACTGGCCGCGTCATACTCGTCTTATGCTAGAGGGGTCATGATACTGATTAAGTGAGGAGTAGATTTCCAGCCTATACACACATACATAGATGACGAGGGCAGATGTGCTGCAGTCTGTGGTAGATTGAACAGACGCCTGATCACTGTAGTCAATATGTATGGTCCCATAGTGGATGACGTAACTTGTGTTCACCGTATGTGTAGGATACTGAGAGAGTGGCCTGAGACTCATATGTTTCTGGGGGGAGATCTGAACACTTATTTGAATGCTGAGTTAGATAAATCGAATCTGCTAACGCATCGCACCCCCCATGTGGCCAAGGCGCTGACTGCTGCAATGGAAGAGTTTGATTTAATTGGTGTGTGGCGTGTACGAAATCCACAGGTGAGGGAGGGGACGCATGTTACACCTGCACACGGCAGCTGGTCGAGGCTAGACCATTGGCTGGTGGGAGCTGGGACGGCGGACTGGGTGCGAGGTGTTATACCATTGGCCCGCACCCTCTCAGATCACAATCCGGTTCAATTGGACGTGATGTTCCCAACGGCAAGATGCCCCCCATTCACATGGCGTTTACGATCTGAAGCCCTATTGGACCCGGTCTTTGAGACGACGATAAGAGTAGCCATTGTACAGTACTTTGAACTAAACAAGGGCACGGTTGCGGATGTTGCTACGTTGTGGGAGGCCTTTAAGGTCACGATTAGGGGAGTGTGTATCAGTACGGCTGCGGGTGTCCTAAAAGATATACGTACACAATTACGCAACACTGAAACTAAACTGCGCGAGGTGGAACGCAACTATGAGGCGGACCCCAGGGCGGATACCCTGGTTGACTTACAGAAACTGCTTAAGGAGTTCGAGGAACTGGCTGATGCAGAACTAAAATATATATCACGTAGGCACACGGCTAGGCGCTATGGGGAGGGAGGACGGCTGGGGCGCGCCCTGGCGCTTAAGATTAAGACACGACTTGAGCAACCACGTGTTGACAGACTTACAGATGAACAGGGGGCTGAACACATTGATCCTACTGACATATTAGAGCAATTTTGAACCTTCTATGCGGAACTGTATAAGTCCCAGGGACAGGTTCAAGAGACTGAATTTGAGGATTATTTAAAGGATATTGCGTGCGCCTGGCTATCTGATGCGCACAGACAATACTTGTGTTTGCCTATAGACGAACAGGATGTTAGATCTGCAATTGCGGCACTAGCTAATGGAAATGCGCCAGGACCAGATCGTCTGACTGTCGACTTTTAAAAAAAAGATGCGGAAATACTGGCACTGCAACTACTTGAAATGTATGCGGAGGCACATGAGACAGGAGAGCTCCCCCCATCTTTAAGGGAAGAGTTGATGATCACATTACTTAAGAAGGATAAACCACCGGACAAGTGCGACTCTTATCGTCCACTGTCACTACTCAATATCGAATCTAAGATTTTGGCCAAAATCTTGGCTACGCGATTACAGCCCTTGATGCAGAAATTGGTATTACCGGACCAATCTGGTTTTATACCAGAACGATCCACGTCCTATAACCTGCGAACAATGTTTTCAATGTTTCATGTACTGGAACCGAAGCTGCAAGCCGCGGCAGTGCTTCTAGACGCTGCCAAAGCTTTCGATTCGGTCGAATGGCAATATCTACAGTACATACTTAGGTGCATGGGATATCCCCCACTCTTTTTACAGTGGATAAAAGTGCTATACACAAGGCTGAGTGCTCGTGTGCGAGTTGGAGGGCTCACGTCGGACCCCTTTAATATAGAGCGAGGTACGAGACAGGGATGTCCGCTATCACCGTTAATATTCGCACTGATATTGGAACTATTGGCTTGTGTGATCAGGCAGCGACACAGGGAAGCAGGGCTTAATTTTAACTCCAGACCAGTAGCCATATCGCTCTATGTAGACGATTAGGGGCCAGATGTAGGACGGCCTTTACCGGTCGGTAACGGCCGAAAATCTGTATTTTCGGCCGTTACCGACCGGTATTGATCTTTCGGGATGTAGGAGACCGAAAATCCTCTGAATCGGTAAATTTACCGAATCGGTAAATTTACCGAATCGTTAAATTACTGAATCGGAAATATTACCGAATCGGTAAATTTACCGATTCGGTAACTTACAGAATCGGAAATATTACCAAATCGGTAAATTTACCGATTCGGTAAAGTTACCGAATCGGTAAAATACCGATTCTGAAAATAAGAAATGGTAAAAATGGATATTGAGATGTAGGGAAGCTCTGAAATACCGAATTTGCTTGAAATTCGGTATTTAAGAGTCGGTATTTACCATGGATTGAAATCAGGTGGTAACCAGGTGCAACCTATAAAAATGGACCCAAAATGCAATTCTTCTTGCACAATGGCGGCATTTTATGTCATTGCAAGACGGCTACGGCTACAGGAGGAAGGAGAGAGGGAATGGCCGAGACAGGAGCAGGTCTACAGGCTGAGGGTTACCCTGTTCATGCTCACAGAGGCAGAGATACTGCAGAGGTACAGGTTGGATCCAGACACCATCTTGGAGCTCATCAGGGACCTACAACCACTGTTGCAGCACCCCACCCCAAGGGCACATGCAATACCACCCCATGTACAGGTGCTGTGCAGCCTCCACCTGCTGGCGTCAGGGAGCTACCAGAGCGTGGTTGCTGTGGTGGGAGGGGTGACCCAGAGCAGCCTCTCAGGTTTTTTCACAAATTCCTTGACGCCATGTTGCATAGGATGGAGCATTACATTTCTTTTCCATCCACCCATGCTGAACTGGTTCAAACCAAATCTGAGTTCTACCAGATGGCAAGATTTCCCCATATCATCAGATGCATTGATGGCACGCACATCCCCATTTGTCCCCCTGCTGCCACAGAATACATTTACCGCAATAGGAAGTCAAGCCACACCATCAACGTCCAGGTGATTTGCAATGCAAAGTTTGTCATCACTGACCTTGTGGCAAAATTCCCTGGGAGTACCCAGGACTCGTATATGTTTCAAAACAGCAGCATCTATGCACGGCTGACTGCAGGGGAATTTGGTGAAGGATACCTCCTAGGTTAGACACAGTGTCTGACCCCCATAATACCTATTACAGTAAGAAGTACATGTATGCATGTGAGTAATGTATTCCCTTTTCCTTTTAGGGGACAGTGCATATGCCCTCCGCTCATTTATACTCACCCCCTACCTCAACCCCTCAACACCCAGCCAAAGGAGATATAACCGGGCCCACAAAAGCACACGGAATGTCGTCGAACGGACCTTAGGTATCTGGAAAAGCAGATTCAGATGCTTGCACAAGAGTGGAGGTGCAAGGCAGTATACCCCCATCACCTGCTGTAAGATAATTGCTGCCTGTGCCATGTTGCACAACCTTGCTGTTAAGAAGGGTACTGAGGTGGAGTTGTCTGACTACGAGGATCATGACGACAACAATGCTGTGCCTGAAAGACAACCTGCTGGAGTGAATAGCCAATAGTCTAGCCTCGACCAGCTGCCGTGTGCAGGTGTAACATGCGTCCCCTCCCTCACCTGTGGATTTCGTACACGCCACACACCAATTAAATCAAACTCTTCCATTGCAGCAGTCAGCGCCTTGGCCACATGGGGGGTGCGATGCGTTAGCGGATTCGATTTATCTAACTCAGCATTCAAATAAGTGTTCAGATCTCCCCCCAGAAACATATGAGTCTCAGGCCACTCTCTCAGTATCCTACACATACGGTGAACACAAGTTACGTCATCCACTATTTTCACTGAGGTAAACTACCAAAAATCACTCCCTGCTGCTCTGTGTCTCTGCTCAGCTCTGACTGCCTCTCCAGAACCTGCTAATTAGTTGCAGCTGCCTGGGTAGCCACTTCCTGGTAGGGAGGGGGAGGGTGGTAGCACCTGATTGGCTGTTTTCATTAGTTTCACTTTTGCTTGCTTCCCGATTCGGAATTTACCGAATCGGTATTTACCGATTCGGTATTTACCAATTCGGTATTTTCAATGCATTCCTATGGGCCTTTAGGCCCATAGGGATGAATGGGAAATACCGATTCGGTAAATACCGATTCGGCAAATACCGATTCGGTAAATTCCGAAAGTCCGATACCGACTTTTACCGAATCAGTAAAAAATACCGATTTTTTACCTACATCTCATTTACCGATTTCTGAATACCGAATCGGTAAAATTCGGTATTTAAGAATCGGTAAATGGGAATTACCTACATCTGGCCCATGGTTCTCTTTATCCGTGAATCGGCTCGGTATCTAGCACGATTCCTCAGAGAATATGTTCGCTTTGGTCGGCTATCGGGACTATTTATAAACTGGGATAAGTCCTTTGTAATCCCACTGACTGAGGCGACCGCATGTCCGGCTTTAGAGTTTCCGTTGGTGTGGACCACAGATCCGGTAAAATACCTTGGAGTGGGGGTTCATAGAGACCCGAAGATAGTGGTTAGAGAAAATTATGGCAGAGCATATTCATCGTTAGAGAGTCAAGTGCATGGTTGGATAGCTCTCCCGCTCTCTCTGGCGGACCGCATCGCTCTAATTAAAATGATGGTACTGCCACGTTTTTTATATCTATTTCTTAACATCCCGATAGGGCTCACTTTACAATTTTTTAAGACTATTAGGAGTCAGCTGATTAGACTGGCATGGGCAGGCAGACATGCCCGAGTGCAATGGACTACGTTAGCCAGTAGCTATGAGAGGGGGGGATTTGAAGCACCGGATTTTTTTATTTATTACTTAAATGCGCAAGCGCAATATCTCTATTATTGGTACAGACCACATGCAGTCACACCACACGTTGGGGTGGAGGAGGGAGACGTGGCCCCGGTTCCGCTCTGTAGCGTGATCACTCGGCGCAGCCGTGGCACCCCCAAGGCGGAAATCAATGCAGTCGACACTACTGTTGCTGCATGGTGGAAAATCGGACACCTGGCCTATCGGTGACACAGGAGGCGCCTTCGCTCCGTCTACTACAAGAGGCGGGTTTCAGATACATGTCAGATGTTTATGTGCAAGGATCTGTGGTGGTGGACAAGGACTTGGCCTATATTGCTAACCAGACACTCGCGTTTCGTTTTGCGATGCATCGCCTCAGACATGCACTCAAAACACATTACACTACTTATCCGCAAGAACCCCCTGCTTTGGCCTCTTTGCAGTACGCGATCACTACCTCCAGCAATAAAAGTATAATTTCGAAACTGTATCAGTTGATAAAGACTGAAACTGTGGAGACACCGGATCAGAGTTGGGAGCGCTGGTCTGCTTGTTTACCTGAACCAATTTCAGAGGCGGATTGGAAATATGTATGTGGTTTGACTGGGACGCTTAGCATGAATGGGAATCTGAGGATTATTAATTTCAAATATATACACCAGGTGTTTTATACCCCACTGCGGCTGCACAGGTATGGGATACGTGCAACGGCGGACTGCAGGCGTTGCGGTCGAACTGGCGCGGACTTCATGCATCTGGCTTGGGGGTGTCAGAAAGTTTGGGAATTCTGGGAAGCGATTGTGGGCTGTCTGAAAGATATGGTGAATGTGGAGCTGAGATGTGAACCACTTTGCCTGCCTATTATGCTGTGTACCACACATTCGTGGAGTGACTGGCAGGTTTGTGAGGCTGGCTCTCCTGATGGCAGCTCGCCGGGTTGCGATCACATGGGGGGGTAAACACAGGCCTAAGATAGAGACATGGCTCACAGACCTAGTTTATTGTAGAGATAACTTGACGACATATGCCGAGGAGGTACCTGAGATATCGAGACCCAGGGACATATGGGAGCCACTGAGGGTGTATTTACTCAATCGGGTGGAACCTGTAACTATACAGTAAAACACGTGGAGGAGTGCTCGAATCAGTTCACACGGATTACTTGATGACTGCTGCGTACGTATATGGCTAGGAATGATACATTGTACATGGTGTGAATGGTTAATTCTTTTTCTTTTTCTTTTAATTTGTTAGCTGGTTGGTTTTGTTCGGGGGCTCTCCTTACTTTATGGAGGCGAAATGTATACAGCTGTAAGTACGCTGCTCAACTCAATTTGCAAAAATGTATATTGGATGAACATGTGCTTTAAAGACACTTGATGTAATGTACGAAGACCATATGAAACTGTTATGTGATTACATTGACATTGTATCTGCCTTCCGAACTTGTTTAATAAAATTTGGAAAAAAAAACCAATAGGTGTGAGTCCTCCTCCAGCCTATCCGACACGGAGGAGTACACTGTCTGGAAGTGATCCGCAAAACACTGAACAATCTCTTCGGGGTCGGTGACCCGAGCACCACTCGCCGTCTCAATCACAGGCACCATACGACTAGCCCTATCTTTCTTATCCAGCCACGCTATCAGTTTGCCTGCTTTATTTCCCACATCATATAGATGTCCCTGTTGTCCTCTACTCATGGCCTTAGCCGCGTCAGTAACCAACGCCCTGTATTCCAACTGTTTTAGTCGCAGAACATGCATTTTAGCACAGGTAACCTCCTGCTCCAGGCCAAGCTCTAGGTCAGCTATCTCCCTCTCAATCTTAACCACCTCCTCATCCCTCCGTTTCTTAACGCCCGCGATTAACGACAGGCCCCTAAGGATGGCTTTGAATGCCTCCCAAAGCGATACCGCAGACGAAACAGAACCCTCGTTTTCCAGAAAATATAGGACAAGAGATTTTACCAGGTCAGCACGAGTTTTAGGGTTCCGGAGAGATACCAGGGGTTAATCGGGGCTACCCGTCCCTCGGTCCCGGAATTCAACTCCATTCGAAGCCATAACGGAGAGTGATCCGAAATTCCCCGAGCCAAATGCTTAACCTCAGCAATAGAAAGTGCCTGTGCAGCCGGCACAGAAACATAATCAATCCTTGAAAGGCTACCGTGAGCGCCCGAATAAAACGTGTACTGCCGCTGAGCGGGGTGTAACAATCTCCAGCAATCTACCAGGCCCAGAGCATCAATGAAATCGTGAAGCCAGTTCTGTGCCCCCTTAAGATCCCTAGGTGGATGTCGATCATCCATACCAGAAACTACAGCGTTAAAATCACCACCTAATCGCAGTGACCCCTCGGGGAGAGCGAGGATAACCCGCCCCAAGTCCGCAAAAGTAGTTGACTGCAGGCCAGGGGGGACATATACAGAAACCAGGGAAAGGGTCCGGCCCTCCCACCTACCCGTAAGAGCGACATAGTGTCCTCTATCATCGAGGACCGTGGCGTCAATCTCCAGCGGCAGAGAATTCTTAATAAGGATACCAACCCCCCTGGAACCGAAGGAGAACCCAGCATGGGCGACCAAACGATACCCCTTCCTATTCATAGCATGACAAGTATTACCTATCAAGTGCGTCTCCTGAAGAAGGACCACTTCAGGGGAGAGACGTTTCAACAATTGCAGTACTACCCCACGTTTTATCCTATCCCCCAACCCATTCACATTCCAGCTCATCAGTTTCAACCCCCTACCCCCATCCCGAAAGAGAAAGAAGATCCAAACCCAGTAAGAATCCAGCACTTCGATCAGAAGGTCTAACAATACATTGCCTGGCAGAAAAACAAACACACATCCCAACAGAACCCCCCATCCCCCCCACCAACATCCCGGTACAAACCCCCCCACCCTGCACCCCTGCGTGAGACTAGAAAGCCACCCCAACTTGCAGTGTGCCTGTCGCCCCCACATCTAACTAAGCTACAAAAAGACAATCAGAGGAGGAAAGAGACCCACCAATAGCCCCGCAACCCCCCAGAATGTCATATCAAATCACTTAACAGAATTAGCGAACCACAGTTCGAGGCCCACTAGAGACCCCAGAAACCAGACAACAGGTGCCTATTCCTGTTCCATCGG
The DNA here is from genome assembly GCF_964261635.1 of Lissotriton helveticus. Classification (NCBI taxonomy): domain Eukaryota; kingdom Metazoa; phylum Chordata; class Amphibia; order Caudata; family Salamandridae; genus Lissotriton; species Lissotriton helveticus. The sequence goes on from NC_136057.1 coordinate 420,397,820, forward strand.
TCCGCCTTCCGCCCCGCCAGACTGTTTCTTCTGTGCACGTTGGTTCGGCACAGAGTCTAGCCAGTCGGCCACCACCTCCGGTCGATCGAAAAAATAAGTCCGCTCCGCATGTTCGATCCTCAACTTGGCCGGGAAAAGCATAGCGTACTTAAGGCCCATGTCACGCAGTCTTCTCTTTACCCCTAGGAAACCAAGTCTCTGCTTCTGGACCGATTTGGTAAAGTCCGGGTAGAAGCTGATGGTAGTGTTCTAAAACTTTATAGGTCTACCCATCCGTGAGACCTGCAGGATAGCATCTCTATCACGGAAATTAAAAATTCTTGCGATTATAGGCCGCGGTGGGGCACCCAACTTTGGTTTACCACCCGGAACTCTATGGGCCTGCTCGACCGTAAAAAACTTACTCAGTCCCTTGGGTGCAAGCTGGCTAACAATGAGATCTTCGACGAAGAGGTCAGCCGCTGGATCTTCCACCTTCTCCGGAACCCCTATGATACGGACGTTGTTCCGCCTAGCCCTTCCTTCAAAATCCTCCAGACGACTCGTAAAGAGGTCACTGGAGGCCCTCAAGTTGCGGACCTCCGTCTGTAGGTCAGCGGCATCACCCGTCAGACTGGAAGTCTTAATGTCCAACGACTTGACTTTCTCATTCGTTTTCGTCAACTCCGTACGGATCAGGTTGACATCTATCGCCACAGTATCGAGCTTGTGGGCGAGAGTCTCCATTTGTTGCCTGAGGGAGGATTTTATCCCATCGATAGCAGCCATAACGTCCTGCAGGGTCAGCTCTGTTGCCGAAGTTGGTGGATCTCTCGTGTCCTCCAGCGACCTACCCGGTCCACCGGGAGATCCCTTAGCCTGGGCATAGCGATCCATGATGTTAGTCTGGGTATAGCCACCCCGCCGAGTGGTCTTAAATTTCTGCTTTTCCCTCTCAGGTTTCCCCGCCATTGCGGGATGTAGACCGACTTGGAGTGGTTAGACTAAGCAGTAAGATGGCGGCCCCTGGGACCCCCAGGCGGAGGCCCAGCTTCAGCCAGAGGGCGCAGGCCAAGTGTCTTCCCAAAACCAGCAAGGCAATGAAAAAGCACACTTGAGGGCAACACAGGATAACAGCCCTCGGCACGGGGGGGGGGGCGTTCCCAGTCGAAGATCTCTCTGGAAGACAGATCGAAAGTGAAAGTCAACCGGACCGGTCGTCCCTGCCCCCTCAGGCCGATGTTATTCAACTACAGCTCGGGCACCATGCCAACTCCACAGCCGGGCATCACGGAGACGTAGGCCGCAATCTTCTGAGCACCACAACACCGGTTCCCGGGGTCCGATTCCGAATCTGAATGCAGGTTTCGCCTCACCCGTGGTTCGTCTTCACGAAGACATCAATGAGGGACAGGATAGACGACAGGATAGATGCGGGTGGTTACAAGGGTCTCGGGAGCCCTAAGCTCACGCGGCCATCTTGGTTGCGCGCGAAGCTCCTCCCCCTATATATATTTTTAAAACAGGAACTGACATTACACTAAAAAACTTTCGAACAACTTTAATTTGGATACTCCAATAAGTTCCAATGGATTCACCACCATCTTGGGAAGTGTTACAGAAAACAAATGATAGATGGAATGCTGACAATGCAAACATTCTCCCTCAGTCAAAAGATCTGGGTTAAATCAATTGGTCTTTTGCCCACTATGCCACCCCAGTTTAGAACGAGCCATAGGCAAATCAGTCTTCACCCTGTGCTCCATGGGAACAGTCCAGACTGAACTGCCAGGCCAGGTCCTCGCTGGACCGGAAACAAGCATCCTGGGACCGGTTTCAGGGTATGTCACCCTACATTAGTCAGGCTAGCTTGAATCCAGTAGCACAGTGAGCAAGGAGCTCACGTCTGGGCATTTTCATCCCACTTGGGGCAAAAAGTGATGCAGCAAACAAATAATGGACGGAATGCTGACAATGCAAACATTCTCCCCCAGTCAAAAGATCTGGCTTAAATCCATTGTTCTTTTGCCCACTACGCCACCCCAGTTTGGACCCAGCCATATGCAAATCAGTCTTGACCCTGTACCCAATTGGAACAGTCCAGGCCGAACTGCCAGGCCAGGTCCTCCCTGGACCAGAAACCAGCATCCTGGGACCGGTTTCAGGGTATGTCACCCTTCTTCAGCCAGGCTAGCTTGAATCCAGTGGCACAGTGAGCAAGGGACCCACGTCTGGGCATACCCGTCCCACTTAGGGCGAAAAGTGTTACAGCAAACAAATGATGGACGGAATGCTAACAATGCAACCATTCTCCCCCAGTCAAAATATCTGGGTTAAATCCATTGTTCTTTTACCCACTACGCCACCCCAGTTTGGACTCAGCCATATGCAAATCACGCTTGACCCTGTGCCCCATGGGAACAGTCCAGACCGAACTGCCAATGCAGCAACAGTATCTCAAGCATATATTCCCCATCTCATCATGGTCACCATATAGACATACAAATATGAGCCCTATATATTCTCTTTGATGCCCACATTAAATCAATATTGAACACATCCAAGCAGTGAAGCATAATTAGTTATAAACTGATTCCAAGGCGGAGATACTGTTACTGCATTAATAGGCATTTCTGCACCTTATTCTCAGCTGAATATATTTCCGTTTTTCTTTCATGCTGATATATTTATATTTTCACTATGTATTTTTTATTGTTTATTTAAGTTTATAATTATATAATAATCAATGCACTTTTTCAGGACGTGAATTTCAATGAACTACAATTTCACGCTTTAGTAACTTTTCTCTGTTCATATGACAGCACATGTATTTAATGATTTGCTTGAAGCCGCCCGAGTAACTTGACGAAGACCGCCACGGCTGAAATGCGTTGTTTTCACGATTGAATCACTTGTTATGGAACTGGTGTGTCGCTTCTTCCTGTGGGGTGGATTACTTGGATATATATATAATATAATGGCAGTGATATTTTATGCGCGTGTCAGAGGCGCATTACGAAGACCCCCGCTTCACCAAAGTGGCCCGGACATTCTGTGACAACGCTTCGGCAAAGTAACCTCCAAGGTATTGGATCTGCCTGGGCCCGCCTCGGTGCACAATGAGAGAAAGAGCGGTTGTGAGGACATTGTCCTGGCAGTGGGTGACATACACGGTGATGATTACCCCCGCGAAGTATTGAACTTGAACACTGGGGTTGAAGCGGTTCTGGGGCACAAGGAGACATTTACTTACCACTACAAGGCAGATTGGACCCCATCTGCGCAATCCTGCTTCGCCATCCGACCACTGTGTCGAAATTCCGCTCCACCGATTCCTGCATGCAAGGCTTTGCATGCTGGTACTTGCAGTTCTGGACTACTCCCGGACTGTGTTACAGGTGGGGAGAATTACATCTTGGGCGGAGCCTGAGCCACTGGGCTACAGAAAGCAGCAGCACAACTTTGCAGCGCAAGATGGAGGGTTCCCAATCGCTTGTGGCGCTGAGGAAGGCAAAAGAAGTGCCGAAATGCATTCGCCTGTGATCTGTGGAAAATAAATGCCTCCAACAATGTCCCCAGGTGTGGTCTTCGCTCTTTCTTCAGGAGGAGTTGGCAGTGATATTTTATGCGCGTGTCAGAGGCGCATTACGAAGACCCCCGCTTCACCAAAGTGGCCCGGACATTCTGTGACAACGCTTCGGCAAAGTAACCTCCAAGGTATTGGATCTGCCTGGGCCCGCCTCGGTGCACAATGAGAGAAAGAGCGGTTGTGAGGACATTGTCCTGGCAGTGGGTGACATACACGGTGATGATTACCCCCGCGAAGTATTGAACTTGAACACTGGGGTTGAAGCGGTTCTGGGGCACAAGGAGACATTTACTTACCACTACAAGGCAGATTGGACCCCATCTGCGCAATCCTGCTTCGCCATCCGACCACTGTGTCGAAATTCCGCTCCACCGATTCCTGCATGCAAGGCTTTGCATGCTGGTACTTGCAGTTCTGGACTACTCCCGGACTGTGTTACAGGTGGGGAGAATTACATCTTGGGCGGAGCCTGAGCCACTGGGCTACAGAAAGCAGCAGCACAACTTTGCAGCGCAAGATGGAGGGTTCCCAATCGCTTGTGGCGCTGAGGAAGGCAAAAGAAGTGCCGAAATGCATTCGCCTGTGATCTGTGGAAAATAAATGCCTCCAACAATGTCCCCAGGTGTGGTCTTCGCTCTTTCTTCAGGAGGAGTTGGCAGTGATATATATATATATATATATATATATATATGTATATATATATATATGTATATTCACTGACAAAACCATAGGTTTCACACCAGTTATAGTTAGCTGGACATTTTACTCATACAAAACCATTGAAATTCCCCCGTTATAGTTAGTTGTACTCACTATAACTCGCGCGCCCGCAATCCACTGCTGATGATGTCACATATTACATCATTCATTACATGGTCAGTGACATCACTGATGACATCTCAAATGACATCACTGATGACATCACTGATGACATCATCCAGTGAATGTGGTTTGCTTTGATATTTAAATATGTATTATAGATACACTACTTTGCATTGAAGAATGAGTGGTTATATAAATATAAATGTGTGGATGGTGGATTTAGTAGCAGTGTCATTGATTGTTTCCTTGACTAATTTGTAAAGTCTCACTATAAATAATGTGTAGTTACTAAACTGTGTGAAAGCCATTATTGCTTTGTCTTAATTGCTATGTTAAAGACTATACTTGTTATTGGTTTCTTAACCAATAACAAATATATATATATATATATATATTATATATATATATATATATATATATATATATATATATATATATATATATATATATATATATATAACCTACTAGGTAGTTATAGTTAGGACCTATTTTCCATAGGAAACTCGCAACATTCTATTCCCAATAACTTTGGCACCGATTGACGAATCTTTGCGAAATTTTAAAACCTCGTGGGGCACTCCGGTTGGCTCCTATCCTGAAAGCTTCACGGTGATTCGTCAAACGGGGGCCGAGAAACAATGATGGTCCCAAAACATGTTTTCACCATGCAATTTCCCATTGGAACATTTAGCCGCAGCTACAGCTCGAACTGCTGAACCGAATTACACCAAATTTGGCAAAGAGGTAGCCCTTGGTTCAGAGTCATGCCTTTTTGTTAAATTGTGTAAATCCGTTCAGTAGTTGCTGAGAAAATCAAAAGTAAAATCATATATATATCTATGGCCGCGCAGGATCCGCACACCCTCCCGATGACAAGAAGTATGCTAATTGGCTGTCAACACTCCAAACCAGTAACTGTTGGCAGCCATCTTGTGCCACGGTAAAGTTCATATCTATGTTTCCTCATCGATCTTGTGTTCAATAAAATACACCTGTTTTTGCCTGTAATAGGACACTGTGAAGCACAGGGATCTGTGTGGATAACCTCAGGGCCGGGGACCTGGTCAGTTAATGTTCTTAAGGAGCCCCCCATCCCATGGGTACGTTTTCATTCTCACTTATGTTTTTAATCGACAGATACCAAGCCACAAGGCCACAGGAAGGATGTATGATGTTACAACGCATACTTTTACAACGCCTACCTTTACAACGAAACTTTTACAACGCAAATACCATTACAACGCATGTATTTACAACGCATGTTTTTACAACGCAGGTACTTTTACAACGCATACCATTACAACGTAAGTATTGGTAAGTATATAATAATTTTTTTAATGTAATTTAATTGAAAATATTATAATTTAATTTAATTTAATGTAATTTAATTTTATTTAATTAATTTAATTTAAATTTAATTTTACTTTATTTTTACCCTGTACCCCTGTATCCCAAAAACCCAAAACTGACCCTGAACCCTAAAAATACCCTTTACCCAAAAACCCAAAACTGACCCTGAACCCTTAAAGTACCCCTTTACCCAAAAACCCCAAACTGACCCTGAACCCTAAAAATACCCTTTTACCCAAAACCCCAAAACTGACCCTGAACCCTAAAAATACCCTTTTACCCAAAAACCCAAAACTGACCCTGAACCCTAAAAATACCCCTTTACCCAAAAACCCAAAACTGACCCTGAACCCTAAAAATACCCCTTTACCCAAAAACCCAAACCTATAACATTTTAAATATAATTATATACTTACCAATACTTACGTTGTAATGGTATGCTCTACGGGCATTGACGGGCTTGCTTTTTGGCACGCCATCAGCGCGCCTGCTGCGTGAGCCCCCTGCATGGTCGCAGCATCGCGTATTTTATGGAGTTTTGCTAAAACAACTAGAGCGCTGACCTATCCTAGTGGGCCCGCTCTTACAGACGGGCACCGCCGGAAGCGCAATGAGTAACACACTTAAACACACTGCTAAACTCGGTAAAACAGTATTTCATAAAACAGTCTTTAAAATGATAAAACTTCTAAAGTGCAAGTGCCCGTCTACTTAATGGTAGACCCAACGAGGCTAATGCATCAGCGCATCACCAGGAAGGAGGCTGTAGTGTGAGCCTGATGTAACCAGTCACATAACCAGTGGCATTGAGCATAGAGTTGTGCTCTCACTCCACCAGTTCTGTAGGGAAGCATCGACCATCCATTTTGGTGTCTGGTCATAAATGTACCAAAGGCCTTCATCACCAACCCCTGAAGGCTGGAAAATGAGTGGAAGAGTTTGACACATGTCAGACTCACTCAGCAATGCCACTGATTTGTGATATGCAACTGACTTAGTCCCACCTCTTTAAGCCTTTAGATGGCCTCGTCACTCATTGTCTGGCTAACTCACATTTTAGCTGTAAGAGGTGCATTTAAGAAAAACTAAAAAACTTCAAACCAAGTCTGGACGTATACACCTCTTTCACCCCAGCCTGCCCCTCTTCGCCCCCCATGGAAACGCTGAAAAACTGACCTTCCTGCGGCTTCTCTTCCACACACATACACGTTGGGGCCCTCGGATATTAGCACACCTTGATGACACGTATATAAAGAGACATTCATATTCTTCAACAGACATACACATAACTGACACATGCATTTAGATGTTCACTCGAGGTGATTTTCCCTTACTGTGTTTTCATTTTAGCTGCTGAGATAGCTCAGTAGGTTCGGTTCCTTCTGATGTAGAACAAGTTGTGTAATATGCTTTTTGGTATCTTTGCGTGGCCATGAGTCAAGAAGTAGAGGCTTCATTGGTTTTCTACCACATTGTGAGGGATGGTAACTTTATTCGACACATCTCGGTTTACGGATCCCAGCCCTCATGCTTTCAACTCTCCTTGCATGTCTGTTTGTTGGCTAGTGAACTAGCTCAATTAGTCAATCTGAGGTTAACTGCAAATTTTGTGAAGGTCAAGGGTTGGCTTCACAGTCACCTGTTGTGATGGTTTCTTTCCCTCAGAACTTTGCTTCTTTGCAGTCATGGCCGGACTAGCAGTGAAGGCATAGGCGTTTTCCTGGGAGGCTGGTAGGGTAGGGGCTGATTTTGCAGTGGTAGGGGCTGTTTTTATTACTGGGGGCTGGTTATGCAGCGATGCTGCTATATCGGCCCCAGTAACAGAAGCAGCAGGGGGCTGGTCCGTCAACATTGCCAGGGCTGCTTTGGATTTCCAGTCAGGCCCCGTTTGCAGTGCAGATGGCTGACAGCAGTTAGATGCAAATCATGGTTGTTCTGATGGCACGCTGGATTTATTTATTTATATTCTTATAGAGCGCCTGACTCGACCCCCGAAGGGGTATCTCCGCGCTTTTGCCAGTGGGGGAATACAACTTGTGCTGATCCATAGTCAGAAGGGTGGTTGTAGATTGGGTAGATGTTTTTTAGATGCTTATGAATAGGTGGGTTTTGAGGGATTTTCGGAAGGTTAGGTGATTGGTAATTTGTTTCAGTGTCTGAGGCAGTGAGTTCCAGAGGACAGGTCCGGTGTGAGCAAGAGCGCGACCTCCCTGCCTGGATTTTTTTTATTCTGGGTACCTGTAGTAGCTGGAGGTTACTGGAACGTAAGGAACGTCCAGGAACATGAGGTGAGAATGCTTTTGTCAAGTACTTGGGCCCAGTACCTGACAGACATTTGTGAATGGTGCAGAGGATCTTAAACTTAATGCGTTGCCGCACTGGGAGCCAGTGGAGTCTAGCCAGCAGAGGGCGGGAGGGGGTCCTAGGAGGGGCATTAAGGACTAGCCTCGCCGCAGTATTTTGGACAATTTGCAGTTTGTTAAGCTGTTCTTCATTGGCTGATAGGAGAAGACCGTTGCAATAGTCCAATCTGCTGATGACTAACGCCTGGACCAGTGTCTTCCTATGGCTGTCAGGTAAGTATGGAAAAACCCTTCTCAGCAGTCCAATGGCGCGGAAACAGGTGCCGGCAACTTGGTTTACATGATCTTTCAATGTTAGTGCTTGATCTAATAGCACTCCCAAGTTTTTAACGGTTTGTTTAGGGTAGGGAACAGGTCCTAGTTCCAGGGGCCACCATTCGGGGGACCATAGTGTCGTTGCCTCCCCGAATAACATTACTTCCGTTTTTCCTACATTACATTGTAGGCAGTTCTTAGCCATCCACTCTGATACTGCCCTCATTCCATCTGCAAACGATTTTTTTAGTGCAGGTGTGTAGGTTTGGAAAGGGAACAGAAGTTGGGTGTCGTCGGCATACGACACCGGGGGGAACCCAAAGGATCTCACTAAGTCAGCCAGGGGGGCCACATACACATTGAATAATGTGGGGCTTAAGCACGAGCCCTGTGGCACTCCCTTGGTGAGCTCCCTGGAGATGGACTTATGGGAGCCCAACCTGACTTCTTGAGAGCGGCCTGAAAGAAAGCTCTCCATCCAGGACAGAGCCGCACCCCCTAGTCCCACATCCCTCAGACGACCGAGAAGCACCTCATGGATTACCTGCTCAGTTTACCATACTCACCTGGGCCCATAACATACACACAATGAACCAGGCAATCCTGCTTTTACCTTTTGGAGTGGAGTGGTGTGGCTCACTGGTTAGAGGCGGCAGATCTGTAAGCAGAGAACGGCCCGGGACCAGGGTTCAATTCCCGACGCGGCAGGATCTTGGACTCGATAATTCTCGCCTCAGTGCCTACTCTAACCAGGAAACACACTCGGCAACTCTGGGCATTAAGCTTGCCTCATCTCTACAACGGCCCCCCCACAGACGCCGGGGATGCCTGGTTTCACCCTGGAGATACCCAGAAAGGGACCATCTCACAGGGAAAACCAGGACGGGTTCCCCAGCGGTCTACAGCGCCAGGACACCCGGGTAGAGTAACAGTGCGCTTTACAAGAATCCCACATTTACATTTACATTTACATTTTGCCTATCAGGATTTTATTCACTGTAGGATTTATATCTATACACATTGACTTACCAATCCTCGTCACCTGTATTTAAAGTCCTAAGGGATCAAAAAGGCATTAGAATAATAGGTAGAAAATAACATTACCTTCATAAAATAACCACAGACTCTGGAAAAGTTTAAACACTTTATCTATGCAAAGTCTTAAATGTCACAGTCCATACAAGAGCAGTTAAAGCCTTTTCATTTGAAAAATAATAACTAATGCAATGATATATAGAGATATTCTGAGATTTCTTTTAGACATTGGTACCTGGGATGGGTGAGAAAGGGAATCCGTACTATGACATATGACACAGATTATATTTACCTAGAATGGTGTGAAGACCGACCCTGGCCACGGGCTGGGGCAAAGAAACAGGGCTCCAGATAAACCTGGTGCCAACAGGACAGGACAGGTGCAGATTACAACAAGACAGGTGCAGACCAGGACAGGACCTCAGCTAAGTGCAACACCAGCATCACACCCCTCTCTCTCTGCGGCTAACACCTGGACCCCGACTGGGTCATCGATTCTTCTCCCTTAGCAATTCCTGATTCTTCTGACAGAGTTCTTGACTAGCACCTCTGCTCTCGATCTCCTCCAGCATACGTTGGGTCAGTGACAGGTCTGTGACAAGTCGGACAATCTAACTGACTAAGCCTACCTTAGTTGTACCATTTTCCAGGGCAATGTACCACCCTCAAGTGTTGCACATTTGTGTATTCCTTTGGTTTGATTGGTCAGAAAGGCGAGGAGAGGTCATCACACCATACCAGTATGAGATAATTTCCATTCAATAATGTAGATCAATGTTCCCGCCCATAATTTCACTTTCCCATGCACTTTTATTCCACCCAGCAATAAATATTTCAATATTGTGTACAATGTATTCGATCAGTTCATATTTTCTTCCTATTGTGGGGTCAGGCGGTCATCTTCCCAGGAATATTACAAGTAAGTCAGGACTTGGCTGCTTGTCAATGTCAACGTCTTCAAGGATTTATGAGTTCCAGTGTGCAGACGCAGCCTTTCCAAAATGGAGTTTAGGATCACCCTTCAGGCCCAAATACGAGCTAATAATAAAGTCAAAGAGAGACACATTAGAATGCGAAAATAAATGAATGCACTGTATACCACTTATCTCTATTCTATTCCCATTACTTTGTTTTAACGGATGTATGACGTTACAACGCATACTTTTACCACGCATACCATTACAACGCGGTTTTACCACGCATACCATTACAACGCATAGCGCTTTGGGGTGCTGGATAGTGAATAGTTTAATTTATTATTCCAACTCCAGTCCCCGTGGACACTAGGGAAGGTTATTGGATAGTAAATTAACCTATTCCCTATCCTAGAGCGCCCCCCAGCGCAATGCGTTGTAATGGTATGCGTGGTAAAAACCGCGTTGTAATGGTAGTGCGTGGTAAAAAATGCGTGGTAAAGGTTGTATACCGTTTTAACTATAGCATTAAAAGTTAAGCAGAACGAACGGTTTAGTTAGAGCAGGAGCATGTGCTTAAGTATGTGAGACATGAAGCATCCATCTTTAATACTAGTGCGCAGCTGCAAGAATTCCCACCAAAGCAAAGGTACGTCACACCAAGTAGATGTGGCAGACGCATGCGCAGTAAGGTTCCCGCGTTTTCGGTGGCCATATTTAGACACTCTGGTTCAGTTAGTAAAAGCACATAGACAAGCTTCCCCTAGACACTATAAATGTGGTCTGGTGCAATTATTAGTAATACAAAACATGTTGATTAATAAGTTATGCGTTATTTTGAAAGGGCTGAATACAAGCAAGTTTCTTTACGTACAAAACCTTGCTCCATCAATCTCTTCTTTGATGGTATTCTATGGGCAACAATCCTACAGAAGTTGTACTTAGAAGTTGTGATGACTGGTAGGGTACCTAAGTCATGGCGTGGATCCCTAATAACTCCAATATTTAAAAAAGGAAATTGGGCACTGCCGGAAAATTACAGGCTGATAACATTGCAAGACTCGGAGGCCAAGCTATTTGCCAGACTAATACTAACTAAACTAACTGACTGGGTGACGGAAGAAAAAAGAATGCCTTTAAATCAAACAGGCTTTATTCAAGGACTAGGAACGACTACTAACATAATGATTCTCGCCTTACTTATGAACAAATCGCTTAGATTAAATCGACCTTTATATCTTTGCTTTATAGATTTCAAATCGGCATTTGACTGCGTAAATCGAAAATTACTCTGGGACAAACTAGAAAAAATGAAAATTCCAGCTCCATTGCTCAAGCTAGTTCGCCTCCTATACTCAGAGACATGGGTGAGGGTGAGGATGGATGACGGGCACACACTATCTACTGAGATCCCAGCAAATGAAGGATTGAAGCAGGGTTGTGTTTTAGCCCCCCTTCTTTTTAATTTGTTTCTTGCTGACCTACCAGGGTTATTGGACAATGAAAATGCCCATCCGCCGAAATTAGCTGATAGATGGCTCACAAGTTTGATGTATGCCGACGATGTCATACTTATGAGTCACACAAAAGTGGGCCTTCAGCGATTAATGAAAAGGACCTATACCTACTCAAAAGAGAATGGAATGGTTATAAACGAGAACAAAACTAAGATTATGGTAGTTGCTAAAAACGCAAAGATAAAACAAAAATGTAAATGGTTCATGGATAAAATCGAGCTTGAACAAGTTGAGGTTTACAAATACCTGGGGGTACTATTCGATGCAAAGGGCAATTACCATCTTCAAAAAGCTGATGCTAATAGGAAAGCAAACACACTAATTGCTGCATTTAGAACTGTGCAAAAGTCTCTCCCTAGCCTGACCTATGGTCCTCTTCTGAGCATTGTTGGTGCAAAACTCCTACCCACTATTACATATGGGAGTGAAGCACTTATGGGTAAAGATAGTGATACTTGGAATAAAATTATGACCAGAGTATACCGACCGCTTTTCCATCACCCAGTGAACGCTTCCCCAGCACAAGTAAGGATGGAGTTCGGCCTAACAAATCAACACGTTACAAGGCAAGGCCACTTTATTAAAGTTTGGAACCAAATAAAAAGTGACCATCAAAATGAGATATCTTTGCTCTTATGGAGAGAAATTAAGAAGGAGACTAACTCTAGTGCAGCTCTCTACCTTAGAGATGCGATTAATGAATTTGGGGTTATGCCGATATGGGAAATGAACATAACCAAGTCTTCATTTAAGAAAATCATTAATAAAGCTGTAGACCACCTATCCATCTTAAAGGACAAGGCTACACTCACCAACAGAAAACATGCCTGGACGGTGCTAAATGGCTATAAAAAGAAGGAGATACAACAATATCTGAAAACCCCGTGGACGGAAAAAAATAAGCAGGTGCTCATTAAAGCGAGATTTGGATCCCTGCCAGGCCGATGTCATCTTCCGCCATGGGAATTTCAAGAAACTCAAACGAAATGTAGATTATGTAACATGGGCGAAGAAGACATTCAACATCTTTTGTGTATCTGCCCTGCACTCCTGCAAGAGAGAAAATCAATGCTCAAGTTTCCTTTAAAATCACGAGGCATACGGACATGCAGGCAGGCAGTGATTAAGTGTATGGACCCAAACGATATTGCTCTTAACACATTCTTCGTAAAGTTCCTGCTGCTGGTTAAAAGGAAACTAGAAGACGTTACTACTGTAAAAACTTAATTGTCTGTAAAGGTTCTGCAATGATAATTTTAGGAGATTTTATGCTGTAACATATATTTTAAAAGTCTTTTTTATATGCGCTATGTTGTAAGATTTTAAATAATCATCACAATACAATACTTTATACTTTATACCATCACTAATTACAGAACCAGATGACAACTTTAACACTTTCCCAATCGTATTTTTCTTCAATTACTCTATTAGGTCTTTTCTCGTTATTCTTTTGGAAATTTTTCATTTTCTTGTATAAATTCCCATTCAATTCTTCAAGCTCAATTTCTTCAAAATTCCTCTTCTTTCCTTTCCCGTTTACTGCATACATCTTTCTGTTTCTGCAGCATTTGCACCAAATCATTATTACTAAAATCAGTAGGGTTATTCCCATGATTGGCATCAGTATTCTACCTACAATACTTTTTCCTACGTTAGAAAACCAACTACCTACTGAGGAGAGACCATTAGTTAGTCTCTTCCATGTGGTTTCAATTCTTCTTTCAAATGTGTAATATTTCTAGCATACTTCCCAATTTCAACACTTTCATCAGGAATGTACGTGTAACAATGTTGCGTTTTGAGCATTCTACAGACTCCGCCCTCTTTTGCAAATAATATATCAAGAGCAAGTCGATTTAGTAAAACCATTGATCTTACCGCAACTAATTCGGTATTGATCATCAAAAATCCTCCAGCAGTGTCTGTCGATAAGCGATCCACCACTGTTGACAATTTACAAATTCTTTAAGTATTCAGAACCACTCCCACGGAAGGTATCAAGGCACTAAATATATCATGTTAGTCCATTATTTTCTTTATTGCTTCCAGTGATTATTTTCACATGATATACCTTTGGGAATAATATTCTGAAATAGCAGCTCCCGTACCAATGATCAGGCAATCTATAATATGCCTTGTTTTCACAAATATAATAAATTCCGGAAATACTGGATCAGTCCCATCTTTAAAAACCCAACCCCCGATTACTAGAATATTGTGTTCACATTCACTGGAACCAATGAACATATTATTATAATATTCTGTTTTCTCTTTATGGAGACAGATTTCCCTTTCTTTTCGAAGTCCAGTAACATAGCAGCATGAGTCTTGCCATTTGTAGTAAATTCATTACTTTCAGCCCACTTAGGAATTTTACGTTTCGGTCCAGTGGCTTTTCTGTGGAAATCCTCTCTCCTTTTCTCAACTAAATTCAAAAATACTTTCTCTTTTTCATGTAGCTTACATGTTAAGTTGTCTTTGTGCGCTTCAGCTATATCTATTGCTTTCATTGTTAGAAAATATTCACCCATAAACTGTGTTGAATCTCTAGTACTAAGGACAGGGTTCATATTTCTACGTAAAGGGACCTCAGAGAAAACTGCATCTAAAGTAGAATAATAAAACTGTAACTTTCCAGTTTTGTAAAATAAACTACCTAAAATACTACATGAGATACCATATGTCAGGGGTAAATGATGATAGGTAAACCCTTCTGCTACTGATGTGGGCAATTTCATGCACACATAACAATCGCTGACTTCCATAGCTTCTTTACATAGTGAACAAACAAGTTAGCAAATACATTTAGATCTGTTTTGTTTTTAGCTCTACTATAGCGTAATTTTACCGTATCTGTTGCTTCTAATTCTACTCTGTGTTGTTTAAGGTTATTTACCTTTCCATGTGTATTAGTTTCATTTTGTCTATTCACATTCATTAGATAAGGTATGGCTATTGTCAGTCCTAACAATGCTATGAGTACTATCAATATACTACATGTGCATATTCTTCAGCATATTTTTATACAATTTCTTTTCGGTTTTCCAACAATATTATAATCAGCCATTTCTGTTTAAGGAGACTTAACCCTTCTTTGTTAACTTTTACACAGACTATACCCTGTGAATTTTCCTTCAGGTTGGTCTCACTTCTTCGTCAATCTGATCAGCAATTAATTTGTCATCACTTTCATCACTTATTTCTAAGTTTTCAAAGTCTTCAAGGATGACATAGGTCCATTCAGGACCCTTGAATTTATTATTCAGTCTTTTCAATCGTGGACTCCTCCTTCTTGGGTTTTCTGTGGATGGTATAGCTTGGCTTGTTATTTCGTTTACTTTTTTTGGTTCTTCATTTATTGTTTTAAGGCGAAATGTTAGTCTTTTGATAAAACAAGGCCACGTATCACCCTTTCTGAGTCTTTTAGCTGGGACTGTGCTTTGATTTCCTTCAGATGCTGTTTTATTGTCATTCAGTTGTGGCACAATTTTTTCTTTGTTGTCCTTCTGAATTCCTCTCTATCTGACCTTGTCCAGGGCTTATTTTTGTCGATTCTTCTTGGATGCGTTCTTCTATTCTAATCTGACCTTGTTCAGGAGTCTGCTGGATTTGACTTTGACTTTGTCCGCCTTCTTCTTCCTGAACACGTTTTTCTACACCTATCTGGTCCTGCTCAGGTCTTTTAATCTCTTGACTGTCTTCCGCCTGAGCTTTTGCTCTAATACCTATCTGTCTCCCAGCAGACTCAGGAGTTCTGGTGAGTGATTCGGATATCCGGGTATATTGATCTTTCCTTATCTGATCCTCCTCAGAATTACTATTGGCTTTGATTCCTGTAATCTGAGTGTGTTCTTCTATTCCTGTCTTATCCTTACTATCACTCTGTCTATCTGGATATGTTTGACTTCTGGTTCTCACAATATATCCAAGTATATCGACTACTGGAATCCATTCATCTTGACTGGTTCTCGGTTGTTCCTCATCAGCTATTTCAGGATCGATTTCTTGGGAACCTTCAGCTGCACAACCTTCAGCTTCTACTACGTCTGGTTCTGTCACCCTTTTAGTGTGACTGGCGTGGATCCAGTTTGGAAATCCCTTGCACTCTACAGCTGTGGTGGTAAACAATATTACTTGGTGTGGGTCTCCCCACCTTGGTGCTAGGCAAGATTCTCGAGTGTGTTCCTTTATCACTACCCAGTCACCTGGATTCAGGTTATGTGTTGGAGTTGATTGTCTGGCCACGGCATCTTCCCCAACCTGGTAGAGATAGAACGCACTTGATCATCCAGTTCTTTGCAGTACTCTAGTACTAAATCATCAGTTATATTTATCAGCTTGTGTCCTGGTACCCACGCTTGCTTCATTGCTCTTCCCATGAGTTTCTCATGGGGACTCAAGCCTGTGTTTATGTCTGGAATGCTTCTGAGTCCCATCAGAACAAGAGGTAAAGCATCAGGCCACTCCAATTGGGTAGATTCATACATCTTTCCCAATCTTGATTTGATGGTGCCATTCGGTTGTTCTACCACTCTAGAAGCCTCTGGGCAGTATGCACAGTGCAGCTTTTGCGCAATTTGGAATGCTTCACAGATTAAACAAATTATTTCATTATTAAAATGAGACCCTCGGTCTGATTCAATCGTTACTGGAAAACCAAAATGAGGAATGAGCTCTTTCAATAGGAGTTTGGCTACAGTTAAGCTATCATTTCTCCTGATGGTGTAGGCTTCCACCCATTTTGAAAACAGGTTGACAATGATAATGACATATTTCAATCCTCGAAAGGGAGGTCGTTGAATTAAAGCAATTTGTAATCTTATCAATGGGCCTTCTGCCTTTCCAATTTTCCGGGGGCAAACTACAGTTTTCTTACCCAGATTAATCCGTTGGCAAAACAAGCATCGTTGGCACAGACTCTCTGCTACATTTCTGAACTTCCCATTGAACCAAGTTTGTCTGAACAACCTTATCATTGCGTCTCTACCTATGTGTGTGTTCCCCGTGATACATCCTAGCCATAGGAGCAAGCATACAGTCTGGTAACACAGGTCTTCCATCTAAGTAGACAATAACACCATGTCCAGCCCTTCACTGGCAGCCTATTTTCTCCCATTCTTCCTTTTCTTTTTGTTCTGCTTCATTGTGTAAATCTCTCACTTCCTCCCACGTTCTTACACCTTCAAGCAACATAAGTTGGCAGTTGGCAGCTGATACCACATGCATCGCTTTTCTTGTGCACTGCCATTTGGTATTTGGCACAATGTTGGGCTACCTGGTCAGCATAACGGTTACCTGCTGTCACTTGGTCATTTCCAGAATGGTGAGCAGCACACATGACCACAGCCACTTCTTTTGGCAATTGAATTGCTTCAAGTAATTCCTTTACAAAATGTCCATTTTTAATAGGAGTACCTGAAGAAGTCATGAACTTCCTTTGCATCCAAAGTTGGTCAAAGTTGTGCACAACCCCGTAACCATACTGGCTATCAGTGTATATGGTTATTTTCCAGTTTTTCCCAATTGTGCAAGCTTTTATTAAAGCAATCAATTCAGCTACTTGTGCAGACTTGACTCCTGGCAAATAGGATTCTTCGTCTATACCACCCAATGTGCACACAGCATAAGCAGCACTCAATCCTCCTTCCTCATGTCGCATGCATGAGCCGTCTACAAATAGCTCATACTCTGGATTTTTCAGTGGCTCCTCCTGTATGTCTGGGCGTGGTTTAGTACAGTATTCTGTGAGGTCGACACAATCATGTTCAACTTCTTCCCTTACCTCTTCAAAATGTGAATTAGGTAAGTGTTTCTGGGTTTAGGACAGTACATCTGGCAATTGTCACATTTTCTGCACCTAGAATAACTCACTCTTATTTAGGCAGCAGACTAGGAGTTAGGTACTGAGTATGTGTTCTGGTTAATAGAATTATGACTGCATGTGGAACATACACAGTTACAGGATGTCCCATTAAGATTTATTCACTTTCTTCAAGACTCATGCAAGTTGCAGCTACCGCTTTCAGACATCCTGGCAAACCAGATGCCACTGGATCCAGTGTAGCAGAAAAGTATGCCACAGGACGTCGCATTAGGCCATGAGTTTGGGTCAGAACTGCAAGTGAACAATTGTCTCGTGCATCACAGAATAGTGCAAATTCTTTGGAATTATCAGGCATCCCTAATGCTGGAGCTGAACACAAACCGTTTCTTAATTTTAGAAAAGCAGGCATGCTCTCTTCATCCCATTCTACTGGATCTTTTGCTTGTTTATTTGTCATCTATATCAATGGCCTAGCTAGGACTGCACATCTCACAATTTACTGCCTGCATTAACCTACAACTCCGAGAAACATCCTGATTTCCTTTTGTGTTTTAGGCAGATTCATGTTTCTAATTATTTTGATTCTTTCTGATGTTACTATTCTGACACCTCTCTCGTTCTTGTACCCCAGATATTTCACTGATGTTGTGCAACATTGTAGCTTTTCAGGTGACACTTTATGTCCTCCTTCAGCCAAATGATTCATTAATGCAATTGTGTCTATAATGCAGTCATCTCGAGTTTTGGACGCGACCAATGGGTCGTCAATATACTGCACCAGAACAGACTGTCCGGACAGCACCAAAGATTCAAGACATTTTTTCAGAATCTGATTAAAAATCGATGGACTTTCAGTGTACCCTTGAGGAACAAGATTCCAGACATAGACATGCTCGTCAAACTTAAACAAGAGTAAATATTTACTGTCTGGATGCAATGGAATAGAGAAAAAGTCATGGCATAAATCAATTACAGTGAACCATCCAGCACCCCACGGTATCTGATACAGAATTACTGCGGGATTTGGCACTACTGGGCAAAATGGAACAACAATTTTGTTTATTTTGCGAAGGTCTTGCACCACCCTATATTTTCCGCTTGGTTTCTTTATGCCAATTATGGGTGAATTACATGGACTGCTCATTATTTCTTTTAGTATGCCTTGCTCAACTAAACACTCAATTTCTGCTGCAACACCTGCTATTATTTCTAGGCTCATTTTGTACTGTTGAGTATTTGGGTAAACTGCACCTTCCTTCACTGTCATTTTTTTTGGGTCGACATTTGCCATTAATCCTACTTCTTTTCCGGTAAAAATCTCACACATTAGGAT
Source organism: Lissotriton helveticus (assembly GCF_964261635.1). Classification (NCBI taxonomy): domain Eukaryota; kingdom Metazoa; phylum Chordata; class Amphibia; order Caudata; family Salamandridae; genus Lissotriton; species Lissotriton helveticus. The sequence continues at coordinate 420,416,804 of NC_136057.1, forward strand.
TTACGGTATGTTGCAGCTTTTCTGGTAAATGTTTTCTGGTAATCTTTTTTATTTCAGCTTCCTGCTTAGCTAATATTAATTTATAGATTCCATCTTCATCTGGGGTCTGAATTTCAACACCACTTGTAGTTCAAATGATTGTGTAGTTCATTTTGCACAACAAGTCCGTACCTAGTAAGTTTACTGGACTAGAGTCGAACACGACAAACATATGCATTTCTTTAAAATTTCCAATTCGTACTTCCATGGGTTCTGTAACAGGGGTCCTAATTTGTTTATTAGAAACGCCCACTACTTGGATCGCTTCTCCCGAGAGGGGTAGGTTTGGGATGTCTGCTGCTCTCACAGTAGAACCGGTAGCACCAGTGTTCAACAAAAGGTGACAACATTTCCTTCAACTTTTCCCTCAATGTATGGACCTGACTGATCTACCAGCAAGGATGCGCCAGACACGCATTCCTCTTCCCTCCCCTCTCAGGCACCGTCAGTAACTATGCTCCTCGAAAAATGTGTCTTGCAAAAGAAATTGTGGTGTCACTAAGTTTTTCTTACTACTTCCCTCCCAGTTTGTGGTTTCCACACTGTATTTGGCTTGACTCCCAAAATCTGGCATAGGGGCAAGTGGTAACTGGTTTTGTATTACCTGTTGCTTCCTTGACACCTCGTTCTGCGTCTGTGGATTTAAATTTTCATTTTGGACATTATTACTTTGCACAGCCTTACACTCGTTCTTCCAATGCCCCAATTTTATGCACCCGTGACAGGGAAACTTTTTCTTTGCCTCTTCCCTGTTCAATCATCCCCTTGGCCTGCCCCCACTTCCTTCTCCTTGACCTTCTCCTTTCCCTTGATTATTTCTCTGCTGACTTAACTGGAGTTCCTGTTGCTCTGCTAATTTTACCTGTGCCAACATAACGTTTTCTTCTAAATTCTTTCGTTTATTGTCTATTTCGTCTCCACAATATTTTGCATACTTGAGAATCTCATCAACAGGCCTGCCAACATATTTTATGGTTTTTAATCATTTGCGAAATTTCTGGCTTTAAACCTGACACAAACCGATTAATAAAATGTGTCATATCTTTGTTATCAATGCTCTCCAACCCACTATACTGTTTAAATACTTGTAAAAGGTGTTCATTTTTTTTTTAAACAGACTTTATTAAGTTTTCATATTGTGCTCAAACCTTTCTCGTACATATTCATACAGAATACATTGGCCTTGGAGCATTTGTCTCATAGTTGAGCCCCTATCATGACTTTGCCTTGCCTCGGCTAACCTTGTTTGGGCCGTCAGTCTGTTCCACATAAGGGGTGAGGCCTTTCCTGTGGCAAGAGGCATATCCTAGTTAACCTGAGGTACAGTCCTGCAGGGCTGAATCACGCTGCTCCTTGCTTGCGCCAGCACTGTCCGCCTCTATGCATCAGAACAGAGAACAAAGAACATCTCCCCCCTCAACTCCACTCCCCTCCCCCGGAAGCCCCCCACCTAACCTTACCTCCCCCTCCCCTCAGACATGTCGCTTCCTTAACAGCGCATTTATTGCTCATTATGCGTTCCGCACACTCCATTTGAGTCCTATGACAGTGGCCCACATCTCTTCTGAGAGGATGCATCCACCTTCACGATCAACCCCCCATTCTCTCACCTTGCTACCTGTTGTTGCGATCACATGTAGAAAAGAGGGCACGCATAGCTAGAGAGATCAGTCATGATCGTCAGTCGGGTTTTTAAGCAGATCTACCATCGCCACCCAGGATCTCGCCGCGTCCCACAATTTGTCATTGTCAGTCCGAGCTAGTTGGAGCCGGATTGTCCCCTCGCATTCCGCCCACTTTATAAAGTCTCGTAGCCAGCGCGCCACACTGGGGTCCATGACCGCCTTCCAATGGCTCGTGATTTCCCGCTTGGCTAGAACTAATCCCAGGTCCAGTAACCTACTTGTGGTTTTGTTGCGGAAAGTGTGGGGAAACCAATGTAACAGGCACACCCCTGGAGTATGCTGCAAGTCCCTCTCTGTCAACTCTGTCAATTTGGCCAGTGCCTCCCCCCAGTATCCCTGAAGCAATGGACAATCCAAGAACATTTGCATGAATGCTGCCCCTTCCAGTCTGCATCGTGGGCAGGTAGCGTGGGAGCCAAAGAACTCAGTAATTTTGCGAGGCGTAAGATACGCCCGATGAAACACATAGAATTGGATAAGTTGAAATCTTGTGTTTCGGGAACACTTTCCAGGCCCATTCCATTAGCAATTCCCAGTGTTTCTCCTCTATAGGCCCAGTTCAGTTTACCACTTAACACGCAGTTCCTCTAGAGGAGTCCTCAAGCCATGCATCAGCCTCCGATATAAACACGTCACCGCCTTGATCTTACCTGCGGAGGTGACCACATATTGGCAAGGGAGGAAGACCCGTGGTTCCTCCAACCCTTTTTTCCAGTGCTTATGCATGGCGGCCATTACACCCGCGTGTAATAGAAAGTCCTGAGCAGGTAGTTCGTGCCTCTGCATGAGATCTTGAAATGGTAGAAGTATACCATCTTCATACAGATCGCCATTGGAGGAGATCCCCAGCTCCTCCCATTCATGTAGCCGCTGCCAGTCTCCTCTGTGGGGAAGCTCCACGCAGAACCACACCGGAATCTCGGGGGCATAGGCTGGGCTCCCTTCAGTGCCTCGCAGAGCCCTACCCCAACACTGCCTCAAGACCCAGAGCTCCCTGGACACCTCCCTTTCCCGCACTGGAAGCTGTAGCAAAATCCGACTCAAGTGGCGGAGCCCTAGGTCCCTCCCTCTCTGGTCCGCCTCCATTCCCAACTTCCCAGCCAACCGCTGTGCGAACCTTTGAAACTGGGCCGCATGGTAATAAGCCTCGAAATCAGGCGCTGCAAAGCCCCTTTCCCGACGTCGGCGCATCATGGTCGGCAGAGCTACTCTCCGTCTGCCCGTTCCCCACAAGAAGCTCGAAACCATAGAGTTGAGCTGGGCGAAATACTTTCCAGGTATCCAAATAATAAAGTAGAGGGGGAGGGTTGTCATTTTTAATAATGCCACACGTCCCACAACCGACAAAGTCAGAGAGGCCTAGAAGTCGAGGTTACTCTTGGCGGTGCGCAGGGCCCGCCCTATGTTACCCTCAAAGAAGTCAGCTGCCTCATGATAAATTCTAACCCCCAGATATGGCAAACACCTACCCTCCCATCTCACATCTACCCCCTCGGGAGGATCACGGCGCTCCCCACGCATCGGAAAAAGGCAGGTCTTGGCCCAATTGACTTTGAACCCTGCTACCCGCCCCAATCTCTCCAGCAAAACCCTGGCTCCCCGGAGAGGCGAGGAACATCAACAAATCGTCGGCGTACAGGGCAATGTAGTGCCTCTGACCCATCCCCTCTAGACCCCTATAATGTCCCCCCTGTCCGTGCCCGGACCGCCGTCGGCTACATTGCTAGGGCGAACAGGAGGGGAGACAGCGGGCAGCCCGGTCTCGTCCCCCTGCCCACGTCACAAGCAGCCGAGATTACACCCCCCGTCTGAACCCTGGCCGTCAAGCGAGAGTAGAGAATCTTCGTCCATGCCACAAACTCCTCACCTAAGCCAAAGGCCCTCAGAACTCGGAACAGATATGGCCACTCTAGACTATCGAAGGCCTTTTCGATGTCTATGGATAGTACACATGCCTCATCGTCTCTTGCACCCGCCTCATGTAGTAACTGAAAAAGCCTCCGAATATTCATGGCCGTGTTTCGGGTAGGGATGAACCCAGACTGGTCTCCGTGCACCAGAGTTGTCATGTGCACCACCAGACGACTGGCCAAAATAACGCACAGTATTTTATAATCGATATTTAACATCGCCAGGAGTCGATACGCGGTTCGGTTCCACTCCGGTTTACTCGGTTTCAGGAGCGGCACGATCACTGCCTCCCTCGTTAAAGCAGGCAGATAGCCCACTTGCTTTGAACGATTTTAAAGAGACACCAGCTGCAGAGCCAGCACATCGATGTGAGTGACGTAGAACTCTGAGGGTAGTCCATCTGTGCCTGGGGTTTTCTTCTTGGCCATACGCTTGAGAGCTCCCCTGACCTCGTTCAATTCTGTCGGGCGACCCAGGGTCTCCGCCTCTGTAGCCTCGATCTGCGGTAACTCTATGTCCAGGAAATCCCCTTCCTCTAGTTCCCTGGGGCCAATGTGCTACTATAAAGGGTGGAATCATAATCCAGGAATTGCGCATTAATGGCCTCCTGCCCATAGTGGGTCCCCCCCCCTCTTCCCGTAGTTCAAGGATCGGCGTGCCTGTAAAAGGCGTTCATAATATGTATGCACTGATTCATCTTTGTTTTGGGTAGTTCTGTCTATTCTTGTCCAATCTGTCTCTTTTGGGGGTACCTTTCCCTTTAAATAAGTTATCACTTGATGGTATTTTTTCATAACGTCCTCTGACGGGGCTCCTGTCTTTGGGTCTCTAGGGTACTCGTCATTGGGCCAATCTACTGTAATTTTACATTCAGTCCACAAATCTGCAGTAACAACAATGTCGAATAAACCATCTAAATCTTTTAACAATACTTTTGAGACTTTAACAAACCGTTCGACTTGCCTGTACCATTCTACGGGTTTCTCTCTAAGTTTTGGGAAATCATTTTTGAATGACAAAATATCCTGTTGAGTCCAGGAAACATGTACATACCCTCCTCCTGGCACTTCTCTCATTGTGCATAACCTTTCAACCTTTTCTGTTTCTTTCATTAAATAGTCAGATATAGTTCGATTTACCTGAGCGTCTTCCTTTTTCTTTGTCCATCTAGCTTTCCATCTGTCTAGATCTCCCCATTGTTGCAATAATGACAATAATTGTTTTATTTGCAATTTTCGTCCTGACACATTCATGTTTTCTAAATCTTTGTCAGAAAATTCAGCTCTGTAAGGTTTATATAACACGTTAGATTTACCTATGTCAATTCCCATGACAGAGGCCAAATTTATTAATTTCTCATGAAACGTTTCTTTATTTCGAGTGATACTTCTACATATGAATAGCAACTCTTCTTCACTGAATGTATTTAATCTTTCTAATCCCACATTTCCAGCAATCATTTCTTCTTGTTCGACTCTTAATTTAAAAATGTCCTATACTTTTGGCTGTGATTTTGGCTTTTCTACTTCTCGGGACCACCTCTTTATTTCTTCTGGGGTTACTACAGTATCACTTCTCATTCCTGTAGATGTTTCCATCTGTACTTCTCTAGAGCCTCCAGGAGTGTTTTTCCTGATTGAACCACCCACAGGTTCTCTTATAGGTAAATCCATCAAGGAAATCACTGACTCACACTCACTTGCCTCGTCATCAATTATTAAGTTTTCCTTTCTTAGTTGCTCTACAGGTGTAGTCAGAACGGGAGTTTTAGGACATGGCTTTTATCTCCATACAAGGGAACACCGGGACCTATAGTTACCTGTATAGTTAGGGTTTCAGGACTTGTATTCAATTGGGTAATTTTCTGAATTAACTCACTTCTGTTTATTTATTGCTTCTCTTTCTAGTAGTACCTTTTCTAATGTGGTCTCATGTATAACTTGCGGAATCAAAAGAGGCTTTAAGAATGGAGCACTAGGGTTAATTTTGCTTGTTTCTTCCTGCTAAGGTGGTGGATTCTTTAATAATAAATCCTCAAGATAATCATCTTCTGAATCATCACTATTAGTCATTAAATTTTTAATTTTCTCTTTACTTTTACTTCTGTGGTCAATACAGGATACAATCCATCCACTAACATGGACTGTCTCCACTGTTTCATTTGCTTATCTCATGTCTCTCGGGAAATCTGGGATAGAATTGACTCCAATTCCTGTCACTTCTGGGTCTATCCCGCTCAAAAGCCTCAGTTTCCCATTCTTCTAATGCTTTATTCTGTGTTAATCTAGGTCTGGGGTCTAACTCATTCATGCTAGTTCTTAAATTGTACAAAATCCTACCATTAGTGGTACCATTTTCTGGAAATGCCAATATATCATCTTCCTTTGTATACTCTATCCAGTTTTCTAACCACACACAGGTGTGGTAGCCCCTTTCTATCATCATGTATGATGCGGGCATATTCGGTGGTGGAATAATAATCCCTTCTCTTGTCTTAATGATTTTATCCTTTCTGAAATAATTCTTTATTTTCTGAAATGTACTGTTCTTGTGCAAAACCTAAGTAACTCCTATCGGGTCGATTTCCTATAACTGCTGGATCTAAATGCCACATATAATGTATGCTGCTAAATTTAATTTTTAGTTATACTCAATTGTTTACTTAAATGCTTTTCCAATACCAGCACGTTTTTTATTTTCAATGGGCAATCAACATTTAAATTTCAAATAAATTCAACCAATGGTTGCGCAGATTTTCCCGTGAGACAAATTCTCACGCTTCTGCACTCACCTCTCCTTTACAATATTAACTCAGCTACACACCTGCTGCCTCAACCAATCCCAGCGTGGCTCCCTGTGACATCAGTGCAACACCCGCGACTGACTCCCTCCTTCGCAAGGTAATACGAAAACTTAACTCTTTTCAATTTTGAATGTACTTTTTATTAATTAACAACATAGAAACATTCGCTACTGTGCCTGATTGACTCAATTCTAAGGAAAGACAATTTCTTTCAATTCAAGTAAAAACCTTCCGTTTACCCTTCACTCACTACAAGTAAAGACTCTTCTGCTTACTCTGCACACGAGCATCAAAGAACCTGTAACTCCTTCAGACTTACCCTTTCTAGGTGATATAAGCCCAAAGTTTCACCAGCAAACTTTTTTGCTGTCACTTATTCTCTTTTATACAAGAAATCCCTAACTAGTGCTTCAAGTTCTACCTAACTTTATGCACTTACTTCATCAGGCAAGTATCCTCACTACAGTGTGGCTTCCATTTACCAACCGCTATTCAATATTCCCGGGGCTTCCAGACAACAAATAACAATACAAACGGGTTTTGGTTAATACATGAAATCAATACAAAGTCAATATAAAATCAATACACAACTAGCTATCTATCTTAACTAAACTCTAAACCACTACTCTGCTACCAAAGTAATACTGATGTCGTGCAGGATTACCTGCTCAGTTTACCATACTCACCTGGGCCCATAACATACACACAATGAACCAGGTAATCTTGCTTTTACCTGTTGCCTATCAGGATTTTATTCACTTTAGGACTTATACCTATACACATTGACTTACCAATCCTTGTCACCTGTATTTAAAGTCCTAAGGGATCAAAAAGGTGTTAGAATAATAGCTAGAAAATAACATTACCTTCATAAAATAACCACAGACTCGGGAAAAGTTTAAACACTTTATCTACGCAAAGTCTTGAATGTCAGAGTCCATACAAGCGCAGTTAAAGCCTTTTCAACTAGAAAAATAATAACTAATGCAATGATATGTAGAGATATTATGAGATTTCATTTAGACATTGGTACCTGGGAAGGGTGAGAAAGGGAGACAGTACAATGACATACCACACAGATTATATTTACCTAGAATGGTGTGAAGACCACCCATAGCCACGGGCTGGGGCAAAGAAACAAGGCTCCCAATAAACCTGGTGCCAACAGGAGAGGACAGGTGCAGATCAGGACAGGACATGTGCAGATCAGGACAGGACCTCAGCTAAGTGCAACGCCAGCGTCACACCCCTCTCTCTCTGCGGCTAACACCCGGACCCCGACTGGGTCATCGATTCTTCTCCCTCAGCAATTCCCGATTCTTCTGACAGAGTGCTCGACTAGCACCTCTGCTCTCGATCTCCTCCAGCATACCTTGGGTCAGTGACAGGTCTGTGACAAGTAGGACAATCTAACTGACTAAGCCTACCTTAGTTATACCATTTTCCAGGGCTATGTACCACACCCCAGTGTTGCAAATTTGTGTATTCCCTTGGTTTGATTGGTCAAAAAGGCGAGGAGAGGTCATAACACCATACCAGTATGAGATCACTTCCATTCAATAATGTAGAGCAATGTTCCCGCCCATAATTTTACTTTCCCATGCACTTTTATTCCACCCAGCAATAAATGTTTCAATATTGTGTACAATGTATTCGATCAGTTCATATTTTCTTCTTCTTGTGGTGTCAGGCGGTCATCTTCCCAGGAATATTGCAAGTAAGTCAGGACTTGGCTGCTTGTCAATGTCAGCGTCTTCAAGGATTTATGAGTTCCAGTGTGCAGACGCAGTCTTTCCAAAATGGAGTTTAGGATCATCCTTCAGGCCCAAATACGAGCTAATAATAAAGTCAAAGAGATACACATTAGAATTCGACAATAAATTAATGCACTGTATACCACTTATCTCTACTCTATTCCCATTACTATTTTAACTATAGCATTAATAGTTAAGCAGAACAAACAAGATTTAGTTAGAGCAGGAGCATGTGCTTTATTATGTGAGACATGAAGCGGCCATCTTTAATATTAGTGCGCAGCTGCAAGAATTCCCACCAAAGCAGAGGTATGTCACACCACGTAGATGTGGCAGACGCATGCGCAGTAAGGTTCCCACGTTTTCGGCGGCCATATTTAGACACTCGGGTTACAGTTAGTAAAAGCACATAGACGAACTTCCCCTAGATACTATAAATGTTGTGTGGTGCAATTATAAGTAATACAAAACATGTTGATTAGTAAGTTATGCGTTATTTTGAGAGGGCTGAATACAAGCAAGTTTCTTTACGTACGAAACCTTGCTCCATCAGTTCTGTGCTCTCCATGTCACGTTAGCACTGCATGCAGAGTGCCACCCCTGAGTGCCAGGCTGGAGGGTTAGGTGGGGAAAAGAGAGTTGGGTATCTCGTCCTGTAACTAGAAGGGCTGCAGGTTCCATCGCCCTCAAATTCCTTCTACGAGTAGCAATTTGTTTTCAAATCCAAATGAGTATAAAAAAGCACTAGCAGAGCTCCTATACCCAGGGGCGGATTGGCACTGCAGGCACTCGGGCTTCGGCCGAAGGGCCGGTGTCTCAGAGCACTCTGTGGGCCAGTATTTTTTCCCCCTTTCCCAGTCCACAGAGAGCACTGACAGGGAGAGGAAAGCAGCTACTCTGGATGGCCGTTCAGTGATGTTCAGCTGGGGCCTCTCCTTGACCCCCTGCCCTGCCAAGCAATCATGCTGATGGTGGCCTGGGGAGGGGTTATTGTGTGCCAGAATCGGCCACCCTGGGGGCCAGGAGTTGCTTAGACCTTCGAGCCATTTTCATCTTGGCCCCCCTGGGGCCCACACAGCCCAGAAACATTAACATTAACACCTCGCCCACAGCCCTTCTCATTCAGGGCATAGTGGGTGAGGAAGAATGGGTCTTGCTGTGGGGGCTAGGTGATGTTGGGAACTTAATGTTCATGTGGAGAGGTGTGGCTCACTGGTTAGAGGCGGCAGACCTGTAAGCAGAGAACGGCCCGGGACCAGGGTTCATTTCCCGACGCGGCAGGGTCTTGGACCAAGGTCAACGGACTCGATAATTCTCGCCTCAGTGCCTACTCTAACCAGGGAACACACTCCGTAACTCTGGGCATTAAGCTAGCCTCATCTCTACAACGGCCCCCCACAGACGCCAGGGATGCCTGGTTTCACCCTGGAGATACCCAGAAAGGGACCATCTCACAGGGAAAACCAGGACGGGTTCCCCAGCGGTCTACAGCGCCAGGACACTCGGGTAGAGTAACAGTGCGCTTTACAAGTATCCCACATTTACATTTACATTTACACCATCTTAGCCTCCCCCCCACTCCCATGGATGGCCCAGCATCTGTGATCTTTGCTTTATCTCCTCTCCTGCCATGCCATTGCCCTGAGGCACTGAAGGGCTGGGGAGGGCTGAGTAATTTACAAATAGCTGGGGCCTCGCTGCTTTTCAGGTGCTCTTGTGCTGGAGGGCTGGGGAATCGTTTTTTAAGAGAAAGGGGCCTCACTGCTTTTCAGTTGCTCCTGCGCTGGAGGGCTGGGGAATAATTCTTTAAGAGAAAGGGGCCTCACTGTTTTTCAGGTGCTCCTGCGCTGGAGGGCTCTGGAATAATTTTCTAACAGAAAGGGGCCTTGCTGTTTTTCAGGTGCTCCTGCGCTGGAGGGTTGGGGAATAATTTTGTAATAGAAAGGGGCCTCGCTGTTTTTCAGGTGCTCCTGCGCTGAAGGGCTGGGGAATAATATTTTAAGAGAAAGGGGTCTCGCTGTTTTTCAGGTGCTCCTGCGCTGGAGGACTGGGGAATAATTTTTTAATAGAAAGGGGCTGTGCTGTTTTTCAGGTGCTCCTGCCCTGGAGGGCTGGGGAATAATTTTGAATAGAAAGTGGCGTCGCTGTTTTTCAGGTGCTCCTGCGCTGGAGGGCTGGGAAATAATTGTATAATAGAAAGAGGCCTCGATGTTTTTCAGGTCCTACTGCGCTGGAGGGCTGGAGAATAATATTTTAAAATAAAGAGGCCTCACTGTTTTTCAGGTGCTCCTGTGCTGGAGGGCTGGGGCATAATTTTGTAATAGAAAGGGGCTTAGCTGTTTTACAGGTGCTCCTGTACTGGAAGGCTGGGGAATAATTTTGTAATAGAAAGGGGCCTCGCTGTTTTTCCGTTGCTCAGCTTGTAGGACATTGTCACCTTGGCCCTGTATCCTTCCCAATCCTCCCACTTACATTCCTTGTGTGTTTCATGAAAGGGCACGCCCGCGAATGTGGGTCACACCTGCGAATGTGGGTCACGCCCTGTGAATATGGGCCACGCCCAGCGAATGTGTGCCACTTTTTCGTCAGTGCCTGGGCCAAATTGTGATCCCAATCCGACCCTCCCTATGCCTACAATAAAATTCATCACCATTTTGGAGGTTGAAAGTTTGCAAGACATACTTCTGTGCCATGTGCGCATGGGTTTAGGCACTCTTACTTGTATATATACTGAGCATATGATGCATAGCGCAATGAAAGAAAAAGTGATTGTGTCTAATAATTCCAGGGGATTGAAAATTCTGGAGTTTGAACTAGCCTTCGTAAATCAAGAGACAGCTTTTATGCTCCTTTTCACAAGGATGAACAAAGTGAGTACTCTCTTCCCCAGCTGCTGCTAAAGTTTTTTTTACTTTGTTTAATAACTTACCTGATCCACGCACATGAACACAGGATTAGGGGCTGCAGGGCACCGTCATAGCTTTTGTGGGTCCCTACCCACATGCCATCTTCAGAACTCACTTTCACCCCACTGGAGCTGATATGGCATCCCTAAGTCCCTTATTAAATGCATCATAGCAAACACCTCGAGTCTGCATAGTGTCTTCACAACTCCAGATGATAAAATGGGCAGATTCAATTATCATCTTCCTACCTGCAGCCTCTACCCCACCCTTCCCAACCTATCACAGCACAGGGTGGGGGTACACCCCACCCTGTGACAAGCTGGGAAACAGTGGCAACAACATCAGGGGCGTAGCTAGCTTGTCAAGATGGCGGACGCGATCTTCTAATGCTCCGCTCATCTCACCCTATTATCCTGAAAAGCGTGCCCTGTAATCCTGCCCCGTAGGCTACAGAAACACAGCGGGTCTGATCCGCACCAGGTTGGTGTGTGAGCCTGAAAGCGGCAACGGCGATGTCGTATGGGCGGACGTGGCTCAGACTCGGACCCACACTGCGCAACACACACTGCTGGAGGTGAGCTGCGGATGCCGAGGAGCCATCGGCACCTGGCTGGCAACGAGGGCTGCTGCGCGCCTCACATAGGAGGTCCTGGGTGCACCAGGATGCTTGGAGGAGGTGACGGATGGAGCCTCACTTATGCCAAGGGAGAAGACTCTCACACGGCGAGAAGAAGCCACAAAGCATTGGCGGTAAGTCACTGGCCTCCGGTAGCAGTGGGTGAGGCCAGACACTGCGGAGAGGCCACTGGAACACAGTGAAACCCCAGCTGAGGGCGCCTGGTAGGAGAACAAACGCAACAACCGCACTCACTGGAGAGCGACCAGGGCCTAGAGGCTGCTCCGCAATAGACATGCAAGCCTTCGCGACTGGATGAAAGCAGGGCCACAACCGACCAAATTTCAAGCACTAGGTGTGTCGGCGGAGTGACCTGCGGCCTCCCCGACACACCTGCAGAGTGTGGCTCTGTCCCTTCAGACAGACAGAGACAGGCAAGAGGAAGCATATGCTGTACGCGACAAGGCGCGAGCCCCACAAGAACAGGTAGACCGCAACCCCCAGCAAGGCCCACGGGGTGTACACAACGTAAACCGCACAGACCTGGGGCGCACCACGGGCACAATAATTGATCAAGAAGCGACCCTCACGTGTAATGTGCAGGACGCTGCCCCGGCAGAAGTGTTGACCGGTACCCAGCTGGGCCTGTGAATCAGATACAGGACACCTCAGGAGAAACAGAGTACTTACGCACAGGGTACTTTAGACCCTGTCTGATGCATGGACCATTTGCCTCCTCCAAGCCCTGGGCTCATACCCAAAGCTGATAGAGTTGGCGCGAGGTAAGGACAAAAAACGTTACCCTCCCAACTGTCTGGGGTGGTGAGAGACATTGGCCAGCTGTTGTGGCCTCCTCCCACACATAGCTGATGCCTGGCCAGAAACAACCAGTGGACTGCAAACACCACTCCTATCGATCAATTACATGCCCCCAGTCCAGCAGTTGGTCAAGGTGCGACTGCGAACCAACAAGCAACAGACTGCCGCCCACCTGAACATGCAGGGGGCCCAGCAAACAGAAGAAGACAAAGTGGGTGAGACCCCAAACTCAACACTCTTCACAAAGCTTCAAACATGAAAATCTACTCTCCCTCCTGGAACGCAGGATGGGGCTCTCCGGCAAGGTCCTTAAATGGTTTTCCTCCTTCCACAGCAACAGAACAAAAAGAGTCAAATCCAACCAGTATCTTTCCAACCCAAGCCCATGCACCCTTGGTGTTCCCAAGGATCTTCACTCTCACCCACACTCTTCAACCTTTTCCTTGAACCACTAACTTTAATTCTTAAAGCCTCCAACATCCAATATCACATGTACGCGGGTGACACCCAATTCTACATGAAAATCTCCTCCCCGGAAGACATCAACTCCCTCAATGGAACCTTTCTCAAAACCCTCAACTGGCTCACCTCCAACCATCTCAAATTAAACTCCCTCAAGACGGAATTCCTCCTCATTGCATCCGCTAGACAAACATCCACTGTGGTGAAATTCCTCTGTAACCTCACAGCACTCAACTGCACACCTCACATCGTGGACTATACTAAATCAGTGGGAGTTGTGCTTGACAAAAACCTAAACATGCAAGACCACATCAGATCATCGACCAAAGGAGCGAACTTCCAACTCTGCATCCTAAATAAACTCAAACCCTTCTTTCCCCATGATGACTTTAAATTGGCGGTGCAAGCACTTGTCATCTGCAGACTTGAATACAGCAGTGCGACTCTTTGCGGTTTGCAGAAACTCAGTTTAGCACATATCCGAGCATCTCTAAATGCTGCTACTAAACTCATCACGTGGCTCCAAGAAGAACAACCACATCACCCCGGACCTGAAATCGCTCAATTGGCTTCCCTTTTAAGCAAGAATACAACTAAAGATCGCTTGTATGACCCATAGGGCACTACACTTCAACACCCCACTCCCCCTGACAAACAAGCTAGAGCTCTCTGGTGGCTCCGGGTCCACAAGGAGCACCGGCACACTGCTGCTCAAGCCCAGGAAATTTAATAAGCTTAAAACATACAATCGTTCATTCTCTGGAATCGCCCCGAGAATCTGGATCTCCGTCCCAGTGAAAACAAGACTGATTCCCTCTACACTTGCCTTCAAAAGGGAAGTAAAAAAACTTCTAATGAACAATGCGTTGAACTAGATGCTGTGCTCCTCTTGCCGCTAAGTTACTGTAGTCTGTCTCGTTTGTTCTTGTTGTTGTTTATTGCCCTACGTGTTGGTCTCTCCCAACCTGCTTCCTTTGTCCTCCTCAATTTCATCCTGCACCTGCTGTCTTTTGTCCCAATGTTTCCCTGATTTCTCTCCCCTAGCTGTTCCTTTATCGACTCAAACTGTATGTAAAGCGATCTGATACCCTTCGGGGTCATGTTCGCGCTATACAAAACTTCAAATAAATAAATAAATAAAGCTATATTACCTGTTGGAGGCGGTGGAAAAGATAAGAGTCACCATGGAGCACACCCGTAACTCACTGGAATCTTGAATTGACAGGGTTGTATCAGACTTTACCTTACTAAGAACGGAACATAGAAAACCAGTTGAGAAAGTCCAAACAAATGAGCAAACTCAGACCAAACTGGCTCCCACCACCCACAGTCATGCAGCAGCATTACAAAATGTTATGGACAGAGTGGCCGCTCGAGGCATAACAAGATACGTGTGGTGGGCCTCCCAAAAGGAGAAGAAGGACAAGAACCAGCCATATACGTAGAATGGTGGCTGAAGCAGCTACTTCTGGAGGTCGAACTCTCACCCCAATTCATTGTGGAGCAGGCACACTGGGTGCTGGCCCGCCGTCTGCCACCGGGAGCCAGGCCCAGGTGGCTGCTTTTCAAACTGCTCAACTACAGGGACACAATACCCGGGGAAACACGTAAGCTCACGGAAATAAGAGTGCAGGGCCAACTAGTTATGATGTTCCCTGACTACATGGTACAGGTACTAAGAAGACCTGGCTCTTTCACAGAAGTCATGCGCTAGCTACGGTCGCTGGATATAAGATACTCTCTTATGTTCCCTGTAAGGCTGCAAACAGTTGTAAAGGGACAAACAAGATTCTTTGAGATGCCAACCGAGACCTGGGACTGGCTGGAAGAGGCAGGACTACTAACAGGATGCAAGCCGCCTGCAGAAGCACAAGAGCCCGACTGGGGCAAATGAAATCACAGTCGAGGCCGGGGGAAAGGCCCTAGGAAGACACACTTACAAGTAGCGGTACCCGACATAGAGCAGAGGATGCTGGAGCGCTAAGAAGCCCTCAGCATAGCAGCAACCATCCGAACCAACTCCTTGACCCTTGAGCCTGAATCATGACCGCTCTGTTCAGAGAGCACAACTGCATTGTCGCTGTGGAGGTCTGAAGACCGGGGCTCCCTCCAGATGCCAAACATCACGCCACAGAAGTCTGATGATATCTAAATAATGGGCTATTGTTTGCCGAAATGTATCCTTTTTCACTACTAAGGATCAATGTAGAAGCCCTATACAGCTGTACACCTGATGTATCGAGTTTGCACCTTGGTCGTGCAATGGCCGGTGGTCGCTGCAAGTTCATTGGGCACCCAACACATGGCGTGATCCTCATTTCTACGTCTCCAGGCATACATGAAGTAGAGCAGCGCACACAAGAAGCGTAACAAGGCGAGGCTAAACACCTACTCTAAGTGACCACTGGGCTGCACACCAGAACTTGCGGCTATGCACCACGCAATCCCATGCTTAAGCAAACCGCACATGTTAGTTGCCACTGTTAGGCCTTACAGTTTGTAAGAACACTATCCAGATAATCACCCTCATACAGGTACACACATCCCAGTTATATCTTCAATTCTCCCCCTTTTTTGTTGACCCCGATGCTCCAGCTGGCGCCACCTTCCCTGCCCACACCGTCAACTCCCCACATGCGGGGAACCACACGGTGCACGCATGGTACAAACCAATATTGTAACATGGAACATGAGGGGCATGCACACACCTGCTCGTAGGTACTCGGAATGCGTTTATCTGCAACTCAGACATTCACACATTGTTTTTCTGCAGGAAACACATCTAACCCAGATTGAAGAAGACCGCCTGTGCAGGCGGGGCCAAATATACAGCACAAATTATTCTTCCCAGGCACGAGGGGTGATGATATGGATTTAAGCAGGTGTCCCACATACAACAGCAGAGGTGGTCACAGACCCAGAAGGGAGATACGTCTTTGTGAGAGGGAAGCTAAATGGACAGGAAATTCTAATGAGCACCATATATACGCCAAATGTAGACCAAATCGTATTTCACATAAAACTCACAGTGGTACTCGACAAATGGAGTGGACTCCCCTGTTTTTTGGGAGGAGACTTCAATGTCGTCCTAAACACAGAACTAGACAGATCATACCTGCCCCTAACGCGCACAACAGCGACCTCCAATGCGCAAGCCCTGGTGGACTGACTTGCGAACTTAACCCCACACTACGCATCTACTCATTCCACCCTATAATGCACTATCTACATGTTAAGCACATGGCTTGGCAGTTCGGGCTGGACTGTTCCCATGAGGCACAGGGTCAAGACTGATTTCCATATGGCCATGTCTTAACTGGAGTGGCTTGTTGAGCAAAATAACGATCGATTAAACCCATATCTGTGACTGGGGGTGAATGTTTTGCCATTGTGCAATATTCCGTCCATCATCTTGTGTGTTTTGCTATCTACATGTTAGACTGGATCGCTTCGTATGGTCAACTGCTCTTCTCCCACTGATCAAACAAATAGAATACTTAGGTCGCATGCACTCAGACAACAACTCTCAAATACTTCAGCTCACATGGGACGCAGGGCACCCCCGATTCCTACATGGCGCCTGCAGCCAACAGCACTAGAAGATCCGGCTTTCCGCGACTCACTAGGAACAACAATACTCAATCACTTTGAGATCAATGACAACTCCACCAGTGACCGCCTCCTTGAATGGGATGCCTTCCAGGCAACCCTGAAAGGGCACTGCTTAGAGCCACCTGGAGTAAACGTAAACAACTAAATGTGGCGCTTAATAGTGTTGAAAGGCAGCACCTGGACCTAAAAGTTAAGCAGGCAGAAGAGAGTGAGAGTGACAGAAAACTACGGGTGGAACATAGGGACCTATTAGAACAGATCCTATGCCACAACTAAGCAGCGCACTCAGCGGGCGCTCACGCCACGGCAAATCGCTGGGCCAAAATGTTAGCATGGTACACCAAGAACAAGCACACCGCCCAATTGTTGTCTTGTGAACCGGTGCGGGGCTAACTGTATGCACACACCTTGAGATACATGAGACAGTGACGAACCACTACACTAAACTGTACCAGTCCAAGGGACTGCAGTCAGATCAATGGCTCTCCCAGTTTTTAACACCGATACACCTACCAGAGGCCACGCCGGAACAGTGGAACACCTGAACAAGCCTATCATGGCTGAGGAAATACGCAGCGCGATAATGGCGCTGGCAAGTGGTAAATCTCGGGGGCCGGACAGATTCCCTGTGGAATTCTAGAAGGCCTACGCTACCACACTTACTCCCTTCCTGCATAAATTATATAAGACGGCTATCAGTGAACATCGTCTCCCTCCTTCAATGAACAAGGCCACTTTGGTATCTCAGCCCAAACCCAACAAGAACCTTATGGACCTAGGCTTGTACAGGCCATTGGCACTCCTCCAAATTGACTACAAAGTGCCAGCAAAACTACTGGCAGACCGGCTGGCACAGACGCTCCCCACCTTGGTGCACCCAGATCAGAATAGGGTTTTGTCCTCAAGAAGCACATCCCTAAACCTCAGGAGATTCTTCACGGTTGCCACCTATTCGACCACCCAATGGTCAAGAGTGGGCTGCCTTGTGCTGGACCTCGAAAAAGCATTCCACTCCTTAGAATGGGGGTTCCTATTTGCCATGCTAGACAAATGCAAATTAGGAAATTAGGAGAATCTTTCCCAGATATGGTTCAGCTGCTATACAGTGCTCCCACCGTGAGAGTCAAAACAGGCCCCTATATGTCGAATCCGCTGGACGTTAGAAGAGGGATGAAACAGGGATGTCCCCTTTCCCTTCTACTTTTCTCACTGGCGATCTAGCCACTTGTGGAGGCAATACGCTCCGGGGTAAATGACAACATCTTGCCGGGAGACAGCTTGCACACAATTTCATTGTATGCTGATGACCTCTTGGTATATATAAGGGACATCCACCCCATTCTGCAGAACCTGGCAAGGATCTTAGATAACTTCACTTCTATATCTGTGTTAACGCTTCTAAATCCAGCCTATATCCCTTCAGAAGACAGTGCAAAGACCCTGGATACTTATTCAACAGGACACAGGTCAGTTGGTGCCCAGACACATTCCTTTATCTCGGACTCCAGATATACCATAGCCCAGCGGACCTGGAAGACGGAAATCTAGGCATGTCCCTGAGTGCAATCAGAACACAATCAGCATTCTGGGATACACTCCCATTGTCAGTGACTGGGAGAGTAACCTTAGTAAAAATGGTAATACTGCCCAACTATTATACTATTTTATGAATCTCCTGCACTACATCCCACTATCCTTTTTCCGCCCCCTTGAAAAATGAAAGATTTCATATGGGGTAACTCCAGGCACAGGGTAGCAATCCACAAACTTTATTTGCTTGTAGACCAGGGAGGCTTAGCAGTCCCATATTTAGAACAGTACTATGTGGTGGCTCAGCTACAATGGATATCCAGGTGGCTGGCAGGATGCCATGAGGGTGACACAGTGACATTGCTGCCGCCCCTCACCTCGACAGAACTAACAGCGCTATTCCACCCATGCTCAAAAAACAACCTGCTAGACTCACTGCTACTGACAGGTGCACAAAGAAGCCTCCGCAGCGCGCTTTATATCACCCGCAGAACCGTCCCATATGCACCAGCCCTACCATTGGAGGGCACACCCAAGAGTCACCAAAATCACCACGGCAACAGAGCTGAAGGACTGACATGAGGCCGGGGTGCAAGACATAGAAGACCTATACAGCGAAGTCACACTACCCTCATACGCAACACTGGTGGACGGAAGTGGACCTAAACCTCAGTTCTTACTCCACTGCTCCCTACTGTATGTACTTACCACTAAATAGGGAGACTTTACAGTTGAGCCCACCACACACACCACACAATACAATATCTGCACATCATGGGTTGAAAGGGACGCCTCACCAAATGGTTCGTCGCATCACTCAGACATCACACAGCAGCCAACCTATTGCCCCTCTGCCAGCATTGGGGACAGATATGGGCCGTCAGTTTACAGACTCGGAATGGGCCTCGGCACTAGCGAGCCCGACCCAAGACCCTTGAAACGCACGCCTATGCCAAATCCAATTTTACATTCTGCATAGGGCATATCTCACACCTTTGAAAATTAATCAGTACTTTGAAACGTGAAGGTTCCACATGCCCCAGATGTGCACGTGAAGGTGCAGACATAATGCACATGCTGTGGGGATGCCCCCATCTGGCGGGATATTGGACAGCAGTCGCAGATGCGCTGACACAATGCACCAGCCTCGCCCTTCCATTTGAGTGGCACACTTACCTCTTACACTTACACCGCAGGAACCACACTAATAGAGTCACCTCCAGGTTTCTTGAGCTTGCAATTTGCATTGGGGAAACGTTTGATCACTAAGCGCTGGAAGCACCCTGACCCCCCAAACATAGGAATGTGGAGAAACTCGATGCTTACCTGGGCCAAGGCAGAGGGCATTTCACTCCACCGCCAGGACACATTAGGTCTTCGAAAGGTTCCTCTCTCCACTAACTGGGAACACAATACTGGCCGCTCTGACCCCCTCACAAAGTGCTGATGCTCTACCTTAGGCCCCAGAAAAAGCTGAGACACAACCCACACAGACCCCTACAGAAACTGAAAGGGAAGAATCACGCCCACATACATGCCCCACGACACACTAGTGACCGCCACCAGAACTCAATTACACATAACGTCAACGAGGGGGCTAGGTCTGGGATGCACAGGAGCATGTCCCATGTTCATTACCTATTATGTATTACTTTGTCACAGTTTAGTTACAACCCTCCTCCTCAGTTTAGCATTGCGTAAATTCAAACACAAGTACAATTATAGACACAAGGCAAGCCCCATCCACAGCGGATGACCAGCATCATGACACACACCCGCAGACTGCCGCGAAGTAGGAAATAATGGACCAAGCGTGCTGAATTGACAGAACGCAATTCACAAAAGGGCAAAACATACATTAACCACAGTGTGAGAGACATGTTTGATAAAAAGTGTAGGCTATGTAACCAACTAATATGTAACAGAATGATTAGCCTGTTGTACAAATTGAATATGTCTGTTAACCCCTTGCATGCGCGGCGAATTTTCGCGCTGTGCGGCCGTTTTAAAGAGTGGACGGGATCATGACGGACCCCAGCCGTCATCAGCACACGCCCACCGTGATGCATGATGGACGGGGGCCGTCATCAGCATGGAAGATGTTAATTTGCAAAAATCAATTAAAAAAGATTAAAAAAAACAAAAACATAATAGGCGGCTACTCCGTTAAGGCGGAGGAGCATTACCCCTCTGCTCTCTGAGAAGTGCAAAAAATTAAAAGATAATAATACGTTTATCATTTAATTTTTCAGTAGTGAGCCAGATTAAGATGGGGCAGGGCTGGGCTGTCGTCATGGAGCAGGGAGGAGGAGTGCGCCTGACGTTTGGCCTGCTGTCTGAGGGTGGCCGAACCGACATTTGCACTTAGGATTTCTCCTACCGGCTGTGTTGCGCAGTTATGTGGCAAACCAGGTTGCTCGGAGCAATCACATTGCTGCTGTCATGCTGGTAATACTATTATCAGCATGACAGCAGCGTCATGATTGACTTAGAGGAGTTGGGAGTCTGTGTGCTGCCGGGAGTCGACATGATAAGAAGAGGACGGAGGAGGGGCAGCGTCCGGCAGGTAAGTGATCTTTACTTTTTTCCTCACCTTTGCCAAGCTGATGACCTCAATGGCCTCATGGCCTGGCAAATAATCATCTCAGACCTGGGGGGGTGGAGCATGTGGGAATGCAGAGGCAGGTCCAGAAGACAACAAGCATCACAGGGGTGCTTGTAGTAGCCCCGCCCCCAGCTAACAAAATTGATTGTGTAGGTATATTGCTTAAAAAAAATGAGCACTGTAGTAGCTTCAAATATGATTTTATTTTGAGCTGCCCTGCAAAAGGGGGGGGGGGGGGAATCAAGGGCTTCGAGACCCATTGCCTTTGAACAGAAGCACCAACATGCAGCCAGCTGGTGCGCAGAGGGTGACTGTGAGAAGGAGCCGAGTTGCCACCCGAAGGAGCCCTGTATAACGCTGGTACAGGACACGGATCACCAAGAGTTAATATCCTTCGGCCCTTTTTCCCTGCAGGTCGAGGAGCCTCCCCTCCCCTCACGCGTGACAACCAATGGAGAGAAGCACTTTTGGAGAAGAGGGCGGAGCCCATAGTAGGAAGAGAGATCCAGAAGACGCCAAGGTGTGCATGTTCGGGAAGCAGCTCAGAACCAGGTGGAGCACCCTTCGAGGACTAGAAGCAGATGGGCTGAAGGCGGAGCAAGGACGAGAAGCAGACAGGCTGAAGGCGGAGTGCCGACGAGAAGTAGACGAGCTGGAAGCCGAGCAAAGACACGAAGCAGACGAAGAATCCCTGAGGCATGTGGAGACAGCCGGCGTCAACGAGGAAGAGTGGTCGAAGGATTGGTGGTCACCCCCGGAGGACGCTGTAAGGCTGCCGTAGCTCAGGAGAGCTGCGGTATGTAACTCAAGGCAAGGGACACTGAACTAAGGGAAGGGAGGGGGGTGGCAAATCCAAGGGATTAAAGGGACACTGGTAGAGGGGGTGAAAATCACCTGCACCTTTTTAGGTTTCGCCCTGGGCGTTGCAACTGCGTAGCAGTTGCTCCGCCCATGGCGAAATCTCATGATCCTACATATGGGGCTTTGGTTCCGCCTCTGTCTCCCATTGGCTAGCTCCATAAATGGAGGCTAGCCATTGGGAGACAGAGGCTGTCAATCACGCTTTCCCCTGAAAACGCGATTCGGGGGCGTTTCTCGGTCTTTTTTTAAGCCCCGCCCCTTTGTCCTGGGCCGCGCTGTGATTGGCTGCCGGCCCGGGACACCCCATGTGACGTCATTCCCCGGGCCGCGTTGTGATTGGCTGCCGGCCCGGGACCTGACTTGTTAATCATTCCCCTCACATTCCACTCACGGCCTTCTTTTACCACTGTGGACAGCATCAGAAGCAATGTAACCACGGTTATGAGAGAAGCTCCCCACATTTGTGTGATTCTCCAAAAACTAAGGAAAACCGGCAGATTGCTAGTCCGGATTTCCCGCTAAATTCATTCTACCTTTCCTTTTTCCTTTTATTATTTTTTTTTCACATTCTTTTCTTTTCATGGTTTGGTCGAGAATTATCGGAGGTGCATAACGGAATGCCATTCTGAACCTGTCTTCTGTTTTACCCATAAGCCCTGGTTCATTTTGTCCCGGTGATGGCACAGTTCACGCTTTGAAGAATCTTTTGCCTAATAGGACAGCCGCATTAACCGCTTTTTGTTTTTTTGTTTACTCGGGAGGTGCCATCATCCCGTGGGGAAGAAGAAGATCTGCTACCAATTACCCCCAGAGCCAAGACAATCCTGGTTTTCTCTTCCATACCCTACATCTTGTTCAGTTATCGTTTCTACTGTGATTGACTCTAATAAATATCACCATCATTCAATAGCCTATAAGACCTCCTCGCTTTATTTTCCACCCATCTCTCTCGCATCTGGTGTCAGAAGTGGGATCGGGGGAAATGGAGGCTGTGTTGAGGCGGCATTGAGGAAGATGGCCGAAAGCCAAGAAAAACTAGAATGCTGCATGGAAAAGTTTCTAAGTACGGCCGAAGAGGACTGGGTTAACTTACTTAAGTCCCTTACGGAACGAGGGCCGACACAAATGGGCCGTAATCGTGAAACATGCGGATACCCTGATTTCCTTCCGTGGTCCTACAAAAATCTGTGAAAGGAGAGGACCCTGATTTCTTTTTTGCCAATTTTGAACGCATGACCAGATGGTGCAGGGTGGTGCCAAGACAAATGGGGTCAATATCTCGGGCCGTTGTTGTCAGGAGAATTCCAAGCAGCCTATCAGGCTGTAAATCCTTCAGGCCTTTCACCATACGATGACGTTAAGAGGAGCATCGTTGGAAGATTAGGCATAGATGATGGCACCTACCGCATCCGTTTACGCCAGAGGAAAGAGGCTCCTCAAGAAACTCCCCATGCTTTGGCTTATGGGGTGGGGGATATTGCAGACTGGTGGGTAAAACCCCATCTCTCAACAAAATGGAGAAAGTTTATCTTGAACAGTATCTGCCCTCCCTATAACTGCACATACAGCAGTGGGTAAGACAGCACACTGGACTGAAGCTGGACAGGGCTAGTGACATAGCTAGTTATGTTATGTTATGTTATGTTATTAGGGGATTTGTATAGCGCTCAGCTACTCAGACAGAGTGTCCCGGCGCTGGCAGACCCATATAGCACAAAGGAAGACAGATGAAATTACTGGCTAAAAAGCCATGTCTTGAGCTCTTTTCTGAAAGATAATAGATTGTCGATTCTCCTTAAAGCCACTGGCAAGTCGTTCCAGGCCTTGGGCGCCAGATATTTAAACGAGTGACTGCCGGTACGGGCTCTTTTAATGGCCGGTGTCCTGGCCAAGGCCAGTGAAGCTGAGCGAAGTGCTCTGGCTGGATGGTGAAAGCCAATCCTGTTCCTCAGGTATCGCGCACCCTTGCCATGCAGAGCCTTGAATGCAGTTGTGAGGGTCTTAAAAACAATACGCTGTCGAATGGGCAGCCAGTGGAGCGATTGCAGGATCCCAGATGCGTGGCATCTACGGCCAAGGCCAAAAATTGCCCGCGCCGCAGAGTTCTGCACCACCTGCAAACGGGACAAAAGATAGTCAGGGAGGCCGAGATAGAGCACATTTGCGTAATCCAGTCTGGATCCTATCAGCGCCTGGACAATTGTCCTTCTATGAGAAATAGATAAGAGTGGAAGGAATTTTTTCAGCATCTTGAGCAAGCCAAAGCACTGTCCAACCAAGCTCATGATCTGAGGTTTGAAAGAGAGACCATTATCCATTTTCATTCCGAGATTTTTCGCCACCGAAGTGTCTGTGGCTGGAGGAAACATGTCGGCCGGCCACCACGATTTCCAACCAGGGACAGGGGAACAACCAAAGAAAAGAACCTCCGATTTATCGGAGTTACACTTCAACTGATTACGCTGGAACCAGGCAAAAACGGTATTCAGGCAAATCCTGATCCGCTCCCCATCAGCTAGTGCATGTCATAGGGCTCACGAATCACAACGAGGATGCGGGGATGTGCACTGGAGGCATTCAGGGGCCACGACCAAGACACCAAGACCCCACCCCTATACGCAAACAGGAACCAATCACGTTTCATCCTGGGCCCCTAGTGATACCTCCCCGAGCCCCTGTCCCGTCAGGGCCCAAATGCTACAGCTGTGTTAATATAGGCCACATAGCTTGGTTCTGTCCCCAGAAGGAGAAACCTATGGAGGTAGGACTAATAAGAAACTACTACTGTAGCCATTCAGGATCACGCCTTCCCTACCATAGAACAGTAAAAGTGAACGGGAAGAACGACAGGCTCTAATTGACACTGGGTGTTTGCAAAGTGTGATCCAGCCCCAGGCAATGCCGGGAGGAGATCCAGCTCCTTCAGGATATGTCACTATTCAATGTGTACATGGGGAGAGTCGCCAGTATCCCACCACCGAGATAAAGGTACAACATGATTCCTCCCTAATCGCTCTGGCCTTAAAAGTTGGCCTAATCCCACGATTACCCGAACCTTTATCGGGAATGATTATCCACACATGCTTCACTTAGTACAAGAGGCCTGGGTAGACGGGGAAGAATGGAGGAAGTCTGCCCCCTTTTCTCAGAAGCCTGAGCCAGACTGTCCCCCAGGGAAACCACGGAAGAGCGGGAAGCAGAAAAAAAGGGAAAAGAAGTACTGGAGACAAGCACTCCTGACCCGGAATCAGGATGCCCCCGTATGGCAATTTGAGCCAGGATTTTGGAAGGCACAATGTGAAGACCCCGCATTACGTGAGTCGTGGAACAAGACCACCAGTGAAGAGGATCCCACACAAGTAGGTCCACAGTTCTTTGAGAAAAAAGGGCTACTATACCGTGAAGGAGAGAGGGATGACCCGATACAATTATTGATTCCCCAGCACTATAGGGAAAAAGTATTGTTCCTGGCACACAGCCACCTGTTGGGGGGGCACTTTGGAGAGGAGAAAACCGAAGACACGATCTTACGGAGGTTCGATTGGCCCGGCGTTTATTCCCAGTTAAAGCGATTCTGTAGGAAATGTGCCATTTGTCAAAAGAATAGCAGGTTCCTACCAGCCAGAGCTCCCTTACGACCTTTGCCCATTATTCAGGAACCTTTTTCCATGGTTGGTATGGACATCATAGGTCCCCTACTACCTTCACGCAGCGGTTGTCGTTTTGTATTAGTACTGGTTGACTACGCCACCCGCTTCCCAGAAGCAGTGGCCTTACGCCAACCCAACACTACACAAACCGCCAAAGCGATGGTTAACATCTTTTCAAGGGTAGGGTTCCCCAAAGAACTGGTTACCGATCAGGGAACGCCTTTTATGTCTCATCTCATGCGAGAGGTATGTCTCTCGTTGAACATCAAGCAAATCCGTACCTCCGTGTACCATCCCCAGACTGATGGGTTGGTGGAACGCTAAAATGCCACCCTCAAAACCACTTTGAAGAAATTACTGAACTTGGAGACCCGGAAGTGGGAGGACATGCTCCCTTTGGCTCCTTTTGCCATTAGATGTCAAGTGCAGAAAAGCACGGGATTTTCGCCCTTTGAGTTATTATACAGTAGGCCACCCCGCACGCTGTCGGATATGCTGCAGGAGGAATGGGAGGAAGAGCCGGAGGGGGTCAAACCCCTTCCAGAGTATGTGGCGAACCTGAAAACCCATCTAGGACAGATCCGAAACATAGTCCAAGCCCACATGGAACAGGCACAATCATCCCAGAAAACCCAGTATGATAAGAAGGCCAAAACACGGTAATTTGACCTTAACGATTACGTACTCATAATGATGCCCACCTCCGACCACAAGCTGTTGGCACAGTGGCAAGGTCCCTACCGCATTGTAGAGAAGGTTACTCCAGTTACCTACCGTGTAGACCTGGATCGCAAAAAGAAAAACAACTCCCAAATATATCACATCAACCTGTTGAAAAGTAGGGGCTGTTTCAGTTCAGTTAGATTATACCCAGAATCCTGAACCCCAATTTGTACAGAGTATAGCCCCTGACCTTCCAGAGGAGAAGAAAACAGAATTCAAGGCCCAAATGAAACCACTACAAGAGGTGTTATCACTATACCATGGAAGAACACATCTGGCGGAACATGTTATCTCTACTCCCCCGGGAGCGAAAGTAAAGATTGGTGGTCACCCCCGGAGGACGCTGTAAGGCCGCCGTAGCTCAGAAGAGCTGCGGCCCC
The DNA here is from genome assembly GCF_964261635.1 of Lissotriton helveticus. NCBI lineage: Eukaryota > Metazoa > Chordata > Amphibia > Caudata > Salamandridae > Lissotriton > Lissotriton helveticus. The sequence goes on from NC_136057.1 coordinate 420,443,160, forward strand.
TGCGGTATGTAACTCGGGGAAAGGGACACTAAACTAAGGGAAGGGAGGGGGGTGGCGAATCCAAGGGATTCAAGGGGCAGTGGTAGAGGGGGTGAAAATCACTTGCACCTTTTTTCTCACTTCCCCTCACATCCCACTCACAGCCTTCTTTTACCACTGTGGACAGCTTTAGGAGCAATGTAACCATGGTTACGAGAGAAGCACCCCATATTTGTGTGATTCTCCTAAACTAAAGAAAACCGGCAGATTGCTAGACCGGATTTCCCTGAAATTAATTCTACCTTTCCTTTTTCCTTTTATTATGGTTTTTGTTTCACATTCTTTTCTTTTCACGGTTTGGTTAAGAATTATCAGAGGTGCATAACGGAATGCCATTCTGAGCCTCTCTTCTGTTTTACCCATAAGCCCTAGTTCATTTTGTCACTGTGATGGCACGGTTCACGCTTTGAAGAATCGTTTGCCTAATAGGACAGCCGCATTAACCGCCTTTTGTTTTTTTGTTTACTCAAGGAGGTGCCATCATCCCGTGGAGAAGAAGACGATCTTCAACCAACCACTCCCAGAGCCAAGACGATCCTGGTTTTCTCTGCCATACCCTTCATCTTGTTCAGTTATCGTTTCTACTGTGATTGACTCTAATATATGTCGCCATCATTCAACAGCCTATAAGACCTCCTCGCTTTATTTTCCAACCATCCCTCTCACAGTGACAACTGGGAGAAGCGATTGGTGATGGATTTGCCGATGTGTCTAATGGTATGATCACAACTAGACAAGCGTAACCCTATGTGGTCTGGTTATTGTTGCATGTATGGGAGAGAGCGATAAAAGTGGCTATTTAAATAGGCCAATACTGTTGGACCTTACATGCATCATTCATGCCTCTAATATTCCGGGAAAGGAATTTCACCACATGCAAATGAGGTCTTGGGGGATTCATGGTTTCTGGGCTCTATATATGAGGTTTTATTGTGTTATGAACAGGTGCCACAGACTGCAGCCTCGACAGTGTAAATCATGTAAAGCAACATTTGTTTCCCCCCTACTACCACTCCAATAACCCAAACTTGTCAAAGGCATGCCCCATCTTCCCCATACAACAACAACCCCCTGAGGGTAGCCAACACACAAAATGTAACACATCACGCCATTACTGGAAAACATCCCTGGGGTACAGAGGTTGCCTGATGAACTCCACTCCCCCGAAGGGTATGGCAGCTGGGCCCGCCATGAGAGTAGCTTATCCATGAGAGCCCAGTGAGGCATAGTGAAGGGACCCAAGACCCAATCTCCAGAATCGCTTTCTTCAGTCACAGCAATCTAAAGCAGGTTCAAACATATAGCACACAGTTCGTGGAGGTGGTATATGTAACCAGGCATACAATGTTTTAGAGCCCTGCCAAGTAATCAAACAGGGGGACATGGCCTGGCGAATAATCATTACCACTGAGGGTGCCACCAGCCATGCCATCAAAGGCTGTTTCCCAATCTGCAGAATTGCTGGAAAGCCTGTGGCAGAACTTGTGAGCAAGCTTTGGGTAAGTGAAGTGCGTCAGATGTAAGTGAAGACACTCCAGCCTTCTGTAGGAGTCTTTTGGCAGGCAGGAATTCTCATCTGGTTGTCTCTACCACCAGAGTGAAGTCAGGATATATGGACAATTGTTTCATCTGGTATTGTATTTCTTTCTTCTCCCTGACGAGAGAAAGAATTGCGTCATAATCTCGGTACTTGAATAGACGGGCAATTAAGGGCGGCGCCGAGGCCCCCGGAGATGGTCTTGGGCCCAGGGAACGATGTGCATGCTTCACGGGGAATAGTGAGTTAGAGAATCTGCAAATACTGTGCAAAACATGGTCACAGGATATGTTTCCATTTTGTCCATAGTTGTGGAATGTCGGAGGCCAGGGATCTGGAGTTTATTCGGCAGGAGTGCACCCCCAAATCTTCGTTATTAGCTTTAATCACAGTTTAAGCTGCTGCTCGTTTTGTGTAGCGTCTGCGTCTGCGTCTTCAGTATCTGACTTGGTGCTCCACCTGGTCCAGGCAGTCATCATGCTTATCTATGCACCCTGTCATGTGTTTTAGCCTACTCGTAAGAGAGTCAATCTTGGCATCTTTTTTATCGAGGCCCTGCTCCATTGGAGTGAGTAATTGTTGGATGTCCTATTCAGGCAGTACATCAGGGTCGACGCGGCAGGCGACCCATCACGGCCCAGCCATCTCCTCTGCCATTCGAGTCGTTTGTTTGCTCTCAAAGGGGAGCTTTGCCTGCTTCTGGTCTGTTTGCTCATTGTGTCAGTGGGATCAAGGCAACAGCTTCTGGTTTCTCATGTGTGCTCGACCGCCATGAGATGCTTCCATCTGTATGTTCATCCCAGGGCCCAGATCCTCCCACCCCCTGTGGATCGGGGGCACAAGCAGACAAGCGGAGTCCCTTATCCCCTCAGCCACATCTAGTGGTAGTTCCAAGGGCCCAAGGAGTGCCGGTCTTCCCCTCACACCCCTGGAAAGGGGCCTGCTCCTCACTGCTCAATAAACCCAGGGCCCATGTATTCTCAATCGCCAGCACCCGACCTAGCTTCCGAAGGCAGCAGGCCTCTCAGTCTGGCGATGATCTCCCAAACCTATCATCTGTGCTGGCACATACATATCTCTTAGTCCGTGCTCAAAGTTCCCCTATCTGCTGCTCTAACAGCTCTCTCTGTGCAGGCACTCTACATTGCTCTGGATGCCGAAGTGGCCCGATGCAGGACCCTCTCTCAGTGGCTGCTGCATGGCCTATCAGTCCTCTACAGCTGTGCGGTGCCAGCAGCCCTTGCACCACCACCACCACCATCTCTCAGCGATATCACCAGGCACCAGCGGAGGCTCTGGCCCTTCTCCTCAGCGGGCCCTACCTCCGGTATCTGTGTCCAGCTAGCATACAGCTCTCAGGTCTAAGAGCCCGGACCTCCTGAGGTGAGCCCGCATCGCGGCCAGCCAAGTAGGTCCCAGGCTCACAGGTCTCAAACCATAGGCTTCTAAGTCTAACTGCGGACCCAGTCCCCAGCTTCTTATACCAAAAGGCCCCAGCCACACTTTCAAGTAGACGATGGGTAATATTGGCTAATATATAGCCCTGCTAAAGTGTACCCATTCTGCGGCCTGGTTTTCTCGGCCACATCCTCAATTACACTTGTATACAGTACTCTGAGCATGGGCTGATGGACTGGCAGAGGGCCATGTAGGACATGGGTCAATGGGTCCCTGGGGGCGTGGTTAAGGCGCCGATGTAGGTGGAAGCGGGACTCCGGAGCTCCTCCGTGCCCGCCTCACACCACCACATATCCTGTGCCCCGGCTCGCACTCCGACCCCCCAAGGGTGCTCAAGAGGGCATCAGGGACACGCAGGGAGACACTGGAGGACTGGGGGCCCCTGTAACTGCCCCCGCCGTACTTTGAGCGGCGAGCGCGGCACCCGGGGAAGAGAGCGCCCAAAATGGCGGCCGCCGTCCTGCCCTGACGCGCCTGGCGACGGAGCTCGGGAGGCGAAGAGGAGCCCCCTGACGCTGTGGTGACTGACCGCTTGCCGGCGGAGACCCCGGAGAACAGGCAGAGGTGAGGGGTACTGGCTGGCACCCTCGCAAACGGAGCTGCAGGACGGGAGACGGCCACCCTGCCTGACCTTAAAATGGCGCCGGCTGGGACACTGTGACCGCCTTGGCGACTGATTGCGGAGCCGCTGGGACCGCGTGGAGCTCTGGGTCTGCGCGGAGCACCTGACCCGCCTTCCTGGTGGTGGAACTGCCGGGGAGCCTGTGCCACAGGTGGGTGGGCGACGCACGAGCGAAGACAACGAGGAGAGCAGGGGATGAGGAGCTGGCTGCCCGCCCCCACGAGGCACTGACTCTGCAGGCGGGAGGGAGCGCCTGCCTGCCCGGAGACGCCCGAGACCAGCGTGCCGCATTGGGACTGGGGCTCATAGGCGCACACCCTGCCTGAGCCTTCTGGACGCGGGAACCTCGCCAGGTGCCCAGACCCGGGACTCTTGTGCCCCACGACCCTGGTGGAGCGAGCCCTGGCACTTGGACAACTTCACGGACTGGTCCCCACGAGGCGCGGGCCCAGAGATCGGAGTGGGCGACGGGCTTGAGGCAGACCAGGGGCAGAGAGCGGGAACATCGGCGTCCGCCGCAGGGGCACGCGACACTAGCTGCCCGCCAGAATGACACGTGGCAGCAGGAAGAAGGGCTTCGAGGCCCTGAGGCTGGATGACCCGGGACACCCTGTTGACGACGTCCTGCCGGGGGCGGGGGCCGGGAGTCCGTCCCACCCACGGGACCCCTCCCTGGGGGACATAATGCAGGCGATTGTGGCGTCGCGGGAGGCTCTTGAGAAGCGCATGGACACCATTGGGTCGGACCTGACCCTGCTGAAGGATGACCACAGGAAGCTGAAGGAGCGGGTAGCGACTTCCGAGGGTACCCTGAAAAGTTTGCCAGGGGACGTGGCGGAGCTAAAGACATCGCTGGCGGAAATGGCGCAGAAGGTACGGGTGCTAGAGCTCCGAGCTGAGGACAGTGAAGGGCGCTCTCGGCGCAATAACCTCCGCCTCGTGGGGGTCCCCGAAAAAGCGGAGGGGCGGGACGCGGTCACCTACCTGGAGGGCTGGCTGCGATCTGAGGTGGCCCAGGAGGGACTTTCGACGTTCTTTGCCATTGAACGTGCACACAGGGTCCCTGCGCGTCCCCCCAAACCCGGGGCGCCTCCGCGACCGATTGTACTGCGTCTCCTGCACTTCAGAGACAGAGACCATATCCTGCGGAGGGTCAGAGACATCCCGGACCTGAGAATCGACAACAGTAGGATCATGGTCTTTCCGGACTTCACCAGAGATGTGCAAAAGCAACGGGCCTCCTTCCTGGCGGTCAAGAGGAAATTGAGATCGTTACAACTGCCCTACGCTATGATGTTCCTGGCGCGGCTGCGGGTGGTCGCTGGAGAGCGCACCCACTTTTTCCTGACACCACAGGAGGCTTGGAGCTGGCTGGATGCAAGAGGGGAGTCGGGCACGGACCAGGCGCCACAGACCCCTCCCAGGAGACACTCCACGGAGACGCCGCGACGAGACGATCTGGCTCCCCATCGGGCTGGCAACAGGAACGAGCCAAGGCGGTGCAGGCAGTGGCGGCCATCAGCCAGGGAGACGCCAGCCCCTCCAGTAGCGCATCGGAGCAGTCGAAGGCCAGCGCTCCCAGCCCTGGCTCCAGCAGTGAGCACGAGTTATCAGAGACAGACCTGCCGGTTGTGACTCCCCAGACTGCGGATGGTATCCTGGGCTGAGATGGTTCGTGGGACACTGATCACATAAGTAAGGTACTGGGATACGCGGGCGGAGGGGGGCCGCTTCAGGACGCTATGCGGTGGAGTGCGGATGCCCCCCGGGACTTCTTACTGAGACCTTGGGGACGGGGAGAGTCGGGGGACCTCTCCTGTTTGTTGCTGGGGGAGGTGGGGCGGGGGCGGGGGGCTTCGGGCCTGTCTGGAGCCGGCATCGCTGCCACTCCAGCCCTATTTTGTAGTGATACGCTTTTTGATACTTGAGTTTGGATGGGGTTTCCATGTTGGTTGTCTGTCCGGGGGTGTGGGAGTTGGGGTAGGTTGATCATACAAGTTGGGGGGGGGACGAGGGTGGGGACTAGGCGTGCTGGAGGGGTTGCTGAGAGGGTGATTAGGGTATGGTGGACTCTACGATGGGATCCGACTTAGGCTACAAATGTCTCACATGGAACGTAAGGGGGATGCACTCGATGCATAGGCGTCATAAGATCCACTCCTATCTGGTCAGGCGGGGCATTCACATCGCCTTCCTCCAGGAAACGCATCTGCTGGATAAAGAGGGGAGGGCACTGCAGCGGCGCTGGAGGGGGCAGGTCTTTCACACTGGCTACTCTGCCTATGCTAGGGGGGTGGCCATCTGGGTACGGGCGGGGGTACCCTTCCAGTGTACACAACAGGTAATTGACCCAGAGGGGAGATACATAATGGTGCGAGGCAAGCTGGACGGGAGGGACCTTAACCTGGGTTGCTTGTACGCTCCGAATGTGGACCAACCTGCTTTCCTCTCACTTCTGTCCAAAAAACTAGCCCAGTTCTTAGTGGAGCCCTTGCTCCTGGGCGGCGACTTTAACAGTGTGGCCGACGTTGCCCTGGACAGATCCCACCCCCCCTACAGCATGCACCAGCTGGTAGACTTGCACTTGCGCGCTCCGCCTGGCAACGCCGGTGGGGACTGGTCGACTCCTGGAGGGCTAACCACCCATCGGACAGGGACTACTCATTCTTCTCCGCTCTCCACGAGTTACACGTCCGCATTGACGCCTTCCTGTGCTCACAGGACGTGCACGCGGAAGTGAGCCACAGTGAGTATCTCACGCGCTCGATCTCTGACCACAACCCGCTTCTCGTGCGGCTGCGCTGGTCGCAAATCCGCCCGAGGATTCCGGCTTGGAAACTACGCCCTGAGGCACTGGACGATCAGCTCTTCCGGACCACAATTGCATCGGGCATCGATGAGTATTTCCAGGTGAATGCAGGCACGGCGGGTTCGGCTGCGACGGAATGGGACGCATTCAAATCAGAGGCCAGTGCATTGCGACGTCATCGGGAGTGCGGAGAACGTTACTGGAAGAAATTGGGAAAGAGGACGAGACCCTGCGGAGACTGGAGAGGGCGAGGCCTGAGCGGCCGGACACTCACGAGGCCCTGCTGGGGGCGTGAGAGGCGGTGGCGGCATCGGTGGAGCGCCTCCGGTGCTTTGACTACAAAGCCTACCTCACGCGAGCGCACTCGGAACGCGACAAATCGGGGGCCCTCCTGGCCTGGCTGGCCAACCCGGCCCGTCGGAGCTCGGTCATCCTTGAGCTCAGGGACCAAGCGGGGGCGGCGAGATTCGATCAGCAGGGGATCAACGCGTTGTTCTACGACTACTACACGGAACTCTACCGCAGCAGGGTCCTCCCTTCGTTGGTGGAATTCCAGACCTTTATGGAGGGTCTTGACCTGCCGGAACTGGGAGAGGAGGACGCGAAACGACTCGGGGACAAGATCGCGGAGAGAGAGGTGCGGGTCGCCATCAAGAGCATGGCAAGGAATAAGACGCCGGGCACTGACGGATTCCCTATGGAATTCTATCTCACCTACGTAGATCTCCTTGCGCCCCGGCTGACGTGGCTGTACAACGAGTCGAAGCGATTGGGCTGTCTCCCCGAGACCACGAGGGAGGCGCTGATTGTCCCCCTACTGAAGCCGGGCAAGCAACCATGGGACAGATCGGCGTACCGCCCACTGTCCATGCTTAACCTGGACTACAAGATTCTGAGCAAGATCTTGGCGACGCGATTGCTCCCTCACATGCCCATGCTGGTACATGCGGATCAGTCGGGTTTCATCCCGGCCCGCAATACGGCGCTTAATGTGCGACGACTCTTGCATATTCTAGAGGCCGACACCTATGACGGTGACGAGGCGGTGGTGTTTGCTGTCGATATGGAGAAGGCATTTGACAGCCTGGAATGGCCTTATCTCTTCCATGTTTTACGAACGCTGGGCCTTGGTGAAGGCTTCGTAGATTGGACGAGGCTGCTCTACCAGAACGCGACGGCGAGAGTCAGGACAGGGAGGGTTATCTCTGAGATGTGCAGGGTGGGCAGGGGCACCTGTCAAGGATGCCCTCTTTCCCCCTTGCTGTTTGCCTTGGCTGTCGAACCCCTTGCAGCACGAGCCCGGATGGGCCGGGCGTATCAGGGACTGGACGTCTATGGCCAAGTACACCACATCGCATTATACGCAGATAATCTGCTGATGTTCCTGGCGGACTCGGCGGACTCCCTGCGTGGTGCTAAGACTCTCCTGCAATCGCTGAGCAGTATCTCGGGCCTCCGTGTGAACTGGGCGAAGTCCCACCTATTCCCGGCCCGCCCGCGGAGAGCATGCCCGCAAGCTACGGAGGGCGTGACTTGGGAAGAGAGAAGCCTACGATACCTTGGCACCTCGGTCTTCCATGACATGGCCGATATCCTTGAGGGGAATATCGGGTCGGCGATCAGGCGTACTAAAGGGAACTTCGACTTTTGGGGCACGCTCCCGTTATCACTCATGGGGAGGGTGGCGCTACTCAAGATGGTGACCCTACCGCGACTGCTTTACTTCTTCGGGACCCTCCCGATCTGGATCCCGGCAGGCTACTTTCGGCGGCTGCGATCGATGGTCATCGGCTTTCTGTGGGGGGCGGGCAGGCGCAGAGTGGCCCATGCCACACTTCTCCGCCCTAGAGCGGACGGCGGACTGGCAGTGCCGGACTACGAGCTCTACTACTTGGCGGCGCAGCTGCAGTGGCTGACGCAGTGGGTAGCACGGGCCAGGAGAGGGGCGGACGGATTGGGAGAACCGGCGGGTCCGGTCCAGGTGTTGTCCCAGATCGTCCTGGGACTACCGATGGGGGATTTCCACCTCACTCAGGAGTTTGCGACGGCCCGAAAATGCTGGAACAGATATCGCCGGAGATGCGGTATTGCGGTTCCGTACGCACCTGAGATCCCTCTTAGACTCTGCGGGGCACTTCCGCACGGGGGCTCGTGGCGCGGGCTGGACGGATGGGATCAGCAGGGGCTGTCATCCATGGGTGATCTGTACGAAAACGGGGCGATGTTGCCCTTCGATCTCCTCCAGGACCGCTTTGAGCTGGCGGGCGGGGACTTCCTCCTTCATGCGGCTCTAACGGCGGCGATCCGCAAACACTGGGGAACGGGCATGTCGGAGCCGCCATTGTCCCTGGGCTGCCAGTACATCGTGATGATGACGGGGACGGTCAAGGCTGTCACGTGCCTGTCTCGTCGCATGGTCTCGGAATCCGTCGCTCCACTGATGGCCTTGAAGGCAAAGTGGGAGGCTGATTTGGCGACTGAGATCCCCGAGGAGGCATGGAAGGGCATACTGGAGGGGACCCGGAATGGCACGCGCAACGCGAGGTTCCAGCTGGTGCACTTTTATGTCCTGCATAGGGCCTACCTGACCCCTGACAAATTGCATAAGTACTTCCCGGCCCACCCGGCGTCCTGTCCGCGTTGCCCGGCAGATCCCGCCAACTTCCAACACATGTTCTGGTCCTGTCCTGAGCTGGGGCCCTTTTGGGAGGAAGTAGTGGAGGTTCTAAGGGAGGTGACGGAGAGGGACCTGCAACTCACCATGGCGCATTGCATATTACACTGGTTCCCACACACATCAAAAAACAAAGTCACTAGCAAGTTTCTGGACTTGGGGCTCATCCTGGCGAAGCGGGCCATCACGTCCCAATGGAAGGCGTCCCGGGGCCCCGTGGTAGGGCGCTGGAAGGCTGAGCTGCATAAATGGGCTAGATGTGAGGGTGAGCTTCACCTGCGGGCCGCGCTCAGGATAGGCAACGACACAGCACTGGAGAGAGCCGGGGCGTGGGAGGGCATGGTCCTAGGTCTCACGCTCCTGGACATGGAAGAGGAGGACTCCCCGGTACATAGTCCGGCTCCGGCGGAGCGCCCACCTGACGGGGGGACGGCTTAGGCCCGATTTGCTGCTTCCCTACCTTTGCGTTCCAATGTGAGGACTTACGAATGGTCGCTGATAAATCCTGGTGCTATGTTCCGGATCTGGTCTTGTTGGTGGGGTTGAGAATTTGATTAGGTGATACTCTGGCACGCCTGGGTGGTGGGGGGCCTGGGCGGGGGCGGGAGGGTGGATAGGGGTGGTCCTGGACGAGGGTGGAGGGGTAGGTGGGGATGAGGGTGTTGCGGGGGAGGGGGGGGGGGTTTGTTCAAGATGGGTGAAAAGTGACTCCTGGTTTAACTGGACTTGGGACAGGGAGAAGGGAATGTTAGGACCAAAAGCAGCCCTGCCATTCTATGGACATATGCAGAATGCTCCAGCGCAATTTCTATTCCCACCGTGATATTGTCGCTCAACCTCCGGGGTGTGAGCTGAATGGCTGTGTGATACTGGGGTGAGGGGGCGGCACATCAACTGAGAACCAAGGAGAGAGGTTTGAATATACTGTATACTTCTCTGATTTTGCTGCAATAAAAAAATATTTGCAAAAAAAAAATGGGTCAATGGGTCCCTGGACTGATCAGAGCGTCTTGCCTCTACCGTCTTCCCGTGTAAATGTGTGCATTCATGAGTCACATGCTTTTGCAATGTATCTCTCCGAAATGCAAATAAGATTGATGTTTGGAAGTGTTGGGTCTGATAGTGATCCTGATAGTCTGCTTGAGATGAGAATGTCGAGGTAATCTTTTCTGAGAAGCTATTGGAGGTATTTAGTGAGGGAAGTTTGCTTTTGTCTCTTTCCATGGTGGTTGGATCATACATTGGTATGATGATGGTTTTATCTGTTTTCTCATAAGGGAATGTTCTTAATTTTTGAGATCAGTACGATGAATATTTTGTCACAAAAGGCTAGCAGTTGTGTTGTGTCTGTTTATTTAACCAATATTAGGAAAAGTATCGGAGTCTGTGAATGATAGATATACTATTCCCCTTCCAATGTATGCAACAATAGAGAAAGTGTTTGACTTCAGAGGGGTTACATTTATTATTCCTACTCCAAACAGCCCAACAGTAGGGAAATGTTGGACTTCAAATGGTTTCAATGTACTATTCCCACTCCAAACAGCACAGCAGTAGGGAAAGGATTGAACTTTGGGAGGGTTAGATTTACTATTCCCACACCAGTCTGTGCGACAGTAGGGGAAACATTGTATTTTGGAGGGGTAAGATTTACTATTCCCACTCCAATTTGTACAACAGAGTTGAAAGCATTGGATGAATCAAGGTATATCATTGACTTGTCCACTAAGCACCTGAAAGGTATGAACAGCGGAGAGGAGATGGCAGTCCACCTCGGTAAATAATAATAATAATCTTCATCTACTGTACCAGATAAGGATGACTGCTTATATTATCTGGCTCTTCCCCTACTGCTATTGGCCATGAAGATAACTGAATGTCTTATTTTAGGACTATGTTCTGAAGCTGTGATCCGTTGATATGATACTGATGTCTTGATTAAGTCCTATTTCTATTTATCTGATTGAACCGTTGTATTGTTTATGAATTATTCCTTAGAAATTGTCTATGAAATCTTCATTATGAAATCTTCTCTTATTTTCTTGATTAAGTATTCTAGTTTTCTCTTTTCCCAGTGGCAGGGGTTTGGCTGTTTTCGCTTTATGGTGGTTATTTTATTTTATCCTCTGCAATTGCCTGCTTATATTTATACAATCATGTATTGCAGTCGATTAATGTCATATGAAATCTGCGGAATATCTCTGCATAATCCCAAGCATGTGAATGTGTGTGTATATTTTTTGCACGGCACGCGTCTGTTAAGGGACATATGCCGATCCACGGCTTTATGATATGTACTTATACATTTTATTGTTTAAATGCCCATCTTTCTTGTGAGAATACCGATTCTCTGTAGTATTTCACATTGGTTCCTAACTTAGGAACCCGTTCCAAGATGACACCCATTTTGGTGTTTGTTGGCTGGTCCCTTATTGATGTCTACCCTTGCAACAAAACTTTATTTAACTGGAATTGTGTGTTGTTGGTCAGAAACACTGACGAAGGCTAACGCCGAAACGTTTGGTTGTTGCTGAAATAAACCCCTGCTGATATATATATATATATATATATATATATATATATATATATATATATATATATATATTCACAGAAAAAAACATAGGTTATAGACCATATATAGTTAGGGCTTAGCATTTAAAAAACCTTATTTTACTCACACAAAACCATTGAAATTCCATATATAGTTAGTTGCACTAACTATATATCGCGCACCCGCAATCCACTGCTGATGATGTCACATATTACATCATTCATGACATGGTCAGTGACATCACTGATGACATCACTGATTACATCTCAAATGACATCACTGATGACATCACTGATGACAACATCCAGTGTCTGTATGTTTCTGTAAACTTTAAATATGTCTTTCATATTGAAGAATGAGTGGATGAATAAGTGTCTGGATGAAGGATTCAGTAGGTGCATGACTGACTGTATGAGTGAGTGATTAAATGTGTCTCACTGAGTGCATGGGTTAGTGACTAAACTGTCTTAATTTGTGCATCATTATTTGTATTGTTCTGTAAACTGCTGCATGTGTTGATCAGTAGCTATATGAGTAACTATATGGGTTATTGATTGGTTGCCCAATTATTTGTATGGGAGACTGAGTGTGTGTGTGGCTGGCTGGGAGGTGTGTGACTCTGTGCAGATCAATGTGTACTTGTATCAATGATTGTATAAGAGAGTAAGTATGTGTTAGTATATGTTTGAAAATGTTATGTGCTCTATGTTTAACTGTATAGATTAGAAAATGGAAGTGTGATTGATTCTTTACAGGACTGACTAGGTGTGTAAGTAACTCCATGGGTGAGTGGCAGAGTGTGATTGTCTGTATAGGTGTATGAGTGCATATGATAGTGTTGTAAAGATGAGTCATTGTATGTATGAATGATTGTATGGGTGAATGAGTGAATGTGTGTGTAGAAGTAGGAATCAGTGAGTGCGTATGTAGTAACTAGTATTGGTGTGTCAATGGTTTCAAAAATTATACTCATATTTAACACTGGGTGTAACAGAGGTTATATTAAAGTGTGAGGAGATGCATTTTATTGTCACATGAATGATATCATAAGTGATGTGATCATTGATGTCAAATGAGATGTCATCAGTGATGTCATCAGTGATGTCATTTGAGATGTCATCAGTGATGTTATCAGTGATGTCACTGACCATGTCATGAATGATGTAATATGTGACATCATCAGCAGTGGATTGCGGGTGCGCGATATATAGTTAGTGCAACTAACTATATATGGAATTTCAATGGTTTTGTGTGAGTAAAATAAGGTTTTTTAAATGCTAAGCCCTAACTATATATGGTCTATAACCTATGTTTTTTTCAGTGAATTTTCAAGGTTTTTTAAATGCTAATTCCTAACTATATATGGTCTCTAACCTATGGTTTTTTCAGTGAATTTTCAAGGTTTTTTAAATGCTAATTCCTAACTATATATGGTCTCTAACCTATGGTTTTTTCAGTGAATTTCAATGGTTTTTTAATAGCAAATATCATAAGCTGTCGAATGTCAAGTACATGGTAAGTAAAAACATTTTTGTGTTTATGCACACTGATCTGCTTTGAATGCTGCCCCCCCCCTCATTTCTATTAGGAGTACTCTCTCTTTGCAGATAGTGAAGGGTAGTTAACGCAGGCCTTTGCCCCCGTTGTAGTCCGTCGTGCCTGCTTCTCTCTCCATTTCATTGATTGTTATCCAAGCATTTACTGTTTTAGAATTGGTTCTCTTTGGTTCATTCTCTATTTACAAACAAGCACAGAGTCGCAATACTCTGTTTAGTCTTTGCAGATAGCGAAAAATCGTGTAAAAAAACTAAAGGAATCGAGCAAAATCAGTAGGCCACTAATGGGATCTCTTTTTGACCTCGCTAAAATAGAAACATTAGGAACAACCCCTCATGACAAACATGAAACTATTGAGATGAACTGAACTCCACACCATGATGGCTGCAATACAGCTCGGCTCCGCCACCCACCCCGCCCAAAATAACGATAAACTCTATGCAAATATTACAAATATATACAACACACCAGCAAAGTAACAGGGTAAAACATTTTATTAAACAACTATTTACATAACTATTTTATACTTTTTGATGCCCGATCCGGCTAGCTCAATCGATCGAGCATGAAACTCATGCACTCTGATTGTTCAAAGTTTTGAGGAGTGCTTGTAACACTGTCTGAAGCCTATTTGCACTTGCTTCAGCTTCACTATTGTCAAAGTAAAGTGGGGACTGTTTGAGGACGTGACTGCATTTGTGAACAATGTAATGCGGTGCCACCCTGAACCGCTTGACGGAGGCCCCCGAGGGACGGTGTGATGGCGCGGACTCGGAGGGGGCGCTTGGCTCCGGCTCCCTCCCCAAGTCGTGTTCTCCTGGTGTAGCCTGAGATCGCCCCCGACATAGGTGGCCGACATAGGTGGCCGGCTCCCGGGATCAAGCGGAACTTTTTGCCTTTTGGTAACTCTTCCATTCTTGACCTTGTCCCACAATCCGTTTCACCTAAAGACACGCTGTAGTGGGGCGCCCCTTTACCATTTCAGTTACTATTCCGCCCGCTTTTGCTACACTGTGCCTCTTCCGCTATTCAGCTGTTTACCGCCCGCTCTTTCGACTACAGCGTCTCGCTCACCATGTAGTTGAGTTGCTCCCGCTCTTGCGGTGCAGTGATAGCCGGCTGCCACAGTACTCTCAAAATGGCGGCCGGCTCTTCAGATTTGGGCGTGGTCCACTAAAATTGCCCTGCGACACCTTGGAACTCGGACGCTTGTCTGCTAGAGATTGGGCTCCATTCTCGAAAGCGTCCCCTCAGCCTTGAAGATTCTACAAAAGTCTTGGGGGCCCCCGACTCCCGCAGGCTTCTGGTGGAGAGCGGCTAGCATTATTGCTCGTCGAATGGCCACGACGGAGCTACGAAATGGTGGTGCTCTCATGCTAACGCCAGCTTCAGTCTGAAACATCCAGAAACACAGTAGACTACCAATTCGATCAGTTCCGGTAGCGCCCCAACGTGACCCGGTAGAGAAGAACTAGCCCTCCCCTCTTTCACTGATGGTTCTTGTTGCCTGTCCCTTCTGTTGTCATTTAACAGAACTATTTAGCCTGCTGAAAGGGGTTGTGTTCCGACCGCTGGTTGGTGGAGACATTTTGACTATATTCTAGACCTGCGTTGTCGCGTAATGCGTCATATGACGCGCCGCGTTAGCGCCTCCGGAAGTGATCCGGGGCGCGACGCGCAGCGCGTTACGTAAGCATAACAGGTCATATGACTTGTTAATAAAACTTTTCATTGGTTCATTTTACTTTTCTTATTCTAATGATGCTTTCGAACATTATTTTTTCTTAAATATATGTTATAATGTTCCAGGCTAATGTACTTTCCCGGAAAATTTACAACTGTCCTGCAAGTGAAATATATTCCTTTTTCGAGAAAAAGGGCGTTTCTTCGTCCCATGACGGAGCCGTTGAGCAAAAGAGGGTCGGCCTGCTGTCTTAGTCGCCGATACGCCTGAATATCAGATTCTTATCGATCACTTTATGTTGCAGGAGTAGAAAACACAACAGCCCTTGACCATTTATCTTTACTGCGTTCCTGCGTATTATACCTTTTACCCTTCATGTAATTGGACTGCTTTATTTCACTTGCCTTTTACTGATTCGAAAACAGTGACTATTATTAAAAACTTTACCAATGTATATACTACTACCATGTTTTCTTTTAAAAACCTTTATTGTGAAAATGTCATTATACAAATACGGGCCTATAACCACGTGGGCCGGCCACGGAGCAAACTGTAATCTTATATGATGAGTAGACATTTACACTGTAGAGGAACGTAACGGGCGGGCCATTAGGTTGCAAGAACTAAAGTGTCTAACAGTTGCGGAATCGGTGGACGTACATTTTATAATTAAAATACGACAGGGCCACTTACAATAAAATGATCTAGATATACATTTGCGGGCAAGTACCATGGGTGACGTTAATTCGAACTTTCAATAGTACAGTAATCAATAACACATCAGAACTTAATATCAATAGGGATATCGAAATATTCAATCTATTCTCGTCCCCGCCCGCCATGTGCTTCAAAACTGCATACGTATCTCGTGATATCAAGGTTGTGCAACCAGTACAGAACAAGGAGTTACGAGTCCCATTTATTCCGGCGCCATTTTGGGCGAGGTCGGGCAGGTCCAGGATATAGTCAAAATGTCTCTACCAACCATCGACTATGATGATGTTCATATGCTGTAACACTCATCTGTCCACATGAAATTAATTTGCCACAATCTAAACATGTCATTTTAATCTTTCCAAAGTTCTTCTAAATATTTGGGACTGTTTCCCTTGCCTCTGATGCTGTCAGTGCCACTTCTTTGATGAATGTACTGGCAGGTCGGGGGTTCTCCTCCAAATCTCTCTTTTATGCAGCACTATAATTAATCGGTGCCACCTCTCCATATGACGATGCATGGTATAGTTACCATAACTATATATTTTTTTCGGTTCCTCTGGAGAGTACATCGTGGCAGATGAAGCGTGTAACGTACCGGGCATTTACCTTTTTTTGCATGTAGAGGAAAGGAAAAAAAATTCGAGCGTCCGAGTTCTAAGGTGTCCCAGGGCCATTTTAGTGGACCAGGCCCAAATCCAAAGAACAGGCCGCCATTTTGAGAGTCCTCTTGCAGCCGCCTGTCGCTGTAGCATCAAGAGCGGCCGAAACTCAGCTGAATGGCAACTGAAACGGTAAAGGGGCGCCCCACTACAGCAGACGAGCCTCCACCTAGGAAGGCCCGTTCACGCCGCCTTCACCCCCCACCCCCCCCTTCGGGCACCCCACGCCGTTATTCGGAGCAGGATTGTAGGATGGCCACACCAGTACGGCAACTTGCTAGACACCACCTCGGTGCCTACCGAATCTCAGCGCCTTGTGGTGTCTTCTATTCAGAAAACATTGTTGTGCTGCCTTCGACCTATTCGCCGCAAGTGCGCACGCAACTCAGCTGCATAGCTTGCTAGACACCACCGAGGTGCTAACCGAATCTCAGCGCCTTGTGGTGTCTTCTATTCCAAAAATATTGTTGCGCTGCCTTTGGCCCCATTCGCACATCGGTCCGCTACTGACGCCATCTCACAGGCCAACGGGGCGCCCCACGCTGACTTTCAGCATTGTAGGATGGCCACACCAGTGCGACAACTTACTAGACACCACCTCGGTGCCATCCGGATCTTGGCATCTCAGCGCCTTGTGGTGTCTTCTATTCAGAAAATATTGTTGCGCTGCCTTTGGCCCCATTCGCACATCGGTCCGCTACTGCCGCCATCTCACAGGCCAACGGGGCGCCCCACGCCGACTTTCAGCATTGTAGGATGGCCACACCAGTGCGACAACTTGCTGGACACCACCTCGGTGCCATCCGGATCATGGCGCGTTGTGCTGCCTTCGGCCTATTCGCACATCGGTCCGCTACTGACGCCATCTCACAGGCCAACGGGGCGCCACACGCCGACTTTCAGCATTGTAGGATGGCCACACCAGTGCAACTTACTAGACACCACCTCGGTGCCATCCGGATCTTGGCGCATTGTGCTGCCTTCGGCCTATTCGCACATCGGTCCGCTACTGACGCCATCTCACAGGCCAACGGGGCGCCCCACGCCGACTTTCAGCATTGTAGGATGGCCACACCAGTGCAACTTACTAGACACCACCTCGGTCCCATCCGGATCTTGGCGCGTTGTGCTGCCTTCGGCCTATTCGCACATCGGTCCGCTACTGCCGCCATCTCACAGGCCAACGGGGCGCCCCACGCCGACTTTCAGCATTGTAGGATGGCCACACCAGTGCGACAACTTGCTGGACACCACCTCGGTGCCATCCGGATCTTGGCGCGTTGTGCTGCCTTCGGCCTATTCGCACATCGGTCCGCTACTGACGCCATCTCACAGGCCAACGGGGCACCCCACGCTGACTTTCAGCATTGTAGGATGGCCACACCAGTGCAACTTACTAGACACCACCTCGGTGCCATCCGGATCTTGGCGCGTTGTGCTGCCTTCGGCCTATTCGCACATCGGTCCGCTACTGACGCCATCTCACAGGCCAACGGGGCGCCCCACGCCGACTTTCAGCATTGTAGGATGGCCACACCAGTGCGACAACTTGCTGGACACCACCTCGGTGCCATCCGGATCTTGGCGCGTTGTGCTGCCTTCGGCCTATTCGCACATCGGTCCGCTACTGACGCCGCCTCACGTGCAAACGGATTTTCTACGCTTTTTATACCCTATGCCGCATAACAGGTCATGTGACTTGTTTATAAAACTTTTCATTGGTTCATTTTACTTTTGGTTTCCTAATGATGGAAGGCTTGATCATATGACCTAAAAATAACACTTTTCATTGGATGAAAACTATTTTTTTTTCCCAAACGATGAAAGCCCCACCTTGTTTCTGGATGTTTCAGACTGAAGCTGGCGTCAGCATGAAAGCACCACCATCTCGTGGCTCCGTCGTGGTCATTCCGCGAGCAATCATGGCAGCCTCTCCCCACCGGAAGCCTACAGGAGTCGGGGGCCCCCAAGACTTTTGTAGAATCCTCAAGGCGGAGGGGACGCTTTCGAGAATGGGGTCCAAGACCTAGCAGACAAGCCTCCGATTTCCAAGGTGTCCCAGGGCCATTTCAGTGGACCAGGCCCAAAAAGGAAAGAGCCTGCCGCCATTTTGAGAGTCCTGTGACAGCCGCCTATCGCTGCACCGCAAGAGTGGGCGCAACTCAGCTGAATTGCGGATTTTGACACAGTGGACCAAAAGCGGACGGAATGGCAACTGAAACGGTAAAGGGGCGCCCCACTACAGCAGACGAGGCTCCACCTGGGGAGGCCCGTTCACGCCGCCCCCCCCCCCCCGGGGCGCCCCACGCCGTTATTCGGAGGGCGGCAACTCAGCTGAATTGCGGATTTTGACACAGTGGACCAAAAGCGGACGGAATGGCAACTGAAACGGTAAAGGGGCGCCCCACTACAGCAGACGAGGCTCCACCTGGGGAGGCCCGTTCACGCCGCCTCCCCCACCCCCCCGGGGCGCCCCACGCCGTTATTCGGAGGGCGGCAACTTACTGGACATCACCTTGGTGCCATCGTTCTGCTGCCTTGGAACTATTCGCACAACAGACCGCTACTGATGACCCACCCCCCGCGACGCCCCACGCCGGATACCGAAATCAGTGCGGCACCCAGGCAACATCACCTGGGTGCCGTCCAGAAATCTGGACGTTGTGCTGCCTTGGGACTATTCGCACAACCGACCGCTACTTCCTTCTTTTTCCCTAAAAATGTTTAAATGTTTTTACTGTTTTTGTTTTGTTGTATATATTTATAAGTTATTAAAGTTTTATAATCCTACTACTTTGTTGGAGTGCTATATATTTTTAATGTGGCACATAATTGTAAAAACTTTGATGTACAAAGAGTCATCCCTGGAATCTTCCGCTTCAGGCTCGGTCCCCTCCCCAATCACAATACAGGATGGTTTTCAGATAGTAGGAACGCGTGTGGTGTGACGGATCTCATCGGGTGTGGGCCTTGATCTACTATAACTCCTTTGAAGAGGGGTAATTCTTTACAGCTGGGGCCATAAACTACATCTGCAGGGCTAGCTGATAGCCTGGGACCGGCCTGGACAATCGGACACAGAGGAAGAGGAGTGTCAGAGGGTGCGGTAGTGAATAGGGCGAAAGGGAGGTGTCGGGCGGGCACAGGGTGTGATTCTCAGGGAAGAGCAGCGCAGATGGGGGGAGGTTTATTGCCCATGCATAAGACAGAGAGCGGGGGTGACCAGTGCCTGGGGGAGATGCTTGCGAGGGTGGGGAGCCATGCTAAGGATCGACAGCGTGCAGAGAGTGGGTCTGGTCAAGTCATCTAAAATGGCTGCCGTGCACGACAAAAGTGTGGCATTTGAAAAAAGGCAAGATGGCGCAGACAATGTTTTTCAACACTTCCTGATTTCCTTCGAATCGAACGTTAACAGACGTTGGGGCCTATTACCAAAGTTAAGCGATATATATCCCTAACGATGCTTAGCAACGAATTTTTTACCGCTAAGCATCGTCAGAAATTATCGCAGATAAACCTTGCTATTATCAAGGTTTATCGCAAATGCGATAAAAAACGGCCGCAATGCATTAATATCGCTGAAAAGTCCGCGATATTCATGCATTACCGAGCTAATGCTCCTAGCCATGTTATCCACCTCCCATTGGATAACATGGCTAAGAACTGCTCAGGGCAGGTGTTACTTTTTGGAGATATTCGCGCTTAGCGCGAATATCTCCAAAGGTTGGTAATAGGAGATAGCGATGTTAGCGACTGTTTCCAGTCGCTAACATCTTGGCATGCCCACTTTGCATGTCATTAGTGATAAATATCACTGACATGCAAAGTGGGGCCCAAGATGGTCGCTATCTCCTACTAGCGGTCGCTAACTGGTGTTAGCGACAGCTAGGTAATACGGAGATAATTTTATCTCCGCTTTCTTGGCTTTTAAAGCCAAAAAAGCGGAGATAAACCCCCTTGATAATATGCCCCGTTATCTCTCCCACACTACCGGTCCCCCTGGGCTTAAACGCCGAGATGGTAGGGACTGCATCCCGTGAAGATAGGCCGAGACGTCACTCAGCAGAAAAAAAAGTTAAAAAAAAGTCTATAAACATACAATAAGTTAAAAGTCAATCATTCTTCATTCCTTGTAGTACGCTCCCCAGTCCGCTTCCCGTTACGCTAACCGGGCGCACCCCACCAAAAAAAACGATTTTTTTTTGCCCCGCGAAGCCCTTTTAAAGCCTCCACATCAAACCTATGGGGTCAGGGAGGATCTACTATGCCCCCTTATGGTCATTTGCCCCTTCGCTTTGGCCTCCTCTTGTCTCTCGATCCTACCGAGAGACAAGATGGCGGCCGCTACGGACTGTTTGGAATGTTTACAGACGCCGGAGAACCAATCAGCTTCGCTTCACAAAGCTCCGTAACGCGAAAAGTACGCGAACTGGAGCGCTGCCCGTACCGCTGTTACAGATATATATCTTTTTTTGAACGTTAATTTCTCAAAATCCACTGGAGCACATATATTGAGACCTAGCAAAGGCACATCGGGCTACCAGTCCCTACAATTTTGCCAAGTTTCGTGCAAATCCATTCAGCCGTTCGATTATTATTATTATTATTTTTTTTTGCCCCGCGGGGCCCTTTTAAAACCTCCACATCAAACCTAGGGGGTCAGGGAGGATCTACTATGCCCCCTTATGGTCATTTTCCCCTTCGCTTTGGCCTCCTCTTGTCTCTCGATCCTACCGAGAGACAAGATGGCGGCCGCTACGGACTGTTTGGAATGTTTACAGACGCCGGAGAACCAATCAGCTTCGCTTCACAAAGCTCCGTAACGCGATAAGTACGCGAACTGGAGCGCTGCCCGGTCCGCTGTTACAGATATATCTTTTTTTGAACGTTAATTTCTCAAAATCCACTGGAGCACATATATTGAGACCTAGCAAAGGCACATCGGGCTACCAGTCCCTACAATTTTGCCAAGTTTCGTGCAAATCCATTCAGCCGTTCGATTATTATTATTATTATTTTTTTTTGCCCCGCGAAGCCCTTTTAAAGCCTCCACATCAAACCTATGGGGTCAGGGAGGATCTACTATGCCCCCTTATGGTCATTTGCCCCTTCGCTTTGGCCTCCTCTTGTCTCTCGATCCTACCGAGAGACAAGATGGCGGCCGCTACGGACTGTTTGGAATGTTTACAGACGCCGGAGAACCAATCAGCTTCGCTTCACAAAGCTCCGTAACGCGAAAAGTACGCAAACTGGAGCGCTGCCCGTACCGCTGTTACAGATATATATCTTTTTTTGAACGTTAATTTCTCAAAATCCACTGGAGCACATATATTGAGACCTAGCAAAGGCACATCGGGCTACCAGTCCCTACAATTTTGCCAAGTTTCGTGCAAATCCATTCAGCCGTTCGATTATTATTATTATTATTTTTTTTTGCCCCGCGGGGCCCTTTTAAAACCTCCACATCAAACCTAGGGGGTCAGGGAGGATCTACTATGCCCCCTTATGGTCATTTTCCCCTTCGCTTTGGCCTCCTCTTGTCTCTCGATCCTACCGAGAGACAAGATGGCGGCCGCTACGGACTGTTTGGAATGTTTACAGACGCCGGAGAACCAATCAGCTTCGCTTCACAAAGCTCCGTAACGCGATAAGTACGCGAACTGGAGCGCTGCCCGGTCCGCTGTTACAGATATATCTTTTTTTGAACGTTAATTTCTCAAAATCCACTGGAGCACATATATTGAGACCTAGCAAAGGCACATCGGGCTACCAGTCCCTACAATTTTGCCAAGTTTCGTGCAAATCCATTCAGCCGTTCGATTATTATTATTATTATTTTCTTTTGCCCCGCGGGGCCCTTTTAAAACCTCCACATCAAACCTAGGGGGTCAGGGAGGATCTACTATGCCCCCTTATGGTCATTTTCCCCTTCGCTTTGGCCTCCTCTTGTCTCTCGATCCTACCGAGAGACAAGATGGCGGCCGCTACGGACTGTTTGGAATGTTTACAGACGCCGGAGAACCAATCAGCTTCGCTTCACAAAGCTCCGTAACGCGAAAAGTACGCGAACTGGAGCGCTGCCCGGTCCGCTGTTACAGATATATCTTTTTTTGAACGTTAATTTCTCAAAATCCACTGGAGCACATATATTGAGACCTAGCAAAGGCACATCGGGCTACCAGTCCCTACAATTTTGCCAAGTTTCGTGCAAATCCATTCAGCCGTTCGATTATTATTATTATTTTTTTTTTTGCCCCGCGGGGCCCTTTTAAAACCTCCACATCAAACCTAGGGGGTCAGGGAGGATCTACTATGCCCCCTTATGGTAATTTTCCCCTTCGCTTTGGCCTCCTCTTGTCTCTCGATCCTACCGAGAGACAAGATGGCGGCCGCTACGGACTGTTTGGAATGTTTACAGACGCCGGAGAACCAATCAGCTTCGCTTCACAAAGCTCCGTAACGCGAAAAGTACGCGAACTGGAGCGCTGCCCGGTCCGCTGTTACAGATATATATCTTTTTTTGAACATTAATTTCTCAAAATCCACTGGAGCACATATATTGAGACCTAGCAAAGGCACATCGGGCTACCAGACCCTACAATTTTGCCAAGTTTCGTGCAAATCCATTCAGCCGTTCGATTATTATTATTATTATTTTTTTTTGCCCCGCGGGGCCCTTTTAAAACCTCCACATCAAACCTAGGGGGTCAGGGAGGATCTACTATGCCCCCTTATGGTCATTTTCCCCTTCGCTTTGGCCTCCTCTTGTCTCTCGATCCTACCGAGAGACAAGATGGCGGCCGCTACGGACTGTTTGGAATGTTTACAGACGCCGGAGAACCAATCAGCTTCGCTTCACAAAGCTCCGTAACGCGAAAAGTACGCGAACTGGAGCGCTGCCCGGTCCGCTGTTACAGATATATCTTTTTTTGAACGTTAATTTCTCAAAATCCACTGGAGCACATATATTGAGACCTAGCAAAGGCACATCGGGCTACCAGTCCCTACAATTTTGCCAAGTTTCGTGCAAATCCATTCAGCCGTTCGATTATTATTATTATTTTTTTTTTTTCCCCGCGGGGCCCTTTTAAAACCTCCACATCAAACCTAGGGGGTCAGGGAGGATCTACTATGCCCCCTTATGGTCATTTTCCCCTTCGCTTTGGCCTCCTCTTGTCTCTCGATCCTACCGAGAGACAAGATGGCGGCCGCTACGGACTGTTTGGAATGTTTACAGACGCCGGAGAACCAATCAGCTTCGCTTCACAAAGCTCCGTAACGCGAAAAGTACGCGAACTGGAGCGCTGCCCGGTCCGCTGTTACAGATATATATCTTTTTTTGAACGTTAATTTCTCAAAATCCACTGGAGCACATATATTGAGACCTAGCAAAGGCACATCGGGCTACCAGTCCCTACAATTTTGCCAAGTTTCGTGCAAATCCATTCAGCCGTTCGGGCTAAAAGTGAGGCCAACCGCCCTATGGAAAACTCAATGTTAAAAACACGTTTTGGGACCCCCCTTTTTTCTCGGCCCCCCCTTGACGAAACCCCCCCAAAATTTCAGGGGCTACTCAGAAACAAAATGTTCCATTTTCCTGAAAATTTCAGCCAATTCCGTCCACAAACGCCAAAGTTATTAGACATAGAATTTTCAAAAATCCCATAGAGAAAAAATCCTAACTATATATACCTCCTGGCGACCGCCAGTAGGTAATATATATATATATATATATATATATATATATATATATATATATATATATATATATATATATATATATATATATATATATATATCCAAAAACAAAAGGTTGCCCCTGTGAGGATGACCTCCCGTAGTGCCTCAACCTTCATCTGCAATCCTTGGCCCAACACGTTTCCAGCTTTCGCTCTTGTTCACGAGCCAAACATAAAAGACAAACAGCAACCAAACCTTGAAACACCTGCTTTATTTTTTAAAGTCTCGCCCTCAGTGGGCATGTCTTCCTAATTAATAAACAAAATGCCTCCAGTGCATTGTGGTTTTAGCAGTTCATGGCTAATTCATACCTCAGTGTGTGGCGCTGTAGTCTCAATATTTATAAAATTATGCCACAGTGGGTAGGTGAAAGATCAAACACGTAGCAAGATGCAATATTTCCACTCCTCATGTTGGAGCGTTCCGCTCCCTTTGCACTGGTTTCAAAAAGTCCTTTGAACCCCAAGGATCCGCCGTTGTGCAGCGGGACAGCTGAGCAAAGCCGCTACGAATCCAAAAACAAAAGGTTGCCCCTGTGAGGATGGCCTCCCGGAGTGCCTCATCCTAAACGTGATCAAGGTCAGAGGACTGCTCGAAACGCGTTTGGCTTTTGTATCATCAGCACATTAGGAGTGAGCTGCTTCTGTTTGCCATCTTGCTGAATAAAGGAGTTAAAGCTCTCTTTGTGTGGGGGTGTGGCCAAGCAGGCTACTATGGTGGTCGAGCCTTGCTGAGGCTCCACAGTGGACAGACAATACCTCCGCTTTCCAGCGTCGGCCCTGAAATAGAAACTGACCCCAAGCTGACAGAGCCCTCGGAGCATCTCCCGGAGTGGTCCTCTACCGCGGGAGGTCGGAGCAATGACCGAAAGACACAGAGCCTAGACGGATCTAGCAGCGGGCGGGCAAAATGGCGGCCACCCGCGCCCACATACCATAGCCGAGAGCCTTGCGAAACAACAGGAGACGGGGCCTGAAACATCACCTACTCACCAGGAAAAGCCGGGAGGTGCCGACGCACGGTGTTTTATGCGCTCCGCGGCGAAACGCAGGGACAGCAGTGCGGCAGCCGATCAGGTCCCATGCATCCGGCCGATTCCCGAGGCTCTGCACCACGCGGACTGCGACGGCCCACAACAAGCAGGTGGGCCGGACCCGACATAATCAGCTGGGAGAGAGGGCGGGCGCTGCACAGAACAGCAAGCACTAGGCTGAATCCCCCCCTGGACCACCGGCAGCCTAAAGACCTGTGGAGCCGAGGCTGCCTGACTTTAATATGGCGCCCAGCAAAGACATTCTCTGAGCCTCCCAGGGGACAACACGAGACTGCTGGAGGGGTGAGGTCACCACATCGTAGATGGTGAGTGGCGGGGGGGACCCCCCACGGGCCTCCTGATAACCGGGAGGGTGCGTGGTGCCCCCCCCACTGAGGCCCAATCTGACTGGTGCCTGGCCCTAAAATAGAGGCATAAAGAACCTATAGGCACCAAAAAGCGGTGCCTGGGCCCCCCGACTGACGGGCAGTGGGGAGCGTGACACAACCAGCTCCTCCTTGACCCCCTGGAGTATTGAACTCATACAACTATATATGCTATTTAGCCACGTAGGCTGAATTCCTCAGAGGGACCCTCACAGTACCAACCAAAGAGCAACCACACCCCCAGGCTGGACACTTGGGACACCCGCTCATCGGACGAAGCGAGCACGGGATAGAGCACCCTCGAAGTCTGCATCGTAGGAAGAAAGGCTGCACACAGTGTCCGCCGGACACCAGATCCACAGCACACAGACCCGAGAGGGACGTCACACCCCAGGAGGCACGATGGGGAATCCTAGGACCATGCAGACCCCCACGGTTCCGGAGATGGCGCCGGAACACATGCCGCAGTAAAAAACCGGGACTAAATTAACGACGACCCCACCGGACCTGTCCATATCCGACAAGTTGGACCGCGTGCTAGCAGCCATTGAACTGTCCAGGGTATCAATGTAGGAAAGACCAGGCACCCTGAAGACCGACATCAGCCTCATTAAGGATGACCACCGCAAGCCGGCTGACAGGGTCAATGAAGGGGGGAAGATCATGGCGGACCTGCAACCAGCAGTGAAAGACCAGCAGAAGACGATGCAGGATGTCCTGCCTTTCCATAATGGAGGAGCCAATGATCGACCTGGAAGGACGCTCGAGACGTTGCCATATACGCATACTTGGGCTGCCGAAAGGAATTGAGGGGCAGGATCCGGTGGGACATTTGGAGGCCTGGATGAGTCTTTCACCCCGGCTGCCGACCACTCGGCCTTCTTCTCTATTGAACGCGCCCACAGAGTCCAGACGTGTAGGCCCCAAACAGGAGCGCCCCCCCGCCGATGCTAGCAAAATGCCTCCATTTCAGAGACTGGGATGCGGTGCTCAGGGCCGCCAGACGATCAGGCCACCTCCGGGTTGAAGACAAGCAAGTGATGGTTTTTCCGGATTATGCACGAGCGGTGCAACAGCAGAGATCACTTTTCTTGGAGGTCAAACGGCGACTAAGGGCAAATGGCATTCAATATTCTCTGCTGTTTCCCGCCAGACTCAGAATTATCCACAACTACACCACCCTGTTTTTTACATGTGCGGAGGAGGCAAGGGATTGGGTGGACCTACACTGCCCGCTGCTCCCAGGGTCAGGCACCACGTGAGGTCAGAGACACAGAGCGCCACGACCCAGGAAATGCAATTCACACAGAGGGCGCAATGGCGAAAACAAGTTAGCACGAAGCCCCACACTTGATTCCCCAGATCTGGAACAGATAATGCAGGAACGCCGAGATAGTTTACGAGCAGTGACTGCACTACAGGCATCGCCGCCTTCGGATGACACGGACAGAGCCCCGCGTCTGTTCTCCTCGGCGGGTGAAGATGACAGCGATGATGTCTCCTCTAAGGGGAACTCAATTACCCTTCCCCGAGTCACCCCCCAGACAGCAGACCTCATACATTAAGGATCATGCAGGGTCATCGGGAGGGGGTGATCACCAACACATTGTCCTCGACCTCTTACAGCCCGGGGACAGAGAGAGGCCCTCTGAGCAGAGGGATAGAGGCCCCTGCCACAACTGCAGTCCTTACGATACACATGTAGCATTGTCTCGACACAATCAGGGACCAGATGACGCACATTGATCCTTCATAGCACCGCCCAAGGAACAGACTCGCAGGCTCGCACCACCACCCCATGTTTGCTGCCTTTCTGTACGCGCTCTTCATCCCTCCATTGGGACTGTTTCCCGACCCCAGTTCATAGTTTACATATCCCATCTACCATGACTCCTCAATACTTCCCATATGCTGGGCAGGAGTACACACCTAAAACCACACACAGCTCCGCACACGTAATCCAGCGACTAGGGCCAGAAGGCTTCCCCCTTCTCCTAGGGTCACAGGCTATCAGGGCGCAACCTTATCGCCCCCATGACACACGCAGATTTCCAGTTTTTTAACCTTGAATGTGAGAGGGATGCACACAGCTAGGAAATGCTACGCAGTATACGCATATATTAAGTGGCAGCAGACGCAGATTATTTCTCTCCAGGAGACCCACCTCACTAGGGAGGAATTGCGCAAACTCCAAAGGAAATGGCGCGGCTCATTTTGCGCCACTACCTACTCCGCCTTCGCGAGAGGACCTCTGGTCTGGATTCGACCCGGAGTGCCCTTTCGCGAAACCAGCAGACAGGTGGATCCAGAGGGCCGATATGCATTACTAGAAGGATAATTAGATGGGCAACCCATCCTCGTGGGCATTATCTATGCCCCCAATACTGATCAGACACCTTTTTGGGGGTCCCTAACAACTGCCCTGGCGGGATTCACACACTCCCCATGGATCCTGGGTGAGGATTACAATTGCTCCCTGGACCTCGCGCTCGATAGATCCTACCCCCCCACCAAGCAATCCCTGGCCCATGGGCATACAGCCGCACTCCCCGCCTGGGCTTCTCACTGGTCCCTAACGAACTCATGGAGGCATACCCACCCCACCACCAAACTATACTCATTCCACTCGACGCCTCACAACTTACGAGTCCGCCTGGACCGCTTCATGTGCACTCAGTCCCCCCTCCAATGCATCAGACATTTGGACTCTTTGGGCAGGGTCATCTCAGATCACGACGCACATATCGTGTCCCTTGCGTGGCGGCCTCCCATACCTCCGATCCCCACCTGGCGCCTCCCCAAAGACTGCCTTACAGACCCATTGTTCCACAGCGAGCAATCAGACACCATCCAACACTACTTTGCCGACAACACAGGCACCACATCGTCCAGGTCCCTAGAATGGGACGCTTTTAAGGTGGTCCTGCGGGGATCATGCATCAGGATCATCACGGGGGTGAAGCACACACTAGAGAGGGCGGTCCAGAATGCAGAACAGCAAGTGGCGCAGTTATCTAAAGCGGTTGATCAGCGGGAGCTCCCCCCATGCAACTGGCGGAAGCTAAAACCAAGTACGAGGAGACGTGCGCCGACCTCCGATGCTATAACTTTCGCACATATGCCACTAGAGTCCACCATGAAGGTAATCGGGCCGGTACCCTTCTTGCCTGGCTTGTTCGTCAGGACACGCAAACGCAACCGATCACCGGCATCCGTAATGCCAAGGGGGAGGTGGTCTAAGTGCAGGCGGATATTTTATCGGCCTTCCAGGACTAATACACCATCCTTTACAAAGAACCAACTCAGGACAGGGGGGAAACACATTTGGAGTATACTCGCCGCGAACACCATAGTCCAAATCACAGATGAGGGACGTACAATACTAGATATCCCATTGGCACTTGCGGAGATCAAGTCCGCCATCCACCGTCTAGCCAAAAAACAAAGCTCCGGGTCATGATGGCTTCCTGATAGAGCTGTACTCCACATTCTCACAGCAGCTGGTCCTGCAGCTCGACATCGTCTTCCGGGAGGCCCTAGAAGGGGAACTCCTTCCTCAGTCAATGCGGGAATCTAAATTGGTTTCGTTCCCCAAGCCAGATAGGGACCCTCTCCTCCGAGCACCTTATCATCCTATCACCCTCCTAACCACGGATTGTAAAATCCTTGGGAGGATCCTAGCAGATAGACTCACGGAAATACTCCCCAGACTGGTGCATGCGGACCAGTGTGGATTTGTCCCTGGGAGAAATACTTCCCAGAATATACGACGGCTATTCCAGGTCCAGGATGAGGTGCGGGGCAAGTTGCCGCGGGCGGCGTGCCTTGTACTGGACCTTGAGAAGGGGTTCGACACCCTGGCGTGGCAATAC
Source organism: Lissotriton helveticus (assembly GCF_964261635.1). Taxonomy (NCBI): domain Eukaryota; kingdom Metazoa; phylum Chordata; class Amphibia; order Caudata; family Salamandridae; genus Lissotriton; species Lissotriton helveticus. The sequence goes on from NC_136057.1 coordinate 420,472,498, forward strand.
CTCTTTGAGATGCTCCAAAGGGTGGGCATAGGGCCCCAATTTATATTGTCCACCGGACTATCACATACCGACCTTACCACAAGGGTCCGGATAGGCCGCTATGTCTCCTCTTCCATCCCCATCATGCGAGGTACCCGTCATATTCGCCATATCCATGGAGCTATTGGCGGCACGATTACGGGCGGTGGGCGAACACTGGGGTATCCCATTGGGAGGCCGCACACATTGCGTCTCCCTCTATGCGGATGATCTCCTCATTTATGTCAGGGACATCACAGCAGATCTCACCACCCTATGGACTACGCTCGCTGAATTCGAGAGAGCTGCAGGGCTTCGGGTAAATTGGGAGAAATCCTCTATCTACCCCCTGCACCCTAATGCCCCACACAAGGAAATTCGGATAGGAGAGGCCTCATTGTCATGGAAGGGTGACCCTCCGCGCTACCTAGGTGTCAGACTATACCATGAGCCTCGCGACCTCCTGGAAGGCAACCACTACCGAGCCCTTCGGGGACTTAAGAGTCAAATTAAATTTTGGCGGACCCCGCCTTTGGCCCCCATTGGGAGGGTAGCCCTATCCAAAATGATCGTGGTACCCAGACTTCTTTACTACTTTGAGAATATCCCAGTAATCCCGCCGAGGGCTTTCTTCCAAGAGCTCAACTAATTACTAATTTCCTTGATCTGGGGAAAAGGGCCGCTGCAGAGTGGCCCTATCGGTTCTGCAGCTGCCGCGTGACAAGGGAGGAATGGGCGCCCCGTCATTCGAGGTTTACTTTTTAGCGGCGCAACTACAGTGGCTGTCGTGGTGGACAGCGCACCGCAACCTTGGGGAAACAGTAGTACAGGACGGACAGATAGCGATCCCGGAGCTAACCCGAATGCTCCTTCCGGGTACCAAACCCAACCCGGTTCATCCACTGTTGATTAAAACAGCCAGGACCTGTATCATGCGGATTCACCGCATGTCCAAAGGGACTCCAATATATTCCCCATTATTACCGCTGGCGGGACTCCCCAGGGGGCGTGTATTCTACACTGCGAGAGAGCTTAGGATTTTGACCGAATACCAGATCACTGAAACCGAAGCCCTATTTCAGACGGCCAGCTGCTTCTATTCACAGACTTGGCTGAGGGAAGCGGGCTTCCGGCCGGCCAATTTCTACTACACCGGCAGCTGGTGGCGGACTGCAGGCGGATCTTGGACCTAGGGGACAGGGAACCCATGACTCATCCGGTGTTACACACACTACTACGTATGGGGGCTGGCAGACACCATATCACATGGATCTATAGTTCCATCATGGAACTCACACAGGTGCCACTAACACGACTGCGGCTCCGCTGGGAGGACGACTTTGGTCGCAACCTCCATGACAGGGAGTGGCTGACTGCCCTAGCACACCACAAAAAAGTGTACTGCAACCAAAGATTCAAAAATGTCCAATTTAATGTGCTACACTGCGCCTATCTCACACCGGCACGGCTGAATCGCTTTTACCCGTCATCCCACTTCAAATGCCCCCGCTGCCACACTCCGGACCCCCCATTTATCCACATGTTTTGGTCATGCCCCGTGATACATCCCCTTTGGTCGACAGTGCACCTCACACTACAGCCAGTCACAGGCCTAACAGATTTTCGCACATGGGAGGCATGCGCCCTTGGCATCTTTAAGCATAATAAGAGAAAGAAAGTAGAGAACAAATTTGCCCTGCTAGCGGTTCTACTAGAGAAACGCAGTGTGGCGATGTACTGGCGCGCAGCAGAAGGTCCTCCAATAGCGGCATGGTGGGGGGCGATGAAGAAGTGGGCCGCGGCTGAAGAAGACCTCATCCGACAGGAGGAGGCACGAGGCATACAACAGCGTCTCATTTCACTAGAATGGGCGACGCTCCTGCACAACTTTAAACAAACACAAGCTAGTGGCGCAGCGACCCCGCTAGGTACCCAGGTGGCATCTGCCCCGAGCGTATGTTAACCCACCCATGCACGCACCCCGTCCCACCCCTGTAGTGTAGTTCCTATATTCCCAATAGGCTCTGCGCATTGGAATAACATAAACGATAGTTTAGACGTAGGACTGAGGTCGACTAGGTCTCTATTGAATATGTTAGACTTAATTATGAATGCCAGCTAGCTCAGAGGTCACTAGAAGCTTTCTCGAATTCACAAGAAGGGATTAGTTTCTGACAACCGCATAAACATGACAACTTTGCTCCCCTAGAACAAGGAGTATATCTCCAGAGTCGCGGAAACAATAGACAGCTATTTCACTCAGTCAATCGTGCATGCTTAGTTTCACCAGGAGTGCAGAGAAATAGAGAGACGGGCGTTTTCAATAAAAGTGGTTATTTATTGAGCAGTCTTCTTTCTCATGCAAGAGAAGTGAATTGCTATTATTGCAATATTTGTCATAAAGTAAAGTGCGTACAGTAAAAGGAGTATTATGAAATAATACTGTAAAAGCATTTATATGGTTTCCAAGCCATAAGATACTTAAAACAGATAAAATACATACAATGATAAAAGTTGACTAAACGTACTCAACTGGTGCTTCTAAAATACGCCTACCCCGGTGTACCTAACCTAAGCCTAGTATGTGGGAAGGAGTAAATGAGTTGTAGTTTGAGTTAAGATAGTTTTTGCCAAGAATCTGAATCAAGAATTCTCTAAGGGTCTAATCAGCTCCGTACCTTGGTTATAGAATGAAGGAGGTCTTGTATCTCTCTCTCAGGACTCGATCTCCCAGCAACCCGTGAGGGTGACAGGGAAACACTGGAGCTGGATTTCTCAGCAGGAGAAAAGACAACGTCTGTCTCAGTGCGTCAATGGGAGGGTCGGCTTCCTTCGGCACTCGCTTCAGCAGGGCGTCGGGCAAGTAGATAGCCGATCTGCTCCAAACCACCGTGTGTTTTGCTAGGGCAGATGCTGGTATATTTATACCTGGAGGGTGCCGAGTTTGACGTAAGGTTGGACATAAGACGTCACTAAGAACTCGCAGTTCTTTCAGGACTCCAGGAGTTCTAGGACAAATCAATACAGAAGCAAGGGGGATTCCCGGGCTGCTGGAGGTTTGGTTTGTTTAAGAACGCGTTGTACTTTCTAGGAGTCTATGGGAGTAGCCTTGCCGTATTTGGACTGCATTGGCTATGACTTAATATGGGTATGATACTTATGCCTTTATAAGGATATGATTTGATATAACCACATAAGGGCATAAATCGGGAATATTTAAATAGGGTCCTAGATACGTTTACAACAACTACATGGCGCCCAATGTTTGGTAAGGCGATATTTTACGCTAGATACTAGAGTAACTCAGTCGTGCTTTTCACACAGACCCCTTTTCCCGTAAAAACTCCAATAGACATCTGGAGTGGTATGAAGGGTTAATATCCGCCAAAACTTAGTAGGATGAGAATCCTATGTATTAGTTTTTGGTTTAGTCAACGTTGAAGGATACAGTGTTCCAAAATATTGTGCACCTAATCTTTGTTTCCTTGAAACTTGCTCTGAAAACTTTCTGTCAGCAAAAATGACGGGAAGTGAAGACGAAAGAGATGCTTTGGGAGCTCAACTTTTAGCGGAAGACACAAGTCTCCAACAAAATGAAACGGATGCAATATTCATCCCGGTAAATATAAGGAAAACCATAACTATGAAACTTACAGAAAATGGAGTATCATCAAGAGGTGGTACAGTAATATTTGTGATAGAGGCACATGAATATCGGCAGACAGAGGTATTCTATTGATGGATACATTTTCCAGCAGCAAATGCTGTGACACGCGAGTTCCACTACTACAAAATAGAGGAATCTCCAGAGAAATACGCCCCTTTCGAGGACGTTGAAATTCCACTAACTTACCAAGAGCATGAGCTCTGGTTTAATGGCGCCCATAAACATCAAAATCACATTACCAGGCTCGGTCCACTAGGTAGACCAGGAGCCACATGGCCGGTTCTAGCCAGCTATACACCACATCCTGACATTGAAAAAATGTCAAGCGGAGAACTTTTACTTCAGCTAAAACAACTAATTAAAATACATAGACAATTGGTACAATATGTCATGCGGACTTTAACAGTCCAACCAGCAATAAAAATTCCACAGCACACCCCTCACCAGAGGAACACAAATAAAATTACACCACAGACAATACAATCAGTCATTGGCAAATTACCCGCAAAACGTGAACAAATTCCGTTCTGGTTAGCTCAAAATATTACTCAGATAGAGGCAGTATTTCCTGATACTACACCTCATGAAAAACACAGAATTCTGACAATCTGCCTACCAATGGGGATCGCACCACATGTGGAGGATTGTGACACTTGGGGAACAGTCTTTGCTTCAATATACACAAAAACACATGGTGTTCCGTCTATGGCGGTTATACCAGACGTACTAAGACAGATTCAAAATGAATACAGTCCAGAACCTGCTTTAAATCTAGATATGAAATTACTGAAAGACTTTAAGCAAGTCTCGGCTATACTACTAGCCAACATAAAAGGAGAAGCAGCATCTGTGGCGATCCGCCAAAATTTGAAGGAAACATATATAGCAGAACAACCTTTTGAACTTGCCAGAATAATTGAAAAATCCTATGAAGAACTAGGTAGAGATAGTTTGGGTGGGAAAACACTAAAACCACAACTAACTGAAAATCCTGAAAAAATGTTTATCAAGAATAATCTAAATACTCCAAAAAAGAGGTGGGAGGGTAATAAACAAACCACTCCTCGAGAAAAACAGTTTCAGTCCAGAGGAAAGTCTCCTCAACGGAGAGATAGATCTCCAGAATGGGGGGGCAGGTCTCCACAAAGGGAGCCCTCTGAAAAAAGATACAACCTTAGAAATAGGGACAATTTGAGAAAACCTGACAGATATCAAGATATTGATACACGTCCCTCTCGATGTTTTCAGACTTCCTCACAGAAATCGGAAAGAAGTGGACGGTCAGAACATAAAGAAGAGTGCGTTAAGTCCAAAGACAAGGAACCTGCTCATCAAAGTAAAAAAATACAATTTCCGAAAAAGAAGGTAGCTAGTATTAAAATAAAACATGCCGAGGATTCTGAGGACACAACTCAAGAACGGAGAATGGGCCCAGACAATGCTAGACAGCGCAGCAGAAGTGACCATAGCTCGCAAAGATCCTGATGAATCTTCTGGAGACAGTGGACATGAATGAATACATTCAAGTGGAAACTGCAGACACCAGAGTTAGCATACCCCATAAATTATATGAAATAACATTACGTATAGAGGGGGACAAAACTAGGAAAATAAGAGGTCTCTTTTGGGAGAACCTATCTAAAGGCTATGATATCCTGCTAGCAGAGAAAGACTGGCCACCAGAGTTTGTCAGAGAGTGCCCACATGGCGAAGAAATGATTATGCCTGCCTTCTCAAATCACATTCCAATTCATAAAAAATACACATATGCTAGAAAATGGGCAGTGGCCCAAGCCCCTGCATTATATAAAAATCATGTAGGATGGGATGAGGATTCTCCTCAGCATAAAATTCAGTTAAAAAATCAACCTACTGCGCAAAGGCAGTATCCTGTTAAACAAGAAGCTTAAAAACAAGTCAGGGAGATCCTAGATCAACTTGAATACCAGGGGATACCAGGGGGTGATTGAAACATGCACTTCACAAATGAACAATCCTTTGTTTCCTGTCTCCAAACCAGACAATTCATACCGTCTAGTGTTGGACTACAGACACCTAAACTCTTGTTGCAAAACATTTGCAGTACAAAATTCACACAGTGCAGCACTAATGAATCACATTGTGCGCAAAAAATATAAAACGAAATTAGATATTTCAAATGGTTTCTTCTGTCAAAACATTGCACCAGAAAGCAGGTATTTGACCGCTTTCTTAAGTATGGGGGCTAAAGGCAATTTTGTCGTCTCCCACAGGGATTCAAGAATAGCCCAGGATTATTTTCAGCCAGGGTAACAGAGTTACTACAAATTTATGATGATGAGGCATTATCTTATGTCGATGACATCTATCTTACATACGATGACCTGGAGACACACTTGAAAAGAGTGAACACCATCATACTTGGGTTCGCATCTGAAGGGTACAAATTCAACTTTAAAAAATCACGAATTGCCCACCTAACTGTCCTATTTTTAGGATATGAGTTATCAAGTGAAGGCAACAGCCTAGCAGACAACTTCTTAGCGAAAACGCTGAAGAACTTACAATCAATTCTAGGTTTGCTGAATTTCGGAAGAACTTACATTCTAAACTATGCGGAGAGGGTTAAACCTCTCTACAAATTAATAAAACCTGATTTCAAACCAATTAATTGGACTCAGAAACACACAGAAATTTTACGATCATTACAAACAGACATGTTAACTAAAACAAAACTGCAAACACGCGCAAACGAAGGCAACCTTGTAATCCGAGTCATCCCAGGAAGATGCGGATTCACGTACCTGACCTCTAATGAGGGAGAAATGATACCTATAGCTTATAAATCACACTTGTACACCCAAGCTGAAATGAAATTCAGTTCTACTGAAAAAATTGTGACTGCGGTCCAAACTGCTGTAGCAAAAGAAAGAGCCCTCGCACAAGATAAACGTATAATAATCGTTACACCAGTACCTGCCCTAGAGGCAGTAATAAGAGCCAGCATTCCAAATGCTAAAGCCTTACATCCGAGATGGATACAATGGGTTAATTCTCTTGCTGCTTCAGACGTAGTATACGAATTTGATCCTAACTTAAAAACGCAAGAATTTCTCCAATACGAATATAAATGTCCTCTGCCGACTGAGATCCTGCCTCTGGAACATTACAGTTGTATAATATATACAGACAGTTCAGCACAACCTGCAGTTGGGGGTAATCAAGCATATAGTGCTGCGTGCGCGATTATTAAAGGTCGTTGGCACGAAGGAAAATTCAGACCATTGGTCACTAAAACTCAATCACTCGGAGACTGTACAGCTCAGCGCTTGAAAATATCGATCGCGAATTCCCCACACTAATAGTGTGCGATTCGTATTATTGCGTCCAGTCTTACAATGAATACTTGCAGAACTGGGTTCAAAACGGTTTCAAAGATGCAAAAGGTGGCACAATCAAGCATAAAATGCTTTGGGAACAAGTAGTTCTTTTACAGAAAGAACTACAAAAGACTCACGTGATACATACACTGAGTCATCAACGTGATGGCGTTCACGTTGCAGGGAATTCATTGGCTGATGAGGCCGCGAAGGCAGCTTTTCAAACGGCTTCCGTAGCTGCCATTACCCGCTCAAAAACAAAAATAGACAGCAAGATAATGCAAGCTGTCAGTGCTTCAGTAAAAGACAGTGGTAAGACACTCCCGAAAGGCTTTCCAGTAAAGTACTCATACAAAACTGATGCGAATAATGTTCCTTTTGCTGTAATCCCTGGAGTGGGGGATAGGGCAATTCCAAACATGGAGCATAGGTTAGGACTAATTTTAGCGGCACATGAAGGGCTCGCTTCTGCACATGCTGGTGTTTCCGCCACAGTATCGTTATTAAAACAGAGATATTGGTGGCCACGCATGAAAAAACAGACTAGAAACTATGTTCTACAATGTGAAATATGCCAAAAAATAAAGGTATCAACAGTGAAACGACCTGCACAGACGCCCCTTCTAATCTCAGATAAACCATGAGCATGTGTTTACTTGGACCACTGTGGTCCCCTACAAAGGGATGGCAACTATAAATATATCATGGTCGCAGTGGATTCCTGCACGAGATTCATTTTGATTTGGCTCCAGCGCTCGGCTGACGCCAGAACTGTTATAAAAGATTTGCGAGTCTTTATCGGCACATACGCAATTGGCATGATACATTTTGACCAGGGTCCTGCGTTTAGCTCTCGAGCTTACAAGGAGGCCATGTCCAGCTTGGGAATTGCATTGCAGTACTCTAGTCCATTCCATCCTGAGGGAAATGTGGTAGTGGAGAGAAAAAAAACGTGACATAAAGCAATCTATAACAGCGAGGGTATTAGGTTCGGGTGATGGGTGGGTCAAACATCTAATAAGTGTCCAACGTAGTCTTAATAATCTGCCAAGAAATTCTCTGGGTGGAATCACTCCGTATGAACTTTTGTTTGGTACAAGAATGATAATCGAAGATCTCGATTGGCAGACTTCAGTGGTGGAACAAAAAACCTTTGATATCAAAGATCGTTTGACTGTCTTACAGGACTTAAAGGAAACAAGAAGAAGTCTAAGTAACACAAAGCTAAAGCCAACGGCTACTGAAGAAAAACCACCTGTCCCAGCAAGACCTCTCTGGATTCCAAAGATTGGGGATCTGGTCAGAGAAAAGATCGCGGTGAAGAAGGAATTTGGGCCTTCTTACAGAAGAGCAGTACCTGTCTTGGCAATCAGTGGAACAAGATCAGTAGTACTACCGCCCCTTGCTGGTAAAAAGGAGAACAGAGTTGTGTCAATCGACCTGGTAAAACCACAATCATGTGGCCAATAATAAGTATTAGGCCCAGTGGACTCCCAAGAAGTAGCAGAAGACCAAACCTTGCTACAATCCAAGAGGTTCAAACTGAGAGACTAATCACATTTGATAAACCTGCAGTAAATAAAAAAGGACTATGCAACAAAGCCATGGAACTTGTACCTCTTGAAACCCAAATTGCAACAGTTCATCAAGAAACGCCTGTCTACAATGATGTAGCCTCTGACCATACAAATCCAAAGATTCATGAAAATACGGAAGCTATTCCAACAATTGACAAAACTGCATCTGGCTACTTCATCAATTTCGATGACTTTTCTGATGATCCAACTGAACATGAGGACAAGACAGCAAACAAAAGTGTCAAAGACAAAATTACAGAACTCTTTCATCAACTTGGAGAAACATATCTGATTTCACCATGGATTGAATTGTGGATTGTGTTAGGTGTACTTTTCCTCCTGCTCTGGCTCATGTTTGTTTTAAGCTTGGGAAGAATGATTGAAGGAAAATACAGTGCAATGGACACAGCAAGTCAGAACATCAACTTGATTCTAAAACCTCACAGATCTTCTCACATCGAAAAAAGAGAACTGTCATCAGTGAACATCACAGCCATTCCTATACCTGGTGGTGTAGCATGGGACACAATTGATTACGAAATCTATGGCCCGGTTGAACTCTTGAAATATCCACATCAGTTCAAGGTTTCCTTAAGTGACTTTGTATCACCTAGAACTTTCTTTGATGATTGGGACTTTGAAAATATTAATAATATGATGTCAGATTTAGAAATGTCAGCAACATTTACAGAACATGATTATTTACAAGGTTCATCAGATTATGGAGAAATGTATTGTTTTAATCATTATGGGCATCACTATTTGCATATATCTGCTAATCCTAGAACTGTTTTTACTTATAATTAATGGGAGCATCGTCCAACCCCGCCAAAAGGCAGTTCAAAAATATTTTATGAGAAATTCCCATCTTCTCTGGGTTTAATAACTCTGATCCAGAAACGTTTTATTTTAAAATTATAAATAAGACAGGAATGAAAAACATGTTGACAAATACTAAACTGATTTATTCTGAAACATTTTATGAAAAAATGTCTACATTTGGTTTTGAATTTTGGATAGACAACATTGAGACCAAAACAGTCTGGGGAACAAAAGAGTGGCAGGTACAAGGTTTAGAATCATTACTCAGAGCCTGCATGATCCCAGAACAGATAAAATTCCTGAATGACACCATTCAACAAACAACCTGTCTTGGCCTAGCCAAGATAAAGGACTTAAACAAACCGTCTGTACCAAAGCCCATACCTGATAGTAATAGCACTACAGATAGACGTATCCCATATTTTACACCAAAACAGAACAAATCCTGATTGGAGAAAATGGTTGATGTGGCCCACAGACAATAATAACTGTCAAGATAGATTCCGGAACAATAAACAGGTGTTCAAACAGAATAGGCCAGACCCAAGATATTCCCAGAGACACATCCAGGGATAATAACAACATACAGTGTAGGAAAACTATGCCTCGAATGGCTGCAAAAATCCACACTATCTGAAATTAAGCAACACTTGACTTTACTTAAAGAAGGTGCTGACTTGCGAGATTTCTTAATGGGACCTCGCAAACAGCGTCAAAAACGTTTCATATACGCCGGTATATACGCTGCTTACAACGAAGCTTGGAAAGTAATGCAAATTGAAACTGCTGAAAAAATACGAGAAATTGATTGTATTAATTTGGAAAAATCACTGTCTGTAGTGGACAATGGGTTAACGATTCTGTCCTCCAGAATTTATTCACTGGACAGCATTGTATCATCTGCTATTGATATAATAGAACAGGATATGCTAATGTTACAACATGGCCAGTCCCAATTACGTTCTATTGTACAGTTAGGCTGGACGTTACAAAATCTCCTTTCAGGCTACGTGCCATGGCGTCTAATCAACACAACGTCATTATCTTTAACCTTACAGATAAACAAATCTCTTTGGCACAAAAAGGAGCAGACTATACGGTGCTGAGCATTGAAAAACTAGAAAGATTGCCATTGACAATCTCCGAAAGACCTGCCATTGAATGGATAATACATGGCACCATTACAATTCCGATAACGACTTTTCAGTTTCAATATTGCCTTAAGTATATACCAGCGGGCCTGTATGAAAGGTTGGGTAAAGGATACATCAAGTCAACCTTGAATTTACCTTATACACATAGATGTTATAGTGAAGGGAAAAAAGAGGTATTTCTTAGTGGTAACAACTGTAAAAATTCACTAAGCGGTACACTTCTGTGTCAAGGTATTAACTTGCATGGAGCCTGCGAAGGGTTCATCAAATAACCTTTCATGTCACCTGCAGGGCACCCCTGCTACACAGATAGAGCCTTTTTTCAGACAACTTTCCAACGGCAGTTACATTATAATAAGTGACCACAGCTGTTGTGGCATGGTGCCAGGAACGGCCTATCTCGTGAGTGTTACTTCCAGGGTCACTTGCTGTATGCAAGTATTGTATCCAAACAGCAAGCCAGACAAGGAGGCAGCAATATGGCCTTCTCTGAATATCTCTTCTATTCGAATTGATACTTTAAGCAGAATGAAGTCTATTCTTTTACAAACAACTGTGCCTTTAAACCTCGTCTAGAGAAACGTATGATCTGCAAATTGCAAGGACAGCAGCAGAGATACATGCATTATTATCAACAAATTGCCCCGTACATTTCATAGAAATGTTAAGTCAAATCTTAAACATGTCAGATACCAGTGGCATCGCACATGTATTTAAGACAATTTTTTCTGGACTGTTAGCACCCTTTGAAGCAGTCCTGAGCATCTTCCCGAATTTCGTGCACTCTGTGTTCGGCGGCCTGCCTCTCATCTTGGGACTCGTAGCAGGAATCTTATTTTTGTTCCTTCTGCTCCGATATGGCAAGTCAAGTCACAGACAAAACTCAGGCTACAATGGAAGACACGATCCTAGCAATGCGATACCGAGAGCGGATTACTAAGAGATCTGAATGCTACCTGGTTTCTTTCATTCGACCATTCTGGCAAGATTGCATCCTACCTGTTCTACAATGCCTGCTCTGCGGAGAAGAATGCATGTTAGACGTCTGTCTCACACTCCCATCAGCAGTACCTATGGATATCCATACTTTCTTGGTTCGGTAACGGCTCATGCTGTAGTGTAGCTCCTATTTTCCCAATAGGCTCTGCGCATTGGAATAGTACCTACAGCAGTAAAGGCCTAGGCCAGACGTTAACTAGGTCTACTACTGTCGATACTAGACTTAATTTTTGGGTTTGCCAGCTAAGCTCAGAGTTCGCTAGAAACTTTCTCGAATGTTCAAGGAAGGATTAACTCCCCTGATTAGACAAGAAGGGATTTAGTTTCTGACAACCATAGAACATGACAACTTTGCTCTCCCCTAATCAAGAGTCAATCTCAAGAGTCGTGTGAGCACAAGGCAATTATTTTACTCAGTCAGTACGTGCATTCTTAGTCTCATCAGAATGTAGAGAAAAGGAAGAGACAGGCGTGTTCAATAAAAAGGTGTTATTTATTGATCAGTCTCTTTTCTCATACATGAGAAATGGATCGATATTATTGCAATACTTATAGTTAAGTAAAGTGCATACATTAAAAGCAATAGTATAAAATAATACTGTAAAAACATTGATATGGTTTCTGAGCCATATGATGTTTAAAATGATTAAAATATATTTACATACACATATACATTTGACTAAACGTACTCAACTGGTGTTTCTAAATACGCCTACCCCGTGTACCTGACCTAAGTCTAATGTGTGGGCGGGAATAGAAAGTTACAGTTTAAGTTAAGTTTGTTTTTGCCAAGTGAATAACTAAAGAATTCTCTGTGAGGGGTTATTCAGTTCTGTACCTGGAATTTAGGATGGATGAGGAATGGTATCTCTTTCTCTGCTCTCGATATTCCAGGCTGCCTGCGAGGGCTACCCGGAAGCGCCGGTGCTGGGTCTCTCGGCTTGAGATAGCAGCGCGTCTCTCAGCGCGTCAGGAAGGCGGGGCTGCTGCCAGCGGGGTCTGCTTCTGCTCTCGGCTTCGGCAAGTGTGGCTGCTCCGTCTTGTCACCACGCGTGTGTTTGCATAGGGCAAGGTCGGCAATATTTATACCTTAAAGGTGCCGAGATTGATGTAAGGATGGACATAGATACGTCAATAAAGATGTCATACGACTTGCTCGTTAGCACATTCTTTACTAAAGTTCTCTGTGAAATCAAAACAATGGCCGCACGGATTATCCAGGTTGTCATAGGTTTGATTTGTTATGAGAACGTCGTATGCCTTATCAGGGGCTGGAGGAATGTCGCTTGTCTAATTAGATCTCAAGCGTTATGACCTAATCAGATAACACGTTCCTGTGCCGTAGTGTGACTGCGTCAGATAACGGTATCTGCATCATGGGGGTTTTCTTGCCTCATGGGCTGACTGTTAGTTAACTTGATAGTTAGTTTAACCAGAATAGGGTCAGGAATAGGGGGACTGATTCAGAACCTATAGAAATACACGACACCCACTCCACGCTAACTATGGTCATATCTACTAATCTATGCATAGTATAACATAGTACAACATACTATAGAGTATAGTGTATACCTTACCACCCCAAAATACATAAATGCATTTCGAAATTTTCAAATATACTGAAAAATTGCAGTCATATATATTGTATGCACTTAAGCTATGAATTAAATGCAAAAGTAAACACGCATTTTTATGCATTATTGCTTATTGGTATATGAGAAATACACATGAAATGGCTCTTAATATGGCTATACAGAAAGGAAGTCCGAGACCATTTCATCACATAATAAAATATTTGTGAACATACCAGCGGGTAGCTAAAGTCTATAAAGTATCTAAAAAATAGAAATTTTAGTTCTCTAGGAATAGTTTCTTACTTTAAGCAGAAGATCAGTGTCCCGGGAAAAAATATATAGAAAAATATTTTAAGGGGCATGCTGAAAAAATTGCTGTCCGTGAACTGGAGTGAAATTGTTCATGTGACTTTATTTTTAAAGTTGAAGGCCGAATTCAGGGAACGCCGTGTGCGAGTTTACTCAAAAGTCTCTATTTCTGTTCTGGAGAGAACATCATATCATTCAGGCTTTCGAAAAAACTGTCAACAGCTTCATGGGAAAGTTCCACTAAGTCGGAAATAGGGGTAACCATGCATTCATGCGCATGATTGTCTCCATTGACATTCTGATTTGCATCACTGACAGAAGGTCGTACCTGTTCGATGCTGCTTTCATCTTGAACTTCACTACTCTTCAATCGTAGTGGTGAAGATTCCAGGAATGCCGTCATCAGGATTGGCAGCCTTTGAGGGCAGCACAAAGCGTGAACCTTGGTAGGAACCAACAGTGTATCTGCATCCACCGGCGCATCCGATTGTAGCGTCAGACAGGTGTCTAACACGCATTCTTCTCCGCATAGCAGACACCTTAGTACAGGTAAAACACACCTTTGCCACATTGGTCGAAATGATAGAAACCAAGTCATGTTCAGGTCTCTAAGCCGGGAGAGTCCCAGGATTTTTGATATCCGGTCCCGGTATCCAATGGCTAGGATCGTATCTTCCATTGTCGCGAGAGTTTGATCTGTGACATGGGTTGCCATAACGAAAAATAAGGACTAGGAATAGGATTCCTGCAATTAGTCCCAGGATCAGGGGAAGTCCGCCAAAAATCGAATGGACGAAATCTGGAAAAATACCCAGTATGGCTTTGAATGGTGTTAATGCCATCGAAAATACTGTCTTAAATACCTTTGAGACCCCAGTGGTATCAGAAATATTTAAGATTTCGCTTAGGATTTCCGCGAAATGTACGGGGGAATTAGTTGATAATAATGTATGTATCTCTGCAGTCGTCCTTGCGACTTGTAGATCATACGTTTCTTTTGATGACGTGAGCCTTGTAGGCGTCTGAAGAAGCACTGTTTTCATTCTGCTTAAAGTGTCTATTCGAATAGAAGTAATTTTCAAACTGGGTCATGCCCTTGCCTCCCTGTCTGGAAAGGAGCTGGGGAACAAAGAACGTCCACAGCACTTGACCTTCGCCGTTGTAGTTACTAGATAAGGAGTCCCGGGCATAAGACTGCAACATCTGCGGTCTACAATAAGAATGTAACTCCCATTATAGAGTCTTTGAAAGAATGGTTCTATTTCAGTTGCAGGTGCGCCTTGCTGGTGACATGAAAGGTTGTATGAATTCCCTTCACAGGCTCCGTGCAAACTAATTCCGTTACACAGAAGCGTGCCGCTTAGTGACATAGCACAATTGTTGCCACTAAGAAACACTTTCTGTCCTTTATTACTGACACATGCATGTGAATAGGGCAGGTTCCAAGTTGTTTTAAGGTACCCCTTTCCTAATTTCTCGTACATGCCAGCCTGTATATATTTTTGGCAGTATTGAAACCTGAAGGTTGAGATCGGAATATTTATGATTCCGTGGATTATCCATTCACTGACAGGTCGTTCTGACATTGTCAACGGTAATCTTTCTAGTTTTTCAATGCTCAAGATTGTATAATCAGCACCCTTTTGCGCCATACCGATTTGTCTATCAGTAAGGTTAAAGATTTGGAATAGTGACGTTGTGTTGATTAAACGCCAAGGCACATAGCCTGAACGCAGATTTTGTAACGTCCAGCCAAGCTGTACAATAGAACGCAGTTGTGACTGACCATGTTGTAATAACAGTAAGTCTTGCGATAATATATCGATTGCTGACGACACAATGCTGTCCAAAGAAAAAATTCTGGAGGACAGAGTCATTAACCCATTGTCCACTACAGAAAGTGATTTTTCCAAATTGATACGGTCAATTTCCCGTATTCTTTCTGCTGTCTCAATTTGAGTTACCTTCCAGGCCTCATTGTATGCTGCATATACAGAGGCTGCTATGAAACGCTTTTGACGCTGTTTGCGTGGTCCCAGAATGAAATCACGCAAGTCAGCACCATCAGTAAGTAAAGTTAGGTGTTGCTTAATTTCAGGCAGTGTGGAAGTTTGTAGCCATTGAAGGCATAATTTGCCCACACTGTAGGTTGTTATTATCCCTGGGTGATGTCTTTGGGGATATCTAGGCTCTGGCCTGGTCATTTTAAAACCCTGTGTTTTATTCAGGAATCTATCTTGACAGTGATTTGTATCTGTGGGCCAGATCAACCATTGTTTCCAATCAGGATGTGTTCTGTTTTGGTTAAGTATATGGTTTACGTCTATTTCTTCATCTGTATCAGAGTTATTGCTAAACATTGTTGGCTTTGGAATAGACGGGTTATTTAAATCTTTGATTTTGGCTAAGCCAAGACAGGTGGTTTGTTGAACAGTGTCATTTAAAAATATCATTTGTTCTGGGATCATGCAGGCTCTAAACAAAGCTTCTAAACCCTGTACTTGCCATTCTTTTGTACCCCAAACACTTTTCAAATCAACATTTTTGTCCCAATAATCAAATCCAAAAGTATTCATTTTTTCAAAGAATGAATCTGAATATATCAATTTTGTGTTGGTTATCATGGTTTTCATCCCTGTCTTGTTTGACAATTTAAAATAAAATGTTTCAGCATTAGTTATGTTAAAACCTGAAAAATATGAATATTTGTCATAAACGGTTCTAGAGCTCCCTTTTGGAGGTGTAGCACAATGTTCCCATTGATTATAATTTAAAACATTTCTAGGTTGTGCAGATTTATGCAAAAAATGGTTACCATAATGGTTATAGCAATACATACTATCATAATTTGTAGAACCTTGCAAATAATCATGTTTTGTAAATTTAGCAGACATTACTAAGTCAGACATCATGTTGTTGATGCTTTCGAAATCCCAATCATCAGCAAATGAGTTTGGTTTTGCAAAGTCACTCAAAGAGATCTTGATTTGGTGTGGATATTTCAGGATCTCGACCGGACCATAAATTTCATAGTCAGTGTTGTCCCAGGCTACCCCACCAGGTATCGGATTGGCTGTGAAGTTGGCTGAAGAAAGTTCTGAAGAAAGTTCTCTTTTCTCGACGTGTGAAGATGTGTGTGGTTTGAGGACCAAGTTGATGTTCTGACTTGCTGTGTCCATTTTAGCATATTTTCCCTCAATGAAGCGTCCCAAAGTAAATACCATGATGAGCCAAAGTATGAGGATAAATGCACCAAAACCCACCCAAAATTCAATCCATGGAGAAACCAGATATGTTTCTTTCAGTTGTTTCAAAAGTTCCTTAGCTTTGTCTTTAAAAGATTTTGATGATGGCTGTGTCTTTGATTCACTGAAGCCTTCAGAGGAATCATCGAAGTTGATGAAGTACCCGGATGCAGTTCTGTCAATTGTTCCAATTGCTTCAGGATTTTTGTTTCTTGCATTGTCATTTGGTACTTCATTGTAGATTGGTGTGTCTCTGCTAAATGTTTTTATTTGGGTTTTCAGAGGTCTCAGTTCTATTGCATTGTTGCATAGTCCTTCTTGTTCTTCTGTAGGCGTTTCGAATGTGATGAGCCTCTTTGATAGGACCTCTGTACTGGTAGCAAACCTTGGTGTTCTGCTACTCATTGGGAGTCCACTTGGCCTACTGTTTGTTATCGGCCACATGTTGTCGTTTTACCAGGTCGATGGATACAACTCGGTTCTCCTTTTTTCCAGCAAGTGGCGGTAGTACAACTGATCTTGTCCCGTTGACAGACAAGACAGGAACTGCTTTTCTGTAAGAAGGCCCAAATTCCTTCTTTACCGCGATCTTCTCCCTGACTAGATCCCCGACTTTTGGAATCCAGACAGGTCTTGCTGGGACAGGTGGTGATTCTTCAGTGGTTGTTGGCTGTTGTTTCAACTGTATGTTGCTCAGGTCTTTTCTTGTTTTGTTTAAGTCCTGCAAAATAGCCAAACGGTCTTTGACATCAAAGGTTTTTTCTATTACCACTGAAGTCTGACTATCAAGGTCAGAGATCAACATCCTAGTTCCGAATAATAATTCGTACGGACTGAATCCCTTCAGAGAATTTCTTGGCAAGTTATTTAGACTACGTTGGACACTTATTAGATGTTTGACCCACCCAGCTCCCGAACCTAATATCCTTTCTATTATAGATTGCTTTCTGCCTTGGTTTTTTCTTTACACCATCCCATACCCTCAGGAAGGAAGTGAGAAGATTCCCGCTGGGCTGTGCTCATTTGGCCATGTTTCCCCCCCAGGCTCGATTGCCTGAGTGAAAAAAATGGTCGAACGTAGCATGCTCTTAGCGTATATGCCATTTAGACTCGCAAATCTTTGTATAACAGTCCGGACGTCAGCCGAGTGCTGGTGATCTACATTATAAGTGGAAACTAGCCTGTATATGTTAATCGCAAGCCATTCTTTGTACTGGTGATGTTATCTGCAGTCAGATTCCACCGTATTTTATTTTTTCTCTCCCCACTGCGATTTCTGTTGCAGTTTGGGCAGTTTTTTACAAACATGGTATGATGTAGGCTCATGCCTGGCCACCAGTACCGTGATTGTAAATCTTCCAGAGAATCTTTTAGTTTGAGGTGTCCAAGACCCTCACCCATATGTGCGTCTGCGACTAACAAGTGTCTCCTGTCCATGTTTGGAATCACTCTATCCCCCACTCCAGGGATTCGAGCAAAAGGAACGGAGTTTGCATCGATTATGTATGTGTAATTGAGTGGATAGTTGATCGGTAACGCTGAGCAGTCGCCTTTTGATGACGTTTTCACCGCCAGCAATGTTTCACCGTCAATGTATTTTAATGTACGCTTTTTTCGAACTACGGGAGCCGATTTAGTGGCTGCCGCTGCGGCTGTTTCAGCCAATGAATTCCCTACAACGTGAACGCCATCACGCTGATGACTCAGTGAGTGAGTCACGTGAGTCTTTGGTAGTTCTTTTTGTAAAAGAGCTATTTGTTCCCAGAGCAGTCTCTGCTTTATTGGTGCATCTGTGTCATCTTTGTAACCGTTCTGAATCCATGTCTGCAAATCGCTGTTATATGATTTGACGCAGTAATATGAATCTGACACTATAAGTGTCGGGAATTCGCGATCCGCATTATCCAGCGCCATTTTTAATGCTATTATTTCAGTTTGTAGTTCTGAATTAGTTTCTACTGAGTGTGATTTTGTTAATAGAGGTTTTAATATACCTCCGCGCCACACTTCTTTTGTAATCTCACATCTGGGGTTGTATGCTTGTTCTCCCCAAACGGAGGGTTGAGCATGTCCGTCTGTATAGATTACACAGGCGTAATGTCGTAGAGGCAGAATGTCGATTGGCAGAGGATACGTCTTTTCATATTTTAGATTTTTTAATTCTTCTAGTTCTGGATCAAAGTAGTAGTATACTTTGTCCGTTGTGATTGAATTCACCCATTGTATCCATTCCGGATTCAATGCTGTTGTTGGTAAATTACACGGTGTTGTTAGTGCCTCAAAGGCTGATTCTGCTGTTCTGACTGTGATATGTCTACCGTCAGCTATGTCTTTCTCTCTAGCTATTGCGGTTTGAACTGCACGAATGATTTTTTCTGTATTACTGAATTTCTGTTCAGCTTCTGTGTACATGTGTGATTTGAATGCAACTGGTACCTTTTCTCCCTCATTAGAGGTCAGGTATGTGAATCCGCATCTCCCTGGGATGACTCGGATCACAAGGTTGCGTGTGTTATCACGTGTTTCTAATTTTGTTTTAATTAGCATGTCTGTTTGTAAGGATCTCAAAATTTCTGTGTGTGTTTGAGTCCAACTGGATCTTTTAAAGTCTGGTTTAATTAGATCATAAAGGGGTTTGACCCTTTCTGCGTAATTTGCAATGTATGTTCTTCCGAAATTTAGGAAGCCTAGAATTGACTGTAGGTTTTTTAGTGTTTTAGGAGCTTGGATTACGGCACATTTCTCTAGGAAATTGTCTGCCAGGCTTTTACCTTCACTTGATAACTCATATCCTAAGAATAGGACTGTCAGATGGGCAATTCTGGACTTTTTGAAGTTGAATTTGTAACCCTCTGCAGCGAACCCAAGTATTATGGTGTTCACTCTTTTCAAGTGAGTCTCCAAGTCATCATCTGTTAAGTAAATGTCATCGACATAGGATAATGCTTCATCATCATATAGTTGTAGTAATTCTGTTACTCTCGCTGAGAATACCCCCGGGCTGTTCTTGTACCCCTGGGCTAACCGACAGAATTGTTTTTGAGTGCCATTTACTGAGAATGCAGTTAAATATCTGCTCTCTGGTGCTATGTTTTGACAAAAGAATCCATTGGAGATGTCCAAGGTTGTTTTGTATTTTTTGCGCACTATGTTATTCATTAGTGCAGCACTGTGTGAATTTTGGACTGCAAAGGTTTTGCAACATGTGTTAAGGTGTCGGTAATCCAAAACTAGACGATATGAATTGTCTGGTTTGGAGACCGGAAACAAAGGATTGTTCATTTGTGAGGTGCAAGTTTCAATCACCCCCTGGTATTCTAGCTGATCTAGTATTTCATTTACTTGTTTTTTAGCTTCTTGCTTAATTGGGTACTGCCTTTGTGCAGTAGGTTGTGATTTTAACTGGATTTTGTGAGGAGGAGAATCCTCATCCCATCCTACATGATTTTTATATAAAGCAGGTGCTAAGGCCACTGCCCACTTTCTAGCAAGTGTATATTTTTTATGAATCGGTATTTGATTCGAGAAGGCAGGCATAATTACTTCTTCGCCATGAGGGCACTCCCTGACAAACTCTGGTGGCCAGTCTTTTTCAGCAAGAAGGATGTCATAGCCCTTGGACAGGTTATCCCAAAATAGTCCCCTAATTTTCCTAGTCTTATCTCCCTCTATACGTAATGTTATCTCGTATATCTTGTGGGGCTTGCTAACTCTGGTGTCTGCAGTTTCCACTTGAAGGTATTCATTCGTGTCCACTGTCTCCAGATGATTCATAAGGACTTTGCGAGCTATGCTCACCTCTGCTGCGCTGTCTAGCATTGTCTGAGCCCACTCTCCGTTTTTCAGTTGTGTCCTCAGTATTCTCGGCATTGTTAACTACCTTGATACTGGCTACCTTCTTTTTTGGAAATTGTAATTTCTTTTTCAGTTGAGCAGGTTCCTTGTCTTTGGACTTGGCGTGCTCTTCTGACCGTCCTCTTCTTTCCGATTTCTGCGAGGAATTCTGAAAAGATTGAGAGGGACGTGTATCAATGTCTTGATATCTATCAGGTTTTTTAATATTATCCCTATTTCTAAGGTTATATCTATTCCCAGAGGGGTCACTCTGCGGTGACCTCTGTCTTTGGTTTGGAGATTTCTCTCTTCGCCTAGGAGACCTTCCTCTGGACTGGAATTTCTTTTCTTTAGGATTGGATTGTTTATTTCCATCCCAGTTCTTTTTTGGTGAATTATTATTATTATTAAAAAATATTTTTTCTGGACTTGTAGTCAGTTGCGGTTTTACTGGTATTCCACCTAGACTATCTCTGCCTAGTTCTTCATAGGATTTTTCTATGATTCTGGCAATTTCAGCTGGTTGGTCTGCTATATCTGTCTCTTTTAACCTCTGGCGGATCGCCACGTTTGCTGCTTCACCTTTTATGTTGGCTAATAATATAGCCGAGACCTGCTTGAAGTCTTTCAGTAATTTCATACCAAGAGTTAAAGCAGGTTCTGGACCGTATTCATCTTGGATTTGTTTTAGCACATCTGGTATTACCGAAATGGATGGAACACCGTGCGTTTTTGTGTAGATGGAAGCAAAGACTGTACCCCAAGTGTCACAGTCCTCAATGTGTGGTGCGATTCCCATTGGGAGACATATAGTCAGAATCCTGTGTTTTTCCAGCGGGGTGGTGTCAGGAAACACCGCCTCTATTTGGGTGATTTTCTGTGCCAACCAGAATGGTATTTGTTCCCGTTTAGCTGGAACTTTACCTAGGCAGGATTGGATGTTCTGTGGTGTAATTTTATTTGTGTTCCCCTGGTGAGGGGTCAGCTGTGGAAGTTTAATCGCTGGCTGAATTGTTGAAGTCCGCATTACAAACTGAACTAGTTGTCTATGAATTTTTAGTAGTTGTTTTAGCTGTATTAACAGCTCTGCTGCAGGCATTCTATCGATGTCTGGATGTGGTGTGTATCCGGCTAAGACCGGCCACGTTGCTCCTGGTCTTCCTAAAGGACCGAGCCTTGTAATGTGATTGTTATGTATTAGGGCGCCATCAAATAAGAGCAAATGCTCTTGGAATTTGAGTGGTACTTCCACCTCCTCGAAAGGAGTGTATGTTTCTGGTGGAACCTCTATTTTGTAATAGTGGAAGTACTTTGTTACAGCATTTGCTGCTGGAAAATGTATCCATGTATAGTATACCTCTGTCTGCCGATATTCGTGTGCCTCAATTATGAATATGACTGTTCCACCTCTAGGTGTCAGTCCATTTTCTATAAGTTTTAGAGTTATAGATCTTCTTTTGGCGACCGGGATGAGTATTATATCCCCGTCTGCCTCTAGAGCAGCATTATCAGCTGCTGCTATTTCAGCTGCTAATCTAACTGCCTCTCTTTCTCCATCACTGTCTCCCATTTTACTGACAGGATGGTATTATTTTTATTTGCAGATCAGGTTTCTTTATGGAACAAAGATTAGATGCACAATATTTTGGAACTGTTTTATCCTTCAACGTTGACTTAACCAAGAACCATACATAGGAGTTCCCTCCTGCGAGGTTTTGGAGGATATTACCTTTCACCCACTCCAGACGTCTTTGGAGTATTTGGGAAAAGGGGTCTGAGTGAGAAAGCACGACTGAGTTACTCTAAATGTCTTACGTTAGTTTTATCGCCCTTTCCAAACGCGTTGGGCGCCATGTAGTGTAGCTCCTATTTTCCCAATAGGCTCTGCGCATTGGAATAGTACCTACAGCAGTAAAGGCCTAGGCCAGACGTTAACTAGGTCTACTACTGTCGATACTAGACTTCATTTTTGGGTTTGCCAGCTAAGCTCAGAGTTCGCTAGAAACTTTCTCGAATGTTCAAGGAAGGATTAACTCCCCTGATTAGACAAGAAGGGATTTAGTTTCTGACAACCATAGAACATGACAACTTTGCTCTCCCCTAATCAAGAGTCAATCTCAAGAGTCGTGTGAGCACAAGGCAATTATTTTACTCAGTCAGTACGTGCATTCTTAGTCTCATCAGAATGTAGAGAAAAGGAAGAGACAGGCGTGTTCAATAAAAAGGTGTTATTTATTGATCAGTCTCTTTTCTCATACATGAGAAATGGATCGATATTATTGCAATACTTATAGTTAAGTAAAGTGCATACATTAAAAGCAATAGTATAAAATAATACTGTAAAAACATTGATATGGTTTCTGAGCCATATGATGTTTAAAATGATTAAAATATATTTACATACACATATACATTTGACTAAACGTACTCAACTGGTGTTTCTAAATACGCCTACCCCGTGTACCTGACCTAAGTCTAATGCGTGGGCGGGAATAGAAAGTTACAGTTTAAGTTAAGTTTGTTTTTGCCAAGTGAATAACTAAAGAATTCTCTGTGAGGGGTTATTCAGTTCTGTACCTGGAATTTAGGATGGATGAGGAATGGTATCTCTTTCTCTGCTCTCGATATTCCAGGCTGCCTGCGAGGGCTACCCGGAAGCGCCGGTGCTGGGTCTCTCGGCTTGAGATAGCAGCGCGTCTCTCAGCGCGTCAGGAAGGCGGGGCTGCTGCCAGCGGGGTCTGCTTCTGCTCTCGGCTTCGGCAAGTGTGGCTGCTCCGTCTTGTCACCACGCGTGTGTTTGCATAGGGCAAGGTCGGCAATATTTATACCTTAAAGGTGCCGAGATTGACGTAAGGATGGACATAGATACGTCAATAAAGATGTCATACGACTTGCTCGTTAGCACATTCTTTACTAAAGTTCTCTGTGAAATCAAAACAATGGCCGCACGGATTATCCAGGTTGTCATAGGTTTGATTTGTTATGAGAACGTCGTATGCCTTATCAGGGGCTGGAGGAATGTCGCTTGTCTAATTAGATCTCAAGCGTTATGACCTAATCAGATAACACGTTCCTGTGCCGTAGTCTGACTGCGTCAGATAACGGTATCTGCATCATGGGGGTTTTCTTGCCTCATGGGCTGACTGTTAGTTAACTTGATAGTTAGTTTAACCAGAATAGGGTCAGGAATAGGGGGACTGATTCAGAACCTATAGAAATACACGACAATGCAACGTGTTGTCCCCAGCGGCTACCTATTCTGATGACGGCATTCGTTGAGACCTCACCATTACGATTAGGTTGCGGTGAGTTACGAGATGAAAGCGGCACACAGGTACAACCTTCTGTGACCATTACTGATCTAGACACCGATGACGGCAATGCTTCTCACATATGCACTATTTCTACTTTTTCAGACTTGGTCCAATTTTCACCTACTGTTGTAGACGAATTCTTTGCCAGCCTATCTGAGTTAATGTTCTCTCCTAACAACGAGAATAACTTTTGAACACAAGCGCACACAGCGTTCCCTGAACTCTGAATTCGGCCTTCAGTTTTGATAAACAGAACTTCTAAAATACATTGGAACTATTTTTCTTCCCTGAAAGCGAAATTATTTTTCCACGTTCCCAAAATATTTACCCTTTTGGCACATGATACTCTGCTTAAAGTAGAACTATTCTTAGAGAACAAGATTTCTATTTTTAGAATCTCTAGAGACAATATTTTGACTTAGCCTCTAGCACATGTACAGTCTTGTATAAATATGTGATGAAATGGTCTCGACCTTCTCTTCTGTATTAAGAGCCGTTTCATAAATGTAAATTTCGTGATTCATTCAGTCAAGATTACAATGCACTAAAAATATATTATTTGAATGATACCACTGCTTGAAAACGTACAGTATAATACTCATTTTTCGTGTATATACCATTTCAAATGCATTTTTATGTATTTTGGGGTGGGATGGAAAACACATGCATAGCTATATGTTTAAAAATTGCTTAGTATTTAGTAATGATGGACATTATATGTGGAGTGGGTGTTGTAAACGTATCTAGGACCCTATTTAAATATTCCCGATTTATGCCCTGATGTGGTTATATCAAATCATATCCTTATAAAGGCATAATAATCATACCCATATTAAGTCATAGCCAATACAGTCCAAATACGGCAAGGCTACTCCCATAGACTCCTAGAAAGTACAACGCGTTCTTAAACAAACCAAGCCTCCAGCAGCCCAGGAATCCCCCTGCTTCTGTATTGATTTGTCCTAGAACTCCTGGAGTCCTGAAAGAACTGCGAGTTCTTAGTGACGTCTTATGTCCAACCTTACGTCAAACTCGGCACCTTCCAGGTATAAATATACCAGCATCTGCCCTAGCAAAACACATGGTAGTTTGGAGCAGATCGGCTATCTACTTGCCCGACGCCCTGCTGAAGCGAGTGCCGAAGGAAGCCGACCCTCCCATTGACGCACTGAGAGAGACGCTGTCTTTTCTCCTGCCGAGAAATCCAGCTCCACTGTTTCCCTGTCACCCTCGCGGGTTGCTGGGAGATCGAGTCCTGAGAGAGAGATACAAGACCTCCTTCATTCTATAACCAAGGTACGGAGCTGATTAGACCCTTAGAGAATTCTTGATTCAGATTCTTGGCAAAAACTATCTTAACTCAAACTACAACTCATTTACTCCTTCCCACGTACTAGGCTTAGGTTAGGTACACCGGGGTAGGCGTATTTTAGAAGGACCAGTTGAGTACGTTTAGTCAACTTTTATCATTGTATGTATTTTATCCGTTTTAAGTATCTTATGGCTTGGAAACCAAATAAATGCTTTTACAGTATTATTTCATAATACTCCTTTTACTGTACGTACTTTACTTTATGACAAGTATTGCAATAATAGCAATTCACTTCTCTTGCATGAGAAAGAAGATTGCTCAATAAATAACCACTTTTATTGAAAACGCCCGTCTCTCTATTTCTCTGCACTCCTGGTGAAACTAAGCATGCACGATTGCCTGAGTGAAATAGCTATCTATTGTGTCCGCGACTCTGGAGATATACTCCTTGTTCTAGGTTAGCAAAGTTGTCATGTTTATGATTTGTCAGAAACTAATCCCTTCTTGTGAATTCGAGAAAGCTTCTAGTGACCTCTGAGCTAGCTGGCATTCATAATTAAGTCTAACATATTCAATAGAGACCTAGTCGACCTCAGTCCTACGTCTAAACTATCGTTTATGTTATTCCAATGCTCAGAGCCTATTGGGAATATAGGAACTACTTCGACCAGATAGCCAGACCACCCTCCGGGCCGCACAATCTTGCGAAGGACGGCGAAAAGAGCCCACAGGAGAGAGCATGACCCGGCCCTCCGTTGCACTAGCCCCCGCCAGGTGTGACACCCCAGCCCACCCCTCCTCCACCCGACCCCACATTCCCTGAGTTTTGGACCCCCTAGTTCAGTTCAGAATCTGGATTGCCATTTGCTGATACCCCTGGCAGGGGCCTATGGACTAGAGACTAATGTACGGGTCACTGTCCAGCGATAATCTTACCAGCATCCACGTTCGCGATGTCCCCTGACATCTCGGACAGAGGTGCCCGGGAAGACCCCTTCCACAAGTCGACGAATTGATGGCCGGAGTAATTGCCCCTGCTATTCATTGTTATGAACCTGTTCGTGTTTAGGGTTATACTGCACCAGTCAAATATGAAATATGAAGTAATGTATGACATGTCAAATTGTAAAATCCAATAAATAGTTTCACAAAAATAAAAGCTCTCTTTGTGTGGCATTTCTACAGGGGTAACTTTGTGTGGAGTGATTTGAAGCGGCTGGCCCAGCCGCAGAAGTGCCCCGCTGCTCGTCGAGCAGACCGCTAGCGCTGAATGAGAAAGAGAGTCCGTTTCTGTGGGAGTGAAATTGGCAGCACAAGCAGAACTTCCCCCTCATCGAGCGACCCACTTGGGATTAACTTTTAATTATTGACAATGTTCGACAACACCCACTGGGGTTTAATTAGAGGAACTACAGGGACCAAGATGCCTTGTGACCATGCCCACTGGGGCGGGACCCGGTTCTTTATTAAGTGTTCCTCGTTGAAGTCGAGACATTGTTGCCATTGATCAAGGGCAGAGAACTGCCCGAAACGCGTTTGGCTTTTGTATCATTAGCACGTGAGGAGTGAGCTGCTTCTGTTTGCCATCCTGCTGAATAAAGGAGTTAAAGCTCTTTTTGTGTGGCATTTCTACCGGGGTAACTGAGTGTGGAGTGATATATAAATATATATATATATATCAATAAAGTTCCTTTCGCGGTTGCGAAAATAATGCACTCTCAGGACACGCTTTCAATATACAGTTCAGGAAATATTTAATCCGTTTCTACGCGTTTCAGCAGTGAAGCCTTGCTCAAGATGCCTACAAACCTAGCCACCCACACCTAAAATATAACTAAAATAAATAACACACTTTCCATAATATATAATCAACTATATAATTGATACTTAAAAGCCGATTACGATGCCATTCGGAAAGGCTCCGAATGGGTTTCGCAATCTCAGAATCCGATTCAGAACCTATGTTTCTGACTGAATCGTATACATTTCCAACTGACCGATAACGATGCACAGAAACCGTTCGGGCTGTCCGATTCGGTTCTGAAAGGCATCCTAACAGCTCTATGGACACGGTTTCCAAGCAAGTGATTACGATGACCGATTCGGACAACCATTCTGATTCGATCTACTCGACATGAAACAACTGCCGCAATCTGACTTTGGGGGCCCGTAGAAATCCCCTTAAGTAAAGTAAAGTAAAGTCCACATTTGTAAAGCGCACAATCACCCGTAAGGGTCTCTAGGCGCTGGGGGCCGTCGGGAAGATTAAGCGAGCTATTGCCCAGAGTCACATGGTGCTGAGCTAATCTGCCGCCGGAGCCGGGGATCGAACCGAGATCCCCAGATTCCAGCGTCAGTCGCCCTGGCCGCGGCGCCACACCTCTTCCTAAGGTCTCTGGTTGGGGCCCATGGGGGTACCCAAGGGACTCCCCCTGTTAAACGATGCACAGTGTGGCAGGGACCCTGGAGTGCCCGCCACATGGTGCAAACTTTTCCCCAGCCATCACCTTTTTTCGATGGAAGCTTGTGTTCTCGTTCAGACACAGGCTCCAATTGAAATCAATGTGAGTCTGACCGAACGATGTAGGGAAGCATCGTAATTGGTCAGTCGGACTTGCAGAACCCGATTTGGTCAGAAATTATTCCGAAACCGATTTGGTCAGAAGAGTTTCATAACCAGATTGTAATCGGTCCCTTAATTGTTAATGAATTATTACATAATTAACTTTCCACCCTACAAACCCAGCAGCCCACACCCAAAATATAAGTAAAATATATAAATATTATACATTTTCCATAATTATTAATCAATTAAATATTTATTTAAACATTAATAATTATTATTTAATTATTACCTAATTAGCTTCCCACCCTATACCTCTACAAACCTAGCAACAACACACAGCTAAAATATAACTAAAATAAATCAGTATTACGTAATGTACATAACTACTAATTAATTCAATAATTATAATACATTTATAATTAATTGGTAATTATTCCTCAACTTTCAATCCTATACCCTTACAAACTGTGAAAGCAAAATATTTGTAAAGATAAACAAAGGACAAACACATACAAGCTTGTAGAGTGGCGAGCATTTATTTGCTAAAAGAACTGCAGTTAAGACAGCTTGCAGTGAAGACTTCAGAGTGAGCTGATAACAGAATCAGCCTTTATATACAATTGTGAAGCCTTTAGGCATCGTAATCATTAACATCAGCACCGCTGCATGAGCATTTCTTAAATATGTCAACGTGTACATTTGCTTTATACGCGATCGCGGTGACAGACGTGATAGTGCTAACATTAGCCAGTCTTCTAAGCTCCTATCTCCTGATTCACACTCTAAGCCTGTTATCTTGTTTTTGTCAAACAAGCGTTGTTTGATGTAGTCGGCAGATGCTCGTTCGTTCTGCGTCCTATGCACAATTTCCTCACATGACATTTGCCATGAACAAGCACTTTATTCTTTGGAAAAATGACTTCAGTTGACATGCTCAAATTGGAGAGCCATGTCTCAGAATCGAGCAAGGACCAGCAGGAGGTGACTTTACACGTACAGATTACATTTTCAATTCATTCGTTTCTTGCTGAATTTCAGACAGTTTATTTCAACTATGTGTAGAATAGAGTTGTGCCTGGTATGTGAGCACATATTATTTCCAAGCAGGTTTTACACAGAAATTAATGCAAAACGATAGTTCGCTTTAATTTATCTACTCATCACAGGAGCTAATTAATTGTTTTATCTTTCACAAAACCCAGCTGCCAGCACCTAAAATATATGATTACACAATTTTCATAATATAAAAATCAATGCAATCATTAATAATAAATTAAATGAATTATTACCTAATTAACTTCCCCCTATCCCCTACACATCTAACGAACTTCAACACTATAAATTACTATTAGCAATTAAATTAAACATTCTAAATCACTTAAAATTGTAAACTATATTTAAAAAATGTATAACAATTATATGAACTATAGTAACACATGAAATTATTATATGAACTAAAACACATTAGAATAATAATTTAAAAAAAACATTTTACAACTAAAGTATTTTTTTTGTGGAAAATTTGTATTTAGAAAAGTACACATACAGCAAGGCAGAGTTACTTTACACGAAGCACCAAATCTAGACGGGAAAGGAAAAGTAACACAGTACAATAAAATCAACAGCGATGGTAAGGAAAGGAAGGGGGGAGGGCAAGACTAAAGGAGAAGTCCACACAGTAAAGAATCAGAATGCAGGGTCAGGGGGAAAGTGGTAGGTGAGGGTCGTCCACAACTGGCGTTGCACATATATCTCCACGGTAGCTGTTCCAAGGACCCCACATTTTACACCACTTCCGGGGGCGGCCCCATGCCAAGTATACAGTCTTTTCCCTGAACATACACCAGTCCATGTTCTCTTTCCACCCCTCTACTGTAGGTGGCTTTTGGGAGCCACACAATTGAGCAATGTCTCGTTTGGCTATCATGTTCCCCAGGGTCGCCCACTGAATCTGAGCTGCATTATAATCTGTGGGCTCCCAGACATTCAGTAGGCTTCGCCTGGCCTCCGGTAAGAGGGCAGTCCATGTTACATCTTTCATTATGGCATGCACACCGTTCCAGAAGGAAGCCACCTCTCGACACTCCCAAATAATGTGCAGAAATGTCCCCACCTGCCCACAGCCTCGCATACACAAACCCCCCTCAGAAAAGCCCATGTGGACCAGACATGGGCCCGTGACGTACACTCTATGTAGGATTTTCAGTTGAACAAGGCGGAGTCGAGCTGGGATTGCTACCTCCTTCGGAGAGGAGATTGCTGATTGCCAGTCTTCATCGTCCAGTTCTAAGCCGTCACGGGTCCACAGATCACGAAGGTGTGTTAGGAGGCCTGATCTATCATTTATCAATTTCTTGTAAACTAGGGAGATTGTGCTGTCCGGTACATGGCCGTCTAGCAACCTATCCTCAAGTGGGGATGATTCGGGAACCGCAGCCCCCTCCGGGAAAACAGATCGCAGTGCATGACGAACCTGGAGATACCGGTAGTACTCCGAGGCACCTAACTCGAACTCTGTCTGCAATGATTCGAACGATCTAATTTGACCCTTAACCCAGAGGTCCCCCACCTTACTAATGTCAATGAGGTCCCATTTATCGAACCCCTTGGTATTCCACAATTTACCGAGTTTATCGGATTCAAAAAGCGGGGTTGCTCGAGTCAAGCGATCATTCCATCCCATGGAGCAATTCGCGTCTCGCCACAGTCGTACAGCTGTCTTGGTGGGTACCGACAGATCCTTAATTACCGAGGGAGAATACAGCGCTCTATAGTAATTGCCCCCGGGTAACATCCATCTATCCATGGAAAAGGCAGGATTTAATGCAGGACCATACAGACTGTGATTTATGGCACTGAGTTGAGACGCCCAATAGTAACGTTTTATATCGGGGAGAGCGATACCTCCGTCATACCATGGGAGTGTTAATTTAGCTAGCGCAATACGAGGCCTCCCGTCCCATATCAACTTTCTCTGAAGATCTTAAATGGCCCGGAAATAACTAGCCGGCACGACATCGAGAGTGTTTTGGAGAGCGTAAAGAAAACGAGGCAACGACATAATTTTGAAGAGGGCCGCACGGCCAAGTGGGGACAGCGGAAGCTTACGCCACCCCGCGACATCTTGCTTTAGGCGAGACAGCGGTGGGAGAAGATTTTGCTCATATCTAATTACGGGGTCCAATGTTAAGTAAATACCGAGGTATTTAAACCCCGTTTGTGCAATCTGGATAGGACAATTTTTCGGGAGATGAGGGACGCTGCCGGAAAGGACATACAGATAGGATTTTGACCAGTTAATAATGAGGCCAGAATTCCTACCAAATGAAGTCAAAACATCACACAAAACCATCAATGATTTCCGGGGCGACGTTAGATACAATAAGATATCGTCCGCATAGAGCGAGATACGATCTTCAAATTCCGAGGACCACCGAATGCCCTTCATAGAGGACTCCCATCGAATCCACGCTGCAAGGGGCTCAAGCGCCAGCGCAAACAGGAGGGGCGACAAAGGGCATCCCTGATGAGTTCCCCTCCCAAGACTAAACGGAGCGGAAACTCGGCCATTAACGACAATTTGTGCGAGGGGATCCTCATAGAGAAGCCTCACCCAACCGATAAAGCCAGGACCGAAACCAAATTTAGCCAAAGTGGCCCACAAGTAAGGCCACTCTACAGTGTCAAAGGCCATCGTGGCATCCAGCGACGCCAAGATGGCAGGCTCACGCAACGTCGCAGCTCTCGCGAGAACCCCGTTTACACGTCGGAGATTAAGGGCAGTATTCCTGTGCGGGATGAAACCGGATTGATCCGGATGTACCAACTCACTTATAACAGTAATCAATCGGTTAGACAACACTTTCGCAAGAATCTTAGGTTCAGCATTGAGAAGAGAAATAGGTCGGTAAGATGCACATCGGTCACGCGGTTTCCCCTCCTTGTGAATCACCACAATAGTCGCTAAACGCTGATCACGGGGAAGAGAACCACGTTCCCGAGATTCCAAGAACATGTCTCGTAGATAGGGCGCCATCTTGTCCGGCCGTAGCTTATATAGCTCAATAGGCAAGCCATTGGGACCCATCGCTTTCCCCGAACGCAGGGAACGGATCGCAATAGCCACCTCATCAGCCGTTATCGCAGCGTCCATATGTTCCCTGCCAATATCAGAGAGACACAGTAGAGCGACATCTCGCAACAATAGGTGTGAATCCTCCTCTGGTCTATCCGACACGGAGGAGTATACTGTCCGGGAGTGCTCCGCGAAACACCGAGCTATCTCCCCAGGATCCGAGACCCGAGCTCCATCAGCCAGCTCGATCACAGGCACCACTCGATTAGCTCTATCTTTCTTGTCCAACCACGCAATCAATTTACCAGCCTTATCACCCACATCATACAAACGCCCCTGCTGCTCCCTACACATGACCTTAGCCGCGTCGGTGACCAATGCCCTGTATTCAAGTTGTTTAAGCCTTAGTACATGGGTCGCAGTACGGGTGACCCCTCGCTCCAGGTCATGCTCCAAGTTCGCTATCTCCGTCTCGACCCTAACGACCTACTCGTCCCGTCGTTTTTTCACATCTGCTATCAACGATAGGGCCTGACCCCTGAGGACGGTATTAAAAGCCTCCCAAAGCGGTACGGCCGACGAAACAGAACCCTCATTCTCCGAAAAATGCAGGTCCAGAGCTTTTATCAGGGCAACACGAGTTTTAGGGTTCCGGAGATACCAAGGGTTAATCGGGGCGATCCGGCCCTCGGATCCAGGGCCCAACTCCACCCGGAGCCACAGTGGGGAGTGATCTGAAATTCCCTGAGCCAAATGCCTGACCTCAGTGATGGTGAGGGCCTGTGCAGACTGCACCAATACATAGTCGATCCTAGAGAGACTACCGTGAGCACCCGACAAGAACGTATTTTGCGTCTGAGTGGGGTGGAACAATCTCCAACAATCAATCAGTCCCAGAGTGTCAAGGAAATCACGAAGCCAGTTCTGGGACCCCCTCAGGTCCCTGGGAGGATGCCGATCCTCCTGACCGGATACCACTGCATTAAAAT
This sequence comes from Lissotriton helveticus, assembly GCF_964261635.1. Taxonomy (NCBI): domain Eukaryota; kingdom Metazoa; phylum Chordata; class Amphibia; order Caudata; family Salamandridae; genus Lissotriton; species Lissotriton helveticus. The sequence continues at coordinate 420,505,312 of NC_136057.1, forward strand.
CACCTCCCACTATCAGAGACCCCTCGGGGAGGGCAAGAATAGCTCTCCCCAAGTCTGCAAAGGTGGTGGACTGTAAGCCAGGGGGGACATACACGGAAACCAGGGAAAGAGTCCGGCCCTCCCACCTCCCCGTGAGAGCGACATAGCGCCCCCGGTGATCCATGACTGTGGAGTCAATCTCAAACGGGAGGGAGCTTTTGAGGAGGACACCAACCCCCCTGGAACCAGTGGAAAACCCAGAGTGTGCGACTAAACGGTAACCCCTCCTGTTAAGAGCATAACAATTATTACCAATCAGATGCGTCTCTTGAAGAAGGACTACATCTGGAGAGAAACGCTTCAACATCTGCAACACCACCCCACGCTTTATCTTATCCCCGAGCCCATTCACATTCCAACTCATCAATTTCAGCCCTCTACCCCCCATCCAGAAAAAGTAAAAGAATCCAGCCCCAAACAGAACCCGGTACTTCGATCAAACATTTTAAGGATACATAGCCTTGCAAAATAACAGACACACATCCCAACAAGATCCCCACCCGCTCCCCCCAACATCCCGTTACAAACCCCCCCACCCTGCACCCCTGCTCAAGACTAAAAAGCCACCCCAACTTGCAGTGTGCCTGTCGCCCCCACATCTACCTAAGCTATGAAAAGAAAACTCAGAGGAGGAAAAGGACCCCACCCATGTCCCCACATCCCCCCCAATGTCTCATTGATCAATTGTCAGGATTTTCGAACCACAGTTTGAGGCCTACAATAGACCCTTGAGTACCATGCAACCGGAGTTCATTCCTGTTCCGTAAGTCCACCTTCTGCCCCGCCAGACTGCTCCTCCGGTGAACCCTGCTTCGGTAGAGCGTCCAACCAGTCTGATACCACTTCCGGATTGTCGAAAAAATAAGTCCGCTCTGCATGTTTGATTCGTAGTTTTGCTGGGAAGAGCATGGCGTATTTGAGACCCATGTTGCGCAGTCGCCTCTTCACCCCTAGAAATCCAAGTCTCAGCTTCTGGACCGATTGAGTGAAGTCCGGGTAAAAGCTGATGATAGCATTCTCGAACTTTGTGGGGCCATTCATCCGGGAGGCCTGCAGGATAGCGTCCCTATCCCGAAAATTGAAGATTCTCGCAATAATAGGCCTCGGTGGTGCACCCAGCTTCGGTCTGCCGCCCGGAACTCTGTGGGCTCGTTCAACCATAAAGAACTTACTCAGTCCCTTAGGTGCGAGGTGGTTAACGATGAGATCTTCCACAAAGAGGTCCACCGATGGTTCTGTGGCCTTCTCCGGAACCCTAATAATACGAACATTGTTCCGCCTGGCTCTACCTTCATAGTCATCCAGACAACGGGTGAGGGTGGCACTGACAGTTCTTAAGTGCCCGACTTCAGTTTGGAGATCCGTGACATCACGCGTCAGGCTGGAGGTCCTAAGATCCAGAGACTTGACTTTTTCATTTGTCTTCGCCAGGTCCGTGCGGATCAAATTGACATCAATCGCCACTGTATCCAATTTGTGATCGAGGGTCGCTATTTGTTGACCCAGTGTGGATTTGATCCCTTCAATTGCCGCCATTACGTCCTGTAAGGTCAGCTCCGCCGCCGTAGTCGGAGGGTCTTTCAAGTGCTCCTGTGACCTACCCGATCCACCGGGGGAGCCCTTAACTTGGGCATAGCGGTCCATACTATTAGCCTGTGTATAGCCACCTCGCCTAGTGGTCTTGAGTTTCTGCGTGGCACTCTCCGGTTTCCCAGTCATATCGGGCGTAAGTCAGATCCGGGACGATGAGGCAATGTAGAAAGATGGAGGTCCTCGTCTCACCTCAAGCTGAAAGGATCAAAGCTGGAGGGCACAGGCCAGAGGATCACACCTAGTAACACGGTGCTGGAGAGCAACACTCGTGCTTAACACAGGGCTGTAATACTCCGGGAGTGGGGTGGTCCCTTCACCAGTCGCAGGTCCTCCCTGGAACAGAATCGAAAGTGAAAGTCACCGGACCAGACAACCCCTCCAGCCGATGTTATTCGATTACTGCTCGGGCACCATGCCAACTCCACAGCCAGGCTCCACACAGATGTAGGCCCCAATCTTCGAAGCTCCGTTCCTCCGGTTCTCGGGGTCCGATTCAGGATCTGAAAGCGAAGTTCGCCTCACTCACGGTTCGCCTTCCCAAAGACGTCAACGAGAAACAGGATAATGGACAGGATAAATACGGGAGGTTACGAGGGTCTCGGGAGCCCTAAGCTCACGCGGCCATCTTGGTTGCGCGCGAAGCTCCTCCTCTACAACTAAAGTATTGAAAACAATATTAACAAAAATATCCTTAACAATGATATTAGTACCCTGAAAAATACAATATTCTTGACCATAATATTTCTGCATCACGATGTTTTTGTATCAATATTTTTTGTCAATATTTTTGTATTCCGATATTTACACCTCTTTTGATATATTTTTTAAGAGTAGGGAATAAGAGAGAGTTTAAGTGTGATGACATCGGATCAGCAAGGATTCACAGCCATTAATGGTAAAGTTTTCAATGTGTGTTATTTTTTATGATGTTTTTTATGGATGATGGCCAGGCCTTCTCCAATTTTGTCAATAAGATATTTGTTGGTGATGCCAAATTCGGCTAGAATGACTTTGTGGCAAGTTTGTACGGAATGTTCACTGAGCCACACTTTTGTGATAAAGAGAAGTCTGGTGTGGTTTCTGCGAGATCAAATGTGTTAAAGCAGTTTTTATTCATGGATCTTGTGTTAAAGAGTAAGCATTTTAGTTGTTGCCTCTCTTTACTGATGCTGCCATGAAGTTGAGGTGTAGCCTAGTTTGGAAGGAGGAACAGGGGCAAGGAGAATATTGCTGTCAGTGATTTGCGATAGTCTGGTTGCTGCTTGGGGTCAATGTGGGGGGGTGATAGGATGGGGAGTTTTGAGGTGTGAGTGGTGGGCAAAGATGTGTGGTCTTTTTGAGAAAGGTAGCGGTGTTATAGTTGCTGTGTTGTCTTGTGATTTCAATAAGGCATGTTGGGTTCTGGGATGAAGGTTCAATCAGGGAACCTAGGGAACATACATTTGTGCCTTCACTTGATTTTTAATTTCCTCCTGGCAAGTTATATGTGGGTTGTTTGGGCTGTGTACATAAAAAAAATCTTTGGAGATACAGAACAAATTGAAAAAAGCGACACCTTTTTACGTCTCGCCTTGGCAGCGCATGTTCTGCATGGGCTGTCCTGAAGAGAGATGCTATATTTAGGATATGGGCTTGAAAAAACGCCCATCTCCTTCATTGGTTCCTCTCGCTGTACTTTAGAAATACTGTCTTTTCATTAGTGAATACTCTTAGTAGTCCCTCCTTTTGGAATTTTGTATCCTCCCAATAGGACTGCCCCTCTTACATGTGTTCTTACTGTTCAGGTTATTTATACTTATAGAGAACTATTTTTTTAGTTGGCCTGCCTCTCTGCTGCTTAAGTGTTCTGTTTACTTGTGCAATAAAACTTCCCTTACTTAATTTTCTTGCTAGTCTCTTTATCTACCCATGCCTGCCCCCACACCTCCTACAACACTGCTTCAGTTACTTCATGCCCCTAATCTCCCTGTGCCTCCACCTCGCTCCACCCACAACACTGCTCCTAGGACCCCATCTCCCCCCTCCAAGGCCACTGCTTGTTTGCTTGTTTTTTCATTTGGCTAATTTTCACATGATTTGCAGTGCAGTGCCCTCGTTCAATCTCCTCCCCTCAATCCCCTGGACAGCACTGCTTGCTGACCCTACCTCCAAAATTGCTGCATTGATTTATTATCCTTATTTTAAATTAATAGCTTTCATGTCTCATAGGATGTTGAGCTGACACCAGATTCAAACATGGATCCCCAGTTCCCCAGTCTGCAGCTCTCACCGCAGCACCATATCCTTTACCAAGACATGTTGCAGGGTGCAGCACCTTATATGGTCAAAAGAGGGGTCAAGGGACACCTAGTGACAGCCTGTGGTACTGCACCCTCACAACATTGCCTGTTCTGTTATGCTGCTTGCCCGGGCCATGGGGCAGGAGCTTTGCTGGAGGCATGAGCAGACTTCTGGTGTTTTTGCACGTGATAATCTTATGGCGTGTCTTCCCATTCTGATAGACTACTGCACGTCAACAACTAAAATTGCTGCATGACTAATAAATGAAAAACAGTGTGTCACAGATACACTTTCTCTTGTCCACCCATTCCCGCTGACATAGCTCGTAGGTTTGAAGTGCAGGGCCCCTGGGATGCTGCAGCACTCTAGCTTTGCTGTGGACATGTGGGTGTGAGAGCTGCAGTGCGTAGTAACCTTCAGAATGTCACATGTGCCCTGAGACGTACGTGGATGCTGCGGGCTCGGCTCTTGGGTTTCTGGCGTATTCACTCTTAAGTCAGATAAGTACACTGCATACAAGTAATTAGGTGCTGGTAAGACAGTAACAGTGCATATCTCTACTGCAGTCCCTTTTATTGATTTGTAAGAGAGCCAGGACAAGTAAAAATAATTCTAATACATTGTAAAGCTCCATTTGATTGCTTGTAGTGCTCTGGTGTTTATTTTGCCAAAATTCCACAGATCAAGGATGATTCTTAAGAAATCAGAATCACTAAAACCAAAGCATGTGAACTATACAGCCAACACGTGTTTTGCCCCCTTCAGGCATGCAAGCCTGAGACGTTTTCAAGGCTGGTGGAATAGTTTAGGGAAAAACACAAAGAGTAGACATACATTGTCAAAATAATCCAGCAATAATAGAATGTGTGGAAATTGAAGGAATTTCCAAAAAAGATAATCCAGTTCGCAATAAGAGCATAAAACCCATGGGAAAATCAAAATTTAGATATAAATTAGAAGAACCAAACACACATAGAAAGAGAAGAACGAACCAACATTCTGTACCAAATAGGAAAAACTTTTACAGTAATATTACAAATATGGAACATTGCAAAGTTGTAAGGAAATGCAATTGAGATTTTCCAGACCATGAGACATATATAAAAGGCATGATTAAAACAAAACAATAGTTTATTGTATGTCACATACAGAGATACGTAGCCATAGTGGAATTATAAACAGTATATATATATTTATAGGAAGAAAGCATATAACATCATATGTGCTGTATAGAAATATACAGCCATAGTGGTACTATAGACAGTACATGTATATCTATAGGTAGCAAATTCCAGTGAGACATCTCTAGTCCACGCATTCCCTCTGACAGAGTTCATAGGTTCTGAAGTACAGGGCCCCTAGGATGCTGCAGCACACTAACTTTGCTGTGGAAAGGTGGGTGTGAGAACTGTAGTGTTGTGTGCTGGTTAGTGATGCTATACGTTTCCCTTGCCCAGCCGGGCAGAGAATTTTATTTATAGATTAGTGCGAAAGTTTTTCAATTTTTAAAAACATTTTTACAGTACACAATTTTTACTGTGAGGCACAGTCCTGCGCCATACATAGAGGTTTTAGAAATGAAGGAAAGAAGTGAGCGAGAGATACTTCAGGCAAGAAAGAAGTGAGCGTTCTGGGCACTGTAAAAATAAAATGATATAACAATGTTTCCCAGAGCAGAACATACATGCAAAAATACAAATGATCAACTGTAAGTCTACTAGGAAAGGTCGAGGTTTCGATCCCGCGCTCTAATAAAATGGGATCATCATCAGGACTTAAACGAATTAATTGCCTGAATAAAACATTAATTACGCCTGGGTGGGCGCTGGTTGTAACAATGCGCGTGGCTCCCACTTAAATTGAGGAGGGCTGGTGAGGGCACCGGGGTCTGGTGAACGCGGTTGTGAACCTTTTGGTTCCGCCTTGGACCTCTTGTTCTTCATAATAAGTGACTACTCATGGTCCACAGCTACCTATTGGGTCTTCCCTTGTTTCCCAAAAAACTGGTTAGTGATGCCGTCCCTGAACCCCAGTCCTACAGCCCCGGCTGCCCTCGCGCCAACAGGGTTTAGGTTCCCTTTGTCACTTGGGACACTATGCATAAATGTTGTTTTGAAGTATAATGTTTACTCCTAACTTTATTGATTAAAAAATCCATAAAATATACTACACTGGAATCGGTGTGTTAGTGGTTCCTTCGGGCTCTGCCATTATCTAACCCTCTATATTACGATTGTGCTTATGTATCATAACCTATATCATTCCACAGGAACCACCGTTTTTCTTATATGATTCGCGCCAACAGTGGCCTCCTGCTTCCCAGTAGGGGAGCTCCTTCTCCCGCTGTAGTAACCTTCTGATTGTCACATGTGCCCTGATATTCACGTGGATGCGGTGGGCCCGGCCCTCGAGCTTCTGACGTATTCCCTCTTAAGTTAGATAGTACACTGTATACAATAATTAGGTCCTGGTAAGACAGTAACAGCGCGCATCTCTACCGCAGTCCCTTTTATTGATTTGACTGCACAGCATGTGTTGTTTTACTCAGGAGGAGATGGGTCACTGCACCACAAATGCTGGAGTTAATAATGCAGCTGTTAACGAGGACGGCTCCTCCAGTAGAAGTTCATGAACTTGAAAGCGGAGCAGTGTCGATAAGACTGCGCTGTTGTGTTATCATTATCTTACTATAATGGGCTCTGCACAGCTGCTTGTTGTCGTTCCTCTGAGGCACCTGGCAGTCATACCTTTCAGTCACCCACCCGACCCTGACACCCCCTTGCAGAGCACGGGGCACAAAGCTTTCTGCAGTCTATGATTGTGGTGAAAGAAACATTTCCCTGCAGAGATTGGACTGACCCCATCAAAACTAGTCCCATAGAATCTCCAGGACGCCAGGACTGCATAGGACATCACCTCACTAAACGTCAGTTTAGAAACACATTAATGACTGGGTATATAACCTGATTTATATATGGGGCTTTCCAAGCATAAGTGCATCTTATTTTAGCCAATTTCAGAACTCATTACGTCAAAGTCAATTACTCACCGAAAACTCTGAATCAGGCCTGCGCTGCCAAGGAATTCCATTTGCAGGATATTTTTTGTTTTTAAAGGTAATGTTTATTTAATACACAGGAACAAAAACAGTATTCGCAAGTAAACTGTGTTTTTCCAACATTTTCTTTAATGACATTTTCCGGTGAACATTTCTGTAAAGAAGAACAGAATAGCCAGACTTGGCATGTACTCAATGATGCAAAAACTGAGAGTACATTCACAGAACTAACATTTCAAAAGTTGGACATTTACTCATGTAGGATAATACCTATGTTTGTCTAGATCCAACTCAATCATCAGATGATTCTTGGAGTAAGCTGCTAACCTTGCTGATTTTCAGGATTGCACAAATTCATTTACACTTCACCACATGCACGTGTTCCTTTCCACATACAACAAGCATTGGCATAGCCAATAGGTCTCGCTTTTGGGACCTTATAAGTATTTAGTTATGCAGCACAATATCCTTGGTGGAACAACACCAACTGTTGCATGGCTAAACAATTATAAGGTCCCAAAGGAGAGACCTATTGACTATGCCAATGCTTGTTCCCTTTGCCACCATTTCATATCTTTCTTTTCCTCATTATTGATCCTTTTTGGTGCCTTTATCTCTCTTGCGCTCTCTTTCAAAGTCCGATGATGAAAAATGAATCCAAGTGCACAACAATGCGTGCTGGTGCCCACCACTGACAGCCACTGGCACAGATTAAACTCGAAGTTCAGCATTCAATTTTGAATGGTCATTGAACCTAGACCTGTTTCTGGATTTTATTTCATTATCATCAGTCTCAAATGTAACTGAATGAGATTAATGAGGACTTTATATTTCGAATAGTACATCCATGAGGTGCAACACAAAATCACATTTAGAGCACTATATTTATTCAAACATTAGTAAGAATTGCTATACTTTGCTCCTTACACGAGCAACGAGCAAATATCACAAGCTCCCAAGTATGATAAGTAGAGCGGTGGCACAACAACACAGAAGCGTCCATATTTTTGGGAAGTTGATTTCAGTACTGCTCTATACCTATTATAATTAATGTAGAAAACACAGTATTCTAATATGACTCAATTTACATTTGCTTTAGATTTAAAGCACCTTTAGACATTTTCTTTGGCTGACACTTTCAAATGAAATCACAGTAGGTTTTTATATATATTTTAGAAGGAATTCGCAGCAAATATTAAAGAACGCTATAGACTTTTTTTCAAAATCATATCTTTACTATGCCGCAGCAAAATAGTCCATGTAAGGCACATTATCTGACCCTAATCGACTATCCTACACGCTGATCAGGCTGAAATACTCAGGAAGTGAAACTTTCCATATTGGCAAAGGTAAGCTGCTACAGGCTGGCGGGCCCTCACTGACAGACTCGGAGCAAACTGGCTGTCAAAATTGTGTGCCACTCAAGTACTGTGGTACTCTTGCTCAGGGTTTCACGGTGGGGGGGATGCGAGGGGGTGATCTTTGGCTACAGGGATATTGGTATTTCCATGAAGGTAGGTTATGTTTGATGGAGTGCGACAGATCAGTAGTACAAAAAAGTAGGGTTAAACAACAACAAGAGGGTAAAAAAACAGAAAAGAGTAGACAGGGTAGCTGCAGTAAGGATACAATCTCCATTTAAAGGAACAGTCTAGCTACGAAAAGGGTACCAGCAAGAGCGGACTTTCAATTTCCTTTATAAAGTCCTGGTACAGTTTAAAATATGTTTTACAGAGCTCAGAGCGGGTGTCGCCATTACACTCTCTAAACAAGCGCACGTGCCTTGCGCGGCAGCAGGGGGAGGGGAGACAGGAGGGGGCCTGCGCAGGTTTCCCTTGAGGGAGCGAGCAGTAAGGCGCATAATTGCTAACATATGGCACCGCTGCTCGCTACAGCAAGGGAATCACAAAAGGTGCACACATTGCCATTAAAAGCAATGCAACGCGTGCACGTTTATGCGTGCATGTTTATGACTGCATAAGTGTAGCGATGGCTAAAGGTCTTTTTCCTATGCAGTGCAGCGCATGCGCGCTGCACAGGCGAGACCTAAAAACGGGTTTAAAATATTTGCCCATGAGCACCAGAGCCAACCTAGATTTTTTAGACAACTATTAGTTATTTAAACTACTGTTATTTAAATTCATTGAATGTAAATATTTCGAAGCTGGATACACTGAAACTCTCTCTGAGTCAGGCACTCAATATGTTTAAATGTGGAGAAGGGTGGCTCAATGGTTAGAGCGGCAGACCCTGATGCAGAGGTCTGGCCCGGGACCAGGGTTCAATTCCTGCCTCGGTGGCTCTTGGACTCAATTTCCCCAGAGCTGATCATTCTCGCCTCGGTGCCTAGTCTAATCATGGGTTCCACTCTCTGACTCTGGGCAATAGCTTGCTTAATCTCCACAACGGCCCCAGCAGCGCTTGGATGCCTGGCTTCACCTTGGGGGGGCCCAGGAGTGGACATTTCACAGGAAAGACATGATGGGTTCCACAGCGGGATGTATGACGTTACCACGCATACTTTTAGCACGCATACCTTTACAACGCAACTTTTACAACGCAGGATCCATTACAACGAATACCATTACAACGCATTTTTTTACAACGCAAATACCTTTACAACGCATACCATTACAACGTAAGTATAGGTAAGTATATAATATTTTTAAAAATGTAAGTTATTAAATTTAATATAATTTAATTTTATTTAATTTTATTTTAATTTAATTATTTTTAAAACCCAAACCTAGCCCTGAACCCTAAAAATACCCCTTTACCCAAAAACCCATACCTAGCCCTGAACCCTAAAAATACCCCTTTACCCAAAAGCCCAATCCTAGCCCTGAACCCTAAAAATACCCCTTTACCCAAAAACCCAAACCTAGCCCTGAACCCTAAAAATACCCCTTTACCCAAAAACCCATACCTAGCCCTGAACCCTAAAAATACCCCTTTACCCATAAACCCATACCTAGCCCTGAACCCTAAAAATACCCCTTTACCCAAAAACCCAATCCTATAACATTTTTACTATAATTATATACTTACCTATACTTACGTTGTAATGGTATGCGTTGTAAAGGTATTTGCGTTGTAAAAGTAGTCCGTTGTAAAAGTTGCGTTGTAACGGTTACATACCTCCACAGCGGTATGAATACAGCGCTAGAAGACCTCTGGGTAGAAGTGCGCTATGTAAATAGAAACACATTTACATTTAAATGGCCAGATTGGTGTTTTATTATAAATCTCAAGCATGTCTGTTTTTAACAATGTTCATTTTTTTCAGTTTGGTTCCAGGTAAGGAGAAATAGTGTGGAAGGTATTTTTGCTGGAGACATTTTTTGTTATACCTGGAGGGGAAGCTATCATTGTGGACGTGCTCAGTCACCAACGTGACATCATAGCTGCGGTCTGTTTTTCATGCAGTGACATGGGAACAGGCCTCACTAGACACTGTATGTGAAAGTACCACAAAACATACCAACAATAATAATAACACGAATAGTAATCAACCAATCAATCAAGGCACTTGTAAAGCGCACCACATACCTGTGAGGGTCTCAAGGCGCTGGGGTCAGCCCTAGGTTGGGGGGAGGGTGTTCCAGGTCTTGGCAGAGAGATGGGAGAAGGATCTGCTGCTGCCGGTTGTTCTTCGGATGCGGGGGACTGTGGCTAGGGCGGCGGAGCGGAGCTGGCGGGTGGGGTTGTAGAAGCTGAGTCGTCTGTTGAGGTATGCTGGGTGGGCGTTGTGGAGAGATTAGTGTGCATGGATGAGGAGCCTGAAGGTTACCCTCTTGTTGCCGGGGAGCCAGTGCAGGTCTCTCAGGTGGGGTGTGATGTGGCAGCGGCGGGGATGTCGAGGATCAGACGTGCAGAGGCGTACTGGATGCATTGCAGTCGTCTCAAGAGTTTGGCCGATGTTCCTGCGTAGAGGGCATTTCCGTAGTCCAGCCTGCTGGTGACGAGAGCCTGGGTGACTGTTTTTCTTGTTTCGGTGGAGATCCACTTGAAGATCCTGCGGAGCATTCGGAGGGTGTTGAAGCAGGATGAGGAGACGGCGTTGACCTGCTTAGTCATGGAGAGGGTGGAGTTGAGGACGACCCCTAGGTTGCGTGCGTGGTCGGTGGGTGTCAGGGCTGTTCCTAGCATTGGTGGCCACTAGGAGATGTCCCAGGCTGAGGGGGTGGAGCCGAGGATGAGGATTTCTGTCTTGTCCGAGTTCAGCTTCAGTCGGCTGTTCTTCATCCATTCGGCAACGGCCTTCATTCCGTCGTGGAAGTTGGTTTTGGCGGTGTCAGGGTCTTTGGTGAGGGAGAGGATCAGTTGGGTGTCATCTGTGTAGGAGATGATGTTGAGGTCGTGCTGTCGGGCAACGTGGGCGAGGGGTGCCATGTAGATGTTAAACAGTGTCGGGCTGAGAGAAGAGCCCTGGGGTACGCCGCAGATGATCTCGGTGGTGTTGGAGTGGAAGGGGGGGACGTGGACGCTCTGTGTTCTGCCGGAGAGGAAGGATGTGGTCCAGTCCAGGGCCTTCCCTTGAATTCCGGCGTCGTGTAGGCGTGTTCTCAGTGTGTGGTGGCAGACCGTGTTGAAGGCGGCTTATAGGTCTAGGAGGATGAGGGCAGCTGTTTCTCCGTTGTCAAGCAGGGTTCTGATGTCGTCGGTGAGGGCGGTTTCGGTGCAGTGGTTGCTACGGAACCTGGACTGAGACGGGTCTAGGATGCTGCTCTCCTCGAGGTAGCGGGTCAGTTGTTTGTTGACGATTTTCTCGGTGACCTTTGCCGGGAACCGGAGCAGGGATATGGGTGGGAAGTTCTTGAGGTCCTTGGGGTCCGCCTCAGGTTTCTTGAGTAAGGTGTTGATCTCGGCGTGCTTCCAGCTTTCCGGGAAGGTTGCTGTCTTGAAGGAGATGTTGATTACTTTCTGGAGATGGGGTGCGATGGCTGTGCAGGCCTTGTTGAAGATATGGTGAGGGCATGGATCTAACGGTGATCCGGAGTGGATGGTGTTCATGATCTCGCTGGTGTCGTCATTGGTGCTGTAAATAACAATTACCACGAAAAGTACTAGTGACTGCATGATAGGATGCATTTCCTGTATTGAGTAATCGACCTTAAGTCAATCGCGAATAAACATACACAAAACACCTCACAGGTCTAGAGACCTGTCTGATAATCCTTTTGAAGGGGCCTCTTTCTCCAAAAGAGGTGAGGTTGAGTGCTGTAAGTGCCCAGGTTACTCATTACACAATCATACATCCACCCTTCGGTAAGGGAGTGCTACAAATTAACATACTTCACAATCTTGCTTTTTACAGTAGTCGTAACGTGATTCAATACAGTTTTAAAACGGCATTTTATTCCATTGCTGTATCACATTCAATCTACTGATAACACGATGGATGATCAATGTTTGGAGTTAGTAGTTTCTCCAGTCCTGGTAGTTTCTGCACTGTGGTATGTGTACTTTTGATCTTCCTAGTTATTATACAGTACTATAAGTACCACAATGCACATAAAAATAACACCTGACATGGGACAGCAGGAGAAATCTGATTTAACATAGTTATCGTATCAGAGCGTTCACTTGGACGCTTCGGTACGATCTGAGAATGCCATCGGCCAGGTGTGGGTAAATGGCGGTATTCTAACTGTTTTTGTTGTTTTCTGGTAGTTGCAATCGTAAATGTGTTGCGGGTGACTAGGGCCGGCTCTAGAATGTACATAAAAGAATTCCGCTTGAGCGCTCTGAATAAGTGTCCAAGATGCATGAGACGTCCAGTCTCCATTGCTGCATCGCATGACCTGTCCAGAGCGGTCTGAGCAATCAGACACTTCACCATTCAGTCTGTAACAGCTGATATTGGACTGCTCTGGAACAAACTATTGCAAGGTCTAATAATAAACCAGTAAGCAAGGTGCGGGCGAAAATGCTGTCAAGTTATCTACTAGAAGCATTATTGGCCTTTAAGGCTGTCAACAATATTAATGATCATTTCGTGCCCTTGTGCTGCCTTGGTCAATAACAAGCTTTATTGGCTGAATTATTGGGCAGTAATAGCCATCCATCGCTGGAGGAAGTCACCTGCACTTTTTTACTCACCTCTTCCCCAGGGGGGTGTAAACGCTGCTCGGCGCGAGCCAGACAATCGTGGCACTTTAGACGCCCCTCCCTAATTGCAGGAAACGTGGAGATGCGCCCTCTGCCCTCCCCGAAACGTTGAGCCGGATCACATGGGATCCATCAGTGTCAGAACGGCGCAGCGTCAACGTGTAAAGCGAAGAGGGGCTCGGCCGCGGGGCTGGGCCCAGAGGCTGCAAAATATACGAGTGAACAATATTTCAAGTATTTCAGCGCTTAACTTGCGAGGAATGCTGCTTAACTGGTGGGAATTGGAGCGGAGCCATAAATCTGCTGGCCTGGAAGTCCTGGCGAGGCAGGCTGATTTATGGATCCTCTGCCCATAAAGTTTACGCTCGCCGCAGAATCACTTGCAAAATGTGTTTTGGGATCCTAAAATGAACCGCACGATGAAAGCCCTGGAAGGGGAAATAGCGGGGCTGAGCTAGAACAATAACACTGGCGTGGTTGGCGCCATTGGTATCTGCAAATCACAGACGGCCGAGCTCCCGGTTGTGCATAGGAAGGGAGTGTTGGGAGGTGGCGTGGGGGACACGTCGATTTATACAACTAGCCTAAGAAGCCATGGAGCTGGAACGGAGGGAATGCCAACGGTTTGGCCTCGCAGCGCTTTTGGGGGTGTTTTAGCTGAATCATATCATGTTGCCTGTTTGAAATGGAGAATTTAGCACACTGTCCTACTTTGATATTGGCTGACATGCAAGGGGGAGGGGGTTTAGAGACTTGCAGCAGAGTATTAGCATTTTGGGTTTGCCATTGGCCTGAACTGAGTTATTCTTCGACAAAGGCGGTTAATAAAAGTTGAATAAAATTTACCATTGTTTATTATAACAAAAAAAGCTCCCACTCTTACTTTCAGCAGTTGACGTTTTGCAGACAGTCGCGAGTTTGCTTCTCAGTTGTCAGCATTGACAAACACTCGCTTTCCAACTGTACATTGGAAAGGCTAGACTTCAAGCCCCCCTGGTGGGTTGACCCAGAATCCAAAATCAGAGAGAACAGACCTTTAGTAAACACGACCCTAAAGTTACCCATGTTAGGGAGAGGAGAGCATCGCATACAGTCCCGGGTCTGATCGAGCAAAAGGCACCAATGGCTGCCAGTTTTTTTGCTGTGGTGGGTAATTGTGTACCAGTTCCTGGCTACTTTACATTTCAGGTGAACGGAAGTTTGCAATAACCGATTTGGACAGAATGTCGATTCCTCTCTCGTCAGCTGGTGCAAATGGTTAGCAGTGGCCTGTCATCCAATTCTGACCCCAAAAATACCCAGCTCCAGCGCAAAACTGCGCAGAACGAATTCGGCACTGCATTTGCGTGATATGGTCCCTACATCTTTCTGGTATTTTACGACGTTCTTGCTGTCCCTTAATCCCCAGGGCCCATCATAAACTACAAACATCAAGTACCACACCGCAGTACCAAAAAGAGCCCCCGGGCCTGACTGTGGGAGATGTCTGTTGTAAAATGTAGAAAATGCCTCTAAAGTGTATCATCTGAAAACGTTTAAAGGCCAGTATGCACTTACTGTGCGTTGACTGGAGTCGAGATCTATGTGTCCTTGGCTCTCATATTGGCTACCCTAATATTACAGTAACGCTTACACTACATTAATATTACAGCAGCACTTGCACTACGCGAGTATCACACTATTACACTACTACACTGATCTAACTGTAGCACACTACACTAATATTACAGGAACGCTTACACTACACTAATATTACAGTAATGCTTACACTACACTGATATTAAAGCAGCACTTGCACTGCTCGAGTATCATTGTAACACACTGATCTAACTGTAGCACACCACTAATATTTCAGTAACACACTAATATTACAGTAACACACCACACTAATATCACAGCAGCACTTGCACTACTCGAATATTACAGTACACACTACTACACTGATCTAACTGTAGCACACTACACTAATATTACAGTAACGCTTACATTACACTAATACTACAGCAGCACTTGCACTACTCGAGTATCACAGTAACACACTACTACACTGATCTAACTGTAGCACACTACATTAATATTACAGGAACGCTTACACTACACTAATATTACAGTAATGCTTACACTACACTGATATTAAAGCAGCACTTGCACTGCTCGAGTATCATTGTAACGCACTGATCTAACTGTAGCGCACCACTAATATTTCAGTAACACACTAATATTACAGTAACACAACACTAATATCACAGCAGCACTTGCACTACTCGAATATCACAGTACACACTACTACACTGATCTAACTGTAGCACACTACACTAATATTACAGTAACGCTTACACTACATTAATATTGCAGCAGCACTTGCACTACTCGAGTATCACAGTAACACACTACTACACTGATCTAACTGTAGCACACTTCACTAATATTACAGTGTCGCTTACACTACACTAATATTACAGTAACGCTTACACTACACTAATATTACAGCAGCACTTGCACTACTCGAGTATCACAGAAACACACTACTACACTGATCTAACTAGCACACTACACTAATATTACAGTAACACTTACACTACACTAATATTACAGTAACACTTACACTACACTAATACTTGCACTACTCGAATATCACAGTACACACCACTACACTGATCTAACTGTAGCACACTACACTAATATTACAGTAACACACTAATTTTACAGTAACACTTACACCACACTAATATTACAGCAGCACTTGCACTACTCGAACATCACAATACACACTTCTACACTGATCTAACTGTACTACACTACACTAATATTACAGTAACGCTTACACTACACTAATATTACAGCAGCACTTGCACTACTTGAGTATCACAGTAACACATTACTACACTGATCTAACTGTAGCACACTACACTATTACAGTAACGCTTACACTACACTAATATTACAGTAACGCTTACACTACACTAATATTACAGCAGCACTTGCACTACTCGAGTATCACAGTAACACACTACTACACTGATCTAACTGTAGCACACTACACTAATATTACAGTAACGCTTACACTAAACTAATATTACAGTAGCACTTGCACTACTCGAGTATCACAGTAACACACAACTACACTGATCTAACTAGTACACTACACTAATATTACAGTAACGCTTACACTACAATAATATTACAGTAACACATACACTACACTAATACTTGTCCTACTCGAATATCACAGTACACACTACTACAATGATCTAATTGTAGCACACTGCACTAATATTACAGTAACACACTAATTTTACAGTAACACTTACACCACACTAATATTACAGCAGCACTTGCACTACTCGAACATCACAATGCACACTACTACGCTGATCTAACTGTAGCGGACTACACTAATATTACAGTAACACACTTATAATACAGTAACACTTACACTACACTAATATTACAGCAGCACTTGCACTACTCGCACATTACAAACATACTTCTACACTGACCTTACTGTAGCACACTACACATATATTACAGTAACATACTAATATTACAGTAAAGCTTACACTACACTAATATTACAGTAACACCCTAATATTACAGTAATGCTTACAGTACACTAATATTACAGTAACACTTACACTACACTAATATTAGAGCAGCATTTACACTACTCGAATATCACAGTACACACTACTACACTGATCTAACAGTAGCACACTACACTACACTAATGTTACAGTAACACTACACTAATATTACATTGGGTGATATTGAACGCAAAACAGCTTCTCACTGCCCATCACTTCCAGATTCTGACCAAAGTGAGAGCGCTTTGAAACAGTCTAAATGCACGCACAAATCACAATAGTGAAAATGGACAGTTACATCACAGCGTACACATCCGTCTTTCTAGTCATACATTAGGACTCAGTCAGGAACACATCACTACCCTCTCCTTCTTTTGCATTCCGGCACTTTTACTCTAGCATTTACCACCTGGAAAATAAAACTACAAATGCCAGAATGCAAATAAAATAGGACTGTGTTTTCTGTGCACACATTGGGTCTCCGCAACACGCGCCTTCACGGGCTCCGGATGTGAGGGGGTTAGAGATGGGAGCCATCCTCAGACATAATCGCAGACCATATTTCAGCGGTCTGCCCCATGGAACATCTGGCTTCCTCATCTGTGTGGAAGCGCATCTCACCCGGTAGTGGCTGAAACCGCAAGGATGCGGCCAGGCAAGCAAGAGTTCCCATGCAGACCTCAGCTGATGGAGAGAGGAGGGGGATGTGGGAGTTGTAGTTTTTAATGGGACCGGTAAGCATGCAACAAGAAAACTACAATCGTCAGTCAAGCTCACACGAACAGTGATTATTCCACAGGAAGTTATTTTGTCTACTTACAGACGGGGAGTCCACGCTGTTAATGGGAAAGGGGTTGTTTAAAAAGTAGCTCAGCTCCTGGGTACGAGCCATACCTGATCTGAACTTGTTCCTGATCAGCAGAGAGTGTTCAGAGTCCAGAAGAGTCATGGTCATTTTCAGAGAGAGAGATTCCAGCAACAGGGTGAAACAAGCACAAGCGCGCGCGCCTCACGTGGCAGCAGGGGGAGGGGAGAGAGGAGGGGGCCTCCGCGACTCCCTTGCGGTAGTGAGCAGCAAAGCACGAAAATTGATAACATATGGCGCAGCTGCTCGCTCCCACAAGGGAATCGCCAAACGTGCACGTGTTGCCATTGAAAGCAATGCAACGCGTGCACGTTTTTAGGCGAAAAAGGGAACCGATGGCTAAAGGTCTTTTTCTTATGTAGCGCATGCGCGCTGCGTAGGGGAGACCTAAAAAGTGCCTTTCCACTTTGTAACTTTCTTTTTCTCCACAGAAAAATATTTTGCTCTGCAGCGAAACCCCTTTACCTGCATTCCTGCGAATTTTAAGCCTGGCCGTTCCCCAATCACACCCTTAAAATAAATGTCATCATACTCTTAACAGGAATAAAGCAAATACGATGTTATTAGTGGAAAATACCTGAAAAAAATTCTGAATACTGACAAAAATGCACATTTGACGGTTTCACTCTCTTTTACAGAAAGGCCCACTTTGAAATGCACACAAACTCATCCAAAGAGCACAGTTGTTCAAATGGACATTCCACCAAGCTGGCAGACTTTTTGTGTGAGCATATAACTCACTTTTTAGTCTTACAATCAGTAATTGTATTTTGATTTTGTAAAGGCCTGTGATTTGCACAACTAAATTGCACCTTTGTTGAGCAAATGGTTTGTGAATCGGGTCTGAGATGTTTAGACCAATTACGCTTAAAATCCTGACTAGAGAAAACTTGCGCCAGGTTCAAGCATAAAGCCTGACTCTGGTTCAGCTCGAGATCGTGTTGGAACCTCAAGCCCATACCAAGCCAAGCTTTCATGTGGCTTCGGCCTGCCATTCTCCCTCTACCCTCATTCACAGAAGTAAAAACAAAGTATTAATGTTTTAGGTACAAAAGGACTGACAAATAGATACCAATGTAGTGGCTGATTTGTACTAAATGAAACCAAAAAAGCTCAGTAGTGGCAGCTACTAAATGGGGGGCGGTGAGCAGGGGAAGGGGAGGGAATAAAAAATACAAAAACACTTACCTGGATACGGCCAGCCGACCGGCCACCGCCTCTCCTCAGTCCTCTTCTCTTCTGCTGGGCATCAGGAACCAGGAAGCACACAGCCTCCCCTGCCCAATCAAAACGCTGCCTTACAGCAGTAATGTGAATGGTCTGAGCACCGAGGTTCAGTTCTCAGACAGGAGCTGGGAGGTTGTGCATATTCTCCATCCAGGCAGTAATGCAGCATGGGTTGAGAACATGCACAGTTGGCAGGCCCAAGAGAGCCAGACAAAATGTAATGCGCACTTAGGAAGTGCCTACCACTCCTCCCCCATCATTTCCCAGCTAAGACAGCAGAAAAAGCTGCGAACACTTAACTTTCTGAGTTCATCTTGGATAACCAACTGCTTGACACCACGCAATATGGATTCCAGAACGGGCATAGCACAGAGTCTGTACTGATTACATCTATGGAGGAACTCAGGCTTGCCCTGGATGCTGGTGGAAATGCTGCATTGGTACTTTTAGATCTCTCGGCGGCATTCAATACGGTCCATCATGAACTTATGGTGGACTACCTTAACGGCAATCGGGGTAAAGGGAACTGCATTAACTCTGCTGCGATCATTCCTAACCGGCAGAAAACAGGTGGTTGCCTTGGGCTCATTTGTGTCTGTGCCTTTCTCTATTCCCTGTGGGATCTATCAGAGATCTGCACCCAGCCCAACGCTCTTCAATGTTAACGTGTCCTCTCTCGCCACACTGAGAAAGTCATTTGGCTTCTCGCTAACTTCTTATGCATACGACACACAGATTGTGGTCTCCCTCTCCAACCAGGATTCTGTAACTGTTAGCACTTGGATGATCAACAACTGTTTGAAACTAAATGTAGGAAAAACAGAGGTTATTTTGTTTGGCAACAACACCTCTTTCTGGACACCATCTTGGTGGCCAGGCAAATTAGCTACTCTGCCAGTGCTGGTAAGGTAATCCAAAAACCTGGGAGCCCTTATGGACAACAAGCTCTCCTTTGGAGACCAGATAAATGCAGTCACCTCCTCCACGTTTTTCACTCAGAGTGGTCTAAAACATTCTTTAATTTCTCCCTTTTGAGGACAAAAAGCAGAGGTGACTTCTTTAGGAATGTCAAAGTTAGATTACTATAACAGTCTTTTCTTTAACATTCAGAAACAACACCTAAAAGAAACGCAAACCCTGCAAAATGCAGCAGCCAGACTGCTCCTCGGTTAAAATCTGTCACAGTCGAAATTCAGAAGCCACACTGGTTTTCGACTAGGCATCATATTACCTTTTAAGCACTATGTACTTACTGCCTTTAAAGCCCTTCACACCAGTCCTAACCATCTCAGACAGACCATTAGATGGTATACGCAGAAGAGAACACTATGCTCCTCAAATGCAAAAATCTTAATGGTCCTTAATTTCAAGAAAGTGAACTAGGGCGGTAAAAGTTTCATCTTGGGAACAGTAAAAGCTTGGAATACACTGCCTTTTTATATCAGATCCTATCCCAGTCTTTTCATCTTTAGAAAGGAACTAAAAACCTGGTTATTCAACCACTATGCATAGTCAGGGACCGTGCTGTTTGTCTTAGACCCAGCACCAGGACACCTCTGGGTAGCCGTGTGCTATATAAACTCATTTAGCATAACATAACAAAACATAACTTAATCAAATTGTGTGATATTCAGCAAATATTTCATTTTATAGATCCTCTTTTTTTCTTCACTATCGCACGTGAGTTCATAATTTCAGCTGCAAAAAACCTATCATTTATAATTTATTGGACTATAATGTTAATCTGTCTATAAGAATATGAGCCATATACAGGGTTCATGTGACAACTGTCTTGCTTCATAGTTGATTAATAGCACTATCATCAGGATTGGGGCATGGCAGAATGGTTCTACGTTCATGTTTAAAAACAAACACTTTTTATAAGTACTTCTCAATACAGCGCTAAAATATGTCTTATTAATAATAAAGCTTTCATGTGTTAAAAAAGACACGATTTTATTAAGATACTTCATCATACTTGATGTGATGTACTTTGTTGTGTGATTTACATGGCAAGCTTTTTCAGAGCTTGGCTCGTTCACAAGGGGGTTTGGGGGGCAGCTGAGCCGCGAGGTCTGCCTCCCGGGCAGATTTGGGAGGGGGAAGGGGGGCGAGAGCGGCCATTTTGCTGCTTTGGGCTGCGTGGGAGTAGCCCAAAGGCAGCCCAAGTCGGTTTTTGTAGCCCAAGGGTTTCAAAAGGGTGCCTGCGTTTTCCCAGCCACCATTTTAGGTACTAGTGACCTGGTGGCTGGGAGCGTGGTAGTTAGGTTTTCTTTTGTCTGGTCTAGCGTGGTTTTGGCTTTAGTGCTTACCTTGTTGGTGTTATGGCATCCATCGACGATATCCGAGTGCTGGAGGCCATACGCCTGCTGAGCGAGGCGGGGCAGATGGACCTCCTGGTGTGCCCGCAGGGATCGACGCGCCCGGCCCAGCGTGCCTCTGTGGCATGGCGGCGGCAGTACTCGGTTGTTCGCCGCCAGGCAAGATGGCGCGTTTGCAGGTGGGTGGCCAAGGCCGCGCGGATGCCAGGGGCGCGGCCCTGGTTATGGCAGAAGCAGAGGTGCGGGTGGGGACTGGGGCGCCGACGAGGAGCGCTGTCACCGACTCCTCTCCGCAGCCCCAGGGGACGGCCGGGGGCGGGGCTGCGGGCGGGCGGAGGCCGCGGGCGGAAAGTGAGCCCGAGGGGGGCGGCGCGGCAGCGCCATGAGGTGTGCGACCACCCTGGGCCTTCAGGAAAGTTCAGGGTGGCCCTGCAGTGGAGCGGGGCCTCGCAGAAGTCTGCGAGACGGGCAGGGAAGGGGGCGAGAGTATTGCAGGCTTTACAGCAGCTGTCAGAAGGGACATCTATCGGTGCACTGGTGCCATTGCAGCCTCTTTGAAGGCACATCTTCGTACACTGAGCAAGCTTTGTCTGCTCCGCCATGTTAAGCAATACTCCGTCTACAGTGCACTTCCTGATCGGTGGGTGTGTGCAGAAGTTATGGATTATTTGCTGCATGGCTAAACACTAATATGGTTCCAAAGCCAAAAACATAGATAAAAGAGATTCTCATTTACAATGCCAATAGCTCTAACCCTCCCAAATGCGGGATCAATTGCATTGCAAATGCTTGTTTCATTCTTCCTACAAAGAGAGCTGGTGAGGACTCTTTCATACTCAATCTGTTTTTTATGATTGAATGGTTTCATGTGTAATTGATTGTGTAAAGTGAAGAGCAGCTGACAGCTGCGGTCCGTGCAGGTAACAGCGGTAGGGCGGTGGGGCCTGGTAAGGGGGGATTTCGAAGGACGATGCTGAGGGAAAGTTAATTATTTAATTAATTTTCCCTCAGCATGGTCTCTTGAAATCCTCCCTTACCTGGCCCCACCGCTGTTATCTGCAGGGACCGCAGCTGGCAGCTGAGACTGTCTGGAATGTTGGACAGAGTAGAAGTATGCAGAGAGACATTTTGAAAAATGAATAAGCATTTCCAGGCTTTTTTTTCTTTTTAAAAGCAGGACATGAATATTGGCACACCAAAAATAACTCCAAATCTAAACAGGAGTTTCTATCTCTTTCTCTAAAAGTCACAGTGAGGCCCAAGGGAAGCACCACCTGGTTAAATCTGTCTTCTTACACAAGGATGAGATTGTGCTCTTCAGGTGTTTAGGGGTATAAAGTGGTTCTTTTTCTAATGACATGCCTGTCAGCTTGAGAAAGCTCTTCAGAAATCCAGAATGAATTGCAAAGGAAGTGACAAAAGCTAAAAAAAATATTTTAAAAAACATAAATTTCCATCTTTGTGTTTTAAAAGAATAACGTTGTGGAGTCTTGTGCCGAGGGTGTGGTGGGCGACGGTGTCGAAGGCAGCTGAAAAATCCAGGAGGATGAGGACAGCAGTTTTGCCTTGGTGGAGGGCAGTGTGGATGTTTTCTGTAGCGGCGAGGAGAGCATTCTTGGTGCAGTGGTTGCTTCTGAAGCCTGACTGGGAGAGGTCCTGAATGTGGTTCATTTCGATGAACTCGGAGAGTTGGGCATTGATGGCTTTCTAAATTACCTTGGCTGGGAAGGGTGAGCAGAGAGATGGGTCTGTAGTTCTTGAGGTCTGTCGGGTCGGCAGAAGGTTTCTTCTTGTTTAAGTTACTTACACCCACAACTGTACAAATCTTCTGTTCTCCATTCTATGCCACTTCACTCCACTCCATGCCTCTACAGTCTAAACAAAAAAGATAAGGATAAAGAAGGAACAAATGTCATATCCATTAGATACATTATTCAAATCATTCCAAGAGATTCCGGTTCCACAAAAGGGTGGGAGAAGGGAAGGATTAGAGTAAATTGTGTTACATATATTGTCCATCAGACATGTCATAAAGAATTAATTACATCATATAACCCCCAATTATTTGAGAAACGAGTCATTTACATTGGTTGAAAGAAATCCAGATACAGATAACCATGATAGAGCAAATGTAAGTAGCCATTTGCATATGTTCATGTTGAGGTTCAGATGGAATCAGTGATCACAATTCCCTATATGGACAAATAAAGAGCAAATAAAAGATTGCCTAACATTAGTTTATATATACTGCATACGTTCCATTATTTCAGGTAAGGAAATACACTCCTGTGTGGTAGGGAGAAAGTCGTACTCTTAGGTAAAACTTGAGTTCACCGAGTTATAAATATACCATCCTGGATTTGTTTAATAAAGCGGTTAGTACCTTGTTCCATTTTAAAGTGCTTTGAAAATTTTACTATTGATTATCTAGTCTTGCCTATGGTAATGTAGTCCATGGACCTGAAAAGAACGCTAGAAAGAGAGGGGAGTGTTCTTGAGACACAAGGTATAAAAAATTGTGCAAGGTGAGTGGTTTAGTGAATAATAAAAATAGGTGTGGCCCGTCACCCTTAAAAGGTGGTAAGGGAGCTTACCGCCATATTTGTTTTCGAATGTGTGCTGTAGAGTTAAAGTTCCTGTCGAAGATCAAGAACGGAGAAGATGAACCATCATGATCAAAAATTCAGTGGAGGTCCTGGGGGGATTGAAAATACGCATAAAGTTAGCCTCGGTTATCATTATGAGTGAACCAATGCGCCAAGCACTTGTGGATAACCTTAACTAAGCTTTCTGTCAGAGTGGTCTTGGTCAATCGGCGTGGGCAGCAGTTTAAAAAACGTTGTCACCCTAAATGGGTTCGTAAGTGATGTGTTACCTTCATAAGCGCAGGGACTTCTGGGTCCTGAAAATAAGTGACACGCCATCTTGCAATGGTGTTTCCAATATATGTTTTATAGTTTATTTAAAACTATACGGACAATTAGGTGTGGAGGGTAAGAGGATAGATATTCCTCTATGTACCTTTTTTCTTATCTATCCCGATAATCTGAATAGAAACGATATCTTGCACGAGATCATGAGTAATCATTCTTCTATATTTAGCGGGTCGTTGGTTAGTAAATACGCACCATCTTAGAATGGTGTATTTAGCGCCAAGACTTTGCTCCAACGCCGTGAGGGGAACGTCCTCACATACCTCTTCACCCATCCCAGCACAAGCTCTCTTACTCGCTTTCCCGGGGCACAGCAGCTCTACCGCACCGCACCGCGTCGTGCCGCCGTGAGGGGAACAGCCAGGCGGTTGCGGGCTACAGCTCCCAGAGGGCCTTGCGCGACCGCGTCACTGGAGGGCACAGGAGGAGGCCCTCTTATTCAACGCGGTCTTCCCACAGCATGGGACGCGTCAAGACTTTGCTCCAACGCCGTGAGGGGAACGGCTTCACATACCTCTTCACCCATCTCAGCACAAGCTCTCTCACTCGCTTTGAGGGATATAGTTAAAGACTAACTCAGACCTTTACAGGAGAGGGTTGACAGTACTTTTTAATGACTGAACAAGCTCTAGGGGGGCAACCCATTGTAATGTTTATCCTGAAAGCAGAACACGAGACCAGACCACTACAAGCATTACACTGGCCAATCCAGGCCCCAAACCCAGTGAGCAAGCTCTGTTACCAACACTAAACAGGGAGACACATACACCGGAGGCTACTAGAGACAGTATTTTAAGGCCTCCATCATTTACTTCTAATTTAGCCAATTGTCTACCTTTACGTCATAAATCTAGAGGGCAAAGGCAAACAAAATCACAGCAGGTAGGGGGAGGCGCCCCTATAAGCACAGAACCACAGGCATTTTAGTTATGAGCATGTGGAAGAGATTTTAACCACATGCAGGGTGGGCTGGATAGGCAGACGACACAAGGATTTACATGGAGATTGTATAGTAATTAATTTTAGAAACCCGGATGATGGCCCAAAAATGTTTAGCTAGAGAGGATGGGAGAAAATCGGGTGGCACCCAAGTGCTTCCATTGGGTTATTTTTACCCACCCAACAGGTCTCACCATGATATTAGGCACTATGAGCGAGGTTGGAGAAATGACCCCAATAATCGCAACCTACCTCCCCCGGACCAGCACTGGCAATGGCATTTATTTTTAATATTCCCACAGCAAATAGGTATAGTAGTTTAGATGGAGTAGATTGACTCAAGGACCAGCCCCCCTACATTAAAGACCAAATACGCCCGCCCCCAATAGCAATAGATGCTCAAGATAGTGATATAGGACCTTGCACGCCGCGTGGGGAAGGTAAAGCCTGTGGGAGTGTGGTAAATAAATTATTTACACCATCAGAATTTCTATAATTACCAAAGAATAATGCATAAATAAGGAGCAGAGTCCGTGGTGTTAGAGTCAATGGACTTTATTGCATTAACTCGAGTTAAGGGAGAGCTCCAGCACCAAGCGGGTACAGGAGTGGTCTGAACTTTATTCACAGAGTACAATATTTATACATTCCTTTGCATGCATAGGGAGGAGCCCTCCAAGTGAAGTAAGAATGGAAGATATGTGCATGTAGGCGTTCACTGGATGAGTCATAGGTGGGTGGGTGCATGCAAGGAGTTGGTCTGCATGATCAGCTAAAACTAGCACTGACTGTTTACGCAACTTATCAGAATTCTCAACGAGGGCTGTTTCCTTTCTGTCGGTTAGGGAGGGCCTTGGGTGTCAGAGTGACCAGTATGTCTGGTCTTATCTCTAGCTCGGGGCAGGATGCAGATTGCTCCTATCTGTCGAAATGTTGCTGCTTCATACCATCGAGTCGGGTTGGCCCTTCCTGTCCGCCCATTGTGTAACGGCCTTGGAGGTTTCCCTTGACATGGGATCCACTTATCTCTAAGAGCCGACAGGAAGGCTGGGCCTTATCTCTGCAGATGTGTTTCAGTTCACCTCCTGCTCTAGGCCGGAATGCAGCTTTATCAAGTCGACCCTTGCCCAACATTGTTTAACACCCTGGGCTGGGCCTCTTCTGAGAAGTGGCTCAACCACAAATATGTGATGTGCTGCTGAAAATGCAACGTGTGCCTTTTCAAATTCTGTCGTGAAGGGGCCTTAGAAAAGGAGAAATATAGCATCTTGATGGGACGCAAATGTACTAGCTAGTGCATAGGAGGCAGTGAAGGGGTGATGCGTAGGGGGCACGAATACATATTTATATCTGATTTTCCTCATTCCCTCCTTGTCCCCAAGCATACCCCTTTAATAGACTTCAATGTTCATCAGACCATAATTGTGTGCTCTTGCAGCATGATCCTTTAATTTTTCCTGTTCTGTACATGCGAACGGGGAATACAGGCGGTGGCGCACAGACCACAGATGGCCGGGTCGCATTGAATGCAAAGGCAACAACTGAAGATGATAAGCAGTATTGATCCTGCTATGATCAACACTTTCCATCCCCATGTTGATATTAACCCCCATAACCAACCACTTAGGGACCATTCTCCTTCATTCATGTCCAGCTGACTTGACATCTTGTGCAGCTTGGCTATGGCTTGATACACCGTGGGGGAGTTATCTGGAATAAACACACAACAACTTGTGGAAATCAATCGGCATACACCACGCGGTCAGCCAGAATGATATCCAAAACAATGCGATTTTGTAGGGCCATGAGTCTGTCCGCGGCCACCTCGGCCGTGATATTGGAGAGCGCACCCGCCATTTCATCTATTGTGTGTTGCACCACTCGCGTGAGGTGGCGGATGTTCCTGCTGTTTACTATTGGGCCCCAAAACGGAACGACTCCGGCAAAGAAGTCTCCCGCCTCCTGCCGTGCTGTATCTTCTGCATCTATGACCCCCCTTCGCCGTCTGTTGAAGACAGTCAGAGGGTCAATTTCATGATAGTCCGCAGGGGCAGTATAGGTGGGAGGGAGGAGGAATGCGATGTAGCAGCTACCACTCCACCCGGCAGGCAGCCATACGTACGCTTTTTCCCCACAAATAAAATAGGAGTTTGGAGAGTTCACCAGATACGGGGACATGGTAGTGTTTAACTTCCTATGCACCTGGCAAGAACTTTCCCCCACTGGTTTGTCTCCAGTGCCTTGGATGCACAAAACACCCCTCCGTGGTACAACCCAAACGGAGGAGGCAGTTAGGGGTCTATTATTCTGCTTCATTCCAAGAAAGACGACGGTACCGTTATTATTAACTGTCATCATTTCTTCCTTTTCTTCGACCAACAGGGTGTCGGAAAGACTTTTGTTCCTATTAGTATAACAGAAAGGATTCGTTCTGCTTCCATCTGTTGAATCATTTTGCCAGACCCCTCTAATGTAGGAACTCATTACTTGGTCCGATACCTCACCAGCTTGGTGGCCCATTTGCAACAGCAACTTCCAAGTGAAACAGGAACCAGTCATAGAAAAAGGGTGCGCCAACAGGGGTACTCCCTTAGAAATAGAATGGGGCATCAGCTCACATACCCAACAATTAGTGACGTTGGTGGACAACTGATGTTGGTGTAGCATAGAGAGAAAAGTATTGTTGCGGAATTCTAAACGTCTATCCTTTAGGTGGGGCGGCAGTTCTTCATGTGTGTGTGCTGTAGTGGCGTTGCGTGAAGTAGCGAGTGGATAGAAAACATGTAAAAACCAGCCAATACCTGTTACTATAATACACATAAAAACCATAATAATCAGGGACACTATACATCTGTTGCATAATATCTTGCAGTACTTCTTTTTCATTTTGATCTTTTTTTTCTTTACTGTTCAATATTTCTTTTATGTCAGACATCATGTTTAACCGTTTCACCACCGGGTGAACTTAATTGATCAAACGTCGGCTGACTTTTTAGATCTTAGTTTGGCAGTGTACTTTTGCTGGGGGGTAATTTCAAGCAAGGGTGGCTCGCAGTCTATATTGTCTTTATTTTTGGCAAGTGTTCCAGTATCTCCTAAGTATTTTTTACAGTGGCTAGCATGGAGCCAACCTTTTCTTCCTTCGACTTTGACGTCCGTCCTCGTGGTGAGCAGGACTAGTTTCGGCACGTTTCACCGGGGTTCCAGAGGGCTTGTCCTGTCAAAGTTCCTTACCAGCACCCAGTCCCCTAGGGCTATGGCATGGTCCTCGACCTGAGTGTTATCAGGGAAAGCAGCGGCAACCTGCGAATGACAAGAGAGTAGTGCAGACATCAAGGGAGCCAGATAATCTGTAAGCATAGTACTGTCAACATCAGTTATTTTTTTAGGCATCGGCGTGCCCCACATATTTGGCGGTCTACCAAAAACCACCTCATATGGTGATAGGCCGGTTCTGGAATGTGGTACCATACGCATGTAGAAGAGGGCAACCGGTAAGGCTACCATCCAATCCACGCCCTTTTCTGCACAGATCTTTGCTAGTTTTGTCTTGAGTGTCTGGTTATGTTTTTCTACCAGACCTGCTGCTTGGGGATGCCTCTCACAGTGGAACTTCCAGGTATACCCCAGCAGAAGGGACACCTGTTTCATAATTTCAGAGGAGAAAGTCTGGCCATTGTCTGAGTAAATGACACGTGGCAACCCATATCTTGGGAAGAATTCCCTTACCAACTGTTTGGCTGTTGTCACTGCAGTATAATCTGGGACGGGGTAAGCTTTTGTCCTTCTGGTTAAGGCACACACTACTACCAGGACATACTTGTAACCTCTGCATCTGTCCATTTGGATATAACCCATTTATAGAACCTCAAAAGGGTGATCAGGGGGATGAAATCCACCTTGATCCACCGTGGTGCCTTTTCCCGGGTTGAACTGAAAACATGTCATGCATGTCTTTACTTTCTGTTTTGCTGATGCTCGTAAGTTCGTATTAAACCAGATATTCTGCAGACTATCCAACATTCCTTTCTCTCCCAAATGTGCTGGGCTATGTGCTGTATCTATTATCACCTGTACCATAGAATCAGGAAGAAACCATGTTGTTTTGCCTTTAGTCATCCAACCCTGGTCAGTCTGGACCCCTCCTTGTTCAGTCCATTTCTTTATTTCATCTGGAGTGGCATGAGTCTGTATATCATGTACATTTTTGGAGGGATCCCTGACTGCCATAGTTGTGGTCAGTAATGATACCTGTGAATTGGTGGTGTCAATTGGAGTCTGGGCTGTCTGTTTAGCAGTTTGGTCTGCCAGATCATTACCTTTGGAAATGGCATCTGTGGCTTTGGTGTGTGCTTTGCATTTCTGGATAGCTATGGCTGCTGGTAGATGTTTTGCTTCTAACAGGGCCTGTATGAGAGGGCCATGCTGTATCTTGGCCCCGTGTGAGGTCAAGAAGCCTCTCTCCCTCCATAGTACCCCCGAAGTCGTGAACTACACCAAACGCATATTGTGAATCTGTGTAGATGTTAACCCTCAACTGTTTTGCTCGTTTACAGGCTTGTGTTAAAGCAATGAGCTCTGCCGCTTGCGCTGACAGGGTATCTATTCTTTGCGTTTCTATGATCTCACAATCAGTAGTTACGGCATATGCTGCCACTAATTCTCCTGCCCCTGTTCTCATGCAAGATCCATCTACATAAAACGTTATGTCAGGGTCTGGGAGTGCAACATCTTGCAAGTCTTGTCTTGGCTTCGTCACTACATTTATTACTTCCACACAATCATGGGGTGTGGTGTCATCTGTGTTTGACGGTAAAAGAGTGGCAGGATTGAGTACGTTGCATCTTCTTATTTCTATGTGGGGTTGAAATAGTGTCCGCTCGTATCCTGTCAATCTTGCTACAGTCAGGTGTTGCGTCTGTGTCCTATTCAGGAGAACTTCCACTGCGTGTGGTACTTGTACTGTCAGAGAGTGTCCCAGCACTATTGAGTCACTTTGTCTTATGGCCAAAGCTGTGGCCGCAACAGATTTCAGGCATGCTGGCAGGGCCTGTGCTACTGGGTCCAGTGTACAAGAAAAATAAGCACATGGCTTGTGTTTCCCTGCTTGGTCTTGTGTGAGAACAGATAGTGCTGTTCCATCCCGCTCTGTCACGAACAGGGTGAAGTGTTTTTTTGTAATCGGGAGTGGCTAAAACTGGCGCTTGACATAAGGCCCGTTTTAGTTCTTCAAATGCTAGGGTATGCTCTGATGTCCAAGGGAGGACAGTAGAAGTGGCCGCCTCAAATGTAGTCAACTGTATGAGTGGCTTGACTATGTGGGCGTACTGGGGAATCCATTGTCTGCAATAGGAGGTAAGTCCGATGAATGCACGTACTTCTTTTTGTGTCTTGGGTTGTGAAAGGTTGGAAATCAATTAAATTCGTTCTTGTGTCAGCTGCCTACCCTCCTTGGACAGCAAGTGCCCTAAGTAAGCCACTTGCTGTTCACAAAACTGTAACTTTGAAGGGGACACCTTGTGCCCATTGTCCGCCAGAAAGTGTAGGACTGTGAGGGAAACCTTTTCTCAGTCAGTTTCTGATCTTGCTGTGATGAGAATGTCATCCACGTACTGTATTAATGCTGTGTTGGTAGGCATACTAATGCTGTCAAGTTGTCTCTTCAATGCCTGACTGTAAACGCTTGGGCTCTCTGTATAGCCTTGAGGTGCTCTTGTGAATCTGAAGCTTCGACCTTTTAGACTGAATCCAAAAAGATATTGACTGTCAGGATGTATAGGAATACTGAAGAATGCATTCTTCAGGTCAATGACCGTAAAGAATGTTGCTTCAGAATCAATAGCAGTCAATAGTGAGGAAATGTCTGGGACCACTGGGTACTGTGGGACCACGCATTTGTTCAGCTCTCGAAGGTCAACTACTAGTCTGTAAACTGGAGGTGCTTGAGGGTCTGTGCGTTTAAGAACAGGAAGGACGGGTGAGTTACACACATTAGAGTCTGTCTCCACCACCACCTCTTGCTCAATGAGTTCTTGAATAATTTTTAACAAGGCCGTTTCGGCCTCAGGTGGGATCCTGTACTGTCGTATTCGGGGTAGGACTACTCCTGCTTTCAGTGTGACCTCGTGTGGTGTGATGTTCATGTAACCTACGTCAGTCGAACCTTGTGCCCATAGATACTGTGGGACGTTCTGAAGTCTGGGATCAAAATCTTTAACTGCAAAATGTCCTTTGAAATCACGCATAAACAGTCTTACTCCTTCTGGTGAGCAACAGATAACTGCTCCTAGTTCTTTTAGGGTCTTTATACCGAGTACATTTTCTGGACATGTTTTAGTGAGTAGTAGGTCTGTGGTGCGTGTCAGTGGACCCACCCCAATGGATATTGGTTCTGATACTTTGTTAATAATTGGCTTTCCAGAAAATCCCAGGGATATATTCTGTGAGCCCGAGAGAGGTGCCCCTGGGACCTCGTCATGACTGATGGTAGTCCTGCTTGCCCCTGTGTCAATCAGAAACTTTCTATCTTGTCCCAGCAAACGAGCATGCACATAAGGACCCTCTTGGTCCACAGGAACTGGGATAAGGGGCAAGCCATCTTCCCTCTCGAGGCTGTTTCATGAAAAGGGTGGGTATTCTGGGTAGTCTGACTGCGTGTACTGATACATTTGTTGTACAGTGGCATCGGGCGCCTGGACCCTCTGCAGCGTGGAGGTTTGTGACTGCTGAGTGTTATTTTGTCTGGGTGTATAGGGCCTTTTCTTTGTTTTACCTGTAGCTATATTGTGCTTTAGGACGGGGCACTCTCTTACAAAGTGGCCCTGTTGTTTACAGTAATTGCATGTCCCTTTATTGGGAGCGGTGCTATTCTTTGTAGTATTCACAGGCGCTGATTGGGCAACCAGTACTTTCATTTTGGTATCCTTTAGGCGCTTCTTCTCCTGCTCTTGTTCTTCCCTTATTCTGTTCTGGTGGTATTGCAGGATTTGCAACATTTGTGAGGGGCTATTTGCTTGCCAAGTACTCTCAACCTTCAGCACTCTATTCCTAATCTGGGGAAAAGCGTTGTCTACCAGTTTGGTCATGAAAAGGTGGGGATATGCCTCACTACCGGGGGCTAAGCCACTGTTGACAGCGAAGCATTTCTCTAGCCTAGTGTAGTAATCGCTCGTGTCTTTCTCTTGTTTCTGTTTACATGCTGAAATCGCATCACAATCTTCCTTTTTAGTCGTCAATAGTCTTGATAACATTTTTATGAGGAGGTCGGGGAGCTCTTTAGCATGGGTGCCAAGACCAGCCCCCGGGTCTCTTCCTGCTTCTTCTGTCTCCAGCTCTTCCCATCTTAACCTTTTGTCCCCCACATCCCAATCTTTTTCTTTAAGTTTCTCATATATAACTGCTGGTAACAAGACTTTTAGTAACTTTAGGATGTCAGGGTATGTATAGTCTCCTATGCGGAGGATATCTTTTATTTCTCGATGAAACCCCCCCGGGTCTTTATCATGGGAAGGTAACAACTTTATCATTTCCAGTATTTCTATTTTTGTCAAAGGAGCATAGACATATACCCGCTGAAAAACACTGTCTGCGTTTCTTATGGGGTGGACCTCTCGCAGAGGGTACTGTCCTCTGGGACAAGGGTCGGGTGTCATGGAGGTGGACAGGAATTGTTCATATTGGTGACGTAAGTCTAAAATGATGTTAATCAGTTCCAGGCCCTGTTTCATCCATCTATCTAGTATTACGTTTTCCAGGATTTTATATAATTTACCAGGGTGGTGATATTGGCTCTCATACAACGTGATCAAATGTTGGACCATATAGATACTGGCCAAGCGTTGTTCGAGTGGTGTGAGGCTCAGGAACATCTGGGCCACTATGTCGGGGTTATATACACGATGTTGGGACACCCACTGGGTGGCCGACCGAGCCAACTCCCTCTCATGTGGCGTGAGGGGTGGCTCGTCGTCTATCCACTGGTCTAGGGCCTTCTCCGTTGTTTGGAACAGGTCCTCAGGGGAAAAACCCTGTTCTTTGACTAACCCTTTTTTCTGGGGACGGTGGTACTTCGTGCCACTGTAGTGCCGTGCCACGCCCAGAAAATTCAGTTTGTCTACCGTATAGTTATCGCCCCCCTCCTCTGACAAGTTATCCTTGCCCTCATTCTCGGCTTTGGGTATTGCTAGTATTTTCTTTCTAATCTTGTTCGTCATAGTGTCTGTCTGTGTTGCCTTATCATGTTTACCGGCATCTATGCTGTTGCTCCATTCTATCAAATCAGCTTCCACATCTCCCTCACCCTCATCGAGTTCTCGGATCAGGCAGTTGATAATGAAGCGGAGAATGTTGTTCCTAGCCTTTACCTTTCTATTTTCAATAGCACAGGCTATACATTCAGGGTTCTGTCCTGTTCTGATAAACTCGTAGATGGCATCTAAATGGGTCTTTCTATCAGGCAGTCCGTCCAATTCCGCGACGGCTTGCCTCACTCGTTTTGATATGACGAGCATCGGGCCGATACCTGGTTACAAATCGTATGTACATCTGGGGAGTTCGACATCGTCCTTCTCTTCCTTATTGTTGGTCCTGAGCCGGCTGGGGCAGGGCCTCTGGTGGGGGCGGAGGAAATGACGCATCTATGTAAGCGGGGGGGCTCTACTAGGTAGGCGGAAAGGAACGCCTCTGGTGCCGTGGGTTTAATCTTAAGGGGTACATTTTGGGGAACTTCTTCCACAATCTCCTCTGAGAGTACAGGGTATATACCAGTAACAACAGCGTTCCTTTCCCTACCCATTTGTTCCGCTCGAACCTGTTCACCCTCTTCTAGTAACTCTTTTTCTTTTGCCTGTTCTGACATTCACCTGCCTTTCTCGGCTTTGGTAAGTTCTTTCAGGGCCCTCCTATTAGCCTCTTTGCGCCATAATTCAATAGCCTCTTTTTGCGAGGGTCTTGATTTCCTTTTCCATAATTGCTCCTCGACTCTCATAATACATTCCGAATCCCATGTGCCGGTAGCCGGCCATCTATGCATCGTCTCTAGATCCTTTGTGTACTCTACCCAGAGATCTAAATAGAGAATGGCGCTTATGCCATGTTTGTTATACATAAAAAGGTATCTCTTGGCGGGACATTAACTGCCTCTTCTAATATTCCCTTTTTAGTGCCTATTTTACGCAGCTTTGAAAACAACGGCATGCTGAAACCTAATTAAAATAATTTCAAAACTTAAAACATATATAGCATATCCTTATGCACTGAAATACAGTACAACCATACCGGTCTCGAGAAGGAGACACGTCTTTACCGTGTTCATTAAATGAACCCGTCTTTATGCGTTCCCAGCAGTACTCACCGGGAAGCAGAACTTGAGGACCTGGTCATCGGGCACTTGACGCTTGCGCAGGAAATGACGGATCTCTGAAGACCTCGGACTCGGCGCTCTCACTGGTTGGGCTCTGGGTCGGGACGCTCCGCAATCTTCCTCACTGCCTCGTGTGGATGTCTGGTCGCAGTCCGCCTCCTCCGTGGGCCTGCGGGAGTAGGCGGGAAGTCCCGCTGGTGTGTACACTTGAAGTCCGTCAAGGCTGCAGAAGGGGGCAAGGGCCAGACCTACATCACCGGCGCGTGGGGAAGGGGATGCGTCCCTGTTCAGGCACCAGAAATGTGGTAAATAAATTATTTACACCATCAGAATTTCTATAATTACCAAAGTGTAATGCATAAATTAGGATCAGAGTCCGTGGTGTTAGAGTCAATGGGCTTTATTGCATTAACTCGAGTTAAGGGAGAGCTCCAGCACCAAGCGGGTACAGGAGTGGTCTGAACTTTATTCACAGAGTACAATATTTATACATTCCTTTGCATGCATAGGGAGGAGCCTCCAAGTGAAGTAAGAATGGAAGATATGTGCATGTAGGCATTCACTGGATGAGTCATAGGTGGGTGGGTGCATGCAAGTAGTTGGTCTGCATGATCAGCTAAAACTAGCACTGTCTGTTTACGCAACTTATCAGAATTCTCCACAAGGGCTGTTTCCTTTCTGTCGGTTAGGGAGGGCCTTGGGTGTCAGAGTGACCAGTATGTCTGGTCTTATCTCTAGCTCGGGGCAGGATGCAGATTGCTCCTATCTGTCGAAATGTTGCTGCTTCATACCAGCGAGTCGGTTTGGCCCTTCCTGTCCGCCCATTGTGTAACGGACTTGGAGGTTTCCCTTGACATGGGCTCCACTTATCTCTAATAGCCGACAGGAAGGCTGGGCCTTATCTCTGCAGATGTGTTTCAGTTCGCCTCCTGCTCGAGGCCGGAATGCAGCTTTATCAAGTCGACCCTTGCCCAACATTGTTTAACACCCTGGGCTGGGCCTCTTCTCAGAAGTGGCTCAACCACAAATATGTGATGTGCTGCTGAAAATGCAACGTGTGCCTTTTCAAATTCTGTCGTGAAGGGGCCTTAGAAAAGGAGAAATATAGCATCTTGATGGGACGCAAATGTACAAGCTAGTGCATAGGAGGCAGTGAAGGGGTGATGCATAGGGGGCACAAATACATATTTATATTTGATTTTCCTCAGGAGCATGTGCGGCTCACCTGGCTGCGCCCATGATGGCTGTGACATGGTACCGAGGGATAATCTAAAACTTTCACTAACCATCACTAACCAGAGGGCCCGATTTGAAGGATGATAGTGCGAAGACAATGGCCTCACCGCAATCATCCCCTCTAGTGGTTAACAAACTGAACTGCCCAAATTGCCGAAAGACAAGGGTTCTATCGTGGAACATTGCAGGTCTGAATAACAAGTTAGATGCCCCAAATTGGGGTCTCTTTTTTAGCCAATACGAGATCTGCATGTTCCAGGAGACATGGGCCAAAGGGGATGTTTCCAAATTGGGTTTTTCCACTTTTAGTATTCCCGCAACATCAGGGGGTAAAGGCTGACCATCAGGAGGCCTTAGCACATGGGTGGGAGTTCACTTCGGTTGTACGGCTAGGCAGATTGACACAGTATCCAGCGATATTTTATGTGTTATACTTCGGTTTCCATCAAAGATTTTGGTAGCTCTTTTAAACGTGTATTCCAGACCAACCGCCCAGGGTAAGGAGTCTAAAACTCTGGAAGAACTAACTACGTTCTTAGCTACCTTTGCAGATAAACATATGGTGATCCTAGGAGGGGATTTCAATTGTCAGTTTGAGCCACTAGAGGGAATGCTCCTGGATTGCCTATATGATGAGGATACATTTTGGGCAATACCAGAGACCAGGTGCCCAACAGTTAAAAAATGGTGCCCCCTGGTGATCCAGATGAACTGCCTTGCTTTGAAACACTCCCTAAGATCTTGTAAGGGTAGAACTTTGTCTGACACATCGAGTAGTTACAACTTCCATAGAAATGAGCGAGGTTCTCTATTAGATTATATTTTAATCGACTCCAAATCCTGGGACAGGCTAATTGATTTTAAGGTCATTCCACGGCGAGACAGTGACCATTATGCGTTAGTACTTGAACTAAAGGAGCTCAATCCTGGGAGTGTCCTTAATATGGATAATCCTATTGATGCTCGGTTGACACTTTCAAATTTTAGGATAAGAGTTCGATGGTCTGACATCAGCCCATCACAAGATAAACTCAGCACTCTATAAGAAGCCCTGATCCTGGTGCTTCTGACAGCATCTAACTCAATAACTCATCATGGGGATAGTATAGACTCCAAGATGGTTACAATGAACTATGGCAGGTACGCATAGGACTTGCTAAGCTACAGCTTACCTCTGGGGCTGGGGGTATGGGAGCACCGGACTTCCGAGCCTATAATTTTGCCTGTCAGCTGCAATGGCTGGCCTACTGGCTGGCAGGCCGAAACCTACATGAAATCGACATGACGGAGGAGGATCGTTCCAAGGGGAAAATTCATATCTTGCTTTTGCCCCGAAAGGAGCTACCTAGGGAACCCCTCCTCTTCTCCGACTTGCCGTACAATATTGGCGGAAAGCGGTAAAATACACGACCCCAACGACTTCATACGCCCCTACAACTCCACTACTAGGTATCCCACTGGAATCGGGAACGCTCTCGGCCCACAAGCTCGCACCATGGCACAACGCAGGGGTAACGCAAATTGGAGACCTCTTCATAGATGGACGCATGTTGTCCTTTGAGGACTTCAGGGCCACACATAACGTCCCGGGAGGATCGTTCCTCCTCCATGCTGGTTTACGTCACTACGTGACAGCGATGTGGGTGCGAGATGGCGAAGAGCCACCCACAAACCCATTGCTAACAATGCAGTACCTCATGGGAACGGGAAGCCACCTGACCAGATGGCTTACTGCTGGTATCAGAACGGGGAGGGCGATCTCATTATTGCCCCTCAAGGCCAAATGGGAGGGCGATATAGGAAGGCCACTCAGGGATAAAGAATGGGAGCGTATCCTTCAATTTCCCCAAAAAGTGGCTAGAAACCCGAAGTTCAAGTTTATTCAATTGATGGTCTTGCACCGGGCGTATCTCACGCCACGCCGTATACACACTATGTTCCCTGACACTGATGACACCTGCCCCCGATGCAGAGCAGATGATGCGTCACTGATACACATGCTATGGGACTGCCCACAATTGGGCTATTACTGGACCACTATACACGAATCGCTTACCAGAGCGGGTGCTCCCCTACTAGCACACACCTTAGAACATGCAATACTGGGGCTAGGACCAGTGACGCGTAAAAGAAGTGTGTCGACACGTTTCACGGATATGGCCATGCTACTTGCGAAACGTGCAATAACCATGAGGTGAAAATCGCCCAAACCACCTGACCCTGACATGTGGAAGACAGAGGTTATACGATGGGGCAGGGCAGAGGGGGAAGCGCTACAACGCGAGGAACGTAGGGGCCTCAGGAAGACGCCGATCTCGCTAGACTCATTTGCCATACTAGGGATTTTTGAGGTGGGGAGGGAGGATGAGTCTACTGTCTCGTTGTCTGCAGATTGAACTGTGAGCCGTCCTCAATAAACCACAACATGCCACGGACGTGCTTGGTGCACCTCAACACAGCAATGGGGAAACCAACACAGTTTTTGTTTATGTCACTGACTGGTTGTACAGAATAGCATATTAGGAAAGAGCTGTTTTTGGGCATAGCCAAATACCAATGGATATCTGCAACTACGAAATATGAGTGCCTAGGGTGGGTTTACAAGGGGTGGCGGGTAGGGGGTTTTCTTGGGGGTTCTGTTTAGTTAACTGCAATGCAACAAAAATAGAAAATTTATATTACACTTGATATTATTGTACCGCAAAGAGCGTATTACTATGCGATTTCTTGTATACCAACTGTACCATACTGTTGCTCTACTTACTATGCAAATAAACAAATTTAAAAAAAAAACAATGAACCATGGCCGGTTAGTAGAAGTCACATTAGACTTCTTCTATCCCCAAAAAAACAAATAGGCCAAGTAGGAATACCCCCCACCCTTGGTATAATGATCATTGCCGTAATGCCAAAAGATCGCTGGTACTGTCCATCAAGACCAATGATCGCCTGTTAATTAAAACTGCTAGGACGGCCTATAAGGCGGCCATTACTGAAGCCAAAAATGGGTGGGAAATGGATAAGTGGGATGTTTTGAGAAGCTCCTTGGGAGCTAGGGATATGAGGACCTTCTGGAAAGTTGTCAACATGGGTAGCTCTGGTGCTAAATCACCGATAGAGCCGAATTTGGAAGCAGAGGTTTCTCGGGACCATTTTGAATCTCTCTACTCTAGGGGAGATACTAAACGATGAGATAATTGAGGGATGCCCTGGAGGGACTGACTATTCCGCCAACATAGGAAACCAATGAACACTATGGCGATAGCTCTGGTACAAGTATAAGTTTAAACGAGATTAAGGGAGCCCTCGCTAAAATAGCTCCAGGTAAAGCACCTGGATTAGATAAAATTCCTGGGGATCTTTTTCGCAGTGAACCATCTGTATGGGCACCATATCTGGTGTTATTTAATGCCATACTTCAAGGCATGAAGATTCCCCCCAGCTGGGCCGGAGCCGAAATAATTCCCATATACAAAAAAGGTTCACCGCTATTACCAACCAATTATCAGCCGATTAACCTCATAGACATTACGCAAA
This sequence comes from Lissotriton helveticus, assembly GCF_964261635.1. NCBI lineage: Eukaryota > Metazoa > Chordata > Amphibia > Caudata > Salamandridae > Lissotriton > Lissotriton helveticus. Next base: position 420,544,396 of record NC_136057.1, read on the forward strand.
CTTTTTTTGCGTGTGTACTGCTGCTTCGGTTACAAACCTGGCTGGAGGAATGGAAGATACTTACCCCCCTGCAGGCAGGGTTTAGAGAAAAACTGTCTACTTTGGACCAAATACTCAGGCTACAACTATTATACTGGAAGATCGTGTTTCTAGAGGGTAGCAGCCTCTATTTAATATTTGTGGACCTGAGGTCAGCTTTTGATTTGGTCCCAAGGGAAAAATTGTGGGCAGTCCTCCACGAGATGTGGGTTCCAGCATATCTATCCCTACTCATAAAGCGTCTGCATGAGGAAAACTTTGCCCAAATTATGTTTGGTAAGGATGGAAAGCTAACTGCACCCATCCCGATCAAACGCGGTGTTCGACAGGGCTGTGTGCTCACCCCTACTCTCTTTAGTCTATACATAAACGGTCTAATAGATTATTTACTTGTAGAGAAAGACCTTCATGCACCCAAGCTAGCCTCGCGTATAATCCCAGCAATTATGTTTGCCAATGACACTCTATTAATAATCAAATCATCCATAGGGATTCAGAGGGTACTCAATAGATTTGAAGCATTCTGTAGTGAAAGAGGATTAGATATTAACCTACAGAAAACCAAATGTATGGCGTTTAACAGCCCCAAAAGTACACGAGCAAACCCTTCACTAAATGGTAAACCCCTCGAGAGAGTTTCCTCTTTCGATTATCTCCTCATTACAATCACAGAGACGATGGATTGGGGGGCACAAATCAAAAAATCATCACTAAAATTGTCGCAATCGTCAGGTGGTATCATGAAGGTTTTCTGTAAGTTCAGCCAGAAACCAGTGAGTCCTTCCATTGAAATGTATAAGGTCCAAGCCCGGGGAGGGGCGCTATATGGCGCAGAACTATGGGGCCACTCTAGTTCTGAGAACATAACGCAGACAGAGAACAACTTTCTTAGACAGTTGTTAAATCTCCCACGGAGCACCCCGCTAACTCCGCTCCGATTAGATTTGGGTGTCAGGGCAATCGCAGATGAATCTAACCTTAGACCTTTATTATATTGGCGCCGTCTGTGGATTACTCCAGAACTTTTATCATACAGGGAGGAATTAATAGAAGTGATGAACCTGCGGGGGCAGCCAAACTGCAGTGGCTTGCGTATATCAAGCACATGCTAGTCAGTATGGGGTTGGGGGAACGCTGGGCGGACCTTGAGCTCGCTTGTACCTCACTCCCCAGGAAATTGTTAAAGGCCCACTATGGGGAGTATAAAATGGCACCGTTTTATAGTAGCCCCCGAGTAGGCAAGTTAACCTCAGCCTTTTTAGAAATCAAAGATAGGTACAGCTTTGAGCCGGCCTTGGATGACATCAAGTCGGCAGCTGCTAGAAAGCTTTTTCTACAGTTTAGGCATGGGGTTTTGCCTCTCCGCTGTTTTACACACAAGTGGGAGGGTCCTCAAGTCCTGAAGTGCCCAGCATGTGACTGCCCTGCAGAGTCAGAACTCCGTGTGTTTTTTTGCTTCCCTGGCTACCAGAAGGCAAGAAAACGATGACTGGTGCAGATTTTCAGAAACCTTGGAACTAGGCGCTGCTATGAGGCTTTGAGGATACTGAAACACGATTGTAGTATCCCGATTGTTTACTCAGTTGCAGGTTTTCTATTTTCTATGTGGTGTTCCCGCAGGATATTTTTAAAAGCATCCTTAAATAGTTAAGATAATGATCCTGGAGGAAACTAAATAATCTTATCATCAAATACCCGGAAAAAATATCTATCTATGGTCACCCTTGCCAGTTTTAAAGCTAGGTCTTGTTTTTATATGATTAGTTTTATCCGAGCAATGTATTTAGGTTTTCCAATTATGTCATTGGAAAATTGTGTTTCTACTCCATATGTTTTTCTAAAGTATGTATATTTTTCATATGCTCTTAATGCTTTTTAAAATGTAAGTGTTGTTTCCTGTCCTTGAGTAGGTTACTAGTCTACAACCACAATTGTTGTGAAAACCTCATGCAGATGGAGCCTGCATCGTGGGGCTCCCAGTGCTAGGTCATGTTAACTGCTGCATAAATCTAGTGGTAATAATAGCGGTAATCTTTTGTAGAAAATTATTTTTACTTAAATTATTTATTTATTCGCACTATGCACTTTTCAAGAGTGAATCCTAGTCCCCTGCTTTGAATAACTCTCTGTTATATCCACTGCCCTCGCTTTCTTTTGGTGAAGTAACTAGAATAGAGGGCATTTTTATATTGAGTGCGGAAATTATTTACTTCATATGTCTGACTAGTCTACTACCACAATTGTTGTGAAAACCTCATGCAGATGGATCCTGCATCGTGGCTCCCAGTGCTAAGTCATGTTAACTGCTGCATAAAACTAGTGGTAATAATAGCGGTCATCTTTTTATGAAAATTGTTTTACTTAAATTATTTATTTATTCGCACTATGCACTTTCCTAAAGTGAATCCTAGTCCCCTGCTTTGAATAACTCTCTGTCATATCCACTGCCCTCGCTTTCTTTTGGTGAAGTAACTAGAATAGAGGGCATTTTTAAATTGAGTGCGGAAATTATTTACTTCATATGTGTGCCAGCAATGCCCATTATTGTTTCTACAATTTGTTTTTCACTACATGCAATTGATTTCTCTTGCAGTCTCAAATGTATTTGTATGTATTGTGTCTGTACTTTTAAGGTCATATTGACTGAAATAAAGTTTATCGAAGGAAGGAAGTATTTAGGCACTAAGAGGTATTTGTTCTGACCTCTAACAGGCCATTTAAGCTTGATATCATGGAGAAGAGAGTGAGATACCCGTGATCTCAGGAGACTTTCATATGAGACTGACTGTATAAACAAATAAAACTATATGTAGACAAATTATGAGGTCTACAATTCTCCTGTTCATTTAACTAATATCAAGAAAGGATTCCAAATGTTAAGGAAACGTGGTCACTGAGACTATCCAAGAGCTAGTTATGTTTTCTTCAAATCTTGATTAGGAGAGTGGAATCATGTTATAACATACCAGTGTAATTTCCCTGAGATCAGACAAATGCCAAATCCTTTCTTGATATTTGTTAAATGAACAGGAGAATTGTAGACCTCATCACTTCTTCCACATCTTGTTGCAGTCCATACTGTGCTGTAATGACTGAAGCTCTACATGGCCCCATAATAAATCAATAAATACATACAGATGTGTGTTATTTTGCAGGTGGTTGGTGCCTGACACAAATCAGGAACTTAGAGAGATGCCTTCCAATGGCACTGTTTTGAGCTTACTTTGTATTCTAATCTCTAGTGCATCATTTCTGCACATTCCTGTCTCCAGTTACATTTGCCCAGTTTCCTCTACCTACATCCCACAGCCTCTTCTCTCCACACACTGCTAACTTTCTGGTGGTTGAAGCTTCTTTGCATCCCACAGTGGTAGATGGCTTTGTGTAATTGTAGATAGCTGATGGATTTAGGTTAACATTGACTGTCATCTTTCAACCTTAAATGATGAAGCATGTTTGTGGATTAACAATATCAGGAGATATCATCAATGCTGCAGAGTCGTTTTTGTTGGGATTGTGTTGCTCTTATACTACATTTTATTGGATCAACTGAAATAGTCTTGGTATGTGTGTCTCTTACAGGTTTTAAAGATAGGAGGTGGAAGCTGTTCCTCTGGATGTCCCCCCACCAACTATTTAGTGGTGGAGGGGTTGGTCTAAGGGCTAAAAAAGGAGGAAGTGGGATGGGGGATCCCGCTTTTGCGGAACTAGGGTCCTCACACACCCAGCAAGCTAGGTGTCATGCTTCATCATATGGCCGGCGCTGCAATGCTCAACGGTCACCCGCGAATGGGTTCTTTGTCAGAGATCTTTTGTTCCTTTGCCGTATGATGAAGAGGGGGTGTGTGGCCCGTGGGTTGTGTAGATATAATGTGGTGCAGTGAGTGTGTGCTTGAATTAAAAGAGGTTGGATAGTCCAAGTCAAAAGTCTTTATTCAGACTGGTAATCCACCTCATTAAAAGTAAATCAAGTGGAGTGGCACTACCCTGGCAAGGGCTATTCAATTTTCACTGTGCTCTACTCTCTGGGTCAACATGTTTCTTGCCCTGTTAGTTCATAAGGATATCGTGGCAATTCTTCAGGACCGATTAGTGTAAAAAACTGTGAAAAGGTGTCTAATATCTACACTGAGTGGTGTTTCTATTGATGTGCTCCCACTCAGGACTGACCCCATATCAAGCCTTGTGCAGTCCTTGTATGAGGACCTCTCTAATGGGAGATAGGTGCCTCAGCAAGGACGGGCACATCGTCTGGGCGCCTCTGTAGTAGGAGCCTTGTCTCGGTGGAGTCCACACTGGGTCACCTACCCTCGCGCCGTCCCTGGTACGCTGGGTTTTGAAGATAACAACACTTAATTTTCATAACCATGCATGGCTTTTTTAACTAGGAAGACCAAATATTAGTTGAAGCATAGGACTGTGTAAACTTACATTGTTTACCCCAACCCTCAAACTTAACACCATCACAGCAGTGCCTGAATAGTGGGGGAAATGCCAAGGAAACTTGTGGTTTCACCTCCACATGTAGGTTCTGCCCTATTCTGATCAAACTCTCTCATCCCTCTTACATAGAGTCGCACTGGGACAAAAAATAGACCCAGACACCAAAATAAAAGGGGCTCCCTTAGTAAATTACAAATGTAAGAAAAGGTCCATGTTTGCAATTTCGGGCATTTTTTGGGCTCGGCCTATGCCCACGAAGTGGGTGGAGCTTCGAGCTCCTAATGTTAAAGAGAAAAAAAAGTATCTCTAGGGCTTTGGCCAGACACATTCCTTAGTGTCTTATGTCATTTGCCCAGTGATTCGTCTTCGCTGTGGTGTCTTTGTAGTAGCCTTGACTTGATAGGGTAAATGTAGTTTTCGTCCGCCATGTTGGGCATTTTTTGTGCGTGTGCGCGCACAGAAGTACATTAATTATAATTAGGAGCTGTCAGGGTGCCTCCGTAAGTGAATCCAGATGGCCGGGCGCGTTCACCATTCAGCAGCGCTCTGTGCGCAGCTGCTGCATGCCAGGCCGGGAAAGGGCTTCATTAGCCTCACTCATCCGGCGCTGAGACAGCAAGACACGGGGGCCGACACTTCACCTGTATGGATATGTTTTTCCATTGTAGAGGGCATGCTGGCGGAGTCACGAGTAGCCAACTTTTAAAAGATAACTGATGACGAAGGTTTTAAGGTTAACTTGCAGGTTCCATTTTTTTCGGTAAAGCTACTGAAGGTAAGCAAAGGAATGGGGCATGCTCAAGAAGAATATAAAATATATTTTTGTGTGTTAAAATATTTCATACATTTTAATTCGTGCCGTCTGCATTTAAAAACGCTTCCACACAGAAAGCACAATTACATCTTTCGCCCTCCCTTCTCACAAAAGGCAGTGATGCGAAAACCGTCTTCTCTTTGTTCGTGCTCCAGAGTCCATGTGCATGGGCAAGTAGTACACACATCAGCAAAAACATTAAAAGAAGCACAACGAAGCTTCTTCTGTGAATGGAGAAGGGGCTTTGGTGGTTAATTAAGAACTGAAAGATGAGGTTATTTACTAGAATTTTAATTAAATAACTAACAGATTTTAGCATTCTTGGGGACTGAATAGGGCATAGACTATGAAAGTCTGACAAACTAAAACTCGTTATTGTTAAATGGTGACGTTCAAGCTCAAATACGCAGTAAACGATATCAAAACATTGAATATTACAGATTGAGAGTGCAGAGTGCAGTTTGAGAGTGCAGAATCAGAGTGCAGTTTGAGAGTGCAGTGTGAGAGTGCAGTTTGAGAGTGCTGGTTGAGAGCAGTTTGAGAGTGCAGTTTGAGAGTGCAGATTGAGAGTGCAGATTGAGAGTGCAGTTTGAGAGTGCAGTTTGAGAGTGCAGTTTGAGAGTGCAGTTTGAGAGTGCAGTTTGAGATTGCAGTTTGAGAGTGCAGTTTGAGAGTTGAGAGTGCAGATTGAGAGTTGAGAGTGCAGATTGAGAGTGCAGTTTGAGAGTGCAGTTTGAGAGTGCAGTTTGAGAGTGCAGTTTGAGAGTGCAGTTTGAGATTGCAGTTTGAGAGTGCAGTTTGAGAGTTGAGAGTGCAGATTGAGAGTTGAGAGTGCAGATTGAGAGTGCAGTTTGAGAGAGCAGTTTGAGAGTGCAGTTTGAGAGTGCAGATTGAGAGTGCAGTTTGAGAGTGTAGTTTGAGAGTGCAGTTTGAGAGTGCAGATTGAGAGTGCAGTTTGAGAGTGCAGTTTGAGAGTGCAGTTTGAGATTGCAGTTTGAGAGTGCAGTTTGAGAGTTGAGAGTGCAGATTGAGAGTTGAGAGTGCAGATTGAGAGTGCAGTTTGAGAGTGCAGTTTGAGAGTGCAGTTTGAGAGTGCAGATTGAGAGTGCAGTTTGAGAGTGTAGTTTGAGAGTGCAGTTTGAGAGTGCAGATTGAGAGTGCAGTTTGAGAGTGCAGTTTGAGAGTGCAGTTTGAGAGTGCAGTTTGAGAGTGCAGATTGAGAGTGCAGATTGAGAGTGCAGTTTGAGAGTGCAGTTTGAGAGTTGAGAGTGCAGTTTGAGAGTGCAGTTTGAGAGTGCAGATTGAGAGTGCAGAGTGCAGTTTGAGAGTTGAGAGTGCACATTGAGAGTTGAGAGTGCACATTGAGAGTTGAGAGTGCAGTTTGAGAGTTGAGAGTGCAGTTTGAGAGTTGAGAGTGCAGTTTGAGAGTGCAGCATGAGAGTTGTGAGTGCAGATTGAGAGTTGAGAGTGCAGTTTGAGAGTGCAGTTTGAGAGTGCAGGTTGAGAGCAGTTTGAGAGTGCAGATTGAGTGTAGTTTGAGAGTGCAGTTTGAGAGGGCAGTTTGAGAGTGCAGAGTGCAGATTGAGAGTTGAGAGTGCACATTGAGAGTTGAGAGTGCACATTGAGAGTTGAGAGTGCAGTTTGAGAGTTGAGAGTGCAGTTTGAGAGTTGAGAGTACAGTTTCAGAGTGCAGCATGAGAGTTGTGAGTGCAGATTGAGAGTTGAGAGTGCAGTTTGAGAGTGCAGTTTGAGAGTGCAGTTTGAGAGTGCAGATTGAGAGTGCAGTTTGAGAGTGCAGAGTGCAGTTTGAGAGTGCAGAGTGCAGATTGAGAGTTGAGAGTGCAGATTGAGAGTGCAGTTTGAGAGTGCAGTTTGAGAGTGCAGTTTGAGAGTGCAGTTTGAGAGTGCAGTGTGAGAGTGCGGTTTGAGAGTGCGGTTTGAGAGTGCAGATTGAGAGTGCAGATTGAGAGTGCAGATTGAGAGTGCAGTTTGAGAGTGCAGTTTGAGAGTGCAGTTTGATAGTGCAGTTTGAGAGTGCAGTTTGAGAGTTGAGAGTGCAGTTTGAGAGTTGAGAGTGCAGATTGAGAGTGCAGATTGAGAGTGCAGATTGAGAGTGCAGTTTGAGAGTGCAGATTGAGAGTGCAGTTTGAGAGTGCAGATTGAGAGTGCAGTTTGATAGTGCAGATTGAGAGTGCAGTTTGAGAGTGCAGTTTGAGAGTGCAGTTTGAGAGTGCAGTTTGAGAGTGCAGATTGAGAGTGCAGTTTGAGAGTGCAGTTTGATAGTGCAGATTGAGAGTGCAGTTTGAGAGTGCAGAGTGCAGTTTGAGAGTTGAGAGTGCACATTGAGAGTTGAGAGTGCACATTGAGAGTTAAGAGTGCAGTTTGAGAGTTGAGAGTGCAGTTTGAGAGTTGAGAGTGCAGTTTCAGAGTGCAGCATGAGAGTTGTGAGTGCAGTTTGAGAGTTGAGAGTGCAGTTTGAGAGTGCAGTTTAAGAGTGCAGTTTGAGAGTGCAGTTTGAGAGTGCAGGTTGAGAGCAGTTTGAGAGTGCAGATTGAGTGTAGTTTGAGAGTGCAGTTTGAGAGTTGAGAGTGCAGTTTGAGAGTGCAGTTTGAGACTGCAGAGTGCAGATTGAGAGTTGAGAGTGCACATTGAGAGTTGAGAGTGCACATTGAGAGTTGAGAGTGCAGTTTGAGAGTTGAGAGTGCAGTTTGAGAGTTGAGAGTGCAGTTTGAGAGTGCAGGTTGAGAGAAGTTTGAGAGTGCAGATTGCGTGTAGTTTGAGAGTGCAGTTTGAGAGTGCAGTTTGAGAGTGCAGTTTGAGAGTGCAGAGTGCAGATTGAGAGTTGAGAGTGCACATTGAGAGTTGAGAGTGCACATTGAGAGTTGAGAGTGCAGTTTGAGAGTTGAGAGTGCAGTTTGAGAGTTGAGAGTGCAGTTTGAGAGTTGAGAGTGCAGTTTCAGAGTGCAGCATGAGAGTTGTGAGTGGAGATTGAAAGTTGAGAGTGCAGTTTGAGAGTGCAGTTTGAGAGTGCAGATTGAGAGTGCAGTTTGAGAGTGCAGTTTGAGAGTGCAGTTTGAGAGTGCAGTTTGAGAGTGCAGATTGAGAGTGCAGTTTGAGAGTGCAGTTTGATAGTGCAGATTGAGAGTGCAGTTTGAGAGTGCAGTTTGAGAGTTGAGAGTGCAGTTTGAGAGTTGAGAGTGCAGTTTGAGAGTGCAGATTGAGAGTGCAGATTGAGAGTGCAGATTGAGAGTGCAGAATCAGAGTGCAGAGTGCAGATTGCAGTTTGAGAGTGCAGTTTGAGAGTGCAGATTGAGAGTGCAGAGTGCAGATTGAGAGTGGAGAGTGCACATTGAGAGTGCAGTTTGAGAGTGCAGATTGAGAGTGCAGATTGAGAGTGCAGATTGAGAGTGCAGTTTGGGAGTGCAGAGTGGCAGTGAGTGCAGACTGAGTGCAGAGTGACAGTGAGTGCAGACTGAGTGCAGAGTGACAGTGAGTGCAGACTGAGTGCAGAGTGACAGTGAGTGCAGAGTGACAGTGAGTGCAGAGTGAGTGCAGAGAGAGTGCAGAGTGACAGTGAGTGCAGAGTGACAGTGAGTGCAGAGTGACAGTGAGTGCAGAGTGACAGTGAGTGCAGAGTGGCAGTGAGTGCAGAGTGGCAGTGAGTGCAGAGTGACAGTGAGTGCAGAGTGACAGTGAGTGCAGAGTGACAGTGAGTGCAGAGTGACAGTGAGTGCAGAGTGATAGTGAGTGCTGAGTGACAGTGAGTGCAGAGTGACTGTAGAGTGAGTGCAGAGTGAGTGCAGAGTGACAGTGAGTGACAGTGAGTGCAGAGTGACAGTGAGTGCAGAGTGACAGTGAGTGCAGAGTGACAGCAGAGTGACAGTGAGTGCAGAGTGACAGCAGAGTGACAGTGAGTGCAGAGTGACAGTGAGTGCAGAGTGACAGCAGAGTGACAGTGAGTGCAGAGTGACAGTGAGTGCAGAGTGACAGTGAGTGCAGAGTGACAGTGAGTGCGGAGTGACAGTGAGTGCAGAGTGACTGCAGAGACAGTGTGTCAGGGTGCACATTGTGTGAGTGTGCAGAATGAGTGTGCAGGGTAAACAGTGTGTGACTATGCAGGGTGACATTGGGAGTGTGCGGGTGAGCAGTGTGTGAATGTGTAGGGGCAGTGTGTGAGTGTGCAGAAAACACCACACACACATACACCACACACACATAACGCACACACAAACCACACACCTCAGTCTCTCAACACCACACACTTGTCACCACTCAACACAACACACTCACCACCACACTCACTCCCCAGGCTCACCCCCACAGACTCACCACCACACACTCACCAGCACACAAAAAACAACACACACAACAACACACCCCCAGCCGTCAATGAATGCTTTCACCATGCACAAACACCAACAACCATCATCCATCTGTGCACGCTTTTACCAAGCACACACCCACCAGCCGTCAGTGCACCCTTCCACCAGGCACACACACCTCCAGCCGGCAGTGCACTTTTCCACCAAGCAATCGCAGTATGGTACACTTTACTTTTAAACATATTCATATAAAGCAGAGCATGCCACCATTGGTAAAATTACAATTCAACCAACATACTTCCACTACACACCACATGCACACACTCCATGACACATGGCAAAAAGACATTGGCATTTACAATGCCATTAGCTCAAACTCAAATAAATCCGAGCCCGATTGCATTTCTAATGCTTGTTGAACTTGTAAAGACATGCAGCATAAAGGTTTTGCAAGGTATGGAAAACTGCATGTATTGCAGCTTGCTGCAGGCAATGATTGTATTATTATCAGGGACAGCAACAATAAAAAGCAGCCCAGCAGTCTGTTATAGTGTGATTTTTTCTCTTCTTTCTTTGCATCAATACTCTCCCTTCTGTTCAGCCTGAATGACTGGAGATTGTTGAATGATGTCACGGAATGTTGGTATGTGGTTTTGGTCAGAGTGTCAGTTGAAGATTAGAGACTGAGTAGCAGGGAGGCTGCTCCTGGTGGGACTACTCGCCATTTTACTACTATCTACCTTCTTTTTACTGAAACTGGACTTAATAAATTACATCTTAGAATCTATCACCTTGTCTACGATTTGGACTTCTTTACTTAGTACATTTTGGCTCCGAATGGACTCAGAACCTACACATTTTGGACTATCTTATACAAGGTACATTGAAGCTGCATATAAGGAATCCACAAAAGAAACTGCAACTTAGTAAATTCAAGCTGAAAGCATCTACATGAATATTCAAGTCATCTGAGAGAAACTGGCAGCCCCAGCCCCACCAGTGACCTCAATACCGGTCAGCCTCAACCTGGGCGTGCAAGATTCTAGTTCAAAAATTGTTTGACTTTCATCTTCACTTTTGTCCTGTTCTTTGGACAACCCCACCTATAGCGTGCTGTATTCTGTGTTTAAGGCCTGCGCTATCAAGGGAAGATTGATTCTTGGAAATGTCTTTCTATATGCACACACACTGCTTGGTTGCAACACACTTCAAGATCCACATGGGAATTTGTTCGGCGCAAAGCTTGTCTACTGCCAGGTGTGGTCACTACTTCCTAGGTGCCTGATAAAGGTTTCTACGTGCTACCTGTCAGTTGCTGGCGCTCTGTTACGTGAAATGGTCAATCCAGCGACATGTTTTGCCGTGTAGTGGAGCTTGTTTTGTGCCACACTGCTGCAGATTCTTTCTGGTTCATGGGGTAAAACATGGTGAGACCTATTTTGTCTATTATTGTTACTCTACCCTCAGACCTGAAATTGTCGGTGCTGCTCAACTGCCACTTTCAAATTTTTAAAGTAACATGGCACGAGACAAGCATTGCATGCGGTTATGTGCGAGTCACAGGTAGCGTGCGCTCACGTACCTTCCTTCTGCTGCCTACGAAGGGTCTTCTGTGACGCCTTCCCTATCGTGCAACATTTTCCAGCTGGTCTGCACGTCTTTGCCGCTAAGCATGGGCGGATTTTGCGGATCCACGATTCACGAATTTGCGGATTCACGGATCGTGGATCCGCAAAATCCGCGGATTATGCGGATCGGCGGATTTGGGGGCGGGGCTTCCTCGAGTGTGTGGGCGGGGCCAAACGGACGGGGCTTCCATGCGAGCGCACATGCCTCTTGTGTGTATAAAAGGTCAGAGACCGATCAGAGCAGCAGATTAAGAGACAGAAGCTCCTGGTCACAGGAACAGCACGGGGATTGCGCTCGTCAAAGATGCAAATGCCTCTGGCCAGCATCACATTTTCGATGGTATATTTGGGAAGAAGGCACACCTGCCCAGCCCCCACAACGCTCACGATTGTTTTTGGGCTGATGAATGAGTCACTGAATTTAAGCTTCAACTAGGGCACATGCTTTATTGATATCTGCAAGTGTTTCCTGTTGAGGTTTATTTTTTGTGCCAGGACCGTCGTGCCCGAATGAACCCTGACCTTCATATTTATTCAAGAAGACACCACCGTTTTTCACCACCATAAATAATTTACGATGGCGCCGGCAAGCTGCCAGCGCCATCCTGCAAAAGTTACTTAATTAGCTTCAACAGGAAGCTCCAACTGATAAAATAAAGCAGGCGCTCGAGCCCCTGCTGTATGTTATCTATTAGAGCTTCCTGTTGAAGCTAATTAAGTAACTATTTGAGGATGGCGCTGGCAGCTTGCCGGCGCCATCGCAAATTAGGCTCGCTTGAACTTTTGACCGCAAAATCCGCTCCGATCGCGGATTGCGGATTTTCGGTAAATTCGCGAGAGTTCGCGGACCGTGGATTTACCGAAAATCCGCAAAATCCGCGATCGGAGCGGATTTTGCGCTCATGCTTATTTGCCGCAAGCTACCCAACCCGGACGTCGCAGCGCCATCTGCGAGACTTGATAGCTACAACTTAAACGGGGTGTGCACGAGGTGATGAAGAGGCGCATTCCAGGCCGTTGAAATTTTTTAAAACATTTGGAGCATGCAACGGGGCTCAAGACCGAGTCTATGGATCTTTCTGCATCTAAGATGACTACGGTGACTACAATATTTATTTTAACTTGTTTTTTTTAATAAGTTAGTGGATTACAATACATTGTGCTTGGTTTTTTGCATATGATGTATGTTTCTGGTTTACATTTTGTTTATCGTTCTGATACAACCAAAGAAAATTGAAAATTTCATATATTTCTGCTTTATTAGCACTTATATTTTATATGCTGTACACCTACTGTTGAAAGTACAGTTATTATTGCTGTGGACTGTACTCTTAGTGCTTTTGACTTCGTTTTAGGGTTATTTGTCATTGTGCTGTCAATGTGATTCTGTTTTCATGGATGAGTGCATCCCAGTTCATTTTATTTTTGCTTCTTGGGTGAGTGCATCCCAATAAATTTTATTCTGGTTCGTGTGTGAGTACACCTTTGGATGTTTTCATGGGTGAGTGTATGCCAGTAAATTGTTATTCTGTTTCTTGGGTGAGTGTATCCTTGTACATTTTATTCAATTTCATGGATGAGTGCATCCCAGTACATTTCATGCTGTTGGTGGGTAAGTGTATCCCAGTTTCTTGCTGCGTTTTTCTTCTTGTGTGGGGTGCTGTGTACTTTCGTATCACAGTGCTTGTTGCTGAGTGGGTATACTACCACTTACTTACTTTTCTATGTTCTGTGTTTTGGTTCTGTCATGTTTGCAGTGATGGTTCACTGTTTCCTTCACGGCTCTTCTTTGTCTTTTTCTATTTTTGTTTTCCGGTGATGGGCTTCATGGATTGTAGGGGAGCCAGAGACGTCAGGCGTACAAGTGCTTTTTTATGCATTTCAGTGCAGCTGTATGTTTCTACTTGTGGTTTGCTTCATGTTTTGCCTGAGACTTTTGGTGTGCATTTCATGGCATATGTTTTGTTTTCCTTTGTGAGAAAAGGGGATGTTGTGTGTGCCATTGTTTTGATGCAATTTTCTTCGTATTGTATTATTGCATTTCTTGCTGTTGCTTTATTATTGCATTTTCATTCTGTTGTTTTATTATTGCATTTCATGCTGTTGTATTGTTGCTTTGCATTTTTATGCTATTGCATTATTGCATTTTCTTACCATGTATTATTGCATTTAAGATAGTACTTCTTGCTATCATTTACTCTGTTTCTTATTCTTTCTTTTGTTGATGTAAAGAAAGAGGATATGTTATAATGTGATTTCTTCTCTTCGTTCTTTGAACCAATACTCTCCCTTCTGTTCAGCCTGAATGACTGGAGAATGTTAAATGATGTCACGGAATGTTGGTGTGTGGTTTTGGTCAGTGTCAGTTGAAGATGAGAGGCTGAGCAGCAGGGAGGCTGCTCCTGGTGGGGCTACTATTACTTACCATCCTACTACTATCTAACTTCTTTCTACTTACCTGAAACTGGGCTTAATAAATTACATCTTGGAACCTATTACTTCGTTATGATTTGGACTTCTTCACTTAGTACACAGTCCATCACACAGACCCATAAACAGTCAAAAAAACGGCCACACACTGACCTGCTTGACAGGCACTGCCTGGTTGCCCTATAGGCCAGTCCGACTTCGCTCTCCCACCACTGCTTTAGTTTTGCTGACAGTGTGGCCCAGGGACAACAATGGCAAATCTGGGCCTCCCAGTCTAGATGGCAGCTGCTGCAGAACCACACGTTCTTAGTCGTAGCTTTTAGCAAAAGACTTCTGTACTTACAGCATTTGTCATCCATCTCTAGCCTGCGCCTCCACAAGTAAAGCCCATAGTCACAGCCAGGCTAAACTACGCGTTGAGGCCTGGTTGGAACATGGAAGCCACCATCAGAGTTCCATGTTTTGGGGGCGGTCAGCAGTGGAGTAAGGGCATGAGTCGGGACAACGTCCACCTACTCTTTTCACAGGGTGGACGCAGTCCCCCCTGCCAAGAAGGTGGGCTCCACAGAAATAAGTTGAACTTGTCCCAATGTCATTTTCAGACACCGGGACACGTTCAGCAGCTCCAGCACGTTGTCAGCTTTTCATTCTCAGCAGCAACGTGCAGGCAGTTAGGGCAGGGCCGGCTTTAACGATGGTGGTGCCCGGTGCGACAATCACTTTTGGCACCCCATGTCCCATGATCACCTTCGCAAAGTCTCTCCCTACCACCTGCAAAAGTGCCCCTCATCACTCCTATCATAATATATTGCTAAATACAGCGCCCCCCACGCCCCCTGAGCTCACAGCGCCCCCCTCCACAGGTCAGCGCCCAGTGCGGCCTCACCAGTCGCACTGCCCTAAAGCCGGCCTTGAGTTAGGGGTGCTTTTTTTACACCTTCAGCTGCGCCAAAGATAAAGGAAGAAATTAAGGGGCCATCAGGCCTCCTGTTGATCGATTATCAGACGGGAAGCGGCCTGGAACCTCTCACTTATATGCAAATGCACAGGAGAGGAAACAAAAGCACACAGCTTGTTATCTCTTCATAGACACTTAAGAGATTCAAGCTTTTTACTTTTTTCAGTCCCTGTATATAAGTGAACGCACTGTAAGAATGCCAGATGGGATGGTCTGTCCCAGTATTTACACAAATAACAATATGACTAGTGCTATTTTATTTCTTTTATAGTGCTACTCATCCTAATGCGGAGTATTCCAGTGAGGCCACTTCCTCTGATGCCATGTGAGATCTCACATGACGTCATGTGCTGTGTTGTCACGCGTCATGATGTCACTTGCATACTGCCTACAACTTGGTCAGTCCCCCCACGTGTTTTTATAGGACTTGGGCCCTGGGTGGAGTGTTAGTGTTGAGAGTTGGGGCAGCTGGTGAAAGGTGTCCTGAAGAAACATGAAGTAGAGACCCAGCTTGTATCTGCTCTGCCCCGTGTTTTCATTCGTGCATTGAGAACTTTTCACCTTTCGATTCCTGCGCTGAGAGCTCCTGTAAGTAGAAGCGGGAGATGCTTATCTTTTAATTTGAAACGTGCTTGTGGGAGATTACATCCCCAAAGCATGATCCAGTGGATGTTGTTTCCTTTATTTTCTTTACTAGCAAAATCGTTCCGATGTATCTTAATTAAAGCTCCTTGAACCCAGTCAGCCCAGGGCCCAGAGTTGCCAGTCCCGCTGGCACGGGGTGGTGGGGTCCGCTAATCCTTTCATCTTAGTGAGGTGAATGGATCGAGCACTGATTGTTGTGTGGGATTTCTGGTGCACCGTGTTCGCAAGTTTCTTGGCCTCTTGGCGCTTTGCAGAGCTTGGCCTGCTTGACTTTAAAAAGGCTCATGGCTACAGCTGTAAAAAAGGGGTTCTGGACAACCAATAAACAAAGATCCTTAAGTATTGCCCGGCGGTGTCGCCTCTTTAACCCACAAAATATTAATCAATGAAGAGGCAGGCGCTGGAGACTGGAAGGCAGGAAACAAGGATTTATTCTCTCCGGAGGAGAACACATCAGTTCGGACAGCAAGTATCGTCACGAGGTGCTCTAACCGCATCTCTGAGGCCTGGCCTCTTATACACAGGTTTATGATCTTTATTGCAGGTAACACATTCTTGCAATGCTTTGAAGTATGAAAGGACATCCTCGGAATCTCCCCTTCAGGCCCGTTCCCACACACATTTACAGTTGAAGTCCCCACCCCGGTCACAACAGGTGATGATTATCGCGCAGCTGGACATTCCGCCGATTCACGGAATGTGTGGGGTTGATCGGATCTCATAGAGAGGGGGCTTTGATCAATTCGAGGGTCCTTTAATGGGGGAAGCTTCCTACTGTACGGGGGGGGGGGGGCAGTAAACAGTATCCGCAGGGTCAGGTGGCGGCCTGGGAACGAGGAAGACAAACGGGCACACAGGAAAAAGGGGGGTTTGTATCAAAGGACCTGGGATCATGAAAGGAATGAAGGGAGGTGTCGCGCTGGGAAAAGGATGGGATTCCAAGGCAGAGCTGCGCTGAAGAGGGGTTTATGACCCAAGGCGTGTGAGAGCGGGGGTGGCCAGTGCGTGGGGGGGGGGGCTTGTGAGGGCGAGGAGCTGTGCTGGGGGTCAGTGGCGTGCAGAGGGTGGTTCTGATCGAGGTACCTAAAATGGCGGATGCGCACGACAAAAAGTGTGGCATCAGGGGAAAAGGCAAGATGGCGCAGATAATGTTTACCAAACCGTACTAATTTTCCACAGTCCTCCCTTTAACATTCCCAAGACATCTTGCTGGCCTATTTCCTATCCATGTCTACTGTGGCGGTCATAAGTAAAGAAGTAGGAACCCAGGTGAAGGAGCTGTAAACATTACATTTAAAATCTTTCATCCTAGGAGGCGGGCCTATCGTTAAGCTCGTTGCAGGAAAGTCATAGTAATGCAATATCGGACAAAAACGATTCTGTAGTGAGAGCGTTGGGTACATTTCATAGATGCTTATAGTCATTCGGAATAGGAACTGATAGGTTATTACATATGTAAGTTCATTTCGTATTCGGTTGGAGCATAATCAATACAATGGTGGCTGGGAGAGAAATGAGACGTAGTAAAAAACGATAATCAGGGGTGTCACTGTTCGAAGGGGAAGTCTTATTGTCGTGGACCACCATTAGTGAGTTCTCAGCATTCTTTGTCGTCTTCTGTTGGCACTGTTGAGCACCGGCGGTGGAGCTATGTCCAGCTCTATTCTAGGTCCTGCGTTGCAGGGCATGACCTTTTCCTCGCTTTCCTGGTCAAAAAGGTCCTTTTTCGCCCTGTGTCCTAACTATTCTTTCATGGGTACCTTAGACAGGGCACCCAAGTTTCATTTTAGTTTGCAACAAAACCCTATTCTATCTGACCGCAGTTTTTCTTTTTCGAGTCGATTGTCAAAGAGTTCAGGTGGAAGAAGGGGGTGTGTGAGTGGTCCTTAGGGTAGGTCGGAGGAAAAGGGGGATGGAGCAGGGCCAGATCGGGAACAGACCAGGGGGACGGAAAACTTCAGGTAGGCGGGCCCATGACCGAGTTCAGAGGGCGGGGACTTTTCGGCACATGTTGATCATCGAGCAGGGGCATCAGGTCAGCCCTTTCCTCTCATTTTGTCGGAAACAGTGCCTCGTCCTGCGACTCCTTACTGTTGCGGTCTCGCCTTAGCCAATGTCGCAGATGTTCCACGATCTGCAGTCAGGCCGCGTGCTCCCACATCCGGTCTCTCTCTCCTCCGACAGTGGTACCCTTAAAAGAGTTTGAAAAGACAGTCTTTAGAGAATTGGCAGAGGAAGGTAATCACATAAGTCTATTTCTCTCCCAACTCCAAGCAACTGAGAAACATCCGTTACATTGGGGTTTACAACCAACATATAAATAATTGATGATGGGTTTGCTGGATTTCCTATAACTTTCCTTCGTAACTATTTCTTTGGTGTTTGTTGGTATTACATTCATTGTCGTGGTACGAGATCTGATACCTATTCATTGCATTTGTTTATTACAGTCACGTCAGTTCTTCTGGCAGAGACCCACTTTCTTAGTACGAGCCTTACGAAGCCATACCGTTCTCCAGGGCTTGTATTTTTACGAAAAAGTGCAACGTGCTATCACCATGGTCTGATAGGTATCTTTCTGAGGAATGAACATAGGCTAAACAATTTTCCATTATATCAATGCATCCTATCTTTTAGCTAAACATTTTACTTTCAACAGGGTTTACTGCAACAATTTCTTCATTTTGGCCTAATCTTAACTTTGCAAACATCATTCTAATTTCTACATAGTCTCTTACAACCTGACCACTTCATTAAAAACCGGGGGGGCTTGCGATAACTATTCGACTCATCCTTGGGGTGACCGGGGTCTTATGGAAAACAACTAGGAACATAGCAAACTGGGGTGAGGGACTATCGTCTTGCTTTGTGTCATGAGGGCGTTATCTAGCAGAAGGCCACAGTTCAGTTGGTAAGCGTTCAGTGACATTTCTTGAATTCTAAACTCTGTAGCTTGCTCATCAACAAATCATTTCTAGGAACAACGACTGGCCTGTGTTAGTCGTAAGTCGACCCATCTCTTACAACCGGGGGTGAGGGACATTTTTTTTTTTCAAACTCTCGTCCGGGGCAGCTGATACAAAACTGGGGGCGTTCTGGGAAGACGGGGATGCTTCGATCACTTTTACTGTTTGGGTATTGAGACAATTCGGGACGGGGAAGGTCGCGTTACCTGAGGCATTTTATCATAGAAGCCACTGACATGTAGTTCCCTTATTACGGGTCAGATTGGGGAACCTCAGTCGTCTTACCTGTCCTTTCCTTTTTGGCCAATTCTAGGTTTCATCAATATTTAGCAGAAAGGAGAGGTAGTAACATGGCATCAAGGTGATTTTATTTAAGACAAATTTGTGCAAATACTCGCGGTATTTGGAGCCAATTGGGTGGTGAACCAGGGTTGGTGGTTTGCCAATTAGGTGTCAGTCGTTAGGGAGAGTGAGAGTGCGGAGGGGAGAGAGAGAGAGAGAGAGAGAGAGAGAGAGAGAGAGAGAGAGAGAGAGAGAGAGAGAGAGAGAGAGATGTGCAACAATAGGCTAAATAGTACACGTGCGACATGGGGAGTGGCCGTGTATTAAGATAGGCTATTCAGCGCATTAAACAACATTGAGACATTACGGGTCTGTGTTAGAATTTCGAAAGCATGCAGTTCGGGACGGACGAGCATTAGGCCGGGTACAAAGGGACATGCATTGAGTAAAAGGCACCATTGTGTCGCACTTCTCGCACTCTCGGTCCTTTGACTAGTTAAGTCAATGCTTCAGTCGCATAAAAACATTTTCTCATAGTTTCAGACATACGTGACATGTGCTCATTCACGCAACACGGATTAGGGGTGATCGTGTTTCATCATATCATACAACTTATTGGCTCTTTCGTTACAAGAGTAGTTTGTGGGTGTCCTTAGGTGCCACCTTGCAGCGTTAGTCCGCTTCATGTATCAGACATGGCGAGGCTTCAGATCTTCACCATACCTCAGTCGTCATTCCAATGTAACCTGTAGAGGGAGGAAAAGAGGGGAAGGGAGGGGGGACAACATTCGAGCATATCAAATGCATGGGCACGAAAGTCCTTTACTTACCACATACTCGTCTTATCTCCTCGGGATATAATCCCTGGGGTCTTGGTTTCTGAAGCCAGGGGGGCGGGCAGTGTGGCACTATAGGCCGTGTGTAGGGAAACGTTAAAAAAAAAAAATCAGAGGCGCTTAGTGCAAGGTATCTAGTTTGTAGATGTATCTAGCTATCGTGGTCCTTAAATCTTTTCCAACGCTGTGATGTCCTAAGGCATATCAGCTCTTCGGCCAACCCTGTTCCCTAGTACCTTTAAGTACCATACCTTTATAACATTCTATCATTTACACCGCTTCACTTTACCCGTCCTCAGAAGTCGAGGTCCTTCTCCATGCGTTAGTTCCTGAGCCAGTCGCATATTTGGAGGCAGAGTATCGTGCCTTAGATTCCATCCTCAATCCGGGGCTGAGCAACCATCTTCTAATAACCTTAAAAAGAGAACAAAGCAGAGCGCACAGAAAAACTCTCCCGCTGATCCCACATTTTACAAAAGCATGCAATACCTGTTCATAGTTTGGAAAACCTTTATTTGCACAATCGTTCAGCATGTAGATATGAGAGTGCAATCATATTTGGCCGGACACGGCGATGGCTGAAGCGCGTACAGTAGGGGGGCTATTTTTCAGCATTAAAAACATTAAAAAAAGGGTTTGTTTTAGTCATTTGCGGGAAACTTAAAAACGTCTATCAATAGTTGAGGGATCAAGGGGCATTCATTTCATAATTGGAAGCACAGTCAGACTAGTTGCAATCAAATTTCCTAGATGCATACCGTGGGCGTGTGTCATAGGCGATGTTATGTATCAGTTACAATAATATCATAATAAATCGTACATTGAAACCAACATTTTAACGGGATCCTTTTACATGTTCGTCAAGTGAACCCTCCCTCCTTTTCGTCAAGTGTACAAAGGATCATATACATATCTCCGAACATCAAGTCTTATTAGCTAAAAACACCACGAGGTGTTCGTAAGTTCCTATTGACACCGGCGCCATTTTGGGCGAGGCCGGGTTAGTCCGGAAGTAGCATCAGAGACAAAATGTTTCCCACAACCGGCGGTTGGACCAGAGTCCCTTTCGGCAGTTCAAAAAAACTTGTGCTAACAGAAGGGGTGGCTATGTCGTGGTTATTTCGTCAGCGATCAAGGCAGTTGTTCCTCACCGGAAGCCTGCAGGGGCCGGGGGCTCCTGGGATTTTTGCAGAATCTTCAAGGCTGTGGGGATGCTGTCGGAGGTGGGGGCTCGTGCCCCGGTGGGCAAGCGTCCGAGTTATATTGCTGGTCAAAGTTACCCTAGCGGCCTAGACCCGCCTTCCAGGGGGCCCAGACGCCATTTTGAGACCCCGCAGCAGCCGCCCTTCGTCGTGTCTGCAAGAGTGGAAGAGACTTCTTGGGGCGAAAAAAATGGAACACCGTGCCGTAGGAGCAGGACATTCGGCTAGGGTGCAGCTGCGGCGCCCCCACCTGGGGGGCGAGGGAGACTCGTTCGCGCCATCTCCCTCCCCCAGTGCACCCCACGCCGCCCCTTTTCACGGGTATACATGATGGCCACCCTACATCCCGTGCTCCGCAAGTACACTTGAGGGCCATCGTATGTCTTGTGCTGCGCAAGTATGGTTGCTGGCCATTCCATGTCCTGGGCTGCGGAAGTATGGTCGCCGCCATCCTATGTCCTGTGCTGCGGAAGTATGGCCGCCGCCCGGCTGGAGGATTTCGGCGCCGGGCCGGGGCTGGGAAACCTCCTACCTGTGGAGGTGGGAGAGGCTCGTTCGCGTCGCCTCTCCTTCCCAGCCCACCCTGTACCAATTCTTCAGCGGAGGTATTTGTGATGGCCGGACCAGGAGATACGAGGGAGGGGGTCATCTGCATCCGCCCCCTCCCTACTCGTGGCCCGGGGGACGCCGCCCCAGGAAGAAGAGGATGGGAAGGCCATTTCATGCCGGGCCCGTGGTGCCTCCTGGACATCCCACTGGCGATCTTTTTCGATCGATGGCTGTCAGTAGGCCCCGCCCCACACGTGCTGTGTGTTTCACCTTCCGGATGGGCGTGACCGGTGACCTGCTGCATGTCGGGAACTTCCGGAGTGGGGGTAGGTATTTTGTTTGGACAGGCATGTCTGGGTAATGGGTTGTCTATGCAGGCCTGTAATTGCTTTTTTTTCTTTTCACAGAGTGGGGGGACAACAGAGAGTAATCAGTCCCATTGCACTCGAAGTTTGAGTTCATTAATGGAATGTATACTAATCTGTCCGAGACTACTCTGTGTATTGTTTCTGTATGTTGTCCGAAAGGGTGGCTTTTGTGTTCGGGAACAGTAGCGGTAGTACGGGGTTCGTCACCGGGTAACTTAGAGCTAGACTGGGTTTCCCGTCTTAGCGTTGTTCGATCTATGAGGATTCAAACATGTCGCTGAAATCGGTCTGGCGAAATCTGTGCCATCGGGCGTAATCAAACGTGGTGGTTCTATCCGGCCTGTCCGTGTCAGTCTGATTCATCTTTGTCTCACGCCTTTTCCCTTTCTGCCGGCCTGTTATTTCTGTCGGCCCTCTGCTCTTACCCTTGTTCAGTAGAGTCGGGCATTGGGCTTTCCAGTGCCCGGAATATTTACAAAAAGCACATTGGTTTTGCCCTAAGTCTGGTCGTCCTGCGCGTAGTGTCGGGGGATTACTTTCGGGTCGTTGTGTCTTGGGGTTGTCCTGTCGGTATATTCCTTTACACCGTTCCCTTCCTGCGTTTACTCCTTGGAACCGTGTTGCCGCTATCCCTTCCTTTTGCCTACCAGATGCTAGGAAGGTTGTCTGTCGCGTTTCTTTACCTACTCTGACTTCGTCTCTTTTCTTTCGTTGCATTGCTTCTTTGCGCCACATACCGAGACTGTCGAGCATAATAGGCGTTGTCTTACTACTACAAAGGGCTATTTCTAACGTTTCTATTTTATCAAGATCGAAGGATCCTATCAGTGGCCACTGTTTCTCTTGATTTCCTTTGGTATACTTGTGCCACAGCTTACTATAGGCTATGGTAACTAATCCATACTTTGTGAACATGTCTTTATTAGGGGTGCCTTCCAGCGGAGCTAGATGGTCCACCTCTAATAAACGGTCCGGGTTGAACCAATTACCAATCAGCGAGGAGAAGATAGGCATGACGGATCACAATGGGACCAAAAGTCAGCACTACCTACCTTATCACTGCGTGCAAAGACTAGACAGAATATTTCTATTCTACGTTGTTTGCAGGCAGTGAATACTTCATGAACCAATATCGAACAGTCAATGTTCGGTCAATCAAACAATCAGTGGGGAGAATAAGTAGGCCCGCAAAAATCTGCGTCCTCTACCCTTTCACTATCTGCAAAGAGGAACCTGTTCTTTCCTGTTTGCAGACAGAGAATCTCCAGAAAACAATCCGCGAACAGTAGTTCGGGGTCAAAACAATTAATCAGTGTGGGAGAGGGAAATCTCCCGAGAACAATCCACGAACCGTAGTTCGAGTTCAAACAATCAATCAGTGGGGGAGAAAGATAGGCACGACGGCTGCGTTACCTATCCTTCACTGTTTGCAAAGGGAGAGAGCCTGTTGTTTCTCCGTTTGCAGACGGCGAATCTCCAAACAAATCAACAAAGAGTAATACTAGTATTTTCCAAACAATCAAACAATCATTTCGCAATTCGTCGTGCTTACACGACCTTACCCGGACCGTATGGACAGTTTCTTGTCTTCCAAATCCAGCGCCCGATCGTCCTCTTTTCCTCGTATTCCTCGCGGCACTCCTGATGGTTCCCAGTCAGGACCGTAGATCACTCGAGAGAGGTCTGTTCGGAACCAGTGAAGTTCGGATGATCGGCTGCCAGACGAGGGTTTATTGGGCAAGAGCTCTCCCGATCGTTGCAGTCGTTCACTCTGTCGTCAGGACCTCTCCCACTGGATCCACGTGTCGCTGATGGGCCCCACGCTTGGGACGCCAATTGTAAAAAAGGGTTCTGGACAACCAATAAACAAAGATCCTTAAGTATTGCCCGGCGGTGTCGCCTCTTTAACCCACAAAATATTAATCAATGAAGAGGCAGGCGCTGGAGACTGGAAGGCAGGAAACAAGGATTTATTCTCTCCGGAGGAGAACACATCAGTTCGGACAGCAAGTATCGTCACGAGGTGCTCTAACCGCATCTCTGAGGCCTGGCCTCTTATACACAGGTTTATGATCTTTATTGCAGGTAACACATTCTTGCAATGCTTTGAAGTATGAAAGGACATCCTCGGAATCTCCCCTTCAGGCCCGTTCCCACACACATTTACAGTTGAAGTCCCCACCCCGGTCACAACAGGTGATGATTATCGCGCAGCTGGACATTCCGCCGATTCACGGAATGTGTGGGGTTGATCGGATCTCATAGAGAGGGGGCTTTGATCAATTCGAGGGTCCTTTAATGGGGGAAGCTTCCTACTGTACGGGGGGGGCAGTAAACAGTATCCGGAGGGTCAGGTGGCGGCCTGGGAACGAGGAAGACAAACGGGCACACAGGAAAAAGGGGGGTTTGTATCAAAGGACCTGGGATCATGAAAGGAATGAAGGGAGGTGTCGCGCTGGGAACAGGATGGGATTCCAAGGCAGAGCTGCGCTGAGGAGGAGTTTATGACCCAAGGCGTGTGAGAGCGGGGGTGGCCAGTGCGTGGGGGGGGGCTTGTGAGGGCGAGGAGCTGTGCTGGGGGTCAGTGGCGTGCAGAGGGTGGTTCTGATCGAGGTACCTAAAATGGCGGGTGCGCACGACAAAAAGTGTGGCATCAGGGGAAAAGGCAAGATGGCGCAGATAATGTTTACCAAACCGTACTAATTTTCCACACAGCCAGGTCACCAACTTCCATTCACCCACTTGGGCATCATTTTATGCATTCAGAAGCATGTTTGCCTTATTCAAGTTCTCATTTGAATTGCCGGGCCTTCTCGATTCCCCTCGTTTTTGTGGTGTCTGCCGACTCTGTGTTGGTGATGAAAAGCCGCCTTAATGATTTAGCCCAGCAGCCCGACCTCAACAGCCACCTATAACACACCACCACGTTTGATCCTGGCCTCTGTCTTCTGCTTCTAGCAAAATAGAAACCATGAAACAAAACACAGAAGCTGCAGAGGAGATTATAACCAGCAACTAATTACAAGTACAGAGTGGCTTTTATATCTAACACGTCCTCCTCCGTCCCACTGCTAGGCAGGGACCCCAAGACAACATAAAAGCATCCTTCCCTCTCATCACTCACGCACAACACCGAGACTCGCCCGACAAATGGGTCGCGACCAATACAGTTGTCTTTGCCAACCAAGCTACCCCACAGTTGTTTTAACCATCTGTTTATTGGGTTTAATTTTACTGCAATACAAGTACCGTAGCATATTACATAATGCAAAGGAGAACAGTTAAGCAATAGTGTTTCGGTGCAATTACTAGCCAGCGAGAAGTCACATCGATAAGATGCCATGTCCAGCGTAGGTCACTATTCTTTTCAATGCTATGGCTGAGTTACAATTGATTATAAAAACCGATTCATTCTTTAAGTACAAAAAACAAAGGGGGGAGCCAAAAGAACAACTTCTGAGCATTTTTAATATGATGACATCTCTAGCTAATGCAGAGCTCTCTGCTACGCTGTCACCCTTAAGTCACCCACATGGCTTTACGCCAAAAGTGTGGAGGCCGTGGGTAGAGCGCTCTATGGCACGAGGAGTTTCCAGGCTGTACCCCTATGTTTCGTGTGCATTGCAGGAAATAGTTTGCAATGTTTGTGTATAGAGGGGTGCGCTGCAATTGGGGTATGCGGATTAAAAATTGGGAGCGCGTCTGCGTGAGCAGGAGAAGTGTGTTCGAACTAACTCTACTGGATCCCGCCTACCACAGCAC
Source organism: Lissotriton helveticus (assembly GCF_964261635.1). Lineage (NCBI taxonomy): Eukaryota > Metazoa > Chordata > Amphibia > Caudata > Salamandridae > Lissotriton > Lissotriton helveticus. The sequence goes on from NC_136057.1 coordinate 420,569,640, forward strand.
TGATAGGCCCCTACCACCTGTAGTGAAGCCCCGGCTCTTGCTACTGAGGAGCCGTGGCTATTGTCATGTTCTTCGTGTGCGCCGGGAGGTACACCAAACACGGGACGCAGGTTAGTCTCACATTCCTTTATTTGCATCGCTCATAACTGATGGTTAGCATCTAGTATAGCTGCTGGTCAGCACATCCGTCCCCGTCCATGTCCTGGTCATTGTCTGTCCCCTTTCCTCTGTCGTCACCGGATCTGGTGTCCGGTGACCTGGTCACTCTGCCTGAGGACCCACAGGGTCCTAACGCCCTACTGTCCGTCGCCCACACTGTCGGGTCACGACATCTCCCCCCTTGTTGCAAACAAATGTTCGTGACACATTTACCATAGTCCTCATTCACAGTTATATTGATGGAGGTGAACGAACGAGAGAGAGAGAGAGAGAGAGAGAGAGATAGAGAGAGAGAGAGAGAGAGAGAGAGTACTTGTCATTCTACATTTCTTCAATGAGTCTCTGTTGTTTACTGCATGCCCTTCGTGAATCTAGTGTCTCCATCGCTTCCTTGTCCTCTATCTTCTACCTTCCATGTGGCTGCAGTTGTCGCTGCCATTTCTTCTTTCTCCGCCTTCTTTGTCCTTGAAATGCTATCTGTTTCTTGTTATTCGTTGTCGGTCGTAGGCAGCCGTTATCATCGATCCTTTCACTTTCGTCACCGCCAGTGACTCTTTGGAGAAATTGTTGTCTTATTATCTATATTGTTTCTGTCTCAACACCTTTGGTCCTGGCCATCCAGTGCCTCTTGCCTTTATTTCCTGGGTGGCGCCTGTCCGCTCTGCTCATTGTATGTCTTTGTCCTTTCTTTTTGCTGCTGTTTCTCCTGCGCCAAAGCCCTCTGGCCATGCGGTGCCTCTTGCCTTTATTTCCTTGGTGGCGCCTGTCCGCTCTGCTCATTGTATGTCTTTGTCCTTTCTTTTTGCTGCTGTTTCTCCTGCGCCAAAGTCCTCTTGTGTTACTCCTTTTTACCCATTTTGTTTCCTTTGTCTTTGTGTCTTTCCTTTTATTTTATTTTCTTTTATGTTCTCCTTCTCTCTTTCCTGTTTCTTTGTGGGTCTTTGTCCTTCTTTTCTTTGTTATTTCTTTTTTCTGTCCTTTTCCTCTTTCCTTTTTCTTGGTGGGTCTTGGTCCCTCTTTTCTTTGTTATTTCTCTTTTCTGTCCTTTATTTAGCCTTATCTCTGGCTTTCCTTTCTTTTTCTTTTTGCTTCTTTCTTATTTGTCCTTCCTTCTTTTCTTTATTTTTACCCCAAAAAATTTTTTGGCCTCTTCTGGGCTTTCCTTGTCTTTTTCGTCTTTATTTCCTTGTTTTCTTATATTTGCGTCTTTCTTTCTTTTTTTTTTTTGGCCTCTTCTGGGCTTTCCTAGTCTTTTTCTTCTTTATTTCCTTGTTTTCTTCTCCTTTCCTCTTTCTGTTTCTTTGAGTGTTACTTTACTTCTCTTTCTTTTTCCTTCCTTTCTTTATTGCCTTGTAACTTCTCCTTTGCTCTTTCTTTATTCTTGTGCGATCTTAGTCCTTTTGTTTCCTTGTTGTTCTGCTTTGTTTCCTTTATTTTCCTTTCTTTTCTTTGTTATTTCTCTTTTCTGTCTATTATTTAGCCTTCTCTGGCTTCTTCCACTCTCTTCTGCTCCTTTCTTTTGTATTTTTCTTTTTCCTTCTTTCTCTTTTCTTATTGCACTGTCTTCTTTCTTTGTCTTATTGCTCTTTTTCCACTTTTGCGCCCTTTTTGCACTTTGTTTATCCTTTATTCTTCACTTTTTTTTTTCTTTTTTTTTGTTATTCTTCTTGTTTGCCCTTTGCCTGGCTTAGAAATGGCTGCTCTGCTGTTTCCTATGATCTTTTCTTGAATGTCCCATTCAAAATGTCCGCCGTTGTTCTCACGATACTTTGAGTGGTCTTTGTCCCTTCTTTCCTTATCATGCCCCTTTTTTCTCCTTACTTTTTGCCTTTAATTTGTCTATTTCTGGCTTCTGGGTGTCTTTTCTGTTTCATTTCCTTGTTTTCGACGATATTTGGCCTTAAAATGGCCGCTCCATTGTTGTCTATGTTTGTTTCCTGATCTAAGATGGCCGCCGCTGTTCTCGCGCTATTTCGCGGTCATGATCGCATTGCCTGTTCCTAAAATGGCCGCCGCTGCTGTTCTCAGTGCCCATTGGCTCGGCTCGCCTGATTCTAATATGGCCGCCGAGACTCTCGAAATTCTTGCGATGACTTGCGCCAGCCGTTTCAACTCGTGCATTTGTTTCTCAGCGCTTACCGCATCCGCGCCGGTCCTCATCGGTGGCAGTCGGGGTGAGCTCCCGCGTTGCTGCTCAATGGGCAGTCTCTCCTGTGTCCCCTACACTTCCAGGGTGGGCTCCTGGTGTGTCTCCAGTCATCGATCGTTGCTCGACGATCCACGCGTCGTTCGTCACTTTCCCTCGTCGCCAGTTGTCATGTTCTTCGTGTGCGCCGGGAGGTACACCAAACACGGGACGCAGGTTAGTCTCACATTCCTTTATTTGCATCGCTCATAACTGATGGTTAGCATCTAGTGCTGCTGCTGGTCAGCACATCCGTCCCCGTCCATGTCCTGGTCATTGTCTGTCCCCTTTCCTCTGTCGTCACCGGATCTGGTGTCCGGTGACCTGGTCACTCTGCCTGAGGACCCACAGGGTCCTAACGCCCTACTGTCCGTCGCCCACACTGTCGGGTCACGACAGCTATCCCCCAGACTCATTGTTCGCCACGAGGGCCTTCTGGCTGCGTATCCCCCCGCACAAGATCTCCATCAGGGGGAGGGAGCAGCGGCAACGTCCGCATCTCCCTCCAGTGTCCCGTGTAATTCCTACTGAATGATGTCCCAGTGTGGTGTTAACGTGACTTTGCAGAGCCCCCAAATATCTCTTATGTGGAGCGCAGAGGCTTCTGCTCTAGCCCAAACCATTAGAGACTGACTCCATGCCACTATTGATGGCAGCTCCGGCCTTTTCCACAGCTTTGTTTCATGATTTTTGCTGTTCTCATTACCAGATCTAGGAAGCGAGATGTTGCCCTTAATTTCTTGCTCCTAGCATAGAGATGCAGTATGCATTCATCCCAGGTCTGGTCCGATTGGCGGCCCGTTATTACCATCACAGTTTCGCATATGCAATTCCAATATTTATGCGAGGAAGGGGAGACCCATAACATATTAGATCTGCACCAACGTGATTGCATCGTGGGCACGCCCCATCCTTTCGCACATAATTCCTGTTAATCTTCCCCGGGGTAAGGTAGGCCCTTTGACTCATGTAATGTTGTATAAGTCAGAAGCGTGAATTATGCAGGATGTGTGAGGTGCTGAAATGAAATGAAATTAAATTAGATATTTATAAAGCGCGGATACTCACACAGAGTGTCCCGGCTGTAATCTTGAAATTGAAATATCCTGTAGAATCACCCCAACAGTAGTTATTGTTGGAACAGCCATGTTTTAAGACAGCAGGTCGTGAGCCTGTCTAAGATGTAGAAGTAATTCATTCCACAAATGAGCCGCTTGAACCTGGGATGACCTTCCTCCAATCCGAGATTTCGTGATCTTTGGAATCACCATGAGTGATTGTTTGGAGGATCTAAGGACCCCTTGAGGCTGGTAATATTGGATCCTATTCCTCAGGTATACTGCACCCGTATCATGGAAGGCACGATAAGCAAGTGCTAGGGCCTTAAACTGAACCCTCTTTCTCACCGGGAGCCAGTATACAGCCTTCAGGTGAGGTGACACACGTGTTCTGGTGTTTACAATAAGAATAGCTCTGGCCGCAGCGTTCTGCACTACCTGCAGCCGGTTGAACAAATACTCAGGCTGAGCAGTACCTCCGACCATTTCTTGTCAGTGAACTGCCTCCGTCTATTTACCAACATTGCCTGACCGAAATTATTGATTTTGCCATGTATGTCCTGAGTGAGTCCACAAAACATCTGATTTGTTGTCTGCCACTACACATAAAATGGAGATAGTGCACCGTTAAGTGTTAAAGGAGTTTGGTGTTCAGGTCCCCCCAGCGATTCCTAAACGTGGCCCGCATTGTATAGTATAGTAAAAATTGGCCCGGCGGTACCCCGTATGTGCCTACCAATTCCTCAAATGGGATGAGTCCCACTTCGTGATAGAGATCACCTAGTGTCTGCACTACAGACGGCAGCCAGGTCGATAATTCTTCTGCAGTTATTGAGCTCATCTCTCTGGGTGTCCCCAGTAGTGGGAGGGCTCTTGCATAGGGGATTATCTTACAGGTGATGTAGAGGAATCTGTAATATACTCTATATGCCACCTGGAGAATTAGTTATTCTGGCAAATGGGTATAAGCACATGGGTGAAACACTCGCATGATGTCCTCCTCAGTCCAGGGGGGCTCCAGACCCGCTGTATCTCAGAGTTGCAGGCCTGCCAGCCATTTCGCTAACCATTGCAGCTGCGTTGCTATGTAGTACTGTTCCATGCTGGGCCTGCATCCACAGCAACTTGAGTCTGCTGTTGCGGATCAAAATACCTCAGTGTGGTGAAGCTGTAGAGGGCGTCCTTAGTGGCCTGGAACGCCATGTCCTCTTCCGAACTCCATGACCAGGGATTTGCAGCTTTGGTAAGTACTCTCAAAGGTAGTGTGAGTGAGGACAGGTCTTTGATAAACCTGCTGCTGTAATTTACCATCCCCAAGAAACTGCGCATTTCCGTCACATTGGTAGGAGCTGGGGCCTCTTTAATGTCTCTTACTTTTTCCAGATAAGGAGCTACTCCATCCGCCGAAAAGATATACCCGAAGAACTGTAGCTTCTGCTGAAGAAACTCACATTTTTCTCTGTGTAACGTGAGTCCGGAGTCTTGGATCCTTAAAAGGACTTGTCTCAGACGCGTGTGGTGTTCCGGTATCGACTTCGCATAGACTAGAATGTCGTCACTTACATTCATTACACCTGGGAGGTCAACAAGAAGTTCCTTAATGGTGTTCTAGAACACCTCAGCTGCGCTGGATATCCCAAAGCTCAGTCTCTGATATCGTCTTAATCCGACATGTGTAGATAATGTTGTGATGTATCGGGACTGTTCCTCTAAGACTGGCTGATGGTATCCAGCACGAAGATCAAGTTTCGAAAACCAGCTGGCTTCACTTAACTCCCCTATCAGGTCACAAATGGTCTGAGTCAAGTGTTGTTCCCTTTTTATCGCAGCTTTGGGGAGTTGCATATCCACGCGGATTTGTACTTCCCCCAGCTGCTTCGGCTTTCCTGCGACTACAATGGGTGATACCCACGGGGTCGGACCTTTCACTTTCTCACTAATTCTGGCCTCTTTGAACTTATTCAGTTCTTTTTCAACTAATGGTCTTAAATGAAAAGCAACCCTCCTGTGTCACAGAGCCACTGTCTGTACCGAGGGATCGATATGTACATGAACTTGTTTTTCTTGCAGGCATCCAATGCCATTGAACACCTCTGGGAATTCCTCCAGTATTTGGCTTATTTCTTCTCGAATTCCAAAAGTGAAAATGACTATGCCCAGGGCTTCTGCCGACTTACATCCAAGCAACATCCCATGTCCTTCCTCCATCACATACACCAGGACTTCCACCTCCTGCTGATCATAGGCAACGGTAGTCTTGACTTAGCCTCGGATGGCCAGGGGCTTGGTCTGACCATACCCAAACACTTTGATCTTTGCTGGGACTTGTGGCGGAGAAGACGTAATTTTCTTGTAGGCGTCATAGGACATAATGTTTATGGTCGCTTCCGTGTCTATTATTGCAGTTGAGGGGTGTCCTCCCGCTACCACTTGACACGGTGGTAGCGACTCTGTGTGTGGGACGCTGACCCAACTGTGAACACCGAGTGAACAGTGTGTTCTTCCCGGTCATCATCCTCCATATCGCTGCCTCGTTTCTGTGCCTCCGGGATCAATTTGACATTGGACTGCACGGCCCGTCCTCTGCTGGATCTGCACCCTTTCATGAAGTGGTTCATCTTTCCGCATGCCGTGCACTTTTTCCCCCTTGCTGGGCACTCCAATGGTCTATGGGAGGGTCCCCCACAATAGCCACATGTTCGTGTCCTGGGGCCTTTGGCCCAACTGACTGCGGGGCTACTATATTGACTGATACAGTCTTAATGGGGATTTGAAGAGCGGCCTCCATATGTGCTGCTCTTGCTCTTGAAAGTTCTTTCGTCCTCCCCAGGGTAAATATATATGCTAATGACTTTCCTGATTCTTCTAGAATCCTCTCTCTTATCTTCTCCGAGGCGCATCCATGGATAATCTGGCCCCTGATCTCCTCCGTGTCATCCTGAAAACTACAGGTGCTTGATAACTCTTTCAGACGTGCATGGAACATATTCAGGGACTCCTCGGGCTGTTGTCTCGCTTGCCTGAATACAAATCGTTCATAATCTTGATTTGCCATTCAAAAACTGTCTTGGCACAGATGTAATGGTGTGTACCACTTACAGTAGAGGGCGCACCATGGATGACAGCACGCTTCACTACACTGGTATGTTTTGCGCCCGCCACTCTGCAGCATGTGGAGGCTTGACAATGTGGAACTGATGGTTATGCTCGCAGCTATTTCTCACCACTCGCGATCATCTTGCCACCCCTGCGGTCATTAGCCCCCTGGTGATTCAGGAGCATGGCCGGGTTGCAGCACCAGCACTGCACACTTTGAAATACATGTGTGGCCGCCGCAGTATGCAATGTGGGCCGACCGCCCTCGTCACCAATGTTATGTCGTGAAGTGGTGCTCTGCTCATCCCAGTATCTAAGACCGCTTTAGCGCGAGCACGCACATTCCGATTGTTTACCCTGCTGTACCCGCGATAAATAAATGAGGCACACACAGACATTTGTTGGTTGATGCGTGATCGCGTAGCCAGAGACTAAACTCCCGCCTTTTGCGCACGCCTATTTATTTGGCCCAGCCCACAACGTGCAGGCTGAACCACTTGCTAAGCAAGCCGCTGGGGTAAGCCTAATGAACACCCCACCAATTATAGGACAGTGCGCCCACCTCAGCGCAACTGTCGCAAGAAGCAACATAACAGACACCAAAATAAAAGTGGCCCCATTTAGTGAATTACAAATGTCAACAAGCATTGGCGAAGCCAATAGGTCTTGTCTATGCAAGAGCTATTGGCTTTGCCAATATGTTTTATTCATGTTATACACCAGCGTGGCTGCTATTCAGCATGGCTCAAAGTTAGTGGTGTAAAGGAGAGTGGAGTGTCATAAAGTGAAGTAGAACGGCTTGTTATGGAGTGGTGTAGAGAGTCGTTGAGTGGTGTGGATTCATGTGGAGCGACGTAGAATGATGTAGAGTAGAGTTGAGCGATGTGGAGTGGAGTGAAGTGAAGGGTCAAGGAGTGACATAGAGTGGAAGGGTGTACAGTGGAGTAGATTTGAGTGGCATAGAGTGGAGTATAGTGGTAAAGTGTTGAAGAGTGGAGTGGCATAGAGTTGTGTAGAGCAGAGTGGAGTGGCATAGAGGGTGTTGCATGGAGTGTTGTAGAGTAGAGTAATGTAGAGTGGAGTAGAGTGTTGTAGAGTACAGTGATGCAGAGTTGAGTAGATTGTTGTAGCGTGGAATGGCATAGAGTGGAGCAGTGTAGGAGAGTGAATTGGCTTAGAATGGAGTAGAATGTTGCAGAGTGGAGTGGCATACTGTGTCCTAGTGGAGTGGCTTAGAGTGTAGTGGCATAGAGTGGAGCAGTGGAGTTGAGTGGAGTAGTGTGCCATAGAATTGAGTGGAGTATAGTGGCATGATTGGCATAGAGTGAGTTGCGTAGAGCGTCGTAGAGTGGAGTTGTGTTCTAGAGTGGCATAGAGTGGAGTAGAGAGTCAGAGACTGGAGGAGGATTTAATGGAGTAGATAATTATAGAGTGGAGAATCGTGGAGTGTAGTGTCGTACAGTGGGGAGTCATAGAGTGGACTATAGAGAAGTGGCATAAAGTACTGTGTTGCAGAATAGATTGCATAGTGTATTGGCTTTGAGTAAAGTGGTGTAGAGTCCATTGGCGTAGAGTGCAGTGACGCAGAGGAGAGTCGTTCAGAGTAGATTGCAGTAGCCTAGAGTGCAATGGCGTAGAGTAGAGTGACTAAGAGTGGAGTAGAGTGGCGTAGAGTGCAGTGACGTAGGGTAGATTGTTTTAGAGTGGAGTGAAGTGGAGTGGTGCAGGATAGAGTGCAGAGGTATACAGTAGAGTGGCAGAGAATGCAGTGGCATAGAGTACAGTAATGTAGAGTTTAGTGGCATGGAGTGCAATGGTGCAGAATAGATTAGAGTGGCGTAGAGTGTAGTGATGCAGCGTAGAGTGGCATAGAGTGCAGTAGAGTGGCATGCAGGTACATGCATCATTGTTGCCGTTTGTGATTCCTTAATTGCGAAAATTAAGGAATCGCAATTAAGGAATCGCAAACGGCAATGCATCAATATTTCGCAATTTTTTTAGAGAATCTTTATTTTTCTTTAATTGCGATTCACAATTTGCGAATCGCAATTAAGGAATCCCTTCCCATTGATTCCTATGAGTCAAAAGGCCCATAGGAATGAATGGGAAGACAATCTCAATTTGCGATTCGCAATTAGCTAATCGCAAATTGAGATTGCGATTTCAAGGGTGCAGGGGTGTCCAAAGGACACCCTGTTGCACCCCTGAAATCAATCTATGCACCTATGTTGTGCACACACATGCCCTTAGGGCATGTGTGTGCACAACATGAAACTTTGAAAAATGCACAAAAGTGCATTTTTCAAAGTTTTCGCAAATTACCATGAGGTTCAACCTCATGGTAATTTGCTCCCCTTAATTGCAAAATCGCAATTTTTAAATGTTTCATGCATTGCATTTAAGGAATCGCAAAATGTGATTCCTTAAATGCAATCGCAATTTGCGAATTCTTAAATTGCGAGGGCCTTGTACCTTCATGCATTCCAAAAAAGGATTTTGCGATCGCAAACGGCCGATTTTTGCGATTCGCACCGTTTGCGATCGCAAAATCCTTTGATGCATGTACCTGATGGTGTTTGTTTTTTATTGCATTTCATGTGAACACACGTTACAGAACAAAAAACAACAACAACAATTGCCCACATATTTTATTACATTCATTGTAATCTTGCCACGTGGTCAGTATGGTTTTCCCCAAGCCAGAAAGATAGAAGGAGTGAGAAAAGAGTCATTATTTCTAACCACTATACAGCGCAATAGCCATTACATGTGATCAGGGGGGCTTCCGTGCAAGCAGATACTCTGTCATCGGTGCCCAATAATCCTTTGGTCTAGACGCATATGGCAGTTCCTCCGCATATATGCACAGTTGGTCTCTGCAGTATGCAATATCTCTGTACCATCCCTCCACCTTGGCATACTTTAGGGGTACAGTGTACAGGTTCTGCCACCACCTCAGTGAGGCTCCATGTTACTTGTTCCCAGAACTGGAATATCCGGGACAGCTCCACGCCAGGTGCAGGAAGTCTGCTCCCTGGGATCCACACCTGCGGCAATTGTCATCTTCTCTAAGACCATATTTCTTGAGTCGCAGTGGTGTGTAATACTTTTAATGGCGGTATTTAAAATGAATACTGCACAAGTTCCCATTTGAGGTAAGCTCTCCTGTTTGTGTGCAGCAGAACGCCCATTCAGTTTGTGTAAGGGGTGCATCTACGACCTCGTTCCACTTGTCTCTAGGGGGATTTCTCAGCTGGACTTTGTCGGAATGCGATGCGTTATAGAGCTTAGTAACCAAGTTCCATCTAGTTAGGGTGGTCGCCTTAACTAGTAAGTTCAACGCCTTGGGTTCCAACGGGACTGATATTGCTGGGTGATGAGTCAGCGGTAACGCCCTCAGATACAGTGGGGTTTTGCCTGTTCTTTGACTTAACTGCTGCCATGCCTAAGTAGTGCAGTGTATTGTGGAGGTTTCTGTTAAACTATTAACCTTAATATCATGCAGGATCAGTGCTCTGGGTGGTATTGGATGTGCAGCTTCATGTTCAATAGCTCGGTGCGGGGTAAAGTCCGGGGGGCGACCCAGTAGTGTGCATACTGCGCTTGTGTGCATATATAGTAGAGCCGCATGGTGGGGCTGTGAATCCTCCTTCCGCCAATGGGTGGGTGAGCATCTCTCATGCTATTCTAGGTTGTTTGCCGCCCAGATTAGTGCTGTTAGGCGGGAGTCGAGGGATTTAAAGAACACAATAAAGACATTTTGGAATAATTATCATTTTTGTGACGGCTATTCTATCAGCCAGGGAGAGTCAACACACAGGCTACCAAGGTGGCGGCCACTTGCTTTGGCCTCCTTAGGGTGATAAAAAAGATCCTTCCCCTCCTTCTGTTTGAGGCCAAGCAGATAGTCATACAGGGCCTTGTTCAATCCCGCCTGGATTTCAACAATGCCTTGTACCTTGGGGTGCCAGAGTATAGCCTGCAAAAACTTCAACGCACCCAAAACTGCGCAGCTCGAGCACTACTTGGAGTCCCGCGAAGAACCTCAATAAAGTCCGGGTTAAGAGCTCTGCATTGGTTGCCCATCAGGGAACGGGTGAAGTTCAAATCTTTGTGTATTGCTCACCAAGCCTTTTGGAAATTGGGCCCAGAAATCAATCACTCTTTGATCTCCCTTTATCTGCCCAATAAAGTGCTTCGTTCCTCATCTGCATCTCTGGCCAAGATCCCTAGAATTCAGAGAGCAGGAGGCCGTTCCTTCTCTTATAATGTATCAAAGCTGTGGAACACTCTTCCTCTGCATCTGAGAACCAACCCCAATCTGTCTAGTTTTCGTAAACAGCTTAAAACATTTCTGTTCCAGTAATCAGAACCCCCCTGTTTTCTTTTAAAGGCACTCTTTTTTTAGTCTTAGCGCCTGGACGCCTCATGGCAGCTGTAGCGCTTAACAAATCCCCTTTTCATTTCATTTCATTTCATTTTCAGAGTGGCAGATGTGCCCATCTAGGGACCTGTTCCTCCAGCTGAGAGAACATTCTGCCATAGTTGTATCGTATCACCACCTCAGGGTCCCTGTGGATGCAGATCCCCAGGTACTTGACTGGGTCGTTATGCCACGTTGAGAAAAATTCCTATTCATAGGGTGTCGTGCATAGGGTGAGGGGCACTACAAAGGGTTTTGCCCAGTTTATACTGAGTCTGACAGTCGCTCAAATCAAATATATTCTTGGATGATTGGGTCCAAATATATTTCCTGTTCCCTGATATAGTCTACCATATCATCTGCGTGCATCGAGATCGCTATTGGACAGGGTCTAAATTGCAGCGCCGCTGTAGCGTTACGCTGGCATATTACATATGCAAAGAGTTCCAGCGCTAAGGTGAGCGGCGACAGGGGGCATCCTTGTTGCCGTTTGCGATTCCTTAATTGCAAAAATTAAGGAATCGCAATTAAGGAATCGCAAACGGCAATGCATCAATATTTCGCAATTTTTTTAGCGAATCCTTATTTTTCCTTAATTGCGATTCACAATTTGCGAATCGCAATTAAGGAATCCCTTCCCATTGATTCCTATCTGCCAAAAGGCCCATAGGAATGAATGGGAAGACAATCTCAATTTGCGATTCGCAATTAGCTAATCGCAAATTGAGATTGCGATTTCAAGGGTGCAGGGGTGTCCAAAGGACACCCTGTTGCACCCCTGAAATCAATCTATGCACCTATGTTGTGCACACACATGCCCTTAGGGCATGTGTGTGCACAACATGAAACTTTGAAAAATGCACAAAAGTGCATTTTTCAAAGTTTTCGCAAATTACCATGAGGTTCAACCTCATGGTAATTTGCTCCCCTTAATTGCAAAATCGCAATTTTTAAATGTTTCATGCATTGCATTTAAGGAATCGCAAAATGCGATTCCTTAAATGCAATCGCAATCTGCGAATTCTTAAATTGCGAAGGCCTTGTACCTTCATGCATTCCAAAAAAGGATTTTGCGATCGCAAATGGCCGATTTTTGCGATTCGCACCGTTTGCGTTCGCAAAATCCTTTGATGCATGTACCTGATGGTGTTTGTTTTTTATTGCATTTCATGTGAACACACGTTACAGAACAAAAAACAACAACAACAATTGCCCACATATTTTATTACATTCATTGTAATCTTGCCACGTGGTCAGTATGGTTTTCCCCAAGCCAGAAAGATAGAAGGAGTGAGAAAAGAGTCATTATTTCTAACCACTATACAGCGCACTAGCCATTACATGTGATCAGGGGGTCTTCCTTGCCGTGCAAGCAGATACTCTGTCATCGGTGCCCAATAATCCTTTGGTCTAGACGCATATGGCAGTTCCTCCGCATATATGCACAGTTGGTCTCTTCAGTATGCAATATCTCTGTACCATCCCTCCACCATGGCATACTTTAGGGGTACAGTGTACAGGTTCTGCCACCACCTCAGTGAGGCTCCATGTTACTTGTTCCCAGAACTGGAATATCCGGGGACAGCTCCACGCCAGGTGCAGGAAGTCTGCTCCCTGGGATCCACACCTGCGGCAATTGTCATCTTCTCTAAGACCATATTTCTTGAGTCGCAGTGGTGTGTAATACGTTTAATGGCGGTATTTAAAATGAATACTGCACAAGTTCCCATTTGAGGTAAGCTCTCCTGTTTGTGTGCAGCAGAACGCCCATTCAGTTTGTGTAAGGGGTGCATCTATGACCTCGTTCCATTTGTCTCTAGGGGGATTTCTCAGCTGGACTTTGTCGGAATGCGATGCGTTATAGAGCTTAGTAACCAAGTTCCATCTAGTTAGGGTGGTCGCCTTAACTAGTAAGTTCAACGCCTTGGGTTCCAACGGGACTGATATTGCTGGGTGATGAGTCAGCGGTAACACCCTCACATACAGTGGGGTTTTGCCTGTTCTTTGACTTAACTGCTGCCATGCCTAAGTAGTGCAGTGTATTGTGGAGGTTTCTGTTAAACTATTAACCTTAATATCATGCAGGATCAGTGCTCTGGGTGGTATTGGATGTGCAGCTTCATGTTCAATAGCTCGGTGCGGGGTAAAGTCCAGGGGGGGCGACCCAGTAGTGTGCATACTGCGCTTGCGTGCATATATAGTGGAGCCGCATGGTGGGGCTGTGAATCCTCCTTCCGCCAATGGGAGGGTGAGCATCTCTCATGCTATTCTAGGTTGTTTGCCGCCCAGATTAGTGCTGTTAGGCGGGAGTCGAGGGATTTAAAGAACACAATAAAGACATTTTGGAATTATTATCATTTTTGTGACGGCTATTCTATCAGCCAGGGAGAGTCAACACACAGGCTACCAAGGTGGCGGCCACCTGCTTTGGCCTCCTTAGGGTGATAAAAAAGATCCTTCCCCTCCTTCTGTTTGAGGCCAAGCAGATAGTCATACAAGGCCTTGTTCAATCCCGCCTGGATTTCAACAATGCCTTGTACCTTGGGGTGCCAGAGTATAGCCTGCAAAAACTTCAACGCACCCAAAACTGCGCAGCTCGAGCACTACTTGGAGTCCCGCGAAGAACCTCAATAAAGTCCGGGTTAAGAGCTCTGCATTGGTTGCCCATCAGGGAACGGGTGAAGTTCAAATCTTTGTGTATTGCTCACCAAGCCTTTTGGAAATTGGGCCCAGAAATCAATCACTCTTTGATCTCCCTTTATCTGCCCAATAAAGTGCTTCGTTCATCATCTGCATCTCTGGCCAAGATCCCTAGAATTCAGAGAGCCAGAGCAGGAGGCCGTTCCTTCTCTTATAATGTATCAAAGCTGTGGACCACTCTTCCTCTGCATCTGAGAACCAACCCCAATCTGTCTAGTTTTCGTAAACAGCTTAAAACCTTTCTTTTCCAGTAATCAGAACCCCCCTGTTTTCTTTTAAAGGCACTCTTTTTTTAGTCTTAGCGCCTGGATGCCTCATGGCAGCTGTAGTGCTTAACAAATCCCCTTTTCATTTCATTTCATTTAATTTCATTTCATTTTCAGAGTGGCAGATGTGCCCATCTAGGGACCTGTTCCTCCAGCTGAGAGAACATTCTGCCATAGTTGTATCGTATCACCACCTCAGGGTCCCTGTGGATGCAGATCCCCAGGTACTTGACTGGGTCGTTATGCCACGTTGAGAAGAATTCCTATTCATAAGGTGTCGTGCATAGGGTGAGGGGCACTACAAAGGGTTTTGGCCAGTTTATACTGAGTCTGACAGTCGCTCAAATCAAATATATTCTTGGATGATTGGGTCCAAATATATTTCCTGCTCCCTGATATAGACTACCATATCATCTGCGTGCATCGAGATCGCTATTGGGCAGGGTCTAAATCGCAGCGCCGCTGTAGCGTGACGCTGGCATATTACATATGCAAAGAGTTCCAGCGCTAAGGTGAGCGGCGACAGGGGGCATCCTTGTCTCGTGCCTCTGTGTATGGGTATTGCTTCAAATGTGAGCCGATTTACCCTGAGACGTGTTACAGGGTCCATATATAGTAAGCATACCCAGCAAAGAAAAGCATGATGTATTCCCAATAGGAGTAATATGGTGAACATGTAGGTCCATTCAATTGAATCTATTGCTTGTGCAGCATCTAGTAAGATTGCCACGGACTTCATGGAGGGGTCCAGTTGGTGAAATAATGCAAATATGGCGCACAGTTTCTGGGCTGTGGAGCGATTGGGGATGAAGCCAGACTGGTTCGGAAGGACCATATTGGTAAGTAGTGGTTGTAGTCTAGTCGCTAGTATTTTGACTAATATATTGGTGTCTATGGTAATTAGGGATAGAGGCCAACAGAAGAGCATTGGTTCAGGGGTTTGTCTGGCTTTAAAATCATTGTCAGCAGGGCCTCCCTGAGTGAAGGGGGGAGCGTTTGCCTGCCATACGCCTCTGCGTATACCTTAAGCAAATTCAAGGCCAGGAGGTCCGCAAACTCCTTGCAGAATTCACCTGTCAGGCCATCTAGACCCAAGTTTTATTATTGGGAAGCATGCTTATTATTTATTTAATCTCCTCCTGTGTGACAGGCTGTGTTAGATACTCTCTCTGGCCTTTTTGACTCCAGGTACCGCAAGATTTTGGTTTCTGCCACTCCCTCACAGGAGCAGTATAGCTGGGCATAGTACTCGGAAAATCTCACCCCAGTTGGAGGGGGTGTCATAGCAGAACTTGCCGCTGGGCCCATCCACCTTAATAATATGAGACTGCACCCATGGAGCTGTCAGCGACTTAGCCAGATGTAGTCCTGGCCTACCAGCCTCCCCATGCCACATGTTTGCTAGACATATAACATGCTTCCTGTTCTGCCAGCGCCTCGTTTATGGCGATCTGTATTCCTATATGTGCTATAGTGGTGGTTTTGGGGTCCCTCTCATATTCTCGCTCCAGTTTGTGTCAGCTGTCTTCCAGGCTCTGTAGCTGGGTGCGGATGTCTTTTAAAATCCCTGCTCTCGTTCTCATACACACTCCATGAATATTAGCTTTGAATGCTTCCCAGAGGTTACATTGCTGTCTACAGAGTCTGTGTTTATAGCAAAGTATACTATAGCTCTCCTCACCGAGTCTTGGAGGACCGGGTCTAGGAGCTCAGTTGGGTGTAAGCGCCACTGGAACTGTCTAGATACTTGTATTGGAATGAGCAGGATAGCACTGGTGCATGATCTGAGAGTGTTTTGGGCAAGTGGCACATATTCTGCACCCATATGTTTACCTCCCTTGTTCCAAGCCAATAGTCTAGGCGGGACCAAGAGCCGGGGACCGTCAAAATGTAGGTGCCCTCCCTTCCATCTGGGTGTATGAGTCTCCACATATCCATACGCCCCTAGTTGTTCATTTCAATGCGCATCAGCTTTGCTGTTTGCTTTGCCCTTGATTCCCTTTTCGCTGCTCTTTCTAAGTTTGGATCAAAATATAGGTTTAGGTCCCCTCCCCATAGAGTCGCCGAGGGCTGTGATGCTCTAAACTGGCGCCAGATGACTGCAAAAAACTCTGGGTCATCTACATTTGGGCCGTATGTATTTGTCTTGCTTCGCCCTCCAAAATACCACTCCCACACGATGGCCCAAAAATGACGAAGCAGGAGACTTATAACACAACACCACCTAGAAAGGGATTTCACTTTACAAAAAGAAACAGATCCAAGCCTCTCTTTTGAAAATAAAAAGAAACACATCAAATACTCTCTTTTGATAATAAGGCTTGGGTTTTATTTATGCAATGCTCTCTAACAGAAAGGCTTTCACAGATGTCAAATTAACAACATTCAAATATATATGGAGATATATATTTATCTGCAAGCAATAATAACACACTTGGCAAATGTAACTGTTGAATGCATCAATAATAGTAATTAATAAACAAGCAGCAAATAATACTGAACGTCCTGCAAGAAATCAGAAAGAGATATACACTAAATGCATCAAATGATTACTTTGGATGTGCACTCTGAGTCACTAACACATCACAAAGAAAACAGCTCAAATGACTACAGCAACTGGAAACTGAATATGCACGCACAAACAGCCACCCATCACAATGGCACTAGTCAGAAACAAATCACCTCATCAGTCGTTCACTCCACATCCTTGCCAACTCAAGCTGGAGGAGCCTGTTGACACCCAGGCATGGACTTGCCTTTCTTTTGTGACGACACGTCTGCCCCACAAATGAGCTCCTAAACTGACTGCCAAGATTCTCCACCTTTAATACCTTTTACTCAACGTAAGGGGAAGGTTCTAGAAACCTCGCCCCCTTTCTTCTGTTATGAAAAACTGAGCTGATCGTACTGGTCTGTGTCAAGGTCAAGACAGAAGCTGGCCAGACCCCTGTATTTTAACTCTGAGACAGAGGTGTACATTCCACACATTTCTCTGGCAACAACAACCTCTGCTCTGAAAGGCACCAAGTACACTTACAACATATTATCCCAGCAAAGCTTATGAAAGCCTCCATCCAGCAAAAAAACAAAACAACCTTGAACGTGGATAAACAATTTGAGCAATCTGGGTGCCAGCCTGTGCGTGCAGAGCAAGACAGAGTCAGAATTGAGGATGACATGCGGCCATGTCAAAGCCAGTAGTAAGAACTTCATAATACTTCCCAATGTACAACACAATGCACATTTGTGCACCACTGCCTATAGCATCACATATTACATCTGTCAATGTACAACACAATGCACGTTTGAGCCCCACTGCTCATAACACTGCACTTCGAGACCAAAAAGTACATTTCACACCTCTCTCTCTCATGCTTTCAAATGCACATCCCACGCATTCTGTTTTAGGCAAAGCTGTTCTACTCTGTGACAGCTCCCACTTTAAGACTGCAAGATTACGTGAAAGAAACCTTCAAGAGAAACAAGGCATATACAGGATGTACATTCAGGCTAGAATAAAATAACACTCCAAAAGTCAATTAAAATGATGGTAGTCAAAGGTCATCACGTGGTGTCAAACCATAAGAGTGCCTCTAGCACTACAGTATTGATAATAGTCAGCATTGTGCCACATAGCACGCCTTGTATCATCACGTATCGGCCTTGCTGATTGACCTTGGAGTATGTAACCTCTAATGCGATTCCTTTTTTAATCAACAGCATGACTCAGGAATAGTTAGAATAGGAAGAAGCCATTCGAAATCCTGCTCATCTGGCCCGGCAGTTTCCACTGTTTTTCCTTTGAGGTGTATCTCCTCCAATAGCACTATTTGCACATTATGCCTTTCAAGGTGCGCTAGCACTTGTCTAATTTTTTTGGGGTTGATAAGTCCCTGCACGTTCCATGTTATTAAGTGCACTGGTTCAGCTTGCCCACACGTTCCATGTTATTAAGTGCACTGGTTCAGTTTGGGGTGGTTTAGCCATTCATTTTAGTTGCCTGTCTGTGTGCATACCTGTCCGTTGTGCTTATCTCTCCATGTCTGGCAGGTACAAGCGTCATATTTTTGTGGGCATTCAGCATGAAACCCACAACCCTCCAACCCCCGTCCACTTCCGCATCCCAATCTTGCTAAAGACAGCGTCCCTAACTACCAAAGTTACCCAAATACAATGCGTTACTAGACTATATCGCAGTTTAAACATAAAACGTCCGTAAAGTGCAGTGCAGAGGGCATCTCCCTAGGGGGGCAGCTAGGGGGCCAGTTTTGACTCCAGGTGTGAGAAGGTGACCAGGGAGCTAATACAACAATGTCTGCTCTTGAGACCAGCAGTCCATCACATTGAGCGGGTGTAGTATGATCAGTCTGCAGTGTCTGTCTATCACAGGGCTATTGCTTAGGTCTCTTTGACCTATTTCATCTGCATTCTGGCTATTCATTGCAGTACTTACAGACCCCACCGATCTCCCCCAGGATGGCTTTTGTTCTCGCAGGATTTGTGTGGCCATCTCGAAGTTTACCCGCACATGAACAGTTCATTCTGTCTTGAAGTTGACGAACAGGAATACCTTGTTCTGGGCCACTTAGTCCTCTTGCTCCTGTAGGTGTCGTCTGGTCTCTGTAATCTGCTTCACGTATTCCATTGCCGCTTTAGGAGTAGTGCATACTTTCTGTGTGCCCTTATAGTCGATTTTCAATTTGGCTGGTTTAACATAGCATACTTGATGCCTTCTTTTTGTAGTTTTGTCTTTACTGGCACGTATTCTCTGCAAGCAGCTTGTACCAATGCAGTGAGGTCCGGATAAAAAGAAAGAGCATTCCCTTGGTAGTGAACCTCTTGCCGTTCTCTAGCTTGACGCAGCGCCACATCTCGGTCGCGATAATTTAGAAGGAGTGCAATGATGGGGCGTAGAGGAGTACCAGGGGGTGGCCTCACCATTAGTGATCTGTGCTCTCTTTGTACTTCCAATACGCCTGAGAATTACTCAGTGTTAAAGACCTCCTTAAGCAGGCCCTCTACAAAGAGTTCCATATTTCCTGTGTTGGCAGTTTCTGGAACTCCTATGATCCGTAGGTTGTTCCTTCTTGATCTAGCTTCTCACTGGAACACTCACTGATGGAATTGTCTAGATGCCGCTCCGGCTCACCACTTGACCCTTGGCCAGCCGAGCAATATAAATCATTGGCCTCTTTTCTTAATCCCTTCCTCAACTACATCTGGAACGACTCGCTCAAAACCGGAATTTTCCCGGAGTCTTGGAAACATGCCCAACTGGTCCCTATCTTAAAGAAAGCTAATACAGATCCTAATGAGCCGGTGAACTATCGACCCATCTCTCTGCTCCCAGCCCCTGCCAAGGTCCTTGAAAAGCTAGCGCAGCAACAACTGGCAGGTTTTCTTGAATCCCACGGTCTACTTCATGAATCCCAACATGGTTTTAGAAAGTGCCATAGTACTGAGTCAGCCCTTATAGAAATGGCCGACTCTGTGCGGTGGAAACTGGATGGGGGTTCCAGAGCGGTGCTGGTGCTGCTCGACTTGTCGGCAGCATTCGACACCGTCTCTCACCCCATCCTGATTGACCGTCTTCGGTCGAAGGGCATTCAGGGGAAGGCCCTGGAGTGGCTGACCTCTTTTTTGTCTAATCGCACCCAGGCAGTCTATACTCACCCTTTTACTTCTGTTAGCCGTACCCTGAAATGGGGTGTCCCTCAAGGCTCGGCTTTGAGCCCACTATTGTTCAATGTTTATTTTTCTCCTCTGGCCGAACTCATTGCTAGGTCGTGCATTATAGCTACTTCCTATGCAGATGATATTCAGCTGCTTTTCTCCTATGAGAGTGCCACACAAACTACTTTTGATCCTTTGAAGAATTGTCTGCGGGACATTTCAAAATGGATGGACCATAACTGCCTCCGCATGAATGCGGCGAAAACGGAGGTTCTCTTTTTCCATCAACCCTCCCCTCTAGATGCAACTCTCTGGTGGCCACAGGAACTCAGCCTTCCCCCTGTCCCTAAGGACTCTGTAAAAAATCTAGGGGTCAAGTGGGACTCAAATCTTTCCTTTAGTAACCAAATACAGACGGTTTCTACCGCTTGTTTTTCCAAGATCAGGATGATTAGGAAATTCATCACCTATCTCCCCAGTGACACCAGGAAAACCATAGTCCAGGCATTGATTACATCTCACCTGGACTATGCGAACGGCCTGTATTTAGGGTTGCCCGCGGGCCTGCTACATCGGCTCCAGACAGTCCAGAATGCGGCGGTTCGGCTGGTCTGTGGGGTTTCCCTACGCACCCATATTTCGCCACATCGCAGAGCATTACATTGGCTACCAATCCATCAAAGAGCTGCATTCAAAGCCATGACCTTAGCCCATCGAGCAACTAGGGGTAGGGGATCGGCCTACCTCTCTGTTAGCATCCGTCCTTACTGTAACTCTCGGAACCTCCGTTCCAACTCCCAACATCTGCTTTCCATACCAAGATTCAGGAAAGCACGTTCTGGAGGTAAAACCTTCCAGGTCTGTGCCACAACTCTCTGGAACAAACTCCCGATCGCAATTAGGATGATTCAGGAAGAATTACCCTTCCGTAAGGCACTAAAAACTTTCCTCTTTTGTTAACCCCCCCAGGATTATCACTCTGCTTTCACTCAGAAGCGCCGGGACACCCCGTTGGGGTAGCTGCGCGCTATATAAAATACACAATAATAATAGCTTCGAGGTCTTTGTTTTTAGCTTGGATCACCTCCAGGGCCTTTTCCATATTTAAGCATGCGCAGTGCATCCTCGGTTGCCGAGATATGCTGCTCCGTCTCTGTTATTCTGGCCGACAGTTTGTCCAGTCTGGTCACCATACGGTCCATGCGTAGGTTTAGCATATCAATCCTTCCCATCAATAGATTGTAGACTCTGCTGCATGGCTGCTAGGGTGGTGGCTAGTGCTGACGAGCTTTGGGATTGGGCATTTTGGTCCGAATCCAACATTGCGTCCCTGCCAGGTTTGGCCTATCTCTTGGTCTCAAAGGTGAGACGGGATTGCTGCATGCCTGAGTCTTTCTATACTCAGCTAATAAGTTCCCAGTGGGAAGTGCGCAGCAGTGTACTTGTTGGACTTCGGTAGTTCCCTTGCATTGTGCTTCACTCGTCCGTCCCCAAGATGGGCTGAGTGCCTCTTCCTGTCGCCGCGGGGTATGTGCAATGATGAGAGTGCAGTTGAGGTGGGACCAGTTTATATGCTGTTAGCTGGTAGTAAGGTTGTGCTCGCTCTCATTCTTTGTAGCTTCGCGCTGTTTGGGACCAGCTGCTTATGGGGTGTCCGCTTCTCCCCGGCTTGTCTGGGGTACATATATGGTCAGGGGAGACAGGGTCTGGCTGGTAGTTTCTTCTCCATTCAGCTCTTCTCTGCAGTGGGGCTCCCTGGGCAGGTACTTGTGTGGAGGTCAACAGTTCTTGTGCTCACAGTGCAGAGAGGTTACGGGGCAGTAGTTTGACTGCCAAATATCTTGATTTGGGTCTCAGAGCATCCTACTTGCTACATGTAGGTGCAGCGCGGCCTCCCACTGCAACGAGGAGGGGGACTTGAGTGCTCAAGGCCTCAGACGCCCCTGGTGCCCCAGGTATTGGCAGCTGTCTTGCCACACTTCAGTTCCCGCAGGCATGGCTGAATGGGCTCCGTCCACAGGCAGCTGAAGCTGTGCAGTGGAGCTTAGTTCTATATCGCTCTATCCTTGGCGGCCGCCATGTTGGAAACGCGGCCCGATATGTGGCGTAGTTGTGGCTCACAGCTCACCGTCTGGGTGCCGTGGGATGTTCACTTCATATTACTCTTCTGAGTGACAGGTCACTACTGCATCAGTAGCTACATTTTATTTGGATCGCTGATCTCATTTGCCAGATTATTGGGCAGATAAGGTCCTCGGTCCGCAGAGCCGCTGTAGGCTGCAGCCATCTTGCGTCAGGCTCTCAAGCGCCCCCAAGAATGGCGTAGAGTTGAGTGGTGCAGAGGAGAGTGCAGTGGCATAGAATAGAGTGGCATAGAGTACAGTGGCATAGAGCGCAGTGACAGAGAGTGCATAGGCATAGTTTGCAATGCCATAGAGTACAGTGGTGCAACAGCGAAGAGTGCAGGGGTGCATGGTAGAGTGCACTAGCATAAAGTAGAGTCGTACAGAGAAGAGTAGATGCGTAGAGTGAAGGTGCATTGAGTGCAGTGGTGCAGAGTAGATTAGAATGTCGCAGACTGTAGTGGTATAGACTATAGTGGCGTAGAATAGAGTGGCTCAGAGTAGAGTGGCACAGAGTAAAGTAGAGTGGCACAGAGTGGTGTGATGCAGGGTAGAGTGGCACAGATTAGAGTGGCATAGAGTGCAATGGTGTACAGTACATTAGAGTAGAGTAGAGTGTTGCAGAGTAGAGTATAGAAGCCTATGGTGTAGTGGTGCAGAGTAGATTGACGTAGAGTGTATTGGTTTTGAGTAAAGTGGTGTAGATTGCATTGACAAAGAGTGCCGTGGTGTAGAGTGCAGCAGTGTAGTGTAAATCGGCATAGAGTGCCGTGGAGTGGAGAGGCGCAGAGTGGACTGCAGCGGTGCAGTACAGAGCGCCGTAGAGTGGAATGACGCAGAGTGGAATAGAATGGCATAGAGTAGATTGTTTCAGAGTAGAGTGAAGCGGCCTAGAATGCAGTGGCATAGAGTAGAGTTTTGTAAGGTGCAATGTCATAGAGTGTTGTGGTGCACAGAAAGCAGAGAGATGTAGAGTTGAGTGCAGTGACGCAGTGTGGAGTAGCGTGGCATAGTGTGGAGTGGTGTAAAGTGAAGTATGCATAATGTAGTAGCACTCTGCTATTACAGACAACACATCTTCAATTGAAATGACCATTACACTTGCAAAGACATACAGTTTTACTAATAAAAGTAAACAGCGCAAAAACAATAATGTGTGGAAATGACATCACCTAGTGTATTGATTTGTTTTGACTGTATTAAAATAATGTTTCCACTACACTTCAGAATTTCAAAAAATGTGCTTCATTTGTGCTTTCCATGTTTTGAAATATCTACACAGCACATTTACAGACATTTAAATTATGTGTGTGAGCAGGCAGGATTGTCACATAAATCCTTTCTCTTTGAAATCAGAGAAAGAAAAGCAAAACACCAAGGTCCCTGGAAGACAGAAGCTGGCATTTGACACGTCTTTAAATGCACAGCAAATGTGATAAGATAAGTACAAGATTTAAAGTTCTGGTGGAAAAATACAATAAACAGGGACAAACTCAAGTTGGAAAGCCTTAAACAAATAAAGCCAGCAAATAGAAAGCAAAGAAATGAGTTACAAACTATAAAGCCAACGGTAAGCAGGTGGGAGAATGCATTCCCAAGGAAGCTTTCTGAATGTCCCCAAGATTGGTATTGGTATTGGTATTTATATTTATAGAGCGCAATTATCACCTGCAGGTCTCTAAGCGCTGTAGAAGGAGAGAAAAAAACGGAACCTAGCCTCCCAGCACAGGGACAGTGATTAATCCGACCCCCACGCCTCTTGGCAAAGAACCGTTTTCAGCTTCTTCCTGAATGGAAGAAGAGCGAGTTCTTTACGCACGATCTCTGGTAGTTTGTTCCATAAAGGGGCAATGGCAGTTGAAAACGCTCTGCCCCCTTTGGTAGCCAGCCTAAAATGCTGACACTTCAGCAGGCAAGCCTCTGAGGGCTGAAGAGTCCAATGGGAGTGTAGAGAGCTAGACGATCTTTTACATGCTGTGGGGCTTGGCCGTGAATGGCCTTATGGGCAATGCAAAGGCCCTTAAACTTGGCTCTCTGCCTTCCCGGGAGCCAGTGCAGGTGCTGCAAGAGAGGGGTGGCATGTGCTTTCCTGGGCAATTTAAAAATCAGCCTGGCTGCGTCGTTCATGGTAACCTGGAGCCGACTCAGTAATTTCTCCGGAAGGCCGATGTAAAGGGCGTTACCATAGTCCAGGCGAGAAATTATCATCGCTGACATGATCAGTCTAAGAGTGGAGAAACTCAAAAGGGGGGCCAGCTTGCGGAACTCTCTCATCAGGCCTGTGCAGGCTCCCACTACTGCAGACACCTGCTGGGACATAGACAGATCAACATCTATTTTAATTCCAAGGCTCTTCACGACCAAGGCTGGGACTGGGCTAACGCCCAGCTCCTGCGGCCAGAAAAGGTTTCTCCACGGATTGAGCGCGGTGGCAATGGCCAAGACCTCAGTCTTATCCGGATTGATTTTCAGAAAGTTAGACGTCATCCAGTTGGTAATGAATTTGAGGATGTTTTGGGTCTTCACTTGGGCAACAGATGAATTATCAGTCTGAATGATAAGCTGTGTATCATCCGCGTAGTTGTAGATCTGGCAGTCCATGGAGTTGAGAGCACCTATCACTGGCTGCAGATAAACATTAAAAAGAAGAGGGGACAAGGCTGATCCCTGTGGGACACCACAAGAGAGGCTACCCAAGGTCGATGTATGGGATGCCAACTGCACTCTCTGGGTCCTACCACTAAGTTATGTTATGTTATGTTAAAATGCGTTTATATAGCGCACGGCTACTCTAAAAGAGTGTCCCGGCGCTTTCCACAACAACTACAGTGTAAAACATAACAAGAAAAACAAATCCCAGAAGTAGGAAAAAGAAAATCCACCTAAACAGAAAGATTAAAAAGCCAAGTTTTCAAGTTCCTTCTAAATTGAAGCAAGTTGGGAATGCTGCGAAGTACCAGTGGGAGCGAGTTCCACAGCTGGGAGGCCTTGAGGCTAAAAGAACGCCCCCCCGTACGAGCCTTCCTCACCCGTGGGACCACAACAGTAAAAAGGGATTCAGAGCGTAAAGAGCGGGCAGGACGATAAAAAACCAATCTCCTCTGCAGATATCCCGCACCTGTGCCAAACAGAGCTTTGTGCACCAGCGTCAGGGCTTTAAACATAATCCGTTTACGGATCGGCAGCCAATGCAACGTCTGCAGCAGCCCAGAAGCCCGTGTTCGTCTATGCAGACCAAAGATCGCACGGGCTGCAGAGTTCTGTGCCACCTGCAGACGCTGGACCAAATAGTCCGGTAAGCCTAGAAAGAGAGCAGTGGCATAATCGAGCCTAGATCCGATTAGCGCCTGCACTGTAATCCGTCTGTGCTCCGCAGATAGTAAAGGGAGAAACTTGTGGAGCATTTTCAGAATAACGAAGCAGGTGCCGGACAGGCCGAGAACATGCGCTCTCAGAGAGAGCTTGTTATCAAGCCTAACACCGAGGTTCTTGGCAACCGTAGAGGACTGCGCCGGAGGACACATAGCAACCGGCCACCACTGCCGCCATTCGGGATCGATGGCACAGCCGAAGAATAAAACCTCCGACTTGCTGGAGTTGGCCTTCAGGCTATTACGCTGGAACCAGCCGAAGACCATATCCAGACAATCCCGAATTCTCTCCCCATCAAATGGCTGATCTTTGCCACATGTGAAGAGGAGTTGCGTGTCGTCGGCGTAGGACACGATCTGGGCTCCGTAAGCCTCCACCGCCGCCGCCAGAGGGGACATAAAGATGTTGAACAATGTCGGGCTCAACACAGACCCCTGTGGAACCCCGACTCCCAATGGCGGCATCTCGGCGGAGCTCTGGGACACCCAGACCGTCTGGCGGTGGCCCTCCAGAAAAGATGTAAACCATCTGAACACCGTCCCCCTTAGGCCGATGTCATGGAGCCTGGCGAGAAGCGCCTCATGGGGGACGGCATCGAAGGCCGCCGACAGGTCCAACATGACTAGCATGGCCTTGCCACCCACATCCAAGGTCTCCCTGATGATCTCCGAGACCTCCACCAACGCTGTTTCCGTACTAAAGTTCGGACGGAAACCGGATTGGGATGGATGGAGCAGATTGTTAGCTTCAAGAAAGCTCGACAAGACGCCATGGACATGTTTCTCCGTGATCTTAGCCAGCGCCGGGAGGAGTGAAATTGGCCTGTAATTGGCCAACACCTCGGCATCAAGACCAGGCTTTTTCAGGAGGGGGATCACCATCGCCCTTTTCCAGGTGCGTGGAACAATCCCCTCCCGCAAGGAGGCATTGAGGATCGGGTTGACCAAAGGGTCCACCACTGCCGCCATGCCCGCCAAAAATTTGGCAGGGCAGGGGTCCAGTGGTGAGCCAGATTTAAGGTTGGCCAACAGTGTCCGAGACATGTCACTGGAGACAGGTGGAAAGTCAGCCAGTACTGCCATGGACACGGGCGATGTTCCAGGTCCTGCCCCAGGTCCACAGCCATCCTCCATTGAGCTCTCCGAGAAGGAGGCCTGAATTGCCTTAATCTTGTTGGTGAAGAAAGTGGCAAGATCACACGCCCACGCCTCAGGTGACACAGGCGGGGGTGAATAAGAGGTCGGCGACGTGAATTCCTTCACTATCGTAAAGATCTCCTTGCAGGAGTTCGCCGACACCTCAATCCTCCTGGCAAGGTAGTCCCGCTTGGCGCCAAGAATAGCCCGGTGATAGGCCTTCACCACAGACCTATAGGCGAGCTTAGCCTCCCCATCATATTGAAGGCGCCAAGCCCGCTCAGCAACCTTTCACTGGCTGCGAGCCACACGCAGCGCCTCGGTGAACCATGGCGCAGATTGTCGTATCGCGGTGGACCTGGGGGTTACCTTTGGGGCGAGAGTATCCAACCTCTCAGTCAACCAACGCTGAAAGGCCTCCGTGTCTCTTTCTGGGTCGCCCGAGAGAGAGCACGGATGTTCCGTGAGCGCCTGCTCCAACATAGCCGGCGTCACTCTGTGTAACGCTCTCGAGGCAGCTCTGGGCACCACGGGGGCACAGATGCCAGATCGCCCGTTCTCCAACACGGAAAACCCAATCAGCCAGTGATCCGACCAAAGCACCGGCCGTGCAACGATGTCAACAATAGGGACAGAAGAGAACACCTGATCGAGAGTATGCCCTTTCTCGTGAGTAGGCCCTAGCACAAACGGTGCTAGTCCAAGCGAAGATGTAATATCTAGGAGTTTGATCCCATCCGGATCGTCCAAAACATCAAGATGAAAGTTAAAATCGCCTGCAAGCAGACAATGCTGCGCAGACAGAGCCAACTCCGAGATGGCTATCTGTAGGTCGTCCCAAAAAGAGCCCACCGGGCCGGGGGGCCTATAAACCAGCAATCCCTTAAGCGCTTGACCAGGAGACAGTCTAAGCATAAAGCTCAGGGATTCGGAGCCCTCGATGGAGTTCACGGGAAGAACTGAACAGGAAATGTCTTTCCTCACCACCACAGCAACTCCTCCCCCCTACCCTTAGCTCTGTCTTGGCGGAAAATATTATAGGATGAAGGGACCGCCGTGAAAATATCTGGGTTCGACGCCTCTCCCAACCAGGTTTCGGTCAGGAGCAGGCATAAGGGATTCTCCCTGACCAGAAGATCGTGAATGTGCAGGGCATGCCTTGCTACCGATCTAGTGCTAAGCAGCAAGCAGCGATGTTTCACATGAGCCTCGGGTGTCCTAAGGACGCTGCACTGTGCCCCCGTAGGCGACCAGCCGCATGCCGGGCAATGACGTTTCCCCTTGTGTCGACCAGGGAATACAGAACGACACAAGTTAGATGTGGTGCGCATGGCGTGAAGAGTCGCCGAGGAATAGTAGATCATCCTTACCCTTACCCGACCAGAGTCCTCCGCCGCCCTGCTGCCTCTGGGACGCTGACGGGCGCAGACGGGCAGGACTCCGGCACGACTCAGGCACAGAGAAGGCGTCCACCTGCGCGTACCGCTGCGCGTAAGGGAGCGACTTTAAATAGGCTCTCCAATGAGCCCTTGGCGCGCGAGTCCGCTCCAAGATGGCGGCCGCCGCCGAATACCAAGCCCCAATCAAAGATGGCGCCCGAAATGAAGACCCAGGACCCGGACCCACAAAGTAGTGGTGCTTTGGAGGCACAAAGGTGCCGTTTTTATGTGCAGTAAGGGGAGCGGGATGTAGGCAGGAGGGAGCAAGTTAAAAACGAGGGAAAATATAAACCCAAGAAAAACACCGAGGTAAACCCAGCTAGAAACAAACAAAAGGTTAAAATGTCCACAGCGCTAGTCCAGCGCGCTTGCAGCAGTGTGGTAGGTGGTAGAGACCCTGCCCCACGAAGGACCGCCTTAAATAGGCTCTCCAATGAGCCCTTGGCGCGCGAGTCCGCTCCAAGATGGCGGCCGCCACCAAATACCAAGCCCCAATCAAAGATGGCGCCCGAAATGAAGACCCAGGACCCGGACCCACAAAGTAGTGGTACTTTGGAGGCACAAAGGTGCAGTTTTTATGTGCAGTAAGGGGAGCGGGATGTAGGCAGGAGGGAGCAAGTTAAACAAGCATTGGAAATGCAATAGGTCTCGCAGCATTAGAGTTAGTGCTTTTAGAATTGTTTATGGGTTTTTTGTTGTAAATCTTTAGCATTTTTATTTCTTGTAGCCAATGCTAAAGAATTACAAATCAAAAAAGCCATAAACAATTGTAAAAGCTTTAACTAAAAATCCTCTGAGACCTATTGCACTGTGTGAGGGTGAGGTGTTGAGGGTGAGTGAGGGTGAGGGTGAGTGAGGGGTTGAGGGTGAGTGAGGGGTTGAGGGTGAGTGAGAGTGAGAGTGAGTGAGGGTGAGGGTGAGTGAGGGTGATTGTGAGTTAGGGTGAGGTGTTGAGGGTGGGTGAGGGTGAGGGTGAGGGGTTGAGGGTGAGTGATGATGAGTGAGGGGTTGAGGGTGAGTGAGGGTGAGTGAGGGTGAGTGAGGGTGAGTGAGGGTGAGTGAGTGTGAGTGAGGGTGAGTGAGGGTGAGTGAGGGTGAGTGAGAGTGAGTGAGGGTGAGGTGTTGAGGGTGAGGGGTTGAGGGTGAGGTGTTGAGCGTGAGGTGTTGAGGGTGAGGGGTTGAGGGTGAGTGAGTGTGAGTGAGTGAGGGTGAGGTGTTGAGGGTGAGTGAGTGAGGTTGAGGGGTTGAGAGTGAGTGAGGGTGAGGTGTTGAGGGTGAGGAGTTGAGGGTGAGGGGGTGAGGGGTTGAGGGTGAGGGGTTGAGGGTGAGGGCGAGTGAGGGTGAGGGGGTGAGGGGTTGAGGGGGTGAGGGTGAGGTGTTGAGGGTGAGTGAGTGAGGGTGAGGCTGAGGTGTAGAGTGTGAGTGAGAGTAAGAGTGAGGGTGATTGAGGGTTTCAGTGTTAGTGAGGGTGAGGGGTTGAGGGTGAGTGAGGGTGAGGGTGAGTGAGGGTGAGGGGTTGAGGGTGAGTGAGGGTGAGGGGTTGAGGGTGGGTGAGGGTGAGTGAGGGTGAGGGGTTGAGGGTGAGTGAGGGTGAGTGAGGGTGAGGGGTTGAGGGTGAGTGAGGGTGAGGGTGAGTGAGGGTGAGGGTGAGTGAGGGTGAGTGAGGGTGAGGGGGTGAGGGTGAGTGAGGGTGAGTGAGGGTGAGTGAGGGAGGGTGAGGGGTTGAGGGGGAGGGGTCGAGGGGGAGGGGTCGAGGGTGAGTGAGGGTGAGGGGTTGAGGGTGAGTGAGGGTGAGGGGTTGAGGGTGAGTGAGGGTGAGGGGTTGAGGGTGAGTGAGGGTGAGGGTGGGTGAGGGTGAGTGAGGGTGAGGGTGGGTGAGGGTGAGTGAGGGTGAGGGGTTGAGGGTGAGTGAGGGTGAGTGAGGGTGAGGGGTTGAGGGTGAGTGAGGGTGAGTGAGGGTGAGGGTGAGTGAGGGTGAGGGGTTGAGGGTGAGTGAGGGTGAGGGGTTGAGGGTGGGTGAGGGTGAGTGAGGGTGAGGGGTTGAGGGTGAGTGAGGGTGAGTGAGGGTGAGGGGTTGAGGGTGAGTGAGGGTGAGGGTGAGTGAGGGTGAGGGTGAGTGAGGGTGAGGGTGAGTGAGGGTGAGTGAGGGTGAGGGGGTGAGGGTGAGGGGGTGAGGGTGAGTGAGGGAGGGTGAGGGGTTGAGGGGGAGGGGTCGAGGGGGAGGGGTCGAGGGTGAGTGAGGGTGAGGGGTTGAGGGTGAGGGGTTGAGGGTGAGTGAGGGTGAGGGGTTGAGGGTGAGTGAGGGTGAGGGGTTGAGGGTGAGTGAGGGTGAGAGGTTGAGGGTGAGTGAGGGGTTGAGGGTGAGGGGTTGAGGGTGAGTGAGGGTGAGGTGTTGAGGGTGAGTGAGGGTGAGGGTGAGTGAGGGTGAGGGGTTGAGGGTGAGTGAGGGTGAGGGTGAGTGAGGGTGAGGGGTTGAGGATGGGGGGTTGAGGATGAGGGGTTGAGGGTGAGGGGTTGAGGGTGAGTGAGGGGTTGAGGGTCGCTGCATCCCATCTTCCGTATTGGGGAACAAAGGAACGATCCGAGCAAGCTCCCTGTCGGGTCATTCTTAAACGCCCCTTTGAAAGCACGTCAGCGGCAGTGTTGAGCGCCAGAAGGATTCGCTTCAGGGAAGAAGAGCTGGCCGCTTTGTTTCGGCGACTGCAATCCAGGAATGTGAAGTCAGGCGAACTTGAAAAATAAAAGTCTGGAAAAATGAAATCTTTCTGCCCTAATTTCCCCCAAAAGAGCCTCCATTCGCCTTGGTCAGGTTTTACGTTGCACATCTGATAGAAATGCTGGATCGCCGTTTACAGGGGCACGTCCTGCCTCTCCGCAGAAAGTACGTTTCTATTTCCAGGAAATAAGTGAGCGGCGCCAGACAGTGATGTCATCCAAGAAGTGCAACAGAGAAGCCACCACCACTGGATGCAGGACGCGTGCCTCGTAAAAGAAGCAACCTAACCCAAATCTGAGAGATCTAATACCGCATTAAAAAACAATGGCAAGTAAAAAAAACAAGCCATAATTGCTGCAAAATACATGTCGGGCGGAACACTATGCTAAGCACAGATTTTTAGCTTAGGTGTGTTTAAGCAACGCACTTAATTACTTTGGCCATGGCCCTCTGTGAGACCACCACCCCTGTGTTTTCATCTCACTTAAAGCCCTGCTGGGGAAACACTTTGAACCTAGCCTGCCTCAGCTTTTAGCGTGTGCTCTGTGGCTGTTTTTCATAAACAATTTCATGTGTCACATCTTTATTGGCGTGTTAATTAAAAAGCATTGCAATTATAGAATAAAAGCAAAAGGGCACTGGCAGTTCAACAGAGCTTTCAGACATATGTATAACCATAGAAGGACATTAAAACGTTTGAGATGAAAAGTGACCATCATCTGCAAGGCTATTTTAGTGCAACTGAGAATGAAAGTGGAATTCGGCACCAGTTTTCAAAGCACCAAACCTTATGGAGATTGCATGCGCCGTGCGACATTCCCAAGAATAAGCATCAGCAGTCCGAAGTAGTAAAACATAAGAGTTCGCTGCACACAGATTCCTACCTTGAGTCGCAACAGCTCCGGCTCAACTAACAATGTAGAGGGGACACTTTGCCAATCAGCGCAGCTCTTCTCATCGGGCCGACCCACAGCGGGAGGCAGACTTGTGCAAACTAGGCACCGTCGAGCCCCTATTTCTCTTGTGAATCACACGTACATGCAAAGCACGCAAAAACTTCTTTGAAGGAACATGGTAGCGACCTATCGACTTTGTCAGTGACTAATTCAAGTTGTTCCGCTGTCTGGCACTTCAGAGCCATTTGGATAGGGCAAGTAGCATAGCGACGGACTTTAACAAAACGGAGGGAAGAGAGGGGAGGGGGGAGGAGAAATGCGACACGGCGGGAAGGGGAGGGGGCGGAGCGGGTCAAATAAACAAACAAGCCGGAGGGAAGAGAGGGGAGGGGGGAGGAGAAATGCGACACGGCGGGAAGGGGAGGGGGCGGAGCGGGTAAACAAAGACGGACGTGCACGCGCTTTTAAGCTCAATGCGCATGCGCATTGAGCTTAAAAGTCACGGGCACTGCAAGGAATCGCCACGATTCCTTGCAGTGTGGATAAAGAGTAGATAAGTCGCAATACTCTCGCCTTGCTCGATGCGCATGCGCATCGACAGGCGAGACCTAAAACGAGGGAAAATATAAACCCAAGAAAAACACTGAGGTAAACCCAGCTAGAAACAAACAAAAGGTTAAAATGTCCACAGCGCTAGTCCAGCGCGCTTGCAGCAGTGTGGTAGGTGGTAAGGAAAGGAAGGTAAGGAAAGATGTAAGCCATTTGAATGCCGTGCCCTGGACTCCAATATCATATATCCGCGACAAAAGAAGCTTATGGTTGACCGTATCAAATGCCGCGGATAAATCTAGTAGAACCAGGGCACACGGCCTCTTCTTGTCCGCTTGAAGCCTCAGATCATCAAGCACTGCCAGCATCACCGTTTCAGGGGGAACAGCGTTTACTACGCAACCTTTACAACGCTGTGCCTTTACGACGCAACTTTTACAACGCAAGTCGTTACAACGACTTGCGCTGGGGGGCGCTCCAGGATAGGGAATAGTTTAATTTACTATCCAACTCCTTCCTTACTATCCACGGGGACTGGAGTTGGAATAGTAAATTAAACTATTCACTATCCAGCGCCCCCCAACGCAAGTCGTTGTAACGACTTGCGTTGTAAAAGTTGCGTCGTAAAGGCATGCGTTGTAAATGCATGCGTAGTAACGACATACATCCCTGTTTCAGTGCTATGGTGGGCCCTGAAGCCTGCCTGATTGTACCTTAGGATGTTATTGCATTGCATTGTTATTAAGATGTTGTTAGCAAACCTGACAGCAGCACTGTCTAGTAGGCATCGATCAAAAAGTGGCTTATACTTGCAACTTGAGGCAGTTTTGAACTTTTAAAGACATGCTGTATACATGTTTTGCAAGGTATGTATTGAATGGATTGCAGCTTGCTGCAGGCAATGTTTGTTTTATTTAAATCATGGAAACCAACAATAAAAAGCAGCCCAGCAGATCATAAAACTAAAGACCCATGAATAGCTACAAAACCGGCCACACACTGACCTGCTTGACCAGCTTGACAGGCTCTGCCTGGTTGCCCTATAGGCCGGTCTGACTTCGCTTTCCCACCACTGCTTTAGTTTTGCTGACAGTGTGGCCCAGGGACAACAATGGCAAATCCGGGCCTCCCAGTCTAGATTGCAGGTGCTGCAGAACCACGTGCTCTCAGTCAGAGCTTTTAGCAAAAGTCTTCTCTACTTACATCATTTGCCATCCATCTCTAGCCTGCGCCTCCACAAGTAAAGCCCATAGTCTCATCCAGGCGAAATCACGCGTTGAGGCCTGGTTGGAACATGGAAGCCGCCATTACTGTTCCATGAGTGTTAGTGTTGAGAGTTGGGGCAGCTGGTGAAGGGTGTCCTGGCGGCCGGTTGTTCCAGCCACTTACCTGAATAAACATGAAGTAGAGACCCAGCGTGCATCTGCTCTGCCCAGTGTTTTCAGTGGCGACGAGGAATATTCCTTCATGTATCAAGTGTGAGCATGTGGGTGGTCAAGGTAATCATGTGGTGGGTGGGGGGAGGTGAAAATTGACGTGAGAAATCGCCTGCAACGAGTTCGCAAACTTCTACCTAGATCCCACGAATTTATGGTAAACTGCTAAATCATTTTTTTAAATTAATTCCTCGTTCTTCATGGGGATTAAGGTGGTCTTAGTTCACTGCTCATATGACCTTGTAATGCTCTTCTTATTATCCTGTACCATGTAATGTAATGCCTGTGATTATTGCAGTATTTGTTAGTATTGTATAATTATTTGTTGCAATATATTGAGGGGGTCCTAGTTGGAACATGGAACGCTGCCATCAGGGTTCCATGTTCCCGGGCGCTTGGACTGTTAGTGTTCAAAGTTGGGGCCGCTTGTTCCAGCATATTACCTGAATAAACATGAAGTAGAGAACCAGCGTGTATCTGCTCTGCCCCGTGTTTTCATTGGTGCCTTGCGAACCTTTCCCCTTTCTTTTCCTGCGCTGAGAGCTCCTGTAAGTAGAAGCGGGGAGATGCTTATCTTTTAATTTGAAATACGGCGCGCGCTGGAGGGGGGTTACATTCCTAAAGCGTGATCCAGTGGATGTTTTTCCCATCGTCCGGGTGTATCTTAATTACAGCTCCTAAAACCCAGTCAGCCACACAGGAAATGTTCTTCAAGGGCAAAGCAGTCTCCGATACGTTAAAAGATTTACTGAAACAACAGCCTGGGCTGCCTTGCCCTGCTCGCGGTAATGTCTCACAAAACCAGGCCGCACCATATTAGCAGTGAAGGCGGGCGGCGAAGCGAGGGGGAGGCTGGAGGAGTTCAGAAGGTGTATAAGCCACAATGTGCTTTAAAGACCGAGGGCCAAGTTTCTGACTAATTGCTGCGTGTTCTTTTAACATGGAGATTGGTGTTTACTTTCTCTCACTGCAAAGTGAGAGGATTTTGTAAAGTGAACTATAAGACCATCTTGCCGGGGTCCTCGGAGTGTGGAAGGAAAGTATGTAGGATGCCATTTTTTTTTAAAGATACAACAAAATGTACATACTTGTAAATAAATGGTACGGATATTTCAGCAGATCGGCAATTACGAAGTATATTTTTAGATAATTCTGAAGTGTGATGGACACACATATTGTAATCGTAACGAAACAAACCAAGACACTTTACTTGCTGATAAATACATCATAAGTATTCACTGAAACTCTGTTTCCATACGTTTTCGGGTTTTGGCTAAATCTTTTATCAGCAAAACTATACATTTGTTGCGATGTCGTGGCTATTTCAATAGAAAGTATGCTATCTGTAAAGGACAGTGCACTAACACATCATTCAATATCAATGTTTGTGTGCGAGGGTGCTCCAAAATGTTCACCCAGCTACTTCAGCACCCTTATCACTCTCTTGCTGAATACATTTTTTATACTTGTTCTTTGTGTGATGCTTGGAATTTCACAATCCCTATGAGGTAACACTGCTGGCGGCACCCCCAGTCTGAAAATTGTCCTGGCACCACTGGTGCTTCCAATATTGATCATACACCTGGGTCATAAAGTACAGTCAGTGTAATGTTCCGCAATGCTGCTTGCTCTATTGTGTAAATTGCATGTCAATGTTTCTGCTTTATGAATGCACTTAGATGAGGCATTTGTTATAAGTGTAGGTGTTACAGACATTACTCACATGATTTACACGGGATTTATTAAATGGATAGATTCAGTTTTGTTATTCCTGCACATGTCCTTAAAACTGAGGTTCATATTTATGTACAGTGGCGGCTGGTGACATTTGGAAGTGGTGAGGCGTAAAGTTATAGTGGTACTGCACTGAGGCGAGCGTAGCGAGTGAGCCCGAAACACCTACGGAGGTTTCGGGGGTTTCTCCCGAGAGAACATTTTGAAAACAGAGTGGATAAATGGAGCATTTTCAAGCAAATTTGAGGTAGCAGGAAGGTTGATAAAGCACTTGCGAAAGTGTTATGACAGGATCTGTAACAACTTCCTCATATCCATCAACTTCACCCCAACACTGCTGCAACGTTTGAAAGATTTGAAGACACACTCATTCAAAGAATAGTACATCACAATTCAGTAACAAATCACTGGAGGAGCCACTGATTCATGATAAAGCCGGCCCTGTGTGCGACTTAGAATTGGGAACATTCAGGCTTTTTCCCTTATTTATTCCTCTCAGACAATCTCCTGCAATAATGTAATCCTCTTTGGCAAAGTGAGGGGGATGTGTGGGAGGTACAGACTCAGCAGGAGTCATTACAGACCTAACTGATGAGCTCCATCCAGTGCTAGGAAGACAAACAAAATTCAGCCAGGCAACTCTTACACATGTGTAGGTGTTGTGTGCAGTGCAGCTGTATACCTCTAGATCATCTAAAAACACAATAGCTGTGGCTCAAAGCATATCCCAAGGGCACCATAAATAGAATATGGAATCAGCACCCATCAAGTAAAAATCATGGTCAGTCTTTTTCGTCTTGAGTAAATCAGAGAAAAGGATTTCGTAATAAGCAGGTCCGGACTTCAGTGATGATCGTATTCAATTCTTTATTAGTCGTTCCAAAACAGATAAAATCCAAATATACAAGTACTTTTTCTTTTAGCCAACGCGTTTCGTCTCAAAAGGGAGACTTCTTCAGGGCTCGATAAAGTGTCTGTACTAGTTCGAGAATAAGATGATTGCTCTTGTGTCAGTAACATAGAATTTACTATCCTGTCTTGTTCTCGCTGTGTCTCATATGTGCGAAAAAAGGCGTGGTGGCCAGAAACGAAAAACAGCGTCCGCGGTTCGGCAGTGCTAGGAACGCTTTTGACCATGATTTTTACTTGATGGGTGCTGATTCCATATTCTATTTACGTTGCAATTTGAGCTTTGCTCAAGAGGGAACAGATAGGGTTGTGTTCCCTGGTTTTACAAGCACCATCACGAGACTAATTAGCCACATATGTTAACAGGTGCAGACCTTCTTTGCCTCAACCCTGTTGTATGATACCCCAAGGGCAGTAGCTAAAGCATTTCCAAAGCTCCAATGTAAACTCATAACTGCTTTAAAAAGACACATTACCTCTCAACAACATTCAGCCTGATATGACTGGCCTGAAAAAAGAGCTAAGAGATTGGTGATTTTAGGTGGTGTAACAACACCTCAATACATAACTATTCTCAAATAGTTATGCATAGCACAGTGCTAACCTACTGTGTCCCATGTGTAAGTGATAGTGGCTATTGATGCGACGATAGATAATGACACCCTACATGAACTTAAAAACAAAGATAAAATACAACACTCACACCAACAAGATCAACAGTGGATCTCATGTTTGGAATTTTAACAGGGATATTCCAATGTCTACACAAATGTGGAGGGGCAGTAAAGTATGACCAAAAGATATGTGAAACATTGAAACCAGGAAGGGACTGCCACTGAGAATAGATGATGACAGTTCTATTGATGGTGACCCCAAAAGAGCTCGAAACACACTGGGGCTGACCAAAGAGAGGACCCTTAAATAATATAATCAAGATAAAGAACATATTCCAAATCAGGCTCCACAATTTTTATGCTTTTCCCTCTTTTGCTGAACTAAACAATCTGGAAGCACTTAAAGTGCTCCTTTGTGTGCAATTACAATAAACTGGTGTCTGCAAAAGCACATTTTGTTTATTTATTCAGCATCTTTTGCCGTCTGGTCAAAAGACTGCTTTAATTGTCTGTCTTCAGTGTTGGACTGGGACATGAAATAGGCCCGAGCACAAAAATAAAAGTGGGCCTCATTAGCAAATCAAATAGCTAAACAATCAATGCAAAGCCAATAGTTCTTGCCTATGCAAGAGCTATCGGCATTGGCAATGCTTTAGCCATGTTGTAGAAAAGTAGCTGCTGTTCAGCATGGCTAAAAGTTAGTGGAGTGGTGTTGGGTGGAGTTGGGTGAATTGCATTAGATTGGAGTGGGGTAGAGTTGAGGGCCGTAGATTTGGGAAGGTTGTAATGGAGAAGATTTGGGTAGAGTGGGGTAGATTAGAGTGGGGTAGACTGGAGTGGCGTAAATTGAGGTAGATTGTAGTGGAGTGGAGTTGGGTAAATTGGAGTGGAGTTGAGTTGGGTGGACTGGAGTAGAGCAGACTGGAGTGGGGTGGACTGAAGTAGGGTGGAGGGGATTGGATTGAAAGGGATAGATTGGAGTGGGGTAGATAGAATTGGGTTGGATCGGGGTAGATTGGAGCTAAGTGGGGTATATTGGAATGTAGTGGGGTAGATTGGAGAGGAATGGGGTAAGGTAGTATGGAGTGGAGTAGAGTGGGGTAGATTGGAGTGGAGTAGATTGGAGTGAAGTGGAACTGGGTAGATTGAAGTGGGGTAGATTGGGGTGGAATGGGGTAGATTGGGGTGGAGTGGTTTAGATTGGGGTAGAGTGGAGTGGAATGGGTTGTATTGGAGTGTGGTAGAGTGGAGTGGGGTGGATTGATTAGGGTGGAGTGGAGTGGCGCAGATTGGGGTGGAGTGAGATAGATTGGGGTAGATTGGAGTGGGGTAGTTTTGGGTACAGTGGGGAAGATTGGGTGAGGAGGGATAGTTTGGGGTGGACTGGGCTGGAATGGGTAGATTGGAGTAGAGTGGGGTAGATTAGGGAGAGTGGTTGGGGTAGATTGCAGTGGAATGCGGCAGATTGAAATGGAGTGGGGTTGATTGGTATAGACTGGAGTGGGGTGCATTGGGGTAGATTGGAGTGGAGTGGGGTGAATGGTGTGGAGTCAGGTGTGTCCAGTACAGGTAAGAGTGGTTGAGCGGTGGGGCGGGGGTGAAGTTGACATACCCGGGATAGGGAAAATTAAAATAAATAAAACCACTTACCTTGCGCTTGACGCATTGCAGCAAGCGCCAGGTAAGTGGTTTTATTTATTTAATCATATCTTCCCTATCCCGTTGTATGTTGACTTTCCTCCCTCCCCCGCCCCACTGCTCTTACCTGTACTGGCCCGCTAGGTGTGGAATGGAGGGGCATAGACTGGAGTGGCACAGAGTGGAGTGGCATGTCATAGAGTAGAGTGGAGTGGCTTGTAGACTGGCATGACAAGAGTTTCCTAGAGTGAAGTGGCATAGAGTGGAGTGGCGTATAGTGGAGTGGCGTATAGTGGAGTAAGGTGGAGTGACGAATGGAGTGACGTCTAGTGTAGTGAAGGGTTGTAGAATGAAGTGGTGTGGCATAGAGTGGGGTAGACTGAAGGGGCATAAAGTGGAGTAGAGTGGAATGGTGTAGAGATCAGTGGCGTAGTGTAGAATATGCATGTTGTGGTAGCGCACTGCCATTACAGACAACACATTGTCAACTGACATGACCAATACTTTTGCACAGACAATAATGTGTGGAAATGTCATCACCTAGTGCAGAGGTCTTCAAACTTTTTGATACCGAGACCCACCTGTCAACATTTTTTAGGCACTAGGACCCCCTCCTGACAAAAATGTGTAGAACCGGGTAATCCTCATCCTCGACAACCATAAACGTCCCCAATTCCCACAACACGTAATTTTTATGGTGGGGAAACAATATTAAACAGTGTTTAGCAAACCAAAAGTGTGTGGGTGACTATGGTTTGATCAGAGGCTTACTACACAGTTCAAACAACAAATCTCCAAAAATAATTACCCAAAAATTCACAATGGTACTGTTCCACGAATAAAACATATTTTGGCACAACTTATTCGGATAATAACACCTTTCTTTACTAATGTACTGAGTGTGCTTGTTTTTCTCCAGAGAAATGGTCAATCTGTGATTGGACCTCATACATACCAGTTTAACACCCAAATATAGCAATAAGCAACAAAACGGTGACCAGTCCAGCTTTGCAAAGGGTCCGTACTGCGCAGCAACACGTCGCTGCTTTTTCAGTAACTAGTGAACCGGTTGAGCTATAAACATATTTCTTTTGTTAAAATCAGCAGCATATGTGGCAGATGATTTACTATATGGCAAATCTATAATTATGTGATAATCGTTGCGGTTGCACAATCGCATAATCCCGGTGGCCCTGGATATAATAGCTGTAATGCATGGGCTGCAACTTGAGTGCACGGTATCCATAGAGAACCATTCTATATTTCATGGGATGCTGATGGCTTGGCTTTTACAGCTGCATGGAACTGGAGGGGCTGAACATTATGCATCATAATCAAAACATACCATTTACAATCATTAATGATGATATGTAAGGTCTAAGTAGGAAGCTTTCTTTAATTCCAGGGGAGGAAGTGTTCCCTTAACCTTCTTTCACACAGTTTTTCTAAAAAAAGGTTTTATTTTTAACATTATGAAGACCGGTGCTTCTATTTTAGCAAAAATTGACTCTGGTTATACTAGTTTGCTGCTGTTGTTGACTTAAGTCATGTTTGGGGAGTGGCTGGAGGGCCTTGAGAGTGAGCGCTTGGGTGGGTCAAAGGTATGGCTAAAAACAAAATATTCTGTACGTTTTTAGGTCCTTTACCGTAGGTAGCTACATATAAATTAAGGGTCAGCTTAAATTGAAAATAAATAAAAAAGTGCTACTCAGTGGGCAATGCAATATAATACATTTTAAACCTCTAGTAGTTAATCCACATTAAACGGTCTGTGTGTAACTAGAGAGCCACAGAATTAAGGAGAATAGTAATTTGTGTATTTTTAGTACTCCCAGGTCACAATCTATGACAGAAAGAACTGTGAATATGTAAGTCGTTATTATACTTGCATAACATACAGTATAAGATAGACTGCTACTAAATGTGCAAACCGTTTTATGATAAAATGTTGCTTCCAAAATATAACTTTTAGTAATACCCAGACCATACGCAATGCAATTTGTGTACATAACTGTCCCTTCAACACCTCCTCAGGGATAGTAAGCGCTATGTAAATACAATTACAATTTAAAGCAATCACTTCAGAGCTCAGTTTTCTCGTCTTATCTGCTGGCCTTCGGTATTCTTTCTCCGCATTATACTGTTTTCGCAAGTTGTCCTTTGAAGCACACAAACACGTCTTGTCATTACTGATTGACCTATAGGTGCCGTCATTGATTGACTTATGGAGGTGGGCAAGAACAAGACTCAAGGGAAGGACGTTCTGGTTACGTGGGGCCTTGTTTTGAATGTTTTCCTATTGGCTAAATATTTTGCGCATTGGGAGTGTTTTTTATGTGAGTGTATATTGCTATACAAGACTGTAAGCCACGGAGCGAAGTGGCAGTCTCCTGAGATCCTACCATTGATGTACTTCTAGGATATCTGTGCATAGCTGCAGCTAATAAATTAAGGTTTTCTACGCTGACAGAGTGTTTGGTGTCTCTGTACAACAAGGCAGGTGAACTCGGAGATCTCAGGCGTGCCCTGCGCCGCCAGGCCCATAAAGGCCCGGTTCTTCAGAGTGCCGTGGAGTGGAGAGGCGCAGAGTGGACTGCAGCGCAGTACAGAGCACCGTAGAGTGGAATGACGCAGAGTGAAATAGAATGGCATAGAGTAGATTGTTTCCGAGTAGAGTGAAGTGGCCTAGAATGCAGTGGCATAGAGTAGAGTTTTGTAATGTGCAATGTCATAGAGTGTTGTGGTGCACAAATAGCAGAGAGGTGTAGAGTTGAGTGCAGTGATGCTGTGTGGAGTGGCGTGGCATAGTGTGGAGTGGTGTAAAGTGAAGTATGCATAATGTAGTAGCACTCTGCTATTACAGACAACACATCTTCAATTGAACTGACCATTACACTTGCAAAGACATACAGTTTTACTAATAAAAGTAAACATCGCAACAACAATAATGTGTGGAAATGATATCACCTAGTGTATTGATTTGTTTTGACTGTATTAAAATAATGTTTCCACTACACTTCAGAATTACAAAAAATTTGCTTCATTTGTGCTGTCCATGTTTTGAAATATCTGCACAGCTCATTTACAGACATTTAAATTATGTTTGTGCTAGAAAAAAAAATAACGTACGGAGCACCCAGAATACGCAGCAATTTAAAAAACAGAACCCCTACAGCTTTCTGACTCACATGGGCACCAGGCAGGATTGTCACATTAATCCTTTCCCTTTGAAATCAGAGAAAGAAAAGTAAACACCAAGGTCCCTGGAAGACAGAACCTGGCACTTGACACGTCTTTAAATGCACAGCAAATGTGACAAGATAAGTACAAGATTTAAAGTTCTGGTGGAAGAATACAATAAACAGGGAAAGACTCAAGTTGGAAAGCCTTAAACAAATAAAGCCATCAAATAGAAAGCAAAGAAATGAGTTACAAACCATAAAGCCAACAGTAAGCAGGTGGGAGAATGCATTCCCAAGGAAGCTTTCTGAATGTCCCCAAGATGTTATTAGCAAACCTGACAGCAGCACTGTCTGGTAGGCATCGATCAAAAAGTGGGTTATACTTGCAATTTGAGGCAGTTTTGAACTTTTAAAGACATGCTGTATACATGTTTTGTAAGGTATGTATTGAATGGATTGCAGCTTGCTGCAGGCAATGTTTGTTTTATTGGAAAACAACAATAAAAAGCAGCCCAGCAGATCATAAAACTGAAGACCCATAAATAGCTACAAAACCGGCCACACACTGACCTGCTAGACCAGCTTGTCAGGCACTGCCTGATTGAACTATAGGCCGGTCTGACTTCTCTCTCCCACCACTGCTTTAGTTTTGCTGACAGTGTGGCCCAGGGACAACAATGGCAAATCCGGGCCTCTCAGTCTAGATTGCAGGTGCTGCAGAACCACGTGCTCTCAGTCAGAGCTTTTAGCAAAAGTCTTCTCTACTTACATCATTTGCCATCCATCTCTAGCCTGCGCCTCCACAAGTAAAGCCCATAGTCTCATCCAGGTGAAATCACGCGTTGAGGCCTGGTTGGAACATGGAAGCCGCCATTACTGTTCCATGAGTGTTAGTGTTGAGAGTTGGGGCAGCTGGTGAAGGGTGTCCTGGCGGCCGTTTGTTCCAGCCACTTACCTGAAGAAACATGAAGTAGGGACCCAGCTTGCAATCTGTCCTGCCCAGTGTTTTCAGTGGCGACGAGGAATATTCCTTCATGTATCAAGTGTGAGCATGTGGGTGGTCAAGGTGTCATGTGGTGGGTGGGGGGAGGTGAAAATTGATGTGAGAAATCGCCAAGTTCGCAAACTTCCACGTAGATCCCACGAATTTATGGTAAACTGCTAAAGCATTTTTATTTTTTTTAATTAATTCCTCGTTCTTCATGGGGATTAAGGTGGTGTTAGTTCTCTGCTTATATTACCTTGAAGCACAAGGGGAGCACCGAGCACACCTAGAAAGAACACCCCCGCTCAGGGACAGAAGCCCTGGCGTCCGGGAAAACCAGAACAAGGACGATAAGGTGGCCTAACAGGTTCACTTTCGGGAGCACCACAAAGGCTGACAAGGACACGGTCAACATAAAAAACAGCCCACCACAAGGTGCACAACAGGCGGCCCAGCAAAAGAAGGAAAGGCTGTCCATATACCAAGAAAGAAGAGGTTTAGGCAGGATGACGACCAGTGACAACAAAAAAATTAGGAAAGACCTGGAATCACCAATCAAACTGAAGATCATGCAGAACACGGAGACAGCGATGGACCTGCTCATCAAAAAAATAACCGAAGCCAATGACTGGCCAAAGCCACAAAGATCTCCATGGACAATGTCCAGCTAGAGCTTACAGCCATACGTGCGGACCAGAACAAAATAGCTAGCAGAGTAGGGGAGACGCAAAGAAGAATCAGTGAGATAGAAGATAAATCAGACACCATGGAAAGAGATGTACGCTACATTTCCAAGATCTCTAGCGACATGCAGAGAACGCTCGCAGAACAAGAAGACAAAAACAGGAAAGGGAACATCAAGATCCTAGGTGTACCAGAAGAAGAGGAAGAAGAAGCGGGCTCATGCGCAGCGCTACTCGAAACACTGATACCCAAGCTGACTGGCTTAAACTTTGAAAGAACCTTCGAGATCGACAAAGCGTACAGGGTCCCAGCCACAAGACAACTGCACATGAAAGGCCCGAGAACGATCATTCGCAAACCACTGAGAACAAACCACACTGATGCCATCTTCGCCTTCGCACGCAAAGGCCAAACCCTCAACTGGAAGGGGAAAAAGATAATCATCACCCAGGACTTCTCAAAAAGCACGGTAGAAACAAGGAAGGGATTCCTGGCACTAAGAGACACCATGAAGAGGGCCAAGATAACGTGCAGCTTTGTAGGACCGGCAAAAATGAAGATATCAGACAGAAAGGCACACGCCTGTTTGAAGACCCAGCAGAGCTACGCAGATACCTTCAGGAGCCAGATCAGGAAGAGATGGAACAAAAGGGGGGAGGCCATGTAGCACGGACAATCATAGCTTGGTGGGGCTATCTACTCTTCTTTTCTTTCTTTCTTCTACT
Organism: Lissotriton helveticus; assembly: GCF_964261635.1. Classification (NCBI taxonomy): domain Eukaryota; kingdom Metazoa; phylum Chordata; class Amphibia; order Caudata; family Salamandridae; genus Lissotriton; species Lissotriton helveticus. The sequence goes on from NC_136057.1 coordinate 420,613,338, forward strand.
CACACACACATCCCTATCCACACCCCGGGGGGGGGGCCCAAAGACTGGTGGCGAGCGGCAGGCATACACCGACTACAGAAGTTAAACACAGGATCCACCCCAGTTAGCAGCAATTTAACAAAGACACCATGACCACACACGACACTCAGGGCCTAGCGCAGATAGCCACTGACATTAAGATCATATCACTTAACGTCAAAGGCCTAAACCACCCCGTCAAGCGACGGAAGACATTAGACTACCTAAACAGACTCAAAGCAGATGTATACATCCTCCAAGAAACGAGAGTGTCCATAGAGGACGCAAACAAGCTTAAGGCAAACTGGATAAGTGAGATGGTATGCTCACCAGCAGTCAACAAAAAGGGAGGGGTGATCACCATCATCAGCAAGAAAGGGAAATTCAGGATTCAAGACAGCGTAGCAGATACGGAAGGCAGAAGGTTAGTCACATGCATCAAAAGAGGCGAGGAAACCATGCACATAGCAAACATCTACGGGCCGAACGCTACAAACAAAAAGTTCTGGGAGGAGGTAGAAAGTGAACTCGGCAAGATCCCACTGGGAGAACTACTGATAAAGGCAGGAGACATGAACCAGGCGATGGACAATGCCATAGACAGGCACCCGCACAGGCCCAGCCACGCCACACAAGAACAGAACACACTCAAAAACCTATGCACCAAACTTGCATTATCAGACCCATGGAGACTACAACACCCCAGCGCCAGAGAATACACGTTCTACTCAACCCCTCACAACTCGTACAGCAGAATAGACTATATCCTCATGTCAAATACACACACACATATGACTGACAAAACAGAGATAGGACCCATAACAGTCTCAGACCACGCCCACATCTCCCTCTCCATAAGCGGGAAACACAATGAATCACCAAGCAGGAGATGGCGTCTCAATAGCGACATACTAGAACACCCCGCCAACATCACCGAAATAGAGGAGGCAATCAAAGAATATCTCCAATACAATGACACAAAAGACATAGAGGTAATGACACTATGGGATGCACTTAAAGCCACAATAAGAGGGAAACTCATAAGCATTAAAGCACGAATGAACAAAGGGAGGAACAAAAAAATTAGAGAGCTGGAGGAACAGATAAAGGAACTAGAAAACAACCATACTGCAAACATACAGGACAGAAACACACTTACAGCACTAACAAAGAAAAAGTACGAACTCAACAGTATACTAAGCGAAAGGGCCTCCACATGGATCAACAAATACAAATCCATAAACTTATGCTCAGCAAACAAAGCAGGGAAGGCCCTAGCAGGATACTTAAAAGCCTAACAGAGGCAACACTCAGTTGCGGCAATCACCAATACAGATAACATAACGCACACGGCGAACAAACACATCCTCGAAAACCTTCAGGAGGTTCTTCAAGGACTTATACACCGCAGACACAGCACTGGAGGCAGACGGGGGGCTAGCCTTCTAGAGAAACTAGATCTACCCAGACTAAGCAGCGAGCAAAGTTAGGCGCTAGACCAAAACATAACCAAAGCAGAAGTAGGGATGGCCATAGACTTGCTAAAACCCAACAAGGCCCCGGGGCCAGACGGATTCACAGCGACTTTTTACAAAAAATTCCAACCGCTGCTCAAGGACACACTAGTCAAAATCTTCCAGACATGCACAGAGAAGGGGAGCATGACAGACTCAATGGCGGAAGCAAACATTATTGTCATCCCCAAAGATGGGAAGGACCCCCAGTTCCCACAAAACTACAGGCCAATCTCCTTAATAAACGTTGACTGCAAAATCTACGCTAAAGTAATGGCAACAAGAATAAATGCATACCTTCCCGTCCTCATACACAAAACACAAGTGGGGTACCTGAAAAACAGACTCTCACAGGATAACACCAGACTGCTCTGCCACCTAATAAACCGCACGGCAAACAGCACGGAGAAGGCTGTAATGATCGCACTAGACGCGGAAAAAGCCTTTGACAGAGTCTCGTGGCCATTCATGTATGCGCAAATTCGGATTTGGAGAAAGATACAGAGGCATGATTATGTCCCTGTACAAAAACCCCCGGGCTCGAGTGGTGGTTAACGCAGCCACATCAGAAACACTCACCCTAAGCAGAGGGACAAGACAAGGATGCCCTCTATCACCGGGGCTATTCCTGCTGGCACTAGAGCCTCTTCTCCACATGATCAGGACAAACCCGCGGATCACAGGAGTGCAAGTAGAAGGTCAAGCCTTCAAACTTGCGGCATACGCGGACGACATCCTGATCACCACAAGCAACCCACAAGAGTCAATAGAGGCACTCGTACAAACAATAGAGGAATACGCACATGTCTCAGGGTATAAACTCAATAGGGAGAAATCTGAATGCAAACCGATGAACTGCCACACCACCAGAACAGTCCTAGGCACGTCAGGCTTGGCGTGGCAAACAAAACCCCTAAAATATCTGGGCCTTCTCTTCGGGAAGGACCTCAGATCAACCTTAGAACATAACGAGTAGGCAATGCTGAAAAAGATCAAGATGAAGCTAGACACATGGGGCCCCAAATTCGTTAGCTGGTGGGGCAGAATTGAGACAGTCAAGATGATGATCACCCCTATGCTAAGCTACTTGCTGTCCATGCTGCCACTTACTCTAACCATAGACTTCCATAAACACATGGACAAAATCATCAACACGTTCCTATGGGGAGGGAAAAAGCCAAGAATAAGACTAGCGAAACTCAGGCTTAAAAGAGAGCAGGGGGGACTGAACCTCACAAACTACAAGGCCTTCCAAACCGCATGCCTCGCCAAGCAGGGACTACACTGGATAGCCCCCATACCAGACTACATGCCAGTATGGCTGGACCTGGAAAGGTGCATTCTAGGAGGTGCAGACCCGATCATGGCCCTCACGGCAAACAGACACCCAGAAGCCAAAAACGCAATACTACGGAACACAAAAACAGCGATACTGAGAGTAGACAAGGAATTAGAAGTAAGCATCAGAGGCACCACATGGGAGTCAATATGGCACAACACCAAAATCACATACAAAGGCAAAGCGCTAGACAGCAGAGAATGGCTCAGTAGAGGAATCACAACGCCGGCACAACTAGAAGTAGGAAACAACCCACTCACTTACAAGGCACTGCAACAGGTAACCAGTCTACCAGACAAGGAATTCTACGAATTCCTAAGAATCAAAGCAGCCATCACCAAAGCAAACCTCTCCAAACTCAAACCCACCATCATACAGCATGCACAGAATCTAAACAAGACAGGCCACCAAACAGCGCAGATCTACAAACTAATCACACCACGCACCACAACTCTTAACAACAAAACAATAGCCTTCTGGGAAGAGACCATACAGAGACCGCTAAATGAAGAGGAGAGGGCCAGATTATGGACATCGGCGTCCAAAAACAAGATCACACCACAGTTAGCACAAACAAAATACTGGATACTACATAGACTACACTGGACACCTGCGAAACTAGAAAGAGTAGGGGCAAGCGGCAGCAGCACCTGCTGGAACTGCCATAAAGCAAGGGGAGATCTAGCCCACATGATATACGAATGCCCCAAAGTTAAAGCATTCTGGAACAAAGTATACAACCTAATAGACACAATCACGGGATGCCAGATACAACGAGGTCTAGCAGGGATCGCCACCAGCTTCCTAGAGACACAGCTTCAATCCAAAGAAGTACGCGACTTAGTCGACGTGCTATTGACGGCTGCAGTGAAAACCATCCTGGGAAACTGGAAGAACACCAGCAAAGCCACCTTCAAACGCTGATTCAACTGGGTAACATTCTTTCGAGGGGCAGACAACATTACCGCCAAACACAAGGCGGCAAACCACACAGCCAAAGAGGACATGCGGGAGGCCCTAGATGCCTATTTGAAGCAGTGACCCGGGAAACCCCCCCCCCCCTTTCTCTTTTCTCTCTCTTTGGCACCACTAGGCCAAAAGTACACATTGTAAGAGCAGCCCAAGCAAGACAACTGTATGCTTTGTATATGTAAAATTTATTTTCAATAAAAATATTTGAAATAAAAAAAAAATATTACCTTGTAACGCTCTTCTTCTTATCCTGTACCAAGTAATGTAATGCATGTGATTATTGCAGTATTTGTTAGTATTGTATAATTATTTGTTACAATATATTGAGGGGGTCCTAGTTGGAACATGGAATGCTGCCATGTATTGCGACTTATATAGCGCACGTATCACCCGAAGGTATCAAGGCGCTTGCTTAGGGAACCCGTCCTGGTATTCCCCTGTGAGATACCCCGGCAGGGTGTCCACAAGGTGAAAGCCAGGCATCCCGCCGCGAGGGGCCGTAGTGGAGATTAAGCAAGCTATGGCCCAGAGTCGCAGAGTGTGACCCCGTGAGTTGAGTAGGCACTGGAGCGAGAATTGTCAAGTCCGTGGAATTTTTTAGCCCAAGACCCGCCGAGGCGGGGAATCGAACCCTGGTCCACGGCCGATTTCAGCTGCCGGGTCTGCCGCCTCTAACCACTGAGCCAGCCTTCGCCATCAGGGTTCCATGTTCCGGGGCGCTTGGACTGTTAATGTTCAAAGTTGGGGCCGCTTGTTTCAGCATATTACCTGAATAAATCAATTTCAATTTCAATTTCAAGAAAGCTTTATTCGATTTCAAAGTACATAAAATCATAAAAGCAACAAGTTCATTACATGGACAAGCAAGAAAATCAAGCAGGTATGGTTTTTTAAAAAATACATATATTTTAAAAGTTAGTTAAGCTTTTCCTTTTCCTTAAAATACTTTTTAAAAATCCCAGCATTATGGCCACACAATTTACATCATTTAAAGATAGTAAAAACAATAAAGCTGGGCGGCATTGTCTCCATGTGCCTTGTTTTTTTAAAAGTGGTTTAATCCATCTCGATCTTTCCACCGTATAAAATTTACAAAAACAAATTACATGCAACGTGGATTGGGTAAACAAGTTATCGCACGGGCATTTACAGAGATTTCTTCCCCAGTCGTTTACTTTAGGAAATGTAATTAGACGAAAAATTACATCATACCTGAATCTAGTTAATAAATAGCGGTCAAATCCCTCCAAACACCAAATTAAATAACGCTGAATAGTGTAAGAGACTAGAATGAGTTGATGCTGTATTACAAGTTTTTTGTTCAACTCCATACCTAATCTAAGGGATTCCACGTGATACCAGCATAACTGCTTCAAATCCTTCCTCGATATCCTGCACAAAGAATCAGGCTGGTGGTAAAACTCGGGTCTTCCTAGATCCCTAGTAAATTTACAAATGTACATCAGCCAAGGTATCCTGGTGACCCTGTCCAACCCCATGCAATCCTTGATGATGTTTCTATTTAAAAAGAGATCAGGCGATGTCCAAACTCTATGCCAGAGCAAGAGTGGTTGAATACTGATAAGGTCGCTCACATAGCGAATACCCAATTCTGCATGACAATTAAATACAGGAGAACTAACGGGAGTTGCCAAAATAAATCTTAAAAATGCATTTTCTACCTTTTGTATGGGGGTGGAATTAGAAATTCCCCATATACCTGCCCCGTAGGTGGCTGTGCTTATGCACTTAGCCTGATACATTTTTAGCACAATTTCAGGCGGTCTCTTCCCCATCCTTTTAGAGAACGACATAAGTGTAGCTGTAGCGCTCTTAAACATCATGGTCCTATTTCTAATGGCTGGCCCCCAGGACCCAGATTCTTCTAGCATGATACCCGGGTATGAAAAAGATTTGGTTGGCGCAATTTTCTCCTTTCCAGCAAACAGGCGACACTTTTTATTCCTAGATCTGCCGCAGGTCATAACAAAAGTTTTGGTAACATTAAGTTTTAGACCCCTGTTATCCATAAAGTTTAAATATGTGTTCAATGCCGTTTGTAAACCTCTTTGGGTCCTTGACATAATCACGGCATCGTCTGCGTACAAGAGGGACACAATTTGTTGGTGATTTATCCGCGGGGAATCACGTACTTCAGCCACCAATTCATTTTCCAGATCGTTGGTATACAAATTAAAAAGAAATGGGGCGAGTACGCACCCTTGTCTCACTCCTCGCTTTATATGAAAAGGCTTAGTACATTCACCTTTAGTGCCAAATCTCACTTTCGCCCTTGCCCCAGCATAGAGTTGTCTTAGGAAGGAGATTAACACTTCATCCACCTTCATGTCCCTCAAAATCTGCCATAAACGGTTATGGATAACATAATCAAACGCAGAGCTTAAATCAACAAACACTGCGTAGAGTTTGCCGTCCTTGGCCTGGGTATATTTGCCTAGGAGCATCGAGAAATTTAGTACCTGCTCTAGTGTGCCCTGTCGCTCCCTAAATTCATATTGTACAGGGGATATGATGTTGACTTCTTCAGCCCATTGTTGCAGGCGATTCAGAATTACCCTCCCTGTAACTTTCATAAAAGAATCCAGGAGGGATATGGGGCGGTAACATGAGGGATTTTCCCTATCCCTTTTTAGGTTTTGCCTGGCGAAAAGATGCGCTCTGCGCATCTTTTTCGCGCAGGCGAAAACCTGATGAGAACTGTAGTGGGGTTTGGGTCGGCCCTCGTCATTTATTGGCTGGCTCCATAAATGGAGCCTAGCCATTGGACGAGGGGCCTGTCCGTCAATGCCGGACCAGATTCGGGGGCGTTCCCGCGATTCTTTGGCTTTTGCCGACGTCACGCGACGTCAGCCGAAAGCCGGGAACGCCCCCGAATCTGTTCCGGCATTGAGCCGGCACCCGCCTTCCTGCTTGTTGTGCATCAAGCACTAGCTTGTTCAGTACTTCTCCAGCCTTCCATGGCGTGATTATCTCTCCCCTGTCACCTCGTCTGGGTGTTGCAGCTGCCCGGCCATCCTTTCTGAGGCACTACGGACATGAAACTGACTGGGCCCCTGCCGTGTACTGAAGCGAGTTGTAGGTGCTGCCATTCCTCTAAAACGGCTAAAAGCGCTTTCTGGGACATCGAGTAAGGAGCTCCTCGGCTTTTGCCGCTGCCCGCGTCCCACGGAATCTTCCTCGGCACTTCGAGGGGTTGATCGCGCCATGCCTTCCGGCTTAGCTCCGGTTGACCGGTTATGTGCAACCGGGTGCGGGTAAGGATCTTCGGAAGAAACAGGGGCTAAACCAGGGGCTTCAGCCACGAGGAGCACGGGCCCCCACGCGCTACATACCCCCGGAGGGTCTCGGACACGCGCACTGAGACACGCGGTATAATGAAAGCACACTAAGGACGCAAGTAGCAATTGTCAAGGGTCGGCAGCTGTAACAATAATAATAAGGGGGCTCGACGCCGTTGCCGTGGTCGGGGGTTGCGACGAGGTTAGTCCCCCCCCCCCTCCTCCCATGTGTGCCAGGTCCATTTGGTGTTCCTGTACTTAGCCGGTCCCCTGCCCGCTCCGCCTACAGTGTGAGGCGTCCCCCCTCCCCGCATGCTAGTGTTGGCATGCGCGTCCGGCGGCGTGGCATGGGGGCACCTGGGGATCTATCGTTTCCTGACAATTTTATAGATGGGGTATAAATGGAGAGGTGCGCTTGGTGGCGCGGCTGCATGGCGTCCAGGGGCTCCGAGCACGAGCCCCGCATAGGCTGAGCCGCTTCTGTTTGCTCCCAGAGCACTCTACTTATGTGTGGGCACATGCGGCGCCGAGCGGGGCCTGGCCGACCTATTGTGTTGGTCCGTGCGAGCTTCGCTGCCCTCCCACTCCCCCTCCCCCCCACCTTGGAGAGAGGTGGGGGTCTCAGGCCGACTGTGGCAAGTGGCGGCGGGTCCTAGTTCCGATTCCCGAGTTGTCCGGCGCCCCCCCCCCCCGCCCCTCCTCATGGGTGCTTCACACTTGCAGGGCCCACACTTCGCCGTATCCCTTTCACAGAGTCATAGAAATCGCCCCTTTTTAGCAACATTATTTTCCCATTGAAGCAAACGTTCGCATTGTCTGAGTGCACTGCATCATGGGAAAATACAGAAGAACAATTCAAACAAGGAACGAAGCATACTTTAACTATGGCCGCACAGGTCAACCTGTGCATTTATCGTGTATCCCCATTTATTTAAAAGAATGTGAGACCCTATGCAAGTACAGCCTTCAAAGTGTCTATTTAAGTATCTGCTCCACGTGTTGGTCACTCTGGTGAGTATAGAATTTAAATGAGGCAGTAATCGGTTGCTTCCACTTAAAGAGTAACTTGCACTTTTAGGGGCTTATTTACAAGGCCCTTACGCCATTAGCGGCAATGTTTATCTGAAAGGTAGAAGCAAGCCATATGCCCGAGGGAATTTTGTCCGTCCCTGACTGCTGCATCCACGTATTATCTCAACCCTAGTCAGAATTGAGAAGGGCCTTCTTGGTGACGCAGTGGTTCGCTTTTCAGCCTCTATTTGCGGGGAACGCCGGGTTGTAACGGAAAGGGAATGCCACCTCTTATCATGAACAAAGTTATTCCGGAGGAATGTATTCTGAAGCTTGCATCGCAGTGTCTGTCTAAGGTTTCCTAAGCAATACAGCTGTTTATGATAGCTGCCGCATTTGTGTACAATATTGTCACAGATTGTTTTTGCAACTGTTCCTACACACTGATGAAAAATTAATTCAATCTCATATGGCTTCTTGATGCGATCACTTTTGAAATACATCTAGGGAGTGTTGAAGTATCTTTTCAAGGTGGCACTTATTTCTCATCGCTGCCGTGGGCTGAAGGCTGGGGCGCTCGACCCCGGACTTGGGAATCTGGGTTCGAGTCTAGGTAACGACGCCAGAAAACCTCTGGTGTTTAGGCCAAATCACTTAAGCTGCGCTAGAACTGCGAGATGCTCTCAAAAAAGGTGCAAATATTTTCATGGTCTGTGGCAGCTCCCTCTCGGGTTCGGGGAACTCTACTATAACACCGAGGTCATCTTTTTAAAGTGATTAACTGTACTTGCACAAGTACTGCGATGTACGGGGCACAGAAAACCTTTTGTACCATCCCGTTGCCAGCAGGTTTTGTATCTTCTCTTGCCATCTCCTCAACAATCCTCTTTGTTGTCCGGGGCCTCTGCTATAAAAAGAAAAAAAAAAAAAAAAGCCCAGTCTGCTCTCCAACTCGCGTCACATCACAAGTAGGATATGAAAGGTCAAATATGTAGCACACTTTCCCAGTAGGTAGGCAGGTCAGGGAAGTGAAACAACGAATGCAATGTGACAGGCTAGGTGCAGTCCCTCCATGGAAGGCGTCAATGTGAAGGATGACGCGCAGAAAAGCACATCGTATGTATTAGGATGCAGCAAAAAATGATAATCTTAATAACCAATAATCAATTTAAATGCCGACATGCAATAATATGGCTTGCATTGGAGATAGAGCTTAAGGTTACAGTTTGGTCGCTTCCAAGCACTACCTGCTTGTGCCTCCATTTTCGTGCCCCTGTTGCCTGCTTGTGCCTCCGTGTGCCCCTGTTGCCTGCTTGTGCCTCCGTGTGCCCCTGTTGCCTGCTTGTGCCTCCGTTTTCGTGCCCCTGTTGCCTGTTTGTGCCTCCGTTTTCGTGCCCCTGTTGCCTGCTTGTGCCTCCGTGTGCCCCTGTTGCCTGCTTGTGCCTCCGTGTGCCCCTGTTGCCTGCTTGTGCCTCAGTTTTCGTGCCCCTGTTGCCTGCTTGTGCCTCCGTTTTCGTGCCCCTGTTGCCTGCTTGTGCCTCCCTGTGCCCCTGCTGCCTGCTTGTGCCTCCGTGTGCCCCTGTTGCCTGCTTGTGCCTCCGTGTGCCCCTGTTGCTTGCTTGTGCTGTGTGGGTGTGTGTGGAGGGCTCTGTGTAGCTGTGTGTGTGGGAAGCTTTGTGTGGCTGTGTGTGTGGGAAGCTTTGTGTGGCTGTGTGTGTGGGGGGCTGTGTGGGTGTGTGTGGGGGGGCTCTGTGTGTGTTTGTGTGTGTCATTTGCGAGAGATAAAGCTAGTGGCAATGCCATTTATTTATGTTAAAAAAACATAAATAAAAATAATGTCAAGAGCAATGCCAATAGCTCTAACTTTAACAAAGGCAAAACCATTGCATTGTAAATGCTTGTTTTGAATATAGGGATGATGATAGAATCCGCCCAGGTGTCGATAAGGCCCAGCTCACAGCTAGCATCAAGTACACGCGTGAGTAACGGCGCCCATAGCTCAATCTGATGTTTAAATAGGTCTATAGGGATACCATCTGCTCCCGGGGCTTTATTGCCCTTGCTCTGATGGCGTCTGAAATTTCAGTTACTGTAACTGCTAAATCAATTGGAACACAATTAACCTCCTGTCGCCCCTTGATTTTACTCCCCATATCTACCAGTTTATATGCCCCGCCTGGATTATAGACCTCTGCAAAGAAATCTATCCATGAATCTTCTGTTATCGCTACTTCCATTCTCGCCATGTCCCCTAAATTAAAGAACGGTGCCTTGACAGCTGCCCAGAAGGAGGAACTATCTCTTTTTAAAGAGGCCTCATACAGATTCTCCCACGCATCATTCTTAATTTTACGTTTTCGTGACTTTCTTGCCAAGTTATACTCATGTCTCACATTTTAATTTCTGCCTGATTTCTCGGGTTTTTACGCAGAGCCTTCCTTAATTGTGAATGGGTCTTTGTGCATGTTGAGTCGAACCACCGGAATTACCTGAATAAACATGAAGTAGAGACCCAGCGTGTATCTGCTCTGCCCCGTGTTTTCAGTGGTGCCTTGCGAACCTTTCCCCTTTCTTTTCCTGCGCTGAGAGCTCCTGTAAGTAGAAGCGGGGAGATGTTTATCTTTTAATTTGAAATACGGCGCGCGCTGGAGGGGGGTTACATTCCTAAGGCGTGATCCAGTGGATGTTTTTCCCATCGTCCGGGTGTATCTTAATTACAGCTCCTTAAACCCAGTCAGCCACAGAAGAAATGTTCTTCAAGGGCAAAGCAGTCTCCGATACGTTAAAAGATTTACTGAAACAACAGCCTGGGCTGCCTTGCCCTGCTCGCGGTAATGTCTCACAAAACCAGGCCGCACCATATTAGTAGAGAAGGAGGGCGGCGAAGCGAGGGGGAGGCTGGAGTTCAGAAGGTGTATAAGCCATAATGTGCTTTAAAGACCGAGGGCCAAGTTTCTGACTAATTGCTGCGTGTTCTTTTAACATGGAGATTGGTGTTTACTTTCTCTCACTGCAAAGTGAGAGGATTTTGTAAAGTGAACTGTAAGACCATCTTGCCGGGGTCCTGGGAGTGTGAAATGAAAGGATGTAGGATGTCATTTTTTTTAAAGATTCAACAAAATGTACATACTTGTAAATAAATGGTACAGATATTTCAGCAGATCAGCAATTACGAAGTATATTTTTATATAATTCTGAAATGTGATGGACACAAATATTGTAATCGCAACGAAACAAATCAAGACACTTTACTTGCTGATAAATACATCATAAGTATTCACTGAAACTCTGTTTCCATACATTTTCGGTTTTTGGCTAAATCTTTTATCAGCAAAACTATACATTTGTTCCGATGTCGTGGCTATTTCAATAGAAAGTATGCTATCTGTAAAGGACAGTGCACTAACACATCATTCAATATCAATGTTTGTGTGTGAGAGTGCATTTTGGATTAGAACTGGGGAGTGCCTGGAATCAGAGACAGTCTTTTTCTAAAGTAAATCAACATTTACAAAGCAAAAGGATTCAGTACCATTCTGTTTCTCATCAATGGATAAAACATACACACAGAACTAGTATTAAAATGCCATGGGCCCGATTCACAGAGCTAACTTAAGACTAAATCCTAAACTTACTACCATTTTGGTATTCACAGAGGGCACTTACTCATTTTAGTATTCACAGAAGGCACTTACTCATTGATGATTAAGTGCCTTCTGTGAATACCAAAATGAGTAAGTGCCGTCTGTGAATACCAAAATGAGTAAGTGCCTTCGGTGAATACCAAAATGGTAGTAAGTTTAGGATTTTGCCTTAAGTTAGTTCTGTGAATCGGCCCTATGTGTGCAAAAGACAGGTTCTGGAGCATGAGACATAAATCATTCTGGTGTCCTCTAGACACACAGGAAATTGCACTTGTGCTGAAAGTTAGAAGAGCTTCAATATTAAACCACAAAAACATACCAGCCTATCCTGTGCGGTACCTTTAATCTATCGTGCCAGCCTCTTCCAGTGTCGTCTTGAGGCATTTCAACAGCCTGATGGGTCATTCATTTGAATGTGGAAGTGGCCGCTACTTGGCCTTGCGCAACACATTTATGAATACAGTATAAACACGTTTTTTTGAAAAGATGATATAGCCTTATCGACGTAGGTTTTGAATGCTGCCGTGCTCCGCGATGTAACTGAGTGATTTTGCAGCAGAAGGCTTACTAAATTAAACCTGAACTCTCCAAATACCTTCTAAATAAGCATTGCCCAAAACAAAGAAGCTCCGTGTATATTTTTGCCACACTTTCAGCGGGTTCGTATCCTCAGCATTAAGATCTGGTAATTTTGCCTGTTGCGCTGCAAATATAGAAATATCACCTCTCGCTGAGCTAAAGTCCAATCTCTCATTAGAAAGGAAAATAGCAGAGAAGGGGAGTACAAACGCTGTCAGTTGTGACGAGGAGGGACAGGAAACCTCCGGAGGCCTGTATATCTTGGGAGGGATGAGGGGGCAAGCCACACCGACAACCATTTGTGTGTGTAAAAGGCCGCTTTATTGAAACAGGTGCATATCACAATTTTATTTAAACTGTCACTTTGCCTTACAAAAGTAAAATCTCTCTAAACATACATTTACCTGACCCCTTTCCTTTCCACCCCCCAACCCCTATGATCCCCACATGATAAAAACCTCCACCCTGCAAAATACAATGCATACATTTCAATAACATTAAATATTACACAATCTTATCACATAGCATTTAAAACTCCTACCCTCCCATGACCTACAATCCTACCTGCCTTCCTGCAACTGTAACTAACGAACCTCTATTGTAAACTTCCAACCTGCTTAACCTTTCCCCGCTCCTGTTTCCAAACACCCCAAACTTCACCATAAACTACCAAACTCCAGCCAAACTTGGCCAACTTCAAAACCCAGGAAAAGGCGGGGGTAGTCGAATACGCCGCCTCCCCCTCTTTCTGCCCCCCGCCGCCTAGCCCTAACTCATTTCCCCCCATGCCCCTGTCTAACCTAACTAACCTACCCACTCAACTTCTGTGCACTCCCAACAGCCTAGCCAGTACTTCTCACAAGTCCAATAAATAAAGATCCATACCAAGCCGTGAAAGGTGAACCCCGTAGCCTCTGAACGATTCCGGCGCATCATAACGAATGTCCTTATGCTAGATTCTAGAAAAACCCAAATGGCGACAGAACCTTACCATTTCAACATTCACTTTTTTCCTGGCCTTATCCACTGCCCCAGAATTCACTGCGCCCCTCCAAACCTGGCGCGGCACAAACTCAGTACAGACCACCGGGCACCCTGAACACTGCCTCTTAATCTCCTCGAAATCCTTTCTCATGGCCCTCATCAACACCAGGCCCGTCTCTCTGACCATGTCATTCTCTCCCCCCAAATGGCGGACCAGGACATCAGGGCACATACCAGCCACCAACATCCCGTTCAGTTCACTCCAAAGCATTCCCCCCTTTCCTTACCAACACACATTAAACACATTAGGGTTAAAACCCAGGTTCTCTCCAAAGTAACTGGCACAGGCCTGAACCTGGGCCCATTTAACAAACGAATGGCCCACGATCCACACTGACATATCCCTGGCGAAGGGACCCACCACCGAACCTGAATCGAAAAACATGAGTGAGTACAGAACAAAACCTACACAACCACGCTATAACTGGCTAGAATCGCAGGGCACATAACGCCGATAGCAGTCGGACGACTACCTGCCCAAACTCATAATGTCCCCTCGCCCCCATCCCTGCTTGTGCGCCTCTGACGCCGCGCCGATCTGAAAGAAATGCGTGCCATAGCTTTTGCCATCCACACCCAGAAGTGCTAAGGCCTTCCTTAAGATAGCCAAGAGCTGCGAGCCTGTAGCCGCCCGCCGGAAGAGCGCCCCTTCGGCCCCCGGCGCCCCAGCCCTCAATCTCAACCCCCATCGTACGGGACATAGCAAATCCGAATCTGCTGTCTGCAAGGATACCCACAGGCCCATGCCCCTCTGGTCCGTCTTTGACTTCCGGAGCCAAAGCCATACCTCAGTCCCCGTAAAGGAAACCTCGGACCACAAAACCCCAACACTACCTTTGGTCCCCAACAACGTAGACACCCCGAAAGCACCCACAAACATCCACGACATCAATGTGGAAAAAAGGCAGATTTCCCCGTCGTCCCTGCAAAGCCTTGGCAAGGCTCCCAACACCAGCCCTAGCAAGTTCCACGACAAGGGTTGCCTAACCCGGCCCACCCTCCTGCACTCCCGAGCCCACCCTTCGAGCATCTGAGAGCCGAGCTCCCCCGCCGACGGCGCGTAACCCCACAGGAACTTCCCCATGAAAGCGATCCCCGCCAACGTCCCTACTATCGTGACTCACGTGAGCCCCTTCTCAATTAAGGACAGGATAAACTGTAGAACATCCTCCTGCCGCCCCACCTCTGAAGACTGCTATCTCACCCCAGAAGCCACAAACTCCTCCCATGCAGTCATATAAGTCACCTTAGTCGAGCGCGCCAGGGACCCTAAAACCAGCTGCAACATCCTATGTTGCCTACGTACCACAGCTGCCGCGGCATGCTGGTCGAGTTCCGATCCGCGTCCTTGGCTAAACCACAGAATCTCCCCCACTGCGAACGAGACAAAGCATCGGCTATGTTATTTTGAACCCCGGGAACATGCACCACGAGAAAGGCAATATCATGCCGCAAGCAGCCCAGCACAAACACTCGCACCAACTTCCGCACCTGAGCATCTCTAGTCGACTGCCTGTTCACCACCTCCACCACAGCCATGTCATCTACATGGAATGTCACTCGTCTGTGGGCCAACACTTCCCCACAAAGCGAGATCGCCACCACCAAAGGGAAGAGTTCCAGAAATGCAATGCTACAACTACCCCCCGCCCACTCAGGGGGCCACTTCTTCGCACACCACTTTCCCAGCCAGTACAGCCCGAAGCCCTCACTCCTGCCGCGTCAGAAAAGATTTGTACGTCCCAGACAAGGTCATCACCCCTCTGCATGGGGACCCCGTTGAAGTTATTTAAAAAGAACTGCCACATTCTCAGATCCTCCTGAATACCCGTGGACAGCTGCACGTGATGATGCTGCGGCCTCCACCGGCCAAAGCCCTGCCCAGTCTCCTACAGAAAGTCCACACCACTCGCACCACCCTGCAAGCGAAATTGAGGTGGCCCAACAGCACCTGCATGTCCAATACCATGACTTTGTGTCGTGCCAACATAACCTTCAGCAGCCCCAACATTTACTGCTGTTTCTCCGCTGGTAAACGGGCCCCCATTGCCCCCGAATCCAGTTCAATTCCCAAGAATGACAGTGCCGTGCACGGCCCCACTGTCTTCTCTGGTGCCAATGGCACGCCCAACTCCCCCATGATCTCCTGAAACCTGTCCAGCACCTCCTGGCAGTCCGTGGAGTCTGGGGTGCCGACCAAGAAAAAGTCATCCAGGTAGTACGTTACTCCTTGGTGACCCATGAACAACCATTGTAGGAACGTACTGAAGCATTCAAACAGTGCGCAAGACATTGAGCAGTTCATCGGCAGTGATCCCCAGTAAGCCCCAATCGTCTGGGTGAACTGGAATCAGCCGGAAAGCCGACTTGATGTCGCACTTTGCCATCCTCGCCATTGCGCCAGCGGTCACCACCAAGGACATGGCTGCGTCAACAGAGGAATAAGACACCGTGGTCTCCCGCTCATCAATAAAGTCATTTACAGAGCCACCTTCGGGCCACGACAAATGCTGAATGAGGCGAAACTGCCCCTTCTCCTTCTTAGGCACTGCCCCAATGGGGGACACAATCAAATCCACCAAAGGCCAATCCTCAAAGGGTCCGACCATGCGGCCCTCTCTCACCTCCTTATCCAGCTTGTCCTGCAACCCTTGGTCCCTCGTAACCCAGCCGAAACCCTTCCAAAAACCCCATCAGCAAGCGATCTGCAGCCCCCTTGTCTGGATAATCCTGTAGAGCTGCTATCAAGCGGTCGACTCTAACTTGAGTAAGAGCCCTTTGGCCCAGGCCCCTTGGCCCCTCTACCTCCCCAGACTGCTGCTGTGTCGCTACCAAAAAACCACCTGCTTGCCCCTGCTGTCTCCCTTGCTGCTGACCCTTAGCTCGCCAGCATTTGACAAGGACATCATGCCCACTCTTCCCACAGCCCGAACATTCATGTCGGAACCGGCAATACCCCCTAGTGCATGCCCCTTCATTGTAATCCCAATATGTGCCTGGGAAACCTGACTGACCCTCGGCCCTTGCCCCACCCCACCTTGGGTGGGGCGGCCCTATAAGGGCTGATATACAATAGGCAGCCCACTCGCCGTAAATATGGTCTTACCCGACCCAGCTAAACCCATCGTATGCTGCCACAAATCAGTGTCCAGCTCACCCCATTTTGCCTCAGGGTCCCATGCCATGCGGGCCCTGAACTCCTCGTCGTATTGCGCCCATGCGTAACATCCCCCTGTGACGTGGGCCTTCTTGATGACGTCCATATATATAAAGAAGGACACCGACCGCTCTGGAAACTTCTTGCAATACAGGCTGGTGAAAATTAGGAATGCCTCTGTCCGATTCTCGATCGTAAGGGGCTCTTTTAGCCTCTTCTGGAGTTCATACTCCTCCTCCTTTGAGCCTTCCTTCGCCCTCACTTCCCGGTGTAGGAGTTTTAATATCTCCACATACTCCCCCTTCCAAATGCACTCCTTGGTCAAATAAGCCCCTAACGGCTTTGTGACCCCCATATACGGCAGCAGCTTGACCTTCACTTCCTTACTCTCCACTTTCACCTCGTCCTCCTCGGTCGCGCCAGCACCCGCTGTGCCAGCCCCACCCGCGGCCCCGGCTGCTCTGCTACCCTTGGTCCCGTCAACCCCCGACCTCGAGGGCCCCACACCCGAGTCTTTTTTGTCCACCGGCGCCGTACCTTCCGGCCCTCCCATCTCCTCATCCGGGCCCACCCCTTTGTTAGACACATACTCCCTCTTCCGTAACCTGTCCCCTCCATCTCCCCAACCCCCACCGAGACCATGCGCGACACCATCGCTGCTCATTTACTTGGAGCCAAGGTGGCTACACGCAGCTCTCCACTCCTCTAATCCAGGGAAGCCGCTCTCGTCTCCCAACGCGATGCCCGGCCCGTACTCTCCACCTGGCACCGTGACACCTGCAACACACTATCATCAGAATGCTATCCTCATCCTCAATTATCTCTACCTCCCTAGAGACCCAAGCCCTTCCGGCCGGTCGCGCCGACTGCACCCTTCTAGAGACATTAAAAACCACATGTGCGTCGCTCCTCCTTCGGTGTTGCTCCCCAAGCCGTAACGGCCCTGTGGGAGTAGGGGTCGGCAAGCCCGCCTTGGGCCTTCTTCTGCCGGCCGCGACGGGATTCCCCGCCGGTACCGGGCATGCCGTGGGAGGCTCAGTCCTCCCTTCGCCTTGGCGCCATTGTGCCATCCCCCGCCCTGCCAAGTCTGGAACCCCGCGATGCACCTCCTCCTGAAAAACAAATGGCAGGACTGGTGTGCTGGGTCCCTCTCTCCGTACCCCGCCCATACCCTCAAACTGCTCCGCTCTCCCCCGTGCACCGGCCACCCAAGCCCTACCGACTGCCCCAAGGTCCACATCCCCACCCCAACCTCCTCGTCCTCGCTCCACGACAAGCCCCGACCCCCGTCACCCCCTTCCTCCGAGGAGTCCCCCCTTCCTCCGAGGAGTCCCCCCTTTCCCCCATACCCCCTACCCAGCCCCCACTCACCTCCTCCCCCTCCCCCCAGCCCTCCCCGCCACTGGGACCCCGAAGCCCCACCCCCCACAGCACCTCACCCCTGCCCACCCCTTGAGCCTCCCTAACCCCTTCTGCCCAGGAGTCAAATACATCCAGGCCTTCCCAGTCCCTCTCACTGCCCTCAGAATCCAATAGCAGCCGGGACCAGTCCCCCGAGTCTGCCCCCCCCATCCCCAGGCCCCTCAGCTGTCCCCTCATCCCTCCGCTCCCCCTCCGCCTGCTGCTGCTCATGCACCCCCTCAAAAGCCCCCCCATCCACCTGTGGCCCTGTGACTCTCCCCAGCCTCCCCCCCCTCCTACCACCCGAGTGCCATCAGCCTTCCTCTCCTTTGCGCATCCCCTGCCTGAGGGGGTAGGGGCTGGGGAGTGGCCCTCCACTCACCCCCCTCACCCACCCCTGCCTGCAGCCTTCAGTTTGCCAGCACCGGCCCCGGCCTCCCCGCCCTCCTTCACGGGCCCCGCCCACGCCCTGCACACGGAGCGGCCAGAAAACTCCCGCACTCGCTGAGGTGAGGCGCTCCCCACGCCTCTCCTCAGCGAGTACCTGATGTACCGGGTCGGTCAGACACAGACCCGGATGCCGGTGGTGAGACGTGCACCACGCTCCCCCGCCGAGATTTATGCCCACGTTTGCCGGCACCCTCGTGCCTAGACCAGCCATATCCAGGGCCGCGCCCCTGGCATCCGCACGGCCCTGTCCACTCACCTGGATCCTCTTGTCTTTCGTGACCGCGAGCAAGCAAAAACGGACGCCACAACGCCTGCCGCCACGCACCTCACGGGGCGCGCGCCCTCTGGGGGCCCACTAACAAATCCATTCGCCCTGCCTCACTGAGCAGGCGGATGGCTTTGAGAACACGGTAATCCTCTCCCGACATGGCACGACCACCAAAATCACCGCAAATTCGCTCTGCCAAAAACCTAAAGCCACACAGGCCTGACAAAAAAACCTACAACTACAGCGCTCCCAGCTACCAGGTCACCAGAACCTAAAATGGTGGCTGGGCAGGTGCCAAAATCCCCTAAATAGGTTGCCCCACAAACACCCCTTATACGAAAGATTATGCACTGCCAGGCTGTATAAATCATGCTAGGGCTCAGAATTTATTTATTTATTTATTTTTTAAATTTGTAAGGCGCGACAGCTACCCAAAAAGGGTTTCCCGGCGCCGAGATACACTATAAAGATGGCAGGAGATTTCTGGCTATTCTGATTATTGTTCAAATAGCCAAGTCTTAACGTGCCTTCTAAACCTAACATGGTTTTCCTCCTTTCGAATGTAGAGAGGGAGTGCGTTCCAGAGGGATGGCCCAAGGTGGGCGAAAGATCTGCCTCCCATTTTTGCCAGTTTGAATCTTGGTACGCAGAAGATGGCAGCTGATTGCGAGCGAAGGTTTCGCTTGGGAGTGTGAGGATGAGCCAAAGCTAAAAGGTATTTAGGTGCAGTACCTGCCTTGATTCTGAACATGTAGTTCAGGGCTTTGAAACGGATTCTGCTTTCTACCCTAAGCCAGTGGAGTTCACGACGGTAGCTCGAGACTCCGGAGTTTTTTGGGATTACTGCACAGTAGTCGAACAGCTGCATTCTGGACAAGTTGCAATCGACTGACTACCGCTTTGTTGGAACCAAGGTACAGAATGTTGCCGTAGTCAAGCCGTGATGTTATGAGGGCATTGACTACGGTTTTTTGAGTGGAGGAGGGCAGCATCCATAGGATTTTCCTCAGCCATTTGATAATGGTAAGGCATAGGCCGACAACTTTGCTGGCCTGTTGGTTCATGGAGAGGGAGCTATCCATGATGACTCCCAGATTACGTACTTGAGTAACTGGGGTGGGAAAATTACCCATCTGGTTTGGCCAGTGTGAAGAGTTCCAAAGATCTCGACTTTTCCCTAGAAGAAGAATCCCTGTTTTGTCTCCGTTAAGCTTTAATTGATTTCTTGTCATCCAATTAAGGATGTTTTGAAGCCCTAATTTGAGGAGAGATGGAGATGATGGACACGATTCAGATAGGGAGAAAATAATTTGGGAATCGTCGGCGTAGGTCATAAGGGTAAGTCCAGATCTTTCCGCTAGGTCGGCCAGGGGTCCGAGGTAAAGGTTAAAAAACAGGGGGCTCATAATAGAACCCTGTGGCACTCTGTGAGGGGCTTTGAAGGTGTCGGAGCAGGCCAGGGAGGATGTTATTTGGAATGTCCGTTGCGCCAAGAAGGACCGAATCCATTCGAGCGCTTTCCCACGGACACCGTTTCTGTATAACGCCTTAATGAGTGTTTCGTGGGATATGGTGTCAAAGGCCGCGCTCAGATCTAAAAGCACGAGCGCGACCGTTTGCCCATTATCAAGGAGATTCCGGATGTGTTCCGTAACTCCAAGAAGGGTGGTTTCTGTCGAGAAACCAGCCCGAAAACCCGATTGCGAAGGGTGCAAGGGCGAGTTGTTTTCAGCAAAGGTGGATAAGACCGAGTGGACGTGTCTCTCTAAGCATTTGGAAAAAGCAGGGAGCAGAGAGATGGGTCTATAGTTTGCTGGGGTTTCAGGAGCGGCATTGGGCTAAAAATGACCGAGAAATAAGACTACCGAGTTCGGTTTTTACATGAAAGTAGAATGTGGTTAGAGTCCGAACGACGTCAAGTTTTCATAAAGTGCATGCTTCCGAAGTTTTGCTCCTAACCCCAATATAAAGGCAGTTATAATAAAAAATAAATGTAAAAAAACTAGCACGTGTTTGAACACCGGCACTACTGTAGCCAAATCTATGTAGCACTCATTTTATCATCGAAGGAAATGACGAGTTAATCTGACAGAATTCCAACAACTTTCATCACGCTGATAGTCGAAACCAGTGTTTAACTCGCCTGCATCTTACGACCTTCATGCAACTTTCCACAGATGAAGGAAGTAGTTGGTACCAATAAATAGCATTGAAAATAAATGGCCGCCATTGTCCTGGCTGCTCGGAAAGTGAAAGTGGGTGTGGCCGGCTGAATGTAAGTAAAGCACGTCCTCGTGCTTTGAGGTAGGAAAAACTAAATAAAGGAAATAGAACACCTACCCTGTAAGAACCAAGTAAAGGGGCCAGTAGCCATGGGACGGTACAAATGACAACACAGCCGTAATAAGGAGGGACTAACAAGCCTTATAATGAATCGGGAGGCACCATTTACGAAGGACAAAGACACGAGCCAATGAAAAATATAGGCGGGTGTGTGGGTAGGGCTTCCCAAAAGTACTGAACTACAACATATAATCCCCAGAGCAGCGCTCAAGGTTCTTAAGGTCATACCAGTCTCCAATACGTTAAAAGATTAACTGCAATACAATGTGGGCTGCCCTGTCCTGCTGCCGGTAATGTCTCTCAACCAGGCTCCATTGTGTCAGTGCGTTTGCCCATGCAATATCCCTTGTGGGCCCCACTGCGGGAGCCACCCATGCCATGGCTTCCCCCAAAGAAAAGACAGAGACTATTTTGGAGTTCAGTGAGAGCATAGCACCCATTTAATCAATTTACTAGTTTACCTATACAATTCACCAATAACATTTATCAACAACAGCATAAAGACACATCACACAGCAAAGAACCTGTCATCAACCAAGTGTAATCAATTTGAAATGGATATCAATAAAAGCCTGTACATGTAGGCAAGCTTTACATTTAGCAGGAAGTAAGGCTACTACTTCCGTCCCCCTTTAGGCACCGTCGCTGGGGCAAATAAGTTGGTTGTACCAAAGTACCACAGAGAGCACCAAGTCCAACGTTCGTGTGAAGAAAACCAGGGAAACAACTTTGCGGCACTGTCTCTGTCAGGCACTAACATGGGGCATCCCACTGATAGAGCTGGAGGGTCTGGATCACCAGCAGGCCAACCCCTCCCTCTAACCAGCCTCCTACCTCAGCTCAACTGAAGGGTCTGAACCACCAGCAGGTCAGTCCTCTCCATCGAGTGAGTACCCTGCTCAAATCCAACGTTCCCACTGAGAACATCAAATAACCAGAAGGGAAAACTCACAGCTCACTGTAGGCTCTGGACCACCAGCAAGTCATTCCTCTCGATCGAGTAATTCCACTGCGCAAAGCCAACTCTCCCACTGAAAAGCCAGCAGGGAATACTCTATTTGGGTATATTGTTGTTTTCAGCCTATTTTCCACCACAGGGCACTGAGGTTACTAGCATATGTGCCCTTCCCTGCCATAAAAACTTCTACTATCTCAATGGCCCTCACACTGTCTGAATACAGAAGTCGAGCCCTTTGCCAGACAAGTGCATTCCAATAGTATTAAATAGGTCCCCTATGGCTGGCTGCAGCATACCATGCTTGATAAATTTAATGCGAAGTGCACTTTAAAAGATTCTGGACAGTGTGCTTGAGCATTTTTACCAACTTGTTCACTGTGGCAACTGCTGCCCCGTTGGGTCAGATGGCATGCAGTATGACCTCTGACCAGAAAATGGTGGCGTTTAGCACCTCAGATCGCAGTTTGGACAATGCCAAAAAGAGGCGATCCTTAACTTCTCGTCTACCACCGGACACATATCATCACCGACAGCATGCAATGTGAGGATATCTGGAACTGGGATTACCCCTGACAACAGCTCTGTTTTAAACACCGCAGAGGGTATAGAAGATTATGCCCCCCCAACTTCTAGCCAGCAACGCTCCAAACCTGCTGCCCTTTACCTGAGCTCCAAGCTGGATCCCTGAAACTCCCATGATGCGAATAATGGATGCCCGCACCAGCAAATCTTTAATGGCACTGCAAGAGAAGGCGAACAAACAATTACACATCTGTAAGTGTGAATCTCTCTGCTAAATTGCTATTGCAGATACCACATCGGTGGAGAGGGGTTGTCTGGGGAGGGAGGGACCAGGCCCGGACTGGCCGTTGCGGGCACCGGGCAATCCCCCGGTGGGCCGCAAGGGTGGGGGGCCGTTTGGCCCATGGGGGGCCGTTTTTGTTACAGTGCCGTTTTTGCAGCATAGCTGCAAAATCGGCACTGTAAGAAAATCGGACGAAAACCGGCCCTGGCAAAGAGCTCGGTCGGACCCCCAAACCCCCCGGGGGACCAGCCGAGCACTTTGCCAAGGCCGGTTTTGGTTCCCAGTCCGGCCCTGGGAGGGACACTATGTTATGCTAAGTGTGGCCTAACCTAGTGCTCAAAGCAGTTGGACCTCCATCTGACCTAATTGTCTCAGGGGTGAAACCCAATTCTAGGGCTGTTGTCGCCACCCCAATCCTGAATGAATGTGAGGTGAAATCAGGGGGGACATGCCCAACCATGCTATGGCATGGCTGCATGCTCAGGTAAACTGGGAGTGTGCCAACAGTGTCCCATTAATATTTATCAAGAGGTTTGGGTGACCCCTTGGAGCCTAAGGGTGCCCAGGGGGCTTCTGCCAGATGTACCCAAACCCCATTCCGCACGAGGGGGGGAGGAGCTGCTACTGTTTGAAGAGCCAGGTGTTGAGGAGTCTCCTAAAGGTTAGGAGGTCTTCGGTCTGCCGTAGGTGCATGGGGAGGGTGTTCCACGTCTTGGCGGCGAGGTGGGAGAATGATCTGCTGCATGGTCACTCTTCGGAAGCGGGGGACGGTGGCGGGGGCGTGGTCTGCGGAGCGGAGCTGGCGGGCGGGGGTGTAGAGGCTGAGTCAGCTGTTGAGGTACGCTAGTCCGGTGTCGTGGAGTGCTTTGTTTGCGTGGGTGAGGAGCTTGAAGTTTATCCTCTTGTTGATGGGGAGCCAGTGCTGGTCTTTCAGGTGGGGTGTGATGTGGCTGTGGCGGGGGATGTCGAGAATCAGGCTTGCGGAGGCGTTCTGGATGCATTGGAGGCGTTTCAGGAGTTGGCTGGTGTTCCTGCGTAGAGTGCATTGCCGTAGTCCAGTCTGCTGCTGACGAGGGCCTGGGTGACTGTACTTCTACTTTAGGTGGGAATTCACTCGAAGATCCTGCGAAGCATGCGAAGAGTGTTGAAGCAGTAGGAGGAGACGGCGTTGACCTGTTTTGTCATGGAGAGTGTGGAGTCAAGGATGGTCCCCAGGTTTCGTGCGTGGTCGGTGGGTGTAGGCGGTGCTCCTAGTACTATCGGCCACCAGGAGTCGTCCCAGGCTGAGGGGGTGGAATCAAGGATGAGGACCTTGGTCTTGTCCGAGTTCTGCTTCAGACGCCTGTTCCTCATCCTGTCGGCGATGGCCTTCATTCCTTCGTGAAGGTTGGTTTTGGCGGTGTGACGGTCTTTGGTGAGCGAGAGGATAAGCTGGGTGTCATCGGCGTAGGAGATAATGTTGAGGTTGTGATGTCGGGCGACGCGGGCGAGTGGTGCCAGGTACACGTTGAACAGCGTTGGGCTGAGGGATGAGCCTTAGGGTACGCTGCAGATGATCTTGGTGGCTTCGAAGCGGAAGGGGGGAAGGCGGACGCTCTGGGTTCTCCCAGAGAGGAAGGAGGTGGTCCTGTCCAGGGCCTTCTCTTGGATTCCGGCGTTGTGGAGGCGTGCTCTTAGTGTGCGGTGGCAGACTGTGTCTATCGCGGCTGATAGGTCCAGGAGGATGAGGGCCGAGGTTTCTCCGTTGTCGAGCAGGATCCTGATGTTGTCGGTGGCGGCGATGAGGGCAGTTTCGGTGCTGTGGTTGCTGTGGAACCCGGACAGGAACGGGTCCAGGATGTTGTTCTTTTCATGGAAGTTGGCCAGTTGTTTGTTGACGGTCTTTTCGATGACCTTCGCCGGGAACGGGAGCAGGGAGATGGGCCGGAAGTTCTTGAGGTCCTTGGGGTTTGCCTTGGGTGTCTTTAGTAGGGCATTGATCTCTGCATGCTTCCAGCTCTCCGGGAAGGTCGCTGTCTCAAAGCAATTGTTGATGGTTTTCCGGAGGTGGGGTGTGATGATTCTGCTGGCTTTGTTGAAGATGTGATGTGGGCAGGGGTCTTCTGGGGATCCGGAGTGGATGGTGTTCATGATCTTGATGGTGTCGTCATTGTTGATGTTGGTCCAGGCGAGAAGGCGGTTAGTGCAGGTGGTGGTCGTGGGAGCGTGGGTGTCGGTGGTTGCCGGGGTGGTGACGGCGTCGAAGCTGTCGTGGAGTCTGCGATCTTGCGATGGAAGAAGGTGGCCAGCGAGTCGCACAGGTCTTGTGACGGTGGATGTGGTTGGTATTGGGGCTGGGGTTGGAGAGTTCCTTCAGAATGTTGAAGAGCTCTTTCCTGTTGTGTGCGTTGTTGTCTATGCGGTCTCTGAAGGCGGTCCTTCTCGTGGATCTGATGAATTGGTGGTGTTGAAGGGTGGTATTTCTGTGGGCTGAGTAGCTTTCCGGAGTTCTTTTGTGGGTCCAGTTTATTTCTAATTGTTTGCAGGTTTTCTTGGAGGCCTGGAGGTCTTCAGTAAACCAGCTGGCTCTCTTGCTGGTGTGGGTGTTGGGGGGCTTCTTGAGTGGGGCGAGGAGTCATTGATCCATTGTCTAAGGCTGCGGGCTGCGACGTTCGGTCGGGTCCACGGGTGGGCTCTGGTGGAGGGTGGTGGTTAGCTGGTCCTCAGTGATCTTGCCCCAGCTGTGGCGATGCATCTACTGGGTGTGGTGGTGTGTGGTGGGTTTTCGGAAAGTGAAGTGGATGCATCGGTGGATGGTCCAGTGGAGTTGTCTGAGTCCAAGGTTGTCGATCAAGGTGGAGGAGTTGGCACCGTTGTTGTTCTCGAGGTGGAAGTTCAGGTCCCCGAGGAGGATGTAGTCCTTGGAGGCGAGGGCATGTGTGCTGATGAAGTCAGTGATGGAGCCGCTGAACTGCGGTCGGGGTCCGGGGTGTCTGTAGATGAGGGTGCCTCTGAGGGTGGTGTTGGGGTCGGTGTGGATCTGGAAGTGCAGGTGTTCGGGGGTGTTGAGGGTGTCGTCGGCGTCTGTCGAGATTTTGAGATTGTTTCTGTGGACGATGGCGATCCCTCCTCCTATTCCGTTGGTGCGGTCCTTGTAGCCTTCCGGGATGGCTATGCTGAAGTAAGGTGCCTAGGAGGGGGTCAGCCAGGTCTCCGTCAGGAAGGCGACGTCTGGGGCGTTGGTGTCGAGTAGGTCCCAGAGTTAGACGGTGTGTTTGCGGGCGGAGCGGGTGTTGAACAGGATGCATCTGAGGAGGTTGGGTTCCTCGTTGAGTGGGTTGGGGGCGTGATGCTGGTGAAGCTGCAGTTCCGGCAGGAGAAGGGTCCTTGGGTGCGCTTCGGGCGGCAAGGCAGCAGGTGCTTGATCGTCCGGCGTTGAGTGCGTGGAGGGTGCCGGAGTCGTAGAGGAGGCGGGCATTGTAGTGTGTGCGGGGGCCAGGGGTCGTGGTGCTGGGCGCGGTCCAGGCACGGACGGGTGCAGATGGGCTTGCCTTATGTGTACCTTTGACACACCAGCGGCGCGCCTGCTGCGCGGTCGCTGCGCAGCCTCCATATGAGGTGGTGAGGGAGGGAGGAGCAGCTGGGAGGCGGGAGCGGGCCGGCGAATGGAAGACCAGGGGGTGGGGCTGCAGGGGATGCAGCGGCGGGAACACAGTGAAGTGGGAGGCGGGCAGGTGCTACAGTAGGCAAAGCGGGGGGCACAGTGGGGAGAAAAACAAAACTAAGTACAATCAGAGAGCCAAATACAGTCAGAATATCAGACACCACAGTCCCAGGCGGGAGGGGGTGAGAGAAGGGCACAAAAGGAGTAACACAGCAACAAGGCAGGTGGGAGACAGAGCAACGTGACACCAGAAGCGGGCACAGACCAATGCGAGCGATACCAGCGGGCACAAAGGAGGGCTGTGTGGTGGCGAGGGGAGTGACCTGCCTGGTGACAGCTTAAGATAAGTGACATTGATAGTCAAACCCCTTGCAGCCCAGTATATGGGTCAATGCTGCATGCACCATTGTCACCCCAGAATGGCCCCAAAACCCATGCTCCCAGCTGCGTTGAAAAATAGTGATAGCTTGTGAATAGACTGCTGGCTGTGGCCAAATAACTGTGCCATTGATATCTTGTAAGAACAGTGCCCAGGTACGTAGATCCTCCTTAACCTCTGTAGACAAACAAGTGTGATGTTTGGCATTTAGCCCAGACATAGTCCTAGTAATGGTCTTTGAAAACGCCTTTCCCATAGGGATTACTCTGAGGGTGAAATTTAGCTGGCTGACTTACATCTGCAGTTGATGGTGAGTGACTCTACTGCCCCAGGCAAGTTGATAAGGACTGCTTGCTTAAAATCCATTACTTTGGCCATTCTATAGACCCCACTTCCTGAGTCTATCTCAATTCTGAGAAAGAATAGCCCGTTGTGGGACCCTTGTATTGTCTTTGTCACAACAGTGGCTGGTTGACTAACCTTGAAAAGCAGGGTACAGCAGGAGCGATGAGGATGTTAGCTAACCCCTTCCCTGATTGCGGCACCACCTGCGAGTAGTAAGTAAACACTCTACAGATATTACCTCAGCAGGGGAAGGGGAAGGGGAAAAAAGGGATAAACAAAACAAAAAAGTTGTGGCAGCCAGAACACTCAATGGCGTGGGATGCAGGAGTTGTTAGCTTCACTCCTATGACAGCCTCTTGTTCCCTGAATGAGAGACACAATACAACAGGCATGAGTTTCCCCCCTAACCCGCTTACTGAAATATATGTTATATATATTAAAGATGAGACTAAATTTTCATAATATATGCCACAGTCATGCTGAGATACAAAAGGCACAAAAGGAAAAAATAAAGAAAAGGAAATAAAATAGTTATTTGTTCCTAATTGCTCAGGGTTGCTAAAGTCTGCAGTACTTATCTGAAAGTGCCGTCTTGAGCCTCAATTATTTCTCTGTAAGTTGAGTTTGTTGATTGGCTGCAGTCACACAAGATTTGAAAATGCTCTGTTTACCTCCAGAATTAACGTCACTCATCCGAGCCCCTCAACGGCTCAACTAGGCAAAAAAATGATGTATGGAACAACCCAAAAGACATTTGCGTGTTGCACCCTATCTTGTAGGTGAAACAACCAAAGTAATCCTGAAAGATGAGCTTGTTTCCTTACGAGCTTTTCAGCACAGGTCCATTTAGCAGGAAAGAACTAATTCAGCTAGTTAGCAACAAGGATTGTTTCTCGTAAATGCGCTCCAGCGCGAACACGAGCTGTAAGCCCCCCAGAGAATGCCAGACGCTGCTGGTGGGTTAAAGGTTGCGCTCCAGCGAGAACGAGTTAAAACAGAATGATAACAGGAAACACCCGCAGCATGACAGACTCTGCCGGCAAGTGAAAAAGGACACTCTTGCACTACAGAGCGAAAGCGGGTAGATTAACAAGGTGGCATCCACTGGGAACTCTAGCAATAACGTGTGTAGTCACAACAGAGGTAGCGTCTTCTGCATGAGGCGGTCTTCACCTTAAAACACAGATGACAAGCACCAGGCAACAGGAAAGAGGTGCCAATAAAGGAAGTAGATTGAACGGACAGTAAACAGAGAAGACAGAGCTGACCTTTAGGCTTTATGGGAGATGTAGCTCCCTGAGCCTTTTCCTTCATTCATTCCTGCTGGCTGCATCTATTCCACCTTCATCCTGGCTTAAACGTGACAGAACCCCCTTGTAATGACCGACGTCTCGGCGGTCCACCTGGCTTAGTGGGGAACAAAGCATGGAACCGCTGCAGTATCCCAGGGCAGTGAAGGTTGGCACTGGGTTCCCAGGACCGCTCCTCGGGGCCATACCCTTTCCAATCTATAAGGTAGTAAACCCGTCCCCTTATGCGTTTGGAATCAAGAATGGTTTGGACTTCGTACTCCTCCTCCCCCTCTACCTCCACCGGTTTTGGTCTCACAGACACCCTAGTTCCAGGAAGATAGGGTTTCAACAGAGAAACATGGAACACCGGGTGAATGTGCCATGTAAAAGGGAGCTTTAGTTTCATAGCCACAGGGTTAATCACGGTAATGATTGGATAAGGACCCACAAATTTGGGTTGTAACCGTGTATTACCCTTGAACCTCAGATGTTTAGTGTTAAGCCACACCTTATCTCCTATCTTGTAGTCTGGCTCAGGGGTTCTCTTTCTGTCTGCATGTCGTTTGTCTCGGGCTCTGGCTGTTTCTAAGTGTGTTTTGGCATTCTGTAATACTGTTTTGAGGTGTGCATGATGTTCCCGAAACGTGGGATGGTTGGACACCCCTGGTTGTTCAAATGGCAATAAGTTGGGATGATAACCATTAAGACAAAAGAAGGGGGAACAACCCAACTAGAAATGGTTTGCGTTGTTATATGCAAACTCAGCAGTCCACAAAAGCGTTCTCCATTCCTCACCCTGTTGTAATGTGAAACACCTCAAATATTGCTCTAGTGTTTGATTGAGCCTTTCTGTTTTGTCATCTGTCGGGGGATGATAACTTGTAGACAAACGAGCATATATTTTCATTATGTCACTCAGAGCCTTCCAAAACCTTGATGTAAATTGGGTTCCTCTGTCAGTGATGAGAACAGAAGGAATTCCATGCAATCGTACTACTTGTTGTAAGAATACAGTAGCCAATTCCCCTGATGTGGGTAGCTTGGTTAGAGCTACGAAATGACCCATTTTGGTCAAATGATCTACGACTACAAGAATAGTATTGTTACCGAAACTGAGAGGCATTTCTACTATAAAGTCCATAGACACGGTATGCCAAGGAGCTGGGGGTATTGGTATGGATCTCAGTAGTCCGCCTGCGTACAGATTGAACATTTGGAGACATATTCTTCTGTGTCTTTACTCAGCGTTTCCCACCAGAAATATCTAGACACAGTCTGTAAAGTCTTTTGTATTCCCAAATGGCCGCTCAAAGTGGAATCATGAGTCCATAGCAAAACTTGTCTCTGCAGAGATTCATCCGGTACAAAAAGCCGTTTATCATAAAACAGCAAATGGTTCTTGGTTGATCTACGTAATGGTTATTTGGCAATCAGGCCTTTTCATCCAATGTTTCTGTTTTCTTCTTTACCTGTTCCAGGAAATCTGCAGAGGTTGTCAATGCCATTATTCCTGTTGGAAAAGAAGCTTTTTGGAGAAGTACTGGAGGTTCCTCAGCTAGTGTAGGTTTTTTTTCCGGAATGAGCAGGGGTCTCGAAAGTGCTTCAGCTTTGCCATTCTGGGGTCCGGGTCTATATTTGATCACAAAATCAAAGTCTGAAAAGAATAACAACCAACGTAGCTGTCGAGGCGTCACGGCTCTAGCACTCTTTAGAAAGAGCAAATTCCGGTGATCAGTGTATATTTCCATCGTGTGTTTGGCTCCTAGTAGATGATGTCTCCATTCCTCTCACGTCCTTTTTATTGCCAATAATTCCTTGTCCGTGATACTATAATTCACCTCACAAGCAGTCAATTTCTGAGAGAAGAAGGCAACAGGATGTAACTGTCCCGTTGCAGGATGTCTCTGCAAGAGAATGCCTCCAATGGCATAGTGTGAGGCATCTGTTTCTACCACAAACGGCTGACTGGCCTCAGGATGACGTAGAATGGGAGCTGTTGTGAAGCAAGTTTTCAATGTTTGAAAGCCTGTTCCGCAGATTCAGTCCAAAGAAAGATGGCTCCTTTTCGAAGAAGGTGTGTCAAAGGTTGAATGATCTTGGAGAACTCCTTAATAAATCTCCTGTAAGTATGGGCGAATTTTGCAGATCTGCGGTCTGCGAATTCGCATAAAAATCCGGAACTCGCGGATTTTTTAGCGATTTGCACTCTACTCAACTGGAGTACTTTCTACTGGTTAATCAGTGAGTGCTACCTCGTTGGGTAAATGTATAGTGCTTTTCCTACACTGCACCTGCGTAAAGGGCCAGAAGATTTGTCTCCACTGACCATGTGTGCCTGTAACTTTGCCACCGCGCCAAAAGGCACCGAGGTCCCTTGAGTGAGCTGTCCATCATAGTTGGGAAAGGGCGGGAAGACGTTTGATACCACTAGTGTGTGGTGCGGGGCCGAACGAGCGAGGCTTCTATGCGTGTCAATATGCCTCTTGTGTATAAAGGGTCAGAGAGCGAGCAGGGCAGCAGGTGAGGAGAAAGCAGCCTCCTGGTCACAGGAACTACACGGGGGTTGCGCTCGAGAAACTCAGGGATTCAAAGACCTCCCTCGAGTATTACAGCTAATTTTCGACTGCAGATATGGGGTTAAAGCACACTTGCCCAGCCTCGACCGTGCTCACTAATGTTTTGGGCTGATTAAAACGTTACTCAATTTGAGCTTCAACTCGGGCACCTGCTATATCTGTAAGTTCTTCCTGTCCGTGCCTTAAATGGAAAAAAATAAGTGCAGGTACTCAACAAATTGTGATGTGGGCGGGGTTAGGGGCGGGCAGGGCTATGGGGTTGGAGCCATGGGGGCGGGGCTACGGATTGCGCTAAGGGGCCATTAATTAAAATCATTGCTAAATCCTCATGACCATATGCAATTCTTCATTTAAGATTTCGTTTCATTGGCGTTTTATGTTAGAAATTGTGTTAAAGGCACGAAGAAAAAAGTTCACTAACAATTATTTTCTGTCATAAATATTTAACTTTTAATTGAGTGTAAACCCCTTCTTAAATTGTTTCCAGTGTAATAGCGCCTTGGGTCTCACAAGCACTGGGAAAGTGCTATAGAAATTAAACATACATAACACAATATCACAAACTTTCTTGTTCAATTACATTTTAAAGGGAAGGCATGTATATTATTTCTCCTTTTTATAAGTTAAGCTCTGATAAGCTGCGACTGCAGTGTGTCAGTAGGGAGAGGGGTAAGATGCAAATTGGGCCTTTCATCTGTCCCGCACCAAGGGCCAGATGTAGGTAGCCCAATACTGGTCGGTAACGGACGAAAATCGGTATTTTCGGCCGTTACCGACCAGTATTGAGCATTTGGGATGTAGGAGACCGAAAATCGTCCGATTCGGTAAATTTACCGAATCAGTAAAGTTACCGAATCGGTAAACATTCCGAATCGGTAAATTTGCCGAATCGGTAAATTTACCGATTCGCAACGGTTTGCGATTCGGTAAATCTACCGAATCGGTAAATCTACTGAATCGGTAAATTTACCGAATCGGTAGATAAGAAGTGGTAAAATTGAATATTGAGATGTAGGTAAGCTCTTAAATACCGAATTTGCTTGAAATTCGGTATTTAAGAGTCGGTATTTACCATGGATTGAAATCAGGTGGTAACAAGGTGCAGCCTATAAAAAAGGACCCAAAATGCAATTCTTTTTGCACAATGGCGGCATTTTATGTCATTGCAAGACGGCTACGGCTACAGGAGGAAGGAGAGAGGGAATGGCAGAGACAGGAGCAGGTCTACAGACAGAGGATCACCTTGTTCATGCTCACAGAGGCAGAGATACTCCAGAGGTACAGGTTGGCCCCAGACACCATCTTGGACCTCATCAGGGACCTCCAACCACTGTTGGAACATACTACCCCAAGGGCACACGCTATTCCACCCCACGTGCAGGTGCTGTGCAGCCTACACCTGCTTGCGCCTGGGAGCTACCAGAGTGTGGTTGCTGCGGTAGGTGGGGTGACCCAGAGCAGCCTGTCATGCTTTTTCCACAAATTCATTTACGCCATGTTACAGAGGATGAACCATTATATATCTTTCCCTGCAACCCATGCTGAACTGGTCCAAACAAAATCTGACTTTTACCAGATGGCGCGATTCCCCAATATCATTGGCTGCATTGATGGCACGTACATTCCCATTTGTCCCCCTGCTGCCACCGAATATATATACAGGAATAGGAAGTCCACCCACACCATCAATGTGCAGGTGATTTGCAATGCCAAGTGCGCCATCACTGACCTTGTGGCAAAATTCCCTGGGAGTACCCACGACTCCTATATGTTTCAAAACAGCGGTATCTATGCACGGCTGACTGCAGGGGAATTTGGTGAAGGATACCTCCTAGGTAAGACACAGTGTGCGACCCCTTTAACACCTATTGCAGTAAGAAGTACATGTATGCATATGAGTAATGTATTCCCATTTCCTTTTAGGAGACAGTGCATATGCCCTCCGCTCGTTCATACTCACCCCCTACCTCAACCCCTCAACACCCAGCCAAAGGAGATATAACCGGGCCCACAAGAGCACAAGAAATGTCGTGGAGTGTACCATTGGTATCTGGAAAAGCAGGTTCAGGTGCCAGCACAAGAGGGGAGGTGCACGGCAGTATACCCCCATCACCTGCTGTAAGATCATTGCTGCCTGTGCTATGTTGCACAACCTTGCTGTGAAGAAGGGTACTGAGGTGGAGTTGTCAGACTATGAGGATCATGACGACGAGATTGCTTTGCCTGAAACACAACCTGCTGCAGTGTCAACACCAAGTGATGGCAGATACAGACGTGAGGAGATTACACACAACTATTTCTGAGTAAGTACTGAGACAAACACATATGTAGAATGCAAGAAAACTACTTTAATTTTGTAATGATCTCGGTATTTTAAACCACAAAAGTGCACCAGAAAGAATTTCACTACAATGCTCACAGTGAGTCAACAGAGACAGACTGGTGTTGTAAGCACCCACCGTAGTTTGATATTGTCACTACGCAGGTATCCAAGGCACAAATGTGCAACACAAACATTTAACTTTCAAATTTGTATGTCCAGGGTCACTAGCCCATACTATTAACTGTTCATTTGCGTCCACGCTTAGCACTGCCAGATGTATGTGGCTCACTGTGTTCGCTGGGCGTTTGGCCTGTAGCCTCACCTTGTCGCCTGCTGCTCCTCCTTGTCTCTACAACAAGGGGGCTTACCATGCTGCTCCTACTTGTGCTCCCTTCACTCTCTGGCACATCAATAGCAGCTGATTGTGCTGTTTGCCATTTAATAGCGCCTCAAGTGCACCGGTCATTCCGGCTATGCCCCTTGTCAGATGATTACTGTTTTGTGTCAAGACCTCCTGACTGTTCATGCTTCGCCTGCATAGCAGGGATGTGGCTGTGGCCAGGCGGTGAATAGCCTTGTTAGTTTGCTGTGCACGCTGGTTCTCCGTGCGCCTTGATGCCATTTCTGTGTCCAGTTTGGTGCACAGTAGCTGCACCGATTGTGTCATCTCATGTATCCCTGTAGCCATGTTCTTGTTTACTTCCACCAGTTCCCTGATGCCCTTTCCAATGTCTTGCATATTGATATTGAGGTTGCGCATTTGTCGTTGACAGGACATGATGCCCTTTCCCTGCATCCTCCGAATCTTGACCATGGTTCCCTGCAGGCCTTGGAAGACACTGGACCCTTCCCCACGTGCACCTACACTCCTTCCTTGGACTGTGCGGCGTCTTGTGCTACTAGGGACAGGCTCTGTGCTGGACTGCAGTGTGGCAGAGATATCATCTCCAGCAAGGTTTGTGGGTCTTCAACCACCATTTCACCGGCAGCTGTCTTCATTGCTATCAGTGGAGGTACAACATGCCTCCTGCTTGGTTGTGCTGCAGGTGTTTGAACATCCAGTGATGCTGGCATATCAGGTGAAGACATTAACAGAGGGGACTGTGAACGTGGTGGGGATGTCTGCAATTCCTGAGTGATTTCAGGGTCTTGGGAAGGTGGCTGGCCACTCGGTACACTTGTGTCCTGTGATGTACTGGGACCTGGCTCCTGCCTTTCATCCCTCTCGGGTGCCGTGCCTTCTGTCTCCTGTGACTGTCTTCTGGATGTGTGACCTGTGGACAAATGAGCGTATATTAGCTAGGTGCAAATGTCTCACAGCCACTACAATTAAATTTTTTGAATTTGCACAATTTCAATGTTGCCTGCCCTTCATTATGTCTGCAGTCATTTGCCTAACTTGGTTACTGTGCTGTATGACATGTTCTTTCATTAACTGACTACATGTACCATGATGCATTGCTACTGTTTGGTGCTGGCACACTGGGACTGGGGTAACTTAGCTTCAAGGGGTGAGGGAAGGCTGAGGGTGTGAGGGGGATTGCTGTGCATGCATCTTACCTTTTCTACTTGCAGATTTGGCAGAGCTGTCCACTTCTCCCAGTCCGCAGACGCTTTCAGGCTCTAAGGTTGTGGCCACCATCTCCTCCAGGTCAGTGAGGGGGGGTGCTGTGTTTTTTCCTCCACCAGTTTGCGATGCCTGCTTGTGGTGGTCTGCTAATTTTTTTTGTGAGGCTCCTCAGGTCATAGCACCTCTTTTTTTAACTCCTCTGTGACTCTGGTGGTCACTCCCACAGCATTGACTTTTTCAAGTATATCAAGCCAAATCTTCCTTTTGGCAGATTCAGCCACAGAAAGGGACTGCCTTCCAAAACGTTTGTGGTGCACCTTTACCACCTCCTCCACAAGGACCTGTAGTTCCATGTTGCTGAATTTCAGCTTTCTCTTTCTCTCTGTCTGCTCTGTGTCTTTGCTGCCTGCCATGTTTCAGGTTTTAAACTGCACAAACTCTTTCTGCTGCTGCTCCCAGTCTCTCTGCTCCAACTGCCTCTCCAGAACCTTCTAATTAGTTGCAGCTGCCTGTGTAGCCACTTCTTGGTAGGGAGGGGGAGGGTGGTAGCACCTGATTGACTGTTTTCTTAAGTTTCACTTTTGCTTACTTTCCGATTCGGAATTTACCGAATCGGTATTTACCGAATCGGTATTTACCGATTCGGTATTTCCCACTCATTCCTATGGGCCTTTTGGCCCATAGGAATGAATGGGAAATACCGAATCGGTAAATACCGATTCGGTAAATACCGATTCGGTAAATTCCGAAAGTCCGATACCGAATTTTACCGATTCGGTAAATAATACAGATTTTGTCCCTACATCTCATTTACCGATTCTTAAATACCGATTCGGTAAAATTCGGTATTTAAGAATCGGTAAATTACATTTACCTACATCTGGCCCCAAGTCTTTTACGCCTTGCAAATGGGTTGAAGGGAGCTGGACCGCAAGGGGGATGTGAAGAAATTAGCTGGACTGCAGGGGGCACATGAAGAAATGTAAAAAAAAAAACAGAGCTTCCTCCACTTTTCGAAGGTGTTTGGATGGCAAACAGAGCACAATAGCCCAGCATGCAGGTCTGCTGAAAGAATCTCGGGTGTCCAGGACGCTGCAGCAGTCCCGGCTAGAGAGCACAACAGGAGGAGGGGCATTGCTCAATTAGGAGATGTTAAGGGGAGATTAGCACTCGAGTGCTTCACAAAAGCGGACAGACTTGTTAGCTGTGTGTCGTGCTTCGTTTTTTAGATTCCAAATTAAGTTGGGCTGCTGCTCCATGAGTACCGGTACTCTCTTTGGATAAGAAGAAGTTCCGGTACTCAAGCACAGAAAATTTAGAAGTGGCGGTACTCAGTACCGGTGAGTACCGGCCCATTTAAAGCATTGCTTCCTGTTGAGGTTTAATTTTTGTGACAGGAGCCTCATGCCAGAATGAATCCTGACCTGCATAGTTATCCACGAAGATGCCACCGTTTTGTGCAATACCTCTACTCAACTGGAGTACTTTCTACTGGCTAATCCAGTAAGTGCTACCTCATTGAGTAAATGTAAAGTGCTTTTCCTACACTGCAGCTGCGTAAAGGGCCAGACGATTTGTCTCCACTGACCATGTGTGCCTGTAACTTTGCCACCGCGCCAAAAGGCGCCGAGGTCCCTTGAGTGAGCTGTCCACCATAGTTGGGAAAGGGCGGGAAGACGCTTGATACCGCTAGTGTGTGGTGCGGGGCCAAACGAGCGGGGCTTCTCTGCGTGTTAATATGCCTCTTGTGTATAAAGGGTCAGAGAGCGAGCAGGGCAGCAGGTGAGGAGAAAGCAGCCTCCTGGTCACAGGAACTACACGGGAGTTGCGCTCGAGAAACTCAGGGAATCAAAGACCTCCCTCGAGTATTACAGCTAATTTTTGACGGCAGATATGGGGTTAAAGCACACTTGGCCAGCCTCGACCGTGCTCACTAATGTTTTGGGCTGATTACAACGTTAATGAATTTGAGCTTCAACTCGGGCACCTGCTATATCTGTAAGTACTACATGTTGAGGTTTAATTTTTGTGACAGGAGCCTCGTGCCAGAATGAATCCTGCCCTGCATAGTTATCCACAAAGATGCCACCGTTTTGTGCAAAACCTCTAATCAACTGGAGTACTTTCTACTGGCTAATCCAGTAAGTGCAACCTCGTTGGGCAAATGTAAAGTGCTTTTACTACACTGCAGCTGTGTAAAGGGCCAGAAGATTTGTCTCCACTGACCATGTGTGCCTGCAACTTTGCCACCGTGCCAAAAGGCGCCGAGGTCCCTTGAGTGAGCTGTCCATCATAGTTGGAAAAGGGCGGGAAGACGTTTGATACCACTAGTGTGTGGTGCGGGGCCAAACGAGCGGGGCTTCTATGCGTGTTAATATGCCTCTTGTGTATAAAGGGTCAGAGAGCGAGCAGGGCAGCAGGTGAGGAGAAAGCAGCCTCCTGGTCACTGGAACTACACGGGGGTTGCGCTCGAGAAACTAAGGGATTCAAAGACCTCCCTCGAGAATTACAGCTAATTTTCGACGGCAGATATGGGGTTAAAGCACACTTGCCCAGCCTCGATCGTGCTCACTAATGTTTTGGGCTGATTAAAACGTTACTGAATTTGAGCTTCAACTCGGACACCTGCTATATCTGTAAGTGCCTCCTGTTGAGGTTTAATTTTTGTGACCGGAGCCTCGTGCCAGAATGAATCCTGCCCTGCATAGTTATCCACGAAGATGCCACCGTTTTGTGCAATACCTCTACTCAACTGGAGTACTTTCTACTGGCTAATCCAGTAAGTGCTACCTCGGTGGGTAAATGTAAAGTGTTTTTCCCACACTGCAGCTGCGTAAAGGGCCAGAAGATTTGTCTCCACTAACCATGTGTGCCTGTAACTTTGCCACTGCGCCAAAAGGTGCCGAGGTCCCTTGAGTGAGCTGTCCATCATAGTTGAGAAAGGGTGTGAAGACGTTTGATACCGCTAGTGTGTGGTGCGGGGCCAAACGAGCAGGGCTTCTATGCGTGTCAACATGCCTCTTGTGTATAAAGGGTCAGAGAGCGAGCAGGGCAGCAGGTGAGGAGAAAGCAGCCTCCTGGTCAAAGGAACTACACGGGGTTGCGCTCGAGAAACTCAGGGATTCAAAGACCTCCCTCGAGTTTAAGAGCTAATTTTCGACGGCAGATATGGGGTTAAAGCACACTTGCCCAGCCTCGACCGTGCTCACTAATGTTTTGGGCTGATTAAAACGTTACTGAATTTGAGCTTCAACTCGGCCACCTGCTTTATTTATATCTGTAAGTGCTTCCTGTTGAGGTTTAATTTTTGGCCCACAGGAAGCACTTACAGAGTTAAGGCAGGTGCCCGAGTTGAAACTAACTTTGTAACCATTTTAGAATGGCGCCGGCAAGCTGCCAGAGTTGAAGTTGCAACTTGCAAGTAATCAACTTCAACTCTGGCAGCTTGCCGGCGCCATTCTAAAATGGTTACAAAGTTAGCTTCAACTCGAGCACCTGCCTTAACTGTAAGTGCTTCCTGTGGGCCAAAAAGAAATCCGCCCGTTTGCGGATTTGCAGATTTTTCAGCAATTTCACGAGATTCGTGGATCGCAAAATTGCCAAAAATCAACAAATTCCGCGAGCGGAACGGATTTTTGGCCCACAGTTAATCTCCTGTAAAACTTTGCAAAACCCAGGAAACTCTGCAAGGCTTTCACACAAGAATGGGACTCCCACTGGATAATAGCTTGTATTTTCTTTTGGTCCATCCGAAGACCATTGGGCCCAATTACATACCCCAGAAGCTCAACTTCCGTAGCGTGGAACAGGCATTTCTCCAGTTTGACATACAGAGCGTACTTCTGCAAGCGCTCTAACACAGTCAATATGTGATAAGCAAGTTCTTTCTGTGAAGCGGAGTATATGAGGATGTCGTCGATGTAAACTATGCATGAAACATCCAACAAACCTCTGAGCCCTTCATCCATAAAAAATTGGAATGCAGCGGGGGCATTGCAGAGGCCAAAGGGCATAACTTGATATTCGTAGAGCCCGAATTTTGTGTGGAAAGCTGTCATTCCCCTGCCGCACTCGCACAAGGTGCTACGCTCCCCTAAGATCCAGTTTGGTAAAGATCTTTGCTCCTTTTAGCTGGTCCAGCAGTACCGGTATTAAAGGAAGGGGGTACCTGTTCTTCTTGGTCACCCTGTTAATTGCTCTGTAGTCAATGCAAGCCCTTAAGCCTCCCTCACATTTCGGGATGAACAATAGGGGCAAGGACGCAGGGGAAGTTGATTCACGAATGAATCCGGAACGCAAGAGTTTCGACAGATATTGTTGTAGGTAGGTGGTTTCTGCCTGAGTGAGGGCATATATCCGACTACAGGGAATGCTCTCACCAAGCTTCAACTCGATCACGCAATCATAATCCCTATGCGGGGGCAGTTTGTTGGCCTCCTGTTCACTAAAGTCATCTTTATATTGTATGTGGGTCTCCGGTAGCGTGGAAACCAGGCAAATGCTTAACTCCCGACATCCACTACCCAGCAAGGTAGCAGGATTCTCCCTCTGGTAGCACGCGAGTACTCGGTCCTGAGTACAGTGTTCGAGACAAAATGCAGAATTTAATGTAACCGTGCGAGCTGCCCATTGAACTACAGGATCATGTTGAGTAAGCCAAGGCATTCCCAAAATGAGTTTAAATTGTGGAGCATCTATGAGGTCAAATTGTATTTGTTCATAGTGGTTCCGTCCGACTTGCATGACGTGTTGACGTGTATGAAAGCACACCGGACCTGATGTTAACTCCGTACCATCTACTGCCTTTACCGGTTCGGGAATCTTTTGTCTTATGCACTGTACTCCCAACTCCTTGGCATATTGTTGGTCGATAAAATTACCCGCAGCCCCCGAATCCAATAATGCATGCACCATCACTGGCTTGACTCAGGCCACTCCACAGTGACACACACGTTCATATGAGGTACGGAAGTTTGCACTGTATTGGCCACAGCATGAAAGACCTCTTCATGATCAGGTCTCAAACCAGGGGTCTCTAACTTGTTTGAGCATAATCGTTTCCCAACAAAGTAGACGGGTACTCCACCACAGGTACAGTTATAGCACCTTTATCATCTTTATATATGGCTTTGCTCTTTGATTTGCAATCCTTGATAAAGTGACCAGGCTACCCACAATACATGCACAGTCGTTGGCTGCGTTATCGGTTCCTTTTCTCAGTGCTCAGTGGTCCAGGCACACCACCTATCTGCATACGTTCAGTTCCATCATTTGATGTAGAGGTTCCTTCGGTGAGCACCCTTGGTCGGGATGTTTGAAACTTTACGTCGGAATGCTGTTTATCCCCCTTTCTCTCCTGTAGGCGATGATCCAATTGCACAGTAAGATCTATTAGTTCGTCACAAGAGGTGGGCATATGAACCACTTGAGCCAACACGTCTTTCAGTTCCCCTCTCAGCCCTTGGTAATACAAGGAAATCCTTTTTTCTACAGGCCAATCAGTGTCGATCACTAGGCGATTAAATGTGGTAATGTAAGTCAAAAGGTCTTGTGAGCCAGGCTTAAGTGTTATAAGTTCTCTATCTAGTGATAGCATATGCGCTTTTCTGTCAAACAGTTTGTGCATTTCTTCACAAAAGTCAATAAAAAATCAGTAAAATTAGGCAACAGTTTGCGCATTTCTTCACAAAAGTCAGTAAAAAATCATTAAAATTAGGCAACACAGGATCGTTTTCCTCTATCTAGGGGAATGACCAGCTAGCAGCGTTCCCACCCAAATAGGACATCATAAAAGCTGTCTTTGCCTGGTCATCAGGAAACACAGCGGGATTGCACAAGAAATGCAGTATGCACTGCCCCAGAAATGTGCCAAACTTCTTTGGATCCCCAAAGAATCTCTCGGGGGGAGCTAAGGGTAACTGTAAAGGGTCAATAACCTGGATGGTAGGTGAGCCCAGTCCTCCCTGCTGTGTAGTGGCAGTAGAATGTGTAGGTGGAGGTAAGGTCCAATCCCTAATGATAGTAGCCCCTCTAATACTGGTAGGACTTGCACGAGATAGATCCGCAACCTCACGTCTCATGGTACCCATCTCATTTCTCAATTCCTGGTTTTCTCCTCTGAAGGCATCCACCTCAATCCGTAAGGCGGTTAAGGTTTCCAACACTGAAGTTAGTACGGTGATGGTATCCATCGCTCAGGACGTAGGTAACCGTGGGCTTGTCACTCTGTCACAACAGAGGCTGGTTGACAAACCTTGAAAAGCCGGGTACAGCAGGAGCGATGAGGATGCTAGCAACCCTTCCCTGATTGCGGCACCACCTGCGAGTAGTAAGTAAACACTCTACAGATATTACCTCAGCAGAACAACAAAAAAGGTGTGGCAGCCAGAACACTCAATGGCGTGGGATGCAGGAGTTGTAGGCTTCACTCCTATGACAGCCTCTTGTTCCCTGTATGAGAGACACAATACAACAGGCATGAGTTTCCCCCTAAACCGCTTACTGAAATATATATTATATATATTAAAGATGAGACTAAACTTACATAATATCTGCCACAATCATGCTGAGATACAAAAGGTACAAAAGGAAAAAATAAAGAAAAGGAAAAATAATAGTTCTTTGTTCCTAATTGCTCAGGGTTGCTAAACTCAGCAGATT
The DNA here is from genome assembly GCF_964261635.1 of Lissotriton helveticus. Classification (NCBI taxonomy): domain Eukaryota; kingdom Metazoa; phylum Chordata; class Amphibia; order Caudata; family Salamandridae; genus Lissotriton; species Lissotriton helveticus. Next base: position 420,654,928 of record NC_136057.1, read on the forward strand.
AAATGTAGGAAGTCACTGAAGTAGAGTACTTATCTGAAAGTGCAGTCTTGAGTCTCAATTATTTCTCTGTAAGTTGAGTTTGTCAATTGGCTGCAGTCACACAAGATTTGAAAACGCCCTGTTTACCTCCAGGATTAACGTCACTCATCCGAGCCTCTTAACGGCTCAACTAGGCAAAAAAATGATGTATAGAACAACACAAAAGATATTTGCGTGTTGCACCCATTCTTGTGGGTGAAACAACCAAAGTAATCCTGAAAGATGAGCTTGTTTCCTTACGAGCTTTTCAGCACAGGTCCATGTAGCAACAAGGCTTGTTACTCGTAAATGCGCTCCAGCGTGAACACGAGCTGTAAGCCCCCCAGAGAATGCCAGACGCTGCTGGCGGGTCAAAGGTCGCGGTCGCATTTCAGCACGAACGCGTTAAAACGGAATGATAACAGGAAACACCCGCGGCATGACAGACTCTGCCGGCAAGTGAAAAAGGACGCTCTCGCACTACAGAGCGAAAGCGGGTAGATTAACAAGGTGGCATCCACTGGGAACTCTAGCAATAATGTGTGTAGTCACAACAGAAGTAGCGTCTTCTGCACGAGGCGGTCTTCACCTTAGAACACAGGTGACAAGACAACAGGAAAGAGGTGCCTATAAAGGAAGTAGATTGAATGGACAGTAAACTGAGAAGACAGAGCTGACCTTTAGGCTTTATGGGAGATGTAGTTCCCTGAGCCTTTTCCTTCATTCATTCCTGCTGGCTGCATCTATTCCACCTTCCTCCTGGCTTAAACATGACAGTCTTGAGTTAGTGGGACCCCTAAAGTCAAGGTGATCTCCTGAAACCCTCGAAGGGTTCTATGACGTGTCTGGGATTCCGGCGGACCCAAGAATAAAAACGAATCTACGTAGTGTAGTATGTCCTGGGACCCCATGAAGTCCCTGGCTGCGCATTTCAAGTACCTACTAAACTTTTCAAAATGAGTACGAGCAATGGAAATGCCAATCATCATACATTTGTCAAAGTAAAACGTTGCTTCGAAAGTGAAACTTAGGAGATGTAAGTCATCTGGGTGCACAGGTAGCAGCCGGAAAGCCGACTCTGTGTTGGATTGTGCCATGAGGGCACCAGTGCCCAGCTTCTGCACCTAGCTTATCAATTGCACAATCAAATGGGGCATACCAGACTACACACAATCCCGGAACCAGACTGTCATTGACGGATAGTCCGGCAGCTAAGGACAAGTTGTGGATGAGGTAGAACTTGCCCGCCTCTGTTTTAGGGACCAAACCAAGTAGGGTGCACACTAAGTTATCCATCGGTGGTGCATCAAATGGGCCCCTCAGTCTCCCTGCTGTTGATCGATGAGGGTCTTCTCCATGGCAATTTCAGGTACTAAAAGATATTATTTCTGGTCCTCAGGGGGAAGGGAAGTGGCAAGGCGTTTGATGGAACTAACTACGATCTTACCTCTGAGGCGGAAGCCGGGGGCTCAATTCTGTTTTAAACAGTGTGCATTTGATTTCTTTTGTGGCATTCGTTTTCATTTCCTTTTGGTAATTTTTAAACTCAGAGCCTTCTGTTTCCAGTAACTGACGCGCACTCACGCTGTTTCCAGCACAGCAGAATACTTGCTGCCGCTGTAAAACAGAGGTGAGCAGCCGCCATATTGGGGGAAGGAAAGGGTGCCGCTCTAGTAGCTGGCCGCCTCCCGCCCTCCCAGGCTATTTAATCCGCCAAAAGCGCGAGCACGCTGATCTAACTACGATATTACCCCTGAGGCGGAAGCCGGGGGCTCAATTCTGTTTTAAATAGTGTGCATTTGATTTCTTTTGTGGCATTTGTTTTCATTTCCTTTTGGTAATTTTTAAACTCAGAGCCTTCTGATTCCAGTAACTGACGCGCACTCATGCTGGGGCCGATTCACAGAACTAACTTAAGACAAAATCCTAAACTTACTGCTTTTGGTATTCACAGAAGTTAGGATTTTGTCTTAAGTTTGTCTTAAGACAGACTTAAGACAGACTTAAGACATACTTAAGACAAAATCCTAACTTCTGTGAATACCAAAAGTAGTAGGTTTAGGATTTTGTCTTAAGTCTGTCTTAAGACAAACTTAAAACAAAATCCTAACTTATGTGAATATCAAAAGTAGTAAGTTTAGGATTTTGTCTTAAGTTAGTTCTGTGAATCGGGACCGCTGTTTCCAGTGCAGCAGAATACTTGCTGACGCTGTAAAACAGAGGTGAGCAGCCGCCATATTGGGGGAAGGAAAGGGTGCCGCTCTAGTAGCTGGCCGCCTCCCACCCTCCTCAAACACTGGATAAAAGACGAATGTCATTCCGTCCGTGCAGCGGGCGGGCGCAGTGGGCGCGCCGGCGGCGTGCCGATGGCGCGCCAAAGGCGAGCCTGTCTGCGCCCGTCCGCACCAGGACCGGGCCTAAGGCCACCCCCCGCTGGTTCGATGGAGCTGGACAACAGACGGGTATATTCTAGATCAAACTTGTTAGAGTTGTGCCCACCCTCCACTGATTGTACCAGAAATGACCCGGAGTTCGCTGTAACTTTTCCTTTACTTAGTTGCCCTTACTGTCACTCTGCTATCCCCTTTATTAACGGTAAGGTGAAATCGAATCTTAAAAACATTTATAAAACATCTATGATTTGCAAAGCACTCATTAATGGGAAAGCACAGACAGGAGATAGCGGACCTAATCTTAGACAGGAAACTAGATAACCTTTTAATCACAGAAACTTGGTCGGACCATCATGCCATTTTAAGCAGATTAGCTGTTACGGAGAGCCCAATTCAAAGAGAAACTATTACTAACCCAGAATCTTTTAAGGTCTGGAAAGATTTAAATAAAGCAGACCTAAAAGAGCTACTGGATAGCACTCGCCCCACTCTATCCACGGACCCGAATACTGCCACCCTTCAATACCAAGAATGGTTAGGGCATGCTACCCACTCACTAGTACCCATAAAAACTCTGTCCAGAAACAGAGCCACCCCCTCGGCACCATGGTTTACTGATGATTTAAGGATACAAAAACAACTCTGTAGGAATAGGGAAAGGCATTGGAGAAAATCCTACAGCTTAGAGAGCAAAATTAGCTACAAGGAAATGCTCTCAATCTATAAATCTATGATTGCCGATGCAAAGAAGAAGTTCTTCACCGAACAAATGAGATAACAAAACAGCTTGCGGGAAGTGCTCCCGATTTAGCGCCAACACCCTCTCAATCACTTTGTGACGAGCTCGCACATTTCTTTTTTACGAAAGTAAATGACATATATTTGGCTTTCCGTTCTAAAATGGATATCTCCCTGAATTCCATTTGCAGTACTGTTCCTCATTCCCCACTACTGCAGTTTGCTGATCTTACGGACGTTCAGACAATGGATATCATTTCATCCATTAAAACAGGTCCAGCCCTAGATCCCTGTCCCTTCAGAGTCCTGCCTCCGGTAATGGATTCTCTTGTTACGGTGGTTACACAAGTATGTAATTCTGTGTTTAGATCTGGGATTTACCCCGACATACTGAAAAAGACTCTTTTAAAACCATTGTTAAAAAAATCAAACCTGGACAGGGACGAGTTAAAAAACTACCGACCCATAGCTAGCCTTCCTTTCCTAGCAAAGGTAGCTGAAAAAGCTATGAACCAACAGCTTTCATATTTTATTGAGGAACATCACCAGCTGGATAGTACCCAATTTGGATTCCGTAAATTCCATGGTACGGAAACAGCACTAATCAAGGCAGCTGATGACATTAGAGTCATCCGGGACCAGGGAGGAACAGCTGTCCTGGTGCTGCTCGATTTATCTGCAGCCTTCGACACGTTCGACCATAAGATCTTGGTCGACCGTGTCGGAAAAATGGGCATCCAACTGGTGGCCAAAGACTTGTTGGCCTCATTTCTGGCTGGGAGGACTCAGATGGTCACTCTAGGATCTTTCAAATCAACTCAGTTGTCTCTGCCGTGTGGGGTTCCTCAAGGCTCATCCCTAAGTCTGACATTGTTTAATATCTATGTGTCGGACCTGGCTAAACTCATTAAAGCCCATGGGATGAGCCTAACCTCATACGCAGATGACACGCAGCTGTTTCTGGCCATAAACAGTGATGGAGACAAGGTGGCAGAACGTTTTCAAGGAGGTATGCTAGCAATTGGAGAGTGGATGGCCTCCAACTGTCTTAAGTTAAACTCTGAGAAAACGGAGGTGGTCATCTTTGGACCTCTCTCACCAGGATGGTCTCCGGCTTGGTGGCCTGCATCTTTTGGAGTTCCTCCTAAGCCAGCCTCCAAGGGGAGGAACATGGGAGTGATATTTGATAATGGCCTTAATTTTATGGCCCATGCTAAGAAAACAGCATCCACAGCTTGTCATAAATTAAAATTGGTATGGAAAATTATCTCTTTTTTACCGGACACAGCAGGAAAAACCCTGGTGGTTGCCTTAGTTCTATCTTCCCTGGACTACTGCAACGGCCTATTTGCAAATGCGCAGATTCGGGTGACTAACAAACTGCAAACTATTCAGAATGCGGCGGCAAGACTCCTCTCTGGAACACCCAGATTCAAATCTGTTTCAGATACAATAAGGACCTACCACTGGCTGCCCATTCGTAACCGAATCAAATTCAAGACTTTATGTATAGTTTATAAAGCATTACATAATCAAGGTCCGCAGTTTCTCAGGGACCAGCTAATTCATATACTCCCTCTAGACAACTTCGTTCCACCACCTTGAATCAACTAGTGGTGCCACGGACAAAAACAGTTACCTGGAGGGATCGCCGATTTGTGGTTTCGGCCCCCAAGCTATGGAACACTCTTCCACAATCTATTAGGACCAGCCCCTCACTTTTGCTTTTCCGTAAGCGGTTAAAGACTTGGCTTTTTAACCAATAAATTTACAGCGATACTTTTTGAAGATGGTTGTTAGTTTAGCGCCGAGACGCCTACAGGTATTCGTTCGCGCTTAATAAATAGCAATAATAAATAATAAATAAATAAATAAATAAATGTGAAAACCACTTTTAAAACCATAGTACAGATTATGAGCATCTTTTACATTAGGGTACCTTCCAAGCAAATGAGCAAGCACATGCAAGCGTATGGGAGACCCTGCCTTTAGCTGTGGAGATTCAGTGGGATTTACCTGCCTGATCTTTGGGTTTTCCATGCTGCTTGAAGCCCTTAATCTCAGGATGCCCCTAGAAACTACAGAAGGAGAAAATGTGCAGCTCCTTTGGAATCGCTCTCTCTGTTGAACTGCTAGCAGGCATTTTTCCTGTCTGTCCCTGGCTTAAAAGACCGAAAGGAATGGACTGCCGTATTAGCGCAATGGCCATACTGTATTCAGCATGCCCATTGATCCCAAGCAACATCAGGCCATATTGCCTTCATCTGCCGAAATGTCATGCCAAACTGATACTAGGATGTGCCTAGAAAATGGACTGATGCTCTATTGATTAGTGTAATGTAACCCATGAGCTGTAGGGGCTAAGGCTTGGAACTTCTCTGTCAAGACTGCCCATAGATAGTAAATCAATTATCCAGTTCCTTGTGGACCTATATACCCAAATCTTCTTTGGATGATACTCTCCATCCTTCCCCATATAGCCCTTCTTGCGCAGTCCCATTCTGATTAGGTCAAAAACATCACCAAACTCACCATTGCAAAATCTGCCCTTTATATCTTGTGGTACATGCCAAGCCACTGCCCTAGGAGGGCCAACACTCACCACAGGGGAGCTGCAAGCAAAGTGGGACGCATAAGAAGCAAAATATAGCCCTCTGGGATGCAGGGCGAATTGGACCAATGCAGCTCCTTGATTGACTATGTGGGGCTGCTGGGGCTGTGCAACGTGGACCTGAACCTTTTGCTGCAGGCACCACTGGGAGATGAAATTGCTGTTTTGCCATTGGGGTATTGGACAAAATATTGAGTTTTTTTATATCAGGAGACAGAAATATTGGAAAAAAATATTGTGATGCGGAAATATTGTTGTCAAGGATATCGATTTTTTCAGGTAAGTTGTATCGTTTTCAATAATATAGTTGTGAAAAATATTGTTTTGGAATTATCCGAATGTGTTTTATTCATATATTAATTTTATGTGTCATTGTTTGTATAATTTTATTAATATTTTTAAATGTAGTTTGTAATTTTAAGTGTTTTTAATTTTTTATTTATTAATTGCTAATAGTAATCTGTAGTGTCATGGCGGGTTGCCAAGTTTGTGCGAGTATAGGTTGGGAAGTTAATTAATAATTATTTATTATTTTATTAATAATTATTTAATTGATAAGTATGTAAATTGTGTAAAGTGCGGGCTGCTGTGTTTGTAGGGGAAAAGGGAGGGAAGTTAAATAAATAATAATTAATTAACAATTAATTATACATTCATTACTAATTATTTAATTGATTATTACTACTACTGTTGAATGGATTGGAGTTGGAATAGTAAATCTTACCCCTTCTAAGTACAGCGCTTTCCCTACTATTGAACAGACTGGAGTTTGAATCGTAAATGTAACCCCTCTGAAGTCCAATGCTTTCCCTACTGTTGCACAGACTAAAGTGGGAATAGTAAACCTCCCCCAGGCGAAGTCCAACGCTTTCGCTACTGTTGCATAGACTGGAGTAGGAATAACAAATCTTACCCCACCGAAGTCCAATACCTTCACTAGTGTTGCACAGACTGAGGTGGGAATCCTAAATTCAACCCATTCGAAGTCCAACACTAATAAATGTAATGCCTCAGAACTGTTGCACAGACTATTGTGGGACTAGTAAATTTAACCCAGTCAAAGTCCAATGCTTTACTGACAGTTGAATTGAGTGGAGTCAGATTAGTAAATCTTACCCCTCTGAAGTCCAAAGCTTTTCCTACTGTTGCAGAGATTGTAGGTGGAATAGTTAATCCTACACCTTTTATTTTTACTTTTTAATTTTATTTATTTATAAAGTTTTATATAATGCAAACAAAATCCCGAAGGATAACAGAGCGCTTTACAATATAAATGGGAGGAATAACATAAATGCAGTATCAACATCCGAGAAGGTGAACGTATCCCTCTTAGGGTAAGAATTTGTTCATGAGGAATCGTTTAGCTTTCAATTTGAAAGCCTTCGTTGAAGATATTCTGCGTATGGTGGAAGATCAATCAATCAATCAATCAAAGCATTTATATAGCGCACTACTCACCCGGAGGGTCTCAAGGCGCTAGGGGGGGTGGTCCGCTACTGCTCGAACAGCCAGGTCTTGAGCTGCTTCCTGAAGGCGAGGTGGTCCTGGGTCAGGCGGAGGTGGGTCGGGAGGGAGTTCCAGGTCTTGGCGGCGAGGTAGGAGAAGGACCTTCCCCCTGTGGTTGCTCTTCGGATGCGGGGGACGGTGGCGAGGGCATGGCCGGTCGATCGAAGCTGGCGTTTGGGAGCGTAGAAGTTGAGGCGGTTGTTGAGGTATCCTGGGCCTTGGTTGTGTAGGGCTTTGTGTGCGTGGGTGAGGAGGCGGAAGGTGATTCTCTTGTTGACCGGGAGCCAGTGCAGGTCTTTCAGGTGTCTGGAGATGTGGCTGCGGCGGGGGATGTCCAGGATGAGTCGGGCGGAGGCGTTCTGGATCCGCTGGAGTCTCTTCTGGAGTTTGGCGGTGGTTCCGGCGTAGAGGGAGTTGCCGTAGTCCAGACGGCTGGTGACGAGGGCCTGGGTGACCGTCTTCCTTGTCTCGGTGGGGATCCACCGGAAGATCTTGCGTAGCATGCGCAGGATGTTGAAGCATGACGAGGAGACGGCGTTGACTTGTCTGGTCATGGAGAGGGAGGAGTCCAGGATGAAGCCCAGGTTGCGTGCGTGGTCTGTTGGTTTGGGTGCGCTGCCTAGGGCGGAGGGCCACCAGGAGTCGTCCCAGGCGGAGGGTGAAGATCCCAGGATGAGGACTTCCGTCTTGTCCGAGTTCAGTTTCAGGCGGCTGTTCTTCATCCATTCGGCTACCTCTTTCATCCCTTCGTGAAGGTTGGCTCTGGCGGTGGCGGGGTCGTTGGTGAGGGAGAGGATCAGCTGGGTGTCGTCGGCGTAGGAGATGATGTTGAGGTTGTGCTGGCGTGCGATGGCTGCGAGGGGGCTCATGTAGACGTTGAAGAGGGTTGGGCTGAGCGAGGAGCCTTGAGGGACGCCGCAGATGACTTCGTGGCTTCTGATCTGAACGGGGGGAGGCGGACTCTCTGTGTCCTTCCGGCGAGGAAGGAGATGATCCACTCCAGTGCCTTCTCCTGGATTCCGACGTTGCTGAGGCGCTGCACTAGGGTGTGGTGGCAGACAGTGTCGAAGGCCGCGGAGAGGTCTAGGAGGATGAGGGCCGCTGTTTCTCCGTTGTCGAGCAGGGCTCGGATGTCATCGGTTGCTGCGATCAGGGCGGTCTCGGTGCTGTGGTTGGCCCGGAAGCCAGACTGCGAGAGGTCGAGGGATCCGTTTGTCTCGAGGAAGGCGGCCAGCTGCTTGTTGACGGTCTTCTCGATGACTTTTGCAGGGAACGGGAGCAGCGAGATGGGGCGGTAATTCTTGAGGTCGGTGGGGTCGGCTGATAGCTTCTTTAGTAGAGCGCTGAGTTCGGCGTGCTTCCAGCTCTCCGGGAAGGTGGCGGTGTCGAAGGAGGTGTTGATGATGTCCCGCAGGTGGGGTGCGATGACAGCGTCGGCCTTGTTGAAGACGTGGTGAGGGCAGGGGTCGGTCGGAGATCCGGAGTGGATGGAGTTCATCGTGCGGACGGCCTCTTCGGTGCTGACCGGGATCCAGGCGTGGAGGGTGGTGGTGGGGGGCGGTGGTTCGGACGTGGCGTGCGTCGGTTGGGTGCAGAAGCTGTTGTGTATGTCCGCGATCTTGTTGTGGAAGTAGGAGGCGAGGGAGTTGCAGCGGTCTTGCGAAGGGGTGATGTCGTTGTTTCCGGCGTTGGGGTTGGAGAGTTCTTTAACGATGTTGAAGAGTTCCTTGCTATTGTGTGAGTTGTTGTCCAGTCGTTCCTTGAATGCAGTTTTCTTGGTGGCGTGGATCAGTTGGTGGTGTTTTCGGGTGGCGAGCTTCAGGGCAGTCATGTTGTCTGGTGTTGGGTCTCTGCGCCAGGCTTTCTCGACTGCTCTGCAGTTCTTCTTGGAGCTCTTGAGTTCGTCGTTAAACCATGGGGCTTTCTTGCTGCCGGGTCTGCTCGGCGGGGTCTTCAGAGGGGCGAGGTCGTCTGCGCAGTCGCTGATCCACTTCGTGAGGTTGGTGGCCGCTTGGCTGGGGTTCGTTGTGCTGGTGGGAGGGTTCTTGCTCAGGGAAGTAGCGAGCTGGTCGGCAGTGATCTTGTTCCAGCTTATGCGTGCAACCTGTTGCTGGTGATAGTGGATCGTGGTCCTTCTGAAGCTGAAGTGGAACCAGCTGTGGTCCGTCCAGTGGAGTCCAGTGGCGTGGCTGAAGGCGATGTCCTTGCTGGATGAGAAGACCGGGTCGAGTGTGTGTCCGGCGTAGTGGGTGGGGGTGGTCACCAGTTGCTTGAGACCGAGGTTGGCGAGGTTGTCCAGCAGGGTGGTGGTGTTGCGGTCGTTGTTGTTCTCCAGGTGGAAGTTGAGGTCCCCGAGCAGGATGTAGTCAGCGGTGGGGAGGGCGTGTGAGCTGACGAAGTGGGCGATGTCCTCGCTGAATTGTGTGCGTGGTCCCGGGGGTCTGTAGATGAGGGTGCCTCTGAGGGTGGTCTTGGGGTTGATGTGGATCTGGAAGTGCAGATGCTCGGCGGGTGCGAGGGTGTCGTCGGTGTTGGTCGTGATGCGGATGGTGTTCCTGTGGATGATGGCGATGCCTCCTCCAGTCTCGTTGATGCGGTCCCTCCGGATGATCTTGTAGCCGTCTGGGATGGCGATGGCGATGTCGGGCGCTGAGGAGGCATTCATCCAGGTTTCTGTGAGGAAGGCGACGTCTGGGGCTGTGGTGTCGAGCAGGTTCCAGAGCTCGACGGCTTGTCTGTGGACGGAGCGGGTGTTGAGCAGGATGCACTTCAGGTGGCTGCTGCTGATGCTCGTCTTGGTCGGAGCAGGTGTAGTGCAGGTCCGGATGCAGGTGAACTTGCAGGAGTGGCAGCAGAAGGGTCCGTGGGTGCGTCTCTGGGTAGCTCGATAGCAGCACGAGATTCGGCCGGCGTTGAGTGCGTGGAGTTCGGTGGCTTCGTAGGTCCGGCGGGTGGGCTGGTGCCTGCGGGGGCCAGGGATACTGGCACTGGGCGCGGTCCAGGTGCGGATGGGCGCGGACGGGCTTACCTTTGGCGCACCTTCGGCGCTCAATCGGTGCTCCCGCTGCGCGCGTCCGCTGCGCGGTCGCTCTGGGGGCGTCATAAGAAGGAGCCGGGAGGGCGGGTCAGCTGGGTGGCGGGAGCGGGGTGGCCAATGGGCAGGAGGGGGGCGGGGTCGACGGAGGTCTGTGGCGGGAAGGGGGACTGGGGCGGCTCGGCGGCAGGGAGCGGCACCCAAGGTAGGGGGAGGTGAGCAGAGGGGGGAGCAGGGGGTAGTGGAGGCAAGGCAAGGCAGAGGCAAAACGTAAAGGCAACACAAAGGTAGGGCAGCACAGGAGGCAAAGGCTAATCACACGAAAAAAGGCTGACACGGGGAGAAACACAGAGGCGGCACTGGAGTCAGCAACGCGGCAGCAGAGGGGAAGTCCCACGAGGCGGCAGCGAGGCAGCAGAGCAGCGGGCAGGAGCAGCGGAGAGGGGGTGACCTCGCCTGAGTCTGGCTCAGCGGTCACTCCTTGTCCCTGCGCTCTGTCCCCTTAAGAAGGAGCCGGGAGGGCGGGTCAGCTAGGTGGCGGGAGCGGGGCGGCCAATGGACAGGAGGGGGGCGGGGTCGACGGAGGTCTGTAGCGGGAAGGGGGACTGGGGCGGCTCGGCGGCTGGGAGCGGCACCCAAGGTAGGGGGAGGTGAGCAGAGGGGGGGAGCAGGGGGTAGTGGAGGCAAGGCAAGGCAGAGGCAAAACGTAAAGGCAACACAAAGGTAGGGCAGCACAGGAGGCAAAGGCTACGCAACGCGGCAGCAGAGGGGGTAAGTCCCACGAGGCGGCAGCGAGGCAGCAGAGCAGCGGGCAGGAGCAGCGGAGAGGGGGTGACCTCGCCTGAGTCAGGCTCAGCGGTCCAAATCTTTGGTGCACCACCAGAGAAGGCTCGGTGACAAGTTATTTTTTTGTTCAGGATAAGTGGTTTCAGGAGGAAGGTAGTGGCACTTCTTGAGGCTCTAGAACAACAGGATAGTTCAAGTTTTTCCGCAAGGTAACTGGGAGTATTGAAGTGAAGAACCTGTGTTTTTTTCCAGTTATTTCTAAGGTTTTTTAAATGTTAATACTAACTATAGCGTTCCTGATACCTGTTTTTTTTTAGTGGATTTCTAAGGTTTTTTAAATGCTAACTTATTACTATGCCTAGAAAGGTAGGACATGTACAGAAAGCGGACGAAAGGAGCAGAAAGAAGCAAGAGACGTCTAGAAAAATGCAAGCGAGGTGCAGAAAGATGAAGAAAGGTTCAGAAAGAAGCAAGAAAAATGCAGAAAGAGGCAACAGAAGTCCAGAAAGAGAAGAAAGGTGCAGAAGGTGCAGAAAGAATCAAGAGAAGTACAGAAAGAAGTAGCCTAATCACTAATCCTTCTCACAAGATGTCTTAAACCTAATTTTTCTCTTGAAGGTTCACTAGCCATCGACTGCTCAGAATGTTAGGCCTACCAAATGTAAAACAGCAATCCTAACCACATCACTGTTGTAAGTCTCACCAAGTTTGTTATGGTATGCAGGCATGTGTCTCTGCTTTTACCTAGTGACAAGTTACATAAAAATAAACTTTCCACTACTTTTTCTGTGTTTCAAACAATATACTCTGTACATTTGTGTACAAAAAGGTGTATGCATTTCTATCTGCTCATAATACAGCGCATATGGGTATTCAATTGTATATTTGAGGGGCTCTATAACATCTATATACATAAGATATGTCTGCCTGTGCAACCGAATGACAGAGCAGAACTGAGAAGATTTGACCGCCTATAGGAGAAGCTACCCACGTTTTAAGCTACCATCTTCAGATGCATAACACATGTAATAATACATATACAGGTAGACATATACCTCAGTCCAGAGAGCACGCAGACCGTTAAACTTGACAGCTTGCACTTTCCATTTGAGTACAGAAAGAGGAGAGAAAAGTTTAGAAAGAAGTAAGAGAAGTGCAGAAAAAACAGAGGTGCAGAAAGAGTAACAAATGTGCAAAAAGTGAATGAGGCAAGTGAAGTGCAGAAAGAGGCAAGAGGAGGTCAGAAAGAGGCAAGAGGAGTGCAGAAAGAAGCAACAGAGGTGCAGAAACAGGCAAGAGAGAAGTGCAGGAAAAGGGTACAGGGGTGCAGAAAGAGGTAAGAGAGGGGCAGAAAGAGGGAAGAAGAGTGTAGAAAGAGGAAAGAGATGTGCATAAAAAGACAAGAGGGGTGCAGAAAGAAGCAACAGAGATGGAGAAAGAAGCAAGATAGGTGCAGAAACAGGCAAGAGAAGTGCAGAGAGAGGCAAGATAAGTGCAGAAAGAAGCAACAGAGGTACAGAAAGAAGCAGGAAAAGTGATGAAAGAGGCAAGAGAGGTACAGAAAGAGGCAAGTGATGTGCACAAACACGCAAGAGGGGTGCAGAAAGAGGCAAGAGAAGTGCAGAAAGAAGCAATAGAGGTGCAGAAGGAGGCAAGAGAACTGCAGAAAGAGGCAAGAGAGGTGCAGAAAGAGGGATACAGAAAGAGTCAAGAAAGGTGCAGAAAGAGGGAAGAGGGGTGCAGAGAGAGGGAAGAGGGATGTACAAAGAAACAAGATAGGTGCGCAAAGAGATAAGAGAGGTGAACAAAGAGGGAAGACGAGTGCAGAAAGAGGCAACAAGGGTGCAGAAAGAAAAAGAGTGAGGTGCAGAGACAAGCAAGAGAAGTGTAGAAAAAAATAACAGAGGTGCAGAAAGAGGCAAGAAAAGTGCAGAAAGGGGCAGGAGGGGTGTAGAAAGAGGCAAGAGGGGTACAGAAAGAGACACGAGGGGTACAGAAAGAGATAAGAGGGGTGCAGAGAGGAGAAGAAAGAAGCAAGAGAAGTGCAGAAAGAAACAACAGAGGTGCAGAAAGAGGCAAGAGGGGTGCAGAAAGAGGCAAGAGAAGTACAGAAAGAACCAACAGAGGTGCAGAAAGAGGAAAGAGAAGTGCAGAAAGAGGCAAGAGAGGTGCAGAAAGAGAGAACAGGGTTGCAGAAAGAGGCAAGAGAGGTACAGAAAGTAGGAAAAGAAATAGAGGTGTAGAAAGAAGCAAGAGAAGTGGAGAAAGAAGCAGAACTGCTTAAAGAAGCGATAGAGGTACAGAAAGAGGCAAGAAAAGTACAGAAAGAAGCAATAGAGGTGCAGTGACAGGCAAGAGAGGTGCAGAAAGAGAGAACAGGGGTGCAGAAAGAGGCAAGAGAGGAACAGAAAGTAGGAAAAGGGGTGCAGAAAGAGGCAAGAGGAGTGCAGAAAGAAGCAACAGAAGTGTAGAAAGAGGCAAGAGGGGTACAGAAAGAAGCAGAACTGCTGAAAGAAGCGATAGAGGTACAGAAAGAGGCGAGAGAAGTGCAGAAAGAAGCCAAAGAGGTGCAGAAAGTTCAACAGAAGTGCATAAAGAGGCAAGAGAGGTGCACAAAGAGGCAAGAGAGGTACACAAAGAGGCAAGAGGGAAGACTAGTGCAGAAAGAGGCAACAGGGATGCAGAAAGAAGCAATAGGTGCAGAAAGAAGCAAGAGGTGCAGAAAGAAGCAAGAGCCACAACACCCACAACAGCAAGGAACTCTTCAGCATCGTTAAAGAGCTCTCCAACCCCAGCGCCTGCAACAACGACATCACACCCTCGCAAAACCTCTGCGACTCACTCGCCTCGTTCTTTCATCGCAAGATCGTTGACATACACGACAGCTTCGGCGCACAGACCAACCACCCGACCATCGAGCCAGCGCACCCAACCTCCACCCTCTGCACCTGGAACCCGGTCAGCACCGAAGACACCGCCCGCACAATGCACTCCGGCTCCCCCCACGACCCATGCCCACACCACATCTTTAACAAAGCCGACTCCATCATCGCACCCCAATTCCGCGATGTCATCAACAGCTCCTTTGCATCAGCCACCTTCCCGGAGAGCTGGAAGCACGCCGAAGTCTGCGCCTTCCTGAAAAAACCCACCGCGGACCCCACGGACCTCAAGAACTTTCGACCCATCTCGCTCCTCCCGTTTCCCGCCAAAGTAATCGAGAAGACTGTCAACCAACAACTCTCCGCCTTCCTTGAGACTAACGGATCCCTCGACCCATCACAGTCCGGATTCAGAGCAAACCACAGCACCGAGACCGCCCTCATCGCAGCCACCGACGACATCAGGTCTATGCTCGACAATGGGGAAAGCACCGCACTCATCCTCCTGGATCTCTCAGCAGCCTTCAACACGGTATGCCACCGCACCCTGATACGACACCTCAGCGACACAGGAATCCATGGCGCGGCCTTCGAATGGATCATCTCGTTCCTCGCCGGTAGAACCCAGAGAGTCCGCCTCCCCCCGTTCCAGTCCGAGGCTACTGAAGTCATCTGCGGCGTCCAACAAGGATCCTCGCTCAGCCCCACCCTCTTCAACGTGTACATGAGCCCCCTCGCGGCCATCGCACGCAAACACAACCTCAACATCATCTCCTACGCCGACGACACACAGCTGATCCTCTCCCTCACCAACGACCCGGACACCGCCAGAGCCAGCCTCCAGGAAGGAATGAAGGACGTCGCGGAATGGATGAAGCTCAGCCGCCTGAAACTGAATTCAGACAAGACGGAAGTCCTCATCCTGGGACCATCCCCCTCGGCCTGGAACGACTCCTGGTGGCCACCTGCCCTGGGCACCGCCCCCAAACCCACAGACCACGCACGCAACCTGGGCTTCATCCTGGACTCCTCCCTCACGATGACCAAGCAAATCAACGCCGTCTCATCGTCCTGCTTCAACACCCTGTGCATGCTCCGTAAAATCTTCCGATGGATCCCCACCGCAACCAGGAGGACGGTCACCCAGGCCCTCGTCACCAGTCGCCTAGACTACGGAAACACCCTCTACGCCGGAACCACAGTCAAGCTCCAGAATAGACTACAGCGCATACAGAACGCCTCGGCAAGACTCATCCTGGAACTCCCCCGCCACAGCCACATCCCCGCCCATCTGAAGAATCTGCACTGGCTCCCCGTCAACAAGAGAATCACATTCCGACTCCTCACCCACGCACACAAAGCTCTCCACGACGCGGGCCCCAGGTACCTCAACAACCGCCTCGCTTTCTACACACCAACCCGCCAGCTCCGCTCCGCCAGCCTCGCCCTTGCCACCGTCCCACGTGTCCGCAAAGTGACCACCGGAGGAAGATCCTTCTCCTACCTGGCAGCCAAGACATGGAACTCCCTCCCCACCCACCTCCGGCGGACACAGGACCATCTCTCCTTCAGGAAGCAACTCAAGACCTGGCTGTTCGAGCAGTAGCAACCAACCTCCAGCGCCTTGAGACCCTAACGGGTGAGTAGCGCGCTATACAAATTCCCTGATTGATTGATTGATTGATTGAGAGAAGCAAGTGAGGTAAGCACAGAGGCTATAGAAGCGCAGAAAGAGGCAAGAGAGGTGCAGAAAGTGGCAAGAGAAGTGCAGAAAGAAGGGAGGTACAGAAGTGGAAGTGATGTGCAGAAAGAGTCAAGAGAAGTGCAGACAAAGGAAGCAAGAGTGGTTTGCGGACCATTAGTACCAATTTAACACCCACATTTAGTAATAAGTAACAGGTGACCATTCCAGCTTTGCAAAGGCCTTCCACCACGCTGTAACACTTGTTGCTGCATGTTGGTAACGTTTAAGCCATTTGAGCTAGAAACAAGTTTTTTTTTGTTCAAATCTGCAGATTACGCAGCCGATGATGGATTATGTGGCAAATGCGGAAAATGTATAACTATGAGAAAATCGGTGCAGCCGAACATTCGCATAATTCCAGTGGCCCTGTTCATACCTCTGACTAGGTACAGAAGTGCTCCTCAGTGGTTCCTTCTTTTTTTGTCTCATTGAATTTATAGTTTAGCTTCTATGGAAACAAGGAAGACTAAATCTGAGGTTAACAATCCACACCACAGACTAGCATACCACATAACTACTCTCCTTAACACTTAACACATAACCCCACTCAACATAATTCCTATTCACTAAATACCACATACTTTCTATCCACATAATTTCACTGCACAACATACCACATAATTCCACTACACACAACGTACATCCACTCCACTCCTAAAACATTAGTAAAACACTTTTACATTTACAACACCAATAGCTCTAACTCTTGCAAATGCGAAACCTATTACATTGCAAATGCTTCTTTAACTATGGTCACATTTGCCGAGTGGTGGAGAAAGGGGACTGGGCCTCCGACCAGAGCTCATGATTTCCACTGCGTAGGACTTACATGAAGTACCAAGAAGGCTTCTTGGCCTCCAAAGTCCCTCAGGAGTAAAGTGGACTTAATCCCTCAACCAGTAGTGTGCCAGGAGGTGCATCTGCAGAGTGGTGGAGAAAGGGGGGCATTGCCTCCGAAGACCTATTTGCAATCCCACTATGTGGGGCTTACTGGAGGTACCTAGTGGGCTTGTTGGCCCCTGAGGACACTCACCAGTGCAGGGGACTTCATCCCCCAACCCAGAACGCGCCAAGAGGTGCTTTGCAGAGTGGTGCAGGGAGAGGGCGGGTCCTCCAGTGAGCTGCCAGTTTCATTTGTTTATTTTATTTTAGTAAGGGGGCTGTGTGGCCCCGCTTCCCTTGAACCTTTGGGCCCTGTGGACCCCATCCCACAAGGCCTGAGCCATTGTAAAAAAGAAGAAAACAAATATTGAAAGGCCGATTTGGGCCCTGGGGGCCCCTTCCTCCAGGGCCCAGGGAAAACCTTTTTTCAGTAAGGGGGCTGCATAGCCCCCCTTCATTGGGCCACCTTTGGACCATAGGGACCCCATCCCCGGAGCCTGCTCAGCCTTTTTAAAAAATATTTTGGAGGGGGCCACGTGTCCCCGCTCCTAAGGCCAGTTTTGACCCTGGGCACCCCATCTCCCAGGGCCCAAGCTTATCTTTTTTTATACTAATTAAAAATGGGAGGGGCTCGAAAGGCCCCCTCACAGGCCATTTTTGGCCCCGGGGACCTCATCCCCGGGGTAAGGCCTCTGTGTTGGGGTCAACGGGGGAAGCC
Organism: Lissotriton helveticus; assembly: GCF_964261635.1. Lineage (NCBI taxonomy): Eukaryota > Metazoa > Chordata > Amphibia > Caudata > Salamandridae > Lissotriton > Lissotriton helveticus. Next base: position 420,672,240 of record NC_136057.1, read on the forward strand.
CAATGCCCCACGGTCCCTGCCAGTTGCCCACATGTGTGCTCCTGCCCTGCCATAGCAAACTGCAATGCCCCGGGGTGGCCAGCCTGCCCTGGGGGTTGGCGGTCCCCAGGGCCATGGAAGGCTCCTGGAGGTGGGCATGCGGCCCCCCTCCCAACAGGTTTAAAGCTCCGGGGAGGTGGTGGTCCCCGGGGCTGGGGGTCCACTACGGACACCCGTATGTTAATTAATTAATGCCCTTGGGAGGTGGTGGTCCCCAGGACAGTGTGGGGGGAGCCCCCACACATTAATATTTTTTTAAAAGCCCCCACACTTTAAATATTAACGCCCTGGGGAAGTGGCAGTCCCCGGGGCAGCATGGGGGCAGGCATGAGGCCCCCCATGCATTTTTATTTAAAAGAAGGTATAAACAAAGCCCCAGGTAGGTGGTGGTCCCCGGGCTGTGGGGGCCCCCACAACCCCCGCACCATGTTTTGGCATTGCCCCCCGGACCTGGCCCACCTAGGGACTTAATTAAGCAAAGGGTGGTAGCCCGCGCTTGGTTTAAAAAACTAAAAAATACGGCGGGTTTCGAATCTCTAGGCAAATCCCGCAAAAAAATGTAAAAGAATATGCTTATCTTAGTCCTCGGGGTCCCTGTGAAACCCCCTTGAGCAGGCCTAGGGGGGCAGGGTGTTCATACCCTGCCTCCTTTTATTGCTTTTTTACTTTTTTTCGTGTGACTCAGTTCAACTGTGTCACAAGATGCCAACACTTCCTGGTTTGAAGTGTTGGCAGCCAACCAGAGTCAAGCTTGAGATCGGAAGGGTATGCGGATCCACCACGGTCACCAGATACTAATATTTCGAAATATATTGGTTTCTCGTGAAGTACTGAACAGATTTACACCATTTTAAAAAAAGGTCGCTTTGTGAACCAAGAGCTAACTGTTTGCCAAATTTGGTGTAATTCTGTTCAGCAATTCCGGCTGTAGAATTGTCTTAAGATTCCTATGGAAATTAACAGGGAGAAAATGCGTTTGAGACCCCCCTTTTTTCTCGGTCCCCACTTGACGAATCACACCAAATCTTTCAAGACAGAAGCTAACCTTAGCACCCCATTGGTTATGGAAATTTTGCGAGGATTCATCAAACGGCGCCAAAGATATTGGCAAATCAAAAAACGCTTTTACTATGGAAACTAGGTCCTAACTATAACTACCTACTGGCGAACGCCAGTAGGTGATAATGATTCTTTTTTAACTAATATTATTTGTACATGATTATATATATTTTTTATATTTTCGGAATATTTTTAGTAAATGTAATTTTTCATATTTAATTAAATCGAGTACTTTATTTAATATTTTGCAGTTGATTTATTAATATTTTGTATGTTTCATATATATATGTATGTATATTTATGTATACACATATATTTCTTTTTAGTTTTTTTTTTTTTATATAGCGCGAAGTAGACCCGCGAAATCAGGTATCAGAGCACTTTACATGAGCACCAGTTTTGTTACAGATGGACACATTCATTTTTGTTAGGCACTGGGAAATTACGGGATTTTCCCATAATCATAGGATGTTTAGCGTCTATGCCGAGACTCAAACCCAGTTCCCCAGCTCCGTAGTCGACTGCTCTAGCCGTAAGGCTACTTGGTGTTTATATATTATTATTTATTTATTTTTTTAAATATGTTTTTATTGCAGAATTATAAACACAGCATCGAGGTAGGTCAACCTTCATACTCTTGACATCTCAAAACAAATCTACGTCAATAAAATCGCACACAGCCATATAGCCCACATCCCGGAGGCTGGGCGGCGTATCAGTTCGTTCCAGCAAAAATGTCAATGTGTTCATCTCATAGAGATGTCCGGTTAACAACACAATTTAGAATCCGCATTTTATATCCATCAAACTCCCCTCCCCAACTCACCGCCAAGTACAGTCAGCCATCCAGTGTGGGTGACGCCAGTGTCACCAGCCCCCGCACCATTGGGTCTACTCTAAGGCCCCCCGTGGTAGTGTTCTCCGGAGACTAACATTAGCCAATCTACGTGTATCCAAAGTGTCGGGCCCGAATATCCTCTCCCTTCATTTATCAGCCACAGGTCCCTCCCGCAGGGACCTTCCCTGTAACTACAGCGGATCCCTAACAACTCCCCTCTACCCTTCCCTCCCCCCAACTGCTGCTGATGTGGGCTGATATTGTTGGTTCCAGCACAAGAGTTTGCTACTAGTCGGTCTATGCATGTGTTCTTACAATCCTTATGGAACCCCACTCCCTGGACGTCATTACTCTTCATCCTCTATCAGAGAATCTTCTAACGCCTGCACTATCGTCGCCCAGGCCCTCGCCATCTCCAAGCTCTTGTAGTGAGCGGTCCTGGCAGCCTGCCGCATTCTAATCACACTTTCACATCTAGACCATTTCAGCAACTCATTCGTCCATCTCCTAACTGATGGACCCTCTTTGGATTTCCAGTGCCAGGTAATCTCTCTCTGGGCTAATATGAGCCCGAGGTCAATGAATTTGCTCGTAATTTTCGTTCTTGTCGTGTGGGGGAACCAAAGCAGTAGGCATGTCGCCATGTCGAACTCCACTTCCCGGTCAGTAACTGCGTTCAGACACTCTCCTACCTCAAGCCAATACGACCCTAATTTCGGGCAACTCCATAACAAATGATCAAGCTCTGCCTCAGGCGCTAAACATCTCGGGCACGCAGCATCTTGTACCCGGAAGTACCGTTTAATCTTCCCCGGGGTCAGATAGGCCCTATGCAGTAAAAAAAAATGCACCTGCTGGAAGCGGGCATTCCTGCAACCCTTCCATGTCCGCTCCAGAATATGTCCCCAGACCATGTCTGGTATGGGTTTGCCTATACTTTCCTCCCATTTCTCTTTCAGTGTGGTTAGCGGTTCTAGTCCCTCATGTAGCATCCTAGAATGGAGGCATGTCACCGCCTTGACCGTTCCCGCAGCCATCACCACATATTGACAGGCCCTGGTCGTGTCCGGTTCCACCAGCCCCCCTTTCCAGTGCTTCTGCATCGCCGCGACCACCGCCGCATGCAGGAGGTAGCTACCCTCCGGGAGACCGAACTGGTCCTGCAACACCCTAAAGGGGACCAGCATCCCATCTATAAATAAGTCTCCCACCATCTGTAAACCCAAATCTTCCCATTCCAACAGTGGGGACCAATCGCCTCCATGCGGCAGCGCCGTCAACATCCCCAAAGGAATCTCCGGCGCGTATGGTCTTGCCGCTTTCGCTCTCTTCAAGCTCCTGATCCAGCACAACCGAAGGGTTCTCTCTTCCAGGGATAGACCTCTCAATTCCAATTTCTGTTGCATAATTATATATGCCAAGATATGTCTCTGGATACCGGTACCCCGGTCTTGGTCTGGGCCCCTAAATTCTTTCGCAATGCATTGCGTCAATATCTGTAGTTGAGCCGCTAGATAGTACAATTCGAAATCGGGGACTGCCATCCCTCCTTCCAGTTTGGGTCGTATCAGAGTATTCAATGCCACCCTGCGCCTCCCGTGCCCCCAAAGGAAGTCAATGACCATCGTCCTCAGCTCTTTGAAGATCCGCTGAGGAACCCATACCGGTAGGGTACGGAACGTAATAGAGCAACCTTGGCAAAGCCACCATCTTCAACAGCGCCACTCGGCCTTGCACCGATAAAGGGAGGGATGCCCAAAAGGTCATGCACCCCCTCAGAGCCCTAACTCAGCGCCCTATATTTCCTTCCAGCAGATTCATGACATCGTGGTAAATATGTACCCCTAGGTAGGTGAAGCATGTACCCTCCCAGACTACATCTACCGTAAGAGGGGGAGATGGCGTATCTGCCGTAACGGAAAAACACATGTTTTATTCCAGTTCACTCTGAGGCCCGATAGTCTACCAAAGCGTGACAACATCTCCACAGCCCCTTCTAGTGCCCCATCTGTATCTTCCAGGTACAACAGCAGATCGTCGGCGTACAGTGAAATATGATGAGACTCCCCACCATGTCTGATTCCACTGTACAACGCCCCCGTCCTCGCCCGCGCTGCTATTGGCTCCATTGCTGACCCCTCCTGAGTTCAGGTTCAAGCGCTGGGATGCTCTAGGGTTACTACGCGCTCTACAAAACCTTAAAATAAATAATAAAATTGCTAAGGCAAACAGCAGGGGGGAGAGCGAGCATCCCTGCCTCGTTCCCCCACACACCGGGTAGTCAGAGGATACAACAGGCCCCAGCCGTACTCTGGCTGTAGCAGAGGAGTAGAGAACCCTCGTCCACCGCCCAAATCCGTCCCCTAGGCCAAACTTCTCTAGAACGCTATCGAGGTATTTCCATTCTAGGCTATCGAATGCCTTCTCAATATCTACCGATAACACCGCCGATTTTTGATCCGAGTCCAAGGTGCCGTCCAGTAAGCGGACCAGGCGATGAATATTTATAGAAGTGTTCCTAGTAGGAATAAACCCGGCTTGATCCCTGTGGATCAACATGGTCATGTGTGGCAGCAATCTAGTTGCCAGAATACGACTCAGAATCTTGTAGTCCACCGTTAGCATAGACAGAGGTCTATACGACGACACATCAGTGGCCTCCTTACCAGGCTTCAGCAACGGTACCACCAGTGCTTCCCTCATTGACCGAGGTAGATGCCCAAGTTCCATGGCTTCAGCGTACACCGCTAACAGCCTGGGTGCCAGGATATCGATATACTTCACATCAAATTCTATCGGTAGGCCATCCACCCCCGGCGTCTTGTTTCTAGCCATCTGCTTGATGGCCACCCGAATCTCCGATACCGTTACTGGACCGCCCAAGACCCTCGCGGTCTCATCATCCAGCACTGGGAGATGAACAAGCTCCAGGTAGTCGTCAATCGCGGGGACATCCGCCTCCAGTCGACTCTCATACAGAGTCGTATAGTACGACAGGAAGCGCCTCAGTACTGCAGTTTGCGAGTAGACTACCTCTCCCGTCTCCGTCTTTATACACATGACCGGGCAACCTCTAGGTTCCGGATTGGCAAGTTTAGCTAGTAGTGTTCCCACCTTATCCCTTTCCGCATGCACCTTGGTGGTATACAACTTGTAATCATAACACCGCAGTCGCTCTGTTTCTGTCGCAACCAATTCCTTCGCCTCTAGCAGCCGGTCTTGTAAGTCCGGTCGCTCCGGCCTACGCTGTTCTAGATCTCTCAATGCACATTCTGCCTTCTCTAAATCGGCCAAAACCGTCGTCCTTACACTCGAAAATCTGCCCATACATATGCCCCTCACCACCACCTTCATTGTGTCCCATTCTATCGACCTCGTGGCAGCTGAGCCCTCGTTCTCATCAAAGTATCGCCCGATGCCCTGGAGGACCGTATCACTGAACACCGGGTCCTCCAACGCATCCGGCCGTAGTCTCCATGTCGGAACCGCCGATCTCGTCCGTTGCCACTGCACAGTCATCAGTAAGGTGTTATGGTCCGAAATGGTTCTAGCCAGGTACTCCGTGTGGGCTACCATGGCAGCTAAGGGGCCACAAACATAACAACAAAAGAGTGTTTACTTGGTTAAAGAACACACAAGTCAATAGAGCACAAGGGAGGAACAGCACCAATTAGGTTTGTTCAGAAAGCCCTCACTCACCGACCTGGTCGGTGACATGCTTCATCATCAGGCCCCACTGGGTGTCACCGAATGTCACCCCAGTGTGCTACAACGCCAGATTTACTGCGGAGCAGGTAATGTGAAGATGTGAAGGCTAAGTGGTGGGTTACGTGAACAGAGTGACGTGGTGAATTAAAAATGCCTTGTATGTATCAAAAAATTCATTTAATAACTGATCACCAAGAGCATATTAAAAAATGTGTTGGTAAACAAGGCCAACTAAATTGGATGGTCTGTTTCCAATATCATTACGTGATGGTCATGGTCAACATGTTTCTGCCAATATTGGTGTAATTAACCTGGCATTCGTCAGGACCTATAGTGAATAAACCCCGGCGGTATGGACACGCTAAGGCCCACCCTACCAAGGGACGTGAAAGTAAAAAATTCGTCTGTGCAAGTGCAATGAGGAGGGGGCTTCACCGAATAAAAACGGGATGCACACACCCTACTAGTCTCTGGATTAGAGACTACAAAAATAAAATGCACTAGAATGGTGAAAAACTGTCACCACATAGACCGCGGGAGGGGGATTGTGGCGTATTTGGCACATCGCCCACGACGCCAGGAACCCGTATGTGAACCTGTGTGGCCCTCAGAACCGAGAGCTAAGGGGCCACTACATAAGATGGAGTCTATCCTAACATGTAAGGCATGCAGTGCTGAGAAGAAGGAATAGTCCCTAAAATCATGATGTTGCTCCCTCCACACATCAAGAAGGCCCCACCTCTCCTGCCAATCTTTCCTATATGTGGCCAACCTGCGCACCGGAGAGTCGGTTAACGGTGGGTGTGATCTGTCCAGTGAGATATCGGTGATCGAATTGAAGTATGATGGGGCCCGCAAAAAAATGTGCCAGCGAGCCTGTTAGTCTATCAAAAAAGCGGGCTTGGTCCGTATTGGGGGCGTACACACTACATAAAACCACGTCACGACCAAACAGCCTTCCCTCCACCGCCACGAATCGACCCTCAGGGTCCACCAGCTGGTTTGTGACCTGAAAAGGGATCCCCGCTCTCACCCATATCAGCACCCCCCTGGCAAACGCCGAGTACGACGTGCCAAACACTTGGCCATGCCACCTCCTCTGCAGTGCAGTGCATTCCTGCTTGGTTAAGTGTGTCTCTTGTAACAGTGCTATTTGAACGCCTCGCCTCGCCAGATGGGCGTGCACCGTGTATCGTCTTGACATTGTTCGAAGTCCACGGACATTCCATGTAAGGCATTTCAAATTAGGTAACGTCCCCATCGCAGCCACCTCCCAACCATCCTGACAGTGTTAATCGGCCACCCACATCATTGCAGCATAAACCCCCACCCAAAACCCCCCAAAAAACTCCCCAAACCCCTCTCCCCAGAAGAGGACCTGATAACGCAACATCAGCCCCATCCAAACCAATAACACAACACACATTCTACTATTCTGCGGTCGTCACCACAGAAGGTCTTAAGGGCAGCGAGAGGGTGATTCGATCCGACCGGGGGCAGGCAAGGCCCTCGCCCCGAGCCCATGTCCCCATATGGTGGTTCAGCACAATACCTGCTAATCCGCAGAACACCAGGGTAGTCCGCTCCAACAGGAAAAGTAGAAATGGTCCTCACTCTATTGTCATTCATTAAATAGTCCATCTGCTGTCTGTGGGGTGACCACCGGCCCCCCAGAGCTATCAGCGTCTGAGAGGTCTCCTACAGATTTTCTTCCGTCGTCTTCGAAATCTGAGCCTACCGACTGCCCCTCCTGTTGTGAGCCCGTTATGATCGCCGTCGCAGTCAAAGCTCCTTGTTTGTCCGCCGCCATCTGGCCGTCCTGCATCGCTCTCTTAAGTCTGTCCCGCTTGCGGATACGATGCGATTTTCGCACCTGGAACGGATTTTGCCTCTCTTTCTCTCCTTTACCTTTGTGATCCGTACCAGCACGTTACAACTCGAGCCATGACCACGCTTCATCAGGAGTCTGAAAGAATTGGGTCGTTCCATCCAGGATCACTCGTAACTTGGCCGGGAAGAGCAAGGAATATTGTATTCCCTCATCCCTCAATTCTTTCTTCACGGACAGATAAGAGGCCCTACGTTTTTGGACCTCCTTTCGTGGTCAAAATGGCCGTTCACTATTCGACACACTCCACTCCGGGTGGGCAGCGACCACCCCTGACAGTATGTCCGCAAGTACCCTGCAGCCCAAAAGCCTTTCGCCGCTGCGTGTATTGTGGCCACTATAGGTTCACTATGACCCCGTGACGGAGTCGAGGAAGTTCCAAAGGGAGCATGTGAAGAAGCCAATTGTGCCCCCCAGGCCCAGCAGACAATTGCAGCGTTGAGCCTGGTCCACGGTTTACGTTGGGTGTTGCGCCGTGCCGCTCCGGCTCACAGATCTCCAGCGCAACCCGATCCCCGCACACCCACCTTCTGTGTGGCAGTGAGGGGCTAGATTGCCGCTGCCAGCTGCTGACCCCTTCAACAGTCGACGTCCCGCGTCTCCTCGTCCAACCGATGAATCCCGCTCGGGCCCACTCCGCTTGCAGCTCAGAGATCGCCTTTGTGAGCTGTCGCCCTATGCAGGGAGTGCCGCCTTCTCAGGGTCCTTGCTCGGTGGCAACAAACGATCACGAGGTCGGACGTTGGTTCACCCGTTCATGCGTCTGCATCCTCCCCGTTGTGCACCTCTTCTCAAGCCCACAGCTCATTGTCGTCTGGCGCTCAGCGACATCACCCGTCTCAGGTTGCGCACAGGGAACGAAAATATCTTCGCGCGTTCGCCATGACAGACAGCGGGGATCGGCGCCTCAATCACGCGTCTCATATGTGGCGGGGAGCGCTCTCCGTCTCAACTACAGCCGTGAAGCCACGAGCGGTGGGAACCCCTCTCCGTTCACTCCGTCAGATGTTAGGTTCCATTACGTCCCAGCCATGGTCCTTCGCACATCGCAGTTCAGTCTCTGCGGGTCGGGGCTGCCGCCATCTTGTAAACAGGACGCAGCACCTCCCACTCTGAAGTCGGGTCTTGTGACAGCATTCGGCTTCCCGCTGTTCCAACAGTACGCTCCTCCGCTACCCCGGTGCTCTGTGCAGAGCGCCCGCGCCACAATCAGCGCGTAGGCTAGTGTTACCAGGATAAATTGCGGGACCGGGCACGGAGCTTCTGGCTCACGCCGCCATCCCCGTCGGCGTCCAAGCCACGCCCCCTTGGTGTTTATATATTACTTCTTTTTCTAGCAGTAAATAAAAAAAAATCCAAAAATATTATAATGGAAAATATATATGTTTACATTATATATATATATATCTATATATAATTATATAGACACACAGACACATATGTGTGCACGTGTGTCTATATAAGTATATATTTATATACAGTATTAAATATTATTTAAATGTATTTATTTACATTATATTAATGTTATACATGAAAATATTTAGGATTTACTATTTTAAATTACATATATATATTAAAAAACAATATTTGTGTATGTTGTTTAATGATTTAATGTGAAACAATTCTTTTCTCTCGTTATTATTGTATTTACCATTAAAAGTATAGGGACATGTTATTTTTGTAATTGATATTTTTGCCACAATACTTTTGTATCACAATATTGTTTTTTTGGATAGTATGTGAGTGATCCACCATTTGTGCTGTAGCGTTCATGTTTACCCCTTGCTGCTGTCCTAGGCCCACACCAGGGTTGCTGCACTACTTGTATTGCCCCACTGTCTGCCACTGTGGATGGCCTATGCACCCCTGTCGCCGACACCACCCGTAGAGATTGTGCACTTCCCACTTGAGGAGAGAGGTTCACACATCGAACTGCCCCATTCGTAGATCTGGTAGCCTGGGACTGTGACTTATCAGACACCAACACTGAAGATGATTGCAGTGGATTGACCATTCCCTGGGATACCTTAGTGGTTGCCTGCAAGCAGCGCCGCTACCTTTTTTAAGATGATGACCATTCACACTACGGTGCTGCCAATTGAGATGAAGATTAAGCTAGCTTCTTGCCAGCCAACCTATACAGGGATGAAGAGCAGCGGCAGCCCGTGGAGAGAGTTCTGGTGGGGCAGAAAGGCGGGGCGGGGGTTGCTAAAAACCGGAATATAGACAATTGGAGGTACGTAAACAATTTAATTACTAAACAGAATTTCGTAGCGAGAGCTGCATCGCATTTTGCGAGGCAGGGCACGGTACGAAATTCGTTTTATTATTTAAATTGTTTACTTATCTCAAATTATCCATATTCCGTTTTTTAGCACCGTCCATCCTGCCCCTCCCCCGCCCCGCCTTTCTGCCCCACCAGAACTCCCTCCATGGGCTGCAACTGATGAAGAGTCTTGAAAGCATGCTGGGTTTTTCCGTTACCTCTTTGGTGGTTTAGCAGGTGCTTTCTCATCAACTGATGCCCATGGGCCATTTCTCACAGCCCTTACTGCCCAAGCAATTATATGGCCTTGTGCTGTTTCCCAAACATCTATAAAAGAATGCACTCGTTCTGCTCCAGGGGCCGCCCTTGCCACTGCACGGACTCGCTTAGGTGGCATGCTGTAACTTTAGGATGAAATAAAAGGGGGGCAGAGAAGAGGGGTATATTGGGTGTCAACAGCAACCAAGACACACAATACTCCTCATGCATTTGCTTCCACCCTCAAATGGCTGAGCAAGAGCTCCTCAACCCTTCACTTTACTCAGACTGCGCCGCCCCCTCCTCAAAGGTCTACACATCAGGCCCTCTGCAACTGCAGGGCTAGGGAAATTACCCTTGCCCATGAGGGAAATGGTTAACATAACATGTTTATTTGCAAAGCACATGTACACACCCAAGCGGGTATCTTGGCGCACGTTCAGCCTCAACGGGGTATGTTGGAGCTGAATAACAGATGTTTATTGTTACCCAACTCAATGGTACTCATTTTATCGACCTCAGAAAGGATGAGAGGCTGAGTGCACCCTCGGGGATTTGTACCTGTGGAGCAGAAAATTACTTCCCTTGCTGCTGATTTCCTTTACTTACGACAAGACCTTCTTAACAGACTTAAGGCACCGAGCTCCTCCCCCCGAGGTGTTGTGCTCCTACTACACTCAATACTTCTCACATGGCTCCACAGAGCACCCCTCGCCCCTCCAGCCCATAATCGAACCTGGCCCTCAGTCCTAACAGGGATAGCCAACCCTTTTCGGTACCAAAACCGGATGAGCTCTACGACTCTCACCTCGCTTTGTACCAGAAGTCAACCCCTTTCCACATCCCTGTTATTATCGGCACTTACAGAATTGTGAATACTGTCCACTCGCCTAGACCCCCTGCTCAATACACCTCTATCCACCTAACTCCCCCCATCATCGAGGCTCCCCGTCCTCTCTCTTGCATGCTCCTTAACTGCAGATCAGCAGTACAAATCGCTACTGACATTGCTGAAGCTCTTCTCGCTGAAGAAATTGACATCGCCTTCCTCACAGAATCCTGGCTCAATGCCCACTCCACCACTATTCTTGACATTCTCACCCCTCCAGGGTACAACATCATCAGACGAGACAGGCCGATCAAAACTGGGGGGGGCTAGCCATCATTCATAGAGCTGGAATACAGATTACTAAACTCAAACCTGCAGAATACCTATCGTTTGAATACCTAGGCGTCAAACTCACTACCAAGAGCACCCCACCCATCAAATTCCACACCATCTACCATCCTCCTGGAGAGCGTACCCTTTTCCCCGAAGAACTTACAGACCTAATAACACAATTCTCCTTGACAGACACCAAAGACGTGTTCTTGGGTGACCTCAATATCCACTGGAACGAACCAGAAGACTCCACTGTCCTGAACCCTTCCAACTTTCTGGAAATACATAACCTCAAGACACTTAGCAATAAACCAACTCACATCAAAGGTGCAACACCAGATGCGATCATAACCAACAACAATCTGATCTCCCTGAGAGAGATGGCTCCCATTGACTGGTCCAACCACCACCTCATTCTGTTAAGGATTGACACACTTGCCAGCCTTCAAACTATTTGTGTTGGCAAACCTAAACTCTTGACCAGAAATATCAAAGACATACCTTTATCCGAACTTGAAGCCAAGATTCATCCCCATCTTCAACTCCATCCCTCATCATGGACGGCTGATGACCTTACTTTACACCTTAACTCAAGAATGACATAGGTTCTAGACGAAGTAGCTCCTCTCAAACTCAAACAACTGGGGAGAACCAAATCAAAACCCTGGTTTAACGTGGAGCTGAATGATGAACGGCATCAACTCAGACAAACGGAAAGGTCTTGGAGACAAAACCCCTCGTCCTTGCATCTAACTCATCTTAGATCTGCTTGGCGGTCATACAAAAAACACATCTTCAGTGAAAAGGCATCTTTTTTCCGCAGCCAACTAGATCTGGTGAAAAACAGACCAAGAGAACTCTTCAACATTGTTAAAAGCCAAATTAACTGCACTCCCTCTCAAGAAATCGAAGCCACCAACGAGTGATGTGAAGAAATTGCCACCTTCTTCACTAACAAAGTTTCTAAAATTGATCAATCCTTCTTACAATCTGCTAACCCTCCTTCCCCCTTAAACTGCCCCCCTTCAACCTCCCTTGACCACTCGGAAAGAGATGTTAACAAGGACAATCGGACTACCTCCAGCTAAAAAACAATGCGCATTGGTCCGACTTTGAGCTAATGTCGGTAAGCGAGGTCTTCAAGATAATTTCTAATCTAAAACCTTCCTCCCACACTATGGACCCCCTCCCTTCCACAATTATAAAAGAACTCAACCACACCATTTTGCCTTTCTGGACAAAAATTATCAACGCTTCTCTCACCTCAGGCTGTGTCCCAGACTCCCTTCAACTAGGACAAATCACACCCATTCTCAAGAAACCTGAGGCTGTCCCTAATGATCTTAACAAACTCAAACCCATCTCTAACCTCCCATTCCTTGCAAAAACATTGGAGAATTGTGTTCTCCTCCAACTCAATAAACACATTGATGAGTTCAACCTCCTCGACGCCTTTCAATCTGGTTTCAGAAAAGGCTGTAGCATGGAAACAGCTATGCTCAAAGTCTCCGACAACATTCACAAGGCCCTAGACAAAGGTGATGCCTGCCTACTCATCCTTATTGACCTATCTGCACATTCAACACAGTAAACCATCCAGCCCTTCTGGAGACCCTGTCGAAACGTTCCGGCATAAATGGCACAGTTCTAAAATGGTTCACCTCCTTCCTTCAACACCGGTCGCAACAAAATAAAATGGACTCCTGTCTCTCAAAGCCAACTAAAGTCACACTTGGGGTCCCGCAAGGCTCGATCCTCTCCCCGCCCCTCTTCAATCTCTTCATGGAGCCCCTCACTATCATATTAAAAAAAGCCGGAGTGAATAACCACCTTTACGGGGATGACACCCAAATCTTTTTCAGGATCAAGTCTCCCAGCGACAACCAACTCCTCAATACCACCCTAACTGAGATCCAAACCTGGTTCTTCGTTAACCACTTAAAGCTCAAGCCAGACACAACGGAACTAATCCTATTCTCTCCAAAAAGTAACCATCGTCTAATCCAAGAGTGGCTCAAGAATTTGGTTGCCCTAAACTGCCCCCTTACCCTATCCGACTCAGTTAAGTCTCTAGGCATCACCCTTGACAAGAACTTATCAATGGAGGCCCGCATCAAAAACTCTGCAAAAAGTGCTCTTTTCTCTCTAAAACACCTAAAAAACTGAAACCTTTTCTACCCCACGATGACCTCAAGACAGTAGCCCAATCCAGAGTTCTCTCTAAAATTGACTACAGGAACGCCATCCTTACAGGGACTTCAAAAGCTCACCTAGCCCCTCTAAGGGCAGTGCTGAACATGTCCGCTCGACTCGTATCTGGAGTTAAAAGATTTGAACACATCACTCCAGCTCTCAACTGCCTCAATTGGACTCCCCATGGAAGGGGGATGTATTTATAAACTGGCCTGCATCACGCACAAAACCCTTCTCTCTTCTTGCCCCCAACTACCTAAATAACAAACTGATAAGAGCAGGTCTATCCAGAACGCTGAGAAGCTCCAACTCACTCCTTCTTATTTCTCCGAAACGAAAAAGAAAACCACCCAATACCGATCGTTTGCCAGGATATGGAACGCTCTACCTGGAGTCCTCAGATGCAACCCCTCCTTCTCCTGTTTCAAAAGGGACTTGAAACTCCATCTCCTAAACAAATACTTTCATGACCAACGTCAACTTACCTAGACTTCTCTATCCGAGTTGTCTCCTCTCTCTCTGGACATTCAAGGATAGTGGATGACCGGACTATGTCATTCGCACCTTTTTCTTTTTATTGCTCCCCTCCACTGCACTGCATATTTATCTCCCATGCTGTATTTTTTTTCTTTCGTTTGCTTCCTGACTGGCGGCCTACTATGTAATGTAATGTCCTTTCTGCTGTTTACTGTGTGTATGTAAAGCGCTCTGATACCTACGGGTCAAGCTAGCGCAATATAAAACGTTTAAAATAAAATAAAATAAAATAAATGAGGTCGTACACAGACCCCTGCAGTGGATGCATTAGTCCACGAAGCCACCAGACCCGGTTCTTATTATTATTGTTAGCATTCGTATTATGGTTATTATTATTATTTTTTTACTTTAAATTTCCAACTTTCCCCACCTAAAATGTTGGCATGCATATCTTGGTTGAGCTCCAGCCAGCACTCCCTAGCGCCTCCCTCAAGACTGCACCTCAACTCAAACCTCTGTAAATACATGAGGCTTAGCGAGACACCCCCAAAGGCTGCCTCCCCCAGACCAAGAAATTGGCATACTCTTCACATTTTAGGATTCTGCAAAGGCACAAACACATTTCCTACGCAGACGTTACAGGACAGCTGTAAACCTATCTACAGGGCTCTCTGTCATGTTTACTTCAGTGGCCAGTCAAGGGCCATCGCGGTAACTTCAGCACGCATTTTTGAAAAGGTCTCGTATTACAATAGTTTAAAGTATGTTTATTTAGAATTACTTTACTCACTGGAAACAATAGTGCTGCATGTAGAAAACAACTTGTCCCTGAAACTAACGGTGGGAGAGGGGCCATAAACCCTTTTCTGTGCCGGACCAGCCTGCATGCCTCACAAACATTTGAAGCTGCTCCTCCCTAAGAACATTCTGTACAAGTCAGGTTGCACCTTAATAAAGAGTACAGGCAGGTTTGATCATTTAATGCGCTTTATTTAACATATGTACCAGGGAGCGCCGGGAGCCGCGCCTGCTCGCTTTCTCGGCTCCGCGCGCTGTCCCCAACATGGCCGCAACGCTCTACGTCATTGCGTCACACCGCAACGACTAGAGCGCAACACCACATATCTCCCTCCTTTAGCGATTGAACACATTCACAGAGTGCAGTGCCCCAGTGGTGTCCATTAGCCTAATCAAGTTCCTCCCCCATCTCATAGTCTGTGTACCTCACCGGTCTTACCACTGGTTGGCCAGGACAGGTGTGTCTCACTGGGGTACTGAAAGCTTTCTCTCCATCTTCTCGATGGGGACTACACTCTATCTTCCCTGCACCCTGCCGCTTCTCCTTCGGTGATGCATCACCCATGCTCCCCTGGCCTTTCTGATTGTCCTGGTCGTCCCTCATCTCCCACTCTCCTTTTCTCTCTACTGCTTCTAGATTCACCTCCTCTGTCTCTGCTTGGATGATTTCGGCCTGTTGATTTTCGTGGGACTCTGCCGGCGAGCCTTCTTCTCTGGTCCACTGCAGAATTTTATTACATTTGGACATCCGGTCTTGGGACCAGACTTTTCCGTCACTCAGCAAGGCCGCTCTGCTGTACACTTCCTTCACTTGCAGGGGTGCACTGAACTTGCCGTCCCTTTTTTTTTCAACTGGGCCAGTTTGACTCGGACCCACTCTCCTCTCTCTAATGTAGACTCCTTCACGTTGCGCTGTTCATTGTAATGTTCTGTATATACTCTTTGCGCCTTCTCCAGGTTGTGGTGGACCACAGCAGGGGACCATTTGCTTGTGATGGTGCGTTCCTTCCAGGCAACGTTGTCTTTGGTGAACGTGTTCCTGCCCCTTAAGATTTTAAACGGACTGCATCCTGTGCTGGTTGGGGTGATCCTGTAGGCCCACAATGTGCTCCATAGCTCATTTTCCCAGTTCTTTCCTGCTCATATTGCTGAATGTATCGAGCCCATGATGACCCTATTGAATCTTTCGGCCAATCCGTTTCCTGCTGGATGATATATTGCGGTGTGTTTGATCTTGATGCCATTTCTCCCCATATAGCTATTCAATTTTTCCGGCATGAACTGGGGTCCATTGTCACTTAATATGGAATGTGGAATGCCTTCCCTTAGAAAGACGGCAGTGAGAAACTTCAACAATTTCTCCGTGTCCATGTCCTCTTGAATGTCTATCTCCGGCCACTTAGAATATCGATCTATGAGCACTACCACATATTTCGGAACTCCCTGCGCATCCAGGACCGGGCCGAGGATGTCTATTGATAACTCGTCCCAAGGGTTGGTGGGGTTGTTGAATTTGCCCAAAGACGGGCGCATCATGCTCTACGTTTTGTCCACGTTACGACATTGTCCACACTCGCGAACATGCCTTTCTATCTGGTTATCCATCGCCGGCCACCAATACATTTGCTTCGCCTGAAGCTTCGTTTTCACGATGCCCAGGTGTCCTTCATGTAGGATGCGTAGTAAGTGTGGCACCAATGCCTGGGGTGAGATCACTTTATCTCCTCGCAGGAGGAAGGTCCCTTGGTCTCCAATAGATAACTCTTCCCGTACTTCAAAGAACTTCCTGTGCTCTGTCTTCATATGTCTCTTTTCCGGCCATCCCTGCAGTATGTATTGCTTGACTTTAATGATGTCCAAGTCCTTCTCGTAAGCTTCCTTCCACTCCTGCCCGCTTATCACCTTCTCTTGGTCCTCCATGAAGGCTACACTAATGTCTTCTTCTTCGGAGATCTGAGGAGCTTCCTCCATGGCTGATGCTTGGCTGAGGTAATCTGCCACTTTGTTTCTGGTTCCAGGAATGTACTCAATGTCATATCTGTAGTCCAACAGTTTTAGGGCCATCTTTGCGATGCGCGGGGTCGCATTCGTGTGTCCACATGACGTGAGTACTTTGACCAACGGCTTGTGGTCTGTCCTGTGTCGGAATCTCGTGCCCCAGAGGAATTGGCGGAACTTTGCCATTGCCCACACTGTTGCTAACATTTCCTTTTCTATTACGCTGAACTTCTGTTCCGTAGGTGATAATGATCTGGACGCAAAACTGATGGTGGACACTTCCCCATTCTCCATCTCCTGCATTAGGACTGCCCCCAGTCCCTTCTCACTCGCATCGGTGGTCAGTATGGATCTTGCTTGACGATCAAACCCCTGTAGTGGGACTGCCTTCCTAATGGCGGCCTTGATCCTCTGGAATTCTTTGTGCGTCTGCTCCTAAATGATGTTTTATCTCGCAGCAGTTGGCGTAAGTGTGGCACAAATTTGCTGTAAAACTCGGCCATCCCAAGGAACGAACGACCTTCTTCCTGGCTCTTCGGTGGGGGTGCGTCACCTATGGCTTTGGCGTTGGCATGTTTTGATATGATACCCTGATCACTCATCTCGTGGCCCAAGTATGTGACGGACGACATTCCAAACCGAAACTTGTCCCATTCCGCCGTGAGCCCATTACTTTCCAACACCTGCAGTACTGCGTGTAGCTTTGCATTATGGTCTGCTTTGTCCTTGCCCATTATCAAAATGTCATCTTGCAAGTACTGAACACCTTCCGTGTCCTTGAACAGCTTGTACATAAGCTTCTGGAACACGGCCGCCGCCAGTCCGAATGGCATCCTGCGAAACTGATAACATCCGAACGGTGTTATAAAGGACGTCAGCTTGCGGCACATGTGATGCAAAGCTATCTGGTGGTACGCTGAGGTGAGATCAATGGTGGAGAACCATCTCACCCCTTTCGTTTTCGCCAGCATTTCGTCTATCCTTGGTAGTGGAAATTTCTCAACTATTATGTTCTTGTTTAACTCTCTCAGGTCCATGCACAGGCGGACCTCACCGTTAGGTTTCTTCACCACTACCAGCGGCGCCAACAATTCTGCACTGTTGATCGGCTCAATAATGCCGTTGTCTACCAATCTCTGTAATTCCGCTGGTACCGTGTCCCTGATCGCCAGCGGAATGTTCCTTACTTTGCGGCACACATGCTTGGTGTCCATTTTGAGGTCAATCTTGTGTGTGAATCTCGTTAGCCTCCCCACCGTGCCTCCAAACACTGTGGGAAATTTTTCCTTCAGTTTATTGACATCTGGTTGTTGCTCAGGGCTTGTCATAAGCACTTGTGTGGTGCCTCCTGGATTCAGCTGTATGCCTAAATCACCTTGATCCATCCATCCTAACACGGAAGGCCCCTTTTCAGCAACGTAATGCTTGCATTCTGCTCTCCGCTCCTTAAACTCGAACTTCAGGGTTCGATACCCTACCATGGGGATGGGCACTCCGGTGAACGTGACTGGTCGAACGTCTGGCGGTTCCAGGTGAGGCCCCACTTGCTGTTTGAAGTGCTCCTCCCACACCGTGTGTTGTATTATGGTATACGGAGATCCTGAGTCTGCCACCATCTTTACCGGTACTCCTCCTATGATCAGATCACACTGTGGCTTCCGGGAGCGGGCACAATCTATGCCCAGTATGTGTTTCTCTATGCATAACACATTATCCTCGTCTTCTTCCACCTTGTCTTAGTCTCCTGGTTCCTGTGTGACATATTTAACAGCCGGTCTTTTCTGTTTGCGACGACACACTTTCTCAAAGTGGCCCATTATGTCACAGAACATGCACTTGGCGCGGAAGGCCGGGCAGCGTTTATCGTGGGCTGCATGGGACATACTGCCACACCTGTAGCACGCATTCTTGCTGTCGCTTGTGGGTTTCTTCGCCGGTAAGGCTTTTGACGTCCACCTGCCTTGCCCCTGTCCGGTGGGTCTGCTTCTGCGACTTTGTTGACCATGGGCCTCGCGGTAGATTCCCTTTTTGCGGCATCCGCACATCTTTTGGATAGCTCAGCCTTCTTCAACATGGCTATGACTTCTTTGAGGGATGCCTCTCCGTTCACCCACAATTTGTCTTGAATTGCAGAGTTCGTAGTGTGAAGGACGATTTGCTCTTTGATGAATTCACATTGTCGGGCACCAAACTTACATGTTACTGCTAACTTCTTCAAGGCCGCCACATATTCGTCTATGGACTCCCCCGTGGCCTGTTTCCGCTGTTGGAAGTTGTACCTGTCTATGGATGTACACACCGCCGGTCTGTAGTGATTGTTCAGGTCTTCTATGGCATGTCGGAACACGTCGTCATCAGCCGCTGGTCTCGGTGTGGGGACTAGATTGTTGAACACTACGATGCCTTCCGGACCTAAGTTGTGGAGTAATATTCTCCTCCGTCTTTTTCTGGGGAACGCCTCGCCGTTCTCGTCTTCCAGCTCCTCCAGATAGTTCATGAAGTATTCTCTCCAGTCTTCCTACTTCATCGGGGGATCTCCTGGTCTGGACAGGAAGGGGACAGGTGTCGTGAACGAGGAGGCTTGGGTGCACATTTTGGCTCGTCTCACTGGCAATTCCTCCTCCCCTCTAGGACTTCCTGCCGCGCTTATACTGTGCTGGCGTGTGGGGCTCTGTTGAGGCGCAGATTTGCCTCCCGTGCTTCTTTGCGTCTGTTCTGCCAGGGCCACGGGCAGGCAGGCTGAGCACTCAGGGTGTGGCGCCCAGTATTATTGTGCCAGATGCGCTTCTCTCTTGGTTCTTTTGCTCTCCCCACCCTGCAATGGCCGTCGTACTCACTGTTGGTGTGGTGACTCGCTTCTAGGGTGCACCTGGGTTGGTGCCTGGGTGGGTCTCGCTCCTCTCCACCAACTGTGGGCTCCGCCCTCCTCAGGTCTTAGGGGACGGCCTTCTTTCATGGAACCTCCCTTTGGGGGGTCGCTCTCCTCTGCCACGGTCTCCTGGTTGTATTTCTTTGCCTGTGGCTTGCCTTGCTGTGGCCGTGGTCCGCAATTGTTGTGCCTCGTGCTGTGGGTCACTTGGTGCCTCGCCGGTCTGAAATCACAGCCTCGTCGCCAGTTGTACAAGTTAGGTTGCACCTTAATAAAGAGTACAGGCAGGTTTGATCATTTAATGCGCTTTATTTTACATATGTACCAGGGAGCGCCGGGAGCCGCGTCTGCTTACTTTCTCGGCTCCGCACACTTTCCCCAACATGGCCACCACGCTCTATGTCGTTGCGTCACACCGCAACGACTAGAGCGCAACACTACACATTCCAGAATCCAGACCCTCGGCCGCACGCGCACCGGGCACAGGCCGAGCCTGAGAAAACATTTCGCACCCTCTCCCTTTGGAATGTGAACACCCAGAACTAACAACGGTAAACAGACCTGAAGTCACTCGAAGCCCTGAGCCTCCCTGTTGAGCATCGCTTCTGTTGTACTGCTGCTGCCTAACCCTTTGCTATGTGGGATCTTGTACAGTTTTCAAAACAACCGAGGTTACTAGCACAAAAGGAATTACAATCATTCTATAAACGAGAATTAAAAGCCTCGTAGAGACAGTAGATAAAAGACAAATAGTTTCCAAATTAAATGTTATAGAGTTTATGTTTTGCACACTTTAATCACACGCGCAAACAGAGCACTTGACATGTACTCGATAAGAAAGGTACGGCGGGGGTTCCCTTCCCACCCGCCATTTGGTCAGCTGCCATTAAAAAGTCCGGAGATCCTCCATTATTATTGCCGTGGGCAGCACCCTGCAGAGGTGCCACCATGGAGGCACAAGGAAAACCCAGCAAAGAGGGAGAGTGTGAGAAATTGAGTTGTTGGTTGACTGGTGTGTGAGCCCTGGTCAAGCATAAAGTGAAAACACAGCACAAGAAAAATCCCAAACCAATTTAGAAAAATAGAGCACATTTTAATACATTATTTGACACCAAAAATGCCAAAAATCCAATCAGTAGAGAAGGATTTATGAATTTAAAAGAAAGTTTTTAGTAAAAACAAGCACCTAAAAGGGCAAAGCACGAAATGTGGACATCTAGTTGTGCGAGACTGGGTTAAAGTAAAAAAGAAATGGCCAACTGAAATGAAGCTTGGTTCGGATACAAATGGATTGGGCCTTAGCTTCGGACTTAGAAGAAATTCTGAGTAAAAGTGACTGAGAAGGTAAAGTTCAGTGGGGCAACAGTGCAGGAGGTGTCCGAGGAATGAGCGTTTTCATTGGATAGCCTTTTGTGGGAGCAGTAGTGAAGATTTCTACATTCTAACATAGTCTCCGAAATGGAAGTCGAAAATCTTCATTGGGGCGAGGCAGAGGGATGTAACCGAAGACAATATCACAGGCCAGATACCTCTTTGGTGAAGGACTACTGAAACGGATTTGTCGCTGCAGAGAAGAACATAGTGAGAGAAGCCGCAAAGTCAATCCGACTGTTGATGCAGCTCGGGTGAGTAGGTGAGCTTATTGGTACCGATCTCCTCCAGGTTCTCAGTGCAGTTTTTGGCCAAAAGTCCTCAGTTTTCGGATTTGGCCAGCTGGGCACCTTTAACAACACGTTGAAGGGTCCACAACTCGTGGGACACATCTTCGGGGTTCAGGACTCACTCAAGTTGGGTCAAGGTGTGAGTTAAATATGGTGGGAGCCTTTTGTGTCTCTGGTGGGAGAAGCTTCTTAAAAGTTTCTTTGAAGTACATGGAATTTCCTGCCTCCCCTGGCTCCAAGCTGGCTGCAGTAACAATGTGGAGGTGTTAGGTCATTTGTGTGAAGGCCAAGCTATTCAGGTGCAAGTAGAGCTGTGCTCAGCTCGGCCTCCCATCCTGCCAGCATATGGACCATTGGAGCATATCAAACCCCACTATTGTGTGACGGTCTGGGCGAAACTCACAAAGTCTAACTGTAATTTATATCAAGCCATGTGACCCAAGACAAGCTGCAGACACAAAAGATTAAGGGCAGGAAAATTCAAATTTTACCATTAAAGAGGGTTTAACATTACAATTTTGCAAAGATACCAAACATGATATAGCCACCTGCCCCAATTGGAAATCACAGTTTATTAACTGTAATAAGCAATCTCCAATGTAATCCTCTGGGAGGGGTAGGCCTCACAGTAGAAAAAAACAAATGTAGTAGTTTTTCACTACCAGGACATGTAAAACTTAAATGTATGCCCAACCTTTTAATTGGAATGCAGTCTACCTATGGGCTACCTATGGCCTACCTTAGGGGTCTGAAAAGTTTCAGCGCTCCGTCCATCATCTCCTTGTGTCTGCTTTGTTTGCCCTAAGTTGGCAGGGTATGCCCAGACGTAGGTTCCTTGCTCACTTTGCCACTGGATTCAAGCTAGCCTGGATGATGAGGGGTGTTACCCTGAAACCTGTCCCAGGATGCTTTTTCCCTGTCCAGGGAAGACCTGCCTTGGCAGATCGGGCTGGACTGTTCCCATAAGGAACAGGGTCAAGACTGGTTTGCATATGGCTGGGTTTGAACTGGGGGGGCAAAGTGAGCTAAAGAAAGATGATGGATTTAACCCAGATGTGTGACTGGGGGAGAGTTTCACGGCTCCATCCATCATCTTGTGTTTACATTATTCCAATCAGCATAATTTCACTCAATGCCACACAGTTCCAAGCCACACAATTCAGTTCCACACATTTCCATTCCACACCACATAACTCAATATCAAGCTACATAAATCAGCTCAGCAACACAATTACACAACACAGAATTTGTAACAGAGCTTTCTCCGGCTCTGCTCCGGAGATCTGGAACTCTCTCCCACCGGAAGTATGCAGAATCTCCTCCATGGTTGCTTTCAATTTGGAAGTTAAAAGATTCCTTATGAACAAGCTCTTACCTTAAATGGGTTTGGATCATCTGTTCTAATGTATTGGACTTACACCTTGAAGCCCTGAGCCGGGTGCTATTCTTCTTTAATTAATCCCCTCCTAGTTCGCTATGTACCAGTTATTGTCTTATTCTCTGTTGACCCCTTTTGTAACTATTTTATTTGGCATTCTTATTTGATGTCGGTACTACAATGATTAGCTTCCTTTCCCTCCAATTGTGAAGCACTCTGATAACCTTCCGGATCATGTTTGCGCTATATACAACTTTATAAATAAATAAATAAAACACCACGTACATCCAATCCACATCATAGAATTCCACATCATGCCACAAATTTCAACAGCATACCACATAATTAAACTCCAATACATACCACACAAAATACAATTTCACATAATTACACACCATGACACACAATCCCACTCCACATAATTCCAATCCACTCAATATCATATACTTACTAATCACACAACTGAACTTGTACACCATACCATATAATTGAACTACACAAATCCACTCCTCACCACACAAATCCACAACTAACAATTCCAATACAACCCACATAATTCCACACACCACATACATCCCCTCTACTCCATAACACATGGGTAAATGACATTATTATGTACAACTCCAATAGCTCTAACTCTCACAAAAGCAAGACTGATTGGCTTTGCAGATGCATGTTTCTATATGTGACCAATTGCTTTAATTACAAATAATCCCCTAATAACTTGATATTCTCCTGCACCTCCCACCAATTATTTCAAGTTCATTGTAAACCATTTCCTTTTCTTATTGGAAGAGTTGTGGCTCAATCTTGGTCATTGTGCTACTGGTCTCTCAGCAAAATATTTTCGTCTCCACGTTATTTTCTGTCTTTGCTTGTCTCCACAGATGTGTGAAGTCATCAGATAAAATTTCCTAATTTGGTGTAAAATAATCTTACTATGTCACCGAGTCACTATGATTCACAAATTGGGAATCACTAAATTGTTTATATGTACATCTGGGACACCGTTCCGTATGTATCCACAGTGGCAGGAACAAAAGAGAAAATATCCTTTGCTTTGATGTGCAAGTGGAGCCCTGATAAGTGGCATTGGTAGACTGCTGCTTTTTCAAAAAAATCTGTTTATTGAACAGCTGAAAGAATACACAAAGAGTCCCCTACAAGGTGTTTTAGCGGATATCAATGATTACCAACAGCACAAGTCTTTTGTTTTACGCTCCTCATAATGCAACAGAACAACCCATGGAACGTCCCAACACCCTCTACCCCCAATCCCAATGGCACTAAAGCAAGATACAGTGACTTCCATATAACCATATCGGCACAGGTGGTAGTAGTACAACAGTTGGCAGTCCCAAGTGAAACAAGTAACAACCTTCTGAGTAACCCTGATTTATTATAGTGGATGTCCACTATAATAAATCAGGGTTACTCAGAAGGTACACAGACAGTGGTTGCAAAAGTCTTTAGGGCGTGATGTTTCAGGTAATTCCTCAGCGTAGATTTCCAGTTGCTCCTTGCAGTAAAGCAATTCTCGGACTAACTTCTTCAGTATTGGGGAGAGTTTATAGCCCCAGCATTGTGCCACCGTCCTCTTACCCAGTAAGGTTGAAACAGCCACAAGTCTATGGTTACAGTGCCATGCTCGTCTGAGATTTGCCTATTGGTCTGGGTAAAGTTCCTTAAACTTTACCCAGACCAATAGGCAAATCTCAGGTGAGTATGGCACCGGTTTCGACGCTACCTTTGTAAGCAGATTCGTTACCTTTTCCCAGAAGCAGTATATACTTTTACAATTCCATACAAGAAGCAAGAAGCCTGCATCCCCCTGTCCACAACGAACAGAACAGGCACCAACCCGCAGACCAAAGCGCATCAGTTGTAGCGGAGTATATAGTATAACTGATGCAGGTATTTGAAATGGATAATGCGGAGGTTACAGTTTGCTGTAAGCTGGCCTGTCAGGGTGCAACAGAATCTCCACATATCTGGTGACAAAGACGTACCCAGTAGCGCCGCCCATTTACTATATGAGGGGGAGTCACACTGTTCTCTTTCCCTATCAGGTCTGCGCTATCAGCCCCCACCAGCCCCGCCTGCAGCGCCAGCAACGGCTTGACCTCTTTCGGGTAGTCGGGATAGATGGATCTTATTACCTGCCGCACACACACAAACTTGAATCCAAGCATCAACCCCCTATCCTTGCCACCTTGTATATCAGACAGCAATCAGAACTGGCCTTGTTTGTAAAGGTCTCCTAAGTGTGTTATTCCCACCGCACCTAGGGCCAGATGTAGGTAGGGTTTTACCGGTCGGTAACGGCCGAATTCGGCCGTTACCGACCGGTATTTGGCATTTGATATGTAGGGGCAGGTAAACAGGGAAAATCGGTAATTTTACCGATTCGGTAAAATTGATATGTAGGTGGGACTCTTCTGAGTCCCACAAGGCCTACAAAATCGGTATTTTACCATCAAATTGTATTTGATGTTAAAATACCGATTCAGGTGTGCATGCACATGTGTGCATGCACACCTGTGCCATATGACAGGCAGACCTGCCCTTAGGGCAGGTATGCCTGCCATATGACCCCGAACCTTTTGTGGGGGTGCTAGAGGGTGTCAAAGTGACACCCCCTGCACCCTTGTCAAAATCGGTATTTACCGAATCGGTAAATACCGACCGGTAATGCCCCCATTCATTCCTATGGGCTTCAAAGCCCATAGGAATGAATGGAGCATTACCGGTCGGTATTTACCGAATCGGTAAATACCGATTCTTAACGATTCGGTAAATGGAACATCTGGATGTTCCTACATACCCCCACTTCCTATTTACCGATTCTTAATTACCGAATCGGTAAAATTCGGTAATTAAGAATCGGTAAATAAGTTTTACCTACATCTGGCCCCTAGTGCTTTAAGAGCAGCCGGCTCTTGTGCTGCGGAGATACTTGGGTGCGCGGCGAGCGGTAGAGTCAGGGAGTACAGTTATTGCAATCGTGAGTGCGCCACAAGCATCTTCCACGCCCATGCTGTGCAAAGTGTGGGATTGAGCACTATTAGCACACAAGGGGCCATGCTGCATCATACCTGCCAGCAGCTCGGGTGACGGGCTCCCCGTTTCCTCAACTCCAGCCGCCGCAAGCCCATCCCAGCGACCGCAGTAGGAGGATCGAGGAGGACTCCAGGCACCAGGCTCCCGAGCGGCAGTGGCCGCCACCACTGCAGCCAACCATGCGCCAGGAGGCGCTAGAAATTTCAGCTGTCCCCCGCATCGTGGGACGCGCGCCGGGTCGCGCCGGGGCTAGGCCCAGGCAAAGGGTGGGCCGTCTGTGTAAACTTACATGTTACTGCTAACTTCTTCAAGGCCGCCACATATTCGTCTATGGACTCCCCCGTGGCCTGTTTCCGCTGTTGGAAGTTGTACCTGTCTATGGATGTACACACCGCCGGTCTGTAGTGATTGTTCAGGTCTTCTATGGCATGTCGGAACACGTCGTCATCAGCCGCTGGTCTCGGTGTGGGGACTAGATTGTTGAACACTACGATGCCTTCCGGACCTAAGTTGTGGAGTAATATTCTCCTCCGTCTTTTTCTGGGGAACGCCTCGCCGTTCTCGTCTTCCAGCTCCTCCAGATAGTTCATGAAGTATTCTCTCCAGTCTTCCTACTTCATCGGGGGATCTCCTGGTCTGGACAGGAAGGGGACAGGTGTCGTGAACGAGGAGGCTTGGGTGCACATTTTGGCTCGTCTCACTGGCAATTCCTCCTCCCCTCTAGGACTTCCTGCCGCGCTTATACTGTGCTGGCGTGTGGGGCTCTGTTGAGGCGCAGATTTGCCTCCCGTGCTTCTTTGCGTCTGTTCTGCCAGGGCCACGGGCAGGCAGGCTGAGCACTCAGGGTGTGGCGCCCAGTATTATTGTGCCAGATGCGCTTCTCTCTTGGTTCTTTTGCTCTCCCCACCCTGCAATGGCCGTCGTACTCACTGTTGGTGTGGTGACTCGCTTCTAGGGTGCACCTGGGTTGGTGCCTGGGTGGGTCTCGCTCCTCTCCACCAACTGTGGGCTCCGCCCTCCTCAGGTCTTAGGGGACGGCCTTCTTTCATGGAACCTCCCTTTGGGGGGTCGCTCTCCTCTGCCACGGTCTCCTGGTTGTATTTCTTTGCCTGTGGCTTGCCTTGCTGTGGCCGTGGTCCGCAATTGTTGTGCCTCGTGCTGTGGGTCACTTGGTGCCTCGCCGGTCTGAAATCACAGCCTCGTCGCCAGTTGTACAAGTTAGGTTGCACCTTAATAAAGAGTACAGGCAGGTTTGATCATTTAATGCGCTTTATTTTACATATGTACCAGGGAGCGCCGGGAGCCGCGTCTGCTTACTTTCTCGGCTCCGCACACTTTCCCCAACATGGCCACCACGCTCTATGTCGTTGCGTCACACCGCAACGACTAGAGCGCAACACTACACATTCCAGAATCCAGACCCTCGGCCGCACGCGCACCGGGCACAGGCCGAGCCTGAGAAAACATTTCGCACCCTCTCCCTTTGGAATGTGAACACCCAGAACTAACAACGGTAAACAGACCTGAAGTCACTCGAAGCCCTGAGCCTCCCTGTTGAGCATCGCTTCTGTTGTACTGCTGCTGCCTAACCCTTTGCTATGTGGGATCTTGTACAGTTTTCAAAACAACCGAGGTTACTAGCACAAAAGGAATTACAATCATTCTATAAACGAGAATTAAAAGCCTCGTAGAGACAGTAGATAAAAGACAAATAGTTTCCGAATTAAATGTTATAGAGTTTATGTTTTGCACACTTTAATCACACGCGCAAACAGAGCACTTGACATGTACTCGATAAGAAAGGTACGGCGGGGGTTCCCTTCCCACCCGCCATTTGGTCAGCTGCCATTAAAAAGTCCGGAGATCCTCCATTATTATTGCCGTGGGCAGCACCCTGCAGAGGTGCCACCATGGAGGCACAAGGAAAACCCAGCAAAGAGGGAGAGTGTGAGAAATTGAGTTGTTGGTTGACTGGTGTGTGAGCCCTGGTCAAGCATAAAGTGAAAACACAGCACAAGAAAAATCCCAAACCAATTTAGAAAAATAGAGCACATTTTAATACATTATTTGACACCAAAAATGCCAAAAATCCAATCAGTAGAGAAGGATTTATGAATTTAAAAGAAAGTTTTTAGTAAAAACAAGCACCTAAAAGGGCAAAGCACGAAATGTGGACATCTAGTTGTGCGAGACTGGGTTAAAGTAAAAAAGAAATGGCCAACTGAAATGAAGCTTGGTTCGGATACAAATGGATTGGGCCTTAGCTTCGGACTTAGAAGAAATTCTGAGTAAAAGTGACTGAGAAGGTAAAGTTCAGTGGGGCAACAGTGCAGGAGGTGTCCGAGGAATGAGCGTTTTCATTGGATAGCCTTTTGTGGGAGCAGTAGTGAAGATTTCTACATTCTAACATAGTCTCCGAAATGGAAGTCGAAAATCTTCATTGGGGCGAGGCAGAGGGATGTAACCGAAGACAATATCACAGGCCAGATACCTCTTTGGTGAAGGACTACTGAAACGGATTTGTCGCTGCAGAGAAGAACATAGTGAGAGAAGCCGCAAAGTCAATCCGACTGTTGATGCAGCTCGGGTGAGTAGGTGAGCTTATTGGTACCGATCTCCTCCAGGTTCTCAGTGCAGTTTTTAGCCAAAAGTCCTCAGTTTTCGGATTTGGCCAGCTGGGCACCTTTAACAACACGTTGAAGGGTCCACAACTCGTGGGACACATCTTCGGGGTTCAGGACTCACTCAAGTTGGGTCAAGGTGTGAGTTAAATATGGTGGGAGCCTTTTGTGTCTCTGGTGGGAGAAGCTTCTTAAAAGTTTCTTTGAAGTACATGGAATTTCCTGCCTCCCCTGGCTCCAAGCTGGCTGCAGTAACAATGTGGAGGTGTTAGGTCATTTGTGTGAAGGCCAAGCTATTCAGGTGCAAGTAGAGCTGTGCTCAGCTCGGCCTCCCATCCTGCCAGCATATGGACCATTGGAGCATATCAAACCCCACTATTGTGTGACGGTCTGGGCGAAACTCACAAAGTCTAACTGTAATTTATATCAAGCCATGTGACCCAAGACAAGCTGCAGACACAAAAGATTAAGGGCAGGAAAATTCAAATTTTACCATTAAAGAGGGTTTAACATTACAATTTTGCAAAGATACCAAACATGATATAGCCACCTGCCCCAATTGGAAATCACAGTTTATTAACTGTAATAAGCAATCTCCAATGTAATCCTCTGGGAGGGGTAGGCCTCACAGTAGAAAAAAACAAATGTAGTAGTTTTTCACTACCAGGACATGTAAAACTTAAATGTATGCCCAACCTTTTAATTGGAATGCAGTCTACCTATGGGCTACCTATGGCCTACCTTAGGGGTCTGAAAAGTTTCAGCGCTCCGTCCATCATCTCCTTGTGTCTGCTTTGTTTGCCCTAAGTTGGCAGGGTATGCCCAGACGTAGGTTCCTTGCTCACTTTGCCACTGGATTCAAGCTAGCCTGGATGATGAGGGGTGTTACCCTGAAACCTGTCCCAGGATGCTTTTTCCCTGTCCAGGGAAGACCTGCCTTGGCAGATCGGGCTGGACTGTTCCCATAAGGAACAGGGTCAAGACTGGTTTGCATATGGCTGGGTTTGAACTGGGGGGGCAAAGTGAGCTAAAGAAAGATGATGGATTTAACCCAGATGTGTGACTGGGGGAGAGTTTCACGGCTCCATCCATCATCTTGTGTTTACATTATACCAATCAGCATAATTTCACTCAATGCCACACAGTTCCAAGCCACACAATTCAGTTCCACACATTTCCATTCCACACCACATAACTCAATATCAAGCTACATAAATCAGCTCAGCAACACAATTACACAACACAGAATTTGTAACAGAGCTTTCTCCGGCTCTGCTCCGGAGATCTGGAACTCTCTCCCACCGGAAGTATGCAGAATCTCCTCCATGGTTGCTTTCAATTTGGAAGTTAAAAGATTCCTTATGAACAAGCTCTTACCTTAAATGGGTTTGGATCATCTGTTCTAATGTATTGGACTTACACCTTGAAGCCCTGAGCCGGGTGCTATTCTTCTTTAATTAATCCCCTCCTAGTTCGCTATGTACCAGTTATTGTCTTATTCTCTGTTGACCCCTTTTGTAACTATTTTATTTGGCATTCTTATTTGATGTCGGTACTACAATGATTAGCTTCCTTTCCCTCCAATTGTGAAGCACTCTGATAACCTTCCGGATCATGTTTGCGCTATATACAACTTTATAAATAAATAAATAAAACACCACGTACATCCAATCCACATCATAGAATTCCACATCATGCCACAAAATTCAACAGCATACCACATAATTAAACTCCAATACATACCACACAAAATACAATTTCACATAATTACACACCATGACACACAATCCCACTCCACATAATTCCAATCCACTCAATATCATATACTTACTAATCACACAACTGAACTTGTACACCATACCATATAATTGAACTACACAAATCCACTCCTCACCACACAAATCCACAACTAACAATTCCAATACAACCCACATAATTCCACACACCACATACATCCCCTCTACTCCATAACACATGGGTAAATGACATTATTATGTACAACTCCAATAGCTCTAACTCTCACAAAAGCAAGACTGATTGGCTTTGCAGATGCATGTTTCTATATGTGACCAATTGCTTTAATTACAAATAATCCCCTAATAACTTGATATTCTCCTGCACCTCCCACCAATTATTTCAAGTTCATTGTAAACCATTTCCTTTTCTTATTGGAAGAGTTGTGGCTCAATCTTGGTCATTGTGCTACTGGTCTCTCAGCAAAATATTTTCGTCTCCACGTTATTTTCTGTCTTTGCTTGTCTCCACAGATGTGTGAAGTCATCAGATACAATTTCCTAATTTGGTGTAAAATAATCTTACTATGTCACCGAGTCACTATGATTCACAAATTGGGAATCACTAAATTGTTTATATGTACATCTGGGACACCGTTCCGTATGTATCCACAGTGGCAGGAACAAAAGAGAAAATATCCTTTGCTTTGATGTGCAAGTGGAGCCCTGATAAGTGGCATTGGTAGACTGCTGCTTTTTCAAAAAAATCTGTTTATTGAACAGCTGAAAGAATACACAAAGAGTCCCCTACAAGGTGTTTTAGCGGATATCAATGATTACCAACAGCACAAGTCTTTTGTTTTACGCTCCTCATAATGCAACAGAACAACCCATGGAACGTCCCAACACCCTCTACCCCCAATCCCAATGGCACTAAAGCAAGATACAGTGACTTCCATATAACCATATCGGCACAGGTGGTAGTAGTACAACAGTTGGCAGTCCCAAGTGAAACAAGTAACAACCTTCTGAGTAACCCTGATTTATTATAGTGGATGTCCACTATAATAAATCAGGGTTACTCAGAAGGTACACAGACAGTGGTTGCAAAAGTCTTTAGGGCGTGATGTTTCAGGTAATTCCTCAGCGTAGATTTCCAGTTGCTCCTTGCAGTAAAGCAATTCTCGGACTAACTTCTTCAGTATTGGGGAGAGTTTATAGCCCCAGCATTGTGCCACCGTCCTCTTACCCAGTAAGGTTGAAACAGCCACAAGTCTATGGTTACAGTGCCATGCTCGTCTGAGATTTGCCTATTGGTCTGGGTAAAGTTCCTTAAACTTTACCCAGACCAATAGGCAAATCTCAGGTGAGTATGGCACCGGTTTCGACGCTACCTTTGTAAGCAGATTCGTTACCTTTTCCCAGAAGCAGTATATACTTTTACAATTCCATACAAGAAGCAAGAAGCCTGCATCCCCCTGTCCACAACGAACAGAACAGGCACCAACCCGCAGACCAAAGCGCATCAGTTGTAGCGGAGTATATAGTATAACTGATGCAGGTATTTGAAATGGATAATGCGGAGGTTACAGTTTGCTGTAAGCTGGCCTGTCAGGGTGCAACAGAATCTCCACATATCTGGTGACAAAGACGTACCCAGTAGCGCCGCCCATTTACTATATGAGGGGGAGTCACGCTGTTCTCGGCCGTTACCGACCGGTATTTGGCATTTGATATGTAGGGGCAGGTAAACAGGGAAAATCGGTAATTTTACCGATTCGGTAAAATTGATATGTAGGTGGGACTCTTCTGAGTCCCACAAGGCCTACAAAATCGGTATTTTACCATCAAATTGTATTTGATGTTAAAATACCGATTCAGGTGTGCATGCACATGTGTGCATGCACACCTGTGCCATATGACAGGCAGACCTGCCCTTAGGGCAGGTATGCCTGCCATATGACCCCGAACCTTTTGTGGGGGTGCTAGAGGGTGTCAAAGTGACACCCCCTGCACCCTTGTCAAAATCGGTATTTACCGAATCGGTAAATACCGACCGGTAATGCCCCCATTCATTCCTATGGGCTTCAAAGCCCATAGGAATGAATGGAGCATTACCGGTCGGTATTTACCGAATCGGTAAATACCGATTCTTAACGATTCGGTAAATGGAACATCTGGATCTTCCTACATACCCCCACTTCCTATTTACCGATTCTTAATTACCGAATCGGTAAAATTCGGTAATTAAGAATCGGTAAATAAGTTTTACCTACATCTGGCCCCTAGTGCTTTAAGAGCAGCCGGCTCTTGTGCTGCGGAGATACTTGGGTGCGCGGCGAGCGGTAGAGTCAGGGAGTACAGTTATTGCAATCGTGAGTGCGCCACAAGCATCTTCCACGCCCATGCTGTGCAAAGTGTGGGATTGAGCACTATTAGCACACAAGGGGCCATGCTGCATCATACCTGCCAGCAGCTCGGGTGACGGGCTCCCCGTTTCCTCAACTCCAGCCGCCGCAAGCCCATCCCAGCGACCGCAGTAGGAGGATCGAGGAGGACTCCAGGCACCAGGCTCCCGAGCGGCAGTGGCCGCCACCACTGCAGCCAACCATGCACCAGGAGGCGCTAGAAATTTCAGCTGTCCCCCGCATCGTGGGACGCGCGCCGGGTCGCGCCGGGGCTAGGCCCAGGCAAAGGGTGGGCCGTCTGTGGCCGTAGGTGAACGGAGGAGGACGGGCCGGGCCACACCCCTTACATTTGCCGAGGAGATCAACAAAGAAAAGGCTTCCCTTTGAAAGGTACTGTTACTTGGTTCTAAAACCCCACGCTACATACATACTATAGTAGCAGTCCACTCTGTGACCTTGAGGGTATTAGTCCTATGTGATCGGGACCGTGTTGCTGTTAATTACCCCCACCTATTACCATCCATTTCTACAGAATGAGTAACTTGGGCAAGAAAGCAAAAACCCCTGCAACACGACCAAATACCAGACTGCAGGCGGCAGTACCACAGCCTCTACCCAGCTTGACAGCAATAGATAAGATGCTGCAAAAAACTATAGGGGTTGTGGCCACTGCAATCGAAAATACCGAGAGAAGATTCTCAATTACACCCACATTATGTCCGAAAAATCAGGAAGGTGACTGTTTAGTAACTGTAACCGATGCCCTGGATTTAAATTCTTACTTGACATCGTCCTACGTAGATTTGCCCTGTGCACAGGCGCCTATAGAGATCCCTATAGTTGTTGAGGATCCACCCACTGTTCTGACTTCTCCCTCTCCTAAGGAAACCCATATAGAACGCAAACAACGCCCCAGAAAAAAGAAAGAGAGCCTCCCAAAAAAATCGGGCAAAAAGAACTTGGCCAATCACAATCTGGTGACCCCGACTGCTAATACGTCGCATCCGACCTTAGGGATACCGTGCTGGGTCACTAACATGGTGGCTGACCTACAAGCATGCTTAGAGCAGACCATTGTCACCCATATTAAACCCCTGGTCTCAAAACTTGATAGACTGGTCACTATTCTAAATAATAGGGGGGCAGGGACAACAAAGCCAGCTAATCCCTTGGGAAACTCAGCACCCTCTGACTCTGGTGATACACTCATCAAAAATACACCTAGTGACAGGGTAGCTGTACCAAAAACCCCCTCAATACAGTCTAAAAATGCAGGAACTTCAAAAATTATCCCTAAGCCTGCACATGTTCCACTTCCTCCCTGTTCTAGCATTAATACACACGGTCAAACCCACCAGGCAGCGGGAAATTTAATTGCCAACACTGATAAAATTAGATCGAAGTCTAGGGAGGGTAAAAATGAGAGCAAATCCAGTACACCAACGATCTGGAATGTACCATCTAAAACTACTCCCCACCAGCTGGCCACCATTAACTTACTCCCGGAAGCCCTACCATATGTGGTAGCCCTCACAGGAGTTCCAGACCTAAGTGAGGGGAAAAGAGAAAATGAGATCGACCTAAAAAACAAGTGCATCCAATGGTTAAGCGCAAATAGACCCCTACCCCCAAATGTTTCAGGGGAAATACTGGCGGTTAGAAGAATAGATTGGATAGGGAGGGGACCAAAAACAGTGTCAAGAGATGTTGTAATAATAAACTTTAGGGACACCTCTGCTGTGGACCACCTTTGTAATGCTCCACTCTGTAGGTCAAACTCCCAAATATGCCCACTACATCTGTCATATTTCTACCCTACTCCCAATTCGAGACCAACCCACTCCAATAGGGCTTACCACAATAGGGGCCACTATCTCCCAACAAATAGAACGCAACACTGGCTGACATCTGGGGAGGGCACGCTTCCATATAATCCCATACACCCGCTGCAACCCCATTGGAACAGGTTTAGCGCGCTGGAGGAGGTAGATTGATTTATATTGAAGGGAAATTACCCACCACAAATCATTAATGCAGAGACCATTAGAGAACTGGTATTGGAGGAAAATGTTCCATCTACCTCCACCAGGGATGACTCAGTATTCCACTCTTCAACAAGGGAGGGGACCAGAGAGAAGGGGAACCTGGACGTGCAGGGTTCTGAAAAGGCTGTGGAAGCATGTTTAAAACTAATTTCCTGGAACATAGCCGGGTTAAAAAACAAACTGCTCACACCAGAGTGGACCTCCTTTATGGCCGCTCACGATATCTGCCTGATGCAGGAGACCTGGGCACTGGAGGAGAGCACTAGCCCGGCCTTTGCAACTTACGATATCCTGGCAGTATCTACAGGTAGGGGCCGCCCTTCGGGCGGGCTATCAATATGGATAGGCACTCATTAGGGAATCCAGGCGACTCAAATGCAAACAAATTCCCTAGACATCCAGTGTGTTTTATTAACACCCCAAAATAAACAACAGGTAGCTATAATAAATATCTACTCAAGGCCAGTCAAGAATGGGCAGGAATCAAACACCATCAAAGAACTTAATCTTTTTATTCAGGCACTGGACCCCTCGATTGCGATAATCCTTGGTGGTGCATTTAATTGCCAGTTTGAGGCTCTGGGTAGTCTGGAGTTGTGCGAACAAGACGAAGTAGACTCACTTTGGCGCATCCCCGACCCCAAGATCACCCCGGTCAGGGCATGGACTCCGTTGGTGCTTCAAATAAAATCTCTCTTCCTTGCAACGTCTCTGCGGGCGTGCAATGGGAGACTGGATCCCGACTGTCCAGGGCTAGCTACGTATAATAGGGCAAACCAAACTTCCATCATTGATTATCTCATGTTGGAAGCAAAACATTGGGATAGGCTGAAAGAATTCAGGGTTGTGCCAAGGCACAATAGTGATCATAATGCCTTGGTTTTAACCCTGAAGCCTGGGTCTTTTAGTCTAACAAACCCCGACCCCAATCCTGCCATGGTGATGCCACCTCTTATGGTAACAAACAACAGAAAAAGGATTAAATGGCCCCATTTTGTGGACTCCCCTACCCGGCTTGCAAAAATTTATCAGATCGCAATTCCTCGCATAAGCAAGATGGGTGATCCGACTTCTCGCCAGCAAGCCATAGAAATACATAGGCAGTTAGCCGTGGCGTTAGGGGAATTGTTCTACCCAGTAAGTGGAAATAAGCGGTGTACCCCTAGGACGCACCCCTGGTTTGATCGTACCTGTAAGAAACTAAAAAGGGATCTCCTTGCGGTAATCAAATCCAAAGATAATGTAAAAATCAGGGCAATTAGATTGCTGTATAAAAAGGAAATCAATAGGG
The DNA here is from genome assembly GCF_964261635.1 of Lissotriton helveticus. Taxonomy (NCBI): domain Eukaryota; kingdom Metazoa; phylum Chordata; class Amphibia; order Caudata; family Salamandridae; genus Lissotriton; species Lissotriton helveticus. The sequence goes on from NC_136057.1 coordinate 420,707,990, forward strand.
GCAAGAGAGAGTGGGAGGAAGCAAGGTGGGAAGAACTGAGATATGCGCTCCTCTCTAAGGATGCCAAATCATTTTGGACCATAGTTAATTCAGGCACTAAAGGGGGAGGAGAGGCTGTTCTACCGAACATTGCTCCCTCAGTATGGGAGGCACACTTTGCAGCCCTTTACACAAGTCCCGAGACTGGCGCCTATGTGTCCCAACACCAGGACCAGATGCCAGAAGTAGACTGTGCCCTTTGGATTTCCCCGGCCCTATACCCCCTGCACGAGCATCGACTGCCGGGGGCCTCGGGCTTGGGTTATCGGGTGGGCCTCTTGGATGCCCGGGAAACGATTCCCTCTGAAAACCTTGAGAGCATCTCTCTCAGGGAAGTGGAATCTGCTATTGACAGATTGCTCGCAAATAAAGCCCCAGGCCTTGACAAATTACCTGGTGACCTCTTTCGCTCCCAGCCCAAAATTTTGGCACCGTACCTTGTAGTTCTGTTCAACGCGGTCCTCTGGGGTTCCAAGCTACCGGAAACCTGGTTGGGAGCTGAGATCCTCCCCATTTATAAGAAGGGCTGCCCGTTAGTTCCATCTAACTATAGGCCCATTAGTCTCCTAGATACCACCCAAAAACTAATGGACCGGATCCTACTGGACAGAATACTGGGGTGGATGGAGGAACACGCAATACTAACCACCCTCCAAGCCGGTTTTAGATCTGGCATCTCGACCCTGGACCACATTTTTAGGCTGCAGGTCCTTTTCTGGAAAACTGCAAGAGTAGAGGGTGGCAGCCTCTACCTTGTCTTTGTAGACCTGCGGGCCGCTTTCGACCTCGTGCCAAGGGAGAGATTATGGAGGGTGCTGGAAGAACTAGGCCTCCCGTCCTACTTATTAGATGTCTTGATTCGATTCCATGCAGGGAACTACGCCCAGGTGAGGTGCGGGAGGAACGGAGAACTCTCGGCCCGCTTCCCCATATCCAGGGGCGTACGCCAGGGTTGAGCCCTAGCCCCTACACTCTTTAGCCTTTACCTCAACGGCTTGGTGGATGAATTAGGTGGTGTCAGGGATAGTGATGCCCCGTGGTTGGCTACTGGCCGGGTGCCCGCTTTAATGTTCGCGGATGACACCTTATTGTTGTCCCGAACATCAACGGGCATCCAGCGGGTTCTGGACGGGTTTGCAACCTTTTGTGCCTCGCGCGGATTGGAGATAAACTTGGAGAAAACCAAGTTTATGATGTTCAATCCCCCGAGGCGCACCCGCCCGAACCCTGTACTGAATGGCACCCCACTCGAAAGGGTGAAAAACTTTGTATATCTAGGTGTCATGTTGACCGAAGATTTTGACTGAGGTTGCTAGGTATCTAGATCTGCCCTGAGACTCTCACAGATCATAGGGGGTATCGGTAAATTCCACAAAACATCACAATTTAAACCAGCTGCCCCTGTTCTTGAGATCTACAGAACCCAGGCAAGGTCAGCAGCTATGTATGGTGCAGAACTTTGGCGGCACAAGAATGCGCTGAGTCTACTAAAGGTTGAGCAGGCCTTTATGAGAAATCTGGTGGGTTTACCCAAAAGCACCCCTCTCATACCACTGCGTCTAGACTTGGGCCTTGAGTCCATTAAAGAACTGATAGCCGCACGACCCCTGCTCTACTGGAGAAGACTCTGGTCCGTACCGGAGCTTGTAGATTACAGAGCGGAATTTTCTGCAGTTTGGGGGCGGATAAAGAACAAAAACATACCCTGGTTACTTCACATCAAGGCCCTCTCCTACCAAATTGGCTTGCCCCAACTGTGGGAGTCCCCTGAGGAGAGTTGCCCGAGGGTGCAGAGGTCTGAGTTGTTGGCCTCTCTTAGACATTATAGCTTTAAAGTGTTACATTCTTAGACAACTCTGGGTAGGCTGTCCACTGAATTCTTGCAAGTGAAAATTGCACCCATGAGGGAGGAATTTTTAGATTTAGTGCAGCCTCCCCTTGCAAGGAAATTATACACCCAACTAAGACATGGCTGCCTGCCTATTGGGGCACTGACTTCTAAATGGGCCGATACAGAGGAGGGAACCTGCCCAGCTTGCAACAACAGTACAGAAGATATTGCGCATGTTCTGTTCTTCTGCCCGGCGTATAGTAAAATACGGAAATGCTGGCTGACACTGCTGTGCAGAATCTTGGGACTTAAACAATGCGCACAGGCTTGTAGAGTTTTAATATATGACACCTCCCCTCCTATTGTTTTTTCAGTTTCCTGCTTCCTACATGGTATGTGGCGCAGAAGGACTATTTTTGTTATAAGGAATTAACTGGGGTACCAGTCCTCTTCTTTGATAACTTACTGTTTAATAACTTTTTAAACTGTTTTATTAATGGATTTTATTATTGTGCTTGTATGTATTTTATCTGCACTTTTATGGTCAATGACCGAAATAAAGTTATCAAAGCAAGATTTCAGTCCTGGGTCCACCCCCACCACCTATCAGGGCAGTCGCAGCAAGGGCCTTCGGAAGCACAGCGTCAGCCTCATTAGCCACATGGGACTGGAAACAATGTGGGAAGTACCAATAATGAGCGAACTGTGCCTGTGGGCAAAGATAGTAGAGACACAGATCCGGGGCCTCAAAGCCACCCCTCTCAAACGGCAACACCAGCACCTCCTAACTACAGCAAGGTTTCTTATCACCTCACACAAAGGACAGCAGCACTGACTGAAGAGAGTGGAACACCGGTAGATTAAGGCGAAAGGGAATATTGATGAACAAATAGAGTAGTTTGGGCAAGAATGTCATTTGACCACTTCGATGCGGTCTGCCAGAGAAAGCGGAGGTTTGGTCCACTGGGCTGCTTGATCAGTGATGTGGGCAGGGCGCCGCCATAATTCTTGGAGATAACCACCTCAGGATGCCTGTGTAGCCATACCCCTAAATATTTGACTGGGTCAGTTGACCACGTTAATGGGAAGGCTAGTTCCATCCGCTGTGTACCCGCGTTGAGCAGGAATGCCGTCGATTTTGCTCAGTTTATGCCCAGTCTTGAAAAACGCTCAAAATTTGATATATTCACGGAGTAGACTTGGGAGATACGTTTCAGCTTCTCAGACATACAGAAGCATATCATCGGCGTACATTGAGACCACTAGCGGACGATGTCTAAACCTTAACGCTGCCTTAGAGTGGCACTGGTGAAGCTTGCACGCTAGAGGCTCCAACTCCATTGCAAATAGCATCAGTGATAGAGGGCAGCCCTGCTGCTTTCCCTGCCATACAGGAAATGCAGTAGAACCCCAACCGTTGAACCGGACACGAGCTGCCTGCGCCTCATAAAGCAGGCGTATCCACTTCAGAAAAAAGGGAGGTAGTCCCATCTGGAGTAGGACTGTGAACATAAACTCCCAACTCCTGATCTATCGACCTCCTGGTCCTGATACTGCCTTTAGGAAGGCTTTACCTGAACTGCTGAGTTCTCTCGCGTTAAGCTCTGCTAATTTTAGTGTGTTCGGAGATCTCAATCTTCATTTTGATCTCTGTCACACTCCAGCTATTAGTAGCCTTCTTGCAGACTTGGAGGCATTACAATTGAGCCAGCTGGTGATACACCCTACGCATGAGGGCGGACATATCCTGGACCCTATATTCACAAATCTAACAGGAGCTAAGGTGCTTCGGCCTAGCCCAGTAGCCTGGTCTGATCATTTTCTTGTGAAATGTCACCTTATGCTTAAGGATCCCTTCCTTAAACCCTTAGAGAAAGTTGTGTGGAAACGCCCCTGTAAAAAACTTAAGCCTGTAGATTTTCACAGATTACTTGTTGAAAATCCTTTGGGTCCTCTTAGTGATGTGGAATCTGGCTATGATTCATTCTGTGATTGGATAACTCGGGCCTCCCACTTGGAGTAAATGTCGCTCCCAAGAGCCCAGCCCCTGGTACGATAGCACCTTGCTGCCTTTGAAAAAAGCTTGTAAACAGGCGGAAAGGTGCTGGCGCAAAACCTATGAGGCTGGTAAGAAGGTATTGTATCTTTCTACAGTTAAAACCTACCACAAAGCTATTTGTAGAGCCTGCACGGCCTACTACTCGCTAGAGTTCGAAACTTGCCCCAACCCTTCTAAATTGATCTTTAAGGTCCTCAAAGATCTGACTGCTATGAGAGCTCCAGCAGCTGATATCCGCTCGGTGGCACATTGTGAAGACCTAGCGGCCTTTTTTCTTGAAAAAATACAGACCATCTACCGCTCCTTTCCTAGTTCCATCCCACGGAGTGAGGCCTTGAGGCCTAGCTGTACCACCGATGTGGTCCTTTCAACTCTTCCTGATATCACGGGGGAAGTATTTGACAGCTTGGCAACCAGGGTAAAATCTGGATCCCCTGCAGACCCACTCAGACCGGTACAGCTGAGAGAATTCTCCACCCTATGCTTGCCACATCTTCGTCATCTTATAAATGTACCCCTCTCATCAGGCATAGTTCCATCTAAATGGAAACAGGCCTATGTCTCTCCAATCCTGAAGAAACCCACATTGGATCCTCTCAAATTAGAGAATTATCGACCTATTTCTCTTCACCCATGGGCCGCGAAGGTCGCGGAGGCCCATGTAAATAATATCTTATCGGAACATTTGCATAGGATCAATATTCTGGATTCTTCCCAGAATGGGTTTCGTGCTGGGCACAGCACCGAGACGGCCTTACTCTCGATGACGTAATACCTGTGGATGGTGGTGGATTCTGGTCAAACTGCGGCACTGGTACTACTTGACCTCAGTGCCGCGTTTGACCCAGTCTCCCACTCGATACTGCTGCAACGGCTGGGAGATGCAGGTGTCTCTGGCTTGGCATTTGATTGGTTTCGATCTTTTCTGGATGATCGCTCCTTCAGGGTTGCCACCTTGCCTTATGAATCGAAACCTTATCCCTTGGAACTAGGAGTGCCTCAGGGTTCCGCTCTGAGTCCCACACTTTTTAATCTTTATGTGCAGCTGCTGGCTGCGGTCGCCAAGCTTTGGGGTATGACTGTTGTCTCATACGCTGACGACACGCAGCTGGCGGTTGCTCTTAATGGGAACTCTGACCTTGATGCCCTGAGGTTTCGAAATGGTCTCTTGGCTGTGGCTAGCTGGATGACAGCTAACTGTCTTCAGCTTAATGCTAAGAAGACAGAGGTCCTGATCGTGGGCAAGCAGAGCAACCTTTGGGGTGATAACTGGTGGCCCCCAGAGCTAGACATTACTCCAATCCCGACTCTGGAGGTTAAAAACCTAGGTGTCTGGCTTGATCCGACCCTTTCTTTCTGTGGCCACACAAAGAGAGTAGCAGCGACCTGTTTTGGGATTTTACGTGGTCTGAGGCCCGTATTAAAAGTCTTTGATGCCCCCACTAGGCAGTTGGTTATTCAGGCAACTATCTTGTCCCGACTTGATTATGCCAGTTCCCTCTTGTTAGGGGCTAATCAAGCGGAAATTGCCCGGCTACAACGTGCACAGAATGCTGTGGCCAGGGCCTTGGTAGGTTTACCAAGGTTCTGCTCCGCAAAAGGAACAATTTGTGCACTTCATTGGCTACCGATTAGGCAAAGGATTGACTTTAAGACCTTATGTCTCTCCTTTAAGATCCTTAAATTGTCCTCCCCTCGGATTCTTGAGAACTTTCTTACCCCTTACACTCCGTCTCGCTTTTTGAGGTCTCTGGGGCAAAATCTGGTCGTTGTTCCACGCTTTAAGCTTTGTAGAGTTGGTGGACGATCCTTCCGTGTTTTGGCCGCAAAACTCTGGAACTCACTCCCTTGCCACATTTGTGCCTTAGATGACTTATTTAAGTTTAGGAAGGCGATCAAAACCTTTCTGTTCTTCTCTAATTGCTAGGATCCCTTTCTTTTGGTTCTTCTGTTGTTTTGCGTAGTGTTGTGTTTCTTCTGCCTATCCTAAGCGCCGGGACGCCCCTTTGCTGGGGCAGCTGTGCGCTATAGAAGTCTGCGTAACATAACATAACATAACATAACAATGCAAAGAATCGGGGGAGGAGCCAAGCTCGTGACCGCAATGGCCGCTCTGTAGCTCGGCTCCGTCAGCCTTCCTGCCCAACACGCAAATCCTGACAAATATCCTGCCCCGAGACGACACACTCGGGAAGAAACAGAAACGTGAAGTAACGCTCGTACTCACCGACTGGCCTGGGGGCTCCTGCGTGCTGTGGATCCGGAGCTGTGCTCCTGCTTGGTCCAGGGCCTTCGCGGTGTGGAGACCGGAGCCTTGCCTACGTGGATCGGCCGGGGTGGCGATGTCGGCGGCGGCCCCCGGCGGGAGAGAGGGCCGACTGTGAGAAGCCGTTGTGCGATTGTTCCGGTGGATACTGACCGGGCCCGGTCCTGCGGCCGGGAGGCCCCGTGGTAGGGCGCGGCACGCCGTGGATGGGGGTAGACCGTGCAGGAGGACGCCCCCGTTGCTGCCTCATCCGGCCATCTTGAAGCCCTGCGCCCGGAGTCGGCATGTGATGCCCGCGGGTGGTGGTGCAGACGGACCCCCCGAATTTGGTGGCGCATCTTTCTGCACCAAGATTGCCATTATTGGGGCCTGCGTGACCTCCAGGGTTGTTCTCGCTTAAGAGCCCGCTCCGGGAGTTGCGGAGGGTGGTGACGCGGCTGAACCCGCAAAATGGCGGCCGACGCCCTGGGAAACGGATTTCCTCAGAGCGGCGGACTTGTGTGGCTGGAGTGCGCGGGGGCCTGGTCATGTGAGCGTGAGCCCACGATTGGTGATGTCCTTGACGCCCTGCAGTCTCTGCATGCGGCCTTGGCCCCCGGTGCCCCTGTGAAAGGTATACGGTCCGCCGCCATCTTTGATGGACCGTTCTTCATGGACGCGGATCGACTTCGTGGCGGCGCTGCTTCGTCCCCCTTGATCGCTGCGAGGAGTGCTATCGCAGTGCATCGACAAGACTGCAAGCCTGCGGCCCCGAATCTCCTGGCAGTTGTGAGTGTGGAGTGCGAGGACGTGGGCTCCATGTTGGGGCCTGAACCTGCTCAAGGGTTCGAGGAGCGTTGTGGACTGCTGCTCCGATCTACTTTGGTGAGGTCGTGCTGTTGTACTGCGGGGGAGCCTCTACTTTCTTATACGGCGAGACTGAACTCCTGTTTTTTGCTGCTCTTGGTGTCATCGTTGAGAGTTCCGGACTGCAGAGAAAGATTCTTGTTTTGTTGCTGGTTGTCGGGGCCCCCTGGTCTACACCCTTGCCTTGTTTTGTTCCTATCGAGTAGCCTCTCCATCTTGATATGTTTGCTTTCCACTGCTATATCATGTGTGGTAGTGATGACTAGGAAAGGCCAGGGGTGAGCCAAACTGAACCCTGAGGACTGCCGGTGAACGGATTGTGATGAGGCAGACCCCCAATCATGATAATATGGACGATCCCTTTGAGAGTTTATGCTACCTGAGATTGTGTCGATCTCGTTTAGACGCTGCAGGATTGTGTGGGTGGGCGGGGGGCTGGGGCCGAACGACTCGATTGATGGTCTCCTTCCCCGCCCTCTTGATTCTTTCCCCCCCTTTTTTTGTCTTTTTATTCCTCTCTTTCTCCTTGACTTCTCTATATTTCGGGTTCCGATTTAGGGCAACAGGCACGCTGCTGGGGGGTTAGGCCGTAGCCTTTTGCAGGGGTGCAGGGTGGGGTGGGTGGGCGGGGTCTTCTTCTCTGTTTTCTTTTCGTTAGTTCTATGGCTCTTTTGTATCCATTTATCGGAGCGCCGTGTCTGTGCTTGTCTCCCATGGTGCGATTGTGGGTGGGGACTGGAGGTGTGTTGTTCTTCTTCTTACGGTTTAGCCACATTGCTATTACGACTCACATGCCCTCCTTGCTGGCGATATCCTTACTTCTTCGCGTGCTTATTGCTGTGGGGCGCTTGCATCGGCGCGGCGTTCTCTCCTTCCTGCTTATATTATTTCTCCCCTTTCCTCCCTCCCTTCTCCCCTCTTTTTCTTGTATAGGTTAGTATAGCGGATGATTGTGTCTACTGTTGCTATTCCGGTGCCTCCGTTCTGTCTCAAATATGTAACTGGGTGATATGTAGACAAGGGACGAGCCACGGTGGGTACTGCTCTGATATATGGCGTCCATATCCTGCTTGCTGTAAACTGTTGCTGATGTTTATCTATATTGATGCCCTTATGTTTCGCTGTTGTTTCGTGGCCCGCTATGGGACCTCGGATATCCATACACTGCAATTGATCCTGCTATACTCCTTATTATAAAATTAACCTTCTTTGATCCTGTTCGATGGCCGTATTTAACCTTTCCAGACTGTCCTGATTGCCTCTATATTGTTGACTGCTTCCGGGGTACATTCCTCCGGAGTCATTGGCCTATCATACTGTGTCGTGGCCGGCCTGACTGGTTGTAGGCCCGTATTTGTATTTTCCTTACTGCATAATAAAGGTTTAAAAAAAAAAAAAAAAGAAATGCTGTTAATTCTACTACTTCTTTGCCCTCTCGTCTTTCTGTCTTTTCGCATAAAATGCATGCTTTACCCCCTCATGAACAGATAAGGAGAGCTGAATACATGAATAATACATTCATCCAGGTATTACACCAACACCAGTTGGCCATTAATATGACTGACTGTTGGGTGTGCGGTCTTATGCCACATAATACACAGAAGGGAATGCCTTATCTGGTCCTCCCTTTTTCATATGAAGGTTCGGCTTGGGCTTACCTGACTATGTTTTCGGCTGCATACCACAACAGACTTAGAAATCCTGTAAAAACTTCTGGGACTGGATTGGATTTTAGCCACAGCTCTTTGATCAAAGGAATTGTGGGAATGGCTAAGATTGTAGAAAAGGGTAAAATTCCGCTAGATGAGAAGAGTGCCTACGAAGGATGGAACGTTACCCACTATGTTTCTGGTCTTAGTCACAAAACTAAAAAGGGTGAGTCCTCTCCTGTATGGACTGTACCCCATCAAGGTAATCTTTGTCTCCAAGTAAACAGTAAGAAAGCCGATAATAAGCAGAGTTGTTTACACACCTACATTTTCTCGTCCTCTGATTTCCCTCCATTGGTTCCATCTCAAGGAACATACTTTGTCTGTAAAGACAGAGCTTACACTTGGCTCCCTTCCAACTTTTCTGGAACCTGTTATGTAGCTTTCCTTCTTCCCCCTACATATTCGGCTCCGTCAGACCGCCACAGAAGCAGATATAGTCGAGGTATATTTGACACCAAAGACACGGCAGCCCAAGAAGGAGGGGATTTCCTTAAAGGATTCCTTCCCTTCTGGGGCCCGATGATAAACAGCAGACACATCAGGCAATTGGTACGTGTGGTCGAGACCACCATTAATGTTACTGCAGGCGCAATAGGTAACATTACAGCAGAGCTCCAGGCTCATCGTCTTATGACGTTGCAAAATCGAATTGCGTTAGATGTGATCCTAGCAGACCGAGGAGGTGTCTGTAAATTGATCGGATCTAGTTGCTGCATTTATATTCCAGATGACGCTCCGGCAGTATACCAAGCCATTTCCAAATTGCATACCATCTCCGAGTCGATTCATCAGGACGAAGGAGATTGGTCTTTTATGGGATGGTTCTGGAGAATATTGTCTACATGGGGATGGAAGATTTTGACATTCCTAGGAGCAATTTTGGCCATCATATTCTCTTGTTGCCTGTGCATTCAATGTGGTCCTGCAGTGTGTGGCCTGCTGGCTACTTTATGCGTCCCACGTCCTGCAACACAGAGGACAGAGAATATTAGGATGATGGTGCAGCAACAGCTTGAGGACTTTATGAACATCGATGCTGATTCCGACTCAGATTAGCATGAGTTGGTTTGTTTTTGCCTGAGTAATGGCAAAAGGAGGGCCTGAGGTTCTGTAAATTACGAATTCGTTTATGCTCAGCCTCCATTTTGAAATCGCCGCCATTTTATGTTGCCCTCACTCAGGCAGCGCGGCGAACGCAATGTTTTTGCCGTTTCTGCCTTCACGTGTCAGGTGGCTTCTTTTCTGCTTATGTTTACTTACAAGTGTCAGGGTCCGGCCGAGTACACTAATTCCTGTCTGAGCTGATTGATCCCCGTCCGGACTATTTGTTGGCTCACACCATTCTTTCTTTCAAGTTATCTTATCTGCTGTCCTTCGCTACATGTCCCATGCATTCTCCTGTTTCACGACTGTTTCTCTAACACATACAGCTGTGTTTTCTCTACTTGTAAATCTGATTGTGTAGATTCACTCGATAATTTACTTAAGGGGTCGAGTAACAAATGCAACCGGGAAACTTGAGTTACTTTGAGCTTAAAGCATTGTTTACAACGTTTGTTTGTCTCTTGCTCTTGTGTGATTGCATTTTACATTGTATTGTACCATATATAAACCTGTGCGCCACGGAGTTAAGTGGCAGTCTCTTTTGAACCTCGTTATACTGACGACTTCTAAGACCACTGTACTAGCTGCAGCTAATAAATATCATCTTCTACGCCAAAAAAAACCAAAAATACAAAACAATGCAAAGAATCAAATATTTTTGCTACGTCAAGCCAGCCTCGAAGTAGTGCAGGGTAGAAAAGAAATGTACGTAAATTTTGTGTCGTCGACGGGCGGGGACAAACCCAGACTGATCCGGAAGGACTAGGTTGGGGACTAGGGGCTGCAACCTAGTGGGGATAATTTTCGCCAATATGTTGGCATCTATATTTATGATGGATAGGGGGCGGTAGGAATCGCACTGATTAGCAGGCTTATCCGGCTTAAGTAGCATCACCAGGAGGGCCTTTTTAAACGTACGGGAAGAATACCACTATCCTACGTCCCCGCTAAGACGTCTAAAAGTCTGGGCACAAGATCGTCCGCATAGGCCTTGTAGAACTCACTAGGGAGTCCATCCAAGCCCAAAGCCTTACATGTGGGCAGAGACATAATGGCCAATTTCACATCCTCCACATCAAAGGGCTGCGTGAGGTACTCACGTTGGTTAAGGGACAACCACCCCAATGCGACAACATTTAAGTAAGGGTGTATATCGTCGGACGGCGCCTGCGCCCGATCCCCATAGAGATTGGAATAAAAGCTTAGTACTGACTCACTAATCTCAGGGGAAGTGTAGTGCGCCATTCCCTCTAGGTCTAGCATTTCTGTAATGTTATCTTCGCTATGGGGAGCAGCCAGTTTCTGAGCCAGCGAGCGACTAGGGCAACCCCCCTCCCAATAGTAACGAGCAGTGTAGCGTCGAGACCTGTGTGCCAGTTCCTGGTACACTGTATCAGTATGCACCGTGACGAGTTCTCGAATAGTAGCCAGAATGACGGAAGCTGAGTTTTGGGCATACTCGCACTCCAGCGCATAGATTTCAACTGCCAGTTTATTTATACGCCGGCGTAGGTTCTTTACAACCCCGGCCTGCGCCCCTATGCAGACGCCTCTTATGGTTACCTTAAACGCCTCCCACAGGACCCCAGCACTGTCCACTGAGCCAGCGTTTTCTGCAAAGAAATTACTAATAGCCGCGCTTACTGTGCACCTGAACACCTGGTCTGTAAGGTAGGAGAGCTGCAATCACCAGTGAAACGGGGGCGCTCGCATGCAGGGGCCCATATCTCTAGCAGCACGGAGGAGTGGTCTGACAATGTTTTGGCAAGATGGCCCACATCAAGGACCCAAGTGCATGCAAGCTCCGAGATAAGCCAATAGTCCAAGCAGGACCATGTGCCTTGCACCGTGGAAATGAATGTACTTTCACAAGCACCCGGGTGTCGCATGCGCCAGATATCTTGTATAGCTCCGGCATCCAGGAAACCCAATAATGTCTCTGAAGCCTGACTGCGTCGCGACGTCCCGCAGCCCTGTCTGTCTAAGTGCCCATCTAGGCAGGCATTGAAGTCACCACCCAAAATCAATTCAGCTGGAGGAAATTTCGAGATACGGCACCAAACATCTGCAAAGAAGGAGGGGTCGTCGACATTTGTGCCATAGACATTCACCAGAAGGACCCCTGTGCTACCAAGATGACCGTGAACCAACGCTAACCTGCCCTGAGTGTCTGTCTCTGTGTGATGCACAGTGAATGGGACCTATACCACCAATATCATCACCCCCGAGCATAAGAGGAATATGAGGAAGCAACACTCAGCCCGCCCAGCGGGCGCCTACATTTCTTTCTGAGTGTTGCGTGAGATGTGTTTCTTGTAAGAAGGCTCAAAGAGAATGCAAGATGACAGTGTCATCCATCCCACCCTACCCACCCCCACCAAACCCCCGCCCACTTTAGCGACCCAAACTTGCCAAAGCCATCCCATCTCAGCATAAACAATTCCCAACAGGGAGAACAAAGTGAGCGTAACTTGTGTTGGGGTCACCCATGGGGGGAACACCAGAGTACTACTACCCTCCCACAAAGTAGGAGGTGGCTGATCAGAGGTTGTTCAGTGGTCCCTGAAGGATGGGGAGCACACCGTGTTTTTTAAATGCCCCTCACACACCAACAGGCCCCTTGGTGTCATGCTTCATCATCGGGGCCTTCGCACCCCTCTACGGGATGCGGCGTGCTACGACAGAACGACTACGCAGGAGCACTTGGCAGTGAACTATGTGAGGGTGTGTATTGACGTGATGTGAGTGAGGTGAGGTGAAAAAGTGAATAAAAAATACCTGGCACTAAGGAAAATGGAAATATTTATTCAGTCCCTGGCTGGTATTAGTAAAAAGTGCAAAGACTGGTTGAAACAATACGTGCTAGGGTATATCAACCAACAACAGTGTCAACATGTTTCGGAGTACAAGACTCCTTCTTCAGGACGAGGATATGCACTATGATCCTCACCTTACTCACATGACAACGATGACTGCAAGAACCGAATGCCTGCCTTCCCCTCAACGCGGCTCCGCTTGACTTCCAGCGGAGCCGCGTTGAGGGGAAGGCAGGCATTCGGTTCTTGCAGTCATCGTTGCTGACTGGGCAATGAGGAGGGATACCCCCAATACTACGCTAAGGCTCATGGGGCCATCCGCATTTTGAACTTAAATATTGCATACGCCAATTGGGCGCAACGAGAATGCCATCACTTAAAACATTGATAGGTACATTACACATTGTTTTTTTTAAAAATATTTTTTTGAACACTTTTACATCTCATGTGAGTAAGGTGAGGATCATAGTGCATATCCTCGTCCTGAAGAAGGAGTCTTGTACTCCGAAACATGTTGACACTGTTGTTGGTTGATATACCCTAGCACGTATTGTTTCAACCAGTCTTTGCACTTTTTACTAATACCAGCCAGGGACTGAATAAATATTTCCATTTTCCTTAGTGCCAGGTATTTTTTATTCACTTTTTCACCTCACCTCACTCACATCACGTCAATACACACCCTCACATAGTTCACTGCCAAGTGCTCCTGCGTAGTCGTTCTGTCGTAGCACGCCGCATCCCGTAGAGGGGTGCGAAGGCCCCGATGATGAAGCATGACACCAAGGGGCCTGTTGGTGTGTGAGGGGCATTTAAAAAACACGGTGTGCTCCCCATCCTTCAGGGACCACTGAACAACCACTTTGTGGATTCTATTTTGTTTATTCATGACGCTCAGGGAGACTGAATCCACTTCTCTCTCTCTCCCCCCTATTGTTGTTTTTCCGGTGGCTGATCAGAGGCAAGACATGTGCGAGGATCTACTAACAGTTTACGATTTACAATGGATCAGAGGAGGCTGCAGGCCCTGCTGGGCGTCCGGTGGAGAAATAAGGAGGACAGTGAACGTATGCAACAGAGATCACTGCAAAGGGAGAGTGGGTAAATAACACAATGCATTCCCATATGAGTAGCCTGCACTTGATCACCGGCAACAAAATAGCCTCCAGTAGACAGCAGCGGCCTCCCCGCTGTGCTCCGCATGAGCGTAGAAAGAGGAAAGACACACCTCAAAGCGTTAAGTTGAGTCCAAGCCCACCAAGAGGAAAAAGTCTAGAGCGGGGATCGGAACCTGCAAGCACATACAGTATATCAGAATTTAACAGGTAATAGTCAATTGAAAGACAACCAATCCGCATCCTGAGCATCAGGGCGCATAATGAAAGTCAGAGCGTGGCACAGGTGCTCAGCGGTGCCCACAGACATAGAACAGGCCCATACACCTCATCACAGCTCCTCACAGGCCCCGGATCTTCTCCGTTTCATCTTCTTGACATATTCCATTGCCGCCTTGGGGGATGTGAAGATTTTGCAAACCCTGTCTTGGCCTACTCGTGTATACGGGCGGGATAGAGCATGGAATAAGCAATGCCTTCAGTCTACAAGAATTTTTTAACTGCATCGAACTTCTGTCTTGCTGACTGGACGGCCACTGTAAAATTAGGGATGAATGACAGAGTGTTCCCTTGGTGATTAATTGTGCCCTTTTCTCTCGCCAGCCTCAAGATGACATTCCGGTCTCGATAGTTCAGTAGGCGGGCAATTATGGGGCGCAGTGGATGCCAGGAACAGGGCGTGCTGCCAGCGACCTATGGCCTCGCTCCACTTTAAACATAGGTGAGAGATTTTCGGAGCCAAATATGGCCTTGACCATGGACTCAATGAAGGTCTCCATCCTACCCGTGTTGGTAGATTCTGGAAGGCCTGTGACGCGGATGTTGTTACTGCGCGACCTGGCTTCCAAATCCTCAGTTTTTGTTTGGAAAAGGCGCTAAAACCTTCTCTATATGTCACTTCACCTAGGCCGTCTTAGTTCGTGGAGACGCACTGCTCTAGTACCACCATCCGTGCATTCCGCCTCTCCAGCTGGGATGACATATGGTCCAGACAGTGGTTCACCGCCGCCATAGTCCCTTCAATGGATTGGAGACTCTTCTGCATGGCGAGCATGGTTGCTTCCAGCGTGGAGGGGCCTTCTCCCTGGACGTCTGCCTCAGAATCGGATGCTGCCCTTTGCTGCGACTTGGTGGACTTACCCGCCTCAGACGTGAGGCGAGGTTGCCCCTATCTGCCGCTCACCAGATGAAGTAGAGTCCCACACCTCCGCTACCGGATCACAGAGGCGCAAGCACCGCAGCCAGTGGGCGCAGGCGTGCCACGCAGCAGATCAAAACTCCACACGAAATTCCCTGTGGAGCAGGCGCCAGGTTCATAAGGTACCAGGCAGTACAGGCAACGTCCGAAACAGAACTGCCACGACACCTCACTACTGCTGACAGGATTCAGTCTCTGTGTGATACAAACACCAATATACAATCAACAGGGTAAATTAGGCGCCCAGATACAGTCACACTGTGGGCCCGGGGGGCGCCTGGCAGAGATGAAAAGAAGGGCCTCACAAGAGATGCACACCATGAAGGAAGGGCCTCCTAGGTCTGGGCCAAATATGGAAACCACGCCGGATTGCGTAGGGAGAACAAGCGCCGATCTCCCCCCGCCTCACTCACAGACTGCGGCTCGCAGAGCACGGCGGTATGCTCCAGCCTGCACCCACCACCGCAGCTGCAGGCTAGGAGTCCGGCTGCACCTCACTCACCACCGCATGCAGTCGGCGATTTTAGCCACTAGGGGCCAGATGTAGGTCGGTCGGTCGGTAACGGCCGAAAATCGGTATTTTCGGCCGTTACCGACCGGTATTGAGCGATCAGCATGTAGGTGACAGAAATTTGGCCGAATCGGTAAATTTACCGAATCGGTAAAATACCGAATCGGAATATTTACCGAATCGGAAAACATACCGATTCGGAACATTTACCGAATCGGTAAAATACCTAATCGGAATATTTACTGATTCGGAAAATATACCGATTCGGTAGAATACCGACTCGGTAAAATACCGAATCGGTAATTAAGATTAGGTAAAATTGAAGATTGAGATGTAGGGAGGCTCTGAAATACCGAATTTGCTTCAAATTCGGTATTTCAGAGTCGGTATTTACCATGGATTCAAATCAGGTGGTAACCAGGTGCAGCCTATAAAAATGGACCCAAAATGCAATGCTGTTTGCACAATGGCGGCATTTTATGTCATCGCAAGACGGCTACAGCTACAGGAGGAAGGAGAGAGGGAATGGCTGAGACAGGAGCAGGTCTACAGGCAGAGGGTGACCCTGTTCATGCTCACAGAGGAAGAGATACTGCAGAGGTACAGGTTGGCTCCAGACACCATCATGGAGCTCATCAGGGACCTACAACCACTGTTGCAGCACCCCACCCCAAGGGCACATGCAATACCACCCCATGTACAGGTGCTGTGCAGCCTCCACCTGCTGGCGTCAGGGAGCTACCAGAGCGTGGTTGCTGCGGTGGGAGGGGTGACCCAGAGCAGCCTCCCAGGTTTTTTCACAAATTCCTTGATGCCATGTTGCATAGGATGGAGCATTACATTTCTTTTCCATCCACCCATGCTGAACTGGTTCAAACCAAATCTGAGTTCTACCAGATGGCAAGATTTCCCCATATCATCAGATGCATTGATGGCACGCACATCCCCATTTGTCCCCCTGCTGCCACAGAATACATTTACCGCAATAGGAAGTCAAGCCACACCATCAACGTCCAGGTGATTTGCAATGCAAAGTACGTCATCACAGGCCTTGTCGCAAAATTCCCTGGAAGTACCCACGACTCCTATATTTTTCAGAACAGCGGCATCTGTGCACGGCTGTCAGCAGGGAAATTTGGCGAAGGCTACCTCCTAGGTAAGACAGAGTGTGCGACCCCTTCAACACCTGATGCAGTGAGAATCACAAGTATGCATGTGAGTAATGTATTCCCATTTCCCTTTTAGGAGACAGTGCATATGCCCTACGTTCATTTATCCTCACTCCCTACCTCAACCCCTCCACACCCAGCCAAAGGAGGTATAACCGGGCCCCCAAAAGTACACGCAATGTGGTAGAACGGACCTTTGGCATCTGGAAGAGCAGATTTACAAGAGTGGAGGTGCAAGGCAGTATACCCCCATCACCTGCTGCAAGATAATTGCTGCCTGTGCCATGTTGCACAACTTGGCTGTGAGGAAGGGTACAGAGGTGAAGTTGTCTGACTACGAGGATCATGACGACGACAATGCTGTGCCTGACAGACAACCTGCTGGAGTGTCAACACCAAGTGATGGCAGATACAGACGTGAGGAGATAACAGACAACTATTTCTGAGTGAGTAAAGAGACACAGACAGCTTGTGAATGTGAAAAAACGTATTTTTAATGTTGCAACAACGTTAATGCACTGATGTTGAACAAAGAATAAGTATTTGAATGTGGGGAATACTAATGTCCCAGGTTGACTCACACACACTGTAAATGTCATTTACGGGCGCGCTTCGCAGACCCACTGGGGTGTGGTTCACTCCCTTCGCCATGGCCTGCAGGCTCAGCTGAGCGCCTGGTGCTCCGGTGTGGCTCAACAACTGCGCTAGCCGGGCTGCTGCGGCTGCTGCTGTCGTATGCCTCAGCCACGTCCAGGGCAGGATTTGCAGCAGTATGTAAGATTATCATGGCCTCCAGGGCACTGGTAATCCTGCCCATGCCCCTGGTTACCTCAGCGGTATTCTGCGTGAGGCTTTCTTGCATGTTTGCGCTCCTACGGCATAGCTGGGATGTTGCCAAGGCCAGCCGGGGCATAGCCCTGTTCTGCACACGTGCATCTCTGCGCCTTGTTTGCTCCTGGGCATCCATTTTGTCAAATAGTTTGTTGATGGCGGAGGTCATGTCAGTGTTGGTCTTCGCAACCTCCCTGTTTGTTTCAACTCAAGCACTGATGCTCTTGCCCATCTCTCCCATTTGCTGATTCAGGATCCTAAACTGGCGGTGGCAGGCCTGAATGGACTTCCCCTGCATGCGCTGGATGCGCACCATGCTCCCCTCAAGGCCACGGAATACAGTGCCCTCTCCAGGTGGACCTGCACTGCTGGGAGTGCGTTGGCGCCTGCGTGTGCTGCTGGACTGATGTGTGGACACCTGTTCAGTAGGAGTGACTTCTATGGTTGCTGGTGCCTCACCCTCACCTCCCGGCATGACTCTCAGTGGGGCCAAATATCTCCTCCGTACTGGTGAGGTAGCAGGTGTTGTCAGGGACCGTGATGGGGAGTTCTCAGGTGAGAATACCAATGGGGGGCTTTGGGAAAGGTGTGGGGATTGGTGATACACAAGGGAACGAACAGTGTCATCCTCAATGGAGAGGGCAGTGGCGTCTTCTCCCTCCTGCGAGGCTGCTGCGGTGCTTGGCCCTGCCTCACCACTCTCCTCCCTCGCTGGCGCAGTTCCTTCTGAGGCAGATGGCCCACTGGCTGATGTTGGCCCTAGGTATAAAGAAGCGTATGTACACTGAGTGCTATTGTCTTACAGTCATTACAATAAATGCATTGCACATTTCACTTTCATTACTGTGATTGCCTTTCAATGCATTGCTGTTTTCTGTGCACTTACATGTGGTCCTACTTTTGCAGACTACATTACCCATAATGCATTGCTCATGTATAGTGCTCGCAGTACTGGACTGGGGTTGGGCTGTACACATAGGCTAAAGGGAAGCAGTTTGCTTTGGGGTGTCAGCCACGTCTCCTAATCCCACGACACTGTCAGGCTCGATGGTGGAGGCCACCAGTTCCTCAAGCTCAGTTCGGGGGGGCGCAGGGTTCCTGCCTCCACCGGTTACACCAGCCTGCTTGTGGATCTCTGCTATTTTTCTTTTGGTGAGGCTCCTGAGGTCGTAAAACCTTTTCTTAAGGTCATCTTGGCTCCTGCTGGTCACACCCACAGCATTCACCTTCTCCCCTATGGCAAGCCACAGGTTTCTTTTGGCTGACTCTGCTACAGTGAGGGACAGCCTGCCAAAAAGCTGTTTGTGAACCCTCACAACTTCCTCAACCAGTACCTGCAGCTCCATGCTGCTAAACTTTAATTTTCTTTTTCTGTCAGCCTTCTGGCTCTCTGTGCTGCTTGCCATTATTTCTGTATTTCACTCCAAACAAATCTCTCCCTGCTGCTCTGTCTCTCTGCTCAGCTTTGACTGCCTCTCCAGAACCTTCTAATGAGTTGCAGCTGCCTGGGTAGCCACTTCCTGGTATGAAGGGGGAGGGTGGTTGCACCTGATTGGCTGTTGTGTTAAGTTTCACTTTTGTTTGCTGCCCGTTTTTTAAAATACAGATTCGGTAATTCCAATGCATTCCTATGGGCCTTTTGGCCCATAGGAATGCATTGGAAATACCGATTCGGTCAATACCGATTCGGTAAATACCGAATCGGTATTTTCCGATAGTCCGATACCGACTTCTACCGATTCGGTAAAAAATACAGATTTTTTACCTACATTTCATTTACCGATTTTTGAATACCGAATCGGTAAAATTGGGTATTTAAAAATCGGTAAAATTAAATTACCTACATCTGGCCCCTAGTCCTTGAGCGCGAGCCCCACTGGGATCCATTGCATCTCCTTTGAAGCGCCGGCCAAGCCTGTATCGATATATGCAGCGAGATAGGCTGCAGCGCTCTGGGCCCTCCGACTCTCCGCTGATGTCTGTAGTGACGTCCCCGCTCACACGGCGGGCTAGGGCAGGGGAAGCCGCTGCCGCCCCAGGCTCCACAATATGCCCCGCAGCAGTGGCAACAACACCCGGATGGAGCTGGGCTCGGCTAGCCGACGCGCCATGTGGCAGGCCCCTGGTATGTTGCAGATGTCGTGAAAAATAGCTGCTGCCTCCTCTGCTCCCGGGGCTACACAGGTGGCCAATTCCAGCACACAATGATCGGCAGGATTTGTACTGGCAGATCCGCTGCTCGCTGGAGGTCCGTCGCGCACAGAGCAGCTACAGTAGGGAGAATCCCCATCAGGCTGTGGGGGTCGCAATCTTGTCAACCACCAGGCAGTAGACACTCGGCAGTTTACAGCCACCCGGGGCTTAGGAGACACTACATTTCTGGGGGGGACAGGGACAACCTTGTGGTCTTTCCAGTGACCCTATAGAAATCGCCTGTTGCATGAGACCGTACGCCCGTTTATACATTCAGATAGTTTTAAAGTGAAACATTGAGAAAGGCAGGCATGTAGTCACAGTTTGTAAGCATGCTTTATTGTTATTTCTATTGACACTGTAATTAGACAAATGTGGAAAAATCATGTATATTTTTTATAGTGCTAAGCATAGTTCACTCAGTTCTATGATCTGCAAGGTCAACGCTTTTTGAAGCAGGCACATTAACCCTCCACACTACTTTACGATGAGCCAAAATTTCCATTAGACTAAATATCGAACTCTTATTAGTAGGAACATTAATCACCATAGTTATCTTGACATTTTTATTGTTGCCTGAAAACTGCCTGATGCCCAAGGAAGTTCATTAACTTCTAAAACAAAAAATATTTTTAAACACAGCGCCCCCACCAAAGTCCATGCCAGATGCGACTGTACCGTTTGCACCACCTTAAAGCAAGTCCTGCTCCCAGCAATGGGGTAGGACAAGCATTTACAGAAGTGGGGTCAGAGCTAACCTCATAGCCATTATAGGAGGAAAAAGATCTATGTAAGTGGTGGAGTGTAATACACCACCAAACTGCAGCAAGCAAAATGATTTAACAGATTTCTTGTACATGATTTAAGGGAGAGTAGACATCAACTAGGGAGAATTGTTAAAACATTTTGAAAACGCAGCAGACCCTTAGGGGGCATTCATGAAATATTCCAGTACTTTCATGGTGCACCTTGGAAGCCTGGCTTTTCCTAGGAGTAAATCAGATTTTTTTTAAATGTCTTAAGACAGAAATAACTTCCACTATACCAAGATCCAAATATTTCATGGGTGAGCCTCTTAGATAAATGACTACATTACATATGACAGTGCCAGAATGTTATCATGGATACTGCAGCCACAGTCATGGGTACCTTTAAAAATTCCCTCCGGTATACAAGAATCAGACTTTTGCCATTGACAACCCATTTATAAAATGAGTACTGGAAATCTTATGAGAATAGTTACCTTTGCTTTGCTGAAAATCCTTGGAGCACGCCGGGTTGTGTGGCACTGTGAACTTTGCCTACTTCTCGCGGAACCCGCTTCGCGGGTCCCGCATCGCTGGGTTGCCTGCTGATATCTACAGACTTTTGCCTGCTAATTGGGAGGTGGGTTGCTGGACAAGCAGGGCTGCGAGCAGAGTGCGAGCGCGGGTCTGGGACTACCTTTCCCAGAAGCGCCGCCGTCCGGATTAACAGCACCTGTGCTGCTCTCCCTGCCTGCCCCTCCCCATCGGCTTCAAAATCCCCAGCCTTTGGACTATCTTTGGGACGCTTTGCTGAAAATCCTTGGAGCACGCCGGGTTGTGTGTCACTGTGAACTTTGCCTACTTCTCGCAGAACCCGCTTCGCGGGTCCCGCATCGCTGGGTTGCCTGCTGATATCTACGGACTTTTGCCTACTAATTGGGAGGTGGGTTGCTGGACAAGCAGGGCTGCGAGCAGAGTGCGAGCGCGGGTCTGGGACTACCTTTCCTAGAAGTGCCGCCGCCCGGATTAACAGCACCTGGGCTGCTCTCCCTGCCTGCCCCTCCCCATCAGCTTTAAAATCCCCAGCCTTTGGACTATCTTTGGGACGCTTTGCTGAAAATCCTTGGAGCACGCCGGGTTGTGTGTCACTGTGAACTTTGCCTACTTCTCGCGGAACCCGCTTCGCGGGTCCCGCATCGCTGGGTTGCCTGCTGATATCTACGGACTTTTGCCTGCTAATTGGGAGGTGGGTTACTGGACAAGCAGGGCTGCGAGCAGAGTGCGAGCGCGGGTCTGGGACTACCTTTCCCAGAAGCGCCGCCGCCCGGATTAACAGCACCTGGGCTGCTCTCCCTGCCTGTCCCTCCCCATCAGCTTCAAAATCCCCAGCCTTTGGACTATCTTTGGGACGCTTTGCTGAAAATCCTTGGAGCACTCCGGGTTGTGTGTCACTGTGAACTTTGCCTACTTCTCGCGGAACCCGCTTCGCGGGTCCCGCATCGCTGGGTTGCCTGCTGATATCTACGGACTATCGTGTATTTCTATAGGTTCTGATTCGATCCCCCTATTCCTGACCGTATTCTGGTTAAACTTACTAGCTAGTTAACTAACAGTCAGCCCATGAGGCAAGAAATTCCCCATGATGCAGATACCGTTATCTGACGCAGTCACACTACGGCACAGGAACGTGTTATCTGATTAGGTCATAACGCTTGAGATCTAATTAGACAAGCGATATTCCTCCAGCCCCTGATAAGGCATACGACGTTCTCATAACAAATCAAACCTATGACAACCTGGATAATCCGTGCGGCCATTGTTTTGATTTCACAGAGAACTTTAGTAAAGAATGTGCTAACGAGCAAGTCGTATGACATCTTTATTGACGTACCTATGTCCATCCTTACGTCAATCCCGGCACCTTTAAGGTATAAATATTGCCGACCTTGCCCTATGCAAACACACGCGTGGTGACAAGACGGAGCAGCCATACTTGCCGAAGCCGAGAGCAGAAGCAGACCCCGCAGCCAGCAGCCCCGCCTTCCTGACGCGCTGAGAGACGCGCTGCTATCTCAAGCCGAGAGACCCAGCACCGGCGCTTCTGGGCAGCCCTCGCAGGCAGCCTGGAATATCGAGAGCAGAGAAAGAGATACCATTCCTCATTCATCCTAAATTCCAGGTACAGAACTGAATAACCCCTCCTAGAGAATTCTTTAGTTATTCACTTGGCAAAAACAAACTTAAACTAAACTGTAACTTTCTATTCCCGCCCACGCATTAGACTTAGGTCAGGTACACGGGGTAGGCGTATTTAGAAACACCAGTTGAGTACGTTTAGTCAAATGTATATGTGTATGTAAATATATTTTATTCATTTTAAACATCATATGGCTCAGAAACCATATCAATGTTTTTACAGTATTATTTTATACTATTGCTTCTAATGTATGCACTTTACTTAACTATAAGTATTGCAATAATATCGATCCATTTCTCTTGTACGAGAAAAGAGACTGATCAATAAATAACATCTTTTATTGAACACGCCCGTCTCTTCCTTTTCTCTACATTCTGATGAGACTAAGAATGCACGTACTGACTGAGTAAAATAATTGCCTTGTGCTCACACGACTCTCGAGATTGACTCTTGATTAGGGGAGAGCAAAGTTGTCATGTTCTATGGTTGTCAGAAACTAAATCCCTTCTTGTCTAATCAGGGGAGTTAATCCTTCCTTGAACATTCGAGAAAGTTTCTAGCGAACTCTGAGCTTAGCTGGCAAACCCAAAAATTAAGTCTAGTATCGACAGTAGTAGACCTAGTTAACGTCTGGCCTAGGCCTTTACTGCTGTAGGCACTATTCCAATGCGCAGAGCCTATTGGGAAAATAGGAGCTACACTACATGGCGCCCAACGCGTTTGGAAAGGGCGATAAAACTAACGTAAGACATTTAGAGTAACTCAGTCGTGCTTTCTCACTCAGACCCCTTTTCCTAAATACTCCAAAGACGTCTGGAGTGGGTGAAAGGTTATAATATCCTCCAAAACCTCGCAGGAGGGAACTCCTATGTATGGTTCTTGGTCTAGTCAACGTTGAAGGATAAAACAGTTCCAAAATATTGTGCACCTAATCTTTGTTCCATAAAGAAACCTGATCTGCAAACAAAAGACATAAGCCTCCTGTCGGTAAAATGACAGAGAGTGATGAAGAAAGAGAGGCAATTAGATTAGCTACTGAAATAGCAGCAGCTGATACTACAGCACTCGATGCAGACCCGGATATAATACTCATCCAGGTCGCCAAAAGGAGAGCTATAACTCTAAAACTTATAGAAAATGGACTGACACCTAGAGGTGGCACAGTCATATTCGTAATCGAGGCACACGAATATCGGCAGACAGAGGTATACTATACATGGATAAATTTTCCAGCAGCAAATGCTGTAACAAAGTACTTCCACTATTACAAAGTAGAGGAACCTCCTAATGAGTACACTCCTTTCGAGGAGGTGGAAGTACCACTCAAATTCCAAGAGCATTTGCTCTTATTTGATGGCGCCCTAATACATAACAATCACATTACAAGGCTCGGTCCTTTAGGAAGACCAGGAGCAACGTGGCCGGTCCTAGCCGGATACACACCACATCCAGACATCGAAAGAATGCCTGCAGCAGAGCTGTTAATACAGCTAAAACAACTACTAAAAATTCACAGACAATTAGTTCAGTATGTAATGCGGACTTCAACAATTCAGCCAGCGATTAAACTTCCACAGCTGACCCCTCACCAGGGGAACACAAATAAAATTACACCACAGAACATCCAATCCTGCCTAGGTAAAGTTCCAGCTAAACGGGAACAGATACCATTCTGGTTGGCACAGAAAATTACCCAAATAGAGGCGGTGTTTCCTGACACCACCCCATTAGAAAAACACAGGATTCTGACTATATGTCTCCCAATGGGAATCGCACCACACATTGAGGACTGTGACACTTGGGGTACAGTCTTTGCTTCCATCTATACAAAAACGCACGGTGTCCCATCCATTTCGGTGATACCAGATGTGCTAAAACAAATTCAAGATGAATACGGTCCAGAACCAGCTTTAACTCTTGGTATGAAATTACTAAAAGACTTCAAGCAGGTCTCGGCTATATTACTAGCCAACATAAAGGGTGAAGCAGCAAACGTGGCGATCCGCCAGAGGTTAAAAGAGACAGATATAGCAGACCAACCAGCTGAAATTGCCAGAATCATAGAAAAATCCTATGAAGAACTAGGCAGAGATAGTCTAGGTGGAATACCAGTAAAACCGCAACTGATTACAAGTCCAGAAAAAATATTTTTTAATAATAATTCACCAAAAAAGAACTGGGATGGAAATAAACAATCCAATCCTAAAGAAAAGAAATTCCAGTCCAGAGGAAGGTCTCCTAGGCGAAGAGAGAAATCTCCAAACCCGAGACAAAGGTCACCTCAGAGTGAACCCTCTGGGAATAGATATAACCTTAGAAATAGGGATAATATTAAAAAACCTGATAGATATCAAGACATTGATACACGTCCCTCTCAATCTTTTCAGAATTCCTCGCAGAAATCGGAAAGAAGAGGACGATCAGAAGAGCACGCCAAGTCCAAAGACAAGGAACCTGCTCAACTGAAAAAGAAATCACAATTTCCAAAAAAGAAGGTAGCCAGTATCAAGGTAGTTAACAATGCCGAGAATACTGAGGACACAACTGAAAAACGGAGAATGGGCTCAGACAATGCTAGACAGCGCAGCAGAGGTGAGCATAGCTCGCAAAGTCCTTATGAATCATCTGGAGACAGTGGACACGAATGAATACCTTCAAGTGGAAACTGCAGATACCAGAGTTAGCAAGCCCCACAAAATATACGAGATAACATTACGTATAGAGGGAGATAAGACTAGGAAAATAAGGGGACTATTTTGGGATAACCTATCCAAGGGCTATGACATCCTTCTAGCTGAAAAAGACTGGCCACCAGAGTTTGTCAGGGAGTGCCCTCATGGCGAAGAAGTAATTATGCCTGCCTTCTCGAATCAAATACCGATTCATAAAAAATATACACTTGCTAGAAAGTGGGCAGTGGCCTTAGCACCTGCTTTATATAAAAATCATGTAGGATGGGATGAGGATTCTCCTCCTCACAAAGTCCAGTTAAAATCACAACCTACTGCACAAAGGCAGTACCCAATTAAGCAAGAAGCTAAAAAACAAGTAAATGAAATACTAGATCAGCTAGAATACCAAGGGGTGATTGAAACTTGCACCTCACAAATGAACAATCCTTTATTTCCGGTCTCCAAACCAGACAATTCGTACCGTCTAGTTTTGGATTACCGACACCTTAACACATGTTGCAAAACTTTTGCAGTGCAAAACTCACACAGTGCTGCACTAATGAATAACATAGTGCGCAAAAAATACAAAACAACCTTGGACATCTCCAACGGTTTCTTTTGTCAAAACATAGCACCAGAGAGCAGATATTTAACTGCATTCTCAGTAAATGGCACTCAAAAACAATTCTGTCGGTTAGCCCAGGGGTACAAGAACAGCCCGGGGGTATTCTCAGCGAGAGTAACAGAATTACTACAACTATATGATGATGAAGCATTATCTTATGTCGATGACATTTACTTAACAGATGATGACTTGGAAACTCACTTGAAAAGAGTGAACACCATAATACTTGGTTTCGCTGCAGAGGGTTACAAATTCAACTTCAAAAAGTCCAGAATTGCCCATCTGACGGTCCTATTCTTAGGATATGAGTTATCAAGTGAAGGCAAGAGCCTGGCAGACAATTTCCTAGAGAAATGTGCCGTAATCCAAGCTCCTAAAACACTAAAAAACCTACAGTCAATTCTAGGCTTCCTAAATTTCGGAAGAACTTACATTGCAAATTACGCAGAAAGGGTCAAACCCCTTTACGATCTAATTAAACCAGACTTTAAAAGATCCAGTTGGACTCAAGCACACACAGAAGTTTTGAGATCCTTACAAACAGACATGCTAATTAAAACAAAATTAGAAACCCGTGATAATACACGCAACCTTGTGATCCGAGTCATCCCAGGGAGATGCGGATTCACATACCTAACCTCTAATGAGGGAGATAAGGTACCAATTGCATTCAAATCACACTTGTACACTAAGGCTGAAATGAAATTTAGCCCAACGGAAAAAATTCTTACAGCAACACAGACAGCTATAGCGAAAGAACGAGCCCTGGCACAAGGTAAACGAATAATAATCGTGACACCAATACCAGCCTTAGAGGCGGTAACAAAGGCAAGCATTCCAAATGCTAAAGCACTCCATCCAAGATGGATACAATGGGCTAACTCTCTTGCTGCAACAGACGTGATGTACGAATTTGATCCTTATTTAAAAACACAAGAATTTCTCCAATATGAATTTGAATGTCCTCCGCCAACCGAAATTCTGCCTCTAGATGACTACGGCTGTATAATATATACAGACGGATCAGCACAACCCGCAGTAGGGGGTAAACAAGCTTACAGTGCTGCGTGCGCGATTGTTAAAGGTCGTTGGCACGAAGGGAAATTTAAACCAACCCTCACTAAAACACAATCTCTAGGAGATTGTACAGCTCAGCGAGCTGAATTACTAGCATTCAAGATGGCGCTTGAAAATACCGATCGAGAATTCCCCACGCTCATAGTGTGCGATTCGTATTATTGCGTTCAATCTTATAATGAATACTTGCAGATCTGGCTTCAGAACGGTTTCAAGGATGCGAAAGGTGGCACAATCAAGCATAAAATGCTCTGGGAACAGGTAGCTCTTTTACAAAAAGAACTACCAAAGACTCACGTGATACATACACTGAGTCATCAACGTGATGGCGTTCACGTTGCAGGGAATTCATTGGCTGATGAGGCCGCGAAGGCAGCTGTGCAAACGGCTTCCGTAGCTGCCGTCACCCGGTCAAAAACAAAAATAGACAGCGAAATATTACAAGCTGTCAGCGCTTCAGAAAAGGATTCGATAGAACCACTCCCTAAAGGCTTTCCAGTAAAATACTCATACATAACTGATACAAACAATGTTCCTTTTGCTCGAATCCCTGGAGTGGGGGATAGGGCAATTCCAAACATGGAACATAGGTTAGGACTGATAATAGCGGCACACGAAGGGCTTGCTTCTACCCATGCTGGCGTCTCAGCCACTGTATCATTATTAAAACAGAGATACTGGTGGCCACAAATGAGAAGACAAACAAGGAACTATGTTCTAGCATGTGAAATATGTCAAAAAATGAAAGTATCAACTGTGAGACGTCCAGCACAGACGCCCCTTCTAATCTCGGATAAACCATTAGCCTGTGTTTATCTAGACCACTGCGGTCCCTTACAAAGGGATGGTAACTATAAATATATCTTGGTCGCAGTGGACTCATGCACGAGATTCATATGGATGTGGCCCCAGCGAACGGCTGACGCCAGAACTGTTATAAAAGATTTGCGAGTCTTTATCGGCACATACGCAATTGGCATTCTGCATTCGGACAATGGTCCTGCTTTTAGCTCTCGGGCTTATAAGGAGGCCATGGTCAGCATGGGCGTGCAATTGCGGTACTCTTGTCCATTTCACCCTGAGGGGAACGGAATTGTTGAAAGAAAAAACCGTGACATAAAGCAATCTATAACGGCAAAGGTATTAGGTTCGGGAGCTGGGTGGGTCAAACATCTAATAAGTGTCCAACGTAGTCTTAATAACTTGCCAAGAAATTCTCTGAAGGGATTCAGTCCGTACGAATTATTATTCGGAACTAGGATGTTGATCTCTGACCTTGATAGTCAGACTTCAGTGGTAACAGAAAAAAGCTTTGATGTCAAAGACCGTTTGGCTATTTTGCAGGACTTAAACAAAACAAGAAAAGACCTGAGCAACATACAGTTGAAACAACAGCCAACGACCACTGAAGAATCACCACCTGTCCCAGCAAGACCTGTCTGGATTCCAAAAGTCGGGGATCTAGTCAGGGAGAAGATCGCGGTAAAGAAGGAATTTGGGCCTTCTTACAGAAAAGCAGTTCCTGTATTGTCTGTCAACGGGACAAGATCAGTTGTACTACCGCCACTTGCTGGAAAAAAGGAGAACCGAGTTGTATCCATCGACCTGGTAAAACCACAACATGTGGCCGATAACAAACAGTAGGCCAAGTGGACTCCCAATAAGTAGCAGAACACCAAGGTTTGCTACCAGTACAGAGGTCCTATCAAAGAGGCTCATCACATTCGAAACGCCTACGGAAGAACAACAAGGACTATGCAACAATGCAATAGAACTTAGACCTCTGAAAACCCAAATAAAGACATTTAGCAGAGACACACCAATCTATACAGAAGTACCAAGTGAAAATGCAAGAAACAAAAATCCTGAACCAATTGGAACAATTGACAGAACTGCATCCGGTTACTTCATCAACTTCGATGATTCCTCTGAAGGCTTCAGCGAACAAAAGACACAGCCATCATCAAAATCCTTTAAAGACAAAGCGAAGGAACTTTTAAAACAACTGAAAGAAACATATCTAGTTTCTCCATGGATTGCATTTTGGGTGGGTTTTGGTGCATTTATCCTCATACTTTGGCTCATCATGGTATTTACTTTGGGACGCTTCATTGAGGGAAAATATGCTAAAATGGACACAGCAAGTCAGAACATCAACTTGGTCCTCAAACCACACACATCTTCACACGTCAAGAAACGAGAACTTTCTTCAGAACTTTCTTCAGCCAACTTCACAGCAATTCCAATACCTGGTGGGGTAGCCTGGGACAACACTGACTATGAAATTTATGGTCCGGTCGAGATCCTGAAATATCCACACCAAATCAAGATCTCCTTGAGTGATTTTGCAAAACCAAACTCTTTTACTGATGATTGGGACTTTGAAAGTATAAACAATATGATGTCTGACTTAGTAATGTCTGCTAAATTTACAAAACATGATTATTTGCAGGGTTCTACAAATTATGACAGCATGTACTGCTATAACCATTATGGTAACCATTTCTTGCATAAATCTGCACAACCTAGAAATGTTTTAAATTTTAATCAATGGGAACATTGTGCTACACCTCCAAAAGGGAGCTCTAGAACCGTATATGGCAAATATTCATATTTTTCAGGTTTTAACATAACTAATGCTGAAACATTTTATTACAAATTGTCAAACAAGACAGGGATGAAAACCATGATAACCAACACAAAATTGATATATTCAGATTCTTTCTTTGAAAAAATGAATACTTTTGGATTTGATTATTGGGACAAACATGTTGATTTGAAAAGTGTTTGGGGTACAAAAGAATGGCAAGTACAGGGTTTAGAAGCTTTGTTTAGAGCCTGCATGATCCCAGAACAAATGATATTTTTAAATGACACCGTTCAACAAACCACCTGTCTTGGCTTAGCCAAAATCAAAGATTTAAATAACCTGTCTATTCCAAAGCCAACAATGTTTAGCAATAACTCTGAAACAGATGAAGAAATAGACATAAACCATATACTTAACCAAAACAGAACACATCCTGATTGGAAACAATGGTTGATCTGGCCCACAGATACAAATAACTGTCAAGATAGATTCCTGAATAAAACACAGGGTTTCAAAATGACCAGGCCAGACCCTAGATATCCCCAAAGACATCACCCAGGGATAATAACAACCTACAGTGTGGGCAAATTATGCCTTCAATGGCTACAAACTTCCACACTGCCTGAAATTAAGCAACACCTAACTTTACTTACTGATGGTGCTGACTTGCGTGATTTCATACTGGGACCACGCAAACAGCGTCATAAGCGTTTCATAGCAGCCTCTGTATATGCAGCATACAATGAGGCCTGGAAGGTTACTCAAATTGAGACAGCAGAAAGAATACGGGAAATTGACCGTATTAATTTGGAAAAATCACTTTCTGTAGTGGACAATGGGTTAATGACTCTGTCCTCCAGAATTTTTTCATTGGACAGCATTGTGTCGTCAGCAATCGATATATTATCGCAAGACTTACTGTTATTACAACATGGTCAGTCACAATTGCGTTCTATTGTACAGCTTGGCTGGACGTTACAAAATCTGCGTTCAGGCTATGTGCCTTGGCGTTTAATCAACACAACGTCACTATTCCAAATCTTTAACCTTACTGATAGACAGATCGGTATGGCGCAGAAGGGTGCTGATTATACAATCTTGAGCATTGAAAAACTAGAAAGATTACCGTTGACAATGTCAGAACGACCTGTCAGTGAATGGATAATCCACGGAATCATAAATATTCCAATCTCAACCTTCAGGTTTCAATACTGCCAAAAATATATACAGGCTGGCATGTACGAGAAATTGGGAAAGGGGTACCTTAAAACAACTTGGAACCTGCCCTATTCACATGCATGTGTCAGTAATAAAGGACAGAAAGTGTTTCTTAGTGGCAACAATTGTGTTATGTCACTAAGCGGCACGCTTCTGTGTAACGGAATTAGTTTGCACGGAGCCTGTGAAGGGAATTCATACAACCTTTCATGTCACCAGCAAGGCGCACCTGCAACTGAAATAGAACCATTCTTTCAAAGACTCTATAATGGGAGTTACATTCTTATTGTAGACCGCAGATGCTGTAGTCTTATGCCCGGTACTCCTTATCTCGTCACTACGACGGCGAAGGTCAAGTGCTGTGGACGTTCTTTGTTTCCCAGCTCCTTTCCAGACAAGGAGGCAAGGGTATGGCCCGGATTGAAGATTACTTCTATTCGAATAGACACTTTAAGCAGAATGAAAACAGTGCTTCTTCAGACGCCTACAAGGCTCACGTCATCTAAAGAAACGTATGATCTACAAGTCGCAAGGACGACTGCAGAGATACATACATTATTATCAACTAATTCCCCCGTACATTTCGCGGAAATCCTGAGCGAAATCTTAAATATTTCTGATACCACAGGGGTCTCAAAGGTATTTAAGACAGTATTTTCGATGGCATTAACACCATTCAAAGCCATACTGGGTATTTTTCCAGACTTCGTCCATTCGATTTTTGGCGGACTTCCCCTGATCCTAGGACTAATTGCAGGAATCCTATTCCTAGTCCTTATTTTTCGTTATG
This sequence comes from Lissotriton helveticus, assembly GCF_964261635.1. Taxonomy (NCBI): domain Eukaryota; kingdom Metazoa; phylum Chordata; class Amphibia; order Caudata; family Salamandridae; genus Lissotriton; species Lissotriton helveticus. The sequence goes on from NC_136057.1 coordinate 420,739,595, forward strand.
GCAACCCATGTCACAGAACAAAATCTCACGACAATGGAAGATACGATCCTAGCCATTGGATACCGGGACCGGATATCAAAAATCCTGGGACTATCCCGGCTTAGAGACCTAAACATGACTTGGTTTCTATCATTTCGACCAATGTGGCAAAGGTGTGTTTTACCTGTACTAAGGTGTCTGCTATGCGGAGAAGAATGCGTGTTAGACACCTGTCTGACGCTACAATCGGATGCGCCAGTGGATGCAGATACACTGTTGGTTCCTACCAAGGTTCACGCACTGTGCTGCCCTCAAAGGCTGCCAATTCTGATGACGGCATTCCTGGAATCTTCACCACTGCGATTGAAGAGTAGTGAAGTTCAAGATGAAAGCAGCATCGAACAGGTACGACCTTCTGTCAGCAATGCAAATCAGAATGTCAATGGAGACAATCATGCGCATGAATGCATGGTTACCCCTATTTCCGACTTAGAGGAACTTTCCCATGAAGCTGTTGACAGTTTTTTCGAAAGCCTGAATGATATGATGTTCTCTCCGGAACAGAAATAGAGACTTTTGAGTTAACTCGCACACGGCGTTCCCTGAATTCGGCCTTCAACTTTAAAAATAAAGTCACATGAACAATTACAATCCAGTTCACGGACAGCAACTTTTTTCAGCAAGCCCCTAAAATATTTTTCTATATATTTTTTCCCGGGACACTGATTTTCTGCTTAAAGTAAGAGACTATTCCTAGAGAACTAAGATTTCTATTTTAGATACTTTATAGACTTTATAGACTTTAGCTGCCCGCTGGTATGTTCGCAATAGATTTTATGTGATGAAATGGTTTCGACTTTTTTCTGTATAGCCATATTAAGAGCCATTTCATGTGTATTTCTCATATACCAACAAGCAATAATGCATAACAATGCGTGTTTACTTTTGCATTTAATTCATAGCTTAAGTGCATACAATATATATGACTGCAATTTTTCAGTATATTTGAAAATTTCGAAATGCATTTTGTGTATTTTGGGGTGGTAAGGTATACACTATACTCTATAGTATGTTGTACTATGTTATACTATGCATAGATTAGTAGATATGACCATAGTTAGCGTGGAGTGGGTGTCGTGTATTTCTATAGGTTCTGATTCGATCCCCCTATTCCTGACCCTATTCTGGTTAAACTTACTAGCTAGTTAACTAACAGTCAGCCCATGAGGCAAGAAATTCCCCATGATGCAGATACCGTTATCTGACGCAGTCACACTACGGCACAGGAACGTGTTATCTGATTAGGTCATAACGCTTGAGATCTAATTAGACAAGCGATATTCCTCCAGCCCCTGATAAGGCATACGACGTTCTCATAACAAATCAAACCTATGACAACCTGGATAATCCGTGCGGCCATTGTTTTGATTTCACAGAGAACTTTAGTAAAGAATGTGCTAACGAGCAAGTCGTATGACATCTTTATTGACGTACCTATGTCCATCCTTACGTCAATCCCGGCACCTTTAAGGTATAAATATTGCCGACCTTGCCCTATGCAAACACACGCGTGGTGACAAGACGGAGCAGCCATACTTGCCGAAGCCGAGAGCAGAAGCAGACCCCGCAGCCAGCAGCCCCGCCTTCCTGACGCGCTGAGAGACGCGCTGCTATCTCAAGCCGAGAGACCCAGCACCGGCGCTTCTGGGCAGCCCTCGCAGGCAGCCTGGAATATCGAGAGCAGAGAAAGAGATACCATTCCTCATTCATCCTAAATTCCAGGTACAGAACTGAATAACCCTTCCTAGAGAATTCTTTAGTTATTCACTTGGCAAAAACAAACTTAAACTAAACTGTAACTTTCTATTCCCGCCCACGCATTAGACTTAGGTCAGGTACACGGGGTAGGCGTATTTAGAAACACCAGTTGAGTACGTTTAGTCAAATGTATATGTGTATGTAAATATATTTTATTCATTTTAAACATCATATGGCTCAGAAACCATATCAATGTTTTTACAGTATTATTTTATACTATTGCTTCTAATGTATGCACTTTACTTAACTATAAGTATTGCAATAATATCGATCCATTTCTCTTGTACGAGAAAAGAGACTGATCAATAAATAACATCTTTTATTGAACACGCCCGTCTCTTCCTTTTCTCTACATTCTGATGAGACTAAGAATGCACGTACTGACTGAGTAAAATAATTGCCTTGTGCTCACACGACTCTCGAGATTGACTCTTGATTAGGGGAGAGCAAAGTTGTCATGTTCTATGGTTGTCAGAAACTAAATCCCTTCTTGTCTAATCAGGGGAGTTAATCCTTCCTTGAACATTCGAGAAAGTTTCTAGCGAACTCTGAGCTTAGCTGGCAAACCCAAAAATTAAGTCTAGTATCGACAGTAGTAGACCTAGTTAACGTCTGACCTAGGCCTTTACTGCTGTAGGCACTATTCCAATGCGCAGAGCCTATTGGGAAAATAGGAGCTACACTACAGGACTTTTGCCTGCTAATTGGGAGGTGGGTTGCTGGACAAGCAGGGCTGCAAGCAGAGTGCGAGCGCGGGTCTGGGACTACCTTTCCCAGAAGCGCCGCCGCCCGGATTAACAGCACCTGGGCTGCTCTCCCTGCCTGCCCCTCCCCATCAGCTTCAAAATCCCCAGCCTTTGGACTATCTTTGGGACGCTTTGCTGAAAATCCTTGGAGCACGCCGGGTTGTGTGTCACTGTGAACTTTGCCTACTTCTCGCGGAACCCGCTTCGCGGGTCCCGCATCGCTGGGTTGCCTGCTGATATCTACGGACTTTTGCCTGCTAATTGGGAGGTGGGTTGCTGGACAAGCAGGGCTGCGAGCAGAGTGCGAGCGCGGGTCTGGGACTACCTTTCCCAGAAGCGCCGCCGCCCGGATTAACAGCACCCGGGCTGCTCTCCCTGCCTGCCCCTCCCCATCAGCTTCAAAATCCCTAGCCTTTGGACTATCTTTGGGACGCTTTGCTGAAAATCCTTGGAGCACGCCGGGTTGTGTGTCACTGTGAACTTTGCCTACTTCTCGCGGAACCCGCTTCGCGGGTCCCGCATCGCTGGGTTGCCTGCTGATATCTACGGACTTTTGCCTGCTAATTGGGAGGTGGGTTGCTGGACAAGCAGGGCTGCGAGCAGAGTGCGAGCGCGGGTCTGGGACTACCTTTCCCAGAAGCGCCGCCGCCCGGATTAACAACACCTGGGCTGCTCTCCCTGCCTGCCCCTCCCCATCAGCTTCAAAATCCCCAGCCTTTGGACTATCTTTGGGACGCTTTGCTGAAAATCCTTGGAGCACGCCGGGTTGTGTGTCACTGTGAACTTTGCCTACTTCTCGCGGAACCCGCTTCGCGGGTCCCGCATCGCTGGGTTGCCTGCTGATATCTACGGACTTTTGCCTGCTAATTGGGAGGTGGGTTGCTGGACAAGCAGAGCTGCGAGCAGAGTGCGAGCGCGGGTCTGGGACTACCTTTCCCAGAAGCGCCGCCGCCCGGATTAACAGCACCTGGGCTGCTCTCCCTGCCTGCCCCTCCCCATCAGCTTCAAAATCCCCAGCCTTTGGAGTATCTTTGGGACGCTTTGCTGAAAATCCTTGGAGCACGCCGGGTTGTGTGTCACTGTGAACTTTGCCTACTTCTCGCGGAACCCGCTTCGCGGGTCCCGCATCGCTGGGTTGCCTGCTGATATCTACGGACTTTTGCCTACTAATTGGGAGGTGGGTTGCTGGACAAGCAGGGCTGCGAGCAGAGTGCGAGCGCGGGTCTGGGACTACCTTTCCCAGAAGCGCCGCCGCCCGGATTAACAGCACCTGGGCTGCTCTCCCTGCCTGCCCCTCCCCATCAGCTTCAAAATCCCCAGCCTTTGGACTATCTTTGGGACGCTTTGCTGAAAATCCTTGGAGCACGCCGGGTTGTGTGTCACTGTGAACTTTGCCTACTTCTCGCGGAACCTGCTTCGCGGGTCCTGCATCGCTGGGTTGCCTGCTGATATCTACGGACTTTTGCCTGCTAATTGGGAGGTGGGTTGCTGGACAAGCAGGGCTGCGAGCAGAGTGCGAGCGTGGGTCTGGGACTACCTTTCCCAGAAGCGCCGCCGCCCGGATTAACAGCACCTGGCCTGCTCTCCCCCCGCCCGCCCCTCCCCATCAGCTTCAAAATCCCCAGCCTTTGGACTATCTTTGGGACGCTTTGCTGAAAATCCTTGGAGCACGCCGGGTTGTGTGTTACTGTGAACTTTGCCTACTTCTCGCGGAACCCGCTTCGCGGGTCCCGCATCGCTGGGTTGCCTGCTGATATCTACGGACTTTTGCCTGCTAATTGGGAGGTGGGTTGCTGGACAAGCAGAGCTGCGAGCAGAGTGCGAGCGCGGGTCTGGGACTACCTTTCCCAGAAGCGCCGCCGCCCGGATTAACAGCACCTGGGCTGCTCTCCCTGCCTGCCCCTCCCCATCAGCTTCAAAATCCCCAGCCTTTGGAGTATCTTTGGGACGCTTTGCTGAAAATCCTTGGAGCACGCCGGGTTGTGTGTCACTGTGAACTTTGCCTACTTCTCGCGGAACCCGCTTCGCGGGTCCCGCATCGCTGGGTTGCCTGCTGATATCTACGGACTTTTGCCTACTAATTGGGAGGTGGGTTGCTGGACAAGCAGGGCTGCGAGCAGAGTGCGAGCGCGGGTCTGGGACTACCTTTCCCAGAAGCGCCGCCGCCCGGATTAACAGCACCTGGGCTGCTCTCCCTGCCTGCCCCTCCACATCAGCTTCAAAATCCCCAGCCTTTGGACTATCTTTGGGACGCTTTGCTGAAAATCCTTGGAGCACGCCGGGTTGTGTGTCACTGTGAACTTTGCCTACTTCTCGCGGAACCCGCTTCGCGGGTCCTGCATCGCTGGGTTGCCTGCTGATATCTACGGACTTTTGCCTGCTAATTGGGAGGTGGGTTGCTGGACAAGCAGGGCTGCGAGCAGAGTGCGAGCGTGGGTCTGGGACTACCTTTCCCAGAAGCGCCGCCGCCCGGATTAACAGCACCTGGCCTGCTCTCCCCCCGCCCGCCCCTCCCCATCAGCTTCAAAATCCCCAGCCTTTGGACTATCTTTGGGACGCTTTGCTGAAAATCCTTGGAGCACGCCGGGTTGTGTGTTACTGTGAACTTTGCCTACTTCTCGCGGAACCCGCTTCGCGGGTCCCGCATCGCTGGGTTGCCTGCTGATATCTACGGACTTTTGCCTGCTAATTGGGAGGTGGGTTGCTGGACAAGCAGGGCTGCGAGCAGAGTGCGAGCACGGGTCTGGGACTACCTTTCTCAGAAGCGCCGCCGCCCGGATTAACAGCACCTGGGCTGCTCTCCCTGCCTGCCCCTCCCCTTTACCCATAGACCTACAAATTGGTTCGACCAGTCCCGCTGCGCGCGAGCGACCGGGAGAAGCCCGTGACAAGGGCGGGCCGTCTGTGGCTGTCAGGGGCCGAGGGAGGCTGGGCTGGGCCCACCCTCTGTCATCCTATATTAGTGACATTCAGGTTTCCTTTTGTGAGCTTGTGTCCAACAACAACATCAGGTATTGTCATTTGTATAACATAGTATTCTCATTAAATACTTGGGTTATTAAACATGACCTCACCTACAACCTCCACCACCAGTATCCCTTCTCAGGCCGAGGAGGGGCCAGTAATTTTGGGCCCTTTGGATAAATATTTTAGTCGGGTAGCCAACGATATCGACAAAGAGATTGCATTGGCAGAAAGACGTGCTGAGCGTAGGCTGTCAATCGAACTTCTTAAAATACCCTTGGATAAAAGACAACCGCAGGTTTTCCTGGCATTGATTCCCCCCCGGTCATCCCTAATTCTACCAGTGGTAGCTGAAACTACTTATGTTTTCCCCCTACGATTGAGTTGTTGACTGATTTGCATGTGGACTCTGATATTTGCTCTCCCCTTATAAGCACACCTCCCTTACCTACTGATTTATCAATGGGGCAGCCGAATTTGGCCCAACGGAGTGTGTTAAATCAAGTGGTAAGAGCAAAGTCATGCTCCAAAAGGAAGAGATGTCCTGCCCCAAAGAAGTGCTACCTGTCTAAACCCCCCAAAAAATTAAGGAAAGTTGTAGCATGTTCCCGCTCTTCCCAGGAATCCGAGGTTGGTCCAAATGGGGGAAAGACATGTGAGGAGGGAGCAGCTTCTGAGGTGGTTAGTTCTGGCTCGAATAGCATTGATTTACAAGCTATGGGGTTGCCAGAGCTTCCACCTGTAGTCCCCCACCTGTCTCCTGAGGGGGGTAATGTGCCAGTTAGTTTCAGCTCCAAGACCAACGACCTCCCAGAAATGGGAGTGGTAGAGTCCCTACACGTCACCTCCATCCTGTTACTCGAGTTGGAGAAGTTAATGAGGTCCCTCTTGGCTCCGCTCGAGGAACAAGTAAAAAAACTAGCAGATAGGCTAGACCACTTTGAGCAGACAACCTTGGACAATTTTTTTACTACAAAATCATTAATTAAGTCCCACATAAAGATAGGGGAGTGTAGTAATCTTCATCAACCTAGTGGGCAGGGGAAAGGTGTGTCGGCTGTTGTATCCCTTCCACTTGTGGATGGCACGCCAAGTAGGCTTCAGGGTAAAGGGAAAACTAAAAAGACTAACTTGGAGCTAATGAATAACCCAAGTAGTAATACCACCAAAGTAGCTAAGCTCCCTGTCACAGTTGTTACGGGTACAAATGATCGTTCCAGTAGTGTTGCCCCTCCATCTAATGCCCCTCAAGCCCCATCGAATAACCTAACATCCTGTAATGGTACTGCAGTCAGCAGTAGCAGAAACACCTCTGGGAACAAAAACACTCTATCAAATAGCTCCCAACCACCACATGACATCTCTTCTTCTGGATCTGTTGTTCCTGCCAATAGCCTGCCTAAACCACTTCCAATGAGGGCGCCGCGCAGGGTACCTCACATGAATCTCACCCCAGATTCTTTCCCATACGTGGCTGTCCTTACAAATGTGCCACCACTATTGGCTGAGCAAAAGGAATCCTTCCAAATGTTAAAAAACAAGGTTATGCATTGGTTAAGGGTAAATAGACCACTGCCTGGGGAAGTTGATGGCTTGATCATTGGAGTAAGAAGGACGGAGTGGATAGGCTGTACTTCTAAGAAATTGGGGGGTGACTGTATAGTTGTCAATTTTCAAGATCCTAGGGTGGTAACTTTGATAACGAAACATGATGGAGGTACAACTTGTGGGGGAATTGGTATTGTAGATCTTACTTTCTTTTATCCGAGACCAGCGGGTGTGGAATCTGTTATGACTAAATATCCAAGATCCTTAACCAGTGTCCCGTTTCTAGGGTTTGCCCCCTTCACTGTACCATTTCAACAGAATAGTTATTTTGGTGGCACAAATATCAATCGCCTTGGAGTACTGAGGCAGCCGGGGTGGGGGTATTGACAGATGCTTGATAATTTTATGAACAAAATAGAGGACATGACTAGTCGGAACCCATGTGGGAATTTTTCTAATCTTGCTGAGGACCAAATTGTGGAACTAAATGGAATGAATACTGGCTTGGGGTTTGAGACTGTGAAGAAATTATGCGGGGAATGTAACCAAATATCTGGGGGTGAGGATTCAATTACTTCAAGCGCCCTAAGTAATCAGGGGGTTGAGTGTAACAATTCAGATGTAACAAGATATAGGGTGGGAGCAGAGGTAACCCTGAAAAATCCGCCAATGAGGTCTCCTGTAGGACCAGTGCCCAGGGACTGCCCAAGTATAGGGAAGTTTTTCTCGTGGAATATCGCTGGGCTGGTCGGTAAATTGATTTCCCAGGATTGGATAGATTTTGTTAATGGTTTTGAAGTCTGTCTATTCCAGGAGACATGGGCATGTGATCCTATTTTTTTCCCCGGCTATCTAAACTTTTCAATCCCGGCAAGTAAAGGTGCCAGGGGTCGACCAAAGGGTGGCCTTACAATTTGGGTGAAACAAAGCTTACAAATTAAAGTAAAAGTGGTCGATCTGGGCTGTAGGGACATCCAACTGCTAAGATTGGCTTCAGAAAAGGGGGGAGTGATAGATATTCATAATATCTATGCTAGGGGCATCAACTCTGGAAACTCCCCCACTCTAGAGGCCCTGTCCACTTCCTTAGAATTGAAGTCATTGGGGAATAAAATCATAGTAGCGGGTGACCTGAATAGGACCTTTGAGCCACTAGACAGTATAGATGATCCTCTGGGGCAGGACGAGGACTCACAATGGGGTGTCCCGACCCTAACACTGGCTCCTGTCAAACGGTGGACTAAAGATATCCTGTTAATGAATGCTATCTGCCTGGAATATGGGTTGAGAGCTCTCAATGGGAGAACGAAAGGTGATAGGGAAGGTGCTTGTACTTTTGACAATGGTCTTAACCATAGTAGGATAGACTATGTCATTTGCAGCCTTAGTCTATGGCAGTGGGTATGGGACATGAAAGTTGAGGGTAGATTGGAAACGATATGCGTAGACTTAATTGGCCAAGTGTTTTGGCGAACGCAGATTCAATGGACTTCATATGTTCTGCGTTGGATGCTGAAATTGCTGCAATGGAATCTGGAAATTCCGTTAACCCAGGGTCTAGGGAAATAACGGAAATACATAACAAGCTCTTTACCCTCACAAGACCACATTTTATGAGAGCACGTAAGATAAATAGGAAACAACCACCTAAATTAGCTAGGTGGTTCAACCACCAGTGCAGGGAAGCCAGGTTAGCCCTAGGTAGCGCTATTAGGAATAGGGATAGGGAAGCTATTAGTAAGGCCAGGAAGTACTATAAGGCTAGTATATTACTAGCGAAAAAAACATGGGATGAAGAGTATTGGGCGGAGCTGAAGGAAGCGTCAGGGGCCAAGGACTCCAGGTTATTTTGGAGATTATTAAAGTGAGGTAGGGGTGGCACTCCGAATAAACCTGATAACAATGTTGCCGAGGGTGCTTGGGTGGAATATTTTAAACCCCAATATGCAGAGTCTAAGGAGGTTGGGTTTGTGAAAACGATTCCAGTGGTATTTCCAACTGGAAATGTATTCTCCCTTAAAGAATCTGAAACTGCAATATGTGCTGCCCAAGGGGGAAGGGCCCCGGGTCTTGACGGGATACCATCTGACGTCTTTAAAAATGACATGGGTCGGTGGGCCAGGTATGTCGCCCTCTTGGGAAATTCTATTGCCAAAGGAGCTGAAGTCCCGGAAGTATGGAAGGGGGCGATCATTATACCCATTTATAAAAAGGGGGATAGGTCTCTCCCGGCTAACTATAGGCCGATAAGCTTGATTGCAACCATCCAAAAAGTGGTGGGGAGAATGGTGGTAAACAAGCTAATGGATTGGGTCGAAGAGAACAGCGCATTGTCCCCTTACCAGGCCGGTTTTAGGCGGGCCACAAGTACGGTTGACCAGGTGTTTTTGTTTGCCTTACTTCAATGGGGAACGGTGGTACTTGGCGAGGGCAGCCTGTATGTCGCTTTCGTCGACTTGCGGGCTGCCTTCGACCTGGTCCCAAGGGGAAAGCTTTGGGCAGTCCTGAGCGAAATTGGCCTCCCAGCCGAGTTACTTACCCTAATTATGCGGCTGCACAAGGCTAATTTTGACAAGGTCCAATGGGGCACGAATGGTGAATCTTCCGCCGATTTCCCCGTTGAACGTGGTGTTCGCCAGGGATGTGCAATGGCACCCTTGCTCTTTTCGTTATTTATTAATGGAATTGTGGCTCGGATGTTGGATGCCTGTGTCGATGCACCCTCGTTGGCGGGCCTCAGGGTCCCGATCTTGATGTTCGCCGACGATACATTAATTTTGTCCAAAACACCGGGTGGCCTGCAGCGCGCCCTACATATCTTTGACCACTTTTGCGGGGAACACGGCTTGGAAGTGAATGTGGGTAAGACCAAGCTGATGACTTTCTCGCCTAAGCGTAGAGCCCGCCCAAAAATACTTTTGAATAATTGCGAGTTAGAGGTGGTCAGTGTATTTACTTACCTCGGGGTCCAGATCACCAACAATCTAAAGTGGTCCTACCATATAGAAAAGGCGGTCCTGAAACATCAACAGATCGCGGGAGCATTAAGGGTTGAACACAAAAAATCAAAATCTAAACCTATCAAAGCAGTCCTGGCAGTTTATGACGCAAAGGCCATTGGGTCTGCCCTGTACGGGGCAGAACTATGGGGCTTTGACAAGGTTCTTCCCTTGCAGACATCAGAGAACAGGTTTATTAGGGGTATAACGGGACTCCCCCAGAGTACCCCACTAATCCCGCTTGGTCTTGATCTTGGGAGAAGATCAGTCAGTGACCGAGTAAGATTGCGCCCAATCCTTTATTGGCGACGCCTTTGGACCACCCCAGAGATACGGCACTATGCCGATGGATTCCTTGCAATTATCAAAGCAGACGTTTTCCATAAAAGAACATGGCTTAAACACCTCAGGGCTGCTCTAGGTGAACTCGGTCTCTCCAATCTCTGGAATAATCCCTCTGGGGAAGTTTTCCTCAGTAAAAGTACCATCAAAAGTTTATATTGGGATAGGATCGATGGCAGACTCTGGAGCAGAACGAGATCTGACACGATGGGGGGGCTTCTTGGAAATTAAACAGTGTCCATTGTTAGAATTATACTGGGACAGTATTACCGTCCCAGGAGACAGGAAGCTAATGTTCCAGTTAAGATCTGGCTCTCTCCCCCTGAGATCTTTGACGGGCAGGTGGAGGAGTGCGACCAATTTGTGCTGCCCGGTGTGTGGTGCAGCTAAGGAAAGTATAGGCCACTTTTTATTCCTTTGTAAGGCATACGCAACCCCTCGAAGAGTATGGCTAGTTCCCGTCTGTAGGAACTTAGGAACAGCTAGTGGGGTTGAGGCGCTAAGAATTCTTTGTACATCCACTGATTTGCAAATTGTTGAGGGAACAGAAAAATACCTGGGGTGGGCATGGTCCATAAGACGGAGGGCTATCTCTTCTAATGTATATTGATTATTGAGTAAATGTGTATTTAACTGTTTTTATTCCTTCCTTGTCAAAGCTTGCACAACGGTTTTTATTATTGAATGTATAAGAGGGTTAATTTTATGTCTTGTATTTTCTAAATGTGTGCTGTGCTTTTATGAGTATATTGCTCGAATAAAGCTTTGAAACCGTAAACCGTAAGTTACCTCAAATATCAGTTCCAACATTCTGCCATGGATCCAGCCCATATGCTAAGAATGATGTGCATCATATCAGGACCTTCAGCCAGGTATGGTGAGGTGTGTTCTGTATCCCTGCTGCTGGGTATGAATGGGTTATCAGCTTTCTCAGTGAGACAGTTTGAGACCCCACAGCCACTGACGGTGCCTTCATGGAAGCATGTCAAGGCCTGCAGATGGCCATAGGTAACGCCTCCCATCCATATGCTGTTAGTGCCCATGTCCATAAGGCATGAATAACCTCCAGTATGCCAGGCCAGCACCACACTTGCATGCATAACAAACATACACTCACACACACATTCTCGCTATATCTCTTGCACTGTTTCGTACCTTTGTACTCCATCACACTCACACACACTGCCACTCATGCTTCAATTAGTAAATTTACTTTTATTGTGTTAAAAAAGCTTGCCCTGCTGTTTCTGCTTTACCTGCCTTGCCTTTTAGTGAAACTTAATAAAAACAGATTCTCTATACATTATTCAAAATAATAATATATTGCCTTGACAATGTTTGTCACAAGTATGGCGTGAATGAAAAATGCACTTCTTAAAATAGCTGTGTGGGGCCTATGTTTGGTTTCACTAATTGATCGAGCAGTTTCAGTATTGGAAATTAATTAATCCACATTCTAACATGTAGTATCACAGCATCCAGCTGACCTTATGAAATGTTTGACTTCTTCAGCAACTATGGATTTCATCAAATAACACTTTACATTTTGGGGATTTTGAGACCCTACTTGCAATGTAAGAAAAAAAACTGCATGTCTCAAGATGAAGCATTCTGGTGAATGGAAAGCCAGGAATGGCTGAAGCTGTCACATGTTCTTCAATCCAGCACCATACCCTAAAGCCTCCGCTTTAGTCTCCCTCCTCGTGCCATCCACCATTCTCAGTCAACTCTCCCCTCTTGCCCCAGCCCCATTGCTGCAGATCGAATTAAGTAGGCATCTAGTACTACAGAAACAGCAGGTATTCTGTGGGTGCCTTTGTAGAAATGTGCTGATTCATGAGAGTTGTGTATTTTTTATATGTGCAGAGTAAGAGGTGTCCTCATGTAAGTGCTGGATGATGGTGAATAGTGTGAGTGAATGAATACAGCATGAGTGATGCGAGTGTAGGGTGAAAAATGTGTCGATGTGAGTGTTAGGTGAGCTGCATGAATGCAGTGTGAGAGGACGGCCCATGTGAGTGTTGGGTGATATGAGTGCATGCAGAGTGGGAGGAGCCACGGCAAGGTAGTGTGAACGGTGTAAATGCAAGATGAGTGATATGCTTGTGTGTGGTGCAGGGTGAGCGGCAAGAGTAAAAGGTGATCAGTGAGAGTAACTGGTGGGTGGATGGTGAGAGGAGTTAGTGCAGAGTGAGTGGTGTGTTCCTATGAGTCTGGCACACTATTGTCCCTGTGTACAGGCAGGATGAACTGGGTGTCTGTATGAATGCAGACTGAGATGTTTGTCTGCGTGATGCAGGGTGAGAGGGTGAAGTGCAGGGTAACTGGTGTGACTCCAGGGTGTGTGCTGTACTTGTTTATGTGATATGAGTACGAGTACAGGGTGAGTGTTGTGCCCATGTGAATGAAAATGTGCTTGAAGATGTGAGGGAAGGGCAAGCTGTATGAGTGACAGGAGTGCCTATGTGAGTGCACAGTGAGTGATGTGACAGAGGGAGAGTTGGGTGAGAGGAGTGACTGCAGGGTGAGGAATTTGACATATGAGTTTTGGTGCATATGAAAGTCCAGAGTGTGAGAAATTAATGCATGGTGAGAAATCTGCTTGCTTGAGTGAGACTGCAAAGTGAACCGGAAGGTGAGTAAAGTGGCACATGAGTGCAGTGTCAGTGGTGTGTTTGTGTACGTGCAGGGTGAAAAGCGTGAGTGCATGGTGTGTGGTGTGAGTGAAGTGTGATCACTGTGAGTTCAGGGTGAGTGGTGTCCTGATGTGACTGCAGGGTAAGGGGAAGGAGAACGGCATGAGTTCATGGGAAGGGGCATAAGTGCAGTTTAGTCGCTGTGAGTGCAGGGTGAGCAGTGTGTTTGTGTGAGCGCAGGGTAAGAGGAGGATGAAAGGTGTGAGTGCAACAGCGTGAGTTCAGTATGATGGCTGTGAGTGTAGGTTGAGCGGTGAAAGTGACAAGTGAGTAGGTGTGTCATGTGCGTGCAGTGTGATCAATGTGCTCATGTGGGTGTAGCATAGGAGGAGAGTGAATTACGTGAGTGCATGATGAGCAGTGTGATCACTGTGAGTGCAGGGCGAGCATGAAAGTGAAGGGTGAGTGATGAGAATGAGGAGTGAGGTGTCTGACGGCAGGATGTATACCCAAACACTCGGAGTAACTTATACTTGTATTGATGTGTGAGTTGTACATGCACAGTATAGAGCCTGGCCACAGACTGAAGCCTTTTGGTTAAAAGTTATGCTAGTAAAATGATCTTTGAAGTGGTCAATTAATTAAATTCCAGTTACAAAGATGCTACATCTGTGGAAAAAAAAATCAGTTTCAGGATGATGTTCTGGGGCTTTACCTTTCTGTTGGAAACAAAATTAAGAACCAGGTGCTGGGAAGGGAGGGGGGGAATCACAGGATGAGATTGTTTTGCGAGTGCTTAGCCGTAACAAACACTCCTGGTACTGGGTACGTTGCTGGGGCACCAGTGTCTCAAAACCTCACCACACAGAGTGGGAGTGCTGATATTTCCATTGACTGCAGCATGCTTCTGACAGTTCTTCCTGTCTATGGTCCTTGCAGTCTTCCTTTTCTGGATAACTTATCATTTATACAAGAACACCTACAGCACCCCTCCTTGTCAGTCATTCAGCTCTTTCCTTCAAAGTAGGCTCAATGAAGTTGCTCTCCTAGCAGCAGAACTTTTCACATCTCTTTTCCCAGCACCTGGTGAAGTGGAGTTGTCAGTCAGAGACTCCATACCATGGAGCACAATGAGTTTCTCGTTCTCAAGTTGTGAGGTACCTCGGATTCTGGTTCCAGAGAAAGCCTGGCACATTGGCTAGTGGTTTCTGTCCCGTACTTGTAGCAAGTCGGCAGACAAACGCAGCTCTCTGACCTGTTTCAGACAGTCCTCGTCTTTGGTATATTTCTTACAGCCATAGCCTTTGCTTCAGTGCCAGCAGGAAGGCAGGGTTATGTTGTCCAGTCAGAGGAGACCCAAAACTAAGGCACAAAAGATGGAGAGGCTTCTCCATTCAATTTCCCTCATCTTTCTGTGGGGAACACCGCCAGGAAAGAATGGAGCTAGAGGGAGCAAAGGGTTTCCCAATACTACAAAAGGACCCAAGTCTCCTTCATTCCAATCCTTAGAGTCTGGTCCACCACAAACGATATCAGTAATGCATTGGAGGAACCCCGCAATTCATAATGGTGTCTAGGCTCTCTCTAACCACTACCTCATACACTTCACCAGAACAGGAAATCAAAATGGATTCCTGAGTGACCACGGCCTCATGTAGCATTTACACTCCACACATATCCTACTCGACACACATAAGCTACACACTCATAAGTCACCCATGTCCAAGGTCCAGCATCCAAAGACATTTTTGAGGATTACCTTCACAGGGGGGAACAGACACATTTAAAAGGGGAACCCCCCAGGAATTCCATCACTTGATTTCCTCCTAAATCTCAGCACATCATCAGCAAAACACCATCAGATCCACATAATCCTCCATCTGGATGTTGTCATGCTGAGTGCCACACTGCTTTTAATGTTTAATGGCTTCAAGCATCCTCTAACATACCTGTTGCACCATTGGCTGTCTGGAGGCGCTTCAGAACACAATTCCTGAATTTTAATTGGAGATCACAGTATGAATCGTCCTAGTAGGTGCTCCTTGCTTACTGCTGAAACTCTACATTTACTATGGATCTTGTAATCACTCAGCAGAGTTTGGGATGAATATATGACGTTAGCCCGCATAAAAACATCCTGCATACCATCATCTCGCAAAAATAATCCCGCAAGTACTATTAGTCCGCAAACTAAGAAATCGCAAACTTTTAAAACGAATATACCTTTAGCACGCATGCCTTTAAAACGAAAAGGCATGCATGTTAAAGGTATACTTGTTGTAAAAGTAGTAAAGGTAAGTAACAGTACCCTACCCTACCTTACACTACACTCTAATGTAGTACCCCTGCACCACCCACCCTTGACACACAGTCCATTACCTACATTTACACTACCCAGCACGACCCCCCAACACTACCATAAAGCACTTTACTTCCCTACACAAACACTACAACACTACCTTAATACACTACAACCAGCATGACCCTACACAAACACTACAATACTACCCTAAACCACTACACCCCAGCATGTCCTTACACTACACAAACACTACAACACTACCCTAAACCCTAAAACACTACACCCCAGCATGACCCTACACTACGCAAACACTACAACACTACCCTAAACCCTAAAACACTACACCCCAGCATGACCCTACACTACACAAACACTACAACACTACCCTAAACCCTACAAACACTACCCCCTGCATGACCCTACACTGCAACACTACCCTAAACCCCATAACACTTCCCCTAGCATGACCCTACACTACAACACTAACCAAAACCCTAAAACACTACCCCCAATATGACCCTACACTACAACACTACCCAAAACCCTAAACCACTACCCCCAGCATGACCCTACACTACAACACTACCCAAAACCCTAAACCACTACACCCCAGTATGACCCTACACTACACAAACACTACAACACTACCCTACACCCTAAAACACTACATAAATGGTAAATAGTCTTTAAAAGACTTGTGAAAAACTACGGCGCTCTGGAGATAAGACTCCAGACACTGCCCTGCCCCAGCAAGTTAAGCAGGCTGGGCTGAGACACACGATGAGGGGGGTGGGGGTGGCTAAATCCCTTTTCGCCTCATCAGGCGTGCAGCTGATCACAGGTAACTGGGGGAAAGTCAAAGGTCAAGTACAGCCTGTGCAGGGCCTTTGTACGCGCTTTCGCGCGCTAATGGCCCGGCGAATACAGAAAGGAGAGGGAAAAATCTTTGTCCCCTCGTCCCCTCCAATCTTGTCCCCCGTGTCCCTCCCACTCCAAAATCTGGGGGGGGGATATATCCCCCTCGTCCCCCACACTTCCTACGCCCATGCAGCCACCACACTGCCATCAGGTAGCCACAATTACACCACCGGCTACAGGTTAATTGGAGATCACAGTATGAATCGTCCTAGTAGGTGCTCCTTGCTTACTGCTGAAACTCTACATTTACTATGGATCTTGTAATCACTCAGCAGAGTTTGGGATGAATATATGACGTTAGCCCGCATAAAAACATCCCGCATACCATAATCTCGCAAAAATAATCCCGCAAGTACTATTAGTCCGCAAACTAAGAAATCGCAAACTTTTAAAACGAATATACCTTTAGCACGCATGCCTTTAAAACGAAAAGGCATGCATGTTAAAGGTATACTTGTTGTAAAAGTAGTAAAGGTAAGTAACAGTACCCTACCCTACCTTACACTACACTCTAATGTAGTACCCCTGCACCACCCACCCTTGACACACAGTCCATTTCCTACATTTACACTACCCAGCACGACCCCCCAACACTACCATAAAGCACTTTACTTCCCTACACAAACACTACAACACTACCTTAATACACTACAACCAGCATGACCCTACACAAACACTACAATACTACCCTAAACCACTACACCCCAGCATGTCCTTACACTACACAAACACTACAACACTACCCTAAACCCTAAAACACTACACGCCAGCATGACCCTACACTACGCAAACACTACAACACTACCCTAAACCCTAAAACACTACACCCCAGCATGACCCTACACTACACAAACACTACAACACTACCCTAAACCCTACAAACACTACCCCCTGCATGACCCTACACTGCAACACTACCCTAAACCCCATAACACTTCCCCTAGCATGACCCTACACTACAACACTAACCAAAACCCTAAAACACTACCCCCAGCATGACCCTACACTACAACACTACCCAAAACCCTAAACCACTACCCCCAGCATGACCCTACACTACAACACTACCCAAAACCCTAAACCACTACACCCCAGTATGACCCTACACTACACAAACACTACAACACTACCCTACACCCTAAAACACTACATAAATGGTAAATAGTCTTTAAAAGACTTGTGAAAAACTACGGCGCTCTGGAGATAAGACTCCAGACACTGCCCTGCCCCAGCAAGTTAAGCAGCCCGGGCTGAGACACACGAAGAGGGGGGTGGGGGTGGCTAAATCCCTTTTCGCCTCATCAGGCGTGCAGCTGATCACAGGTAACTGGGGGAAAGTCAAAGGTCAAGTACAGCCTGTGCAGGGCCTTTGTACGCGCTTTCGCGCGCTAATGGCCCGGCGAATACAGAAAGGAGAGGGAAAAATCTTTGTCCACTCGTCCCCTCCAATCTTGTCCCCCGTGTCCCTCCCACTCCAAAATCTGGGGGGGATATATCCCCCTCGTCCCCCACACTTCCTACGCCCATGCAGCCACCACACTGCCATCAGGTAGCCACAATTACACCACCGGCTACAGGTTGCGGGCACGATGCAGGACAGCCGTTTGCGGGCGTCAATGCCCAGATATTAGGCGGATTTTAAGCAGAAAGCTCAGCCGGGCCGAGCTGCACTAAAGTGCGGCCATCTTGCCTGGCGCCCTCTAGCGCCTGACTGCTGCTTTTTAGCCACAATTTTTTATTATTGTATCCCAGTGGCTGCAAGGCAAGGCTAGAGATGAGGTGTTACATCTTTGAGAGCAGGTAGTGGATTTATAGATATTCAAAGGTACAGA
Organism: Lissotriton helveticus; assembly: GCF_964261635.1. Classification (NCBI taxonomy): domain Eukaryota; kingdom Metazoa; phylum Chordata; class Amphibia; order Caudata; family Salamandridae; genus Lissotriton; species Lissotriton helveticus. The sequence continues at coordinate 420,757,679 of NC_136057.1, forward strand.
ATTTAGTGATGTGTTTTTAAGTGCGGTTGATGTGGTCTATATGAATGATTGTCACTTCAACGCAATCTAATTTTTCTTGTTAAATCTAACACTGTTGTTCTGAAGACCTGTGATGTTTCAGGATGCTGGGTGTAACTTGAATACAATTTCAGAGGTAGGTGTTTGGTGGAGCATACACCTATAGGTTCGGTGTTCCAAAAGTGTCTCTTTTGAATAATAGCTTTTCTTTGAGGAATTATTTTTTGTGAAGTTGTTATACTATGATATGTCAATTTGTATAGTGTCCTAATCACCCAAGAGGGTACTCAAGTGCTTTGGCAGGTGTGTGGTCCCAAGGGGGGTTATGTGAAGAGCCAAGTCTTTAGCTTATGATGAAACTCAAGAAGTGAGGAGGTGGTTTTATTGTGTTGAAGGATGTCGGTTCATGTCTTGGGTGTGATGTGGGATAAAGAGCATCCTCCAGCTTTGCTGTTGCAGATGCTGGGAGTGTGTGTGAGTGAAGTTAAGAGTAGGTGTCTGGTGGGTTGGTGAAAGTGTATGTGGCTGTTCAGGTATTCTGATTCTGTGTTGTATAGGGGTTTGTTTGTGTGAGTGAGAAGCCTGAATTGTCTGCTCTTGTGAATAGGGAGCCAGTGAAGCTTCTTGAGGTGCAGTGTGATGTGGGTGCAGCATGGGAGGTCGAGTATGAGTCTTGCAGCAGCATTCTAGATGGTCTGAAGTCTGTGTAGCAGTTGTTTGGCGATTCAGGGACAGAGAATGTTGCTGTAGTCCAGCCTGCTGGGGATGAGTGCTTGCATGACAGTCCAGCTGGTGTTCTTAGGCAAGCATTTGAAGATTTTTTGCAGCAAGCATAAGATGTGAAAGTACGAAGTAATCACTGCTTTGACTTCAGCAATCCTGTTGAGCTTGTCATCAAGGATGATCCCTAGATTTCTTATGTAGGATATGGGTGCGGATGTTGGCTCTAGCTCCGAAAGCCATCAAGTGGAGTCCCATGGGGAGTTCTTGCTGCTGGCGACCAGTACTTCCATCATTTTGGAGTTGAGCTTCAGGCAGTTAGTTTTCTACTGTTCCACAAATGCCAGATTGTCATAAGCAATGACAGACAGACAAAATCACATCCGACTGTGTGCTTTAAATAGGGTGGATGGTGTAATGCTCTTACTCTGTTAATCTGTCAGAGTAAGCTTTCTTTCAGTTAAACTAATAGGGGCTTTGGCGACATAAAGTTGATGTCACCTGTCTAACAATAGGACAGGAGAAACAAGAGTTTGGTAGATAGGTTACTCCATCACGTTTGGTATGGAGCACTCTGTCTGACAAACTCTAAATTAGGCTCATAGTCTGTTTCCGAATTCACTTGTGTTATGATAGTGGCGGATTGGTATTCTCTGTGGTCTGTAAAAGAGAAGTCGTTTTTTGGTCTAACAGCCTTATTGTGTGTGATGCCTGGAGTAGGTGAATAGGAGTTGGTGTTGGGATGTGGTATGTTGATCTGGGTGAGAGCATGCTGTTCATTGTTTTAACTTAGGCAGCTTATTTATTGAAAAGCAGGTTGGGTGATCCGCAGGTGGAGCTGCCAGAAGTGATGTTTTTTGAGAGGTGTGCAGGGACTGTATGGTTAGTTGTTTAGTGCAGGGTCCCTGGAGTCAGATTATATGTCCAATTAATCCTAGTGTTTACTAGGTAGATGCAGTTTTTGTGACTTTTATATTTCGAGGCTTTAAGATTTGCAGATATATTTAATTGAGCGAGGATGATTGATAATATATGTAAGTTAATGTCTGATGAATGGATCATAATTTTGATGTTTTTGTAGTTGCCATAATGAACTTTGCAATTTTAGCTTTCAGTGTCTGTGATGCATACTTTCCTCTCCTAAGAATTATTATTTATTATTATTATTATTTATGCGTTTTTATATAGCGCAGAATTTACCCGAAGGTGTCAGAGCGCTTCACAATAGGAACAGTAATGATACATGAGGAGAAAATTACAAGTGAACAAATTACAACAGCAAACATCAAGTTACATGACGCAAAGGTGACAAATCTGAGCAAACAAAGTACAAGAGGTAGCAAACGGTACAATTATAGGAGGAAAAAGTGACGTGTGCAGGTTATAAAGGTATACAGAGTACAAGTAGCGGTATAACGCTGCAATCAATGGTAGACATTTGAGTATTTAAAGACATTGCTGTCTTTAAATACTCAAACAAAGTTGAAAATAGCAGCGGTCTGGGTGAAACATCTGGCTGTAGAAATGTAATTACGCTTTTATCATCCTAATTATGATGGTAATATATGTTTGCTATATTAGGATTTCGACATTAACTGTGAGATTGTGATGTTTGATGAGTATTGCAGTGGTCTTGGCTCAGTTTGGAGGTTCGGTTATTTCTACAGCTCTGCAGCCTTTGAATAGGGAACGTGATGTTTTTCCCTGATTCGAGCCACAGCGTGGACTAGATAGGGTTAAGGTGGCTAGTATAGCTTGGCGGCATGATCGTACTCCTAGCCTGTTCCATTCTGTAGTGTAGTTCCTATATTCCCAATAGGCTCTGCGCATTGGAATAATATAAACAGCAGTGTAGACGTAGGACTGAGGTCGACTAGGTCTCTACTGACTATATTAGACTTAATTAGTTTTGCCAGCTAGCTCAGAGGTCACTAGAAACTTTCTCGAATGTTCAGGAAAGAGTTAACCGTCCTGATTTAGACAATAAGGGATTAGTTTCTGACAACCGCATAAACATGACAACTTTGCTCCCTCAGAATAAAGAGTGTATCTCTAGAGTCGTGTGAAAACAATAGACGGTTATTTCACTCAGTCAATCGTGCATACTTAGTTTCACCAGAGTGCAAAGAAATAGAGAGACGGGCGTTTTCAATAAAAGGTGTTATTTATTGAGCAGTCTTCTTTCTCATGCAAGAGAAATAAATTGCCACAATTGCAATACTTATCATAAAGTAAAGTGCGTACAGTAAAAGGAGTATTATGAAATAATACTGTAAAAGCATTGATATGGTTTCTTAGCCATATGATACTTTAAAATAGATAAAATATATACATACATAAAAACATTAACTAACGTACTCAATTGGTGCTTCTAATCGACGCCTACCCCGGTGTACCTGACCTAAGCCTAATACGTGGGAAGGAGTAAGTAAGTAGCAGTTTTAAGTTAAGTTGGTTTTTGCCAAGGAATCTGAATCAAGAATTCTCTTAAGGATTTAGTCAGCTCCGTACCTTGGTAATAGAATGTAGGAGGGCTTGTATCTCTCTCTCAGGACTCGATCTCCCAGCAACCCGCAAGGGTGACTGGAAACACCGGAGCTGGATTTCTCGGCGTGAGAAAAGACAGCGTCTTTCTCAGTGCGTCAAAAGGGAGGGGCGGCTTCCTTCGGCTCTCGCGTCAGCTGGGCTTCCGGGCAAGTAGATAGCCGCTCTGCTCCAAACCACTGTGTGTTTGCTTAAGGCAACTGTTGGTATATTTATACCTGAAAGGTGCCGGGTTTGACGTAAGGTTGGATATAAGACGTCACCAAGAACTAACAGTTCTTTCTGACTCTAGGAGTTCTTGTGCAAATTAAAACAAGAGCAGGGGGATTTCCCGGGCTGCTGGAGGCTTGGTTTGTTTAAAGAACGCGTTGTACTTTCTAGTAGTCTAGGGGAGTAGCCTTGCCGTATTTGGACTGCATGGGCTATTACTAAATATGGATATGATTCTTATGCCTCTATAAGGATATTATTTATTATAGCCATATAAGGGCATACATCGGGAATATCGAATTAGGGTCCTAGATATAAACACAACAATTCTTCCCGCAATAAGGATCGTCTAGCTGTAAACATTGCGGGGCATATACAAACTATGTGCTCCATTGCTTCGGAATGATAACATAACATAACATAAGATAACATAACATAAAATCAGAAATCACGACCCAAGTGTGTTTCTTTCTTGACAGTGTTGCCCTGTCTGAATGAAAAGACCAAAGCTGAAAGCTCTTCTTGATGGCTGCCTTTAGCGCTGGCTGTGAGGGATTTGTTCCCCAGAATTCTTTGACTCCCAATAGTTGTAGGCTGTAGTCCAGGTGATGCCGGTATTTATGACGTGTGCAGCTTTTCAGTATTTCCTGCCAAAGTCTAGCCTCCAGAGAGCCCTCCCGGGCATGGCGCAATCTGTTGCAAACCTTTATGAATGTGGCAGCCTCGACACCAGTGTCTTGTATGACATCATGTAGCATGTAAATGTAGGAATTCAATTAAAGAGTGCCTTCTTTTTAGAAGCAATGTATCATAGGCAGCATATTAAGGGCCTGATTTAGAGTTCGGTTGAGGGTCACTTTGTCACAAACGTGAGGGATATTCCATCCACCATATAACAAATGCCATTGGATATAATGGACTGTGTATGTTATATCTACACAACTATACTATAACCTGGTTCTTCTCCATGCACTGCTAATACCCTTTCATATTATATTGCTTATACCGTATAAAATCATGTTATTTATAGCATCACTTATGAAATCTCAAATCACATTGTTTTTAAGAACAGTGCATGGTAGAGTGGCTAGTTATATTTCTGTGGTTAGCGAGCTGAAAACAGTGTGCATGCAGGTGTGCTACTTATAATAATGTGGATGTTGTGCGGAAATGTAAATTAAAGGCAGAACTGTAAATTTGCAAGTTCTTAGCTTTGTGTAGTTTGTTTGGTTGGCTTAGAAAGAATAAAGTAAGTCATAGTAATTTAAAGGTTGCGTGTAAATTACAAATGTAAGGTATAACTTTAAAATTTGTAATGTTTGTGTAATTTAAGTTCGGTTTGTATAGAAAGAATACACACATTTTCCCTAACTATAATTAAGTTGTGACCTTTGATTTTTTCCATTGAAAAAACGAAATATATTTATAGATATATATGACTCAAAGTGCTCCAGCACTATCCCACTCACCGCAGACATGGGACCCATTAGTTGACGGCCACCCGCTCTAAGTGTAAACTGTCATATCCACAGTTTCTCATAGATAGATAGCAGGACACTCAAAGGTTACAACATGCTGGACATTTTTGATCCATTTGCAAATAATCTGTTTTATTTGTGAATGAAATAAAAAACAGCATTTTGTAACCTCGGGGTATCACAGGCCCCTGGTAACAAAAACGGCCCCCAGGGGCCCAAAATAGGCACCTACCCTAGCGGCCCACCGGGGGAACGCCCGTTGCCCACTACGGCCAGTCTGGCCCTGTATATATATCCACACTCACACACACATATATATGTATATATAAATATTCCTATATATGTGTACATATTCTAGATTCACACTAAGTAGCTGAACGGTGCATGCTCCTGATAGAAGGGGACTTCTGCATGTAGCGGAGTAAGCTCACTCTGCATGATTCTCCAATTCTTCTCCTTTTTCTCAGAAAAAAAGGCTGTAAATACACCAAAGTTGTGGTATTAACACAAATTTATTTTGTCAATGCTCTGTCGTAACGTGTTTCGGCTGCTAATGCAGCCTTGCTCACACAATGGAGTGCCATTTTGGAGCATTGTTTTTGAAGTGCACGAGCCATCATAAGCACATATGACATACTACATTTGATCATCATATTTGTAATTGTAACTCCATAATCCATTCACCAGAGCAGTCATAGATATTATAAGAAAATACTAGAAAAATGCAAATAATTGAAATTTAGAACACAAAAATGTAAATGTAAATGTAGTGTATTTTGTAAAGCGCACAGCTGCCCCAACGGGGCGTCCCGGCGCTGTATAACGCTCTGGAACCCTTCCTGGCTCTCCCTGTGAGATGCCTCTCCTGGGCACCCCCAAGGTGAAGCCAGGCATCCCAGTGTTGTAGGGGTCGTTGTGGAGATTAAGCAAGCTATTGCCCAGAGTTGCAGCGTGGGACCCATGATTAGAGTAGGCGCTGATGCAAGAATTATCGAGTCCGCGCACATTGAGCCCAAGACCCTGCCGCGTCGGGACTTGAACCCTGGTCCCGGGCGTTAGCTCTGCTTCAGAGTCTGCCGCTCTAACCAGTGAGCCACACTTCTCCACAAAGGGGGACATCTTTGCTTAACCTTGTCGAAAATGATTAACCATCTTGATAACCTATCAGGGATGTGCCTAAGTGTACAACTAAAATTGTGCATCATATATTACAATTTCTGTTCAAGATCAACAATGCATTTAATTTTTTGTTGATAGCCTTAACAACATCTTCAATAATAGAATTGTTATATAACATATATATATAGAAATGCATAATTAATTGCTTTTTTATCTCACATCATTACATCTCATATTGGCTGGGCGTGTAGCGCTCCTGAAGATGGTGGCGCTACCACGGTTGCTTTACTTTTTCCGTACTCTGCCGGTATGGATTCCAGCCTCCTTTTTTAAGATGCTTCGGGCGCTGGCGACGGGGTTTATCTGGGGAGCAGGCAGACGGCGGGTGGCATTGACCACGCTGATACGACCAAGGGAGGAAGGGGGGCTGGCGGCCCCAGACTTCGAGTGGTACTACTTGGCGGCGCAGCTGCAATGGCTTACACAGGCCGTGGCGCGTGAGTTTAGAGGCCCGGATGGACCGCAGGGTAGGATCATCCCTCGGCACATGCTGTCATTCATCGTGCTTCGGCAGAAAATTAGATTGGACCAGCTCAGCCTCGAGGAGCGCACACTCCGACTATGCTGGACTCGAAGCCAGAAACGGGCAGGTTTCACAGACCCATATGCCCCGGAAATTCCCTTGGGCATGTGCACAGCCCTCCCTCATGGTGGAGACTGGTCGGCGTTGGCTGGCTGGGAGGAGTGTGGGGTCCACATGATTGGGGACTTATATAGGGACGGTGCCTTGTTGCCTTTCCAGGATTTGCAGAGAGCTTTTGATTTGCCGAGAGGGGATTATTTATTACACGCGGCCCTTGTGATGGGTATTCAGAAACAGTGGAAGATGGGACTGTCGGAACCCCCAACTTCGTTGGGGTGCCAATATGTCACTATGGCGGCGGGTACATTCAAGGCTATTACTTGTCTGTGTAGGCGGCTGTCCACAGAGAGGCTTTCGCCCCTGGATGATTTAAGGGGTAAATGGGAGGAAGACCTTGGTAGGCTCATTCCTGAGACGGCATGGCCGCAGCTGTTGAGGCGGGCTTGGAAGGGCACGCGCAACGCCAGGTTTCAATTGGTTCAATTTTATACTCTCCACAGGGCCTATTTAACCCCGGTCAAAATCCTACAGTATTTTGGAGGGACCCAATCGCTGTGCCCTAGGTGCAATGCAGAAAGCGCTGATTTTGCTCATATGTTTTGGTCCTGTTTGGGGCTGGGATCCTATTGGGCGGATGTGGTGGCATGTTTGAATCGAGTGACGGAGCATGAGCTGGAGGCTGAGATGGGAATTTGCCTTTTGCTTTGGTTTCCGCACATCCCCGGTACTAAAATTACAAGCAAATTTTATAATTTGGGTCTGATAATGGCGAAGAGGGAGCTTACCATGCATTGGAAGGCAAGAGCGGGACCTAACTTTCGGAGATGGAAGGCGAGTTTCTCGAATTGGGTGGGGAGTGAAGGGACGCTTCGTCTACAACTGGCCAGGCGCTCCTCTAATGACAAGGCACTGGAAGCAGCAAGGGCATGGGGAGCGTTAGTAACGGTGCTCCAATCTCCGGTAGAGCTGGACGAGGGGGACGATGATCATGCTGATGTAGACCAGGACATGGAGGCCAGGGTGGGGACTTCCGGGAATACTGAGGTGTACGTTAGGGATGGGAACACTTGAGTACATACAGGGAGGAATCAGGTCCTGCACGACACGTTAGGAAATGTTGAGTAGTCCAGATTGGGGTCCAGAGCTTGTACGAGTAACTAAACGGACCCTCCTGTCCTTCGGGACCAGTGATAATGTCATTTTCCGATGGTTCGTGTTAGACTTTTTAGAACACTGGGTTCTATATGCTTAGCTGTAAGGGGGCAAGTACGGGCACACTGACCGGGGGAGTGGGGGTAGAGAGGCAGGAGGGTAGGGGAGTTAGGGAGAAAATGTTGAAATCCGGCTTCTCCTGTGTTGTAAGATGATTGTTGGACCGTCCACGAGATGATCATGCATGTAATATTGACTTGCTGGTATGTTGGTTGAAAAATTCAATAACAATTCTCTTAAAAAAAATAATAATCATTACATCTCATATTTGAGTCCTGCCTAAGTGAGCCTATCAAGTTTTCATGGATATATTGTCAATCAAGACTGCTCATCTTTACTAATGTGAAGTTCTTCAAACTAATTGTTATTCTCATAATGAAATTCATTTTATAACCAAATCCTCCTCTGCCCAAAGATAAAGTGTTTGTGGGTATAATGATAATAGTTATTGAAAACATAAAACAGAAGACTGTGAATGTTTAGCCAGACCGATAGATAGATAGATAGATAGATAGATAGATAGATAGATGGATAGATAGATGATAGATAAATAGATAGATAGATAGATAGATAGATAGATAGATAGATAGATAGATAGCTAGATAGATAGATAGATAGATAGATAGATATTACTTACTGGCAATAGCCAGTAGGTAGTTATAATTAGGACTAACTTTTCCCATAGACAAAGCATTTTTGTTTTACTAATACCTTTGGGGCTGTTTGACGAATCTTTATGACAATTTCAGAGTGGTTAGTCGAGCAGGGGCTGAGAAAAGGAGGGGGGTCACAAAACGATTCTTCCCCATGCAATGTCTATGGGGATTTTGCAGTTTTTAGCCACGGCTAAAGGCTGAACTGCTGAATGGATTTACACCAAATTTGGAAGAAAGCTAGCTCGTGGTCCAGAAAGAGCCCTTTTCATAATTTGGTGAAAATCTTTTCAGTAGCTTTGGAGTTATTAAAGAAACAACATTTTGTATATCTAGGGAAGCAGATCCTCAGCAGAATTACGGGTACTAGTGGATCCCATTATATAATATTTTATGTTAATAAAAAACATACAACCTCACTGAAAAACCCAAAAGTTACAGGGACGTTACAATTAGGTTCATGTTTTACCCACACAAAACCATAGAAATTCAGCAGTTATATCTATAACTGTATTTATACTTATCTGAAGTAACTTTAGGCCATTAGTTTTACCTTCTTAAAATAAGTATAATTATAACTATAACTGCTGAATTTCTATGGTTTTGTGTGGGCAAAATGCGGTGTATATAGATATATTTGTATATATATCTATATACACCGCATTTTGCCCACACAAAACCATAGAAATTCAGCAGTTATAGTTATACTTATGAGTTGGGTAAAAATAAACATCTGTTATTCAGCGCCAATGCCCAAGGGTGAATGTGGGCTTTACAAATGCAAAAGATTTTATATGTAAAATGGCCGAAGTATGAGTAGTCAAACCATTGGTGAACAAGCCGGCTGTGCGGGCGAAACGCATACTTTCTAAGCTGTACTAACACATTTTATGTGGCCAGAACACGGCGTTGTGAACGCTTACTTTATAAGCAAGGATATTTGGAAATATATACATACTAGCAGCCAGTCCCGACTTTGTCCGGGTATGAAATAGAATGTGTGTAATAGGCAAGGGAAATTTATTTTAAAACCTCGCGGTAGAGAACATTTTTAGCATGAAGTGTCACAATAGTTAGGCATGTGTGTGTAAGAAGTATTAGCAGATGTCTCTAGTGTGTATGTACTCCACTTCCGTAGGTAAGCGTGTGTGAAAGTGCATTCAGTTGTAAATTTCGTGTCCCCGCAGGCACGCTGAATCGCCTCATCCCCCGCTTGAGGCCGGCTCCAGTTTTGTTTGAGGTTGTGCTTGTGGTGTAAAGTCGTTGATACAGAGAGTTGAGTGGGTGACAGCGCACGCTGGAGACGCTGCGCGTGTGGGAAAGTGCAGTTAGTTCAAAGGTTAGTGTCCCAGCAGGCGCGCTTAGTCATGTCATCCGCCACCTGTGCCCTAGACATGCATTCCTACGTACCCCACATATTACATCAGTAATGATACCTTCTATGTATTAAGGAGAGGGGCAATGAAGTCCCCCTCCTGAGCCTTAATTGGCCCCAAGAACCCTTCCACATGGGCCAAATTCCAATAAACATGAGAGGGGGTCCCTGTGACTTTCCTCCCCTATCCATTAAAGGCTCCACAGATCCTCCTGGCCAAATACAATTAAACAAGGCAGGGGATCATGCTACCACCCTCCCAGATCTTTCTTGGCCATCCCGGGGCTGCCTATTGTTTTTTTAAAGGGGAGTGCTGCTGTGTGCCCCCTGAGCCTCATGAGGGCATGAGGGATGGGGACCCTATGATTGTCACTACAACACAATATAATTTTCCTTGTTAAATTCCGATACGGTTGTTTTGAAGATGTGATGTTTCAGGATGCGCGGTGTGACTAGTGTCTAATTGCAGTTGCAGGTGTTTGGTTGAGCATAAGCCTATAGTTTTGATGTTCCAAAAGTGTCTATTTTGAATAATAGCTTGTCTTTGAGGAATAATTGTTTGTGAAGTTGTTATGTTATACTATGTTATGTGCATAGGTGTGTGGTCTCGAAGGTGCTTATTCAAAGAGCCAGGTCTTCAGCTTATTATAAAACTCGAGATGAGAGGAGGAGGTGGTGATGTGTTGAGGGACATCATTCCATTTCTTGAGTGCGATGTGGGAAAATGAGCATTCTCCTGTTTTGCTTTTGTGTATGTTGGGCGTGTGTGCAAGAGAGAGTTAGGCAGAGCTTAGGTGTCTGATGAGTTGGTGAAAGTATATGTGGCTGTTCAGGTATTCTGGTCCTGTGTAGTGTAGATCTTTGCATGTGTGTGGGATACGTTTGAATTGCCTGTGCTTATGAATGGGAACCCAGTAAAGTTTCTTGAGTTGCGGTAAAACGTTGGTTGCGGCATGGGAGGTTGAGTATGAGTCTTGTGGCAGCATTCTGGATCCTCTAGAGTCTGTGTAGGAGCTGTTTGACGATTGCAGCATAGAGAGTGTTGCGTAGTCTAGCCTGCTGGTGATGAGTGCTTGCGGCCCAGCCCTCTAGTGTTATGAAGCAACCATTTGAAGATTTATTGCAGCATGAATAAGATAGGAAGCAGGAGGTGCACACTGCATTGACTTAAGCCGTCATATTGAGCCTGTCATCCAGGATGATCCTTAAATATCATGTATGATCTGTGGGTGTTGGCCTTAGCTCCGAAGGCCACCAGATAGAGTACCCTGGGTAGGTCTTGTTGCCGAAGACCAGTACTTCCGTCATGTCAGAGTGGAGCTGCAGCCAGTTGGTTTGCATCCAGTATCCTGCCATGGTCATATAGTTGGTAAAGTTGGTTTGGGTGTTGGTTGTCTTGTCCATCAGGGAGAGGATGAGTTGGGTATCATAGGTGGAGAGTACGGTGATGTCTTGTGATTGGTTGATAATGGCGAGCAGTGTCATGTATATGTTGAAAAGGGTAGGACTGAGGAACGATTTCTGTGGGACTCTGTATGTTAGTTTTATGGTCTCTGACCCTTTGGTTATTTACTATAAGAAATGGAACATATTCATTTGGGAGTAGATCCTTGTATGCCAATCTCGTGGAGTCATCTGAAGAGGGTGTTAAGGGAGAGTATCAAAGGCTGCGGAGAGGGTGAGCAGGATGAGGGCTGCTGTTTCTCCTCAGTCAAGGATGGGTTTAATGCTGTCTGTGGCTGCGATAAATGCTATTTCGGTACTGTTTTTTTTTTAATCCTGTTTGAGTATTGTCTAGAAGATGGTGAATCTCGAGGTGGGTTGTGAGTTGCTTGTTGATGGCCTTCCCAATCACTTTGACTGGACTGGGGAGCAGGAATATGCATCCGAATTTGTTCAGTTGATTAGGGTTGACTGTGGGCTGCTTGAGGAGGGCATTGATTTCTCCTAGCTTCATTCATCTGGGAAAGTGGCAAACATGATGAAAATGTTGATGATGTTAGTCAGCGTTGTGCATATTGGCGATGTGCTCAGTTTATAAATGTGGTGGGGGCATAAGTCCATTGGGTCCACTGAGAGAATGGTTTGCATTATTGCCGCTGGGTCGTTTCTGGTGAGGGTTGTCCATTCTGTCAAATTGCCGTCCTTTGTGCTACTACATGGTTTGATTGTCATATATGTAGCTGATTTATAAAGCGCAGGAATCACACCCGAAGGGGTATCTTCGCGCTACCGGAAAGCGACAGTCAAACAGGCAGAAACTAACCACAGCTTAAACTTTGAATAATTCCGTCTTCAGGAGTTTTGTGAAGCGGATGTGGCTGGGACATTTACGTAGGTCCCCCGGGAGAGTATGCCAGTATTTTGGAGCCAGATAAGCCACAGTTCTACCTCCTGATCGAATTTTACTAAAGCGACGGACCACTAACAGCCCCTTGCCTTCTGACCTGTGTCGCCTATTTGGACAGTAAAATTTAAACTTGACTGCCAGAAAGCTTGGGCTCACACTATATAAAGCTTTATGGGCGAGACAACATAGCTTAAATTTAATTCTCTGGTGTATGGGTAGCCAATGGAGAAATTTCAACAGAGGTCCAGGGGAGGTACGAGGTGGTTTCTTAAGAGCCAAACTTGCGGCCACATTCTGGAAAATTTGCAATCTGCTAAGAAGTGATCCATTTGCGGCTGCCAATAAAGCATTACAATAGTCCAGGCGACCAATAATCAGTGCCTGAATTAAGGCTCTGCGTACAGAAAGGGGCAGCCATGAGAACACTCTACGCAGAAGGCTCAGCTTATGGTAGCAGTTCCCTATGGTGGTCAGAATTTGGTCCTTCATAGATAACTCTGCATCCAGCCAGAACCCCTACGTTTTTTCCCACTAAGGTTGGAGAGGGAGCAGAGCCCATTACTGTTGGCCACCACTCAGGAGACCAGGCGGTTTGTGCAGCGCTGAACAGCAAAGATTCAGTTTTTGTCGCATTTAGCTGTAAAAAATGTCCCATCATCCACTCTGGTATGGCTAACATTCCCCTAGCAAAACGCTGATCAACTAACTCCATGTCCTTATCAAAGCACAGGAGTAGTTGTGTATCGTCCGCATAGGAGAAAGGTGTAAAGCCGTATGCCCGGATGACTTTGGCAAGGGGGGCCACATAGATGTTAAACAGGGTGAGGCTCAAACAAGTGCCCTGGGGCACCCCCTTAATGAGCTTCAAAGTTTGGGATTGGAAACAGCCCAGATTGATGGTCTGAGAGCGCTGATCTAAAAAGCTTACAAACCAATCAAGAACTTATCCCTGCAGACCGGCCTCTCTCATTTGCAGTATCAGTTTCTGATGAGAGATCGTGTCAAAGGCTGCTGTCAGATCCAATAAGGCCAACAACACTGCTTTATTATCATCTAAGGCCAATTTGATAAAATCAATGACCCCAATGAGAGTTGTCTCTGTGGAATGGCTGTATCTGAACCCAGACTGCGAGGGATCAAGGATGCCGTTGCCATCAAGATAGTTCATTAATTGGGTATTAACATAACTCTCCACCATCTTGCTCATGAGTGGAAGAAGCGAGGTAGGTCGATAATTGGAGAGTACTTCGGCCGGCATCTGATCTTTCTTTTTAATACGAAGCACTTGGGCAACCTTACAATCCAGAGGCAAGTTCCCTTCACTTGAAGAGGTGTTCAGGATCTCAGCAATAGGGGCGGCCAGGAGAGGGGCAAGGAGAGCATATTTATGAGCTGGCATAATATCAAGAGGAGATCCGTATTTAGCCGTTTTTAGCATGGCTTCCACCTGCGAGACCTGCATGAGATTAAATTGATTCAGCCCTTCACCTATGCTTTCAAATGGTGCAGATGCAGGATAAAAAGGCAGCACATGATCAATATTTTGGGGAAATTAAATTAATTTTGCCATCAAAGTACACTGCTATATTATCGCACAGTTCCTGCGAGGGGATTGTCAGTTTGGTGCATGCAATAGGGTTAGTGAAGGAGTTCAGAACTTTTATAAAGGTCTTTTGATGAATTTCCTGCCAGATTAAGTTTAGTCATAATATGAACTTTGCGTGCCTTTTTAAAATTCTTATGATAGGAGGAGAGGGCTAGTTTAAATTTAACACTCTTTCACTTTCCAATTGAGATTTACGCCAAGATTTTTCTAGACGCTGTAACGCGATTTTTCACTGCGTAAGTCAGCAGTGTACCAGTCTTCACTTTCTTTCCGCAAGTTACTAAGCTGGTATGTCACAGCAGACAGCCTACCTATTACCTCACTTAAGGTATCATTAAAGGCACTAAGTTTCATAGTGACATCCATACATTCATTAACCCCTTCTGCGCTCATGACAAGGTCAGCTCGTCATGAGCGTTACCTGCGCTACGCGCATGACGAGCTGACCTTGTCACGTAACGCGGGATTTTCAAAATCACAGCGCGCAGCGGGAAAACCGCTAGCTCGCATGCGGTTAAAGTGTGGAGGGACGTACACTTTGCTATAAGAGTCAAGTGTGACTTTATGCCAGCGCCTTTGAAGAGTGTTCCAGGGAGGTCTCATCACTAAGTGTTTGAGGCATCTGTACATCCGAATAGGAATCATAAAGTGTTCTGACCACATTAGTGGGCAGGCGGGATCAGCAACCTTAAGGGAAGAACTGGTGAATATAATGTCCATTGTGTGACCAGCTGAATTTGCGGGCCCTGAGTTGATCATACTTAAGCTTAAAGTGGACATGTCAGCTAAGAAATTCGCCACCTCTATATTCTCCTCTTCACTATGGATATTGAAGTCACCAAGTAACAGAAAATGTTTGGAAGTGATAATGTGAGGCGCAATTTTCTCCACTAATTTTAAGTTGAAATCTTTTAGTGGCCCAGGAAGGCGATAGATAAGAGCGCCCTTTAAATTTTCCTGGGGTGTCAACACAATTTTAAATATAAACACATTTCCATAGTGTTATCTGAGATGGAATAAATCACTGTAGCTTGCAGTGCTTTTCCAGAGATTATTGCAACCCCCCACCCACTTTCCCTGCTCTGTCCAACCTAAGAATCTGATAGTTCTTCTCCGGGAGGGCTAGAGCAATATCCGGCATGGAAGTGGTTTGAGCCATGTCTCTGTAAGGAAGCCTTAATCTGGGGATTCTGAGATGACCAGATCCCAAAGTTCGGTAGCGTGTTTAGGTAGCGGCCGTACGTTAGCCAGGAAACCCTTCCATGAGCGTAGTTGGTTAGAATAATGGGGACTAGCTTGACTAGGGGTAGCCCTCTCCTCCTCTGTCAGACTTTCACAGCAAACATTGGTACCTTGTTTGTCCAATGTATTGTTATAGTAATCAAAGTGACAATAACAACAGGCAAATGGACCTTCAGGAATACTCATTAGGGGTGCATGTGAGCATGGAACATAGACATGTCTCAGCTGTAAAAGTTGAGAGGACGTGTAGATGAGCCTGGGAGCTGTAGCAACCACTAAATGAGCAGAATCTCTGGCTCCTGGTGACGAACAGACGCGGACGGGCGCAGATGGGCTTGCCTTAGGCATTTATTTATTATTTATTATTTATTTATTATCACATTTGTAGAGCGCTCTGTTACCCGGAGGTGTCCTGGCGCTGGCTGCTAGTGCTGGTCTGAGTAGATGGACTTAGTGGGTAAAGAGCCAGGTCTTGAGCTCTCTCCTAAACGCCATCAAGTCCTGGGATTGTCTGAGCGTGAGAGGAAGTTTGTTCCAGGCCTCTGCTGCCCCAAGGGAGAAGCTCCTGCCTACCCAGCGAGCTCTTTTAGTTCTGGGGACAGTGACCAGGGCCAGTTCCCCTGATCTCAGAGTTCGTGCCGGTTTATGCCAGCGAAAGAGCAGTTTCATATATCTGGGGGCCGTATCATGTAGGGCTTTGAAGACCATGCATAGCGCCTTAAAGACAATTCTCTTGCGGACTGGTAGCCAGTGTAGAGTCACCAGATCCTGAGTTATTGATGCGAATTTGGGAGTGTCAGTGATCAGGCGGGCAGCTGCATTCTGTAATAGTTGGAGTTTATTAAGGACGCTCTGCTGGGCGTTTAACATCAGGCTGTTACAATAGTCCAAGCGGGAGAGGACTAGACCTGTAACGATGGTTTTCCTATGTTCCTTCTCCACATAGGGAAGAATTTTTCTAATGGTTTTAAGAACATAATGCAAAGAGGAAGAGAGTGCGTTGACCTGGGGTTTAAAGGACAAAGAATTGTCCACTAAAATGCCTAGGTTTTTTTACTTTGTCCACCGGGGAGGGGAGAGGACCCATTTCATCTGGCCACCATCTCGGGGACCAGAAGTTATCCCTGGCTCCGAAGAGCAATACTTCTGTCTTCGTGGAATTAAGTTTTAGACAGTTTGGTGCCATCCAGCAGCCCACCTCACGCATGCAGTTTTTAAATCTGTCTGCTGTATTTTCAATGTTTCCGGGTAAGAGTGACACCACTATCTGAGTGTCGTCTGCATATGCTGTGAGGTGAAAGCCGAACGATCGTATCACCGGGGCAAGAGACGCAACATAAACATTAAAAAGGGTCGGGCTGAGTGAAGACCCCTGAGGGACTCCACAAGGCAGCACAAACGGATGGGATTCATAATCTCCTAGGGCCACTACCTGGGTTCTATCGGACAGGAAGGCCTGTAGGATATTTAGTGCCTTTCCCTGGATTCCACAGGCCCTCAGCCGGTCCACCAACAGTTTGTGGTGGACCGTGTCAAAGGCCGCGGAGAGATCCAGCAGGATCAGGGCCGCTCTGCCTCCTGCGTCCATCACCTGCCTGATGTCTTCCACTGATTTAATCAGGGCGGATTCCGTGCTGTGCTCCGCCCGAAACCCGTGTTGGGAAGGGTCAAGGTGATCCCCCGTGTTTAAAAAGGCGCTAAGTTGTGCATTGAGGCTGCCTTCCATGATTTTTGCGGGGAGGGGAAGTCGAGCTATCGGTCGATAATTATTCAAATCGGTGATGTCTTGATTGTTTTTTTTTAGCAGTGGCAGGATGGATGCTCGCTTCCATATGGAGGGATATTCTCCTTTCTCCAACATCTGATTGAAGAGTGGGGTAAGTCCACTTGCAATGACGTCTCGGGCTAGTTTGGCTATACCAGTGGGACAGGGATCATGAGGAGAGCCTGATTTTATTTTTAATAGGCGCTTTACCACTTCCTTTTCAGTAATGGGCTGAAATTGTTGAAGTCTAACTGAAGGGCCGAGTATCTCCGGGCCATCCCTCAAAGGGGGTGTCTTAACTCGGCTGTCTAGTGAAAAGAAGATGTTTTCTACCTTTCCTCGAAAGAAACTGGCCAGGTTTTCACAGAGTGGAAGACTGGGGGGAATTTCTGTAGTTTTAGGGTTTGCTAATAATGAGACCGTTTGGAATAGTTCTTTGGAGGTATTGCTGGCTTCTTTTATCTGTTTAGTAAGGAAAGCCTTTTTTGCTTGCAAAATTCTTTCTCTATAGCTTCTTTGTTCTGAATTAAGAATTTGTTTGTCTACCTCGCTGTAATTCGTTCGCCAGATTGTCTCCAGTTTTTTACATCGTATTTTATGTTCCCTGATTTGTTCTGTAAACCAGGGAGCAGCTGGGGTTGCCCGGGTGGAGTAGGTGATTTTAGGGGGGGGCCAAGAGAGAGCAGGCACGGTCCAGCCAAGCTGTATAGGACGTGGCTGCTTCCTCCACATTGTCGGGGAGCGGGGTCAGGGAGTTTTTTAACATATTTTCCAGCTTGTCCCCTTTGATGTTCTTCCATTTTCTGACCTGTCTCGGAACGTTTCTTGTGCTAAGTGGTTTCTTTGGGGTGAGGAGGGAAATCGTGAAATGAATTGCTGAGTGATCAGACCAGGAAACTGGAAGAACCAATATCACTTTTAGGCTGGGATGATTCGTAAAAATCCGGTCTAGGGTATGTCCTGCTTTATGTGTTGGGTCAGATACCCGTTGAGTCATATCAACCCCCCTCAGTAAGTCGATTAGCTCCCGGGAATCTGTGTCCGCGTTACATTCCAAATGAAAGTTAAAATCGCCCAGAAGGGTGAACATTTGGGCAGACGCTGCGGCTTCGAGTGCCCTACTCAATCCTGTTATAAATTGGGCTTTCCCACCTGGGGGTCTATAAACCAGACAGCCACTAAAGGATTGATGATCTGAGAGAGTGAGGTTAAAAAGCAATGATTCATCAAGGCCGGCGGGACCGGGTTGAAAAGAGCCTCTGATGGTGTTATGATAAATGATCGCTAAACCACCCCCTCTCCTTTTGACCCTATTTTGGGTGTGGCACACATAGTCCTGGGGGGTAGCTTTGACTATGTCTGGACCTGATGCTGCATCAGTCCATGACTCCATGATAAATGCTATCTTTATATCCTCCTCTTGGATAACCTCCGCTACCTCCAAACTAAGTTTGACCAGAGATCTCGTGTTAAGAAGAAGGCATTTGACCGAATGGTTTTTTCCCCTAGATGGGATGGTTTTTTGGTTCCCTTGTGGTGCTATAGATTGCCAGAGTAGTTTGGGCAGGGTTTGCAGGCAGTTAGCGCAATAAGAGGTATTAAATTGGGCTTTGAGTCCTGGTTTCCTTACTTCGCAGCCCTTTGTGGCAGGCTTTTTGTTTAAGGCCCATAGCGTCTCTCTATCATATAGACGTTTAGAGGTAGGATGGAGGTTGTGCGAAGCAGGGGGACTGGCCCTAGGCGCGGGTCCGGCGCGGACGGGCGCAGACGGGCTCGCCTTTGGCGAGCCTTCGGCGCGCCCGCTGCGCTCGTCCGCTGCGCTTCCTAGTGAGGGGAGCCATTTAAGGAGGAATGGGCGGGAGGGGCGGAGCACTAGACTGCTCGTCCGTCTCCCGACCCAAAATGGTGTTACCCACGGAGGAGAGCTGCCTCCGGTGCTCGGTTTGGGCAGAAGTGCAAAGAACAGCAGCACAATGTTAAAAACAGTAGCACAGCGTAAAACCGGCAGGTATTAAAATCAGATATCACATAAAGTTACATAAAACAGAGCAGCAGTTGCAATGTTAAAATGCACAGTCCCGGCTTCCGCCTCAGGACGTTCACTCACTCGCACTAGCAATCAGTGGTAAGTGTGGAGATGCTCAGGTTTTAAGGAGGAAAGGGCGGGAGGGGCGGAGCACTAGACTGCTCGTCCGTCTCCCGACCCAAAATGGCGTTACCCACGGAGGAGAGCTGCCTCCGGTGCTCAGTTTGGGCAGAAGTGCAAAGAACAGCAGCACAATGTTAAAAACAGTAGCACAGCGTAAAACCGGCAGGTATTAAAATCAGATATCACATAAAGTTACATAAAACAGAGCAGCAGTCGCAATGTTAAAATGCACAGTCCCGGCTTCCGCCTCAGGACGTTCACTCACTCGCACTAGCAATCAGTGGTAAGTGTGGAGATGCTCAGGTTTTAAGGAGGAAAGGGCGGGAGGGGCGGAGCACTAGACTGCTCGTCCGTCTCCCAACCCAAAATGGCGTTACCCACGGAGGAGAGCTGCCTCCGGTGCTCGGTTTGGGCAGAAGTGCAAAGAACAGCAGCACAATGTTAAAAACAGTAGCACAGCGTAAAACCGGCAGGTATTAAAATCAGATATCACATAAAGTTACATAAAACAGAGCAGCAGTCGCAATGTTAAAATGCACAGTCCCGGCTTCCGCCTCAGGACGTTCACTCACTCGCACTAGCAATCAGTGGTAAGTGTGGAGATGCTCAGGTTTTAAGGAGGAAAGGGCGGGAGGGGCGGAGCACTAGACTGCTCGTCCGTCTCCCGACCCAAAATGGCGTTACCCACGGAGGAGAGCTGCCTCCGGTGCTCGGTTTGGGCAGAAGTGCAAAGAACAGCAGCACAATGTTAAAATCCGCATCCGGATTAAATGATGAGGTGGGCCCCTAGAGAATTAACCTCAGTACCAAAAAATGTGGGATAAGACGTGAGCTGCCTAAATGTTTTGGGTAGGTAGGGTGATCTGAGGAGGTTCATGTCTGGGAGTGTTTGCATAACTGTTTGATCAGAAGAGGATCTGAGTTTTAGTGTTCCCTGTGTTTGCTCCCTTAAAGTCACTTAGACTACTAATGAAGGTAGGGAGAAAGTCGGGGTTTGGGTTCTGGTACAGCAGTGATCTCTGAACCTTCAGAGGAACCGCTGTCAAAGTGAGAGGGTTTTTGTGAAAACCAAATAACTAATGACCACCACACCCAGGGCATCTTTCCTTTTCCTTTTCAGAAAAAAAGCAAGTCAGATTGTGTGCTTCAAATCGGTGGACCGTGGGATGTCCTTATTCCGTTGAGCAGTAGGAGTAAGCTTTCTTTCAACAAAGCCAAGGGGAGCACCAGCGACAGAAAGTTGACATCCACCCGTCTAACAATAGGAGTTCAGTGGGCAGGTTACTCCGTCATGTTTGTTATTGAGCACTCTATCTGAAAAACACTAAATTAGGCTCATAGTCTGTTTCAGAATTCACTTGTGTGAGGATAGTAGGGGTTGGGATTCTCTGTGGTCTTTAAAAGAGAATTTGTTTCTGGCCTAACACCCTTATAGTGTGTGATGCCTGGAGTAGGTGAATAGGAGTTGGTGTTGGGATGCTTTATGTTGGTCTTGGATAGAGAATGCTGTTTATTGTTTTAACTTAGGCAGATTATTTATTGGAAAGGGGGTTGGGTGATCCGCAGGTGGAGCAGCCATTATGGAATTGAAGTTTTCTGAGATGTGTGCAGGGACTGTATAGTTAGTTGTTTAGTGCAGGGTCCCTGGAGTCAGATTATATGTCCAATTAATCCTAGTGTTTACTGGGTAGATCCAGTTTTTGTGAATGTTTTATATTTTGAGGCTTTAAGATTAGCATATACATGTTATTTAGATAAGTGAGGATGATTGAGAGTATGTGTAAATTAATGTCTGATTAATGGATCATAATTTTGATGTTTTTGTAGATGCCAAAATTAATTAGAATTTTGACTTTCAGTGTCTGTGATGGATACTTTCCTATCCGAAAATAATTGCTGTTTTTAAATACTTCAATAAAGCTGACAATAGCAGCAGCTTGGGTGAAACATCAGGCTGTGGAAATGTAATTACGTATTTATCATCCTATATATGATGGTAATATATGTTTGCTGTATTAGGTTTTCGACATTAACTTTGAGATTGTGATGTTTGATGAGTATTGCAGTGGTCTTGGCTCTGGAGGTTTGGTTATTTCTACAGCTCTGCAGCCTTAGTTTTTCATTTTGAATAGGGAACTAGGGGGCATATTCTCAAGGACTTATCTCTGAGTTAACGGCACTTTATCGCAGCCAAAGTGGCGATAAATTTATCGCCCCATTCACGAGCTGCCGCAAAAAAAACATCACCACAGATGACCCCTGCAACTATCACTAATGAGATGCAGAGTCGGTGTTTCCGTGCCAGAACCCGCGATAACACCACTCCGCAACATTCTCAACAACAACCAGCCAGATTGGCGATGAGATCCCAAAACAGGCGATAAGAGCGGTTAGCAGCAGGAAATTAACACCTGCTCTGACCTGGTGTAAAGTCGGAAGGCAGCCTGCACCAGAAAAGGGAGCCAAGGCCAGAGCCACACATGAAGAGCAACAGATGGCATGGAGCCACTGACCATGCAGATGGGAGCCTCAACAGGCCCACAACACCCACCGCCCCCCGGACCACCACTTAGGCAGCGCAGACAAAGACAGCGACCCTCAGAAAATGAACCAACCTCACAGACCCAACACCAGAGAATGCCATTGTCCACTACAGGCCCAAAGGGACAACCATCGTCCGCATCCTGACCACCATTGTCCACAGGCTGACTGTACCAACACAGCAGACAACCAACATCCCACTCAGGCAAAGCTGCTGGATGTGCTGAATGTGTTGGCCCCTGGTATCCTCCAACCAACAACCGCCAGAGTCGGAGGAGTGTCACTGCCAGCCTCATTCAAGTTCCACACAACGGTTGCGGGGTGGGTGACATCATCAGCTTGGTACCCCACTATCTATACTTCCCCCCACTGCGCAGGAACAGCTGGAGCCCATGCAAGGTGTATACGCCATAGCTGGCTTCCTGCAAGTGTCAGGGTGCAATTGACTGCACATGTGTCCTACTTGTGCCCCCTGGCAACACTGCACACAATAATCGCAACAGAAAGCACACACATTCCATCAATGTGCAGGCAATAGTGGACCACACGTAAATCTCCACCAACGTAGACGCCAGCCACCCAGGCAGTGTGCATGATTCCCACACCTACTGACAGTCCATCTTTAACCATCGCTACCAGGATGGCACCTAAGGAAATGCACTGCTTGTTGGCAAGTACTAAATGAACACATCACACACCTCAACTCCACAAACATGCAACGCACATCACTGGGAATGCACACGTAACCAACTCACATACACCATGCCAAACAACATGTCCACCCACCAGACACGACAGCACAACTCACTGTGGGAACCTGGGCCAGCTATGCACAGAAGCCATCAATGACATGGCACCTCAGCCACACAACAGCAGATTGTGGGAAGAGGAGGGAACCAGGCATGTACGTAGGAGGCAAGTGGCTGATGAATGAGAATGTACACAATGCCAAGTGTGGCGTGGATGTGAAGGCCAGACTGCAGTATGCAGACCACACACATATCCATGTCGACATACACCACTGGTGTTTGGAGTGCAGTGGACAGTGGGCACAACCATGTCACCCCAGCCAGTGGGGAGGATCGTGGAACTGTAGCCTGTTACGTCCCCCCCCGTAGGCGTGAGCGGAGTGGGCTGGCTCGGCGTCCACCAGGCCAGAGTAGAGGTGTGAATACAAGGCACGTGATTCTGGGCGTGGTTCTCTTCAAGAATGCCCAACGTGTCTGCCAGGGCGGCACCTCTCACTACACCATGAGGCCGACTCCGTCACCATGAGTGAGGTTGCCTGCGATCCTGTGCGCCTGCTGCACCCCGGGACGCTGGTCCCCAAACCAGTCTTGCCCGCCCCTGCGCACCCAGGCCTCAATGCCCACCTGCTGACACTGGCGTGTGTCGAAGAGGGCTCACCATGTGCCTGTGCACGCTCCAAGCCCGAGGCCTGTGACCCTGGCAACCTGCTACGACCAACACGGCATCCGCGAGCAAGGCCTGCAGGACTCCTTTCTCGTTTACACATTTACATACTCTACCGGCTGACACAGCGGACTAGTAGGTCACACATTTGGAACTGAGTCTTGATTACACATTTGGCAGAGGACAATGTTTATGGCTGACTTGAAGTCACTATACTCCATTCGATGTGGTGCCAACAAGTCTATGCATAGCATTCCAACAACACGTGTCCTTGGGCCACTGCTGACCGATGCCTCTGTCCTACACTACGGTCAAGTAGGTCACATATTTGGGACTGAGTCTTGATTTAGCAATGGCGGAGTTCATATCATTGTACCGGCATCATTGCAGACTGCATCCCCTCTCAGCCCCAGTGCCACTTAGTCTGTTTCCCGACATTAATGGACACTCTCTGGTTGAACTTTGGTGGTGTCTGAGTCAATGGACTGGGGGGATGTCTTCATCCTCATGTAGCTGATACCGAACTGTTGGTGGAAATGAGGTTGTAACACTCCACTCCTCCATTTGCTGATTCCGGACAGCGTATGCCCTCTACATCATGCCCTGGGGGACAACTCCCACTGTCCCCCGCATTCCTCCACCACATTCACCTCGGACATCGATGAGGACCCGCTCAGTCCATGTGGCCCTGCCTCAGTGTACCGCAAGGCACCGTCCCGTGGTGGGGTGCCTGTGCTGGCCACTGTGCATCCGGGGCTACTAACTCTGTGCTGGTCAAGTCAGGGACCCTTTCTTCTGAGATATTGGATGGCCTCTGAGACGATGGCCTTGGGGTCATCAACGCCATGTGTATGTGGCCCTGCACTGTCCGCTGCCTCCTGTCTAAACTGCGGTCCACCAGGGCTCACACATCAAGTCGAGTCCAGACCGGCACGGACGTCGCATCACCACAGGTGGCACACGCGACCACCACCAGGTCCACCTCCAACTGCCAAATGCCAGTTTCGAAATGGTCGTACTGGCAGACTAACAGAGTTGCTCACACCTGTCGTGGATGCCATCATCTGCCTGATACCCTGCTCAGCGCTCCAGGTGCCACTAAGTCAGTGCACTATGAGTCATCGTCCATTACTGTTTTGGTTAGGTGCTGTGGTGAGTTCACAAATCAATGTCTCCTCAGGCAGTGTGGTAGACCCTGGACGATGATGGGTAAGACGATGCCGGTGTGGCTCCCCTCACTGCAGCTGCTTCATGAATATCCCGAAGGGACCCAATCCTAGACATTTTGTTCACATGAGCGCACTCAACTCTAGTGCCCCAACCTCAGTGCACTGCAACTCACGGACACTTCTGTTTGCTCATTGGGTGGCCTGTGTACTTGCTCTGGCTAGGACCATAATGCACCTCTGTTGTCTCTGTAATGCTGCTCTTTTCTGTTTCCATCTTCACCGTGTTCACTGTTCAAGTTGTTGCCAGCACCAACCACTCCGTGAGGGCCGGCTTACACTCACCCCACACGTATCCAGCACAGGCGTCACTGTACATGTGACCCTGCCATTAGAGGGGCCGGGCACACGTGCCCGTGGCCAGTTCCACGAACTATCTGCGTGTGTCTGTGTGGTCATGATGTGTGCATGAGGGCCCCGGGCCCTACAACATTACATTGTGCTGTGTACAGCGGATGCAGCCCTGTCCTCACTGGCAGCATGTTAGTTCTTTGTCGTCAGCCACTCATTATGTTAGGGGAGTGTACTGGGCCATCGTACGGAGATCCAGCGTGGGTGTGTGAATGGTAATTCCGGGGCTCTGGGCGTGGTTCAGTACAGGAAATGTGCAAATGCATGTGTCTCTGCCACAGTGTGGGTCTCCTTTCTGGGGTGCAGGTTTGCCCTGATGGGACTTGGAGACCCTGTATGTAATGTTATTCGGCTTCCATGAGCCCTGACCCCACCCGCACCTGTTCGGCCAACTCCTTTTGGCATTTTGACACCTGCCATTTGAATGCGATATGTGCCTCGGTGGCATGTTAGGTGCCAGCCGTTCTTGCGGGTGCTTCCTGCTGTATGGTCTGTGCAGGGGCTTGGTTCTCCTCTATGTATCTGGTCTGCCCTGGTGGTGGGTTGCCTGGGATGTCCATGAGCTGTTGTAGGGCGTCGTTTTCGAAGGTGTGGTGGTCCTCTCCAGCATCACTGATGGGTTGTCTGGTCTGGTCTGCTGGAGGTGTTGTTTGTCTCTCTGCAATGTTAAGGGGAGATGCATGTTGACATTGTGTTGACATGTATGTTTGTATGAACAATAAAGAGTTGGCTCTAATCAGTTAGGCTGAGCACCTATAACCTATAGCAAAAGAACGTGCCTGAACTGATATCACAATTTAGAATGCAATTCACTCAACAGAGAAGAAAGCTCATTTCAACCTGCAATGTTGCCAATCAATAGCGATTTATTTGTTCAATTTGACGTTATTATTTTAGACAAAATTTTACATTTTATATACAAATACTACACCAATATCCTATGTAACAAAAATCATTCATACTAGTCAGTCATGTCACAGTCATTCAACAGCAAGCGTCCATATATACACAAATCTGGCAAATTAAACTTATGTGAAAATACCAGAACAAAGATTGTGAGTGGAGGGAAGGAAAAATGAAGAAAAATGAAGAAAAAGACAAAGGTTGCTCAAACAATCAGTGCGTGCGGTACAATGTACTATACATATATACACATGAAATTAAATCACTATCAACTTGATTGATAAAGCACAATATGTATAAACCAATTGAGACACGGGGTTTCTCAACTTTTAGATTTAGTGAGAGCAACACTCTGTACAGGGGCAGTGACATGACTGACTAGTATGAATGATTTTTGTTACATAGGATTTTGGTGTAGTATTTGTATATAAAATGTAAAATTTTGTCTAAAATAATAACGTCAAATTGAACAAATAAATCGCTATTGATTGGCAACATTGCAGGTTGAAATGAGCTTTCTTCTCTGTTGAGTGAATTGCATTCTAAATTGTGATATCAGTTCAGGCACGTTCTTTTGCTATAAGACATGTATGTTTGCGCATTGTTCTTGTTGACATGCAGACTGTATGACAATGTACATTGTGATAGGCGGTGCTGCCAATTTGATGCGGGACAGTGGACTTTGGGACTATGTGACGGATGTGAGGCTGTTCGTGTACGTATGAATCTAATGGTTTCCTGCTCTGTTCAATGTGTTTGGCTTATTTATACGCATGAGCGGACCCAGTTGTGTCCCCTGTTCTGCAGTGTCGGTATTGCACTTTGTACAGCATTGTCGTGGAAGTGCTGTTCTTGCTATGTGTGTGTGCTGCAGTGTGCCACTGGGATCAGGGACATGATCCAGGGTCATTGTGGGTGTGCAGTGTGCTACACATTGTTGTGCAAGTGTGCCATTGTACCCATCTCCCACTGTCCCCCTTGTCCCTGGTCGTAACTCACTTTGTTGATGTTGCATCAGGTCATAAAGAGCTGTGTCCGGACTCCCACCTCCTTGCACCGTCACCACACTGATGACTGTGGCCTCCATTTCCTCCAGCTCAACCTGTGGCGCAGGGCTCCCACCGACTGTCACTGTTGCTGCTTTCGTGTTGGCAGTTGGTTTGTGTTTGTTGTGGTTTTTCACATCATGCCAGCGCCTCTTGCCCTCCTCGACACTCCGAGTGCATTCACGTTAGTCTCATTGTGGGTCAATTGATGGTAGTGTACTGTCACCCCCGTGACGCTGACCTGGTTTTGCTGAGGACTGCACCCCGTCTTCCTCTTCCTCTTCTCCTTGGCCTTCCCTGACCCCGGGGTACCTTGCTGGTGGTCTGTGCGGCTTGTGGGGTCGGTGTTGGCTTCTGCACTGGGTCCAGATGCATCCATGTTGCTACGCACTTTGATTAATTCTGGTGTGTTGTTTTTGTAGCTTTTATAGTGCATTT
The DNA here is from genome assembly GCF_964261635.1 of Lissotriton helveticus. Classification (NCBI taxonomy): domain Eukaryota; kingdom Metazoa; phylum Chordata; class Amphibia; order Caudata; family Salamandridae; genus Lissotriton; species Lissotriton helveticus. The sequence goes on from NC_136057.1 coordinate 420,784,681, forward strand.
TCCCACCAGACGCGTGGGATTTGCAGGCCTGCCACTGGTTTTCGCTGCTTTTTGTATCGCGATTGGCCTCATCGCAACTTTTTTCTCTCATATTTTTGCAACGTGGCGTTGATTTTAACGCGGTCTTTTGACTTGTTATCTGAAGACTATCACATGGTACCGCCATGTTGTGAATACTTAGTTAACACTGCGCAATTTTCCTGCGATAGACTGCGATGTTGAGAGTTGCGTTAAGTTACTTTTGAGAGGGTTATCACACGTTCTTGAGAATATGCCCCTAGATGTTTTCCCCGATTCGAGCCATAGCGTGGACTAGATAGGGGAAGAGGTTAGGAGGGAAAAAGAAAAGGAGAGCTTGGAATTCGGTTAGAGGAGGCGATGGAAGGATACAGTGACATCCTGTTGGAATTTAGGACAATCAATGTTGAGAACAGTAAAGAGCAATATTGGCGTAAGGCTACATTAACAGCATTTACAACACCATGTAGTGTAGTTCCTATTATCCCAATAGGCTCTGCGCATTGGAATAATACCTTCAATAGTATAGGCCTAGACCAGACGTTAACTAGGTCTTCTACTGTCGATATTAGACTTAAAGTTTTGGGTTTGCCAGCTAGCTCAGAGTTCACTAGAAACTTTCTCGAATAGGCAAGGAGGAGTTGAACCTCCCTGGATAGACAAGAAGGGATTTAGTTTCTGACAACCATAGAACATGACAACTTTGCTCTCCCCTAATCAAGAGTGTATCTCTAGAGTCGTGTGAAAACAAAAGACAACTTATTTTACTCAGTCAGTACGTGCATTCTTAGTTTCACCAGATTGTAGAGAAAAGGAAGAGACGGGCGTGTTCAATAAAAGATGTTATTTATTGATCAGTCTCTTTTCTCGTACAAGAGAAATGGATCGATATTATCGCAATACTTATGGTTAAGTAAAGTGCATACAATAAACGCAGAAGTATAAAATAATACTGTAAAAACATTTATATGGTTTCTAAGCCATATGGTGGTTTAAAATGGATAAAATAGATACATACATATAAACATTTGACTAATCGTACTCAACTGGTGCTTCTAACTACGCCTACCCCAGTGTACCTGACCTAAGCCTAATACGTGGGCGGGAATAGAAAGTAGCAGTTTAAGTTAAGTTTGTTTTGCCAAGTGACTGACTCAAGAATTCTCTGCAAGGGGTTATTCAGTTCTGTACCTTGAATCTAGGATGGTTGAGGGATGGTATCTCTCGTCTTTGGTCTCGATATTCCAGGCTGCCTGCAAGGGCTGCTTGGAAGCGCCGGAGCTGGATTTCTCGGCAGGAGAAAGCAGCGTATCGTTCTCAGCGCGTCAGGAAGGCGGGGCTGCGCCAGCGGGGTCCGCTCTGTGCTGGGCTCCTTCGGCAAGTCTGGCTGCTCCGATCTCGTCACCACCGCGTGTGTTTGCTTAAGGCAATACCGGTAATATTTATACCTGTAAGGTGCCGAGATTGACGTAAGGATGGACATAGATACGTCAATAAGGATGTCATACGAACTGGTCGTTAGCACATTCTTTTGCTGAAGTTCTCGGTGAAATCAAAACAATGGCCGCAGGGTTTTTCCCAGGTTGTCATAGGTTTGATTTGTTTTGAGAACTCCGTATGCCTTATCAGGGGCTGGAGGAATATTGCTTGCCTAATTAGATGGCAAGCGTTATGACCTAATCAGATCACGCGTTCCTGTGCCGTGGTGTGGCTTAATCAGATAACGGTTTCTGCATCATGGGATGGCTGCTAGTTAACTTGTTAACCAGAACAGGGTCAAGAATAGGGGGATCGATACAGAACCTATAGGAATACATCACACCCACTCCATGCTAACTATGGCCATATTTACGAATCTAGGCATAGTAAAACATACTGTAGAGTATCGTGTATACCTTACCACCCCAAAATACATATAATGCATTTCGAAATTATGTAATATACGAAAAAAAAATAGTCACATGTACTATATGCACTCAAGCTGTAGAATAATGCTAAAGTAATCACGCATATGTATACATTATTACTAATCGAATATGAGAATTACACATGAAATGTCTCTTAATACAGAAGAAAGGTTCGAGACCACTTCATCACAGAATAAAAATAATTATGAACATACCAGCGGGCAGCTAATGTCTATAAAGTTTCTAAAAATAGAAATTTAGTTCTCTAAGAATAGTTCTTACTTTAAGCAGAAGATAAGTGTCCCGAAAAATCGTAAAAATATTTTGGGGCTGCTGAAAAAATTGCTGTCCGTGAACTGGAGGGAAAATTGTTCATGCTACTTTATTATTAAAGTTGAAGGCCAAATTCAGGGTGTTGGGAACGCCGTGTGCTAGCTTGCTCAAAAGTCGTTATTTCTGCTCTGGTGAGAACATCATATCATTGAGACTGTCGAAAAAGCTGTCAACAGCTTCCTGTGAAAGTTCCACTAACTCGGAAAAAGATGTAACCATGCATTCGTGTGCATGATTGTCTCCATTGACGTTTTGATTAGTATTGCTGACAGAAGGTCATACCTGATCGATGCTGCTTTAATCTTGAACTTCACTACCCCTCAATCGTAGTGGTGAAGTTTCCACGAATGCCGTCATCAGGATTGGCAGCCGTTGAGGGCAGCACAATGCATGAGCCGTTACCGGACCCAACAATGTTTCTGCATCCATTGGTGCATCTGATTGTAGCGTCAGACAGGTGTCCAACACGCATTCTTCTCCGCACAGCAAGCACCTTAATACAGGTAAAACACATCGATGCCACATTGGTCGAAATGAAAGAAACCAAGTCATGTTTAGGTCTCTAAGCCGGGAAAGTCCCAGGATTTTTGATATCCGTCCCGGTATCCAATGGCTCGGATTGTTTCTTCCCTTGTCGCAGGTGTTTTGTCTGTGACATGGTTTGCCATAACGAAATATAAGGACCAAGAATAGGATTCCTGCAATTAGTCCCAAAATGAGGGGAAGTCCGCCAAAAATCGAATGGACGAAGTCTGGAAAAATACCCAGTATGGCTTTGAATGGTGTTAATGCCATCGAAAATACTGTCTTAAATACATTTGAGACTCCACTGGTATCAGAAATATTTAAGATTTCATTCAGGATTTCTGAGAAATGTATGGGGGAATTATTTGATAGCAATGAGTGAATCTCTGCAGTCGTCCTTGCGACTAGGGGATCATACGTTTCTTTTGATGACGTGAGCCTGGTCGGCGTCTGAAGAAGCACTGTTTTCATTCTGCTTAAAGTATCAATTCGAATAGAAGTAATTTTCAAGTTAGGCCATGCCCTTGCCTCCCTGTCTGGAAAGGAGCTGGGGAACAATAAGCGTCCACAGCACATGACCTTCGCAGTCGTAGTTATGAGATAAGGAACCCCGGGCAGAAGACTACAACATCTGCGATCCACAATTAGAATGTAACTCCCGTTATAGAGTCTTTTAAAGAATGGTTCTATCTCTGTTGTAGGTGCGCCTAGCTGGTGACATGAAAGGTTATTTGAGTTCCCTTCACAGGCTCCATGCAAACTAATTCCATTACACAGAAGTGTACCGCTTAGTGACATCGCACAATTATTGCCACTAAGAAATACTTTCTGTCCTTTATTACTGACACATGCATGTGAATAGGGCAAGTTCCATGTTGATTCAATGTACCCTTTTCCCAATTTTTCGTACATGCCAGCCTGTACATATTTTTGGCAGTATTGAAACCTGAAGGTAGATATTGGAATATTAATTATCCCATGTATTATCCATTCACTGACAGGTCATTCTGACATTGTCACTGGTAATCTCTCGAGTTTCTCAATGCTCAGGATTGTATAATCAGCACCCTTCTGTGCCATACTGATTTGTTTATCAGTAAGGTTAAAGATATTGAATAGTGACGTTGTGTTGATTAAACGCCAAGGCACATAGCCTGAACGCAGATTTTGTAACGTCCAGCCAAGCTGTACAATAGAACGCAATTGAGACTGACCGTGTTGTAACAACAGTAAGTCTTGCGATATTATGTTGATTGCTGAAGACACAATGCTGTCCAATGAAAAGATTCTGGAGGACAGAGTCATTAACCCATTGTCCACTACAGAAAGTGATTTTTCCAAATTAATACGGTCAATTTCCCGTATACTTTCTGCTGTCTCAATTTGAGTTACCTTCCAGGCCTCGTTGTAGGCTGCATATATAGAGGCTGCTATGAAGCGTTTTTGACGCTGTTTGCGCGGTCCCATAATGAAATCACGCATGTCAGCACCATCAGTAAGTAAAGTTAGGTGTTGCTTAATTTCTGCCAGTGTGGAAGTTTGTAGCCATTGAAGGCAGAGTTTGCCCACACTGTAGGTGGTGATTATCCCTGGGTGTTGTCTTTGGGAATATCTAGGGTCTGGCCTGGTCAATGCGAACCCCTGTGTTTTGTTCAGGAATCTGTCTTGACAGTTATTAGTATCTGTGGGCCAGATTAACCATTGTTTCCAATCAGGATGTGTTCTGTTTTGATTCAATACATAGTTTACGTCTATCTCTTCGTCTGTAGAGCTATTGCTGTTCATTGTTGGCTTTGGAATAGACGGTTTATTTAAGTCTTTGATTTTGGCTAGGCCAAGACAGGTAGTTTGTTGAACAGTGTCATTCAAAAATATAATTTGTTCTGGGATCATGCAGGCTCTAAACAATGATTCTATACCTTGTACTTGCCATTCTTTTGTACCCCAAACACTTTTTACTTCAACATTTTTGTCCCAATAATCAAAACCAAATGTATTCATCTGTTCAAAAACGAGTCCGAATATATCAATTTCGTGTTTGTAAGCATGGTTTTTGTTCCTGTCTTATTTGACAATTTGAAATAAAATGTTTCAGCATTACTTGTGTTGAACCCTGAAAAGTATGAATATTTTTCATAAAAGGTTCTTGAGCTTCCTTTTGGAGGGGTTGCACAATGTTCCCATTGATTATAATTAAAAACATTTCTAGGTTGTGCAGATTTATGTAGAAAATGGTTACCATAGTGGTTGTAACAGTACATACTATCATAATTAGACGAACCCTGCAAATAATCATGTTTGGTAAATTTAGCAGACATCACTAAGTCAGACATCATATCATTTATACTTTCAAAGTCCCAATCATCAGCAAATGAGCTTGGTTTTACAAAGTCACTCAACGAGATCTTGATTTGGTGTGGATATTTCAGGATTTCAACCGGACCATAAATTTCATAGTCAGTGTTGTCCCATGCTACCCCACCCGGTATAGGATTGGCTGTGAAGTTGACTGAAGAAAGTTCTCTTTTCTCGACGTGTGAAGACGTGTGTGGCTTGAGGATCAAGTTGATTTTCTGGCTTGCTGTGTCCATTTTAGCATATTTTCCCTCAATGAAGCGTCCCAAGCATAGTATCATGATGAGCCAAAGTATGAGGATAAATGCACCAAAGGCCACCCAAAATTCAATCCATGGAGAAATCAGATAGGTTTCTTTCAGTTGTTTCAAAAGTTCCTTAGCTTTAACTTTAAAGGTTTTTGTTGATGGCTGTGTTTTTGATTCACTGAGGTCTTCAGAGGAATCATCGAAGTTTATGAAGTAGCCGGATGCCGTTCTGTCAATTGTTCCAATTGCTTCAGGATTACTGTTTCTTGCATATTCGTTTGTTACTTCATTGTAGGTTGGTGTGTCTCTACTAAATGTTTTTATTTGGGTTTTTAGAGGTCTGAGTTCCAATGCATTGTTGCATAGTCCTTGTTGTTGTTCTGTAGGCGTTTCGAATGTGATTAGCCTCTTAGTTTGGACCTCTGTATTTGTAGCAAACCTTGGTGTTCTACTACTTATCGGGAGTCCACTTGGCCTACTGTTTGTTATCGGCCACATGATTGTGGTTTTACCAGGTCGATGGATACAACTCGGTTCTCCTTTTTACCAGCAAGCGGTGGTAGTACAACTGATCTTGTCCCGTTGATAGACAAGACAGGAACTGCTTTTCTGTAAGAAGGCCCAAATTCCTTCTTTACCGCGATCTTTTCTCTGACTAGATCCCCGACTTTTGGAATCCAGACAGGTCTTGCTGGGACAGGTGGTGTTTCTTCAGTGGTTGTTGGCTGCTGTTTCAACTTTATGTTGCTCAGGTCTTTTCTTGTTTCGTTTAAGTCCTGCAAAATAGCCAAACGATCTTTGATATCAAAGCTTTTTTCTTTCACCACTGAAGTCTGACTGTCAAGATCTAAGACCATCATCCTAGTCCCAAACAACAATTCGTACGGACTGAATCCCTTCAGAGAATTTCTTGGCAGGTTGTTTAGACTACGTTGGACACTTATTAGATGTTTGACCCACCCAGCTCCCGAACCTAATATCCTTTCCGTTATAGATAGCTTTATGCCTTGGTTTTTACTTTACACCATCCCGTATCCCTCAGGAAGGAAGTGAGAAGAATCCCGCTGTGCTATGCTCATTTGGCAATGATTAAACTGAAAACATTGGTCAAACGTAGCATGCTCCTAGCGTATATGCCATTTAGACTCGCAAATCTTTGTATAACAGTCCCAACGTCAGCCGAGTGCTGGGGTCTACATTATAAGTGGAAACTAGTCTTTGTTTGTTAATGGGACGCATTATTTACACTGGTTTTACTGATTATTGTTTAGCCCTTATTGAGTGAAATGCCATGGTATTACCCCGTTCCTCTCGCCGCTGCGATCTCTGTTGCAGCCCGGGCATTTTTTTACAAAAATGTGATGCTGCAGGCTCATGCCTGGCCACCAGTACACTGATTGTAGTTCTTCCAGAGAATCTTTTAGTGTGAGATGACTAAGACCCTCACCTATATGTGTGTCTACAATTAACAAGGTTCTCCTGTCCATGTTTGGAATTACTCTATCCCCCAGTCCAGGGATTCGAACAAAAGGAACGGAGTTTGCATCGATTATGTATGTATAATTGAGTGGATAGTTGATCGGTAGCGCTGAGTAGTCGCCTTTTGATGACGTTCTCACTGCCAGCACTGTTTCACCGTCAATGTATTTCACTGTACGCTTTTTTCTAGCTACGGAAGCCGATTTAGTTGCTACCGCTGTGGCTGTCTCAGCCAATGAATTCCCTGCAACGTGAACGCCATCACGCTGATGACTCAGTGTATGTATCACGTGAGTCTTTGGTAGTTCTTTTTGTAACAGAACTATTTGTTTCCAAAGCAGTTTTTGCTTTATTGTTGCACCTGTGTCATCTTTGTAACCGTTTTGAATCCATTTCTGCAAATCGTTGTTATATGATTTGACGCAGTAATATGAATCGGACACTATAAGTGTCGGGAATTCGCTATCTGCATTATCTAGCGCCATTTTCAATGCTATTATTTCAGTCTGTTGTTCTGAATTAGTTTCTACTGAGTGTGTTTTTGTTAATAGAGGTCTTAGTTTACCTCCGCGCCACACTTCTTTTGTAATCTCACATGTGGGGTTGTATGCTTGTTCTCCCCAAACGGAGGGTTGAGCATGTCCGTCTGTATAGATTACACAAGCGTACTGTCGTAATGGCAGAATGTCGATTGGCAGAGGGAATGTTCTTTCGTATTCTAGATTTTTCAATTCTTTTAATTCTGGATCAAAGTAGTATTTTACTCTGTCCGTTGTAATTGAATTCACCCATTGTATCCATTCCGGATTCAATGCTGTTGTTGGTAAATTACACGGTGTTGTTAACGCCTCAAAGGCTGATTCTGCTGTTCTGACTGTGATACGTCTACCGTCAGCTTTATCTTTTTCTCTAGCTATTGCGGTTTGAACTGCATGAACAATGTTTTCTTTAATGCTGAACTTCTTTTCAGCTTCTGTGTACAAGTGTGATTTGAATGCAATTGGTACCTTTTCTCCCTCATTAGAGGTCAGGTATGTGAATCCGCATCTTCCTGGGATGACTCGAATCACAAGATTGCGTGTGTTATCACGTGTTTCTAATTTTGTTTTAATTAACATGTCTGTTTGTAAGGATCTCAGAATTTCTGTGTGTATCTGAGTCCAATTGGTTCTTTTAAAATCTGGTTTTATTAGATCATAAAGGGGTTTGACCCTTTCTGCGTAATTTGCAATGTATGTTCTTCCGAAATTTAGGAAGCCTAGAATTGACTGTAGGTTTTTTAGTGTTCTAGGTGCTTGGAGTACGGCACATTTCTCTAGGAAATTGTCAGCCAGGCTTTTGCCTTCACTTGATAATTCATATCTTAAGAACAGGACTGTTAGATGGCCAATTCTAGATTTTTTAAAGTTGAATTTGTAACCCTCTGCTGCGAACCCAAGTATTATGGTGTTCACTCTCTTCAAGTGAGTATCCAAGTCATCATCTGTCAGGTATATGTCGTCGACATAAGATAATGCTTCGTCATCATATGTTTGTAGTAACTCTGTTACTCTCGCTGAGAATAATCCTGGGCTGTTCTTGTACCCCTGGGGTAACCGACAGAATTGTTTTTGAGCGCCATTTATTGAGAACGCGGACAAGTATCTGCTCTCTGGTGCTATATTTTGACAAAAGAATCCATTAGAGATGTCTAATGTTGTTTTGTATTTTTTGCGCACTATGTTATTCATTAGTGCAGCACTATGCGAGTTTTGCACTGCAAAAGTTTTGCAACATGAGTTAAGGTGTCTGTAATCCAAAACTAGACGATATGAGTTGTCTGGTTTGGAGACAGGAAACAAAGGGTTATTCATTTGTGAGGTGCAAGTTCCAATCACCCCCTGGTATTCTAGTTGATCTAGGATTTCTTTTACCTGTTTTTTAGCTTCTTGCTTGATTGGATACTGTCTCTGTGCAGTAGGTTGTGATTTTAACTGGATTTTGTGAGGAGGAGAGTCCTCATCCCATCCTACATGATTTTTATATAAAGCAGAAGCTTGAGCTACTGCCCATTTTCTAGCAAGTGTGTATTTTTTATGAATTGGAATATTATTTGAGAAGGCAGGCATAATTATTTCTTCGCCATGTGGGCACTCCCTGACAAACTCTGGTGGCCAGTCTTTTTCAGCTAGAAGGATGTCATAGCCCTTGGAGAGATTATCCCAAAATAGGCCCCTTATTTTTCTAGTCTTATCCCCTTCTATACGTAAAGTTATTTCATATATTTTGTGAGGTTTGCTAACTCTGGTGTCTGCAGTTTCCACTTGAAGGTATTCATTCGTGTCCACTGTCTCCAGATGAATCATAAGGACTTTGCGAGCTATGCTCACTTCTGCTGCACTGTCTAGCATTGTCTGAGCCCATTCTCCGTTTTTCAGTTGTGTCCTCAGTATTCTCGGCATTGTTAATTACTTTAATACTGGCTACCTTCTTTTTTGGAAATTGTAATTTCTTATTTAGATGAGCAGGTTCCTTGTCTTTGGACTTGACGTGCTCTTCCCTGTGTTCTGATCGTCCTCTTCTTTCCGATTTCTGCGAGGAAGTCTGAAAAGATTGAGAGGGACGTGTATCAATTTCTTGATATCTATCAGGCTTCTTTATATTATCCCTATTTCTAAGATTGTATTTTTTCCCAGAGGGCTCACTTTGGGGAGACCTGCGTCCTTGGTTCGGAGATCTTTCTCTCCGCCGAGGAGACCTTCCTCTGGACTGGAATTTCTTTTCTTTAGGATTGGATTGTTTGTTTCCATCCCAGCTCTTTTTTTGTGTTGTTAAATTATTTAAAAAAAATACTTTTTCAGGACTTTCAATCAGTTGGGGTTTTACTGGTATTCCACCTAAACTATCTCTACCTAGTTCCTCATAGGATTTTTCTATAATTCTGGCAATTTCAGCTGGTTGGTCTGCTATATCTGTTTCTTTTAACCTTTGGCGGATCGCCACGTTTGCTGCTTCTCCCTTTATATTGGCTAGTAATATAGCCGAGACCTGCTTGAAGTCTTTCAGTAATTTCATACCAAGAGTTAAAGCGGGTTCTGGACCGTATTCATCTTGAATTTGTTTTAGCACATCTGGTATTACCGAGATGGATGGAACACCATGCGTTTTTGTGTAAATGGAAGCGAAGACTGTACCCCAAGTGTCACAGTCCTCCATGTGTGGTGCGATTCCCATTGGAAGACAGATAGTCAGAATCCTGTGTTTCTCTAATGGGGTGGTGTCTGGAAACACCGCCTCTATTTGGGTGATTTTTTGTGCTAACCAGAATGGTATTTGTTCCCGTTTAGCTGGTACTTTACCTAGGCAGGACTGTATGTTCTGTGGTGTAATTTTATTTGTGTTCCCCTGATGAGGGGTCAGCTGTGGAATTTTAATTGCTGGTTGGATTGTTGAAGTCCGCATTACATATTGGACTAATTGTCTATGTACTTTTATTAATTGTTTTAGTTGTATTAAAAGATCTGCTGCAGACATTCCTTCGATGTCTGGATGTGGTGTGTATCCGGCTAGGACCGGCCACGTTGCTCCTGGTCTACCTAATGGACCGAGCCTGGTGATGTGATTATTATGTTTTAGGGCGCCATTAAACAAGAGCAGGTGCTCTTGGAATTTAAGTGGTACTTCCACCTCCTCGAAAGGAGTGTACTCATTAGGAGGTTCCTCTGTTTTGTAATAGTGGAAGTGCTTTGTTACAGCGTTTGCTGCTGGAAAGTGTATCCATGAATAGAATACCTCTGTCTGCCGATATTCGTGTGCCTCTATTACGAATATGACTGTGCCACCTCTAGGTGTCAGTCCATTTTCTATAAGTTTTAAAGTTACAGATTTTCTTATGTTGACCGGGATGAGTATTATATCCGGGTCTGCTTCTTGCATAGTATTATCAGCTGCTACGAGTTCAGCTGCCATTCTAGCTGTCTCTCTTTCTTCATCACTGTCTACCATTTTACCGACAGGAAGGTTATTCCGTTTGTTTGCAGATCAGGTTTCTTATGGAAACAAAGATTAGATGCACAATATTTTGGAACAGTGTATCCTTCAACGTTGATTGAACCAAGAACCATACATAGGAGTTTCCTCCTGCGAGGTTTGGCGGATATTACCTTTCACCCACTCCAGACGTCTTTGGAGTATTATGGGAAAAAAGGGGTCTGAGTGAAAAAGCACGACTGAGTTACTCTAATGTCTTGCGTTAGTTTTATCGCCTTTCCAAACGGTTGGGCGCCATGTAGTGTAGTTCCTATTATCCCAATAGGCTCTGCGCATTGGAATAATACCTTCAATAGTATAGGCCTAGACCAGACGTTAACTAGGTCTTCTACTGTCGATATTAGACTTAAAGTTTTGGGTTTGCCAGCTAGCTTAGAGTTCACTAGAAACTTTCTCGAATAGGCAAGGAGGAGTTGAACCTCCCTGGATAGACAAGAAGGGATTTAGTTTCTGACAACCATAGAACATGACAACTTTGCTCTCCCCTAATCAAGAGTGTATCTCTAGAGTCGTGTGAAAACAAAAGACAACTTATTTTACTCAGTCAGTACGTGCATTCTTAGTTTCACCAGATTGTAGAGAAAAGGAAGAGACGGGCGTGTTCAATAAAAGATGTTATTTATTGATCAGTCTCTTTTCTCGTACAAGAGAAATGGATCGATATTATCGCAATACTTATGGTTAAGTAAAGTGCATACAATAAAAGCAGAAGTATAAAATAATACTGTAAAAACATTTATATGGTTTCTAAGCCATATGGTGGTTTAAAATGGATAAAATAGATACATACATATAAACATTTGACTAATCGTACTCAACTGGTGCTTCTAACTACGCCTACCCCAGTGTACCTGACCTAAGCCTAATACGTGGGCGGGAATAGAAAGTAGCAGTTTAAGTTAAGTTTGTTTTGCCAAGTGACTGACTCAAGAATTCTCTGCAAGGGGTTATTCAGTTCTGTACCTTGAATCTAGGATGGTTGAGGGATGGTATCTCTCGTCTTTGGTCTCGATATTCCAGGCTGCCTGCAAGGGCTGCTTGGAAGCGCCGGAGCTGGATTTCTCGGCAGGAGAAAGCAGCGTCTCGTTCTCAGCGCGTCAGGAAGGCGGGGCTGCGCCAGCGGGGTCCGCTCTGTGCTGGGCTCCTTCGGCAAGTCTGGCTGCTCCGATCTCGTCACCACCGCGTGTGTTTGCTTAAGGCAATACCGGTAATATTTATACCTGTAAGGTGCCGAGATTGACGTAAGGATGGACATAGATACGTCAATACGGATGTCATACGAACTGGTCGTTAGCACATTCTTTTTCTGAAGTTCTCGGTGAAATCAAAACAATGGCCGCAGGGTTTTTCCCAGGTTGTCATAGGTTTGATTTGTTTTGAGAACTCCGTATGCCTTATCAGGGGCTGGAGGAATATTGCTTGCCTAATTAGATGGCAAGCGTTATGACCTAATCAGATAACGCGTTCCTGTGCCGTGGTGTGGCTTAATCAGATAACGGTTTCTGCATCATGGGATGGCTGCTAGTTAACTTGTTAACCAGAACAGGGTCAGGAATAGGGGGATCGATACAGAACCTATAGGAATACATCACAACCATATGGCATGACCATGCATATACATATTTGAAGCATATGTAGCATGTATTACAAAAATCAACTGTAAAATTGGGAGGTCAATAAAGAGTATACAATTGACAGGTACACCAGTGTCTTGTATGACATCATGTAGCATGTAAATGTAGGAATTCAATTAAAGTGCCTTTTTTTTAGGCGCAATGTATCATAGGCAGCATATTAAGGGCCTGATTTAGAGTTCAGTGGAGGTTTATTTCATCGCAAACATGAGGGATATTCCATCCACCATATAACAAATGCCTTTGGATATAATGGACTTTGTATTATAACCACACAACTATAACTATAGCTCGGCCCTTCTCCATGTGCTACTTATACCCTTTCATATAATATATTTTATACCATATGAAATCATACCATTTACAGCATCAGTTATGACATGTCAAATCACATAATTTGTACAAAGACAGTGCATGGTAGAGTGGCAATTTATAGTTATTGTTGTGTGGTTAGTGAGCTAAAAACAGTGTGTGTGGAGGTGTATTAGCTATATTAAGGTTGGGCATAAATGTAAATGAAAGGTAGAACTGTAAATTTACAAGTTCTAATGTTTGAATAGTTTGGTTTGTTTACAAAGAAGAAATCAAGTTATTGTAATTTAAAGGTGGTCACAAATTAGAAATGTAAGGTATAACTATAATTTCTAATGTTTGTATACAAAGAATAAATAAATAAGGTTTCCCTATCTATAGCTAAATTGTAACCTCGGCTGTAATCTAGGCTATTTGGTAACATGAGTAAGAAAGGAAGATGACAGAGGCGATCCTCTCTATGCTAACTCCGCATTTTAAGAAACTATTATCGCGTGGCAGCATAACTATGCACTTTACAATTTAAATTGAACAGTATGCACCTTGAACTATGGCATGTATTTTTCGTGACATTGGTGATAAAAAACACTATTAAGCTAAATGGAATACTGCACCATGGCACATTGTGGAATATATATTTTGGTGCATCCTAGGGCCTGTAGTTGTTTGTTATGGGCCACATGACTACAAGGATTATAAAAGTACACTCACCTGTGATCAAGGCGGTAACGCTAAAACGTGTAAGGATGAATGAGTGTTTTCAGTGCTGTGATGCAATATGACAAATAAAGTCAGCTTGAAAAGAAGTTGGAGTTGAGTTCTACTTGTTTTCTTGTCATAAATTCAACAGGATTCTCCGTTCCTGTCTACAGAGCCCGTCCTGCAGGGTTGGGAGCCCTCGGTAAAATGGAGGTTTTTAGAAACATATATATCAATTTTTCATCTATACGTGTGTGCTCCATGTACCTTTAAGCCTTTTTGCCATTTCAATGATAAGATCTGTTTATTGTGACATTTGTCAATATACACAATGTGTACTATTTTTTTAAATCAGCTTTTTGCAAAGTACATAACCCCTTGTGTTTTTACATGAACGTATATTTTTCTGTTTCTTTAAATATTACACTATAATATTTCAAATAATGGATTAAGGAAGCATTTGTAATATGTTTTTGGGTTATTTACTTACAAAACCATCATGTATATAATTGCAGGCCGTTTTTGCATTTAGTCTGTTTTTTATATCTATGACTGTGGGTGTGGTGCTAACTAAGCCTTCTATGTTGACTATAAAAACGTAATGCTTTCTGGGGCGCATCATGTGACCAAGGTCCTTCGTGGAGCGAAACGCGTCATGGATTGACACTTGTCGTAAGATTTTTTCAATAAAATCTACACTTTGCTTTGCACCTTGAAACTGCGTGCTGGTCTATCATTGCTGAGAGGTTTTCAAGAGGTCCGTACCTGCATCTTTTCGTCGTACATTGGCGACCAGAAACCTACTTGGATATATATATAGGTATCTGCAAAGAGCGAGGTTGCAATAAACAACTGTGAAAAGGAGAAAATCTCCGAGTGCGTTTTCATTTACCTGCGAAGGTAGTTTTGGAATATATATATATATATATATATATATATATATATATATATATATATATCACACACAAGGTTGCCCTCTTGGAGACGCCACACACTGAGGGGATCACACACGATGCCACAGGCGGTTGTAATATCAGCTCTCCCACTCGCCTTCAAAGTTGCAGCCAAACGCGTTTCGGAGTTATCCTTGATCACTGGCTCTTGCATCCCAAAGTTAGACGGAGAAAACAAGCATTTTGGGACAACTGTTTTTATTGGATAACAAGTCACGCCCCATTGGGCGTGGGCAGAGTTGCATTGTGGTTATGGTAGTCCCACGAAATATAAATTTGCCGAACTTGTAGTCCCATGATACACCAAGTGGGTGCTGTTGTTTCCAATACAAAAAATGCTGGCCCCAATGGGTAAGTAAAAATAATGTTCGTAGTTGAAGGGAAAAGAAGATGCTCCGCATTACTCCCAATGTCACTCTGTGGCTCAGGCCCCCTCAGTTCTTGCACCAAGCTCGCTGTTGCGAGCATTGAAGAGCCGCCCTTTCCGGCAGCGGGGCATCTCCGCGACTGGACTGGCCGCTAAGAAACAAAACACACAAGGTTGCCCTCTTGGAGACGCCACACACTGAGGGGATCACACACGATGCCACAGGCGGTTGTAATATCAGCTCTCCCACTCGCCTTCAAAGTTGCAGCCAAACGCGTTTCGGAGTTATCCTTGATCACCGGCTCTTGCATCCCAAAGTTAGACGGAGAAAACAAGCATTTTGGGACAACTGTTTTTATTGGATAACAAGTCACGCCCCATTGGGCGTGGGCAGAGTTGCATTGTGGTTATGGTAGTCCCACGAAATATAAATTTGCCGAACTTGTAGTCCCATGATACACCAAGTGGGTGCTGTTGTTTCCAATACAAAAAATGCTGGCCCCAATGGGTAAGTAAAAATAATGTTCGTAGGTGAAGGGAAAAGAAGATGCTCCGCATTACTCCCAATGTCACTCTGTGGCTCAGGCCCCCTCAGTTCTTGCACCAAGCTCGCTGTTGCGAGCATTGAAGAGCCGCCCTTTCCGGCAGCGGGGCATCTCCGCGACTGGACTGGCCGCTAAGAAACAAAACACACAAGGTTGCCCTCTTGGAGACGCCACACACTGAGGGGATCACACACGATGCCACAGGCGGTTGTAATATCAGCTCTCCCACTCGCCTTCAAAGTTGCAGCCAAACGCGTTTCGGAGTTATCCTTGATCACTGGCTCTTGCATCCCAAAGTTAGACGGAGAAAACAAGCATTTTGGGACAACTGTTTTTATTGGATAACAAGTCACGCCCCATTGGGCGTGGGCAGAGTTGCATTGTGGTTATGGTAGTCCCACGAAATATAAATTTGCCGAACTTGTAGTCCCATGATACACCAAGTGGGTGCTGTTGTTTCCAATACAAAAAATGCTGGCCCCAATGGGTAAGTAAAAATAATGTTCGTAGGTGAAGGGAAAAGAAGATGCTCCGCATTACTCCCAATGTCACTCTGTGGCTCAGGCCCCCTCAGTTCTTGCACCAAGCTCGCTGTTGCGAGCATTGAAGAGCCGCCCTTTCCGGCAGCGGGGCATCTCCGCGACTGGACTGGCCGCTAAGAAACAAAACACACAAGGTTGCCCTCTTGGAGACGCCACACACTGAGGGGATCACACACGATGCCACAGGCGGTTGTAATATCAGCTCTCCCACTCGCCTTCAAAGTTGCAGCCAAACGCGTTTCGGAGTTATCCTTGATCACTGGCTCTTGCATCCCAAAGTTAGACGGAGAAAACAAGCATTTTGGGACAACTGTTTTTATTGGATAACAAGTCACGCCCCATTGGGCGTGGGCAGAGTTGCATTGTGGTTATGGTAGTCCCACGAAATATAAATTTGCCGAACTTGTAGACCCATGATACACCAAGTGGGTGCTGTTGTTTCCAATACAAAAAATGCTGGCCCCAATGGGTAAGTAAAAATAATGTTCGTAGGTGAAGGGAAAAGAAGATGCTCCGCATTACTCCCAATGTCACTCTGTGGCTCAGGCCCCCTCAGTTCTTGCACCAAGCTCGCTGTTGCGAGCATTGAAGAGCCGCCCTTTCCGGCAGCGGGGCATCTCCGCGACTGGACTGGCCGCTAAGAAACAAAACACACAAGGTTGCCCTCTTGGAGACGCCACACACTGAGGGGATCACACACGATGCCACAGGCGGTTGTAATATCAGCTCTCCCACTCGCCTTCAAAGTTGCAGCCAAACGCGTTTCGGAGTTATCCTTGATCACTGGCTCTTGCATCCCAAAGTTAGACGGAGAAAACAAGCATTTTGGGACAACTGTTTTTATTGGATAACAAGTCACGCCCCATTGGGCGTGGGCAGAGTTGCATTGTGGTTATGGTAGTCCCACGAAATATAAATTTGCCGAACTTGTAGTCCCATGATACACCAAGTGGGTGCTGTTGTTTCCAATACAAAAAATGCTGGCCCCAATGGGTAAGTAAAAATAATGTTCGTAGGTGAAGGGAAAAGAAGATGCTCCGCATTACTCCCAATGTCACTCTGTGGCTCAGGCCCCCTCAGTTCTTGCACCAAGCTCGCTGTTGCGAGCATTGAAGAGCCGCCCTTTCCGGCAGCGGGGCATCTCCGCGACTGGACTGGCCGCTAAGAAACAAAACACACAAGGTTGCCCTCTTGGAGACGCCACACACTGAGGGGATCACACACGATGCCACAGGCGGTTGTAATATCAGCTCTCCCACTCGCCTTCAAAGTTGCAGCCAAACGCGTTTCGGAGTTATCCTTGATCACTGGCTCTTGCATCCCAAAGTTAGACGGAGAAAACAAGCATTTTGGGACAACTGTTTTTATTGGATAACAAGTCACGCCCCATTGGGCGTGGGCAGAGTTGCATTGTGGTTATGGTAGTCCCACGAAATATAAATTTGCCGAACTTGTAGTCCCATGATACACCAAGTGGGTGCTGTTGTTTCCAATACAAAAAATGCTGGCCCCAATGGGTAAGTAAAAATAATGTTCGTAGGTGAAGGGAAAAGAAGATGCTCCGCATTACTCCCAATGTCACTCTGTGGCTCAGGCCCCCTCAGTTCTTGCACCAAGCTCGCTGTTGCGAGCATTGAAGAGCCGCCCTTTCCGGCAGCGGGGCATCTCCGCGACTGGACTGGCCGCTAAGAAACAAAACACACAAGGTTGCCCTCTTGGAGACGCCACACACTGAGGGGATCACACACGATGCCACAGGCGGTTGTAATATCAGCTCTCCCACTCGCCTTCAAAGTTGCAGCCAAACGCGTTTCGGAGTTATCCTTGATCACTGGCTCTTGCATCCCAAAGTTAGACGGAGAAAACAAGCATTTTGGGACAACTGTTTTTATTGGATAACAAGTCACGCCCCATTGGGCGTGGGCAGAGTTGCATTGTGGTTATGGTAGTCCCACGAAATATAAATTTGCCGAACTTGTAGTCCCATGATACACCAAGTGGGTGCTGTTGTTTCCAATACAAAAAATGCTGGCCCCAATGGGTAAGTAAAAATAATGTTCGTAGGTGAAGGGAAAAGAAGATGCTCCGCATTACTCCCAATGTCACTCTGTGGCTCAGGCCCCCTCAGTTCTTGCACCAAGCTCGCTGTTGCGAGCATTGAAGAGCCGCCCTTTCCGGCAGCGGGGCATCTCCGCGACTGGACTGGCCGCTAAGAAACAAAACACACAAGGTTGCCCTCTTGGAGACGCCACACACTGAGGGGATCACACACGATGCCACAGGCGGTTGTAATATCAGCTCTCCCACTCGCCTTCAAAGTTGCAGCCAAACGCGTTTCGGAGTTATCCTTGATCACTGGCTCTTGCATCCCAAAGTTAGACGGAGAAAACAAGCATTTTGGGACAACTGTTTTTATTGGATAACAAGTCACGCCCCATTGGGCGTGGGCAGAGTTGCATTGTGGTTATGGTAGTCCCACGAAATATAAATTTGCCGAACTTGTAGTCCCATGATACACCAAGTGGGTGCTGTTGTTTCCAATACAAAAAATGCTGGCCCCAATGGGTAAGTAAAAATAATGTTCGTAGGTGAAGGGAAAAGAAGATGCTCCGCATTACTCCCAATGTCACTCTGTGGCTCAGGCCCCCTCAGTTCTTGCACCAAGCTCGCTGTTGCGAGCATTGAAGAGCCGCCCTTTCCGGCAGCGGGGCATCTCCGCGACTGGACTGGCCGCTAAGAAACAAAACACACAAGGTTGCCCTCTTGGAGACGCCACACACTGAGGGGATCACACACGATGCCACAGGCGGTTGTAATATCAGCTCTCCCATTTTTTGTATTGGAAACAACAGCACCCACTTGGTGTATCATGGGACTACAAGTTCGGCAAATTTATATTTCGTTGGACTACCATAACCACAATGCAACTCTGCCCACGCCCAATGGGGCGTGACTTGTTATCCAATAAAAACAGTTGTCCCAAAATGCTTGTTTTCTCCGTCTAACTTTGGGATGCAAGAGCCAGTGATCAAGGATAACTCCGAAACGCGTTTGGCTGCAACTTTGAAGGCGAGTGGGAGAGCTGATATTACAACCGCCTGTGGCATCGTGTGTGATCCCCTCAGTGTGTGGCGTCTCCAAGAGGGCAACCTTGTGTGTTTTGTTTCTTAGCGGCCAGTCCAGTCACGGAGATGCCCCGCTGCCGGAAAGGGCGGCTCTTCAATGCTCGCAACAGCGAGCTTGGTGCAAGAACTGAGGGGGCCTGAGCCACAGAGTGACATTGGGAGTAATGCGGAGCATCTTCTTTTCCCTTCACCTACGAACATTATTTTTACTTACCCATTGGGGCCAGCATTTTTTGTATTGGAAACAATAGCACCCACTTGGTGTATCATGGGACTACAAGTTCGGCAAATTTATATTTCGTGGGACTACCATAACCACAATGCAACTCTGCCCACGCCCAATGGGGCGTGACTTGTTATCCAATAAAAACAGTTGTCCCAAAATGCTTGTTTTCTCCGTCTAACTTTGGGATGCAAGAGCCAGTGATCAAGGATAACTCCGAAACGCGTTTGGCTGCAACTTTGAAGGCGAGTGGGAGAGCTGATATTACAACCGCCTGTGGCATCGTGTGTGATCCCCTCAGTGTGTGGCGTCTCCAAGAGGGCAACCTTGTGTGTTTTGTTTCTTAGCGTCCAGTCCAGTCGCGGAGATGCCCCGCTGCCGGAAAGGGCGGCTCTTCAATGCTCGCAACAGCGAGCTTGGTGCAAGAACTGAGGGGGCCTGAGCCACAGAGTGACAATGGGAGTAATGCGGAGCATCTTCTTTTCCCTTCACCTACGAACATTATTTTTACTTACCCATTGGGGCCAGCATTTTTTGTATTGGAAACAACAGCACCCACTTGGTGTATCATGGGACTACAAGTTCGGCAAATTTATATTTCGTGGGACTACCATAACCACAATGCAACTCTGCCCACGCCCAATGGGGCGTGACTTGTTATCCAATAAAAACAGTTGTCCCAAAATGCTTGTTTTCTCCGTCTAACTTTGGGATGCAAGAGCCAGTGATCAAGGATAACTCCGAAACGCGTTTGGCTGCAACTTTGAAGGCGAGTGGGAGAGCTGATATTACAACCGCCTGTGGCATCGTGTGTGATCCCCTCAGTGTGTGGCGTCTCCAAGAGGGCAACCTTGTGTGTTTTGTTTCTTAGCGGCCAGTCCAGTCGCGGAGATGCCCCGCTGCCGGAAAGGGCGGCTCTTCAATGCTCGCAACAGCGAGCTTGGTGCAAGAACTGAGGGGGCCTGAGCCACAGAGTGACATTGGGAGTAATGCGGAGCATCTTCTTTTCCCTTCACCTACGAACATTATTTTTACTTACCCATTGGGGCCAGCATTTTTTGTATTGGAAACAACAGCACCCACTTGGTGTATCATGGGACTACAAGTTCGGCAAATTTATATTTCGTGGGACTACCATAACCACAATGCAACTCTGCCCACGCCCAATGGGGCGTGACTTGTTATCCAATAAAAACAGTTGTCCCAAAATGCTTGTTTTCTCCGTCTAACTTTGGGATGCAAGAGCCAGTGATCAAGGATAACTCCGAAACGCGTTTGGCTGCAACTTTGAAGGCGAGTGGGAGAGCTGATATTACAACCGCCTGTGGCATCGTGTGTGATCCCCTCAGTGTGTGGGGTCTCCAAGAGGGCAACCTTGTGTGTTTTGTTTCTTAGCGGCCAGTCCAGTCGCGGAGATGCCCCGCTGCCGGAAAGGGCGGCTCTTCAATGCTCGCAACAGCG
Source organism: Lissotriton helveticus (assembly GCF_964261635.1). NCBI lineage: Eukaryota > Metazoa > Chordata > Amphibia > Caudata > Salamandridae > Lissotriton > Lissotriton helveticus. The sequence goes on from NC_136057.1 coordinate 420,805,436, forward strand.
AGCTTGGTGCAAGAACTGAGGGGGCCTGAGCCACAGAGTGACATTGGGAGTAATGCGGAGCATCTTCTTTTCCCTTCACCTACGAACATTATTTTTACTTACCCATTGGGGCCAGCATTTTTTGTATTGGAAACAACAGCACCCACTTGGTGTATCATGGGACTACAAGTTCGGCAAATTTATATTTCGTGGGACTACCATAACCACAATGCAACTCTGCCCACGCCCAATGGGGCGTGACTTGTTATCCAATAAAAACAGTTGTCCCAAAATGCTTGTTTTCTCCGTCTAACTTTGGGATGCAAGAGCCAGTGATCAAGGATAACTCCGAAACGCGTTTGGCTGCAACTTTGAAGGCGAGTGGGAGAGCTGATATTACAACCGCCTGTGGCATCGTGTGTGATCCCCTCAGTGTGTGGCGTCTCCAAGAGGGCAACCTTGTGTGTTTTGTTTCTTAGCGGCCAGTCCAGTCGCGGAGATGCCCCGCTGCCGGAAAGGGCGGCTCTTCAATGCTCGCAACAGCGAGCTTGGTGCAAGAACTGAGGGGGCCTGAGCCACAGAGTGACATTGGGAGTAATGCGGAGCATCTTCTTTTCCCTTCACCTACGAACATTATTTTTACTTACCCATTGGGGCCAGCATTTTTTGTATTGGAAACAACAGCACCCACTTGGTGTATCATGGGACTACAAGTTCGGCAAATTTATATTTCGTGGGACTACCATAACCACAATGCAACTCTGCCCACGCCCAATGGGGCGTGACTTGTTATCCAATAAAAACAGTTGTCCCAAAATGCTTGTTTTCTCCGTCTAACTTTGGGATGCAAGAGCCAGTGATCAAGGATAACTCCGAAACGCGTTTGGCTGCAACTTTGAAGGCGAGTGGGAGAGCTGATATTACAACCGCCTGTGGCATCGTGTGTGATCCCCTCAGTGTGTGGCGTCTCCAAGAGGGCAACCTTGTGTGATATATATATATATATATATATATATATGCACGCTCACTCCTTCTCCCAATTAGGTTTTGAAAAAGCACTGGCAGGGGTCTTTGTCTTCTTTCCAATATTTTAATTCATACAGCCAACAGTCAACATGACGCGTTTCGACTTCTGCCTTTTTCTAATGTTTCCATTCCAATGATGTCATTTGAAATGTCATCAGTGATGTCACTGACCATGTCATGAATGATGTAATATGTGACGTCATCAGCACTGCATTGCAGTTGCGCGAGTTATGGTTAGCTCAACTAACTATAACAGTGAAATTTCTATCGTTTTGTATGAGTGAAATGTCCAACTAACTATAACGTCCCTGAAACCTATTGTTTTTTCTGAGAATTTCTAAGGTTTTTTAAATGCTAATTCCTAACTATAATGTTCGTAAAACCTATGGTTTTTTCAGTGAATTTCGAAGGTTTTTTAAATGCTAATTTCTAACTATAACGTACCAGAAACCTATGGTTTTTTCAGTGAATTTCAAAGGTTTTCAAACTGCTAATTTCTAATTATATTGTTCATTAAACATATTTTTTTTCTGTGTTTTTTAATTATCATCCCATTCTCAACCTGGTGAAAACTGCAAATCTCACCACTCTTCCATCGATACCTGCCGCCAACAAGATCGCTACAAACGAGAGCCACAATTAACGCTAATGATATGCAAAGTAGGCGTTCCCGTTTAAAAAAAACACGAAAACACCACTTCCCCATATTTTCAACAACCAGCCAAATCTGCAATGTGATCCAAAAAGCAGACGATAAGCCGACTTACCAGTAACAAATTAACATCAACCTTTCACTGGTGTAAGGAGGTCGACTATCTACTGAGTGAATTAGACCCAACTCACAGCCACATCTTAAGACCAACACGTGATAGAGCTACTGATCATGCAGCTCCAACACCCAATAAGGCCACAACACCCAGCGCCACCACCACCAGAACCTCCCCCCGGACCACCCCCGATACTCCCACTGAGGCAGCGCAAAACAGGACAACGGACCTTCCCAAAATACCATGGCCCCTTAGCCGCACAATAGCTGAATGTTGGGAATTGTGGCAACCAACTATATATGAAGAAGGAAAGTCACCCATCAATAATAATGCACACAATGCAAGTGTTATGCTGATGTGCTGCACAGACCTCATTATGTAAAGCACAAACCTCTCCATGTGGAGATAAACTATTGATACTTGTAGTGTAGTGCACAGTGGACGCAACCATGTTACCTCAGGCAGTGGGGAAGATCTAGGGGTCATGTAGCTGTGTCCCCTCCCCCCCCCCCGGAAGCGGAGTGGGCTGGTCCAACAAACTCCACTCCAGCGTAGGAGTATGAATAAATAGACCAGGCCCTGGGCGTGGTTCACTTCTGGAAAGACCAACGAATCTGAAGAGCACTTGCCCTCACCCTGGCACGTGGCTGCTGCCATGACCGCGGGCCTCCTCCACAAAGGCCCCCTGCAAACCCAGCGGCACAGCACCGCAGACTTATGTCTGTACCGACTACTGCCTTCGCTCTACACTGCAGACAGCAGGGTTCACAATTTGAATTCAACCTTGATTTATTAATTGCACAGAGAATTCTACTATATGTCCTTGGATTTTGTCAAGAAGTGACAAAAAGCATTCCTCGATGTCTATGCTAACTACTGCCTTCGATCTACACTGCGGACAGCAGGGCTCACAATACAGATACAGTGGCGATTGTAGATGACGCAGTCCAGTTCGCAAGACACGTTCCTCCCAGTGCGGCCCCCCGGTACCACGCATCATCTCAGGATGCGCGCACGCTGTGCGCTTTAGGTGCTACTAACTCACTGCACCATAAGTCATCTCCACGTGGCCTTATCAAGGCCAGACATTGGTCCCAGTGCGGCCCGCTGGGACCACGGATCATCGAAAGGGTGCGCACACGCCGAGTACTTAAGGTGCCACTAACTGTGCAGCTCAACTCAACGCCACGTGGCTGTGCGCCCATCCAGACAATTGCCTGCGCCCTACACTGGGGTTACACAGTTCACAATTGAAGAGATTAGTAACAACGCAAATTGTGTAAGAGACTATAATGGGTTAAGAAGACCAAATGCTCCTAATCTTTGCAGCTCAAATCAACATCACCTGCCTGTGAGCCTTTGCTGACCGCTGCCTCTGGTATACCCTGTGGAAGGCCGGGGACACGTGGTACCAACTAACCCTGTTCAACAAAAGCCGATCCCACATGTGTAACTGGTTCCGGAGTCCTGAATGGCAGCGACCCCAACTTCGTGGTATCGACCACAGCACCAGACTCCCTTCAATCAGAGAAGGATATTTGCATATGGAAGGCCAGCGACACGTGATGCCACTGAACCTGTACTACACAGGCCGGTGGGGCCACCAACGTATGCACATGGCTATGGGCCCTAGCTCACCGCTACCTCTGACCTACACTGTGGAAGACCGTCGACACATGGTGCCACTAACTGTCTTCAACACAAGCCGATACCACATGTGTAACTGTGTCTTGAGTCCTGAATAGCGGTGACCCCAACTTCGTGAGACAACTACAGCAGCAGACTCCCTTCAATCAGTGAGGCATATTGCCATATGGAAGGCTGGCGACACGTGCTGCCACTAACTCTGTTCAACACAAGCCGATCCCAAATGTGTAACTGTGTCCTGAGTCCTGAATGGAAGTCACCCCAACTCCGTGAGTCAAACACAGCACCAGACTCCCTTCGATCAGTGAGGCATATTGCCATATGCAACTGCGGCAACACGTGGTGCCACTAACTCTCTTTAACACAAGCCGATCCCACATGTGTAACTGTGTCCTGAGTCCTGAATCGCACTGACCCCAAGTCTGTGGCAGCGACCACAGCACCACACTCCCTTCGATCAGTGAGGCATATTTCGATATGAAAGGCTGGTGACACTTAGTCCCACTAACCCTCTTTAACACAAGCCAATCCCACATGTGTAACTGTGTCCTGAGTCCTGAATGGCAGTGATCCCAACTTCGTGGCAGTGACCACAGCACCTCACTCCCTTCGATTAGTGAGGAGTATTTACAGATTGAAGTCTGCGACAAGTGGTGCCACTGAACCTGCACCACGCAGGCCGTGGGGCCACAAACATATGCACAAGGCTGTGGACCCTACCTCATTGCTACCTCTGGCCTACACTATGGTCAGCAGGCCTCCCAATTCAGATACAGTCCCGATTCCACATGACGCGGTCCATTAGGCAAGACACATTGCTCCCAGTGCGACCCGTCCACATCAAGCATCATAACAGGCTCATACAGTCTCAATGCTTCTGGTACCACTAACCCTATTTAACACAAACCAATCCCACATGTGTAACTGTGTCCTGAGTCCTGAACGGCAGTGACACCAACTTCGTGGCAGCGACCACAGCACCAGACGACCTTCAGTCTTATTTCTTGGTAGTTTCTTTAAATACATTTTTATATGTAAATCTATACATGACTAAGATTCTTCTTTCTCCAACTGCACAGGGACACTTCCGGGCCCAAGAAGGTTGTTGGGGGTATGTTGGTAATGTGGGAAGAAGGTACGTTACCTGCTAATGTGGGAAGAGGGAGCGTCAAAGGGGTATCACTCACAGAAAGAACTCCGATAGGTTTTCACAATTGCCTCGGACAGATGCCAGCTGATGGACTGAATCACAAAATGGTTTTTCAATACTTATGTAGTGTGAGTTATGAACAGTTCAGACCCAGGCTAGCAGAGGGACAGCTGCAGCCCGTCCGCTCGACTCCTAGATGCAGTTCTACGAGCCGTCCGTGTCATTGTGTTTATCCTTGCCCTGTACCATCGTACGCCATGCCATGCCACACCACTCCGAATACGTTCCAACATTGTCCCCACATAGCTACCTGTCGCAGGCGTACTTGCTGTTGGTGTGCTGGTCAGTGTTCTTGTTCTCAACATCTCACAACCACTCCCTGAGGGCAGGTTTGCACACACACCACACCCATCCGGCACATGCGGCACAGGCCATGTGACCACGCAAATATAATAGATCAACAACGTCACATCCTTTATTGCCGGTGCGGACTCTGGCGAACACTGCATGGGTCTCAACCATGAAGAGTCCATGAAAAGTTGTACAGAAGGTTAGTCCTACTCTCAGCTGTATGGCCGTCAGTGGCCTACCATCCCCTTAGGGCGGACTTCATATGCATAGGGTAAGTATCACCCCAAACTCATGTGGCCATCTGGAGCCTACGACCACGTTGCACAAACTTGAGTTCCACAAGCTTAGCGGCACCAAACCCTGAGGTGGTCTCCGCCATTGACGACTCAGGACTCAGCGACATGTGTGAGATCTGCCGGGCCGCAGAGAAGCTGAAGTGTTCTCCACCATTCAGGACTCAGCGACATCTGTGAGATCCGCGAAGAAGCTGATGTGGTCTCCGCCATTCAGGACTCAGGACTCAGCAACACATCTGAGATCGGCGGAGTATCTGATGTGGTCTCCGCCATTCATGACTCAGGACTCAGCAACACATCTGAGATCTGCGGGGTTTTGACGGGCACGTGGAGTCCGCCCACTGCTGCCCACTCCGCTGGCACCAGGTAATTATTTACTCATGGATGCGCAGAGGCGACAGTCTCTCTCTCTCTCTCTCTCTCTCTCTCTCTCTCTCACTTCCCTCTCCTCTCTCGCTCTCACTCTCTTCATTCCTTTCCTTCTATCTCTCTCTCCCTTCTCCCTTTCTTTCCTTCCCTCTCTTTTTCTCTCTGACTTGTTTTTACTTCTCTGTTTTTCTCTCTCAGTCCTTTGATATGCGCATTACACACGTCCTTATTTTGTGCTTTATTTTCCAGGCTCTGTCGTCGACATCCATGGTCTCCACAGGAGTCTTCCACCTAGTTGTTTTCTAATATGTTTGTTAAATTTTGTTTATTGGTTTATTTTTTATATATATATTAATAAAGAAATAACATTTAAAAAAAGTTTATCGTTTATATTAAAATTATTAACCTTTCGGTTGTTTTCTTAACTGCTGTGTGACTCTTTCTTGTTCTTATTACTGTTATTTGCTGGTATCCACCATGGTGTTAAATTTTGGAGCACTTATCGCGGGAATACTGGTGATCTCTGCAGTTTGCACCAAATTCTGAATACTGTGTTAGATTTATCGCAAACTTTAGTTGCATTAAAGTACTGATAATGAAATGTAGAATAGCCGTTCCGTGCAAAAAGACACGAGGTGCACCTTTGCAATTTATTCTAAATACTAAAATCCTGTATTGAATTGCACTGAGGTAGTGCCTGCACTTACAGTGTACACACAAAATCAATGAATAAATCTCATTGTATTTATATTGATTAGGAATGGCGTGCCAGGTGTTAGATCTTGATGGGATACACTGCCCAGTTCGTATTTTTTCTGCACACGAAAAAATAACATCACAACTTTCACAACTGCAATGCGAAATTCATTCCGGCGATAACCCACGTTACCACCAGGAATTTTACACCTGCCTTCTGCTGGTGTTAAGCAGGACGACTACCTGCAGCATGAAAGGAAACACAGCCAAGAGCCACACCAGAACACCCACAGGTGCCATATAGTCAATGAGCACGATACAGGGAAACCCATGAGGGCCACAAGACTCATCGCAACAACCTTAGGACCACCCAACCCCCCCCCCCACACCTGCATCTGATCAAGTGTGTCCATGTGGTCATTGTATTAGCATGATAGGCACGGGCCCTGCAACATCACTGTGTGCTGTCTTCAGCAGACGTTACCATGTCACCTCAGCGTTGGCAGTAACCCTGGACATGTAGCTACGCACTCATCCTCCTGCAAGCACAACACACGTGTGCTGGTCCGGTGTACATAGGTCAGTGCAGGGGTGTGCCTATCTGGCAAGGGAAACGGGATGTCTCGGACATATCCGTGTGCAGGAAGTGCGGTAAGTGTGTCTCTGTGTTCTAATGTGTCCTGACACAAGGGCAACAGCAGATGATGTTGTAAAGTGGTATACACCACCACCAAACGGCAATCTCATGGTGTAGATCGAATGCCGCAGGACATGCCGGAATAGGCATTACAATGCTGTGCCGTACGAGTGCACATGATACAACAGCGCACCGTACACAAGTGTGGGGGCTTGTGGGAGGTAAGAGAAGCTGTTTGGCAAAGAAACACACAGTGAACCCACCGATGTGCCATGTGCTGGGCATCTCATCCATGATGACCACGGTCGCAGACATCCCACATCACCCACGACCGACCTTTGTACACATCCTGTATGAATGCAGCGTGGTTTTCACTTCTATGCTCCTTCAGTGGTGTGATGTTGCCAGGTTGTGTGACTTATGCTCCTTGTTGGTGTGTTTCATTTTGGCCAATGTTTGTCTATACTTGTGCTGTACTTCATTGTACATGTGTGCCATTGTGCCCATCTCCCCCTTCCCCCACTCCCTGCTTCTTCCTCTTCCTGGTGCTGTTTCTATAATTTTGTTCCTCCACACATAAATACATCTAAATAACAAATTAGAATACTTCCTTGTTTCTTTTACATTTCAAAACTTCTCTCTATTAGTTTCTTTTTAATTTTCCATATAAACAGTTATTTTCATATTTAACGATACATCGAAGTCAGCAGTGCAACGTATTCTATCAACACACTTTCTAGAACATTCTACAACACGTGCAGGTTAAAAGTTCATACTTTTTTTTAAACCGAACGATATTTTTTGCAACATTTTCTCGAACATTTAATTGCATGTGCAGGTTAAAAGTTCACGATTGTTTTACGTTTAAACAGTGCCTTTCAAATGCAAGTAGCAGGTGTGGTTGAGTTGAGCAAATTTGATCCTATAATATGTACTCCGCGTTCAAACTGCTTTTTCTTAACCAATCACAAAGATGATTTTCCACAAAACTAATGCTTTTCATCTCCCAATCACATATCTCGTATTCTACGAAGGAACTGCATGAGCTACAGACATCTTTCCATACCTTCAAGCCATACCTTCAAAATGCTAGTGTGCAAGAGGTATGCAGAACAGAGACGTATTGACTTAGACCTAGGTTTACAAAATGTGGACATTAAATGGTTTGCACAGAGAGGATTGAAGTGGCACCAATTGTTGCCCTTGGTTAAAACCTGTTTGCATCTCCAACACCCTGACCTCATGATTGTGCACTGTGGTGGAAACGACCTAGGCACATCGACTGGGGTAGGGTTGGAAATGCTTATGAAGGAAACCTTTGGACAATTGATGTTACTTTTGCCTCAAACTATCTTTGTATATTCCAATATATGCCAAAGACAGAAGTGGAAATGGTCAAAACAATTTTGTCCTCAGATTGAAAAATCTAGGAAATAAGTCAACAAAGCTGTGTCTGCATACCTCAGAGACCACAAAATGGGGTCCATCTACAACAACAACATACGTTTTGATGTGGCTGATATCTACAGAAGTGATGGAGTACACTTCACAGATCAGAGAAATTGAGTTTTCCTGAATAACTTGAAGCTGTGCATCCGCACTTATATGTAGCTCCAAATAATAAACACAAGGGCTCTTTTTAGAGCCACCCTATAACTTACAACTTAGGCCCTCTATTTTAGGGCCGGGTAACGGCAACTCCCAGACCCTCGCCAAAATGTATTCTCCACACAGCTGTGGCTCAGTGGCCACACCATCTCACTTTGCAGCACAGAGCTCTCGCTTTGATCACCGGCTCTACTTACGAATAGGGGTCAGTAGTTTGCGCTTTACAAATACCGTATTGATTTACCTTTGCACTTTCTATACAACACCACCTAAGCACCATATGCAAGTTGGACAGGTATGGCACAGCGCCCAGAGCACATGACTTCACAGCATAGCACACACAGTTTAGGCTCACTGTTTCAACCCAGAGTCCAGCACCAGCTCAATTTAGCAGCATGACACTCTCGACAATACTTCACTTAATTTCCGTACCAAGCACTTTTAGACCGGTAGGGGTCAGTAGTTCAGCGACTTTACCACAACTCTGGCAGCAGCTCAGCTTACGCCCCCAGCGCCATCAGAACCGAAGGAGTGAGTAGTTTGCACTTCACAAATACCGAATTGATTTGATACGCGCAAATTTACCTTCGCAATCCCTGTATAACACCCCCTAAGCACCATACATAAGTTACAATGTTCGAATCAAAAGTTCACCCAAGTAGGTATAACTACATGCTCACACTACTTGGACAGATGTGGCACAGCAGCCAGAGCACATGACTTCACAGCATATGACACACAGTTTGGGCTCACGCTTTCATTCCCAAGTCCGGCAGCAGCTCAGCTTAGCAGCATGAGAGTCTAGACAGTACCTCACATATTTTCCGTACCCCAGGACTTTCAGACCAGTACGGGTCAGTAGTTCATCCTAGTAGGTATAAACACATGCTGACACCACTTCCACGGGTGTAGTGCAGCGGCCAGGGCACATGACTTCACAGCATAAGACACACAATTTGGTCTCACGCTTTAATCCCAGCTCACCTTAGCAGCATCAGACTCTAGGCAATAACTCACTTAATTTTGCAGCCCACCACTTTCACTCCGGTAGGGGTGAATACTTCGCTTTGCACCCCCTATATAGCACACCCTAAACACCCCAAAAAGGTTACAGTGTTCCTACCCTCCTCTTTCCCACTTTTTTCACCCTTTTTTCTTCTTACTCGCTGCAACGGAATCACAAAATGGCAGCCAACACTTCCTAGTTGCAACCGCTCGCACCGCTTGCAGCCAATCAGCAGCAAGCTCGTGCTCGTAACGCCTCAGCCAATGAGATGGCAGAATTCCCAAATATCGATATCTGTAAATTTCGATATTTCTCCAAAATTACTGAACACATTTACACCAAATAAACAAAAGCATGCTTTCTAGACCAAGACCCTTCTCCCTGCAATATTTGGGTTAATTCCGTTCACCCGTTCGACCTGTAGCCTTGTCTAAAGTTTCTTACGGAAATTAACATGGAGAAACACGTTTTGGGACCCCCCCATTTATCTCGGCCCCCCCTTGACCAATCACTCCCAAACTTAGTTTTGAAAATTTCATGAAGATTCATCAAACAACGCCAAAGTTATAAGCAAAACAGAAAATGCTCTTCCTATGGAAACTTGGTCCCAACTATAACTACCTACTGGCGACCGCCAGTAGGTAATTCTCTAAAAAAACAATCTCAAGTGGCTATTACTAGCTATGCCCCAGGTAACTATAACTTGCGCCCGCCATGCAATATTTTCTCATCAATAGTTTCACTGCAAACTGTGCAGTAGTTTTATCAATGATGTCACAGAAGATGTCATGTGCATGGCGAAAGTGCGAGATATAGTTACCAGTTACTTGAGATAACCATAACTGCTGAGATTCTATGGTTTTGTGTGTAAAATCCGAACTTTAAGATAACGTCCTTGCAACCTCTGTTTTTTTTAGTGAATTTCTAAAGTTTTTTAAATTCTATTTCCTATCTATAACGCCCCTACAAACCTTTGTTTTTCCAGTGAATTTCTGCAGTTTGTTATGCTATTTCCATACTACAACATCCCTGTAACCTGGGTGTGTGAGTGGTTTTGTGGGTGTGTAAGTGGGTGTGTGAGTGTGCGGTGGGTGGGTGTATCAGTGTATGTGTGACTTGCTGTGTGGGTCTGTGAGTGGATGTGGGAGTGCCTGTGTGACTCTGTGAGTTGATGTGTGACTGATAGTATGGTTGGGTATGTGGATGTGTGGCAAATGCGGGACACTCACGGGGTTGCCTGAAAAACATTTTATTAAATGCAGAAGTACTTCAGCAATTAGCTTTCCTAAGTTTCTAAAATATATATCCATTGCACACAGCATTCAGTTCGTTTAAATAATGGACAAATCCTTCTCATTGGTGTATTAAAAAAAGTGGCAAACAGGGAAGCACTGTGAAAATGTTCTTTCCAATACATCTGCCATGCTAGTAAGGTAAATTATCAATGTTAGTTGTTGTAATACCATATAGAATTTGATGTCAGAGTGAGTCATTATACTTCAATAAGTAGGCACAGATACTTGTCCTTACATTCACAGCACGCCACACTATATGCCAGTCCCATCTCATGCTTCAACCCCACAGGGCTGCAACAATATCAGTGTGCGCTACATACCCCTCGCTAAGATGCCAGATTTTACACCAAGATGAATCCACAGGCAACAGTCCAATTACTGTGTGCCATGAATTTGCATAACTCACAATACTTTGATCAGCAGAAAAGTCTTGCAGCGATGGTTCTGGCAGTGTGAGAAAGAAACTTTAGCTCAGGTCTTATCTGCAGCTGCTGAACTTTCAAGGTGGGTGCTTCCGTAATTGTGAGGATGAGACTCACCTTCTACACCTTCTACATAGAGGAAAGCTAATGGATGAAACCCGTCTGCATATAATAAAGTGCATTTCAGGCAACCCGTGCATACCATCCACTGCTTATGACCTCACATATGACATTACTCATGACATGTTCTATGGCATCACTTATGACATCTCCAATGACATCATTGATTGACCTAAGTAGCTGAACGCAGCTGTGCTCCTGATCGAAAGTGGCGTCTGCATGTAGTGGAGTCAGCTCACTCAATATAAAGTCTTCAACTCTCCTCCTCTGTCTCCGAAATATGCTGTCAATACACCTAGTATTAATTCTAATTTATTTTGTCAATGCTCTACCGTAATGCGTTTGAGGTGCTGACGCAGCCTGGATCACACAATGGAGTGCCATTTTGGAACATTGCTTTTAAAGTGCATGAGTCATCATAACCATAGATGACATACTATATTCGATCACCATACTTGTAATTGCAACTCCATAATCCATCCACCAAAGCGTTCATAGATAGAACAAGAAAATGAAACAAAAATTAACACAATTGAAGTTTAAAGCACACATAGGGACATCTTTGCTTAACATCGCAAGAAATTAATAAACCGTGTTGATAACTTATCAGCCATGTGGTAAAGTGTATGACTAAGATTGTGCATCATAAATTACGCTCTCTGTTCAAGGTCAACAATTGATTATGATGTTTTGTCAATAGCCTTAACAACATCTCCAATAATAGAGTTTTTGCATTAACAATATATATATATATATATATATATATTTATATATATATATATATATATATATATATATATATATATATATATATATTCACGCTCCAAGGTTGTCCACCATGTGAGTAGCACGCGAGCAGCAGCTTTATTTATGTGTAGGTGAGGACGGGGATCTGCTTGTAGACGCCGCTCCGTAATGGATCTGCCCGACGCGTTTCGAAGCTCCATCTGCTTCTCTTCAGGGGCTTTAACGGAAGCGGTGTGCGCACCCGCTACACTTCTCCAATTATATAACTCGCCCGTCGATGGGAGGCTCCAGTGAGACTTCTGGGAAGTGTAGTACGGAAAGCACACAATCAAGTCCTGTATGGACTCCACAAGTGGGCCCGTCCTCTATTCCATGTACGGCTGCTACTTCACTGCCGTGACCCCCACGTTAACGGGGTGGTGCATACTCTGCGGCTGGACTGCCGCATATATATTCACGCTCCAAGGTTGTCCACCATGTGAGTAGCACGCGAGCAGCAGCTTTATTTATGTGTAGGTGAGGACGGGGATCCGCTTGTAGACGCCGCTCCGTAATGGATCTGCCCGACGCGTTTCGAAGCTCCATCTGTTCTCTTCAGGGGCTTTAACGGAAGCGGTGTGCGCACCCGCTACACTTCTCCAATTATATAACTCGCCCGTCGATGGGAGGCTCCAGTGAGACTTCTGGGAAGTGTAGTACGGAAAGCACACAATCAAGTCCTGTATGGACTTCACAAGTGGGCCCGTCCTCTATTCCATGTACGGCTGCTACTTCACTGCCGTGACCCCCACGTTAACGGGGTGGTGCATACTCTGCGGCTGGACTGCCGCATATATATTCACGCTCCAAGGTTGTCCACCATGTGAGTAGCACGCGAGCAGCAGCTTTATTTATGTGTAGGTGAGGACGGGGATCCGCTTGTAGACGCCGCTCCGTAATGGATCTGCCCGACGCGTTTCGAAGCTCCATCTGTTCTCTTCAGGGGCTTTAACGGAAGCGGTGTGCGCACCCGCTACACTTCTCCAATTATATAACTCGCCCGTCGATGGGAGGCTCCAGTGAGACTTCTGGGAAGTGTAGTACGGAAAGCACACAATCAAGTCCTGTATGGACTCCACAAGTGGGCCCGTCCTCTATTCCATGTACGGCTGCTACTTCACTGCCGTGACCCCCACGTTAACGGGGTGGTGCATACTCTGCGGCTGGACTGCCGCATATAGATTCACGCTCCAAGGTTGTCCACCATGTGAGTAGCACGCGAGCAGCAGCTTTATTTATGTGTAGGTGAGGACGGGGATCCGCTTGTAGATGCCGCTCCGTAATGGATCTGCCCGACGCGTTTCGAAGCTCCATCTGCTTCTCTTCAGGGGCTTTAACGGAAGCGGTGTGCGCACCCGCTACACTTCTCCAATTATATAACTCGCCCGTCGATGGGAGGCTCCAGTGAGACTTCTGGGAAGTGTAGTACGGAAAGCACACAATCAAGTCCTGTATGGACTCCACAAGTGGGCCCGTCCTCTATTCCATGTACGGCTGCTACTTCACTGCCGTGACCCCCACGTTAACGGGGTGGTGCATACTCTGCGGCTGGACTGCCACATATAGATTCACGCTCCAAGGTTGTCCACCATGTGAGTAGCACGCGAGCAGCAGCTTTATTTATGTGTAGGTGAGGACGGGGATCCGCTTGTAGACGCCGCTCCGTAATGGATCTGCCCGACGCGTTTCGAAGCTCCATCTGCTTCTCTTCAGGGGCTTTAACGGAAGCGGTGTGCGCACCCGCTACACTTCTCCAATTATATAACTCGCCCGTCGATGGGAGGCTCCAGTGAGACTTCTGGGAAGTGTAGTACGGAAAGCACACAATCAAGTCCTGTATGGACTCCACAAGTGGGCCCGTCCTCTATTCCATGTACGGCTGCTACTTCACTGCCGTGACCCCCACGTTAACGGGGTGGTGCATACTCTGCGGCTGGACTGCCGCATATAGATTCACGCTCCAAGGTTGTCCACCATGTGAGTAGCACGCGAGCAGCAGCTTTATTTATGTGTAGGTGAGGACGGGGATCCGCTTGTAGACGCCGCTCCGTAATGGATCTGCCCGACGCGTTTCGAAGCTCCATCTGCTTCTCTTCAGGGGCTTTAACGGAAGTGAAGTAGCAGCCGTACATGGAATCGAGGACGGGCCCACTTGTGGAGTCCATACAGGACTTGATTGTGTGCTTTCCGTACTACACTTCCCAGAAGTCTCACTGGAGCCTCCCATCGACGGGCGAGTTATATAATTGGAGAAGTGTAGCGGGTGCGCACACCGCTTCCGTTAAAACCCCTGAAGAGAAGCAGATGGAGCTTCGAAACGCGTCGGGCAGATCCATTACGGAGCGGCGTCTACAAGCGGATCCCCGTCCTCACCTACACATAAATAAAGCTGCTGCTCGCGTGCTACTCACATGGTGGACAACCTTGGAGCGTGAATTTATATGCGGCAGTCCAGCCGCAGAGTATGCACCACCCCGTTAACGTGGGGGTCACGGCAGTGAAGTAGCAGCCGTACATGGAATCGAGGACGGGCCCACTTGTGGAGTCCATACAGGACTTGATTGTGTGCTTTCCGTACTACACTTCCCAGAAGTCTCACTGGAGCCTCCCATCGACGGGCGAGTTATATAATTGGAGAAGTGTAGCGGGTGCGCACACCGCTTCCGTTAAAGCCCCTGAAGAGAAGCAGATGGAGCTTCGAAACGCGTCGGGCAGATCCATTACGGAGCGGCGTCTACAAGCGGATCCCCGTCCTCACCTACACATAAATAAAGCTGCTGCTCGCGTGCTACTCACATGGTGGACAACCTTGGAGCGTGAATCTATATGCGGCAGTCCAGCCGCAGAGTATGCACCACCCCGTTAACGTGGGGCTCACGGCAGTGAAGTAGCAGCCGTACATGGAATCGAGGACGGGCCCACTTGTGGAGTCCATACAGGACTTGATTGTGTGCTTTCCGTACTACACTTCCCAGAAGTCTCACTGGAGCCTCCCATCGACGGGCGAGTTATATAATTGGAGAAGTGTAGCGGGTGCGCACACCGCTTCCGTTAAAGCCCCTGAAGAGAAGCAGATGGAGCTTCGAAACGCGGCGGGCAGATCCATTACGGAGCGGCGTCTACAAGCGGATCCCCGTCCTCACCTACACATAAATAAAGCTGCTGCTCGCGTGCTACTCACATGGTGGACAACCTTGGAGCGTGAATATATATATATATATATATATATATATATATATATGAGAACACAACTCCTCCTCTGCATGCTCTGCGCTCGCAGCCCACGCTTCCACGCCAGCAAGTAGAGGACCGGACCAACAAGTCAGCAAGATGTAATTTTTATTACCACATCACCCACAGAACCAGCGACGCGTTTCGGGCCAAGGTGCCCTTGTTCACGCTGCTATATATATATTGCCACATTTCGTATCCTCACGAATTCCTTTTGAATAACGCACACACAGGCTTTTCCATTCCCCAATTATTTTATTTCAAATATATCCAAGATTGAGGAGACAAACCGACGCGCTTCGCTATCCCTGATAGCTTGTTCACGGTTCAGTTTGGAAAACAAACAATTCAACCAATAAAAACATTATCAGAACATCATGTGACTAGTGGTGGTTTTTGTATATACATAGTGCATTTTGGGAATTGTGGTTTGCTCCGATGTCAATTCAACTTGTATGTACAAAAGATGTTTTTTTTTAAATATATCTATTAAACTTGTCTACCTGCGTGCAAAAGGTATTTATAATATGTGTGAATACTGGTTTTTACCCATGTATTAATTACAATTTTTAGACTTTTTCCTTATTTCTTACTCCTTTTTACATTTTTTACATTTTTAACATTTTTAACATGACCCATGTATTAGCCCGATCTGTAGGCCCTCCTTATTTTTTCATGTAGATTTCTCTTCATAGTGCGCTTTCAGGCACTACATATGATGTTTAATGCAGAGCGAAGGTCTGACTCCACACTTTCTGCTGTCATTCTTTGCCTCAGTTTGATTGCATCAGGAATTTTTATCTAAGTGCATATATTGATCTTAATAGATATTATTTGGCCTAAGTTTAACTCCTCTCATGAGATGTTTATTGTTACTGTGATCACAGTTTTAATGTTTGTGCGCAATCATACAATGATGATGATAAAAATTATATATGATAATACAATAAGGCCCTCCAGTGGGCATTGACTAACTATTTATTGGATCGGCAATTCACATCATATTAATAGATTCTTAGTTCCTATTGCGTCTTGAGTATCGTAGTGTATGTGAACTAAGGAAGGGCTCATTTAACCAAATTCCATGACTTTAAGCGGCTTATGGGTATTTATTTTGATCTCTTTTTTAATCTATTGTTCTATATATGTTCTAATTTTCTATATGCGAGTGTGTATAATTCTTACGACGATGTCTGTAAGGAGATTTTTTCACCCTCCCATTTTGCACTTAGCTTAAGAGTACACTGAAAAAATATGTTCTTCATGCTCCAACAAACAGTTCATAAATTATAAATGAATATAAAGTTTTTCACTCTGGTTCAGACCAAAGGGAGTAAACGTCCTGAAATTGAGAATTTGTCTGGACTCTCTTTGCCTCAATTTTTTCTCTCTGTTCCCACCTCTCTCACTCGGGGGTACCATTTCAAGTGCCCAGAAAGTCAGAAGCTTCCAATCGCCTTCGTGTTCCATCTCCATATGTTTTGCAATCGCGTTGCTGCGATCCTTGTTGACTGTGGCTCGTACGTGCTCCAAGATTCTCTTTTTTAATTCACATATTGTGTTCCCTATATATTTAAGGGAGCATGGGCACTCAATCATATAAACCACGAACTGACTCTGGCAAGTTATCAGATCCCTGATTTGCCATGTCTTGTTGTTAGGTAGTGCTACTTGTTTCATGTTTTTAGCAATCTGGCACACCTTGCAATTGTAGCATTTTATGAACCCCTTTGTTTTTAACCATTCCATTCCCTTTGATTTTTTAAGGGTTTGATGGTGGCTGTGGACCAGTTTGTCCTTCAGGTTTCGCGCTCTTCGGTAGGTTATATTAGGGTGATTGCCCATCATTTTCCCTACCGTTGGGTCAAGTTGTAATAGTTTCCAATTCTTTCATAATTCCTGGACAATTTGTTTTGATTCACAGCAGTAATCCATGATCTGACGGGTTCATTACTCAATCCTATTTTGTCCTGTGGTTTTGGTTTTATCTTGAGTGTATCTTGTCGCAATTTCTGATTTGCTTTCGCCCATCCTTTCTTGATTATATGTTCTCTGTATCCACGATGTTTGAACCTGGAGGCAGTTTTCATGCTGTGTTTTTCCCACTCCAGTTCGTCTGAGCATATTCTGCGGATTCTTAGGAACTCTCCATATGGAATGTTTTCGATGATTGAGGTCTTATGAAAACTCGTGGCATGAAGAGTAGAGTTTGTAGATGTTTCTTTACGATATAGGGTGGTATGTAATTCATTGTTCTGTACATAGATTTCAGTATGTAAAAATACTATCCTCTCTTTGTTGATAGTATATGTGAATTTGATCTTTGCATCTGTAGCATTTAGTATGTTGAAGTATTCCTGAAACTCCAGCGCTGTGCCATCCCATACAATAAAAAGATCGTCTATGTACCTTAGCCATTTTGTAATTTTATTCACAAGTTTGTCATTGTTGGGGTGCCATGCCACTTGTTGTTACCACCATCCCATGACAATACATGCATATGATGGGCTGAATGAAAAACCCATCACACACCCTTTCGTTTGAAGATAGATTTCATCACCGAATAGAAAAACATTCAGAGTTAAACATGTCTCAATCATGTCCATTAGCATCTGATTATGCTGAGTGTATTGTATGTTGCGTTCCCTTAGAAACAAAACGCATGCAAGAAGACCAATGTTGTGCTCAATATTGGTATACAAAGAGATGACGTCCATTGATACCAGCATGTACGAGTCCTGCCATATTAACTCTTGAAGATGCCGAAGGAGATCAGTCGTGTCCTTGATATATGAGCTTAAGTTTTGCACAAAGGGCATCAAAAAGAAATCAATATAGCTTGCCATGGGTTCTAGTAGTGATCCTTTTGCCGACACTATCGGTCTCCCTGGTGGCTTTAGTGGGTTTTTATGTAATTTTGGCAAAAAATAGATGGTTGCTGTGATTGGGGGATCGGTGGTTAAGAACTTTTTTTCTTCATCATCTATCAGATTTTGAGATAGCCACTCCCAGATTTTTTGTCAAGTTGCTCTTTATATACTTGATTGGGATTTTTATCCAGTTTACGATAGTATTCACGATTCTTCAATAGTGAGTGAGCTTCAATTTCATAGTCTGATGTATTAAGGATGACGATGTTTCCACCCTTATCTGCCATTTTAATGGTAATCGCTTTGTCTTCTGTCAGATTTTTAAGGGCTGTTCTTTCATCTCTTGTTAGGTTATCTCGAAAATTTGTTGTTTTTATTTTATACAGGTCTTGTATTACTGCCTGAAATAAATCAATTATATTCCCTGGTGGGAGTTGCGGATAGAAACAAGACCGTGGTTTCTTACCACTCAAGCCAGCCCCTTTCTGGGGACAGATTTCTTCCTGCCACATGGGCTCTTGCCCTGATGGGATATCCAAATTCACCAATGTCTCCAAAGCAGTCATATCCCCTGTTGCTAGAGTTTGTTCCGTGCATTTCATTTCAACTTTTCTTTTTGATATGGTTAGCCATATC
Organism: Lissotriton helveticus; assembly: GCF_964261635.1. Classification (NCBI taxonomy): domain Eukaryota; kingdom Metazoa; phylum Chordata; class Amphibia; order Caudata; family Salamandridae; genus Lissotriton; species Lissotriton helveticus. The sequence goes on from NC_136057.1 coordinate 420,824,328, forward strand.
CTGATTATCTTGCAAGATTTTAGCTAATTTGATTTTCCTCACATATTTGTATATGTCAATCCGTGTTTGTGCCATATCCATTTGTTGTTTCGGGCACAAATGTATGCCATGCTTCAATAGTGATGTTTCAATTTCTAGTATTTTCGTTTTGATAAATTGACCACTGTCAATTCTTGGCTCTCTTCCATTTCATCCATATTGCTTAGTTGTTTCATTATTGGGGCAATTTTTGACACATGCTTCTCGTTTTTGTTCCAATTCTCTCTTCCAACCCGTTTTCTCCTTTTTCCCCTCGTAGTTGCTTTCTTGGTTCCCATTTGCGTCCTCTTCCACTTCCTTTCGGGGTGTACTGTTGATTGCGGCTTTGGTCCCACTGCCTCTGCTGCAGGACAAGCCTCATGTCCCCTAAAACATTTCTGTGATCCCCGTTCTACTGTAGATTCCAGTTCTCCTTCACTCGTTTCTACGGATGTTAGAGATGTCATACTGCTTGAGCTTGGAGTTGCACCTATTGTGGATTCCTGTTGTTTAAACGTATCAAACTTTCTTGCATATGTAAAAATTCTGCCTTGCGCATAATCCTCTTTGTCCCTTTGGAACTTGCTCCGTTTTCTTAATTTCACAGTTTCCTCGTGTTTCTCCACATATCGTTCCAAGTCTTCCCTTAGTTTTTTCATTTCCAGATTCATATCAGCAGAAGCAAGTTATCCTGCGAGAGTCTACCTAAACAACAGACTCTCTCAGGATAACACCAGATTACTCTGCCACCTCATAAACCGCACAGCTAACAGCATGGAGAGGGCAGTCATGATCGCGCTTGACGCAGAAAAGGCTTTCGATAGAGTTTCGTGGCCTTTCCTCGACCAATGCATGCGCAAATTCGGACTAGGAGATAAATACAGGGGTATGGTCATGTCACTCTACAAAAATCCCCGCGCACGAGTGGTGGTCAATACGGCCACGTCGGAGGCTTTCTCCCTGGAAAGGGGGACGAGGCAGGGATGCCCTCTATCACCAGGACTATTCCTACTTGCGTTAGAACCACTCCTCAAACAACCCGCAAATAACAGGTGTACAAGTAGGAGGACAGGCCTTTAAACTGGCTGCCTATGCCGATGATATCCTGATCACCACATGCGACCCAGAAACATCAATAGAGGCCCTGATGCACACTATTGAGGAGTACGCGCAGGTCTCCGGATATAAGCTAAACCGCGATAAATCAGAGTGTAAACTGATGAACTGCCACACAACAACAAGTACGTCCGGACTTGCGTGGCAAACAAAACCCCTAAAGTACCTGGGCCTCCTCTTCGGTAGAGACCTTAGGACTACCCTAGAGCACAACGAGGAGGCGATGCTGAGGAAGATCAGGAGCAAGCTAGAAGCTTGGAGCCCCAAATTCATCAGCTGGTGGGGACAAATAGAGTCGATCAAGATGATGATCACACCAATGCTAAACTATCTGCTGAGCATGCTGCCTTTAACCCTGACCTCAGATTTCCACAAAAATATAGATAAAGCAATCAACTCGTTCCTTTGGGGGGGGCAAAAGGGCCAGAATCAGCCTATCAAAGCTTAGACTTAAGAAAGACCAAGGGGGGCTAAACCTTACGAACTACAAGGCCTTCCAGACGGCCTGCATAGCAAAACAAGGCATACACTGGGTCTCCCCGACACCAGAGTACATGCCGGTCTGGCTCGACATTGAAAGAGGCATCCTGGGGGGGCAGATCCAATCATGGCGCTAACGGCCAACAAACACCCTGAGGCAAAGAATGCAATCATCAGAAACACAAAGATGGCGCTACTAAGGGTAGACAAGGTACTCGGAGTCAGCATAAAAGGCTCCAAATGGGAATCAATATGGTACAACTCCAAGGTAACATACAAAGGGAGGACACTGGAAAACAAAGAGTGATACAGCAGCGGCATCACGACACCAAATCAACTAGAGCTGGGCAACAATCCACTCACCTTTGAGGCATTGCAACGCATGCACAAACTACCAAACAAGGAGTTCTACGTCTTTCTCAGAATCAAGGCAGCCCTCACAAAAGCTAACCTCTCGAAGCACAAACCAACCATCATAGAGTTCTCACAAAATCTAAACAAATTAGGCCACCAAACTGCCCACATTTACAAACTCATTACTCCACGCACCACAACACTAAACAACAAAACACTGACATTCTGGGAGGGGGAGTTACAGAAACCACTAAACGAGGACGATAGGGCCAGATTATGGACCTCTGCATCCAAAAACAAGGTAACCCCACAACTGGCACAAACTAAATACTGGCTACTACACAGACTACACTGGACCCCGGCCAAACTAGAAACAGTAGGAGCTAGGGAAAGCGACAACTGCTGGAACTGTCACAAAGCCAGGGGTGACCTGGCCCACGTCCTATACGAATGCCCCAAGGTCAAGTCCTTCTGGCATAAAGTATACAACCTCATTGACACGATCACAGGCTGCCACATACAACGAGGCCTAGCAGGCATAACCATGGCCTTCCTGGACACGGAGCTCGACTCCAAAGAGAACCGCAAACTAGTTGATGTCCTGCTAACGGCGGCCGCCAAAACAGTTCTAGGGAACTGGAAAAACACGAGCAAAGCAACGTTCAAACGTTGGTTCAACTGGATAACATTCCTAAGAGGGGCAGACAACATCACGGCCAATCACCACGCCGCAAACCATAAGGCCAGAGGTGATATGTGGGCGGCCCTGGATGCTCACTTGGGGCGATAACCCCCCCCCCCTTCTTCTCTCTCTTTCACTCTTTCGTTTCTTCTTCTCTCTCGTGCTCCACCACAAACCATACAGTATACTTGTCGGAACAGCCAAGTATTGTGACAAATGCCTTCCTTGTATCTGTATATGTCAAAATTTACTCCAATAAAAATATATTGAAATAAAAAAAAGAAAAAAGCAAGTTCCTTTTCCAATTCATTTAATTCTTCTTTGATTTTTGTTAAGGCCACTTCAATATGTTTGACCAAAATGTTGATTAAACCTAACGATGAATACAATACATATTCGCCCCATTCTTGCAGCAACTCGTTAGTTTCATCTTGCTGACTGGGCATTAACGATATTCTTAGTCCTCTAGGCACTCTTTGTACTTCTAGATTTTTTTTTAGTGTTGTTAATTCCCACCATTTATTGATTTCTTTTTTACTCAGCTTCTCCCAATATTTCAGTTTACTTCGAAGGTCTGTTTTTTTTAGCTGGTAATCCTTTACTGTTTGTTGGCTTCTGTACTTCCACCTCCTAGTCAAAAAGGGAATCTAATTCCTCATTTCTTTTAGCTTCCCGTTTATCCATTATTTATCTCCTCCTGTGACTTTTACAATGCTTAAATGTCGTTTCCTTTGATTGCAACTTGCAATGCTCCGCTTTAATAGCCTGCTTTTTAAGGGGATAAGTAGTCTGCCCATTAATCAGGATCTTTTTGCTCTCAAAAGTCTTTTCCGCTCATTTGCAATGAAATGTGCAGTGCCATTATATTTGACGAGCTTATGACCTTTCTCACAATGGAAACGAACCAGCGAGTTACAGCATTGTAACATTTACTTTTCCCAAACATTTATTTCTGCGCGCATTATACACAGTCTGTTTCTCACTAACCTTTCACCCTCCGGTGACTGGTCGTGTGTTGCTTCTGTGTGCTGCGTTTATTCCTTGTTCGAGTCGATATTTGTTGGCGGTCACCGGGTCTGGGTTGAGTGGTTTTCACCAAGTTTGGCTCACATTTCCATGACCACTGGCGCTTCTATGTTCGGTGCGGAATTCCAGGCAGAGCCAAGCCGGTATATATTGCCACGTTTTGAATCCTCACGAATTCCTTTTGAATAACGCACTATATATATATACATATATATATTCACTGAAAAAACCATAGGTTATAGACCATATATAGTTAGGAATTAGCATTTACAAAACCTTGAAAATTCACTGAAAAAACCATAGGTTATAGACCATATATAGTTAGGAATTAGCATTTACAAAACCTTATTTTACTCACACAAAACCATTGAAATTCCATATATAGTTAGTTGCACTAACTATATATCGCGCACCCGCAATCCACTGCTGATGATGTCACATATTACATCATTCATGACATGGTCAGTGACATCACTGATGACATCACTGATGACATCTCAAATGACATCACTGATGACATCACTGATGACATCACTGATGACAACATCCAGTGACTGTATGTTTCTGTAAAGTTAAAATGTGTCTTACATATTGAAGAATGAGTGCAAGTATAAGTGTCTGGACAAAGGATTTAGTAGGTGCATGACTGAATGTATGAGTGAGTGATTAAATGTGTCTCACTGAGTGCATGGGTTAGTGACTAAACTGTCTTAATTTGTGCATCATTATGTCTGTTGTTCTGTAAACTGCTGCATGTGTTGATCAGTAGCTATATGATTAACTATATGGGTTACTGATTGATTGTCCAAGTATTTGTATGGGAGACTGAGTGTGTGTGTGGCTGGCTGGGAGGTGTGTGACTCTGTGCAGATCAATGTGTACTTGTATCAATGATTGTATAAGAAGGTAAGTGTGTGTTAGTATATGTTTGAAAATGTAAGGTGCTCTATGTTTAACTGTATAGACAAGAAAATGGAAGTGTCATTGATTCTTTACAGGACTGACTAGGTGTGTGAATAACTCCATGGATGAGTGGCAGACTGTGAGTGTCTGTATAGGTGTATGAGTGCATATGATAGTGTTGTAAAGATGAGTGATTGTGTGTATGAATGATTGTATGGGTGAATGAGTGAATGTGTGTGTAGACATAGGAATCAGTGAGTGCGTATGTAGTAACTAGTATTGGTGTGTCAATGGTTTCAAAAATTATACTCTGTATTTAACACTGGGTGAAACAGAGGTTATATTAAAATGTGAGGAGATGCATTGTATTGTCACATGAATGATATCATCAGTGATGTGGTCATTGATGTCAAATGAGATGTCATCAGTGATGTCATCAGTGATGTCATTTGAGATGTCATCAGTGATGTCATCAGTGATGTCACTGACCATGTCATGAATGATGTAATATGTGACATCATCAGCAGTGGATTGCGGGTGCGCGATATATAGTTAGTGCAACTAACTATATATGGAATTTCAATGGTTTTGTGTGAGTAAAATAAGGTTTTGTAAATGCTAATTCCTAACTATATATGGTCTATAACCTATGGTTTTTTCAGTGAATTTTCAAGGTTTTGTAAATGCTAATTCCTAACTATATATGGTCTATAACCTATGTTTTTTTCAGTGAATTTCATTGGTTTTTTAACAGCTAATATTTGTAGCTGTAAAATGTATTCTTCTTTAAATCCAAAAATATATTTTATATGTTTATTAATAAATTTTTTTTTTTAATATTTTTTTTTCTTCGTTCCCGCTTCGCGAATCGGGAAGCTTCCCGTTAGCTGACCTTGATGCCGCGAAATAGACCGCGAGCCGGTAAACGTTTCTTTACCGCAACTGCCGCGTTAGAAAACAACATCGTGACGCCTCCCGTCCGCATGACGTTTCACGTTGTCGCGTGATACGTCATATGACGTGCTACGTTAGCGAACTGGTACGCTTACCGAGTCGCAAAGCACAGGTTTCTGGAAGCAAAGCGGGAGGCCCTGCAAAGCGCTTAACGTAAACACAGCAGGTCATGTGACTTGGTAATAACACTTTTCATTGGTTCATTTCACTTTTGGTTTCCTAATGATGTAAGACTAGGTCATATAATCTAAAATGAACACTTTTCATTGGTTGAGAACTCTTGTTTTTCCCAAATAATGAAAATCCCTCCTTCTTTCCTCACTCTGACTTTCATCATTGTGAGAGAAAGACCCTTTGTTACCAGTGAGCAATGGCTTCTTTAGTAGCTTCAGCTGGTGCTTCCCCACCACCTCCACCACATCCAAGGAAGAGTGGACCACCTGCTCAAGTTATAATTCAACAAGAAGAGGAAGAAGAGGAACAGGACGACGAGCACGAAGAGAGGCAGTTTTTGCCTGAGGAGCCCAGGACGTCTCACCGGAAAGAAAACTTCATTTGGCAATTTTTTAAAATTCCCAAAGGTCAGAAAAAAGTAAATGCAAGATACGTAACTTGCCTTATATGTCAAGATAGACTGTCCAGAGGGACCGACAAAAAATACAGCTTCGGAAACTACACAATGCATCGCCATATGACTAGGTGGCATCCTAACAACTACAGTGCTGCACAGTTTCGGAACGACCTAGATAATCTCCCTATTATGGCCAGAAGATCTGTTGTACCGGAAGTAACGGGACCAGAGGGCAGGGAGATGGTGCCAAATATACAAATGAGATTTGGTGAAGTAAAACAAGTCTGCGTACATTGCAGTGGATTCATTTGCTACAGAGAAAGTAGCATCACTCTGATCAACAGAGCTATTGACTATCATATGCAAGTTTGTACGAAACGCCCCAAATAATAAATACTTTTTTTTGTTTTGTTGCTCCTGTTGAGCCCTTTACAATGAATCGTTTTCATTGCCCCCTCCAAGAAAAACCCAAAAAAATATAAAACTTGAGAAAAATTCAAAAAAAGTAAAAAAATGTTCAGAAAAATAATAAAAAAAATATAAAACAACAAAAACAATAAAAAAAAAGTTCTTTTCAGAACTACCTCCCCGTTATTAAAAAATTGGTACAATATTTGGAACTGTGCCAACCTCTATTTCTCGTAGTTCGCTTCCCAGTTCGCTCGCCGGTACGCGAACCGGAAGCGAACCAAAAACAGTAAGTATAAGGGAAGGAAACAGACACTTATGTTAAAAGAAAGACAGCTATAAGGGAGTAAACTAGAGATACTATTACCCGTAATCCACTGCTGATGATGTCACATATTACATCATTCATGACATGCTCAGTGACATCATCAGCAGAGGATTGCGGGTTTTTTGGCAACGTGCCTTATCCACGGTTTAATAACGCTGCCTTTTGCTTTATATAAGTTTTCAAATTGTATGAAATATATACCAATAGGTCGTTATGCACCTTTAGGTAGTGCTTTTTTTCATGAGGTCTGGTCGCTTCCATACACATACAGATGTTTCAAAGATGATCAAGAAGTTTATCTGAATGGAGAGGAATGCACTGAGACGCCACATCATTCACTAATGTGTAGGCACATACAGTTACACGGTTCATGCAACAAACACCGACCAAATATGGCTTGCGTGTTGCAAGGCACGCCAGTTCCTGCTATCATCCCCACGTTCAAGTTGTTGGAAAATGGTAGTTATTTGATGCTCAATAATGAAGATTGTTCTGGGTTAATTAAAAGTATTCCTTTTATCGTAACAGTAAGTGAACGGGTTATTTGCTGCAGAAATGTTCTATTTCCTCCCACACATGAACATAGGGAGTTTTCAATCTCGCCACAAATACCAACCTTGGGAGCAGATTTCAACGGCATGGCAAGAATAAGAGCTCTTTTGTCTCAGAGAGAGGTGGCCTTGAGTTCGGCCCGTGAAACTTTCGTGCTTCACATAGCGAACACCCGTACAGAGGTGCAGACCCTTTTCAATACAGATTTGCCTTTCCATTTCAGCAAGATGGTTTGGACTATCTTTAACGCGTCCTCCACAAAGGCCCTGGCGCACTTTTTTAAAGTTGTTACCAGTGGTCTCGTGACTTCATTTGAGAAAATCTTTGGAGTCATCCCTGCTTTCTTTCATTCTATTTTCTCCACTCTGCTTCGTGGATTGCCATTTTTACTTGCATTACTAGCGGACGCTCTTGTGCTTTTTTACATTTTTAAATATGGATGTCCCTCCTGTGCAAGCTCCCGCCCTGCAGCTGCTGACACTGTTCCGCAATCGCATGCTAGAATATTATGGCACAATGCCGTTGGCGATATTAAGCACGGAATATGGATTATCTTTTCGATTCTCCTACTTCACCTGTGTCCAGCCTGTATTTCACTGCCTGACCTGTGATTTCGATTGGGCCATTGATTTGTGTCTCTGCGGACCGGTTTCTCCTGATGTCGACTTTAATCAGCTGATGACTCCTATCATTACTCACGAGTTGGTTTGTCCTGGCGAAAGGATTATGGCTGTGGCATTGATGCATGGACTAATTGGTCCCTGGAATTTACTGGCGGCAACACAGTCTTTCTTGGAACAGAGCTTTCTTGAAAACCCACCGAGCTGTCCTCTGATGGTGATAGAGGATCCGGTGCTGGGAGAGCACGTATGTTCTTTTCCGCTTTTAAATTGGATGGCTGAACTCTTTTCGGATGAAGACGGTGACTTCCTATTGGAGGCTGTTGCAGCTTATTTTGCATACACAGTTATGTCATAGACCTTTTTCATGTTCGATATGCTGAGTACTAGCATTTCATTGACAATTCATTGACTTATTTGTCAAGTTTTTATTATTTAGCTTGCCTATTGGCTTAAGACTCGATAAAGTACTTGGCTGTTTTATTTTTCTTTAGCATTAAATTTTCCTAGTTTTTAATGCTTTACCTTGCCGACCGTCCACATATAAACTTGCAATCTGCTCTCATGAGATGGCACTTCTATTATCTTATTCAGTTCGTTTCCGGATCATGGGGAGGTGTCATCTAGGTCCTGGATATCTTTACACCGTGTTAAGTTAGCATGGGCTCATTACCGGTTTAAACGCCATTTTTCCTTTTTTGCAACTTCTGCACACGACACTTAGTTGTTGCTTTAGCTTTCAACCTAGTAGTTCATCGTGGTTTACATGAGAATAATATGTTATTGCTCTACTATCTGCTTTGCTTGTTAAACTATATCTGTACAGCGAGTGCTGAAGTTTCAAGAACAACACGATACAGAATTGTTATGAGGTCTGATCTCCACGACTTCATACTCATAACATAAGTGCAACTTCTGCCAATTCTGGGCATGAGGCGGGTTTTATATTGCTTTGCCGAACACACATACACAACAGTTGATGCGGTTCACATGAAGAGAGAGCTGGTGTATGCTGATGTGATTCCTTCAAATCTAAGACACTAAAGTATGGGCACGCCCTAAACCAACACAAAGAGACCTTCTTAGCAAATAATATAATATGTGTATTAGGGAGGGTGAGATATAAGCAGCCGCGGGCCGTGGAGGGAGTTACGGTGGGGCAGGGAGGCGGGGAGGGGGAGGAGCAGGGTGGAGCCCTCTCCACCCTGCCCCTCCCCCTCCCCGCCTCCCTGCCCCACCGTAACTCCCTCCACGGCCCGCGGCTGCTTATAAGTGTTGCTAACTCTTATTCATTTACAGCATGTTAACATACTGTCACCATTCGCTTTTTATGTACTAGTAACTATGCTGGTAATTTTGCTACTGATAATATGTGTACTTGTATTATCTAAGATACTACGCCTGAGAAGACGGCATTAGTAAATAAACATTTCAAATACACATGTGTTCTTCTTAACTCCATGTTGTGGTTTCTAAGAAATATATAACGACCGACTGTTCATGAGTTCCACGTATCCTGAGGTACTATAAGTTCATATTCTGGATTGTCTAAACATTGAGAGTTTGTTATATCCAATGTGACACTGTACCTAGCTTGCTAAGGGGTTTTTGATTACTAAGGTGAGTTTTGGGACACCCTAATTCGCCGAGGTTCCAATCCTCTGTCCACAGTTCTGTGTGAGAACAGAAACCCTGCGACAGGGGCACCCCCGACCCTTGCTGGAGCTTCATCACACTTGCGATACAACTCCAGCAATGCGCCACCTTTACGGCACAGATACATCACGCATCTGTGCTGTTTTTGCCCCATGATGCGCCGCATTGTAAATGCCGCACACCATAGGTGGCGGAACAGCGGCACAGAATGACTAACACATCCCTGGTGATGCGCCAGTCATCATAAATCTATCCCTATGCTTCTTATCTTGTTAGAGATGAACCGCCATATGTATCATCAAAGTTTTTTGCATTTCCTAAATAGCGAACTTTAAGGAATAAATAGCGATTCTTTACCATTCCTAGTTTGCGATGAGCTATTTGCTAATTGCAAATTACCCATTCATTTCCTTCATTTCCATAGGGCGGTTGGACTCACTTTTAGCTCGAACGGCTGAATGGATTTCCACGAAACTTGGCAAAATTGTAGGGACTGGTAGCCCGATGTGCCTTTGCTATGTCTCAAGATATATGCTCCAGTGGTTTTTACGAAAATTAACTTTGAAAAATATATATTGGGCTACATTGGCCTATATATATGTTGGAGCCCAAATGTAGCCCAATGTAGCCCAATGAAGCCCAATGAAGCCCAATGTAGCCCAATGTAGCCCAAAGATGGCCGCCAGAGACAAAAAAAACAAATGTAGCCCAAATATCAGCCAGATGTAGCCCAACTATAGCCCAGTGACAGAATGACCAATCAGCTTCGCAAACCTCCGTTACGCGAAGCGGAGCGCTGTTACAGATATATATCTTTTTTTGAACGTTAATTTCTCAAAATCCACTGGAGCACATATATTGAGACCTAGCAAAGGCACATCGGGCTACCAGTCCCTAATATTTTACCAAGTTTCGTGCAAATCCATTCAGCCGTTCGATTATTATTATTATTTTTTTTTTTTGCCCCGCGGGGCCCTTTTAAAACCTCCACATCAAACCTAGGGGGTCAGCGAGGATCTACTATTCCCCCTTATGGTCATTTGCCCCTTCGCTTTGGCCTCCTCTTGTCTCTCGATCCTACCGAGAGACAAGATGGCGGCCGCTACGGACTGTTTGGAATGTTGACAGACGCCGGAGAACCAATCAGCTTCGCTTCACAAAGCTCCGTTGCGCGAAAAGTACGCGTCCTGGAGCGCTGCCCGGTCCGCTGTTACAGATATATATCTTTTTTTAAACGTTAATTTCTCAAAATCCACCGTAGCACATATATTGAGACCTACAAAAGGCACATCGGGCTACCAGTCCCTACAATTTTGCCAAGTTTCGTGCAAATCCATTCAGCTGTTCGGGCTAAAAGTGAGGCCAACCGCCCTATGGAAAACTCAATGTTAAAAACACGTTTTGGGACCCCCCTTTTTTCTCGGCCCCCCCTTGACGAACCCCCCCCAAATTTTCAAGGGCTGCTCAGAAACAAAATGTGCCATTTTCCTGAAACTTTCAGCCAATTCCGTCCACAAACGCCAAAGTTATTAGACACAGAATTTTCAAAAATCCCATAGAGAAAAAATCCTAACTATATATACCTACTGGCGACCGCCAGTAGGTAATGTACACACATATATATATATATACACACACATATATATATATATTCCCTGTAAAAACCATAGGTTATAGACCATATATAGTTAGGAATTAGCATTTAAAAAACCTTATTTTACTCACACAAAACCATTGAAATTCCATATATAGTTAGTTGCACTAACTATATATCGCGCACCCGCAATCCACTGCTGATCATGTCACATATTACATCATTCATGACATGGTCAGTGACATCACTGATGACATCACTGATGACATCTCAAATGACATCACTGATGACATCACTGATGACAACATCCAGTGACTGTATGTTTCTGTAAAGTTAAAATATGTCTTACATATTGAAGAATGAGTGGATGTATAAGTGTCTGGATGAAGGATTTAGTAGGTGCGTGACTGACTGTATGAGTGAGTGATTAAATGTGTCTCACTGAATGCATGGGTTAGTGACTAAACTGTCTTAATTTGTGCATCATTATGTCTGTTGTGATGTAAACTGCTGCATGTGTTGATCATTAGCTATACGAGAGGCTATATGTGTTATTAATTGGTTGCCCAAGTATTTCTATGGGAGATTGAGTTTGTGTGGGGGTGGCTGGAAGGTGTGTGACTCTATGCATAGATGTGTGAGCAGTTTATTCACTAGGTGTATGAGTTCAAGACTGCATGTGGAAACAGCTACATGGGCAGTTGACTGTGTGCATGAGTGTATTGATGAGTGAATGGATATCTCAATGCTACATGTCATAGTAAGTACATATGTTAAACACAGTACATGTGAGAGTTGGCATATATAAATAACTGTGCATGAGAGCCACTGAATGAGTGAGTGGTTGTATCGATCATTGTGAACTTGTATCAGGGATTGTATAAGAGAGTAAATATGTGTTAGTATATGTTTCAATAAGTAAAGTGTGTTTAACTGTATAGTTGAAGAAATGGAGGTGAGATTGTTTCTTTGCATGACTGACTGGGTGTGTGAGTAACTCCATGGATGAGTGGCAGTGTGTGAGTGTCTGTATACACTGAGTGTATCTAAGGATATATTAGAGTCTGAAGAGGTTTATCGTATTAGCACAAGAATGATGTCAAATGAGATGTCATCAGTGATGTCATCAGTGATGTCATTTGAGATGTCATCAGTGATGTCATCAGTGATGTCACTGACCATGTCATGAATGATGTAATATGTGACATGATCAGCAGTGGATTGCGGGTGCGCGATATATAGTTAGTGCAACTAACTATATATGGAATTTCAATGGTTTTGTGTGAGTAAAATAAGGTTTTTTAAATGCTAATTCCTAACTATATATGGTCTATAACCTATGGTTTTTTCAGTGAATTTCAATGGTTTTTTAATAGCAAACATCATAAGCTGTCGAATGTCAAGTACGTGGTAAGTAAAAACATTTTCGTGTTTATGCACACTGATCTGCTTTGAATGCTGCCCCCCACCCCTCATTTCTATTAGGAGTACTCTCTCTTTGCAGATAGTGAAGGGTAGTTAACGCAGGCCTTTGCCCCGTTGCCCCCGTTGTAATCCGTCGTGCCTGCTTCTCTCTCCATTTGATTGATTGTTCTCTTTGGTTCATTCTCTATTTACAAACAAGCACAGAGTCGCAATACTCTGTTTAGTCTTTGCAGATAGCGAAAAATCGTGTAAAAAAACAAAAGGAATCGAGCAAAATCAGTAGGCCACTAATGGGATCTCTTTTTGACCTCCCTAAAATAGAAACATTAGGAACAACCTGTTGATAATACCAATGTGTATGTACATAAGCGGCGTTCATTTGTGTTCACAGTACCCCTTGTTGATTGTTTGAATCGAGCATTGAATTGTTCGAAGTTGATTCTCTTAAGAATCTTCTCTGCCTGCAAACGAGGAAGAATAGGAATATTCTCTCTCCCTTTGCAGATAGTGAAGGGTAGGTAACGCAAACCTTTAACACGTCGTGCCTATTTCGTTCCTCATTGATTGATTGTTTCCCCAAACATTGACTGTTTGGGAATTGGTTCTTTTTGGAGGTATTCCCTGTTTGCAAATATACGTAGGAAAATCTTTGCAAATAGTGAAAGGGTACGTAATGCGGACCTTTCTCCCCCGTTGTAATCTGTCATGCCTATCTACTCCCCACTGATTGATGCACCTGTTTCACCCGGACCATTTACTAGAGATACGTCATCTGGCCCGACCAGAGAGCACCCCTAGTGAAAAGGACATATGCAATAATAAGGAAGTGATCACTGTATCCTGTTAACAGAAACTTTAGCATGAAACAACCTGGAAAGAAAAGAATAGGAAAACGAAAATCAGTAGGCCACTGATGAACATGAACTTTTATTAAACAACGAACAAAGAAACGATAACATAACGTAATGATAAAACCTATTAATGTCCTAGAAACAAGAAAACGTTAAAATATGCCAGTGGTGAGAGACCAGAAAAACAGTAAGAGAAACCAAATCACCCCTCGCTGTCCCACCGCCTGCCACGCCAAAAAAATCGATAGACTAGGGAAAATGCAAGTCAGTAGAACATCCGCCCCCACTCTGGAAACTTCCAAGGTGGGGCAGGGTTGCGGCTACGCCCAGCCGGGAGCAGCCCATATAAGGCGGGTCCTGCTGCCACGCCTCGGCCAGGAGATCCTAACGTAGGGTGTAGCCGGAGGAGAGGCCGAGGCCAGCGGGACCCGGCCAGGGGATTGCCTTTACAACGCTGAACAGTTGCAGGGGGGGGGGGAATGTCTCCTCGACCCTCCCCTCTCTCTCCCAGTCCGGCCGCGGTGGCCCTTGAGAGTTGCAGGTAGTCCCGCCACATGCTCTTCCGGTCCGGCCACCAACGGTCGGGGGGCCGAGGCCGACGGGATCCGGCTGCAGCCGATAAACCAAGAAACCCGTTCATGGGGCCAGAGCCAGGGGCGTCCGGCCGACATCTACCGGAAGCCCGGCCCGAAGACGGACGGGACACTTCCTCTGTCTTGAATAATGGCTGCGACAACACTGGGGGGGGATGTCTTGCACATGCCTCCGACCCCCCCCCCCTCGTCCTCATCGCCTGGTCCGGCCATAACAAATCTCAAGCGAGACGCCGTGGGGTGCACTGGGAGGGAGAGACGGTGCGAACAGGCCTCTCCCGCCTCCCCAGGTGGAGGCTTCCCAGCTGCACCCTCAGCGCTCCAGGCGCCCGGAAAAGGGTTCTTCCACTGTGGCCATGCTGCAACGTCTCGCCCGGCAGGGTGGAGCCCGTCCGCTCATTTGACCCCGCGATCGCCAGTAGCTACCGAACTCTCAAAATGGCGGTCGACCTGGCAAGAGCGGGCCCAGCATAAAGAAATGGCCCGGTCACTGGTTGACTCCACCACCGTAGTCCTCCACGACCTTGAAGATTCTAGAGGAGCCGCGGGAGTCTCCGACCCCCGATGGGGAATGACTGCCATGATCGCCCGTGGAGTGACGAAACTGTATCCGCGGGACGTCGGCGCTCACATGCTGGCGCCAGCCTCACTTTGAATTACTAGAATCCTGCAGACCTCAGTTCCGGTGAAAGCACAGTGTGACCCGGTAGGAAAAATTGTTGCACCCCCTCCCCTTTTTGACTGATAGTTCAAACCACCGATCCTTTCCTTTGCCCTTTTAACGGAACTTTGGACTGCCTCCCCCTCTTTTACATTTTCTAGAGAAAACAAAACATTAACCACTACATTAGCATAGCAGTTGACACCAGAACTGTTTTCAAATTGAAAACCAACAACATCTTCAACAGAATCCTTTTTGTTTCTGCTGTGACCCTGCTACAGCACAGGCATTGTCCCCAGCAGTAATTCTGCAATGCCGGTAAGAATAGCTGTGGTGCCTACTGGACTCACTCACCCCCGCGGCGCCCCACGCCGTTATTTGCTGGGCGGCAACTTACTAGACATCACTTTCGTGCCATCTAGATTTCAGCGCGTTCTGCTGCCTTGGAACTATTCGCACAACAGACTGCTACTGACGACCCACCCCCAGGCAACATCTTCTGAATTTTCATAATTTGAAAGAACTAGTAACATGTCCTCATCAGGAATTCAAAAGAAATTGCCACGGTCTCTTCGTTGTTTAAATGTTTTTACTGTTTTTGTTTTGTTGTATATATTTATATGTTATTAAAGTTTTATATTCCTACTACTTTGTTGGAGTGCTATATATTTTTTATGTGACACATAATTGTAAAAACTTTGATGTACAAAGAGTCATTCCTGGAATCTTCCGCTTCAGGCTCGGTCCCCTCCCCAATCACAATACAGGATGGTTTTCAGATAGTAGGAACACGTGTGGTGTGACGGATCTCATCGGGTGTGGGCCTTGATCTACTATAACTCCTTTGAAGAGGGGTGATTCTTTACAGCTGGGGCCATAAACTACATCTGCAGGGCTAGGTGATAGCCTGGACAATCGGACACAGAGGAAGAGGAGTGTCAGAGGGTGCGGTAGTGAATAGGGCGAAAGGGAGGTGTCGGGCGGGCACAGAGTGTGATTTTCAGGGAAGAGCAGCGCAGATGGGGGGAGGTTTATTGCCGATGCATAAGACAGAGAGCGAGGGTGACCAGTGCCTGGGGAAGATGCTTGCGAGGGTGGGGAGCCATGCTACGAATCGACAGCGTGCAGAGAGTGGGTCTGGTCAAGGCATCTAAAATGGCTGCCGTGCACGACAAAAGTGTGGCATTTAAAAAAAGGCAAGATGGCGCAGACAACGTTTTTCAACACTTCCTCATTTCCTTCGAATCGGACGTTAACAGACGTTGGTGCATATTACCAAAGTTAAGCGATATTTATCGCTAACGATGCTTACCAACGAATTTTTTACCGCTAAGCATCGTCAGAAATTATCGAAGATAAACCTTGCTATTATCAAGGTTTATCGCAAATGCGATAATAAACGGCCGCAATGCATGAATATCGCTAAAAAGTCAGCGATATTCATGCATTACCGAGCTAATGCTCTTAGCCATGTTATCCACCTCCCATTGGATAACATGGCTAAGAACTGCTCAGGGCAGGTGTTACTTTTTGGAGATATTCGCGCTTAGCGCGAATATCTCCAAACGTTGGTAATAGGAGATAGATATCTTGCATGTTGTAATGCAAATTATTGTGGTATATGGAACTCATACCATAATCTCTCAGGAAAGCAGAAACTGATCCTTTTGGGACCGCCTAAAAAGGCCTAGGGGGTGAGGGGTACTCTACTTTGCCCCCTTTTCACGTTCCGAACTATTTTATTTTACTCTCTTCTGTAATTACACAAAATAGCAGCGATAAGATGCATCGGAGACACACAGTGAGAGAAAGGAGGCCGGAGATGAAGAAGAGATGTCAAATACACATTGGAGATAATATAGTGGCAGAAGGGAAGTAAATATGAGTAAACTTACCATGTAATATAAAAATGTTGCACTCTATACTATAAGTCTCATTTTATACTACAATCACTTCGCTACAACCTCATAAATTAAAAATAAAAATGAATAATGTCTCAAACAATTTTTGATTCCTAAATATAAATTTATTCTTCAGAATTTTCTAAATTTGAAAGAACTAGTAACATGTCCTCATCAGCAATTTCCTCATGAAAAGTCTGCAATGATGATTCTTGTAACTCTATGGTCTCCAAACATTCGATAAATTCGCCATCAACAGATTGATCAAAAAAATCATTCAAGTCATCTCCTCCTTGTGACAATATTTCATTATTGGTGCTGTCAATTTCAATCAATGTAGTGGAATCATTCAAGTCATCTCCTCGTGACAATATTTCATTATTGGTGCTCTCAATTTCAATCAATGTAGTGGAATCATTCAAGTCATCTCCTCCTTGTGACAATATTTCATTATTGGTGCTGTCCATTTCAATCAATATAATGGAATCATACAAGTCATCTCCTCCTTGTGACAATATTTCATTATTGGTGCTCTCAATTTCAATCAATGTAGTGGAATCATTCAAGTCATCTCCTTGTGACAATATTTCATTATTGGTGCTGTCCATTTCAATCAATCTAATGGAATCATACAAGTCATCTCCTCCTTGTGACAATATTTCATTATTGGTGCTCTCAATTTCAATCAATGTAGTGGACAATTCAAAAGAAATTGCCACGGTCTCTTCATTGTGAGCCATTTTATTTTGAAATTGCTTGCTGTAAATTGCAGAAAAAAATAATCACTTTCATTTATCGTTTTTAGTAATACATGATATAAAACTAACTTTATCAAGTATTTAGTATAACAGAAGGACTGCAAATAAATAACAGAAAACATTTTACAAATTATCTTCAAGTGTACAACATAGTTCCCCTTACAAAGAAATTGCCACGGTCTCTTCATTGTGAGCCATTTATTTTGAAATTGCTTGCTGTAAATTGCAGAAAAAAATAATCACTTTCATTTATCGTTTTTAGTAATACATAATATAAAACTAACTTTATCAAGTATTTAGTATAACAGAAGGACTGCAAATAAATAACAGAAAGCATTTTTCAAATTATCTTCAAGTGTACAACATAGTTCCCCTTACAAATTAACAACTCACCTTTTTAAAAGTAGGAGAAGTGTTAGTACTGTGTAAATCAAACACCAGAAATTCACCACCAAAAATTCCTCACAAATGTACCTCAGACAGTAGTATCACAAAATGGCTGTGGTTTCCTCTCATTTGACATATATACATAACCAATTAACTTTCATCACACACAAATACAAAACCAAAGTAACATTTTAATTGGTTCTAAATTTCAACACTTTCAAATGTGTTTTCCCGATGCAATTTTCCATAGGACATTTACATACGTCTACAGCCTGAATGGCTGAACGGAATTACACCAAACTTGGCAAAATGGTACATCAAACCTAAGAGGTCAGGAAGGATCTACTATGCCCCCTTATGGTCATTTCCCCCTTCGCTTTGGCCTCCTCTTGTCTCTCAATCCTACCGAGAGACAAGATGGCGGCCGCTACGGACTGTTTGGAATGTTGACAGACGCCGGAGAACCAATCAGCTTCGCAAAGCTCCGTAACGCGAAAAGTACGCGAAGCGGAGCGCTGTTACAGATATATATCTTTTTTTGAACGTTAATTTCTCAAAATCCACTGGAGCACATATATTGAGACCTAGCAAAGGCACATCGGGCTACCAGTCCCTAATATTTTGCCAAGTTTCGTGCAAATCCATTCAGCCGTTCGATTATTATTATTATTATTTTTTTTTGCCCCGCGGGGCCCTTTTAAAACCTCCACATCAAACCTAGGGGGTCAGCGAGGATCTACTATGCCCCCTTATGGTCATTTGCCCCTTCGCTTTGGCCTCCTCTTGTCTCTCGATCCTACCGAGAGACAAGATGGCGGCCGCTACGGACTGTTTGGAATGTTTACAGACGCCGGAGAACCAATCAGCTTCGCTTCACAAAGCTCCGTTGCGCGAAAAGTCCGCGAACCGGAGCGCTGCCCGGTCCGCTGTTACAGATATATATCTTTTTTTAAACGTTAATTTCTCAAAATCCACTGTAGCACATATATTGAGACCTACAAAAGGCACATCGGGCTACCAGTCCCTACAATTTTGCCAAGTTTCGTGCAAATCCATTCAGCCGTTCGGGCTAAAAGTGAGGCCAACCGCCCTATGGAAAACTCAATGTTAAAAACACGTTTTGGGACCCCCCTTTTTTCTCGGCCCCCCCTTGACGAACCCCCCCCAAATTGTCAAGGGCTGCTCAGAAACAAAATGTGCCATTTTCCTGAAAATTTCAGCCAATTCCGTCCACAAACGCCAAAGTTATTAGACATAGAATTTTCAAAAATCCCATAGAGAAAAAATCCTAACTATATATACCTACTGGCGACCGCCAGTAGGTAATACAGACACACACACATATATATATATATATATATATATATATATATATATATATATATAAAGAACGACTTCCCTCAGAAAGAAAAGTCCGGAGGTCAGAGGGGAGTCTTTTGGAAGCCCTTTATTCTACGGATTCTACGGATACACCAGCTGGTAGCGGCAAATGCATTTCGGCATAACAATGCCTTCCTCAGTGCCCATGCTCCAAACAAGAGTCTCGCAATGGCTTCAACATTACTGCTTCGCTGTGTGCTGCGGTCGACACTGGACTCCTCCTCTAGTAAATAGGCTCACCTGTTGGTGGTCACGTGAGAGTAGGAGAACTCCAACTCCCAGCATACACCATGATCGTGTTGCTGGGCCGGTGGTGTAGGAGGCAGGAAAAATTGTAAAAATCTGTTCCAATGTCATTTGTAGTAATGAAGGTGAGACTCCTTAAAATGCATCCGCTTTACAAAGTTCTTCCTCCGGTCCCCTCAGGGCTGCTGGTCCAAGTTGACAGTGGTGAGCCTGTGCGGGACAGCCGTGTGGCTACACAACAGTCTAACGGGGGTAAATGCCACCCACCGCACTGCTCCTCCTTTCCCTACGGCGTACACCAGACTTCTCGATCCCTCGAGTCCACAGAGACACTGCACGCATCGTAATGCCAGTCTAGTCTGGGTAACTTTTCAGCAGGACCGTCCGTAACGCGCTCCTGGCTTGGCGCGAATATATGAAGAACCACTTCCCTCAGAAAGAAAAGCGTGGAGGTCAGAGGGGAGTCTTTTGGAAGCCCTTTATTCTACGGATACACCAACTGGTAGCGGCAAATGCATTTCGGCATAACAATGCCTTCCTCAGTGCCCATGCTGCAAACAAGAGTCTCGCAATGGCTTCAACATATATATTACCTACGGGCGGTCGCCAGTAGGTAGTTATAGTTAGGACCTAGTTACCATAGAAAAATGGAAACATTCTACTTCCAATAACTTTGGCGCCGATTGACGAATCTTCGCGAAATTTTCAAAACAATTTCTTTATTGATATCAGCTCCTATGTTGAAAGTTAGGGGTGATTCGTCAAGGGGGGTCCGAGAAAAAAGGGGGCTTCCAATACAACTTTACACAAGGCTACAGGTCGAACGGGTGAACTGAATTACCCCAGATTTGGCAGGGAAAAGGGTCTTGGTCTGTTTATTTGGTGTAAATTCGTTCAGTAGTTTTGGAGAAATATCAAAATTTACAGATATCAATATTTGGGAATTCTGCCATCTGATTGGCTGAGGCGTTACGAGCACAAGCTTGCTGCTGATTGGCTGCGAACGGTTGGAACTGGGAAGTGTTGGCCGCCATTTTGTGTTTCTGTTGAAGCGAGTAAGGGGAAAAAAGGGGGAAAAAAGTGGCTGATTGGCTGCGAGCGGTTGGAACTGGGAAGTGTTGGCCGCCATTTTGTGTTTCTGTTGAAGCGAGTAAGGGGAAAAAAGGGTGAAAAAAGTGGGAAAGAGACGGGTAGGAACACTCTAACCTCTGTGGGGTGTTTAGGGTGTGCTGTAGAGGGGGTGCACAGTGAGGTATTCACCCCTACCGGTGTGAAAGTGGTGGGCTACGGAAATTAAGTGAGGTATTGCCTAGAGTCTGATGCTGCTAAGGTGAGCTGGTGCAGGACTCGGGGGTTAAAGTGTGAGCCCAAATTGTGTGTCTTATGCTGTGAAGTCATGTGCCGTGGCCGCTGCACTTCACTTGTGGAAGTAGTGTCAGCATGTGATTATAACTACTATGACGAACTACTGACCCGTACTGGTCTGAAAGTCCTGGGGTACGGAAAATATGTGAGGTACTGTCTAAAGTCTCATGCTGCTTAGCTGAGCTGCTGCCGGACTCGGGGATAAAAGCGTGAGTCCAAACTGTGTGTCATATGCTGTGAAGTGAAGTCACGTGCTCTGGCTGCTGTGCCACATCTGTCCAAGTAGTGTCAGCATGTAGTTACAGCTACTTGGATGAACTTTTGTTTCGTACATTGTAGCTTGTGTATTGGGCTTAGGGGGTGTTATAGAGGGAGTGCGAAGGTAAATTTGCGCGTATCAAATAGGGGTGGGCGGAAGTCGCGGAAGGGACTTTCATGGAGAGGCACGGAGATTGAACCAATCTCCGTTCCTCTCTGCATATTTACGTTACGCGACGGCCTCCGCCGCCCGCCTCCCGCCTCCCGCCCGCCTATTAAATGATATTTAAAAGCCTAAAATTAAATTTAAATTAAACTTACCTTATTGCGGGCGCATCCTTGCCCATCATGCCTTCTTTTTGGAACTGTGCATGCGCTGGAGCCCGCGCATGCGCAGTCCCCAGGTGAAGCCGCGATGGGCAAGGATGCGCCCGCAATAAGGTAAGTTTAATTTAAATTTAATTTTAGGCTTTTAAATATCATTTAATACGGCAGGCGAGTGGCGGGCGGCCATCTTCCGTTCCGCCCCCGAATGTGTGGAGATTTGACTTGTTTCTCCACCTTCTTTGCACAAGGTGGAAGCGGCAAATCTCCGCACATTCTGTGGGCGGAACGGAGATGTCCGCCCACTCCTAGTATCAAATCAATTTGTTATTTGTGAAGTGCTAACTACTCACTCCTACAGGTTTGATGGCTCTGGGGGCATAACCTGAGATGCTGATGGACTCGGGGTAAAGCCGTTGAACTACTGACCCCTACCAGTCTGAAAGTGCTGGGTACGGAAATTAAGTGAGGTATTGTATAGAGTGTCATGCTGTTAAATTGAGCTGCTTCTAGACTCAGGGATGAAACCGTGAGCCTAAACTGTGTGTGCTATGCTGTGAAGTCATGTGCTCTGGGCTCTGTGCCACACGTGTTCAACTTGTACATGGTGCTTAGGTGGTGTTGTATAGGGAGTGCAAAAGTAAATCAATATGGTATTTGTAAAGTGCCCTTGTGTTCCTTACGTGTTCAACTACGTGTTCAACTTGTACATGGTGCTTAGGTGGTGTTGTATAGGGAGTGCAAAAGTAAATCAATATGGTATTTGTAAAGTGCCCTTGTGTTCATTAGTTGGAGCTACATATAAGTGCGGATGCACAGCTTCAAGTTATTCAGGAAAACTAGTTTTCCTTGTTCTGTGAAGTGTACTTCATCACTTCTGTATATATCTGCCATATCAAAATGTATGTTGTTGTTGTAGATGGAGCCCATTTTGTGGTCTCTGAGGTATGCAGACACAGCTTTTTTCACTTTATTCCGACATTTTTCAATCTGAGGACAAAATTGTTTGGACCATTTCTACTTCTGTCTTTGGCATATCTTGGACTATACAAATACAGTTTGAGGCAAAAGTAACATCAATTGTCCAAAGGTGTCCTTCATAAGCATTTCCAAACCTACCCCAGTAAATGTGCCTAGGTCGTTTCCACCTAAGTGCACAATCATGAGGTCAGGGTTTTGGAGATGCTAACAGGTTTTAACCAAAGGCAACAATTGCTGCCACTTCAATCCTCTCTGTCCAAACCATTTAATGTCCACATTTTGTACACCTAGGTCTAAGTCAATACGTCTCTGTTCTGCATACCTCTTGCCCCAGAAAACATAGCTATGTCCTATGATCCACACTAGCATTTTGAAGGTATAGAAAGATGTCTGTAGCTCATGCAATTCCTTCGTAGAATAAGAGATATGTTTAAAGATGGGGAACTAGTTTCTTTTCGCATACAAAACGATACCTGATTGGGAGATGAAAAGCATTGAATACGTCTTAGATAAAAGGGAGGTAGTCCTATCCGGAGTAGGACTGTGAACATAAACTCCCAATAAAAAGAATCAAATGTTTTTGCTGCACCAAGCAGCACAGCAACCGCTTGAAAGTCAGCCGCGAACTAGTGCAGGGTAGAAAAAAACATACGTAAATTGTGTGCCATCGACCGGGTGGGAACAAACCCAGACTGATCCGGAAGGAGTAGGTTGGGGACAATGGCTGAAGACTAGTGGCGATCATTTTCGCCAATTTTTGACATCTATATTTATGATGGATAGGGTGCGGTAGGAATCGCACTGATTAGCAGGCTTATCTGGCTTAAGGAGCACCACCAGGGGGGCCTCTTTAAACATCGGGGGGAAGAATACCACTATCATACGCCTCCGCAAAGACGTCTAAAAGTCTGGGCGCAAGATCGTCCGCATATGCCTTGTAGAACTCACTTGGGAGTCCATCCAAGGCCGCAGCCTTACACGTGGGCAGAGACATAATAGCCAATTTCACATCCTACACATCAAAGGGCTGCATGAGGTACTCACGCTGGTTAAGGGACAGCCACCCCAATGCAACATCATCTAAGTAAGAGTGTATATCGTCGGCCGGTACCTACGCCCGATCCCCATAGAGATTGGAATAAAAGCCTAGCACTGTCTCAATAATTTCAGGGGAAGTGTAGTACGCCATTCCCTCTGGGATTAGCATTTCTGTAATGTTATCTTGGCTACGGGGAGCAGTCAGTTTCTGAGCCAGCGAGCGACTAGCGCGACCCCCCTCCCCATAGTAACAAGCAGTGTAGCTCGAGACCAGTGTGCCAATTCCTGGTCCACTGTATCAGTATGCTCCGTGACGAGCTCTCGGATAGTAGCCAGAATGAATACTGTATTTCCACCATCTTCTAGACAACACTCAATCAGGGTTCAGAAAGAGCCACAGTTGTGAAACAACAATGATCCCGCCCACTGACAGCATTCAAACCTACCCGGACCGAGGAGAAACAGCAGCCCTCATCCTGCTCGACCTCTCTGCAACCTTTGACACTGTCTAACACAACATCCTCATCAGAAGACTCCACGAGATTGGCATACAAGGATTTGCTCTCAAATGAATATGTTCCTTCCTTCTAGGAAGAAGCCAAAGGGTCAGGCTACCACCCTTCATATCAGGGACCAAGAAACGGACATGCAGAGCCCAAAAGGGATTGTCTCTCAGCCCCGTCATTGTTAAAATATTCATGATGACAGAGCTCACCAACATCATCTGATCACAAGACATCACTGTTATCTATTTCTTCTTTGACACACAACTCATGCTCTCCCTGACGGACAAGACAACTCCACTCTAACTAACTTCAACAACTGCATGATAATGGTAGCAGACTGGATGTGAACTAACTGCCTGAAGCTCAACTCCAACATGATGGAAGTACTGGTCTTCAGCAGCAAGACCTCCCATTGAACTCCACTTGATGGCTGTCGGAGCTAGAGCCAACAGCCGTACCCATATAATACATAGGAAATCTAGGGCTCATCCTAGATGACAAGCTCAACAGGATTGCTGAAGTCAAAGCAGTGCTTTCTCCGTGCTTTCACATCTTATGCATGCTGCGAAAAATCTTCAAATGGTTGCCTAAGAACACCAGATGGACTGTCATGCAAGCACTCATCCCCAGCAGGCTGGACTACAGCAACATTCTCTATCCCTGAATCTCCAAACAACTGCTACACAGACTTCAGACCATCTAGAATGCTGGTGCAAGACTCATGTTCGACCTCCCATGCCGCACCCACATTACACTGCACCTCAAGAAGCTTCACTGGCTCCCTATTCAAAAGCGCAGCCAAGTCAGGCTTCTCACTCACACATACAAACCACTTTACGACACCGAATCAGAATACCTGAACAGCCATATACACTTTCACTAACCCACCAGACACCTACTCTTTACCTCACTCGCACACACTCCCAGCATCTGCAATAACCAAGCTGGAGGATGC
Source organism: Lissotriton helveticus (assembly GCF_964261635.1). Lineage (NCBI taxonomy): Eukaryota > Metazoa > Chordata > Amphibia > Caudata > Salamandridae > Lissotriton > Lissotriton helveticus. The sequence goes on from NC_136057.1 coordinate 420,849,219, forward strand.
TCTTTATCCCACATCACACCCACGATATGAATCGACATCCCTCAACACAACAAAACCACCTCCTCACTTCTTGAGTTTCATCATATGCTAAAGACTTGGCTCTTCCTATAACCCCCCTTGGGACCACATACCTGCCAATGCACTTGAGTACCCTCTTGGGTGATTAGGGCACTATACAACTTGACATATCATAGTTTACCAACTTCACAAAAAATAATTCCTCAAAGAAAAGCTATTATTCAAAAGAGACACTTTGGAACACCAAACCTATAGGTGTATGCTCCACCAAACACCTGCCACTGAAATTGTATACTAGTTTCACCCAGCATCCTAAAACATCACAGGTCTTCAGAACAACAGTGTCAGATTTAACAAGGAAAATTAGATCATGTTGAAGTGGCAATCATTCATACAGACCACATCAACCGCACTTAAAAACACATCACTACATTCTGTACCTTTGAATATCTCCAAATCCACAACCTGCTCTCAAAAATGTAACACCTCACCTCTGGCCTTGCCTTGCAGCCACTGGGATACAATAATAAAAAATTGTGGCTAAAAATCAGCAGTCTGGCGCTAGAGGGCGCCAGGCAAGCTGGCCGCAATTTAGTGCAGCTCCGCCCGGCTGATTTTCTATCTGCCTAAAATCCGCCTAATATCTTAACATCGACGCACGTAAATGGCTGCCTTGCATCGTGCCCGCAACCTGTGTAGCCCCGGGAGCGGAGGAGGCAGACGCTATTTTTCACGACATCTGTAACATACCAGGGGCCTGCCACGTGGCGCATCTGCTTGATTAGCCCTGCTCCATACGGGTGCTGTTGTTACTGCTGCGGGGCATATTGCGGAGCCTGGGGCAGCAGCGGCTTCCCCTGCCCTAGCCCGCCGTGTGAGTGGGGACGTCACTACAGACATCGGCGGAGAGTTGGAGGGTCCAGATCGCTGCGGCCTATCTCGCTGCATATATCGGTGCAGACTTCGTCGGGCGCTTCACAGGAGATGCGATGGATCCCAGTGGGGCTTGCGCTCAAGGACTGAGTGGCTGAAATCGACGACTGCAGGCTGTCATGAGTGGGGTGTGGCCAGGATCCTAGCCTGCAGCTGCGGTGGTGGGTGTGGGCTGGAGGATATGGCCGCACTCTGCGAGCCGCGGTCTGTGAGTGCGGCATGGGGAGATTGCCGCTTTTTCTCCCTATGCAATCTGGCGTGGTTTCTATATTTGGCCCAGACCCGGGAGGTCCTTCCTTCATGGTGTGCATCTCTCGTGAGGCCCTTCTTTTCATCTCTGCCAGGCGACCGCCGGGCCCACAGTATGACTGTATCTGGATGCCTAATTGACTCTGTTGATCGTATATTGGTGGTTGGATCACACAGAGACTGAATCCTGTCAGCAACAATGAGGGGTCGTGGCAGTTCTGTTTCGGACGTTGCCTGTACTGCCTGGTACCTTGTGAAACAGGCACCTGCTGGTTGTCACCTGGGTCCGGCCCGCTGTTGTGCCCGACTATAGCTGACTTGACCAGGAGGTGGTTTAAGCCCCAGTAAATTTTGTATGGAGTTGCGATCTGCTGCGCGACACGCCTGCGCCCACTGGCTGAGGTGCTTGTGCCTCTGGGATCCGGTAGCGGAGGTGTGGGACTCTACTCATCTGGCGAGCGGCAGATAGGGCCAGAACTGATAAAATGCAACCTCGCCTCACGTCTGAGGCGCGTTAGTCCACCAAGTTGCAGCAAAGGGCAGCATCCGATTCTGAGGCGGACGTTCAGGGAAAAGGCACCTCCACGCTGGAAGCAACCATGCTCGCCATGCAGAAGATTCTCCAATCCATCGAAGGGACTATGGCTGCGGTGAACCACAGTCTGGACCATTTGTCATCTCAGCTGGAGAAGCAGAATGCACTGATGGGGGAACTAGAGCAGTGAGTCTCCATGATATAAGACGCCCTAGGTGTAGTGACAGACAAGGCGCTCCACATAGAGAAGGTTTCAGTGCTTATCCAAAAATTAGGATTTGGAAACCAGGTCGCGCAGTAACAACATCCGCGTCACGGGCCTTCCGGAATCTACCAATACGGGTAGTCTATTGTCAAGGACATATTTAGCCCCGAAAATCTCTCACCTACGTTTATAGTGGAGCAAGCCCATAGGTTGCTTGCTGCACGACCTGTTCTTGGTGCCCGTCGCGCCCCATAATTACCCACCTACTGAATTATCAAGACCGGGATGTCATCTTGAGGCTGGCGAGAGAAAAGGGCACAATTAATCACCGAGGGAACACTCTGTCATTCTTCCCTGATTTTACAGTGGCCGTCAAGTCAGCGAGATGGGAGTTCGGCACAGTTAAAAAATTCTTGCAGACTGAAGGCATTCTGTATGCCATGCTGTACCCCGCCCATTTATGAGTAGGCCAAGATGGGGATTGTAAGATCTTCACATCCCCCAAGGCGGATTATGTCAAGAAGATGAAACGGAGAAGATCCGAGGCGCCCATGGACCAAGTGACGAGGAGCTGTGATGAGGTGTATGGGACGTTCTATGTCTGTGGGCACTGCTGAGCAGCTTTTCCACTCTCTGACTTTCAAGATGTGCCCTGATGCTCAGAATGCGGATTGGTTGTCTTTCAATTGACTATTACCTGTTAAATTTTGATATACTGTATGTGCTTGCATGTTCACTTTCCTTTTCTTGCACCAGGGGTTCCAATCCCTGCTCTTGACTTTATCCTCTTGGTGGGCTTGGACTCAACTTAATGCATTGAGGTGTGTCTTTCCTCTTTCTACGCTCATGCGAATCATGGCGGGTGGCCGCTGCTGTCTACTGGAGGCTCTTTTGTTGCCGGCGCTCAAGTGCAGGTTGCTCATATGGGGATGCATTGTGTTTTTTGCCCACTCTCCCTTTGCGGTGATCTCTGTGGCATACTTTTCACTATGCTCCTTATTTCTCTACCGGACGCCCAGCAGGGCCTGCAGCCTCCTCTGTACTGATTGTATCTGATGCAGTGTAAATCGTAAACTGTTAGTAGATCCTCGCACATATCTTGGCTCTGATCAGCCACCTCCTACTTTGTGGGAGAGTAGTAGCATTCTGGTGTTCCCCCCATGGGTGTCCCCCAACACAAGTTACGCTCACTTTGTTCTCCCTGTTGGGAATTGTTTATGCTGGGACGGGATGTCTTTGGCAAGTTTGGGTCGCTAAAGGGGGTGAGTAGGGTGGGATGGATGGCACTCTCATCTTGCATTCTCTATGAACCTATGCGGTTTGGTTTCCATGCTCTATCTCGCGCTACTGTTTATATCTGAGTTTCTGACTCCATGGGTAATAACATAAGGTTCCTTACATGGAACGTGCTTGAATTAAATATCCCCAAGAAGATACGATCAGTACTTGCACACTTAGACAGACTAGACGTCCAGGTGATGTTCTTACAAGAAACAAATCTTATTCAACACTCAGAAAGGAATGTAGGCGCTCGCTCGGCAGGGCTGAGTGTTGCTTCATCATATTCCTCTTATGCTCGGGGGTGATTATATTGGTGATATAGGTCCCATTCACTGTGCATCACACAGAGACAGACACTCAGGTTAGCGTTGGTTCAAGGTCATCTTGGTAGCACAGTGGTCCTTCTGGTGAATGTCTATGGCACAAATGTCGATGACCCCTCCTTCTGCGCAGATGTTTAGCACCATATCTCGAAGTTTCCTCCAGCCGAATTGATTTTGGGTGGGGGCTTCAATGCCTGCCTAGGTGGGTATGCATCTAGGCTTCAGCGGGGCGTTGCGACGCAGTCAGGCCTCAGAGACATTATTGAGTTTCCTTGATGCCGGAGCTTTACGAGATATACGAGATATCTGCCGCATGCGATACCCGGGTGCTTGTGAAAGTACATTAATTTCCACGGTGCATGGCACATGGTCCCGCTTGGACTATTGGCTTATCTCGGAGCTTGCATGCACTTGGGTTCTTGACGTACGCCATCTTGCCAAAATATTGTCAGACCACTCCCCCCCGTGCTGCTAGAGATATGGGCCCCTGCATGTGACCGCTCCCCGTTTCACTGGTGACTGCAGCCCTCCTCCCTTACAGACCAAGTGTTCAGGTGCACAGTAAGCACGGCTATTAGAAATTTCTTTGCAGAAAACGCTTGCTCAGTGGACAGTGCTGGGGTCTTGTGGGAGGCGTTTAAGGTAACCATCAGAGGCATCTGCATAGGGACACAGGCCGGGGTTGTAAAGGACCTACGTCGGCGTATAAATAAACTGGAGGATAAAATCTCTGCGCTGGAGTGCCAGTATGCCCAAAACCCAGCTTCCGACATTCTGGATGGTCGGAGGCTGTTCAGTTCATGCTAGTCGGCTGTGGGTTTCTTCAGGAGGTAATTGATTGAGTTTTCATTCTTCTGGGAAAGTGGAGGAAGTGATGAAAGTGTTGCTGATGTAGTTCAGGGTGGTTCTGATTGGTAATGTTCTCAGGTTATATATGTGGTGGGGAATGGGTCAGTTTTGGTCAATGAGAGGATGGTCTGCATGATTGCTGCTGTGTTGCTTCTGGTGAGGGTTGTTGCATCAGTCAAGTTGGAGTCTTTTGTGCTACCACATGGTTTGTTTGTAATGAAGGAGCGGGTGTGTACTGCCTAGATGTTTGAGTCAGTAGGGTGATCTGAGGATGTTCATGTCTGGGAGTTTTTGCATAACTGTTTGATAAGGAGAGGATCTGAGTTTCATTAGCCGTAATATGTGCTAGCTTAACGTCACATAGACTACTCATGAGTTTAGGGAGAACGTCTGGGTTTTGATGACGTGTTGTGTGTTGTACATTATTGCGTGGTATATACCTCCCTTTTTTCTTAACGTTGAGGGATCCACGCAAGCCATACCTCCCTGGACTCCCCCGGGTGTCTAGTATTAAAAAAAGTCTGGATTTGGTAGGTTACCCTAGATGGCCGCCGAGCCTGGGGCCAAAACCCAGGTGACCCCCTTTGCAAAACCAGGTCGTTTTGTGATAGGTAATTTTGATGTCTCCACAATAAGATTTGGACCCTTCCCTGCCGTGGGTACTTGGCGCACCCACACAAGTGAGGTACCATTTTAATCGGGAGAATTCGCAAAATGTGGGGTGGGAGAAAGTTTGTTGATCCACGGAGATTCCATATCTTTCCATCACAGAAAAGTGAGGAAATTATTTTTTACATAGTTTGAGGTTTGCAAGGGATTCTGGGTAACAGAACCTGGTGAAAGCCACACAAGTCAAACCATCCTGTATTTCCCCTGGGCATCTAGTTTTAAAAAATTTATAGGTTTGCTAGGTTTCCCTAGATGCAGGCAGCGCTAGGGTTTAAAATCCACAGCTAGGCACTTTGCAAAAAAAGGATCAGTTTTCAATGTAAAAATGTGGTGTGTCCACATTGCGTTTTGGCCCGTTTCCTGCCGCGCGCACTAAGCCTACCCACACAAGTGAGGTAACATTTTTATTGGAAGACTTTAGGGAATGCAGGGTGGGGAGAAGTTTGTGGATCCACACAGATTCCAGTACTTTCCATCACAGAAATGTGAGTAAAAGGTGTTTATTTTTGTACAAAGTTTGAGGTTTGCAAGTGATTCGGGGTAACAGAACCTAGTGGAAGCCACACATGTCATCCCATCCTGTATTCCCATGGGTGTCTAGTTTTAAAAAATGTATAGGTTTGCTACGTTTCCATAAGTGCGGGCAGAGCTTGGGCTCAAAATCTACAGCTAGGCACCCACACAAGTGAAGTACCGTATTTATTGCAAGACGTTGGGGAATGTGTGGTGCCTGGAATTTTGTGGATCCACACAGATTTCAGAACTCTCCATCACAGAAAAGTGAGGAAAATGTGTTTTTTACATAGTTTGACGTTTGCAAGGGATTCTGGGTAACAGAGCCTGGTGATAGCCACACAAGTCACCCCCTCCTGTATTTCCCCTGGGCATCTAGTTTAAAAAAAATTATAGGTTTGCTAGGTTTCCCTAGGTGTCGACAGAGCTATGGTTTAAAATCCACAGCTAGGCACTTTGCTAAAAAAGGGTCACAGGCACCAGGTCTACCCACACAAGTGAGGTACCATTTTATGAGGAGACTTTGGGGAATGTGAGGTGCCCGGCATTTTGTGGATCCACACAGATTCCAGAATTTTATATCACAGAAATGTGAGGAAAGTGTGTTTGCTTTTTTAGAAAGTTTGCAGTTTGCAAGGGATTCTGGGTAACAGAACATGGTGAGAGCCAAACAAATCACCCGATCCTGGATTCCCCTGTGTGTTCAGTTTAAAAAAATGTATAGGTTTGCTAGGTTTCCCTTGGTGACGGCTGAGCTAGGGTTAAAGTAAAGGGTCAGTTTTCAATGTAAAAATGTGGTGTGTCCACGTTGCGTTTTGGCCCGTTTCCTGTCGAGGGCACTAGCCTACTCACACAAGTGAGGTACCATTTTTATTGAAAGACTTTGGGGAATGCGGGGTGGGGGGAAGTTTGTGGATCCACACAGATTCCAGAACTTTCCATCACATAAATGTGAGTAAAATGTATTTCTTTTTTTATAATGTTTGAGGTTTGCAAGGGATTCTGGGTAACATAACCTGCTATGAGACACACAAGTCACACCATCCTTTATTACCCTGGGTGTCTACTTTAAAAAAATGTATAGGTTCTGTTAAGTTTCCCTAGGTGCCGGCTAAGCTAGGGTTCAAAATCCACAGATAGGCACCCCCGACGCAGCCACATCTCCGGCCACCTGAGAGACCTGCACTGGCTCCCCGTCAACAAGAGGATCACGTTCAGGCTCCTCACCCACGCACACAAGTCTCTCCACGACCTGGGCCCTAAGTACCTCAACGACCGCCTGACCTTCTACACGCCCACCCGCCAGCTACGGTTACCAGCCTCGCCCTCACCGCCGTACCACGCATCCGAAGAGCAACCGCCGGAGGCAGATCCTTCTCCTACCTGGCGGCCAAGACATGGAACTCCCTCCCCATCCACCTTCGGCTGACCCAGGACCATCTCGCCTTCAGGAGACAACTCAAGACCTGGCTGTTCGAGCAGTAGCGGACCCCCTCCCCCAAGCGCCTTGAGACCCTTCCGGGTGAGTAGCGCGCTATACAAATGTTATGATTGATATGATTGATTGATAGGATTACGATCTCCCATTCCGACTGCCATTTCATGGTGATCCGACGCCATGAAAAGGCTGACAGAAACTGACTTTGGGGGCCTGAAGTAGGGCCCCCGGCCCTGGTGGTCCACTGCGAAGTGGCCTTTTTTAATGCGTTTTTATATAGTGCGGACTTTACCTGAAGGTGTCAGAGCGCTTCACATTAGGAACAGAACTGATACATGAGGAGAACATTATAAGTGAACAAATTACAAAAGCAAAAGTTAAGTTACATGAGGCAAAAGTGACAATTGTGCTCAAACAAAATACAAGAGGTAGCAAACGGTGCGTTACAGGAGGAAAAGTGACATGTGTGCAGGTTACAAAAGCGTACAAAGTACAAATAGAGGTATAGTACTGCAAAATAAGGCAGGCACTCAAACAAAAGAACAAACGTTACGTAGGTAATGGTGGCACTTGTGCAAGTATCGAAAGAAAACAAAATGTAAGAGGTAGCAAACAGTGTGTTACAAGAGAAAAGTGACGTGTGCATGTTACAAAAGAGTATCAAACACAGGTAGGAGGATAAAACTGCAATAAATGGCAGAACACACTGGGAAGGCACTTCCAAGGTCATGGAGAAAAGGATTCACTATAATGGAAGGTCTTCCTTCAGATAATAGAGTGGGTGTGATTTAAATTTGGAAGTGTCTTTGAAGGAGGAGGACTTTGAGGTCAGTTTTGAAGGCCTGGGGGAAGGTGGTGGTCTGGAGCTGAGGCGGAAGTAAGTTCCAGATTCTCACCGCGTTGCCTGAAACGGATTGGGCCATCGATCTTTCCTTCTTGAAAGTGGGAGGTTCCAGCAGTAAATTTTCCGCATTACGTGATGGTCTAGAGCCTCCAGAGAGTTTCAGTTTATTCTCCAGTTAGCGAGGAGAGGAGGAGTGCAAGGCTTTATGGGTGACACAGGCAGTCTTGTAGATAAATCTAGCCTCGATGCGAAGCCAGCGGAAGGTGGATAGCATGGGTGTGATGTAGTCGCTTCTTTTGGCCCCATAAATAAAGCGAGCTGCAGAATGGAGAACTGATTTAAGGGGGGACAGGTGGGATTTGGGGAGGCCAGTGAGAAGAGAATTGCAGTAGTCCAGTCTGTAGAGGACCAGCGATTGGACCAGGGTATTAAGGTCTTGCTCCGGGAAGAAGTGACAAATTCCCCAAAGAAGGCACCGTTGGTATCGAGCAGACTTTGCAATGGAGTTGATGTGGGAGATTAGATTGAGTTTTTTGTCGAGTATGACACCCAGGGATTTTGCGCTGTCGACAATGATGGGTTTATTGTTAAGTAGATTCATCTGATCCATCCATGATTGAACCGGGGAGGAGAAAGTGAGGAAGAGAGGAGGAGGAATTCAGTTTTGGAGGGATTTAGAATCCGTTGATGCGTTGACATCCAATTTTGAATGAGTCCAGAGTAGAGCTTAGGATGGAGAGATTGTGAGTGGAGGCAACCTTGAGGTAGATTTGAGTGTCATCTGCGTAGAGATTATAGTGGACCCCGTATTTACTTAGGAGATTTTCCAGTGGTTCTAAATAGAGATTGAACAATGTGGGTGCAAGTATAGAGCCTTGAGGAACACCTTGACCTACGGCCAAAGGAGATGAAAGACTGTTCGCTTTTTTGATCATTTGGGATCTATCAGAGAGGAAGGAAGCAAACCATTTTACCACAGTGCCCTCCATGCCCATTCTCTGTTGAAGAGTGTTGAGGAGGGTGTTGTGATTGACAGTGTCAAAGGCTGCAGAATGCAGGTCAAGGAGAATTAGAAGACAAGATCCCCCCCCCCCCGAATCGAGTATCCGCAGCGCGTCATCGATCGCTTGCAGCAGGGCTGTTTCAGTGCTGAAGTTTTGGATGAAGCCAGACGGAAAATTGTCAAGAAGATCATTGTCCTTGATATGACGAGAGAATTGTTTCGCTACACATCTTTCTGTGATCTTTGCAAGAAAGGGTCGGTTAGTGATGGAGCAGAAGTTGTTGAGGTCATTCACATCAGCAGTGGTTTTTTTAAGCAGAGGGGTGACCTGCCCAGTTCTGAAGGGAACAGGAAAGGAGCCTTGACAGAGGGAGAGATTGACCAGAGTGGTCCAATAGGGAAGAGAATGGGTATAGAAGTCAATGGCAATGGCACAAGGGATGGGGTCAAGAGAATGGTTGGAGGGCACAAAGTGCTTTTCTGTACTGTGACTTATGCTGCTGCCCTTTTTCCTGGTCCGCAGTGCAAGCAGCCGAACAAAATGCACTTTTCGACCGGCATGCAGGCGGTCATATTGTAAAAGAGCAGATGGGACCGCCGACTCATTGTCGGACGGTCTCCTACCAGATACGATGGCGGTCGGCCGGCTGTCAGTAATATAATCATATAACACTGCCTTAGTAGGACTCCAAGTAGTTTATTCAAAACAGAGGCAGCGAAACCCCACACCTGCAGCCAGACACAGACATTAATACTAACTGTCCACAGGCTCCCTCACACATTCGAATCCCAGTGATGTCATATTCAGAATAATACGATGTCAGCGTATAACACATCTCCTCTGTTTACAACAAGAAAACAAATAAGTTACATAACTGAACCACAAGAACGTAACGAACAGAATGCAATAAAAATGAACATTATATGAGAATGTAAATGCTGAACAAAAAGGACACAAGCTAGAAAATATAGCATATACAACACAACACCGGGAATGAAAAACAGCAACACGCAAGGACCACCTGAAGGAAAGACTTGAGGAAAGAAAACTCACAAATTTGAAGCAACAACCTTGGTAGGTGCATAGATTACATATAGCATGGTATATTTAGAAGCCACAGAGGAGTCAACATACTAGAAAGAAACAGCTCTGGTAAATGCATGTATTACATATAGCAAGGCATATTTGGTAAAACTAGTACAGCCCATTTGGAATTACCTACAGACATAGTCACTCAAATCTGCAGGAGTTTTCCTTGTTCTGATTCCTCGGCCTTGAGTACTACCGGAGAAATTCCCACCTTCTTTCCTCTTCCTCTCATTTCCAGATAGTAGTTTAACATTCTCCTTACCCCACCTTAACTGCAGTATATTGTTATCAACCATTTTCTGAAACCCTCTTCCTCCTGTATCTTTCCTCTGATAACAAAGCCTCTCTCCTCAAATTCCAGCTTTGGACATTTTCCAGTCTGATCCAATTACCCCGGAGTGGTTTTGGCACAGGTGCATGGAAAACTGGAAAAGACAGTTACTTTTGCCTCAAGTTCTCTGACTGAGGCTGAGAGGAATTACTCAGTCATCGAGCGTTAGGCATTGGATGAAGCCTGGACGACAAGACATTTCAGATTTTTTTTTATGGAGTGGAGGTTTCGCCAGATGGTACCAAGTAATGCTCAGGGAGGTTAGCTCGCTTGGCTGTCAAGTTACAGGAATACAATTGCAGGGTGCAGTTTGTGGCAGGTTGAAGGAACTTTGTAGCGGATTGGTTACCCGAGAACAGTGTTGATGATTTTGACCTTCAGTGTGAAAAAGTGGTGGCCGTTTTGGACGATGTGACGGAAGGCATGGAAAGTTCTGTTTCTAAGAAAGATTGGATCGAGAGGGTATGCAAGGTGATGATACCATTAAGGGTGTGGTGGTACTCATTATAGGGGTGGTAAGGAGGGAGAGTACCATTCCTGTGACATTGAGGCCCTATTTAAAAGTCATTGATGAGTTATTTATACAGAATGAGGGGCTACTGGTGCAAGGGGAGAGTTTTGTACCACCCTTTTCCATACGCGACAAGTTGATCAGATTGGCACATGAATGGCTCCTAGGCCACACACTAACCACCAAAAGAATTAAAGAAAGATTATGGTGGGCAGTTATGGACAAGCAGATTAAAGAATGGGTGGAAAACTGTGAAATGTGCACAGAATCTGAATAGAGGCTGCGTGTGGGGGTTGGAAAAACACAAAGAGCAGCACATTGTTAAAGCAGAAGAGGTATGGGAGAAAGTCTGTCTTGATTTCTCTGGGCCATTTAATTGCGTTCACAACTACGAGTGGTATACTGCAGTCTTGGTTGATGTAAAATCAAGGTGGGTCAAGGTTGTCTTTATGAAGTCCATTGCCACAGAGGCTACTATAAATGTCTTGAGTGACATATTTAGACAATAGTGTATTCCAATGATTATTCTCACTGATAATGGGACGCCACTAACGTTTGTGGAGCTGGAAGATTTCTTTAAAAAACTGGGAATCAGGCATGCTTGCACTTCATTATACTACCCTCAAGGAAATGGGTTGTGTGAAAGGGTGAATAAAATGGTGAAGAGTACTATGCAATTGGCATGTACCGCACGTGGTGGGAGAGTGCAAAAAACTGTGAAAGAAATGCTGTGGTCATATCGCACCACCATACATGTGGGAACTGTGGAAAACACCATCGAGATGATGAGTGCCAGGCGTCCTGGCACTAAAATGGTGAGAAGTGCAGATGAAGATAAGAGTGCTGTGAGGAAACAAAGGCATAGATTCATGAAGGTAAAATCCGCTCGCGAAGGAGCAGATTCTCAGAATCTGCCACTTTGCGACCGGTATTTTTGCATTTGGGATGCATCCTCCCAAATGCAAAAATCGCAAAATAAGAAATCGCAAATTTCCGATTACTTGCATTTAAGGAATCTCAAATTGAGATTCCTTAAATGCAATGCATTAAAGTTACAAAAATAGCGATTTCGCTAATAGGGCTCGCAAATTACCATGAAGTTGAACTTCATGGTAATTTGCAAAAAATTTGAAAAATGGACTAAAGTGCATTTTTCAAAGTTAACATATGTGCACAGATCAATTTCAGGGGTGCAACAGGGTGTCCTTTGTGATGTGATGTGATGTGAAAGCATATTTATATAGCGCGCTACCACTCCAAGGAGCATCTTGACGCTTTAACTACCCGCCTGCCAGCAGATGAGTAAAGCTGGACTGTCCATGGCTGTCGATAAAGTTCATAAGTTCATATAAGTTGGACACACCTGCACCCTTGAAATCGCATTCTCAATTTGCGATTCGCTAATTGCGATTCGCTAATTGAGAATGTCTTCCCATTCATTCCTATGGGCCTCTAGGCCCGTAGGAATAAATGGGGAGGTATTCCTTAATTGCGACTCGCAATTTGCGAGTCGCAATTAAGGAATTGTAAGAAATTGCTATTTTTTAAGCAATTTCTTCTTGCATAGCATTTTGCTATTCCTTATTAGCGATTCTTATATTTCGCTAATAAGGAATCGCAAAATGGATGCTTGATGCTTCTGGGGGATAGTCAAGGGAGATTCAATCACGTGGGTGATTCGGTGAAAGTCAAGTCGGGAGGAGTGGGAAGAGGTTTGTCAAAACAGATCCAGCGAAACCCTACACCTCCAGCCAGGCACTGTCATTATTACTGACTATTCACGGGCACTCTCACACATCCGAATCCCAGTGATGTCATATTCAGAATATTACGATATCAGTGTATAACAGAGGGCCTAAAGGTGGAAGTTGGAATTGGTACCCAGTGAATACTCCCTTCGTAATGGTAAGTAATTATAAAACATTTAAGTTTCCCATATACCTTCTTGGCTGCTCATAGCTGTTAAGTGTCCTCACCTCATGAGCTAATCAACACAACTTGAGCACACTAAGCACTGTGACTGAAGCAGAGAATTGGCTCAAGGTCGCCACTACCCTCCAAGGTCAGTTGAAACAATAACCTAATTGCCATGATGGATATTTGAGAATCTGCCATAAAGGTATTGGTTTATATTTTTCAAGCAAACATTTCTTGTACTTGTAAACTTGTCATGATTTTTCTTTAAGAAGAGGAAATCCTGTCCTTGAACATCATGTCATAAGGTGATGATAAACAGAACCTGAAATAAAAAACGGCAAGTGCCAGGGTTGGTTAAAGGTCACCCTCATGCCAGGGGTCCACCGTCCACTTTAAAGGCATAAACATCTTGCTAGAGAAAAGCACAACTTGCTGAGAAAAAAAGTGGGTGGGTACGAGTGCCCTGTGATATAGCATAACAAAGACCCTCAAAGACATGTACGGAAATAGCTAAAAGAAAGGGTGAAGAAAGAGATTGAAATAAATAAAAAACATTTACTTCAGGCAAAAAGGTGCAGTATCGTTTTATAGATCAAAGTTTTTTAATTGGTTGTTGTCCTGAATACCTGATGAGGCCATTATGATTCCCCAGCTCAGACATTGTTAAGTATGCTCCAGCCTTTGGTCTAAATCAATTTCCCGTAATTTGGCCAGCAAAATCGGAGAGAACGCCCTTGCACAGGTCTGCTAAATGCAAATCCAGGGGTCAATAGTATTCGTGTTTTTATTGAAAGGAAGATGATGTGATAGGTGAAGCCATGGCAACGAAGGGTCTCGCTGTTGTTTAATTGGAAACGGGTTCATTCCCTGTACATATATCGATTTCAGGATATTATAGTTCTTGTGACCCTAAAGAGAACAGCTGACTGCAGAAGTTGTTTGAAGCCTTTGTGGAGTTTTATTAGGCCACAAACGACAAGGGTAGGGTGTCGATGCATGCAACCCTCTATCAAATTCGAACTGCATTCAGTACTGCCGTCCACCTGTCAATAGGCTCAGTTTTCATCAGTGATGAAATACTGGTGACATTTTATGCTCTACATGCTAACTGTAGAGGGCAGCAATGTCTAAGTGACATGAGGCGCCTCACCTCTATTCGAAAATGTATGTGAATAATTACACGCGTAATTCACACTAGTTTATTGTACCATGATGTTATTTTTTCACATTCAATATTCTCATCGAGTTCGTTCCTATTTTACAACATATAGCACAAGTAAAGTAGCTGTTTTAGCACGCGGATCAATGAATGAGCCACCAGTTATACAATGGCAGGTGGAACAGTACCCTTTTGCCTTTCACCCCCGCCCTTCTGTGCCCGCCCTGATGATGGGTAAGTGTATTACAGCACACAGAGATTCCCAGTTCACCAATGTTATATCCATTTGGAAGGAGACACTACGCCGCGTGCGGTTTATCACCTTTATTTTATACGCTCTCCAGCAGGCTGCTTGTTCTCGTGCCTGCTGTAATCCTTCTTCCCTTTCCAGCCCTGAACTCCTCCTCCCTGTCTCTCGCCTCTGACTGGCCATGTGTGGTCACAGCTTCAGTCGAAGACGATCACAGATCTTAAATGCCCGACTCTACACCTCCTCCGTTTAAACATTGTTCCCACTGAGTTCAGATGTCTTCAAAAGGCCGTGGGTCCTGGTCACAGATCGGCCTGACTGGGTGGTTACCACTGGGGGAGTTTGTTCATTAACCTTTAGCTTACCCGAAACATCCACCCGTACCTTAGGGCTCGGTGTCGTGCTAGGCGGTATGTTGTTGTTCTGAATGGGGTTTGTGGCCTTGAAGTGTGACGCATTCTGGGTGATGGACTTGCTGGGGCGAGACGCCATGATCATGCTCCCTTTGAGTGGCTTGGTGTCAAAGGGGGTGTCTGTTTTCCTCTGTTGTATCTGTTTAACTACTATTCATTTGCCGGCTTTTATCTTCCTCTTCTTTTCCCAGTCAGTGGCCTTGCTCATGTGCAGGATCACCTGCTGTTCATGCGGACAATTGTGGCAAGTTGATGCGAACGGATCTGCCGAACGTGAGTGTGGCAGGACTCTCCCCAGTCGTTGAGTGAGGGGTGGTTTGATAAGCCTGCAGAATTTGACAGAGGGCCTCCTCAAGTGCATGTTATTCCTCAGTGGCTCTCAGCAAAGTTTGCTTGAGGATGCCCATGATTTGTTTTGCTAATTCGTTGGCTTGGGGCCAAAATGGGGTTATCAGATGATGCTCAATGCCTCGGCGGTTCAGGAATTCTCTGAAATCACCACTGGTGAACAAGGGCCCTTTGTCAGACTTCAGGATTTTGGGGAATCCCCCACGTCACAGAGATGTTATCCAGGGTCCTGATTATCTTGGCAGCTCCAGTTGATGAGACTACTTTGACCAGTGGGCATCGGGAGTATTCATCTACTACCACTACAAGATATTTGCTAGACTCAATCAAGAGGGCTGAAGAAGTCAACCGCTATCCTCTCGCACACGCCCTCTGGTATCTCTGACAACTCCACAGGCTGTTGTCACATGGCTGGTGATAAACAGATGTATAAGTGGCACTTTCGTAGTTCTGTTTCAACCATGTCATCTAGGCTGGGCAACCATTGTCTGTCTCGGAGTGCCCTTTGTGACAACTATCCCTTGGTGTCCTTCATGTGCGTGGTCGATGGCTTGTTTCCGGAGTTTCTTGGGGATCACAATGTATGAACCTGTAAGGATGAGTCCCTCTCGTGTAACAGCCAATCTGCCCCTGACCTTGTAGAAGGCCTTGATCTTCTCTGAATTACCACTCCACTCTTTGCTGTGCTCTCACTTGAGGTACATGACAAGGGCTAGATTTCTGTCTTCTTTTGTGGCGTTGACTAATTGAAAAATTGAGAGTGATGGGGGCACTCTTGTGCTGACTATGTAAATGTAAATGTAAATGTAATGTAAATGTAAATGTGCTGGACTTGTAAAGCGCACAGCTGCCCGTAAGCGTCCCGGCGCTTGCTTAGGGAACCCGTCCTGGTATTCCCCTGTGAGAAACCCTGGCAGGGTGTCCACAAGGTGAAAGCCAGGCATCCCGCCGCGAGGGGCCGTAGTGGAGATTAAGCAAGCTATTGCCCAGAGTCGCAGAGTGTGACCCTGTGAGTTGAGTAGGCACCAGAGCGAGAATTGTCGAGTCCGTGGAATTTTGAGCCCGAGACCCGCCGTGGCGGGGAATCGAACCCTGGTCCACGGTCGATCTCAGCTTCTGGGTTTGCCGCCTCTAACCACTGAGCCACGCTTCTCCAATGTATTGAAGGTATATGTATTGAAGGTATTCCTCAGCAATAGACAAGTGCTGCTTCTTCAGGTGCAGTGGCTGCTTAGAAAAGTAGTTAGCCGGATAGTGTTCCTTTTCCGGTTTGTGGACAATGTTGTATTCATATGCCTGGATACATATTCCCTGCCGTTCAATCCTGGGAGGCTTTTTAGCTTTGGGGTTCCAAAAGATGGTTAGGAGAGCCTGGTAGACTGTAATGAGAGTAAACCGTTTGCCATATAGGAAGATATGGAAATGATTTCATGCCCATACTACTGCGAGGATCTCCTTCTCAGATTGAGAATAGGCTTTCTCCGTGTCGGAAAGGCTTCTGCTGGCACAGGTGGCATTTGACACTAGGCCTCCGGGATTCCAGAGTGTTGTGTCAAGATGGCTCTGAGACTGGCATTGACAATCACTTCTGTGGACAATTGGGGTTGAAGTAGACCATGACAGTGGCCTTGGCGAGGGTAACCTTTATTTTTTGAAAGCTGTGTTGGTATTCCATGGACCACACAAAGACCACCTACTGCCTTTTGAGGTGACAAAGTAAGGCACTCATGGTGGCATCATTCTGAATGTATCTGACACAATAGTTAGCCATTCCTAAGAAGGAGCAGAGAATGAGGACGTCTCTTGGTGGATGTGCAGCTGTGAGGGGCGTGACCTTTTCCGGATCGGGCATCATACCTTCTTCCAAGAACAAGTTCCCAAAGAATTTCAATTTGGTTCTATGAAACTCACATTTATCGACCTTGAGAATAAGACCAGCCTAACTAAGTAGGCCTCAGATCATGTTCAGTGCTACACCATTCGCTTTACTCATGGGCCCACAGACTAGGATATCGTCACTGTAGTTTATCTTCTTGTGAACAGGCTGAATTACCCATCGAATGACTTCATGGAGGATTTCAGCAGCTGACGAGAGATCGAAGTTCAGTCTCTTGTAGAGGAAAAGGCCCAGGTGTGTGGCAAAGTTGTGATGTAGCAGCACTGGTCCTCCAGTTCATTCTGATGGTAGCCTTTGTTGACGTCAAGTTTGGAGAAGTTTTGCTCCAATGAGCTGGGTGATCATGTTGGTGATGTGCGGACCGGGTGTCGTTCTCACTCTATTGCTTTGTTGGGTTGGCGCATGTCAACGCATATTCGTACATCTTCTTTTCTGTTCTTTTTGGGAACCACAACAATGGGAGACACAGAGGGAGTGGTGCCCTTGGATGGTTTAATAATATCAAGGCTGAGGGGGGTTCTGATCTCTTCCTCCACCTTGCAGGAGGAACGCAACTCTCCTGTGTCTCTGTGCCACTGGCCAAAACTCCCATCGGTGTGAAGGTGTACGGAGATATCTTTCAGTTTGACGAGGCCACTGAAGAGAGCTGGGGAGTGATAAGTGATGTCTAGGTCTGTCTCCAGGTGCTAGTTGATGTAGATGAGACTACTTGATGCTGCCTTGCGGAACCTGAAGAGGCAGGTCACTGATACCTTGCAGCACATGAATAGGTGTTGTGATGGAGTTCGAGCTGTGTGCTGTGGATGCAGCCCACTTGTAGACTTTGATGAGTGACAGCGAAAACTTATGGACTGAGCCCAATTCAGTGAAACAGTCGAATGGCATCACTTTTATAGACTCCCCACTGTCAATTATGAAATGTATGGACTGGCCATTCAAATCCAGGTGAACAACTGGACAATTGTGGGTGGCCTTCAGCAGGGGCTCCAGGTGGTGGATAATCTCAATCTCTGAGTGTACGTGCACGAGTACCAAACTGGTGGCATTGGGCAGACAGAGGACTCTGGGAACAGTGCCTGACAGTTTGGGATGTAGAAACTGGTAGGGGTACTTCACCCTATCTAGCTGAGGGATACTGTGAACTTCCCTGTATATGTATGTACAAGAGAGGAAGGGAATAATGGCTACTCTCCTACCCCAAATTCTATAGCTTATATCAACGAAAGAGCGCCTACAAAAGTGAATTGGCTATACGGCAGTTTGTCACAAGTGGAAACCTACAACACAGTGGAATAATCAAATTACTCTAATTCAAGTGGTCAAAAAACAACAAAAAGGAGGGGGGCAGTAGTGAAGGAAAATCTATTATTTTCTAAAAGAACCCTCACTCACCCTAGTGGTGACATGCTTCATCATGGGGTTCAGTCACAGGTGGGTCCGACTATCCCCACCTGTGTGCTTCAACGCCTGCAAGTGCAGCGGAGCAGGTATGTGTGAAGGAGTGATCAGTGAAGGGAAGTGTGTATTAAAAGATCACAACTGTGCCTCAACAAACTTTATTAAGGGCCAGCTGTTCACAATAAAAACAGTGAAGTTACTGGGATTTTGAATTAGAATTCCAGTAACTTAGTGTGGATGGTCGACATGTTTCTGCTGGTGATGCTGTTTCGGCTCAGCTTTCTTCAGGACCAAGAAAAAGAAAGAAAAAGAGTCCTACGGGGGTCCAAGCACGCTAAGGCCTGCCCACACCATTAGGATTGGAAGAGAGAAGACACAATAAATTTTACTCTCCTCATCAAACTCACGGTTTTACCCGTCTTCAGAATTCCTGCTAATCGTCAGGATGAATTTGGTGCTTCAAGGATTCAACAAGCTTCGTAGGCTCGCAGAGTCGGGCATGTTTTCACTTCCAGCTTAATTTCTTGCCAAAAGACTCGCCGCTCTAGACCTAGTGATCTCACCCCTGCGGCCCGGCCCGGTCCCTGTATAGCATACTGGTGGGTCCTATGCCCACACATAGATTTTTCACTGAGTCTCAGTCAGCTGCACACAGACTTGAAGGTCAGCTAGGTCTCACCAGCTGATGACATTGACCGACGCACCAATTTTGATTTTGAGGTTCATGGTGCGGTTGCTCAGTGCTAGGTTGACAGTGGGTCGCTGGGCCACGGTGCCGCGTGTAGACATAATGAGTTAGCCATTCTCCTCACTATCAGTGACTGGTGATGTGGTGGAGTGAGAGGAGGGTGCGGTGGACGACTGACCTCTGGGCACTGTTGTAATAATCTGTAGGTGGTGACGGGGTCGGTTGCCTGATTTGTGACGCCATCTGCTCTTACTGCTTGGCTTGTCCCTGTGTCAGCTGCGGTCGGACAGTTGGTGCCACGGATTTGAAGTGCCCTGAATACCTGTCCGAGGGCTGGACACTTCCTGCCCTGAGGGTATGCCAATTCACACATGTGATTCAGAAAAGGGTGGGGTGATGAACAGAGTGTCTGAATTAAGCAGACCACTCTTACCAGTCCAAAGATCAGGGCTTGATCCATCACCGTTTTTTAGCTCACTGCACCATCCCAGCTCAGAACCTGGCTACATGCAAATTAGTCTGTTCCTGTCCCAGTGCATGATGGGAACAGGGCAAACCAAACTACCAAGCCAATTCTTATACTGGGAAGGAAACAAGCTTCCGGGGACCGGTTTCTGGCATTTCAGCCGTCGTCGGCCCGGCTTGCTTGAATCCTGATGGTGCAATGAGCAAGGGACTCACATCTGAGTATACCCTTCCACGCTTATGGTGGACAAAATGATTCAGAAAAGGGTGGGGTGATGAACAGAGTGTCTGAATTAAGCAGACCACTCTTACCCAGTCCAAAGATCAGGGCTTGATCCATCACCGTTTTTTAAGCTCACTGCACCATCCCAGCTCAGAACCTGGCTACATTCAAATTAGTCTGTTCCTGTCCCAGTGCATGATGGGAACAGGGCAAACCAAACTACCAAGCCAATTCTTATACTGGGAAGGAAACAAGCTTCCGGGGACCGGTTTCTGGCATTTCAGCCGTCGTCGGCCCGGCTTGCTTGAATCCTGATGGTGCAATGAGCAAGGGACTCAAATCTGAGTATACCCTTCCACGCTTATGGTGGACAAAATGATTCAGAAAAGGGTGGGGTGATGAACAGAGTGTCTGAATTAAGCAGACCACTCTTACCCAGTCCAAAGATCAGAGCTCGATCCATCACCGTTTTTTAGCTCACTGTACCATCCCAGCTCAGAACCTGGCTACATGCAAATTAGTCTGTTCCTGTCCCAGTGCATGATGGGAACAGGGCAAACCAAACTACCAAGCCAATTCTTATACTGGGAAGGAAACAAGCTTCCGGGGACCGGTTTCTGGCATTTCAGCCGTCGTCGGCCCGGCTTGCTTGAATCCTGAGGGTGCAATGAGCAAGGGACTCACATCTGAGTATACCCTTCCACGCTTATGGTGGACAAAATGATTCAGAAAAGGGTTGGGTGATGAACAGAGTGTCTGAATTAAGCAGACCACTCTTACCCAGTCCAAAGATCAGGGCTTAATCCATCACCGTTTTTTAGCTCACTGCACCATCCCAGCTCAGAACCTGGCTACATGCAAATTAGTCTGTTCCTGTCCCAGTGCATGATGGGAACAGGGCAAACCAAACTACCAAGCCAATTCTTATACTGGGAAGGAAACAAGCTTCCGGGGACCGGTTTCTTGCATTTCAGCCGTCGTCGGCCCGGCTTGCTTGAATCCTGATGGTGCAATGAGCAAGGGACTCACATCTGAGTATACCCTTCCACGCTTATGGTGGACAAAATGATTCAGAAAAGGGTGGGGTGATGAACAGAGTGTCTGAATTAAGCAGACCACTCTTACCCAGTCCAAAGATCAGGGCTTGATCCATCACCGTTTTTTAGCTCACTGCACCATCCCAGCTCAGAACCTGGCTACATGCAAATTAGTCTGTTCCTGTCCCAGTGCATGATGGGAACAGGGCAAACCAAACTACCAAGCCAATTCTTATACTGGGAAGGAAACAAGCTTCCGGGGACTGGTTTCTGGCATTTCAGCCGTCGTCGGCCCGGCTTGCTTGAATCCTGATGGTGCATTGAGCAAGGGACTCACATCTGAGTATACCCTTCCACGCTTATGGTGGACAAAATGATTCAGAAAAGGGTGGGGTGATGAACAGAGTGTCTGAATTAAGCAGACCACTCTTACCCAGTCCAAAGATCAGGGCTTGATCCATCACCGTTTTTTAGCTCACTGCACCATCCCAGCTCAGAACCTGGCTACATGCAAATTAGTCTGTTCCTGTCCCAGTGCATGATGGGAACAGGGCAAACCAAACTACCAAGCCAATTCTTATACTGGGAAGGAAACAAGCTTCTGGGGACCGGTTTCTGGCATTTCAGCCGTCGTCGGCCCGGCTTGCTTGAATCCTGATGGTGCACTGAGCAAGGGACTCACATCTGAGTATACCCTTCCACGCTTATGGTGGACAAAATGATTCAGAAAAGGGTGGGGTGATGAACAGAGTGTCTGAATTAAGCAGACCACTCTTAACCAGTCCAAAGATCAGGGCTTGATCCATCACCGTTTTTTAGCTCACTGCACCATCCCAGCTCAGAACCTGGCTACATGCAAATTAGTCTGTTCCTGTCCCAGTGCATGATGGGAACAGGGCAAACCAAACTACCAAGCCAATTCTTATACTGGGAAGGAAACAAGCTTCCGGGGACCGGTTTCTGGCATTTCAGCCGTCGTCGGCCCGGCTTGCTTGAATCCTGATGGTACAATGAGCAAGGGACTCACATCTGAGTATACCCTTCCACGCTTATGGTGGACAAAATGATTCAGAAAAGGGTGGGGTGATGAACAGAGTGTCTGAATTAAGCAGACCACTCTTACCCAGTCCAAAGATCAGGGCTTGATCCATCACCGTTTTTTAGCTCACTGCACCATCCCAGCTCAGAACCTGGCTACATGCAAATTAGTCTGTTCCTGTCCCAGTGCATGATGGGAACAGGGCAAACCAAACTACCAAGCCAATTCTTATACTGGGAAGGAAACAAGCTTCCGGGGACCGGTTTCTGGCATTTCAGCCGTCGTCTGCCCGGCTTGCTTGAATCCTGATGGTGCAATGAGCAAGGGACTCACATCTGAGTATACCCTTCCACGCTTATGGTGGACAAAATGATTCAGAAAAGGGTGGGGTGATGAACACATGTAGCATGACCTTGCAGCATATATATATATATGCAAGGTACAGCACACACGGGCACTCCGGAAGGTTTCAAAAAACACCTTTATTTCGCAGACGCGTTTCAGCAGTGGGCTTTCATCAGTGCGCAAGGTGTTCAGGGTGTCAATTGCTCGCACACAGCGTTCCGTTTTTTTTAAAGAGAAGCACATCTCTCTTGATTGGTTGGATCTCAAGGTGTGGCAGTTGAAACAGGACTACGCCGTATTTTGAGGTAATGTTTGTAAGTTTGAATAAAGTTCGTTGATTCACAGCACACTTACATGATGTTTATTTGCTGTGTGTGG
Source organism: Lissotriton helveticus (assembly GCF_964261635.1). Taxonomy (NCBI): domain Eukaryota; kingdom Metazoa; phylum Chordata; class Amphibia; order Caudata; family Salamandridae; genus Lissotriton; species Lissotriton helveticus. Next base: position 420,871,568 of record NC_136057.1, read on the forward strand.
CATTTAAGATTTGTCCGCTCCAATGTCAATTACCCCAGACGCTGTGTGCGTCTGGGGTAATTGACACCTTGCATACGTTGGAGCTTATATCTACAAGTGAGTCCCTTCCTCACTATAACGAGAGCACCCGCCTGGAGTTCGAAAAGTCTGCCACGAAGGAACTTGGAGCGTATAACTATACAGACGCTGAACCGTCTCTTCAAGGAAGGGCCCGTGACCATATGTCAAGAATTATCCCAATTCAAGGTACAACTTTAATTATTGTTGCCTGCGGTCCCGACCTGTCATAAGAGGTTGGCGAGGAAAAGCGCACACAGCGTCTGGGGTAATTGACATTGACGCGGACAAATCTTAAACGCCACACACAGCAAGCACAGTGAGGGGGCAGGGAAGCAAGCACAGCGAGGGGGCAGGGAAGCAAGCACAGCAAGGGGGCAGGGAAGCAAGCACAGCGAGGGGGCAGGGAAGCAAGCACAGCGAGGGAAGCAAGCACAGCCAGGGGGCAGGGAAGCAAGCACAGCCAGGGGCAGGGAAGCAAGCACAGCCAGGGGGCAGGGAAGCAAGCACAGCCAGGGGGCAGGGAAGCAAGCACAGCGAGGGGGCAGGGAAGCAAGCGCAGCCAGGGGGCAGGGAAGCAAGCGCAGCCAGGGGGCAGGGAAGCAAGCACAGCCAGGGGCAGTGAAGCAAGCACAGCCAGGGGGCAGGGAAGCAAGCACAGCCTGGGGGCAGGGAAGCAAGCACAGCCAGGGGCAGGGAAGCAAGCACAGCCATGGGGTAGGGAATCAAGCACAGCCAGGGGGCAGGGAAGCAAGCACAGCCATGGGGCGGGGAAGCAAGCACAGCCATGGGGCAGGGAAGCAAGCACAGCGCCCCCTTGTGTCTCTTCCACAGAACAATTCGTGGAGAAGTCGTCATGCGCCCAGGCCTTGGGGGAGCTCTCCCTAATCTTGACATTGCAAATAAAAGAAACGTCAGCAATCTCGCTGCAAAAACAAGTGAGTGTGTGTGAGAGTTTGTGTGTGAGAGTGAGTGAGTGTGTTTCCACCCGTGGCTGATAACAGACAGCACTGTCTGTGCACACCTAAGGTGGGTAATAGCATACTAATCGTGTTCTTCATCATTTTAAAGTGTCGAACTCTGAATCGAGTGGAAAATTGCACCCCCAACCAGATGCCCATGTGCTAATGTAAAGTCTGATATTTTTTTTTCACCTTGGTGTACAAATCGGAATTTTACACCATTTGCAATGAAGGTACTCACCATGATTTTACCGGATGAACATTTATTGGCAAACAATGTGGGTGTGCAATTTGAGCATGGGCAAATAACAAGCGTAATTTCAGTCTTGATTGAAAACCGTTTCAGGCACAACAGGGGTTTTCATCGGAAACAGATTTACCCCTACATGTGATCAGGGGTCAAAAGTAGTACTGGAGTCACCGACCTCTGAGTGAAAAGTATTCAATCCGCCCGGATGAATCAGCAAAACTCTTGATATGCAGATTGCACATAATTCTTTGCAGCAGGCAGATTAACCCGCTGAGCTATCTTTTGATTGGACGCTGACAGAGGAGGCTTCCAGCACCATAAGGAAATTAATATGGGCCTGAAAAGCAGGACATTCGTCTGAAGTGATGAACACGAGTGACTAATGGAAAGCTGGCAGGTGGGGTGGGGATGGAGGGGCACTTCAAAGTAAAGCTAGAACTGGGGCAAAGAAGAGATGTGAATCCTGTGTGGTGCGCCACCCCACGGTGACTGCAGGTAAACCCTGTGTGAAAATATGCAAAAGCTGGAGCAGCAACGAGGGTCAGGGAGTGGGGGGGGGAAAGAGCACGACATGGGTCAAGGGGGTGGGGGGACTCGAGCACAACAACGGTCAGGGGGGTGGGGGGACACGAGCTCAACGAGGGTCAGGGGGGTGGGGGGGACACGAGCACAACGACGTTCAGGGGGTGGGGGGGACACGAACACTACGAACACTCAAAAGAGATAAACAGATGGACACACAAATGAAGGAAATGTGAAGATTTAGAGAACTGCCAGGAATTAAATACGAGTACCAAAATGAAAGGGAAACTAAAAAAGACAAACAGAAAGCAATACATTGAAGAAAGGCGAGAGAAGAAAACATAAATGAAATGAAAATACCATGGACGGGGGCGCCGGAGGGGGGAGCGGAACACGGGAGGTGCTGGATGACACCGAGGCTCATGGCGTTCGGGCACTGCGGGGGAGACCACACCTCCGGCATCATGGATACATCCTGGGGGCTGCCGAAGCCAATCAAGAGAAAAGGGTCCGAGCTGCGGAGCTTCCCAAGTAAGCTACTGCCAGGAATGAGAACAACAAGTTCCGGAGCAATGTGTGCGGTTAGTTAGAATGAAACAGACATAAAATGAAACATCGAAACCAAAAAACACTCCAGCACCGTGTAACTCAACACCAGGCATCAGATGACTGCCGTGACTGCCGTGAGCGAACTAATGGTTTTACAAGAAAGGGAAAACAAAAGTCCTGCCCTCTCCCCCTCCTCAGCTCTCCCGCTAGTACCTCTAATACATACCATATGTTCTGCACAGTCACCGGCTCCGCCTGGAGTCCCTTCACCCCTGCCTGCTGCAGCCATGGAGACACTTTGGGTGAAAGTCTAGCGAGAGACGGGCCACGGAGTCGAACGGGCACACGGATGCCGCTTACCTGCTAGCAAATCAAGGAAAGTGAAATCGCGCAGCCCACCCCTGCAAAGCACACGTTGGAAATGACAAAAACATGGCGAGACAAAAAAACAAAAACCGCCCACCACCGCATGACGTTGTAAAAGGGGCGGGATGAGAAAAAATCTACAGAACGCCCACGAATCTGGTCAGAGAATAATGGACAGATCTCTCTTCCAATGGCTAGCCTCCATTTATGGAGCTAGTCAATGGAGGAGACAGGCGGGACAAAGCCCCGTACTGCCTAACAAAAGATTTCGCCTGCGCGAACACTGCTGCGCAGTGGACGCCAGGCGAAACCTAAAAACCATTGGCTGCACTGTTGTAGGAGAGCCCAATCCCCAGTTCTTGTCCAGTTGTTTGTCTAAAATGTGTTTATTCCCTTCTGAGTGACTCGAACGCACAACACACTATCTGTTGGCATAATGACATGCTAGATTCTATCAATGTGTAGTGATATATTTGTATTATTTGTTTTTTAGTGGTGAAAAACTAGTGAAAATACTCTCGACTACGCGGGAGCACTAATGTGGTGACAGGACTATGTGATGGTGCAAGGTGGGTGGTGTCAGTGAAGTGTAGGGACCTAACGATGTGTGGGAATAAAAAAGTTAAAAATCCTCTGGCTAGTGGAAAAAAACAATTTATTCACTTCCCTAGCTGGGGACGTTAAGAAGGGGGTTTTGGGGTTGAGCTGATTGCTACAACCTGGTCTATGTTGTAGCAATCAGCTCAACCCCAAAACCCCCTTCTTAACGTCCCCAGCTAGGGAAGTGAATAAATAGTTTTTTTCCACTTCACTGACACCACCCACCTTGCACCATCACATAGTCCTGTCACCACATTAGTGCTCCCGCGTAGTCGGTCAGGTCGTAGCACGCCCCGCCCCGTAGAGGGACGGGAAGACCCCAATGATGAAGCATGACACTACTGGATTTTTTTAGTGTGTGAGGGGTATTTTAAAAAGCACATTGCGCTCTCATCTTTACTACCCTAAGAGAGAGTATTTTCACTAGTTTTTCACCACTAAAAAACAAATAATACAAATATATCACTACACATTGATAGAATCTCTTTGTTTATGTAAATCAGTTTGGAGGGTGATTCTGTCAACACCTCTGCACTTCCTCTATTGTTTTGGAATAATGACATGCTAATCATATAATTGGAAATCGTTATATACATTATTTGTGATACTGGCATAGCTAACTTACACCTGACAAGCAACAACTTGAGATCTCTTCACCAGTCATAAAGTACCTGACTTGAGACAAGTTGTGGTCCGGGAATTGCTCACACTGACATTAGCTAAACACACATGACATATTGTATTGTGACTATCCCCAGTCTGCTCACACCTTGTGGGGGAAAACATAAGATTGCTGAAGGACTCACACCTAACCTTGGAGCTACTCGCAGCCAGCATGAGATCCTGTGCTACTCTGACCCTCTGTCCAACTGCAGCCACACTAGAAAGCTCAACACCCTTCCCACCCACAGGCCAGCTGCTCCACCCTGCGCTATTTCACACTACACTCAACAACCAGTCGTAACCAACTCCCATCTCCCTGGACAATGCATAAGGGCATCACTACTACTTATCACATGCAGCTCCTCAGCTTTTCACTACTCCTTGCTGTAATATGGCACTGACTGATTACATAACCTGGTCTGCATCACATCACATCACCAGTCTTTCTCACCCCCAGGTAACCAGGCGGTTCTATTTTAGTAGGGTACGGTGTCTCCAGTACTGGAGATACCTTTAAGATATTAACAGTACTTTGTCAAATGACACCAATTAAGAGGGTGACTGTCAGCCAGCCTGGTTTAGTTAACAGAACTGAGCATGGTAAGACCTGTAGTTCATTTCAGCCAATAAACATACCCCCGCCACAGGATTTTGCTCATAGATTCGCCAATTTAGTGGCTCACAAATGCAGTTTTTGTGGCGCACGATTGGAATTTTTGCTGCATTGTTGTGGCACTTTACTTGCAATTCCTTTTCGGCTTTAAAACAAAGGAAACTTTTCCATGAAATTATTCCACCTTTATATAGGCATTTTTAAGGTATCTGAGATTGTTTGATTGCTGCTATTTAGTTTATCGACATCAGAAGGGCAAAAGCCTGAATTAATTTTGTCAGGAATCAGGCTCATCTTCTCCTTATCCTAAAAAATAAGCCACAGGGGCTTATCTCTGAGTCACTTGGAGCTAAACGTCCTGAATATATATGTGGCCTTCAAAAAGTAATCAGTCGCAGCGAGCAGTAAAGCCAGCACCATGAGAGTTCACCTACTTTTCGCAAACCCTCCAAAGTACTCTAAATGCTCTTCATAAGTGCTCCTCTATGTTTCATGAATCAGATGGTGGTAGTCAGAGATGAATCACCATAGGGTGAAGCACTATAGCAAAGATGCAAACACCACATGAAACACACTGAACCACCTTTCTGGTCTCTTCCCTGTCTCACTTTGTATACCCAGTAGCTCCTAGTGCAGACTTGACAATAAGCACATATAAAACTGGAATAAGCACATATAAAACTGGAAACCATGTGGATATTGATTCAAGATTAGAGAAATATTAAAGTATAGGCAATTATGGGCACCTCTTAATTGTTGTTACATTGTACTGTAGTTTAATTTATTTTGCACTTCAGAACAGTGCTGATCTGCAGAAGAGGATTGGCAGATGGGCAGCACGTACTTGTGGCAGTGCTAGGATGGAAGATAGTGTGTCTGCAGGAGGTGTTTTGGTGCTGTGCGTGATGACCAAAGTTGTAGTCTGATTGTATTTTTGTTGCTTTATTGGGTTGTACACCTCAATCTCCTCTCTGCAGGAGCCATCTGTAGCCCTCACTTCCCTCCCTGCAGAAACTTGTTGTACCATAACAATGCACCCTTCAGGGACTTTGATGCATCCACAAAATGCTCCCTATACGAGCTCACAGCACCCACTCACTCTCCACGGTGCAGCAGATCATTGTACCCCTCACTACATTCCCCTCCCTACAGACCCTCACAACACTGTGCACATGGTTCTTGTACCCCTCACTATAGGATCTCCTTGCACCCCTCACTCATCTCCCATAAGGAGCACTCTGCACCTCTCCCTCTGCATCCTGCTGGAGCTCCCTACACCCCTTACAGTGCTGACGACAGAATCTCCCTGCACCCCTCACAGTCCTCCCTGCTGTAAATCAATGCTATTGCACAAACATTTCTGCAGGGGCACCCTACAACCCTTACTCACTTCCCCGCAGTAACTCTGAGCACCCCTCACTTCTCTCCCAGCAGGAGCTCACTGTACATTCCCTACATGCATGAGCACATACTAAAGGCACACTCACTCAATCTCAGCATCCCTTGCTCTCCTCCCAACACATCTCACAGCCCTCCCAAAAAGATAAGAGCTTGAGGATGCATTCACCTACACTTGCAGGACCAGAGGGTGAAGGCGCACCAGCAAACTCCCAACACAAGCATACAATCCTGTGCTGAAACTCTACATTGGCTGTAAGTAGGGTGTGAATCGATAGGTAGTATGCACATCCTCCTTTTTTATGTTTATGTGTTTACTGTTTGCAATAAATAAAGGAACATGAGTAAAAGTTTATCGTCCTGATTGCACAGTAACTTGTATGTTAAATGTTGAATGTTGTTAGTTTTTGTCACATATAAGTTGTGTCCACTGCACCATTCACTGTCCTTTTACTTTGGGTCTGAGACACTTTTACGTTAAAGCTTGATGGCACCAATGATGAGAACAGGGCCATCCTGGTGAGTACCAACCAGGGGTCCCATTGGTGGTGCGCCCGTGAGGTGCCATCTCGCTCTTCACACATTTTTTTGTTGTCTTCCAAGGTGATTGTTGGTCCTGTGTTGTCCTAAATGTGTAGATCAGAGCTTGGTTGCTTTTTATAAGGGCAATAGACTGAGACATCTTAACAATCTCTAGAGTAAGAGTTGTCCTGGGGTGATTAATGCCTAACCAGTGATGTTCACAGATCAATAGATAAATTTTGCCTTGAGAACTAGGACTTGTGTTATTTGATGACTGAAACTCTACATGTCAATGACGACTGTATAATAAAAAAAATTAACAAAACAAAATAACACTAATAAATGTGCAGGATCCATTCAGAGATTGAAATCTTATCCAGTATCCCTTGTCTTTTCCACACCTCCTCTCCCTTGACTACGCATTCTCTCCCATAACAGAATGATACTTCCTGGCAGTTTCCTCCTCAGCATCGTGTTGGCCCACCCAACCTCAAGACCTTAATTTTAGGTCTCACCTGCAAGCTATGTGCATGCGCTGTTACTCGGAGATGATTTACTGTATTTACTCTAAAGACAAACTCTAATAAGGGGCTTTAAGGCCACCCGTTACTTACCGTTGGTCATCATTATCACTCTTTTAACTTGGCAGTTCGAGCAATGCATCAATTCCTTTTATTTGTGTGGAGCATGGCCCAAATACAGATTGATTTACCCTAATTAGCGTCTGTGCGCTGCTCTCACTCGGATTGAGGAACTATTTCTTCGTATTTTTGGCATTTTCATATATTACAAACTCGATCCGCCTCGAAGGTATCCCACAAAGTTTTAGGCATGACATGGCAAAGGTCTGTATTACTGAGCAAACAACACCTAATGAATGCAGGAGAAGCCTTACCCTGCCCACTGGGATACAACCCTTTCACCATCCCCACAAACAGTTTGTGCCACTGTTCCCAGGGAGGCACAGTATGGTGTTACCATTGCAAAATGGCTGCTGGTTTAATGAACAGCTGTACTTAAGGAGAGATTGGCCACACACCTCCATCTTGCAGCAGTATTCAGCAGCTAGGTTCAAATCGAAGCAGAATGGTCAACATGAACGCTTGTTCGAAGGGAGACAGGTTATAACATGGATACTTGTTTGGCGGGGAAATAGTCACAGATGAGATGCATTTGTGAAAAAAACAAAAGATCCTCAGAAGTGCCCTTATGATATCAGCAAGGAACTCACCACCCTACTCAACACCTCTATCACCAATGCAACATTTCCCGATGCCTGGAAACACGCAGAAGTCAGACCACTACTCAAAACACCCTCCGCTGACAGCAGTGAACTAAAAAACTACTAGCCAATCTCCTTGATCCCTTTCCCAGCGAAGGTACTGGAAAAGATCATCAACAATCAACTCATGCAGAGGCGTGGCTTGCAGCCAAACAAGATGGCCGCAGCTTAGAGGAGCTCCGAGGGAGGCATAGGTTCCCCTAACGATCCGACACATCATCCGGTCACTAATCCTGCTCCAAAGACACACACGGTGAGCGGAGCGCGCGGGCATCTGCCAATCCCACTGCTGGCCTAAATCGACACTTCGTGCGACCCAGAGACCATGGAGAAAGGAGCGGCCTAGTCACGCGGCTGAAGCCGGGGCCTAAATTGATGCAGAGGCCCGCTTGAGACGTATGTGGCCTGGCGGGCTGAGGGAGGTGAGGCGGGCGACTCAGAAGGTGAACGGAGCCAGGATCGGAAAGCGCCCTCCATTGCGGCCTCATCACGGTGGAAGATTGCAATGCTGACAGCGCAGTAGGTGGTGCGGGAGCTGTGTGGTGCCCGGGAAGGCGCCGGACGGACCTGTGCGCATTTACATTGAAGACAGGTAGGGGGGAACGTTGCCCTTGCCCCAAAAGGCTCCCTACCTAACACCTGCAGCAGCAGTGCTCTAAAGCACAAACACCGCCCAAGGCCACACGTACAATAACGCATGGACCCATTAGCTGCGGGCCTCAAGAGTCAGAGAGGGCCCACGGGGAAGGAGTGTGCAAGAACAGTATCGTGTTTTGCAAAAGCAGCAATATGTTTTGGGACTTTACAAAGTCAGTACTTCATGAGACTTTGTCGGCAGTTCACACAATTTCTTCAGGGTTACAAGAGCTTCAATTTTTCCGAGCACTTCTAGCGCGGTGATGCACACACCTTCTTCATAAACCTATGTCTATCAGTTTTGTCTCTGGAACCATGCTGTTGAGGTATATCAGGGGGCATTATTATTATTACATTGCCTATACTCTCGAACTAGAGACGCTTTGCTGTTTTTTTGTTTCCTCAATTACAGAGATTATTTTCACTCTATGCTGGCTCATTTTTGCAACCTGTTTTACTATCATTGTTAGCTCCTATATTTTCTACCTTTTCATGCTTTTTAACACTGTTACAATTATACAAGGTGTTGATGCTCATCTTATTTTACTGTAATACTGCCATTTTTATTCTGAAGCATTTGTTAAGGTATTTTGCTTGGCATGCAGGTTTTCTACATTTTCTACTGCTTTTCTTCTTTTTCCTTGGTTCTGTACATGATTTTAACTTACAGCACCTTTATTACATTGTGCGCAGGTTTTGTATGTGGTCTAACCTGAGATGTGACTGGATTTTCTTTGCTGTGTAGTTCAGTTCACGCAGTATCCCAGGTAAACTCCACATAGACTCCGGCAGATGAAGTGCCTCAAAATGGCAGCACGTTTTTAGCGTGATGCTGTGTGGCTCTCGGCGCGCCTATGCACCAAAAACGTCCCAGATGAGAGCAGGCAGGAGAATGTCATGAAAAGCATCACGGAGCTCCGAGACTGACAGGTAAGGGTGCGCGCTCGAAGAGCTCGTGCCAGTATTTTCAAAGAGGGACGACAGTAAACTGAAATTTGTATCCAATCCACAAGCCAAGAAAGAGAAATACATAAAAATGCGAAAAATCTTTCATTACTAGAAGTAAAAATGTCACCGCATTTAAAACAGAACAGTACTTCTCCTCCTCTAATCATGGCTTTCCTTCATGCTTTACTGACAGTTTATTTTTAAAAACGATTACTTGGTTAAAACTGTTAGGAAGAGTGCTGAAGCATGAACAAGGGCAGTGTTATTGTAAATCATAAACACAAGTTCATAAGGTTACATGCGCTGTGGAAGACGAGTTGAAAATGGAGGAATCTTTTCATGTTTGACTGCACGTTCTGCCAGAACTGAAACGCACGCAGCTCACTCCTTCAAATTACGAAAAGTAACATGGAGATTTTTACAGGAGTAGCAAGATCTTTAAAAGGCATCCATTCAGTGCTTAAAGTCAGTCAGAAAAGGAATGCAGCAAGGTGTATGGCAGGAGTAAACAGACAGCAGTAACACGCCCAGTCATAAGCAGGCTGTAAAAATCAGGAAGAATATACTCTGTCAATGGCAGCAGGAATCAGGCAGAAAGAAGCAGGTAGTAGGAGACTTATGTCCTGTTTGAAGCAGGCAGTAGGATTTAGGCAGGAAAAAGGTAAAAGGAAATCTACGCCTTGTCCATGGGCTGTGCGGTGAAATATGGACACTGGTGGGGCGGGAGGGCGTAAAATCCTTAAGTAGGTTCGTTTTGGGTAAAGTCATGAATAAAAGTACCTTTAAAAAGCTTGTTGAAGGTCCTTAAGAAGCTTGAAGAAGGTCCTCACACGTAGTTTTGATCCCATCCTCGTCGCCAAATTTATGTTACATCTTGGTAAGGAAATCCAGAAGACTTGGATAGGTTACAGATGACAAGTTTATTCTTCTTAGATGGTTAGATAGGTTTTCCAGTATATAAGTAATCAAAGACCCACCAGGAGCATCCTCTCTGCTGCTCAGCCCAGGATCCAACTGACAGTCCACTCACAGCATACCAAACACTCCAATGACATCACACTCACACTTACATTCCACTCACACTTGCTGAACAGCAGAGGCAGAGAAACAGGGAAGATGTAAGGTAAAAACCTTAGATATAACACACACTTACTTGGAATGTATCAAGCCTGTTTGAAAGAGGGGACATTGCCACGTGATCAAAGGGTGGCGACACTAATAACGATACTCAAACCGGGCAAACCCCCCCAGGAGTGTACCTCCTACCGACCGATTTCTCTCCTGAACGCGGAAGCGAAGATATTGCCGAAGGCTCTGGCGGCAAGACTGCAGCCCCACTTAGCGACACTCATACACCTAGACCAATCTGGCTTTATGCCCGTAGGAATACGGCGATGAATCTTAGACGACTGCACGGTATACTGGCTAGTGGGCCATATATCCAGGAGGATGCAGTCATCCTCTCCCTAGATCACAGCTTTCCAAACTATGTGGCGCGACACATTACTGTGTCGCGACCCATATGTAGGTGTGTCGCATCGGCAGAGTCGAGCTGCAGGGGCTCTTAGAAGGGGCAAAGCCACAACAAAGCCCTATTAACATGCACCAGGTCTTTAAAGACCTGTGAAGTGCCACACACGACCGGGGGGGCTGAAGTAGAGAAATGTCCAGGTTTTACCACAGCGTCCGGGTAAAACATCCAAATATCCCGGTTTTAGTATGCTGTTTAGATCACCCCTGCGGGCTTTCCAGCAACAGGCAGAGTGGCGCTGCAAATCCAAAACCCAAGAACTACAGTTGCAAAATTGTGAGAGCACATAATCACACATAATGAAATGAAAACATAACTCATCTTCTCCCTTTCCAAAAGACCTAAAACATAACAGCGTGCCTGTGCAGTGCTTGAAATGTGAATATCGAAGTATAGGTACTCAGTGTCCCAGAGTACCTTTTTTCAGCTGCGACGTGTCGGAACTCTCCTATTGAAGACCTATGCTGAAAAGTGCAGGTACTCTCCCTTTAAACTTAATGAAGTGCCGGACCCCAGTACCAGACAGTACCTGTCCTTTTGAAGCACTGTGTCTGTTCCAGCTGTTGCCACTTTGTAGGGTCCACTGTGCTTATGAATAGAAAGAAAGCAAGAAAGGAAAGCGCTATAGGCAGTGTTCAGTAGCCAGGTACATCCCTGCTGCTGTAGGTTCTGCCCTGGGTAGATGGTATGGGAGATGGTAAAGCTAATACATGTTGAGCAAAGGTAGCTGAGTTGCAGAAACTGAAGAAAAAGCAATTGAAGCAAAGGAAGACCAAGAACCCTAAGTGGGAACTGACTCTCCAGGTGGCAGAGTGCTCAAGCTTCATTGAATGCCAAGTTTCACCCGAGTCGAAACCTCCTGCTCGTAAAAGAGTCACTGCTGTTAAAGGTGAGATGCTCTCCGCCAAAAGAGTATGTCATGGAGAGGACCCTAAAGGTGTGTCCTTTCTTTAACTTTTTAATGTGTTTTGCTCTTGACATTTCACCCCATTTACATTCTCTGGTTGCATTCAATGTTGACAGCTGTTCACCTTCCAGAGTAGTAGAGTAGTAGGGTGAATACAATGCTTGAATTCCAGCAAGCCCCCCCCCCCCGCCCAGTGCTTCTGAGAGGGTTTCAGGGTGTTCCTCTCTGCTTTCCCCTCCCTCGCACCTTGAGAAATTGTTGAAATAAGTTGGTCAAATGGTACATTTTAAAGGGCAGTTTTCACTGATTTGCTCCAGTCATAGGATTTGAAAGAGCCATCATTAAATATTCAAGTACTGCCGTGATGTGCTAAACCAATTACACCAATTACTACCATAGAGGTTGACACTACTTGATATTCATGGAGCACTGGTTCAACAGCTCTATTTATCTGGTAAATATTTTTGGGGAAATTGATGTCATCTGTTTTTTTTTTTTTGCAATTACTTCATGTTTCTTCTTTTCTCCAGTGGTGAGGAAATAATTAAGAAATGAGGTTGGAGAAAATCTGTTTGCTCTATTCACTATCATATGTGGAAAAAGTAGCAAAATGTGTTTGCTTTATTTTTTTTAGCACGAGTACAATGTTTCCACAGTACTACCTTCAGTCCACTTCGTGTCTTTACATTAAGGGCCTTGTCCTACCAGTGGCTATCGCCATGATAAAAGGCCATGTCTTCATACAGCACCAAAAAAAGCTTTATCCCGGTCAGGGCCTCGTCAGAGGAACAACATCTTCCTTGCAATTAGGAAACCCTTGCTCTTAACTGCATCGGGGGAGAGGGAGGGAGTGAGACAGAGAGGGAGGGAGTGAGAGAGTGAGACAGAGAGGGGGGGAGTGAGACAGAGGGAGGGAGGGAGACAGAGAGGGAGGATGACAGAGAGAGAGAGTGAGACAGACAGGGAGAGAGACAAAGAGTGAAACAGAGAGAGTGAGACAGAGGGAGACGGAGGGAGAGACAGAGACAGTCAGAGGGAGTGAGACAGAGAGGGAGTGAGACAGAGAGGGAGTGAGACAGTCGGAGGGAGAGGGAGTGAGACAGAGGGAGGAAGACAGAGAGGGAGGGAGACAGAGAAGGAGTGAGACAGAGAGGGATTGAGACAGAGAGGGAGGGATGGAGACAGTCGAAGGGAGACAGATGGAGGGAGACAGTTGGAGGGAAAGGCCACCTCCGCCACTGATTCCCTCACTAGTACCCTTTAACAGTGCCCCTCAAGTCTCTGAGGGTGGGGTGTGTGTGTGTGTGGGGTGTGTGTGTGTGTGGGGTGTGTGTGTGGGGTGTGTGTGTGGTGGGGTGTGTGGGGTGTGCGTGTGTGTGGGGTGTGTGTTGGGTGTGTGGGGTTGTGTGTGTGGGGTGTGTGTGGGGTGGTGTGTCTGTGGGGTGGTGTGTGTGGGTTTGTGTGTGGGGTGGGGTGTGTGTGTGTGGGATGTGGCGCCCGAACCCACCATAGGTGGTTTGGGCTCGCTCGCTGCGCTTCCTCGCGTTACCCTGTCCCTAAAAGTTTTTTCACAAAAGGGTGTGTCACCAACATGAAAAGTTTGGAAAGCTGTGCCCTAGATGCTAGTATGGCCTTTGACCGAGTGGAATGACCATTTCTTTTTGCGGTACTTAGACATTTTGTTTTCAGGCCTAAATTCTGTGCTTGGATACAGCTGCTCTATACATGGCCATTGGCACAGGTGGTGGGTAATGGGAGATTGTCGGAGGACTTCGTGCTGGGTCGGGGAACTAGACAGGGCTGCCCTCTCTCGCCACTATTGTTTGCCCTAGTATTAGAGCCCCTAGCGGTGTGGATACGGAGAGACCCTGTGATAAAAGGACTGAAGTGGACAGAGGGTTGGGAAGACCGTATCTCTCTGTACGCAGACGATATATTACTATACATGACACAACCGGGACGGTCCATTGACTGCCTAGTCGACATCTGCGAATCCTATGGTAGGGTCTCCGGTTACTCAATCAACTGGGCGAAATCAGTGCTCTATATTCTACCTGGGCCCCCACCACTTTTGCCCCGAGGAGTGACGATACAGATCGCTGAGGATGGGTTTAAGTATCTCGGTATCAACATTATGCCTTGTCCTGAGCATTTCATTGAGCATAATCTGCTTCCTCCCCTCAGGAGGCTAAGGAGCGATGTCAAAAGCTGACACTCCCTCCCATTGACGCTACTGGGGAAGGCGGCGTTATTTAAAATGATGGCTCTCCCTCGGTTTTTATACGCACTGCAAAATACACCCATATCGGTTCCGAACTCCTATTTTAAGTGCATTGAGGCCGAGGTGGGCCAACTCCTGTGGTAAGGTAAGCCGCACCGCATAGCTCTGTGCAAGCTTGAACGGAGCTGGTATGATGGCGGAATTGCCCTGCCCAACGTTTGATTATACTATTGGGCCAGCTCATTGTAATTATTCAATGGCTACACGCCCCACAGGATGAACCAGCTTTACGCATAGACAGGCATATTCTGGGCCCGGATGGAATTCTTAGCGCCCTATACGATAAATCCCAAAAAACAAAACTGGTTGGCCCCACGTCGCACACCGTGCAGATATGGTACACAGCGCAACAAGCCCTGGGATGGGAAGGCGTGAACACTCAACATATGCCGCTGTGGCATTCCCCCAGGATTGTCAGGCTGCAGTGAGTAAAGGTTTCGCGAGATGGGACCTCATAGGTATTTCCAGGATCGGCGACTTATGGAAAAAGGACGAGGTGTTCCCCTTCGCGCAGCTGCAGGTGACATACCAGTTGGCAGGGACGGAATAGTATCGGTTTATGCAAATACAGCACGCACTGACGAAGGCCATACCTAAGGGAACTGACTGACCTGAGTTCTCCCCACTTGAGGATCGTTTACTGACAGACCAACTAACCAAAAAGGCTATATCATTAACATATCGGAAGCTGGTTAACAACCAGAAAGATCCCACAACTACACTGAAGGAGAAATGGGAGGCAGAGGTAGGGGAAATGGACGAACAGGACTGGCAGGAGGCAGTGGCGTCCCCGCGGGAGGTGGCGACCCCATCCAGATTAAAGCTTGGTCAACTTAAAATACTACAAAGATCATACTACACAAGACCCTCACTACATAAAATAGGGAAGGTGGATACACCGCTCTGCTTGAGGTGTTGGGGTCCCCAGGGTACCTTCTATCACACCATACGGGTATCTGGATACGACTTCCCCCTCGAGCCACAGAGATGTCTGCTTAATGTGTGGGAACCCACTGATCTTAACCACGCAGAGCAAACCTGGGCAACCCTAGGTATCACACTTGTGAAGAGGAATATTGCACGACACTGAGGGGCTCCGTCGATACCCTCCCACCAGCAGTGGTGTTGCGACCTTGATGGGGCCATGGTCGCGGAAAAGGCGCTTTATTACTATGGACTGCCCCCGTAAATGGCAGCATGTCTGGGGAAAGTGGAACACGTTTAGGGGCAACATTTGTGCCCCCCCCCACCCGAGGACTCAGATCCGGACTTGAGTGACTAAAAAATTGGCAATGTGTGCATCAGGGGACAACATCTTGGTGGGGGGGAGTTGCAAACTTATAAGTTGATGTGATGGATTTAAAGATATGCTCTGATACATGTATTATGCATAATGGTGTTGCCTTGTGTGTTATGTCAACAACTGTACTTGTCATAATAGTGACCGACTTGACTCGATGTGTACTTTACAATAAAAATGTTTGGGAAAAAAAAACAATCAACTTATGACACAACTAGAGCAGAACCAGCTACTTGAAACTTCCCAATCCGGTTTGTACAGCAATCACAGCACCAAAACCCCCCTGATCGCAGCCACCCATGACATCCAAACACTCCTTGACCAAGGAGAAATAGCAGCTTTGATCCTCCTCAACCACTCAGCAGCCTTCAACACCATATCCCACCACTCACTAATTGAAAGACTCCACCAAATCGGCATCCAAGGGGACGCGCTCAGATGGATCACTTCCTTCCTCACCGGAAGAATCCAGAGGATCCACCTCTCACATTTCACCTCTGAACCAAGAAGATCACCAGTGGTGTCCCCCAGGGTTCATCCCTCAGCCTCACACTCTTTAACACAAAAATATAGTTTTTTTAAAGTTTAATTTATACACTTTCAATATCTGTGAGAAGTTGGCCTGGTAGGGGATGTTTCCAATTCTGGAACCACCTACTACCTGACCAAACAATCCCTTATGGTGTCTGGTTGTAAGTCAACCTTATTAGACAAGCTATCCTAGGGGTAGCATGGACTAAGCAGCCTAAAGGCTTAACTTAAGAGGTCGTGTTAAGCGAGCTGTTTTACCACATACAATCCTGTAATACCAAATGAAAGGACACCACACAAGTATATATTATAAAAATATATGTGTTTATTACTAAAAACAATCCCCAGTATTCTTTATGAATAAAGGGGCACAAGCGTTAAATCAAAAGCACTGTTTAAACATACAAGTTGCACAATTATGGATGAGGGCGGGTGGCCACTCAAACCATATACTAAACAAGTGGTATAAGAGAGGCCACTCGAACAGTGGTTAGGCCTAGGGCCTAGGGAATCGCTGGGAGCAGTCAGGACAAGCAATGCTGAAGTCGGGAATGGCCCTCGGGATTCGGGAGATGTGCGGAAAGCGCACGCATGCACCAATGTTAACCAATGGTGCGTAAAAGTCATAAAGTTAAAGTTTAAGGACACTTCCGCTGAACCTAGAGGAACAAAACTTAACACACAGACCCTAGAGGTGTGCACCAGTGTGGGAACACCGGCGGAGCAAAGTTACCTCACCCACAGGAAGTGGGTGCACAGGGTCGAAGTGGCGTCGGGTTTTGACACGCAGGCTCTTGGTGCTTGGAGCTGAAAGGGCTGCAGGCGGGTTAAAGATGAAGTGTCCGGTGGAGTCCAAGGGTGGACTCAAGTTGTAGAGTACCTGAAAGCAGAGGGGACAGAGTCTGGGTCACTCAGCAGTGACCAGGGTGGAACCAGGACGGAACCAGGCAATGTCGGGCGCAATCAGGTGGTCGTCGAGGAGCTTCTCTCCGCTGTCACGTGGGCTCTGGGGCATCTGCGACGTCCAGGAGCAGGTCACGATCTGTCCCAGGCAGGCTCTCACCGTCGGTGCAGTCGGCTTCAAGTTTGGAGCAAACAAGCCTTGGTAAGAGCAATCCACGCAGGATCGGAAGATTGCTTCTCACTCGGACCAGGAAGGTCAGAGTCGGGGCTCCTTTTCAGGGGAGCTGGTGTGGATCTGGAGCAACCAGATTCACGAGTCTTCTTAGGTAGTTCGTTGGCACAGGGACCACTAGCCAGCTGGCAAGTGACCGGGCCAACGCGTTGAGCCAAATAGAGCCAAAGGGCCCCACGCAGCACTCGTCGAGTGTGGAGGGCTGAACTTCGGCTCAGGAGCAGCTCAGGGTGGGGGCTTCTCAAACCCCGGTGCACAGCTTCGAGGGTCACTCGTGGGCTGCACGGTCAGCGTCTCGTGGTCAATTCAAGATGGCGTGCCCCACGCTTCCGGTCGCCTCCACGGGTCTCAGCTCTGCAGGGACTGCGGATCGGGCTGTTGGAAGGCAGGCAAGCTTGATCTCGTCGATCTCAGTCGCTCGAGTTCTGGCGGGAACTGCAACTAAGTAGACGTTGAGGGCTGGGTGGTGCCTGCTGCTGCAGGGTGGTCACTCCTTGACCACAAGGGAGATTCTTCGGGCTTCCACGTTGAGATGGAGGGCGAAGGGTCCAGAATATCGTTTCAAATGTTTCTTCCAGGGGGGAGGAGCCTAGCTCGCGACCGAGATGGCCGCGCTTTAGCTCGGCTCTGTTCGCCCGCCTGTGTTTTTCACATTTATCCTGCATTTATCCTGCCCCGGGAAGCCCTCCTTGCTGTGTGGTACTACTACGACGCACTGCAGGCACTTACCGCTTGTTCCGGTTGTCCTGGCTGCTGTGGGTCCGGTGCAGTGCCCCCGACCATTCCCGGGACTCGAGAGCGGACTGGCCTGGTTCTTCGTCCCGGCTCCTGGGCCGGATGCAGCCTGCGGGCTTGCCCTTCGGGGCGCACTTGAGGTGATTGGAGGGCCGCTGTTCGTGTGAGCCGGAGGTTCCTGGCTGAGAGACTCCTGTGTGGCGGCGGCCTTGGATGGTGACGCTGCCCTTCATTATTGGGGTTCCTCGTGTGTTCAGCTTCCTCCCCCTTTGTTCTCCGGTCCGGCCATTTTGTTCTTTGCCGCCCGGACTCGGAGATCGGGACTGGCGACATTGGGGGGCCGGCGAATCCCCTTCTTCTGGTGGCCCCCCTTCCTGTCCGGGGTGTTCTTCTGCCTGTCGGCGGGACTTCATCTGCTTGACTGCCGCCCCGGCGGAGGTTGTTGGCCGCGCGGCCTGTTCGGGCTCTCAAGATGGCGACCAACCCCATTTGTTTGGGCCGGGCCCGGACGAGCACTGGGGGCCCACCGCAGGGCCCGGGTGTCGGATACTGTGAAGGTTTTCCTGCACTTAAGGGGATCTTAAACATCCTGCTATCCTGGCGGCTCTCGGTGGCCGCGCCACTCCTGGCTCTGGAGACGGTTCCTCACTGCGGGCCTCCCGGGCCCCCACGACCGGATGAGGCATTGATATCGCGGGGTGTGGCTGGTACTCTCCTGGCGGACTCGGTCCCGGCTGCCGCCCCGGAGGTGCGTAACCTGATGGCGCCTTCTCCTCCTGTGCTGCCTCCTCTGCCCTTGGCCCGGGAGCTGGATTTTGTTTTGCCGGACTTTCATGATTCTCCTGGTCCCTCTCAATCACCACTGCCCGATGACGTCTCCTGTGCCGGCCCGGATGGGTCGGTTTTATGGATATATCCTTGGAACTGTGCCTGCATCGTTTGCTACATTCTGTGATTTTCCTGGATCTTCCGTGCTTTTCTTCCTGTGACTTTTTTGGACTGCCGTTGGACTCTCCTGCTGCCTGCCTTCTGTTCTTTCTGGCAGGGTCCTCGTTGGATCGGACCCTTATTGCTTTGGATAAAAAGGGTCAGGGCTGATGAAAACTGACTCTTATATGCGGTAGCTCATGAACGGCTTGGATGATCTCTGTGTCCTGATATGGTTCTGTGTAACTGGTTAGTGCTCCTGGACTTTGGCCTGATACTCTTTGGCTTCCCGAGGACTTGGACCTTTAACCCGGGCGGGTGGATGGGTGCGTTTACTCCTGTCTTTGGCCCTCCCCCGTGTGTATGTTTGTATGTCTTTACTCCCTTCTTTCCTTCCCTTCCTTCCCCCCCCCCCTTTTTTTTTTTTTTTTTTTGTCTTTTAATTCCAACTTTTCTTGCTCCACTATATTTCGGGTTCTACTTAGGGCGACAGGCACGCTGCGGGGGGGGTAGGCCGTAGCCTTCTGCAGGGGTGCAGGGTGGGCTTAAGGGTGGGTGGGGGGGGTCTGTTTGTGTCGGGGGGTCTTTTTCCCCCCTTATTTTCCCCTTTTTTGTTCTATGGCTCTTGTGTATTCACTTTTTCGGGACTCTGTCACCTCGTATCTCCCCCGGGGGTTTTCTGTCCTTCTTCCGGTGTGTGGCTGATTGTGGTTCGCTGCCTATTCTGGTATCGTGTTTCTGTTACATCGCATGCCGGTTTTATTGTCCCGTTTTTCCCCCTGGGGGTGCATGATCTGGCGGGTGTTCCTTTTGTTGTCTTTTTCTCCCTCTTTCCCTTCCTCCTTTATGGAGGTTCCCTTTTTCCGTTGGGGTGCGTATTGCGTAGTCTTTGTGATGGGGCTTTTTGACCACGTCTTCTTTGTTCGGGTAGGGGCGGAGGTGAGTGAGCTCGATTGACTGTTGCCACTGTCGCTATTTGATGGCCTGATTCTGTTTCTGTCCTTTGCTAGATTTGATTATATGGTTTCATTTTCTTACGTTGTGTCTATAAAATGGCGGCTTGCCACGGTCCCTCCCTTGTACTCTCATATACGGCCCGTTATTTCTTTGGTCCCCTCCCCGTGCTAGAAAATTAACCTTTATTATCCTGCTCTTGCTGAACGCTCGATGGTTTTTATTGCTTCACCAGTGCTCCTGATGTTATATCCTGTGCGGATCTTCTTTTTGTATGCTGGTTATTTGACCATTCTGTTCTGGCCAGCCCGTGGGTTGTAGGCCAGTATTTGTGAGCTTTCATTGTTCAATAAAGGTTTTAAACAAAAAAAAAAAAAAAAAAAAAATGTTTCTTCCAGGAAATCTGATGTGCATTGGCACTGCTCCCACTCTTATTCCAATCTGGGGGGCGTGATTACCTGCTAGGTCCCCTCCTATGGGTGGGACCCAGGAAGTGGGTGGATACACCCCCTTCCTTTGATCCAGGCCGCCCTGGCACGAGGGCTGGAGTGCCCCAGAACCGGTTTGGCCGGATTATGCAAGGGGCAGCCTTGTGCGCCCCAGGCAGTGTCTGGTTTCTTTCAAACCTCCCTGCTACAATACACTATCTCCTGTCTGGAGGGCGGTGACACCCTCCTGTGACAGGAAACCCTTTGTCCAGGACCCATTTGGTCGAGTTTCGGTCAACTGCAGGGGTCCAGACATTTGTCTGTGGCAGAGGCATCCATTTTGTGGATCTTAAGGTCTTTGGAGAAATTAACCGCATTTAGTAAAGGAACATGTCTTACCCCTCTAGAGGGGTGGAATGCCATCCCCGTCGCCAGAACTGGCGAGGGGATGGTATTCCAAATCGTATGACACCTTACACGACATGTTTTGATAAAGCCAAACCAAAGTTGCTAAATAACCGCGAGGATTATAAGGCACTTAATAGTATATGGTATGGCATTATCCTGAAACAGCTTAGGGATTTGTTCCCGACAGCTGCAGACAGGCTCAGCTCATGCTAGAGCTCCATCTCACATAAAACCACGCACTCAGCCTCCAGGATTGATGAGGCCTACTATAGGAGTGGCTCACAGGTTTACATGTGTCCAGATATAGGTTTAGATATAGATATACTATACCTAAGCAAGGGGTGTTTACACCACCTTACCCCAGCTGAGTGATCAGCCAGTTGTGTCAATTTAAGAACCAGCCAGGGGTGGCAAAAGATATGCTGCAGCCCCTGGTAGGCCTTGGTGGCCCCTATGCCCTGTGCACCTATAGTGCATTCTACAGGGGCTGACAAGGAGTCCATTTCCAATTGGTATGTGCCTATAGCACATGTGTCATTAATTTAGTGAGAGAACAGCAGGCTGGGGGTCTGATCAGCAGGCCCACAGCCTCAGTAGTCGAAAACCAGTGAAGCAAAAAGCAAAAATTTGGGGTGACCATAGGATAGCAGACCCTACTCTCCTACACAACCCCCCCCCCAAACGCAGGGACATTAAACTAACCTTGACCAGATAAGTCTTCATGTTCTAAGTGGAAGTACCTGGAGAGACCATCTGCATTACCATGGTCAGTCCCTGGGCGGTGCTCCACTGTAAAGTCCATCCCCTGTAGGGAAATGGACCACCTGAGCAGTTTGGGATTTTCACCCTTCATCTGATTAAGCCATAAGAGGGGCTTATGGTCTGTCTGCACCAGGAAGTGAGTTTCAAACAAGTAGGACCTCAACTTCTTTAATGCCCAAACCACAGCAAAGGCCTCCCTCTCAATGGCTGACCAACGTTTCTCTCTGGGAGTCAGCCTCCTGCTAATGAAAGCAATAGGCTGGTCTTGACCATCTTGATTAAGTTGTGAGAGCACAGCTCCCACCCCCAACTCAGAAGCATCTGTCTGAACAATGAACTGTTTGGAGTAGTCAGGACTCTTTAGGATAGGTGCAGAGCACATGGCCTTCTTCAGGTCTTCAAATGCCTTCTGACAGCTAACTGTCCACTGAACCTTTTTTGGCATCTTCTTGGATGTCAAGTCATTTAATGGTGTCACTATAGACCCATAGTTCTTCACAAACTTCCTGTAATACCCAGTCAGGCCCAAGAAGGCTCTGACTTGTGTCTGGGTAACTGGAGGAGCCCAGTCCTGTATGGCCTGGATTTTGCTTTCCAGTGGCTGAACCTGGCCTCCACCTACTAGGTGGCCCAGGTATACAACCTTACTCTGCCCTATCTGGCACTTTGTGGCCTTGATAGTTAGGCCTGCCTTTTGCAGGGCCTCCAAAACTTTCTTCAGGTGGATCAGGTGATCCTCCCAGGTGGAGCTAAAGACAGCAATATCATCTAGATAAGCTGCACAAAAGTCATCCAACCCAGTAAGGACTTGGTTCACCAACCTTTGGAAAGTGGCAGGTGCATTCTTCAAACCAAAGGGCATTACCACAAACTGATAATGTCCACTAGGGGTAGAGAATGCTGTTTTGGCTTTTGACTCCTCAGCTAGTCTGATTTGCCAGTAGCCAGCTGTCAGATCGAATGTGCTCAGAAACTTGGCAGAAGCCAATCTGTCAATGAGCTCATCTGCTCTTGGAATGGGGTGAGCATCTGTCCTAGTGACAGCATTGAGACCCCTGTAATCCACGCAAAACCTCATTTCTCTCTTTCCATCTTGGGTATGAGGTTTTGGCACCAGGACTACTGGGCTGGCCCATGGGCTCTCTGATGGCTCAATCACTCCAAGCTCCAACATCTTTTGCACCTCAGCCTTGATGCAATCCCTGACATGATCAGGTTGCCTGTAGATCTTATTCTTGACAGGCAGGCTGTCACCAGTGTCCACAACATGGGTACACCAGTCAGTCTGGCTGGGTGTGAGTGAAAACATTTGCCTGTGAGCCTGCAAAACTTGTCTGCAGTCCATCTGTTGCTGGTCAGTGAGGCTGCCTGCCAAGGCTACTCCATCAACTGAACCATCATCAGGGTTCTGAGAAAGCAGGTCTGGGAGAGGGTCACTCTCTTCCTCCTGTTCCCCATCTGTGGCCATGAGCAAGCTCATGTCCTCCCTGTCCACAAATGCTTTCAAGCGATTCACATGGATTACCCTGTGAGGGCTCCTGGGTGTTCCAAAGTCTACCAAGTAGGTGACTTCCCCCTTCTTCTCAATAATAGGATAGGGTCCACTCCATTTGTCTTGGAGTGCTGCTGGAGCCACTGGCTCCAGTACCCATACCTTCTGTCCTGGTTGGAACTCTACCAGCACAGCCTTTTGGTCATGCCAAGCTTTCTGTAATTCTTGGCTGGCCTCCAGGTTTTTGGATGCTCTTTCCATGTACTCAGCCATCCTGGAGCGGAGACCAAGTACATAGTCCACTATGTCTAGTTTGGGCTTTTTGAGAGGTAACTCCCATCCTTCCTTCACCAAACACAATGGACCCCTCACAGGGTGGCCAAACAAAAGTTCAAAAGGGCTGTAGCCAACCCCCTTCTGTGGGACCTCTCTGTAAGCAAAGAGCAGGCAGGGTAAAAGAATGTCCCATTTCCGCCTGAGCTTCTCTGGTAATCCTTTTATCATGCCTTTAAGAGTCTTGTTAAATCTCTCCACAAGCCCATTGCACTGTGGATGATATGGGGTGGTAAACTTATAGTTTACTCCACATTCCTTCCACATTGCTTTCAGATAGCTGGACATAAAATTGGTGCCCCTATCTGATAGTACCTCCTTAGGGAAGCCCACTCTTGAGAAAACTGCAATGAGGGCCTTTGCCACCACAGGTGCTGTGGTGGTCCTCAGGGGAATAGCCTCTGGATACCTGGTGGCATGATCCACTACCACCAGTATGAATCTGTTCCCAGATGCTGTTTGGGGGTCCATTGGACCCACAATATCAATTCCAACTCTCTCAAAGGGGACCCCCACCACAGGTAGTGGTATTAGGGGGGCCTTTGTTGTGCCACCTGACTTACCACTGGCTTGGCAAGTGACACAGGAGCGACAAAACTCCTTGACATCCTCTGACATGTGAGGCCAGTGAAAGTGTGGAACAAGCCTGTCCCACGTCTTGTTCTGGCCTAAGTGTCCTGCAAGGGGAATATCATGGGCCAAGGTAAGAAGGAATCCCCTAAACTGCAGAGGTATAACCAACCTCCTGGTCATGCCAGGCTTGGGGGCTCTAGCCTCTGAGTAAAGGAGTCCATCATCCCAATACACAGTATGGGTACCTTGGGCATCCCCAGCAGCCTCAGCAGCAGCCTGCTGTCTGAGGGGTTCAAGGGAAGGGCAATCTAATTGAGCCTGCCTCAGGTCTGCCCTTGAGGGTCCCCCTGTCCCCAGAAACTCAACCTGGTCAGGTTCAAGCTCCTCAGAGACAGTCTCCTCTTGGGCTGCAGAATCAGTTTCCTCTGAAACTTGATCCTCAACCTGGGGCAAGGTGGAAGGCTGGGCCTTTCCTCTCTTGCTCCTTCTCTTGGGTTGTGGCTGGTCTATTGTTTCAAGATCCACCACTGGTTCAGGAAGGCACTTCTTAGCCTGAGCCCTTGTCGTGGCAAGGACATGCTCTGAAATCCCTAGCATTTCTGCATGAGTCCTGTACTCCACTTCTGACCATGCTGAGCTTTCAAGGTCATTGCCTAACAGACAGTCTACTGGTAGGTCTGCACTCACTACAACTTTCTTTAGGCCATCAACCCCTCCCCAGGAGAAGTTCACAACTGCCACACTATGGGAGGTAGTGGAGTTGCTGGCGTTGGTTACTAGGTAGCTCTCTCCTAGTACTATCTGTCCAGGGTCCACAAAGTCAGGTGTCACCATGGTGACACTGGCACATGTGTCCCTGTATGCTTGAGCCAGTTTCTCATTAATTAAGGGAGTCTGCCTGTATTTGCCCAGGTTAGTGGGGCTTACTGCAGTGGGCAACTCAATGTCCACATCATACAGGAGAACTGCCTGTGTAGGGATTCTGACTAGGCCAGATCCTACTTCAATACCCAGGGTCAACCCAGCTACACCCTTGGACTGTGTTCCACCACTGCTTACTGTACTTGGGGTTGCAGTTGCTTTAGGAGCTGTAGTGGTGGGAACTGGATTTGCCTTGGTGCACTCACTGCCCCAGTGTGAAACTGATTTGCAGGTATTACACCAAGGTGTCTTTGGACCTTTGTTCTTCTTCTTCTTGTTACCATTTTGGGAACCACCCTCCTTACTATTAGTTTGGGGGCCTGAAGACTTCTGGTCTTTTTCTTTATCTTTCTGATTCTGGTTACCACCCTTCTGGTCTGTTTTCTTCTGGTCACCACCTTGGTTCTGGGGTTTCTGCTTAATCCTTGTTCTGACCCATTTGTCTGCCTTCTTTCCCAATTCTTGGGGAGAGGTCAGATCAGAGTCAATAAGGTATTGATGCAACAGCTGGTTTGTACAGTTATTAAGGATCTGTTCTCTCATCATAAGATTGTACAATCCTGTATAGTCTGAAACTTTACTTCCCTGCAACCAACCCTCCAAAGCCTTAGTGGCACACTCCACAAAATCAGTCCAGTCTTGAGTCTGTGCTTTTTGGGTGTCTCTGAACAACAACCTGTATTGCTCAGTGGTTAGGCCATACCCTTCAATAAGAGCACTCTTCAAAACAGAGTAGTTTTTGGCATCCTCAGGTCTAACTGTGAGGAGCCTGTCTCTCCCTTTCTCAGAAAAGGAGTACCACAAAATTGCAGCCCACTGATTCTCAGGAACCTGCTGTACCATGCAGGCTCTCTCAAGAGCAGTCATCCATTTGTGGATGTCATCCCCTTCTTTAAAGGGGGGCACAATTTTGGTCAGGTTTCTATTGTCATAGGCCCTGTCTTTTTCTCTTGGAAAATTGCTGCCACCAGTGACATCTAAGCCACTTAATTTCTGCTCTCTTGCCAAGGCAAGTTTAGCTTGAGCTAAGGTAAGTTTAGCTTGACTCAGGGCTACCTCCTCTCTCTCTATCTGGAGTCTGACAGCCCTCATCCTAGCCCTATGCTCAGCTTTCTGAGAAGCAGTCATGCCTCTCTCTGATTCTCTGGAGGCACTAGAAATATGAGAGTCCCCTGAGGGAGATCTCACTCTTCTGTTGCCTGGGAGAATCCCATGTGGGGTTCTGGGGAGGTGCTGGCCCTCTCCATTCCCCAGTAGGTCCAAGTTGGCCTGGCTAAGCCTGCCAACTGGAACCTGGCTACCCTGATCCTGTACTTCTAAGTCCTCAACATCTGAGTCCTCATCTAAGTCATCATCATCCTCCTCCTCCTGAGGGGGATCAGTTTCAGGGGGGTTCCCTCCACTTCCTGTGTCTAGGGAAGCTGCCTTTGCCTTTTCTAAGTCATCCTGTTCTAGGATTTCTACCAGGATTAGGCAGGTGGGGCTTCTGCCCCTTTTTAACCCTCTTGCTTTGCACAAGGCAATCAAGTCTCTGCGGGTTAGTTTGTCATATCCAAAAGTTGCCTGGGTAGGGTCAACTGTCACAGGAGTAGACCCTGAGGCTTTTCCTGTGTCAGACATGGTTACTAGTGAGGTGTAAGTGGTGCACTTACCTACACTAAGTGTTTTCCTACTGTACCTTGCTAGTGAGTTGTAGTCAGGGTGTGCTAATCCCTTCAACCTACAACTACTAAGTTCAGTAGAACTTAATATGCTAAGCTTTTGATTTATATGTACCTAGAGGTACTTGATGTGATCTTTCAATTTGATATAAAGATTGCAATGGTAAAACAACAGCAAGCTCAAATCCGCACCGCTGCTCACCAATGTGAGAAGTTGGCCTGGTAGGGGATGTTTCCAATTCTGGAACCACCTACTACCTGACCAAACAATCCCTTATGGTGTCTGGTTGTAAGTCAACCTTATTAGACAAGCTATCCTAGGGGTAGCATGGACTAAGCAGCCTAAAGGCTTAACTTAAGAGGTCGTGTTAAGCGAGCTGTTTTACCACATACAATCCTGTAATACCAAATGAAAGGACACCACACAAGTATATATTATAAAAATATATGTGTTTATTACTAAAAACAATCCCCAGTATTCTTTATGAATAAAGGGGCACAAGCGTTAAATCAAAAGCACTGTTTAAACATACAAGTTGCACAATTATGGATGAGGGCGGGTGGCCACTCAAACCATATACTAAACAAGTGGTATAAGAGAGGCCACTCGAACAGTGGTTAGGCCTAGGGCCTAGGTAATCGCTGGGAGCAGTCAGGACAAGCAATGCTGAAGTCGGGAATGGCCCTCGGGATTCGGGAGATGTGCGGAAAGCGCACGCATGCACCAATGTTAACCAATGGTGCGTAAAAGTCATAAAGTTAAAGTTTAAGGACACTTCCGCTGAACCTAGAGGAACAAAACTTAACACACAGACCCTAGAGGTGTGCACCAGTGTGGGAACACCGGCGGAGCAAAGTTACCTCACCCACAGGAAGTGGGTGCACAGGGTCGAAGTGGCGTCGGGTTTTGACACGCAGGCTCTTGGTGCTTGGAGCTGAAAGGGCTGCAGGCGGGTTAAAGATGAAGTGTCCGGTGGAGTCCAAGGGTGGACTCAAGTTGTAGAGTACCTGAAAGCAGAGGGGACAGAGTCTGGGTCACTCAGCAGTGACCAGGGTGGAACCAGGACGGAACCAGGCAATGTCGGGCGCAATCAGGTGGTCGTCGAGGAGCTTCTCTCCGCTGTCACGTGGGCTCTGAGGCATCTGCGACGTCCAGGAGCAGGTCACGATCAGTCCCACGCAGGCTCTCACCGTCGGTGCAGTCGGCTTCAAGTTTGGAGCAAACAAGCCTTGGTAAGAGCAATCCACGCAGGATCGGAAGATTGCTTCTCACTCGGACCAGGAAGGTCAGAGTCGGGGCTCCTTTTCAGGGGAGCTGGTGTGGATCTGGAGCAACCAGATTCACGAGTCTTCTTAGGTAGTTCGTCAGCACAGGGACCACTAGCCAGCTGGCAAGTGACCGGGCCAACGCATTGAGCCAAATAGAGCCAAAGGGCCCCACGCAGCACTCGTCGAGTGTGGAGGGCTGAACTTCGGCTCAGGAGCAGCTCAGGGTGGGGGCTTCTCAAACCCCGGTGCACAGCTTCGAGGGTCACTCGTGGGCTGCACGGTCAGCGTCTCGTGGTCAATTCAAGATGGCGTGCCCCACGCTTCCGGTCGCCTCCACGGGTCTCAGCTCTGCAGGGACTGTGGATCGGGCTGTTGGAAGGCAGGCAAGCTTGATCTCGTCGATCTCAGTCGCTCGAGTTCCGGCGGGAACTGCAACTAAGTAGACGTCGAGGGCTGGGTGGTGCCTGCTGCTGCAGGGTGGTCACTCCTTGACCACAAGGGAGATTCTTCGGGCTTCCACGTTGAGATGGAGGGCGAAGGGTCCAGAATATCGTTTCAAATGTTTCTTCCAGGAAATCTGATGTGCATTGGCACTGCTCCCACTCTTATTCCAATCTGGGGGGCGTGATTACCTGCTAGGTCCCCTCCTATGGGTGGGACCCAGGAAGTGGGTGGATACACCCCCTTCCTTTGATCCAGGCCGCCCTGGCACGAGGGCTGGAGTGCCCCAGAACCGGTTTGGCCGGATTATGCAAGGGGCAGCCTTGTGCGCCCCAGGCAGTGTCTGGTTTCTTTCAAACCTCCCTGCTACAATACACTATCTCCTGTCTGGAGGGCGGTGACACCCTCCTGTGACAGGAAACCCTTTGTCCAGGACCCATTTGGTCGAGTTTCGGTCAACTGCAGGGGTCCAGACATTTGTCTGTGGCAGAGGCATCCATTTTGTGGATCTTAAGGTCTTTGGAGAAATTAACCGCATTTAGTAAAGGAACATGTCTTACCCCTCTAGAGGGGTGGAATGCCATCCCCGTCGCCAGAACTGGCGAGGGGATGGTATTCCAAATCGTATGACACCTTACACGACATGTTTTGATAAAGCCAAACCAAAGTTGCTAAATAACCGCGAGGATTATAAGGCACTTAATAGTATATGGTATGGCATTATCCTGAAACAGCTTAGGGATTTGTTCCCGACAGCTGCAGACAGGCTCAGCTCATGCTAGAGCTCCATCTCACATAAAACCACGCACTCAGCCTCCAGGATTGATGAGGCCTACTATAGGAGTGGCTCACAGGTTTACATGTGTCCAGATATAGGTTTAGATATAGATATACTATACCTAAGCAAGGGGTGTTTACACCACCTTACCCCAGCTGAGTGATCAGCCAGTTGTGTCAATTTAAGAACCAGCCAGGGGTGGCAAAAGATATGCTGCAGCCCCTGGTAGGCCTTGGTGGCCCCTATGCCCTGTGCACCTATAGTGCATTCTAAAGGGGCTGACAAGGAGTCCATTTCCAATTGGTATGTGCCTATAGCACATGTGTCATTAATTTAGTGAGAGAACAGCAGGCTGGGGGTCTGATCAGCAGGCCCACAGCCTCAGTAGTCGAAAACCAGTGAAGCAAAAAGCAAAAATTTGGGGTGACCATAAGATAGCAGACCCTACTCTCCTACAATATCCGCATCTACAAAATCAACAATACTGTTTAGTCATTGACATAAGTGGTACATTAGGTCAAGAAAACTGGGAATATCTGTGGAGGAAAAGGAAAGGAGAAAAAAACGAAATAGAGACATAATGCACATTTGACTCAGAATCCTATATAAAATATGCAGTGGCATGATAATACTTCTGGGGATAGATTTCACAATACCATATATAAAATGGAATTTGTCCATTAGAGAGTCTAAGTTGGCTAGCTTAGTCGTCGTCGGAGTCTTCTGCAATAGATAATACATAATTCCTGAATGGTTGCTAAATATCCTTGGGTCTAGAAGTGATTGGCTGCAGAGATGCATAAAGCTCAGAAGTGGTGTCACAATCACAATAGGATAAATCTTTTAGCCATAGCGCCTTTGCGGGAGAAGCAGAAGTTCCCCAATGTAATGAGATTTGTCTTTTAGAAAGTAGCAATGCAATGGCAGTGGAGCGCTGTATTTCCAATGGCAGTGGCTTAACATATCCCAATAAGACCAATAGCGGGTCAGGTGAACAGGTTTGATTAATCATTAGGAATAGGGTGAAGTAGATGTCACTCCAGACAATTGCCACCAGCCCACATGTCCACGTCAGGTGTAAATAATCAACATGATCTGCGCTACATTTAAGGCAGCAGTGGGCTCTGGTAGGATCAAACTTAGTAGGGCATCCGGGGTGGTTTAAGCCCTGTGCAGGTACTTTTAGGGCAATATCTTATGACGATGGTTGCACAAAATTAACTTGGTCTGTGAACAGCAATAATACAATTTCTTATCGGGAATTGGGATCCCTAAATCACGCACCCATGCAGCTCTCGACTTCTCCAGCCCAGTGGGACTTGGCTGCACAGTTGTGTGATACAGTTTAGAGACTAACAGGTAGATGCATCAAGCATTTTTGCGAGCACAAACGGTGCGAATCGCAAAATTGGGCCGTTTGCGCCTGCAAAAATGGCATTTGAGATGCATCAAGGGTTCATGCACTCGCAATTTAAGAATTCGCGAATAAGTGCGAGTTCTCAAATTGCGATTGCATTTAAGGAATCGCAAATTGCGATTCCTTAAATGCAATACATGAACCATTTCAAAATTGCGAATTCGCAATCTGGGGCCGCTATTTACCACGAAGTCTAACTACGTGGTAAATAGAAAAAACATAGAAAAATGCACTTTAGTGCATTTTTCTAAGTTGTATGTTACACACACACATGTCCTTGGGACTTGTGTGCGCGCAACACCAGTGAACATTACCATTTCAGGGGTGCAACAGGGTGTCCTTTGGACACCCTTGAAATTGCTTCCTTATTTGCGATTCGCTAATTGCTTAGGCGCCTTTAGGCCCATAGGACGGAATGGGAAAGCCATTCCTTATTTGCGATTAGCAATTAACGAATTGCAAATAAGGAATCAGTAGAAATCGCTAAAAATATTGCGATTTCTACATGCATCCCGTTTTCCGAGTCTTTAATAGCGAATCCTTAAAATTCGCTATTAACCGCATCGCTGCTAGAGCGATTCTGCTGCTGTGCTGGACAGCAATAAAAATGGGTGTGGTCATGGCGAGCTCAGCTCGTCATGAGCACAGGAGCACTGTACTGCATGACGAGCTGAGCTCGTCATGAGCATGGAAGGGGTTAAGGACTCGCAAAACATGACTTTGATGAATCTGGGGGTAAGGGCCATATGCATCAAAAGAAAAACCGGTCGCAAACGGGCAGATTCTCAGAATCTGCCCCTTTGCAACCGCCATTTTTGCATTTAGGTTGCATCATTCCAAATGTAAAAATCGCTATTTAAGTAATCTTTAAATTGCGATTGCATTTAAGGAATCGCCAATTGAGATTCCTTAAATGCAATGCATTAAAGTAAAACATTTAGCGATTTCGCTAATAAGAGTCGCAAATTGACATCACTTTGTACTTGATGGTAATTTGCAAAAGTTTGAAAAATGCACTAAGGTGAATTTCAAAGTTCCATTTTACACACACACATGCCCTTAGGGCATGTGTGTGTGCACCATGTACTCATATGCAGATTTCAGGGGTGCAACAGAGTATCCTTTTGGAACCCTTGCCCACTTGAAATTGCATGCGAAATTTGCGAGTACCAATTGGGTACTCGCAAATTGCGAATGCAATTCCCATTCATTCCTATGGGCCTCAAGGCCCAAAGGAATGAATGAGAAGACATTCCTTAATTGCGACTCGCAATTTGCGAGTCTCAATTAAAGAATATGTTTAGAAATCGCTATTTTCTTAGCGATTTCTACATGCATAGGCTTTTGCTGTTCCTTAATTGCGATTCCTTAATATTCACAATTAAGGAATCGCAAAAGCTTACCTTGATGCATGTGCCCCTTGGTGACCCCAATCAGGAGCAGCAATCACAAGGGAAAGTGGAGGAAAATCAGATGGGTATGTGGGCAGCGCAGCACAAAGTGCGCTGTGCAAACGGTGAATTATGAAGGTCTCCATGGTGGTAAATCCCCCCTTTGGGCTGGTGCAGGGACGTATTTAAGAGTACTGTCTTCCGACAAATCACCCAGTGTCTCCAAGCCAGGTGTGCACAATACGTGCTGAACCAGCTGTGGGAGCCAGGGATTACTCGATAAAGAAAGATGTGGGGAATAAAGGGTGTCGCCTCCCAGATATTGGAGCAGTCTGTTACAGGCCCAAGTGGTAGAGGCAAGCATGTGTATGGTGTTCAGGTCTTGCACCATACAGTGAGGTCAAATAGTGGACTATTCTCTCCCAATGCCCCGCAGGAGTTTTGTCCACCGTTCCACCTCACTTTTGAGTTTACTCAGAACAGGGCCATAGTACACTGTAAAACCTCGGCGTGGTTTCAGTGGATTTGGATGCCTAAACATTTAACAGTCTGGGCGCCTTTGTAAGGGGAAGTCTAAGCCACTAGTTACTGTGGACATCTGTAAGCAGGAATATTTGCTCTAATTAATTTGGATACAAAATACACATGTGCCTAGACCACTCTTTTTAACACAAACACAGTTATTGAAGGTCAAGAATACTTTTTATTGAATTCTGACCAGGTATTTATATTTTATACCTTTGACTTTCTTTTTTATTTACAGATTTTTTGTACAATGATTAGCAAAAGTAGGACAAACTGTACACATATTTACAATACTAAACACACCAACTTATAGACCAAACATGTCACAATATATCAAAAACTAAATCAAATCAACAACATCATCACGACAAAACATATAATACAATAATATATATTTGATTTCAATCAATGAAAGACAGAATAAAAAAAAAGGGGGGAAAGGAATGAAAGAAGGAAGACAAGAGGAATACAATCAAATTAATAGAACTATTTGATGGCGTCGAAGCTAAGTAATACTGGTGGATGGCTTTTATAAACCAGTTATTCCTCCAAGTATGCCTCCCAATGTGCCCAATCAAATTAATAGAACTATTTGATGGCGTCTTAGCGTCTAAGCGTCTCATCAGGGCCTTTTTATCTCTTTTGTCAAGTTTAAGCGATGAGATCGACCGGCACTTGGATTATTCTTTGGAGAGACTCGAGGAATAGAATGGTAATGCGTGTGGCTTAGAGGCATCGCATAAATCACTGAGACATCCAGCCCCCTCTTTTAGAATTTTTTAATACGCGACAGTGCTTCTTGAATGTGTCGACTAAAGACATTGGTTAACGCAAAGAATTCAAAAGAAACCGGATATACACGCATAACAAGCCCCGCCTGCCGCATACTTCCAGAACGCTTTTGATCGCTTAAGAAAGCAAGAACATCCAAGATCATAATTACGATCCATCGTCTTACCTGATGGACATGGTTTGTTTATACTTTTATGATATTTTTATATCGAATAAAGTCATACAACAACATCACCATCCGGGTGCACCAATTTGGTCACATAGGTAGATTGGTAGGGGGGTTGGAGTAAGAGAGCCCGCGCCCTGCCGGGGTGCTCACACTATTTTAGCATATTTCCCAAAGTAGTTAATCTCATACATCGCAAGTTCATGGAACTCTTGCAGAAGATTGGACCTGTCTCGGAGAGAGCCGGGGGTGTTACATCAGTGTCAGCAGTATCCAAGGAGCGAAGTGCATTCTCCACCTTGGTGAGGTCTTGCCATATGCTACAGAGAATCCCAGACTGTTTGGAAATACAGATTACCATAATGTAGGCCTAAAGGCATTGCAACTGTGGAGTGTTTCTCTACAGTTACAGCATTAATGGAAAAGTATTCAACAATGGCATCATGCACTTCTGACCGGATTGCCGTGTCCATTCATGCATCAGTGGGGAAATGAGAAAAAAAGGCCCTGATGAGATTCCAGGAACTGGTTTCCTGGTTTCGAAACGCGTCGGCACATTGGGAGGCATACTTGGAGGAATAACTGGTTTATAATAGCTATCCACCAGTATTAGTTAGCTTAGACGCCATCAAATAGTTCTATTAATTTGATTGGGCACATTGGGAGGCATACTTGGAGGAATAACTGGTTTAAAAAAGCCATCCACCAGTATTAGTTAGCTTAGACGCCATCAAATAGTTCTATTCATTTGATTGTATTCCTCTTGTCTTCCTTCTTTCATTCCTTCCCCCTTTTTTTTTATTCTGTCTTTCATTGATTGAAATCAAATATATATTAATGTATTATGTGTTTTGTCGTGATGATGTTATTGATTTGAATTAGTTTTTGATATATTGTGACATGTTTGGTCTATAAGTTGCTGTGTTTAGTATTGTAAATATGTGTACAGTTTGTACTGCTTTTGCTAATCATTGTACAAAAAATCTTTAAATAAAAAAGAAAGTCTAAGGTATAAAATATAAATACCTGGTCAGAATTCAATAAAAAGTATTCTTGACCTTCAATAACTGTGTTTGTGTTAAAAAGAGTGGTCTAGGCACATCGTGCATTTTGTATTCATAAAGGGTCCAGCCTATTCCACGTCCAAATACGGACCTAACTCCTTTGGGTTACTAATTAATTTGGAGGCACGAAAAATTGCCAAACCGTTGCAACTCTCGAATGAGTGGAGATAAGTTAACTGCAGGGTTGGGAACATAAAGCATGATATCATTGGCCTAAAGGGAGGCCAATAGCGGCCCTTCTGGATACCTGAGGCCCCTGTGTAGATGCCTCTCCTGTAGAGAGCGAACTAAAGGGCCCATGGCGAGTATTAGCAATAGGGGTGACAGGGGGCATCGTTGCCGGGTGCCGCGTGAAAGGGGGAATGGTTCCTTGAGTGTACCATTAATTCATAGTCACACCACCGGTTCATGGTAAAGTAAACTAATCAAGGAGTGAAAGCTGTTAGGGATGCCCAGCATCATCAGGGTAGCATGGAGGAAGGGCCACTCCAGGGAATCAAATCCAATCGTACTATCAATGATGGAACGGAGAGGGAGATTTGGTTGAGTGTCCCAAAATGGGGACTTAAGTGAATGGAAGTAAAACCATGCAGGATAGAACGACATTGCATCAGGATCAGGTAGATCATGCGGTCCATAAGTAATGAAAGACGAGTAGCCAATATCTTGGCCAGAATTTTGTTATTGTGATTAATAAGGGAGAGGGGCCTATAGGATGAACAAAGAGTTGGGGGTTTGTTTAGTTTGAGCAAGAGAGTGATTACGGCTTCCAGCATCGTGGATGGGAGGGCGCCATGCTTGAGCAATTCATTGTATTCCTCCAAAAGATGATTAGCTAGTAGGTATTTGTATGCTTTGCAGAAGTCTTCCGTGAACCCATCCAGTTAGCACCTTCCAGAGCATCGATATCCTGCAAGATTTCCTCACATGTGATTGGGGAGGCCAAAAATTGATGATGTTTGCCTCAAGCCAGACCATGGCAACGTTAGATAAATAAGCAACCAGCGCATGCTCGTCTCCCCCGGGACAGATAGTGTAAAGTGTTTTGTAATAGTGCATGAAATCCGCTAATATGGCATCACCATCAGGTGATACATTGAGACATCGTTCCTTTTTAATACTAGATCGTCTTACCTGATGGACATGGTTTGTTTATACTTTTATGATATTTTTATATCGAATAAAGTCATACAACAACATCACCATCCGGGTGCACCAATTTGGTCACATAGGTAGATTGGTAGGGGGGTTGGAGTAAGAGAGCCCACGCCCTGCCGGGGTGCTCACACTATTTTAGCATATTTCCCAAAGTAGTTAATCTTATACATCGCAAGTTCATGGAACTCTTGCAGAAGATTGGACCTGTCTCGGAGAGAGCCGGGGGTGTTACATCAGTGTCAGCAGTATCCAAGGAGCGAAGTGCATTCTCCACCTTGGTGAGGTCTTGCCATATGCTACAGAGAATCCCAGACTGTTTGGAAATACAGATTACCATAATGTAGGCCTAAAGGCATTGCAACTGTGGAGTGTTTCTCTACAGTTACAGCATTAATGGAAAAGTATTCAACAATGGCATCATGCACTTCTGACCGGATTGCCGTGTCCATTCATGCATCAGTGGGGAAATGCCAATGGTGGGCCAATAGAGTATGCTTGAAATTGCGGGTGTGATAACCACTGGGGCATTATCCGACAATGTGCAGGGAAGAAAGCCGTGGGGGACCAGTACCAGTGGTCAATGCGGGTCCATACATTGTGCAGGCCGAAAAAAAGGTTTAATCTCGCTGATAGGGTTATTTATTGCACCATGCAATAAATGAACCAATTCAAGTATATCTAGTAGCGTCTGCCGTGGGTTTGGCAATGAGCGGATAGCCAGTGGAATCCAAAGCAGGTTGACAAGTGAGGTTAAAATCCCCTCCCATTATAAAATGATCAGCCTGATAAAGACTTAGCATTGATAAATCCAAGAAGAAGTCTGGGGAGTCAGTGTTTGGGGCATATACGTTAATGAAAAATACTGGTCGGCCTAGCAGCTCTCCAAACACAATAAGACAGTGGCCAGTGGGGTCAGTTGTGAGCTTAAGCAAGTGGAGGGGACCGATCTGTGCACCATATATACGCCACACGAGTAGGAGCGATAGAAGGAAAAATATTGGTGGGGGCCCCAGGTAGCAGCATAATTGCAGTCTGACCTGGGGACCAAGGGTGTTTCCTGAAGGAAGGCAACTTGAATCGCAAGGTGCACAAGTCAGCCAGCATCCATCTGCCTTTCCTAGAGTTATTTTACCCAGTAATGTTCCACGTCATGCATGAGAGTTGCAGTGTCGGATTTCTAATATTCGAAAAAGAAGTAATGTGCTGAAAAGAGGGAATCAACTCTGTCTCCTCATCAATAGAGTTCGAACTGTACCACAAAAGTAAAGAAGAAGTGCTGATCAAACACACCAAAAAATAGTTAACAACTCCAACCATAAGGACAACTGGGGAACCCCCATAACCCTATCGAAAAGTAATAAACCAAACATGTTGGTATACACCAATGAGGGGTGACAACACCATGGAGAGCAAGCCCGGGCATTCATATGGCAAATGTACAAGTAAATTACATCATGCAAATCGCAGAGAGCCATCACCCAGTAGACTGAGCAAAGCAGTCAGTGTAGCACAGTGCTAATAAGATGGGAGACCCTTTACATGAGAATTGCAAATAATCTTCTCATGTATATGACCAAAGAATACCAGAGGTATAATTCTTGCAGAATTGCACAGCGTCCTGTTGGAGGGCTGAAGATGTGATGCTGACCATTTAATACCATGTTGAGGCTACCTAGGTAAAGCATCCCATATGTCAGGCCAAGTTTCTGGAGAGATCGCTTAACATTAGTACATTTATGCCGGGCCTCTTGAACCATCAGTGTGTAATCTGGGTAAAAGGATATTATAGAGCCTTGATATTGCAGCTGGCCCCTATCCCAGGCCAGATGCCACGCTGTGTCACGATCTGTAAAATTGAGAAGTCGGGTGATAATTTGCCACGGGTTGCATCCAGCTTTGGGCAAGGTCCTAATGTGCAGCGCACTCTTTCAATTACAAAGGAGCTTGTAAAGGATTGTTTATCAAAAAGCTCAATCAGGAGTTGTTCTACGAAGAAGTCCTTACGACCTAAGTTTGTGGACTCCGGGATGCCAACTATGCAGAAGTTATTACGGAGGGATCTGGGTTCTAATCTTTATTCTTGGAGGCTGTGGTCTTCAACAGAGTATGTAGGATGGTCTGGATCGCGGTCCAGCATGTGATACTCCAAAATTTCGAAACCCTGCAGGGGAACATGTGTGTGGTGCACAATAGCAACTGCAACGGGTCAGAGGTTCAATGAATGTGTGATGCAGTGTACCGCTTGAGTGAAAATACATGTGCTATAAGTGCGAACTGTGGATCCTGCAGCACGCACAGTCAGTCCTGAGATGTCTGGTCAGTGTGGTGTAAGAGCACAGAGGCAGACAAATGTTGTGGGGTGGGACACTGGCGATTGCAACTGTGCATACAATTCGCTAGCGGTGTCACAAAAAATTCAGCTTTTAAGCCACTGTGCAGATGGAGGACCTCTCCCACCTACCTAACATATTGCAACCTCACGCTTTGCAAGGAGAAGATCAATCGCCACAAATCAACCCACTCCCTGCCGGACATCACACACGTAATCTAGGAGAGCAGACAGAGGGTCAGTGACCAGTGTTAATTCAGTCATCTATGAGATTTTGGAGAAAATGCCCATCGAAAGTGTCTTAAGAAAGGGCACTTCCAGGTGAGATGCATAAAGTCTGCATCCATAGCGTTACATTTGGAGCAGGTCTATGACCTAGAAGGGTCAATCTGGGCCAAGAGACAGGGTGTCATATAAGTGTGCCTTAAAAATTTGAAATGCAGCAGTTTGCGCCTGTGATTAGGAGATACCAATTTAATCTGTGAACAACTGTAGTACCAGACATCATCCAGAATAGTATGTGAAAGGTCTTCTTACCATGTCTCAGGCAGGCGTTCATCTATGGAAGGAAGAAGATCAAGACAGGCAAATTAGAGCAGAGAGACCAAATGCTCCCCGGAATCATCATTGATGATAATTGTAAGGAAGGTAAAGTCATCAGGAGCAATAGGGGATAAAGGGATTCGGGGCCCTTAGTGCACTTTGAATGCGCTGTAGTAAAAATCTGTTGAGTAGTGTAACATCAGTAAAGTGGTTATCTTCCAACCAAGAAATGGAGTGGCCATCCGGAAACAAATCGCCAGCAGTACAGAGGGTGTAGCGATTGAGTAATTGGGTGGAGCCAGCGGTTATCCGCAAGCGGGAGGGCAGAGGAATACAAATGCCCAACAGGCACAGCAGTCATCGCCAGGTCCAACATGTGGTGAAGAGCGGTTGTATAACCCTGGGGTCAAGAGGAAGGCCCACAAGTAAAAGAACATTCAGGAGAGTAGCATCAGCCAAGTGCCGGTCGAGGCATTCATACCTGAGGTGAGCATCTCTGTGGTACCTATGGTACGCATTTTGACACTGTGCAATTAAAAAGTACAGTTGGAAATGGGGCACCCCGAAGCCACCCAGTACATATGATAGAACTAATGCACGCCAACTCACCCACGGTATGTGACTGGCCCCGAGAAGACGTAGAAGCAGACCCCTCAGTGTGGCTACGAAGATGTTGCTGAGGGGGTTTGGGATATTGAGGAACAGATAGAGAAATGTCAGGAGGATAGCCATTTTAATAATAGTGATTCGGCCTGCCATCGATGGCGGTAGTTTATCCACCGCTCAACTTGTGATGTTCGTGTACTGACGGCTGGACCATAATTCAGGCGTAGGATTTGTTCTTTGTAACTGTGAACACAAATCCCAAAATACTTAACTGTGTCCTCCTGCCATTGCAGGGGGAAGTTGCACTGAAAGGGCTGTGT
Organism: Lissotriton helveticus; assembly: GCF_964261635.1. NCBI lineage: Eukaryota > Metazoa > Chordata > Amphibia > Caudata > Salamandridae > Lissotriton > Lissotriton helveticus. The sequence goes on from NC_136057.1 coordinate 420,910,614, forward strand.
AGCGCTTGACAGGGGCAACAATTCAGATTTGCCCCAGTTAATGCAGAGTCCAGAGAAGAGACCAAATTGTGGAATCACCCGTATAACAGGGTGAAGGTTTGCAGCCGGGTGTGTCTGAGAAATAGCAATATATCATCAGCGTAAAGTGATACTAACAGCGAGCATGTGAAACACTGTAACCCACGCCAGATATGTTTTTTCTGTAGATGGCAGACCATGGGTTCCATTGCTATAATAAATAGTATTGGGGAGAGAGGACACCCTTGCCATGTGCCCCTCACCAGCATAAAGGAGGCCATAAGAGAAACATTAGAGCTGATGCGGGCAGTAGACTGAGAGTATAGATGCTGTATTAGGGACGTAAAACCGTGCTGAAGACCCAGTTTTTGGAGGGATAGCATGTAAGAAGGACCACTCACGGGAGTCGAGGACCTTTGCCGCATCGAGAAAGGCCACAGCTGCGGGGGTGTCTGGAAAGATTCAGTTAAACACGGAAAAGAGTGTATGCAAGTTTATAGACGTGGAACGAAGCCCGATTGAAGAGGAGTGATGATTGTTTCCAGGAGGAGACAGGAAGTTGCGAGCATGTTTGCAAGGGTCTTATTATCAAAATTCAATAGAGACAATAGCCTATACGATTGTCATCGTCAGTAAGTCAGTTCCAGAGGCTGACTGATGGTTTTCTTGAATCTAATGCAAAACCTTTTTAATCTTTTTAAACTAATTTGAATGCTGTATGTGTTGTACTTGATTCTGAATTGCTCTCTTAGCTAATTTTAGCGGTATACAACCTTTACAACGCAACTTTTACGACGCAGTGCCTTTACGACGCAACTTTTACAACGCAAACCATTACAACGCATTGCGCTGGGGGGCGCTCTAGGATAGGGAATATATTTAATTTACTATCCAACACCTTCCCTACTATCCACGGGGACTGGATTTGGAATAGTAAATTAAATAAATCACTATCCAGCGCCTAAAAGCACTCTGCGTTGTAATGGTATTCGTTGTAAATACCGCGTTGTAAAGGCATGCGATGTAAAAGTATGCGTTGTAACGTCATACATCCAATTTTTGCTGCTTACCTGGGGGCTTGCTGGGGGGTTCGCGCTCGTGTCTGGGTCTTGGGCGCCCTCCCTGGTTTGGCTGTCCTTTTGGTCCTCGGTGGCTCTGAAATACCATAACAATAACCTATAGGGCTATACCTACCAATAACCCCAATCCCATTTACCAAATAATCAGTCAGTTGGCAGTGAAGAAGGTTCAATCATTTATTTAAGCAAAATACTCTATAGAGGAGCCTCTCCAACCCTCACCCATCAGTTGCGTGGAAAAAGACTGCTGGCTTACATTCAAATAGAAGGCTATATACTTTCAGTTCAACTCATAGAATTACTGTAAAAGGAAAAACACCAGCTGGCCTTCGGGCCCCGAGGAAGGACCATATATGGCACACATGATTAGTTCAAAGCTTTACTATTTATTACTGAGAAGGTCAGGAGGGGTGACTCCCTTTCGTCTTGGTGCTCGGGAGTGTAGGCACGGCGCCTCCTGGAATGTGCTTATCGCACCCAAAGCCAGATGCGACCTTGAGTTCCCAGGACAGAGAGAAAACAGTGTACCTTCAGCAGCTTGTTTCAGTAACTCAAATGAACTGGGGCATGACAACTACTGGAGAGTGACACGTGATCACAGCTCGTGTCCGAGTCAGAAGGAAAATGGCGTCTGTATGGTTTTCGGCCTTCTGTGTTAATACTAGAAACACAGGGGAAGAATAAACCTTTTCCTTCCAGTTAGCACATATACGAATTATATTATGGAAATACCAAACAGAGAGGATATATAGATACATCATGCTAACATAATATATGTCCGATACTCCTCATGTAGGGGAAATCTAATTTTTATCCCTCAGCTCCCGTAGTTTGGAGCGGGCCGCCATCTTGTGCTTTTGCGTTCCACTCGCGCAGGTTATAAAAGTAGAAGCCTTGGGGTGACGCTCGCAGCGGGAGCTCTGAAGGCGTGCCTAAGACAAGCCAGTCTGCGCTCGTACGCGCCTGGATGGTGCCAGGGTCCAGTCACCCTGCCTCTCTGAGCCCAGGATTGGTGTAACTGTCATCGGATTAGCTACACTCCCTGAACTATGAGATTAATATCATTTGCCAGCACTCGGTAAGGGTTGATATGGGGCAAAGTGCATGTTTTAGGTGTTCCTTTGTGCTACGCCCTAGTCTCAAAACCACACTTTGTGGTTCAAAGGCTGCCCAATATTTCCTACTAAATTGTCGCTCCCTTCCCAAGCACAGTTTCGAAATTGCCAACGTCATAGTGGCTAGACAGATGACCGCTCTTTTCCTGGTGGAAAATTGGCTTCAAGCTCAGTCCTCTCCAGACATTCTTGATGCCATTCCTATGGGCTATGCAATCACGAGGTTGGATAGACTACAGGGAAGGGGGCTGGCGGTGATATATAAACAACAGCTGCACTGCAATCGATTGGAAGTCCAGATCAGCAGCTCCAGAGCAGCCTTTATTTCCTTAGCTATCACGGCCGCTGTTCTCTCAATGGCCTGCTGATCTATAGGCCTCCTTGGGCTGCTGTTTCCTTCACTTCGGCCTTACTTGATATCATTCTGGCTTTTGCTCTGCAACATACTAATCTCCTAATTTTAGGGGACCTTAACCTACATTTTGATGATCCAACCTCACTCACTAATGTAGACCTAATAGAGGACTTAAAGTCACTTCAGCGCCAACAGCTGGTACAGGAACCCACACATACTCGGGGGCACACTCTTGACCCCATTTTTGCAAATCCAGATTTAGTGAAAGTAGCCTTCCCGATTCCTATTGCTTGATCCGATCACTGTATTATCCCTTTTCAGATTCAGGATATCCATCCCATGCCAATACCGTTACAAGCCCAATTTATCAAAACTCAGAATTGGACTAAGGTTGTATTTTACACACAAAAGATGACAAGGCTAAGAATGCTCCTTGCGAGATCTTCAGAATTGTTAAATCTCTTACATCCGTGGACACTTTATTAACTGTCAGGGCGCGAGTAGTTGTAATGAGATTGCTCACTTTTTCTCTGATAAGATCTCATCGCTATATGCATCTTTCCCTTTAACAGCAAAGAATTACGGCCTTCTTCCTTCAATTAGGATTTCCAATCCCCTCCCAGAGATCTCGTTTAAGATTAAGAGCATCTCAGTGGAAAACCTATGCTCCGTAGTGGCTAATATCAAATCTGGCTCCCCGCTAGACCCAGTGCCTCTGGCTATCTTGAAACTTACTATCCTTGCTTCAAGATTATGTTCCATGCTTAATCTGTCCTTTGAAGCTGGCTCACTTCCTGATGAGTGTAAACACGCAATGGTAATTCCTCTCCTCAAAAAAAACATCTCTTGATTCTTCTAAACCAGAACAATTTCACCCTATCTCCTTGCTTCCTTTCTTGGCAAAACTGGCTGAAAAGCATGTCAATTCTCAACTGACGGAGTTAATTACAGAGAATAATCTAGTTCATGAGACTCAATTGGGTTTCAGGCCACAGTATAGTATGGAATCTGCATTGCTTCTGGTCTTGAAGAAGCTATGCAGGTTGGCTGATGAAAGGAAAACTGGGGTTCTCATCATACTGGATCTTAGGGCAACGTTAAACACAGTCTAGCACCCTGTGCTACTAGAACGACTGTGGTCACAAGGGCATATAGGGAAGAGCTTTTGACTGGATTGCAGAATTCCTCCATTAGCGCTCTTTCCAGGTAATTCAGAAGCCATGACATTATCCCCTTGCAGCGGGGAGTGCCTCAGGGATCGGCACTGAGTCCTACTCTTTTTAACTTATATCTCTGCCCATTGGCTGACGTTATCGCGGGCCGCAGACATAATCTGATGACACTCAACTAGTTATCACACTTGCAAACGATGACGACAGGGCTGCAGCAAATTTCAAATCTTGCTTAGTTGACCTGGCGACATGGATGCAGGATAGCTGCCTGAAGTTAAATGCAGACAAATCAGAGGTATTGGTGGTGGGTTATCTGCATGGTGGCCTGCTGATTTGGACCCCACCCCTATTCCAAAACTTAAAGTGAAAAATCTAGGCATCCTCGTTGACGCTCGGCTATCATTTGAATGTCAGATCAAAGGCCCAGGGGGCACCTGTTTCGGAGTGCTGAGACTGTTAAGGAAGGTTTTTAGGCTAATAATGGACTCAGCACAAAATACAGTAACACAGGCCCTGCTGGTGTCCTGGCTTGACTACTGCAGTGTGTTCTACTCAGGGATTTATAAAGGCAGACTGGCAATGCTTCAAAGAGTACAAAATGCAGTAGCCCGGATGCTATTAAGAACTCCAAAATGGATTACCATTAGCCCCGGTTTGGCTAAACTTCACTGGCTTCCTATTAAGCATAGAATCTCATTCAAAGCTCTCTGTTTTGCGCACAGGATACTGAATCTGAGGGGTCCTAGCTATCTTTTCCCCTTGATCAATGCTTATACCCATTCCAGAGTACTTAGATCGGGGGAAGCAGCTATGGCAGTGATTCTTAGAGTGCGTTGTGCGCGACTGGGGGGATGCTCCTTTGGTCTCCGTGTAGCCAAGTTTTGGAACTCAATGCCACTCAACTTGAGACTTGAACCTTCGGAGACAAGTTTCTGTAAAAACTTGAACGCTTGGCTCTTTAGACAGAGTTAGTAGGAGTAGGAGTAGTATCTAGCTGCCTCTGACATTATTTCTGATCTTGATATTTGGCTATTGCTTAGCGCGGGGACACTCCTTTGGAGTAATAAGGTGCTCTATAAATTCCAAATCCATGCATAAATCATAGCGGACCTTTGTCGGGTTTAGGCAGCAGGACTATAATCACCTTGTGCAATGTGGGGGAGGAGTATTGCAGCGTCCAGAGACTCAGCATAAGGTTACAGCAAATGAGGGGCTAAGAGATGCTTGTATGTTTTGTAAAATAGGCCCGTCAGCCCATCTGAAGCAAGAGCCTCAAAACCTGTCCGCGGAGTCAATGGCAGTGGTTATTTCCTCGACCAAACTCGGTTCACTGATGAATTGCTGCTGCTATTGCCAAACCATGGCCACATCCAATAGATATTCTGTCATCTCAGCCCCTATTCCAGTGCAGCGAGAGGAGTAAAGTTGAGGTGTAGTCACGCAACAATTCCACTAGGACTGCGCCATTATTGGAAGTACGAGTGCCGTCTTCAAGTATAAGCTCCGGAATGGATTCACTCCCTTTCTGTTGTAGGAGGAGTTGGGCCAGTGTGCAACCTGAGCGCTCCCCCTCTGTGACCTTTTTTCTGGCACTGTAGTGCTTTAGGTGCTCTGTCATGGCATCTAAAGATGTGTCAGGGTGTCGATAGCCCTGAAATTGTAGCTGTGCCGATAGTGGGCAGGTCAGTCATAGCGTGTTCAGAGGCGTCGTCTGAGCCTGTAGGTGATCGCTGGGCCGCTGTGTCCTGGCTTACTCAAAATGAAGCAGTTTTTGCTTGGGATCCCCATTTCCCATTTTCCAGCAGGGTGAGGGATGGCTCTGCTGCCCAACCCGATCTATGGCAAGTAGGAAGAAAGCTATCAGGGTCAAGACAGCATTTCCTCACAGAAATAAAGCAGTTGCCTGCACCCACTGCGGGTAGAACATATCCATAAGATCACAGAATGACAGGGCTAAGCAGACAGAAGGAGTGCACCAGTCTATCGCCAGGCATGTCCCAAGGTGCAGTGAAATCACCTCAAATACGAAGGATGCAGTCCGGCATGAAATGCTATACTGGGGTCAATCCAATGTTCAGTAGCTGTGCAGTGTAGAAATCAGAGGGCATATATTAGTCCAAGCACTTCCGCATCGGTCTGTGGCCTAGTAACTGTGGTAGCAGATGGATCCAGGGTTGTAGTCGCATGGGGGAGCCCTCTGCAGTGTATTATTGAAGGAGGCTTCAAAGGCCTACAGTCGGCCCAGGAAAGGTCAGCCCCAAATCCTCCACATAATTTGGTTTGGGGGGCTCCCACACTATCCAGTTGCTGAAGGCGTGTCAAGGCCACAATGATCAGCCGCAGGTCCTAATTCCAGCCAAGTGGCCACGCACTCACCTTGCAGCTGATCGGAGCAACTGCTCACAGGCCGCAGTCCCGGAGATCACCAGGGCCCACACCCAGGCCCGCTCCAGCCCTGTCGATGTTGTCTCGGAGCAGCGGCACCCCCAAGTCGGTTTGCCGGGCCGCCGTTTACAACATGGCCTGTCCTCAGGCTCAGCTACCAGCCTCCGAGGACGACAGGAGGCTGTGACAGATGGCATATCCCAGCAGGAGTATGTACGGGACTGTCGGAGTCCAAAAAGTGGCAGGCCCCAGACTGAGATCCCTGACAGCAGGATTGTAAAGTGTCGGCGCCACACTATTCCTGCTATTGGCGAATGATGGCCATTTATTTAGGCATCGTTCTCCGGAGCAAAGCTGTGTCGCTATCTTGGTCGGCGGCTTGTTCATGCCTCCTTCAACGCATATATGACCCAGCTGGCTAACATCGTCAGATCCCACGGTCTTAACGATTTCTTACGTAGACGACACACAACTCATCCTCTCACTCACTGATGACCCCACCACCACCAGAAAAAACTTCCACAGATGCATGACAACATCACTGACTGAATGAAGAAAAACTGCTTGCAACTGAACACAGACAAGACTGAAGTACTGATCTTTGGCAACAGCAGCAACACATGGAACAACTCCTAGTGGCCATCAGACCTAAGATCCACACCCACTCCCTCCAATCACACCAGAAACCTCAGAATCATCACTGACAACAACCTCACCGAGAAATCACATATCAACGCTGTCTCCTCTGCCTGCATTCTCACTCTGTACATGCTACATAAGATCTTCAAGTGGCTACCCCTACACAAGAGATGCATCATGATACAATCCCTCATCATCAGCAATACCCTCTACGTAGGAATCGCTGCTCACCTACTACAGAGACTTCAGACCATACAGAATGCCGCAGCCAAGCTCATCCTCTGCCTTCCCCTATGAATCCATATCACACTCCACGTCAGGAAACTCCACTGACTCCCTGTACAGAAGAAATGCCAATTCAAGCTGCTGACCCAAGTATACAAGGCTCTACACAACCAACAACATTGCTACCCGCATCTACTGAAGCAGGAATGGAGGACGCTCCTTCTCCTACATTGCCGCAAAGACCTGGAACAGCTTCCCCATGCACCTCCGGACCATCACCTCACTTGCGGAATTCCGAATTACCCTCAAGACCTGGCTGTTCGAATAAGCCTCTGGAGCCTACAAGTGCCTGGATACCCTATCGGGTGATTAGCCGCACGTTATAAATCCTGATTGATTGATTGAAGGTTGCACCTCATCTATGCCTTTAGATCCACAGTTACCAGTCATGGTACTGTTTCAAAATATCACTGAGATAGAAAATATCCTTGTACAACAATGATACTGTTAATCAATTTTCTAGGCAGTGAGACACATATCCACATTTCATGGTATTTTTTCACAGACAAGAGCCCCCAGTTTGTGAACACACAAATTAGGTACTTGCCAATTACAAGACCACAAAAAACAGCCAGTCATGAGGATGATTTATTTCCAGTGCACTTGGAGAGAATATGGATCAGGAAGTTCCATACCACAACTCTGCCGGATACAACCAGCATACAAATGGTTATACAAAATAGTATCCATTGCATTGTGATGCATGGTGCAAGTGAAAACATCTATTTGTGTACCAGCGCTATCTGTATTGCAAAAAGGGCTGCGGCTGCGGAACTTTCTGTAATACCAAAGGCCCTAGGACCATGCAAAGTAGGCGCACATGCCTGTTGTGCCCCGGGGCACTTTCCATAATACGACCCTAGGAGCCTGGGACGCGATACATGCTTATTAATGTAAATTCCTGTATTACGACCCCCCACAACTTCAACACAAGAACTAATTAGTCACTTGGACCTCAGCAGCAAGTCTCCTAGGCCATCTGCACGGCAGTATCCTTCCTATGATATGAAAAAGAGTATGCATTGAGTGGGAATGGAGAGTGGGTCTCATCATGGTATTTTTGCTGTAGGATGCAGTGCACCAGCAGGATGCTTCCAGTTTTGTTCCAGATAGTTTTGCCTTGAATGCACACCGGTACATTATGTGCTGTTTTTAGGATGATGTCACAATCAATCAATCAATTAAATGCTTGTAAAGTGCAGCTACTCACCCGTAAGGGTCTCAAGGTGCTGAGGGGGGGTGCTGCTGATCTGTCTAGACACTGTAGTTCAGTCCTGCCAACAAGGCCATACAAGTAAAAATGTGCAATTTTTTGGTATAGAAACTGTTCCTCTGGCACTAAGAGGTGGTAATCGCGAATTAAGACTAAGACGCATTGAAGCGACCTGGATTATGCGTTTGAAATCTGTAGAGTTGGGATTGAATTACGACCAAGAAATGCAATACTTTTTGGGTGATTAAACATAGACAATAGAACGTGACATTTTATGTATAAAAATCAGTAAGACTGCAGAACTGTTTATGTGGAAATCTTTGTAATAACAATATCTTTCCCAATGCTGGCTTATGTCTCCCATACAGACAAGTATACTTAGGAATTATATAAACATTGATTTTGACGATGTACTTGTTGTATTATAATAGGTAGTCACAGTATGAATGGGTCATCCACTCATATAGGTTATGCCTCTCAATCACGGTGCACACTGGATTATGGCACGCAATAGTAGAATTGAATATCACACTGCACCCGGGGGCATAAAACAAACCGGAATTCCCTATGAATATTGATATACATAGCATATTTGAGCTCCATAAACAATTATGTGGTATTTTCGTGTTCGCATATCGACATCTAAACAATTGCATGGAGCAAGATATATATCATATTTTGCAGCAATATTTCTTCTTTTTAGACTGATCAAATTGTGAATGTGCATCTGATCAGCATAGTTACTTATATACAATGTGAGGGATTAGACACTAGATACATTATCCTCTCCAATATGGCCGCTACAGTTACTTTCCGAATGCGCTCAAGTGAAGGGAACGCCTCACGTTGAGACGCGCATATACGCAGGCCTGTATTCAGTCACGTGTGCTAACACGGAACCGGGCTCGGAAGAGGTGCACTCGCCTGTAACGTTAGAAGAAGCCGCACACGGGTAAGCTAGATGCCGAACGGACATTGGAACCAACGTAGGAGTGTAATTTATAACTGTTATTTCGCAAGATACGAGCGAATGTCTAAATCCAGCTTTTATCCCCTCTTTTTTTTTTTTTGTTTAGCATTTACTTACAGACTAATTGGAACCGCACTGGGTTTCCGTTTTTACTAAAAACAATCGGTAAGATCAGTCAATAGCTACATATATGCAATCCCACGTATGCATAACTGACTATATCGAGTTATTGACGAGAGCAATTTTCTCTTTTAACAGCATTTGATGTTAATAACGGCATGACCGAATTTCTGGTTTATACATATCGAGTGATTTCCGAGCCTACTCTATACTCGTTTGACAAATAAATATTTGTAAGTAAAATTGGGTTACCTTTCCTTTGGTAATGCATGACTATCTTTGCAAATAACCGAATTTGAAACCAACAAGGGTGTCACGGCAAGAAGAATAGTTAGGGAATTCAATCGCATGTCTTCCTTTTTTAATTAAAGGACTCCAGCAGGTTAGCCCTTTGATATATAATTTTCGCACAGACATAGTCTCACCTAGTTTCTCCATATGTATATTCTTTGATACTGATCGTAGTGACACAATTTACCCTTACTGTGTCACAGACATAAAGACTTCCGCCGCTGTTGGACGCACTTGATTCAGTGCCCATACTGGAAGGCCCGGCTGGGTCGGAATTATCACCAGCTAAGCGGTGAGCAGACAGAATTAGTTTTCTAAGAGACAGTCTCATTGTGGTGACGTCTTGCCCTAAGTTACTTTAGTGCGGTTAGTGATGAGAATTTTCCGATTTTTCCTCCCTCTCTATAATTTTACAGACCTTCTGATGTCGATACGGCCATCTAGGTATGCCTTCTCTTTGACACATGTTTGCACCATATCACAAGTTTGGCATGCAGTATGTAAGAGCCGCACACGGTCAGGACACTTCCACTGCGCTACAGGGTCTTGTCAATATTGTGTCATGGGAGATCGCCGAGCACTTTGATTGAGTTACCTGTTCCACTCACATAAACCCATCACAATCACTATCACGTATACTCACGTCTATATATAATATCGATCATAGACACCCTATTCGACACGGATGTGTTGTGGTGGCACTAGTGAAATGAGTTGAACAATTCACTGTATATCCACAGCTGGAGGCAGCATCTACTGTATATTTACTTTGGTCAGACAGCATGGTCTGGCATGAAAAATCTAACTGTTCAAAGAATATGCTAGATGCTACTTATTTGTTTATTTCAGCCCTGAGGAATCGCGAAGGCGATGAAACACGTGTCGGCTGGCTGTAATCTTCATTAAAGAATCCAAGATTTACTCATCTTGTGGAACTTTGGTTACTTCTGTCAATTTGGTGTTCTTGAATGTGTTGTTATATTGTCATTGTACAACCGTAATTACTTACCAGAGTGCTTCGGCAAACCTCTTACTTGTTAGTAGTAGTTCTTTACTCACATGAGTGGTTTAGGTTTGTCCACTCGCCGAATAGCACCTGAAAATCTGTACCACTTTGTACTGTATGCGCATGAACAGGCAGTGCACCCATTTACTGTACCAAAAACCTTCTCCCTGTTAGTTCAGTCATAGTGCCAGGTACTGAGGTCCTTCCTGAATAGGGGCAGCGACGGTGATTGCCTGAGATGGAGAGGCAGGGTGTTCCAGGTCTTGGTGGCGAGGTAGGAGAAGGATTTATGAATATGAGGGACAGTAGCCAGGGCCTGTAGAGTGGAGCGGAGGTGTTTGGTGGGTGTGTGGAATGACATACGGTGGTTGAGGTGAGCAGGCCCTGCTTCGTGGAGGGCTTTGTAGGCATGTGTGAGGAGTTTGAAGGTGACCCTTTTGTTGACCGGGAGCCTGTGGAGTTCTCTCAAGTGTTAGGTACTGTGGCTGTGAATGTTGAGGACGAGTCCGGCTGCAGCGTTATGAATGTTCTGCAGTTTCTTGAGGAGTTACTGGGTGACACCGGCATAGAGTGCGTTGCTGTAGTCGAGTCTGCTGCTGATTAGCTGGACTCAGTAGGGATCCATTTGAAAATCTTTCGAAGCAGGTGAAGCGTATGAAAGCAGGATTAAGAGACGGCTTGATCTGGTGGTTCACGGTGAGCGAGGAGTCCAGTATGATGCCGAGGTTTTGTGTGTGGTCCATGGTTGTAGGGGGTGTTCCTAGTGAGGTAGAAAGGGGGGGCAGTATGAAGACTTTGGCTTTGTCTGAGTTGAGCTTGAGGCATCTGTTTCTCGTCCAGGTGGCGACGGTCTACATCCCATTGTGGAAGTTGATTCTGGTAACTGTGGGTTCGTTGGTGACAGAGAGGATCAGCTTGGTGTTGTTAGTCTAGGAGACGATGTTGGTGGCTGCAAACGGGGCCATGTAGATGTTGAAGCCCTGGAGCACTCCACAGCTGACATATGAGGGTTCTGAGAGGAACGGTGGTAGTGGGACTTTCTGCATTCGACCGGTGAGGAAGGAGCAGATCCAGTCCAGGGCTTTATCATGGATGCGGGTGTCGTGGAGTTTTGTGCATAGGGTGCGGTAGGAGACGGTGTTGAAGATGGCTGAGTGGTCCAAGAGGATAAAGGCTGCTGTTTTGCCTAGGTTGAGGAGGGAGCAGATGTCATCTGTAGCTGCGAGGAGGACTGTCTCGGTGCTGTGTTTGCTTCAGAAGACGGATTGGGAGAGGTCCAGGATGTGGTTGGCTTCAATGAACTCATAGAGTTGGGCCTTGAGGGCTTTTTTCGATGACCTTGGCTGGGAAGATGAGCATGGAGATGGGTCTGAAGTTCTTGAGGTCCGTCGGAGGGCTTCTTCAGCAGGGGGTTGATCTTGGTGTGTTTTCAGTCTCCAGGGAAGGTGGCGATCTCGATGGAGCAGTTGATGGTGCGGCAGAGGTCGGAGAATCAGAGGTGGCAGCTCTGTGGAAGATGTGGTGAGGGCAGAGGTCCGAGGGGCCTCCGGAATGGATGCTCATCATGATCTTGAGGGTGTCATTCGTGGTGAGGGGGGTCCAGTTGAGCAGGATCTGGTGGGGAGGCATATCGTTGGGTGGGATCACTGAAATAATATCGAGGGACAGAATATCGACCATCAAAAATATCGTTGACAAAATATCGAAAGTCAAAATATCGAGTTTCTATCTACAAACAGGTAAGTACAAAAATATCGAGTTAAAAATATCGTTTACAAAAATATAGTTGTAAAAAATAATCGTATTTACTAAAAACAGTGTTAAATTAAATTAATATTAATAATTAATTACTAAAATATACTTAAAATTATTTAAATTAACTTAAAATAATTAAATAATTAATGAAAGTTAATTAAATATTTTTTTATTTCATATTTATTAAAACATATATATAGTAACAAAATATAATAAAATAATACCCAAAAACTGAAAACTGACCCTGAACCCTAAAAATACCCCTTTACCCAAAAACCCAAAACTGACCCTGAACCCTAAAAATACCCCTTTACCCAAAAACTGAAAACTGACCCTAAACCCTAAAAATACCCCTTTACCCAAAAACTGAAAACTGACCCTGAACCCTAAAAATACCCCTTTACCCAAAAACTGAAAACTGACCCTGAACTCTAAAAATACCCCTTTACCCAAAAACCCAAAACTGACCCTGAACCCTAAAAATACCCCTTTACCCAAAAACCCAAAACTGACCCTGAACCCTAAAAAGAAAAACGAATTTTTTTACTATCTATATTATATACTTACATATTTTCACTTTCTATATTATTTACAGTCGATATTACTTCACTTACCTTAAAAATGATATTTTGGCTGTCTATATTCTGTCCTGTCGATATTTTGTCCAAACGATATTTTTGACTCGATATTCTGTCCAAACGATATTCTGGAGTCGATATTATGTCTGTGCACCCGTTGGGTGCGGTGGTGGTGGGTGTGATGGCAGGGTTTTGGGTGTCGAAGCTGTCGTGGATCAACTTGATCTTGTGGTGAAAGAAGGTACCAAGCTTGTTGCAGAAGTCTTGGGAGTGTGGGATGTCTGTAGTCTCGGTTTTGAGTTTGGCAAACTCCTGGACTATGGTGAAGAATTATTTTGTGTTCTTAGTGCAGTGGTCCACCAGGAATCGTCCCAAGCGGAGGTGGGGGCAATATGAAGACTTTGGTTTGTCTAAGTACGGTTTGAGGCAACTGTTTCTCATACAGGTGGAGAATTCCTTGATACCATTGTGGAAGTTGATTCTGGTGACTGTGGGTTCGTTGGTGATGGAGAGGATCAGCTGGGGGGTGTTGGCATAGGAGACGATGTTGAGTCTGTTATGTTATGTTATGTTATGTTATGTTACGTGGGTATTTATATAGCACACGTACACCGACAGGTCTCTAGGCGCTGGGGAGTCGGAGTGGGGAAGAGTTAAGCAGAGTAACATCTAATTGTAGGCCAAGGTGAACAACCAGGTCTTAAGTTGTTTCCTGAACCGTAGGTAATCAACCTCAAGCCTGAGGGAGGTGGGAAGTGTGTTCCAGAGCTTTGGACCCAGAAAAAAGAACCGGGTACCACCAATGCGTTTACGTCCAATTCTGGGCACCGTCAGAAAGTTCTGATGCATAGATCTCAGAGTGCGCAGGGGTGAGTGCTTTCTGATTAGCGAGACAATGAATCTAGAGCCAGTTTTTTTTGTAGCTTTAAAAAGAACACAGTCAGTTTTAAACATAGCTCGCTGCTCCACTGGCAGCCAGTGGAGATCTTTAACCAAGGTGGTGATGTGGCAGCGTCTGTCCTTAAGGTAGATGATTCTAGCTGCTTGATTCTGGATCATCTGAAGACAATGTCTCTGGTATTGTGGGAGGCCTAAGTAAAGGGCATTGCCGTAGTCAATTTTAGATAGAATAAGGGCTATTGCAATTTGGGTACTGGCATCTTTACTAAAGAAGCGTCTGATCTTACGCAAGTTGCGGAGTTGGACTATTCAAGAAGATGTAACTGAGCCAATTTGGGCACTCATAGAGAGATCCGAGTTAATATGAAGGCCCAGTCTCTTTATCACTGGTTTAGGAGTAGGTGCCACACCTAATTCAGGGGGCCAGTAGGAGGGAATCCAATGAGCTAGTTTACTACTGGGAACAAATATCAAATGGTCAAGGAGGATCAAAGCCTGATGGCAATCAATGTCAGCCTGTCCTTTAAGATTTGTGAAAAAACAAGTGCTGGCCATACAATAGAAATTTTGGGTCTCCTTCTTTTAGAGAGACAAAATAAAGTTTTACTTCAAAATTTGTCTGGTATTGTTTATTTTATACCCTTCTATTTTTTGTTTTCAAAATTCAACAGATTTGTTGTACAAAAAAGACATACCCAATTGCATTTGTCATACAATATACACAACAGTATATAAAAAACATTACACATAACAAACATATATCTGAATTTCATATGTACATTAACACAAAAACATGTGCATCAACATCATTAATCATAGTTGCACGGATTTTTCTTTAAAGAGAAAAAATTCTCTATGCTCAAAAGATAAGGAGAAATCAAATGGAGAAAACAATCTATGTACACAATAATGTAAGTTAGGCTGAGAGAATTAATCCAAAACTCAGTCCAACACAAAGATAGTTGGTTTAGTCAGTTATCGAATACATCTCTCCAAATGGCCGACGCGTTTCGAACTCGCTATTTTACTTAGCGCGTTCTCGTCAGGGCAAAATGACTCTATCCTGTAAGAGTTGTGCAAAGATAAAAAAGGGAAATGACGTCAGTTTCTTACTAACTCTCAAATAGCCTAATCAAATAAAGGAGCTCCAACTCACGAATTCGTACCTTATATTAAACGTCACTGGTAGCTGGGGTTCACTGTGCGCTAAAAAATCCCCGATCGTGATATCTACGGGGGTTAAATGGGAATCAAAATCAATTATTTGTACCAAATGGAGAGCCAGATGCCTTATGCCGGACACACGAGAGCCTCGCTCTTACCTGCGAGCGTTCGCGTCTCTGTTCACGTTTGGTTTTAAGTTTTGCCTTCGTGCACAGGGGAGCCCCCCTAGGTGCACTCAAACCTGCCAAAGAGCGGAAAAATGGTCACTACACCATATATTGTCCCTTATCAGTATTGTGGTCCTCAAAAAATATATGAAAGAATACCTTCGACTTTCGTTTTTAAGAGTCGTCGGTAGGCCGCTCAATCTTGATTATTTTACTATGTGACAGCCGGTGTCTCCCAAGCAAGCGTCCGAGTCCGCGCAGTGGTAGCTATCTGTAGAAACAACAGCGGAGAGGCGCGTTCGATTAGCACACCGCTTCTCTGCCTTGCCTGCAGCGCGCTCAAGTGTTTACAAGGGCGGGGAGCACATACCTAGTTCCCGCTGTTCGGTCTTCCTTCATCACTCGTTCTGGCAATCCATCAGTGCGCCATGTTTGAGAAAGGGCGTGACTATTTTATTATCACATGATGGATGGATTTCTGGGACATGTAGTCCACTTGTAATTTGCAGATGCGTCGTGAACTGGTTTAACTAAAGAACTAGGATTGGTAATTTTTCACAAAAGATAGAGGGAAATTTTAATTTAGAGAACACACCAAGGGATCTGGTTATGAATATAAAACAGGGAGTTTATAGCCTAGAGATTTCTGACATGGAATTCAATCCAGTTTGGAAGCTGTTAAATCGCAAGATTAAATAGGCTTCTTTCTTAAGTAAAACATCATCCACATCCAGGACTGTTTTCGTATGCCCTATGGTATATAGGACCGTCCATTTGAAATCGGTCTCTGAATGACCCTGCTCAATGAAGTGTTGTACCATGGGTGCCGAAGCCACTTTAGTTTTGATCCGGGATCGGTGTTGTGTGATGCGAGTATTGATCTGTTGATTGGTTTTCCCAATATAGAGTTTGTTGCAACCGCACATGATTGCGTAGACCACATTCCTGGTCCTACAGTTACTGAAGCTCTCATTTCTCCATCGTATGCCCGATGGCTAAATTCGCTGCCCTCAATTGTTGATTCACACGAGACACAGTTACCACACCTATGGTGGCCTGTAATCTGTTTCATGCCCCATATTGAAAGCAGGTCATGTTTTGGTTTTTCTATCCTTACATCTGCTCGTACCATATGTTGGCCAATGCTCCTATTCTTTTTGAAAGCAAAGATGGGTTTTGGAAATGGACATTCTAAATCTTCCAATAAATGCCAATTTTTAAGTATGGTTTGCCGTACTTGGTGGGCATGGGGACCGAACGTGGTTACACAAACAAGTTTGTCTAAATCTTGTTTCACCTTGCGTTCAAAGAGACACTCACGTGGTGTAAATCGTGCTCTCTTGCGTGCGTGTTTCAGTAATTTGGCAGGGTAACCCCTGTAGGACATCTCATCGCAAAATTTCAGTGCATGTTGGTCATAATCTGTTATCTCAGAGCAGTTTCTTCGTATGCGAAGAAGCTGCCCATAGGGAAGATTAGTTTGCAGATTCCTGGGGTGGGCACTCCGATGATGAACACACAAATTCCACAAAGTGAAGCATTGGAGGTCATTGAATTGTATCTAGATTTGAGGGTAAGACCCCATCGGGTCCCAACTTCATTCATCTTGGAAATTGCGGAATTAACACTCAAAAAAAACTATTTCTGTTTCAATGACGAGTTTTTCGCTCAAATTAAGGGTACGGCCATGGGATGCCCTTATGCGCCGGAGATGGCCATACTGTTTATGGCGGAATACGAGAACAAGTTTGTGGAAAATAATAACCCCTTCAAAAAACATATAAAACAGTGGCTTAGATATATTGATGACGTGTGGCTCCTGTGGCAGGGGAGCCACACCGAACTGCTTGAATTTCACCAATGGCTAAACCACAAACATCCGGACATCAAGTTCTCGATTGAACACAGTAATTCAAAAATGACATTTTTGGATGTCGAAATAAGCTGTACCGATGGTGTTTTAAAATCTTCTCTCTTCAGAAAGAAGACAGATAGAAACACCATCCTTCATCATCGGAGTGCCCACCCCAGGAATCTGCGAACTAATCTTCCCTATGGGCAGCTTCTTCGCATACGAAGAAACTGCTCTGAGATAACAGATTATGACCAACATGCACTGAAATTTTGCGATGAGATGTCCTACAGGGGTTACCCTGCCAAATTACTGAAACACGCACGCAAGAGAGCACGATTTACACCACGTGAGTGTCTCTTTGAACGCAAGGTGAAACAAGATTTAGACAAACTTGTTTGTGTAACCACGTTCGGTCCCCATGCCCACCAAGTACGGCAAACCATACTTAAAAATTGGCATTTATTGGAAGATTTAGAATGTCCATTTCCAAAACCCATCTTTGCTTTCAAAAAGAATAGGAGCATTTGGCCAACATATGGTACGAGCAGATGTAAGGATAGAAAAACCAAAACATGACCTGCTTTCAATATGGGGCATGAAACAGATTACAGGCCACCATAGGTGTGGTAACTGTGTCTCGTGTGAATCAACAATTGAGGGCAGCGAATTTAGCCATCGGGGCATACGATGGAGAAATGAGAGCTTCAGTAACTGTAGGACCAGGAATGTGGTCTACGCAATCATGTGCGGTTGCAACAAACTCTATATTGGGAAAACCAATCAACAGATCAATACTCGCATCACACAACACCGATCCCGGATCAAAACTAAAGTGGCTTCGGCACCCATGGTACAACATTTCATTGAGCAGGGTCATTCAGAGACCGATTTCAAATGGACGGTCCTATATACCATAGGGCATACGAAAACAGTCCTGGATGTGGATGATGTTTTACTTAAGAAAGAAGCCTATTTAATCTTGCGATTTAACAGCTTCCAAACTGGATTGAATTCCATGTCAGAAATCTCTAGGCTATAAACTCCCTGTTTTATATTCATAACCAGGTCCCTTGGTGTGTTCTCTAAATTAAAATTTCCCTCTATCTTTTGTGAAAAATTACCAATCCTAGTTCTTTAGTTAAACCAGTTCACGACGCATCTGCAAATTACAAGTGGACTACATGTCCCAGAAATCCATCCATCATGTGATAATAAAATAGTCACGCCCTTTCTCAAACATGGCGCACTGATGGATTGCCAGAACGAGTGATGAAGGAAGACCGAACAGCGGGAACTAGGTATGTGCTCCCCGCCCTTGTAAACACTTGAGCGCGCTGCAGGCAAGGCAGAGAAGCGGTGTGCTAATCGAACGCGCCTCTCCGCTGTTGTTTCTACAGATAGCTACCACTGCGCGGACTCGGACGCTTGCTTGGGAGACACCGGCTGTCACAAAGTAAAATAATCAAGATTGAGCGGCCTACCGACGACTCTTAAAAACGAAAGTCGAAGGTATTCTTTCATATATTTTTTGAGGACCACAATACTGATAAGGGACAATATATGGTGTAGTGACCATTTTTCCGCTCTTTGGCAGGTTTGAGTGCACCTAGGGGGGCTCCCCTGTGCACGAAGGCAAAACTTAAAACCAAACGTGAACAGAGACGCGAACGCTCGCAGGTAAGAGCGAGGCTCTCGTGTGTCCGTCATAAGGCATCTGGCTCTCCTTTTGGTACAAATAATTGATTTTGATTCCCATTTAACCCCCGTAGATATCACGATCGGGGATTTTTTAGCGCACAGTGAACCCCAGCTACCAGTGACGTTTAATATAAGGTACGAATTCGTGAGTTGGAGCTCCTTTATTTGATTAGGCTATTTGAGAGTTAGTAAGAAACTGACGTCATTTCCCTTTTTTATCTTTGCACAACTCTTACAGGATAGAGTCATTTTGCCCTGACGAGAACGCGCTAAGTAAAATAGCGAGTTCGAAACGCGTCGGCCATTTGGAGAGAAGTATTCGATAACTGCCTAAACCAACTATCTTTGTGTTGGACTGAGTTTTGGATTAATTCTCTCAGCCTAACTTACATTATTGTGTACATAGATTGTTTTCTCCATTTGATTTCTCCTTATCTTTTGAGCATAGAGAATTTTTTCTCTTTAAAGAAAAATCCGTGCAACTATGATTAATGATGTTGATGCACATGTTTTTGTGTTAATGTACATATGAAATTCAGATATATGTTTGTTATGTGTAATGTTTTTTATATACTGTTGTGTATATTGTATGACAAATGCAATTGGGTATGTCTTTTTTGTACAACAAATCTGTTGAATTTTGAAAACAAAAAATAGAAGGGTATAAAATAAACAATACCAGACAAATTTTGAAGTAAAACTTTATTTTGTCTCTCTAAAAGAAGGAGACCCAAAATTTCTATTGTATGGCCAGCACTTGTTTTTTCACAAATATTATAGAGGGTCCAGCTGACCATACGTCCCAAGGACCTATCTCCCTCTTATCTAAGCCTGTCCTTTAAGGTCATCCATAACAGATAGAATCACAGATTCAGAGGAGTGCGCTGGACGAAAGCCTCCCTGATGGGTGTCCAGGTACTTGGTGGCTTCCAAGAAGGAACTAAGACAGGTGGCTACATGAGTCTCCAGCAATTTAGTTGGGAACGGGAGAAGTGATATGGGTCTGTAATTCTCCAGTTTTTTGGGATCTAAGCCCTGTATTTTTTTTAAGTGGGATGACCACGGCCTCTTTGAAAGCTAGCGGTACAGTGCAGTGGGACAGGGAGAGATTAAGAAACTTAAGAAAAATGTCAGGGAAGGACCGATAGACTGCTTTCAGAATGTTAATGGTGCATTCCTCTTTGGGGGAGCCTGATTTGACCTTTACTACAAGATCCAGAAAGCGTTTCTTCTCTAACATAGGGATGATGTTAAGGGAAAAAGAATTGGAATAGACCATACTGTCTACGGTTCTACTATTGTTAGAGTCAATGGAGTTTTGATTTATTTTTTTCCACAAAAGAGTTCAGGTCACTACAGAGTTCCTGGCTGGACGTAAAGGGCGGGGTCACGCGACTCGAGTTAGTTAATTCTTTCACAATCCTAAAGATTTCTTTAGAGCTATTGTCAGGGTCGAGTACCCTATTTGTGAAGAAGGCTCTCTTCCGCCTCCAGAATGGCTGCTTTATACGTGTGCAAATTTGCAGTATAATTCATTTTATCTTCCGCTATGTAGGTTTTTCGCCGTTTCCGCTCGGCTTGGCGTATCAATCAATCAATCAATCAAAGCATTTATATAGCGCACTACTCACCCAGAGGGTCTCAAGGCACTAGGGGAGGGGGGTCTGCTACTGCTGGAACAGCCAGGTCTTGAGTTGCTTCCTGAAGGTGAGGTGGTCCTGGGTCAGGCGGAGGTGGGTCGGGAGGGAGTTCCATGTCTTGGCGGCGAGGTAGGAGAAGGACCGTCCCCCTGTGGTGGCTCTTCGGATGCGGGGGACGGCGGCGAGGGCGTGGCCGGTCGATCCGAGCTGGCGTTTGGGAGCGTAGAAGTTGAGGCGACTGTTGAGGTACCCTGGGCCTTGGTTTTGTAGGGCTTTGTGTGCGTGGGTGAGGAGACGGAAGGTGATTCTCTTGTTGACCGGGAGCCAGTGCAGGTCTCTCAGGTGTCCGGAGATGTGGCTGCGGCGGGGGATGTCCAGGATGAGTCGTGCTGAGGCATTCTGGATCCGCTGGAGTCTCTTCTGGAGTTTGGCAGTGGTTCCGGCGTAGAGGGAGTTGCCGTAGTCCAGTCGGCTGGTGACGAGGGCCTGGGTGACCGTCTTCCTGGTCTCGGTAGGGATCCAACGGAAGATCTTATGTAGCATGCGCAGGATGTTGAAGCACGACGAGGAGACGGCGTTGACTTGTCTGGTCATGGAGAGGGAGGAGTCCAGGATGAATCCCAGGTTGCGTGCGTGGTCTGTTGGTTTGGGTGTGCTGCCTAGGGCGGGGGGCCACCAGGAGTCGTCCCAGGCGGAGGGTGAGGATCCCAGGATGAGGACTTCCGTCTTGTCCGAGTTCAGTTTCAGGCGGCTGTTCTTCATTCATTCGGCTACCTCTTTCATCCCTTCGTGAAGGTTGGCTCTGGCGGGGTCGTTGGTGAGGGAGAGGATCAGCTGGGTGTCATCGGCGTAGGAGATGATGTTGAGGTTGTGCTGGCGTGCGATGGCTGCGAGGGGGCTCATGTAGACGTTGAAGAGGGTTGGGCTGAGCGAGGAGCCTTGGGGAACGCCGCAGATGACTTCGGTGGCTTCAGATCTGAACGGGGGGAGGCGGACTCTCTGTGTCCTTCCGGCGAGGAAGGAGGTGATCCACTCCAGTGCCTTCTCCTGGATTCCGACGTTGCTGAGACGCTGTACTAGTGTACGGTGGCAGACAGTGTGGAAGGCCGCGGAGAGGTCTAGGAGGATGAGGGCTGCTGTTTCTCCGTTGTCAAGCAGTGCTCAGATGTCATCGGTGGCTGCGATCAGGGCGGTCTCGGTGCTGTGGTTGGCCCGGAATCCAGACTGCGAGAGGTCGAGGGATCCGTTCGTCTCGAGGAAGGCGGCCAGCTGCTTGTTGACGGTCTTCTCGATGACTTTTGCAGGGAACGGGAGCAGCGAGATGGGGCGGTAGTTCTTGAGGTCGGTGGGGTCGGCTGATGGCTTCTTGAGAAGAGCGCTGAGTTCGGCGTGCTTCCAGCTCTCCGGGAAGGTAGCGGTGTCGAAGGAGGTGTTGATGATGTCCCGCAGGTGGGGTGCGATGACAGCGTCGGCCTTGTTGAAGACGTGGTGGGGGCAGGGGTCGGTCGGAGATCCGGAGTGGATGGAGTTCATCGTGCGGACGGTGTCTTCGGTGCTGATCGGGGTCCAGGCGCGGAGGGTGGTGGTGGGGGGCGGTGGTTCGGACGTGGCGTGCGTCAGTTGAGTGCTGACATGAAGTTTAAGTATTTTCAAGTCCTTATTAAACCATTTCGATGCTTCATGTTGCCTAAAACGGGAAATTTTAGTCTGTAAAGGAGCATGGAGACTGAAGGCCTTCCTTTGCCACTCAGTGATCTCTCTTACCCAGTTATATAAATCTCCTTCGAGGGCAGGCTGCTCAAAAGAAAGCGTATCCAATAGTTCTTTCAGGTTAACACAGTTCCAATTTCTGAAGGTGCTTCTAGAATGAGAATGCTGCTAGCAGGGCTGCTAGCAGGGCCATGTAGATGTTCAAGAGGGTGGGGCTCAAGGAGGAGCCCTGGGGCTCTCTGCAGCTGACATCTGTGGGTTCCGAGAGGAACTGTGGTAGTCTGACTTTCTATTTTATTAATTTTATTATTATTTTATTTGAAAGTTTTATATAGCGCGAACAAGATCTTTGCAGATATCAGAGCGCTTTACAGAAGAAGGTTATAGTATGTGAGTACATATCAATTGGGGTGGGGAAGGTAAATGTGGGAGCATAGTTGGACTCAACAGCATATTCAGGTCAGACAGATGCATCCAGGTACAGATACAGATACAGATACATAATAATGATACAATTAGGAATATATACGTATAATAATACCACTGTAAGATGAATACACCCTATCTTCGTCTGGCGTGTAAATATATGTGGTAGCAATCTGTGCATCCAGGTGAGGAAAAAGTGGAATGTGTAGGATACAATTAGGAATATATACCTATAATAATATCACTGTAGAATGCCGACACCCTATCTACGTCTGGAGTGTAAATATATGATGTAAATATATGAGGTAACATCATTACTTGAGGATGTGAGCTGTACAAACCCTTCTCCAGTGTTTTATTTAATAAACCATGCGGTCCAAATACAATAGCAACTTAGGCCACCCAGAGTGTGCACATGACAATTGACTTGCCTCTAAGTTCACTATTGGCATTGTTGTCAGGGTGTGGGGGAAGCAGGAATGCTCAATCAAGGTTTTTTCAACCCGGTTTTAAAAAGTACTTTAATGCACTTATTTAATCTGAAGTACTGAAATGAAACGGTTCTGCACGTTAATGAAACATCTTTTGAATTTTGAAGACTGTCATATTATAGGTTTCAGGGATGTGGAATTTAATAAAATATCTACGCCCATGGGGAAGGATGCTTCATAAATCTACTTGTCCTGTAACAAAATCCACTTGTCAATTTGGTGTCATGCAATGCGGCAACAAATTATCCTCCGATTATGCTAGGATCATACCATAGTAGTTTGAATACTTGCAGTCCACTTATGTTGCCACGTTTCCGCAGATCTACATACTGGGGCTGAATACTTCCAGGGTTAGAATGCCCTTTTGAGTGTGCAAACCTACTAACTTGAATGTTTTAGGGTTTTCAACAACTCTTCTCTAATAATTTCCCATACTGAGAAATGTACTCCTGACAATGGCAGACGTAAACCTTATAGAGATGGGGAAAAAAGTGGTTGGAGGGAAAGTGAACTTGCAAACACTCAGATTTTTGCAGGAGCAAACTTACACATGCATATTTGCTCATTCTAAAATGTTATTCACCATTATTTTCTAGGTGAAATATTTCTTGTCCTACTTTTGTAAATTCTTTGGTATTCACGAAGCCTTATACCTGCACTTAATGCAAGGACATATACCATGGGTGCACTTTTGAGACTTTAATAATTGGGCCCCAATTTTGGTCTGGCAAGGAACATGACCTTTTGGGTTTAGTAAAATTCTGTCTGTCTCGCTCTGTATCGGCTGGCTTCACTGAGTGATAGCATTCTGCTCTTTCGCAAGGAGAATATCAGCACACAAAGTAGTTTTGTTCAGTGCCAGTAACTACTGTGGCCAGGGGTGCTTGGAGTCCAAAAACAATTTTTGCTTTTGACAATGTTTGTTATAATGGTGAGGTCCTGGCAGCTCCCACACCAATAAGGTTTTACAAAAACCATGCCAAAACAAGACATTGACAAAACTAAAAAGCTGACCACCAATTTCAGACCTACTGGCTTTGCCAATGCTGGCTTATTTTTATTTCCCATAATCATATTAAAACTGGTTACACTAATTTTCCATTATGAATATTTTTGGGGAAAAGTAGCATACATCAACACATGTTACTAAATGAAGCTACAAAGAAATGGCACCTGAAATGTTATAGTAGATTAGCAAAATGTTTTTCCTGCTGCTTTAATTGAAAATTTTTATTTTGAAAGCAAATGATCATCAATCTTCCTTTCAAGATTCTGAAATATTTGCATCATATCAGAGCATTCTAGGAGCATTATACATAGCTTCATATTGCTAAAATTTGAAAACTGGTACACTTTTAAACTGGAACCACTGTCAGTAGTGCAGTCGGCGCTTACAACATTTACTTCGAGGGATCACCCCAATAATAAAGGCTTTCCATTAACGAACCATAAATAATAGTTTACACAGCATTAACACATGGCCAAAAATATTACCTTAAATGCAGACAGTGCTTTTCCATGATCCATATTGTGGTACTGCAAAATGGCAGCCAACGTGTTTGTGCTGAAGGGGGGTAGGGACTACTTGCCCAACGACAAAATATAAACGAAAGCTTGTTGCCCTGACCCCAAACAATATGCCCTGGGTGTCGGGCTATAGGAATTCCACATCTGAGGTTTGCTGCAAAGGGTCTTAAAAAATATATATATATTTATATATATTTAAATGGACAGGTGTTCCAAAAGGTACACTTGTAACTTCAAACCTATAAAAAAAGTCAAAGGGAAAACATTTCTTTATGTAATGTTGTGATGATTGAAATAAACCGCCCAGTGCTGCTGTTGACCACAGGTCTCTAAGTAAAGGTCAGGCATGCGTCCCTGGGCTGTACTCGGAGTATCACAGATTTAAACCCTCATTTTGAGGCAAAGAGACTGTAGAAATCTTGTAAAGCCAGGGTTCCCATACATATGGTAACAAGTCAGAAGACCAGAACCCTGAGCTCAGAGGGACTTTGATCCCACTAAAACGGCTAAGGAAAACAAATAAACTTTCAATCATGGTAAATGATGGGTTGTAGGTTTGCCCAAAACATGGTTGATGGATTCCAACAAAAGTCTCCAAGGCCAGATTAGCAAACAGCATCTACAATTTCATGGCGCATCAGACTTCGCTCAGGACTGGGTCACTTTCTTTTAAGTGCATGATTTAGTGAGCGGGCTCGAGTTTAAGCCCAACTCAAGGGGTGCACGTCATAAGTAACCATTGGTGAAGAACCAGCTAAGCAAGTGGTTAAAGCAGGACCATCAGTAGGGCAGATGGTGGTCCATATCCACCAGGTGCTTGCTGCCAGGACTCATCAAGTCAGACACTGTTTTCATATAGCGTGTACTTAACCCGCTATGAGGTGTTGGCGATTTACAATAAATAGACCTAAGAACTAAAGAAATTCATAGTAGCATGGAAGGTGACTATATCTACTACGATTAGTCATGGTGAAAGTTACAAGTTACAGATTAGCAATTCGTGTTGGCACAGATATTTACAGAGTTCAGGCAAAGTTCCTAATAGCTCGAGTGTGACAGTCAAGGTCACGCCATAGAATGTACGGGCGTATGCCTGGTAGGCAGAGTTAATGATAAAATGTCTTTGGAATAGAGTTTAAGGTTGGTTTTGCAGATCCAGAAAGGAGGTGATAATGTGAAGGTTTGGAGGTAGCAAGTTACAAATTCTAGACGTATTACCAGAGGAAGATTTCACCATAAGGCTTTCCCTTTTGAGAGTTAGAGGTTCAAGCAAAAGAATTTCAGCATTACACGAAGGTCTGGAGTCACTGGATATTTTGAGTTGGTTTGCTAGATAGCGATGGGTGAAGTGTGAATGACTAAGGGGGAGACGAGCAGACTTTTATAGTGACCTAGCTTCACATCCATTATTATTGACTCATTCTACTCACACCAAGGATTTAGTTATTGGTTCCCATTTCAGTCCTCTGTACACTGGTCCACTCGGGGAGCTACAGTGCTACCCTGCACAGAGCCAAACTTGTAGCAGAGAGGTCCTCGCAAGTATGGCCAGAGAGCACCGCCCATGTGTAGGTGCACTAGGAACAAACACATGGTCTTCCATCACTGGGGGCTCATTGTCCACCGCCTTCTCTCCAAGAAAGGAGACAGAGGGCCCTCAGCAGGAGAGCTCAGAATGGAGATCCCCTCTGCGGAGTCACTGACCAAATGACCACAGGGTGCCCAGTCAGGCCGCTTCACAGATGAGTGGCCTTGATCCAGTATAGGTCCCAACATCACCTACCTGATGAGGCTGGATACAATACTCGACTGAGAAAAGGTCAAAGATCAGTTGTAAACACGAACTTGAACCCGGTAACCTCCCATCTCCAACATGCAAAGAAACTGGGTGTGAATATGGGCACCCCACGAAGCTGCCCAAATAAGCAAGCCTGCTTCCTCTGTTGCCCCCCCCCCCTTCCCCCCATGCTGCGCAAGATAGTCTGGTCCACTGAAGAGTGAACTCACTGACCCAACATTATCAGAGGCTTGAAACCTTAATTCTGTCAATTGTATCTGGTGTCTACACGCCCTTCTCCCAAGAGCACAATATGCAAGCTCAGTGCAAAGTGTGCTGTAACACTTACATAGGACCCGGACGTGATTGGACACCTTCTCTCCAGCCTGGCAGGCTCATCAGCACATTAGTAGTTTAATTCGCTTATGCTGTAAACCTCCGTTTCATTACTTACTTTGGGTTTAGATGTTACACTGGAACAGCAATGCAGGTTCCTCACGGTAGGCCAAACCAGGTATGGTCAGCAAAACAATTCTGCAGCAAGGACAACTGACGAAATGATGCAAAATGTGGGAACCACCAATTAACTTTTAATATTTATTCATAGTTAGTTCACAAGGTTTCCTACACTGCTGGATCAGAACAGCAAGACCCGAAACCCCCACAGCTAATGTGCTTTACATGCATCCGCTTATCCCATAACTGCAGACCTGGAATGCGTTCACATACAGCATCTGCGTGTACTGCATTTTGTACTGGATTGCAATACTGACTTGAAAGATGAAAAACCCTTACTCAGTCTTAAAGTTTGAGGGATCAATGTCCTGGCTCAAGTTAGTCAACTCCTCCTCGAAGACTAGCCGCCAAGTTACCAAGAAACCGATTTACCAAAGTTCACAAGTTATCTTCACAAGAGCAAACACTGCACTCTCACTAGATGGCCCATGGCTCACGAGCTCGCGTCATCTGCCTCTCCCTGAAGAGGGTGTAGACTTTCACCCCAAGAACAAGCCTCTTATCAGTAAGCGATTGTAAAACAGTTACCAGGTCAATCAATGGCTTCCACTGAAGGATGGAGTCGTGTGGAGGGTAGTAGAAAGGAGGCCATCATCCCAAGCCAGGAGTCAGTGCAGCACACGAGAGCACCTGGTGCACTCACCTATGGCATAGGGATGTTCCAGCAAGGAAGCGGCCAAAGGCGTGCATACATTCTTAGGGGGAAAATTCAAAGTCAGCTGTGAAATTAAAAAGCTCATGCTTCAGTTCAGCAACCATACACTAGAAAGGTCCCCAATTTATACAGGATCTTTTTCCAAGATCCCAGCATCATAATAATCCACATTTGTAAAGCGCACAATCACCCGTAAGGGTCTCTAGGCGCTGGGGGCCGTCGGGAAGATTAAGCGAGCTATTGCCCAGAGTCACATGGTGCTGGGCTAACCTGCCGCCGGAGCCGGGGATCGAACCCTGATCCCCAGATTCCAGCGTCAGTCGCCCTAGCCGCGGTGCCACACCTCTCCCACATCATACGACTTTGAGAGCAACCAGGAACTACAATCCAACCGCAGGTCTTCTGATGCTGGTGTAGATGTGGTCCATGGAGGGGTGTTTAAGGCACCAGCGCGGGACACTGGATCAG
Source organism: Lissotriton helveticus (assembly GCF_964261635.1). NCBI lineage: Eukaryota > Metazoa > Chordata > Amphibia > Caudata > Salamandridae > Lissotriton > Lissotriton helveticus. The sequence goes on from NC_136057.1 coordinate 420,938,589, forward strand.
CGAGCCTATGCGCTAAGTGTAGAACATTCAAATCAATCAGGATGGAGATTAATACTGGTGGGGCAGCTAAATCTTCCACCAGTTCATCTCCATTCCAATAGAAAGGGGTGGTCATAACAGCAAACGTGTAAACTGCGCAGATCAGAATGGGCAAACTGCAACCGTTCAGTGCGAGTCACGTCCTGGCCACCCAGGCAGGAACCCCTACTGTACATGTTTGTAAGGAGCCAGGCGTCCTCGGATTCCCCTCACCATACAGACAGCAGGATTTCCAGACCACAGAAGCCACTAATATACCAGGCAAGACTCATGCAGATGTTGGGGTGTGACAAACCTACACACCCCCACTAAGCAAGGCTTCCACAATCCAGAGTTTGGACCAACATTTGGTCCAGATGGCGTCTTGCAGATAGTGCTACGGAGAGACATTTGTGGACCCAGTTATCATAGGTCAACTAGTAGACCGTAGTTAAGAAGCATTAATTGAAAGTTTAATCACTACACAGGCTCAACCCTGCAGGTAGAAGTGTGATATGGTTGCAAGATGGTGTGGCATCTATTATGGCTTGTGTTTAGTTGCACAGTTCAGGGGATTAGCTAGAACAGTTTGACAATTCAACACTAAGAAGTTAAATACAATACCCAGAATCATGCAACTTGCAGTCTGACCCACACAGATTGTCTTACTATGCCCGCATGGGTTAGAGAGATCAGGGGTTAGAGTGTTCATTTAATGGTACTTGAGCATAAAAAGGTGGAGGAGAGAACTGTCCCAAGCACTTTCACAGAGTCCAACCGGGAGGGCCATTTGCGGTTCCTAGTACAAGATCAGCGATCACCTGAGTGGGATTATCTGATAAGGGTTTAAAATTAAACGTCATAAAGTTGGGACTAATTCCATGAGAAGAAATTTGTCCCGTCCGAGATGAAAGGCCACGTCATACGTCTCAGAAGTAATATTTCCCTGAATCAGCCGCAGAAAGATAGTTTCAGGACCTTCTTGTGGACGTGAAACAAGTTAAAGCAGCTGCAGTAAAGGGCAAGTGCTGTTTAATGTATTTAGTCACTTGTATTTCACAAGCAGGATGTGCCGCGTCACGAGCACATGTCCTTTGAATCAAAGGGAGCATGCCTGGGACGCAGACACAAAATGTAAGGAGGAGTAAGTAAAATCAGTAACTGATTACTCACTTCTCTGAAAGGAGATACAGTGCAGGGTATTCTGCTGTTGGACTTCAGTGAGAGCTGCATTTAAGCTACTAAATAAAAGAAATGGTTTACAGGCAGTAACCATGCTCATGCACACCGAGGGTGACAGTGCAAGGCCAGTCTCACTGCATACTACACTAAACATGTAGGTGCAGCCATTTAATATCCGGATTGTGCTACCGTTAGTGGGTATGCTTCATTTTTTGCCTTGAGCAGTGTCCTTGAGGTAGCTCTTCCAGCAACCTAAAACAAAAAAATGTCAGCACTTTTTAAAAATGCGTGGGTCATTTTAAACTCAATATATTCCAAGACCTAGAACTAGAACAAGAATAGTCAACGGGCATGGTCATGTTTGAATATGCAACTTTAATAACTAGTTGCAATTAAAAGCACCAGTCCACGTTAAAAAAGTCACACAAAAACACTTTAACAAGAGTAAACTTTTCAATGATTTGATGCCCCGGAACACAGATAGTTATTTACTATAGCCTTATAGCCCGCCGTAGAGGGCCATACTGGCTATTAAAGGCCCTCTCCAGCGGTAAAGGCCCCGAGACGAAGGAGAGGGCCTTTAACAAGGGGTAGGGACCCTAATAGCTGTATAGCCCATCTACGAAGGGCTATTTTAGAACATTCTGTCACTAGAGGACAGAATGTTCTAACAAAAAAACAAAGCCTTATGGGAGCGTGAGGGGATTGGAATCCCCTCAGGTTCCCTGAAGCCTTTGTTCACAGCCAGAGCTGTGAACAAAGAAACATTGGAATGTTGGAGCTCCAGGCTTATACCAGCCATTTTAAGCCCGGAGCACTCCATTGTTTTTAATGGAGCTCCCAACATTCCAATGTTCTAATAGAGCTTTGTCAACTTGGCCTCAGACCAAGCACTTCTCCAATACGAAACAAAAAAGCCTAGTGAACCGGCTCTGGGCGTACATAGCGCCTAGAAACGTAAATACCCAGTCTGAATAAAATATTAGGATAAGAAATTCTTGCAGGTGCTTTTGCAATTTGCATCAGCATTATGGACCTCACTTAATTTATACTGACTTTTTGGTGAGACAACAGCTTTTCCAAGTTAAGCCTATAGGAGGTCAGGGTATGCAAATCAAAGCCCACCATCCAATCTCAGACCAGCGGGTAGCTGGAAAAGGTGAGCTCGAAATCTAGGTCTAAAGATAAGAGTTAGGAAGGTTACTTCAGTATCATGTAGAGGTGACCCGCGACACTACAGCTGCATCAAAACTTATAGCGGAAAGGTCCCTAAAGTAGGTAGCCTGACATGCGGTAAGATACCTCTAGCATAAACCTGAAAGTATACATGGTGTTCAACCATATTCTCAGCAAGGACGGTTGAGCGAGTTTCGACAGCTAAAATAGGGGATTAAGATAGTAATCCTGAAAAACTATTTGTAACCCATATCAAGATCAGAGAAGCACTCAGCAGGATGAACACCTATAGAAGACCTCCATGGGGGTACGCTTATCAAAAACCAGACCACCAAGATGCAATGCGCTGCTGAATGGATACATTCAGGGAGCAGAACGAACATCACCCCCTCCATATTCTCTTGCCCTGATGAAGTCTCTGGTTTACTAACAGGAGGCGAAACACTTGTTGGCTGATCTTACAGTGCTTCGAAGCTGCAGAGTGGTATGAACACCTCCACTCTAGTATGGATGGTTCCAGAAAGTTTTATTCTCTGGCAACACTCCCAGAATTCCTGAACTACAACCTGCTTTGATGACACCAGTAATTCCTTTGCTACCTGGGGGCGGAAATTTCAAGTAACAATCCCTCCTTGCTTGTGGGATGTTGTGTTCCATATTAACCGGTGCCCTGTTAGGTTTGTATTAGATGGATGCTGAACCTGTAGTTTACAGTTTTAAACAAGCATTGGCATAGCCAATAGGTCTCGCCTGTGGGACCCCACAAGCACTCAGTTCTGCAGCACAATATCCTTGGTGCAACAAGGATATTGTGCTGCAAAACAAAACAAAACACCTTCTGCGTTCAACCGGTGAGAAAGGAGCGCATCCATTCCAGGGCTTTATCCTGGATGCCTGTGTCATGGAGTCTTGTGCATAGGGTGCAGGGGGAGACTGTGTCGAAGATGGGTGAGAGGTCCAGGAGGGTAAGTCTTCTGTTTCGCCTAGGTCGAGGAGGGAGCGGATGTCGTCTATAGTGGTGAGGAGGATGGACTTGGTGCTGTTGTTGCTTTGGAAGATGGATTGGGAGAGGTCCAGGACGAGGTTGGATCCAATGAACTCGGAGAGTTGGGCGTTGATGGCTGTTTCCAATGGCCTTGGCTGGGAAGGAAGCAGGGAGTTGGGTCTGAAGTTCTTAAGGTCAGTCAGAGGGCTTCTTTAGCAAGGGGTTGATTTTGGTGTTTTTCCAGTCTTCAGGGAAGGTGGGGGTCTCAATGGAGCAGTTGATGGTGTGGCAGAGGTTGGGGTATTGGAGGTGGCATCTCTGTGGAAGATGTGGGGCAGGCAGGTTTCAGAGGGGGCTCTGGAGTGGATGCTCATAATGATCTTGAGGGTGTCATTGGTGGTGGAGGGGATCCATTTGAGCAGGATCTGGTGAGGAGGCGCGTCGTTGGGTGTGGTGGCTGGTGAGAGGGTCTTGGGTGTTGAAGCTGTAGTGGATCTGCTTGCTCTTGTGGTGAAAGAAGGTGCCAAGCTTTTTGCAGAGGTCTTGGGAGTGTGGGAGGTCTGTAGTCCCGGTGTTGGGTTTGGCAAACTCCTTGACTATGGTGAAGAGTTATTTGGTGTTGTACATGTTGGAGTTGATACTTTCATGAAAGTCCATTTTCTTTGTTGTTTTGAGGAGGTTGTGTGCAGTGATTGTGGGTTTGAAGCCTGTGTGGGATTCAGGGGTTTTGTTGCTCTTCCATCTCTCCTCGCGCCGTCTCCAGATGTGCCTAGACCTTGAAGGACGGGAGTGAACCAGCTTGCTTTCTTGGAGTGTTGCTTGCTGGGGGCATTCGTGAGGGGAACCAGAGTGTCGAAACAGTTGGAGATCCACCGGTGGAGGTTTCGTGCTGAGGTGTTGGCCTCTGTGGATTTCGGTGGAGGGAATTTGCTTAGGGAGGAGGTGAGATGTTCTTCGGTGACCTTGTTCCAGCTACTGCGGGGGAAGCAGTGCGCATGGTGGTTTACGGTGGGTTTGATAAAGGAGAAGTGGACGCAACAGTGGTTGGTACAGAGGAGCTTGGAGGTGTGGTTGAAGGTAATGTTGTCGCTGGTGGAGAAGACGGGGTCAAGCGAGTGCCCTGCTGAGTAGGTAGGAGAGGTGACTAGTTGTTTGTGTACTGTGATGGTGAGGTTCTCTAGTAAGGATGCAGTGTTCTGGTCTTTGGGGTTGTCCAGGTGAAAATTGAGGTAGCTGAGTAGATGTAGTCAGTGGATGCGAGAGTATAGGGTGTGATGAAGTCAATAATGGTGTTGCTGAACAGTGGGTGGGGACTGGGAGGTCTGTAGATAAGAGTGCCGCGGAGGGTGGTGTTTGGTTTGGTCTGGATCTGAAAGTGGAAGTGGAGGGGCTCCATGCTGGTCGTTGGGTCGTCCGAGTGGGTAGTCAGCCGGAGGGTGTTTTGTGAATGATGGTGATGCCTCCCCCTGGTTGGTTGGTGCAGTCCTTACTAATAATCTTGTAGCCATCGGGAATGGTGGTGGCGGTGACCGGGGCTGAGCTGGAGTCCATCCAGGTTCCGTAAGGAAGGCGATGTGAGGTGGGACGGAGTCAAATAGGTCCCAGATCTCTACAGCATGTTTGTGGAGGGACCAGGGTCTGTGGTGTTGGGCGTGGTCAAGACACAGATGGGCGCAAGATTGGACTTACTTTGACACCCCAGCAGGGCACCTGCTGCATGCACCCGCCATTAAGTAACGTGCAGGGGAGGGCTGGACAGCTTGAAGGTGAGAAACGCAGGGAGCAGGAAAGTGGAACTGGAGTGGGGCGTGGTTGCGAGGGATCGCAGCGGTGGGGAATGGCAAAGAAGAAAATGCCCAAAAGTGGAAAAAAGGCAAAAGTGGCAACTGGGCAGAGTAAATTGGTGAAAAAGGGACAGTGAAATGGAGGAGGAGATAGAAGAGATGTAGGATGTAGCCTTATGGCTAGAGCGGTCGATCTAGAAGCTGGAGAACTGGGTGAATGAATGTGTCCATCTGTAAAGAAACTGGTGCTCATGTAAAGCGCTCTGATACATGATATCGTTGGGTCGAGTATGCGCTATATAAAACTAAAAAAAAAGAACCTTAGAACCTGCAAGAAGGCAGAGCAGAGAGCCAGAGGGCAGTTCAGCAGCAGAGCAGAGACACACTACCACCAGACCACCAGGGATGAAAGGCTGGCAGGAGCCTGCAGTTGGAGGAGAGACTCGAACCACAGACGAGAGGGTCAACAGCAGCTACAGGGGCAGCAACTACCAGGTATAGCTGTGCAGGGAAGGGAGTAGTCCAATGACAAGGTCAGTGGGTTGTACATTCACCACACAGCGACCACCATTAAGTAGTATGCAGGGAAGGGATGAACAGTTGGGAGGCGGGAAACACATGGAGTGGGAAAGTGGCGCTGGAGGGGGGGCCTGCTGCAGGGGATCGTAGCAGCGCGAAACAGCAGAGAAGAAAATGTCCAAAAGTGGCAAAAAAGCAACAGTGGAAACAAGGCAGAGTAAAAAGGTGATAAAAAGACAGTGAAATAGAGGAAGAGAGAAAAGAAGGAGAAAGAAGGCAGAGAGGCTCTTCCACTTGACCACCAAGGACTGGTCGCAGCTGGGATCATGCAGCTGAAGAAGGGCCTCAACTTCCTTCTCCAGAGGGTCAGCAGCAGCTACGGGTGCAGCAGCTGCTAGGGGGAGCTGTGCAGAAAGGGGAGCAGTCCACTGATAAGATCAGTGGATTTCACCTTCACTGCCCAGCAGCCGCCATTAAGTAGTGTGCAGGGGAAGGCTCGACAGATGGAAGGCGGGAAACGCGGGGAGTGGGAAAGTGGTACTGGAGGGGCGGGCCGCGGGGGATCACAGAAGCAGGGGACAGCATAGAAGAAAATGCCCAAAAGTGGCAAAAGGGGCAATAGAGCAGAGTAAAAAGGTGCACAAAGGACAGTGAAATGGATGAAGAGAGAGAAGAAGCAGAAAGAAGGCAGAGCAGAGAGACAGAGGGCAGTGCCGCAGCAGAGCAGAGACTTTCCACCACTGGACTACCAGGGATAGGTGGATGGAGGAGTCCCTCGAACCACTGACCAGAGGGCCAGCAGCAGCGACAAGGGCAGCAGCTACCAGGCCGAGCTGTACAGGGAAGGGAGCAGACGACTGACAAGATCCGTGGATTGTTCATTGACAAGATGGGTGGACTGAGAAAGATTGACATAGCCTGCAGCGGACTGACTGCATATATTGGAGGTTAATAGAGAAACACAGATGTGATGTTGGTATAGTTATTGTTAACTGGGACTTATAGAGTGCATGTTCACCTGCAGCTCTGTTAGTAATGCATATGCACAAGAGTGACCAGGGAACTTGCAATACCAGAATCAGGCTGTGAGCCTGCTCTTTTAAAGCTTAGAGCCACAGAACATGAGTAGGGGCCATATGTATCATCAACCTGATTGGCGCTTCTCAAATAGAGATTTTTTAGAAATCGCTGTTTGAGAATCGCAAATAGGGATGTATGTACAAAATCGCAATTTGTTTGCGATTTCTTAGTATTCCTTAATTGCGATTCGCAAATTGCGAATCGCAATTAAGGAATACTTTCCCATTCATTTCTATGGGCCAGGAGGCCCATAGGAATGACTGGGAAGTTATTCTCAATTTGCGATTCGCAATTTGAGAATCGCAAATTGAGAATAATTTCAAGGGTGCAGGGGTGTCCAAAGGACACCCTGTTGCACCCCTGAAATCAGCATGGGTGCACGTGTGGCGCACATACATGCCCTAAGGGCATGTATGTGCCTCACATTACACTTTGAAAAATGCAAAAAAGTGCATTTTTCAAGGAATTCACAAATTACCACCAACTTGAAGTTGGTGGTAATTTGCGATTCCTTAAGGCCAATTTTTTTATGCTTCATGCATTGCATTTAAGGAATCGCAAATTTTGCGATTCCTTATTTTGCACGCAGATTTGGATGATACATACCATTTTGCACTAATGCGTTCACAAATGCCGAAATTCTGCGAATTTCGGCGTTTGCGAACGCATTAGTGCTTGATACATATGGCCCTAGATCGGATAGTGTATTGGACTTGAATTGTGGGCACTAGCAGATAGGTCAGCTTGAAGGTGCAAGTATGTAGTGTGTTTTTGGTCCTGTCACATAACAGAGAAACCGGAACTACACTTGACTGAAATGTCAGGATTTGTTATCTTTGTTATGTTCACTATGTTCTTATTTATTTATCTTTTGGTCTTCTGCACATGCCCATTCCCTTTACAGCAAAGGACACAAGTGCACTGGTACATCCTTCCCACATGACTCATTTGAGTTTCTAGTCATCTGTTTAAACTCATTGTTAAAAATCCAGGCAATGGTCAAATATCAACGTTATTTTTACTCAAAGTCGCCCCTCCAGGTCCAAAATACACTACACAGTAAATAAAAAAACACATTAATAAAATCCGTTAAAAAAAATTGGGGCATACAAATAAATCATCTAAACTAATTGTATTTATATTTAAAAATGTAAATTGATGGAAATCAAAACCACATTCAGGTCAAAGTTTAGAGGACGTCCACATTTAAAAAAACAAGGAGCACAGACACAACTACAGTGTTTACAGTACAAAACAGTGGTAGTGCTTCAGGTTAATATAGGTGATAGGTTTGCCAGCTATCAGGGCGGGCTTTAGGGTGGTGGAACCAGTGCAGCCGCACCTGGCACTGAGCTGGTGGGGGGGGGGCTGCCGTGTTTATGGGTTTAAAAGGAACTGCTGCAGAGTTTTTGTGTGTCCAGCAGTTTTCAGGCAACAATAAACATGTCAAGATAATCTGGTGATTAATGTTCCTTCTAGAGAGGGATTGGAGTTTTGTCTAGTGGCAGTTTTGACTCATTATCAATTAGTGAACTAGAAGTATTCCCCTGAATGAGAATGATTAGAAGAAGCCAAAAAGGGGTCAAGGAAAAACAATACCACAATACAAATGTATATGAAGAATTCTTACAATTTATTGAAACATACAAATGTTAAAAGGAGAGTGGTCCCAAAGATTGGAGTCCACTCAGCAAAAATAAAACAATAAAAAGGAGTTTCAATTTCGGCCAGCAAGATTGAATCACTAAGACAGAAAAAACAGTAAGACATAAAATTTGTGCAATACTTATTGTATATTCGGACTCTATTGTATACACCTAAGCTATATGTACTATGATACAATATATCAGCGAAGATGTCGAGATGTCAAGTGAGGAATTGACAATAAAACCCGCCGGTAAGGGTGGGGGAATCGTCATATTTGACACTGACAAGTATGACATTAAGATGAAAGAACTCCTCAGTGTTAGGGAACACTACCAGAAATCTAGGTTCCAAGAATTGAGCAAATTAAAATGCGAAGTAGCCCAACTCTTGAGTGAGGGCAAGAATAGTGGTGCTATTAGTGAAAACGAATACAAATTTCTCCTCAATCAACACCCAGTTACCCCTGCAATGTATGGACTCCCCAAGATCCATAAAAACCCCATTGATCCACCCATGAGACCAATTATTAGTGGCATAGGGTCCATTCTGGAACCATTAAGTAGGTATGTAGACTTTTTCTTACAACCTATTGTAAAGAAACAAAAGTCTTACCTTAAAGACACCTCACATGCTATCTCAGTTTTTGAGGGCAAAAGCTTTAATAGGGTGACCCAATTCTTGGTCACCCTAAATATAGAAGCCCTATATACGAACATCCCCCAAAACAACACCCTGGAAGTTATAGCTTCCTTATTAGAAACAGAGGACCTTCATGGAGGTGACGACATTTTCATCATGTCATGTATCCATCTTATTCTGAAGAGAAATGTCTTCCTTTTCAAAGATGACCTATACCTACAGACTAAGGGGACCAGTATGGGGGCCACATGTGCCCCAAGCCTGGCCTGCTTATATGTGGGTGAGTTCGAACTCAAACATATATTCAACGAGGTAGCCCCCTTTTTTGAGAACATCTCCTGCTGGCACCGCTACATAGATGACATCATCTTCATCTGGAGAGGTGCCAGCGAGGAGCTTGCCAGCTTTCTAGAATGGCTCAACCTTGGAGACCCCAACCTCAGATTCACAGGCCACCAAAGCAACTCCAGGGTAGAATTTCTAGATATAGCCATTAAAGAAGAGGAGGGTTTCTTGAAAGTTGAACTTTTTACCAAACCAACGGACAAGAACTCACTCCTCCACTACTCGAGCAATCACCCCAAAGCACAAAGGGACAATGTGCCCTTTGGAGAATTCCTTAGATTGAGACGTAACTGCTCGAACCTTGAAGATTTCTATAGACACTCCGAGAACACAACAAAAAAACTCAAGGAAAGAGGCTATCCCCATAAATTAATAAAAAACTCTCTCAAACGGGCAAGATTTTACGACCGAGACAGTGTCCTCGACCAAAACAAAATACACAAGAAAAATGATCCAGACAAAATAGTCTTTGTAACCCAGTTCTCACACCTGAGTAATCAAATTAAGAACATTGTCAACAGGAACTGGTGCATCATTAACTTCAATCATGAAACCCAACTTAACAAACCTCTGTTTTCTTACCGCAGAAATAAAACCCTACGCAATAGCCTTGTTCACACATATAAACCACCCACTGAAACACAACGAACCCTGACAGGGCCAATAGTCTCAGGCAACCACAAATGTGGGACCTGCTCGATATGCCAGCACTGCATTACAGGCAGGAGTCTGGAATTCAATGGCAAAACTCTAACCCCTAGGACATTCAACAACTGCAGGAGCCAAAATCTGGTGTACCTACTGATCTGCCCCTGCAACCTTGGTTACGTGGGGGAAACCAGTAGGGAACTTAGACTCAGAGTCCTAGAGCACAAATCTGCCATTCGCACAAACAAAAGCAGCGTGCCCTTAACAGAACACTTCAAACAGGAGAATCACACTTGTGATGATCTACGCTGGTTTGTTCTAGAGAAGATAAGAACTACCAGACGAGGCGGAGACACTGACAAATTGAGAAAAACCAGGGAACGGTATTTCTGTTTCTTGAATACCATCCTCAAAGGTTTAAACACCAGGGAGGACTGGACAAAATGTATTTAGATCGCCTGAGTTAATAAGCCCATAACTGCCACCCTGCCCCTATAACTCTACACGAAAATCTAACAATAGAAGAACGAAAAGCATTGGATACGTTAATGGCAAATGAAAATCTCGAAATTAAACCCGCAGACAAAGGCGGAAATATAGTAATCCAAAATAGATCTGACTACTTGAAAGAGGCAATGCGCCAACTAATGGATACTAAAAATTATAAAAGGCTGAAAAAGAATGCAATAAATGAAATGGCAATAGACTTAGAAATCCGATTAAAACGCTGGCAGGATGCTGGTCTATTAAATGACAATGAGATGCAGTTCCTCAACAATCAAACCCCGATCACTCCAACGTTGTACTTTCTCACGAAAGTCCACAAGACATTGAATAAACCCCCTGGAAGACCAATTATCTCCAGTTGTGGGTCTCTGTACGAGAATGTCGCTATTTATGTTGATCATTTTTTAGCCCCCATGGTGCCCACCTTACCGTCTTATATAAAAGACACGGGAGATTTCCTTAGACAACTAATGAACATTGAATGGATAGATGGTTACCGGCTGGTAACCATAGATGTTGTATCTCTTTACACCTCTAATGATCACGAACTGGGGCTGACTGCAATGAAGTATTTCTTGAAACAAAAACCTTTAGATCAATTGAAACATTGTGACATGCTTATGGAAATGGTGCAGATGTGCCTTACTAATAATGTCTTCCTTTTTAACAAGGTATACTACACCGAAATATGTGGAACAGCGATGGGAGTTTCCTTCTCTCCAAGCTATGCCAACCTAGTCATGGGATGGTGGGAAAAACTGATAGCTTGGAGAGAAGGAAACGACCAGTTCACAGCCAGAGTTATTCTCTGGCTGCGATTTATTGACGATCTATTCCTAATATGGAATAGACCGAATGATGAATTTCTGAAATATATGCAAATCCTAAACAACAATGAAATAGGATTGAGATTCACCTACAGTATAAGTTCAAGTGAAGTGGTATTTTTGGACACAAAGGTTTATGTTCTTAATGGTCAGCTTGAGACTACTGTCCACAGAAAAACTACAGCAACTAACAGCATGTTACATGGACAAAGTTTCCATCCTGAGGCTCTGAAAAAGAATATTCCGTACGGGGAATTTATCAGGATGAAGAGGAAGTGTTCCAATCAAATAGAAATGAACAAGAAATTCAAAGAAACAGCAAATAGATTCAGCAACAGGGGATATAACAAATGTGATATAGACCGAGGTGAGCAAAGAGCAAGAAAAAAGAATCGGATTGAAACATTGATACCAAAACAACAAATAACAACTGGAAAAAAGAGCCAATTAGAATGATATTGACCTACTCTAAGGAAAGTCAGAAAATACGGAAAGTACTACAAAAATATTGGCATGTCTTGAAAAAAGATCCAGACATAGGAAAAGAAATTGGCCAGTTTCCGAAAATGACATTTAGAAAAGCACCGTCTTTACAAGACAAACTGGTCAATAGTCACTTTGAAGAAAAGACTAACAACTGGCTAGATGGGAGACGACAGGGCTTTACCAAATGCATGCAATGCAAAGCATGCCAAGTTGGACGAAATCTATCCAAAATAAAGGATTCCAAAGGAAAATTCTTCAAAGTAGAAAATATCATCACGTGTAAAACGACACATGTGGTGTACTTACTGCAATGTTTCTGTGGGAAGAGGTACATCGGGAGCACCATTTGCCCCCTACACAAGAGGATATTGGAACATATCCGAGCAATCGAAAATAAGGACTTGAGGTATGCTATGGCCAAGCACATGTTAACCCATGCAAATGAGAAAAAGACATGGAAGGACATTACATATTGCGGCTTAGCAACTGTACCCATAAAAGAAAGAGGTGGAAACAGACTGATGACCCTACGTAGATTAGAGTCAAGATTGATCATTCGATTTAAAACGAAAATCCCTGGAGGATTAAATGGCGATGAGGAACTTTATGTGCACCTTTGATGAGCTTGAAAATCTGAAAAGACACTCTGGTTGAGAATAAGATATATAGAGGTCTAATATGGAAAAAGTATAAATATCTTTAAAATAAGGGCACTAGTCCCTAAATAATACGAACATTGCGCAGTACGTACTAACGCGATAGCACATTGAATTTCTTGAAAACTTTGAGTATATGAGTACTAATCTCGTTTCATAACTTGCACTTATATTAAATATTGCAAGTGTTAATCAAATGTTTCTCACTGAGAGAGTACAGACCTATATGCAGAATAAATGCAATGTTTTCATGTAAGGATTTATACTTGTACATATAGTGATCCAAACCAGTTTTTTATGCACAAAATAACAAAAAAACATACATATATATTCTTTGCCGTAATTGTGAAACAAATGAAACAATTGTACAATGTAACTTCCAGAACCATAATGCATCATAACAATGCTAGTATGATTAGTCTGGTAAAGGAAATGTGCTTATATCAATAATGCAACTACCAGTACCATAATGCATCCTAATAATGCAAGCATGACTATCTGGTATAAATGTAAAAATTAACAAGGGACAAATGTTTGTAACCGTGAGCAAGATCGCAAGATTGAAACGCGTTGGTTAAAATAAACCTGCTTTAGAAAATCATCCTGGTGGAGTGTGAGTATAATTCAAGTTGGTGGACAATTAATTACAGGGAATGCCCGTCCCTGACACTCGCACCTGTTGTGAAAAGCGTGCCTTCCGTAACGGGTTTACTTTGGTGGCAAACGTTAATCACATTATATACATATCTAGAGACATTCCCTCTCTAAAATAGCACCTACATGAATCTTATTCCTGATCACCTGCTCTCAGAATCCATTAAATACCAATATGCCACGTACCAGCGTCCATCCCCAAGTAAACTTGAAATATACCATAAGAACACAAGTCATCATACTATCGCCCGAGCTATTTTCCTCCTATAAATTATCAAATTCTAAACTCATTTCACTCTATTTAAGAGGATTAGAAGATAGCTGATTAAGACTATGACACTCGCCCTGTATAATTTCCATAGCCAGATTACGTACGAGCTAACGCCATCTCTAGACCCCAGCGCCCTTATATAGGTCCCAAACTAGGCACATACAACTGTATCACCATAACTTTACAACATACACTGATAGAGTAAGTCTTACATAGTCTGTAAACATATCCGCGGCGAATGCAGAAGCATCCGCGAGAACAAAACAATCAGAGAAGGAAACAGGTGGCCTTTAGGACCTCCACATACACATTTTCTCTCCGAGATATGACCCACCTCTCTGTCACATGACCCATTTCTTTGACAGTTTGCCCTAAGCCAATGGGATAACACCATAAAGAAACCCACCAATAGTGACACAACAACGCAAGCCCTAGTATGCTAATCTAGAGGCTTAGACTAGGATCAACCCAATTGGGTAATTTTCGGACGAATCAAACGCGAGATGGAGTATTGAAAGACGGCGCTCTGTGTCACTGGGCATTTCCCACAGAACCAGAGAAGCAGGCAGTCTATCGTAAAACAACAGGTAAGCGCCAGTATTAGGACAGGAGGATAGATTATAACGGTGATTGAACCAAACAGGGTTTTTCTAACCGTCAGACCCGTTTTCTCTCCCTCTCTGATTCTTAGAAACCCATAACACGAGGACATGATGTTAATGCCTCTGGTTCTACAATTTTAATATTGAATATACCCAGAGAAGTGAGCAGTCCTTAGCGGAACATTAGGTAAGCGCATGCAATTCGATGGCCACTCAGACCAGCTATTCCCTAATAACATTGTCTCCAACTGACCCATATTTGATCTTTATACACTTTGTTTAGAGAAACGGAATCTAATCCTGCAAAGGACAAGACTTAGGCGCCTCTGGATTTTAACTATGTAAAGATAACCAGCAATACAGATTTTAGGCATAACAACTCTAAACTCATCATATGCCTAGGTACCTTACTCACAGGTACGTCCAGCCTCTGTCTATAATACCTATATAACCTTTTATGAAAACGAGATTGAAAACCACTACTTATATCAGTGTGAAACTTGTCACATATTTGTGATTTACAGGAGTATGATATTGGATATATTATCCAGAGAAACAACTCAACAGAATTGGCTTTCAAAAATTGAATAATATAGAAATACAACTTAAACACACGGACTTCAAGGTAATTGCCCCTTTTTGGTTATATATAATTGAGATAATAGACCTGAGTGTTTCAGACTCGTCAATCTGGTATATACCTTCATCTGTCAAAAATCGTGACAAACCTTCCTTCCCACCTCTCTAACAAACTAGATCGAGGTAGAGATTTCTTTAGCTCAGTGGCCAGGTAAAACAGCCCCCCCTTATAGACAACTGGCTAAAGTAACTACAAACAATCAAACACCAGGCCATCCCCTAGAGGGATCTGAGAATAAAGCAGATGGTCAAAAAGTGTGAATAGCCACCCTGTAAGGAATTGTGAACCAAGTTGATCTTTGCAAACGTATGCATGCATGTACTAGGATGGTAGATCTACGGATCAAAACACGGCAAGAGCATTTGCAAAAGCTCTTCAAATTGTATGCACCTTGTTCTCTCAGTTTAAAATGTTTCAGCTCAGAATGTTCCACCGAGAGCAGCAAACCTGGTTACATAGAAGCTACTATAACAGTCTATTATCTATATGTATAGTTTTGCAACAGTTGTTAAAAGCCAAGCATTTAATCGTATTATGCATGATAAATGTTTATGATTATGCACTCACCAAACCTTATTGTATGTTCACTCCTTTAGGGCAATCATATAGACCCCTACACCACGACAGAAACCAAAAGGTGTCTTGATAAAGGTGGATAGTAATTTGGAAAACCACCGAAACGCGTCGACGCTACACACAGTATAATTCAGGATCTCGACATCTTCGCTGATATATTGTATCATAGTACATATAGCTTAGGTGTATACAGTAGAGTCCGAATATGCAATAAGTATTGCACAAATTTTATGTCTTACTGTTTTTTCTGTCTTTGTGATTCAATCTTGCTGGCCGAAATTGAAACTCCTTTTTATTGTTTTATTTTTGCTGAGTGGACTCCAATCTTTGGGACCACTCTCCTTTTAACATTTGTATGTTTCAATAAATTGTAAGAATTCTTCATATACATTTGTATTGTGGTATTGTTTTTCCTTGACCCCTTTTTGGCTTCTTCTAATCATTCTCATTCAGGGGAATACTTCTAGTTCACTGGTTAGACAACCCCATTTCCCTTGCTGTTCAGTTAAGGGGTACCTCTCATATTTACCCTCATTATCAATTAGCACAGAGGGTTAACATGCCTCCTGCAAATAACGTGTAACATGCAGATCACAGAACTGTATTTGATGTGGATTACTCAGTGGGTTACTGCTAGGGATGGGCGGCAACCTCCGCTCTGCCCATGGAGTTTACAGAGTTTTCAGCGCTTCACTTGGAGTGCGGAGTTCAGCAAAGATTCCCCACTTT
This sequence comes from Lissotriton helveticus, assembly GCF_964261635.1. Taxonomy (NCBI): domain Eukaryota; kingdom Metazoa; phylum Chordata; class Amphibia; order Caudata; family Salamandridae; genus Lissotriton; species Lissotriton helveticus. The sequence goes on from NC_136057.1 coordinate 420,954,560, forward strand.
GCAGCGAGTTTAACGTCCAAACTACACCCCTAACAAGCAAATTAAGCATTTCAAGATTTGCTTTCAAGTACAAAGCTAACTGTGTGTTCTAGTCTAGGCTAGAGGTGGACGGACATAAAAGAAAACTCTTGGGATTGAAGGCGTGGTCAGGGCATGGTAGTTGTTGGAGACTCAAGTTGGGCAGTAGGATGGCAGAGTGCATGCACCACTAATATACTAGTAAAGGAAGGCACAGGTAGCTGGATGTGTCTTAAAGCTGCAGTGCCAATTGAGGGGGCTGGCAGGAACATAACCCTGTTGCACCTGTGGTGGATAGTGATGTCAGCAATTTTAATGTCAAATAGTTATCTCCTTTTCCATGGCAATGTTGTGGCTCAGCCCTGGTACACATTTCTGGTATGAGAACTCATACCCTACATAAAAGTATTGTACGTTCCACTCGTGTGTGAGTGTGTATATGTGGGGGCATCTTACATAGACACAAGCAGGCAGGGAAATCCAATAATTGATGGGCAAAGAATGGCTGGTTTTTAATCCGTTGTGCAGGGACAGTCTTGTTTCGGGTTCTTCTGGGTTGGCCTTGTGCTTGTTGTGGTCTTGGACATAAAGTCTTTTTCCAGGAGACTCACAGGCGACAGCACCCATGCTGGCGTGCAGAGCAGCACCTAGACTAGCCGAGCGGATGAGGCCATGCACCGGCGCGGCAAGAGACCCTGGGCAGGAAAAGCCGCCGTGCTGCTGACTTGATGCATATAATGCCCTGCAGAGGTGCTCACAAAAAGATTCATGAGCAATGCACTGCTCTAGCAATGGAGTGTTCCGCAAAAGCAAGCAAATAATAGCAGTCGTCCAATTACCCCTCTTCATCATTTGCTTCTCACTGGTGTGCCTGGGAGCCTTCTACATGTCCAACAGGTATGCCTGTGAGTGTGGCACCTGCCACTAAATGGCATTGGTCTAAACGCTGCTGGTCTGCACTCGCCATCTTCTGGACCACGTACCATGATGATAAGGTCAACCAGAAGAGTTTCTTCCACTCCTTGGTCTGGCAGTTCCCATGCTGGCATAACGGTTGACAGGGATGTCGTATCTGCAAAAAAAAGTGCCTTTTTACGCCTACCTAACATTATGCAGTAAAGTGACTTGCGCCCCCGCCGCCTTTCAGCAGCATACGCTTATTACTCTGCCCATGCACTGACTGAACTCCATGAAATTCGACAGAATTTTTTGGCAACTCCGTGGAATTCAGTGGAGTGCAACTCCATGAACTACGCCCGCCCCTAGTTACTGCTTTTGTAACAGAGATTCTTTTGACACTTTTTGGTTACTTGCAGTACATAAGTTGAAATCCTATTACGGCGCAGTGACTTATGACTTATGAACTGTCTTCAAAGAGTCAACATAGAATTGTATGGAAACTCCACCGTATAGATTAGAATGTTATGTTTTTTCTCCAGTGTTGCTAAAAAGTGTTTGTTTGGATAGAAATACATTCTCAGTAAACCCAACCCCAACTTTATAGTACTATTTAAATTTGAAGTTTGTGCTTCTCTAGACCAAATACTGCCTAGTAATATGTGATTCCCGCACCTTGTAATCCTCATTGTCTCATGTAACATTTCCTATAGACTGAGGTACACATGTATGATTCATTGTATGTGTGTAATGGGTGTGTCCTGTAAAGTGCTAGGACTGAGTTGTGCTATAACTCCAATGAAATGCATGTGAGAGTGGCTATGGAAAGATGAGGGGCACTATTGGAGGGTGGCAGTGAGGGAATCCATGGAGCAGGAGATCACTAAGGGGGCAATAAAAAATCAATCAAGATTGTCGCCCTGGGCACCACGACCGGCTCTGGCAGACTTTTGTCTTCTTCAGAGATAGCTGTATCTCAGGATGTCGTGGTTCACAAGCAATATTGAAGACAGGCTTCTAGACACTTCTGACGACTGCATATCCAGGCACTGTGTAGTTGCATCAGTTCCTGGTTACCTGTGTTACTGGCCAGCCTGACAATGAGGTTTGATGGGGAAAGATAGGAAAGCAATTATTTTTCTATATAAAAAGCAGACATTAGGTCACATGGGAGAGGGGCGCCTGGTGCTTTGATGCACAACAGGGTCCATTATTTGCTAAGAAGTCATATGCATTCCCACTCCCTGATACTATAACTTCTGAAATCTCAATGTCTATATCCTTTGAGGGGGTAGCCAGCTAGTAACTTTTGCTAATAACAGGTGAGAAATTAAAGATCCTGGTTTGCAGGCTCAAGGAGCTACAGTTGGTTAAAAAATATAGCCACCAAACCATCCTGATATCAGACGAACAAGCAATATTGAGTCACAAAACTTTCAGGTCAGATTACAGCAAAGTGGTAGCTGTTTCTCAGTCTCCCTTTCCTGAATCGAAGCCTGATTCCCCATTATCGATGGTCACCATGGTAGACACAGAAAGTACCATTGACAGACAGCTAGCCAGCTGCTCCCTATTTTTAAGATACCATTGCAATCCTCTGTAGTGTTTCCCTCCCGTTGCAATTTCTTTTCTTCGCTCCTCCACATACCTGTGACTCCCATTTTATTAAGTACACCTTCATTTTTCCTGGTGTTACAACAGACAGTTCTTGTCTATCTTGCTTTTTTTATCATCCACCTAATCCTCTAATTGCTTTATATCTCAATTTCAGGATGCTATCTTGTCTTATGCCTGTAATAATAATTGGTGATTTAAAATTCCATTTTCATATAAAAAAACAAGACTATCTCCCATTTTTTATCCCATGTACCTGATTGTAGTTTCACTCGCTAAATCATGCATCTACTTGTACAGCTGATTGCACACTCGTTGTGTGGTGGGCTTCTCCAGGAATTACTGGCCCAACTGGCTTGAGTGTGATCTGGACCAACCACCAATTGCCTTTCAGCTTATAAAAAGCAATGACGCTGTCATTCCTAATAAAACTCCCATTATATTACATCTCGTGGCAAAGTCAACTCTGAGCAGCTATGCATGAATAATCAACTGTCCTTTTAAAGTTACTCTAATTATATTACGTGGGCCACCTCAGGTGCTGATAAAATAGCTCCATTAACTAAAAATAGACAGAAAGCTAAACAGATCATTTCTCCATGGTTCACCTAATCTTTTTTCAAACCTAAACTTGGAAAACCTCAGGCTGAGCGTTGTTGAAGTAGGAATTATTATGCAGAGAATAACTTGCATTACAAAACTAGATACATATGTAAAATGTATCAATAACGTATGGGCTACGGAAAACCATCTGATTCCAAATGCTGCCAGCAAACAAAAAGAAACGTTTAGAATAATGAAGGAACTATGCTATTTTTTGGTAGTACTTTCCTACTTCCAACACCGTTGCCATGATCTGGTACGTTCTTTTAGTTGAGAAGATCCATACTATTCTTAATGTTGTTGAATTGAAAATCCTGTCTGTTGACATTCAGCTTGTTCCAAAGGTATTGTAACCAAGGAAGCCTAAAAAGTCCATTCTCCCTCATCGTGCACTTTTACCGATTGTGGGCCATTAAATCCTGAGGACCTTTCGTTTATTTACAAATGCAAATCTAGTGCTCCCACTGACCCTATCCCGCCTTATTTGGTTCATCATCAGTTATTAATGCTATAGATCTAATTGTCAATCTTTTGCTTAGTACTGGTTCCCTTCCTTTAGAACTAACACGAAGTACAGTCAGGCAGCTTTTAGATAAAGCTAATCTTTTTTTTTTTTTAGAAATCGTTTAATTGCAATTAAAATGAAAATCAGCAACATCATATAGTACAGCATCAAGACACCACTAATTGTCATTGTTCTTCCCACAATTCAAAACGGCCCCCCATCCCAGAAAAAGCTAATCTTGCTCATTAAATACATGCCAAATACAGTCCTTCGATACCAGCATCTGAAATCAATATTGGAAAGTGTAGTTGCACAACAACTGTCACCGTTTTTATAATAGTATGATCTCAATTATGTCTAAGTGTGTTTTTGCCCCATCCGTAGCACCGAGTCCATTTTAGTGTCAGCCCTGGAAGATTTAAGAATAGCTGAAGACAGTGACATCTCTCTGCTCTTATCTTGCTGGACCTGCCTGAAGCTTTCTACACTAGGTACTCTCTTGACGGCGAGATCCAAGACATGTGATATTAAAGGCACAGTACTTACATGTTTTCTTCAGTCCTGGAAGGGATACCCAAAAATTCCTACTAGGTACTTTCCATTCCAAAGCACGCTCTATCACCACAAGGGTTCTTTCCTTTCTCTTTACATTTTAATATCTATCTGCTTCCCATCACATTGATTACTTTCTTTGGTTGTGAATTGTGCACCTTTGCTGATAATACTCCGCTAATTGTCCACGATATACTTCAACATCATCTTTCCCTCTCACTGCAAGGTAAAAAGCTCGATGGACCAAAACTGGCTGAAAATCAACATCGATAAAACTGACATGCTAATTATCAGAAAGAAAACTTTTGTGTGGTCCACATCCTTATGGACCTTAACCCTCTTCTATGACCACTATTAAAAAGCTGGACGTCAATCTGGAAAGCAGTCTAACTATGGAAAGCCAGGTACTAGTGGTTGTTTTTATCATGCACCTTCTGGACCAATAATGCCTCTTTTCACGATGGGCTCCAAAACAACCACAGTTGCAGCAATTATTTAGTCCAGATTACAGTATTGCAAATCCCTTTATTGGTTGTAGGCATCCATTGGTTCAAAATCAAGCAACCAGGCTGATTAGTCTCTCTTCCTATTTCTCCTTGGCTACGTCCCTTAGCATCAACTCTTCATTAGCTACCCATTGAAAGTTGAAATATTGTGTCATATAGCACACAAAACGTAAGACCATTCTCTTTAAGAAATGTCCCTCCTTTTCCGTCACTCTTAATTACTGCATTGGCCCCAAGGGACATTGTTGAGAAAAGCTGCACATTGCAGTTTTCTAAATATAACATTACAAAAAGTAACACAACTAGTTTAGCTGCCCATGTCAGGCAGTATTGCATGCAATACTTCAACATGTACTTAGGGTAGACTTTAGGCTCTAGTTCATTATCCAATGGCGTTTTAGCCATTTCAATCTTCTGCTTGTTCAATGGCTGTTCTCCCTATTCTGTGTCCCCCGCTTTGGGGCAGAGCAATCTCACCATGTTTTTGATTGGATGTGTTCTGTCCTTTCACTGCTGACATGAGGTGACTATTTTCTCCTTATATATTGTAGCTATCCATTAGAGCACAAGACAGTCGCTGTTCTCTCACACCCTCTTTACATTGGTGGCTCTTACATAACCTCTCTGTTCATTCGCTGTCCTTCTCTGATGTGTTCTTGGCAAGCCCTACTTTTCCTCTTCAGAACTCCTGGCTTTGCATCGCTCATACACGATTTCTTAGTATTAAGTAATTTTTTTGCTCCTTTCCCTTGTTTCTCTTCGTCCCGCTACTCCCTTCTGCCAGTCGTCCTTTTCCAAGTGTCTTGTTTCGTGTTGTTTCTGGCCGGCCTACATCTGTTTCCAGTCATTCCAGCTGATACCTCTTTTCCTTATGCTTTCCCCACTGGCCTCACTCGTGGAAGTAAGTTTTCTGGTACGTCTTGTATGGTTGCTCAAGACCAGCAAGCTACTTACTCTGTATTTAGAGGTAACACTCCACATTAACCTTCTTGAATTGGAAAGTGACCACCATAGCCTCTGGCTCTGCTTCACTTTGAAGTTCGCCCTCACCTTTAGAGAACTCAGCTTCATTTTAAAGTTTGGATCCATTTTCATAGAGGGTGTGGCCTAACCACTAGGGCGATAGACCTGAAATCTGGGGAACTGGTTTGAGTCTCGGCAATGATACTCAACATCTTGTGATAATCACTTAACCTCCCTGTGCCTAACAAAAATATGAATGTGTTATTGTGTAATGCAACTGGCGCTCTTGTAAAGTGCTCTGTTACCTGATACCTACTACCTTCGGGTCAAGTTTGAACAGTATAAAACGCCGGGAAAATAAGATCAGAAGTGCTTTTGCCTTGCTAGAATAGTTCCCAGTTGTACAGAGGATTATTTCCTAGTGTTTGAAAATATTCAAGTAACTGCTCAAGCGAATGAAGCAGGTCCACTCTATGGCCCATCGCACTTTTGTCAATGTACACAGATGCTATCAGAATTAATACATATTTGAGACAATGTGAGAGGTTCTTTCAATGTCTTTTTAATTTGGCAAAGGCATGAATTCGACACGTTACACAATTCACTTCAGCAGCACGTGTTCCTGACACCGCTTCCCTGTTGGGAACACCAACTATGGGGCCCATTATGATCATGGGTGGATTACCACCGCCGACCACGCGGCAGCGATCCATCCGCCAAATCACTCTTTTGCACCCCGCCACATTAGTATGGCAAGGGGCACCACAGCGGAGAGAAAGATCGTCCGCTGCTTTTCCGCCGGTCCGATTGTTGGATGGTAGGAAAAGGCACAGGTAATGGTGGCATTGCCTTGCAGGCACCGCCATCCATATTAGGATGCATACCTTTCAATGGCGGAGATTCCGCCATGGAAAGGCAAGTGGGAAATCACCGTGGGGGGAGGGTGGCTGCACTAGGGGGTATGCATGGTACCCCCCATCATTGCCATGCACAAGGTGGCAGGCACCACACACAACATTAATGTAAAGGGATGCATTTAACATAATTTTTCTGTCACTTACATGATTTATCATCTTTCATTCAAGATGTATGGTTATTTTGTATGTTGTTACCTACAGACCAATAAATGTCTGGACGTAGCACTATAATATGGAAGTCACTATTCCTTTCTGCCAAGCAGGACTCATTTCTGTTTTTCTTTGGTTCCTCACAAAGCCTCTGCATTGTTTCCTTTTACCAACTGAGGTGTCATAGCATTAATGTGAAATAATGCTTTTCCCATCAATTTCTTCAACTAGTATGATTTATCATCTTTCATTTAGGTGTGTGGTTAAGATGATAGTTATTGAATATTCTTTCCTTGTTTCTGTTCAATATCGGAACAAAACCTTAGCGGCCCCCCCTGAAAGGAATGGTCAGGGTGCCTACAATGATAATCCCTCACCAACCGCCCTTTAGAAGTGCTTCACCTTTGCACCTGCATCCACGACATCAGCATGAGTTTTCATGATACGTTTTGAGTCAAAGAGAAAACAGTTTATCCTTGTGGGATGAGCATGCTCTAAATATAAGCACACTGAAAACAAAGCTGTGTTCATTCTTTTTTTATTATAATATTAATATTCTTTTTTTAATAAAATGTAACTTTAGGGGCCAAGTGAATGTTCCCCTAACTGACACCTAATTAGAGGAGTAGGTTTGTAAGGGATGTGCAGATGCAAATTAAATCTAGTCACTAAAAGGTGAAGTTTAAGCAAGTTATTTCTATTTTGTTAGAGCAAGTTAATCTACCAAACTTCACCGAGTCCCCATTCTATGAGACTGACAGCTCCCCTTTCCATTGAATGGTGGTATTGCTGGTGGTGGCATTGGTAGTGGTATTGGTGGTGGTATTGGTGGTGGTGGTGGTATTGGTGGTGGTATTGGAGGTGGTGGTATTGGTGGTTATATTGATGGTGGTATTGGTATTGGTGATGGTGGTGGCATTGGTGGTGATATTGGTATTGGTGGTGGTATTGATGGTGGTGGTATTGGTGGTGGTGGTACTGATGGTGGTGGTGATATTGGTGGTGGTTGTATTTGTGGTGTATTGGTGGTGGTATTGGTTGTGGTGTTATTGGTGGTGGTGGTATTGGTGGTGGTGGTGTTGTTCATAAAAGAACTTTTGAAAACAACCGGTCAGGTGGCTTTAGCACAGAAGACATGTAACACCAATGTGCTGTTGTCAGCTTCAGCCCATTAGTAGAGGATTATGTGCTACCTGGAATTCACATGACTTAATTTGCTAATCATTTCGAAATCCATTTTACTTGGGGGGTGAGGGGGGGGGGGGTTGAAACAGACACGAGATAATGCTGGGTTAAAGTGATTGAAAGCAGGCGCCCTTGTTATGGGGGCGGCCGTGCTGCTTAAAAAAACACAAGCGGGTACAGCTGAAGCAGCGAATGTCCAGCCTGCAGTAAGAGAAACTCAATAAAGTAAATATTGCTGGCAGACTAAATAACTGGTCCTGTGTAACAACCAAAGGTAAGGGGCCAGTAGCCATGGGAGTGTACAAATGAAGACAAGGCCGTATTAAGGAGGGACTAACAAGCTTATTAACGAATCCGAAGGCAACATTTATGAAAGACAATGACAGAAGCCAATGAAAAATATGAGGAGAGAGTGGGCGCAGCTTCTCTCTCATACTCTACTACAGCAGTCTCGCAGAGGGAGCAGTGCATGCGAGCTGCTGCTAGGCTCGACCTAAAAAAGGCAGCAGACGTGCTTGGTCTGAGAAGGGACGTTTATCCAGAGAACTACATGGAAAATAACATGCTCTATAGTGTGACCTCTTCAACAGCACATAGCAGCACCGGGAGATCCTGCGTGGATGAGGCGAGTGCCACGTCATTGCACTGGAGAAGACTGATGCAGCAATTAGTTAAAAAACATAGGTGATGCCCGAGTCAAGAGGACAGAACACTGCAGCGTGGTCCCAGAGAAGCAGCACTTGCCCTTAAAACAACAATAGACAAGGCGCCATCCGAGCCACCTGAGGGTGCTGCCAGTATATGGCAGATTTATTTGTTTATATTCCCAGCACTTATGACCGCGCGCTGAGAGACCCCATGCTATGAGACATGAGAGACGGCCTGGTGCAACTTCGTTGAAGCGAGCCCCTGATTGCACCTTAAACAATGCAGTAGATCAATAACAAGATCTATAAACCCTTGAAAAACAGAGACACAAGTTTTTTTTAACACAGCAGGCTCTGTGGCCAGCACGGAGCGCTGCCTGCTTAAATGCACCACCCTGCACCTTATTTGAGCACGTCTTGTGGAGTGGTGTTGGGGCACTAAAAAAACGGTATTAATGCATTTTAGTGTGGTGATGCAGAGACCAGCATTAAAATGCCTTAGTCTAACCTCCTGATGCATGGTGCATGGCAGGGCTGTGCATGGGTGTTTCCAACATGAGACTTAAAGTAGTATGAACGTGAACAAGGCATGCCAGGTAACACTAAGCAAACTTTTAAACAAACTTTCTCCTCTTAATATTATTATTCTTATGATGTGTGCTTTGTAGAGTGAATGGCTACCTAAAAAAGGTTTCTCAGCTCTAGCCTCCTCACTAAGCCAGAGTCAACCAGACATTTATAGAGTTAGCTGCAATTAAAGAGGTGGAAACATCCAAGTTTTAAACAGCTTGTGAAAGATTTTGAGTGATTTACAGGCTCTCAGAATTTGTGGCAAGTCGTTCCAAAGCTTAGGGCCCAGATACACAAATGCCTGGCCACCGTGGTGGATTTTCTTAACTTCGGTAACCACTGCCAGTTCCTGATGGCTAGAGCAGAGCGAACGTTTTAGAATGTATCTAGGCACCAAGGTTCTTAGATACATGGGCCCTGTGTTAGAAAGGCACTCGTGCATAAGGCCTTAAATTGGACACTCCGTTCACTGGGCCGCCAATGTCAATTATGTAACATACTGACTGAGACGGTGAATCTGGATGTGTGAAGAAGGCGATCTGCCACATTTTGCACAGTCTAGAGCCATTTGAGCACAGATCTTACGGCGCCCAGATACAGAACATTGCCATAGCCCAGCCTGGAAATCACCAGAGCCTGGACCATAGTTCTTTGAGCAGGGACTGGGGGGCAAAACTGACTTTTCATTAGCCAATTAAGGATGCCAAAGTAGGTGGTAGCCTATTTGTTGATCCAGTGACTCATAGACAGCATGTCATCTACCATACTCCCAGATTTTTTGACCACCTAAACTGGGGAGGGGGCATAAATATAGTTGATGGCCATAGATTGGGACTCTAGAAGTGGGGGTGATTGCACACCAGCAGATCTTCTGTCTTGTCCCCATCAAGTTTCAGCAAGTTGGTATTCCTCCATGTTGAAGTTTAGGCAAGACAGGTGTTGAGGGCTCCTGCACTGCGTTATCCTTGAAAGATAAGGATATCACAATTTGGGTATCATCGGTGTATGAGAATAGTGAAGGCCCATGAAATTCCACAATCTCTGCAAGAGGTCTTATATAGAGATTGAAAAGAATTGAGCTTAGGGTAGAACCCTGTGGTACCCTGAAGGCTAGATGGTAGGCTTTAGTCCTGTGTTGATGTGCGTGCATCCGCAAGGTGGAAATGTGCAGGAAGAATCTCAGCCAGGACAAGGCTGTACCCTGCACTCCCATTCCTTCTAGTCTGAATAGCAGAGTGGTAATTGTTCACTGTGTTGAATGTGGCACTGAGATCCAGTAGGATTAGTGCCTCAACACCGCCCATATCCAGCTGACCTCGAAAAATAAACACAAAAGAAGGCAGATTCAGTGGTTTGGCCAGCCCTGAAACCTGATTGCAAGGGGTGCAGTAGCCTATTTAATTTGGTGTATGATGTGAGTTGTAGATTGATGTGTTTCTCTAACAACTTGGCCAGGATAGACAAGAGCCAGGTGGGCCTATAGTTTGACCATGTGAGAGGGTCAATGTTTGGCTTTTTAAGGTGCAATGTAGCTAAGGCCTGCTTCCATGCTCAGGGAACACTACCTTCAGACAAGGAAACGTTCAAGAGTTGAGTGAGTTGTTCCATGATTGGTACTTTTCACCCTCCAGCACATGCTAATATCAACATATAGTAATTAACAGGGTTCACTGATAGAATATCGATGTTAAAAATATTGATGTTCAAAATGTTGAAAAAAATATATAGACTACAAAAATGTCGACTCCCATACATATACAGGTAAGTACAAAAATATTGAATTAAAAATATTGATGTAAAAAATATAGATGTAAAAAATATCGATTTAATTATATATAAAATAACATAATGCTCAGACGTGAGTCCCGGGCTCTCCACACCACTGGAGTCAAGCTATCCAGGCTGAATGAAGGCTGATAGCCAGAAACCGGTCCTTGGATGCTTGATTCCGGTCTGGGAAAGACATGGCTTGGTAGTTCGGACTGGACTGTTCCCATGAGGCACAGAGTCAGAGCTGATTTGCATATAGCCATTGTCTAACCCAGGGTGGTGTGGAGTGCAAAAAAACGATGGATTTAGGCCTAGATCCTTGTACTGGGGTGAATGTATGACATTGTTCTACATTCTGTCCATCAACTGTGTTTTTTGCAATTTTCACCCGAGTGGGCTGGGGATGCTCAGACGTGAGTCCCAGGCTCTCCACACCACTGGAGTCAAGCTATCCAAGCTGAATGAAGGCTGATAGCCAGAAACCGGTCCTTGGATGCTTGATTCCGGTCTGGGAAAGACATGGCTTGGTAGTTCGGACTGGACTGTTCCCATGAGGCACAGGGTCAGAGCTGATTTGCATATAGCCATTGTCTAACCCAGGGTGGTGTGGAGTGCAAAAAAACGATGGATTTAGGCCCAGATCCTTGTACTGGGGTGAATGTATGACATTGTTCTACATTCTGTCCATCAACTGTGTTTTTTGCAAAATAACATAATGTACATTAAATATATTAAGTATTAATATTAATTTTAACAAAACAATATTACATTTAATACACATTTTTACAAAATATTACAAAAACATAATTTAAAAAAAATAAACACACAAACATAATAATATATACATATATATATATTTACTTCAACATAATTAATAAACTATATACTTTCATTTAGTTTAAAACTGTGCAACAGTAGGAAAAGTGTTGGATAGCAAAATAATTACATTTACTATTCCAACTCCAGTGAGTGCAACAGTAGGGAAAGTGTTGGATAGCGGAGGGGTAAACATTACTATTCCCACTCCAAGCAGTGCAACAGTAGGGAAAGTGTTGGATAGCAAAGAGGTAAAAATTACTAATCCCCCTCCAGTGAATGCAGCAGTTGGAAAAGTGTTGGATAGAGGAGAAAAAAAAACTATCAACACTCAAACACTTAAAAAAATATATATATATTTAAAAAATGTATAAACAAAATGTAAATAATATTAAACATATAATAAGAACACATATTATAATACTAATTACATATAACAAAATCTTACAAATATTATATAAAATAAAACATTAAATACATTTACAAAAAAATAATTATTTTAAACTAGAAAATATTTACAAACAAAAAATGAATTAAAACATAAATATATTTATTGCATTTCCTACCGTACAACATCACACCAATAACAAAACACTTCAACATTTTTAATGAAATTTATTTACAAAGTTAACATAATTAATAATGACTTAAAACAATATTATTAATAAAAAAAACTGATAAACATTAATTGACTACACACACTTTAACAATATAACATCAACAACACACCTGAATTAAACAAAAAAATATAGGAATACAATTAAAACGAATTTTACAATTAAAAACTATTACTATTAACAACTAATAATTACATAATTAAAATGTATTTAATACCCACCTTTTACCCCTTTAACCCCTTCCCTGCTGATGACGGAACCGCTCTGTCATCAGCCACGGTCGCGCTGTGCTGATGACGGAGCGGTTCCGTCACGGCCCGCTCGGAACGCCTGCGCGTATTCCGCGCCTGCACTGAACGTTCTGTTGAGCGGGCGGGGCCGTGACGGAACCGCTCCGTCATAAGCACAGCGCAACCGACGCTGGTGACGGAGCGGTTCCGTCACCAGCATGCGCCCGCCGCTCTTCCGCCCCGCCCCCTTAGCACTGCGGCGGAATAGCCGCCGCAGTGAAGGGGTTAAAAGTAAAAACAACACACACAAAAATAAACAATTACCCAAAATAAATATCAAATAACAATAATGAACAAATATATATAATGAATTAAACACAAATTACTTCCCACCCTTTATTCCTATAAACATCACAACACACAATTACCATAATCAATTACCAATTAATTTATTGAAAGTAATTATCAAACAATTATTAATTCATCAATTTCAAATAAATTACTTCCCACTCTTCAACTGATAAAAACCACAACACACATCTAAAATTAATTACACAATTACCAAAATAAATTACAAATTAATTAATTGAAATTAGTTAACAACCAATTATTCATTCATAAATCAAAAATAAATGACTGCCCACCCTTTACACCTATTAACACTGCAACACACACCTAAAATTAATTACACAACTACCATAATGCATTACCAATTAAATAATTAAAATTAATTAACAACCAATTATTAATTCATTAATAATAAATTATTTAACAGATTTAAAAATATAACATCTCAATTAAACAAGTATTAATAAATACAAATTAATCAATAAATGTAATATAATTAAATTACTTCCCACCCTATTCCCCTATAAACCCACAACCTGCTACGGAACTAAAAACGCAAAATTCAAATTAAAAAAAAATATTATTTTAATATAATTAAATTACTTTCCACCCTATTTCAGTATAAACTCACACCCCGTTACGGAACTAAAAGAGCAAAATCCAAATGATTTTTTTTTATAACTATTAAAAATGTAACACATATATTAAAAGAAAAACAATTCTCATACAAAAAAACATACATCACATGCATATAAAATCTATAATAAAATACATAATAATAAAAAACAATATTTTTAACAACTATATTTTTGCAAACGATATTAAACACTTCGATATTTTTAAAATCAATATTACTTACCTTAAGTCATTATTCTTGACCACGATATTCTTGCTGTCAATATTTCTGACCCACAATATTAATGACTTGATATTTGTGCAGCTCGATATTTTCCACTCGACATTCTGTCTCTGCACCAATTAACAGTGATGTCTCAAGATCCCAGAAATTCTTTTGTTCATTTGTTCTTTATTTTCTCTTAAACTTTTAGCCGTTCTTAGCGAACATTGTTTTGTCGCCTCTGGGAATCAATCCTGCAACTTCATCAGGGCTGTTTCTTTAGTCTTTTCACCCTTAACTGAAGTAACTATAACTTGCACGCTTGCCATGCACAGTGAGGTATTAACAATATAATTTGAGATTGCATCAGTAATGTTATCAATGATATCATAGAACATATCATGAGTGATGTAATATATGAGATCATAAGCAGTGCATTGCAAGTGTGTACTTAGATCATAGGTGGGGGTCCTTCTGGGAAACTACCACAAGGGCCAGGTGGTCAGGCTTTCCGTCCCGGGTCCCTTTTATTTGTTGTTTTATTTAAATTTTCAGGATACAGGGACCTGGTTCCTGAGTCCTAAAATGTCTCCCATAGCATTTCCCTTCCTGTTGTGTTCAGTCAATCACAGCACTCGGTCTCATGGGACTAGTCCCAGTGCCCCAGTACCAGCCAGAGTGCTTTATTTGTAATTTTTTCGCTTGGTACTCCCTCTGTAGTTCTGCGTCACTAGATATTGATACATTTTTAAGCTTAATTTCTCTCAAACAGCTGAAGTGATTTTCACAAAAGGCATGCTTTTTGGGTAAAGGTGTAGCTTTCTGCCTAGTTTTTAGCAATTCTGTTCACCTGTTTTAGCTGTAGCGTTGTCTAAAGTTCCTTTGGGAAACTGCATTAGAAAACATGTTTTGCTAGATCAAACAGCGCCAAAGATGTTGGCTAAACAAGAAATCAGTTTTCAGTGGAAAATCTGTCCTAACTACACAGTATCTATGCACCTAAAAACACAAAGTTAAAAACTGAATTTTGCTTCTGGTTCAAGCTTGTTATAACTACATAAAGTCTCCAATTATGGTGAATGAACACACACAACACATGCTATAACTCATAGTGGTGTTGCTCTCCTGTTAACAGTTTTTGCACATCTGTGGAATTGACAAATAGGTGTTTTGTCAGCTTTAGCTGACTGAGACAACACCATTGTAAACAAACTTTAATATATATACACACAGTGGGGTTAAGGTCTGGACTTCAATCAGAATTCCATGGCGTTCTTGTCTGTTTTAGAGTCCTGATTCTGAATGGATTGCTTTTCTCCTTATTCTTGTGTTTGTTCTTGCCAGCAAAAGTGATTTGGGTTTCCTCTGTTTTGACTGGATGACTTGTACCCTTCCACTGTTGATATCAGTGAACTCTTTCTTTTGCAAGTTTCTACAGAATTAAGTTAAGGACTTGACGCAAGTAAGCCTCGTAAAAGTGACGCAGTGAAATCTATGAGATTTCACTGCGTCACTTCTAGGACTCAAGTGCGTCAATATCTTACGCCTTCTTCACAGCAGGCGTAAGACTGACGCAGACACATTTGAAATAGGACTTGCCCATTTGAAATGACCCATTGCTGGAGTTGCATTACTTTCGTGACACACTCCAGCAATGCGTACATTTTGCTAAAACAACAGTTGATGGACAGCATGCAGAACAATGTCGTACATTCATCCCAGTACAGAGATCTGGGCCTAAATCCATAGTTTTTTGCTCACCATGTCATTCCAGTTTGAACCCAGCCATATGCAAATCAGTCTTGACCCTGTGCGCCATGGGACAAGTCCAGCCTGAACTGCCAAGCCAGGTCCTCCCTGGACTGGAAACAAGCATCCTAGGACCGGTTTCGGACTTTCAGCCCTCATCAGCCAGGATAGCTTGATTCCAGTGGCATGGAGAGCACAGGACTCACATCTGAGCATACCCGTCCCACTCGGGGTGACAAATGCAAAAACAGCAGTTGATGGACAGAATGCAGAACAATGTCATACATTCACCCCAGTACAGAGATCTGGGCCTAAATCCATTGTTTTTTTCTCACCATGCCATTCCAGTTTGAACCCAGCCATATGCAAAAAATGATGGATTTAGGCCTAACAGATTATAGCCAGAAACTGGGCCTAGGATGCTTGATTCCGGTCCAGGGAAGACATGGCTTGGCAGTTCGGGCTGGACTGTTCCCATGGGGCACAGGGTCAAGACTGAGTTGCATATGGCCATGTCTGAACTGGGGTGGCGTTGTGAGCAAAATAACGATGGATTAAACCGAGATCTGTGACTGGGGGTGAATGTTTTACCAATGTGCAACATTCCATCCATCATCTTGTTGTTTTGCTGTCCGCCCTATGTGGTAAGGGTATGCCAGACGTGGGTCCCGTGCTCACTACGCCACTGGAGTCAGCTATCCTGGCTGATGACGGCTGATAGCCAGAAACCGGTCCCAGGATGCTTGATTCCGGTCCAGGGAAGACATGGCTTGGTAGTTCGGGCTGGACTGTTCCCATGAGGCACAGGGTCAAGACTGATTTGCTTATGGCCATGTCTGAACTGGGGTGTCGTGGTGAGCAAAACAATGATGGATTAAACCCAGATCTGTGAATGGGGGTGAATGTTTTGCCAATGTGCGCATTCCGTCCATCATCTTGTGTGTTTTGATGCGTCAATTTTGCGCCTACAGATATGTCAGAAATACTGACTTATCTGTGACTCCTTGTGACATGATACATCATACAGTAAATATGACGCATCCAGCATGTCGCTTGGAGGACGCAATGAAAAGTGACGCAACACTGTTTTCACACAGCGATGCATCACATTTCATAAACTAGGCCCACTTGTTTTTAGTAAATATTTATGTTTCCTTATTTTTTTAAATGCTGTACTATTTCGATTATGTTACCTTGCTGTTGAATTAATTTTTCACTTGCTTGTTATGTTCCTGCTTTCATACTTCAAAATTGATTAGATGATTGATCACTACAGTAAGAAGGTTTACATCACTGCCTGTGGGGTTTAAATTGTCAATTGCCTTTGAGTCCTTCTGTTCTATTTCCTCCACCAGTAATACATCGGCAGCTTTTTCTCTGCTCTCATCGCTTCTGTGTTTCTGGCCTGTCAGCACATTCTGTTTATTCAGAAATAGAACTGGAACCCTTAAAGAGTTATCTGATAGCATAGTGGTGTGCGTCATCATCCTCACAGGTGACTGCGCTCTGATTTCCTTTGAGCATGTTCTTATTTACGCACACCTGTCACTGATATTGCTGCTCCTTTTTTTCGCCCGTGCTCAAGATTTTTATGCTCGCTTATGATTCTCTTTATAACACACTTTTCTTCATTAATACAGTTTTTTGCCATAGTACTTTTTAAAATGTTGTTTGTAAAACGTCTTATGAACTGATTTTTTTTGCTTTTACTTTTTTCATGGCATCTAAGAATAACGTTTTAAGTCAGTCAATCAGTCAATAACTCTTTGGTGGTCATTATTATAGTGGGCGGATCACCACCGGCCGTATGGCGGGGGCATCCTAAAGGCCACTGCGGGACTGCCGCACCTCTGGCGGACGGTCCCGTTCACCGTTAAGGTGGCAGGCGGACTTTGTCCGCCCGCCATCGTAATAGGGCCCTTAATTTTGGAACCGGGGTACGAAAATCATATTACATTTTAAGCATTTCTCTCATATAACCTAAGCATATTCAATTATCAATTAAGTTTATACTATTTAAAACGTATCAACCCTATTAGTCTTAAAATAAAATATTACATAAGGAATAATTTAAACAGATTAGAAATGAGTACACGCCTTTGTCAAATGTATGTTAACTGTAAACAGGAGTTCAAAAAGCAAAGAACAAGCAGACTTAAGAATTCAAATAATTTGCTTGAACTCGGTTTTCAGGCGCAATAAATTGAGTGATCCTAAAAGTAATAGAAACGTGGAAGACTGATTTACATAGTAAAAGTTCTGCCTTCAGATGAACTACAGACTGGCAAAAGCAATTCGTGGCAGAAAATCAGAATATGCTGGAGGAAAAGGGAAAAATGCCCTAGTTTCGGTTTAGTATAGAAACGGAGTGCGGAATCTTTTGTAATATGTACTAAATACAATTTTGCACATTGGAAACGGAGGCCATCCAACCTGGGTAAGATTGAAACTCCCAAGCTGAGTTTATCAATAGATATGAAAAGGATAATGCACTCTTCTGGTAAGAAATAAATCGTGTTTTGATCACAAAAAAATACTCTTCCTTTAATTGGATATCAAAAAACTCTTGCTCTAAGGGGTTCCTCTAAGCACTAGCATAGCAAATGGGCTCCAATATTGAGCTCAGGGAAGACACTGACTATTCTCAGCCATGATTTCTTCTTCTAAGAGACCATAACTCTGCAGCAGTCCAGGCCCTAATGCCGAACAGAAATGATCTTGAATGTTTCTCATTATTCTCAGCATTGCCAAATTCTAAGAAAGTTATACTATTGCTATTGCTGCGCTATGTAACTTGAATAACTATCAGAGCAGCGAATTCTCATTGGTTAAAAGCATAACCCACAATTTGGCACTTTAAATTGTTGTAACTCCAGCAGTGGTATACCACCTCCTCAGAAATATCATAGTTGATATGATGGTTGCTAAATCCCCAAAGCTAGAGGCAAAGTCTGTGAGGCACCATGACACTCCTTGTGATTTGTTTGGTCCATCTTGGTCTCACTAAGGTGTACTCTGAGGTAGTCAAATTCAGGAATCGCGTCTCGGCTGGTGGAACCATAGCAAAGATTCCATTTAAAGAAGCCCATATATTTGGTTTGACTATTATTGTTAACTAAACTTCTCTCTTCACAGAACAGGCCATATAACTTCAGAAATGTATCAAGGCTGATGGAGGTCTCACAAGAAAATGCTGCGTCGTCAGCATAGAGACGGTAGGTCAATCAAACGACTTTCGTAATTTTCGAGGGTTTTTAGTGCTATACTTCATGAGGCTGAATACCCCACACACTACCAAAAAGCAGACTTTGGTCTGAAATCGTCCTAGATCAAAGGTGTGGCTTGTGGCCAACCCTAGTGTGTAATCCCCTTCTCCCCAAATTCACAGATTGCAGCCTTCATATGTACCCTGCAAGCATGCCGTATATGACATGGTTTTCGGTCACACCATGCAGGGAGACTCCACACTCACAGCACTGACCGGTACTATCATTGTGCTAAGAGGTCACTAGTCTCTAGTTGGGGTTTTCAGCCATACTTTGCACCATGTACCATGACCGAAGTGTCCACTGAGCAAAGCACAAGGTGCCGAGCTAAGGAGAGATAGTCCTCATTCACCATAGATTCATTTTTAGTCAGTAACATTTCATCATGTCACATTTGATTACTTTAATCAGAAAATGTTTTAAAATTTCAAATTTACAGGAGTACAATGCCAGGTGGATGCCACGCCTGACAGTTGCGCAGCAGAAAGGAAACCACACCACCAGAGAACAGAAAAGCCAAAAAACTGGAAGATGCAAGCTCAGATAGTTTCATCGAGGCTTGACATTTTAGTGATAGCAAAAATACAACAATGTAGTGAAGTAGTGTGGCTCACTGGTTAGAGGCGGCAGACCCGAGAGCAGAGGACGGCCCGGGACCAGGGTTCGATTCCCGGCGCGGCAGGTTTCTGGACCAGGGTCAGCGGACTCGATAATTCTCTCGCCTCGGTGCCCACTCTGATCAGCGTTCAAACTCGGCAACTCTGGGCATTAGCTTGCCTCATCTTCACTAACGGCCCCACCAGACCGCCGGGGATGCCTGGTCTCACCCTGGAGATACCCATTAAGGGACCATCTCTCAGGGAAGCCAGGAAGGGTTTCGCAGCGGTCGAAGCGCCTTGGGACCCTACGGGTAAGTAGTGCGCTATATAAATGCCTATACAATACCACCACAGAATGACCACATTAAATAAAGTGTTGCTAAAGACTCTTGTGTTAAAACTTAGTGATCACACAGTTGGAGATCAGATTTTCTTTCAGAACACTTTCAGAACCTTTCCAGACGTTTTAGGAACATTCTCTAGGATCCTTGCTGAGTGTGGCTTAGGCTAACACTTGCTTCCCTGACCCAAGACTCTTAATCGAGCTTCTGCGATGCTCATACCTTCCCTTACTTCCTATACTTTGTTTTTCTCACTTCCCGTACTATAGATCTAATTGTCAATCTTTTGCTTAGTACTGGTTCCCTTCCTTCAGAACTAACACAAAGTACAGTCAGGCCGCTTTTCGATAAAGCTAATCTTTTTTTTAGTAATCTTTTTATTGCAATTAAAATGAAAATCAACAACATCATAAAGTACAGCATCAAGACATCACTAATTGTCATTGTTCTTCCCACAATTCACAACGGCCCCCCATCCCAGAAAAAGCTAATCTTGCTCATTAAATACATGCCAAATACAGTCCTTCGATACCAGCATCTGAAATCAATATTGGAAAGTGTAGTTGTACAACAACTGTCACCGTTTTTATAATAGTATGATCTCAATTATGTCTAAGTGTGTTTTTGCCCCATCCGTAGCACCGAGTCCATTTTAGTGTCAGCCCTGGAAGATTTAAGAATAGCTGAAGACAGTGACATCTCTCTGCTCTTATCTTGCTGGACCTGCCTGAAGCTTTCTACACTAGGTACTCTCTTGACGGCGAGATCCAAGACATGTGATATTAAAGGCACAGTACTTACATGTTTTCTTCAGTCCTGGAAGGGATACCCAAAAATTCCTACTAGGTACTTTCCATTCCAAAGCACGCTCTATCACCACAAGGGTTCTTTCCTTTCTCTTTACTTTTAAATATCTATCTGCTTCCCAGCATGTTGATTACTTTATTTGGCTATAAATTGTACACCTTTGCTGATAATACTCAGCTAATTTGTCCACGATATACTTCAACATCATCTTTCCTTCTCACTGCAAGGTAAAAAGCTCGATGGACCAAAACTGGCTGAAAATCAACATTGATAAAACTGACATGCTAATTATCAGAAAGAAAACTTTTGTGTGGTCCACATCCTTATGGACCTTAACCCTCTTCTATGACCACTATTAAAAAGCTGGACGTCAATCTGGAAAGCAGTCTAAGGGGTCCATTAGGATGGCGGGCGGATTGCCCCTGCCAGGCAGGCGGTAGCCACCGCCGGCCTGGCGGGGGCAATCCGCCTGCCATCCTGACTCAAAACACCCCCCGCCATATTAGGATGGCATGTTTGGCCGCGGCGGACGGAAAGACCGTCCGCCGCTTTTCCGCCCCGGTCGCCTTGCGGCCGGGGCGGAAAAGGGTTTATATGGTGGCGGTGTCTATTAGACACCGCCGGCCGTATTAGGATAGGTATTTGTTAATGCCTTTCCGTGGCGGCAGAAAGGCATGCGGAGTCCCCCTGCGGGGGCCCGTTGCGGGCCCCCAGGGACTCCATGGGCATGGGGGGTGCACATGGGGGGTACCTAGGGTCCCCCCCTGCATTTCAATGCACAACATGACAGGCACCTCGCGGTGCCTGTCATGTTGTGCATTGAAATGCACAACGTCCATTTTTTGCATTGTGTCGGGCGGTACTTTCAGCACCGCCCGCTGCAATGCTACAAATGCGGGAAGCGTCCGCCACTGTGGCGGGCGCATCATAATAGGTAGGACGGGACCCCCGCCCTTATGGCGGGTGGTCCCATACACCGGTAGGATGACGGGCGGACAAATCATGCACCTTCTGGACCAATAATGCCTCTTTTCACGATGGGCTCCAAAACAACTACAGTTGCAGCTATTATTTAGTCCAGATTACAGTATTGCAAATCCCTTTATTGGTTATAGGCATCCATTGGTTCAAAATTAAGCAACCAGGCTGATTAGTCTCTTCCTATTTCGCCTTGGCTAGACCCGTAATAGCAACTCTTCTTTAATTACCCATTGGATTGTGTCTCATTCAAGACACTTTGCCTAGAACATAAATTCATATGCGAGGAAGCCTCCGAATTTTTTAAAAGTAGATTCAGTATGTGCAAGCATCCACATTCTCTTCTATCATCATGTGCTTTGCTAGTAAAGCAACCTTCTTTTTAAAAAGCTACTTGTAGTGGCAAAGCATATTCAATTCTATATCCTTGCCTTTGGAATAATCTACCACTAGTATCTAGAAAAATGTTGTATCATCTATCACAAACAATTTAAGAATATCCTATTTAAGAAATGTCCCTCTTTTTTCGTCACTCTTAATTACTGCATTGGTCCCAAGGAACATTATTGAGTAAGCTGCACTTTGCAGTTTTTTAAATACAACATTATGTAAAGTAACATAACAGGTTTAGCTGTTAATGTCAGGCAGTATTGCATACACTATTTCAGCATGTACTTAGGGTAGACTTTAGGCTCTAGTTCATCATTCGATGGCTTTTTAGCCATTTCTATCTTCTGCTTGCTCAATGGTTGTTCTCCCTATTCTGTGTCCCCCACTTTGGAGCATAGCTCTCTAACCAGGTTTTTGATTGGATGTGTTGTATCCTTGCACTGCTGACATTAGGTGACTATTTTCTCCTTATATATTGTAGCTATCCATAAGAGCACAAGGCTGTCGCTGTTCTCTCACACCCTCTTTACATTGGTGGCTCTTACATCACCTCTTTGTCCATTCGCTGTCCTTCTCCGATGTGTTCTTGGCAAGCACTTCTTTTTCTCTTAAGAACTTCTGGCTTTGCATCACTCTTACTCGATTTCTTAGTATTAAGTGATTTTGTTGGACCTTTCCCTTGTTTCTCTGCATCCCGCTACTCCCTTCTGCCCGTCGTCCTTTTCCAATTGTCTTGTTTCGTATTGTTTCTGGCTGGCCTACATCTTTTTCCAGTCATTCGAGCTGCTACCTCTTTTCCTTATGCTTTCCCCACTGGCCTCACTCCTGGAAGTAAGTTTTCTGGTACGTCTTGTATGGTTGCTCAAGACCAGCAAGCTAGTTGGTAATCTGTATTTACAGAAAACACTACACATTAACCTTCTTGAACTGAAAAGTGGCCACCATAGCCTCTGGCTCTGCTTCACTTTGAAGTTCGCCCTCACCTTTAGAGAACTCAGCTTCATTTTAAAGTTTGAAGCCCATTTTCAAAGAGGATGTGGCCTATCCAGTGGGGCGATAGACCTGAAATCTGGTTAACTGGTTTTAGTCTCGGCATTGATACTCAACAGCTTGTGATAATCACTTAACCTCCCTGTGCCTAACAAAAATATGAATGTGTTCTTGTGTAACGCAACTGGTGCTCATGTAAAGCGCTCTGATACCTAATACCTTCGGGTAATGTTTGAGCTGTATAAAACACCAGGAGAATAAAAGATCAGAAGTGCTGTTGCCTTTCTAGAATACTTCCCAGTTGTACAGAGGATTATTTGCTAGTGATTGAAAATATTCAAGTAACTGCTCAAGCGAATGAAGCAGGTCCACTCTGTGGCCCATAGCCCTTTTGTCAATGTACACAGATGTTAGAATTGACACTCTTTTGAGTGATGGGAAGCTCAAACAATTCCTATAAATTGCTGCAAAACCCCTGAGATGGAAACGTAACACTTGCATTACAGTGAACACTAAGGCCCATATTTATCAAGGTTTTGGGTAGCCCTTGCGCCATACAAGGAGGCGACAGGGTGACGCAAAACCTAATTAAGATTTATCAAACCATTCAAGGCCACCATGCGTGGTCCTGCATGGCTTGATAAATATAGAGTAACGCAAGGCAATGCAAATCGCAGCCTGTGTTACTCTGCCCCAGGTAGGTGATCCATGGGTGGAGAGTGGGTGTTCCCATGCATCCACCCATTGATTTTGGCACATTTCCAGATTTACCATTAGTGGTAGACCTGGGAATGCTTTAAAATGCTATGCTTCCCCAAATAAAGATATTTCTCCTTGTTTTTTCCTCTTTCTGAAGAGGAAAGCCTCTCAGGATTATTTTTGTGCAGGAAGGTGTCCCTTCCTTAACTAAAAGAATTCTGCCTACAACATGACGCAAGGGTTCCTGTTTTGGTGCTAGGCAGCCAAAAGTGCACCAGCGCTAGAAAAGGACACAAATGCGCTGTATAATGGTACACAGGGTGCATGCACTTTCACGCAACGACTCGCAGCAAGGGGGTTTTCTGAGTTGCGCTGCATGAAAGAATGATCTGCCCTTAAATGTATGCACATTTTGTGGCAACCTATCCTTTACTGTGTGCAATACTAGTTTAAAACGAATTGCTTTCGGTCACACGCTGGAACCTCGTAGCACTATTATACAGAAGTCACTGGCCACCCCTGTGTAACCAATCGAAGTTCTGTAACATTAACGTAAAGGGATGCATTTCCCACCATTTTTCTATCACTTACATGATTTATCATCTTCCCTTTAAGATGTGTGGTTATTTTGTATGTTGTTACCTAAAGATCAATAAATGTCTAGACGTTTTGTGGCAGCCTACCTTATACTGTGTGGAAAACCATTTTAAAACAATGTGCACATGCACAGTAATTTCAGTCACAGGCTGCAACATTGTAGCACTATAATACGGAGGTCACTGTGCCAACCAGGACTCAGTTCTGTTTTTCTTTGGTTCCTCACAAGGCATCTGTAGTGCTTCCTTTACCCAACTGAGGTGTCATTGCGTTTATGTGAAATAATGCATTGCCCATCAATTTCTTGGACTAGTATGATTTATCATCTTTTATTTAGGTGTGTGGTTAAGATGAAAGACTAACAAAATAGTTATTAAATATTCTTTCCTTCTTTCTGTTCAGTATCGTAAAAAAACCTTAGCGGCCCCCTGCAAGGAATGGTAAGGGCGGGGACGCCTACAATGGCAATCCCTCGCAGTCACCAACCACCCTGTAGAAGTGCTTCACCTTTGCCACCTGCGTACACAACATCAGAATGAGTTTCTTCTACACGTTTTGAGTCAAAGGGACAACAGTTTATCCTTGTGGGATGAGCATACTCTACATATATGCGCACTGAAAACCGAGCTGTGTTCATACTTTTTTATTATAATATTATTATTATTTTTACCAATGAAATTTAACTTTAGGGGCTGAGTGAATGCTCCCCTCACTGATGCCTAAATAGAGCAGCAGGTTTGTAAGGGATGTGCAGATGCAAATTAAATCTAGTCACTAAAAGGTGAAGTTTAAGCAAGTTATTTCTATTTTGTTAGAGCAAGTTAATCTACCATAAATTCACGGAGCTCCCATTCTATGAGACTGACAGCTCCGCTTTCCATTGAATGCCTTATTCTGAGTGTAGCACTAGTTTATCTGGGACTTAATGTGTACCTCTCCTGAAGTTCAATTTTGAGGACATCAGTGATGGTCTGGCTAGTGGTATTTTAAATGTTGCATATAATACACATAGAGAACATAATGCAGATATACGTAAATGCCTACGCAGACATGGTTGATATGGGTAATTGTTGTATGCAGATGCATGTAATGGCCTATGCAGGCATGGGTAATATGGATAATTGCTGTTTTCGTTACTAGACAGGGCCACTGGAATTATGTGATTCTGTGGCTGCGTCATTTTCCACAATATTATGCATTTACTATGTGACTCATCATACTCCTCATTTGCTGCATAAGCCATAGATTTTAGCAAAACAAATGTGTTTCTAAGCAAATGGATCAAAGTTACTAAAATCTAAATGACATGTTGCCGTGCAGTAGAAGGCCCTATACAAAAGTTGACCACCCACCATTCTGTTGCTTTTTACTACATTTGTATGTTAAGCTGGTATAAATTAGGTCAACCTTTTGCCCAGACACTGTAACTTGTTAAACATGACAAAATTTATAAACAAATTCTATCACAAAATGAGACACATTACATCACACAATTTGCCCTTTTCTTGCCACATAATATAGTCAACCCTGCCACATAATTTGGTCCTTCCATGCTGCATAATTGCAATGGACCTGGTAAAAAATGTAAATTACTTGTTGAAGGTTTACATTCAGTGTAAGAGAGGAGGTCACCTTTTCAATGCATTTCCTTGGATTAAAGTAAATCACAAGTCCCTACAGAATTCCTCCCATTAGTTTATTGCATATGCAGGGGACACCATGCCTACATTTAACTATGTCAAACCGGGCTACCACGTTTAAGTCAGCTTATGTGTGACATTTCATTCTTTACAGCTGCTAATGTGTGACATTTTCATGCCTCATGCGTGACACTCTGACTGACACCTTATGGAAAACGTTGTCTTTGACCCAAGCAGACAATGGTTATGCACATGTAGCATGAAGTTTCCCTTGTGGTAAATAAAATATTACCCTGTCATAATTTCTATAAATAAACAAATTGACATGCATTAAATGAGAGGCAGAGTCCGTGATGTCCGAATTAAAAGGGCTTTATTCCAATAACTCGAGTTAAGGGAGAATCTGTTCCATCACCACTAAGGTTCAGGAAGGGTCTTCTAAACCTTATTTACAGAGTACAATATTTATACTTTCAATCTTGTACATAGGGAGGAGCGCTCCAGGCAGAGCAAGAGAAAGAGAGATAAGAGCATGTGGGCGTGCATTTGAGGAGTCATAGGTGAGTGGATACATGGAGGGGGTTGCATGGCCAGCTGGAACTTTGCCCTACTTGTATGCGCAACTTGATCATGACGTGCAACTGACGTGTAACTGGGGGGAGCTGACATTCAGTCTAGTAGGGAGGCCTTCAGTGTCAGGGCGATCAGCACGTCTGGTATTATCTGATATCTTGAGTCCGGGGATGTATTATCTGAAGCAAAGGTCGCTCATCACTAAGAGCCAGAGAGGGCATATATTTCTTCGTTCATTGCGTGGGGGCCGTGGGCTTTCTACGGATGCAAGCTCTGTAATTCACTTAAACGGAGACAGAAAGGCTAGGCCCTATCTCTGCAGACGGGTTCTGTTTACCTTCTTCACCAGGCAGGAATGTGATTCTGTAGAGCAAGCAGATAACTGTTGTGCAAAATACTGTCTTGGCACCCCGTGCTGGGCCTCTTTCGGCTGAGCCAGAAGTATGCGAGGTCAGGGATACGTAACTGCAGCTCTCAGAGTGTCTGGAGCCATGAAACCCTAATTCAGAGACTGGCTCAGGCTGAGCCACAAAAATGGGTTCATCTTGATTTAAAAGTGCACAATGCAAACACATGGGCCTCAATGCAAAATTAACGTTTCTTACATGGGAGACTTGATGACTGGCATCCTAATGCAGGAAGTAAATGCAGAGGCCTCTTTATTCAGGCCACTAAGGGAAAATGCATGGGTGACATGCATATACACTAAACGCAGGGTACACGCAGGGGACATATTGGTCATGCAAAATTTCATTTTCCTCACCCTGATGCACCTTCAAGGACCCTTTGTGGGTACCTTACAACTTACCCATATTGTCTCAGGAATTTTACCTTTCAATACAAATTGACTTAATTTGAATCAGTCACAGTATCATAACTTCCCTTTCAGCAATAATTCCCTAATGGCGTCTGCTGTTATCATCACCTGCTCAATAAAATCATGTGCTTGGTCCCCTTCCTCGCAGTTCCTTACACACTTCCTTTGTTTCACTGACTGCTTTGTTATACATGAGGAAAGGATTTTTTGGGGTAAACGAAAATAACCAAGGCTGCTGTACATTCCTGCTATGGGAGCTACCAGTATGAAAACAGAAACATACTTTGTGGTAACAATGAAGTAAAAGGCGTCCATGCTCCATATGTGAACAAGCAATGATCACTTAGACTTTACACAGTTACCTCGCATTTTCCCATTTCAGTTATGAGTAGTTAAGGCATTGCATTTTAGTATTTTTCAGTCCTGTGTTTAATAGGAAATGCAAATAACTAGCGCCAGGTTGAAAAAACAAGACATATCTGAGTGTGGTTGAGATCTCTGTAACTTAATGTGGTTATTTAAATATTGAAGTCACTGTATTTTTTTATCTAACACAGAGGCTTCACATTGGCTTTAAAAAATACATTGTAAAGCTGGTCACTCGTTTTTCAATGCTGTGATTTTATTGGTATATATTTGTCAATTATTTGTAAACTATATGTATTGCATATTGCCTTTAATTTTGTCCTGGCACATAAGTCAAAGTTATTCAAATCATGCCAGAGAGAAATTAGAACTCTGGGTTTCCATCAGTTCCTCTCATGACAACATTGTGAAATCACCTTCAAGGCCCAGCATTTCCTGTCCTAGCCGTAAGTTTTTCCCCTTATCAGTACATACTTTAGAATGTGTTCCACAGTGATCCTAATGACCCCTGACTGATAACTTGAGTAAACAAAGACATAAAAGGCAATGTTAAAAAGAATACAGATTATTTCATATAATGTTTTACTTAACAATCGTGTGTACGCCTTTGCAGAATCTTGAAATGTGAAGCGGGGGCTGGCATTTTTCTCTCGGAATGGTGGCAACTACTACTACCATCTAAATCATGCAGTGCTCTGTGGAGAATACTCTCTCTCAGGGGCCCCACACCCACTGCGGTAAGGTACCTGGCAGGCGAATAAGTTATTTTGTTTCTTTTCGGTGCTGGGCCAGAGCAGTCTCAGCCTAGAGCAGGCTGCCTGCTGCAGCTGCTTTAGAGAAACACACAATGCACAGACAAGCTGAGCCCCCGCCTTCCTGTAGAGAAGACTGCCCCCCCACAACATAGGGACTGCGGGGGTGTTAGTTACTCCCCTGTTTATATTTTGTTGTGAGACTGTTGCTGCATTGGCTGCTCTGAACAGTCAGAGCTAAATACTATTTATGCTATATATACACTGTGATGGATATGCTCCAATTGATCTGCACTTCACCATGTGTCCCAAAGTAACACAGATCGTTGTATCACGCACAATACATATTAATTGTGGGTGCTTCCAGGATGTTCGATACCCATCCACCTTAGGTATCCAATTACCGGGCTTACCAAAGTAGTCCAGATGCCATATTAATAAAACGACACCCGAGCACACCTTAACATTTCTTGCTTTCATCCTAAATCCTAAATGCAATTGAGCACAGTCCCAAAAATAGTCCAAGGTCTTTTAGTACAAGATCACCTCACGAAACCAGGTCCCAAATTAGAGTTTACAATGATGAAGTCCATCCAGTTCAAACTTTATTTCTTTCCAGAAAAACACTGCAGCCGACGCGCGTTTCGCCCAACCGGGCTTCCTCAAGGCTCGCTTCTGTCCAGTACTTTCCTTATAATGTCATCCTAACGATTCATTTATCTGGTGATTCTCATTACATTGTCTCATTACGCCAATGCATATGTCCTACAATCATGTGTTGGGGAATTGCTTGTCGAGTCCCAAATTCAAGAGGAAATTTTACGAGTAAATCGTTCTTAATTTTTTAAGCCGTACATCCTCACAACACCATGTTACGTTTTCTCATGAGTATAAGTTCTTCCCGCCCCTCTGACAGTGTCTTCTATGTTGCGCCTATACTATTTATGCCTTATGAACTCTGTGGTTTGAAATATCACCACATTTTTAAGAGTGCCTTTACAGCAGGGCATCGGAGCAGCATCGGTGATGCTAACAGTTTGGCATTACCAACTGTGTGGAGGTGGAAATTATCAGACATCATTCATAGCAATTACAACATAAATACAATGTGTCCCCTGTATGTACCAAGTAAGCTCCAGGTCTCAGTCTGAAATATAAATTAAGAGAACCATTCCTGTGTATGGTGTAAACTAACTGACATTGCATCCTAGTATTATTAAACACATGTTGCAGAGTTCAGCGGATTCTTAAAACTAAAGCTCTGAGGCAATCATCATGCTGACCATAGGAATGAGGTGTCAAACCCCACTGTGATTCAGAACCTGACAGGAGTCAGTGAGTGCTGTAATTCATCACAGCATGTTAGGACTGGAATTTGAGGAAGTAACTACTGCAGGCAGGCCTTTTAACACACATATGTGTGACTGCCATTTAGGACAGACTCTGTGTATCATTCCTCTTGGGTTGGATTAAAGTGCTCTGCTTGACCCTTCAATTACTCGTTTCACACAAGCATCAAGAACAGCAGCAATATAATCTTTGCCAGCCATTCCCAGGCCAGAGTGGACTGGAGCGCTATGAGGGCTGTAATGAGTTTGTGGTTTAGGATATATGGGCCCTCTCCGGCAGCCAGAAGCATAATGACTCTTAAGTGTCAGAAGCTGGAACTGGGACTTAGCAAACAAAAACAAGGATTTGCAATTCAATAGGTCTCGCGTTCACGGACGTTTGAGCTATTGGCATTGTAAATGACAATGCCTTTTATTTATTTTTGGGGTTTTAAAACATAAATAAAAGGCATTGTGATTTACCATACCAATAGCTTAAACTCTTGCAATTGCAAGGCCTATTGCATTGCAATAAAGGGCCTTCTTGACCGCTTGTTAGATTGCAAATAGCAGAGGAAGAGACCGGCCTGCGATGTCTTCAAAGTAGTGATAAATAGTGCAGGGAAGAAAATGTGTAAGTGTTGTAAATTACACAGACACAAAGTGTGAAGTGAGAGTTACATATGATCCGAGCTATAAACACTAACAGAGTGCCCCTAAACCGTTCGCTCTGTGATTACACTGTCGAGGCTGAAGAGGAAGAGTGGGAGGGGGGCTATTTCCTGCCCTCTCCGTGATTTGAGTGTGCAGTGTGGCATTGCGTAATGTCATTGCTATCTTTGACCTAATGAAAACACTCCAGTTGTAGTAGCGTCCTGGCTTCACCTCCTGGTGCAGGGCGGGGTCTGCTTTGTGGCAGGCATGGAGGGAGGGGGAGATGGTCTCTGCTGCAGCTCTTGCCTCTTGCAGTGCACCTGCTATTACTAGTGAGCGAGAGGTGCTGAGGTGGTGGTATTGGTATTGGTGGTGGTGGTATTAGTATTGGTGGTGGTATTAGTATTGGTGGTGGTATTTGTAGTATTGGTGGTGGTAGTTTTGGTGTGCTGGTATTGGTGGTGGTGGTGGTATTTGTGATGGTGGTACTGGTGGTGGTGGCACTGGTGGTGGTGGTATTAGTATTGGTGGTGGTACTGGTATTGGTGGTGGTGGGATTGGTATTGGTGGTGGTACTGGTATTGGTGCTGGTGGTATTGGTATTGGTGGTGGTATTGGTCATGGTGGTGGGATTGGTGGTGTGGGATTGGTGGTGGTGGTCATATTGGTGGTGGTGGTATAGGTGGTGGTGGTATTAGTGGTGGTTTTGGTGGCGGTGGTAGTATTGGTGGTGGTGTTATTGGTGGTGGTAGTGGTGGTAGTATTGGCGGTGGTGGTGGTATTAGTGGTGGTGGTTGTGGTATTGGTGGTGGTGGTGGCATTAGAGGTGGTGGCGATGGTGGTATTGGAGGTGGTTTTGGGATAGGTGGCGGTGGTGGTATTGGTGGTGGTGGTGGTATTAGTGGTGGTATTGATAGTGGTGGTATTGGTGGTGGTGGTGATATTGGTGGTGGTGGTGGAATTGGCAGTGGTGGTGGTATTGGTGGTGGTATTGGAAGTGGTACTGGTGGTGTTATTGGTGGAGGTGGTGGTATTGCTGGTGCTAATATTGGTGGTGGTGGGTGTATTGGTGGTGGTGGTGGTGGTATTGGTGGTGGTGGTGTTAATAAAACCAGCTTTTGAAACCAACCGGTCAGTTGGCTTTAGTACAGGAGACATGTAACACAGATGTGCTGTTGTCAGCTTCAGACCAATAATACATTGTTGTAACTTGTATTATATTTATGTGGTTACTTTCTGTTACTTTCTCCCTAGCTGTTCATCCAATGTGAATGTGATGCATTGAATGTTGGTGTGATGGTCTTGAATGGAATGTTTGGGTGCCTGGGTGCTTGAGTGTAACAGTTGGAGTATGGGCTGAGCAGCAGGCAGACTTCTCCTGGTGGGGCTGCATTTCTACAACTCAAATACTTGTAACTTAAATGAATAAATCTATGTAAAACTACATCTTGGCTATGGCCCTCATCACTACATACAGGATTATGTGCTACCTGGAATTCACATGACTTAATTCGCTAATCGTTTCTAAGTCCATTTTACTTGGGGGGTTATTTTTGGTTACAGCTCTTTCGTGGGTATAGAGAGTAATTATTTGTCTATTTTGATATCTTTATCACTTGAGACATTTTTGCATGTATACTATAAATGTATTGCTATATATGTTGTCTGCTCTGTAAACTATTACTTGGAATCTAAATAAATGTATTTATATCATTTGTATATCTATACCACTGTTTCTTGCTATTTTGTTTATTTTCTCATTTATCTTATGTATTTGCTTCTCCCCTGAACCCAGTGAATTGCCATCCTTTATCCATTTGAGACATTAATACGCTCTTTAAGTTTATCGCTGGCAGGTGACACTTTTCTTCCTCGCCTTCGGGGTTGGACCTCTTTCTTTTGATTGTTCCCGAGAGTCCCTGCCTACATTTGTTTTCTCGGGTCCCCTTTTTTCTGATTGTGTACTCGGGGGGTGAAACAGACACGAGATATGGGCGGGCTAAAGTGATTGAAATTAGGAGCCGTGTTATGGGGGTGGCCGTTCTGCTTAAAAAAACACAAGCGGCTTCAGCTGAAACAGCGCATGTCCAGCATGCAGCAAGAGAAACTCGATAATGTAAATAGTGCTTGCAGTCTAAATAACAGGTCCCATGTAACAACCGAAGCAAAGGGGCCAGTATCCATGGGAGGTTACAAATGAAGACAAGGCCATACTAAGGAGGGACTAACAAGCCTATTAACAAATCCGAAGGCAGCATTTACAAAAGACAATGACACGAGCGAATGAAAAATATGGGAGGAGAGTGGCGCAGTTTCTCTGTCATAGTCTACTACAGCAGTCTCACAGAGCGAGCAGGGCATGCGCTGTGCCGCTAGGCTCGACCTAAAAAGTGCGTGCGGACGTGTGCTCGGTCTGAGAAGGGTTCTTTATGCAGATAACTACATAGAAAATAGCATGCAGCCACTCTGATAGTGTGACCTCTTCAACAGCACATAGCAGCACTAGGAGATCCTGCGTGGATGAGACCAGTGCCCCTTCATAGCACTGGAGAAAACTGATGCAGCAATTAGTTAAAAAACAAAGGTGATGCCCGAGTCAATAGGCTAGAACACTGCAGTGTGGTCACAGAGAAGCAGCACTTGCCTTTAAAACAACAATAGACAAGGCGCCGTCCGATCCACCTGAGGGTGCTGCCAGAATCTGGTGGATTTATTTGTTTATAATACCAGCTCTTATGACCACGCGCTGAGGGACCCCGGCTATCAGACCTGAGAGGCGGTCTGGCGCGACTTCATTGAAGCGAGCCCCCTGATTGCACCCTAAACAGTACAGTAGATCAATAACAAGATCTGTAAGCTCTTCGAAAAGTAGAGACGGAAGTGTTTTAACACAGCAGGCTCTGCGGCCAGCAGGGAGCACTGCCTGCTTAAATGCACCACCCTGTAGCTTATTTGAGCGCGCCTCGTGAAGTGGTGTTAGGGCTCTAAAAAACGGGATTAATGCATTTTAGTGTGGTGATGCAGACACCAGCATTAAAATGCGTTAGGCTAACCCCCTGATGCATGG
Organism: Lissotriton helveticus; assembly: GCF_964261635.1. Lineage (NCBI taxonomy): Eukaryota > Metazoa > Chordata > Amphibia > Caudata > Salamandridae > Lissotriton > Lissotriton helveticus. The sequence continues at coordinate 420,987,919 of NC_136057.1, forward strand.
TGCTTCTCAGGACTATGTATGGGTGCTCCCAACATAATACTTAAAGGAGTCTGAACGTGAACAAGACATGCCAGGTAAGACTAAGCAAACTTTTAAACAAACTTTCTCCTTTTAATATTATTATTCTTATGAAGTGTGCTTTGTAGAGTGAATGGCTACCTAAAAAGTGTTTCCCAGCGCTAGCCTCCTCACTAAGCCAGAGTCAACCAGACATTTACACAGGTGCCAGAGTTAGCTGCAATTAAAGAGTGTTGTATCCTTATTTTATTGTGTATCCCTTTAAGTAGTATGGTTATGGTCGCATGTCATTGCATGCGACATGTTTTCATTTAATGGTGTTCTATATTCCACATGTTGGTGGAACTGTAATGTTGTTTGATGGAGAGTCAGTCACAGCTGGACTCTGATGCATGAATATGGATTGCCGTGCTGCCAATAAAGATACGTCATATTTTTACTACATTTCCTGATTATTTAACAAAATATGGCGACGAGGGAAATCACCACTAAGCAGCAGGGAATTGAGTGGTGTTGAAACCACAATTTATATTCGTTTTCAAATCTTTTTGAAGTTTTGGTATGTATTTTGAAACGTAATTTTTTCTTAATGTGCTATGATTGTACCTGCGGCTGAGAGGAGTGTTTCTGTGCTTTGATTGCACCTGCGGCTGTAATTTTTCTTAACTTAAACAGACTTTACCTTCATTTTTATTAGCGTCTCGTACCGTGTCAGATTCAAACGTTATTTTTCTTAAATCCTACTTTATCCTCTGTGCGCAACACTCGTTAAACAATTTTGTCAAATCTGATGGGTATTTACCTGTGTATTGACTTTGGGACACACGAGGAGTCTCGAAAGTAAACAGTTTCCCGATGTTCGTTTTCGAGTGTCTCTAGCGCATGCGCAATGATTTCTGATGACGCATAGCGTTCACCGCGTCTTCACGTTCACTATGTCACACGTACAGCGGCCATTTTGTTATTATTTACTTGTTGCCCTGGTAACGCGACGTATTTCTTTTGCCGATTTAGAGGATTTACATACTTCGTTTTTCAACACAATTTGGTACAACGCTTGGAAGTAAGTTATTATTAATTTTAACCTGTTTTTTGGAAATTTCAAAAGTTATATTTTCAAGACTATTCTACACCATATACTGTATCCAGCTACTGGCAAAATACTATCATCAATAGTTTAGTGTTATAACTTTCAGTATATTTACAAAATAACATGCAGTTTGATCCTCCTGTAAAATTGTAATAACTCAAGGGAGATCCACCCATGCCTTGGACAAGATGGAAAGAGGAATTCATGACTTATATGAAGGCTATTGATGGTGAAAGAATGGGCTCTGAGAGGAAGAAAAGCATTCTTTTGCATTGCCTTGGTTCGGAAGGGCAAGTCATTTTTAGATCTTTACCACAAATAATCTCTCAGAGTGATGGAGGGGGTGATTCCATGAATGTTTATACTGAAGCCTTAGCAAGACTTGAGAAAAGATTTAAACCCAATGTCAGCATTGCTTTGAACCGGTTCAAATGTTACACTAGGAAACAGAAAGAAGATGAATCTTTTGATGACTTTTTAACTTCTTTAAGATCTTTAAGTTTACATTGCAATTTTGGTATGATGACAGATGAAATGATACGAGATCAGATCATCGTACATGTTAAATGCAAAAAGATACAAGACAAACTTTGGGTTATGGGTGATCCCAATCTTACAGAGACGATTGCAATAGCTAAAGCTCAGGAACAATCTGACTTTTGGATGAAAACTATTAGGAATAACAAGGAGAAGAAAATTTCTGAAGAAGAAGTTTGTGTTGTCAAAATAGACAAGATAACAAACTAGTTGCTAATCAACTTTAAACAAAATATACGTCATTTAGACCTAAACAAACTTTTACACAAAAACCTAATGAATTTAGTAATATGCAAGGAATATGTTTTAGATGTGGAAACAAATCTCACTATGCTTCTTTTCCAGGTTGTCCAGCACTAAAGAAAGAATGCAATTTCTGTAAGAGAGTTGGTCATTTTAGCAATATGTGTAGAGACAAACGCACTCAAACTTATAATAAGGGTTCTGTTTCTTCAGTAGCAGAAGAAAACGTAAATGTTATTAATGATATTGAGTCACAAACGAATGGTTTTGTAGTATCTATCATTGATGACCAAGCATTGTTACATATTAAATCACCTAATTGCATTTTTAAGATTTGTGAAAAGGAGTTGTCTCTTATGGTGGATTCAGGTTCATCATGGACTATTATAACACAAGAATATTTCAACAACACTTTAGCCAAGTCTGAAATGTTGGATGAAATGAAAGAGTCTGATATTTCTGCAAAGAATTTTTCTGGTACAAAAATTGAAATAATTGGTTTCTTTCAGGTGATGATTCAATTTAAAAATAGGAAGGCCGACATAAAATTGTACATTTCCCTTAAAGGTGTTAATGTTTTAGGATGGCTGGATCAATGGAAATTAGGAATCCAGATAAATCCATGTGCTAAAGATCCCATTTCTCTTTGTGATGAAAGTCTTATGGGTACTGTTTCTGCAATTGATCCATCTAGTGTAAAGCTTACCAATATTGAGAAAGGCTGTAATCTAGTAAAATCTTTTAGTTCTGTTTTTTGTGAAAAACTAGGAAAGCTCAAACATTTTTCACATAATATTGTTCTCAAAAGGAACCATACACCAGTAGTACAAAAACTTAGAGGTGTACCCATTAACATCAGGGAAGAACTTAAAGGCATGTTGAAGGATTTACTTGATGAGGGAATCATTGAACCAATAGAATCATCAGAATGGGTTTCTCCCATAGTTTTGGTAAGAAAACCGGATCAAAAATTAGGATTGTGTGTGGATTTAAGGGCATTAAATGCCAACATTGTAATTGACTGTCATCCTTTGCCTAATATTAATGAGTTGGTGTCAATGTTAGAGGGTGCAAACATTTTTTCGACCTTAGATTTAAGATCAGCTTATCACCAGATTGAATTAACGGAAGCTTCTAGGAAACTCACAGCATTCATAACACCTCAGGGTTTATTCCAATATGTACGTATGCCGTTTGGTCTTGCATCAGCGGCATCCGTTTTCCAAAGGACAATGTTCCATATTTTCAGAGATTTGGATATGTTTTTCAAAAAATGTGAGCGAACATGAGACCCATTTACAAGAAGTATGCAGAAGATTAGAGTCAAATGGTTTAACACTTAAGGCACATAAATGTAAGTTATTTCAGGAGTCAGTTGAGTATTTAAGACACACATTATCGGGGGATGGTGTTGTTCCAAAAAAATCAAATGTAGATGCAATTATCAAAGCGCCCGCTCCAACGAATAAAGATCAGTTGTTGTCGTTTGCTGGAATGTGCGAATATTACAGCAAATTTGTAGTAAACTTTGCAACTAAGATGGAACCCCTAAGAAAATTGTTGAGGCAAGGAGAAGAGTTTAAGTGGTCTGTTGCACAACAACAGGCTTTTGAAACAATCAAAAATGATATTATACGTTCACCTACACTTAAACCGTTTCATATGAACAAGGAATGTGTAATTACAGTGGATGCGAGTTTGTATGGATTAGGTAGTGTGTTGTCACAGAAAGAAGGTAATAATGAGTGGATTGTAGCATTTGCATCTAGAACTCTCAATGAGTGTGAGAGAAAGTATGCGGTGATAGAGAGGGAACTTCTAGCTTGTGTCTGGGCAGTTGAACATTTTAGGTTGTATGTTTGGGGTTCAAAATTTACTCTTAAGACAGAGCACAAACCGTTGGTCAATATTTTATCGGTTGGTGGTGGATGGAATTCAACAGCCAGGATAGCCAGACTTTCCTCAAGGTTACAGAAATATAATTTTGTCACTTATTATGTCCTTGGCAAAAAGAATGTTACAGCTGACTGTTTATCGCGTCTACCGTGTGAACAGGATGCAGTGGGTGCACTAAATGAAAGTGATTTTGTGGTTACTGTTCAAGATGTTTTACAAGATAGATTTCAAGATATATCTGAATCTTTGTGGTTGGATTGTGTACAGAAGGATACTAAATGGGAGGAACTCAAAGGTTATATCACTGAGGGATGGCCAAGTAAGGATAGAGTTAGAGCGGAGCTGTTACCATTCTATAATGTGGAAGAAGAATTGGAGCTAGAATCTGGTTTTATTTTTAAATCTGGTAAGTGCGTTCCCCCAGAGGGAATGCAGGATGTCATACTTAAGGTGGCACATAAAACTCATCCTGGCATTTCTTCTATGAAGAGGTTGGTTAGGTCGTATTTTTGGTGGCCTGGAGTTGATAGATTTATTGATAGAACTGTCAGAGAATGTCAAGATTGTGCATCTAGTGATAGAATGTTGAAGACTGTTACCCCACCTCTCAAAATGGTAAAATGGCCATCTGAACCGTGGGAGAAGGTTGCATTTGATATTTCTGGGCCTTTCCACATGTTACCAGAGTCTTCAAAGTATGCCTTGGTTATGATAGATTATCACTCCAAATGGCCGGAAGTTAAGTTTGTTCCTAAAGCTTCCACTGAAGCAGTAATAGGATTTTTCAAAGACATTTTTACTAGAGAAGGTTGCCCTACAGTAATGGTCACTGATAACGGCGTGCAGTTAACCTCTGTGGAAATGTCTGTATTTCTTAAAGAATGCAATGTTGTTCACAGGTTAACCTCTTTATACGAACCACATGAGAATGGGCAAGTGGAGAGATTTAATCGGGTGTTGAAGAATTTTATTGTAGAGTCCATCAAATGCGGGAAAAATTGGGTAAGTGCATTAAGAGAGAGGTTGTGGACTTATCGTATTACGCCCCACTCTACCACAGAGGTGAATCCTTTTAAACTATTCAAGGGTCGCAACCCGGCCTCCAGTGTTTTACCATGGTGGTTAAAAGAGAAATATAGCAAAGTTTCTATGTATGATAAGGAGAATGTTATTGATGTTGCCAAACGTGTGGAAGATAAACAGTTGAAAACGAAATTATGGTATGACAAGAAATGGAATACAAAAAGACAATTCTTTCAGGTGGGTGACTGGGTTAGAGTTCTTAAACCAGGATTATTAGCCAAAGGATCCAGTAAATTTAGTGATCCTATTGAGATAAAAAAAAATGTTTACCAATAGTGTCATGACCCAAGATGGTAGAATTTGGAATATGGGAAGGTTGGCCAAATGTTCTAAACCTTATAATGTTTACAGTAATTGCTCTGACAAGAATTTTATTGTTGACAAAAAAGATTCTATAGCTTATAGAGTCAAAGATGCAAAACGTGTTGTCATTTTACCCAAAAGATTTTCTGACTAAATGTAATGTCATACTTTTGTTTTTCTAATGTTGTACATATCCCTTTTTATTTTTATTTTGTTGGTTTGTTTTTGAAAAGGGAAGATGTGTTGTATCCTTATTTTATTGTGTATCCCTTTAAGTAGTATGGTTATGGTCGCATGCCATTGCATGCGACATGTTTTCATTTAATGGTGTTCTATATTCCACATGTTGGTGGAACTGTAATGTTGTTTGATGGAGAGTCAGTTACAGCTGGACTCTGATGCATGAAGATGGATTGCCGTGCTGCCAATAAAGATACATCATATTTTTACTACATTTCCTGATTATTTAACAAAGAGGTGGAAACATCCAAGTTTTAAGCAGCCTGTGAAAGATTTTGAGCGATTTACAGGCTCTCAGCATTTGTGGCAAGTCGTTCCTTAGGGCCAAGATACACAAATGCTTGGCCACCGTGGTGGGTTTTCTTAACTTTGGTAACCACTGCCAGATCCTGATGGCTAGAGCAGAGTGAGCATTTTAGAATGTATCTAGGCACCAAAGGTCACAGATACATGGGCCATGTGTTAGAAAGGCACTTGTGCATATAGCATAAGGCCTTAAATTGGACACTTCATTTAATGGGCAGAAAATGCGGAGTATGCAACATACTGACCAAGGCGGTGAATCTGGGTGTGTGAAGAAGGCGATCTGACACATTTTGCACAGTCTGGAGCCATTTCAGCAAAGATTTTACAGCACCAAGATACAGAAGATTGCCATAGTCCAGTCTTGAAATCACCAGAACCTGGACCACAGTTTATGAGGAGGGACTGGGAGGCAAAACAGAATTTTCCTTAACCATTTAAAGATGCCAAAGCAGGTGGTAGCCTCTTTGTTGATCAGGTGATTCATAGACAGCATGTCATCTACCATACTCCCTTTCACCACCTGACATGGGGAGGGGGTCATAAACATAGTTGATGGCCATAGATGAGGACCCCAGACGTGGGGGGATTGCACACCGGCAGAACTTCTGTCTTGCCCCGATCAAGTTTGAGCAAGTTGGTATTCATTCATGTTGAAACTTAGGCAAGACCAGTATTGAGTGCTCCTGCACTGTGTTATCCTTGAAAGATAAGGATACCACAATTTGGGTATCATCGGTGTACGAGAATAATGAAAGCCCATGAAATTCAACACTCTCTGCAAGAGGTCTTACATAGAGATTGAAAATAATTGAGCTAAAGGTAGAAACCCCAAGGCTAGATGGTAGGTTTTAGTCCTGTGTTGATGTGCATCTGGAAGGTGGAACTGTGCAGGAAGAATCTCAGCCAGGACAAGTCTGTACCCTGCACTCCCATTCCTTCTAGTCTAGATAGCAGAGTGGTGATTGTTCACTGTGTTTACTGCGGCACTGAGATCCAGAAGGATTAGTGCCTCAACATCGCCCATATTTAGTTGACCTCGAAGAATGAACACCAAGGACAACAGAATTCAGTGCAGTAGCCAGCCCTGAAACCTGATTTCAAGGGGTGCAGTAACCCATTTAATTCGGTGTATGATGTTAGTTGTAGATTGACGTGTTTCTCTAACAACTTGGCCATCGTAGGCAAGAGCAAGGTGGGCCTATAGTTTGATCATGTGAGAGGGTGTAGCTTTGGCTTTTTTAGGTGTGGTACAGCTAAGACCCGCTTCCATGCTAAGGGAACATTACCTTCAGACAAGGAAGCATTCAAGATTTAAGTGAGTTGTTGCATGATTGGTACTTTTCACCCTTCAACACACGCTAATATCAACATATAATAATTAACAGGGTTCACTGATAGAATATCGATGTTAAAGATATAGATGTTCAAAATATCAAAAAAAATATATAGACTACAAAAATATCGACTACTATACCTACACAGGTAAGTACAAAAATATTGAATCAAAAATATAGATGTAAAAAATATAGATGTAAAAACATTGATTTAAATACATCTAAAATAATATACATTAAATATATTAAATATTCATCTTAATTTTAACGAAATAAATTATATTTAATAGACATTTTTACAAAATATTACAAATAAACTTAATTAAAAAAATAAACACACAGACATAATAATTTATACATATATATTTACTTTAAAATAATTTATAAACTATTATCGTTAATTTATTTTAAAACTAGTAAATTATATTAAAAAAATTATTTAAAAATAATATATATATATATATAAATGATTTAAAATATTTTTTTTTCAATCTAGAACAAATGAAAACATGAAAACTATGAAAAAATATTTAAACTTAAATTGCCCAATACGATCAATGCAATAGTAGGCAAAGTGTTAAATAGTAAATTAATTGAATTTACTATTCCAACTCCAGTCAGCCCAACAGTAGGGAAAGTGTTGGATAGCGGAGGGGTAAAAATTACTATTCCCACTCCAAACAGTGCAACAGTAGGAAAAGTGTTGGATAGCAGAGGGGTAAAAATTACTATTCCCGCTCCAGTGAGAGCAACAGTAGGGAAAGTGTTGGATAGCCGAGGGGAAAAAGTTATGATTGTCACTCCATTGAGTGCAACAGTAGGGAAAGTGTTGGATAGCAGAAGGGTAAAAATTATTATTCCGACTCCACTGAGTGCAGCAGTAGGATAAGTGTTGGATAGCGGAGAGGTACTAGTCCCACTCTAGTGAGTGCAACAGTAGGGAAAGTGCTAGATAGCGGAGGGGTACAAATAACTATTTCAAATCCAGTGAGTGCAACACTAGGGAAAGTGTTGGATAGCGGAGGGGTAAAATGTACTATTCCCACTCCAGTGAGAGCAACAGTAGGGAAAGTGTTGGATAGCGGAGGGGTAAAAATTACTATTCCCACTCCAAAGAGTGCAACAGTAGGGAAAATGTTTCATAGCGGAGGGTTAAACATTTGTATTCCCACTCCACTGAATGCAATAGTAGGATACGGGGTAAAAAAATCTATTCCCACTCCAGTGAGTGCACCAGTAGGAAAAGTGTTGCATAGCGGATGGGTATAAATTACTATTCCCAACCCAGTGAGTGCATCAGTAGGGATTGTTTTGGATAGTGGAGGGGTAAAAATTACTATTGCCACTCCAGTGAGTGCAACAGTGGGGAAAGTGTTGGATAGCAGAGGGGTAGAATGTACTATTGCCACTCCAGTGAGAGCAACGGCGGTGAAAATGTTGGAAAGCGGAGGGGTCAAAATAACTATTCCCACTCCAGAGAGTACAACATCATGGAAAGTGTTGGATAGCAGAGAGGTGAAAATTACTATTCCAACTCCAGTGAGTGCAAAATTAGGGAAAGTGCAGGATAGTGGAGAGATAAAATGACTGTTCCCCCTCCAGTGAGTGCAACAGTAGGGGAAGTGCTGGATAGTGGAGGGGTAAAAATTACTATTCCAACTCCAGTGAAAGCAAAAGTAGGGAAAGTGTTGGATAGCGGAGGGGCAAAAATTACTATTCCCATGCCAAAGAGTGCAACAGTAGGGAAAATGTTGGATAGCAGATGGTTAAAAATTAGTATTCCCGCTCCACTGAATGCAATAGTAGGATAAGTGTTGGATAACGGAGGGGTAAAAAAATGTATTCCCACCCCAGTGAGTGCAACAGTAGGGAAAATGTTGGCTAGTGGATGGATACAAATTACTATTCCCACTCCAGTGAGTGCACCAGTAGGGAATGTGTTGGATAGCAGAGGGGGGGAACATTACTATTGCCACTCCATTGAGAGCAACTGCAGGGAAAGTGTTGGATAGCGCAGGGGCAAAAATTAATATTCCCACTCCAAATAGTGCAACAGTAGGGAAAATATTGGATTGTGAAGGGATAAAAATAACTTTTCCCACTACAGAGAGTGCAACATCAGGGAAAGTGTTGGATAGCAGAGAGGTGAAAATGACTATTTCAACTCCAGTGAGTGCAACAGTAGGGAAAGTGCTGGTTAGCGGAGAGATACAAATTACTGTTCCCACTCCAGTGAGTGCAACAGTAGGGAAAGTGCTGGATAGCGGAGGGGTAAAAATTACTATTCCAGCCACAGTGAGTGGATCAGTAGGGAAAGTACTGGATAGCGAAGGGGTAAAAATTACCATTCCCACTACAGTGAATGCAACAGTAGGGAAAGTGTTGGACACCGGAGAAAAAGAAATACTATTCACACTCAAACACTAATATATATATTAAACATAGAAAAAACACATTTTATAATACTAATTACAAATAACCAAAATCTACAAATATTATATAAAATAAAAATACATTTACAAAAAAGAATTCTTTTAAACAAGAAAATATCAATTAAAACATAAATATATTAACTTTATTTACGACCCTATAACATCACACCAATAACTACACACTTCAACATGTTCTATTATATTCTTGACCTAATTAACATAATTAATAATGAATTAACAACATATTATTAATAACAAATACTAATAAACATTGACTACACACACTATAATATCCACAACACACACCTAAATTAAGCTATAAAATAATAAAGCACAATTAAAACTTATTTTAAAATTAAAAACTATTACTATTACTACTAACAACTAATGGATTTAATTAAATAAATAAAATGTATTTAATACCCAACCTTTACCTTTACTTTAAAAATAAAAAAAACGCAAAAAATAAACAATTACCCAAAATAAATATAAAAACATTAACATTAATTAACAACTAAATATAATAAATTAAACACAAATTACTTCCCACCCTTTACTCATATAAATACCACAACACACACCTACAATTAATTACACAATTACCAAAATGAAATGCAAATGAATTAAATAAAATTAATTCACAACCAATTAATCATTAATAAATCAAAAATAAATTACTGCCCACCCTTTACACCTATTAAAACCACTACACACACCCACAATTAATTACACAACTACCATAATGAATTACCAAATAATTATTTCAAATTGATTAACAACCAATTACTAATTATTTAGTAATACATTACTTTACATATTTAACACTATAACATCTCAATTAAACAAACATTAATAAATACAAATTAATCAATACATTTAATATAATTAAATTACTTCCCTCCCTATTCCCCTATAAACCCACAACCTGCTACAGAACTAAGGGCCAGATGTAGGTCGCCAAATACCGGTCGGTAACAGCCGAATTCGGCCGTTACCGACCGGTAATTGGGATTTGACATGTTGGGGGCCTCATATTTACAGAATCGGTATATTTACAGATTCGGTAAATTTACAGAATCGGTAAAATACCGACTCGGTAAATTTACAGATTCTGTAAATTCATATGTAGGTGGCACTTCAAAGAGTGCCTCAGGCCCTTTAGGAGTCGGCATTTACCACCCAATCCTATTGGGTGGTAAAATACCGAAGTCCAGTGTACATGCACATCTCTGCTAGTACACCTATGCCATGTGACACACAGACATGCCCTTAGGGCATGTCTGTGTGCCACATGGCACACAAGCCTGCAATTGGGGTGCTACAGAGTGTCAAAGTGACACCCCGTTCCCCCTGCCAGGATTCGGTATTTACCGATTCGGTAAATACCGAATCGATATTTCCCATTGATTCCTATGGGCTTCAAGGCCCATAGGAATCAATGGGAAATACCGATTCGGTATTTACCGAATCGGTAAATACCGAATCTTACAGAATCGGTAAATGTGCAAGAAAAATTACCTACATCTGCCTACTTCTAATTTACCGATTCATAAATACCGAATCGGTAAAATTCGGTATTTATGAATCGGTAAATTAGATTTACCTACATCTAGCCCTAAATGCACTAATTCAAATTTTTTTTTTAATAACTACTAAAAATATAACACATATATTAAAAATACATCACATACATATAAAAGATATACTAAAATACATAACAATAATAAAAAACGATATTTTTAACAACTATATTTTTGCAGTTGATATTAAACACTTCGATATTTTTAAAATCGATATTACTTACCTTAAGTCGATATTCTTGACCACGAAATTTTTGCTGTCAATATTTCTGACTCACGATATTAATTACTCAATATTTTTGCAACTCGATATTTTGTACTCGATGTTCGGTCTCTGCACCAATTAACAGTAATGTCTCAAGTTTCTACAAATTATTTTGTTCATCTGTTTTTATTTTGTCTTAAGCTTTTAGCCGTTCATAGCCAACATGTGTTTTGTCGCCTCTGGGAATCAATCCTGCGACTTCATCAGGGCTGTTGATATTTCTTTAAGTTTCTTATGCCTTTTCATCCTTAACTGAAGAAACTATAACTTGCACACTTGCCATGCACAGTGAGGTCATTAGCGATGTCATTTGAAAGTTCATCAGTAATGTTATCAATGAAATCATAGAACATATCATGTGTGATGTAATATATGAGATCATAAGCAGTGCATGGTAAGTGTGCACTTAGATCATAGGAGGGGGTCCTTCTGGGAAACTACAAAAATGGCCAGAGGTTAGGGTTCCCGTACCTGTTCTTCGTATATGTTCTTTTATTTTAATTTTCAGGATACAGAAATAGGTTCCTGAGTCCTAAAATGTCTGCAGGACTCTAGCAAAAAAATAGCCTTATAGGAATCGGATCCATCCTGTCCTGCTATAGTGCTTGCAGGAACTTACGTTCCTCTAATAAGGCTCTTCTATCAGTCCCGCGTATCCGAAAAGCCAGATGGGGAGGTAAAGCCTTTTCCAATCTGGCACCCAAGTGGTTGAATGTTCTTCCCATGGAATTGAGGTCCCTCCCCACTCTGCAGCTTTTTAGAAAAGCCCTGAAGAACCATCTTTTTGCGCTCGCATATGTGTAGTCTGATTTGCCATCTTTTTGATTTATTTTGTTAGGCGCCTTGCCACCTTAGGGTTTTGGTTGTGCGGTATAAATTATTTTCAATTCAATTCAATTCTGCTGCAACATTTCTGTTCCTTTTGTGGTCAGTCAATCACAGCACTCGTCCCAGTGCCCCGGTACCAGACAGCGGGCCCGATTCACAGAATGAACTTAAGACTAAATCCTAAACTTACTACTATTTGGTATTCACAGAATGCACTTACTACTTTCGGGATTCACAGAGTGAACTTACTACTTTCGGGATTCACAGAATGAACTTACTACTTTCGGTATTCACAGAATAGATTTAAGACTACTAACTTTACGTCCGCACTCGTGCCGGAAATTCTGGCCCGGAGGCGGGGTTTCTGGCTTGGGGGCGGAGCTTCCGGTGTGGGGGTGGAGCTTGCCGTCCGGAGGCGGAGCTTCCTCCCAGAGGCAGAGCTTGCGGCCCAGAGGAGGAGATTTCAGCCATGGCTAAATCCCCACCTCTGAGCCGGAAGCTCCGCCTCTAAGCCGCAAGCTCCGCCTCCGGGCCGGAAGCTCCGCCTCCATGCCGGAAACTCCGTCTCCGGGCCAGACTTTCCGGCCCAGGTTCGGACGTAAAGTTAGTAGTCTTAAATTTATTCTGTGAATACCGAAAGTAGTAAGTTCATTCTGTGAATCCCGAAAGTAGTAAGTTTACTCTGTGAATCCCGAAAGTAGTAAGTGCATTCTGTGAATACCAAATAGTAGTAAGTTTAGGATTTAGTCTTAAGTTCATTCTGTGAATCGGGCCCGCTGTCTGGTACCGGGGCACTGGGACCAGTGCCATGAGACCGAGTGCTGTGATTGACTGACCACAAAAGGAACAGAAATGTTGAAGCAGACATTTTAGGACTCAGGAACCTAGTCCTGTATCCTGAAATTAAAATAAAAGATCGGGCCCAGAGTGCTTTATTTGTAATTTTTTCACTCTGTACTCTTGCTGTAGTTCTGCCTCGGTAGATAGTGATACATTTTTAAGCTTACTTTCTCTCAAACAGCTGAAGTGATTTTCACAGAAGACACGCTTTTTCGGTTAAGGTGTAGCTTTCTGCCTAGTTTTGTGCAATTCCGTTCACCTGTTTTAGCTGCAGCGTTGTCTAAAGTTCCTTTGGAAAACTGCATGAGATAAACAGGTTTTGCCAGATCAAATTGAAACTTTCGAGGAGGGAGCTGAGGTGGACGAACCTTTTTTTATTACAACTTTTTTCGAAGATTCATCAAACAGCGCCAAAGTTATTGGCTGAACAAAAAATCAATATTCTGTGGAAACTCTGTTCTAACTACACAGTAACTATGCACCTAAAAAACACAGAGTTAAAAACTGAATTTTGCTTCTGGCTCGAACTTGTTATAACTATAGAAAGTCTCCATTTGTGGTGAATGGACACACACAACACATGCTATAACTCATAGTCATGTTGCTCTCCTGTTAACAGTGTTTGTGTATCTGTGCAATTGGCAAAAAGATGTTTTGTGTAGTGTGTGCAGCTAACTGCCGTCAGCTTTAGCTGACTTAGACAGACACCATCATCAACAAACTTTAATATATGCTCAGAGTGGGGTTTAGGTCTGGCCTTCAATCAGAATTCAATTGCAGTCTAACTCGTGTGTAATTTCTATCTCTCCGACGTTAGCTTTCAAGACGGCTGTTATGTTGCCACCCTCTATTTTGCATACTGCAGGATGCTACGGCACATTTAGTAATGTACTGGCATTTTTTAATAGCTCTTAGGGTCGGCAAAAATACCATCATTTCTGTTTTCTCATGCATATTATACATATATGTTTTTGCTTATTATGGGGCAATTGATATAATATTTCTTGGCGCATCCTATAAAGTATTTGCGGTATGTAAAGTATATGCGTTCTGCAAGAATTTTACTATTTCTGTTTAAACACATTATTATTGTTTATTGCACCAATATGTGTGATTCAATTTTAGGATTTGTGTGCTTATCTTGACCAGGGACATCAGTATAGTGTTTAGGCATTATCAATCTTGCTTATCTCTATTTCCTGGATTGCTGCCATACTATTAGCCTCCTTTCTATGCATATTATAGGAGTATCGAGGTGCAGCTAATCATCAAATGATATATCCGATAGTATATGTGTTCTGTTTTACTTGTCATTTATTTTTGCTTGAAGCGTATTACATAGATACGGTCATATCCTATATTGGGGTATTTTACATGTTATACTTTGTCAATATGAATGAGGCCCATGTCATCATTAAATATTGTATGGGAATCTCTTTGGCATACCACTTCGTATTTTCCACCCTTATATATGGTGTGGTCCTAATTTATTTAAGCTTCGCATACTTTATAGGTTTAAATGCTATAGCATGACACTTTCAATATGGCCGCCACGTTTATACAACTTTTAGTGTGGTTGTCCGTTCTTTATTTTCCTTATGGTCACGGGGTATTCACTCTCCACGGCCAAAGGGTGACGTCGTGTAATTGATCATGTTTTTCGCGGGAATCTCGGAGCTTTAAATATGGGTGGTCCGGGTTACCCACTGTTCGTTCTCTCCTTGTTATCAGGCTGGGAGCCGCTGTCGAATTCCGAGGTAAGAGGGGGCCGCGTTACATTTACGATACGCGTTAGGCAGCTTAATCTTGTATCCTTCGTATTTTTGATTATCGTATGTTTGGGAAGGAAATCCATCGATATAGTTGCATGTCGAGAGTTCGCGTTTTTCGACAGTTGGGCATACAGAGGCTCACTGTTATCCAATATGGGACAGGTTGTGGCTGTTGTTTGGTACTATATTGGGTGTATGATAAACAGATTGCCGGCGACTATTTAGTTTTCCCTTGAATTTCAGCATGGGCAACAACCGCCACTGGCATATCTATACTATGTGCGTATGCTCACTATTCAGTACCCGTCACATTCCTTTGCACTAAATGTTAACCTCTGTATTCTTCCAATCTCTATCACCGTGATTTGATTTTATTTTGGTGACCGAGGTTGGCGATTATTATATTTGCTCTCCGTTTACTAGAGGGCTGTAACTGTTATATTTAGCTTTCTTAAATATATATATATATTTTTTTTATTCAAATTTTAGTACATATTTTTTTTGATTTTGATTTGAAAAGAATTTGTTGAGCGCGGCTAACACCATTAGGTTTCTTGGCGCTGTGCTGGGGCGTGGTGAGAATAAATAAAGAGGAAACAGAATCTAAGAATACGAAATAGTAAAAAGGAAAGTTTTAAGAAGTGATCTAAAGCCAGAATATGAGGGTGCCAGTCTAAGGGAGAGAGGAAGGGAGTTCCAAAAGGATGGGGCCAAAAGAGAAAACCTCAGGCCCCCGTGTTTTTTCCTCTTGAACCTAGGGACGGATAGCAGGGCCATTTGGGATGAACGTAAGGTACGGGACGGAGTGTAAGAGTGAAGAAGAGAGGAAATAAAAGAGGGACCTAAACCAGAGAGAGACTTATAAATAGTGCAACCTAACTTGAATTGGCAGCGGGCGGAAACCGGCAGCCAATGAAGACTCTTTAGGAGTGGACGGACGTGCTGATCTCTGGGCTGGTGAAAAATCAGGCGAGCAGCCTGATTTTGTATCAGCTGGAGTCTTCTCTGTTGGTACTCAGGAATACCGACGTATAGCGCGTTGGCATAGTCGAGTCGACTGATCACTAACGCCAGGAGTGCTAACGTGAGCGCTTCGGTGGTAAGAAGGCGAGATATTTTCCGGAGTTTCCTGAGTTGGAAGTGGCTGGCGGACACCACTGCACTGATCTGGGGAGTCATTGAAAGATCATTGCTGATAATGACACCCAGACTTTTGGCAGAGTGGACTGGAGAGGGAGGGCTTCCAAGACTGGCAGGCCAGAAGGAGGGTTGCCATGGGTTGGAAGCTCCCCCGACAAGAATTAGTTCAGTCTTGTCGGGGTTGAGCTTCAGATGATTTAAGCTCATCCAGTCACTGATGAAGCAGAGTGTATTTTGAAGAATAGAGATGGAATCCTCAGAAGAATCAATATTAAAAATCAATTGGATATCGTCCGCGTAGTTGAACGCGATAACGTTCAACCCGCGGAGAGCGCGGAGTAACGGGGCCAAATACAAATTAAAAAGAAGAGGGGATAATGAAGAGCCCTGAGGAACACCACAGGACAGCTCAACCTGAGTGGCAGAGAACTGAGACAGCCTAACAGCTTGTTGTCGTCCCGTCAAAAAGGACTGAACCCAGTCAAGGGCGGTCCCTCGGATGCCGGCCTCCTCGACACGGTCGACCAGGATCCCATGGTCGACCGTGTCGAAGGCGGCCGATAAGTCCAGAAGGACCAGGGCTTGTCGGATGTTAACATCAGCCCCTCTGCGCAATTCATCCATCACGGAGAGAATGACAGCCTCCGTTGAATGCGCAGGTCTAAACCCTGCCTGCTTAGAATCCAAGACACACGAGTCCTCGATGAAGGAACTGAGTGTGTGGGTCACGTGCGATTCCAGAACTTTGCTGAGGAAGGGAAGAAGGGATATAGGGCGGTAGTTGCTCAGAATGGAGGGGTCTGCTGAAGGTTTTTTTAAAATGGCAACCACCTCGGCTTGTTTGAAAGAGCAGGGGACAGCCCCAGTGACCAAAGAGCTATTTATGAGGGCCAGGGGGGGCTCAGGACAGGAGATGAAAGCTGCTCGAAGAACCGAGGGGGGGCAGCAATCACGAGGAGAGCCAGAAGAAATTTTGTGCAGAAGCGAAAGAAAAGTAGCCATCAGAAAAGGGGGAATAGCAGTAAGAGTGTGAGAATTGGAGTATTTAGAGGGCTCAGAGGTTAGGGAGTGAGCAGGTAAGGTTTGGGCAGCAATACTAGATTTAATTTTTGCTATTTTTTCAATAAAAAAAGCATTCAAGGAATCGCACAGGATTTGGGAGGGAAGTGGCCCTAATGTAAGTCTGGCTGGGTTAGATAGTTCTTCCACAATGGCAAATATGTCCTTCGACTTATTTGTAGAATCCATAATTTTGGTGGAAAAATAAGTGGATTTAGCAAGAGCTATAGCGGTTTTATACTTTCTCAGTGAAGAGGAGAATACCTTCTTATTCTCAGGGGAGTAACCTCGACGCCAGCGTCGTTCTGCTTGGCGGAGGCCTAATTTAAGGGCTCTCAGGTCCTCGGTGAACCACCTTTGAGCATCGTGGCCGCGTCTGGCTCTGACTAATTTTAGCGGAGCTACTGCATCAGCGGCGGAGGTGAGCCAGCGAGTGAGGTTTAGTGACTGGGTGTCAATAGAGACAAGTGGGTCGAGGGTAGAAGGAGCAGAGGAACTAAGAATAGAATGAAAAGTATTTGGGTCTGACCTATTCCAATTGCGGGCCAGGAAATTCGTCTCTTGAGGCTTAACGGTGGGGCAGGGAATCCCTAGCGTAAATGTGATTAAAAAATGGTCTGACCACAAGCATGGCAGGATAAGGGGAGCTGAAATGTCCAAGCCAGATGACCACACCTGATCTAGGATGTGCCCTTTTGAGTGCGTAGGCGAATAGATATGCTGAGTGCAATTCAGACCTGACATGAGGTCCGTAAAGGCTAATGAACTGGGAGATTCGTGGGGGTCCAAAGGCCAGTAATTAAAATCGCCTAAGACCAATATGTTAGAATTGTTGATGGAGAGCTGGGCGATGAGGTCCCCAAACTGAGCAGGAAAATTGGGCATGGATGAGGGAGGACGGTAGGTCAGAGCACATATAAGAGACGATCCTGGCAGTTCCAATCGGATTACCAGGCAGTCTACTGAGGGGATGCTAGTAGTGGGCACTATGGAGAAGCGAATCGGGTGCTTAAAAAGAGCGGCAACTCCCCCTCCGACTTTGCCGGAGGCACGATTGACTTGTAGTATATGATAACCGGGGGGGGGTGGCAGCCAAGATATCGGGGGCAGAGTCGTCAGTTAACCAGGTCTCGGTCAAAAATAGGATGTCGGGTTGTTCTGACTCCAGAAGATGGAAAATGTCGAGTTGGTGACTGACCAGAGACCGGGTATTAAGATAAAAAACTGAGAGGGAATGATGGGGAGGTTTTGTCAATAAGTGGGGACCAGGTCTGGGGTCCGAGATCGGGGGCCTTGAGATGGTGTATGGCCGTGTTATTTCGGAAAAAGAGCTGCGGGTGGTAAGCAGGCCTAAAGAGACCAACCTGGGAACAGACTCAGGTGGAGGAAGCGCAGGATTGTGACATGCAACGAGTGATGCGCGGGTGTACGTGAGTAGAGGGACAGAGTGACGCGCCCCTAGCCCCGGTCGGCCGCGGACGGGCGCAGACGGGCTTAACTCAGGCGCAACTCCGGCGCGCCTACGACGCGCCCGCTGCGCTCGTCCGCTGCGCTGACACATGGGGGCCGTTAAAATAGGAGGATGGCGAGGGGGTGTGGCGAGGCTCTAGCTCGAGCCAACCCGTTACAAGATGGCGGCCGCTGGGAAGCCCGTTAGGCGGGGCAACCACAGCCGGCGGCCAGGCACCAGGCGGGAGGCGGTGTTATCAGGAGAAGAGCAACCCCGCTTGTATTCAGCGGAGAAAGGTAGGAAGTTAAAAATAATAGAGGTCGCTGCTAGCGATCAGCAGGACCAGAGTGATTTAAAATACCTGCTCGTAGTCAGCAGAGATATCCAAAAATAGCAAAGGCAGCGCACCAGCAGTTGCGTGACAGCCCCCTGCCACAGGGCTGTTTTAGCAATCACAGGGAGCGAGGGGAGGGGACCTAAAATAGGAGGATGGCGAGGGGGTGTGGCGAGGCTCTAGCTCGAGCCAACCCGTTACAAGATGGCGGCCGCTGGGAAGCCCGTTAGGCGGGGCGACCACAGCCGGCGGCCAGGCACCAGGCGGGAGGCGGTGTTATCAGGAGAAGAGCAACCCCGCTTGTATTCAGCGGAGAAAAGTAGGAAGTTAAAAATAATAGAGGTCGCTGCTAGCGATCAGCAGGACCAGAGTGATTTAAAATACCTGCTCGTAGTCAGCAGAGATATCCAAAAATAGCAAAGGCAGCGCACCAGCAGTTACGTGACAGCCCCCTGCCACAGGGCTGTTTTAGCAATCACAGGGAGCGAGGGGAGGGGACCTAAAATAGGAGGATGGCGAGGGGGTGTGGCGAGGCTCTAGCTCGAGCCAACCCGTTACAAGATGGCGGCCGCTGGGAAGCCCGTTAGGCGGGGCGACCACAGCCGGCGGCCAGGCACCAGGCGGGAGGCGGTGTTATCAGGAGAAGAGCAACCCCGCTTGTATTCAGCGGAGAAAGGTAGGAAGTTAAAAATAATAGAGGTCGCTGCTAGCGATCAGCAGGACCAGAGTGATTTAAAATACCTGCTCGTAGTCAGCAGAGATATCCAAAAATAGCAAAGGCAGCGCACCAGCAGTTGCGTGACAGCCCCCTGCCACAGGGCTGTTTTAGCAATCACAGGGAGCGAGGGGAGGGGACCTAAAATAGGAGGATGGCGAGGGGGTGTGGCGAGGCTCTAGCTCGAGCCAACCCGTTACAAGATGGCGGCCGCTGGGAAGCCCGTTAGGCGGGGCGACCACAGCCGGCGGCCAGGCACCAGGCGGGAGGCGGTGTTATCAGGAGAAGAGCAACCCCGCTTGTATTCAGCGGAGAAAGGTAGGAAGTTAAAAATAATAGAGGTCGCTGCTAGCGATCAGCAGGACCAGAGTGATTTAAAATACCTGCTCGTAGTCAGCAGAGATATCCAAAAATAGCAAAGGCAGCGCACCAGCAGTTACGTGACAGCCCCCTGCCACAGGGCTGTTTTAGCAATCACAGGGAGCGAGGGGAGGGGACCTAAAATAGGAGGATGGTGAGGGGGTGTGGCGAGGCTCTAGCTCGAGCCAACCCGTTACAAGATGGCGGCCGCTGGGAAGCCCGTTAGGCGGGGCGACCACAGCCAGCGGCCAGGCACCAGGCGGGAGGCGGTGTTATCAGGAGAAGAGCAACCCCGCTTGTATTCAGCGGAGAAAGGTAGGAAGTTAAAAATAATAGAGGTCGCTGCTAGCGATCAGCAGGACCAGAGTGATTTAAAATACCTGCTCGTAGTCAGCAGAGATATCCAAAAATAACAAAGGCAGCGCACCAGCAGTTGCGTGACAGCCCCCTGCCACAGGGCTGTTTTAGCAATCACAGGGAGCGAGGGGAGGGGACCTAAAATAGGAGGATGGCGAGGGGGTGTGGCGAGGCTCTAGCTCGAGCCAACCCGTTACAAGATGGCGGCCGCTGGGAAGCCCGTTAGGCGGGGCGACCACAGCCGGCGGCCAGGCACCAGGCGGGAGGCGGTGTTATCAGGAGAAGAGCAACCCCGCTTGTATTCAGCGGAGAAAGGGAGGAAGTTAAAAATAATAGAGGTCGCTGCTAGCGATCAGCAGGACCAGAGTGATTTAAAATACCTGCTCGTAGTCAGCAGAGATATCCCAAAATAGCAAAGGCAGCGCACCAGCAGTTGCGTGACAGCCCCCTGCCACAGGGCTGTTTTAGCAATCACAGGGAGCGAGGGGAGGGGACCTAAAATAGGAGGATGGTGAGGGGGTGTGGCGAGGCTCTAGCTCGAGCCAACCCGTTACAAGATGGCGGCCGCTGGGAAGCCCGTTAGGCGGGGCGACCACAGCCGGCGGCCAGGCACCAGGCGGGAGGCGGTGTTATCAGGAGAAGAGCAACCCTGCTTGTATTCAGCGGAGAAAGGTAGGAAGTTAAAAATAATAGAGGTCGCTGCTAGCGATCAGCAGGACCAGAGTGATTTAAAATACCTGCTTGTAGTCAGCAGAGATATCCAAAAATAGCAAAGGCAGCGCACCAGCAGTTGCGTGACAGCCCCCTGCCACAGGGCTGTTTTAGCAATCACAGGGAGCAAGGGGAGGGGACCTAAAATAGGAGGATGGCGAGGGGGTGTGGTGAGGCTCTAGCTCGAGCCAACCCGTTACAAGATGGCGGCCGCTGGGAAGCCCGTTAGGCGGGGCGACCACAGCCAGCGGCCAGGCACCAGGCGGGAGGCGGTGTTATCAGGAGAAGAGCAACCCCGCTTGTATTCAGCGGAGAAAGGTAGGAAGTTAAAAATAATAGAGGTCGCTGCTAGCGATCAGCAGGACCAGAGTGATTTAAAATACCTGCTCGTAGTCAGCAGAGATATCCAAAAATAACAAAGGCAGCGCACCAGCAGTTGCGTGACAGCCCCCTGCCACAGGGCTGTTTTAGCAATCACAGGGAGCGAGGGGAGGGGACCTAAAATAGGAGGATGGCGAGGGGGTGTGGCGAGGCTCTAGCTCGAGCCAACCCGTTACAAGATGGCGGCCGCTGGGAAGCCCGTTAGGCGGGGCGACCACAGCCGGCGGCCAGGCACCAGGCGGGAGGCGGTGTTATCAGGAGAAGAGCAACCCCGCTTGTATTCAGCGGAGAAAGGTAGGAAGTTAAAAATAATAGAGGTCGCTGCTAGCGATCAGCAGGACCAGAGTGATTTAAAATACCTGCTCGTAGTCAGCAGAGATATCCAAAAATAACAAAGGTTTTGTGTGGTCTTGGTGGGCATTGATAATATACGAAGTCTCTTGCCTATGATCTCATTTAACAGAGTACATCTTGTCAAGTGGTTGCTGTATTAAAGTGCCGTTTTGGACCCCTTCATCCTTATTGCCTGGATCAATACATTATTGCCTTGGGATTATTTCTGTAACAGGTGAGACCAGTGATTTCATTATGGGGTACCACCAGGCACCACTTATGTGTAGTTCCCCTGCTTGGCGTTCGTTTTTGTCACTAATTTCACTTACACAAAATAATTCCTTATGTATGGATATTATATTTTTTGTATGGTTCTTTTTATGTTTTCTCTCTTCAGGGGCACATTATTATTGTGTGCGTCTCAAACTTCTACCAATCGGGTTGAAAAATATAACTTTTGAACAGGTGAGAAGTATTGAGTATTGGCTTTTGGTTTTATGTCCGCTGAAACTTGGAGGGAGGTCCTTTGAACGCAGGGGTAGCTATGTAATTGGAATTTTCCCATGCTAGATATACCTACGATTATAACCCAGCATCATCACTGCGACTTGTCTTTTCCTTTGCTTGATATGGCAGCCCTTGTGCTATTAGTCCGGATTTGGGGACTTTTTGGACCATATCGGTCTTTGTATAAGTATGGTGTGGGTTACCTCATTTGTGTGTCCATAATTACTAATACCCATGTATTATTATTATTTTTTCAATGTTTTCAGTTTATTCTAATTAAGCGTGGGATATCTGAGGACAATCTTCCTTTACACCAGAATTCGGGAAGCGCGTGATTGACTGCATTTTTCGTTATTGGCTTACATATTCTTTGGGACACTTCACCTTACATTTAAATTGGTGAGTGCCTCGCAATATATTTCCCCCCTCTCTTGTTCTCTCTTTTTTCTCAGAAGTTAATAGGATCATTGGTACAGATGGGTCTGTGTTGAACTAGTGCTTACTATGTGCACTTTATGTTCGTTTAAAAATATTTCCATCGCTATATGTCTCACTTGCCTATGGTCTCTAGACATATTATAATCGTCACTGTCTTGTTTTTTCGCTTTTTTCGCTTTGCATTTACCCTGAATATTTAGGTTGGGGTTTTACTGTGTTTTACATCTATTTGGTTGTACTAGGGTTTTTATACACATTTTCTCCTTTTTGCTTATTTCTCTCCTTTTTCTTCTTCTTCTTTTTCTTTTTATTGTTATTTGGATTATGGTAATGTCAACCCAATATACTCAAATCCACTTATTGTGGGACAATGTCTCTGTGTGTGCACTTGTGTTTTCTCAAGACATGATGGTCATTAACATCTAATACCGTATTACGATCAGTACATGCATTATACTAGAATTTATGGTCTTAGCCAGTTTTTATACGTTTGAGTGAGAAACTGGTTCATGTTCTGTTTCAATGCATGTATTTTTATGTTTGTTTTTTGACATACAATTGAAGTCAGGAATTATGTATAGGTTGTCCACTGTGCCGACTCTATTTTTAGTATATGTTTGTGTGGCCGTGTTTTTAATCCCATCCATTGTTTTATGTTTGTAATTTATATATTTATGTCGTGAAAAATATATTGTGTGTAATATGAATACCCTTTGGGTTTGTTTCAGCCCTGACGAAGTTCCGCCCAGGGACGAAATGCGTTGGCTGTGCCACTTGTTTGGCGTAATTGCTACAATAAAGAATTTGATATTTGGACTACAGAAGACTTCTTGTTTATATTCGAATGAGTGCGCCTTCCACCTTCTGAAAAAACCAGTTGACCTTTTTTGTGCCTTGTGGCGACAGGCACGGGAAGTGTGCTGCACCGGACTCATACTCATTATATTTATGTTATGGTTGTGCTGAACCTTGGTCAGGTCGTCTGTTTCGTAATTTCTTCAATTGCATTCTTGTCTGTTTTAGAGTCCTGCTTCTGAATGGATTGATTTTCTCCTTATTCTTCTGTTTGTTTGTTGATATCATTGAACTCTTTCTTTTGCAAGTTTCTATAGAATTTAGTTTAGCACTTGATGGGAGTGCGTGGCCCTTTCTTTAGCCATTCCTTTGGTCTTAGACTATTGCGTTCAATTACACTAGGCCCTCACACTTGCTACTTCCTCTCACCCTGTCAACGTGGACCACTGTATCTGCGGAAAAAATTCACCAGATATCACCCAACTCGAATTCTCCGCTCGTCCAATGCCAATCTTCTGGCAGTTCAACCATTCAGGCTTAAGACTCGTGGAGGCAAATCCTTTGCGATATTAGGTGCAAAAGCATGGAACACCCTTCCTCCCCGCATAAGAGCGCTGGACAAAGAAACTGAATTCAGGAAGCAACTAAAAACCTGGATCTTCACTCTTCCAGACACTATCGCCAGATCCCTAGTGTAAGGTTCCTATCTTATCAGCTACACAAGTGGGCGCCAAGATGCTCTTTGGAGCGATAGTTGCGCGGTACAAATAAATCTTTACATTACATTACATTACATTACATCGCTGATGGTGCTACGTAAAATTGTCTACACATTTACACATCACAATAAGGTAACATAAACTTGCACTTATCACATGTTTCTTGTGTGATCCAACAACATTAAAATAAGAGTTGCACTTGAGATTTATCACAAGAGTGCATTCACTGTAGGATTAGCACATGCACTCATATTGTGTGCCTGAACTTTATTAAATGGTATCCTTTGAAGACTTGATGAATAAACCATCTTTAATTAGTAGACATGTACGCATTCTAAAACGAAATCAATTTTCATAATGTGTGCCCTAATACATTAAATTAGATTGTTTAAATTTTAAGTAGAAACCATCCTCACATTATGGATTTCATTTATATTAGAAACAAATGTAATTTATGTAATGTGTATACTAAAGTTTCATAAACTGCCTTAAAATGTAGTTGTTAGACGTACTTACACGTATACAGTTAAGAATTCACTGTATGCCACACGTAATGTAAATCTAATGTCCTGATATTTTACATTTACTTGTGTTTAAATGTGCACCTGTATAGCAAATATGCACCATTGAGTTAATATTTTAAGTTTTCTTAAGTAGACCTGTTTTCCATGCTTTAAAATCCAATTTTTTCATATTCAGCTAACATGACTTTCTTGCAAGTGTTCACATGCATTCTTAGATTGAGAATAAATACATTACTGTACTAGTGATAGATGGGGAGAGCCTGAGAACACGGAGAGCCAGAGAGTTACTGTAAGGTCAATTTGGCATCATTTGTAACCTTGCCTGGTTGCACAGGGACAATGTTTAACCGATTGCCAGTGTGGGATCTTTTGCTAATGTTGCAGTCTACAACGTGACAATGGAATATAAAGTGTTGCTAAAGACTCTTTTGTGAAAAGGTAGGGGTCTATTAGGATGGCGGTCGGAAAACCACCCCGACCACCATGGTAGCGGAAATCAACCCCCTGCCAGTCCCACAGAAATACCGGCGGTACAATCAGGATCAACCACCCAAAAAATCTGACCGCGCCAGAATGGGGCAACGAAAAACCACCCTTAGCGCGCAGAGAAGGCTAAAATTCGTCCGCGGCAGTCGGATTCGCGGCGGAAAATCACCAAATCGCCGCCAGGACAGCAGAAAGACAGTATGGAAAATTAGGATATTCCCGATGTGATTGCGGTACGTTCTGCTGTTTCCGCCCGCCGCAGTCGCAAACAGTGATGAATGGGAGAGCAGGTGGAAGAGCTCACAAGGCCACAAAGTGCAGACAGCAAACTAGCCCTGCCCCCAAAAACACCTAACACACCCAAATGACACATCCACATGGCAACTAGAAAAATACAAATCCCAGGACAACCCACACACACACCTGACAGCAATATTCCATCTTGACACACCCACATAGCGGAGCATAAAACCAGCCCCCTACCAGAATCCTTTGCAATACTCGACAACTGAAGGGCCTAACACCAGAGCACAAAGGAGAGGCAAACCTGCACACATCATACCAGCACAACAACACACACACCACACACACCACCCCACCACCCTCACAACCGCACCCCAAAACATTAGCACACCACACACCTTGGCACCATAGAAAATGCCCAAATTCATAGAGAGTGAGTTGACCGTCATGAGAGATGAGATAATCAGAGTAAACCCACAAGTGTTTGGTAGCCTGGTTCAACAGACACCATTAACCACAAGAGCACAAATGTGGGAAAGGATAGTCGATAAGGTCAATGCAGTGGGGACCACCCCGCGCTCAAAAAATGAAATCATGAAGCGGTGGCGCGACTTGAAGAGGGTTGTGAAAGAAAAGAGGAACAAGAGCCATGAGCTGGCTCAGAGGACTGATGGTGGCCCTCCCATTCCACCAAGAACATTCACTGCATGGGAGGAGAAGGTGCTTGCCATACTACATCCGGAGAGTCTCACAGGAATAGCTGGGGGAGTGCAGGCTGGTAGGTACAAACAAATGTAGACCATTACACTGCTATGTACTGTCCAGCACAACTACAAAGCTACATCTCAGAAGCCCAAGTATATTCAAATGCACCACAATATCCAACACATGCCCCACATATGTAACATTCACTCCATTTGAATCAGCCAAAAGGTAGCAAACATTTACAGGGTTGTACGTGTCCAGGCAACCAGCAATACAACTCCCAACATGCCCCCCTGTCCCACGCCTGAGCAGGATGTTGCACCCACCCCCCACCCAGAAGCATGTGCCAACCATTGTATGATTCCCACTCACCTAACAACTAGGTAGCCATATTCCCTGGGAGGGCGGTTTGGGGGTGGGAGGCCTGCACAACAACTCCCACCAGGCAGCCCTGCCCCACCCCTGATCAGGATGGAGCACTGCCCACCACCCAGAAGCATGTGGCAGCCTTTGCATTGTTCCCCTTCATCTAACAGCTATGTAGCCATCTTTACAGGGATGTCTGATTGGGGGTGGGAGGCCTGCACTACAACTCTCACCATGCATGTCCCACCCCTGAGCAGGATGGAGCACTCCCCCCACCCAGAAGCATGTGCCAGTCATTGTACGGTTCCCACTCACCTAACAGATAGGTGGTCATCTTCTCTGGGAGGGCTGTTTGGGAGTGGGAGGCCTGTACTACAACTCCCACCAGGCACCCCTGTCCCACCCCTGAGCAAGATGGAGCAATCCCCCCAGCCAGAAGAATGTGGCAGCCATTGTATTACAACAAACAAACCTACAGGTAGGTAGCCATCTTCCCAGGGAGGGGTGTTTGGGGGTGGTAGGCCTGTACTACAACTCCCGCTAGGCACCCCTGTCCACCCCCCACTCCACCCCTCCAGAGCAGGATGTGGCACTCCCCCCGAGGCATGTGGCAGAGATTGCATTGCTCATAGCAAACTAACAGGTAGGTAGCCATCTTCCCAGGGAGGAGGGTTTAGGGGTGGGAGGCCTGCACAACATCTTCCAACAGTCAACTCTGTCCCATCCCTGAGCAGGATGTGGCACCCCCCCACCCGAGGCATGTAGCAGAGATACGCATTGCTCACATCAAACTAACAGGTAGGTAGCCATCTTCCCAGGGAGGGGGGTTTGAGGGTGGGAGGCCTGCACAACAACTCCCAACAGTCAACCCTGTCACACCTCTGAGCAGGGTCTGGCCCTCACCACCCACCATGAAACCATGAAGCATGTGGCAGATATCGTAGTACACCAACACAACTTACAGGTAGGTAGTCAGTTACCAAGGTTGTCCTGCTTGTGGGTGTGAGGCCTACACTACTACTACCACCATGTACCCTTGTACCACAAATCATCAAGATGGAGCACTCCCTTCAAACCAGATGCATATGTCAGACACTGCACTGTCCACTTCAAACTAACAGGTAGGTAGACATATTATGCTCTCTTGTCCCACCCCTGAGCAGGATGGAAGCTTCCACCACACACACACACAGAGATGTGTCACAAATCAAACGCAAATGAGAAAACAGAACAGGTAAGTAGCCAGTACAAGGACCCAACCATTCCTCTCAAAAAGCATGGTGTCATATGACAACACCAGCCCTTTCATCACACAAAAATAAACACAGCTCTTATTGCCACTCACAATGTGCAGACAGCTAAGCAAATACAACTGTCACAGTAACCTAACTGTGACACACCAATTCACATGTAGAAGAAAGTCTGTGCACAATCATGCACAGCACTGGATGCCGTGTGGCCAGAGCAGCAAGGACCATATGAAAACAAAGAAAGCATGGTTGTTGGTACAAATTTAGATTTGCACATGACATGACAAAGGTATGCATGAGATGACAATGGTCAGTTCATACTCAGATGTAAAGTCTGCCAGGCAGAGGAATCAACAAGGAGGCTTCACATAAATTATTTGTTGCGCTAGTCGGTAGATGGCAACATGTCCCTGTGATCACAAAATATGCACGTGGCGCATGGTATGTTTCAAAACATCACACCATGGACAAGGAATGCATGTACCTCAACATCATGTCAGGAGGCACAGTAGTGTGCATACAAACAATGTGATGATTAGTCAACTGCGTGGTGTACAAACAGTGAATAATACACATCTAACACAAAGCTTGCGGGGTGCACTACAATGACCATTTCCCCTCTGTCCCACAGGTGACCAAGAACTGACTGCAGATTGTAGATACTTTCACAGGTTAGTTGGTTATCTGGCATGGGAATTAGAACTGTAGAAACGTGGATTTTCCTGTGTTTCCTTGCTTCATTCTTAGCCTGTATCATATAAGAGTATCCTCTATTTTGCTGCTATGTTATACATCTGTCACTCAGATAAAGGTGATTAGATATTAATATTCGTATCTATATGAACTATTTCTCTTACTGTTCAAACCCCCCCATAATCAGTGAAAGTCAATACAAAGTGACACTCATGGTTAGTGAATAGTTTTATCTTTATTCCTTATGTGCACATAAATATCTGGGCCTTAATACCTGAACGCTATATCTCCATCCTTTTCAATGGACGCTAGTTTTTATATCTCCAACGTTTAGGTCCGCTCTCTATATCCATGAGTATACTACTCTGGCCTTAGTCGATTCTTCATTACGTAGCCTTACCACGGGATGAAGGCCGTTTTACCGTGAGGCCGTTTTCTATCACGACGACTTAATCCATCAGGAAGTCCACGTATCAGTATGCCCCGTTAAAAAGGATGATGGGACCCATCTTCCGGTTTACTTTCACCGACACGTTATGTCGGGTATACGGAGCACCAGACGACAAGAGGGCCTTATCCAGCTTTACATCTTTTAACCTTAGGTAAGTCGGGGATCTCAGTTAACGATGCTTGAAGCTTATTAGGGTCCCTCACCCAGTGGTATTCTTGGCCATATAGATCCTTTTGCTAGCTGTACGGGATATCACATACATTAAAGATAGTCAGTTAGGCTGTTACTATACATGTTCTAAACATAAAATTGGATATCTATAAGTGATATCTTAGGACAGGCCGGGAATGATTTATGTTTCATCTATGACTATACTGAGTCAGATGGAAGGTCCTAGCCACCGTTGGGCAGTCCGTCTTGTATGTTTCTCTGAGTTATCTGCCTCTATATAGGGTAGCTGATATTGCGTCTATGCCCCTAACACCATCGGTTTGAATACTTTCAGATTTCTCGTCAAAGTACATGTGAACAATTCTTTCGGCCTCGGTCATGATAAAGCGACCCAATCATAAGGTAATTATTCTATTCTAGAATAAATATATTTCCATTCCTGTTGTAGACAGTAGCAGTACAATACTATGGTGTATGTTTGTTATATTATAGATCGGCGGTCTGCATCCTATACCATCTTTATGAACATTCTCATATATCAAGCATCCCTCAACATTATAGAAGTGATTCTTTATCTATCCTCGCCTACATTTGAAGGTACAGGAAAATCTTGTAATGTAGAGTATTAATACGCGTGAGACATCTAGATGCCCTTAAATTATCGTATGACCGAAAAATACATGGTTTTATTGTTTTCTCCTTATTAGGACTTTCACCGTCCTTACAATTCATGTATCATGTTGTGACTATCATCTATTTTTGGTAAGTATACCCATGGTATAATAATATTCACTCTCACTCTCTAGAGTTTAAGAATTCCTCCCGATATGTATGGCGCCAGTATTATTATGGTCCGTCTACATTTATCTATTCGTTTCTAGTCATGATCATTATTTGCCTTTATTTACTGTCCTGACGTATCAATTAGATACCATATTTTTATTTTTATTTTATTTTTTTTAATTTTTTTTTATTCAAGTTTGTCCTTATCTAGTGGAGTTAATTTCTGATAAGTCTAACCCCCCCTCTTAATAAATACAGGAATATAAGGCTCTGACGATCTACATGTTTTTAATTCAGCACTTCTTCACATCTTAAGCTATTCACTCATGTAAGTACCATAGGGTCCTCAAAATTTGTACTGTCTTTAAAGATCTGATACATTGAATAGGAAACTAGGTGGTGTCCATATGCACTCAACCATGTAGGACTGTATTATTCAGGTTGCTGCAACTTACGTGTATTGTTTATTTACACATACTGTTCATTGAGTACTACCAAAATGATTATCTTGATTATATCTAAAGAGGTTCATTCTGGCTGGTGCTTATACCTAACTGAATAAATGCAATGTAATGTTGTCTATAGATACATATATGAAAGCTTCTGTATTTCTCCACCCTCCTTCTTTTTCCCTCTATGTAGCAATTTTGCAGATAGGACATAGTAACAGAAAGATATCTTGATAAAGTTGAAAAACATTTTTGAACCAATGTACATTTCATTTTTTGAATGATGCTGCTACGAATATGTAATGTACGTTTATCCGATATGGCCTAGGTATTATTACACGTTTTGTACATGTATATGTGTGGGGGTGTGGGCGTAGCGGGCCGGAAAATCAGGCGAGGAGGCCGTAGGTAGTGGGCAATACTGGAAGTTTATTATCGTGAAACAACAAGGAATGACACAAGCGAGAGGAAGGGAGGCTCCAGGCGATGTACTCTGGTCCGGCTCTTCTCTTTAGCTCGAGGTCTTTAGGCTCTCCAGGGACGGCTCCGATGACGGGGAGGATCCACGGAGGGCAGTAAGAGAGGAAACAAAAGCACAAGGGACCGTTAGTCCTATCCAGACCTCTACGCAGTGGATACCGCTCACCGTCACCCGGATAGTGCGAGGGGGGGGGGCGGAAACAGGCTGTGAGGAAAGGAGGGTACCGGGAAAGGGAGTACAGGGTAGGAAATAGAGAGGGTGCCAAGGCGGGACGGGTGGGGCTGCTGTGAGGTGCTATACAGTATTTATACAGTGCAGGGAAGGTGAGACTATGGAGAAGGGGGTATTTACAGGGACAATACAGGGACTCCTAATGAGTAGGGAATAAGAAGGTAAAAGGCACTCACGCGGTCCGCCGTAACTCTCCGGTGAGTTACGGCCGCTCTCCAGCCACCTCCGTTGGATTGCACCACTCCTCAGTCCACACGTCTTCTTTGCACGTCTGCTCTCCTTCTCCGTCTCCAGCCAGAGGGTCCTGCCACGAAACTCCGACGATGGGTTCTCCTCGATCCTCGTTTTTATCCTGTGCTGGCGCTGCCTCGGGGGCGGGACTTCCGGGGTCAGCGCGATACGGTTCCTCCGGACCTGGTGCTCTGGTTGGTCCCTGCGGGAGAGAGAAGGGCGGGGTTTCGTTGGTCATGGCTGGTGTTCCGAGTCCGGTCTCGGCTATGGCGTTTTGGCTCTGGAGTTGCAGTCCCGGAGGTGATGGACGAGGTATGTGCGGGGGAGGGTGGCCCCCGATGTGGGGTCTTCGGGACGCCGTCTCACATCCCCTTCCCCTAGCTGTCCTTCCTGTACTGGATGGAGACTGGGGGTACCGTGAAAGGAAATCTGCATTACCCTGATCTGAGCCTTTCCGGTGTCTTGTTTGAAAGTGAAAGGGCTGTAGGGACAAAAACCAGCGTAGGACCCTGTCGTTCTGTCATTTGTTTCGGGCCATCCACTCCAATGGGGCGTGGTCTGTGTAGAGGACGAAGTCTCTGCCCTCTAGGTAGTACCTCAGATTGTCCACGGCCCACTTAATGGCCAAGGCCTTCTTTTCAACTACAGCGTATTGTTTTTCTCTAGGAAACAGTTTGCGGCTCACGTAGAGTATGGGTCGTTCGTTGCCGAGGGTGTCTTTCTGAGATAGCACGGCCCCCAACCCATGATCGGAAGCATCCGTTTGCAGGATAAAAGGCAGGGAATAGTCAGGGGGTACCAAGACAGGACTGGAAGTCAATGCGTCTTTCAAGTCCGTGAAGGCATGCCACGCTTCGGGAGAGGGGTTTCGTAGGTTCTCGTCTGAGCGGTTCGTTTTCTTCAGGAGGTCCGTAAGGGCTGCAGCTCTCTGGGAGAAATTGGGCACAAACCGCCGGTAATACCCGAGAAGCCCTAAAAAGGCTCGAAGGTCTTTTTTTGTTTGGGGAAAGGGAAGGGACCGGATGGCCACGGTTTTGCTTTCTTGGGGTCTTATCAGGCCATCCCCCAGAAGGAACCCCAGGTATTTGACGGTTTTCGCCGCTAAGGTGGTTTTGGCTGGATTGATGGCAAATCCGAAAGAGCCCAAGGAGGAGACGACGCTGAAAAGATGCCTCAAGTGCTGGGGCCAGCTGTCGCTAAAGATAATGATGTCGTCTAAATAGGCGCCTGCGTACTGGGAATGTGGTCGCAGGACCTGGTTCATGGCGCGTTGAAAGGTGGCTGGGGCACCATGAAGACCAAAGGGCATGACTACGAACTGGTATAACCCCTCAGGGGTGGAAAAGGCAGTCTTCTTTTTGTCTTGGTCCCTTAGGGGTATCTGCCAGTACCCTTTGCAGAGGTCAAGGGTAGAAATAAACTTCGCCTTTCCTATCCGCTCAATCATTTCGTCCACCCGGGGCAAGGGATAGGTGTCGAAGCTGGACACCTTGTTGACCTCCCGGAAATCTATGCAAAAACGGACCGACCCGTCAGGTTTTGGGACCAGAACGATAGGGGAGTTCCATTCGCTAACTGAGGGCTCTATGATCCCCATCTTTAGCATAGCTTCTATCTCCTGACGGATAACCGTCCGGCGGGCCTCGGGTACTCGGTAGGGTCTCAGTCGGACAACTTTCCCTGGTTCTGTTTCTATCGTATGCTCAGTGACCTTGGTTCGACCCGGGGAAGAGGAGAAGACATCTTTCAGGGACACTAGGGTTTGTTGCAGTTCTTGGATTTGCACAGGGTTTAGATCGGGGTCAAGACAGGGGTCGAAAGAGAAGGGGGGCCTTTTACTGATTCCGGACAGCACCGGACGGGGACCTTCCCATTTTTTTAATAAATTTACGTGGAAAATCTGGGAAGTGCCTCGTGTGGGGTCTAATTCCACCTCGTAGGTGACTGGGGTCACTTGTCGGAGGATGGTGTAGGGACCTTGCCACTGTCCCAGAAGTTTCTGGTCGGATGAGGGCATCATGAGGAGGACTAAGTCTTGAACAGCAAAGACGCGGCTGCGGGTGCCCTTGTCGTATTGCCTCTTTTGATTGTCCTGGGCGGTCCCTAGGTTTTGTCGGACAATGTCCCGGATCATGGACAGGTGAGTTTTCAGATTCTCCAGATATTCGGGAAGCGGACGAGTGCGGTCCGGTTCGTCTTCCCAGGCCTCCCGTGCCATATCTAGCAGGGTACGAGGGGGACGCCCATACAGCAATTCGTAAGGGGAGTATCCGGTGCTACTCTGCGTTTTGCAGCGGATAGCGAATAAGGCCAAAGGAAGCATGTCTTCCCATTTTTTTGCTTCTAGGCCCAAAAGTTTCTTCAGCGTCTGCTTCAAAGTGGCGTTATAACGCTCCACCAACCCGTCCGTTTGCGGATGGTAAGCAGACGTTCTGATCTGTTTAATCCCAAGCTCCGAACAGACACGTTTCATGAGAGCCGAAACAAAAGGAGTACCCTGGTCGGTCAGGATTTCCCGGGGAAACCCAACCCGAGAAAACAAGGAGATCAGGGCCTTTGCTATAGTCTGGGTAGTGGGCTGGCTTAGGGGTATGGCCTCCGGAAAGCGGGTGGCATAGTCAACTATGACCAACGCATAGCGACACCCGCTACGGGAGGGCAAGAGGGGCCCGATAATGTCCATCCCTATACGGCTAAAGGGGACGTCTATGAGAGGGAGGGGTTGTAAGGGAACACGGGGTGGTCTGTGACGGCTGTTTTTTTGGCATACTACACATTCACGGCAGTAGGTTTTGACTCTTTGATACACCCCTAGCCAATAGAATTTCTCCAAGACTGCTTGGCTGGTCTTCTCGTCCCCGAAGTGTCCCCCTAGAAGATGACTGTGAGCCAGGAAGAGGACTTTATCCTGAAAGGGACCGGGGATAAGTAGCTGGGCGTTTTGTTGGACACCCCCTTTTCTGTACCGTTTTTGTTATAGAAGTAAGGACCTACTTGCAAGGGGTCCTCGTGATCAAGGGCTCTTCCCCAGGCTTCCTGTAGGAGGGGGTCTTCCTGCTGGGCCGCCCTGAACTCCCGGTCGGTCTGCCAAGGGTGTTCTTCCACGATAGCGGGATAAGCGCCGACGTACTCCTTCTTCTCTCTTCTTTTCTGGCTTTTGGGTTTGTGGGGTTTGGAGGTCGTCGCCAGATTGGGTTGTCCCGGATACGGTGCGTCTTTCCACCACTGAGCCAGGGAATCGGAGGCGTCTTGCAGGAGCGTAGGCAGTCCCGGATAATCACTCCCTAGAATGGCCTGTTCTGGAAGGGCGGGTACGAGTCCAACAGTGAGGCAGGAACCGGGGTCTGTGGAATGTTGTACTCGCACCTGAGTCGTGGGGTACTGTTTGGTGTCGCCATGGACACATTGAATGGCTACGAGGCCAGTAGGATTACTGACCGGGTGTGCAAAGTCTTGTGGTCTAACAACGCTCTGACGGCAACCGGAGTCGGCAAGGGCCATGAGGTTTTGACCGTCAATTGACACAGGACAGTGGAACGGTGGGGGAGAACACCCAGGAGGGGTGCACAGATAGTTCCTCACAAAGCCGACCTCCATCGGCTCCTCCTTCTGCTGGCACATTCGGGCAATGTGTCCGAACCCTCCACACGAATAACACTGGGGTCCAGGAGTAGGGGTTCGAAACACAACCGGGGGAGGAAAAAGGGGGGTTGGTTCAGGCCGTCGGGCAGGTGGTGGCCGGTTAGGGCGAGTGGTCAGAGCAGACGAGGGCCTGTGGGGGTGTTCCTCCTTCCCCCGTTGGAGCTCCTGAGCACGGCTATAGGCTGAAGCGATCTCTATGGCCGTCTCCAGGGTGAGTCGGGAGTACTGTCTCACCCAGCGTTGTGTGGCCGGGTGTAAGGAGGTAAGGAATTGCTCCAGATATATTTTCTCCATGATGTTCTCTTTGGTGGACGTCTCAGGCCGAAGCCATCGGTTCGCGAGGTCCCGAATCTGGAATGAGAGGGCCCTCGGGTTCTCTTGAGGTTTCTCCCTGGCTTGGCGTAGTTTCACCCTATAGGTGTCATCGTCGATGCCAAGGCGTTCTAATATACACCGCTTAATGTCTGTATATGGGGTGTTGCCCTGTATGTTGGCCTGTTGGTAGGCGGCTTGTAGGTCGCCTGTGAGGAGCGGCCCCAGATATTGGCCCCAGCGGTCCACCGGCCAGTTGGCGGCTTGGGCTATTCTCTCAAAATTGGTGAAAAAGTAGTCCGGATCCTCCCCTGGGACGTACTTTTGAAGGACCACAGAGGGGAGAGAGGTCACCGGCCGTTGCTGCCCCAGGGCATCCGTTAGCTTCCCCATGGTTTGCTCGTGGGCCACCCCCTGGCCCTTCAGGACGTCGTGAAGCTGTCCTCTGTCGTCTTCTGCGGTTTTTAGGAACTGCTCCATCAGTTTACTAAACTGTTCCTGGGATTCCGCCATCTTCTTAACTACAGCCTCCATGCTTCCAGCGGATCCCACTTCTGACACCAGATGTGGGGGTGTGGGCATAGCGGGCCGGAAAATCAGGCGAGGAGGCCGTAGGTAGTGGGCAATACTGGAAGTTTATTATCGTGAAACAACAAGGAATGACACAAGCGAGAGGAAGGGAGGCTCCAGGCGATGTACTCTGGTCCGGCTCTTCTCTTTAGCTCGAGGTCTTTAGGCTCTCCAGGGACGGCTCCGATGACGGGGAGGATCCACGGAGGGCAGTAAGAGAGGAAACAAAAGCACAAGGGACCGTTAGTCCTATCCAGACCTCTACGCAGTGGATACCGCTCACCGTCACCCGGATAGTGCGAGGGGGGGGGGGCGGAAACAGGCTGTGAGGAAAGGAGGGTACAAGGAAAGGGAATACAGGGTAGGAAATAGAGAGGGTGCCAAGGCGGGACGTGCGAGGGACGGGTGGGGCTGCTGTGAGGTGCTATACAGTATTTATACAGTGCAGGGAAGGTGAGACTATGGAGAAGGGGGTATTTACAGGGACAATACAGGGACTCCTAATGAGTAGGGAATAAGAAGGTAAAAGGCACTCACGCGGTCCGCCGTAACTCTCCGGTGAGTTACGGCCGCTCTCCAGCCATCTCCGTTGGATTGCACCACTCCTCAGTCCACACGTCTTCTTCGCACGTCTGCTCTCCTTCTCCGTCTCCAGCCAGAGGGTCCTGCCACGAAACTCCGACGATGGGTTCTCCTCGATCCTCGTTTTTATCCTGTGCTGGCGCTGCCTCGGGGGCGGGACTTCCGGGGTCAGCGCGATACGGTTCCTCCGGACCTGGTGCTCTGGTTGGTCCCTGCGGGAGAGAGAAGGGCGGGGTTTCGTTGGTCATGGCTGGTGTTCCGAGTCCGGTCTCGGCTATGGCGTTTTGGCTCTGGAGTTGCAGTCCCGGAGGTGATGGACGAGGTATGTGCGGGGGAGGGTGGCCCCCGATGTGGGGTCTTCGGGACGCCGTCTCACAATATGATATATCATTATGTTTTTTATTGTATATTAAGAATGCACAATTGTTAGAATTGTTAAGAAATGGAATCAATAGATATATATATATGCCCACTACAGCTATGCCCACTTCCTTGTCTGTTTGATTGTCACCATGTTTTTAAATTGTAGTGCCAAAGACGGGTCACCTGATGAAGGCTCACAAGCCGAAACGCGCGTAGTGTGTCACCCACCGCTTTGCCTGTGTGTTACCTATCACGTTGCCTCCATCACTCCTTGGTGTATGCTCATCTATGTGTTTGTTATGCACTTTTTTAGACTTGTTTGTGAAAATTTATAGAAATATCCATGTATTATCAAATATATTGGAATGCATCCACGAAATGTATATTTATTTTCCTAAATATTAAGTTATAAAAACATATAAAAAAATATATATATACATGTGAATAATAAAATTGGAATAAAATACACCTATGTAGTTGTTGACAAGTTTGTATGTAGTGGGCACATGACATAGATGCATCTATCTAATTAGGTTTTTTCACTAGCTATAGACCTTTTCAAAACTGACTGCAGATGACAACACCAGCAACCTGCAGAGTCAGACTACGCCCCTGGAACATGGACTCTAGTATGTTGACTCCCGGGATTCAGAGGATGGGGAGCTCGAAGATGGCCCATCTGGTGTGCCAGGGCGCAACAGGTCCCAGGACCCCATCGTCCCCCCACCACATCTGCAGCAACACCAACCTATCCGCAGACCCCTGCTGTTACGGCCGGTGCGTCCTCCACCACCGCCACCACCACCACCACCAGTGCTGCCTGAAACACTCTCCCTGTCCCAGGGAATGACCAGTCCACACCACCAACTGAGGAGGGCAGGGAGAGGATGCGGGCCCCACAGTGGTGAGGCAACAGGTCCGTGGAAGCAGGGCAGGTGGGAGGGCAAGGGTCAGTCACAGACAACCAGACCCTGGGACCGAAACCCTAGACAACATCAACAGAGTCCTTGGGCCTATGAACGGGCCCAGGAACGAACGAGCCGGTCAGAAGAAGATTCACATGAGCTCCTCCTGCTGATGAGGTCCATGGACACCCGCATGGGCCAAATTGTGGACTTCTTGGGCCAGCTAGTGTCGGTACTGAGGGAAAGGCCTGTACCACAGCCAACACCTCCACCTCCCTCTGGTGGGGCACATGATGGCAGTTCAACATGCTCCACTGCGGCCACAGAGAGGGGTGAGTCCTCAGACCCCACTGGCCCAACAGCAGAGGCCCCCCCTGCCAAGCGACTAAGGGGCCGTCCCAAGAAATCCCAGGGTGTTTCCCGCTGCAAAGCACCTGCCAAACGTCAGCCACAGAGCCAGCCATGATGGCAACCCTCTTCACTACTGCATTGACATTTTGGACTGTCCTTACCCACACTGCCTTGTGAATTGCATTTGTCTGTTGGACTGGGTCACCACATCAATGTGGTGACTACTCGATTGTCTCATTTACCATAACTGTCAACTCACTGCTTCACTAATCACCTCAATGTAAATGTTCACCCCCTCACATGTCACCATTGTAAATAAATACTCTTACACACATGTCTTTGTTTCTGCTCCGTGTTTATTTCAGGATATGAAGTCTTCACCATGATTACAATGTACCAGGAATATGGAATGTATGTAGGCAGGGAGAGGCTAAAAGGACCTAGGAAAACACAACAGAACAAGATTCACTAGTCAGGGGTTGGCATCACAGACATCACACAACACTTACTATCAAGCTACTCCATCATGCACACATCACAATGAGCAACAGTGCCAACATACACATCCTGTAGATGTGCCAAACTACCCTGTTCCAGAGACATTGTCAGCCACAACTGAGTCAACAACCAGCTGCAGTCACAAAGCTCACATACACCTTGCCAACAACAGTAACATCATCAGATAATGGGTCCGTTGTGCATCATCACTTACCTTCAAGTGAAGTAGCGGTTGATGAGCTGTTGACGCAGGTCGACACCTTCCTCCTCTCCACTGTCCTCATCACTGGACACGGGTTGGTTTGCAGGCGGGGACCTTGGCTGTTAATCTGCATCCAGGAGCAGGGGGATCTCCATGCGAATGGCCAGGTTGTAGAGCATGCAGCATGCAACTACAATCTGACACACCTTCCTGGGCGAGTACATCAGTGCACCTGCGGTCTTGTCCAGGCAGCGAAATCGTGACTTCAGGAGATCAGAAGTACGCTCCACCATACGACGTGTCCTCCCATGGGCATCATTGTAGCGGACTTCAGCAGGTGTCCTGGGATACTGCAGTGGGCTCAGCAACCAAGAATGGTTGGAATATGCAGAGTCACCTAGGTGTTAGAAACACAGACAAACCTGGTAATGTTACTGTGGCAGAGGACATCATGTCACACACACAGCACGCAAATTG
The DNA here is from genome assembly GCF_964261635.1 of Lissotriton helveticus. Classification (NCBI taxonomy): domain Eukaryota; kingdom Metazoa; phylum Chordata; class Amphibia; order Caudata; family Salamandridae; genus Lissotriton; species Lissotriton helveticus. The sequence continues at coordinate 421,026,951 of NC_136057.1, forward strand.
ACTCTGCATATTCACCCACAATCCATGCACGCTCCGGTAGCAGATTAGCTATCAGCTGTGGTACAAAGCTGTTATGCATGATGTATGAGTCATGGGCCGAGCCTGGAAATTCGGCACACATGTGCGAGATAATCATATCCGCCTGGCACACCACTTGCACATTGATGGAGTGGAAATGTTTACAATTCCTATAGATGTGCTCACGTGCCTGTGGTGGAACCAGCCCAACATGTGTGCAATTAATGGCACCAACAACATGGGGGATATGTCCAAGGGCATAAATATCACCCTTAACACCCACCAATTCACACCCCCTGGGGAAATGGATATATCTGTCCTTGTAGATCATCATAGCGGACAGGACATCACGCAGCACCATGCTGAACATAGGTTGCGACATCCCACCTGCGCTGGACACAGTGTACTGGAAAGATCCAGACGCAAAAAAATGCAGGGCCACCATCACCTTAGACGTTGGTGTGAAAGCACCCAGATATGTCCTGCGAGGCTGCAGGTGGGGCTCCAACATAGCACATAGATCTTTGAGGGTGTCTCTTTCCAGACGGAATTTCCGTATGACATCCGCATCCTCAATGTCTGTCAGCACTGTGAAGGGATGATACACATTTGGTCTCCTCCTAGGTGAGATGAGAGAGGACACATGTCAATACAATCCACCAGGAGATGTGTCTGACATCTTACGTTTTGACTGATTCAACGCAACAATGACTAGCATCACAGTTGAAGCTTAGAGCACACCTTACATGTAGGAACACCTTCTGCTACACTACTAATACACTTGTCCACCTTTCACACAGCAAGAGCCTCCAAAACAATATCTGACTATGAGAATGCCCAGAGGGATATGGCCACATCTTGCATGAGCAGCCCTGAGAGTATCTCACACAGTATATGTGTGCAACAGCAACACAACTGTCTCATACCTAGCTGCAGTACCTGCCACACCATCAGGCGTAAGTCAAACAGGGCACACATCAACAGCACAATGAGCACAGTCTGTGCGAGAAAAACAGGTATGTGCATGAGCCAGGAAAAGTAGACACTCAAATCAGCACATTGTTCAGTAAGACAATCATCACTGTGAGTTGCTCAGCACTTATACACATTGCCATGTGTACCCATTGGAGGATCCATCACAACACTGTTCTGAGGGCATGCCCAGCAATATCACAAGTGACATTTGAGGGAGTACATGCCAATGTTCCAAAGTATACACACAAACATGGCGTGTGAGGTCAGCAGTGAGGTAAATATGACATTGGCATTGTGTGCACAATCATGTGCCATTGATCATGTGGCCACTGTGCACTGTTGAGAACTGCACATTGACCTTTCACACGTGTCCATAGGTGCTGTCAAAGTGCTCCACCACCCAAATCACGGTCATACATTGTAATGTATGGCACACATATCATGATAGCTACCACCTGGCACCTGCGGTGTATTACCGCCCAATACACAATTGCGGTAGTGATAGGCATAAACACATGGTCAAATGGCAGTTGGCATGCTCTGCCTCCCAAATCACAGTCATACATTGCAATGTATGGCACACTTATCGCGGTAGCTACCGCCTGGCACCTGCGGTGTGTCACTGCCAATGCCCAAGACACAATCGTGGTAGTGATAGGCATATACACATGGTCAAATGGCGGTTGGCATGCTCCCCCACCCAAATCACGGCCATACATTGTAATGTATGGCACACATATCGTGGTAGCTACTGCCTGGCACCTGCGGTGTGTCACCACTAATGCCCAGGACACAATCGCTGTAGTGATAGGCATATACACATGGTCAAATGGCAGTTCGCAGGCTTTGCCACCCAAATCACGGTCATATGATGTAATGTCATTCGAGAGTGCTTGGATGGTGGCGGCAGAGCGGTCCTGATTCTTTTAGACCTCTCTGCCGCGTTTGATACCGTCCCCCATAATCTCCTCCTTGCTAGACTGTCTGAGATTGGCATTGGCGGCAGGGTACTGGCTTGGCTGTCATCCTTCCTTTCTGATAGGACGCAGCAAGTATGGATGCCGCCGTACGCCTCAAAGGCCAAACCACTCTGCACGGGGGTCCCTCAGGGCTCCACTTTGAGCCCGTTGATGTTTAACGCCTACATCACCCCTGTGATATACCTGGCCGAACAGCTTGGGGCTAAGGTCATCGGATACGCCGATGACACCCAGCTGCTCTTTACCTGGCCGGATGACCGGCTGGATACAACGGCTGATCACCTCTGTCTTTCCTCGGTGTTTCATTGGCTGGCGATGGCCCAGCTTAAATGCAACGAGGACAAGTCAGAGGTTCTCTTCTATGGGTCCTTCCCCTCCAACTTTAAGAATGATTTGTGGCCCCCGGATTTTCCTAGTCCCAAGGTGATGGGAGGCCCGGCTAAGAACCTCGGAATTTGGTTCGGAGAAGACCTCAGATTTGAGGACCATATCAAGAAGCTGTCAGGGACCTGTTTTGCTACGCTAAGGGCTTTAAGAAAATTCTTCCCTCTGCTGCCCAGAGAAGCTAGGGAAACGGTTGCGCGTGCCCTCATCTTGTCCAGATTGGACTATGCTAATGCATTGTTTTGTGGTGTCCCGGCTTATCTGGTCAAACGACTGCAGGTTGTCCAGAACGCCGCGGTGCGCCTTTTGTTTAGCATTCCGAAATGGCAGAGCGTTCGGTTACATATGCGCGTGCTCCACTGGCTCCCTGTAGCTCAGAGAATTATGTTCAAATCTCTTGTGCTGTCATTTAGAGCTGTCCATGACCTAGGCCCCGGCTACCTGAGGAAGCGCTTCTCCTTCTACACTCCTTCTCGCTGTCTCAGGTCAGCCTCCATGGCCAAACTGACTCTTCCCCGTTATAAGCGGGCTAGGCTGGGCGGCCAATCTATTTCTGTGGTAACTGCGAAGGCTTGGAATGCTCTCCCTCTTCATTTGCGTACCGCCCAGTGTCTATCCAAGTTTAAAAAGGATCTCAAGACCCATCTGTTTGTTTGTCAGGCCTAGGCTGTTTCTCTGTGTTATGTTTGGTCACCTCCGCAACGCGCCAGGATACTCCCCAGTAGCAGAGCGCGCTACAAAACTACCTATAACATAACATAACATGTATGGCACACGTATCGCGGTAGCTACCGCCTGGCCCCTGTGGTGTGTCACCGCCATGGACCATGCCCTTACAGCCAATGGGAACCGCAATCGCAGTAGCACAATGCAAGTTTTGAAAATTGCGGTAGGCGTGCCCTGCCACCGCGTGCCGGTCATTGGCTGCAATTGAAAGATGCACCACCGCGGTAGCGCAGCCTGGCCCCTGCGGCGTGTCACCGCCATGGACCATGTCCTTACAGCCAATGGGAACCGCAATCGCGGTAGCACAATGCAAGTTTTGAAAATTGTGATAGGCGTGCTCCACCACTGCGGAGCCGGTCATTGGATGCATTTGAAAAAGGCTAACCTGGAACACCAATTGCAACAGCTTAGAACCACTGAAACGGCCCCAGGGGGCTATATATGTGTGGGAGAGAGCCTCACATTTCCACAGCTCACAGAGCCACCCCTTACCCCCAACTGCTGCTACTGCTGTCTCAAGGGCCTGCTGCCTGCCACCCCTCAACACCAACTGCTGCTGCTGTCTCCAGGGCCTGCTGCCTGCCACCCCTCACCACCAACTGTTGCTGCTGCTGTTTTCAGGGCCTGCTGCCTGCCACCCCTCAAAACTAACTGCTGCTGCTGTCTCCAGGGCCTGCTGCCTGCCACCCCTCAACACCAACGGCTGATGTCTCTTGGCTACAGTGATGGCGAGGACTGAGAAGATCTGTGCCAGTCCTTTCACCACTGAGGAGCTGGAGGTCTTGGTGGACGAGGTGCTCAAACAGTATCTGAGGCTGTATGGTGCTCCAAATGTTGTGGTAAGTCTTCCAGAGAGGGAGTGAGAGTGCAGGGGACACACACATGACGTTGATCTGCTGCAGTATATCCCTGAGAGTGTAGGATTGTGTCATGCACTGCCTAGCATGCTGTCTTCAGGGGAAAGGGGTGTGTAGCCTATTTCACACGTTTCCCTGCCTGCACATCAAGATTGGAGGGACATGTATTGTCTTGTCAGCTATACAGTGCCGCAGCAAGTTGCAAGTTGTTAATGCAGGAATCAAGGGAGTGATTGCTTCTGTGAATGGCTGTGTGGGTCCCTGATGTCATTCACAGGCCCATCTGTGGCCTTAGCTGGGGTTTTCGTTCAGAGGGTACTGATGGAAATGTGTCTGGCTCAAAATTGTACATCATATCCAGTTCAGCACTATGCTCAGGACTTCATTACCCAAGGGTGACACTCTTGGTTGGCATTCACCTGTGACACAGCAGATTGCTGTACTATTGTGCACTGCACCCTCCATTTCCACCAGTATGTTTACAGACTCGCATGTGTAGGCACTGTTTTCACTCTCAAAGTGTTCCTTCATGTGGCATTTCTGATGCCCCATGTTGGACCTCAGTGTGAGCCCACCTGGCCTGCACAGTCACCGCCCAATCTGACAAGGACACATCACTGAATGTACAGAGTGTTACATGAGTGTTTTTTGCGGGACTCTCCATCAATGAGCCATCTCAGCCCTGCAGATTGCACTCAACAGGCCTTGTGAAAAGGGTTTGGTTTTATAAGATTGTGTCCCTCAATGTGACATCCATGACACAGTGAGCCATTCACAGGGCAAGGACATTGAGGGCTGCACAGTGTTAGACACAGTGAGTCTACCCCCAAACATATGTTGATATGTCATGTATGTCTTGCTCAACCTAAAAATGGACAGTAGATGTGGGCAGACTACACATTGCTTTCTGTGCTGGCATCCTGCATGTCTCTGTAAGACATATCTGTGAATTTGGGATGAGTTAGTATCATGCTCCTGTGCTGAGAGATATTGGTACATAACACTGTGTCACTGATTTTTTCCCCCTTTTGTCTCCCATGTCTGCAGCTCAAAGTCCACCAGCGTAATGCCGTGTGGAGGGCCATTGCATGCAAGGTGGGAGATCTGGGTGTTTCAAACCGAAGCCACACACACTGTCACAAGAGGTGGGATGACATCTTCCGGCTGAGCAAAAACGTGGCGGAGATGACGCTGGGACGGCTCCCTCGGACTGGCAGGTTGGCGTGGCGGAGCATAACACGACTAATGGCCCGCATCTTGGCCGTGACATAGCCTGAGCTGGATGCACGTTTGAAGGAGCATCAGCTGCAAGCTAGGGGTGAGTGTTCTTGGAAGGGTGACTTTGGCCATGAGTGGCTGCATGTGTTCACAGCCTGGGCCAGCGCTGGGCTGTGCTGTTGGTAGTGTGATGCCGTGGCTTGTAAGTGGCCTCTGTGTTGGGTGCAGCTGTCATGCATTTGCCCTACCTGTACTTCCTAATGTAATTTGAGTAATGGGAATTGACATTGCATTCTGAGTCGTGGGCTTCAGGTATCATCTGAGCTGGATGCAGTCTGGAAAATCCCATGGAACGGATGGGCAGTGTGCATCATCTGAGCGTGCTTTCATCAATGTGTGCATTTCCTGACCTCAGGCTTAGACATCTGCCACCAATGTGCAACTGTAGTTGTGCCAAGTACAACATGGTGGATGGCATAAGCTCATGCATAAGCTCATGGCCATTGTGGACTGTTATGTTGTAGTCTCCTGCTGAGGCTGTCTCCCTAGTTGTTTGCTGTGTGGTGCAGGGTGTGGGTTCACCTGTCTGGTTATTGTGCATGGGGGAGCACAGGAGGGATACATGGCATGTCCCTTCATTTGGGGGGCGAGTGTGTGGAGGGTGGAGGTGTGGCCCTGTGATCTTTGTGGATTGCCCTGCCTGGCGCTGGCACTGCCTTCTGCATTGTGCGCATATTTTCCTGCGTTTTCACTGCTGCGGTGACGTGACCAGGACATTACTTCAAGATCGCTGTAGATGGGTGACCTGGATGCGGAGGGGTGATTTTGTGAGAGGTAGGACATGTGTGGGTACACTTGTGGATGTGATCCTGTCCCCACCAGGGTGTCTGGTGTGGACCGGAACCCTATATCTGCACATGGGTAATGTGTTGTTGTTGTGTGCGGAGTTGTGTTATTGCGTACCTCCAGCGGCGTCCGCGATGGTGCATGAGTTGCTGGTAGTGTATCAGGTACAGCACCGGGAAGACGTGTAGAGCTGGATCCACTGCAGTCATGACCGAGCGGAGGGGACCGGGAATCTAATTTGTGCTCCACTGTCAGGCTTCCGCCGTCTCTGGTTGGGCGGTTTCTCCGCTGCGGTGCGACTGGCTGTTTGGGGCATCCTGATTTGTACGGCAGTCGGGACGTCATTCCGCATGGCGGTGGGTCTCTATTGGCTCACACCGCCGTGGTGGCAGTGCATTCTTACGGCGGTTCACGCCGCACCGGGGCAGACGGGAAATGAGCCATGTTTGCCCATACTAATATGGCGGACGTGAGAACAGCTGCTAGCGTGCGGAAAAAGGCATCTTCCGCAATCGACAGCACAGCGATGGTGCCTCCGCCCGCCATCATAATGGGCCCCTTAGTGATCACACAGTTGGAGATAAGATTTTCCTTCAGAACACTTTCAGAACCTTTCCAGACCTTTTAGGAGCATTACTTTTCCTTGGACTTTGAGAGGTTCAGCCCTCTATGCTTATTCCCTTTGATCCTTGCTGAGTGTGGTTTAGGCTAACACTTACTTCCCTGACTCAAGACTCTTAATCGAGTTTCTGCAATGCTCATACCTTCCCTTACTTCCTACACTTTGTTTTTTTCACTTCCCGTACTTCCTTAGATTTTTCCTATTTTTCTACAGTCCCCTGACTTTTTAGATCTTTTAGGTTCCGGAACCATCCTTTTAGCCTGGATTCTAATTTCGGTGATTCTAGATTTACGGATGTATGACGTTACAACGCATGCTTTTACAACGCATACCGTTACAACGCATAGCGCTTTGGGGTGCTGGATAGTGAATAGTTTAATTTACTATTCCAACTCCAGTCCCCGTGGACACTAGGGAAGGTGTTGGATAGTAAATTAAATCTATTCCCTATCCTAGAGCGCCGCCCAGCGCAATGCGTTGTAATGGTTTTCGTTGTAAAACCTGCGTTGTAATAGCACTGCGTGGTAAAAGTTGCGTTGTAAAGGATGTTTCCCTAGATTTACCTATGTATAAACGAGAAACTCTGAGACTCTTCTCTCAGCATCAGATACCACTGTTAATCTTTTGCATTGCTGTGACTGAACTTCTTGTGTATGTAATACTGGCTTGTCTAAACTTCTTTAGGAGGATGGGTTTCCCAGTTGTTATTCTGTACCTTTATGGTATGGTGCTGAGAATCGTTTACCTTAACTTGATTGCTAACTTGTAGTAAACCACCTGAACTATAGTTACGGATTCCTGGAGCTTATTGTGTAGCCAAGTGGGTTACACTGTTAATTGAAATTTGATTAATGTAATGTTAGCTTCCTTCACCTCTCAGTGGGGAAGAAGGGTCCATCGGAGGACCAATGTTTAGAGGGTTGGCTCAAAACGCTGCATCACTGGCGTTCTTGCTGTTTATCTCCCTCTCTTTCCTCTGCTGTTTTGTGCATTCTCTCTTTTCCTGTGATCTCCACATCACCACCTTCTCCCCACTGCTCTTGATGCCCATCTACTTTTTACCCTATGCTCTCTCTCCTGCACCTCTTTCCCCCCCCAAGATTTCTGTCTTGCCTCCTCCTCCCTGGTGCTCTCACTAATCCTGCACCTCCATTTCCCCCCAGCTCTCTTGCACCTCTCTCTTTGCCAGGGCGCTCCACCACATCTCTGCCTTCTCAACATTCCATTCGCTTCACCTCCATTCCCTGCACTCCTGGAATTTCTCTTTCACCCTCCCCTTTCCCCTGCAGTGCTTTAAATGGGTTGGTACTGTCCAGTACAGAGTACCAGCACTTTTTTATTTTGAGAAGGAGAGTACTGGCACTTCTCCAGACAGACGTAATACTTCTAATTAGAGAGTACCGGCACTTTTCGGAAACAAGCAGGTACACCGGTACGGAGTACCTGCATTTCTATTATCCCATTTAAAGCACTTTTCCACTGTGAACTTCACTCTAGGTGTAGTAAAAAGGAGATAGCTGCAGCTTTGGGGTCAGGGCATGCCTGAAGTCCCCATACCAAACTCCTTTGAGGCTACTGGTGTGTATGCTAAAAATAGTATAAGAATACAATGGGAGTAAGCTATAAGCACTTCTGGTATACGTTTTCAATTTAATCTGTGCTCCAACCTCTGGCACTGTGGCCTGTTTGTGTGACTCAACAATTTAGAACAGACTTTTATTTATTTATTTTTCAAATCCACATCTGGTGCATTTACATTGTGCCTTAACATTTCATTAAAACTGTTAGTAGGGTGCATAATACAGAATGATAATGACTTTATATAGTTGCAATTTAAAACTGGCGGTTTGAACAGACTGTTGCTTTACATCTCTTCCCTTTTCCATTAGGTTGTCATCGTGATGGTGGCCAGATGGGTGGGGGTATTGCCATTATAGCCAAGGCCCATCTCAAATTGACGACTAGTAAACTTGGAAACATTGGAAAAATTGAAGCCATGTACTTTACCTTGGCTGATTCCGTGGCCGTCATTTTAGCTGGGATTTTGGTTTATAATCCACCTACTGCCTCGTCTGGCTCTCTTATGTCGCTGGTACATTTGATTGCAGACCTATCCCTCAAACACTCGAATTTTACCGTGCTTGGTGATTTTAATTTACACGTGGATGATCCACTATGTACGCAGGCCATCCAGTTTATGGATACTATGAAGGGTCTGAATTTATTTCAACTAGTTCAGGGCCCAACGCATACAGCAGGCCATACTCTGGATTTAATTTTCTCAAGGCACCTGGACATCATGCTTCATCCACCCCTCCCTCTTACCTGGTCGGATCATTACCTCCTGCCTTTTGATCTTACCCTTACCCTGGCGCCTTCACCTATTGCACTTAATAAGGAGTACGGGAGAAAATGGCACAAAGTTACCTGCGCCACTCTGAGTCCTCTTCTTCTCTATGGCGCTGAACCCTTGTCCTGTAATATCGATGAAAGGGTGTCTAAGCTCAACTCATCCTTATTGCGCGCCATAGATGCTATCGCGCCCCTCCAACCGATCACGTCTGCTAGATCTCGTCCTTCGGCACCCTGGTTCTCTTCGACTCTTCGGGAGGAGAAGAGTCGCTGTAAAAAACTTGAACGTTTATGGCGAAAAAATTATGATTCAGAGGCCAAATCTATTTATAAAGCCGCTTTAAGAAAATTTCTATCCTTAAAACGGTCGACAATGAGAGATTTTTTCTCTCTCCAAATAGAGAAATCTAGGAATTCTTCCAAATCCCTTTTTAAAATTGTAAAGGATTTTTCGCATCCTGCTGCTTTATCTGCCCAGATCCTGGCTAGCCAGGCATTATGTAATGGTCTATCTGAATACTTTCAGGAGAAGATCGTGACCATCAGATCTTCCTTCCCCGTGGAGGGAATTTTACCGGCCCCTAGTGAGATAGACAGGGACAGTCCCTTCCTTGAGTCCTTCAAAGAGATGACTATTGAGTCCTCTCAGAGATTAATCACCCAATGTAAATCTGGTTCCCCTCTCGACCTGATTCCGGCTAAATTGATGGGTATTCTAGCCCCTATATTGATTGAGCCCCTCCTTTCTATTTGGAACTGCTCTCTTGGCTCAGGCCAGTTCCCCTCCATCTGGAAGGAGGCTATGTTAGTCCCTATCCTGAAAAAGGCGAATTCAGACCCTGGCCAATTTTCTAACTATCGGCCCATCTCCCTTCTCCCTCAGTCAGCTAAGATCTTGGAGAAAGCAGTTCAACTGCAATTGGCTGAATTTTTGGAGACTAATATGCTCCTACACGATTCCCAGTCGGGATTTAGAGCAGGCTTCAGTACGGAGACGGCTCTTCTTGAAGTCTCCGAGACTATCAGAGAGTGTGTGTATAGGGGCGAGGAGGCCATGTTGGTCCTCCTCGACCTATCCGCCGCCTTTGATACGGTCTCCCATACGATCTTATTGGATCGCTTGAGCCAGGTGGGCATAGGAGGTACTGTGTTGACCTGGATCCGCTCCTTTCTAAAGGATCGTTTTCAGAGGGTTTTTTTGAGGCCTTTTAAATCTGCTAGGAAACCCCTCCTCTGTGGTGTCCCCCAGGGCTCGGCCTTAAGCCCTTTGCTATTTAATGTGTACCTTGCCCCACTGGCCAAGGTGGTAGAATCTTGGGGAGTCAGAGTGATCTCCTATGCTGATGATACCCAGCTGGTGTTCTCTTTTAGGGATCACTCTGACACCTCCTTTGCCAACTTTCGCCAGTGTTTGAATAACATCTGTAACTGGATGACCACCAACCACCTCAGGCTTAATACTGACAAAACGGAGGTAATGTTTTTTAACCAGAAAACGACCATCCCCTCTAGCCTGTGGTGGCCAACGGTTCTTGACCCTCCCCCTATGCCAGCTCTCACAGTTCGCAATCTGGGTTTCCAGTTTGATAATACCCTCTCCTGCGTGCCTCACATTAACAAAACAACCTCTGCTTGTTTTGCGAAATTGTGTATGATTAAAAGATTCTTCCATACCTTCCATTAAATGCTCGTAGAACTGTGGTCCAGTCGTTAATCACGTCTCACTTAGACTATGCCAACAGTCTCTACGCAGGTGCCCCTTTGTATCAGATTGAACGTCTACAAATCGTGCAGAATGCCGGGGCGAGATTGATTGGTAATATTCCTTATCGACAATCTGTAGCATCCTATCGCAAAAAATTGCACTGGCTTCCTATCACAAAACGTATCCACTTTAAGATTCTGATACTTGCCTTTCGAGCTTTGAACAACCTCGGCCCAGACTATCTGAAAAAACGGCTTGTTCTATCACAATCCGTTAGATCTTTACGATCTAATAGTCTACGTCTCCTGGTTGTCCCTCGCTTCCGCCTCTCTAGAGTTGGCGGTAGAGCATTTGGAGTATCAGCAGCCAGACTGTGGAACAATCTCCCCTTGGAGCTAAGATTTGTCCCCACTGAATCCATCTTTCGCCGCAAACTTAAGACTTGGTTGTTCTCCTCTTAATTCTCTGTCTTTCTCTTCTTTTCTCTGGGCTCATTAGTTGTTAGCGCCGGGACACCCCCTCGGGGGTAGCCGTGCGCTCTATAAAATCCAAAAATAAATAAATAAATAAAATAGCAACTGAAACTAATTTGTGTTTAGTAAATATTTCCATGTTTCCTCATTTTTAAACGCTTCTCTATATCAATTATGTTACCTTGCTGTTGAATAAATTTTTTGAATTGCTCGTTATGTTCCTTATTCATATTTCAAAATTGATTTGGTGATCGCTACAGTAATACGGTTACAGTCACAGCCTGTGGGGTTTAAATTGTGAATTGCTTTTTAGGTTTCGCCTCGCCGAAAGCTGCGGAGCAGACTTTCGCTGAGCGAAATCTTATGTCTTACACTGTGTGCTTTAGTTCAGCCTCTCTCTTCCATTGGCTAGCTCCATAAATGGAGGCTAGCCTTTGGAAGAGAGAACTGTCCGTCATTTCCCGAGGCGATTGGTGGGCGGTCCGCCGATTCTTTCCCTCTCCGCAACGTCATGAAGACGTGGCCACTGTGGGCATGTACTTTTTTTTTTCCCCGATGTTTGTGTTCATTGTTCGTCTTGTTCCCTGTCCCGCTGGCTGTTTCCTGACCCCCTCCCGCTGTCCGTGTGCCTGCCCGCCCCCCTCCCGCTGTCCGTGTGTCTGCCCGCCCCCCTCCCGCTGTCCGTGTGCCTGCCCGCCCCCCTCCCGCTGTCCGTGTGCTTATCATCTCTTATTCTTGCTGTTTCAGTTGTATTTCGTGTATGCGTCTCTATGGACTTCCTCTGCTACGGGACCATGTTTATTCTTTGCATTCTGTACCGCTGTTCAGCACACAAAAAAGTAACCATTCCGTCTTCATTAACTGTTGATGAAGGATGATTTGGAAAAAAGCCAAATGATTTATTGCTAAACTACTGCCCTTCTGGTGAATTCGGGGTTGTGGGGGGAACGGGAAGGGGGAGGGGTGGGGTGGGCTGGCTGTGGTAGTGAATTCTTTGCTGTAGTTATCCAAGTATGCAGATTTTATTACTCAGGGGTCACAGGTCACTCAGGGAGCGAGAGCAAAGACCGTAATATGTGCGGCTTAAACATGAATTTGCATTTTTCGTTGAAAAAATATGGCGGGCGCTGTGCAATCCGAGGCATCACTGCCTTCTTTGTGAATAAGCAGCAGCCGAGCTATGCTGCTTCAAAGGCAACTTTGTGCTTCTTATTGACACCGGGCAAACGTGTGCACGAGCCCAGGCTTCTAAGTAAGGCACACAGTCATGTCAAGTCAATACTAACAGCAACATGTTACTTCCTGCATGCGAGGATGGCTGGGGCCACGCAGGAATCCCCCAGGGTCAGTATCACCAGACCTAAAGAACCAAAACCGCCCTGTTCGCCAAGTATTCACAGACAGATTATACAGTTAGCACGTACTCTACTTTAGGACCGAACATTACAGCTTTTTGGAAACGTTTCAATTTTGTCTCTCCGGTGGTTTCAAAGGTTTGACTGTTCTGCTGTTAGAGCTGTATATAACTGCTCTCAACTCTGCAAATCCTTAACACTTTACATTAAGACAGCAGGGTTATACAATCTCGTCAAAAGGTATTCAGAGAAGGCAGAAGATTAAAATCGAAACGGAAATAGATCAGTGCTTCCAAGATATAAAATCATGCATGAAGTTTGGGGCCATTAATGTTTTGTCAAAGTTACATAATTGCAGAGCAAACCAGGAATCTCGCTTACTTCGCCCACATCCTCCAAGAATCTGCCAAAAAGTAAACACGCTGTATTTACTATAAAAGGCAGCTTGGCATTCTTCAGCCTCGATGCGATTCTGCGAGTTTTTTTATTTTACAGTTTCATATAGCGCGAACGTGCCCCAAAGGCTTCGGAGCGCTTTTCATGAGCACCGAATTATACATTACACAAGATCTCTATTTTTAAGAAACACGGGGAGATTAAGTAATTTGCACAGAAAAATGTTCAAACCAAACCGGAACTTCACCTGGTTCCCCATTTGAACTCAAGCCGTTAGGCCACAAAAAAAATCTCCAATAAATGAAAAAGATTTTTATGTAAATGCCACAGTGCCCCCCCCCCCCTTTTGAACTAAAGCCAGCCCAAAGCAATTCCCAACTTCATTTAAATTTGTCTTGCAGAGGATTCTTTGCACAGCTACTGTTAAAGACTCGACAAATGTACACATGCTGAAGTACCCTGTTGTAAACTCTTTCCTCCCAGTCAGTCCCTGCCGCACCTTAGTGTGCTGTACTCTAACACTATTTGCACACGTGCATTAATAGCACCGAGTGGTGAACACAAAAAAACACTACTTACTGAGCGCCCCAAGTACTCCATCCTGCTGTGGAGTAGAGAAAATACAAGAAAAAACCCGCAAATTCCATTTGGCACCCAAATAGGAAAAGACCCCCTATTTTCAGCCACTTCATACAATTTATTTATTGTCAACCTTAAGTTCGACGAATACAAAATGGCAAAGAGGGATCGTTGGTGAAGTCAGGGGAAAACATCTTTCAGGTACTTTTGCTGCAACACATTTACATGTTAGTTCTTTTGTAAGTAGGGCGCCTAGAAGGTAGGGTGATTCAATCTAGCAGCCACTAGTAGTGATCGTACAATTACTGTAAAATTCTTTCAGATACAGTAGCATCTGCTTTAGTTGCAACCTGGCTCTCGAACACCAGGACGAAACACCAAGTGGCTGAGAATGGTATTCAGTTCCTTCTGGAACCTGTAGTTGTCCTGTTGTTGCCTGGTTAGGATAGCTAGCCTCACTTCAGTTACCAGGATAGTTTCCAGGCCCTCCTTCCTCATGGAATATGATCTCAAGAGGCATCTTGTTTGATGTCGGACCAGTGAGAATGTTATTACAGGGGCAAATTGCATTTCATACCTCTGTTTGGACATAGTGGATTTAGGGTCTTCAATTTCAATCTGATTTACTTTCCGACTTAACTGTTACTGGGTGAAAGCTTCCTCAAGTATTGGTTGTGGCACCAGTTTCCACATCATAGTTAGAAAGAGGTCTTGCGGTCTCGAGGGGAACGATTAGGTAGTGTGCCATTGAGGAGAGCATATCAAAGTTGGAGCACGAACTCCCTCACCCCATCAAGACCATGATGCACAATTTTGCTTCATAATGAATACTATGTGACTAACAGTTTATCTATGTATTACTAACGCTTGCTTATTAGTTGCAGCGTTTTTCTTAGCAATGTAAATGACAATGCCATTTATTTATCTGTTTTCAAAACCAACACATAAATACAAATTTTGTCATTTACAATGCCAATAGCTCTAACTTTTCCAAAGGCGAAACCATTGCATTGTAAATGCTTGTTAGTGCTTCTGTTCGGCAAGTCCTCTTTCTATTTCCTCCACCAATCATAAATAGGCAGATTTTTCTCTGCTCTCATCGCTTCTGAGTTTCTGGCCTGTCAGCGCATTCTGTTTATTCAAAAATAGAACGGGAACCCTTAAAGCGTTATCTGATAGTAGAGTTGTGTGCGTCATCATCCTCACTGGTGACTGCGCTCTGATTTTGCGCTGAGCATGTTCTTTTTTTATGCACACATGTCACTGATACTGCTGCTCCCTTTTTTTTCGCCCCTGGTAATTTTTAAAGATGTATATGCTCGCTTATGGTTATCTTTACTAATAACACATTTTTCTTCATTAACGCAGTTTTTGACATAGCACCTTTTAAAATGTTGTTTGTAAAACCTCTTTTGAACTGAAGTTTTTGTTTTTACTTTTTTTATGGCATATGATAAATAACATTTTAAGTCAGTCTATCAGTCAATATCATTTTACTTTGGAACAGGGCTATGACAATCATAATACTTTTTAAGCATGTCCATCACATAACCTAAGCATATTCAATTATCAATTAAGTGGATACTATTGAAAACATATCAACCCTATTAGTCTTAAAATAAAATATTACATAAGGAAAAATGTAAACAGATTAGAAATGAGTACACGTCTTTGTCAAATGTATCTTAACTGTAAACATGAGTTGAAAACGCAAAGAACAGGCAGACTTAACCCCTTCGCTGCTAGGCCTTTTCCCCTCCTGTGCTGAGGCTTTTTTTGGCGTTTTGGAGTAGTGCGCGCTTAGGCCCTTGTAACTTTTTGACCACATAAGGTATCCACGCCAAATTTGCGTCCTTTTCTTCCAACATCATGTGGATTCTAAAGGCGCCCAGGGTTTGTGGATTCCCTTGGAGGGGGCCCAGAAATTAACCAAAATATAGTGATTTTCTTGTTTTTTTCAGAAAAATGGGAAAAACGGGCTGCAAATGAAAGCCTCTGGGTGTTTCCCTGAAAATGGTATCACAAAAGGGTTTGTGGGGCTGAAATCTCCATTTTCTCAGCTTTCAGGGAATGACAGACTTTTGTCAGAGAACCGAAATTTTTCACTCAGTTTTGGCATTTTTCTGGGACATAGCCTATTTTTGCTATTTTTAGAGCTTTCCACCTCCTTCCAGTTAATGGTAGAAATGAGTTTGAAAGCAATAATGGATCCTGGAAAGCTTTACATTTTCGAAAAGTAGACAAAATTCTGAATTCAGAAAGGGGTCATTTGTCTAAATCCATGAAGGTTTCGTTATAGAAACTAACAGTTAGATATTGGAATATTTGAAATTTTGTTGAAAAAAACAGCCTTTTGTCTCAACGTTTTCACCTATAACTTTTTCTAATTTTGACAGCTCTTGGAAAGCAATATACCGTTACATCCGTTAGACCTTCCTGGTTGTGGGGATATATAGGACTTGTAGTTTCACCAAGAACCCGACGAACCCAGATCCAAAAACTGAGCAGCAACTTGCAATGGTATTTTTTCATTTACTGGGTATAGTGCACTTTGTCTTGGAAAATGTATACATGGAATAATCTGTATGAAAGACACCTATGTATTTCTGAATTGGGTACAAATTATAGAGTTCAGAAACAGTATATAATTGCACATTTTCAAAGTTGGGAATACTCATACTAGCATGAGAATTATTGGTCATTTTTCATAAAGATTTTTTTTTTACACAATGTCTTTCATTGAAAGGGAGAAATGCATGAAAGCTCAATTGGTAATAACTATTTACAACAAGGGGTGGTGATGGACAGAGTCTCTGAATTAAGCAGAGTACTCTCACCCAGTCAAGAGATCAGGGCTAGATCCAACACTGTTTTTTAGCTCATTGCACCATCCCAGTTTCAGAACCTGGCTGTATGCAAATTAGTCTGTCCCTGGCCCAGTGCATCATGGGAACAGGGCAGACCAGACTACAAAAGCCAATTCTTACACTGGGAAGGAAACAAGCTTCCGGGGACCGGTTTCTGGCATTACAGCCGTCTTCGGCCCGGCTTGCTTGAAACCTGATGGTGCAATGAGCAAGGGACTCACATCTGAGTATACCCTTCCACGCTTAGGGTGGACAAAATTATTTACAACAAGGGGTGGTGATGGACAGAGTCTCTGAATTAAGCAGAGTACTCTCACCCAGTCAAGAGATCAGGGCTAGATCCAACACCGTTTTTTAGCTCATTGCACCATCCCAGTTTCAGAACCTGGCTGTATGCAAATTAGTCTGTCCCTGGCCCAGTGCATCATGGGAACAGGGCAGACCAGACTACAAAAGCCAATTCTTACACTGGGAAGGAAACAAGCTTCCGGGGACCGGTTTCAGACTAATTTGCATATAGCCAGGTTCTGAGCTGGGATGGGGCAGTGAGATAAATAACGGTGATGGATCAAGCCCTGATCTTTGGACTGGGTAAGAGTGGTCTGCTTAATTCAGACACTCTGTTCATCACCACCCCCTTTTCTGTATCGTTTTTGGCCACTATAGGTGTGGCAGGGTATACTCAGACATGAGTCCCTTTCTCACTGCTCCATCAGGATTCAAGCAAGCCGGGCCGAAGAGGCTGAAATGCCAGAAACCGGTCCCCGGTAGCTTGTCTCCTTTCTGGTGAAGAATTGGCTTTGTAGTTTGGTCTGCCCTGTTCCCATGATGCACTGGGCCAGGGACAGACTAATTTGCATATAGCCAGGTTCTGAGCTGGGATGGGGCAGTGAGATAAATAACGGTGATGGATCAAGCCCTGATCTTTGGACTGGGTAAGAGTGGTCTGCTTAATTCAGACACTCTGTTCATCACCACCCCCTTTTCTGTATCGTTTTTGGCCACTATAGGTGTGGCAGGGTATACTCAGACATGAGTCCCTTTCTCACTGCTCCATCAGGATTCAAGCAAGCCGGGCCGAAGAGGCTGAAATGCCAGAAACCGGTCCCCGGTAGCTTGTCTCCTTTCTGGTGAAGAATTGGCTTTGTAGTTTGGTCTGCCCTGTTCCCATGATGCACTGGGCCAGGGACAGACTAATTTGCATATAGCCAGGTTCTGAGCTGGGATGGGGCAGTGAGATAAATAACGGTGATGGATCAAGCCCTGATCTTTGGACTGGGTAAGAGTGGTCTGCTTAATTCAGACACTCTGTTCATCACCACCCCCTTTTCTGTATCGTTTTTGGCCACTATAGGTGTGGCAGGGTATACTCAGACATGAGTCCCTTTCTCACTGCTCCATCAGGATTCAAGCAAGCCGGGCCGAAGAGGCTGAAATGCCAGAAACCGGTCCCCGGAAGCTTGTCTCCTTTCTGGTGAAGAATTGGCTTTGTAGTTTGGTCTGCCCTGTTCCCATGATGCACTGGGCCAGGGACAGACTAATTTGCATATAGCCAGGTTCTGAGCTGGGATGGGGCAGTGAGATAAATAACGGTGATGGATCAAGCCCTGATCTTTGGACTGGGTAAGAGTGGTCTGCTTAATTCAGACACTCTGTTCATCACCACCCCCTTTTCTGTATCCTTTTTGGCCACTATAGGTGTGGCAGGGTATACTCAGACATGAGTCCCTTTCTCACTGCTCCATCAGGATTCAAGCAAGCCGGGCCGAAGAGGCTGAAATGCCAGAAACCGGTCCCCGGTAGCTTGTCTCCTTTCTGGTGAAGAATTGGCTTTGTAGTTTGGTCTGCCCTGTTCCCATGATGCACTGGACCAGGGACAGACTAATTTGCATATAGCCAGGTTCTGAGCTGGGATGGGGCAGTGAGATAAATAACGGTGATGGATCAAGCCCTGATCTTTGGACTGGGTAAGAGTGGTCTGCTTAATTCAGACACTCTGTTCATCACCACCCCCTTTTCTGTATCAATTGGTAATAACAGTTGATTTACAAATCTGAATTACCCCAAGTGTCCCGATAAAAACGGTACCTCACTTGTGTGGGTCGGCCTTGTGCCTGCGACAGGAAACGGCGCAAAATGCAACGTGGTCACACCTAAATTTAGCAGTTACAAATTGACCCTTTTTTGGCAAAGTGCCTACCTGTAGTTTTTGCACCCTAGCTCTGCCGGCACCTAGGGAAACCTAGCAAACCTATACATTTTTGAAAAGTAGACACCCAGGGGAATTCAGGATGGGGTGACTCGACTGCCTACCACCAGGTTTTGTTACCCAGAATCCCTTGCAAAGCTAAGATTTTCACAAAATAAACACATTTTCCTCACATTTCTGTGGTGGAAAGTTCTGGAATCTGCGTGGATCAACAAATTTCCACCCACCCAGCGTGCCCCCAGGTCTCCCGAAAAAAATGGTACCTCACTTGCGTGGGTAGGCATAGTGGCTGCGACATGAAACAGCGCAAAACGCAGCATGGTCGCACCTCAATTTCCCAGTGAAATTTAGCACGATTCGGACAAAAAGACAACCTTTTGTTTTTGCGCCGTAGCTCTGCCAGCACCTAGGGAAACCTAGCAAACCTATACATTTTTGAAAACTAGACACCCAGGGCAATTCAGGATGGGGTGACTCGTCTGCCCACCCCCAGGTTTTGTTACCCAGAATCCCTTGCAAACATAAAAATTTGACCAAATAAACACATTTTCCTCACATTTCTGTGGTGGAAAGTTCTGGAATCTGCGTGGATCAACAAATTTCCACCCACCCAGCGTGCCCCCAGGTCTCCCGAAAAAAATGGTACCTCACTTGCGTGGGTAGGCATAGTGGCTGCGACATGAAACAGCGCAAAACGCAGCATGGTCGCACCTCAATTTCCCAGTGAAATTTAGCACGATTCGGACAAAAAGACTACCTTTTGTTTTTGCGCCGTAGCTCTGCCAGCACCTAGGGAAACCTAGCAAACCTATACATTTTTGAAAACTAGACACCCAGGGCAATTCAGGATGGGGTGACTCGTCTGCCCACCCCCAGGTTTTGTTACCCAGAATCCCTTGCAAACATAAAAATTTGACCAAAAAAACACATTTTCCTCACATTTCTGTGGTGGAAAGTTCTGGAATCTGCGTGGATCAACAAATTTCCACCCACCCAGCGTGCCCCCAGGTCTCCCAAAAAAAATGGTACCTCACTTGCGTGGGTAGGCATAGTGGCTGCGACATGAAACAGCGCAAAACACAGCATGGTCGCACCTCAATTTCCCAGTGAAATTTAGCACGATTCGGACAAAAAGACTACCTTTTGTTTTTGCGCCGTAGCTCTGCCAGCACCTAGGGAAACCTAGCAAACCTATACATTTTTGAAAACTAGACACACAGGGCAATTCAGGATGGGGTGACTTGTCTGCCCACCCCCAGGTTTTGTTACCCAGAATCCCTTGCAAACATAAAAATGTGACCAACAAAACACATTTTCCTCACATTTCTGTGGTGGAAAGTTCTGGAATCTGCGTGGATCAACAAATTTCCACCCACCCAGCGTGCCCCCAGGTCTCCTGAAAAAAATGGTACCTCACTTGCGTGGGTAGGCATAGTGGCTGCGACATGAAACAGCGCAAAACGCAGCACCTCAATTTCCCAGTGAAATTTAGCACGATTCGGACAAAAAGACTACCTTTTGTTTTTGCGCTGTAGCTCTGCCAGCACCTAGGGAAACCTAGCAAACCTATACATTTTTGAAAACTAGACACCCAGGGCAATTCAGGATGGGGTGACTCGTCTGCCCACACCCAGGTTTTGTTACCCAGAATCCCTTGCAAACATAAAAATTTGACCAACAAAACACATTTTCCTCACATTTCTGTGGTGGAAAGTTATGGAATCTGCGTGGATCAACAAATTTCCACCCACCCAGCGTGCCCCCAGTTCTCCCCAAAAAAATGGTACCTCACTTGCGTGGGTAGGCATAGTGGCTGCGACATGAAACAGCGCAAAACGCAGCATGGTCGCACCTCAATTTCCCAGTGAAATTTAGCACGATTCGGACAAAAAGACTACCTTTTGTTTTTGCGCCGTAGCTCTGCCAGCACCTAGGGAAACCTAGCAAACCTATACATTTTTGAAAACTAGACACCCAGGGAAATTCAGGATGGGGTGACTCGCCTGCCTACCCCCAGGTTTTGTTACCCAGAATCCCTTGAAAACATAAAAATGTGACCAAAAAAACACATTTTCCTCACATTTCTGTGGTGGAAAGTTCTGGAATCTGCGTGGATCAACAAATTTCCACTCACCCAGCGTGGCCCCAGGTCTCCCGAAAAAAATGGTACCTCACTTGCGTGGGTAGGCATAGTGGCTGCGACATGAAACAGCGCAAAACGCAGCATGGTCGCACCTCAATTTCCCAGTGAAATTTAGCACGATTCGGACAAAAAGACTACCTTTTGTTTTTGCGCCGTAGCTCTGCCAGCACCTAGGGAAACCTAGAAAACCTATACATTTTTGAAAACTAGACACCCAGGGGAATTCAGGATGGGGTGACTCGCCTGCCTACCCCCAGGTTTTGTTACCCAGAATCCCTTGAAAACATAAAAATTTGACCAAAAAAACACATTTTCCTCACATTTCTGTGGTGGAAAGTTCTGGAATCTGCGTGGATCAACAAATTTCCACTCACCCAGCGTGGCCCCAGGTCTCCCAAAAAAATGGTACCTCACTTGCGTGGGTAGGCATAGTGGCTGCGACATGAAACAGCGCAAAACGCAGCATGGTCGCACCTCAATTTCCCAGTGAAATTTAGCACGATTCGGACAAAAAGACTACCTTTTGTTTTTGCGCCGTAGCTCTGCCAGCACCTAGGGAAACCTAGCAAACCTATACATTTTTGAAAACTAGACACCCAGGGCAATTCAGGATGGGGTGACTCGTCTGCCCACCCCCAGGTTTTATTACCCAGAATCCCTTGCAAACATAAATATTTGACCAAAAAAACACATTTTCCTCACATTTCTGTGGTGGAAAGTTCTGGAATCTGCGTGGATCAACAAATTTCCACCCACCTAGCGTGCCCCCAGGTCTCCCGAAAAGAATGGTACCTCACTTGCGTGGGTAGGCATAGTGGCTGCGACATGAAACAGCGCAAAACGCAGCATGGTCGCACCTCAATTTCCCAGTGAAATTTAGCACGATTCGGACAAAAAGACTACCTTTTGTTTTTGCGCCGTAGCTCTGCCAGCACCTATGGAAACCTAGCAAACCTATACATGTTTGAAAACTAGACACCCAGGGAAATTCAGGATGGGGTGACTCGCCTGCCTACCCCCAGGTTTTATTACCCAGAATCCCTTGCAAACATAAACATTTGACCAAAAAAACACATTTTCCTCACATTTCTGTGGTGGAAAGTTCTGGAATCTGCGTGGATCAACAAATTTCCACTCACCCAGCGTGGCCCCAGGTCTCCCAAAAAAAATGGTACCTCACTTGCGTGGGTAGGCATCGTGGCTGCGACATGAAACAGCGCAAAACGCAGCATGGTCGCACCTCAATTTCCCAGTGAAATTTAGCACGATTCGGACAAAAAGACTACCTTTTGTTTTTGCGCCGTAGCTCTGCCAGAACCTAGGGAAACCTATCAAACCTATACATTTTTGAAAACTAGACACCCAGGGGAATTCAGGATGGGGTGACTCGCCTGCCTACCCCCAGGTTTTGTTACCCAGAATCCCTTGCAAACATAAAAATTTGACCAAAAAAACACATTTTCCTCACATTTCTGTGGTGGAAAGTTCTGGAATCTGCGTGGATCAACAAATTTCCACTCACCCAGCGTGGCCCCAGGTCTCCCAAAAAAAATGGTACCTCACTTGCGTGGGTAGGCATCGTGGCTGCGACATGAAACAGCGCAAAACGCAGCATGGTCGCACCTCAATTTCCCAGTGAAATTTAGCACGATTCGGACAAAAAGACTATCTTTTGTTTTTGCGCCGTAGCTCTGCCAGCACCTAGGGAAACCTATCAAACCTATACATTTTTGAAAACTAGACACCCAGGGGAATCCAGGATGGGGTGACTCGCCTGCCTACCCCCAGGTTTTGTTACCCAGAATCCCTTGCAAACATAAAAATTTGACCAACAAAACACATTTTCCTCACATTTCTGTGGTGGAAAGTTCTGGAATCTGCGTGGATCAACAAATTTCCACTCACCCAGCGTGGCCCCAGGTCTCCCAAAAAAAATGGTACCTCACTTGCGTGGGTAGGCATAGTGGCTGCGACATGAAACAGCGCAAAACGCAGCATGGTCGCACCTCAATTTCCCAGTGAAATTTAGCACGATTCGGACAAAAAGACTACCTTTTGTTTTTGCGCCGTAGCTCTGCCAGCACCTAGGGAAACCTAGCAAACCTATACATTTTTGAAAACTAGACACCCAGGGGAATTTAGGATGGGGTGACTCGCCTGCCTTCCCCCAGGTTTTGTTACCCAGAATCCCTTGAAAACATAAATATTTGACCAAAAAAACACATTTTCCTCACATTTCTGTGGTGGAAAGTTCTGGAATCTGCGTGGATCAACAAATTTCCACTCACCCAGCGTGGCCCCAGGTCTCCCAAAAAAAATGGTACCTCACTTGCGTGGGTAGGCATAGTGGCTGCGACATGAAACAGCGCAAAACGCAGCATGGTCGCACCTCAATTTCCCAGTGAAATTTAGCACGATTCGGACAAAAAGACTACCTTTTGTTTTTGCGCCGTAGCTCTGCCAGCACCTAGGGAAACCTAGCAAACCTATACATTTTTGAAAACTAGACACCCAGGGGAATTCAGGATGGGGTGACTCGCCTGCCTACCCCCAGGTTTTGTTACCCAGAATCCCTTGAAAACATAAAAATGTGACCAAAAAAACAAATTTTCCTCACATTTCTGTGGTGGAAAGTTCTGGAATCTGCATGGATCAACAAAATTCCACTCACCCAGCGTGGCCCCAGGTCTCCCGAAAAAAATGGTACCTCACTTGCGTGGGTAGGCATAGTGGCTGCGACATGAAACAGCGCAAAACGCAGCATGGTCGCACCTCAATTTCCCAGTGAAATTTAGCACGATTCGGACAAAAAGACTACCTTTTGTTTTTGCGCCGTAGCTCTGCCAGCACCTAGGGAAACCTAGCAAACCTATACATTTTTGAAAACTAGACACCCAGGGCAATTCAGGATGGGGTGACTCGTCTGCCCACCCCCAGGTTTTGTTACCCAGAATCCCTTGCAAACATAAAAATTTGACCAAAAAAACACATTTTCCTCACATTTCTGTGGTGGAAAGTTCTGGAATCTGCGTGGATCAACAAATTTCCACCCACCTAGCGTGCCCCCAGGTCTCCCGAAAAAAATGGTACCTCACTTGCGTGGGTAGGCATAGTGGCTGCGACATGAAACAGCACAAAACGCAGCATGGTCGCACCTCAATTTCCCAGTGAAATTTAGCACGATTCGGACAAAAAGACTACCTTTTGTTTTTGCGCCGTAGCTCTGCCAGCACCTAGGGAAACGTAGCAAACCTATACATTTTTGAAAACTAGACACCCAGGGGAATTCAGGATGGGGTGACTCGCCTGCCTACCCCCAGGTTTTGTTACCCAGAATCCCTTGCAAACATAAAAATATGACCAAAAAAACACATTTTCCTCACATTTCTGTGGTGGAAAGTTCTGGAATCTGCGTGGATCAACAAATTTCTACTCACCCAGCGTGGCCCCAGGTCTCCCAAAAAAATGGTACCTCACTTGCGTGGGTAGGCATAGTGGCTGCGACATGAAACAGCGCAAAACGCAGCATGGTCGCACCTCAATTTCCCAGTGAAATTTAGCACGATTCGGACAAAAAGACTACCTTTTGTTTTTGCGCCGTAGCTCTGCCAGCACCTAGGGAAACCTAGCACACCTATACATTTCTGAAAACTAGACACCCAGGGAAATTCAGGATGGGGTGACTCGCCTGCCTTCCCCCAGGTTTTGTTACCCAGAATCCCTTGAAAACATAAATATTTGACCAAAAAAACACATTTTCCTCACATTTCTGTGGTGGAAAGTTCTGGAATCTGCGTGGATCAACAAATTTCCACTCACCCAGCGTGGCCCCAGGTCTCCCAAAAAAAATGGTACCTCACTTGCGTGGGTAGGCATAGTGGCTGCGACATGAAACAGCGCAAAACGCAGCATGGTCGCACCTCAATTTCCCAGTGAAATTTAGCATGATTCGGACAAAAAGACTACCTTTTGTTTTTGCGCCGTAGCTCTGCCAGCACCTAGGGAAACCTAGCAAACCTATACATTTTTGAAAACTAGACACCCAGGGGAATTCAGGATGGGGTGACTCGCCTGCCTACCCCCAGGTTTTGTTACCCAGAATCCCTTGAAAACATAAAAATGTGACCAAAAAAACACATTTTCCTCACATTTCTGTGGTGGAAAGTTCTGGAATCTGCATGGATCAACAAATTTCCACTCACCCAGCGTGGCCCCAGGTCTCCCGAAAAAAATGGTACCTCACTTGCGTGGGTAGGCATAGTGGCTGCGACATGAAACAGCGCAAAACGCAGCATGGTCGCACCTCAATTTCCCAGTGAAATTTAGCACGATTCGGACAAAAAGACTACCTTTTGTTTTTGCGCCGTAGCTCTGCCAGCACCTTGGGAAACCTAGCAAACCTATACATTTTTGAAAACTAGACACCCAGGGGAATTCAGGATGGGGTGACTCGCCTGCCTACCCCCAGGTTTTGTTACCCAGAATCCCTTGAAAACATAAAAATTTGACCAAAAAAACACATTTTCCTCACATTTCTGTGGTGAAAAGTTCTGGAATCTGCGTGGATCAACAAATTTCCACCCACCCAGCGTTCCCCCAGGTCTCCCGAAAAAAATGGTACCTCACTTGCGTGGGTAGACATAGTGGCTGCAACAGGAAACGGTTCAAATCGTACGGTGGTGAATTTACATTACCTTTTTGCTAAACTACCTTGATTTTGGGGGGGGCATCTGAGTTTGTGGCCCGGGGCTCGGTGGTATTCTTTGCAAAGTAGCAAACCCAAACAGTTCTGAAAACTAGACACCCGGGGGAGTCCAGGGAGGTATGGCATGCATGGTTCCCCCAATGTTTTCCTACCCAGAACTCTCTGCAAACCTTAAAATTAGGTAAAAATTGCACTTTTCCAAACTTTTTGGCGTGGGATCGCCGGGCCGGCAAAAAAGTCATACCACCCTGCGTTCCCCTTGTTCTCCCGAGTAAAAGGATACCTCGCTTGTGTGGGTGCCCCAAAGCAGAACACGCCAAAAATGAATTTTGAAAAAAGTAGTTTTTACTCATATTTACGTTTTACAAATTAAGCACCCCAGCCTAAGTCACATGCCTTTGGCCCACCCACACAAGTGAGGTATCATTTTACTCGGGAGAACAAGGGAAACACTGGGTGGTAGGACATTTGTTCCGGCAGCGAGATCCCACCCAAAAAAGTATGGAAAAGTGGTTTTTTTGACCAAAATTTCAGGTTTGCAGGGGTTTCTGGGTAGGAAAACATTGGGGGACCCACGCATGCCATACCACCCTGGACTCCCCCGGGTGTCTAGTTCTCAGAACTGTTTGGGTTTGGTAGTTTCCAAAGATGCCTGCCAAGCCCCGGGCCAAAAGCTCAGGTGACCCCCTCAAAAAATAAGATTATTTGGCTAAAGGTAATGTGTTCGTCTCCACAGTATGAATTGGGCCTTTTCCTAAAGCAGCCGCTATGCCTACCCACGCAAGTGAGGTACCATTTTTATCGGGAGACCTTGGGGAACGCTGGGTGGGAGGTTTTTGTGTGTGCCCAGTGATGCCACGCTTTCCCACACTAAAACGTGTGAAAAAACTGATTTTTTCCTTGCAAAAAATGAGGTTTGCAAGGGATTCTGGGTAAAGGAACGTTGGAGGATCCACGCAAGCCATACCTCCTTGGAAGCCCCCGGGTGTCTACTTTTCAGAAATGTGTGGGATTGGTAGGTTTCCCTAGATGGCTGTCTCGCACGGGGTCAAAAACCCAGGTAACCCCTCTTGCAAAAGCTGGTGGACTTAAGATTTTCACCATTGTTACATTCAACTGCTTTTGCAAGAGGGGTTACCTGGGTTTCTGGCCCCGTGCGAGACAGCCATCTATGGAAACCTATCAAACCCACACATTTCTGAAAAGTAGACACCCGGGCGCTTCCAAGGAGGTATGGCTTGCGTGGATCCGCCAACGTTCCTTTACCCAGAATCCCTTGCAAACCTCAATTTTAGCAGAAAAAAATCAATTTTTTCACACGTTGTAGTCTGGGAAAGCGTGGCATCACTGGGCTCACACAAATTACCTCCCACCCAGCATTCCCCCAGGTCTCCCGATAAAAACGGTACCTCACTTGCGTGGGTAGCCATAGTGGCTGCAACAGGAAAAGGTCCAAATCTAACAGTGGTGAATATAAAATACCCTGAAGAAATATAACTTTGATTTTTTGGGGGGGAGGCACCTGAGTTTTTGGCCCGGGGTGGGTGGTATTCTTTGGAAAGTAGCAAACCCAAACAGTTCTGAAAACTAGACACCCGGGAGAGTCCAGGGAGGTATGGCATGTGTGGGTCCACCAATGTTTTCCTACCCAGAACTCCTTGCAAACCTTAAAAATAGGTAAAAATAGCACTTTTCCAAACATTTTGGCGTGGGATCGCCGTGCCGGCAAAAAAGTCCTACCACCCTGCGCTCCCCTTGTTCTCCCGAGTAAAAGGATACCACACCTTAACAGAGTTACTCAAAAGTGAAACATTCAAGCACGGCTATCTATTCCTCAAAGACACACACATACAGGTTGGATTTGGCACGAGGGCGAGTGATGTTTCAGTACATAAAATTTTATTAACAAGATATTTCAAAAAAATGAAATGCTCTGTCAATAAATAAATGCATAAAAACTGAACCAGTGACTCGCAACTCGTGAGCTGTAAAGCCACGACAAGGCACCAACCGTTTTACAGGCCATTCACGCACCTTTCATACCTGATACAAACCAGACCATTGACACCATCCGAATGGAAAAGCAACACATAACAACAATCACAATAAGGGGCAAGGTACACCCTACTGCAGAAAGAGAAAAAAAACAATTATTACTGCACACCCATCCAATCCGCAAGCACACACACATACTGGTTGGATTTGGCACGAGGGTGAGTGATGATTCAGTACATACAATTGGATACGCAAGTAATTTCATCAAAAATGAAATACACTGCGTATAATTGAAAGTATGATAAACTGAACCACTGACTCGCAGCTCGTGAGCTGTAAAGTCACGTCAAGGCACCAACCTCTTTACAGGCCATTCATACACCTTTCGTACGCGTGACACATACAAAACATTCACACCGCCAGCCGCGGACCCATCACATTTCAACACTCACACCAGCAAACAGCGCCATTCAAGGGCCCATCACTTTCACACGCCCACATTTCTGACACTGCAACTACACAAAATGATGGACTGTGTGGAGTGTCACTCAACTAGCAGTGTGTGTATTGACCAACAGAAAGTAACTACTCACACACCGCCTGCCGAGCGCCAGTCCACCCACACCACCATCCAAGCACCAGACCATGCACACTGCCAGCCAAACACCACTCAGCGCACACCGACAGCCAACTACCACTCCACACACACCACCAGCCAAGCATCACTCCACGCACACCACCAGCCAAGCGCCACTCCACAAACACAACACCATCCAAGCACCACTCCACACACGCCGCCAGCCAAGCACCACTCCACACACACCGCCAGCCAAGCACCACTCCACTCACACCGCCAGCCAAGCACCTAACCATACACTCCGCCAGCCAAGCAAAAATCCACGCACCCCCCAGCACAACTCCAATCCATGCACTATGCCAGCCAAGCACCAGACCACGCACACCACCAGCCAAGCGCCATCCACTCACACCACCAGCCAAGCACCTAACCATGCACTCCGCCAGCCAAGCAAAAATCCACTCACCCCCCCAGCACAACTCCAATCCATGCACTATGCCAGCCAAGCACCAGACCACGCACACCACCAGCCAAGCGCCATCCACTCACACCACCAGCCAAGCACCTAACCATGCACTCCGCCAGCCAAGCAAAAATCCACTCACCCCCCCAGCACAACTCCAATCCATGCACTATGCCAGCCAAGCACCAGACCACGCACACCACCAGCCAAGCGCCAGTCCACGCACACCAACAATCCAAGCACAATCCTGCACACACCACCATCGAAATTAGAATTTTTTAAAGAAATACCACAAATCAAATGTAGAAACCTACAAATCTGCTAACACAAATTCAAAACCTAAATGCTTTGCACTAATGCAAACCTAAAAGCAAACAAAAAAATATTACAGAAAACAGACCAGACAGTACACTTACAAGCTCAATGAAACTCCCAAAACTTCTTTTGTGTGTGGTACGATTTAAAACAAGCTGGCACACACAATCCAGGATTTGAAGGACAGTCAGGACAGTGCATACGAGACTCCCTCCGCACTTCTCTTCGCCAACAGACTCTACATCTTTTAGTGGGATTGTCTTTTGCAGTTGTGGGAGGAATGTATTCTGGAAAGTGGCGATCTTTCAGTCTAGCCACTTCCTCCACCACTCCAAATCTTGGCACACTTGCCTGTTCCACTAGTACAAGGCTGCCTATTATAGTCTCCTGAAACTTAACAAAAGGCATCTTTGACTCAGGACAAGATTTCTGGAAAACAACAAAAGCATTAAAGGATGCCAAGTGGAAAAGATGGATAGCCAACTTCTTGTACCAAACGTAAGCCTTTCGAAGAGCAGCATAAGGTTCCAACCTCTGATCTACTCTGTCAACACCACCCATGTGCCTATTATAGTCTAAAATGCACACAGGTTTACGCACTTCAGCAGTCTCACCCCGAACTGGCAGAGCTTCAGTGCTTTCGTCATGGATAGTAGTCAGCATGTAAACATCTCTCCTGTCTGAAAACTTCACAGCTAGAAGCTTCCCATATCGCAATGCAGTAGACTGTCCCCGCACAAGCCTTTTGCAAACAAGTTCTATTGGAAAACCTTTCCGGTTACTGCGCATCGTGCCACATGCAACAGTGCCCACTTTGGCCAACTCCTTGAACAAACGCACACTAGTGTAGAAGTTATCTACATATAAATGGTGGCCTTTGTTAAAATTTCGTCTACCTAGTTCCCACACAATTTTCTCAGTCACTCCAAAAGTGGACGGACAAGCAGAAGTGTTAATGCTGGAATCCTTACCGGTGTACACCCTGAAATTATAAACATATCCAGTCTCACTGTCACACAGCATATACAGTTTGATGCCATAGCGTGCCCTCTTACTAGGAATGTATTGCCTAAAAACCAAGCGGCCCTTGAACAATACCAAAGACTCGTCCACAGCTATTTCTCTTCCAGGTGCAAACATCTCAGGAAAACGATCAACAAAGTGATCAAGGACAGGCCGAATCTTAAAAAGACGGTCACAATCAGGGTGATCGCGTGGCAACGCTAAATCATTATCAACAAAATGCATCATGCGAAGAAGAAGCATATATCGATCACGAGTCATAACTGCTGGAAATATAGATGTTGCCATCAAGGGACTAGTGGACCAATAAGAAGACATTGATGGCTTCCTTAGCAAGCCCATCAAAAAAGTTAATCCCAAAAACTTCTTCATCTCTTCAACATATGTGGGAGACCAATGGGTAGCTCTGGAATGGGGCTTAAGGCTGGCACTGTGGTCCCTCAAATACTGCTCTGCATACAAATTAGTTTGCTCCACAATCTCCTGCAAAAACTCATCGTCAAAAAACAACTGAAAAAATTGAATTGGCAAAAAATTGTCAGTATTCACTCTACACCCTGGAACACCAGTGAAGTCTGGCAATTCCGGCTGCACCATGCCAGGGGCAACCCAGACGTCATCACTAACATGAGGAGAAGAAGCCACCCTAGCCTGCAGGCCAGATGCCTCTTGCTGCACTACATCAACGGGAACACTAGCATCCCCAGATGCCTCTTGCCTCACTACACCAACAGGAATACTAGCATCCTCAGATACATTTTGCATCTCTTCACCAACAGGAGAACTCACATCCCCAGCTGCCTCTTGCATCTCAACATCAACAGAAGAACTCGCATCCCCAGATGCCACTTGCTGCTCAACAACAACAGAAAGACTAGCAGCACCAGATGCCTCATGCTGCTCTACAACAGGAAGACTAGCAGCACCAGATAACCTTTGGCGCACCACAGCAATGTGAAACCTTTTGGGCGCAGCCTTTACCACACTTGCCTGTTCCTGACGAGAAAAAAAGGGAAACCTTGAGGACCTAGGCTGCCGCTCACATGGCTCTTGCCTCTCTACCGGCACATCAATGTCCCTCTCTACCACAGGCACTTCATCAGCACTAGAAGAAGAATCATCATCCGATGATACCATGCGAAGAGAAAACTCACTGCCTGAATCTTCTGCACCTACCTCATGCTCCGAATCGGAGTCAGTGTCTGGACCATGGTCAGAGGAAGACTCAAAAAGCAAACTAACAACCTGCTTAGCATTAATCCTGCGAGCAGCCATTATCCTTACAAATCAAGAAGACTACACACACAAGTGAACAACAACCTACACTGTGCAAAGGAAGAAGTAAACAAGGTAGAGTCTTCACACAAAAATCAATACACTCAAAAACAATTCAAATCTAACCAAATATAAGAAGACTCACCAGCACCTACTCTGCTGAAACACAGCAAAAAGAAAGGAAATCCCACTGGAAAGAAAAAAAAAAGTATAGATTAGACAAAGTACACATCAAGCAGCAATACAAAAAAAAAAGTTAACAATCAAGAAACACAAAGCCACACAAACAGCAATAACTTCACTTTTCATAACAACACATTTATCTAGGAAAAATAGAACAAAAAACATTTACTTACCAAGCACATGCAACTACACAAGCTGCAAAACCAGCATTAACCGAACCACAACCTACACCAATACAAACAGCAAAAGCCTGGATCAAAAACAAAGAAGAAAAAAAATAATTTAATACTACATTTCACAAACAACATAACAAATGAATAAACAATACACAAATTTACCCCCAAAATCACATCCACACAGATGGGCCATCAAAAAGGGCAAAACGGACAAAAGTACGGGTTGATTTGCCCACCGGGGGGGAGGCCAGAAAATCTAAATTTAAAATCCGACCCACCTGAAAGCGACCCTTGCCCAATGGGTCACTTCCTACAATCTAAAATAAAATCCCTGGTGCTAGTGGGGGCATTTCCACCGCACAATCGCAATGCTGTGCGCGACCGTGAGCCAGAAATGCCCTGCAAAGAGACATCAGAAGAGAGGAAATTCACTTACCTCTCCCCTGATGCCTCTTTGCAAACCCCCCCAAATATCTCAAAACCAACCTAACACCTCCAGGCGCAGGAAGCAAATGGCTTCCCGACCGCCTGGGAATCCCTGAAGATGTTGGCGCGTGCTGTGCGCGCTGACGTCATCAGGGATTCTCATGGGGAGGGGGACAACAGAATTACTGTGGTTAACTGCGATGCTGGACAGAGGCACTTGCATCCTTGATTTTCACAAGCGCAATCCTAAAACAGTTCCTATGATCAGGAGCTTCTTTCTCCCCATCTGCTGCTCTCAACAGTCTCTGACCATTTATACACATAAGAGGCATGTGAACTCACACAGAAGATCCCCGTTTGGCAACGCCCACCAACTAGCGGAGTGCACCATCTTTCCTAAATTTACCCACTATGATGGACAGCTCACTCAAGGGACCTGTGCACACATTGGTGCGATGGCATAGTAACACACACGGACACTGGAGACAAAGCAAGCGCTCGAGTTGCAGCACAAATTCAGGAAAACATTCATCAGCCCAATAACATTTGTGACCTTCCCACTATGATTCACAGCTCACACAAGGGACCCCTGCGCACATCTGTGCAATTGCATAGTAACGCACACATGGACACTGGAGACAAAGATGGGGCTCGAGTTGCAGCACAAACTCAGGAAAGCAATCATCAGCCCAAAAACATTTGTGAACTTCCCACTATGATGAACAAATGGTCTCTGTTTCCAGATACCTAAGAGCCTTGCTAGTTTATTCAGATAACAACCAACACACACTGGGGTCGATTGTGAAAATATGGTATTGTGTACAAAAAAGGGGAGAAATGCTTCTCTTTTAGGTGTCCCCTCACTCACCAGGGTTGCCCCACGGTGACATGCTTCATCATTGGGGCCATCCCAGTCCTCTACGGGCTGGGGCGTGCTGCGACTTGCGAAAGTTACGTAGGAGCACTTTATTAGACTATGTGTGGTGCATGTGTATTTGAGGAGTGGACTATGTGATGTGTGAAATACCTGCCCAGTAGGTTTACAATAAACTTTATTCTTGCCTCTAGGTGGTAATAAACGGGGTGGAAAGATAGGCTGCCCTAAACGTAATGTGTCCAGATGTACCTATCAACTCCTATCGTCGACATGTTTCGTGCATACCCCAAGCACTATGATGGACAGCTCACACAAGGGACCCCTGCGCACATCTGTGCAATTGCATAGTAACGCACACATGGACACTGGAGACAAAGATGGCGCTCGAGTTGCGGCACAAACTCAGGAAAACAATCATCAACACAAAAACATTTGTGAGCTTCCCACTATGATGGACAGCTCACTCAAGGGACCCCTGCGCACATTTGTGCAGTTGCATAGTAACGCACACATGGTCAATGGAGACAAAGATGGCGCTAGAGTTGCAGCAGAAATTCAGGTAACAATCAACAGCCAAAAAACATTTGTGAGCTTCCCACTATGATGGACAGCTCACTCAAGGGACCCCTTCGCACATGGCATAGTAACACACACATGGTCACTGAAGACAAAGCATGTGTTTGAAAAGCAGCACACAAAAAAAAACATTCATCAGGCCAAAAACACTAGTGAGCTTTGCCTAGGCAGCACAGGTGTGTTTTTTAGCCACTTCAGAAACACACATCAGTATAAGTAATGAAGGACAGAGGCACTTGCATCCTTCATTACAATGAGCACTATCATTTTACTTTATAAATGACCCCCATCAGCATTTTTGTAGAAAAAACGGCCTTTCAACAACATTGCAGCCAAGAGAAGACTTCATAGATAATGTTCCCCCAACAAGCGGAGCGACCCTTCCCCAAGGGGCCGCTCCCCGAACTACGAAATTGATCACGAAACAAAAAAAAAAAAAATCCCTAACATTCCTGCTGCACGATCGCACGATCGTGCAGCAGGAAACCTCTAAAGTGCCATCGAGGGAAAGGAAAAGCCTTTCCTTTCCCTCGATGCAAGTTTCATCACAATCCCCCCGCCCCAGCCGCAAAACGAACCTGTTCAACAAACGACGCGGAGGAAGCAAATGGCTTCCCTGCGCGTCTGTAAACAAAAGGAGCCTCCGGTGACGTCAGCGCGCCTCGCGCGCTGACGTCATTGATGACGCGGGCGGGGAGGGCGGGGGGAGGCAGGGGAAGGTCTTCCCCTGCCATCCCCGCAGAAACAAACAAAATCGGGCAGACTCGGGGGAGCGCTGGCGCTTCCCCCGAGGGTGGGGCTCATGACGAGCTGGGCTCGTCATGAGCGTGCGAGGAGGCTACGCCATGACGAGCCCAGCTCGTCATCAGCCCCGAAGGGGTTAAGAATTCAAATAATGTGCTTGAACTCGGCTTTCAGGCGCAATAAATTGAGTCATAAAAGAAACGTGGAAGACTGATTTGCATAGTAAAAGTTCTGCCTCCAGAGGAACTACAGACTGGCAAAAGCAATTTGTGGCAGAAAATCAGAATATGCCGGAGAAAAAGGGAAAAATGCCCCAGTTTCGGTTTGGTTTAAAAACGGAACAAGTGCTCTTCCTGAATCTTTTGTAATAGGTACTAAATGACATTTCGCACATTGGAAACGGTGGTCATCCATTCTGGGTAAGATTGAAACACCCAAGCTGATTTATCAATAGATAATGTACTCTTCTGGTAAGAAATAAATCGTGTTTTGATCGCGAAAAAATATTCCTCCTTCAATTGGACTATCAAAAAATTATTGATCGAAGGGATTCCTCCAAGCACTAGCACAGCAATAGGTCTCCAATATTAAGTTCAAGGAAGGCAAAAATGATACTCTCAGCCACGATTTCTTCTTCTAAGAGACAATAACTCTGCAGCAGTCCAGGCCCTAATTCAAAACAGAAATGATCTTGAATGTTCCTCATTATTCTTAGCATTGATAAATTCTAAGAAAGTGACACTATTACTGCACTCTTATGTAACTTGAAGAACCATCAGAGCAACGAGTTCTTATTGGTTGAAAGCTTTAAAACAGGGGACACGAACCCACAATATGGCACTTTAAATTATTGTAACTCCTGCAGCGGTATAACACCTCCTCAGAAATATCATGGTTGCTAAATCCCCAAAGCTACAGGCAAACTCTGTGAGGCACAATCACACTCTATGGGATTTGTTTGGTCCATCTCATCCTCGCTAAGGTGTACTCTCAGGTAGTCAAATTCAGGTATCGCGTCTCGGCTGCTGGAACCATAGCAAAGATTCCATTTAAAAGAAGCCCATGTATTTGGTTTGACTATTATTGTTAACTAAACTTCTCTCTTCACAGAACGGGGCCTATCACTCCAGAAATGTATCAAGACTGATGGAGGTATCACAACACAATGCTGCATCGTCAGCAAGGAGAAGGTAGATCAATCAAACGACTTTCGCAATTTTTAAGGGTTTTTAGCGCTTTACATCATGAGGCTGAATACCCCACACTCACTACTAACCGAGCACAGACTTTGGTCTGAAATAGTACTCAATCAAAGGTGTGGCTTTTGGCCAACCCTAGTGTGTAATCCCCTTCTCCCAAAATTCACAGATTGTAGCCTTCAGATGTACCCTGCAAGCATGCGGTATATGACATGGCTTTCGGTCACACCATGCAGGGAGACTCCACACTCACAGTACTGTCTATCATTGTGCTAAGAGGTCACTAGTCTGCAGTTGGGGTTTTAAGCTATACCCTGCACCATGTACCCTGATCTCAGTGCCCACTGCGCAAAGCCTATGGTTGTTTCCGCAAGGGGCTGAGCTAAGGAGAGATAGTCCTCATTCACCATAGATTCATTTTTAGTCAGTAACATTTCATTATGCCTCATTTGATTAATTTAATCTGAAAATGTTTTAAAATTTCAACTGTGCATGAGTGCAATGCCAGGTGGATGCCACACCTGACAGTGATGCAGCTGAAAGGAAATCACACCACCAGAGAACAGAAAAGCCAAAACACTGGAAGTCGCAAGCTCAGATAATTGCATTGAGGCTTGACATTTTAGTGATAGCAAAAATAGAACAATACCACCAAAGAATGACCAAGCCAGGAGGAGTGGAGACTGTGAACGCAGATGAACCACCGTGGTATTCTCCAGTGGCTTAATCTGAGGAATACCATGCCAATAAAACTCTGACAGTAGAGGGCCAATAACGAGAAGAATTTCTATCAGAAGAGTGAAACAATTCATTTAACTAACCTCTACCTAAAAAATATTGTGTAAATCCAAAGAAAGATCTTGCAAATTATAACCCCATTAAGATTGAAATGCATTAGCACTGTAGTAGAATTCTCTGGTGCCTCATATTAAGTGGACGGAAACCATACACTAAATTTAAAGACACCAAAAAGCAACCAGTCAGGGGACACACCACAGTACATTTTATATCGTTTAGTGACTTCTTGAAAACTGAAAAGTCTGGAATAAGACTTATTGGGTATGTACCCATATTTTTAAAGCATGTAAAACCGCATTGGGCCCTATTAAGATGTTGAGCGCACACAACTGATCGACCATCGGTTGCGGTCCACCCAACATCTGACATTGCAGTCCACCAGCCGCGTTATGATGCGTCGGGTGGAGGCATTGGGTGGAGGGACCGTCTGCGGCGCTTCCGATGGACTCTGGGAAATATGACTTCTTATAACTCATGCCTTTACTACGCATGCAATTACAAAGCGATTTTTACAACTGCGATGTAACAACGCATACCATTATCCCCCCAAGTCGTAACAACGACTTGCTCTAGGGGAGGCAGTGGATGTTGGAATAGTATAATTTACTATTCCAACTCCAGTCTGTGCAACAGTGGGGAAGGTGTTAGATTTTAAATTCAACACCTTCTCTCCCCTCCGCAAGTCGTTGTTATGACTTACAGGGTAATGGTATGCATTGTTTCAACGCAGTTGTTGTAACGACCGCGTTGTAATTGCATGCGTAGTGAAGGACTCCATGTAACGGCTGTTTACTGACCCTGGGGGCCCGTCAGTGTGTCGGAAGCAATCAAAGATCTCCTAATGACGGTGGAACCAGACTCGGCACTGCCGTTGGCAATATGACAGTTTCCGACAGCCCTTTCGTGTCAGCCTTTCTGACATGGAAAGGCTGTTGGAAAGTGTTTTGGGGGGCACCTAGCAGGCCCCCCTTTCCCTTTGGCCCTCCACTTTTGAGCCTGGGGAGCATAATAGGTGCCCCCAAAGCATCCATGCACCGTGTGGCAGTCACCTTGAGGTGCCTGCCACAGGGTGCAGGGATGTTTAAAAAACATTCCTTTTACAATGGAAGCTTGTGCTGCGGGCCTTCTCCGCCTTCCGCACAAGCTTTCATTGTAGAATGGATGTTTCCGACCGCCCTATGGCCGGTCGCATCCTAATACAGAGTTCCAGACCGATGCAGTGTCGGGCAGACTTTAATCAGGGCCTGAGTGTCATATGTGCACACTATATTAATGTTACAGGGCTTGTATTTTTTAAAAAGTGTGAAATTACTTAGTCTTAAAATTGAAAACTGTTTCACTGTATGTCTAGTATATATCATTGTTACATGGTAAAACATGTTTGACTGTGGCACATATAACTAGGTCTGCACGTTTGAAATTCAAAACCTTTTACTGATTAAAGTAATGAAACGTGACATGAAAAAGGTCTGCATGTTAGTAACAAAAAATGAATGAATTGATCGATTGTGAATGAGGGTCATCTCTACTTAGCTCGATAATAAGTACTCCTACCCTCAGTCTCCTGAATAGTGTTAAGCCACAGATGTTTAGAAATACCCACAAGTTATTCTTTCAGGGTGTAGCCTTTGGTCATCCCCTCCTACTGGCACCTTACCACTCTGGCTACAGGTTCAGTCTTTGGATCGCCGTGGCCCGTGCAGGTAAGAGTGAAGGGGCCGGGTGGGGGGGATTTCGACAGACCACGAGGCGGGAACATTAATTAATGATTTAATTTTCCCTTGTGGTCATCTGTCAAATCCCCCCCACCCCCAACCCGGCCCCACCGCTCTTATCTGCAAGGGCCGCGGCTGCTTCGGATGCGCCCAGCAGGCAATGGCACCAGGGTGGCCTACAACCGGGCTCTTTGGGATTTTACCACCCCCTGCTCCCAACATTATTAACTGGGCATAGTCCTCAGACAGCTGCTTTGTGTTTACCCTTTGGAAACTTCTGTTGAAAACGCAGCTTTCGAGATAACTTTTCTCTTAACAAATCAAATTTAACTTCCCATAAACAGACTTATCTATTTTCTTATGGTATGTTCAGGTGATGTTGTTATACAGGGCCATGGAGGCGTTTTTCTTTATTTTTCAACGTCAGTTTACAAAAGCAATAGTATTATATACCGGTAGCAACTGGTATGGGGGACAGATCGTGGTCTATGCTCAATAAATGCTCATACTAGTGCCAGGTTTAGGATAGAATTATTGGTAGAATTAGGGTCATACAGTAGAGTTACATTAATGTTAGCTCATTTGAAAAAAAACAACAAAATAAAAACTACGGAATATTTTACTTGGATCCCCGGCTAAATGTTCCTCTTCATGGTGATCTTCTGAGCTCTCTCTGAGGGTGGGTGTGTCCATCCTGCCCCAACAGCTAAAATAAATATTTTTTCCAGAAGAACGTATGCACATTTCATTGATGTCCACAGACCCCCGGCGACTGGAGGTTAGATGCACCAGTGCAGCTCTCAGCAGCCAATCAGATTCCACATACTTTTGAGACGGACATCGACAGACTTCGGGCACTTGATCACCCAGATATCTGACTGTAAACTATTTATATATTTATATATATATATATATATATATATATATATATATATATATATATATATATATATATATATATAAATATATATATATATACATACATATTACCTACTGGCGGTCGCCAATAGGTATATATAGTTAGGATTTTTTCTCTATGGGATTTTTGAAAATTCTATGTCTAATAACTTTGCCGTTTGTGGACGGAATTGGCTGAAATTTTCAGGAAAATGGCACATTTTGTTTCTGAGCAGCCCTTGAAAATTTGGGGGGGGTTCGTCAAGGGGGGCCGAGAAAAAAGGGGGGGTCCCAAAACGTGTTTTTAACATTGAGTTTTCCATAGGGCGGTTGGCCTCACTTTTAGCCCGAACGGCTGAATGGATTTGCACGAAACTTGGCAAAATTGTAGGGACTGGTGGTGATGTGCCTTTGCTAGGTCTCAATATATGTGCTTCAGTGGATTTTGAGAAATTAACGTTCAAAAAAAGATATATATCTGTAACAGCGGACCGGGCAGCGCTCCGGTTCGCGGACTTTTCGCAGTACGGAGCTTTGTGAAGCGAAGCTGATTGGTTCTCCGGCGTCTGTGAACATTCCAAACAGTCCGTAGCGGCCGCCATCTTGTCTCTCGGTAGGATCGAGAGACAAGAGGAGGCCAAAGCGAAGGGGCAAATGACCATAAGGGGGCATAGTAGATCCTCGCTGACCCCCTAGTTTTGATGTGGAGGTTTTAAAAGGGCCCCGCGGGGCAAAAAAAATAAATAATAATAATAATCGAACGGCTGAATGGATTTGCACGAAACTTGGTAAAATATTAGGGACTGGTAGCCCGATGTGCCTTTGCTAGGTCTCAATATATGTGCTCCAGTGGATTTTGAGAAATTAACGTTCAAAAAAAGATATATATCTGTAACAGCGCTCCGCTTCGCGTAACGGAGGTTTGCGAAGCTGATCGGTTCTCCGGCGTCTGTAAACATTGCAAACAGTCCGTAGCGGCCGCCATCTTGTCTCTCGGTAGGATCGAGAGACAAGAGGAGGCCAAAGCGAAGGGGCAAATGACCATAAGGGGGCATAGTAGATCCTCCTTGACCTCTTAGGTTTGATGTGGAGGTTTTAAAAGGGCCCCGCGGGGCAAAAAAAATAATAATAATAATAATCGAACGGCTGAATGGATTTGCACGAAACTTGGCAAAATTGTAGGGACTGGTAGCTCGATGTGCCTTTGCTAGGTCTCAATATATGTGCTTCAGTGGATTTTGAGAAATTAACGTTCAAAAACAAGATATATATCTGTAACAGCGCTCCGCTTCGCGGAGATAAAATTATATCTGTATTACCTAGCTGTTGCTAACACCAGTTAGGGACGGCTAGTAGGAGATAGCGACCATCTTGGGCCCCACTTTGCATGTGAGTGATATTTATCACTAATGACATGCAAAGTGGGCATGCCAAGATGTTAGCGACTGGAAACAGTCGCTAACATCGCTATCTCCTATTATCAACTTTTGGAAATATTCGCGATAAGCGCGAATATCTCCAAAAGCTAGCACCTGCCCTGAGCAGTTCTTAGCCATGTTATCCAATGGGAGGTGGATAACATGGCTAAGAGCATTAGCTCGGTAATGCATGAATATCGCTGAGTTTTCAGCGATATTAATGCATTGCGCGTCGTTTTTTATCGTATTTGCGATAAACCTTGATAATAGCAAGGTTTATCTGCGATAATTTCTGACGATGCTTAGCGGTAAAAAAATCGTTGCTAAGCATCGTTAGGGATAATTATCGCTTAACTTTGGTAATATGCCCCAACGTCTGTTAACGTTCGATTCGAAGGAAATCAGGAAGTGTTGAAAAACATTGTCTGCGCCATCTTGCCTTTTTTCAAATGCCACACTTTTGTCGTGCACGGCAGTCATTTTAGATGCCTTGACCAGACCCACTCTGTGCACGCTGTCGATCCTTAGCATGGCTCCCCACCCTCGCAAGCATCTCCCCCAGGCAGTGGTCACCCCCGCTCTCTGTCTTATGCATGGGTAATAAACCACCCCCCATCTGCGCTGCTCTTCCCTGAGAATCACACCCTGTGCCCGCCCGACACCTCCCTTTCGCCCTATTCACTACCGCACCCTCTGACACTCCTTTTCCTCTGTGTCTGATTGTCCAGGCCGGTCCTAGGGTATCAGCTAGCCCTGCAGATGTAGTTTATGGCCCCAGCTGTAAAGAATCACCCCTCTTCAAAGGAGTTATAGTAGATCAAGGCCCACACTCGATGAGATCCGTCACAGCAGACGCGTTCCTATTATCTGAAAACCATCCTGTATTGTGATTGGGGAGGGGACCGAGCCTGAAGCGGAAGATTCCAGGGATGACTCTTTGTACATCAAAGTTTTTACAATTATGTGTCACATTAAAAATATATAGCACTCCAACAAAGTAGTAAGATTATAAAACTTTAATAACTTATAAATATATACAAGAAAACAAAAACAGTAATAACATATAAACATTTTTAGGGAAAAACAACGAAGTAGCGGTCGGCTGTGCGAATAGTCCCAACGCAGCACAACGTCCAGATTTCTGGCGTGGGGCGTCGCGGGGGGTGGGTCATCAGTAGCAAACTGTTGTGCGAATAGTTCCAAGGCAGCAGAACGATGGCACCAAGGTGATGTCCAGTAAGTTGCCGCACTGGTTTTGGTATCCTACAATGCTTCTCCGAATAACGGCGTGGGGCGCCCCGGGGGAGGCGGCGTGAACGGGCCTCTCCAGGTGGAGTCTCGTCTGTTGTAGTGGGGCGCCCCTTTACCGTTTCAGTTGCCATTCCGTCCGCTTTTGGTCCACTGTGTCAAAAGCGGCAATTCAGCTGAGTTGCGCCCACTCTTGCGGTGCAGCGATAGGCGGCTGTCACAGGACTCTCAAAATGGCGGCAGGCTGTTTCCTTTTTGGGCCTGGTCCACTGAAATGGCCCTGGGACACCTTGGAAATCGGACGCTTGTCTGCTAGGTCTTGGACCCCATTCTCGAAAGCGTCCCCTCCGCCTTGAGGATTCATCAAAAGTTTTGGGGGCCCCCGACTCCTGTAGGCTTCTGGCGGGGAGCGGCTGCCATGATTGCTCGCGGAATGACCATGACGGAGCTACGAGATGGTGGTGCTCTCATGCTGACGCCAGCTTCAGTCTGAAACATCCAGAAACAAGGTGGGGCTTTCATCGTTTGGGAAAAAAAAAAAGTTTTCATCCAATGAAAAGTGTTGTTTTTAGGTCATATGATCAAGCCTTCCATCATTAGGAAACCAAAAGTAAAATGAACCAATTAAAAGTTTTATAAACAAGTCACATGATCTGTTATGCGGCATAGGGTATAAAATGCGGAGAAAATACGTTGGCACGTGAGGCGGCGTCAGTAGCGGACCGATGTGCGAATAGGCCGAAGGCAACACAACGCGCCAAGATCCGGATGGCACCGAGGTGGTGTCCAGCAAGTTGCAGCACTGGTGTGGCCATCCTACAATGCTGAAAGTCGGCGTGGGGCGCCCCGTTGGCCTGTGAGTTTGCGTCAGTAGCGGACCGATGTGCGAATAGGCCGAAGGCAGCACAACGCGCCAAGATCCGGATGGCACCGAGGTGGTGTCTAGTAAGTTGCCGCACTGGTGTGGCCATCCTACAATGTTGAAAGTCGGCGTGGGGCGCCCCGTTGGCCTGTGAGATGGCGTCAGTAGCGGACCGATGTGCGAATGGGGCCAAAGGCAGCGCAACAATATTTTCTGACTAGAAGACACCACAAGGGGCTGAGATGCCAAGATTCGGATGGCACCGAGGTGGTGTCTAGCAAGTTGTGGCACTGGTGTGGCCATCCTACAATGGTAAAAGTCGGCGTGGGGCGCCCTGTTGGCCTGTGAGATGGTGTCAGTTGCGGACCGATGTGCGAATGGGGCCAAAGGCAGCGCAACAATATTTTCTGTATGGAAGATACCACTAGGCGTTGAGATGCCAAGATCCGGATGGCACCGAGGTGATGTCTAGCAAGTTGCTGTACTGGTGTGGTCATCCTACAATGCTGAAACTCGGCGTGGGGCGCCCCATTAGCCTGTGAGATGGCGTCAGTAGCGGACCGATGTGTGAATAGGCCGGAACCAGCACAAGGCGCCAAGATCCGGATGTCACCGTGGTGGTTTCATAGTTGAGAGGCACTTCATCTGCAGTGGGGCGCCGAGATCCGGATGGCACCGAGGTGATGTCTAGCAAGTTGCTGTACTGGTGTGGTCATCCTACAATGCTGAAACTCGGCGTGGGGCGCCCCATTAGCCTGTGAGATGGCGTCAGTAGCGGACCGATGTGTGAATGGGGCAAAGGTAGCGCAAGAATATTTTCTGAAGAGGAGACACCACAAGGCGCTGAGATTCGGTTACCACCGAGGTGATGTCTAGCAAGTTGCCGCACTGGTGTGGCCATCCTACAATACTGCTCCGAATAACGGCGTGGGGTGCCCGAAGGGGGGGGGGAGGCGGCGTGAACGGGCCTTCCTAGGTGGAGGCTTGTCTGCTGTAGTGGGGCGCCCCTTTACCGTTTCAGTTGCCATTCAGCTGAGTTTCGGCTGCTCTTGATGCTACAGTGACAGGCGGCTGCAACAGGACTCTCAAAATGGCGGCCTGTTCTTTGGATTTGGGCCTGGTCCACTAAAATGGCCCTGGGACACCTTAGAACTCGGACGCTCGATTTTTTTTTCCTTTCCTGTACATGCAAAAAAAGGTAAATGCCCGGGACGTTACACGCTTCATCTGCCACGATGAACTCTCCAGAGGAACCGAAAAAAAATACAGTTATGGTAACTATACCATGCATCGTCATATGGAGAGGTGGCACCAATTAATTATAGTGCTGCATAAAAGAGAGATTTGGAGGAGAACCCCTGAGCTGCTAGTACATTCATCAAAGAAGTGGCACTGACAGCATCAGAGGCAAGGGAAACGGTCCCAAATATTTAGAAGAACTTTGGAAAGATTAAAATGACATGTTTAGATTGTGGCAAATTAATTTCATGTGGACAGATGAGTGTTACTCTAATAAATACAGCATATGAACATCATCATAGTCGATGGTTGGTAGAGACATTTTGACTATATCCTGGACCTGCCCGTCCTCGCCCAAAATGGCGCCGGAATAAATGGGACTCGTAACTCCTTGTTGTGTACTGGTTGCAGAACCTTGAAATCACGAGATACGTATGCAGTTTTGAAGCACATGGCGGGCGGGGACGAGAATTGATTGAATATTTCGACATCCCTATTGATATTAAGTTCTGATGTGTTATTGATTACTGTACTATTGAAAGTTCGAATTAACGTCACCCATGGTACTTCCCCGCAAATGTATATCTAGATAATTTTATTGTAACTGGCCCTGTCGTATTTTAATTATAAAATGTACGTCCACCG
The DNA here is from genome assembly GCF_964261635.1 of Lissotriton helveticus. NCBI lineage: Eukaryota > Metazoa > Chordata > Amphibia > Caudata > Salamandridae > Lissotriton > Lissotriton helveticus. The sequence continues at coordinate 421,071,012 of NC_136057.1, forward strand.
ATTCCGTAACTGTTAGACACCTTAGTTCTTGCAACCTAATGGCCCGCCCGTTACGTTCCTCTACAGTGTAAATGTCTACTCATCATATACGATTACAGTTTGCTCCGTGGCCGGCCCACGTGGTTATAGGCTCGTATTTGTATAATGAAATTTTCACAATAAAGGTTTTTAAAAGAAAACATGGTAGTAGTATATACATTGGTAAAGTTTTTAATAATAGTCACTGTTTTAGAATCATTAAAAGGCAAGTGAAATAAAGCAGACCAATTACATGAAGGGTAAAAGGTATAATACGAAGGAACGCAGTAAAGATAAATGGTCAAGGGCTGTTGTGTTTTCTACTCCTGCAACATAAAGTGATCGATAAGAATCTCATATTCAGGCGTATCGGCGACTAAGACAGCAGGTCGACCCTCTTTTGCTCAACGGCTCCGTCATGGGACGAAGAAACGCTCTTTTTCTCGAAAAAAGAATATATTTTACTTGCAGGACAGTTGTAAATTTTCCGGGAAAGTACATTAGCCTGGAACATTATAACATATATTTAAGAAAAAATAATGTTCGGAAGTAATAAAAAGCGTAATTTTTAGGTCATATGACCAAGCCTTTCATCATTAGAATAAGAAAAGTAAAATGAACCAATGAAAAGTTTTATTAACAAGTCACATGACTTGTTATGCTTACGTTACGCGCTGCGCGCCCCGGATGACTTCCGGATGCGCTAACGCGGCGCGTCATATGACGCATTACGCGACAACGCAGGTCCAGAATATAGTCAAAATGTCTCCACCAACCAGCGGTCGGAACACAACCCCTTTCAGCAGGCTAAATAGTTCTGTTAAATGACAACAGAAGGGACAGGCAACAAGAACCATCAGTCAAAGAGGAGAGGGCTAGTTCTTCTCTACCGGGTTACATTGGGGCGCTACCGGAACTGATCGAATTGGTAGTCTACAGTGTTTCTGGATGTTTCACACTGAAGCTGGGGTTAGCATGAGAGCAGCACCATTTCGTAGCTCCGTCGTGGCCATTCCGCAACCAATCATGGCAGCCGCTCTTTATCGTTATTTTGAGCGGGGTGGGTGGTGGAGCCGAGCTGTTTTGCAGCCATCATTGTGTGGAGTTCAGTTCATCTCACTAGTTTTGTATTTGTCATGAGGGGTTGTTCCTAATGTTTCTATTTTAGCGAGGTCAAAAAGAGATCCCATTAGTGGCCTACTGATTTTGCTCGATTCCTTTTCTTTTTTTTTTACACGATTTTTCGTTATCTGCAAAGACTAAACAGAGTATTGCGTCTCTGTGTTTGTTTGTAAATAGAGAATGAACCAAAGAGAACCAATTCTAAAACAGTAAATACTTGGATAACAATCAATCAAATGGAGAGAGAAGCAGGCACGACGTATTACAACGGGGGCAAAGGCCTGCGTTAACTACCTTTCACTATCTGCAAAGAGAGAGTACTCCTAATAGAAATGAGGGGGGGGGCACCATTCAAAGCAGATCAGTGTGGATAAACACGAAAATGTTTTCACTTACCACGTACTTGACATTCGACAGCTTATGATATTTGCTATTAAAAAACCATTGAAATTCACTGAAAAAACCATAGGTTATAGACCATATATAGTTAGGAATTAGCATTTACAAAACCTTGAAAATTCACTGAAAAAACCATAGGTTATAGACCATATATAGTTAGGAATTAGCATTTAAAAAACCTTATTTTACTCACACAAAAACATTGAAATTCCAAATATAGTTAGTTGCACTAACTATATATCGCGCACCCGCAATCCACTGCTGATGATGTCACATATTACATCATTCATGACATGGTCAGTGACATCACTGATGACATCACTGATGACATCTCAAATGACATCACTGATGACATCTCATTTGACATCAATGACCACATCACTGATGATATCATTCATGTGACAATACAATGCATCTCCTCACATTTTAATATAACCTCTGTTTCACCCAGTGTTAAATACAGAGTATAATTTTTGAAACCATTGACACACCAATACTAGTTACTACATACGTACTCACTGATTCCTACGTCTACACACACATTCACTCATTCACCCATACAATCATTCATACATACAATCACTCATCTTTACAACACTATCATATGCACTCATACACCTATACAGACACTCACACTCTGCCACTCATCCATGGAGTTACTCACACACCTAGTCAGTCCTGTAAAGAATCAATCACACTTCCATTTTCTTGTCTATACAGTTAAACATAGAGCACCTTACATTTTCAAACATATACTAACACATACTTACTTTCTTATACAATCATTGATACAAGTACACATTGATCTGCACAGAGTCACACACCTCCCAGCCAGCCACACACACACTCAGTCTCCCATACAAATACTTGGACAATCAATCAATAACCCATATAGTTAATCATATAGCTACTGATCAACACATGCAGCAGTTTACAGAACAACAGACATAATGATGCACAAATTAAGACAGTTTAGTCACTAACCCATGCACTCAGTGAGACACATTTAATCACTCACTCATACATTCAGTCATGCACCTACTAAATCCTTCGTCCAGACACTTATACATCTACTCATTCTTCAATATGTAAAACATATTTAAACTTTACAGAAACACACAGTCACTGGATGATGTCATCAGTGATGTGGTCATTGATGTCAAATGAGATGTCATCAGTGATGTCATCAGTGATGTCATTTGAGATGTCATCAGTGATGTCATCAGTGATGTCACTGACCATGTCATGAATGATGTAATATGTGACATCATCAGCAGTGGATTGCGGGTGCGCGATATATAGTTAGTGCAACTAACTATATATGGAATTTCAATGGTTTTGTGTGAGTAAAATAAGGTTTTTTAAATGCTAATTCCTAACTATATATGGTCTATAACCTATGGTTTTTTCAGTGAATTTTCAAGGTTTTGTAAATGCTAATTCCTAACTATATATGGTCTATAACCTATGGTTTTTTCAGTGAATATATATATATATACATATATATACATACATACATATATATATATAACAATACAGAGCAACTACTGTTCAGTATCACACACGTTTTACAAAAGCACCGAGAGGAAAGTGTCCTCATGAAATTTGGTGACAGTCTGTTTAGTTGATTTTGCAATGTTCAGTGTTCAGTCCAGTGGAAGGTTGCAGAAGCCGAAACGCGTAGGCCGTCCTATCTTGCACGCAATTTTGCATATGGTGTGTGAAAAATAAAAGTTTTGTGAAAACTTACTTGCTGCTGCTGTGCCGTGACTTCTGGCAGAGGGGAACTGGAAGGCTAGAAGATTCAAAGTAATATATATATATACATATATAACAATACAGAGCAACTACTGTTCAGTATTACACACGTTTTACAAAAGCACCGAGAGGAAAGTGTCCTCATGAAATTTGGTGACAGTCTGTTTAGTTGATTTTGCAATGTTCAGTGTTCAGTCCAGTGGAAGGTTGCTGAAGCCGAAACGCGTAGGCCGTCCTATCTTGCACGCAATCTTGCATATGGTGTGTGAAAAATAAAAGTTTTGTGAAAACTTACTTGCTGCTGCTGTGCCGTGACTTCTGGCAGAGGGGAACTGGAAGGCTAGAAGATTCAAAGTAATATATATATATACATATATAACAATACAGAGCAACTACTGTTCAGTATTACACACGTTTTACAAAAGCACCGAGAGGAAAGTGTCCTCATGAAATTTGGTGACAGTCTGTTTAGTTGATTTTGCAATGTTATGTGGCAAAAAAGGGCACGAAATTCCACATAGAGCCCTCTCCTTTTGTAGCTCACCGACTTGGGTTATTATTATTTTTTGACATGTGTATAAAACACGTAGATTATACCTTAACCCACAATGCAACTATACGATGATCTCATTGTACAGAATGGTGTTCAAAATGTATATATTGTAAATATCTGTAAATAGGGCGTTGAAATGCCATGACATGCTGATACACAGCAAGATTGTTTTCAATTTTCATTTAATAACATGAAAAGAAAGGCATTAGTATATCGCAGGGTCACAACACATTGTAATTATGTCTATGTGTCTTAGTATTTACCCACTTAATAATGGCCGCCCTGTTGTAAATATTTGCACATTGTCCTTTTTCCTTTTCTTTGGCACTAAACAGGAAGTGAAATGTATATAGTGTGTCGGGTAATGAGGCACAAACTAACACTGACGAAGGACTAGAGGTCTGAAACGCGTCTGTTTGTTTTTGTCAGAAGCCGCAATAAACTTTATGCAACATACCCCCGTGAGTGCGTTTTCGTCTCGAATAAAGGGTCGAATGGAGCTTTTATATTGAGGCGTTTGTACCAACGCGCTAAAACGACACCCGCCCGCGAGTGACCCGGGATCTTTGGTGCACCTTGGAGCTGTGGAGTGACGTGTACCGGGGCACCGCTTAGCGCAGCCGGAAAGGAGACATGGAACACAGGTCGCGACAGCAGCGACGAAAAAAACGTGAGTCTCCTTATCTATATCTACGAAAAACCGCCTGATAGCTACGCAGGGCGAGGGGGTGATGTGCAATCAAACGCGGTGAGCTTTTCCCGCGTCGGCTACGTAAGAACTGATTTAAAGACATGTGCGATGAAAAGGACCGCCGGGAGGCGGCGTTGGACATTTTCAAGAAAAGAACACCAAATGCTCAGACCACACCGGCACAAGGGGGTGCAGGGACTAAGTCTCTAAACGCCCTTACAGTACTATGCAACAAGCTAGAGCGATGCTGTGAGAAGGAGATCAGGAAATGGTGGGAGGCCACCTCGCTCCAGAACTATATGGAAGTGGATAGAGTCCCCAGAGGGCTCAGGATATATACCGTCCCAGCATATGAAAATCCGGACCCTATGCTACTAGAACAATGGGCTGAATTAATAGCAGCATCCTGCAAAGCGATGCTAGACCTATTGATAAAGTTTGCATGGAGCGATCGATCCAAAGCATTGGAGGAAATTGCTTCCCTAGAGAAAGAGTTATTGAAGGAGGATGACCAAGCGAAGATCCAACAACTGAGGGATGAAATGAAAAAGAGGCTCATGAAGTCTGAGTTAAAAATAAGAGCAAGGAAGCAAGAAAAATTCGAGCGGGACGAGCGTGATTACGCTCAAGGAAGAGTATTAACATTTTCCAAAAAATATGATGGCATCAGAGCAGACATGAAAAACAAAGAGAAGAAACAAACCACGGAACAAACAGCTGAGGCGGCAACCTCGGAATCAAGTGTCACGGACGAGGAACCGTCGGGAGATGACGAAATAAGAAATACCAGCCAATTACGGAAGAACCCTTTTCATTTGGAGTTCAATGTAATCAAGAAGACGTGGCTGAGAGGGGGAAAGACCAAACCCCCGGAAGACGACGACGTCAGACCCGAAGGGGCGGGTGGCAGAGGAAGAGGAAGGGGCAAGACGACAAGCTACAATACCCGCAAAAAGGGCAACAGATGGTAGATAGCAGTGAGAATGTGACCATCGTAAACCTTACCAATCAGGAATTAACAGAAACTGAAAGAAACACCTTACAGCTGGGCCTCACCTTCTGCCCGAGTGATCAATTAGAGTTTACTCAAACAAGAATTGATTTATTCAAATTGGTAAGAAAAATGAAGCTGCACAAATTCCATAAGACCAAACCCTGTGTTGCAGACTCACGTAAAACCAAGAAAAAGAGAGCAACTGCCCAATTGACTGATGTGTTAACCGTGAAAGATCTAAATGCAGTCCAGGCATTAGAGGAATTGAGGCAAGAACAAACACAAACATTGGAGATTCAAGCCAATATTGAACAGCAATCGCCTCAAACAAACTTTCGAGCACCCTCACAATTTAATCCACAGATGCCTTATGACGCTATAGATACCTTCTCTGATGCTGTCATACAGGACCTAGTTGAACATAGAATGAGTGCCAACAAACGGTCCAATTGGAAAATGAAACATAATTTGACCAGAGAACAACAATCCGCCCTTGACAGTATCCAAAGAAATGATAAGATCATACTAAAACCATCGGATAAGGGAGGGAACATTGTTCTGTTGACAAGTGAACAATATTGTAAAGAGTCCCTTCGACAACTAGAAAATCAAGAAAATTACTGTGTCACAAGCGAAGAGGAATATGAATGCAGTAAGAGATCTTATCATGACCTCCTGACAAAATGGCGGAATAAAACCATGCTGGATATGGACGAATTCATGTATCTTCGGAACCCAGAACCAATAACTCCGACTTTCTACCAGCTCCCCAAAATACACAAACATGCAACAAGTCCCCCGGGACGCCCTATTGTGTCATCTACGGGTGGATTGACAGAGAACTTATCGATCTATATTGATTCTTTCCTGGCAGAATTTGTGGTGAACTTAAAATCGTATGTAAGAGACACCAAACATTTCATTGAACAGATAGCAGATATCACATGGGACAATTCTTTCTTGCTCATCACTTTAGACATAACTAGTCTATACACCTGCATTAGACATGATGTTGGGGTCAATGCTGTAAAATACTTCCTCGATATGAGACCTGGAAAGTATAGAGAACATGGTCTAATGCTAATAGAGATGTTACAGTTTTGTTTACAAAATAATATTTTTTTGTTTCAGAACACTCTCTTTAAACAGATCTCCGGGACGGCGATGGGAACCTGCTTCGCCCCCAGCTACGCGAATTTATTCGTCGGCTGGTGGGAGGAGCAGGTGGCCCTTGCCGGAGATAACATCAAATGGGCGGAAAATATTGTGATGTGGCGTCGATACATCGACGATTTGTTCGTGGTGTGGAGGGGCTCCTTCACAGATGCAAATAATTTTGTCAGGGATCTGAACAAAAATGATCTAAACTTGATATTTACTGCTGATATCAGTAGTGAAGAAGTTCACTATTTAGATTTGAGAGTTTTCGTCAGGGAGGGCAAAATACATACTGCCCTATACAGAAAACCCACTGCAGGGAATAGCATACTTCATGCTAAGAGTAGTCACCCACCTAGCCTAAAAAACAGCATACCTTACGGTGAAATGTTGAGACTAAGAAGAAACTGTTCACAAGACGAAGATTTCAGGATAGCAGCCAATGAGAGTGTCCAAAGGTTTCTTTTGAGAGGTTATGATCCAGCTGTCCTCGACAAAACTCTCAAAAAAGTGACTAGAATTCCTAGACAGGAACTGATGGCATGTAGCCCTAAAAAAAGTACAGCAAATACTGAGAATGCCAATAAATTCAGAATGATTACCAAATTCTCAGAAGGGGCCAATATTTTGAGAGGGATTCTCTCAAGAAGTTGGCATATACTACGCACAGATCCAGTGATCGGGAGTGATGTTCCTGAGAGACCACTCATCACATTCCGCAAATCTAGATCTATAAAGGATATGGTAGTCCATAGTCACTTAACACCTGTAAAACCAATCGGACAAAGCACCCTAAAAGATATGGCGGGGTTTTTCCCCTGTGGGAAATGTCGCGCTTGTGAACACAGCAAAAGAGTATTATCCTATTCCATCCCAGGTGTAGCTCTACCGAAGAAAATCAAGCACTTTATCACATGCACTACAGCTTATGTGGTATATTGTTTGATCTGCCCCAGTGGTTATAAATACATAGGGAGCACGATTAATGGGGTCAAAATGCGAGTGTTAGAACACCAACGGGCCATAATGAATAGGGATGTAGCATATCCGGTGGCCAGACATTTCTCCCAAGTCCATCAGAGTAATCGTGAATTACTCCAATTCTTCGGTCTGGACCATGTACCAGTTAATCCTAGGGGTGGAGATAGGTTGTTACGCCTACGTAGACTCGAGTCACGACATATCATAGATATGCAGACAAAACATCCGGGTGGGCTCAACATTGGAGAGGAACTAGGTGTACACCTTGGAAAATAAATATCCGAAATAAAGTGGGTGTGAACATGTATGTGTATATATGGGTTGACATAGAACGCTACTAGCAGATTTGATGAATTAAGAGCTGTATTGCCTGTAGACGATCTATTTTGACCATTGTTGGATTATGAATTACTTCATTGGTGCAGTATGAACTGATTGCTTTCAAATATTCGCACCGTGTTTTCATCTGTTTCAAAATTTCTTCTGCTTTTTTCAAACTTTATTTGAAGATTCTTTCTCGAAAATCTGATGCCAGAGGAAATAGTTTCGTACTTTTCTCCTTTCACCTTTCGTTCTCTTGCTTTTATTCTCATATTGGCTTATCCTTTCAGTCTGTTTCCCTATCAAACTTGAATTTCAATCAATTTATTGTTTGTTTTGATTTGTGACACACGGATTCACATGTACCATAACTGTGAAAATTGGTTTATACAAATTCGTGATTCACGAGCTAAGCCGATACACGGCTTAATTTGAGTACATGATGTATCCTACTTGGAGTTGAGATATATAATTTTGCCACATTGTGTCACGTTTGGGATATACACTAGTGTTGTTCCCTATCGGTACACTATTTAGTTGATTAAGGGAAATCGCTGAGTTTGCCAATTTATAGTTTGTAAGATCATGTTGCAACTTGCTTTGATTGCTTTGATTGTCTGAGTTATTGTCGGTGACACGCCGATACACGGCGAGATCAGTTAATTTTCACCGACTTGGGTTATTATTATTTTTTGACATGTGTATAAAACACGTAGATTATACCTTAACCCACAATGCAACTATACGATGATCTCATTGTACAGAATGGTGTTCAAAATGTATATATTGTAAATATCTGTAAATAGGGCGTTGAAATGCCATGCCATGCTGATACACAGCAAGATTGTTTTCAATTTTCATTTAATAACATGAAAAGAAAGGCATTAGTATATCGCAGGGTCACAACACATTGTAATTATGTCTATGTGTCTTAGTATTTACCCACTTAATAATGGCCGCCCTGTTGTAAATATTTGCACATTGTCCTTTTTCCTTTTCTTTGGCACTAAACAGGAAGTGAAATGTATATAGTGTGTCGGGTAATGAGGCACAAACTAACACTGACGAAGGACTAGAGGTCTGAAACGCGTCTGTTTGTTTTTGTCAGAAGCCGCAATAAACTTTATGCAACATACCCCCGTGAGTGCGTTTTCGTCTCGAATGAAGGGTCGAATGGAGCTTTTACATATATATATATATATATATATATATATATATATATATATATATATATAAACACCACATTGCCACGCAGAGAGCCCACGACCTTGACAGGGCGGCCAGTGCTGCTGGTGCGAGGCTTCCAGCAATCAATTAAACACACATCCCTCCTTCACGCTGGAAAAAGGTGCACTGACTCGGGCTGTAGTGCTTTTAAAAACCGTTTATTCCGGGAAAATACACAGAAGCAGCAAGCTCACAGTCCCAACGTTTCTGCTCCGTAGAGCCTTGATCACGGGATGAAGTCTTTGCATTTTTGAATTGCCCACGTGCTTCCTTTTAAAGCGCAGGCCGTATTCTATTGCAAGCTGCGCAGGGGAAACAGTAATTCACTTTGAAAGGAACGTGAACAGCGCCGTTTAAATCCATCACTTTCAATATTCTAGCGCTGAGCACATTTTTTCCCAATTTCATGGTTTCCCTAGCACATATGAAATAAGTCAGCTAGAGCTGCATAGTCTGTTTGTTCGTTTTCCACTCACTTATTAAAAGCAACAGCAGCCCGCAAACCGGAATTTCTTCCCAATGCTTCCCTTACTCGCCAGCCTCAGGGAATCCTTAATGTTCTCCGGGAGCAAGCAGGTCAGGCTCCAACAATTGAATGAACACCACATTGCCACGCAGAGAGCCCACGACCTTGACAGGGCGGCCAGTGCTGCTGGTGCGAGGCTTCCAGCAATCAATTAAACACACATCCCTCCTTCACGCTGGAAAAAGGTGCACTGACTCGGGCTGTAGTGCTTTTAAAAACCGTTTATTCCGGGAAAATACACAGAAGCAGCAAGCTCACAGTCCCAACGTTTCTGCTCCGTAGAGCCTTGATCACGGGATGAAGTCTTTGCATTTTTTGAATTGCCCACGTGCTTCCTTTTAAAGCGCAGGCCGTATTCTATTGCAAGCTGCGCAGGGGAAACAGTAATTCACTTTGAAAGGAACGTGAACAGCGCCGTTTAAATCCATCACTTTCAATATTCTAGCGCTGAGCACATTTTTTCCCAATTTCATGGTTTCCCTAGCACATATGAAATAAGTCAGCTAGAGCTGCATAGTCTGTTTGTTCGTTTTCCACTCACTTATTAAAAGCAACAGCAGCCCGCAAACCGGAATTTCTTCCCAATGCTTCCCTTACTCGCCAGCCTCAGGGAATCCTTAATGTTCTCCGGGAGCAAGCAGGTCAGGCTCCAACAATTGAATAAACACCACATTGCCACGCAGAGAGCCCACGACCTTGACAGGGCGGCCAGTGCTGCTGGTGCGAGGCTTCCAGCAATCAATTAAACACACATCCCTCCTTCACGCTGGAAAAAGGTGCACTGACTCGGGCTGTAGTGCTTTTAAAAACCGTTTATTCCGGGAAAATACACAGAAGCAGCAAGCTCACAGTCCCAACGTTTCTGCTCCGTAGAGCCTTGATCACGGGATGAAGTCTTTGCATTTTTTGAATTGCCCACGTGCTTCCTTTTAAAGCGCAGGCCGTATTCTATTGCAAGCTGCGCAGGGGAAACAGTAATTCACTTTGAAAGGAACGTGAACAGCGCCGTTTAAATCGATCACTTTCAATATTCTAGCGCTGAGCACATTTTTTCCCAATTTCATGGTTTCCCTAGCACATATGAAATAAGTCAGCTAGAGCTGCATAGTCTGTTTGTTCGTTTTCCACTCACTTATTAAAAGCAACAGCAGCCCGCAAACCGGAATTTCTTCCCAATGCTTCCCTTACTCGCCAGCCTCAGGGAATCCTTAATGTTCTCCGGGAGCAAGCAGGTCAGGCTCCAACAATTGAATAAAAAAAGGTGCACTGACTCGGGCTGTAGTGCTTTTAAAAACCGTTTATTCCGGGAAAATACACAGAAGCAGCAAGCTCACAGTCCCAACGTTTCTGCTCCGTAGAGCCTTGATCACGGGATGAAGTCTTTGCATTTTTTGAATTGCCCACGTGCTTCCTTTTAAAGCGCAGGCCGTATTCTATTGCAAGCTGCGCAGGGGAAACAGTAATTCACTTTGAAAGGAACGTGAACAGCGCCGTTTAAATCCATCACTTTCAATATTCTAGCGCTGAGCAAATTTTTTCCCAATTTCATGGTTTCCCTAGCACATATGAAATAAGTCAGCTAGAGCTGCATAGTCTGTTTGTTCGTTTTCCACTCACTTATTAAAAGCAACAGCAGCCCGCAAACCGGAATTTCTTCCCAATGCTTCCCTTACTCGCCAGCCTCAGGGAATCCTTAATGTTCTCCGGGAGCAAGCAGGTCAGGCTCCAACAATTGAATAAACACCACATTGCCACGCAGAGAGCCCACGACCTTGACAGGGCGGCCAGTGCTGCTGGTGCGAGGCTTCCAGCAATCAATTAAACACACATCCCTCCTTCACGCTGGAAAAAGGTGCACTGAATCTAGTTGATTTTGCAATGTTCAGTGTTCAGTCCAGTGGAAGGTTGCAGAAGCCGAAACGCGTAGGCCGTCCTATCTTGCACGCAATCTTGCATATGGTGTGTGAAAAATAAAAGTTTTGTGAAAACTTACTTGCTGCTGCTGTGCCGTGACTTCTGGCAGAGGGGAACTGGAAGGCTAGAAGATTCAAAGTAATATATATATATATACATATATAACAATACAGAGCAACTACTGTTCAGTATTACACACGTTTTACAAAAGCACCGAGAGGAAAGTGTCCTCATGAAATTTGGTGACAGTCTGTTTAGTTGATTTTGCAATGTTCAGTGTTCAGTCCAGTGGAAGGTTGCAGAAGCCGAAACGCGTAGGCCGTCGTATCTTGCACGCAATCTTGCATATGGTGTGTGAAAAATAAAAGTTTTGTGAAAACTTACTTGCTGCTGCTGTGCCGTGACTTCTGGCAGAGGGGAACTGGAAGGCTAGAAGATTCAAAGTAATATATATATATACATATATAACAATACAGAGCAACTACTGTTCAGTATTACACACGTTTTACAAAAGCACCGAGAGGAAAGTGTCCTCATGAAATTTGGTGACAGTCTGTTTAGTTGATTTTGCAATGTTATGTGGCAAAAAAGGGCACGAAATTCCACATAGAGCCCTCTCCTTTTGTAGCCCCTATGATTTATAGTCTTCTTGCGCAATCTGCACAAATCAATCTAGAATCGAAGCAAATAATTTAGAAGCTTTGAGCAGAATTTGTAAACTGAGCAACGTTATTTGAAAAATAAAATGAACATTATGAGGTGGGATAACTTCTCTACAGCTACTGTATATTTTTGGAGAATGTTTCTGTTTTTCTTTAATAGCATTTAAAAATAACTGATCATAGCATCTATACATAACTTTCTTCAACTTTATTTATTTCAGTGAACATTGGTTAAACGAACATGCTTGATCGCCAATTAAGGCTTATAACTGAAACGTGCAACCAATTTAGTGGCGTGAAATGAAACGAGACAGACAGCAGCAGTGCACATATTAAAAACACAGTTTGCGTGAAAAAAGCTCAGTTGTGGCAGACATCAGTACCGTATAAAATGCAGAAAACATCCACACAATGCCAAATAAAACAATTATAATACAATCGTTAGAAAACAGGTGGTCGGTCACTTCGCAATTGTGGGTGTACTCAGGACACTCAGAAACAACTGCTGCGCCTTTCTTTCCACGTTTCCCGAGCTCCTGATGTCAGGACCTGGTGACTAACATTCATAATGGTGGTTTGTCAATGGAACTGTGATGCCTTTGACTCAAAATATAGCAGAATAGGTTAATATCTAAAAAAAAGTGAACAAGAAAATAAAGCACGACATAACAAAAAACAACATAACACAGCGAACACATAACAGCGCCCAGCACAAAAAAGTCAAAACAAAATGTAGTACAATAGCCATAGTACAAAACAACCACAGCACAATAATGTTCCACTAAAACACAAGAGAACAGAAATGAGTACCTGAAGTAACCACTTCAACAAAATACAACATAGCAAATATGCACAAAGTTTTACCACCTTCACAAGTCTGCTTTCATAATAGGTCGGGGAAAGGGGTCTGCACCGAGAGCTGCCTTACTTACCACACAGAACATAGATTAGCGCCAGTAAAAAACAAGTTTTGTGCTCCCGCCCAAAGTGTTGGAAACTTCAACGTTTGCGTAGTTGCTTCTCCTCAGTCTGTGCTGCAAAGAAACGGTCCAGTAAGTGAGCCTGTCTAGATTTCACCCTTCAGTAACGTCGGAAATTTCTGTCACATGAACGTGCGACCTATTTTTAGAGTAACATCTGCGTAAACAGGAACTCTGCGACCAGGGACTTTCCACGTCTGCATCTCGTGACCTGATTGATGTCAAAATCCAAGGTCTGCGGATGGTAATGTGCAAACAACAGGCAGGCACGCACCCGGCACAGCCAATAGGTAGGCTGGTGATTCTGGAACGTACCAGAAATTTCAAAGTCATTGTTTGCTCGTTGCAAGAGCAAATGTTTACTTTACTTTGACGTGTTTCGTAATCATTTCTGTTATCTACTTCAAATGTTGATAGAAAAGCTAAGGGCGTTTGAGGTACACAATGCTGTATTTTTCCTTCACAAAGACTAAATAAAAGACATCTGGTTTGGACAAGCGTTCTTTAAATAATTAACTATCGGTCACAAACCCATAAAAAGCAGAACTCCCTGATGACAGTGGATCTCTTCAGCTAGAGACTGTAGGGCATACTTAGCAAAGGGTTCAAGTTCAAGTTCAAGTTCAAGTTCAGGAATTTATATAGCGCACTACTCACCCAGAGGGTCTCAAGGCGCTTGGGGAGGGGGTTCATTATTTATCGAATAGCCAGGTTTTGAGTTCTTTTCTGAAGGAGATGTGGTTCTGTGTAAGGCGGAGGTGAGTGGGGAGTGAGTTCCAGGTCTTGGCCGCCAAGTAGGAGAAGGATCTGCCTCCCATGGTGGATCTTTGGATACGCGGAACTGCGGCGAGGCCTTGATTGGAGGATCTTAGTTGGCGGTTGGGTGTGTAGAAGGATAGTCGAGTGTTGAGGCATTCGGGCCCTAGTTTGTAGAGGGCCTTGTGTGCGTGGGTGAGGAGACGGAATGTTATTCTCTTGTTGACGGGAAGCCAGTGGAGGTCTTTCAGGTGGCCGGTAATGTGATCTTGGCGAGGGATGTCCAAAATGAGTCTCGCTGATGCGTTTTGGATGCGCTGGAGTTTTTTCTGTAATTTGGCTGTAATTCCAGCGTAGAGGGTGTTTCCGTAGTCTAGTCGACTCGTAACCAGTGCGTGGGTGACAGTCTTTCTTGTCTGGGCGGGGATCCAATGGAAGATTTGTTTGAGCATACGAAGTACGTTGAAGCAGGAGGATGAGACGGTGTTGACTTGTTTGGACATTGAGAGGGAGGAGTCTAGGATGAAGCCAAGGTTACGTGCGTGGTCTGTGGGTATGGGTGCTGAGCCCAGATCCGAAGGCCACCATGAGTCGTCCCAGGCAGAGGGGGATGATCCTAGGATGAGCACTTCCGTTTTGTCTGAGTTAAGTTTTAGGCAGCTGTTTTTCATCCATACGGCTACTTCTTTCATGCCTTCGAGAAGATTGGTTTTGGCGGTGTTGGGGTCTTTGGTGAGGGAAAGGATCAGCTGGGTGTCGTCAGCGTAGGAGATGATGTTAAGGTTGTGTTGACGCGCGATGGAAGCGAGTGGACTTATGTAAACGTTGAAGAGGGTGGGACTGAGTGATGATCCTTGTGGTACACCGCAGATGACTTCGGTGGCCTCTGATTTGAATGGGGGAAGTCGGACTCTCTGAGTTCTCCCAGCTAGGAACGAGATGATCCAGTCCAAGGCTTTTCCTTTTATGCCGATGTTGCTGAGGCGTTGTATGAGGGTGCTGTGACAGACAGTGTCGAAGGCGGCGGAGAGGTCGAGTAGAATGAGGGCCACTGTTTCTCCGTTGTCCAGTAGTGTTCGGATGTCGTCTGTTGCTGCGATGAGGGCGGTTTCGGTGCTGTGTTTGGCTCGAAAGCCGGACTGTGAGGGATCGAGGGAGTTGTTGGATTCGAGGAAGGCGGCGAGTTGGCTATTGACGGCTTTCTCAATGACTTTGGCCGGGAATGGGAGGAGGGATATGGGGCGGTAGTTTTTAAGTTCAGAGGGGTCTGCTGTGGGTTTCTTCAGGAGGGCGCTGACTTCGGCATGTTTCCAGCTTTCTGGGAAGGTAGCGGAGTTGAAGGAGCAGTTGATGACATCACGGAGATGGGGTGCGATGATGGAGTCTGCTTTGTTGAAGATGTGGTGGGGACATGGGTCGGTTGGTGAGCCAGAGTGGATGGAATTCATTAGGCGGATGGTGTCTTCAGTGGTGATTGGGTTCCAGGCGCTGAGGTTGTTAGGCGGTTTAGGTTCTGAGGGGGGTGGGGAGGATTGTTCGTTGGAACTGTTTTCGAAGCTGTTATGTATGTCGGCAATTTTGTTGTAGAAGAAGGAGGATAACGAATCACAGAGGTCTTGGGAGGGAGTGATGTCGTTTGAGGCTGCGGTGGGGTTGGTGAATTCTTTGACGATGTTGAATAGTTCCTTGCTGTTATGGGCGTTGTTGTCGAGTCGATTCTTGAATGCTGATTTCTTGGTGGATCGAATCAGCTGGTGGTGTTTGCGGGTGGCTGCCTTGAAGGTGGTCATGTTGTCGGTGGTTGGGTTTTTTCTCCAAGTTTTCTCGAGAGTACGGCATAGCTACTTGGATTTCTTAAGGTCATCGTTGAACCAGGGGGCCTTTTTGCTGTCTTGTTTGGTGTGATGGTTTTTCAAGGGTGCTAATTCGTCAGCGCTGTGAGTGATCCATTGTTTGAATTTGATGGCCGCTTGGTTTGGGTCCGATGAGAGGGCGGGTGAGTTTTGGTTGAGCGATGTGAGGAGTTGGTCGGTGGTGATTTTGTTCCATTTTCTTCGGGGAATAGGTTGTGGGGGGTTGTGGGTCGAGGTGGTTTTGTAGCTGAAGTGAACACAACTGTGGTCCGTCCAATGGAGAGCTGTGGTGTGATCAAAGGAGATGTGTTTGCTGGAGGTGAAGATTGGGTCGAGCGTATGTCCGGCATAGTGGGTGGGGGTGTCAACAAGTTGTTTGAGGCCGAGAATGGCCAGGTTGTCAAGAAGGGTGTTGGTGTTGCTATCGTTTTTCTTTTCCAGGTGGAAGTTGAGGTCTCCTAGTAGAATGTAGTTCTCGGAGGCGAGGGCATGTGGACTGATGAATTCAGTGATGTCTTCGCTGAATTGTTTACGGGTTCCTGGAGGCCTGTAGATGAGGGTGCCTCTGAGTGTGGTCCTAGGGTTGGTGTGGATCTGGAAGTGGAGGTGTTCAGCGGTTGTAAGGATATCGTCGGAGCTGGACGTGATTTTGATGGTGTCCTTGTGGACAATGGCGATGCCACCTCCTGGTTGGACGGTGCGGTCTTTTCGGATGATCTTGTAGTTGTCCGGGATGGCTATGGCGATGTCGGGTGTTGATGATGCGTTCATCCATGTTTCAGTAAGGAAGGCGATGTCCGGTGATGTAGTGTCCAGTAGGTCCCAGAGTTCAGAGGTGTGTCTGTGGACCGAGCGGGTGTTTAGCAGGATGCACTTCAGGTGGTTAGAGTCGGAGCTGTTTTTGGGGTTGGTGGATGTGGTATGGGTCTTGATGCTGGTAAAATTGCAGGAGTGGCAGGTGAAGGGACCGTGGGTACGTCCTGGGGCAGCTTCATAGCATTGCGGTGTGCGTCCGCGGTTAAGGGCTAGAAGGGTGGCGGCGTCATACGTTATGCGGGTGGAGCGGGGTTTGCGTGGACCAGGGGGTTTGGCGCTGGGCGCAGTCCAGGCACGGACGGGCGTAGACGGGCTTATCTTTGGCGCACCTTCGGAGCGCATGGGGCGCGTCCGCTGCGCGTGAACGCCGCGCGCAAATGCATCTGTCATAAATGGATGGTGGAAGGGGAGGGGCAAGGGGGGTCAGCTGGGAGGCGGGAGCGTGGTGGGGGGACAGGCTGGGATACACAACAACAAAATGGCCGCGAGCCAAAAGGTAAACAGGACGCACTGAGTAACTAGCCACAAAGTGCTATGGCAAACAATGCTGGCAGCAGAGCGCTATAACAATTACTGCAATTATTGATATGACAAATTACTGCAGGCACCAAAACGCTGCTTGGCAACAAAGCGCTATGTTGATGTAGTGTCAAATTAATTCAGGCACCAAAACGCTGCTTGGAAACAAAGCGCTATGTCTAATTAATGCAAGGCACGCTCAGCAAATCGCTACGATACCAGTCGGTAGGGCGGGAGGGGAGCGACCGTCTCCGATGGAGTTAGGAATGGTCACAGCGTAGGGGCGGCCAGGTCAGCTCCTATCTTCCAGTGGGAGGGGGGTCAGCTGGGAGGCGGGAGCGTGGTGGGGGGACGGGCTGGGATACACAACAACAAAATGGCCGCGAGCCAAAAGGTAAACAGGACGCACTGAGTAACTAGCCACAAAGCGCTATGGCAAACAATGCTGGCAGCAGAGCGCTATAACAATTACTGCAATTATTGATATGACAAATTACTTCAGGCACCAAAGCGCTGCTTGGCAACAAAGCGCTATGTTGATGTAGTGTCAAATTAATTCAGGCACCAAAACGCTGCTTGGAAACAAAGCGCTATGTCTAATTAATGCAAGGCACGCTCAGCAAATCGCTACGATACCAGTCGGTAGGGCGGGAGGGGAGCGACCGTCTCCGATGGAGTTAGGAATGGTCACAGCGTAGGGGCGGCCAGGTCAGCTCCTATCTTCTAGTGGGAGGGGGGGTCAACTGGGAGGCGGGAGCGTGGTGGGGGGACGGGCTGGGATACACAACAACAAAATGACCGCGAGCCAAAAGGTAAACAGGGCGCACTGAGTAACTAGCCACAAAGCGCTATGGCAAACAATGCTGGCAGCAGAGCGCTATAACAATTACTGCAATTATAGATATGACAAATTACTTCAGGCACCAAAAAGCTGCTTGGCAACAAGGGTGCATCAACGGACACCAGGTGCGCAACTAGACCAGAACTTTCCGGTGTGGGGGGGGGGGGGGAGGAGGGAGGGCTGGATAGGGGGTGAGGGGCATGGGCTAACACTCCCAGCCAGGGCTGGCTGTAGCATTGAAGACGACCACAGTCTTTTTTTGCCCCCCTCCCACCCCCAATCCCCTTTGACCTCCTTCTCCATGAATTTTCCACTGCCACTCCATCAGTGCACCTCATCTCTCCATATCCTCTCTCAGATGTACATTTCCTTTTTTATAGCACCACTCATAGTTCACATAGTTCTGTATGGTCAAGTTCTTTTCTGCACGCATATTAACCCTCCGCACTACATTACGATGAGCCTAAATTGACACTAGACAACATTCCTATCTCTCACCAGTAAGAACATTAATCACCAAAGTTAATTTGACATTTTTATTGTTGCCTGAAAACAGCTGTATGCACAAGAAAGTTCACAGGAAGGGCTAGTGTTGAGGCCTTTGACTGTGCTGCCAAGGCTTCAGGATGTCCAATGTTACTGCCACTTCATGTACTGTGATTGGAGGACCCTTTGTTGTGTGAATTCTTCTAGCAGGCTTTTTGTTTTACCTTGAGGTCATTCATCAACTCTCCATATTCAGATCTCCTGTCTCATGTTAAGGTCTCATGACCACTGTCTACTTTTCAGGTCACAGGTCAGCCTCCGAGGACGCAGGGCAGCTTACCTGACACGAGGCAGGCTTTAGGTCTCATAGCGTTCCTGGCTCCAGTCAGGTTTTCCTGCTACCTACTCCAGGGTTGTTCTTCAGAAGAAAAGAAAATTAACACCCATGATGCTCACCATACAAAGATTGAGCAGTGGCTATTCCTATAGGTGTTTGCTGTACAGACAAGGGCAATTATTGGAAAGAATATATATTCAGTTCAATAAGTACACACTGAAGCACACATATGCATCAGTTTAGTATCCATGTAAATACTCATTTAATGGAGTCCACTAAACATGTACGGAGTGAAAAAAATCATAGGTGAGCCCATATTACTTTTGGAAAAATATAATTTTGCTTGAATATTCCTGACAGGACAACTGTGCACTACCTAGCTTCTTGTAGTCATTGTCACCCACTTACTAAGATTTCAAGGAATCAAAGGTAGGTTGGGATCAGATAGGAACTGTGTAAGATATTGGCAATAATTGAAAACAATGATTAAAGAGCAGTGTAATAAAACCACTGCACTGCTTCTGGATAACGACTAATACTCTGCAATCAGTGACATAGGGCCATATGTATCATAGTTCCGTATTGCGAATTCTAAATAGCGATTTTTAAGGAATCGATATTTAGAATTCGCAAAACGGTATGTATGTACAAAATCGCTTTTTTATAGCGATTCCTTACCATTCCTAATTTGCGATTAGCAAATTGCTAATCGCAATTTACCCATTCATTTCTATGGGCCAGGAGGCCCATAGGAATGAAGGGGCAATTTGTGATTAGCAATTTGCTAATCGAAAATTAGGAATTTTTTCAAGGGTGCAGGGGTGTCTCAAGAACACCCTGCTGCATCCCTGAAAATGACATGTGGGGGCATATGGCGCACATACATGCTCTAAGGGCATGTATGAGCGTCATATGGCACCTTTGGTTTTTTTGAAAAAAGCTTTTTTAAAAGAATTCGCAATTTACCACCAACTAGAAGTTGGTGGTAATTTGCGAATCCTTATGGGCATTTTTTGAATATTTTTTCTTTGATACATTGCATTTAAGGAATCGCAAAATTTGTGAT
The DNA here is from genome assembly GCF_964261635.1 of Lissotriton helveticus. Lineage (NCBI taxonomy): Eukaryota > Metazoa > Chordata > Amphibia > Caudata > Salamandridae > Lissotriton > Lissotriton helveticus. The sequence goes on from NC_136057.1 coordinate 421,090,990, forward strand.
TCCTTAAGTGCATTCGCAAAATAAGGAATAGCAAATTTTGCGATTCCTTATTTTGCATCAAACATGTTACATACATACCATTTAGCTAATTAGCATTCGCAAAGGCCGAAATTCTGCGAATTTCGGCCTTTGCTAATGCTAATTAGCTTGATACATATGGCCCATAACTCCATGCAACAGTCTGGAAAAGTCAAGATACTTGTATAGTGTTGTGATGCACTTTTGTTTAGAATATCCTTGTTAACAGATGTGTTTCTGACCTTCTGAGATTCAGAGTTTTACATTTTAGGTCTGGATGCACATCGCAGCAGTCATCTGACCATCTGTGATCAACAGAAAAAGAGCTTTAAGAAGCACACCTAAGAGAGGGGCTTTGTCTCCACCCACATATTGCTTACCTTGAGTACAATATTTGATTCGGCAAAAGACATGTGCTGCCTTTGAGAAAGAGTGCTTGTCGTACTCCTGTTGGATCATGAGTATTAGTCGGTCTGACTGAGTGAGTGCTGTGTAGTGTGTATGCTGCGTCTGGGTATAGTGTTATATGTCATATTTGTCTACTTTATTTCATTATGTCTTTTTTGTGATATGTTATAATAAATTTGATGTAATTTATTTAAAAAAAGACATCTGTAATCTCTTATCTTGTTCAAAAATTCTTTTGACACTCATGTGTTCCTTTTGGGGGGTTATGTGACTCTTGTGTGTTTTTTACATCAGTGACGATTAGCATTCCTGCTGCATCAATGCACTGTCTCAGTTTGCTCTCCCAACTGTAGCCGCTTGCACACATGCTGCTCCCCGAAGCCCTGAGAGTCACATTCAGTTATTAGGATAGCCCGGACCACATGGCTCACTTTTAACTCTAAATTGGGGGAAATTACAGATAGCTTAAGAGAGTTTAGCCACTTTTTAAATGTTAGCTATTATATACATTTTACAATTAGACAATGCTTTTATTTCTTACAAAATCTCTCATATAATTTCTGCAGAGACAGTGCACACTCAAATCTTAAACTGTCCTATCTACGCCCTACACATTCTTCTCACTAGTACAGAATAAAGATCTATGTAAGTGGGTTTCTTGTATGTGGTTTAAGGGGGATTGGGCTTCTCCCCTGAGATTTGTTTGAAACTTATGGAGTCAAATTTGCTAAAACTCCACAGACCTATATATGGCATTCATGAAATATTCCAGTACATTCATGGTGAACCAGGGAAGCCTGACCTTTCCTAGGAGTAGATCCTATATTTTTCAAATGTCATAAGTCAGAAATACTTCCACTATAACCAAGATCAGCATTTCTTCATGGGTGAGTCACTTATGCCAAGGAGCACATACATTATGACAGTGCCAGAAATATACCATGGATCCTTCGCCATAGTCATGGGTACCTGTATAACTTCCCTTAAAGTATACAAGGGTCATAATTTGCCATTGACACCCTCTATAAAATGAGTACAGGAAATCTTATGACACGAATTACATTAAAAATAATTTCCAACATTTTACTATAGAACCACCCCATATGCTAAAAATGACGTGCATCATGCAGCCGCGGGCCGCGGAGGGAGTTACGGTGGGGCAGGGAGGCGGGGAGGGGGAGGGGCATGGTGGAGGAAGCTAAAAACTGGCATATGGATAATTGCAGGTAAGTACACAATTTTATTAATAAAACGAAATTCGTAGCGCGCGCAGCACAATGAAGTATTGTGGTAAATGAAAAGCCAGGACTGGCTGTAGGTGTCACACAATCCTCAATCCAGCAGCATACCCCAAAGCCTCAGCCCTATTCTCCCTCCCTGTGTCATCCCACATTCTCTGTCCACTCTGCCCTATTGCACCAGCCCTGTGGTTGGAGATAGAATTAAGTAGGCATCTAATACAACAGAAAGAGCAGGTATTCTGTGAGTGCCTTTGTAGAAATATGTGTATATTCATGAGAGTTGTGTAATTTTTAGTTGTGCAGAGTAAGACGAGTGCTCATGTAAGTGCTCATGTAAGTGCTGGGTGATTGTGAATAGTGTGAGTGAGTGCAGTGTAAGTGGTGCAAGTGTAGGGTGAGAAATGTGCCCATGTGAGTGTCAGGTGAGAGGAGTGCTTGCAGAGTGAGAGGAGTGAGTGCAGGGTGTTCTGAGCAGTGTAAATGCAGGGTGAGTGGTGCTGGGTGAGCGGCAAGAGTGAAGGGTGATCTGTGAAAGTGGCTGGTGAGTGCATGGTGAGAGAAGTTAGTGCAGGGTGATAGTGTGTCCCTATGAGTTCCGGCAGCCTATTGTCCTTGTGTGCAGGCAAGGTGAACACATGTATTAATACAGACTGGGAGAGTTGTCTATGGGAGTGCAGGGTAAGTGGTTTGTCCCCAGGGTGAGTGATGTGCTTGTTTGCGTGGTGTGAGAGCAGGGTGAGTGCTGTGCCAATGTGAGAGAAGGGTGAGCTGTGTGAGTGTGCGGTGAGTGATGCAACAGTGTGAGAGAAGGGTGAGAGGAGTAATACAGGGTGAATGATGTGACCATGTGAGTTTAGGTGTGGGTGAAAGTGCAGAGTGGGATGAATGAATGCAATGTTAGTGATGTGCTTGTTGAGTGAGATTGCAGAGGGAGCGGTGAGAGTGACAGGTGAGTGAAGTGTCACATGAGTGCAGGGTGAGTAGTGTGCTAGAGCGAGTGCGGGGTAAGAGGAGGATGAACAGTGTGAGGGCAGGGTAACAGCGTGAGTGCAGGGTGATTGGTGTGGTCGTGTAAGCAGGGGAAAAGAGAAGGATGAACAGTGTGAGGGCAGGGTAACAGCGTGAGTGCATGGTGATCACTGTGAGTACAGTGTGATCTCTGTGAGTGTGGGGTGGGAAGTTTACGTGACATGTGAAAGTAGTGTCATTTGCATGCAGGGTGAGCAGTGTGCTCATGGGAGTGCAGGGTAGTGGGAGGGTGCATGTCGTGAGAGCTTGGTGAGCAGTGTGAATGTGGGGTGAGCGTGAAACTGAAGGGTGAGCGTTGAGAATGAGGGGTGAGTTAGTTGCCTAAATGCAGGATGTATTCCCAGACACTTGTTGTTGATGGCTGGCATAGGGTTCAGCTATAAGTTAAACTATTGCTATTACGGCATCTATCAGAAATGGAGGGTGGAGGAAATAAACAATGTACTGATCCTGCAACAAACTTTTAGTCTCGTGATTAGGGTTGCCAACTCAGTATTTTGATGTCCCAGCTGGTACAAACAGTAAGCAAAATCATCTAAAGCCAGTGTTTTTAGCACTTCTCTATGCATACTTCAAAAGGCACATTTAAATAGAAAGCACTTTTAAATGTGTTCTAGGGCTGCATTAATGAGTCATGAATAATAATTAAAGGAAAGAAAGACGGTAAATTCTTAAAAACAAATGAATACATAAAAATTTATTATTATTTAGTGTACATACAATTTTATTTACAGCCCTGTCTAGTGTCGAGGCGACACCTCTGCTGGCTCTTTAAACAACAAAGTGCCTGTATTTTTATTTTGGAAAGGTGTCCTCCCTACTGGTGATATGCCTTTTCATGAAATGCATTCTCTCACTGGCAGAGAAACAAAAATACAAAGGTGAGGAATTGGCAGAGTGGTGACCCAGGGGGTACTGGAACTAGTGAAAAAAATAAAACAAAGGCTTGTTAAATAATTCACAAAGGCGTGTAAATTATCTTTTAAAAGACCTGTGAAAAACTTAGATGTGGTGGAGGTAAGATTCCTGGCACTGCCCAGGGGAGCCAACAGCAGCTCAAGCTGCAGTAGCCCAGGCTGAGACACATGATGGGGGTGGGGTAAAGCCCTTTTAGCCCTGTGGGTGTTGCACACCTGACTGACACGTATTGCATGGGAACAACATCAGACGACAAAGCCTACGGTGGAAACCTCTGCCCCATTGTACTGCAACACCTGCCAGTACCAACGTATTAAAATGAACACTACAAAGATTAGCCTCTAACTACCAGTGACAAACCTCAAGAATTAGAAGGCACGCTCATGAAAGGTCGATGAGCAATTACAGTATGCATCTGCATCCTCTGCATAAAGATAATATTAAGTCTAACTGAAATATCCCACTATAATAGATGAACTTCTAATGGAAGTGTTCAAGATAATATTTAAAACCAGAGATTCGATTACTTCAAGAGTGTCGTTTATTAATACCCAAAAATAGCAAACTTACTCAAAAGTATAAGTTATTACAAAAGTGCAGAGTGTGAATAGCACTTTGCAGTAAGCTTTGTAATTCTAATCTACTGTAGAACTACAAAACATACTACAAAGAGCATTTTTTTTAATCAGGGCCTTAACGTTTTCATAGAATCTGTGCCACTTCTAAGTGTAACGTTGCTTTTGATTTAGATTTGTACTATAAAAATGTCTATGTATACATACATACATATATACATTAACAATTCTTAGTGAGAAAGGTCTGGGGCCCTATTATGTAAAGGGCGCATCTTCCCTGTTTGCGGCTAGTGCACCTTAACATTTGTGTGCCAGGCGCAAACAGGGAAAGTGCGCCCTATTACTTGGAAAGCGCTGCCCTCAGGGCAGCTGTGAACTCGTGCTGCCCTGGGGGAAGTGCATCAGACGAACAACGGAGTGGTTGCTTTGAAGGCGCTCTGTGTTTCACTGTGCAGGAGGCAACTCGCATGCACTTTTAAAGGGGATTAGAGATCCCTTTCAGGCGGGTGCAGTGAGTGACTGCACCCGCCTGCAAGGAGATGTCTGGGGGGGGTCCATAGGACCCCCTTTTGACCAATACAGAGGGCTGCAATCAGGGGGCGCATGGAAAATGTGCCACCTTTTAGTTGACGCACTCTCACTGCGTTTCTTGACAGCTTCTTTGCACCTGCATCTGTAACACAGTACGGGTGCAGAGGCAAAGGGATTCCCTCATTCGCATGAAGCCACTTCCCCATGCAAACGAGGGAGCAGCCTCTGAAGATAGCACTGGCACTTTATGTGTGGCAGTGCTATTGTTATTACAGAAGCATCTGTGGCCCCTTCTGTAATACCAAAGTTCCCCAGGGGCGCGCAAAGTGGGCACAAACATAGGTTGTGGCCCCGGGGAACTTCCATATTATAGCCTCTGATATTTTCTTATACCGGTCAGCTGCAGCTTTGATACTCCTTGACCTTTTGGAAGCCTATAATACTCATTAATAATGCAGGTGATGTAGGTCTACCTGTGATCTCATGGTATTTCTAGCTTTGACCACATCTTACTTACAAGGTGTGCCGCACCACACATAAAGCTACAACCATTATGGAGCAGTACTCGACTGGTCACACAGAGCCTACTAAAGCTAAGGGCACTCAAAGTGGCTATTCACTGTGTATATGCTCTCCTTGGCTGATAAAATAATAGAATATCACTTGCTCTTTTAAATATATGCCGATAACAACTTGAGTGCCAACATTGAAAGAGGATCTGTTAAACGTTTTAAAGTAAAAAATCATGCCTGTCATACATTCAGCAACACATGAGGAAGTATGCGATTTATGTCAGAGTCCAAAGTCAGAAGTGGTTGTGCTAAGCAAAGGTATCCTAGATGACATATATTTCAATAGCCTGTGATATTAGAATTTTCCCCTAACTTCGCAGAGATAGCCAAAACATGGCCATTTTACTAAACAGATTCCTATTATTCTGCTCTCTGGAGAACACAGTGAGAAATAGAGTTCATTTTTAGCACTGCAACCTTAGTAAAGATGTCACCTTTTTCTTCCACAACAGAGTTGACCCAAGGATTATGATGTTCTTTTCCTTTTTACATTACTGTGATAAGCTTAAAAATGGTTTCGGGTGATCCTAAAATAGCTGCCAGATTAGATTTAGCTCTAAGGTATGAACATACAACACACATATATTCATGTTTTACTTGTGTATCTGCTTGAGTAGAGAGACCCTAAATTGCTGAACACAAGAGGCCTCCTTTTTATTTGCCCAGTTTTATGCCATTTTTAGATTTGGCAGCATTGGTGTCTACTACACTCTTAAATACACATGGTATCTCTGGGCACGTGAAATACTCAAAGCTCAGTATTTGAGAAGAGACCTAAGTTATTATGATATCCTTTCATACTACTTACCGTAACTACATTGGTGACTGATTTCAGATTTCAGATTTAGTTTATTGTACAGTTAATAAAAACACATAATTTTAAAACGTATAGCTTTATAAAAGACAGTCATTAGCAAAAGATAAAACATAAAATGGGTGGGTAGATTCACGTAATTAAAATTTTAAAAGTCTCAATTTAGATTAATGCAGTCCATTAGGATTAGGGGGACTAGGTGCATGCAGTTGTTTTGGTTTGGCTAGTGCTTCCGTTAGACCCTGTGGCTGTTTCTTTTAGTCTAGTAGCCACAATGTCAAAAAAGTTTGTTATCCTGCAGTTTAGCTGGGTTTCTTCGGAATTAAAACAAAGCATCAAAGCCTGTCTGCAGCTTGTTATGCCCTTCTGATTCCATAGGGCCCAAAGTAGGGAACGTCTTATGTCCAGGAGGTTTGTGCAGATGCAAATAATGTGTATGAGGTCCTCTTTTCCAGAAGAACAGAGTCGGCAACGATTTGCTACGTTATCCCTTTTCCAGGGTTTTAAGTGAGGGGTTATGGGTATCTTGCCGAGGCGCATATTGAGGAACTTGTTTTTTGTTATCTGTGTGAGTCCTGCTATTAGATACTGTTGTTGTTTGAGAGCTGTGTAGCCTTTCAACACTACCCATCCGTGTGCTCTCTTGGCTAGGGTGGCGTTGTCCTCAATGGATGAGACCATCTTGGTGACTTTCGATACCATTTTTTTGAAGGTACCAGAGTCGGTTGGTAACTCCCATAGGCTTGTTAATCCTAAGGTCTCCAGTGATTCTATTAGGTTGTTCCTTGCTGGTGAGTTGTCTCTAATGGACTGTTCAGTCCATGGGTGGGCATTTAAGGATCCATGCTCAGCATCTCTGATTTTCCGCCAATTTTTTATGTATACGCCTCTTCTCTCCACCGTTTGTTTCTGCAGTCCGAATTCAAGGCGAATTTGAGCGGGCGATGAATAGGTGGGCAGGTGGATTATTGCCCTGAATGCTCGACTAATGGTGTTATCTAATGTCGTCGCGTCTTTGACACGCATCGATTTGCTGCCGTACGTGAGCATTGGCTGTAAGCGATCTCTTATTACCTGTAGGAGAGGGCCCAGTGTCCGGTCAGGAAGAGCTTTCTGCAGTGGCTTTATCGATAGGTGGAATGTCATGCCCTTCCGACGGATGGCCTCTAGTTGTTGTTTGAATGAGCCGTTGCAATCTAGTATGACACCTAAGTATTTATAAGAGACTACCTGCTCTAGCCTCTGTCCGTCCAGAAACCATGTGAAATTCCGTTTTCTGTGGTAATTCATTGTCATGATTTTTGTTTTATTTAAATTGATTGTTAATGAGTTGGTTATGGAGAACGTGTTGGTTTTGTCCAAAAGATGTTGAAGGCCGATAGGGGACCGGCTGATGAGGACTAAATCATCTGCATAGAGAAGATTTGACAGTGTGATGTTACCCAGCCGTGGTGCGTGAGATTTGGCTGTCTCCAGCTCGCCAGGGAGGTCTGCAAGGAAGAGGTTAAACAGCATAGGGGATAGGACACAGCCTTGTTTCAGTCCTTTGCTGGTCCTGATTTCTCTTGAGAGGTGCGTACCGGATCCCAGTTTGATCCTGACCCAGATGTTGGTGTATAGCATTATCAGCTGCTGTAAGAGTGGGTCTGGGATTCCCCATTTGTTCAGTTTCTGCCAGAGTTTATGGCGGTCTACATGATCAAGTGCGGCGCTGTAATCGATGAAGCACAGAAACAGAGAGCTCTTGGTGACTTTTGTCGCATCTGCCAAGAAAGTTAGCGCCATGATGTTTGTCGTAGTGCCCTGGCCACTGCGAAATCCAGTTTGGGTTGCAGGGATGATGTTCTTTGCAGTTGCCCAGGATGTTAGATCCTCCAAAATGAGGCCTGCGTAATACTTTGCCTCAGGATCGATTAAAGCTATGAGGCGATAGCTGCTTGGGTCGTCCCTGGCGCCCTTTTTATAAATCGGGCTTATTATCGAGCCTCTCCAAGATGTTGGTGTGGTTGTTGTTTCCCTTATTTTGTGGAAGACTGGTGCCAAGATGTTACTCCAAAAAACAGCATCATTTTTATATAATATTGGCGGGATCCCATTAGGGCCGGGGGCCCCCTCAAATTTGCCTTTTGAGATTTTTTTCCTAATCCTATCTGCTGTTTCTGAATGTAGATTATCCTCTATGTTTACTAATAAATCAATGGTTATTGATAGGTCTCTGTCCGCGGTTGGATTTTTATTTATTTATTTATTTAGAAAGTTTTATATAGCGCGAACGTGACCCTTGGGTATCAGAGCGCTTCACATAATATATGAACAGGAGGTATATTAGAAATACAGAATACATATACATGAGGTAGATTAGACAAACCATTCACATAGCGTTACCTAAAGGGAATGAAGGTAGGTAGTTACAGTTCCATACATTAGGTGTAACCTACTGCTACAATTCACCTAGCATTGTCTTACTGGACTATGGTAAGTTATTTAAACTTTACATAACTAGGCGTATCATACTGATATGAGGTAGATGCGGTTAGTACTAACACCAGGATAGCATAATGCTAAAATTTTCAACCTGTGTCTGTCCCCAAGTTGACAAAAAGTTTATAACTTTTCTCCAATATCCTGTTAAATTCAATGCTGAGTTCCTGAGTAGACCATACTGTCTTGGCTTTGATTATGCAACTTCATCTAGTTCTCTCTGTGCTCTAGCCTCTAGGTCGTTACTGCTTACTGGACATTGTTTCTAGTTTCCATTCGATGCTCCGTGTGGGCCCTTTCCGATGCAGTGACGTTGAGGTCCGTACTTGACTATGTAAGGAACTTGTTCATTAGGAAGCTCTTAGCTTCCTTTTTGAATGTAATAATGTTAGTAATTTTCCTGATCTTCGGAGGGAGTGAGTTCCAGACTCTGGGGGCTGCCCCAGAGAACGCTCTGTCATAGGTTTTCTTTTTCCTGAATATGGGTGGCCTCAACAGCAGCTCCTTGGCACTTCTGGCAGGTCTGCAACCTCCCGATATCTCAATCTTCTGGGCCAGGTAACTCGGTGTTTTGTAGTGGAGTGCTTTGTGTGTGATACATGCCATTTTAAATTGGATTCTCGCTTCATATGGAAGCCAGTTTAACGCTTTTAGGTGAGGTGAAATATGGTCGAACTTCCTCGATCCGGTGATGAGCCTTGCCGCTGCATTGAGGCATGCTTTTAGGGGTGCCGTGGACATTTTTGGTAGACCTGCCAAGGTTGTACATCCGTATTCAATCCTTGAGATAACTAAGGATTGAATTGCTAGTTTGAGGTCTGCCGATGAGATGAACGGTTTCATTTTCCTTAAGTAGTTCAAGTGAAAGCGCGCACTTTTTGCCATTATTTTGATGTGTGCTTTCATGTCTAGATTCTTATCCAAGGTGACTCCTAACGATTTGGCTGAGTCCACCAACGTAGGGGTGCAGTTTAGTGCTGTGATCATTTTGGTCCACTCTATCGTCTCTGAATTGATCTTAGGTGGTGAAATTAATAGGAATTCAGTTTTTTGAGCATTCAGTTTCAGGTGATTACTGGTTAACCAATACATTGTCTTTCTTAACGCTTCATTGATTAACTTGATGTCTTCTAGAGATGCTACTTTGATGTAGATCTGCGTGTCATCCGCGTACATGTGATAGGATATGTTTGCGTCTTGGAGGATTTCTGTCAGAGGTTCAACGTATAGGTTAAAGAGTGAGGGAGATAAGGTAGATCCTTGAGGGACCCCGATCGAGTTTGGACAAGAGGGGGATAGAGATTGGTTGACCAGGAATCTTTGTGATCTGTTCTGAAGGAAGGATTCAAACCATTTCAGTACCAGACCTGATATTCCCATCCTCTTGTGTAGCCTGTCTAGTAGTTTCTCATGATTTACCGTGTCAAACGCTGATGATAAGTCTAGAAGGACCAGTAGACATGTTCTATTAAGATCTAGGGCCTGTAAGGCGTCATCCGCGATATGTAGGATCGCTGTTTCCGTGCTGTGTCCTGTTCTGAATCCTGATTGGCAGTTGTCCAATAGTCTGAAGTTTGTGATGTGTTGGCTTAGTTGATTTTGTACGCATTTTTCGATTAGCTTGGCCAGTAATGGAATATTGGTGACTGGGCGAAAGTTATTCGGATCTGCTGGGTCCGCTGTTGGTTTCTTGATGATCGGTGTCACTTGGCCTGCTTTCAGGCATTCAGGAAGGACCCCTTGCGATAGCGATGCATTTATTATTTTTGTCCATATTGGGATGATGACGTGATTGATATTTTGTAAACATTTGGTGGGGAGTGGATCATTGAAGTGGTTATTTGGTTTGATGTCCGCTAGTGTTTTGGCGATGGTATTCTGATCATACGTTTTGAAGGTGTCCCAGTGTGCTTTGTTTTTAGTTTCCTCAAGGTCGTTTGTCTGAATGTTATTGTGTAGACTGTGTGGTTGGATGAGTAGATTGTCCGCTTCAGCTTTGAGCTCTGTGTCCAATGTGATGGCCTTGTCGGTGAAAAAATTAGCGAATACTTCACAGCTCAGAAGGGTTTTAGTGGATTCTTGGGCCGATTTTGCCGATTTGTTGGATTGTTGCTTTAGGACCTCGAATAGTTTCCTTGGTCTGTTTTTGGCGTTATCCAATTCTGATCTAATATATTCCTTTTTAGACTTCAGGATCTTTTTGTTGTATTCATTCCTTATTTTCCTTAATGATTTCAGCTCTGGAGTTGCCGGGTTTTGTCTCCATTTCCTTTCGGCCATTCTCAGTTTCCTTTTGTGGACTAGAATCTCTTCATTGTTAAGTGTGCTGGTCTTATTGAGACTCTGGTCCGCGTCGTCTAGCCAGTCTCCTCCTCTAGATTTGGCCATTTTTAAATCAGCTGTATTGAAGTGTGCTGATAGGTAATTAGCCCAGTCGGTTTCGGATATATTGGAGTTAATGCCTTTGTGGCCTGGCTGTTGGAGGTTGTGGATTATTTTCCAGAAACTGGAGCTGTTCTTTTGTTTGGAGCTGTGACCAATTTTTATCCATAGATCTTCATTCTGTTGTCTTTTCCTTTCCCAGGTCGTCTTTTTTAGTTGTGCTTTTAAGATGCGGAGCTCCTTTTGAGGGACTTTGTTATTAGGTTCTTTTCAAGCTGTTTTAAGGTCTTTTTTATTTCTCGTTTTATGTTTTTTAGCTCTAAAGTTTTTGCTTTTCCGTGTAAGGACCGTGTATTGTTCCCTTTTTGGGTTTTTAGCTCAGTAGCATGTTTGGCTCCCAATTCTGTTACAAAATTAACCCATGCGTTTAACGGATTTATATTTGAGCAGGATGCCTGGTGCATGATTATTTTTGCACTGATTGATAGTTCCTCAGACTCTGTGGTTTTGCACCTTATTCGTTTATGATTGGCAGTGTGTTCTGTGCCTATGTAACTTTTTTCCACCGCTTTATTCTCGCTAGACACACCTAATTTAACTTCTAGTGGCAGATGGTCGCTTTGAGCGCTTTCACCTATCTTGAACGAGCTGATTTTCTTGTACAGTGGTAGTGTTCTTAGCATGTAATCGAGGTGTGAAAAAGTACTTGAGGAGAAATATGTTGGAGCTGGTGGGATATCCTCTGTGAATCGTCCGTTAAGTACTCTCAAATTTAGCTGCTCCAGGTCTTTCAGTAGCTGAATTGAGATGTGTGTGTGTTTGTTTGGAAACAGAATTGATTGACTTGGGATTTCCCTGATGGTTTCCATTTCCTTTGTCATGTCGTCTCTTAGTTTGTCTCCGAAGAGGTGAAGGTTAAAATCACCTGCCACAAATGTGTTCTCCATTTCCCTGTCCTCCATAAGTCTTGTTAGTTCTTTGACGAGTTCCCTAGCCCCCGAATGTCTGTGCTTCGGGTGTATGTATATGTTAATGATATGCAACTGATGGGTTGTCTGATTGTTTGTGATTGTTACTGATAATGCCTGTTTCGCATTTGGAGGAGTAAGGCTTACTTTTATTGCTTCCGTTGCCCCAATTGTTGATATTGAGGTGAATGTCGCCAGGCCACCGGAACTGTGGCCATATTGAGAGCCTCTGGTTGCTGGGTGCGTTTGGGTTGTGTAACATTGTATTGGTATGTCGTTTGTTTCCCACGTTTCCTGGAGAAGAATCAGGTCGAAACATGTTAAATAATTTAATGTTTCGGGGTCCTCCAGTTTGTCTGAGAGTCCGTTAATGTTCCAGTTGCATATTTTAATTTTGGGGAGAACAGTAGGATTGGAATTTGAGGCTGGTGTTCTTTGTCAGTTAGTGTCACCTCCAACTATGGTCCGTGTTATTGATGTTCTCTGTGGTTCTGACTGGTGGAAGCTTAAATATTGATGAAGTGGTAAGTATTAATCCGGTCCCGGGGAATAACTGCGTGCTCCTTTCAGTATTGATTTAGCTGTTTGGAGGCGTTCTTGTTTCTTTTCTTCAAGGAGCAGAGTGGGATAAGCCGGCCTTTGTGCTGCTTCAAGCTTAATTCCCCACTGGGAGAATCTAAGTGATTCTTCCATGATTGAGTTTGCTACTTCATTTGTTATCCATATGGCCTTTGTTGTGTCATTGCCATTTGGATATGGGGCTGGAAGAAATTTGATTGCAAGCATATCAGAAGTGTTTATGTTTTTTAATTTATCGATTGAGTTGATCTGCTTTAATATGTTGCCCCTGTTTAGAGTATCCACTCTTCCTCTGGATTTAAATTCGGGAATGAAAAGGATTGTATCCGAGTCGAATTCCCCTGGGGGCTGTGTTAGCTGATGTGTTTTTTGCTCATTTTCGCTGAGCCCATGTGGCAACTGGGTATTGCATGTTATGGGGTTTCGGTTGGGACTCGCCCGCTGAGGTTGATCCTTAGGCTGGCCACTATCTGCTTTAGTGATGTTTTCTATCTGGGGGTTCCCCTTTGGTTCACTGCGAGTGGTCTTGATGTTTTGGCAGGTACTTGTGTTTGGGAAGTCGATGGTTATAACTTTTGTTCTGGCTTTGTCAGGCTCCTGTTGGGCCTGCTTTCCGACATCCGGGGCCAGTTGCGTTGTCATTACTTGGCATTCACTTTGGCCTTTATGGGCCAGTTCTGGTGAGTTATTGAATGTTGAGTTGTTTGTTTGACCCAGAGGCTTCTGCTCTGACTGTTTGCCAGTTTTCTCATTTGACAATGACTGGGTTCCCGTTCCCGCTGCGGTTGGCCTCTTTACGTCTGATGAATATTTAATTCGAGGTGAGGGACTTGTGTACTCCGTGTGGTGTTTGTTGGCTCCTAGCAACTCCGTACCCTCCGGTGTAATTGGCTGACAGTTCTCTTCTGTGCAGACCACTTCTGCTAGCTTTCTATTCCTGCCCTTCCTTTTTTGTTTGCGTCGGGTGCGCACGTTCATTGGGCTTCCCAGTTGCTCAGCGTATCCTCTTGCCAAAGTATTCTGAGGAGACTCTTCTAATGAAGTTTTGGGGTTTGATGGCTGGCGTCATTGCATGATGGCTTTATTTGGGTCGTTGCCGTTTCCTAGAGGGCTTAAGTTGGGGAGTGGACTGGCTGACCTGGCCTTTGATGTGGAGAGCTTTGTGGTGTTTAATTTTATGTCCTCCAAGAGGTTTCCCAGCATTGTGGGTAATGATGATAGTTTATCAATAATTGGTGAACATACGCAATCCGTTCTTTCAACTTGAGAAAGTTTAGCTAACTCTTGTCCTCTTTTTATAAGGCCGTTAAGATCTGCGAGTTTTCTATCAATCCCCATGGTGGCCTCTGCTAGCCTTTGCAGCACAGTCAGTGGAAGGTCTAATTTATCCAATTGGTACTGAAGTGCTGTGTAGGACAGTTGGATGGTGTTGAGTAAGGTTACCCAAAAGGTGTTGGTGGGGTCTCTTGTCTCCTCTGTAGGATGATTGAAGCTGATGTTATTTGTGTTTTGCTTGACGTTATATGTTGCCACTAATTCACTCCATTCTTGTGATACCAAGAAGGTCATGTCCCTGTCCAAGGAGGATAAGTTCCCGTCTGCCCTGATTGGGGAGAAGCTTACGGGATCTGTTTTTATTCCCCGTGTGACGTGAGCCTTGGTGACGTGAGCCTTGGTGTTGCCTTGAGTTTTTGAGTCTGCGTGAAAATAGGCCTCGTATGCATGAGGCAGTACTGTTTCTTGGTCATTTTTTGCCTCTGCCGCTGCCTGCTGGGTGAGTAAAGAAGAGTGTGTTGGAGATGATTTTCCGCTTATGATGTAATTGCTAAGCTGCCCCGGCGACACTTCCAGCTCTGGGGCGTACGTGTTTGTGTGTCCGTCTTTGGCGGTGAGCTGGTTAGGCTTGTTTCCTGGCTGCCTCCCTCTTTAGTTGGGGATTGACTAGTGGCGCCTTCTAATGGCGTTGGGCTTCTAGCTTCTTGTGCCCATTATTCTCCAGCCCCTGTTGTGCCTTTGGTGTAGTCCGTGCTCTCCTTTGGAGTTGGATGCGTGTGTATTTCTGCAACTGTGTAAGTTGAGGTTTGGGGCAAAGAGTTGTTTGTGCCGACTGGTTGCAAAGGGGTTTGGAGGCCTTTAACAGAAACATTTGATGAATAGATCGCATTTCCTGGGTTTTAAAAAAAAGTGAATTTTGTGTAGATTTTCGTTGGTAGTTGTGTGACTGGATCATCTAAATGCCTAGAACAACAGAGCTATTATCAACTCTTTCCTCATTCTTTTCGTACAGTCAAATGCCAGCCTCACTTGCTAACTAAATATTCTGGAAAAGCTTTAGGGCCTTTTCCAATCCAAAGCTGTGCAAGATTTCCATGACCATATAGAGGAACAAGGCTAAAGGCTGAGTTCCTTTGTACGGTTATGGAACTCTGGGGTGACTTGCAATATTCTTATCATGTGCAGTAGATGGTACTTTACTACTTTTAATACTTGGTCACAACATCACTTTTTCCACAAAACACTTACATCTTTGGTGCATAGCTCTATCATATCAAAGAGAGAGCATGCTTGTGATCATGAAGAATAAAAGTAGAATCTCAGTTGCAAAATTAAACGAATAAAGAAGTTAGATATCTGTTGCCAAAAGATATTAGGATCAGTTTAGGACAAGTTAGTTTTTCTATTTAAAAAAAAAGGCACAATCGCTTGGAATGTGTAGAAACATGATTCTTGCTTTTCTATAATTACCGAAAAAGAACAAACAAAATACATGTTGCCATAAATATCTTCTTTCTGCTTGTCACTGTACAGGTAGAAAAACAGAGCACAAGAAAAAATAGCCCCAATTTGTTTTCATTCTTTAAACAGCTGATTTAATTATGCTCCATGGGCTGAACTGCTTTTTCCTCGGCTGCTGGCTCTGGCAGCAGGCACTGTGAGATCAGAACTCAACTTTAACAATGTATAACTGTTCAGCGGCTACGTCATTTCTTTATAATAGGCAACTAGATGCATTACAGGTTGCCTATTATAAATACATGAGAGATTGGAGAGTCCCCTGTATTATAATAGCAAGCAGACATTACTGACACTAACATGATTGCAGTAATTGACCCTCTTATCCCTCATTCTTCAGAAGATGTATGTACCGGGGAGGCCTTCGTCCATAGATCATTTTGCATCATGCCTCACATTTTGGCTGCCAGATTTCTGTACTTGGAAACCTGACTTAAGGAAAGTAGGATCTGCTTCTATGGTTACACCCATTTTCTGCTTGATGTAATGTTGTTTCTGACCAGTCTGACTGGGATCCTGCGAATCAGGACCCCAGTCTATCTGCTTTCTCCCCTAAATTAGTTTGATAAGTAATTAGGTACATCCCAGATTTAAACAGGGGTATCCTCATAAGTCCCTAGTAAATGGCACTACGGTACCCAGGGCATAGGTGCACCAGGGTTTCCCCATGGGCTGAAGCATAGGTTGTGTCACCCATGGGAGACCACTCCTTCGTAACTACAGGCCTGCCATTGCAGCCTGTGTAAGCTGGTGCTAACAGCACTTACAAAAGATATAGGTTTCCCTATATCTAAAGGTCACTGCACTTAAAACCTACAAGTCACCCCTACAGCAGGCCAATTCTAATGGCAGGGTGCTTGGTTCTAAGTGTGAGGGTGTCCCTGCATGAGCAGGTCACCCCTACCGCCTACGGCGTCCATTCTCCCGGGTTATAACTGAGACAGCCATATAATATATGGAGGGGCACCGAATCATTAAGCAATTACCATCTCAAAACTGGCTGGAACGAACCCTATCATGTTTGGTATCAAACATGTTGGAATTATACCCCCACACCGAAAATGGTGTGGGAGATATGATTCCAAGCACTATAAAGGGGCTCCGTTGGGACCCCATTGCTCCCTGTACCAGTTTTCTAGACCCGGACATCAGAACATGGCTGCTGCTGACCAGAGACAAGATTCTGTCCTCCTGCTGCTGAGCCAAGCTCGAGCAAGTGAAGGCAGAACAATAGGCATCCTGTCACAGGGAGGTGTGACCACTTCCCAGACAGGATTTAGTGTATTGGGGCAGGGTGGGAGCGCTTGCATAATCTGCGAGCAGACCTCCATGTATGGTCAAGCTCAAACCAGTTCAGGGAGCCCTGGGCATATATTTGAAATATGAATAGAATGAAATCTGCGATAGAGCAATGTTTAAGTAATTCCCAGCCCAGTGCTTCTTTTAGCTTTTCCTGTAGTCTAATGCTTTCTGTTTTTGACAGCCTTTGTTGATAAGGCATATATCAAGTTTAGGGCCAATAAGGTGAATGATTCTTTAAGGTATTAATATAGAAAACGTCGCTATGACTATGGGTGTTTACTCCTTACAGGGCCAAATTTCCATAGAATGGTGTTTTTTTTATTTGTTGGATGCTTTATTATACTCCAGAAAAGCTTAATGAAATGTTTAAAACAACGCACAAATAATGCCCCACATGCAATGGATTAGGAGATTGGTAGCCTATATTTTGGTCATGCAAGGTAGTTTTCGAATATTGGGTAAAGGCTTTCCGGCAGATTTAGTTGAGAAGTCTTGTCAACGGCCCAAAGGCAATGGCGAAACGGTGGGGAGGAAAATGGCATCCCTGTCTGATGCCCCAGAAGTAGGAATGGATTCAGACTGTTTATTGGTGACTTCGCTACTGGGTTCATATATAACAATTTTCTTACGCAATAAAAATCATTCCCAAAGGTTGTTTTTTTAAGAAAAGTGATTCAATAATTGCAGTTTAATTTCTCATGCAACTTTTCTAACTTTATGTGTAGTATGGCTGTAGGAGATGAAATCAGTCAAGTGCAAAGGCTTTAGTAAGCTGTCTAGTATTATGTCTGATGGCCAGGGGTTGCATAATGCCAATGTGGTCTTTGTGGATTAAAGTTTCAATTACTTGTATTAGTCAATTCAATTCATGTAGCTTTATTCGGCACATATAAAATGACCATAAAAGCACAAGGATAAAAGGCATGGTAATAACAAATACATCAATATCTAAAAAGATTTACAAAAATATTGCAGATATGTTTCATTAAAAACACATACTTTTCCTGGCACTAACACAATAATTTAAAAACGTAGCTGTATAAAAACAGATATCAGCAGATTGAAGATTAAAAATTAAAATCATTGCCTGATTAACTGTACGTACACCATATTTTTATAAACATTGGTTTCAAGAACGCAGAACGTAATTTCGAGTACAGTTTGCAGAACAGTAAAAGGTGCAAAGTGCTCTGAATAGAAACTCCATCACACATTCATGGCCCCGACCGATGTTTCTTAAGGGTCGGAAGGGCCACCAAATGGTGTGCCACACCGAATCTGAGTCTAATAAGCACAAACTTATGAGATGGCCTAGTCACCATGGATAAATACGAAGGAAAACCTTCTACCATGCTGTATCTGGTATAGAGCACAACAGTGACCAAGGATCTGTAGGCTAATGCCCGCTTCCTCACCCTAAAAGCCAAAAAATTACTCTTCAGCTCAGCTTTGGGTATTCTAGCTGCTGCACTTGCGTCAAGCAAAATATTCAAATTAAATATCTCGGAAAAACAACCAACAACATATTTTATCCAAGGTATTTTAAGATGTTTATCCAATGATAAGCAATCCTCGATTATAGACCTGTTAAAAGACTTTTCCACCTTGAGCCAAATAGAACGCCAAATCATAAGTGGCCTCAGGGATAACAGGTCAATTAAATAGTCTATATCTAATTCTCGATGAATAAGCTCAGTAGGAGCTGAAGTTGGTAGACACAGGAGTTTTTTAAAGAAGGAATTTTCCTCTATTTGCAAATGTTGGTCACATCTGTGGCCCCATACACCCGCCCAATATAATGCGATGGAAACACATCTTGCTTGATAAATCTTAAGCATGTCTCTAGTTCTTCGGTCCCCAACCTTAGCAGCAAATCTAAAAACTCCATAGGCATTTTTGGCCATTTTGTTCCGAATATTGTTAAATTCTTCGGTCCATTTCCTGTCTTTGGAGAAGGTGATGCCAAGGTAGCAGAATTTGTCAACCTGCTGCACCTTTACACTATCAATAAAAAAAGCATTTAAAAATGTATTTTTAGCCCCACAGGTCATGGTGTGTGTTTCCCCCTTGTTGATAACTAGTTTTCTATCCTTAATAAGGGCAGAAAAACCATCGATCAAACGCTGCAGTCCCAAAGGGGTTCTAGGCAGGAGGACCGCGTCATCGGCGTATAATAACACCGGTGCAGGGGCACCTTTGATCTGGGGCGCATCTGAATTAATCTTTTTCAGAATGGCATCGATCCCGTTAATAAATAATATAAAAAGAAGGGGGGCCAATACACAGCCCTGCCTAATCCCTCTTTTAACGCTAAATTTTGGAGTGCATTCAACTTTAGTACCGAAGCGCACACATGTATGTAGGTCCCCATACAACCTGGCAAGAAAGAAAATTATGCCCTCGGGATCTCCCAACTGTAACAAGGTTGGCCATAAGATAGAAGTAACAAGTGTGGCCATAAGATAGATACTTGTATTAGTCTAGAAGGTAAAATTATGGCAACTACTTTAATTCTGATATTTAGCAGCAAGATTGGTATATAGGAATCGCAGTGTGTTAGGTCCTCTCCGATGTTTGGCATCTCTACTGCTGTCACTTCATGGATGTTTCGTGGTAACACACCATTTGCCATCACCTCTATTTACAGAGACAGGAGATGTGGGGCGAACAGAGATGCAATGGATATGCAAAATGCAATTGGAATCCCATTCCAGCCAGGCATCTTCTCTGACTGCATCGTTTTTATGGTGTCATTGATTTCATCAATAGCAATTTCCAGGCTGAGAGTTTGTGCTCTTGCTCTGCCACCTCAGGGACGGGTAGAGCAGTCAGAAAGATATCTAATGCTTCAAACTCAGCTCCTGGTATGGGGTTATTGAGATGACAATTGTAAAAAGTAAACAGTGCATTGATCGCCATGATACGCAATCCACGTTCATCAGCTGTCGTTATTCAAGTTAGGCTTCTTTGCTTGTCTGTAGGATGCTTAACCAAGGAAATAACTTACCTGCCTTGCTTATGTTGTCGCAAAATCTGCCCTATGAAGCAGGGCGTGCTTTCTGCACCTCGGTCATCAGCAGTTGGCAGTGGTTCAGATCTATTGAGATTGGTTGCATCCAATAGATATTGTGCCTCAAAGTTGAATCCATGAGTTTCAGCCATTTAGATAACTTTAGTTTTGTACTTTCGTCAGTGTAGTGGGTGTGGTAGTAAAGCCCCCTAGCAAGTGTTTGTATATGTGAGACATGGTGTAAGTCCATGCAAGGGACAAACAGGTGGTCTTTTTGCGAGAATGACCTATATATTGCTGAGAAGTACTTGTAGTTTCTTCCATCAGGCTGATGTGAGCACCAAAGATCACTCAAACCAAGTGCCTCCAGCAAGTACTCAAGGTGAGTCACTCCCTTGTGTTTACTTGTGCATGTGCTGTGTCTATCAAGATTCTCATTCACACCGCATTGAAATCCCCCCTAATGAATATCACTCCCATCAGGCCTGTTACCAGCACTGAAACTTGTAGTGTGGCCATCACCATGACCTATATTCTACATTCATTTACCCATGATGTTGGTAATTGCAAAAGGCAATTGCTTTTTAAATAACAATGCAACTTCTGGTGAGCTCGGGTAAAACCAGCGTGGTATACCAGAATAACTCCATATCTCCCCAGGAAATCACATGTATTACCAAACAGGTAAGTCTCCAGCATGATAAATATGTAGGGATAGAGTTACTTTGCAACACTGCAGTCCTTTTGATTTTATTGAGGTGCCCATTTGTGTTCCATGCGAGGTAGCAGACATGCAGGTGAGAGTTCCCGCACCTCCCACCCCCGACCAATCGCTGGTCAGACCACAATCATCAATGTTCTCTACCAAAAGATTGCTGAAGACACATTCTCTATGTGTTTCATCATTGAACTGGTAGGCAGATCCTGCAATGCTAAACCTCCTCCCTGAGAACCCCACACGGCCTCCTGAATGTTTGAGTCAGGGATGTAATTTTGAGAGACATTCAATTTGAGTCACATCGATTACTGATCTATCTTGACTCACGAAACAGGACCAACGCTAAAACAAGTCCTAAGACTAGGTGAAACAGAAATTAAGGGCAATGAACCTTAAGTACACGTTATCTTATTGGAAGCATGAATATGAAAAAAATAAAATGATCATTCCTGTGTCTCTGCAAACCTGCTTATTTGCTTCGTATGTTCTGAGCTTTTAATTTGTCATGAAAAAAATAGGTGCATAGTAAACAGAAGGAGATTGCTTTTGAATTACTGTCTAAGCAGCCGTTTGCAAAGAGAAGCCGGTGACCCTAAAAGAACGCTCTCTTCGAGTAATATTTTACTAAACAGAAGTATGTTGCTTTTGTAGTAGTGTGAAGGCAACCGTTTGCAAAGAGAAGCTGGTGACCTGAGAAGAACACAGTCCGATGGTAATATTTTATCTATTGTTCCTTTATTTATTTATGTGTTCGTCATCCCCTTTGGTATCCCTTTATTTATGTAGCCAGAAATAGGACGCTTAGACTCTTTCATACTCTACATTGCCTGTTTAAACTGAGCACCCTGCCTCAGTAATCACATAAGTAAGGCAGCATGAGTTTGAATTAAATGGGATTATTCAATGGTGAAATACTTTTGTGTGTACTTCCTTGACACTGCAAGTTAGCACAACACAAACATATCGAATTTTATGTCTTACATTGGGTGATTAAGTGATGAAGAAGTACCTCAGATCACGCAACTGCTCTACAAGAACCTCACAACAAGGGTTCGACTGGGAAAATATATCTCAGCCCCAATTCGGGTAGAGAGGGGTACACGCCAGGGGTGCCCCCCTCCCCGCTGTTATTTGCCTTGGTAATAGAACCCTTAGCTATATGTATGCGTCTGGAGGCAGAGGCCTAGGGCATCCCGATCGCTGACACAGTCCACAGTGTGTCATTGTACGCCGATGATCTGCTTATATATATACGTGATATAACGGCTGATCTGAACCCCATATGAACAACACTACAAGAGTCTGCGGAGGTTTCGGGCCTCAGAGTCAACTGAAGCAAATCCACGGTCTACCCCCTTAGTCCACAACTAGCCCCCTGGACCTTACAATTGGGACCCAGAGGATCGCCTGGAGCCATGCTGCCCCTAGGTACTTCAGAGTTAGGCTGTATCATTCCCCGCAGGACATATACGAAGGGAATCACCGTAAAGCACTGGCGGGCATACGAGCGGCCGTAGAGTTCTGGAAGACGCTCCCATGGCCCCCATCAGGCGGGTTCCCTGGCTAAAATGCTTATTGTCCCCCGACTACTATATAATTTTGCCAACATTCCCAGTCATTCCGCCTCGCCCCTTCTTGCCGGAACTAGATACCCTCCTCACCTCTCTCATCTGGGGAACTGGCCGGCACAGAGTAGCTCTACCCAAGTTGTATCTCCCGATTGACCAGGGAGGGATGAGAGGTCCGGCCGTTGAAGCCTATTTCCTCGCGGCACAACTTCAGTGGCTTTTTCACTGGACTGAGGAGTGCCCCATGGGTGAGACAACCTCCGATAAGGAGCATACCTCTCTGCCACTAATCCGACGTCTGCTATTACTGGGCACGAAACCTCAACATACATACCTGCTACAAGTAAAGGTGGCTCGCACCTGTTGCGCATACACCGCATGTCTAGAGGGAAGCCACCACACTCCCCACTACTCCCGTTAGTGCGGTTCCCACATCGAGAGAACCAGTACACGGCACGAACCCTACAAGCATGGATGGACAGCTCACTAACGGAATGGGAATCCTTGTTTGAGGGAGGCCAATTGCGACCACACGAACAGTTAGTAGAAGAATACAATCTCCCTCCTGGGCAATTCCTACTATGCAACGACTTTTGGCTAGCAGCGGCCCATTCTGGGTCCCGCTCGCAGGAGAACCACCGACGCACCCAGTAATACACACCATACTACATATGGGGTCAGGCAGACATCTCGTCACTTGGCTGTATAAAGCTACCCTAGAATTGATATTTAAGCCACTGACCTCACTACGGCAGACATGGGAGGAAGACCTCAACAGACGACTACATGACAAGGAATGGGCACAGGCTCTAGAATACCCCCAAAAAGTCTCCAGAAACGTGCGATTCAAGAACATGCAATTCAACATCATACATAGGGCACACTTAACACCCAAGCGCTTACACCGTTATTACCCTGACACCCAGTTTCCATGCCCCAGATGTCAAACCCCTGCAGTGGACTTCCAACACATGTTCTGGAGATACCCTACATTGCAAGACTGGAACTACTGACATCGCGCTGACCCGCGCTGCGGCAAGTTATTGGTGAAAACGGGCGAATTTTCCGTTTTTTAATAATTATAGTTAAGTCACTGTGGTCCTGTGACTTTTTTACTCCCCTCACATGCACTATAAAAATTGTTAAAAAATCACCTGCTGCTTTAGCGGGATTTGAACACCTCCAGGCTCCCGAGTGATTATCGGCGCCATATTGGGTGTGGGGCTGAACTGCACTCTAATAGTGCCATTTTCCTTCACGCTCTAGTAGCTGGCTGGCTTCTTTACGACCGCCTATTTAGGACTGGGCTTTGCAGGGGCGCGAGATTCAAGACTGGAACTACTGACATCGCGCTGACCCGCGCTGCGGCAAGTTATTGGTGAAAACGGGCGAATTTTCAGTTTTTTAATAATTATAGTTAAGTTACTGTGGTCCTGTGACTTTTTTACTCCCCTCACTTGCACTATAACATTTTTTTAAAATCACCTGCTGCTTTAGCGGGATTTGAAACCCTCCAGGCTCCCGAGTGATTACCGGCGCCTTATTGGGTGTGGGGCTGAACTGCACTCTTGTAGTGCCATTTCCCTTCACGCTCCAGTGGCTGGCTGGCTGCTTTACGACCGCCTATTTAGGACTGGGCTTTTCAGGGGTGCGAGATTCAAGACTGGAACTACTGACATCGCGCTGACCCGCGCTGCGGCAAGTTATTGGTGAAAACGGGCGAATTTCCCGTTTTTTAATAATTATAGTTAAGTCACTGTGGTCCTGTGACTTTTTTTCTCCCCTCACTTGCACTATAAAAATATTTTTAAATCACCTGCTGCTTTAGCGGGATTTGAACCCCTCCAGGCTTCCGAGTGAATACCGGCGCCATATTGGGTGTGGGGCTGAACTGCAGTCTAGTAGTGCCATTTCCCTTCATGCTCCAGTGGCTGGCTGGCTGCTTTACGACCGCCTATTTAGGACTGGGCTATGCAAGCGTCCAGCACACGTGCGCAGCGGGCGCGCCGATGGCGGGCCAGAGGCAAGCCCGTCTGTGCCTGTCCGCGCCACGAACGCGGCCAGCGCCAGCCATGCTGCTCCATCCTCTACTGAACTAGGATGGATAAAATATTCCAGGGAACAGCTACTGGAAATAGGCAATAAAGTAAGTGGAGGGCACATCCAGCTTCCCTCAGGAACAGGTCAGGCCAAATACCCTCTGAACTGTGGGATGATCAACTGTAGATCCCTAGTCAAGCACCATCTTGAAGTTTGCTGCTTGATTGAAGATATGAATCTGGACGCTCTCTTTTTAACGGAGACCTGGACTAGCCCTGACTCCTCTGTAGAAATCGTATTTGCATGTCCAGAGGGATATAAAGTCTTTCATAAACCCAGGCTTGTGGGGAGATTAGGAGGGGTAGGGGTCATTTTTAAAGAGGATTGGAACTTTGCGCCGCTAGAGATAGATGAAGTTAAAGGAATAGAAATCCTGGGTTTTTCTGTGCAAGAGGCCAAAGGTAGGCTGCTCTCTGGAATGATCTGCTACAGACCCCCGGGACAGGACACACACTTCCCTGCACTCTTGGATATAATTACTAATCTGAGTCTAACCCATTCTAGAATGGTCATAATGGGCAATTTTAATCTATGGGATAATGGCAGTCTGGGCAGCCATCTACGAGATCTGGTAAGCTCCTGTCGGAACCTTAACCTACATCAACTGGTTCAGCAACCCACTCATCTAGGGGGGCATATGCTGGATCTTCTGTTTGCTCTGGAGACAGAGACAGAGGTGACAGAGGTATTGCCACAAACCTGGACTGATCATTATCTGATCCACTTTAGGATCAAGTTTCCCAGCCCTAGGAGCGATAATACCCGCTCTATTACATACAGAAGGGGTAGAGAGTGGGCCAAACTGGATAGGGACAATTTACAGCCTTTCACTAATGCAAATTTTTTCTCCCCTTCCATCACGGTAGAGGAGAACTATGAAGCTTTTTGTAGCCACATAAATAATAGTTTAGACCCCATAATTCCTATAAAGAGTTTAAAAAATAGGAAGAAAACCTCAGCCCCTTGGTACAGCGAGGAATTAAGATTACTACGCTCGACCTGTAAGAAAGCGGAGAGGAAATGGAGGAAGACTTACTCTTTATCAGATAAAATAGCTTTGAAGCTGGTATTAGCCACCTATAAAAATTTCTATTGCCCTGTCTAAATCAAACTTCTATGCTAATTTCATTCTACAAGCCTCCAATAGTACAAAAGCTCTGTTTCAAATTGTCAAGGAACTCTCATGCCCAATAGGCACAAGCAAGAAGGTAGCTACCTCGCAAGAACTTTGCGAAGAGATTGCTGCTCACTTTAAAGATAAAATTGCGAAAATTGTCGGAGACCTTGACCTTAATAACAGCAGTGACTTGGACAAATCCGCTCGGGGACAAGATGAAGTGGTCCGGGCAAACATCTCCCTGGACATATTTCCCGCCTTTACTGCCTACTCTTTTGAAATCTTGGCTAACAGTGTGTCCTCTGGCTCCCCACTTGATCCTCTTCCGCATAAAATATGGAAAACTGTAGGCCATGGAACGTTCCCCTGGTTACAACAGATTTGCAGTCAATCTCTGGAAGTGGGAGTTGTTCCAGAGGCATGGAAGTTAGCAGTAGTAACACCTCTCCTAAAAAAAACATCATTAGACCCCAATACACCAGCAAATTTTAGACCTATTTCTCTATTGCCCTATCCAATTAAAATCCTGGAGAAAGTAGTCAGCAAAAGCCTCTCTTGCTATCTGGAGGACAACCATCTGCTGGATAGGGACCAATTTGGATTCCGTCCAGGTTATGGCACAGAGACCGCCTTGGCGACCGTACTGGACAATCTGTGGATGCGAGCCGACAGTGGGAGTGACACCATTTTGGTGTTACACGATATGTCGGCCGCATTCGATACGGTGAGCCATGTAATATTGTTGGAAAGGCTGGAGAGTATAGGGGTGTCAGGTCAGGCATTAAAATGGCTGAGATCTTACCTATCAGGAAGACAGCAGATGGTGAATTTGGCACCTTTCACCTCTAGTAAGTCTTCAGTGCAATATGGGGTACCACAGGGCTCTGCGGTCAGCCCTGTCCTGTTTAACATCTACCTTCAGCCTCTGTTCCCTATAATTAAATCCTTCGGCATTGACTTGGTCAACTATGCCGACGACACTCAACTGGTGTTCTCCCTTGAGGGGAGACAAGCAGTGTCGATGGACCTCTTCCAGGAGTGTATGCGGCAGAAGGCTGGATGGCTCAGCAGTAACTCCCTACAATTTAATGGTGGGAAGACAGAAGTGGTTTACTGCCCTACGGCCAGATTGTCCCAACAGTTACCTCTGGAGATCAGGCTTACACCTGAAGAGGAACCTCTTACCCCAGCTAAAATGGTGCGAAACTTGGGAGTTTGGGTGGACAGCAACCTTTAAATGGAATCACAGGCTCACAAGACTGTGGGGGTATGCCTGTCCTTGTTGCGTATGCTATGCCAGATCCTTCCACTACTCCCTAAAGATACGCGCGCCTTGGTAGTGAGGAACATAGTGCTGAGTAGGCTGGACTACTGCAACTCCATGTATCTGGGAGCGCCGCAATACATCTTTCAGGGGTTGCAGAGAGTCCAGTCCATGGAGGCAAAGATGGTGTTGAATAGACAACGTAGGTCTTCAACAGTGCTGGCCTTGAGAGAACTTCACTGGTTGCCCATCAGGGAAAGGGTGCATTTCAAATCACTTTGCATTGTATTTAGAGCTGTGCACAACTTGGGTCCTATACCCTTACGAGAAAAATTTACGTGGTACAATCCAAAAAGGCAGCTATGATCTTCTAGTACAGGCCTGTTGGCGACTACTAGATTTAGGCGCTCCAGGATGGGTGGGAGGGCCTTTAGCGTGGTGGCCGCCCAACTATGGAATGGGCTGCCACAGAACATTAGACAGGCCAACTCGTTGACGGAATTCAGAAAGAGCCTGAAAACTTGGCTCTTCCCTAGGAGTGACCTTTAATACTGCCCCTACGGTTGCTCCGGTTGCGGGTAGGCTGATTGTTCTAAGTCTGAGCGCCAGGATACCCGTAGGGTGACAGTTGCGCTATATAAAAGCTCAATTCAATTCAATTCGATTCAATTCAATTGCAGCAATACTAGCATTACATCCATGACACACTCTGACCAACCGCCAAAATCCCCGGGATTGAAACATGGGAGGCATGTGTGTAGGGGTGTTTTGCAGACGAAAAACTGATAAAGTACAGTGGCGCCTTGCATCCCTTCTATTACTTCTGGCAAAGAGAGCCATAGCTATTCACTGGAGGACTCTGGGAGGGCCTCCTGTGGAGGCTTCAGTGGGAGCCGTCAAAAAGTGGGGCGCTGTGGAAGAAGATGGATTCCGAGAGGAGGAAGCGAAGGGAACACGCAAGCACCACATATCCATGGAATGGGCGCAAATCCTGTTCTAGTTCACCCGGAAAACCATGCGAGCAGAACCAGATGAGGCCCCCCATACCCAACCAACTTCTGCCACACCAGCCACACCAGCTGGCAGGCAGGTTGAGCGCCCACCTGTTGCTGATACTCCCTCACGGCCCACAATGTAGAACACAAAACGAGAACCTAACAAAGAAATTAACCGAAACCACCCCACATCGATAACTGCCAGCCGCCAGACTAGCGCCATACACCCGCACAGAGGACCTACTGACCTCCTTCCAGTCTGCACACGCACCCCTTCTCCCCGCTGATCCCACATCAGTACCCCAGTTCAGCACCCCGGTTTTTAGTTTAGGATACAAACCAGCTGCTCAGATACCACCGGTGAGGGACAGGGATTGTTACCTATCCACTAGAGTAGCAGGCTCAAATCTCCCATGAGAACCATGGGCAGATGTAGCTCCATCACCAAGATTTTGATTAGCAACCATATCCCAGGACCCATAAGTCTCACACTGATAACTTCAACCTATGTATAATGCTGAAATTGTATTGATATCTTGTGACAGCTATGAGAGACAACGTTTACGTATGTACACCAGACTGCCAAAAAAATCTCTGTCTACCTATGCATGTACATTGAGATCGGAATCATTTTACATGATTCACTGTATCTAAAGTGTTAAGATTCAATAAAAAATGTAAACAAAAAAGAAGTTACGTCTAAAAAAGCAAACAAGAATATTGCAGCATTACAACTATAGCCTGGAGTACACAAAAGAGGTAAATGTACACAATAGTGATATAAAGTCAACCAGTCCACAATGAATGGGTGGGTTAAAGTCCAATTAATTCCAGTCTTGATATTTCCAACTCAATAAGTGTAAACCTCTGATGTAGAGGCATAGGCAATGAGGCCCTCATGAAGACAGAACCAGAAATGTTGCAGAAGATAGTCAAACGTTAATACAGTAGTTCAGTAATTTCCAAACTTTTTCGACCTGCGGATCCTTGACCCATTGGTCATTGCCCGTGGCTCCCCACTGTTACTTTTTTTGGAGGGTGGGGGACGGTGTAAGCCCAGTTTCAGGAGTACTTGCATTTTCCTTCCTGAAAATAAATGGGAAGAAATATTCCTAGTTATACTTCTTTGCCCATGCGTTTTTATTAGAGTACCCTATCAAACCTTTTTATTCCACTTACAGTGTGAGATAGCACCCTATGCATGTAGGTCCCATTGCCACAGGGTATCTGTTCTTGAAGAATATTGGCAAGCACTTCCATTTCTACCCATGCCATTCGCGCCAACACACCTATCTCAGCGGGATGACTCATGATTTTCTAAACCACATACAGCTTTATTTTACTGTCTCCTGCCTAAAATTGCCTCCAAATCAATGCACCTAAAAAAAATTCCTCCGATTTCTTTTTTCTTTTTTTTAAACGTCCCTTTTTCTTGCTTCCAAATTTTGGCATTATGCCATATATGGTGTTTTATTTCCCGGTGCTCAAGGAGAGAGCAGCCATTATAAACAATGGGGTTACCCAGTAAAGTCAAAGGACCTGGGTATTGCTCGGTACAAAGAAACAATGGTCCCAGACTAACGTGGCAAAAAATATATAAAGTCGTAGCATTGAATGGTTTAAGGGATATATATCCAAAAAGGCACATACAGCGTTATAGGCAATAGAAAAATAGACAAATGAGTCATCTTCAAGGCCACTATGGTAGTGATTGATAACACATTTTATTATTCAATCATATTAAGAAATATTTCAAAGAAACCACACAATTATTCAGAAAAAAGGTTTATCCACATGGTTATCATCAGAAAGGACGGGATATGTGAAAGATCAGTGCTCATGTGAGAGAGAGTAGAGAAGGATAAGTAAGAGCAGTTGTTATTTACAAACAAAAATTCAAATATTTTCAGCATATGAGATCCAGCACAAGTGAAAATGGTCTCTCATCAAAATTCTGGCCTACCCCTATATGCACAGTTAGATATAGTATATTTTGTTAGACTGTTGTTTTCACAGTGTAACCTAATCTGTGTTTCAAGTATAGGGGGTCAGGTATAGGGTGTCGGCCTACTTGGGGGCGTCGACGTTTCGACCCTGTTGCATAAGGGTTAATGTAGTCCTCAGCGGCGGGTCTTCCTCAGGACGAGAGCAGGCCTGTCTGGAAATGTGTGAGTACTAAAAGAAATGTGTACCCATGATTCAAGCACAAATGTCAATACTTAATAATACTTAGTGTGTTTAATAGACAGGACAACTGTACTTTCCCGCTAACTTGCATTGGTGTAACATGCATTTGGAAAAAATGAAACTATTAACGAGTCTAAAAAAATAAATCAGGCATCTTCTGCTGACTTGGGGAGTGTTGGAATGTGGGAATACAGGGAAATATGGAGTTCATCTCCCTCGACATGCCATCAATTAAGCACTACGTTTACAGCTTTAGGCATGTCACTTACAATTGGAAATCATCAACATTATGCATTTAAGTCTAACTAGTTTAATTGAAGCCAACAGTCCTTCAACATTAAATGCATTAAAGTGCCTGGTGCGTGGCTCTCCTGTCTAGGTTTGACGGCTCCCCAGGGAGCCACGGCGCACTGTTTTGGATCCACTCACTTAGAGCATACAAATGACAGGCAATTATGGCAATGGTAACCAAAACATTAATACAAGTCATAAAAGAGAACAAGAAATACATTTCAAACAATTTAGGGTGGGTCTAGTGAAATCTTTTAGCCTATAACCTACTAATTTCTAGAAAGGTGTTCAAAAACCCCATTCCTCTTCCTAGGGTAGCAGGTGAGAGCACAGCTTGTTTGTTGTCAGAGTTTAAAGGCATAGTTTCTGCCAATCCATCATAGTTTTGACTGGCATCTGATGCCCCTCTTCTAATCTGCTAAGGCTCAGGGGTTTAATAAACAAATACAACCATACTTTTACATATTTAGAAGGAGGAGTGAATGTGTGATCCAGCCTTCTTACATATTCAAAATGTATGCAATAAGAACAGGCATTGGTCTCGCCTTTTGGGTCCTTATCTGTTTAGCTATGCAGCACTTTATCCTGGGTGCTGTGCTGCCAGGGATTGAACAGCTATACAATTACTACACACTGGGTCATAAAGTCTGATTCAGGAATAAATACTTACCTTAGGAAAGATTTATGGACATATTCCAAGGCTTTTTAACGCACATACAGAAAGACAAGTGCCTCGATACAAGTCCACAGCGCTATAACATTCTGTGTTCGGCCATCTTGCATCTGTTTCCTTTATAAATGATAAATAAACGGAGCATGTACTAATCCCTTGGAGCAAAAAGAAACATCAGAAACCAGATGCTAAGAGTGATTTAAACTGGAAGAATGTGTGACTGAGGAGTGAAGAATTTAGACACTGTCCTAATTAACAATGCAGTACTTTTCCTTCCAAAGTAGTTACTACATGGAATGTTTCTGAATCTGAAAATGTACACGTGCCACTTGTGTTCATACACCAATAGGGAGAAAGCTGCTGCATTGTACCACAATGTCAGCCAGGTCTGTTATTCAGCTTTTGTGGTCCTCAAGCTGTCTTCTCCCATACTGCAGAGTCTTGACTGGCCTGCACCGTTACCATGGAAACCAGGATTCCGTCATAAAAAATTAAAGGGATGAAAAAGCCGAATAAGCTATCCATGTTCATGCCAAATAAGTATCTGCATTTGGGACAGACTGTCAATGTCATTAACATACATGGCGTGGCCAATCGCAGAGTTACACACACTTCAGTGGGCCAATACCGAGGAGTGTAGAATTGTGGAGAAAACTCTCAAAGAGTAACTGGCAACCAGTGTATTACTTGAGCATTTATTGTGAGATGATGATGATGATGCAAGAGAAAATGACGCTATATGAACTAGTCCTCAATAATATCTATGCCTTTTAAAAAAACAAAAAAACAACTTCATGTACTTTACCTTCCCTCAGCCAGATGTTGCTAGGCATCAGAAATCAATAAAAAAAAAAAGCAGACAGCTGTAGTATTATCTTCATGTTCATTACTTCTACATTCCATGGCCTTGGAATGTTCTTATGAGGTAGTTCTATTTCTGGCAGTTGCCTCCTGATAGCTGATGGTTAAGGTGCTAACCAATAAACCTGGCCTAAGGACAAATCCTATCTGTGTGGTTATTGGTAACTTTTCATTGGCGACGAGGACGGGATGGAAAAGAAGTTGAAGGAAGCACCTTAATGTCAAGCTAAGTGCTCAGTGTGATTTGAATGAGCGTACTTTTGGTGTAAATAACTTTGTTTGGAAGAGGGGTAATTGAACCTCCATTCTTGCGTGAAATCAGGAATTTAAAGAATTGGTTTGAAACTTCCCCTGCGGCAGTGTATTTAAAATGGGAGTTTGTGTATTCCCCAGCGGCTGTAGAAAATGTTTGTTGAGGGAAGGAATTCCTAATGTGTTCCTGTGATCGCGTAGCATTTTTGTTTCTGCTTGAAGTCTGTTCCTGTATTTTGTTTGGCACTTCCCCAGCGGCAGCGCGTTTAGAAAGGGAGTTTCAGTATTCCCCAGCGGCTGTTTTAATTAATTAAACCAAGGGAAGCCTTTTCAAACAATAATAATTTTCTAAAGGTGCTCGCGCTTCATGGAGAATTCTGTTTTAAAAAAAATATCTCGAAGTTTCTGTCTAGTGGCCAAGTGAAGCATAGGCGAGACGCATGAAATGGCAGAAGGAAGTTTTGACAGTTACCGTTTCTCGTTGACGGCGTGATCAGTTCAGTTCGAGTCTCTTCGTTGAATGGTGATGTAGTGGAATCTGCTAAAAGGATTTGGTGAAGGTCTCCCTAGCAACGTGATGAGCGTGTGACGTGACGGACTGCCCTCACGTTGAATAGAGCGTAGTGTAACTGCGCAACAGCGAGTTTTTTTTTTCGAGGGAGGATTTCCTTGCAAGAACAACATCGCGTGAAAGAAAAGCAGCTTTGACACTATTTCTAAACCAACACGTTCGTTTTTAAAGTTGAAGAGAGAGTTATGTAGATTAAAGAAAATCGGTAGATGTGTAATTTTGTGTGTTGGGTGTAGATTCTATGTAGGCTATAGACATATATGGAAAATATATATATTTTTTAGACTATATTTGCAACTTAAGAATATATAAATTGTTTAGAGGATCTAAAGGTACATTACTACAAAGGTGTAGTGATTTTTTTTTATATATCTCTCTAATTGTATAATATTATTTGAAAAGTTAATTCTGTATAGAGTTTTGCATTTTGTATGGTTATAACATAAGGCTATATAATGGAGAATGTGACCACACCTCCATTTTTTTTGAGTGATCCAGGTGAACCTAAGGTGAAATGGAGTAAGTGGAAAAAGATATTTGCGCATTATGCAAAAGTCTGTGGTACTAATCTAAGCGCAGAAAGGAAGCATTCCTTACTTATGCATTGTCTAGGTGGGGAGGGGCAGGAAGAACTTGAAAACTTACCAGAGTTGACACATCAAGAACAAAGGGGTTTGGATGAATACGAGGTGTGTTTACTACAATTAGATAAACATTATCTACCGCGCATGAGTACTATTATGGAGAGATATCATTTTGGGAAACGTGAGCAAGGTAAAGATGAATCTGTAGAAGAGTATATTACTGCTCTAAGAAAATTGTCTTCTACATGCAAGTATGGCGCTGTGAATGAGGAATGTATTAGGGATCAATTTGTTTTGAAGTGTAGGGAAGATAAGATCAGGGAAGAGTTATGGCTCAAGGATGAGCCACCTTTAGAAGAAGTAATTGGGATAGCAAAAAGGGTCGAACATATGTTGAAATGTGTGAATGAATTAAAAAATGATAAAGGAAAGGTTGAGGAAAAGGTCGAAGAGGGGAAGGTTGAAGTAACACAAGTCAAAGAGGTGAAACCGGTGGTGAAGGTGATGAGTAAAGAGGAAACCAATGCTACTGGTTTTACCTGTTATAGATGTGGGAAGTCAGGTCATAAGGCTAATTCTAAGTTTTGTCCAGCCATGAATTTTGTTTGTCATGGCTGTGGTAAAAAAGGACATTTTGTAAAATTTTGTAAAACAAAGGATAGGAAGGTAGTCAGCAAGGAGATTAAGGAGGTTATTTGTCAGATTAAGGTCAGAGAAGACCGTGATCATCCCCTTGGTGTGATCAAGATAGATGACATAGAGATAGAGGTGAAGTTTGACTCTTGTGCTCGTATTACTATTATTTCAAGGGAAATTTATGAGAAATATTTTAAAGACAGGAATAAGTTGAGGAGAATGGATGTGTGTCCAGGTGGTTATGGGGGTGCTCCCATTACCATGATGGGATATTTTGAGGCTTCCATTGAATTTGGAAAGAGGATAACTGTGGGAAAAATCTATGTCTCTAAAGTTGGGGATTCCTTGATAGGATGGTCTCATCAGCGTGCTTTGGGGGAGATTTTGAATCCAAACTCTGATCCTCAGGTGCAGGTTTAGGAGGTGGAATCAAAAGCAAATGCATTTATGGAGGAATTTCCTAAACTTTTCTGTTCGGAATTAGGATGTTTAAAAGGTTATAAACATTCTATTAAATTGAGAAAAGAAGCTCTACCTGTGATTGCCAAGGTTAGGAGAATTCCTGTTGCAGTTCAAGAAAAAGTGGAATATGAACTTAAAAAATTACTAAAACAGGATATTATAACTACTGTGGAGGCGACTGAATGGTTGGCGCCTGTAGTTGTCGCCAACAAACCCAATGGCGAGATAAGACTCTGCTGTGATTTAAGATCATTAAACAAGGAGGTAATAGTGGACAAATTTCCTCTACCCAATATTGATGAGCTTTTGGCATCTTTAGGGGATTCCAAAGTGTTCACTACTCTTGATTCAACGCAGGCATATCATCAAATAGAATTAACTCAAGAATCACAAGATCTTACAGCTTTTATAATTCCTATGGGGGCTTTTAAATATAAACGTATGCCGTTTGGTCTTGTTTCGGCTGCGTCAGTCTTTCAACGTGTAATGCATTTCATTCTTAAGGGGATAAAATCTGTGAAATGTTATCAGAATGATTTGCTGATATATGGTGTAAATAAATTTGAACATGATAAAACTCTAAGAATGGTTCTGAAAAGGTTGGAAGATGCTGGTTTAACCTTGAAATATGAAAAATGTAAGTTTTAAGTAAATGAAGTGAATTATTTAGGACATCACATTTCATCTGATGGCATTACTCCTAAGAGAGATTTGGTTGACACTATCGAGAAGTTGTCATCTCCGAAAAGTAAGGAAGAGGTGGTTTCGTTTCTTGGTATGGTTGAATACTATGGGAAGTTTATAAACAATTTGGCTGGGAAAAGTAGAAATTTGAGGAATTTGTTAGGAAAGAATAAGGAGTTCAAGTGGTGTGATGAATGTGAAAGGGAATTTTGTGACATTAAGAAAGATTTGTTGCATGCTCCGGATTTACAATCTTTTATACCCTTTGAAGAGACTTTTGTGGTTACGGATGCCAGTTCTAAAGGAGTGGGTGCTGTATTGAAACAAAAGAGGAATGGAGAAGAGAAACTCATTGCTTGTGCCTCTAGGAGTCTGAGGGGTGCAGAGTTAAACGACTCTGTCATAGAGAAAGAGGCTTTAGCCATTTATTGGGCTTTGAGAAAGTTCAAGAATTTTCTTTGGGGAATGAAATTCATGGTCTGCACCGATCATAAGCCTTTGAGAGATATATTTATGATGAAGGGTTTGGATAGTGTTTCCTCTAGGATTCGCAAATGGGTGATTGGTCTTCAGGAGTTTAATTTTGGGGTTGTATATATACCTGGAGTTGAAAATGTCTTTGCGGATTGTTTGTCACGTCTGGTGGATGAGGTTCAGGGTGTTGATTTTGATGATGACATTTTTGAAAACGAGGTAAATGTGTGTGAGATTACCTCGGGAGCCATACTTGAAGAGGAGTGGTTGGAGGAAATTGGTAAGGATTCTGAAATTGTAGGTGTGATTGCTAAGGTTGAAAGGAATGTTAATTGGGACAACTCACTTGGTAAAGTATGGCGTTTGGTTGAGAATGAACTTTCAGTGGAGAATGGTATTCTTTTGAGGGGAGCCAAGTTAATTCCTCCTAGTTCTTTAAGGAAAAGATTGGTTGAGGAAGCGCATCAGGGTCACTTAGGGATTGTTAAAACTAAGGAAAGAATTAGATGTTCATTTTGGTGGCCGGGAATGGATCAAGAAATTGAAAGAGAGGTTAGGGAGTGTTTACAATGTAGGGTGAGTGATAAAATCTTGACATCACGCACGTCTCCCATTGTTTGTCGCAATCTTCCGTCTGGACCTTGGGAAGATATTGCCATAGATATTGTGGGTCCTCTTTCTGGAGAGCATCGTACCCCATATCTAATAGTATTGATTGATCTTTATTCCAGGTGGGTGGAAGTGTCTTCTGTTTCTGAGGTGACTTCTTCTTGTGTCATATCTTTTCTAAAAGAAATTTTTAGAAGGGAAGGTCTTCCGAAATCTCTTTTATCGGATAATGGTCCGCAGTTTTGTTCAAGTTTGATGTCTGAATTTTTATTCTCTTGTGGTGTGAAACATAAAAGATCATCTGTATACCATCCGGAAACTAATGGAACCGTGGAAAGGTTTAACCGAGTGATTAAGGAGAATGTACAACTTTCAAGAGTTAATTCGTTGGATTGGAGGGAAGAGTTACAAAAATGTATTTTAGCTCACAGATTTTCTCCTCAAATGACAACGAAGAGAACTCCTTTTGAGTTATTTAAAGGGAGAATTCCCAATACGTCTTTGAGCCCTGCTTGGATGAGTTGGGGGAAAGGTATAATAAACAATGGGATTGGTGAATGGAGGACAAGGGAGGAGAAGGTTCAGTTGAGGAACAAAGAGTGTTATGATGAAAGGAAAAGAGTGAAAGAAGGTACATTTAAAGTTGGTGATTTAGTTAGAGTCAGGGCTCCTGTAGGGGTTTTGGCTTGGTCAAAGTACACTGCTCCTTTGCATGTTATACAATGGGTCAAAAATTCTGTTAAATTAGAAAATGGTAAGATATGGAATTTGAATAGAGTGGCCTTAGTAAAAGACCACACAGTTTCTGAAGAATCCAATGTGAAGGATCCGGTTAATTGTGATGAAACAAAGTTAACCCAACAAAGGTGTAGCTCATGAGTTAAGTGGGCTCCTGTTTATCTTAAAGACTATACAAGCTAAGAATTTTATGTATTTGATTTGGGCGAAATTCATTGTGTTATATGCTGTATCTCCATCTTGCATTACTTTATTTTGTTGTTCATTAATTTTGATCAATTTGAATTCTGTCTTATTTATAAGAAAGAGGATGTGTAGTATTATCTTCATGTTCATTACTTCTACATTCCATGTCCTTGGAATGTTCTTATGAGCTAGTTCTATTTCTGGCAGTTGCCTCCTGATAGCTGATGGTTAAGGTGCTAACCAATAAACCTGGCCTAAGGACAAATCCTATCTGTGTGGTTATTGGTAACTTTTCAACAGCTTCTCGTGTTGACAGTTTGGAAACAGCCTACAGAGCAGGGATTAAAAGTACACACAGCTGTTAATCACTCACCACGACCAGTTACCGTTTAGGTAAGGCAGCTGCGACGTCAGTCACTATGCTATAACCAACTGCGAATGCGCATACTCAAAACAGTCCCAAAATTAAACATGCTCAGAAGTAAACGTGTGTAAATTCTTGTAGCGAATAAAAGCAGTTCCCCATTTTTTTTACCTTCATTTGCACCTTCTGGCAGTGTGGGCTCAGATTGATCCGTGTTTGCTCTGCTCCTATAAAACGCAGGTCTGGCAAGCTTTAGCTTGGGAGGCAGGGCGTTTTACATAGCACTAATGGAGTTCCAATGGAAATGGTGAGTACACGGTGGGGGCCCTCAGACAAACAAAAGGGAGGAAGGGGTTAGGGGTGGGTGCATGGTGGGCGGGTAACGCAGTGAAGGAAATGGAGATAAAACCCCCAAAACTGCTGATTGTTTTGGAGAGAGGATACGTCTTAACCTCCAGAGCTGCTGACTTTGGAACTGGGCAACTGGGTTTGAGTGTCAGTGTGAGTTCGCTCTGTGCCTACAAAAATAAAATGCTGAGACATGTGGAGCAAAAGTTTTTTTACCAAAACAAATGCGAAAGCCAACAAAATGCTGCTTGTGAATTACATACGTAACGGAATGAAAATTACAAATGGAGATCAGTACGTTTATTAGCATCCAACAATTACAAAACACGGGCAGAAACCAAAAAAAATAGTGTGCTTCCACAAATCTACATGCACAAAAGGGCAGCCCTACAAATAATAGGGGCATGCTCCATGGGAGGGGATGACACACATAAAGGAGCGACATATAAACAATATTGACCACAGAGAAGCAAGCCTTTGGGAAGGCAAAGCAACAAATTAAAAATGATGGGCGGGCTGTAAGCCCACAGAGCAAATACCGCATGTCTCGAAGAAACAGCGCTTGCGCTGCCTAGGTGAGACCTAAAAAGACTCTCTGTCTGCAGGGAATGCCCAGGAGTAATGCAAGAATGAAACCTCCCTGCAAAAAGCTTCGTCAGGTGTTTCACCCAACGGAGTCAAAGTGAAAACCGACACACACTTTTCAGCCATAAATAAACAGTGGCTCATGCATGGTTATTATTTAAAAGAATCAACACAATCTTGGGCTTACGAGTACTCTATATTAGAGCAATGCTTCTAAGCAATAATTAAAGCAACAAGAAGCAGAAATCAGAACATGCATGTAATAATTCAGTGATGGTGCTATGTACTTAAGTGATCACGTGATTAAAACAATGAAAAAATGTGTACAGATAGAGGCTTTGGATCGATAACATTACATGTGGATAGACAGAGTAAATCCAGGTCAGTTCTGCTAGTTTTATTTTAAACAGTTACAACTATTAATACCTCATATCTATGGCATTTTAACCACTTATAAAAACAAGCATTTGCAATGCAATAGGTCTCGCATTTACCCGAGTTTGAGCTATTGGTTTTGTAAATGATAATGCCTCTTATTTATGTTTTGTTTTTTAAAACATAAATAAAAGGCTTTGTCATTTACAATGCCAATAGCTAAACGCTCACAAATGCGAGACCTATTGCATTCCAAATGCTTGTTAAAGTACTGTCGTTGGGTGAACAAGTTGTGTTTAGAAAACTCATGGAATGCATTTGCAGGGGATAACTGTGATTGATGGCAGGTATAAGGAGGCCAGATATAGGGCGGGCACTTTATAGCTAATGTTGTTAAAGATGCATTTGAACAGAATGCTGTCACTTGATGGAAGTTTATTATTGTATATAAACTAACAGGAATGATTTCTGTTTCGGTTTTTAGGTACCAAAGAAAATGCGTCCTAAAAATGAATTTCATGTTGGGAAAAAAATAAAAGCAAAACAGAAATATTTTCTGTTAGTTTACTTTAAAACCTGGCAGGTGAACGTGCTGTGTTTATAAAGCACATTGAATATAAGAAATGCATTTGTGGGGGCTTACTGTGATTGATTGCCGGTATAACAAGGCCAGGAATAACCTGTTTTGCATCTGCTATAATGTTTATTAATGGAAAGGCACATACTTGGCTCAGTCATAATATGTTCAATGTGGCAGGGAAACATTATCCGGAACAATGTTGTGTCGTCCGAATGCAGCAGGGGAAATGCTTTTGTGTTTTTGTAATGCGTGGGGTGGTCTTGTTTATGCCTCATGTGTGGCTTGCTAACATCATCCGGAGCAACAGTGTTGCCTCGTTTGGTGCAGCAGGGGTAAAACGACAAAGTTGGAGGAAATAAAAGCAAGTGCCCTGAACCTCTCACCCGATTCTGGAGGGTTGGCATGTAAGATCCCTGCCATATCAGTAGGTGACCTCAGTCAGTTTCTGAAAAAGACTTGCAATACAGGCATTTACTTTTTTATTTAATAAAATGACAACAATGTCATGCACACGTTGAAAGAGGCTCCTCCCTGAGGGGTTGAGTGCAGAAGGGGAGGATGCGCTGATAAAAGTTAGTGCAGACAGGGTGGATGTGCCGATGGAAGTTAGATAATTAACAGCACTAACGAACTCCCGTAGGGTGAGCCCGACATTTAAAAACACGTGCAGAAAGACATAGGTGGAAAGCAACAATTAAGTTCGTAGCATCAGAGAGGCAGACAAAGCTGCCAGACATCCATCCGAGCTGCACAGTAAGGGGAGGGGGCGCGGGGAGGAAAATAAAGGGCTGAGGGAACACTTGTTGCAGGGTTTCAAAACCTGACAACAAACCTCTGGCTGTGGAGGCAGAGCTTCCCGCCTTCCGGGTCCTTCTTTTACCACTGCATGTCCCACCCTCCCAAACCCCCTTCCCGTACTCCCAGTCCACAGTGCGACATTCAATGGACAAGGTCTAATTTACTTGCAACGCACCGCCCTTCCAAGGATGCCAAGCACCAGCCGTGGCGCACATCCCATTGGACAATACGGCCTATGGCGACAGTTTTATCACATTGTTACAACGGCCCCGGGCAGAAGAAAGAACAACCACCTGTACGAATGCTGTTCCACCATATGCAAATACTCGGAGCCAAGCGTGTTATACAACTGCCTTTATTCCTCGGAGCGCCGGGGCTTTGCGTCTATCTCTACCGGGCTCGGCGCCAACACAAAATGGCCGCCTTCCGGTTCCTGTTTACCCCTTCCGGTTCCGGTCCGGCAGGGAAAAGACTAGACCGTAACCACATATTTCTTCCCCCCTTAAACAATGTTCAAACATCAATACTTAGTGCAATAGTCTTACTGGGTGCACATGGTAAAGTCCTCAAACTTCTTAGGAATTCTCACGACTCTTCCTGCTCTCGTTCTCACCTCTCCTGCTTCCTTTTGTCCTCCCTGGGTCATCGGGACAGCAGGCATCCCTCGTCTCACGCTTTCGCTATCTCCAACTGCTACCAGTCTCTCTTTGTTCCGTTCTTCCTCTTGTCCCTTCACATTTGTATCACGTCCAGTGGCTCTCTCCTCACCATTTCTACAGTCTCCGCTCTCCGTTCCCTCTACTTTCTCTTCCTTTCTTTCGACTTGCTCTTGTCTCCTTCCACCTCTTTCGCTTCTCGGCACCTCCTCTTCCAATTCCATATTACTTTCTGTTTCCTTCTCCCAACTCAGGATTTTGTTGCATTTCGCCATCCTGTCTTGCGACCACACTTTGCCATCGCTCAACAACGCCGACCTAACATACGGTTCCAGGACTTGAAGAGGTGGCGTGAACTTACTTTCTCCTTTCCTTTTCAATGTAGCTACTTTCACTCTCACCCAGTCTCCTTTTTCCAGTGTCACATCTCGCACATTTCGTTTCTTGTTGTAATGCTTTGTATATGTCTCTTGTGGTCTGTCCAGAGTCCTTTTAACTATCGCAGGTGACCTTTTGCTTCGTACTACCATCTGCCTCCATGCGATGTTGTCCTTTGTGAACGTCTCTCTTCCCCTCAATATTTTGAAGGGACTGTAGCCCGTACTTCCTGGCATGATGCGGTAAGCCCACTGCATCTTGGGTAGTTCCTTTTCCCAATCCTGACCATCACTTATGGCTGCTTGGCCGGTCCCCATTATTACTCTGTTGAACCGTTCGGCCAGTCCATTCCCAGCCGGATGATAAATGGGAGTATGCTTGACCTCAATGCCGTTTCTGGACATGACTGCTTCCCATTTGGCTGAGACAAACTGTGGCCGTTGTCACATGTTATTACCTTGTGGATACCTTCTTTAACAAATATCGCATTAAGGAACGCCAATACGGCTTCAGTGTCCACCGTTTCTTTTACCTCCACCTCAGGCCACTTGGAGTATCTGTCTACCAATACTATGGCATACTTCTGTACCCCTTCAATGTTCAAAATGGGCCCTATAATGTCTATGGACACCATCTCCCACGGGCTGCTGGGCACGGGGAACTTGCCCAATTGTGGCCTCATCATGGTTTGTGTTTTGTCCGCCTTGGAGCATGAATTGCAATTTCTCACATATCTCTCCACTTGGGCGTCGATCGACGGCCACCAATACGCCTGTCTCGCCAAGGCCTTGGTTTTCGTGATCCCTTGGTGTCCTTCATGTAGAATTGCCATCAGGTGTTCTATCAGTCCTTGGGGAGGAATGACCTTGTCTCCCCTCATCAGGAACGAGGGGGTTCTCTCCTAGGGACAATTCTTCTCTCACCTCCCAGTATTTCCTCATTTTGTCACCTAGGTGTCTTTTCTCCGGCCACCCGTGTGTTACATATCCCTTGATCGCCTCCATGTCATCATCTTGCCTGTACGCTTCTGCCCATTCCTGTCCGCTGATAACCTGCTCCATGTCTTGCATGGTCGCCACCATGTAGCCCTCCCATCCAGGAGGTTCCTGATCTTCTGCTTTCTCTTTGGCCGCCGCTCTGCTCAAGAAATCCGCGACTTTGTTCTGAGGACCCGGTAAGTACTCCACCTCCTACACATAGTCCAAGAGTCTAAGCGTCATTTTAGCTATTCTCGGGGTGGCATGTGCATGACCATTCGAGGTTAGTACTTTTATTAAAGGCTTGTGGTTTGTGCGCACTAAGAACTTGGCCCCCCACAGGTATTGTCGGAAACGTTCC
Source organism: Lissotriton helveticus (assembly GCF_964261635.1). Taxonomy (NCBI): domain Eukaryota; kingdom Metazoa; phylum Chordata; class Amphibia; order Caudata; family Salamandridae; genus Lissotriton; species Lissotriton helveticus. Next base: position 421,133,003 of record NC_136057.1, read on the forward strand.
ATTACCCATACCACTGCTAGCATTTCTTTCTCGATGACACTGAATTTTTCCTCGTTCGGTGCCAAGGCTCTGGATGCGAAACAGACTGTGGATACTTCCCCGTCTTCTGACCCTTGCATCAGTACCGCCCCCAGGCCTCGGTCGCTGGCATCCGGGGTGAGTCTGGAGCTTGTTGCTTGGTCAAAACCCTTGAGTGGTATGGCCTCACTCATTTCTTTCTTCAGGGCCTCAAATTCTTCTTGTTCCTCCTTGCCCCATTTGAACCCATTTTTCTTCTTCAACAGCTGACGCATGTAGTGCGTCTTGGTGGCGAAGTTTTGGATGAACTTGCTATAAAATTCCGCCATGCCGAGGAACGACCTGACATCTTCTTTCTTCAAGGGGGCGGGTGCGTTCTGTATCGCCTCCATGTTTGCTCTCTTAGGTTCGATTCCCTTCTCGCTTATTTCATGCCCCAGGTACGTCACTGACGGCATCCCAAATTTCCACTTCGCCCACTCCGCTGTGAGTCCATTGTTTTGTAACACCCTCAATACGGTATGCAGCTTTTCATTGTGCTCTGGCTTGGATTTTCCCATTATGAGAATATCGTCTTGGAAGTATTGAACTCCTTCCACATTTTTTAATAGCTTGTGCATCCGTTTTTGAAACACAGCCGCAGCTGACGCCAATCCGAATGGCATTCTCACAAATTTATAGCATCCGAAAGGTGTTATGAAGGATGTGAGATGACTGCATGCGGGATGGAGTGTCACCTGATGGTACGCCGAGGACAAATCCACAGTCGAGAACCATTTTATTCCTTTTGTCATTGAGAGCATCTCGTTAATTCGTGGAAGTGGAAATTTGTCAATACGGATGTTTTTGTTGAGTTCCCTGAGGTCCACACATAGCCTCACCTTCCCGTTGGGTTTCTGTGCCACCACCAAGGGTGATAACCACTCCACGCTTCCGATTGCCTCGATCACACCTCCTTTCTCCAATCTGTCCAGTTCAGCTTGCACTGCCTCTCTGCAGCGGAACGGTATGTTTCGAACCTTGTGGCTCACGGGTGTAGCTCCTTCCTTCAAGCGTATCATGTGCTTGAATGTGGCCAATTTTCCAATCTTCCCGCTGAACACATCGGGATACTCTTTTTTCCATGCTTCTCCCTCCTGTCCACGTTCCGTGTCCATCAGCATTACTTTCTCTATTCCTCCGGGATTCAGTAGAATCCCCAACGCACCTTGATCCTTCCATCCCAGCACCGAGGGTCCCTTTTCGGCCACATACAACTTGCAGTATGCGCGAAGTCCTCTGAATTCGAATGGCAAAGGGCAATACCCCCATCATGGGTATTCTCTGTCCTGTGTAGGTAACCGGTCTCAAGTCCATCGGGCGTAGTTCTTCCTTCACTTCATTTAAGAACTTCTCTTTCCATACATTTTCTGCACTATCGTGATGGGCGCTCCCGAGTCGGCTACTATGTCGATCTTCACGCCTCCTATGCTCATGTTGAGTATAGGTTTGTTGGACTCTTTGCAATCCACACCCAAGACTTGGGCGTCTATGTATAGGACCTCTTCAAGGCATTCTTCCTCAGCTTGTGCTTCCTCCTCATCTGGGCTGCCCTGGTCCATATACTTGACTGCCGCTCCCTTGGGATTTCCGCCTGCACACTTTCTCATAATGTCCAAATATGCCGCAGAACGCACACTTCGCTCTGAACGCCGGACACACCTTGTCGTTGCCTAAGTGTGAGGTGCTTCCACATCTGTAGCAACTAGTTCTTCTCTCCCCACCAGTCCTCGGAGGCACTCCTGCGTTCTGCTGGCCCCTCCTGTTGTGTGGTACCTTGGTGGTCCTTGTTGCTTCGCTTTGTCTCCCTTGCTGTGTACCATCACCTTGCATACCGTTTGTGTGCTCCCTGCGTCTTTTCTAGCTGCCTGCGCACATCTCTTTGATAATTCTGCTTTCTTGACCAAAGCCCACACTTCTTTGAGGGGGGCATCGCCGTTTACCCAGAGTTTTTCGTGCAGTTCATCGTGCAGAGCGCCAAATTTGCACGTGAGAGCTAATTTTTGTAACACTGCAGTGTATTCATCAATGGTCTCTCCACTCTCCTGCTTCCTCTGGAAAAAATTGCACCGATCTATGGCCACACACACCACAGGCCTATAGTGCGCATCTAGGTCCTCTATCGCGTGTCGGAACACATCTGTGTCCGTTGCGTCTCTTGTGACTTTCACCAAGTTGTCGAACACCCTTAAACCTTCTGGTCCCAGATTATGTAGGAGTATTTTCTTCCTCCTCGGGCTAGAATATTCTGCCTCACTCTCTTCCTCCAGAGCCTCCAGGTAATTTAGGAAGTACCTCTTCCAGTCTTCCCATGGCATCGTGGGTTCTCCTCTCTTCGGGAGGAATGGCACCATACTAGTGAGTGAAGTGGATGGTGTCGCCATCTTCTCGTTGCCCCTCGGAACTGCTTGGACGGGAACGATATGACTGGGTGGGCTGCCAGGCGCTTGCCTGGCGTCAGTGTACACCCCTTGGTCCTGTCCGCTGTTATCTCTTCCCGCTGCCCCTCTTTGTTCCAGGGTCGCTCGTTGTCCTGCCCTTTCTCCTTTGCCAGGCTCCTGGCCCCGGGCAAGCTGATCCGCCAGCGTTTTGCGGCAGTGGGGCGGTGGCAGGTACCTTTGTTAGGCGAACTCCGAACACGTCATCACAGGAAAGCATAGTTTCCGATGGAGATACCAATGTAAACAGAGCACCACCACGTGTAGAAAAAACCACAGGTGCAAGTGATGTTGCGCAAGCTGAAAGTACATCTTCCAGTAAGACGTCTTTTTCCGCCCAGGACGCGGAAACAACTCAACCACCAGGGAAATTAAAAGGAAAATCAGGAGTAGCAAAAGAGGTAGTAAAACCAAACTTGAGGAGCACGAAACAAACCTAGTGATTAATATTTCCTCATGCGAACTGACTGCTCAGCAAGTTAAGGTTCTCAACAAAGGAATGAACTTCGTACCTACATACCATACGAACCTACTGGAAACTGAAATTGATTTCTTTAAATTCATGAGGATACTGCGTTTGAAATATTTCTTCTCAAACCTTCCTGATCAAACCATTGGTCCAACTCCTATCGAATATCAAGAGTTTAGACCAAAATCTACATTCCAGGCACCCACTTCACATAAAATATTGGATGCGTTTGAAAATCTAGTACTTAATGACATCAAACAGATCAAAACATGGAAAAAATGCAATTGGAACTTCACTAAATATGACAGATTGGTTCTTAAAGAATTGGCGGAGGATTCCACGATACACATTCAACAAGCAGACAAAGGCGGCGCCATTGTTGTCATGGATCGGCAATTCTATGAATCTAAAGTGGTGGATCATATATCTGACATAGACACATATCTTAAATTGGATCAAGATCCCATTAAAGAATTGAAAAGTACTTTGGATAGTATCCTAGAACAAGCTGAAAATATGAAGTGGATCACAGCTAAGACTCGACAATTTTTGACAGTTTCATTTCCCAAACAACCAGGAATATACATGCTGCCAAAAGTCCATAAGGATATCTTGAACCCTCCGTTCAGACCCATTGTCACCGGGTGTGGCATCATCTTTGAGCCTCTGGGTCAATACATTGATCAATTTTTACAACCTTTTGTTCAATCATGGTACTCTTATACAAAAGACACCACACATTTCTTGCAGAAATTGATGAACATCTCAGTAAAACCAGGAATTATAATGTGCACCTTAGACGTCAAGGCCTTGTACACCTCTATCCCCCATGTAGCTGGGATAGAGGCTGAGGAATGGGCACTTTTGAAACAAGACCAACTACCTGTAGACAAAATATTTCTGTTGGAACTTCTTCATTTTTGTTTACACCACAGCTACTTTAAATGGGGTAATGATTTTCATTTACAGAACAAAGGAACCTCAATGGGTTTTTCTGGAGCCCCGGCATATGCCAACACTTACATGGCCAGGTATGAAGAAATGTTTCTCTTGACGGACAGAGATTGGGTCGACAATATAATTTTATATTGTCGCTACATTGACGATATTTTTTTAATATGGCAAAATTCAAGAGCTATGCTAGAAGAAAAGATATCCCAATTGAACACTCACGATGAGAACATTCAATTCACAAAAAACATTGAGACCAAAGCAATTCCATTCCTAGATGTATTGGTGAAACTAGAGGATGACATTATTCATACTGAAGTGTATCATAAGGCAACTGACAAGAATACTGCACTAATGTATAACAGTTTTCACTCTAGGAATCTCATCAATAATTTACCATATTCCCAAATGTTGTGGGCGAAAAGAATTTGTTCTGAGAATGATACACTACAAACAAACCTAAACAACATTGTTACTAAATATACATCAAAAAAGTATCCCCAAACTTTATTGGAGACGGCAAGAGAAAAAGTACCAAAGCCAACTAGAGACTCTCTGTTAACAAACAAGGCAAAACATGTAGAACAAAGACAGGTATTTGATTCTAAATACTCTACTAGTTCAAATGAAATCAAAAAGAGTATTCATCGTCACTGGGATCTATTGAGTTATGAGACCGATTTCAAAGAACTATTTGCAAAAAAAACTATTTTTGCTTACAAAAGATCTCAGAACATTAAGGAACTACTGAAACCCAGATTACGACCAAGCGAAGTAACGTATAAAGGAATGAGGAAATGTCAGAATTGTGTTCAGTGTAATAACGTCATGGTGACTAACACGGTGAAGCATCCGCACACAGGAGAAACAATTTCAACCAAGATTAATGCTGACTGCAACACCATGAACGTTATTTACACGATAAAATGTCCCTGCGGGTTGTTGTACGTAGGGAAAACAGAACGTAAAATTAAGACTCGCATCTCTGAACATAAGAGTACGATTCGTAACAAGAACACAAATAGCAGTTTGGCAGTACATTGGGAAGTGAATAGACATTCAATTGCCCAAGTTAAATTCTAGGTCCTTGAAGTGGTTACTTCCACACCCGGGAAGAGTTTAACCAAGACTCTATTGCAGAGGGAAGTATTTTGGATCAAAAGACTGGACACACAAGATCCGAAAGGGATCAATGACAGAGTGGATTTAGCATGCTACCTGTGATTCAGGCACGGTACGTGTACGCATGAGGGTTTGAACATTGCTATTTCACCTTGACAACTACATGATAAAATTGACATGTGTTTGCTTTAGGCTCTTTATCTATATTGTTTCTTTTATTTATGAATTATATTGTGATTATTTGACATTTTAGTAAGACATCACCCTTTATTATCTTGTGGTTCACCACGTATGTCTGCAGGTAACCTACTATGTTTACCTGTTCCAAAATGGCGTGCACATTGACATCGTTTTTTGACTCCACCTCTTAGGGGAGAGTCCGTTTTTGATCGCTTTTCTTTTTATACGCATGCGCGACCTAAAGGTTGTTGAACATATCGGGTGTTAGAATCGGGTGCATAAACGCGACGGGCTGTTCCAGGGTGCTTCGTTGGGATTTCCCTTTCAAAAGGTACGGTGTACTGTCGGAAATCGGCTAAAGTTTTTAGTGAGGAAGAGATTGTGAATTTTAGAGTTTAACGATAAACAATCATGTTGTTATTTTCAGAAACACTACGGATGATCTAGCTGTAATGTAGTTGCGCAAAAACAGACTGTTTGGAACAAGGCACTAAGCTGTTTTTAACACGAAAGGTTTGTTTGGGCTTAACGAGTTCGGTTCCAGTAACTGTCTTTTCGTTAAATCTCTGAAGTGGCTCATTATATTTGTTGTGTTTTTTTAGACACCTAACGTGACGAAAAACATCAGGTTCAGATTGTGTTGATTTTGATGCCGCGTTTCAGTTAAGGTTAGTTATGCGATCTTTTCTCACGATAGTTCTTTTACTGTTGTGCTGGGAAGGGCGTAGTCAACTATTTTTTCTGTTTTCAGAAGATCGGTCAACCCCTATATGTCCTTTTGAGAAGGATTAGGATCTGTAGTTCTGAAAAATTCTGGACTCGTGAAGTAATTCTGGGCTCGAGAATTAAACTTCATCATTGCATGATGATTTTTATACCGAAAGACCGAAAATGGCTAGTACACTATGTACAAGCATTTTCGTCATATTCGAGTGACGATTTCACCTCGAAATCGTCATTTTCGTTCTGAACCCTTGGCTTCCATTTTGTGTACGGCAGCCATTTTGTAAGTTGCCCTTTACATAGGCTTATAATATAGCGGAATTCGATTCCAAAGGACACGTACACCTTAATTGACTTTCCTGTGACCTGTGCAAGTTGGAACCATTGCCCCAGGCTGAACCTGTTTGGTCAGTTCCTCTCCCAGTGGCCGAATGAGATAGCATCAAGGCTCACAGGCCATAAACCCCTTTTCATCGCGCACACACCCTGCCGAATCTTGCTCACACCTGTCCCTGCTCTTTTCTCTCTCACTTGCTTTATGATGGGGAGGTGCCCGTTTTTATTGGGGGTCCACCGGTATCGGATGGAAATGTTGGGCCTTGCTGGGTAATTTGTTATGGGCTGGACAAACAGAAATGTGGGCTGTCATCATGACTCTGCTTTTCCTTTGTATTGAAAATATGTCAATGGTATACTGTAAATTCGAAGAATGTTTGCCTAAAGCACAATATTTCGTATATAAAGAGAAGCCTGACTTTGTGAATTTGAGCAGTCTCCTGAGAATATACATCCCGTGCTGTTGTACTTCTAGGACGCCTGTTACCTTGGTTGCAGCCAATAAAATCGATCCTTGACTTCACCTAGAAGACTCTGAGTTTCTGTGGTCTGAATCAGGAAAGGACTCAAGGTCTTTGGGTGTGTTCCCTGACACTGCTGGGTTACCGGTTCGGTACCGGTTCTGAAAAACCCAGTACCTCAGTTGGCGCCCAACGGGGGGCGATACCAGCGGTACCGGTCCAGCCAGAGGTTCGTGAGGAGCTTCGTGTGAAAATTCTGGAGGAAGGCCATCCACTTCATCGACCCCTGCATGTCGATGTGGTCCGAAAGTCTTTGCTGCGAGGTTCCCCGCTTCCCGACGGCTACAAAGGACTGCTGCCCTGATTTGGACCCTTGAAGTTTGGTAGAGGGAAACGCTAAGACGAGTCTTCTGGTGACGTCATCGATATCTCAGTTAAGTATAAGTGGAGCGTCTCCCAGTCCTTAGTTGGTTCTTAGTCTTGGGTATCCTTTGGGATCTTTAATTTGGAACTTGCAAGTGCCAAAGCCGAAGGACTCGTGTATTCACGAGAATATCGTAATCGATAATCCTTTGAAGTTTGGAGCTAGACTAGAGAGCGAAGATGCCTGGTCTTAGACTTGGAAATTTGTTTTGTCTTGGTTGTAATAATAGGGATTCCCGATTGGAGGACTCATGTCCGGTTCCTCCGGTTGGAACTCCAACTTATGAATTATATGTAAAACATGGAGTAGGCCCCATCACCTACAATGAAGTATGGATCAAATAGACCAGAAAAGATGGTGTTTTAAAATGGCCCCAATATGGTAGCTTTGACACAGAAATTTTAGACAATCTCGAAGTTAAACTTTTTAAAAAGAAAGCCCGGCCGGCAATGTTTGACTCTTTCCGCCTATAGCGTAAGGAAGCCAAACAGAAGGAAATTAAATTAGCGAAGAAAAATAAGAGAGAAAGGGGAATTTCGGTAATGCAAGCTGCTATGCAGTTTAAAGACAATGAAGAAGAACAGATGAGTGAGCAGTTGCACAGGCAACGTAAAACGGTAATAGATAAATGCTATCCAGTTTTGCCGCAGCATCTTCAGCAAGATGCAGCAAAAGAGCTTGAGAAAGATCCATTAATGACGCATTTGTTAAGTTCGCCACCCCCCTATGCGCAAAATGCTACTGCACCTCCACAACCTTTAGTTGCGCAACCTGTGATTGCATTGCCTCCTGCTCCTCCACAGCACCCACCAGCTGTTCTTCAGCTGGCTCCTGCTCCTTCGGTGCAGCCTCCTCAAGGCCCACCAATCACATCTGCTTCACCTGTGCTTTCTACAACTTTGCCTAGTGCACCTTCTACTTCTCCCAATGCTCCCTCTGCTATTGCCTCTGCTCCTGCCTTATCTCACCCTGTTTTTCTGCCCGTTCTTCCGTCAGTTTCTCCTTCCGTTCGACAGAGAATGGCCAACACTGTTACTAATCTTCTCTCACCCTTCCTCGGGTCGCCTACTACGACCCCTAACACGGAACGAAGACAGTTGCGGAGTCAACTGCCTGACTATCGAGAGAGAGATTTACTGAATCGTTTAGCTCATAAATGGGTTATCGACACTGTAAGGTATGATGTAGAGTCTGTCATGGAAGTCTTCCGTCATGTTAGGTCCTGGTCCCCAGTCCTCTTTTGCTGACCATGCCCAAATTCATCACATGACACACCGGTAGTATAAAAAGGAGTCGTACCCTTATGTCAATGCTTGTTATTGTTACCTGTGGGTTCCTGCATCCAGGCTCCTGTGTTTCCAGTTGATCGCTGTTGTCTTTTCACGGGCTCGTGTAAAGAAGAAGGAGATTTCCCTGCTGTTTCCAGTTTTTTCCCTTATCCTTGCTTCGTTTTTTGTCCTGGTACCTTGTTTGTAATCTTCCCCTTACCTGCCTGCCCCTTTCTTTAGCGAGGTCTCATCTAGATAGCTTGTGTCCTTAGGTTTAGTATCCCTCCCCCTTTTTTTCCTTTTCTTGATTCTGTGACCGTTTGGTGCAACTACGTTAACATTCAGGGGCCCCTGTTTGTTAGTTGCCCGGTTCGCGGCTCTCCCGATTTGGAGACGCGGTGAATCAGACGGTAGCGTGAGCGCTACCCATCCGCTTCATTATGCGGAAATGACGTTTTCGTCCATTCCGCGAAACAAACCCGGCTGGGTTTGTTTCCTTTTTTGTGAGAACGAGCGGATGAGAAAACGCGCAGATTCCTAGTCCCTTCCCAAAGTAACAGATATCAGGGGTTTTTGCAGACCGGTACAAGAGGTCTGATTTTTACCCTGTATATCTCTCTATCGACCTACCTATACCCCCCTACGAACACGTACAGTCCTATAGAAAAGCAGCCTAAGAGAAGCTATCTTAGGTTTGCAGTGACTGACGAACTCCTTGAAGCTAAGCCTGCTCATTCTTCCGGTGCAGAAGAAGGAGGCGGGTGTTCCTTTTTAAGGCACGTTCTAAGGGTGGAAGGTTTGGTTACCTTTTTGATTTCCACCCTCTTTTCTGGGTCAGCAGCTTACTCATTTGTATTGTTCAGTGAGTGGCTGGTGAGTCGGGGAAGGGGTCTGGACTATTCCTCGTTCCTGCAGTGTGTGGGTTGGGCAGGAGTCCAACACGTCAATGGGAAGCACCGAAGCAGAGATACGTTTTTGAACAAATGTGTGTTTTTCTCTGTGAAGATTTAGAAAACAATGATCTGGAATACAACCCGCCCGAGTTGTGTCGTGTGCGGTTCGATTTCGCAGAGGGCATGATCGTAGGTCCTGATGTTGAGAGAGCGGTTGAGATATTGTTGTCATATCGGAGTAAGGGGGGCACTTCTCGATCACTATTTGAGCGTGACGCATCCAGTAGGAAAAAGGCGCGACAATACCCCATGAGAGAAGTTCCCCCACAATGGAGAGAGGGTGACGCAAATGCTAACTCACCTATTCTGCCACACTTTCAGCGTGTGTGGGTACATGTTCCTTGGAAGCGAGCTGAAGTTTTGGCCCTTAAGCAGACATTGCCTGATCCCCGTAAAAATCCCGCAGGGTATTACAAAGAGTTGTCACAGACTGCTGGGTCATGTATCATGAATTTAGCGGACATAGACATGTCATCTGGGAACGTTGTTCCACAGCCTTTATGGGGAAAGATTCGTCATGCAGATCATGATCAGGAGTTAGGTGACTCATGGGCTAATATTGCTGCTGCAGATGCCCTACAAATTGGTGGTTCTAAACCTGAGCCTTTAGTAGCTGAACTCCCTGGTAGGATTATTAATTATATGAAAACTATAATGCCTGCGATGCGTGTAAACTGGGATAAGTTGTCTGCATGTAAGCAGAAGAAAGATGAAACGGTGTCTGATTTCTTCACCAGGTTTGAAAAAACGTTTGTCGACCACAGTGGTCAAGATATGAGCACAGAAGGTGGTCAGCGATTGTTCGTCGATAAATTCGTGCACAATCTGCTTCCAGAGTTGTGTAAGAAGTTAAAAGATTCAGAGAGTTCATGGGCAGTTTCCTCTTCAGCACAGATATTGGCTACTGCACAATATTACGAAAATCGAGACAAAGATGAGAAAGATAGAGCAGAAAAGAAAACTAAGGAGCTGAAAACGAAGGTTTTGTTACAGCAAGCATATCCGCCCCGTGGTGGTGGTAGCCAGAATAATGGTGGTCAGAATAACTATCAGAATAATTATCAGCAGCCTCAACAGTATCAGAGGAACTCGCAAAGAATCGAGTATACTCAGCCACGTGTTCCTGTAGGCCCCAACCAGTGTTCGTATTGCAAGGAAGAGGGTCATTTTAAGTATAGCTGCCCTATTCTGTTACAGCGCGCGAATGGTGTTTCAAATACAAGAGGTAGAGGTGTTCAGCAAGCGCCTAGAGGTAGAGGACGTGGAAACGTCCCCCAGAACGCACGTCCCCTTCCACCTCAAAATTCTATGAATAGGTTCGATCAGCAGAATAACGCATCTGGTAGGACAGCTCAGTACTATGCTGATGATTACTATACAGAAGATGAGTATTTGGAAGGTAATGATTGCTAGGACAGCCATAGACAAAGAGAGGGAGTTGTTTCAGTTCCAGTAGATCAGAGTGGACCTTACGTTGAGGTGATTACATCAGGTGTGTCAGAGCCTTTTCTGTTGGATACTGGTGCTACAAAGAGTTCTATTATGCACTCCAAACTCCCTGGCGCACCTTTGTCTGGCGAAACGAATGTATCAGTAGGTTTTTCTGGCGCCCCGGTTAGAAATCCGATTTCTGACCCTTTGTCTCTTTCTGTTGGTCCTTGTGAATTAGAAGCACCCCTTATTCTGACAACAGGTTGTGGTGAAAATTTGTTAGGATTGGATTTGTTAAAAAGATTGTATGCGACTTTGTACTGTTCTCCTTCAGGAGTACAACTTACTTTAGGTAAGAAAGTGGTTTCTCCAATGTATTTGTCAAGGGATAAAATTTGCAGTCCTCGCCCCCATGTTTTGGAACTCTCTCCCTGCGGAACTTCGCATGACGCCCTCTTACACTGAGTTCCGTAAAGGTCTTAAAACCCTGCTCTTCTCCCGAGCCCACGCTGTCTAAAACCCCCTCCGCCCCTGCTGCCTTCTCGCAATCAAAAAGCGCCAAGAAACCGTGTGGTAAAAGTGCGCTATATAAATGTTTTTAAATTCAAATTCAAAATTCCAACAGAATTGTCGTTTCTTCCTGATATTCTTTGGGCTACTGGTCCTAATGATGTGGGTCTTTTAGAAATACCACCATATGTTGTAACATTGAAAGCCAATGTTAAAATGCCACAAATTCCCCAATATAAAATCTCTAGTGAAGGTGAAAAGGCTTTGCTAGCGATCGTTTACGATCTAATTGAAAAAGAAGTAATTGAAGAGACAAGAGGCAACGTTTGCAATAGCCCTGTTCTGCCTGTTTTAAAACGAACTGATCCCTCTCAGCAAACTGTGTACAGATTTGTGATTGATCTTAGAGAGGTGGATAAAATAGTTGTGCCACAATTTCCAGTTGTCCCCGACATTACTGCATTATTGACTATGATTCCAGCTTCTGCAAACTGGTTTTCGGTGATTGACTTGAAGAAGGCTTTCTTCAGCATCCCAATTGCTGAGGAGAGCAGGGATATTTTTGGCTTCAGTTTAGGAGGACGCAGCTTCCGCTTTAAACGCGCTCCACAGGGCTACTGTGAAAGTCCATCAATATATAGTCAAGCTCTAAAGACACAGCTTGATACAATTGTTTTACCTGAAGGTGCTACCCTTATTCAGTATGTGGATGATTTGCTTGTTGCTGCATATACTGAGGAAATCTGTAAAGAAGCCACGTTGTCATTGTTGCGTCATTTGTGTGATTTGCATCACAAAGTGTCTCTCTCAAAATTGCAATATTGTCGACAAGAAGTGACCTACTTAGGTCACCTCTTATCGAAGGAGGGAAGGAAACTGACCCCAGAAAGAATTCAGGCAATAGCGAAATTGAGTGTGCCAAGAACACAGAGAGAAGTGCATGCTTTCTTGGGCATTACATCATATTGCAGGCAATGGATACCACATTTTTCATTACTAGCCAAACCTTTGGTGGCATTAACGTGTAAAGATACACCCAATCCCGTTCCTTGGTCTGAAGAGTGTCAGAAAAGTTTTTCTGAATTGCGCACAGCATTATGTTCGGCTCCTGTGGTAGGTACCCCCAACTACAGTAAGCCCTTTACATTGTATGTCCATGAGAAACAAGGCTGTGCATTGTCAGTGTTGACTCAGTTGCTTGGAGGCAGGCAACGTCCATGTGCATATTTTTCGTCGACTTTGGATCCGGTAGCTAAAGCATTGCCAAGTTGTTTAAGAGCTACAGCAGCAGCAGCTGTTTCTATTCGACAGTCTGCTGGTCTAGTGATGAATAACACGCTAGTCGTAATGGTCCCACATGCAGTAGACATGTTGTTAAACAGAACCAGGACACAGCACTTAACTAGGGCTCGATTGTCAGGTTACGAATTGACATTGTTAGCGAGTCATGTGCACATAAAAAGATGTAGCACGTTAAACCCAGCTACGTTGTTACTAATTGTAGAGGAATTAGATGCTTCAGAACAGCATGATTGTTTTCTTAGAACAGAAGAAGAAACGAAAGGGAGAGTAGATCTCTACGATACTCCTCTTGCTGAATGTGATGGTACATTGTGGGTGCATGGTTCATGCTTCAAGCTCCCGAATGGTGATACGACTGCAGCATATGCTGTCACGACTTTGCATACAATTGTTGAAGTTGCACGTATTCCACACAATTCAGCTCAAGCAGCAGAATTGATTGCACTTACAAGAGCATGTGTGTTGTCAAAAGGAATATACCGACAGTCAGTATGCATTTGGTGTGGCTCATAGTTTTGGACGACTGTGGAAAGAACGTGGGTTCCTGACTTCGCATGGAGCTAAGATTCAGCATGATCAGTTGGTGAATGAGCTTCTTGAATCGCTGACCTTGCCTCTGTAAGTGGCGATTGTGAAATGTAGTGCTCACAAGAAGGTGACTGATGATGTTGGTCGTGGAAATGCATTTGCTGACGAAATCGCGAAAGAAACTGCAAGGAATGTGATGAGCCGAATGTACGTTGCAGGCCCTGCAAGATGGGTTGGTGATGTTGGAATGTGTGAAGACACGATAGAGAGTGTGAAGTCTATTCAAGCTGAAGCTACAGAGAAAGAGTTGAACATGTGGAGAGAAAGTACGGGTAGAATGGATGCAAATGGTTGTTGGGTTGAATTGTCAGAGCATCAGAGATGGTTGTTACCCGATGCATATGTGCTTGCAGTGGTTACAATGGCTCATGGAATGGCTCGTATCAGCGTGAAAGGGATTTGCAAGTTGTTGGCTCCAGTATGGCAAAATTCAGGAATTCCCAAGTGTGCAGAGAATGTTGTCAAGAATTGCATGGTGTGTCTGAAACACAATCCTGGTAGGGGAACCCCAACTCCAGCTGGTCATTTTGCACCTCCTACGTATCCGTTCGAGGTTTTGCAGCTAGATTTCATCCACATGGAGAGGTGCAATAACTTAAAATACGTACTCCTTGTTGTTTGTGCTTTTTCAAGATGGGTGGAAGCCTATCCCCTAAAAGACAACACTGCCTTATCCACAGCTAAAGCCCTTGTGAAAGAGTTCTTCCCCTGGTTCGGAATGCCTAGAATAGTCTGGAGTGATAATGGGAGTGAATTTGTGGGTCATGTGATGAAGAGAGTATGTGAAGGACTAGGCATTCAGCAAAGGTTCCACGCTGCAAATCACCCCCCAATCAGCTGGATTAGTAGAATGTTATAATGGCACGCTTAAGTTAAAACTAGCCAAAATTCAAGCGAGCACAGGTCTTAAATGGCCTGATGCTCTACCCTTAGCACTCCTATCCACCAGAATGACTGTGCATTCACGAGTGAAACTTAGTCCCTATGAGGTTGTTTTCGGCCGCCCGGCCAACATATGGGGAGTGCCAAGGCCCACTAAGTTCAGCGAACTCGAACACCCTGTTTTGCTTGATTATCTGTACGAATTGACGGCTAAATTGCGTGTTTTGCATCAACAGGTTCACGACACCCTGCCTCCGGTCTCTGAAACTCCAGGACATCAAATCGACCCTGGATCCTGGGTGCTGGTCAAGAACTTCCAGCGAACCAAGAACGACCAGCCCAGGTGGACCGAACCGCACCTCGTCCTTCTTTCCACGAGATCAGCTGTTCGAGTGGAAGGGAAGAAGCACTGGATCCACGGGGTCCATTGTAAAAGGGTACCCCTACCTCTGCCGTATTACCAGTGGGTCCAGAAGGGTGTCGCCGACTCAGAAACTGAAACTGTGCCACGTTTTCTGCCTTTCAGTGATGCACGAGTAAAAGGAACACTTACTGAACAAGAGAGCGATAACATTTTGCAACCAGTTGTATCACCGTCAATTCTATTGGACACTACAGAACCTGAACTCCTTTTCAAAGACCAAACAATACCTGGGAAAAAGCGCTATAATTTGAGACCGAGACCTATGGACAAATAAACATTTTTTTTTATCCTGCTATTTTTGAAAGTGCAGCTCTCCCATCTAAGAAACTTGCTTATTTTTGTTTTTCGAACCGCCATCCGGGTTCCGCTGCTAGGGCCGCGATTGCCCAAAGTCTTTGGGGTGCAGCTGACGACGTTAGGTCGGCAGTTTTGGTTGGTCTAAGGGAGTTGCCCTGGACTGACAGAAGCATTCCTTAGCAGAACCAACCTGCCATCGCGGGCAGCACTTTAGAGAGGATGGAGTTTTCCGAGATGGAGAGACCTGCCAAAAGAGTGAACTTTAAAACCAGGAACTGTAAAATAATGACAAAGAAAAGATTTTTGATATTGTGCATTTTTATGTTATTCAGTATGATGATATTTTTAATAAGTTATGTTTTGTTCTCTTTTCGAGTAACATTTGCACCCACTGCATCGCCTATACCTCCTCCTTCTACTGTTTCCTCACATTCTTTTCAACCCCTTCCTGAACACGAATCAGCTAGGAGATTAGAGTTTATTAATAACTCCTTTGTTCAGCTCTTGCACCAACACCAACTAGTAATGAACACGACTAACTGTTGGGTGTGTGGTCTTATGCCTCACACAACGGATAAAGGTATCCCTTACCTGGTCCTGCCTTTCAGTCACAATGGTTCTGTGTGGGCATACAGAACAATGTTCATATATGCACATGAAATCTACCCCCTATGTTCTGTAACAGACAATCCTAAGAATAGTGCTCTAGTTAAGGGTATAGTCGACATGATTAAGGAAGATATTTCTTATGAGACTATCCTGAGAGATGAGACACTAGTATACATAGGATGGAACGTAACCGGATATGGAGCTACTCTGAGTGAGAAACAGCAAGCTAAGAGATCTTCCCCGATTTGGATTGTACCCCATCAGGGTCACCTGTGTCTGCAAGGTAATGGCAAGAATATCAGAGCCCAGTTAGGGAAGAGTATCTGCGCTAAACCGTATGTTTTTGCAGCCCAGACTTCCCCTTCGTTTTTAGCAGCTAAGGGTACCTATTTCATCTGCCATGACAGAGCCTATACATGGTGGCCCCCTGACTTTTCGGGCACATGTTTTGTTTCATTCCTGTTGCCTCCCACCTACACAGCAGCGGCAGATTACCACAAGACAAGGATAGTTAGAGGTGTCTTGAGTAAAGAAGACACTGCAGGACAAGAATTTGGGGACTTCGTAAAGGGTTTTCTGCCGTTCTGGGGACCGATGGCTAACAGCAGGAACTTAAGGCAATTAACCAGGGTAGTTGAGTCCACCGTGATTGAAACTACTGGTGCCCTTAGTAACTTGACTGCTGAGCTCCAGTCGGATCGTCTTATGACCCTTCAGAACAGGGTCGCTTTAGATGTCATACTTGCAGACCGAGGTGGGGTATGTAGATTGATCCAATCGAGTTGTTGTGTTTTCATTCCAGATAACGCTCCAACAGTGTACCAGGCCATCTCTAAACTGCATAAGATTTCCGAATCTATTCATGTGGATAAAGGAGATTGGTCATTAATGGGATGGTTTTGGGAACTGATATCCGCCTGGGGATGGAAAATTCTGATGGTCATTGGGATGGTCTTAGCCATTCTTTTCCTGTTCTGTCTGTGCGTGCAGTGTGCTCCTGCAATATGTGGCCTCTGTGTTACATCATGTGTAAGGAAGCCTGTATCAAGAGACGATCTAAGTAATAGAATGATGTTACAGCAACATCTCAATGACTTTAGGAATATAGACCTGGACTCAGATTAGCATGAGATTAGGTTAAATTGCATATGTAAGGGCAAAAGGAGGGTTTGTAGTTCTGAAAAATTCTGGACTCGTGAAGTAATTCTGGGCTCGAGAATTAAACTTCATCATTGCATGACGATTTTTATACCGAAAGACCGAAAATGGCTAGTACACTATGTACAAGCATTTTCGTCATATTTGAGTGACGATTTCAAAGTGCATCGAGACTGGCCCGGCCTGCGGATGGGCCCTGCACACCTGAGGCCCTGAGCAGTGGGAAGCAGCCCGCAGGAAGACGCCGTCGCTCCCATGGGCCCCACGCACAACGTGGAGTAGAGAGCTCTGTGCTGACACCCCTCTTAAGTTACACCCCCACCGGACAATACCAACCCCGGGGCCAGCGCTGACACACATTGAACACCATCCCTGTGGGGAGTGCGGGACTGCTCTGTGCCCTATCTAGTGAGTGTGCTGCGGCCTGGGTGTTGATCTACCTGCACTGTGTTTCCTGGGCTATTGCGTTGCCATCTGGGCTGCAGAGCCTCACTATACCCTCGCTCATCTTTCACTGGCGCAGACATACCTGGGTCCACGGAGGCCGCGCCAAGCGCGCACCCTACTCCTGTTAGGCACTGCGGCATACGTTCCTGCCTAAAGCCACCTCACAGAGGGCTGCCGTAGCTGACCGTGACCCCCCACTGCCTGACGGCCTGCTCGCGGCCTCCGGGGACACGTCCAGCTTCTCAGGCGCGCGGTGTTGACGGACTGCTCACCTCCGCAGCCATGGGATGCCTCGATGGATGGCAGGCGAAGCTGAGCTTTGACGGCGCCAAAAAGGGTGCGAAATCGGTACCTAACGGCCCTGGACCCAGTGGGACACCCCCGACGGCCACTACACCCCCCCCTATGGACCTTGATCTTCAAGCCCTATTTCAGGAAATGAGGCAGGGGTTTACGACAGTGGTTGAAAAGGTTGATGGAGTCACTGCTCGTCTAGACGCCTTGGTCCATAAGGTGGATCGTCATGAGGAGAGACTCACGACTGCAGAACAGCGAATCTCTACTACCGAGGATACTGCCGCATCGCATCTGACACAACTGGCACGAATGGACAATTTACTCCGAATCATAGCGGCGAAAAATGAGGATTTGGAGCCTCGCAGCCGTCGCAACAATATACGCGTCACAAATGTACCGGAATCTACAAACACGGGTAGGATGGAACTGTTTATTGAGAAATCGCTTAAGGAGACAATCGGAGAAGGTGCTTTTTCTGCCCAGTTCATCGTGGAACGAGCGCATCGTTCCCTTGCGCCTGTACCCAAGCCCGGATTGCCGCCTCGACCTATTATTGCCAAACTGTTGAATTATTGCGACCGCGATGCGGTGTTGAGAGCAGCCCGAATTCAACGTAACTTGCAATACAACGGCATCACTTTTTCCATTTATCCGGACTTCACGCCGATGGTGCAGGAGGAACGCCGTAAATTCCTACCCGTGAAGAAAAAACTGCGAGAAGCCCAAGTGGACTATGCTCTTTTATACCCGGCGAAGCTGCGCATCACTCATCAGGGACGGCAAAGATTTTTCACCAACCCGCAAAAGGTAGAGGACTACCTGAAATCGTTCCGAAGGGCGCGACAAGAGGAACAGAATGCTGCAGAGGAGCTGGAACGTGATGATTTGACACCGGAACAGGGCGAATGACGCTTGTCCCCGGGGGTTCTGTAGGCCACTTGCCCTGCATTGTTGGAAATTCACTCATCAAATGGTCTGCGGCGCCTGCACTGGACACGGACGCCGGCGCCGCATGGCATCTGCACACCTGTGGTAATGTACACCAAGGCCCACTCTCTTAGCTCTAGGCTCCACCAAGGGCGGTACAAACTGGAGCTATGAGCAGGGAGGTGGCTGTGCGCACTCTATGTTTTACCCCCTCAGGGTACTCCCCTTCAAGTTGTTGCTGATTGTTTGGTCACTACATGGGTTGGATGTGGCAGGGAGGAGTGGGAAAAGCTGGGTGGGACTCATTGGCTACTGGCATGATTGGGATGCTGGGGTGGGAGGGGGGTTGGATTGTTTTCTGTTGAGGCTATACTTCCTTGAACTCTGTAGGCAGATTGTACGAGGTTATGCATGGACCTGGCGAGAGCCGCTGCAGACCCGGGCTTTATGCTTTGGCTGCTACTACTGTTTCTGCTTTGAACCGAACAATGGCTCTACCAACTGCTAATGTACATTTAAATTGCTTGTCCTGGAATGTCCGGGGGCTGAATGATGCTAGAAAATGTCACAATGTTATTGCCTATCTAGATAGGCACCACGCTCAGGTGGTTATGTTACAGGAAACCCATTTGCCGCCGCGAGATAGGGCCACCTTTGCCAGTAGATGGGCTGGGAACCGCATTTTCTCTTCTTACTCCACATATGCGAGGGGGGTAGCTATCCTTGTGGCCCGGAATGTGCCGTTTCATAGATATGGGGACCTTGCTGATAAGGAGGGACGATATGCACTCTTGTGGGGCAGACTGGGCCGGGACACTTACACATTTGTTGTGGTTTATGCGCCGAATGTAGACACACCTACTTTTTTTACCACTCTGTGGGGCAAAATTCTGGCTGCGGGCTCCCGACACATCATTTGGGGAGGTGATTTCAATTTGGCACTGGTACCACACTTAGATAGAGCTGACGGGGTGTGCTCCTATAAACCTAGGGCTCGTGAGGCGCTAGAGGGAGTGATTGCCGAGGGGGACCTTCTGGATGCTTGGAGGCACGTGCATCCAGTGGGGAGAGAGGGCACACATTTCACCTCGCACACGGGGACATGGGCGCGTTTGGATTTTTTTCTGATTACCAAGGGGGTTGCCGCGGAGCTGGAGGGGGTGTCTCACCTGCCTAGGACACACTCTGATCACAGCCCCGTTGTCCTTCACTTTCGTGTTCCTGGGTGGGATAACCAACGACCTCATTGGAGACTCCGCCCCGAAATTCTGCTGGACGCTCTGTTTGGAACTACACTGGGGGAGGAGATAGCTGCTTTTTCCCCCAGAAATAAGGGATCTGTGGACTCTGTGGAACATATTTGGGAGGCGTTCAAAGTCACTATAAGGGGCTATTGTATATCCAAGAGTTGTGGGGTCCTACGTGATATCCGTCGCACTATTAGCAAACTGGAGAATGAGATGGGCGCTCTAGAACGCTGCATGGTGGATGACCCCGACCCGGAATTACATGCCATTTTAGGGCTGCTAGAGAGTCTAAGTTCCGTGGCAAACACTGGCAGGCCCGAAAATACTGTGAGGGAGACAGGCCTGGGAGGGTACTAGCTGCACTCACTCAACCAACACGTGATCGCAATATCATATTTGAACTCACAGACACAAATGGCGCCACTTTCAGAAACTCGGATGACATTCTCACTTCTTTCACGGCACACTACCTTTCATTATACACTTCTACGGTGGGGACTACACCATCTTACACCGACTACCTGAAGGATGTGGCATTGTGTTGGCTTAGCTATGGAGATAGGGCCTTTCTAGCTGCACCTTTCGAGCTCGATGAGATCCGGGATGCCATCATGTCTCTTCAGAATGGTAAGGCCCCTGGCCTAGATGGCATTCCTGCCGAATTTTATAAAGCATACATTGATATCATGGCCCCCGTTTTGCGTGAGGTTTACACAGAGTCCCTCGACGAAGGTGTTCTGCCCTGCTCTATGCGCGAGGTTATCATCACCTCCCTACTGAAGCCTGATAAGGATCCCAGCCCCTGCAATTCATATCGCCCACTTTCCCTCCTAAACTGCGATGTAAAGATACTCGCTAAAGTCCTGGCCACTCGACTATCGCTGCTAATGACCAGAATTGTCCTACCTGATCAGTCTGGATTCGTTACTGGCCGATCCACATCGCACAACCTCCACACCCTGTTCTCTCTTCTACGAACCGTGCATCCCGGAACGCCAGTCGCAGCGATCTTTCTCGACGCGACCAAAGCGTTTGACTCAGTTGAATGGCCCTATTTATTCTCTGTCCTGACGCGCATGGGATTCCCACCCTTGTTTATGTCCTGGATACGCCTGCTCTACACCCGGCCTACGGCGCGAGTACTGATCAATGGTCACTTATCGCAGTCTATTGACATCACTAGAGGCACACGCCAGGGATGCCCGCTCTCGCCCTTATTATTTGCCATAGCTGTTGAGCCTCTGGCCTGCCATCTACGTCAGCTTCATCGGGACGGCGCGGTCCAATGCCTACAGCGACAAATTGATGTGTCCCTCTATGCGGATGACATCACGCTATATGTCAAGCACCCTGAGATAAACCTCAATCCTCTGCTCAGGGAGTTCATCGTATTTGGTAGCATGTCAGGTGTACACATCAACTGGTCCAAGTCCCAATTTTTCCCCCTAACTGAGGCGGTGGGCGACTTTCCTCTAGATTATCTGCTGGAATGGTGCCGGACGGATCTCCGCTACCTGGGGATACGCATTTCCCGAGACAGGGAAGAGACGTTGCGAGCCAATTACGGAGTTGCTATCACGAACCTAACCCCTACCGTGGACCGCTGGCTCACCCTGCCGCTCTCTATGGCCGGTAGGGCGTCCCTAATTAAAATGGTCATCCTTCCCCGATTCCTCTACCTTTTTATCAACATTCCCTATTTTCCTGGCGCTTTCTTCTTTAAGACGCTAAGGGCAGAACTACGCAGACTTTTTTGGGGAGGCAAGCACTCACGGCTTCAATGGACCACACTAACCTTGCCCTACGACAAAGGGGGTTTCGATATACCGGACTTCGAGAAATATTACCAGTGCGCTCAGGCACACTTTGCCTACCCCTGGATGGCTCCTACACCTTACATGCCGCATATAGCGGTTGAGGATTGGATAGTACGACCCCTCCCGCTGTCAGGACTACTTCATTGCCCGGAGTTATCCATAACCACGCCGAATACATCTGTCTCGTGCACGATGGATGCATGGCGGCGAATGGCCAAGAGCTTAGCATGCCAACTACCTTATTCGCCGAAGTTACCGCTTACCTACCATCCGGAACTCACGTTATTGCAGGAGCAGGGATTCCGTATGTTGTGCGCTACACTACGTATCTCCTGCTGGGGCGACTTGTTTGTCAATGGTCAGTTTAAAACGATGGACCTTTTCTTCCAATCATACGCCTACACTCCACTAGACCTTTTTTATTACGTGCGTCTACGTGCAGGGATGCGGGACATACTCCCCAACTTTCCTGACGAACCTGAAATTTTGCCCCCGCTCCACTTCCTGCTGAACTCCCGAGATGGGACACATTTGGTATCTGGCCTCTACCGTCAGCTCAGGGACGCAACGCAGATGCTGGACTCCACCGCTCGAGCGCGCTGGGCGGCTGAATTGGGTGCGGACATTACTGACGAACAGTGGCAATATTGCAGTGCGCTCACCTCTCGCCTGTCTGCCAGCAGCAGATTCAAAATCATACATTATAAATACCTACAACGAATGTACTATACGCCTGTGCGCAAACTCAGATTTGGCTTGGCGGACGACGACCGGTGCATACGCTGCCATGCAAGCCATGCAGATGTCCTACATTTAGCATGGGAATGCCCGCAGGTGGCACAGTTCTGGCAGCAAGTGACGGATGCCCTTACAGACATGACGAGCACCGCGGTGCCCGTGGACCCCTTGGTAACGATACTCGGATACACACAACAGATCCCTAGCTCTTGCCGAAAATTTGTCGACATTGCGTTGCTGCTGGCCAAACGTCAAGTGGCCTGTCGGTGGGGCCGAGGCAGGGCGCCCAAATTCAAGAACTGGCTAGCGGACTTGACTTACTGTCAAGATCAATACAACACGTTTGCTGACTTATTGCCTACATTCTGTAAACCTAGAGACATCTGGGGTCCCCTGGTATGCTACATGCTCCAGCGATCGACTGCAGAAGACGCACCTGAGAGGGATACTGACCCTCCCTGAGGTCACGCTGTCCGGCCTTTGGAACAGACTTGCACTCTAACTGCAACATCCACATGTCACAGAGGCTGGCACGGGCCATGCCTCTCCTACTATGGATGGACTAGAATAGTCAGCTATCGTTTCTGATGCCCCTATACATACCACTGAGGCTCCCCCCCCTTGATGGCAGATGTCTCCCCTTCCCCCGCCCCTATTTCCTCCATGGGACACGCAGTTACCCTCCACGCCACGCCCTACATGCCTGTAGACACAACCTTCACCCCGATACGCTACATATGACACGTGGCCCATATCATACTCTCTGGACCCACTAGAGAACCTATCAAAGTATGGAGCTATAACCGTTAGGCTTTACATTACATTGCTTACCTGCACTACCTCACTAATTTGTCAGTTTTTATTTCCTCTTTTATCCTTCAAGGAAGATCGGAATGCCTCTTAAGTTCTTCTATGTTGGGAAGGTTTTACTACTGTTTTCTCATTACATGTTGAACTGAATAACACTGTTCTACTGCTGCTCATCCTCTAAAAACCCTACAATGCCGGCTGGTCTTCTATTGTTTTTCTTGCTTATACATTGCTGTCGGGCCTCAGGGATGCCGACCTCAAGGCTGTGTTTACAATCCTATACTACGCTGCCAGCCTCCGAGTTGTAGGCACGAACAGCTGTGTACTCTGGTCTATATCATGTAATAAAGCAGTGTTGAACCACAAAAAAAAAAAAAAAAAAAAAAAAAAAAACTTTGAAGCTGGAGGACTTTCAATGTGGTGAAAGTATGTATTTTTTATGTTTTTCAGGTACAGCCCTTGACGAAGGGCCGTGTGGCCCGAAATGCATTGGGCATGGGCATCTTGTGAGATAAAATGAAAAACATTTTTTTAGAAAAAACATTGTATCATTAAGCATCAAGGAATATTATGACACAAAATAATGTTATGATGAACTACATTTCAGTAAAAAATGCATTGACTGAATAGTTTTTTGTTCATGTTTCTTTACAAAACTATGGGATACATTTAAAGAATATTTGTATGTCCAACTTGGATTTGCAACAGTGCACAGAGGGCAAGCGGTTCCGCTTGATTATACAAGGTACCTCTGTGTGTCTTCTCCTTTTTCCCGCCGTGCATTCAAGGTTGGGCCTCGTGTTTAGCTCTTCGCGCCCTTTCCTCGCGCGGTGTGCGCTTATGTCCAGTTCTGCCCTCTCCCCGGTAGTGGCCACTGCTTTTCCGTACCGTGTTCTATTTAAGTGTCCACTCGGTCGGTTCGATGCTTCGCTGGTTCTGCCGCGCGCCGGCCCTATGCGCTGACTTCTGCCCTCTGCCGCGCTCTGAGGACACTCTTTGTGCTCCGGTGGTGTCACGCTCCTGGTTGGTTTTCTCAGGTTGGCTTCCCCTCTTTTTTTTCCTTTATGCTTTATCTTCTCGTATCCCGCCTCGTCGCCATTGTACGAATGCTGTTTCACCATATGCAAATACTCGGAGCCAAGCGTGTTATACAACTGCCTTTATTCCTCGGCGCGCCGGGGCTTTGCGTCTATCTCTACCGGGCTCGGCGCCAACACAAAATGGCCACCTTCCGGTTCCTGTTTACCCCTTCCGGTTCCGGTCCGGCAGGGAAAAGACTAGACCGTCACCACACCACCATGCCAAGTTTACGGGACTCCTTTGCGCATCATCGTAAAGTGTGTCACGGACAACTAAACATATTCAGTCGTCTGTGTGTAATATGCAATCCTTCCATTGTCGCGTCACACAAGAACACATTTTAAATGAGGAATTTTTGTGGCTCCCGGTACACGGAATGATAGCTTAGATTCCTCGAACAACAGAGGAAGAAAAAAATCGCATTTTTTAAGTTTACTTTTGTTAAATAATGGTTGCTTGGCATTTCCGCGCTGTAACAAGCACCAGCAAATGCGACTAGCTTTGTTTACGGACTAACGAGCCACAGCGCGAAAAACTAGGCAGAGAAAAGCAACTGGAAATAAGAGAGAGAGACGCGGCGCTCTGCAGACTGTCTGCAGGACAGGGCACCATCATGGCAGCGTCGGATTTCAAAGCGCGCCTTGGGATTGGGTCGCGCGCGTGAGATGTCTACGTTACAAGCCCACGCGCGCGACCCGATCCGAAGGTGCGTGTCGGAATCCGACGCTGCCCCCTTGCTTTTCCTAATGTGTTTTGCTAGATGGCTGATACCTGGACTATCCATAGGTCAATCTTATAAATAAAAATGCAAGGCAGACCGATTGGCAATGCAACCCAGAAAAAATGTTGGCCCTAAATGCCTAAAGGGAATAATTTTGACATAAGAGTCACCATGTCTGTGAAAAGAAGGGCTCTGAAACTCTGCATCTGTTTCTTGGAATCGCATTTCGGTGCCATGTGTAACACGATGACGCGGTGACGTGAGAGATTCCAAGTGTTATTTCAGCGCCATGAGAATTTCTGAATAGTGTTCAGATTCTAGAGCATCATGCTGGCTTCTCCACTGTGCAGCATGTACACATTCAATTAAGCCCTGGCAGGCGGCCAGCTCAGCAGTGTCTCCTTTATATATTGGACGTTTCGGAGGATGCTATAAGCAATGGCAAGGCAACAATTCTCTCTCTAATTAAATCGCATTAATTGGCAATGACCAACTTCATTACCCACACAGGTCAGAGTGCACAACAATTTAACTTATGCAATCTATAGTGTGGAGAAACTGCACACCCGCTGTCCATGCTCATTTCAAAAAGTGAAAGCCCAGGGGAGGGAGGTGCACGGGGGCGGGGCTTACGTGTAGGACGGGGCGGGCAAGAAACGCGAGAGCAGAAAGTGAAAATAAGCTGCGGTGGGAGCAGGAGCGCGTTACCATGTACTAGACTCATGGCCCGTTATTACAGCGTTAGGAGGCGGCGGCGGGGAGCGGAGACACCTTGTTCTGTATGTGGCCAGGGAGCGGGCAGCGGCGTGGGGCGTGATTAAGAGGCATGAAGTGAAGCTGCTGTCGGGAGTCGGATTAAAACAGAGGTCCGGCAGCAGCGGAGGGCACGCTCGCTATCTACTGAAGTGGTGAGGAGGAGGAGGGGGGTATGTGCGTGCGTGGCTGTGTGTGCGCGTGAGCGGGGTAGGGGGGGCCTGCATGTGTGTGTGTGTGTGTGTGCGTGTGTGTGCGTGTGTGTGCTGTGTCCTGACTTGCTGGGAATCTGAGGCAGGGGATGTGCACGACGCCGTGCGTGCCCACGAGGTGAAGCCGACGCTCGTGCCCGGCCCCTGTCTCAGATTCCCAGGAGACGGGTGGCTATAGTTGTCGAGCAGGACTCCAGCATGCTTCACATGCTTTCTCCTAGCTCGACCTAATAATCAGGTTATGATCAGGACTTCGTCAAAAGACAGGGGGGTTGAAATTAATTAGAGAGCCTTTGGTGGTTCAATCAATCAATCAATTATTGCATTTATAAAGCATACTACATACCCGTGAGGGTGTCAAGGAACTAGGGGTGGGGGGAATGCTGCTATTGTTTGAAGAGCCAGGTCTAGAGGAGTCTCCTGAAGGTTAGGAGGTCTTCGGTCTGCCGTAGGTAGATGGGGAGGGTGTTCCACGTTTTGGCGGCAAGTTGGGAGAATGATCTGCCGCCGGCAGTCGCTCTTCGGTTGCGGGGTACGGTGGCGAGGGCGCGGTCTGCAGACCGGAGCTGGTGGGTGGGGGTGTAGAGGCTGAGTCGGCTGTTGAGGTATGCTGGTCCGGTGTCATGGAGTGCCTTGTGTGCGTGGGTGAGGAGCTTGAAGGTTATCCTCTTGTTGATGGGGAGCCATTGCAGGTCTCTCAGGTGGGGTGTGATGTGGCTGCGGCGGGGGATGTCGAGGATCAGGCGTGCAGAGGCGTTCTGGATGCTTTGGAGTCGTTTCAGGAGTTTGGCTGGGGCTCCTGTGTAGAGTGCGTTGCTGTAGTCCAATCTACTGCTGACGTGGGCCTGGGTGACTGTCCTTCTCGTTTCGGCGGGGATCCACTTGCAGATCCTGTGAAGCATGCAGAGGGTGTTGAAGCAGGATGAGGAGATGGCGTTGAGCTGCTTCGTCATGGAGAGGGTGGATTTGAGGATGACTCCTAGGTTGCGTGCATGGTCGGTAGGTGTAGTAGGTGCTCCTAGTGCAGTCGGCCACCAGGAGTCGTCCCAGGCCGAGGGGGTGGGACCGAGGATGAGGACCTCCGTCTTGTCCGAGTTTAGCTTCAGTCGGCTGTTTCTCATTCATTCAGCGACGGCCTTCATTCCTTCGTGGAGGTTGGTTTTGGCGGTGTGGGGGTCGTTGGTGAGGGAGAGGATCAGCTAGGTGTCGTCAGGGTAGGAGATGATGTTGAGGTCGTGCCAACGGGCGATGTGAGCGAGCGGAGCCATGTAGACGTTGAACAATGTGGGGCTGAGGGATGAGCCTTGGGGTATGCCGCAGATGATCTCGGTGGCTTTGGAGCGGAAGGGGGGGAGGCGGACGCTCTGGGTTCTGCCGGAGAGGAAGGAGGTGATCCAGTCCAGGGCCTTTTCTTGGACTCCAGCACCGTGGAGGCGTGCTCTTAGAGTGCGGTGGCAGACCGTGTTGAAGGCGGCTGACAGGTCCAGTAGGATGAGGGCCACAGTTTCTCCGTTGTCGAGCAGGGACCTGATGTCGTCGGTGGCGACGATGAGGGCCGTTTCGGTGCTGTGGTTGCTGTGGAACCCAGACTGAGACAGGTCCAGGATGTTATTCTCTTCGAGGAAGCTGGTCAGTTGGAGTTGATCTCTGTGTGCTTCCAGCTCTCAGGGAAGGTAGCTGTCTCGAAGGAGATGTTTATGGTTTTCCGGAGGTGGGGTGCAATGGTGCTGCTGGTTTTGTTGAATATATGGTGTGGGCAGGGGTCTTTCGGGGATCCAGAGTGGATGGTGTTCATGATTTTGATGGTGTCGTTGTCGTTGATGTTGGTCCAGGCAGGCAGGCGGTTGGTGGTCGTGGGAGCGGGGGTATCGGCCGTTGCCGGGGTGGTGATGGCGTCGAAGCTGTCGTGGATGTCTGCGATCTTGCGGTGGAAAAAGGTGGCCAGCAAGTCCCACGGGTCTTGTGACTGTGGGATGTCATTGGTGTTGGAGCGGGATTGGAGAGTTCCTTCACGATGTTGAAAAGCTCTTTGCTGTTGTGTGTGTTGTTGTCTAGGTGGTCTTTGAAGGCGGTCCTTTTGGCGGATCTGATGAGGTGGTGGTGTCGGCCGGTGGCGTTCCTGTGGGCTGTGTAGTTTTTCTGTGTTCTTTCACGGGTCCAGCTTTTTTCCAGTTTTCGGCAGGTACGCTTAGAGGCCTGGAGGTCTCGGTGAACCAGCTGGCTTTCTTGCTGGTGTGGGTGTTGGGGGTTTCTTGAGCGGGGCGAAGGTGTTGGCGCAGTCATTGATCCATAGTCTGAGGCTGCGGGCTGCGGCGTCGGGGTCGGTTGGGTCCGCGGGTGGGCTGCGGGCGAGGGCAGTGGTTAGCTGCTCCTCAGTGACCTGGCTTCAGCTGCAGCGGGGTATCTGTTGGGTGCGGTGGTGCGTAGTAGGTTTCCGGAAGGTGAAGTGGATGCAGCGGGGGTCAGTCCAGTGGAGTTCGGTGGTGTGGTTGAAGAAGACGTGGGTGCTTGCTGAGTAGATGGGGTCAAGCATGTGGCTGGCGTAGTGGGTGGGCATTGTGATGATTTGTCTGAGTCCAAGGTTTCCGAGGTTTTCGATCAGGGTGGAGGTGTTGGAGTCGTTGTTGTTCTCGAGGTGGAAGTTCAGGTCCCCGAGATGGATGTAGTCCGTGGAGGCGAGGGTGTGTGTGCTGATGAAGTCAGCGATGGAGTCGCTGAACTGTGGTCGTGTTCCGGGGGGTCTGCAGATGAGGGTGCCTCTGAGGGTGGTGTTGGGGTCGGTGTGGATCTGGAAGTGCAGGTGTTCAGCGGTACTGAGGGTGTCGTGGCGTCTGTCGAGATTTTGAGAGTGTTTTTGTGGACGATGGCAATTCCTCCTCCTGCTCTATTGGTGCAGTCTTTGCGGGAAATCTTGTAGCCTTCCGGGACGGCTATGGCGATGTCGGGTGCCGAGGAGGGGGTCAGCCAGGTCTCCATCAGGAAGGCGACATCTGGGGCGTTGGTGTCGAGTACGTCCCAGAGTTCAACGGCGTGTTTGCTGGCGGAGCGGGTGTTGAGCAGGATGCATCTGAGAAGGTTGGGTTCTTTGGTGGGTGGGATGGTGGACCGGATGCTGGTGAAGCTGCATTTCCGACAGGAGAGGGGTCCTTGGGTGCGCTTCTGTGTTGCCAGGCAGCAGGTGCATGATTGTCCGGCATTGAGTGCGTGGAGGGTGCTGGAGCCGTAGTGGAGGTGTACATCGTGGCGTTCGCAGGGTCCAGGGGTCCTGGCGCTGGGCGCTATCCAGGCGCGGACGGGCTCTGACGAGCTTGCCTTAGGCGTGCCTTCGGCCTCCATATGAGGGGATGTGGGAGGGAGGAGCAGCTGGGAGGCGGGAGCGGGGTGGCCAATGGGCTTGTGGGGGGGCGGGGCCGCATGGGACACAGCGGCAGGAATCCTGGAGGGGGGAGCAGGTGGTGGTCACAGAAGGCAAGGGGACACAAGAAAATGGAGGCACGGGAGAAAAAGGCGGCACAGGGTGGGTGAAAACAGGAAGAGAGAGGCCAAGGAAGCACAGTGACAAAACTTTACAGCAGAAGCTGGCACAGACCAAAAAACGAGTGGTAGCAGCAAAAGAGGGGCAGGGGGCACTGGGGTGTAAAAGAAACAGAAAGAGAAAAACCAAGGAGGCACAATAGTACAAATTTACAGAAAGGCAGGCACAGACCAAAAACGAGAGGCAGCAGCACAGGGGCTCAGGTCACACTGGTTGTGTGGCGGTGAGTAGAGCGACCTGCTTGTTGACAGGGTCAAGGGTCGCTCCACTCAGGTCAAGGGTTCAGACAACGGACATACAGTACATGTTAGGGGAGCCTTCATTATTCAGGATTGGAGCGGTGGGGGACCACTTGATTTCAGTGTGATAGACTGCGGCTGTAGCCTGTAATATCCTTTTCAACCAGGCAAATCTTGAGTCGCAGAATTTCATTGATGGAAGAATGACTGCCAGTCAGCCCTCTGAAACATGTTCTTAGTTCATCACAGTCTGTCCCTTTTGACTTATTATCATTTAAGTTGTAATCATAAGCGTTCTTATTTTCATGCTTAAAAGGCTAGTCCTGTGACTTCTTGTCTCAGTAAAAAAATGGCGACCACTAATGCTGCCAAAAATTGTTTGATTATCTTGTAGAGACAGACCAAGCCTTACTTGATTACAGGTGATGTTCAAAACTAGAGACTGGGAATCATCAGTGCAGCAGGATAACTGCGTAAATGGAGAATTAAAATTAGGATTACAGCCAAAATGCACAACAAGAATTGTTAAAGCCAATAGGTCTGGAGTGAATGTTGTACAGGAGCCAGACTGCATGTATCTCCTAAGATCAGCTTCCAACAACCATGTTTTACTACTCCAGGCACTCGGCCTGGTATCAACTATCCTTTGGAACTGATTCCTGCTTCCTTGTCCTTTAAGATGAATTTTAGGAAATACAGAAAGGAACTGAACACCTTTCTCTAAAGACCGATGTTTGAACTACAAACAACCTTGTCCCTGCCACTTGTTTTGTTTGTTTCAAAGGGTACTGTATCTCCCATCCTCTCTTCTAATGCCCAGAAGCAATCTTGGGGGCAATGTGGGTGCTGCACAAACACAATAAATTGATATCTGATGGTAAAGCATGATAGTAAAATACCCGCATACACACTTAAATACAAGCTTAAAATTCTGCTACACGAGTGCTCATTTGACATTCACTACACATGTCCACAAAGAGTGGCCCTGAAAGTCACAATTATTGCAACATAGGAACTTTGTCAGAATGGTATATGTGCAGAGTTTCTATTCAGAGAAACAAATAATTTGGCTAGTACGAATCTCAAATGGGGGATGGAGTAAGCAAAGAACAGAACCGTTATTTTCGTCAAGATTTTAGAGGTGGCTACTTTGACACTTAAACAGCAACAGCCCATATAAAACCATCCTTAGTGCATGCAACCACTGAAAACAACTTTTACCCTCTCCTCACCACCATATCACTCGAAGACAAACTGAGTCTGTTATGCCCACATTCCAGTGATGAAAAGTGCCATAAACAATTTTACAACCCAAAAAGCATAATTGTGACACATTTATATAGTTTCCAGCTCAGGTGTACAAGCACTGTGTGTTCAACATGAATGAAAGTTTGCTGTATCTTTCATCACTTTATTTTCTCCAGCAGCCTTTCAAAGGTTTAAACATTACATAAAAACTACATTTCCCATGAACACAGGGAAAATGAAACAGAAAAGTCCCAAAACAGTCTCAGCCAATCCTATGTCAGGACGTCTAATATCTTCCCCTGCAGGCGCTCTATCTTCCTCTTTCTTCCTGCAACCCCTCATGGTAGTCTTCCAAATTATTCCTGCTTGCCAGTGTCCGAACCTAAGGTAAGAGGACATTATATCAGCTCGAGTGAATAAACTCCTTGAAAACACCTCACATTCCATATATCAACTGGCAATGAGTAACAACATCAACAGTAACAGTTCATGTAACAGAACCTACACCATAAATAGATTACTCACCATACCAACAAAGAATTCTGGGAGGGTTCGAACGAAGATCGGGTGGGCTAATCCTCGCCTCCGCCTCCTTAATAGAATTGAAACTTTCCTGCACGTTAGCTAGGACATTTTGCATTCCATGGCAGGGGCTGAGGCTTCTGATTAGACTAGTTTAAAGCTTGTCCACCACTAAAGAGCCTAGTGAAACCACTGGCTTAAAGTAAAACCTCTTGAAGGTTGAATCTAAGGACCAGTCCGCCGTATTCACGATGTCCTCTAGCCTAGCTCCCAGATTAAAGGCCTTGGAAGCCATTGCACCCCTGACAGAATGCGCCCCAAAACGAGAGGTATCTATACCAGCTTCCTGCATAACCCAACTGACCCATCTGGCAATAGTAGCGGTTGAAACCGCCCCGTGTGGCTTCGTAAGCGCAATAAACAACTGCTTGACGCCCTGTGGACGTACATCTACTGTCGCAACCTCATATGCTTTGAGCGCTCTAACCACACACAACTTAGGGACGTCAGGAAATGCAGGATAGGAGAGCAAGCATGAATTGCACTTAGTGCGTCTAGAAATGTGGAAGGTCACCCCCTCCGGAGTGAAAACCCGGCCTGTGAGATCCAATGCCCTCACATCCGAAACTCTCCTGCAGGAAATTAAACATAGCAACATCGCGGACATCTGTTTTCTGGACAAGTACTTGTTAGAGGGCCCCGTCCTAAACAGATTCAGAACTTTGTTCACATCCAATAAAACCGAGTAACGTGGCTC
The DNA here is from genome assembly GCF_964261635.1 of Lissotriton helveticus. Classification (NCBI taxonomy): domain Eukaryota; kingdom Metazoa; phylum Chordata; class Amphibia; order Caudata; family Salamandridae; genus Lissotriton; species Lissotriton helveticus. The sequence goes on from NC_136057.1 coordinate 421,164,936, forward strand.
CGGGGGGACCGACAGTCTGATGCCCCTCAATAACTTGCAGATCAAAGGATGCTCCCCAATTGGGTGGTTGTCTACTGACACGTGTCCTGCCGAGATTGCTGAACAAAAGGTATTAATCGACCTATAAGCCAAGCCTTCCTTTGCCAGTGAGGCTAAAAAGTTAAGGACATGGTCAACCTCCGCCCCCATCGGATCCACCTGTCCTCGCAGACACCAACTGCCCCAGCAGGACCAGGCTGATCTTTATCTCTCGTTGGTGCTGTCAGCCCAGGATTTCGCGAGCAACGTGGTAGCATCCTGCGAAAGGCCTGGGATTTGCCAGCGTTACCTGTAACCTGCCAGGCCATCAGACACAGGCTGCCCGTGGACAGAAGACGGTGAGGATTCCCCTGAGGATCTCTGAGTTGATTGGGACCGAGGGGTAGAGGGATTGGAAAATCCCAGGAAAGTTCCATCAGTACTGGAAACCAGGCTTGCGACCTCCATATCGGGGTAATTACCACCAGATCTGCCTGTTGTCTCCTCACCTGGGTTGATAACCTCATGATCATTACAAAGGGGGGAAACGCGTAGCCCTGCTCTTTGCTCCAATCCTGTAGGAACGCATCCACTGCCAATGCCTCCGGATCCGGGCGCCAACTGTAGTAACGCCACAGTTGGGTGTCCAGCCGAGAGGCAAAGAGGTCCACCGAAAATGGACCCCACCGATCCTGAATCCCCCTGAAGACAGTGGGATGAAGTTGCCAGAGACTGGTGTCCTTCCAGTGGCAAGAGCACCAAACCGCCACCTGATTGGACGACCCCGGCAGATGCTCTGCAGACAGGGATATCTGATTGGACAGACAATATTCTCAAAGATCGTGAAACAGGTTGGATAATGCTTTGGAGCAAGTCCCGCCGAGATGGTTGATGTAACGTACCGCCGCCACATTGTCCATCTTGAGTACAACACAACTCAGGACCTTGTCCTTCGTCCAGCACTTCACAGCGAACGAACCAGCCATCAACTCCAGGCAGTTGATGTGAAGGGTCCTTTCTGAAGATGACCAACTTCCGCCTGTAGACACTTCGCCGCAACGAGCACCCCAGCCTGAGCCGCTGGCATCGGATTCTATTACTAGATCCGGCTTGGAACCAAAAATCACTCGGCTGTTCCAAGCCTCCATGTGGTAGAACCACCATTGCAGCTCCGATCTAGCCTCTTCTGTGAGGGGAACGACGTGAGAATAGGTAAGACCCTTCCGCAAATGAAAGGCTATGAGACGTTGAAGGGCCCTGTAATGTAGAGGGCCCGGGAATATTGCTTGTATCGAGGACGACAGAAGGCCTACCACCCTAGCTAGGTGTCACAACTGAATTGTAGGCCTTGTGAGAGTACGCTTCAGTTCGTGTCTTATTTTGGACAACTTCCGCGAGGGGAGGGACAAGTTGGCTTCCACCGAGTCTATCATCAAGCCCAGAAACTGCATTCTCTGTGAAGGCAGAGGTCTGATTTGCATTAGTTGAGAATAAACACCAGCGACTCCCAAGAGGGACACCTCCTTCTGCGAATGGGCCACCAACCTTCGTGGACATTGGTACATGATGAGCATGTCATCCAGGTAGATTATCAACCAAATGCCCTCCGAGTGGAGGCATTCCAACACCGGCTTCATCACTTTGGTGAAGCACCACGGAGCGGACGACAGCCCAAAAGGAAGGGAGGTGAACTCTAAAATGTGTGAGCCCCACTGAAACTGAAGGAAACGTCTTTGTGAGGCAAAAATCAGGATTGTCAGGTAGGCATCTTTCAGATCCAGGAGGACCATCCAGTTCCCTTCCTGAAGCAGATCCCGTAAGAGGTGAATGCCATCCATTTTGAATTGGCGGTAAACAAGCCACTTGTTGATTTCCTTGAGAAATACCCGTCCTGCTTTTCCACTAGGAAAATGTTGCTGAGGAATCCCCGGGAGTGTAGAGTAGAGTGAGCAATTGCGCCTTTCCTTAGTAGGTCTGGGATTTCGTTGTCTATGAGAGCACCCTGAGCCCGGGTAAAGGCTATAGGTCTGGGTCGAAGGGGCTGCTTGGGTATGCCGGAGTACTCTATCTGAAACCCACAGACGGTTTGTAAGACCCAAGCGTCGGAGGTAAGCAAAGACCAATTGTGAAGAAAATATTGGAGTCTACCCCCCAACCTCACACCCTTCGCATCCTGAACTCTGACCATTCTCTGATTGTTGTATCCACTGTCTCCTCTGCCTCTGCTACCGCAGCGACGGGGAAAGCCTCTAGTCGGGTAGAAATTCCTGAATTTGTCAGGATCCTGGTATTGTCCTCTGTGGGACTTGCCTTGCTTAAAGGAGGCTCTGTTGTGGGGTCTGCCGGCCGAGCACCCCCTGCCACGACCGGCTGTGCCAAAAACACGCGAGGTAAAAATATGTTTGATTGATGTCTGGGCTTTGTCTAAAGAGTTAAATGTATTTACGAACTTGCCCAGTTCTTTGACGAAGGGGTCTCCAAACAGATTACCCTCCGCAATCGGGCCTGCCTCTGAAGTGGCTAGCTCCCCTAACTTGGGGTCTATTTTAATAAGTATGGACCTGCGTCTCTCAGTTGAAATTGCCACATTAGCATTTCCCAGGAAGATAATCGCTCTCTGCGCCCAACTCAAGAGTGTGTCCGGGGAAATCAGAGAGCCTGAGGCCTTGGCGTCTTCGGACATATCTAAAATCTTTGCCAAAGGCCCCGCCGTATCTAATAGTTTGTCTTGGCACTCTTGCCATGAGCGATCAATGCCTTTCTTAGGATCTCTCACAAAGTTTGTCAAAAAGGTGGTCATCTTGGGTTCTATTTCTGGTGTAACAGCGACCTTACCCTCCAAGGTAGGACGCGGACATATAGGCCGCCACCTATGGGGCTGGAACCCATTGCGACGAGCGACGATGTAACAGTTCGTCCGGGTTAAGCATAGCCGCACTAAGATCCGAGGAAGTGGACTGACTGGGGTGAGAAGGGCGCCATGGACGCTCAGATTCCCCATCCCCATCGGAAGTTTGGGGGGATTAATCAGGGTCTACAGTAGCTATGTCATCGGCAACTCCGGAGGGTCCAGCCAGTCTCTGCTCCGGTTTACTAGGTGGGTCAAAATTCTTGGCTTCCAGGAATGCTTTCTTGAGACGCGCAAAAGCGTCTGATTCCACACATGCGACCTCAGAGCGCTTCCGTTTAGGGTCTACCGCACTACGGGTGGGTTGGCCTGGAGGTAGGGAAGTTGTATGCCCTGAAAGATCTTCCCTCTGACTGATAGGTTGACATTGTGCTTGGAGTAAGTCTATTTTCTTCTCCAGCGGCGCAACAACCCGGGAAACTGCCTTCAAAATAGAGGAGTCCATCACCTGACAAAAATGATCATCGACCGGCAGGTACATGACCTCTTCTTCGTAATATTCTTCGTAATATTCTTCGTATTCCATAATGTTATAAACCTAGCTGTCTGACTAGGTCAACTAAGGGGAGTCAGTGAAGGGCAGAACCCTTGTATAATCAGCCCACCCGTGGATGGGAACCATCTCCGAGATTTGGGAACCTGCACCCTCTCTATTCTGAGGGAAAAACCAATAGACCTGCCTGGGCCGGTCCCTGTGAGAGAAATTAATGTCCTACCCGCAGTGCGGGTGTTCAGGCTCCAGGCAGGGCCTCTGTAATTAATGCTTATGCCCAACTCGCCAATCGTGCACCACAAAGCAATGCACTGTCATCCCCTGCGGTCACGAGACACCGTCTGAACCGCTATGGCATTTCAAGCGGAACCAGACGACTCGCGGCCACCCGGGGTGTAAAGCAGCCTCAAGAGCTTAGGCGCTAAGGCACGCGGACCCCTAGTGGTGGGAGGCCGCACCGCGCACAGAGCCTCTCGTCAGAAGCGGGACCGCGAAGGAGCGAGGTTAGCCGCTCCCGCGGTAAAACTGAAAAACAAAGCCGCAAATCAACAGCGCGCAAACCAATTAAACATTCTGCTGAAGCAACAATGCCGCGTAGGCCAATAAATCACTAAAGCACACTTGAAACAGCCAGAGTCATGAATAAAGAAAGAAACACTATTATGTATGCTGCTGGAGCAGCGAAGAAAGAGGAAGATAGAGCGCCTGCATGGGAAGATATGAGGCGTCCTCACATAGGATTGGCTGAGACTGTTTTGGGACTTTTTCTGTTTAATTTTCCCTGTGTTCATGGGAAATGTAGTTTTTATGTACTGTTTAAACCTTTGAAAGGCCGCTGGAGAAAATAAAGTGATGAAAGATACAGCCTAATCAGAAGCCGCCGCCCCTGCCATGGAATTTATATACAATAAATGTAAATGAAAATTATTTACATAGTGGTTGCCCAGAAAATCTGGGGTGAATCTGGCCCTTTTTGAACCGTGTTGGACACCCATCATCCAACATAATAAGAAACTTAACAGCTACCAATTAAATGTGCTTTTTTAAACCACTGGAATGTGCACTTAAAAAGTTTGTTTTGTAGATTATTCAAAAGAAACGTTATGTACCCTTGCACCTTATATAGAAGTTACATTCAGGCATGATATTTGATAGTCCAATGCTGTTCAGCACTGTATGTGATGCCAAGAAAACACTTCAAAAATTGAACAGAAGTTATGTATTTGCAAAACATGTTGTGTGTGAGGTCCCCAAGCCAAAATAGCTGGATCGATCCCACAGAGCTAACAGCAATCAGATTGGCTCCATACTGTGGAACCTTCAAACAGACCCTGACGATGACAGAAATCACTAACCCCCAGAAGCATCAAGCATACATTTTGATAATTTAAAATTGCGAAAAAAACGAATCGCAAAACAGAATACGCAGAATGGTATGCATCATGAAAAGCGATGAAAAAAATCGAATCGTAATCGGCCGCAATTGCCGATTGCGATTTTTGCAAAATTGCACTAAATTCGCAGAATCGGCCGTTTCCAATGTATAAATTGCGAACTCGCAATTACCGAAATCGCTAATTGCGAGATCGCTAATTGCGAGATCGCAAAAACGGGAAGTCGCATTTCGAGAAAATTGATGACATCACAACCAGGAAGTAGGCAGTTCCCTCCCTCATTCAGATCACTGAGCCTGAAAGTGGAAGCAGCACTGGCCAGAGATCCACAACAGACCAACTGCAGCACCACACCAGGACACAAAGACCTACTTAAAATGTCCCAGGAAGCAACAGGGAGCAGTGCACCAGGAAGGAAAAGGAAAATTACATTTTCAGAGCAGGAACTGGAGTACTTCATTGAGGGAGTGACTAAGGACCATGATCGCCTTTTTGGAAAGGAGTCCTGAAGGGTGCCTGAGGCGGACAAGAGGCGCATCTGGCTGCGCATCCGCGCAAAGGTTAACTAAGTCGGAGTGACCCAGCGCTCCATCGATGAGCTAAAAAAGCGGTGGTACGACCTCAGAGGGCGTGCCAAAGAACGCATCGCTGAGAGGCTGGGGGAGCGACTTTCCACCAGAGGAGGAGACCCCACTGTTGCACCCAACACTCCACTGGAAGACCATGTGGAGGACACCCTAAATCCTGCAGCCTGCGTCGGGGCGTCCTCCCGACTCACCCAACAATCCCAAGGTAAGTGCCATGCGACTGCGACCCCATCCCCTAACAATGCCCATGACTCCAGAGCTAGCTATTTGATAACCCCAGTAATGCAGGCCATGCACACCTGAAATGCCCTATTGCATTGTGGTACTTGTAGTGTGACCACAATTCCCGGATACCCCCACACAGCCAGACCTGTCAAGTGAAAGTAATTCCTAAAGCCAGTCAGGGAATGCAAGCCTGTATGCATGTAGCAAAATCCCATGTGCAAGATGGTTTGCTGCCATTATCCCGCATTTTTTATCCCGCAGACTTTCAGGCCGCATACCATTTACCCGCAAGGACATTGACCTCGCATACCATCATGCCGCATTTTTTCAAAACGCTTGTGCATTTATCATGCATGCCTTTACAACGAATTACGTTGCAAAGGCATGTATGGTAAATGCATTTGCGTTTTGAAAACCACGATGACGAGAGAGGTAAGGAGGTTTGCGTTACTTTTTTAGAGGTGGGGGTTGTGCTGGGGTAGTTATTGTGTAGTGTAGTGTTGTGTTAGTGTAGTGTAGAGTTGTGGTGGTTGTTTAGTGTAGGGTCATGCTGGGGGAAGTGTTATAGGGGTTAGGGTAGTGTTGTAGTGTTTGTGTAGTATAGGGTCATGCTGGGGGTAGTGTTTTAGGGTTTAGGGTAGTGTTGTAGTGTTTGTGTAGTGTAGGGTCATGCTGGGGGTAGTGTTTTAGGGTTTAGGGTAGTGTTGTAGTGTTTGTGTAGTGTAGGGTCATGCTGGGGGTAGTGTTTTAGGGTTTAGGGTAGTGTTGTAGTGTTTGTGTAGTGTAGGGTCATGCTGGGGGTAGTGTTTTAGGGTTTAGGGTAGTGTTGTAGTGTTTGTGTTGTGTAGTGTAGGGTCATGCAGGGGTAGTGTTTTAGGGTTTAGGGTAGTGTTGTAGTGTTTGTGTAGTGTAGGGTCATGCTGGGGGTAGTGTTTTAGGGTTTAGGGAAGTGTTGTAGTGTTTGTGTAGTGTAGGGTCATGTTGGGGTTAGTGTTTTAGGGTTTAGGGTAGTGTTGTAGTGTTTGTGTAGTGTAGGGTTATGCTGGGGGTAGTGTTTTAGGGTTTAGGGTAGTGTTGTAGTGTTTGTGTAGTGTAGGGTCATGCTGGGGGTAGTCTTTTAGGGTTTTGGGTAGTGTTGTAGTGTGGGGTCATGCTGGGGGAAGTGTTATAGGGTTTAGGGTAGTGTTGTAGTGTAGGGTCATGCAGGGGTAGTGTTTTAGGGTGTGGGGTATTGTTGAAGTGTTTGTGTAGTGTAGGGTCATGCCGGGGTGTAGTGTTTTAGGGTTTAGGGTAGTGTTGTAGTGTTTGTGTAGTGTAGGGTCATGCTGGGGGTAGTGTTCCAGGGTTTAGGGTAGTGTTGTAGTTTTTGTGTAGTGTAGGGACATGTAGGGGTAGTGTTTTAGAGTTTAGGGTAGTGTTGTAGTGTTTGTGTAGTGTAGGGTCATGCTGGGATGTAGTGTTTTAGGGTTTAGGGTAGTGTTGTAGTGTTTGTGTAGTGTAGGGTCATGCTGGGGTGTAGTGGTTTAGGGTAGTATTGTAGTGTTTGTGTAGGGTCATGCTGGGGGTAGTGTATTAAAGTAGTGTTGTAGTGTATGTGTAGGGAAGTAAAGTGCTTTATGGTAGTGTTGTGGGGTCGTGCTGGGTTGTGTAAATGTAGGAAAAGGACTGTGTGTCAAGGGTGGGTGGTGCAGGGGTACTACATTACAGTGTAGTGAAGGGTTGGGTAGGGTACTCTTACTTACCTTAACTACTTTAACAACGAGTATACCTTTAATATGCATGCCTTTTCGTTGTAAAGGCATGCGTGTTAAAGGCGTATTCGTTTTAAAAGTATTCGTTCTTTTTATTTGCGGCCTAATAGTACTTGTATCAACCACATAATAGGAAAGGCCACCTCCCAACTTTCGCGCCGCTCCCTAGCGATGCAGGGGCAGATGGTCTAATGTTGCCAGGGCGTCGCCAGGGCCCTTGAACAGGTGACAACAGCTGTGCAGGGTCTGCAGACGCCTGGCCATGGCCAAGCAGGTGGGGGGATGATGCCAGCAAGGGCACTTCCAGTCATAGCAGCCTGTCCTTGCCGCTGGTAACGGAACGCCGCCGCAGCACCAGGCCCACTGCTGCATCACGGGCCAATTGTGTCGAGGAGGACGTGGAGAGACGACTGGGTGCGTCCGGCCGGAGGCGCCAGTGACACTTTGGACTCTACCAGCAGGGCAATGCTGATTACACAAGCACGCCCTCTAACCCATCATGGGGCTGTATGAGGGAATACAGTTTGCATGTAACATTTAAAATAATTGTAGTACCCATTATTGTGAAAAAACAATAAGAATTTATGGTCACAAGTTAATCCGACTCATGTCATTATTACATTTGTCATGCATGAGTGCAGTGTTGTGTGAGGGGAATGTGTGCACTAGAAACAGTTCATTGTGATTTGGTTGCGGCGCCTGTGTCCTTCAGAAGGATTCTCCCCGCGTGCATGATGCACATTTGCAGGTGGGCGGTTGTCCTCTTCCGATTCACTGCCAGAGATATCCACAGGTATTCTCCGCTTGGTAGCAATGTTGTGGAGTATTGCACACACGGCCACGATGCGGCAGCAGACCTCAGGCTGGTATTTGATGGCCCCACCAGTCTTGTGTAGAATGCGGAAACGGCTCTTTAAAAGCACAAATATCCGCTCAATGCAATTTCTAGTGTGAATGTGTGCAGCATTGTAACGCCGTTGCTGTGGTGTGGCAGGGTTGAAGTATGGGGTGAGGAGGTACTCACGGAGGCCGTATGCGCTGTCACCTGAATGAAAGGAGCAGAGGGTGAGTGCCTGTCATGCGCAGCTACATGGTCTCGGTGTACTGTTTGTTGGCATGTGTACTTACCAAGAAGGTGTCCTTCGCCATAGTCTCCCCTGGCCAGTCGTGTGTGCATGCCGCTGTGCCGGAATATGAAGGAGTCATGCGTGCTCTCTGGGTATTGTGCCACTATGTCGGTGATGATTGTCTTAGCGTCGCACACCATCTGGATGTTCAGTGAGTGGTAGGACTTGCAGTTCCGGTGCATGTATTCAGTCTCTGCGGGGGGGGCAGATGTGGATGTGGGTACAGTCAATGCATCCAACTACATGGGGGAATTGCGCTATGTTGTAAAATTGTAGCTTGATTCAAGTCCTGTTGGGTGGTTGGAAATGTGATGTAATGGTGTAGCCGGGTCAGCATGGCCTCCAGGAAACTCCTTAGGCAGCCGGACATGGTGCTCTGGGAGAGCCCCCCTGCAACGGCAACTATTCCCTGGAAGCTTCCGGAGGCCAGGAGGTGCAGGCTGCACAAGACCTGGACATGGGTGGGCACGGCATTGGTCCTCCACGTTGGGTGCTGCATCGGGGGGTCAAGGTCCCGGATGAGCTTTGTAATCATTGCCCCATTCAGCCGGTACTTTGAGTAGATTTCCTCCTCAGTTTGGCCCAGTAGTGTGATCCGCTGGCGGAAAATTCGCTCCTGGATCCTGCGTCTGTTCCTTGCTGCAGCCTGGAGCCTTCACCGCCTAACCACCATGTAGAGTCCTGGCATTGTGAATGTCCTCATGCTCCTACGGTGTCTCCTTAAGTGTTTGATCAGCCCCGCACCTGTGGCTAGTTAGGAATTTTTTTTGTTGATTTTTTTTTAACTTCATGGTTACCACCTGGTGTGGGTTCTCCTTAATTTGCGCCTCGCAAATTGCGATTTTTAAGTTTTTCGCTATTTGCGATATTTCATGCATTGGGTTAGCGATTATTTTGCGAATTCACAAAGAAAATCGCAGAATCATTAGGAACTCGCAATTTCAGAATCGCAAAGGGGGTTCCACCTTGATTCTGCGATTTTCTTTGCGAAGTCGCAAAATATGTTTTGCGAATTCGCAATTTGGTCAGGTTTTATTTCATGAATTGCGATTAATGGAATTGCGATCGCAATAGCTATTTCGCAGCTATTACGATCACAATTTGTGTTGATGAATCTACCTGTAAATCCAGAGGTACCAACTTGAAATCTGTCAAGACAAAGCAATACTGCTCACCAAAAGCAAGATCTTTAAAAAAAAATCAGCACAACAAAGTTATCTTGACCTTGCACTTTTATGAGAGGCTAAAGTACGGTTTTTAAAACTATGCTTTGGACTTTTTGGTGCAAGAGAGGGAAGATGGAAATGTAAGAGAGTAAAAACCAGCTTCTTGTTTTTCGTCCTAATGCAAAAAGGCATTTGCTCACATTCAACCGGCAATTATAAGAGAAAGAAAACATGTTTTTCTTGACAGGAGAAAAACAAGAAGGTATGTAAAACCCACAAATGCAGGAAGCAACCCATCCCTAAACAAACGTATGGCCAGAAAGATATACGAAGTAGGAGGAACCCAGGACATATACTCTTGGAGGGAGTACCCATGCTAAAATATATGCATAAATGTATATGGGAGAAGGGTTATTGAGAGATGAGGGCACGTTTGCTGGGTGGTAGTGAGGGAATCCAAGGAGGTCATAACTTAAAGTGTATTTGTAAAGCGCACCTGTGGGTATCTTGGTGCTGAATAACAGATGTTTATTGGAGGTCTTGGGAGGGGGGAGCCAAAATGATTTTTGCACTGGGTACCACCAGAGCTAAAGGCTGAGATGATGGGTATGTGGCAAGGTGAAGTAATACTGAAGCTTTTTTTGTGTCTTTGGAGAGCCTGATGATTTTGGAATGGCAAAGTAAGGTGACTTTGACATTATTGACTGTTGCACACATAACTCACCACACACCCGCCTACTATTTCAAATCAACAATCTATGTGCCTTCTACGCAGATAGAGTTGTAGAAGGCAGGTTTAGGCACTAGTAGACATGGCGTATCGCTGGATGAATGCTGTCCAGGTCCTTAATCTGGTTCTGAAGTCCAGCTCTGAAGCAGGATCAAAGTCTGAGACAGCATCTGAGGGCGAGATGACAAAAGAGCAGAATCCGGGAGTGATTTTTTATCCAGCGCAGTTCCAACTGACATCTTGTCTTCCAGCGATTCTGATGGAGACAATGATGACAGTCATGCTGTCTCTTCGCAAGCACAGTCTGTGCAGCGGGACAACAGTAGCAGGTTAGACCAACCCAGAGAGCAGGCACATACGGCGACAAGCACATACGTAGTGCTCTCTTGGCAGCCTTCCAATTTAGTTCAGCCCCAAATTAGTTTTCTCTGCTTTGTACTACTTCTGCTCTCTACTGATGAAGTGCTAAACCCAGAAACACGTGTCTAGTGATAACAGGACTACTTGCTCCAACTTTGATGAAAAACGACAGCAACTTTATAAGTAAGCGTACTGCATTTACTTACCTGAATGCAATGGGGAGAACTGTGCTAAGATGAGAGGCAGTGTGCTCCCTCCCCCCATGTGTTTGAAAGGTTCCCTTGATCCTACGAGCTGACGATCTCTCCTGGGATTCACCTGTATGCCTGTGGAGTGGGACTGTGACCTGTGAGGACTTGGGCACCATTTCAGCAACCCCTGATGGCTTTTCTCTGCTCTCTACTACTTTTGCTCTCTACTGATGAAGGGCTAAACCCAGAAACACGTGTCTAGAGATAACAGCACTACCTGCATCAACTTTGGTGAAAAACTACAGCAACTATGGAAGTACTCGCACTATATTTACCAGCATGCAATATGGAGAACTGTGCTGGGATGAGAGGCAGTGTGTTCCCTCCCCCCCAAATTCTGCCTTTTACTGGTGATGCTGGATGTAAAGTCGATATGGCACATTTTTTGCTTATTGACTACATTCATCTCATTTTGGATGTTGACTTCCTTGATGAAATTGTTCTGCAAACAAATGTATGTGCCGAACAATTTCAGAGGGAGCATGGAGGCACTCTTGCGCCTCATTCTAGGGCACACAAGTTGACTCCCACTTCATTAAGAAAGTTGAAGATATTTTTGGGCCTTAAGCTCAAAATGGTGGTAATGCATAAACCAACCTTGCTGTCCTACTGGTCTACTTCCACAGTTTGCCTAACCCCCATGCTCGCGTTATACATGAGCAGAGATTATATTTTGTTATTGCAGCACATGCTGCATTTCAATGACAATTCTCTGCATTGACCCAGGACCATCCAGACCATGCCAGGTTGTTCAAAATTCAGCCTGCCGTGAAACAATTGCCTGCCAGGTTTCTATAAGCTTATACTCCTGGAAAGAATATAGCCATTAATGAGTCCTTGTCCCTGTATAAAGGGCGGCTGCTGTTCAGACAGAATATTTCTAGCAAACTAGCTCGCTATCGCATAGCTGTACATGCTGTGTGAGAGCTCAACTGGCTATGTGCACAGCGTATACAGAGAAGGACTCCACTGTAAACCCTGTAGGGTGCCCTCCCACGCTAGGATTATATGGGAGCTTTTCCAGCCACTCCTTCACAAAGGTTATAACCTTTATGTGAAAAATGTATTTTTGGGAGTGGAGCTGTTCAGTGAGCTCTACAAAGCTGGCACTGTGGCCTGTGGTACAATTAATTGTTGCTGCAAAGGATTCCTGCAGCAGCTGGTTTGCAAGAAACTCCAGAAATCCCAGAGCACTGCGGTGCATTCAAAATAACTGCTTGCAGCCAAGTACTCGGATAGGGGTGATTTGTACTTGCTCACTACAAATCATGATGACAGCACTTCCCCGTCACGATTTGGGGTCAGATGGCAGAAGTCCATAAGCCCACCTGTGTACCTGATTACAACAAGTACATGGGTGGAGTGGTAAAAAATGACCAAGTTCTTCAGCCATACAATGCGAGTCGTAAAACTGGCACTTGGTATAAGAAATTGTTCAGCCGCCTGATCCAGATGGCAACATTCAATGTGTATGTTGTTATTCATCAGAAAACCAGAGGAAAACTTATGTCTTGCCTTGACTTTCAGTTGTCTTTGATTGAAAGTCTCACTGCTACAGAAGCAGCAGCCACCACTTCATATGTTCTGGAGGACGTGGTAAGGCTGCTAGAGTGACACTTTGCTTATAAAATTCATGCAACACCCAAAAAGGAGCGACCATGTAGTTATTGTAAAGTGTGCTCGATGCAGAGAAAAGAGGCAGGAGAGTAGTGTTTACTGTACCCGGTGCCCATCTCAGACAGCCTTGTGTTTTCCTACTTGCTCTATGTTGCATCATACTAAAGCAAAGTACCGGGAAATTGACTGCGGTGGAGCTGCCGTTAGGTAAATCTTTTAATTACATTGAATGAATAACTACTGTCTATGGGCCACTACTTCGCTACGTGGTAGGTGTTCTGTTTGCCGACTGACAAGTGCATTATAGTTAGCCCTGGGCAATGAACGGAGATTGTTAACTACGCATCCCATTAAAAACACGGCATTCAGTCAAAAACGCTGTTCCTCCATGTTGCGGAGCTAAGCTACTAAACTGCACCCACAAATGCTTTGATAAAGCAACTTTACAAGCTAAAAAGCATATAACCAATTCACAAAAGTGAACTTTGAAAATGAAAAATATCAAGCAATGATAGAGGTGATAATTTTGCCCCCCCCCCTATCCTAGGGGGAGGACCAAGCAGATGCCTTAAACACAAAGAGCATATCATGCTGAACGATTTAGTGGTGGTCCCATCCTCTTAGGACCACCTCAAGCACAGTTATGGGCAAAAATACAATCCCAACCAAAGGCCCTGCAAAGCATTATGGGACGAGATTAGCAGTGGGCAGTGAATATTATAGTATTCAATATCAAAACATTCCTCAAGGGCCAGCAGCTCTTGGGTGGAGCTGAGAGCTAATACTATAAATTCTACAAAGAGCTGCAGTTCAACTAGTCGTTGCTAGGTGTCCCTCAAGTCAAATGCTTTTGCATTTGACTCATGAGGGACACCTAGTAATGACTAGTGGAACTGCAGCTTCCTGAAAGGGTTTCAATGCTTTTGCATTTGACTCGTGAGGGACACCTAGCAACGACTAGTGGAACTGCAGCTTGATGTAATAATTTTAATGCTTTTGCATTTGACTCGTAAGGGACACCTAGTAACGACTAGTTAGACTGCAGCTCTTGGTAGAATTATTTTGATATTGGATAATATAATATTCACTGCCCACAGCTAATTTTATGTCAAGAACGGGGGCTCCTATTATGCCTTCTTTTCTTGGTTTAGTTTCAATAGCAGCAAGATAAGCAAGTAACCACAATACCCAGAAGGCACAGCAGGAAAACTACTGGCCAATGGGATTGGGAAAAACAAACAATAAACCAATCACAACATGGATAGTATATATGACCCGATCTGACCATGAGTAGTCCTCTTTTCTTGCTGCTACGCAGTCAGATAAGTCATATTTACATGTTTCTCTGCTGTATTTGCATTGTAATTGCTTGTTTTGCTCTTTAATTTGTGCCCTCGAGTGCTGCTTGCGCTCGTTTCTATCTTATGCTCTCAAGCGCTGCTTGCACTCGTATATATTTTGTGCCTTAGAGCGCTGCTCGCGCTCGTCTTCTATTATGTCCGGTCCCTTGGTTTAGACCCGTTTTCCCCCCTCGCGCGCTTCTGCGGTTGGTCTTTCCCGCAGCGCGCTTCCTCTCCCTGCAGCTTCGCCTTACCGCATTCTTCAGCGAGCGTTTCTGTGAGGCTTTCGGCGTTCCAACCTTCGTTTCCTCACGGTCCCGCCCCCGGGGGAGTGTTTTCCCTCACGCTCACACCCCCTTTGCCTTTCCTTTTGTTTAACCCTTTCCTCACTGCCTTTTCGTCTCACTATGGAGGTTTCAAGCTCTCCTGAGCTGGACAATGAAGAAAGTGAGACTTTCAAGCATGACCTTAGTCATTTTATTAATTCCTCTGTGGAGACAGCTGTGGAAGCTTCTATGCCTCGTGTTTCTAAGCACATGGAGAACTCTCTCCTGAGTCTTATGACCAAAGCTTTGGCACATTCTGCGGGGGAAAGCAGAAAGCGCAATCTGGTTCCTTCCACTAATGTTTCAAAAAATGTGTCACTGCTGAGTCGCGAGTTATCCTCGCGCCCGACTGAGGGCGTGGTCCCTCCCAGGCCTCTTACCACGGAGGGGTTTAAATCTGTGGGCAAAAGTACAGCCAAGAGCAAAAATGTGGAGGTTCCTAAGAAGCTGGTCATTGACTCCATCCCTGATACGGATGATGATGATGATGTTATGGGTGACACTGACGATCTGGCAGACCTTTTTCAGTTTACTGATCCTCCTTCTCCCAAGAAGCCTAGACTTGACGCTTTTGCGTCACAACCTGTTCTTGATTCAGAGGGCAATCCTATGTTTGACACTACTACTATTAGACATCCTAATTCCACGGAATGGTTTCCTGTTCCCCATGTGGGTGATTACATCTCCTCCAAATTACGTCTTCCTCTGGATAGGTCTGTTAGAGCTAAACTCAAATCTGAATGCCCCAAACCTTCATTACCTTCTCATATCACTGTCACCCCTTCCATTGATCAGCCTCTCCTTACTTTCTTCTCGAAATTTGGCAAGGACCCTCGCAAGGGCTTGGATAGAGCTTGGTGCACTTGCCAGGACAAATTGTTGGATGTTGTTGGTCCTTTGGCCTGTGTACTGGAGATGGCGGAAACTGCCCGCCTTTAGGGGTCTGACCTCAACCCTGAGGATATCTCACTTTGGATTCAAAGAGCCTTTTGTCTTTTGGGCAATGCCAATGCGGCAATTATTCATGAACGCCGCAAGGGCCTATTGATCAAACTTGATCCGAAGCTGGCGAATCTGGCCTCCCAGGATCCTGGCGTCAAGGCAGATGGACTCCTTTTTGGCGATTCCCTTGTCAAAGACCTCAGTCGCTATGTTTCTACCTTTGCTTCTTTGGACAAAGCCCAATTTTCTATCAAGAAAATCTTCGCCCCTCGGGTTTTTGGCAGGGCCGGCAGAGGCAGGAACCGCTCTTCCGGCCGCGGATATCAGAACCAAGGTTCCAGAGGTGCAGCCAATTCCGGCTATCAGGAGTACAAGCCACAATTCTACCCCCAGCGAGGCCGTGGCTTCCCTGGCCGTGGACAAAAAGGCTTCCGCAACAAGACCAGCCACGCCAATACCCAAGGTAAGCCCCTCTCCTCCTGTCGGAGGACGTTTGTCTCTATTTCTTCACAGGTGGCGCACTCTCACAGCGGACCCCTGGGTCCTCAATTCTGTCCAAGGTTATCTCATAGAATTCTACGCTCCTCCTTTCCAGGATATTTTTCCTCCGCCTCTGTTTTTTTCCGCAGAAGTAGTGCTGCTCGTCTCACAGGAGATTCAAAATCTTCTTCTCAAACAAGCTATCCTCATTGCTCCCTTCGATCCCTCCGGATTTCTAAGCTCTCTCTTTTTGGTCCGAAAAAAGAACAAAAAGGTCAGTCCTGTAATCAATCTCAAGTGGTTCAACCAATTTGTGGTTTATCGTCACTTCAAGATGGAGACCATCATCCATCTCAGGGACACATTACGCCCATCCGACTGGATGGTCAGATTGGACCTTCAGGATGCCTATCTCTCGATTCCCATCCACGACTCTCACACGAAGTATCTTCAGTTTCAGTGGCTCGGTGTCACCTACCGGTTTTGTTCGCTTCCTTTTGGTCTTTCTTCCGCTCCTTGGTGCTTTACCAAGGGGATGAGACCTGTCGTGTCTTATCTAAGGTCTCTGGGCATTCGTCTCATCATCTACCTAGACGACATCTTACTCATGCATACCGGCAAACAGTCTCTTCTTGCCAACCTCAGTGTGACTCAGTCTCTTCTCCTCGACCTTGGATTTCTGATCAACTCAGAAAAATCCATGCTCGTCCCATCTCAAAGTATAGAATTTCTGGGTTTTCGAGTAGATTCTTCCACCGCTTCTCTTTACCTTCCGCAGTCCAAGGTTACTGCCATCCAATCGGAGATACGTCACGTTCTCCAGCTCTCTCAAGTGTCCCTTCGTTCTCTTGCACGAATAGTGGGCCTTCTTTCGGCGTCTATGCAAACCATCTTTTCCTGGCCCTCTGCATTCTCGCACCCTTCAATGCTTAAAGATAAGACATCTCCGCAAAGGACTGGCGTATTCCGATCTCATTCACCTAGACCTAGAGTCTCGCCTCGAACTTCAATGGTGGATCGACCATTTAGATGCGTGGAACGGAAGAACGATCTTCGCGACGGCCCCAGATCTTGTCTTAGAATCAGATGCCAGTCTGTCGGGTTGGGGCGCCCGATGTGGTTCAATCTCGACTGGAGGTTCATGGTCTCCAGAGCTGTCGTCATTGCACATCAATTGTTTAGAGATGCTGGCAGGCTCCTTTGCAATTCGCAGCATGGCAAAAAACAAGGCAAGTTGTTCCATTCTTCTTCGGATGGACAATGTTTCTGCGGTCCGCTACATAAACCATCTCGGTGGCACAAAATCCAAACCACTCGCAGAACTTGCGAAGAGCCTTTGGGAATTCTGTCTCCAACACAAACTGGCCCTTCGGGCGGAGTACCTGCCAGGCACTCTTGTTATCTTCGAGATTCAAGCGATTGGAAGCTTCTTCCCTCCGTCTTTCTTTCTCTCTCCCAAAAATGGGGTCCTTTCACTATCGATCTTTTTGCTTCCCGTCTCAATTCCCAACTTCCCGCTTTCTTCAGTTGGCGACCGGATCCTACCACTCTGGCGACGGATGCCTTCCTCCAGGACTGGTCCCTACACCTCAATTATGCTTTCCCTCCTTTCCTGATGATCAACAGGGTGCTTGCCCAAGTACGACGTCAGTCGACCTCCTTGGGTCTTCTAGCTCCTTTCTGGCAAGCGCAAATCTGGTTCCCTTCGCTTCTGGAGCTGCCAGTGGACTTTCCGGTCCTTCTTCCTTTCAGCGAAGACCTCCTCCTAGACCCTCAGGGTCTCCCCCACGCCATGATTCTAGACCACTCCCTGGTTCTTTCAGCTTGGAAAATTTCCGGTCTTCCTCTTCTGACGTCATCGTTTCACAGGAAGCTTCAATCTTTATCAGTCAAGCTTGGGCCCCGGGCACTTCCAGAGCCTACAAGTCAGCTTGGACTTTATGGTCAAGCTGGTGTCTGGAACGGTCTGTCGATCCCTTTTCAGCTCCTCTAAGTTTTGTGGTTAACTTCCTGACTTCAGACGCTAGCGCGGGTAAATCCTACCACACTGTCAACCTTTACAGATCTGCTATCTCTTTGAACCACTCTCCCATTGACAATAAGCCGGTAGGTACTCATCCATTGGTGTGTCGTCTTCCCCGAGGAGTCCGATTCTCGAAACCTCCGTTGGCTAAGTATTCAGTTTTATGAGATGTTAATTTGGTTTTCAAATTGTTTATTTCATGGCCTGAAAATGATGCTCTCTCTCTCAAAATGCTTTCAGCCAAGCTCACCATGTTATTGTGTTTAATATCAATCAAACGTGTTTCTGATGTCAAAGCTTTGGATTTGTCTTCCAGACAATTTTCACCTTCTGGTGTTTTGTTTCAAGTTCACAGGCGTACCAAAAACAATTTGCAATCTGTATTTTATCCCTATTTCCCTTCCCAACCTCATCTCTGTGTTGGTCAATGTCTCAAAAGTTATGAACAGAAAACTGCTGATCTCAGGACCTCCTCTCATTCGCAATTGCTCATTTCTTTTCGCAAACCCCATCATCCTGTGTCCTCTGCCACGCTCGCCCGTTGGGTGCGTTGGATTATGTCTCTGGCGGGCACTGACATCACCGCCTTTGGTGCTCACTCCGCTAGGGGTGCTATGGCCTCTAAAGCCTTTTGGGCAGGCTCTCGTTTGGAGGATATCCTGAAATCAGCAGATTGGTCAAACGATTCAGTTTTCAAAACTTTTTATTGCAAACCTGTTGTTACTGCTTCTTCTTTGGTGGTTAATATGCTTTGAACAAGCATAATAGGAGCCTCCGTTCTTGACATAAAATGTAGATTTTCCTAGTACTTATGACGGAAAGTCTTAATTTTATTAAAGACACGGAGGCGAGTATTATCCCACCTCTGCTTTACTAATTATGTCTGTTTTTTCCCACCCTTAGGAACTCCGGCTTTACCACCAGCCTCCTCTTAAGACTGACTCAGCTCCTATGGATTGCCTCTCTGCATCAGGATCCTCCTCTGCGTTCCGTTGGACTCTCCTCCATCACTATCCTGCAGTCCTGGTTTTCCTTCAGGATTTATTTTCTTGGATTATGACTGTTTGCATTTTGTTAGCTATATTTCCTTTGTTTATGCATTCTTACTGACTTTCTCGCACAAGAAAAGAGGACTCCTCATGGTCAGATCGGGTCATATATACTATCCATGTTGTGATTGGTTTATTGTTTGTTTTTCCCAATCCCATTGGCCAGTAGTTTTCCTGCTGTGCCTTCTGGGTATTGTGGTTACTTGCTTATCTTGCTGCTATTGAAAATAAAGCAAGAAAAGAAGGCATAATACTCGCCTCCTTGTCTTTAATAAAATTAAGACTTTCGTCATAAGTACTAGGAAAATCTACATCTTGTCTCATAATGCTTTGCAGGGCCTTTGGTTGGGATTGTATTTTTCCCATAACTGTACTTGGGGTGGTCCTAAGAGGATGGGACCACCACCAAATCGTTCAGCAATATGTGCCCTTTGTTTTCAAGGCATCTGCTTGGTTCTCTCCCTAGCTTAGGGAGGATACCAAAATCATCACCTCTCTCACTGCTTGCTAAATTTTAATTTTAATTTTTGTGAAATGACTATATGCATTTTAGCATGTAAAGACAGAGATAATTGTTATTTTACCAAAAGTATATGAGGTCTCTGTTTTATTAATTGGGAATCAGACGGAGCGAAGTTGCAGAATTCACGGAGTTTTTGTTCAACTTCGTGGAATTCCGCGTAGTAGTACTCTGCCAACTACGCCCACGCTTACTTATAGTCCCACACTGCACATACTGGGGGATAGAACATACACCACGCGACTGTTAGGGAACTTATGTATGCTACACAAGGACAACCCTGATTTCCATCGAGAACCAGAGTAAGCTTAATAAGTCAAACAAATGTCCAATGGGACTTATTCACCAACATTTCATCTTGCTTTGAAAGTGTGCAAACTCAATTAGTAACTTGTATTATAACCATGTTATTGAAAAGGGGTTCAGGAAAAAAAGTGAGGTTTTATTCGGAGATGTGCAAATAACCACCACTTCTAAACTCCATATGGTGTTCCCAGTTTGGAAATACATAGGTTTCCTTGACACCTATTTTTCACTCTTCTATTTTACTAAATGAATTACTGTACACACGGTTCACAATGAAAAGACATTGCAAAGCGCAGTTTAGTTATTGGCTCTGGATACCTCGAGTTCTTAGTGAACCTACAAGCCCTATATATCTCCGCAACCAGAAGGGTCCAGCAGACGTAACAGAATATTGCTTTAAAAAATCTGCCATACTTAGAAGAAGTTAAAGGTGAAAACGTAGGCACAAATGGCAGTTTTTTTCAACTCAATTTCAATATCTTTTTATTTCAACTATTACTTTCTATAGGAAAACTAGGATCCAATATTGGTTTCACAACCATTTCTACCACTAGCTGGAAGGAGGTTAAAAACACCAAAAATAGGTAAAATAGGCTATGTCACACTAATAATGCCAAAAATGTGTAGAAAAGTTTGGTTTTCTGACAAATGTCTGCCTTTACCTAAAAGCTGGGAAGATGGTTATTTTAGCATTTGCAAGGGGGAAAAAATACAGTTACTTCTGCAGATGTTTTTTCCCTTTGTTCCCCCCAAAAACTAAATGTTGCTGTATTTTGACTAATTTCTTGGTGTCCTCCAGATAAATCGACAAACCCTGGGTACCTTTAGAATCCCCCAGATATAGGAAACAAGGATGCAAATTTGGCATGGATACCTTATGTGGAAAAAAAGTTATGGAGCCCTAACAAACGACTCCAAATAGCCAAAAAATGGCTCAGCACTGGGAAAGGGGGAGGAGGCCCAACAATTAAGGGTGTAAGACTCCCTTAGGGAAACCAAAAGAGGCCAAACTATGCATTCCTATTCAAATGCAAACTACACTAGAGAGGAGTGAGCCACAGGCTCGCTGTGTTACCGCAAGAGAAGACCGAGACCTAACAATAAACAGCTTTGAAAGGCAAGTGGAAACTTTTGCAATACTTCTCTGGCTTGCTATACCAATAAAGTATGTTTATATTGTTACGCATAAGAAAATTAAGTAAGACAGCAAACCAGACACTGTAGAGACTGTAATTTGAGTTGTTTACAGAATGTACTTTGAGAGCGAAGTCATCTTGATGCAGGTGGCAATTGAGGCTGAGCTATCCATCCAGAGACAGCAGTAGCCAACCATGGGGCCAGGAGGGTGAGAAGGGGCTGGGCAGACTGCTCTGTGAGGCCAAGGACTGCACACACCCCACGCTCATGCACATTCTTTTTTGCTTGCACACAGCGTATCAAAACAACACATGTGTCAAACCCAACAGAGAAAGAAAATCAAACCACGCCGTTGAAAATAGCCTCTGACATTTGACATCGGTCTTTAAATGCATAGCTAATGTGAGGAGCAAACAAGAATTACAGCCCTGTTTACAGAAACCGAATGCAGTGCTCATAGCCACTGAAAGGATTGTGCGCTCATGTGCAGTGCTCTTGGAAAAATCAAAAAGTAGTCTCTTTTACAGTTTTTATGATAGGACAAGTGGAAGGGTACAAGTACTGGGGCGTGTGAAGAACCACCATAGATGGTGAGGTTGTCTGCAAGATGTGCGGGGGTGCTTGGAATGATGGCTCTTTAAATTATGCATCTGTTTTGAAAATGGGATGCCTTGTTCTTGTTCGAGTAATACTAATCTCTAGTCGTCAATGCTGAGGAATAAATATCACCAAATGTTGTTCAAATAATGAATACGTCCAGGACAAAGGGCTGTTTTGAAAGATATTCAGCAGTTCAAATCGCATCTCTGTTACACTGCGGACACAGCAAGACTGCCTTTGCATGTGGAACCTCCTCTTGCAGTGGAATGCTGTCTGAGCCTATATTTCCATATGTGAGGGTCCCTGGACGGTATCTAGCAGCTTCTGTGACCTCTAGCACAGGGTACTCTCGGTTGCACTATCTGTTGGAAGTGGCACATAATTAGTGCAACTTTCTACAGTTAGTGCACCTCCCACAAGCCTCTTGGTGCCTAGCCAAAGCTATGGGGAAGCACCTTCATGCAAATGATAGAATCAATCTTCCACACTGTGCAGGTGCACAATGTGTGCCAATTCAACTGCTATTTTAGAGGGGCAACGCTAGTGTTTGGGGCCCTTAATATAAACCAAAAGGGACTTAAGGGAAGCAAAAAATTATCCATAGATGTCTGTTGTCTTGTTTGTCTGAAGTCATTTCTATAATTCACCCTCTGGTTTGCACTGCATGAGTCTGCTGCAAGTAAGTCTCAGCTCTACAACTTGGAATCACTGTAACTATATCGGGATAACATTGGGCCTAACCAATTCACTAGACTTACTCTGAAAGTTGTCTTTGCAGGACACATGATACTTGACGTTATGGATCCATACCTACTTCTTTCAAATGGCAACCATCCTCTCCCATTCGCCATTGTTACCCATTCCTGATGCAAACAGGTATTAAGAACCTCTCTCAGATATTCACTCAGACCTGGAAAATTGTCAATCCCTGATTCCAGAAATGGCATTCCTGTCTGTCAAACCTCCACCTTAATATTTGTACAACAGCTCGTAGATGACGTCAATACCTAAACCCGTTTTAAGGACAGTCCCTTCTACAAACTGTAGAACTATAACTTGCTGGCCTAAACAAGATACTGTTCCACCAGTTTCATTGCATCCTATCTCAGCATGGAACTCAGCAGGGTGATCTCTGCTCCAAGGAGGTTGTCCATTACCAGCTACTCTATGACTTTCAGGGTAACCATTTCAAGAAAAAATCCATCATGTTGACACCTACCTCTCTGCCATCTTTGACTTCTGGTCCAAAGTGGCAGTATCGGACATCTGATTGCAAAGGCTGTCAGCACTGGCAATGCTTTTTTATAGGAATGTGGTTCTCAAGTTAGTCGCAGACATTATGATCCCCAAAAATGAGTGGTGGTGCCCAGTACCTTCAAGTACCTGAACAAAATAAGAACAGTCTCTTCCCTTAGACCATAGGCTGCGGTCTTCGTAGTCAGAGTTGGGTAAAAGTAACAAAGTGCAGCAAAAATCTCCAACTTACACCACCCCAGGTACACAGCTGATCAAAGCAAACCAGACCTACCTTGCATTGAGTGTCAGCACTGTTTAATGGTCTGCACAGCCTGCACCCCACAGATTCTATTCCTTGTGCATCAGAAATCACAACCCAGCAGGGTCTCCTGTGGATGTGTCTGCGAAGTTGTGCTGGATTGCTTTATAAAATTCCACCTAAGGAACTGGGCAGCATGCCTACAGACCTTTTAGAAGGGAAATCCAGAAATTCCAGGACCATTCTAGCTTTTTCCCAGAAACCTCTCCTCAAAGTCACTTTCGGCAGTTGAGCCCAGGCCTAGGAAGGCTGTTATTTCTCATTTATCTCATATCTGTCAAAATCAGAGTCTTTTGCGTGATAGGTAGAAGTTACACAGAAAGAACACTGAACTATAGGTAGATGCCATACATTTCTGTCCTAATACTGTAAAGAGGATTTTAGGATAGATATATAATTCTGGCACATATTAATGTCTCAGGTTGAGCTAAATAATAAGTGAATGATTAATGTTAGGAAAGAAAATTAGATGACATGAATGAACTGGTCAATATACGGTTATGATTCAATAACCATAAGATTATGTTTTGGAGGGTCCAGTTTTTTCTACATATAGGATGAATATGTTATTTTCCCAGTGTTTAGTTGTTATTTAAAAATTGTTTGTAATTTGTTTTATATGATCACCTTTTGTTGAGATTGTTATATAGGCAGGCTTCCTTATAGAGGGACATTGTTAATACTGATTTATTGGGGATGTTGATGTTAATGTAAAAAATGTAATGCTTAGAAAATTGTGTTATTAATCAAGATGATTTTAATTATGTGGTATGAAAAATGTGAACGGTGTTTTGTTTTTATTTCCAGCCTTGATGATGTCCTACGGTGGACGAAATGCGTTGGCTGAATTTATTAGGGACTTCTGTTGATGAACTGCTACAAACGTGGCAATTAAAATTGATTAACTGTTATAATCGTTGTTAGAAACACTATCCTAAAGTGGCATGCAATAAATTGTGGATCTGTGGACTCAAGGAAATCTGGCTTTTTGATTGAATCAGTTGGGAACAAATCTGCATTTGCAAACACTGTTTACTGAATACGGCGCTGTCTTCATTGTGGTGTTTTTAGGGGTACTTAGTTTATTATACAAGGAATCGAAAGACACCAGTCTCAAGGGTTTCTTGACTGCCCATGAGGCTCTTCCTCCTTGTGTTCTTCAGGAAGTGGCGCTCCTCATACGTGGTGACAGAAGAGGAAAAAAAAGATCCAAAAACAAATAATGAGTTATGGGCTTCCCATTAAAAGAAGGTCCACGTGCTACCGTCACCAAATAAGGTGTTTGTGTGCAGGTAGGGTTAAACAGGGAGAACTGTGCAGAGTGACATAATCTTTCCCTTATAATTCTCCCAGGTCGTATGTCACCAGAGTGCTCCCTGTGTTGTGGTCCCCCACCATCCCCACCAAAAGCACAGTTTAGGTTGAGGTACTTGCCTTGGACCACAACCCGCCTCCTGGGTCGTGGTGAATGGGACTGTGGCAGTGCTCTCGCTCTTGGGTTCACCGGTGCCGCAGGCAATGTTGTGGGTCAGTCCTTTCTTGGGATCCTCTGCTCCGGTCTTCCCCGCAAGCCAAGCCGTCCATTCTTCTGGTTCTTTTGTTCATGATGCGCTTCTTTGGTTATCTGTCCTCCTCGTCTTCTGGTTCACGTCCTCGCTCCCGCTGCTTCTATCGGCACTTCCTCTATGCTCATGTCATTCCTCTCACTGCTGGGGCATGGTCACTAACACATCTCGTTCTGTCGGAGAGCTAGAACACTCTCTGCTTTCCCGATAGGGGTTGGGATGTCAGCCATGTTTGAGCTCTGCCTCTCCTCACATTAGGCAAGATATTAACCAAGCAGAGATCTTGCATGAAACGGTATACATTGTATTTGAAAGATTGTGGTGCTACAGTTATGCTTTTGCAAGAGACACACCTTAATAAGTGTAGGGAACTGTTGTTGAAGCAGAGTTGGGTCAGTTAGGTGGTGGCAACTGACAAGCCTCATTGTACAAAGGGGGTGGCAGTTGTTTTTTGGGTTTTTAGGGGTGTTAGGAAGTAGAGCCGATGAAGGAGGGCGATGGGCTATCATTGAGATTAGGTTACAGCAGGAGTGGTTTACAATAGCTAGCTACTATGGGCCTAATACAGATGCGGAATCGCCCCTTCGGCAGCTGTCCACTGCACTTCTAGATTTTTACTCCCAATTGTTTTTAGGGGAAGATTTTAATATTATTTTGGACAATGCATTCTCAAATACACAATACCCGAACACGTGCCCTGCTCGTCTCCATGACGGAAGATCTGAATCTCTGTGATACATGGAGAAGAATGGAGGGGACGCATAGGGACTATACCTTTTTGAGTAAGAAGTATGCTCATTACTCAAGGATAGAATTCTTCTTAGTAGAATTGATGGGTAAAATGTTCAGCACCTTGATGCCCTTGGGTGATACATGCACTTTACAAATACACGTTATTTTATGTTATGTTAAAATGAAGGCTTTGAGATGGACACTTGACTGGAAGGTTTTGTTTCACACAGACTCTGTTTTGGAGCTTTTGGTGAGAACAGATGAGTTTTTTTGTTTCAACAAGGAGACAGCAATATTAAAGGTGGGCTGGGATGAGTGAGTCTCAGATATTAGCTGCTATTAAAAGTTTGAAAAGAGGGAAGGCAGCTTGCCCAGACAGGATCTCGAATGAGGTCTATATCTCTCTTGCAGACAAGATAGTCCAATCCTGGGCAACGTTTTTTAATTCAATATTGTTGGAGGGCTTTCCCATTCCCTCGTCATGGAACGAGGCAACTATTTATCTAATTCTAAAACCGGGCAAGAACCCGAGAGAGTGTCAGTCATATCGACCCATATCTCTGTTAATCTGTGACTATACTTTTTTGCGAATATCTTAGCTAAACCTTTGAGCAAAGTAATTGACAGGGTTATTCATCAAGATGAAAAGTGTTGCTTGCCAGGTAGTATATTGAAGGAATGAACACATAGCTTAGTTTGCACGATTGATATTGCCACCAAACAATCTTAACCCTGGCCATTTTTACTTTTGACGCAAACAAAGCTTTTGATCGACTTAACTTGGAGTACTTGATGCTGGTACTTCAGCACCTAGGAGTCGAAGGTGTCATATGTGAGGTCATACAAAAAGTATTTTCTTCTCATACAGTGAGGGTTCTGGTTAATGGTTCCATATCTGCTTCATTTGATATCAAGTGAAGAACCAGGCAGAGGTGTCTTCTATCTCCACGTTTGTTTACATTATATATAGAACCATTGTCACAAAGTTTAAGGTTAAACGCAGCTATAGTTCCTATTACATACAGGGGAGTGACTAGGAAGGTAGCATTGTATGCAGATGATTTGATATTGTACACCTCGGACATCACCCAGTCATTACCACACATAGAACAGGAGTGGGCCTTTTGGGGGGATATTTCTAGATACTAACTTAACGAAGCTAAGAACGACATAATGTTGTGGAACATGGTTTGGGAGGGTGGGATAAGGTCAAGGAAGTTATCCGGTATTTGGGAATAAGTATAGCGCATGACCTTGACAGTCTTGTAGAGATTACCACGAAGAGGGTGAGGAAAGAAGTGGACAAGTTGTTGTTCAATTGGCAGTCTTTTCCCCTTACGATTTATGGGCAGGTTAATCTTGTGAAGATGACAATCGTGTCCAGGTTTACCTACTTATTTAACAATATTACACTCATTTTTGGGAGAAATATCCTAAGTAAGATAAAGGGAGAATATCATCCTTCGTCTAGGCTTCTAAAGATATCAGGTTATCCTGGAAAAAGCGAAGAATGAAACTAGTGGAAGATGGTCTTGCACTTCCTGATATCCAGCTATATTGCTGGGCATTTCCGCTACATTACTGGAGGATGTTGTTTTCTTCTCCGGGTAAGTCTTGCATGGGAGTTCTCTATAAGGCAATGTTAGATGAGGGCAGGAATGGAAGGTTCCGCCTCAAGCTTGGGACCCCCAAATATTTTAGGAAAGTAAAATTGATGTGTCTGAGGTCAGCAGTCAGACTATGGTCTGATGTGAGAGTGTTACTAGTCATCCCGTACTATAACAACTTATCACCAATCTGGGAAACTCCTGGGACTTCTGAATGTTTAAAGGACTTCTCAGTGGCTATTCTGCAGAAGGAAGAGACTATGATTTGGGGCAGAAAATTGTGGGAGATAAGTTGTTTCCCTGGGATGAGTGGTCAAGGCTTGTAAGAATGGGTATGTCCAGATTCAAGTATTATCTGTTGGCTAATTGGTTTAGGACGAAAAACTGTACAAACTGTGAGCTCCTTGACATTGTGGAAATGGAGTTACAGAACACTAAGGCTTTGAAAAAGGAAGTAGCTAAGTGGTATTTACACCTCACCAAGAAAGCTGAGAAGGACATGAAATATAAAACCAGCGTATAGCATATGGAAAGACTTCTTGTCGCAAGAGGAACTACAGGATCGTTGGCAAGTATATTAACGTACTTCTCTCAAGGAAAAACACGTGTTCACTCTCCACAGGATTTATTGGTCACCCAAGAAACTGGCATAAATCAGCGATATTACAGACCGAGGTGTAGAAGATGTAGAAGTCTGGATGCTGACGATTTCCATATGTTTGCTACCTGTCCGATTTTGACTCATTTTTTGTTTCTGGTGGGTAAATTGTTTGTAAGTATCTTTTGTAGGCCAATGGAGGTCTAAGCCCAAAGCTGATATTATTTCGTACACAGGGTGACACTGTAGAGCGGGGCCTGGCTGCAGCGGACTCTATGAAAGTTACACTTTTTTAGTATCCCTTTGGCAAGTTGAGAGATTTGTAATAGGTGGTCTCACCCTGAACTTCCTAGCTGGTCAGACTGGTGGCCCTCAGTGGTCTATGTGTATGAGATCGAAAAGAAAATAGCAGTCGGTGTATATGGGGCCATCTAGGTGGGCTGTTGGATACCGGTAAGTTCCTGTGATGATACCTCTATGCCTGAAGACAAGTCAAGCCTCTGGGTACCATTTCGAGACTGCTAGCCTTGTAATGGATCCTGTTGAGCATTGTAGGTGGTTGCCAGTCACAATGCTCATATGAGGTTGTAGGAGGATTAAAAAAATAAAGAAACTACAATGATCTTGCACAACCTTTTGATTAGGAGAATTGAGTATTACAAATACTGAAGTAGGCACCAAAACCTATTGTTTTATTAAATCAGGAATAACATGTTTAATTATTTTCATAGCATCAGGACATAATGGAAATTATGGATCGTGAGACACCTTTTCCATTGTATTCACTTTAACCATTAGTGGGTCTAGAGATGAAATGCAATCAGCATCATTAGGATAGGGAGACCAGAAAACAGAGGGAACTTGCTTCAGTAACAGTTACATTTTCAGATATCTGAGAATCACACTATTTTTTGATAGCTTGACTCACAAAGCACAGCCAACTGCCTGCTGCTCGTGGAGCATTCATAAAGACTCATTTGCTGATTCAAAATGTCTCTCCCTTACAAGATTTCAGGTGAAGTAGGCATCAAACAAAAAGCATTATTTTCAGTAATAGAATCCAAATTAATAGAAACAGGATCAGCATTAATATGAGAAATTCTTTGCTTTGAGATATCGACTGCATCTATGAACAAGTCCAAGACTGGTAATGAGGGACACTCAAACGTTTTGAGAAGATATTGTATGGCACCGGTATAGCGCGACATATGATGGGTTTTTCTTGGTCAAATACTTAACATATGGGCCATTTTCATCTATCAGGATGAGGATGCTTATAACACGGTATGCACCTCTACAACTGTCCTAGTAATCAGGATAATGGTTGTGAACTACTTGTGTAAATTCAGGAAGGTTGAGTTGTGATGTGAACCCAGAGGTTACGTTAGGTTCCAGTGTCCCAAATAAACACAAATAAGGGACGACCCTCCAGGAGGATTTGGCTCATTAATTACTTTTACACCTAGTTAACTTATCCCCCCTTCATCTTAGCGTCCACCCTGAGCACCTCACGCTCCTCCATTTCTCTTTCATTTTATACCACTTTTATCCCTTGTATACTATATTATACTATACTATAGGATTTATAAAGCGCATGGCGACCCGAAGGCATCCCAGCGCTGGGTTCAAACATCCTATAAGTTTCATGTTTTTTGTATGTATGTATGTATAAAATAAAAAATATATATATTTTGGAAATGAAAAACATAAACCTTACACAACAGGATGTTGGATCTGCTGCATTTGTAAAGACATTCATTTGATTAGTTCTTTCTTTCTTCTCTGAACGGACACACAGTGGTTAGCCACCATGATGGGCTAAGTCGTTACTTTGCCATCCGTTACAGACTGATTCTGACCATTCTATAATAACCCCCACACAAAAGCCGCGCCCACAGCCTCCTAGTCAGATTCCGTGGAACAATCTGTACCAAAGTATCATTCAAACACATCCCTATGCCTAAGTAATCTGCTGGTGATTCTCCCTTGTTTTTCATTTAATTAGAAATCATTGTCCAGTCATTCTTGACTGAACATAGTTCTGTTCTATCACAGCATTCAGTAACCTGTCCTTTGCTGATTCTACAGCAGCATCATCCGCTGTACCTGTCAGGGCCAATCGTTTTATCCACAAGTTTTCTCTCACTTGGCACCATCCCAATTAGACTTGTACATGTCAAGCACCCTTTGCTATTCTTCACAGAAAATTTCAGGATTCCCACAAATGTTAGAAAAATGCCTACATTTCCTCATTTCCGGTTGTTGCAGCAAGTGCACCACTAGCACCTCCCACAGGTATGGGGAAATTCTCTGATGTGATTTTCTTTGGTGGGTCAGTAATCTGGGGAAATAAATTGGGAGGGAGGGGCAGAGGAAAATATTTACTTCTTCATACCAATAAATGAATGCCGGCTAGTCACTCTTATTTCCGGAGTCTTTAAATCATTTTCTCAAATTAGTCAGGCAGCTGATATCAAAGTTACCTCTTTTCTAAAAGCTTTTCTTTCCATACTCGTTGTTTGTTTCAACCACTGTTTTAAATAATTGCATGTGTTTTGTTTATCCTGGTGGTGAATAGCATGGGCTGGAGTCCCCTTCGCCGGGGCCTCTATTCCAGCTTGAGATTTCATTGCCCCTGATACTACCCCCAATCATACACAGGAACACAAAATTGGTGTCTGTCTGCCATGTGCTACAGCTCTTCCCGGGATGAGGGAGACAAATGGGACGATTGGTAACGAGGATAACCTGTTCATTAGTTTAACTGATTTTGTGGAGGGGGATTTGAGAAGTATGTTTCTCCCACACACATGGACCCACTTGTTCCTGTGTTCGGTTGGCCCGGTGAGTTTCAGGTGGCTAACGCTTTCCCCCGGACTGCAGAACGTCAAAATAACTTCACGCTGATCTTGCCTCTGCCAAGGCTTGTTGGTGGCCAGCCTGGCTACCACTACCTTTGCTCAACACTGCACCTCGAGGGAACTCCCCAGCACCTTCAACCCACCACCTCAGTGGCCCCTTTGTCAACTTTTTGCACCCGTTTCCTAACCCGCACCGCCTGAGCAATAAAACCAGCTCTCCCGCAGATCCCGCTTCAGCACCAGGGACAGCCAGCACCACTCTGTACCTACGAGCCAGGTAAAATTTGACTGGCTGGCGTGCCCTGCTCTTGGGATCCGTACAAACTTACCCCTGAGTGGGTTCCAGGCAACGCGACCTGCAAGTGGCCGATTGTCACTGATGCTTTTTTCCATTGACTGCAATATTAAGGTTTTGCAGTATTTAATTGCACTGATTTATTTTTCTTTCAAAAATCTGGCTATACTTATCCGATTGACTTCGTTTTAGTGTCTTTAAAATTATATAAAAATCTGCTTTATTTTTATACATTGGTGTCAGATTTCTTTTGAGTCATATCAATGACTTATCGTCCATGTTGGTACTCTGAAACGCTTAACAATTGTTATTCTAGTAAAGCTTGACTGTTATGTGCCACTTACCAGGACTGAGCTAAGGATTTATTAGTGAGTGTATTGTGAGAGTATTACATATTGAAGCCAAACCGGTCTCACTGCATAATACTACCGTTTCCACCGTAAATTAACAAAAATAATTTAAAAGGTCAAATAAATTACTAGAGTAAAGTGGAGGTGATGGTGGGATGAGCAGAACAGAGCTCAGTCCAAACCTCAAATGGTTGTGAGACAATTCCTTCTGCTTCTGTGTTTGAAGCACTTATTCACTTGGAATTGAAATAATATCCAATCCCCTCAAATATAAGAAACTAGTTAGGATGTTGTACTTGCCATCTGAGGGTAAGGGTGACAGATCAGATGGCAAGTACAACATCCTAAATAGATGTTCCTAAGGCAAATGGATTGAGCATCTGCATTTGTAGACATCACAGAAATTCACTGCTGAAATACTGCCTGTTCCATGTACGGACATTTTTAAAATGAAAGTTAATAAAACAGTTATTCATATTACTTGGGGGCAGTGCCAAAATCAACCAAATGAACACTAAAGGAGGTAAGGGTAGGGAGGAAAGAACTGTAGGGTGGAGAAGTATGTATGTCTTTACAGCAAACACACGTGATGGCAACCGCGGGTTAATATAAGGCAAGTGTTATAAAAGAGGTTGTGGGTATGTGTGATCACCTAAAGAACAACTGCTGTGTTTAGTTAGGATTCCATTGCTACAAAAATGTGTTGGAACCAGGAATAGACATTGTATTTTTGACGTAGTTGGCTACTAAATAAACAAGCATTTGGTAAATACATTCGGTTTCGCCTATGGGATTAATAGATTTGCCTGTGAAGTACTGCATGTAGTAAAAGTGTATATTAAATATAATGGATCCAGAATGTGATTTGTGTTAATAGTAAACAACATAATAAAATCCAAAGTGTGGGGGTCGGAGACATACATGATATAGTCGGCTGATTAAATCCTGTGCAGGGGGTGATAGCAGCATCTGCATGGCGTGATATGAGGTATGAAAGTGTTGAAGCATAAGGTAGTTGTAACGAAAGATACTGTGACTCGCAGATCGTGCTGGTAACGTGGCAGGATGGAGAAGCCATTCATGAAAACAAGGGGTGGCTCATAGGGTTGTGTGTACTCCTGCCTCGAGGGAGAAGCAAGTGGTAGGGGCAAGTCTTTGTTGCACACAGGGCCCGCGTTGGTGAATGACACTAGGTAAGGGAAATAGAGCATAAAGTGGAGTGACTTTGATAGTGTCGTCCTCTCAGAGCCTAGAAACCTGCAGTAAGCTCATCCCACCCAGCAACAGGGGCACTTCTCGCTTGATTAATCCGCTCTCAGATTCATCCCTAAAGTCGATCAGTAGCTGAGGGAGGAGTGGCAAAGACATACTCTGGAACACATCCCCAGTAACAAGATCTGTCCACTAGTGGGAGCCACCACAAAACTCAAGTGGAGAGGGACAGGGGGTTGGGGAAATAATGATAAAACAAAAACGTACCTGTCCTGCCGCCAACACTGCAGGTAGCCTTGGTGCTCCTCTTCTCTCCTGCTCCTGATGGGGTCCCAGTAGTCTCTGGGACATCAGCACAGGCTCCCCACACAGTTCTGGCTCTGCTCTCAATATCACGAGAACAGCACCAGGATTATTATAATAATTATTATTATTATTATCAGGTTTATATAGAGCCTGAATCACCCTCAAAGGGGTATCTCTGCGCTCGTGGACTGATGTGTGAGTGCTGGCACTATGGGAAGCGACTAGAACAAGCGTGTTTTCAGTGATTTTCTAAACTTAAGATGGTCCGGGCACTGCCTCAGTGTGATAGGGAGCGAATTCCAGTGCCGGGGGCAAGATGCGAAAAAGCTTATCCCCCCTGTCCTAGCCTTGTTGATCCGGGGCACTTTGAGGAGGGATTTGGAGATGGATCGTAGGTCCCTAAGGTGAGTATATTGATGGAATTTCCCCGCAAGGTATGTTGGACCATTGCCAAATACCACCTTATGGACGATGCAGCATACCTTGAATTTTATGCATTTGCGCACCGGCAGCCAATGAAGTTTCTTCAGCAGCGAAAGCAATGGGGTTCTGTAAGAGGCATTCAGTACCAGCTGTGCCGCTGTGTTTTGGACTACCTGTAAGCGATCTATTGAGGCTTCGTTAGCCAAAACCAGTAGAGCATTACAGTAGTCGAGTCGACTCAAGCTTAGCGCCTGAATGAGAGTCTTCCATGTACGGTCTGGGAGAAAAGGAAATACTCGTCTCAGCAGACTCAGCACTTAAAACATGTGCTCACCATATGAGTCACCTGCTCCTTCATGTTCAGACTCTGTTCAATACGAACCCCTAGTATTTTTACTGATCTCTTTGGGGCGGGCGAGACACCTAAACCCCCTGGCCACCACTCTAGTGTCCACAACAGTGCTGCCTCTCCGAAGAGCAGAATCTTGGTCTTCCCGGCATTTAATTGTAGATAGCTGTTACAGATCTACTGAGATATTGCTAGCATGCCGGTAGAGAAGGTGGTCTGAGCCGTCTTAGAGGATTTGTTGAAAGAAAATGTGAGCTGGGTATCATCTGCATATGATATTGGAATCAACCCATAAGTCCTCAGGAGGTCGGCCAAGGGAGCCACATAGATATTAAATAGGGTAGGGCTTAAACAAGAGCCCTGTGGTACTCCCTTGGTCAACTTCCTGGTCCTAGATCTATAAGGTCCCAGGTTGACTGTCTGGGAACGATCTGAGAGGAAGCAGAGCCTATCCTTTTATCTCAGATTCCTCTAGTCTCCTCAGCAAAATCTTATGATCGACTGTGTCGAATGCCGCCAAGAGATCAAACAGCACCAACAGAGTGGGTTGCCATCTATCTAGTGCTAGCCTGATGTTGTCCGTGACAGCCACCAAGGCTGTCTCCGTGCAGAGCGATTGAGATGAGCGGCCTGGTTTGCCACTCAGACAGGGCCTGGGAGTCTGTGCTGTGCTACACAGCTGGGTTGGAGATACATAGTGCTGATAGATAGTAATTTGCCTGTTGCAGAATGTTCTAATGATGTTATGAATATGTTAGCCTAATGTGTCTAACCAATATGTAGTTACAGCTTATTATTCATGTGCTGCAACCCACTGAGCTATTTTTGTAATATGCAAGCTTCAACTTCTCTCATAAGAGAGAGAGACTTCTGATGCTGACATTTGCTCTGCAGCTCCAATGTCTCATGGTACAGTTTTCCCCCCTCCCTTATGAGCAGAAAATCCCTGGTTTCAGCATCTCTCGCCTTGGGTATTTTTCTTGCAGAAATGTTTCCATGCTCTAGAGAAGCAGAGTCTCGGCTCCGTGGCCTTGAGAGAAAAATGTTGATTTGGAGGTGCAGATGCTTCTTGTGTGAGGCAATTGTTCTTCCTCTGCTGAGCCCAGTACTTTTCCAGTCTGGCGTGTCTTTACCCTGCCATGCTATGTTATAATGTATTGTCCTGATGGGATGGGTCAGTCTTCTCGGCGCACTCCCTGGGGTGTAGACCTGACGGGGCCCATCTGCAGATGAATCTTATGGCCTAATAAATATATTTCTAATTCTTCTCCACTGTTCGTCTGGCTTATTATATGAGAATGATAGATGAGTGAGGTAAGTCGCTCCGGTGGATTTGAGCCACGCTTATCAGATGGTGCCCAAACAGGGACTCCGCGATAAGGATCTTTCTCACCCGTAAGTGGGTAGCAGAAGGCCGGGGACCCTCTGGTCGGCACAGTGGGTCTGGGTACCCACTTTGATGCCGAGCTTGGTTCTCGCAGCGCTGCCCCACCCTGCTGATCGGGAGAGGTCCCGGTTCATGATCCTGCACCGGGGCCGGAAGGCGGGACTTTGGAGCTGACCGTGTTGGTCCCAGCAGCCGAAGGGTGGAGAACGGTGGATGACGGTTCTGCGAGCAGAAGGTGAGTGGTCCGACTGTTGATTGAGGGAGCTGGGATGCTCTATGAGACCGGTGTGTCTCTGAGACCGGTGTGTCTCTGGTGATTGGAGGAGCCGGTGTGCTCCTGGGGCTAGTGTGCTCCGGGGAACTCAGGGTGCGAGTGGCGCCCTGACAGACTTGGTGGAGATTGGATGGACGTTTGTCTATGGTCATCCGACCGGGTGGTACTGCGGTCGAGGCGTGGATCACTGCGGGCGGATTCTGGGACTTACCCGAACCCCTAGGGTGTGTGGTTCACTGGGAACGGGTCCCGGGTCTCACGTGGTATAGTGCGCAGCGATCTGTAGTGCCGCCCGGGAGGCGGATGTGTTCCCCAATTTCGGAACGGTGTGTGTACTGTTCGGTCTGCGGTAGGGTCCAGGTTCCCCAGGACTTGGTCGATGGGCCTTGTCCCATTATGGTAACACGTGTTTGGCAGGGACTCAATGCATAGGACGTGCGTGTGCTGGTGCGGTTGTAAGTGGTTATGTGTGGAGATAGTTGCTTGATTCTTTTGTGTCTGGGTATGTGTGGGTTCTTTGGTGGTGTCTGATTGAGTGAGTTTGGTGGTGTTTGATTGAGTGTGCAAGATGCCGCGTTTCAGTAAGTTGCAATGTTTTGGGTGTTGCTGCAGTTCAACTGATGTCAGATTGGCCGAGAGCCAACCCGCTCCTGTAGAAGACTCTTTGAATTTTGAGATGTATGTGAATATGGATTTATCCCGATTTGTTTAATATTTTTGATGCAGCTAAGATAGATTACTTGCAGGAGAGATTGTTTGCTAGGCACAGCTGTCAGAGCATGTTTGATTCCTTAAGGTGGTGGCAGAAAGAGGTTCAGCAAAGACAGATGAGAGGATAGCCCAGAATATGGACAGATCAAAAGTTTAGTTTTAAAAGAAGACAAAATGTGTACATTTGGAATTTGCCGGTTGTTCCCATTTAAAGTTGCTTTTAATGGCTCAGTGAGCCAATGTGAGCAGTGATTAAGAGGATGGGGTATGTATTTCATGTAATATGTTTGATTTGGTTATAATTGGTTTGGTTTGAGAGCAGTCTGTGGGCTGCCTTTTGTTTGTGTAAATGTTTGTTTGAATGAAGTGAGCGCGTCTTGTTGCATGAGTTAGATTGTCTGGTCCTTGTGAGCTACCTGAGATGGTTGTGCCTGGCTCTCAGAAAAGAAAAGAATGAGAAAAAAAAACACTGTGGCCTTTTAAAAAAAAAAAAAATCAAAATGTGTTTGGAACTTATTTAATTTGGTTTCTTTCATCCCCTTAATTTGTGAACAGTAGAAGATGAAGTAAAGGAATAGGGATTTGATTACCAGTAATTAGAATGCATATTAATAGAATGTAGAAAGAGTGTAAAGATAGAAAGAAGTGAAAAAAAATAAGACAAATGTATTTTTTAAAATAGGGTTAATTATTGCATGTTAGAAGGAGTTAGGAAGGGTTATTGGCTTTGTCAGCTCCATAACGAGGAGCGCAGAGAGCGAGGCAGATTTTTGGCCTTGAGGTCTGTAAGGTGGTGGAGGGCCAGAAAGGCTGGATGGCTGGCTAGCAGCCCAGAATTCTTAGCTCTTGGAAGATTGTAAGAGTGAAATGCATTTCTGAAAGGCAAAAGCGGGCCTCAAAAGGGGGTGGAGAGCAGGAGTTGTTTAGTTAGTTTTAAAAATGACCTGTTGAGTGGATGTGTTTCAGTGTGTGAATTTTTATTCCGTTCTGGAAGGGTTAATTAGAAAAGGGAAAATAGATGCAGAGCAGAGCAGGTGTGACCTTGGTGTGATAAGAGCATTCCAATGGGATCGCAGAGCACAGGCAGCAGATTGTGGGGTGGGGGGGGCTAGGAGGCTCAGCTCTTGGCACAGACAGGCAGAGATACACAGTCGGAGCCATGTGAATTATGAATTTGGAGCGAGTCTGCATAATTATGAGTGCAAACTGCTGCTGGTTTAGACTAAAGTATAATGCAGTTGGTCAGAACACATGTGATTTAGTATTAGGAACAACATTATGAATAACTTTCAACAGATTATTGTATTTGGACATAGAGAATTACACTTTAAAATGGCCTACTCTGAGAAAAGATGGATTGTTTTGAGAAAAATTAATTTACTAAATATGTTAGTGAGTGTTTCAGATGCAATAGTTTAAGCACATGTTACTCCTATTGTTTGAATAGTATTCAGAATAAGTGACTGATTTGTGTGCAGTTTAAAGGCACAGAGAAAAAGAGATTTATTGGTTGTCTATTGTGTCCATTTTGTTGTTGATTTCTTTTGTTTCACTGTTGGTCCATGTCATAGTATATAAGTTTTCTATTTAAATAATTATTGAGTTGGGGGGTCTCTGATTGGCATACTGATTAGTGACTTTGCTAGTGGATCCCTAGTGGAGAGTACTGATCATGCGAGGGTAGGTAAATGCATAGCGCCTATTCGGTAAAGGATATTGATTGTGTTGCTCACAGGAGCGGCCTGGTGGGAATGTATATATGTGTGTAACAGTATTGTATGCAGTTTGTCCATGGAACACCATTGCAGTGGGCCCAGTGCCCCACCTGCTGAGTGGAGGTGCAGAGTGCGTGTTTTGTGCAAATGTCTGCTAATGTGCACTGGAGTATTTAGTATGTTCTGGGGGTGAGAATATACCTTTGGCAACAGGATTAAATGTAGTGAGATGGCGCCCTTTTTGTTTAAAGATGAGAAATTGCATTAGCTATAAAACGGTCCATTTAGACAAGTGAAAGATGTGAAAATAAATGTATATCTCTTTTCCTTTTTGATGCTGCATTAAATGTCATTACAAGATTGTCATGTGATTTTCAATGTTGCTAAATGTTTTATCTTTTTGGCTGATGGTTAAAAGAGGTTAGATCTGTTTCTTGTCTAAGACAGCAGACAGGGTTTTCAGAACGGAAAGTGAACAGTTAGTATATATAGGGTGATGATAGATAATATATATGAACTGGTGTGAATGAGCTCCAAGCATAGGTTTTAAGGTAAGTATTTGTAGAAGGTATTTTTACTAAATGGTTGCCTTTTTGTCCAATATTTTGTGTGTTGTTGTTTTTTTTTGTGGTTTGATTTGTTTCGTTTCAGTGCAATGGGAAATATTTTTATCTGTGTGTTACGGTGAGTATTGATGCAGCTTTGTGCTAAACAGATTAAGTGTGCACT
This sequence comes from Lissotriton helveticus, assembly GCF_964261635.1. Classification (NCBI taxonomy): domain Eukaryota; kingdom Metazoa; phylum Chordata; class Amphibia; order Caudata; family Salamandridae; genus Lissotriton; species Lissotriton helveticus. Next base: position 421,202,955 of record NC_136057.1, read on the forward strand.
GACACCGCATGATGCATGACATGCATGAGAAAAATATAGTCCTTTGAGTAACTAATATTGTGTTTTCCTTTTGTGGCCTTTGTGTTTGGTATATGTATTGTTGCGTATTATTTTATGTTATACGCATGTACCTATATTGTGTGTTTTATGTTTTCTTTGGCTTATTGTGCATTGCTTGTTCTGTTCTGCGTGGTAGGTATGCTGATCGATCTTAAGCCTGACAAATTAAGCAGGCCAGCATGCTGGGTTTTGGGCCGCAGGCTCACTGTGCATGAAATGCATGGCATCGTGTTGTGTGTCACAGCTCATTTGCATGTGTTACTGTGATTTGTCTATGCTTTCTGTGCTAAGCACGGCAAGTATACCTGCTGCCTTGGTATGCTTGTTTTTATTTTATGTATGTTTCTGTTTTGTATTGTTTTGACAATTCTATTTTTGATACTAGTACAAGCTCCTCTGTGGGGAATTTGTTCTGGTCCCTAAATTTCACAGACAACACTTCAGCAGTGTATGTCTATTTGGTAAAATGGTATAGATGAGAAATGCAAGAGTTCTACGGTGTACTCATGGTGTTGTGTCACAAGCCTGACCATCACCTAAGTAATTTTTGTTCTTTTATAGATTTTCCTTTTGCCGCCATTTCCCTAATGAAGGCCGCATAGTGCCTAGTTATGGGGGACTTTAGCTGTGTCCCAGTCCCATTTCCTTTTCCTTACTCCTTCATGGGAATACAAGGCCTCAAAAAGAAATAGTGTGTTTTGTAATAGATAAATAATTATAATGAATTTTCCTTAGTAACATTGTATTAGATATTAATAGGCACACACACCGTTTTGTGGCAATGACATTTGTACATGTGCTAAAAGGCGTTCTAGCCCTCTCAAAAGTGCTATGTATCTCCTAGAATTTTGTTTATGCTCAGTGCTACACCCGGGGGGTTGATGGTGTTGACTGAAGTGAAATATGTTTCAGATTTCCTCCTGTCAAACTGGGGGAGGAGGCTAGCTCCCCGCTGGAAGCTAGCTCCCCGCTAGCTCTCTTATAAATTAAAACTAGGTAACATGTATATTGCTCCCTCCTCTTCTCAAATTTGTATTAGCCTGTCCTGCTTTGATCTAAAAGGGGAATTAGATGTGGGTAGTTTTGTTCTACAAGTGTTGGGTGATAATACCATTATTGTAGTCTTGCAAGTACATTGCTAGTTCTTTATTAGATAGTCTGTGAAAATAAACTGATAGTCTTTATTAGAGGATTATTTTAATTGGATGGGGATGAAAGGGATGAAAGGACTGGTAGCCCCAGACTAGTGTTTCCTTATTTGACCTTTGAAGGGAACAATAGGTCGGTACTTTTTTGTTGTTGTTTTGCTTCACATTCCTAGGTAACAACATCATTATTGTGCAGCACTAAGTAAAGGTGTACAAGTCTCTTATCAGTTAGCCTGTATAGTTGAGCTGACAATCCCTATTAGAGCTGGTGAACAGGTTTTCCCCTAAACAAAATGTTACATGGTCTAAATAGTGAGAAAGGTGAAAGATGCTTGTGTGATCCTCAGCAAAATATTTTTTAGAAATTAAAGCTTTGTAGAAGTTAGTTTCCTGCTGCATCTATAATATGTGAGCATGGTCATGAGCAAAAATATAGTTATTTTGAGTAAGAAAAAAGAATATTAGAAGTGTTTGAAGTTTTGCACAACAGTGAAGGTTCACAAAGTAGATGCTGTGTGCTCGCTATAGGAATAGCGGTTTGAACTTCCCTTTTTGCTGTTTCTCAAGTGCAAATGCGGGAATACAACATGTCTGTTTTGTTTTATTTTTTCTCTTCTCTTAGAATTCAGTAAATGCATACGTCCGTCCACAGGTAATACAGCAAAAAGTCAGAGATGTAATGTATTACCTATTGTCAGTGCACACGTCTATTGATAGGCCTGAGATGTGCTCACCTTCCAATTGACATTGGTAGAGCGATATGAAAGAACTGAATAGACCTCATTTGGTTTCTTTGAAATTGAATTTTATTCATATGCTTTGACTAAAGATCTCAGTTCTGTTCATCAGCAGGTAGCAGACACCCTGAAGCCGCTGCCGGAGGGGAAAGGACACACCATACAACCCGGGGATTGGGTTGCCGTCAAGAAGTACCAGCGGAAGTCCTGCTTGGATCCAAGGTGGTCGGAGCCGAGGCAAGTGCTCCTCACCACCCGCACCGCACTCCGGATCCAGGGCCGCAAGGCACGTTCTACTGCCGCTGCCATATGGCGAATGGGTGAGAAAAGGCGTCGCTGATCAAGAATGTGAAGTGGTTCCTCGGTACATACCCTTCTCGGATGCTTTGCTGAGAGGTGAGGAGCCGGATCAAAGAGCTAAGAGGCCAGCTCTGATTGCAAGTGGTGAGGCCTCTACTGATCACAGTGAGGAAATATCAGCGGATAAGTCCCCTGCCATTGAGCCCCCCATTCTGTTCACAGATCCAGAGGTGCGAGGGAGAACTCATTATAATCTGCGGCCCAGAAAGGAGAAGAAGGAGAACTGAGCACTGGAAGAAGGGCTGAGATAGGGATTAGAGGAGAACAGTGCTGAAGAATAGTTAAGTGTTAGGGATGGACTGCTGGTAAGAGCCCTGGTGCACTGTCGAGACATTGTCTAATGGGACACTAGGATTGCGCCTGGGCCCGGATTTAGTGCTCCTGAGTTGCAAAAGCTGTGCGACTCCGTCGTGGGATTAGGGAACGAACAATAGAAGCCTGCCTGTGAGGCTTTAACAGACACAGGGAGAAGATCCCTTTTGAGGGTGAAGAACCCCTCTGGCTGGCTTTGGAGTGACTGTGATTTTTGAATACGTTTTAGTTTAGTTTTGGACTTTTAGCTAGGAAAATGAGTCCCTTTGAATGTTTCTATTCCCCAGGAGGAGCAGCCTCTGTGGCTCCTTGTTCAGATGTCCCTGATCTCATTTGGTTCTCATGGTCTACAAATGTAATATTGTGTTTGTTTGTATCCTAACTATTGCATTCATATTTCTCTTTAGAGAATGTGTTTCTTGTTGCTTGGCGCATACCCTCATGGGTATTATTCCAATGCCACCTGAGAATGTCATTGGTACCCTAGCTCCTCACGAAGAGGAGCACTTGGGAAGTTCATTAGGACGATGTAGTATTCAAATGTTGCACCAGACACATGTTATTTATAGTACTGCAAATTATTGGGTGTGTGGGTCATTGCCTTAATACACACACAAGGGTGGAAAACTGTTGCTAGTATTCTTGCCCTATGGAAGTAGCTGTGAGGGTTAGTATACTTTGAGTAGTTTAGTAAAACACATTTCTCAGCCCGATAAAGATCTACTTCCTGGATGTTAGTTATAGGTCCTCGCTGATAATGCAAGTGAGCCCTCAGTATGGAATTCAATAGGGTGTTTTCCCTGATAATGACCGTTTGATATTATTTGCATTAATTCCTGCTCATGACTTAAACTGTGATGTATTTTTTAAGTAGTCCGATCATGACATAGTGTTATAGAGAAATGGTGTCCCGAGAACATATGCTTAGATTAGTCAAAAAGGAGGATGCCTCACACCCAGAGAATAATTATTGTCTTAGTAGGTATTGCAGGGGTTGTTCTTTTACTTGTTGCCTGTGCATTTCCTGCCCTATAGTATGCTGCACTACTTCTGTGATCATGCTCATCCTAGTATTTCATTTCCCGAAGCCAGATATCTTTTATGATGATATACTATTGGTTATACTTGTGGTTTTTTTTTTTGGTTTCCCTTTGATTGATGAGTGATGCCTTTAGAATTATATAGTCCTTACCTTTAAGCAATAAAGGCTGCACTTATGTTAGCCACAATAGGCTAAAAGGAGGGTCTGATAGATAGTAATTTTCCTGTTGCAGAATGTTCTAATGATGTTATGAATATGTTAGCCTAATGTGTCTAACCAATATGCAGTTACAGCTTATTATTCATGTGCTGCAACCCACTGAGCTATTTTTGTAATATGCAAGCTTCAACTTCTCTCATAAGAGAGAGAGACTTCTGATGCTGACATTTGCTCTGCAGCTCCAATGTCTCATGGTACAGTTTTCCCCCCTCCCTTATGAGCAGAAAATCCCTGGTTTCAGCATCTCTCGCCTTGGGTATTTTTCTTGCAGAAATGTTTCCATGCTCTAGAGAAGCCGAGTCTCGGCTCCGTGGCCTTGAGAGAAAAATGTTGCTTTTGCAGGTGCAGATGCTTCTTGTGTGAGGCAATTGTTCGCCCTCTGCTGAGCCCAGTACTTTTCCAGTCTGGGCGTGTCTTTACCCTGCCATGCTATGTTATAATGTATTGTCCTGATGGGATGGGTCAGTCCTCTCGGCGCACTCCCTGGGGTGTAGACCTGACGGGGCCCATCTGCAGATGAATCTTATGGCCTAATAAATATATTTCTAATTCTTCTCCACTGTTCGGCTGGCTTATTATATGAGAATGATAGATGAGTGAGGTAAGTCGCTCAGGTGGATTTGAGCCACGCTTATCAGTGCTCGTGTCTGTTTGGCCAGTCTAAGACCGCTGGCCAAACCAACATGTGCATTTTACAATGCACCTACCATGCCTCCCCCTGCCAAGGCCTGGCTCACCCCACCCAAAACTACCTAGCTCAGTCAGTCAGCAGAAAAAAATTATAATATTGTTTTATTTCCATTTTGTTTTCATTTTCATTTTATTTTTGCTGACTGACTCAGTGAGGCAACACTCCTTCGCCATTACGGAGGAGCCACCCCTGCCAGCTGCGCTACCCTGGAATAGAACACCCAGACTCCAGAAGCCCGCGTTGGTGAGCGGCACAGTACAGAGCAGCAGGCTGGGCTGGAGATAGGCCACTATAGAGGTGGTTTGAGACTCTTGTCCGCGTGCTCCATCGAGAAAGGTTGCTAGGCAACCAGGAAGGCACCCACACTGCTCTGGAGCCTGCTGCTGACTGTGGCCTTTGTCATCTTCATAAGCAAAGATTTACTTTAGTTATATTACACCAACTTTTGTAAAGCGCTCTGGAAGTCCTTAATGTTTGGTAGCACTAGACTAAGCGTTTTACATTAAAAAGAAAAAAGTTCCGCTTCAAAAGCAGATGAAAACAGTACTTGGGCCATGGGAGACTGATAAGAAACACATGCCGAACAACAGGAAATAGTATGCTTCAGCCAAGAGAAATGTAGGAAAAGTAAGTAAGTGGCAATTACAGGAACCAATGAAAAGCAACAGTGGGATATAAGCCCCTTTAAGGATCCATATTAACAATATATTTTGAGCCGAAACTTAAACATGATGAGCAGGACTATGTACAAACAATGTGAGCAAAGAGACAGCATCAACATGTTACATCACTGAGAGTACTCTATTTTTAGCCTAAGACTGTTAAGTGAGAACTCCTACTAAAAGGAAAACATAATGCAACTTTGTTTGTTTGCTTTTCTGTCTCACAACCTTTTGACCAATTAATTAAGCCAGGGAAAGAAGATATTTTCTCCTACAGGTGACCGCAAACACCTGCTACCTGTTGTCATGGTAGCAGGACATTCCCCTTCTTTTTGTCTCCTGGTACCTCTCCGCCCTTCCTCCTGTCACCTCCATAAGTCAATAACCAAACCAGGTCTTATCTAATGCAACATGGATAGGTTAAATTTGTTATGCTCACATTTAGCCTGTTTATATTGCGTCCTATAAATTATAAATACTCTTCTCAGAAATCCACTTTCCATTTCTTTCTGGTGTAAATATTCTGGGAGGACAGCCAAGAACAAGATGTTCCTGTGAGACTACCTGCTGCATAAACAAAATGCCTGGGCGTAGTGCCATTGTTTTTGTGTTATCTTTAATAGACAGCCATGTTGAACCATTCGAGTTACAGTGCATGAGGTTTTCTATACAGATCTGTACATTTTTACACAGATGTACTTGTTGAAGCAGGAATACATCTTTCACAGCAGCCAACAGCTCTTTCTGTGAACAAGCTGATATTCGTTCAGGCTGTACTTTAAACCAAAGGTTAAGTTGCCAGTGCCTATTCTAAACATACAAATAAAAGCTGTATAAAAGAAGCAGTATGTTATCAACAAAATTGAATCTCAGTACTCTGCTGTGTACTGAAGTCGTCTGTGTCACTGTAGATACCTGAAGACATGATTACGATTTTGTATTCCTGTGTACAGTTTGGTGGATGATTTACTCTGTCACAAACATGGCGGATGTCCTGCCTGCCATATTAGCCCCATTACTGCGCTGAACGTTCCGTGCCAGTGCGAAACGTTCTATTGCGTGGGCGGAGCCTCGACGTCCAACGGACGTGCGCAGCACTACAGAGGGAGTGCACGCGACCGCCGCTGGACGTCGCCAGCAGCTAGGAGGTTAGAAGTGCATTATAGGCTATGCCACTTGTAATACAGAACATACGTTGTTAGTATCTTTCCACTATAGAAATTCATTCAACGGTTGCCATAAAAATGATATTTAATTATTGAGTTTTATATAGTGCAAACAAGACACTTTTGGGTAACACAGCACTGTACAAGAATAATGAAAACTAGTTATGATTCAGACAATAAAAAATATACATGCACATGGTATATTGGTCATGGAGGCAATAGTTAAAGTAGCAAATAGTAAGAAGACAGGAACACACAGTCACTTGTAAATATCGGCATAGGCTAAACACAATGGGTGTCAGGGTAATCTGCAGCAATTAGTGTGTAGATGGTTGGGAAATGGCAGATCAGTATGGATCCCAGATGATTTTGAGCAAGGAGTGATAAATAGAACATCAAATAGGCAGGTAACAGCATCATGCTTGGAAGAGGAAGGTATAGCCATAATGTGAGAGGAATCTGTTGGATAGTAAAAGTTTTACTTCCTTTTTGAAGATGGATGTTAAAGACTTGGACTTGGTCTCTGGGAGGATGATAGTTCCAGATTTTTGGGGCCATTCTGGAAAAGGCATGCTTGTAGGTTTTCTTTTTGTTGAAGTTTTGTGGCTTAAGTAGCTTGTGCTTCTGGGAGATCTATTTCCACCAGATAGGCTCAGTTTCTGAGCCAGTTAAGAATGAGTGCTGTGGTGAAGAGCTTTATGGGGTAGCCTTTTCAGTGATTGAAGGTCAGGGGTGATATGATCCCATTTGTTTGAGTCAGCACATTCAAGGTAACCTTCAGCGGTGCAAGTTTGATTTGCAGAAGGCCCACAAGGGTAGCACTACCATAGTCTAATTTAGATATCACAAGTGCACTACATGTAGTTGATAGTTAGCTCCTCTGGTGGAGGCACTGATGTGATTTTGGATAGAGATGTTATTGTCGAAGATTATTCCTAGTGATTTAGCAGAGTCAATGATGTGTTGGGTGCAGTTCAAGGCAGTGAGAAGTGGGAGGGAGTCTTTGATTCTAGGCGCAATTCTGAATGCTGAATAATACTTGGGTTTAACCACAATGCTGCGGCGGCTATTCCGCCGCAGCGCTAAGGGGGCGGGGGGGCCGCGCCGCCGGCGCATGCTGGTGACGGAACCGCTCCATCACCAGCCGCGGTTGAGCTGTGCTCATGACAGAGTGGTTCCGTCATGGCCCTGCCTGCTTAATAGAACGAGCCGCGCAGGCGCGAAATCAGCGCGTCGGGCGGGCCATGACAGAACCGCTCCGTCATCAGCACAGCGCCACCGTGGCTGATGACGGAGCGGTTCCGTCATCAGCATTGAACCGGTTACGTGCGTTAAGTTTGAGGTGATTACGACTCAGTCAATGCTGAGATTTTGTCACGGTGTTATTTAGAATGCTGATGTCATCGCGTGAGGCAATTTTCACACAGAGTTGAGTATCGTCCACATACATGTGGCAGGAGATATGAGAGTTTTTCAGGATTTCTATCAGGGGCTCCAGGTACAGGTTAAAATGTGTAAGGGAGAGACTAGAACCTTGGGGGAAGCAAAATTAACTGGTGACTGATAGGATAGAGCATGGTTGATTAAAATGCGTTGAGATCTGTTGTGTAGGAATGAGGAGAACCATTTCATCACGGTACCGGAGAGACCCATCCTGCGTTCTAATAGGTTCATAAGTGTCTCATATTTGACAGTGTCAAACGCAGCTGACAGGTCAAGTAGGATTAATAAGCAAGATGTCAGGCCGCCCACCCACTGCCTCTGACAGAGGCCCGCCTGCCACCTCCCACCAGCTGGTGGCGGCAGTACGTGAGGTCTTCATTAGGAGGGGTCCGCAGCAGAAACACACCTCGCGTTCCTGATTGGACCCCACCAGGCCTCCCACACATGTCCCCAGTTCCATTCTATTTACCTACTGCATTTCTGATTCCACGCCAGTGTTGTTTCTGTATTCCTCTCCGGGCGTCCTTTTCTGCTTCCGGTATTTTCTTGGTGTTTCTTCCGGGTTAGGAGATTCTTTGGTGCTGCTGAGACAGCTTGCAACATTGTTTCCTCCCAGTATTGCAGTGTAGTTTAACCCTTTGCTGCCTAGTGTTCTGTCCGTGAAAGAAAGGAAAAGAGGTATTTTAAAGATCTTTGTTTGAGTGGTGGTAGGCTATGATAAATTTTGTATCCTCTAATCCACTCCTATACTTATCTGATTGCTAAGCTCCTTTGTTGTTGAGGAGTGTTGAGGAGTGTTTGTTCCGCTCGGTATTTGATTAATTTTTCTTTGATTGTCTCGTATTTATACCTGTAAGAATTATAAATAGACCACGATAACTCACATTAGTTTCATAGATTGACCCAGCATTTTTTCCACTTATTTTTTGAATTTTGTTTTCTCCTGACTAGGGAAATTAGTTTTTTGTTTTTTCCTGGTTCAGGCAAACAAGAATTACATTTTTATAGGTCCATTTATATTTGAAGGTGGTTCCTATTGAGGTTGGTATATTTCATTTATATCCTTGTTTGTGGTTAAACTCCTGCAGTCCTATAATGTGCCTTAATCTTCTAGATGCCTTATGTGGGTTCTACGTTCTATAGGTATATGTTCTCTGCATTTGATTAAACGAATCCTTCAACAGGTAGAAATGCAGAATAATTATGATAGCTATACTACCGACCACTAGTGTAAAAGAATATCCTTACCCTTGTGTTTTCTCCTTAGGGCGCCTTGGTAAAACAACATCGGACGATCAAGTGGATTCAACTCCTTCTCCCTTTCCTTGTTTTGTCTCCCCATATTCCCCGCCTTTCCTCTTTTGCTTTGACTGTGTTGGGCGAAGGAGGTGGGTGAGGGAAGTTGGGACCTTGCGTTGTTCCATCCATTTCGCCAATGCAGAAAACCCAGGTGAGCCTCACACAAGATTCATTCTGCTCACATGAGATTAAAGCATGGCCAACAATATGGACCAGTTCGGTTTCAGTGCTATGACCCGGTTTGAATCCAAATTGACATTGGTGAAGGAGCTGGATTTGCTTAACGTGACTGCGAATCTGTATGTACACACATTTTTCCTGGAGTTTGGCCAAAGTTGGGATGTTGGATATAAGGCAGTAGTTGTTGATGTCAGGCTGGTCTGAGTCGTTTTTTAAAGATAGAGGTACCCTGGCCACTTTTTAGGCAGTCTGATATGGAGGCTTGGGTAAAGGAGGCATTGATAATCCTAGTTCATAAGGGGAATAGGAAGTGAATGATCTCATTGAGGTGTATAGAGAGAACGAGATTGTTGAAGTGGTTGGAGTATTTCAGTGAAGTCAAACGTTTTGAGATGTAGCTTTCATCGAAGGTTTTAAAGCTGGACCAGTGTGCAGTGTTTTTAGGTTTGTGGGGAGGGCTTCTAGAGCATTCCTCCTGAGGATGAGGGGTGAGGTATGGGGGGGTTTGAACAGTAAGAGTTTCATAGCATTCTGGAGATCACTGGTGATGAGCATGGTTTTTTCAGCAAAGAAGGAGTCAACAGTTTCGCAATTGGGTAAAGGTTTGTCCTCTGAAGAAAGGGGCATTGCTTTTTCAGTTTGGTTTTGACATTTTCAGACAGTTCCTTGAGCAGATTTACTGCTGTATCAAGCTGATAGATTTACTGCCGTATCAAGCTGATTTTGAAAAAATACCTCTTTGGCATTTCTAATCTGCCTATCATAGGTGCTCCATTTCTATCGTACAAGTTTGAGGCTTGTCGGAGAGAGGGTTAGTCTCCATTCTCTTTCAGCAAGTCTGAGGCATCATTGTTCCTCATTAAGGTTAAAGTTGAACCAAGGGTTGGATCTTTTGAATGGAACTCTCTTTTCTTGCTTGGGAGCAATGGTATCCATGAAGTTTGACATAGAGTTGATGTAATGATTAGTGAGCTCATGAGCATCATACATGTTCGAGAGAGGGAGCAGGTTACAGTTACTAATAGCCAATAGCGTTGTTAGGTTGATGTTACGGGTGTCTCTAACCCAATGACAGACTTTTACAGGTTGACCCCTAGAGATAACGGCCCTTTCAGCTATGAAGAAGGTGATGCAATAGCGGGAAGTCCCGTTGCAAGGTAGAATAGTTTCAATTTGCACAGAGTTCTCCTTTACAATGATTAAATGGTGTTGTTCCAGTGAATATTGAAGTTGACCAAAGAAATCTGGTTGTTATGTTCTTCATTATTGGAGGGGATGATCTCCATGATCTATTCGATGAATGTGTGGTCATCGCCAGAATGGTGGTAAATCGTGTGAAGAGAGCATGTTGAGTTGTTTTTGGTGGTGATGATGATTCTAAGATATTCACCGGAGGGCAGTGATAGAGAATGCATTTGTCTAATAGATAGATTGGACCTGTAGGTACAGGCTAGGCCACCCCGAAGTGTCCTGAATGATCTAGCCCAGTGATACTCAAAAAATGGCTGGGGGGGGGTCGTGGCCAAGATGGCGACTTGAGCAGTCGCATCCGACGGAGGCTCCTCGTCCTAAACCGCCAAGGCGATAATTTCACGGCACTTCCCCACCTCTACCGGCGAATTTGTGCCGCGGGAGGTGTTCCGATAGCGAGCCTGCCCGAGTACGCTGGTCGTGGGCAGAGAGTCGGTCCAGCAGGCGCCGAACGTCACAGCCAGCAGCCGGAGGAGACGGGCACAGGGGGCCACCCCGTGTGGCGGTGAGGCGGAGACCCCGTACCGCGGGCCGGAGAGCGGACCCAGGCAGACCCCCGGAGCTCGCCGGGGACCAGGGCCGACGGGCCGCGACAACCGATGCAGCGGTCAGCGGAGCGGACGGCGGCGCCGCCAGCCAGCGAGCAGTAGCGCCGAAGGCCAGGACGGAGACGGCCAGTGCAGCCCAACGCCACGCCGGGAAAAGAGGTGAGGCGTGGGCATCCGGAACAAGTGTGGGAGGCAACTCGGGGGGCGGCCATCGGGCCCCCGGAGCAGACAAGACCAGACCGCCTATTGTGGCGCTCGGCGGGGCCTAGAGGTGGAGGGCCTGACGGCGGAGTAAGTGCGGGCGGCAAGAGGCGGCAGAGGCCCCAGCGGCAGGAGACTGCAACTGCCGAGCGGGAACGGGGGAAACGCAGCGGCAATACCAGCGACCCACGTACTCGGCAATATTACGCTGGAGACACACACATAGCCCCGAGTGGGGGGTGAAGTGGCGGTGCGGCCCTCCTGGGAGGGAGAAGTGGACAGTGAGGCGCGCAGGAGCCCTAGGCCATACAACGAGCAAGGGTCAGGATCTTAGGCCTTCCCAGCGCTGCTGGACTGCAGGCCTAGTAGGGGACCAAGGCGATAAGGCCGGGTGTACTGAAAGCAGAGAGGCCAACCTCGGGGCCGAACGAGGCACATGCAGGGACACAGTGGGGCGCGCTAGAAGCTAGCAGACTAGCGACGCCGCGTGCGAGTGTAGTGGCACAGATGGACAAGAGAGCCCTCCCCGGAGCCCTGAGACGACACGGAACGTATCATTGGGGCTAAGGCCACCGCAGAGTCAAGACAGGGACAAGACGGAGAGGTGGTAGCCGGACCCCGAGGGACCTAACCGGTTGGGACATAGCGCTCGGACACGAGACCCGGCGGCAGAGCACACGATAGGAGAAAGAGGGTCCAGAGCCACATTTCTGGTGAGCGGCCGTCGCCTGCGTGGATACCACTGCCCCAACGCAAACCAACGGAAGGTCAACGCGGGCGGCGGAGCTGCTCTACAACAGCGGGGCGCCGACCATGGCCTCCACGAACCGCAAGGGAGGGTGCACCATCCATGAGATGCTCTCCAAAGGATCGCAAAAAGGGGAGAAAAGCCCCGACAAGCCAGCGCCACAGGCTCAACCACTAAATAAAGACAGAGACGAAGGGGAGGCTCCAGCGACAAAATCATTCATGGAAAGCCTGTTCGCATCTCTGAGAGAGGACATTCAAACCTTGAGACAGGATATGGCGGGAGGCTATAAAGAACTACGGCGAGACATAGATGACATTGGGGAACGGGTGGCGGCAGTCGAGAGCTCGGAACAGTCCAGGAGCGGGGAGGTGGAACTCCTGCAACAGGAAATCATCAGGCTCCATGAACAGCAAATGGACCTTCAGGCACACACCGAGGACCTGGAGAACCGCTCCAGACGCAATAACATACGAGTCCGCAATGTGCCACCCAAAGCGGAAGGGGGAGACATCACGGCGTACCTGCAAGATCTGTTCCGCAAGATCCTGGGGGAGGGCGAGGATTTTGACATTCGTATAGACAGAGCCCACAGGGTGGGCCTAGCGCGCCGCTCCCCTGCCCCTCCGCCTGATATTCTGGCTTTCCTGCCGGACTATCCCCTCAAGGAGCGTATCTTGAAGGCGGCTCGTCAACGGAAGCCCATCACCTTCAGAGACCACACGCCGGAGCTTTTCCAGGACCTGTCTGCGATAACCTTGCAGAAGAGGCGGGCGTTCAAGGGGGCGACTACCTTCCTAAGAGACAATGGAGTCCCATACTCCTGGGGCCACCCTTTTAGACTGATCTTCAAGTGGAAGGGGTCCCTCCACCAGCTCAGATCACTTAAGGACACGTGCAAAGTTCTGGCCATTCCACATGAGGAGGACGCCAAGGAGGACGAATCGGGCCGACGAGCCCCTAAACCGGGCTCCTCGCAACGGATGAGCGACGAATGGCAACAAGTGAGACGCGGACGCTCACACAGGAAAGGGTTCAGGCCGGATCCCGAGACTGTGGCGCACGAACACGAAGCAGCTATCAAAGAGGTTTCTAAGGACACCAACGCCGGACTATGAGCATACAAGAGAGGAAGTGCACCATAGCCTCTCAGTAGCACTGCCGGGGGGGGGGGACGGGGGGCCTCAGGCTCGCCATGGACACGCTTTCCCACTACCAGACACTGAACCACAGGCCTGGACTACTACCGGAGAGGCCTGGGACAATGTTCACCAGTTGGGGTTTCACAGTTGGGGTTGGGGCACGGGGGGTGGGGTGGGTGGTTGGGAGTCCGGGGTCTCGGTGTGTTCGATTTGTTCAGGCGATACACAGGAAGACCTGGGGCGGCGCTAGGTCAAGACATCAGCAGGTAGCACTCCCATTGCCCGATGGTTCAGGGGCTCGTCCAAATCCTCACCCTTAATGTTATGGGGCTCAATAATCCAGTTAAGAGGAGGGCACTCATCTCTTTCTTGGAAAATTCCGGGGCGGACATATGTCTTCTACAAGAGACTCATTTGCTGGCCAAAGACTAGCACCGTATGAAATCCAGGGCCTTTCCGCACCAATTCTATTCCTCTACGAATGAGAAAAAAGCAGGGGTGGCCATTCTAGTGGTGAAGCATTTTAAGGGGCGACTGGGGGACAAAGTGGCCGAAATCAAGGGCAGACTACTAGTCCACACAGTGCAGATTGGCGCTATGGCGTTCACAGTGGGTTCACTCTACGCACCTAACTCCAAGCAAGAGGCCTTTCTTAAGGGGGCGCTATCAGAGGCACTCCTCGGGGACACCAGACACATATTGATAGGGGGAGACTTGAACTTGGTCATGGATAATGAGGTAGATAGATCAGGGCGGCGTTTTGGTGACACAGGGGCCCTCTCCACACCCGGGAAACAATGGCTTGCTGATAGAGGGTTGGTGGGTGTATGGCGCGTGACACATCGCATGGCTTCAGGGTACACGTTTTATTCGCATGTGCACCACACGTATGCCAGAATAGACCACTTTATCGGATCCACAGACCTGACTCCCATGGTAGAGGACGTGGAAGTCACTCCAGCAGCACTGTCAGATCACGACGCAGTAGTCCTCCGACTGAAGGTCCCGCACGTGCGCCCCCACAGGGGCAGCTGGCACCTCAGAGAAACCATGCTCACCCGCAAAGAGGTCAAGGAGCAATTGTCCCAGTGTATCACCGAGTACTTGAGCAGAAACGACACGGGGAGGTGACCCAGGCAACAGTCTGGGGAGCGCTCAAAGCGGTTCTGCGGGGGGAGATAATGGCGATTACGGCGGCGGAAAACAAAGAACGCAAAGAAAGACGAAAGGAACTGGCGGAACAGGTGCTGGAATTGGAAAGGGTTCACTACCGGACGGGGGCCCCGAGAATATGGCGGAAATTGAAGGCAGCCAGAGCACAGCTCACAAGCCTGGATTTGGACCGGGCGGAGTACGCAGCACTCCGACTTCGTCACACATATTATGTGGGGGGAGACAAAACTGGCCGCCTGTTGGCCAGCAAACTGAAAGCCAAAAAGGTCCGCTCACAGATTCCCCTTATCCACGGGGAGGGCGGGGAGGAGGTTAAGGAGGACGTTCATATAGCGGAGGCCTTTAGGGCCTTCTATGCCAAACTCTACACAGCAGACCCGGGCGTGGATCACGGAAACGGGACTGAGTACCTGGAGACCGCAGACGTCACGGCCATAAACGAGGCTAGCGCTCAAGCACTGGAAGCTCCGATACGCCTAGAAGAGGTAATATCGGCGATCGCGAGACTTAAGCCACTAAAGGCACCCGGGCCTGACGGCTTCTCCGCCGGTCTCTACAAAACGTTCTGCCCAATATTAGCACCGGTTTTGGTGAAATTATTTAACTCTTTTCAAGGTCCGGGTTCGATTCCGAGGGAAATGCTGGAGGCCGACATTGTGGTTTTGCCGAAACCAGGTAAAGACCCTACTAAGTGTACGGCATATAGGCCGATTTCACTCCTTAACGTGGACCTGAAGTTGTTCACCGGGATCTTGGCGGCACGACTTGGCCCCTGCTTGCCGGGGGTAATAGAACCGGATCAAGCGGGCTTCGTACCCACCAGGCAGGGTGCGGACAACACTAAACGCCTGATGCACATCATAGATAAGGCGCACTCAACGCCTCTGACGCGGCTTTATTGTCAGTTGACGCTGAAAAAGCGTTCGACAGGGTAGATTGGCAATACATGAATAACACCCTGGCGAGATTTGGCCTAGGAAATAGGTTCTGAGCCTGGGTGGCCAGCTGCTATGAGTCTCCCCGAGCAATGGTCAAAGTCAACGGGACTAGTTCCAAATGATTCGAAATTCAGCGGGGCACGCGGCAGGGCTGCCCGCTATCCCCTCTATTGTTCGCCCTCTATATCGAGCCGTTTACCCAGCACGTTCGGAATAATAGACAGATCTCGGGCGTCAAGTTCGGTGGGGAGGAGCAGACCGTTAGTCTCTATGCAGATGACATCCTGGTGGCAGTGGACAACCCCAGGGTGTCTATTCCGGCATTCCTGACGGAGATGGAACGGTTCGGGCGGTCTCTGGCTTTAAGATGAATGTGGGTAAGTCCGTCATTCTCCCCCTGGGCATTAACACCCACCAGGCCCACAGAGGAACACTCCACATAGGGGGATTGGCCGTGCACACTACACTGCCTTAACTGGGAATTGAGCTAACTCCCTCCACGGCCCAGACGGTTGAACTCAACTACTCCACACTCCTGACACGCATACAGGGAGACATATCGAGATGGCGGCAGCAACCGCTCTCATGGCTGGGCGGCGTTGCCACCGTCAAGATGACTCTGCTGCCGAAGGTGCTCTACGTATTTCAGACCATCCTGGTCACCCCCCCCTTGGGCATGCTTAAAAAACTACAGGATACCATACTACGGTTCATCTGGACAAACAAACGCACTAGACTTCGACGCGATCTGGTCACTAGAACGACAGAGGAGGGGGGGCTAGGGGTACCGGACCTAAAGTGCTATTTTCAAGCAGCGCAGATGCGATACCTCCTGGAGTGGTCCCAGCCACTCTCAGAAAAGCGTTGGCTTTTTCAGGACAGAGCGATGGCGGGTACACCACTGTGGAGGGTCCCCTTCCTGTCACGAGCGGACAGACCAGCCTATCTTAAGAAATCACCCTTCACTAAAACACTTCTCCAGGTATGGGACGCAACAGCGGCCCCTAAGGGTCTAACATCCTTTCCGTCACCAATGACACCCCTTCTAGATAACCCAGCATTTCCCCCTGGGACGGTCCCCGGCTCCTTTCCCCAGTGGCGACATATAGAACACTGTTCCGCAGGACACTTATTCGATTTGAAGGGCTTTATGACGTTAGAGACATTGAAAGAGCAGTATGGCCTGGACAGGCCACACCGCTTCCAATACTTTCAGCTGAGGCACTGGCTCACGCATAAGGACGTAGAACCTCTAGTAGGCCGGACCCTCACCCCATTTGAGAAATGCTCCTCACTAAATCAGACGACACAAAGGCCATCTCAGAACTGTACAAACTGCTAGCCCCCGCCCCGCCTACAACGAGATCGGCAGGTCAGAAGAGGTGGGATAAGGAATTGGGACGGACACTATCCGACAGAGCGTGGCAGGACATATATTATCGGGCACACCACACTGCTAGAAACACGGGCAGCAAAGAGTCTGCAGTGAAAGTGGCCTATTATTGGCACCTGACACCAGAACGACTACACCAAGGTAACCCATGGCGAGACCCAACATGTTGGAGGGGGTGCGGACAAAAGGGGACCATGACACACATTCTATGGGAATGTGCGGATGCGCAAGAATACTGGGAGGGAGTACTCAGGGACGTAGATACACATTTTGAGACAGAACTTCCTCGCTTCCCGGCATACACAATCCTCCGCCTTCCCAACAAACTCATGTTCCCACTCAAATCCGTCAGGGGAAGACAGATGGGACTGGCACTGGGAGCTGTGACACAACACATCCTTTCTTTATGGGGCACGTCGAGGAAACCCACACATACAGGGTGGCTGCACCGACTATGGTACATAATGGGGATGGAAAGGATCCAAGCATCGCTTACACAAACATCTGACACATTTAAAGAAATATGGCATCCACTACTCACCCTGCTCACCCAAGAATTTACGGAGCTCACATGCCCTAAATACCTAAGGGTTCTCAGATTATCAAACAAATTCCATAACAGGAGGAGGGAGGAGACACATTAGGCCTAGCCGGGGCCCTCGCAGACTCTGGCTATTTTGAACACACCGGGGGGGGTGGGAGGGGGGTGGCTGGGACTGGGTGGGGAGGATTAGTTGGGGTTAGGGTGGGCCTGGGGAAGGTTAAAGATAAGGTGGTTCTAGCTCGCAATGATTATTCGGGTTTCCTGTACACACACCTACATGGACGCATGACGGCCGGGCCCGGACTCTGGGTACCCGAGCCGCTACAAGGGGGGGCTGTACGGTGATGTCTTATTTGAATTGCATATTGTACTGCACTGCTTGGTTGAACCCAATAAAAATAAATTTGATCTAAAAAAAAAAAATGGCTGGGGGTCCAGTCCACTTGCAGCCCCCCTGATGAACAGCAATATGTAGGGGCAATGGTCCCAGAAAAACAACCATACACTGTAAACAAATTCAAAACAAATATTCAAAATAGAACATAGAACACAAGGTATTTTTTTAGACACAGTGTTTAATTCACACTGAGCAGTGTTCTCTTAATGGAAGTATTTACATAATATTATATGCAACAATGTCTCAAGTCGGGAGCGCAGTGAGGGATGGGAGAGGGGAGGGTCAGGTAATGGTGCTTCAGTGAGGGTAGAAAAGTGATTGAAGGATAAAAGTGCCAATCAAAAGCAGTATATTATTTACAATACACGAGGCTCATTCCTTGAGCCAATCAATCTCCCTTTAAATATAAACAATACAACGCCATGTTAACAACAGTTGCACAGTATGAAGTATCTGTTGATTGCTGGCTTGTACAGTAAAACGTACAATAAATGCTTGCCTGTTTATTTAACAATTTTTAGACCTCCTTATACAATCCCTGAGCCACCCAGACCCTCTACCGTCACCCATCTGGCACCAGTGCGGCCCTTGGTCACAACAAAGACCGTACTTTGTGGCCCCTGGGCACATGTTTGCAAGTATCCATGGTCTAGTCTGATGATGTCAAGACTGGGAGGGACTAATATGTCTAGAATAGGGTATGAAGATTTGTTCAATCATGTGTCAGTGAGTATAAGGATGTCGAGGTCAAGGTTAAAAATGAGATTAACTATGTCAGTTATATACCTTCAGAATTATGTATCAACTCTCTGCAATTTCTGTGGAACTCTGAAATTCTAGGGACAGAAACATAAGTAATATCTATGTAATAATATTCAATTGTAGCCTGATTTTACTCTCTTCTCTGGAAAAAAGTAACTGCCTGGTTCTGATATATATTCATAAACCTTTTCTTCAAGTATCACCTTTACTTTTCCTTGACATTTCGACATCCAGGTGTACATGTACTTTATTCTTACAGCATTTCTTTTTACAAAGGAATCTTCACAGAGAATGCTTTGTCAAAAAAAACACTGGTAGAGCAGGAAAACTATTTAGAGGAACAATGTGTATTCACAATCTCGTAGCGTTAAAGGGAAAAACCAATTCCTGTTTGTTGATAGAGAATACTGTCCATTAATAAGTTCTCACTTGAGAGATAACCCATTGCAGAAAAACCTTGGCCAACGGTTGGAATGATATAAGCAAGCAAATAATGAATTTACAAAAACTTGTCACAATCATATTCCGGATGTCAAGGAGAAAGAATAATTACTATTGAACGAAAAAATATCAGAATCAGGAAGTACATGTTCATAATGGCCTTACTTGGAAATTGGTGTTTAGCAAAAATGATTGTGACTTCATGAGGGTGTGTTATGACATTATATCTGCTGCTTTCTCAAATACCTAAGCATGATTCGTATCCTAATGTATGCTACAGCTAATACTCACCTGATCAGAGTTGGCACTTCCATAAAAACAAATGAGGGTAGCATCCTTAGGGCGCCACCTAGTGGTTGTGCAAAATAAGAACAAGAGGTCAGGAATTGCTCTTTTTAGGTAGGACTTGACAGTGAAGCTGTTGACAGATGAAATGTGATCAACTTAAATAAGTGCTTTCGGTATACTATAGCGAATAGCTTTGGCTCCCTCCACATGTTGGTGCCCAGGAGTACATACTCTGATTGGGAATAATGTGTGTGCTTCCACAGGAAAAAAGGATTTCCCTTCCATAAAACTGTGTTTTGTTTATTTGTTTATCCAGCTGCCTGAGCCAGAAGCAGTATGGATATCTGATCTTGAACTTTCAGAGCATTACAGAGAGAGTGGGTTAGGCTCCACCCATATGTTTGTTACCCTGAGTACAGGATTTGATTGGACCAAATGTGTATGCTTCCACTAAAAGGACTGCTCGTTTTGAACTTTTCGCTTGTGACAAAGCTCATACTTGATGCAGTAGGACTAAGCTGAGTATGGTGGCATGGTAAAGATCATGGCTATAGGACTAATCTGAGGCATTTATTGTGAAAAGAATATTTTAAAGGCAATAGGTATTTAATTGGCATTTACGAATGAATTGCTATTAATCTAAGTTAAGGCCTACACATAGTTATTTTGTTACATGGAATTTTACAGATTACCATAGTTTACCATAGTAGGCAAGGATTTGTTAGTGATGTGACAAATCGTCCATATAGAAGTTTTGCTTTGTCAAAGAATTTTAAACACAATAAGCTCTTAAGGATGGATTGTTATTACACTGTGCAAGAGCCTGTAGGCAGATGTTTTGTTATACTGAATCTTGCAGATTACCATAATAGGCAAGAATTTTAGTGTTGGTGACCCATTCAAACAATCCACGGGGAATAGAAGATTTGTACTATGTTAATCCCTACTCGGCTCTATTAGTATAGAATTTATATTGTTTCACTATTGTATTTTGTACATATTTGTAATTTTATTACGGTATACCTAACGGCTGCCTTGTGGGAAGGATTTGTGAGCTGGTTATGGTGATAAACCATTGATTAAGATTATAGGCCTGACTGTTTCTAATGCAAAGTTACGATAAAGGTAGTAGGCCTAACATATTGATTGTGAAAAGCATATGTTACAGGTGTTTAAGGGTAGACTATAATTACAATACATTACAGCCTACAGATGGGCATTTTGTTACATGGAATCTGAGAGACTGCCATTGTAGTAGGATTACCGTGATAAGTAAGGAGTTTGGTGCTGGTTACCCCATTCAAAAATAAGAAGTTACCCTCTAGGTATAAAGAATGTAACACTTACGTGACAAACCACAACTGATTGAAAATCACACAACCATTCATTCAAAATTAGACCAATATCGCCAAGAAGCATTGTTTGAATTCATATAAAATGATACACTTTTATTTAAAAAGCTGGAAATTTTCTTTCAATCACATTCAGTGTAACATAAAATATGTGCAAAACAAGCTATCTATAAAATCCTATATTCTATCTGACCTATATGAAAATTCATATACACACCAAAATTATTCCATGTTCAAATTGGCAAACCTAATTAAAACGACCTAAAAAATCATTTACATACAGAGTAAGAATACTATAGACATTTGTTTTTGTCATCAAGGACCCACTAATCGAACAATCAATGGATACACCGCAAGTATATATCTGACCTATATGAAAATTCATATACACACCAAAATTATTCCATGTTCAAATTGGCAAACCTAATTAAAACGACCTTAAAAATCATTTACATACAGAGGGTGAATACTATAGACATTTGTTTTTGTCATCAAGGACCCACTAATCGAACAATCAATGGATACACCGCAAGTATATATAAAAAAAAAGTCTCTTCTTCAAACCAATGTTGGGTCGATTTAGTGTTAGAATAGTTCAGCACTGACACATTTTGGTGGGTTCTTAATGATCCAGACCACCTTCTTCAGGAAAGGAATAGATGTCTCCCACTAATTAGAATCTATCACAAAACATGTGTAAAGAAACAAAAACCATTTTCAGATTTAATCCAATCTCTACTATTTTAAACCACAATATAGTTATACGCTAGATAATACATCCGACATACACATAAAAATACATCTTTAAATATCATGGTGGTATGAGAATTGCACTTATTCAAACTCTTGTTTGCTCATATGGATACACCTTTTGTATATATTTGAAAAACCATGTTTAGCAAATCTTGGTGATAATGGAACTGCTCCAACTCAAGATTACTCATACGCATCTACACTCACACACAACAACAATGACCATGTTTATTCTTTTTATCCCCATCCTAATAAATAAAGATATGGGCATTGACCCACCAACAATTCAGGGGTAATACCTAATCAATCAATCAATCAAGGACATTTATAGAGCGCACTACTCACCCGGAGGGTCTCAAGGCGCTGGGGGGGGGGGTGCTGCTACTGCTCGAACAGCCAGGTCTTGAGCTTCTTCCTGAAGGAGAGGTGGTCTTGGGTCAGGCGCAGGTCGGTCGGGAGGGAGTTCCAGGTCTTGGCGGCCAGGTAGGAGAAGGACCTTCCTCCTGTTGTCGTTCTTCGGATGCGGGGGACGGCGGCGAGGGCGTGACTGGCTGATCGGAGGTGGCGCTTGGGAGCGTAGAAGTTGATGCGGTTGTTGAGGTAGCTCGGGCCTTGATCGTGCAGGGCTTTGTGTGCGTGGGTGAGGAGACGGAAGGTGATTCTCTTGTTGACGGGGAGCCAGTGCAGGTCTCTCAGATGTCCGGAGATGTGGCTGCGTCGGGGGATGTCGAGGATGAGTCTGGCTGAGGCGTTCTGGATCCGCTGGAGTCTCTTCTGGAGCTTGGCGGTGGTTCCGGCGTAGAGGGCGTTGCCGTAGTCCAGTCGGCTGGTGACGAGGGCCTGGGTGACCGTCTTCCTGGTTTCGGTGGGGATCCACCGGAAGATCTTCCGTAGCATGCGCAGGATGTTGAAGCACGACGAGGAGACGGCGTTGACTTGTCTGGTCATGGAGAGGGAGGAGTCCAGGATGAAGCCCAGGTTGCGTGCGTGGTCTGTCGGTGTGGGTGCGGTGCCCAGGGCGGGGGGCCACCAGGAGTCGTCCCAGGCGGAGGGCGAGGAACCCAGGATGAGGACTTCCGTCTTGTCTGAGTTCAGTTTCAGGCGGCTGGTCGTCATCCACTCGGCTACATCTTTCATCCCTTCGTGAAGGTTGGCTCTGGCAGCGGCGGGGTCGTTGGTCAGGGAGAGGATCAGCTGGGTGTCATCGGCGTAGGAGATGATGTTCAGGTTGTGTTGGCGTGCGATGGTCGCGAGGGGGCTCATGTAGACGTTGAAGAGGGTGGGGCTCAGGGAGGATCCTTGAGGGACGCCGCAGATGACTCCGGTGGCCTCTGACTTATACGGTGGTAGACGGACTCTCTGTGTTCTTCCGTCGAGGAAGGAGACGATCCATTCCAGTGCCTTCTCCTGAATTCCGACGTTGCTGAGGCGCTGCACAAGGGTGCGGTGGCAGACAGTGTCGAAAGCCGCGGAGAGGTCTAGGAGGATGAGGGCCGCTGTTTCTCCGTTGTCCATCAGGGCTCGGATGTCATCGGTGGCAGCGATGAGGGCGGTCTCGGTGCTGTGGTTGGCTCGGAAGCCAGACTGTGAGGGGTCGAGGGATCCATTCATCTCGAGGAAGGCGGCCAGCTGTTTGTTGACGGTCTTCTCGATGACTTTGGCTGGAAACGGGAGGAGCGAAATGGGGCGGTAATTCTTGAGTTCGGTGGGGTCCGCAGTAGGTTTCTTTAGTAGAGCGCTGAGCTCAGCGTGCTTCCAGCCCTCCGGGAAGGTGGCGGTGTCGAAGGAGGTGTTGATGATGTCCCTCAGGTGGGGTGCGATGACAGCGTCGGCCTTGTTGAAGACGTGGTGAGGGCAGGGGTCGGTCGGAGATCCGGAGTGGATGGAGTTCATCATGCGGACGGTGTCATCGGTGCTGATCGGAGTCCAGGCGCGGAGGGTGGTGGTGGGCGGCGTTGCTGCGGTCGTTGTGTGCGATGGTTGAATGCTGAAGCTGTTGTGAATGTCCGTGATCTTGTTGTGGAAGTAGGAGGCGAGGGAGTTGCAGAGGTCTTGCGATGGGGTGATGTCGTTGTTTCCGGCGCTGGGGTTGAAGAGCTCTTTCACGATGTTGAAGAGTTCCTTGCAGTTGTGTGCGTTGTTGTCCAGCCGGTCCTTGAATGCAGTTCTCTTGGTGGCGCGGATCAGTTGGTGGTGCTTCCGGGTGGCAAGCTTGAGGGTGGTCATGTTGTCCGGTGTTGGTTCCCTTCTCCAGACTTTCTCGAGGGCTCGGCAGTCCTTCTTGGAGCTCTTGAGTTCGTCGGTGAACCATGGGGCTTTCTTGCTGCCGGGTCTGCTGGGCGGGGTCCCAGAGGGGCGAGTTCGTCCGCGCAGTTGCTGATCCACTTCGTGAGGTTGTCGGCGGCCTGGCTGGGGTTCGCTGAGCTGGCGGGAGGGTGCTGACTCAGGGAAGCGGCGAGCTGGTCGGCTGTGATCTTGTTCCAGCTTCTTCGGGCAACCTGTTGCTGGTGGTGGTGGATCGTCGTTCTTCTGAAGGTGAAGTGGACGCAGCTGTGGTCCGTCCAGTGGAGTCCTGTGGCGTGGCTGAAGGCGATGTCTTTGCTGGATGAGAAGACGGCGTCGAGTGTGTGTCCGGTGAGGTGGGTGGGGGTGGTCACCAGCTGCTTGAGTCCCAGGTTTGCGAGGTTTTCCAGCAGGGTGGTGGTGTTGCGGTCGTCGTTGTTCTCCAGGTGGAAGTTGAGGTCCCCGAGGAGGATGTAGTCAGCGGAGGGGAGGGCGTGCGGGCTGATGAAGTCGGCGATGTCCTCGCTGAATTGTGTGCGTGGTCCCGGGGGTCTGTAGATGAGGGTGCCTCTGAGGGTGGTCTTGGGGTTGACGTGGATCTGGAAGTGCAGGTGTTCGGCGGGTGCGATGGTGTTGTCGGTGTTGGTCGTGATGCGGATGGTGTTCCTGTGGATGATGGCGATGCCTAACATATGTTGCTCCTTGTTTGATAAAACCACAGGTCCCTAAGCCTCATCAGGGGTTTCTCAATGATCCCATAAATATGTGAATCTTTATTATGAGCTTTGGGAAGGCAAAAAAAGGGAATGATAAAGGCTGTATATGATACCATTATAATCCCTTTCCCCCACTAGTCAAGAGCAGGAATCAACATACCTGAAATTATTTATATATTTGCTTTTTCATTCTGTATGGGAGATTGAACAGTCTCCACTGGTTATTTGTTCCAAACAACGATTACATAAATCAGTTTTTATTGGGGCCCGATAAATGTGTGTAAATATCAAGAAAATATATTCTTTTACATAAAAAGAATCATACTTAATTTGTTATCATGGGTTATCTAATGTATATATTTTAAGCTGAAGAAAATATATATACAAATTTGCTCACATCCGTTTTATTTCTCTATTGAGAGCCCTCCATATATATAAAAGTAAAGGAGTTATAAACGCAGGGCTATCCTCAAATCTCATCCAAGTATACATCCATTTTCCCGATTGTTACAAGTGTATTTAGAGGCGATGGACACAGGAGTCCTCCCCCCTTCCTTGCGAGAAGCCACCATAATCACCTTACTGAAACCGGACAAAGACCCCACTAAACAGGATTCCTATAGGCCTTTGTCGTTAATTAATCTTGACGCCAAAATCTATGCTAAACTATTGGCTAATAGACTGCAACCGTCAAGAGCGGACTGTTTGAGTGGAGGGAGGTCACAGGGGAACCCGGCACTCGATTTTTCAACACACTTCCGGGTTGTGCCATACGCGGCCGCCATTCTTGGGGCAAGGGACACTCTAGTCTTTACGTTCCCTTCCCAAGGCGGGACCTTTAAAGGGAGGCTCTGTGGCTCGCGCGCTGGAAATCAGTTTACAACATCTTAGCGCTGCGAGTCATCTCTCTAAATTGTTGCTCTCTTTTTAAAATCATTTTTATCTGTTTTAACCTTTTTCTGTGCCTGATAACATTGTACATGTTCTTAATTGTAGTGGGGGTGTGTTTCAGAGTGGGCTGAATTTGGGTGTGTTTGTGAAGTTCGCCTTACCCTGTGTTGCTGCTGAAAGATTGCACGAGGTTACCTGTGGCCCCCCCGGTCCACCGCAGTCAAGAGCGGACTGTTTGAGTGGAGGGAGGAAACAGGGGAACCCGGCACTCGATTTTTCAACCCACTTCCGGGTTGTGCCATACGCGGCCGCCATCTTGGGGCAAGGGACGCTCTAGTCTTTGCGTTCCCTTCCCAAGGCGGGACCTTTAAAAGCACTCTATGTGGCTAGCACCCAGCAGACGCCCGCAGCGGGCACGCCGGCGGCACGCCGAAGGCGCGCCAAAGGCAAGCCGGACTGTGCCTGTCCGCGCCAGGCCGGGACCCGGGCCCAAACCCCTGCCCCCGCAACATCACGGCCCCTAAGTATACTTCTACCCAGCTGCTGCATTTGCGTAAGTACCCACATCCCCGGTGTGTCTGTCTCAAAATAGCAGATAATTTCAGTGCCTGTCCTGGCTGCAGTTTTACTTTCAACGCCCACCTTGAGGATTCAGCTAAAGCTATTAAACCGGATACGACAATTCCCCAGTCTATACACTATACCCTTAAAGAAAGGTCAGGATCTTCTAAAAGTTTTTCCTTTCTGAGCGTCAACTGTTGCTCTCTCCCCAAACACCAGGCAGACATTTTTGACCTCCTTATGGACCTACAACCGGATGCCATTTTCCTAACGGAGACATGGCTTACCGGCTGCTCAGGTCCTGACTTAGCACGGGCCCTGCCCCCCAACTATGCCATTGTGAGGAAGGACAGGGAAGTCAGGTTGGGAGGCGGGATCGCCATAATCTTTAAATCCACATTTTGCTGTAAATTCGATCCTCTCTTAATTCCAGACTGTGAAGCCGCTGCTTTTAAACTTACTTTGATGCCGCACTTCATTCTGTTGGGTATACTTGTGTACCGGCCCCGGGACCGGCTGGTCCTTGGGTTACGAAGTTTCCTGATTTCATTTCCCCTCTGTAACTTCAAGCTGCCAATTTCTCTATTCTAGGTGACCTCAACCTTAATCTTGAGGACACCAGCTGTAACACTGCCAGCACCTTAATCTCTGATTTGGCAGCTATGAACATTTTTCTCTTACATAGTGGGCCCACTGTTACCTCGGGGCTAGGAATTGGTAGGAGGCGAGTTTTTGTTGTAGTTTGTTTTATTTTTGCCAACAGTGTATTGGTACAGGTCTTTCTCGTAGAGCCTCTCCGGGGCGATCGGCTTCTCTCCTGCCGGGTCTTCCGGAGTACTCCCTCCTCCCTTCTCCGGACGGGGTTCCTCCTTCTGCTAGGCTCCGGAGGCTCCGTTATGCCCGCTCTCGCCGAACACCGAGGGAGCAAACAGAAGAGAGGACAAGTAAGTATTCAAGTGAATAAGCATTGGTTTGCAGAGGGGGGTTGGGGATAGTGAGGGATGTGAGGGAGGCACCCGGTGCACTTTTTAACCGAAACGTGACAGGGAAAAACAAACGGGTGTTTGCTGGTGAGGGGAACCCAGACGTTTCAGGGCAACTATTTTCTCTACGTCAGGCGTCTGCCTTTCTTCCTCCACCACCCCAGGAATCGCTCACGGACCTCGGCTAGCCGTACCCCTCCTGGCGTACGGCTGGGCGGCTCGTGGGGTTGGCCTCCGGGCTTCGCTGGTCCTGCTGATCGGCTCTCCGCACTTCCAGAGGTCTCCTCGGGTCCCGCTGGGTCTTGAGACGATGGTGCCGTACTCTGTCCTCTGCTCTCTGGTCTCTCTGCTTCCGCTACGCTCTCCTCGCTTATCCACCTCGCTCCTCTTCTCCGCTCCTCCTCGCTGCTTCCCGCCTCTCCGCTCTCCTTCACGCTGTCCGCTCCTCCGGTGTAGTAACACACCTGTGGACTGTCGACGCTGCCTTTAATCAGAGTGCGTGGCTCCTCCTCCTCCATCAGACTTCCAGTCCATTTAAAGGGCCCCCAGTCCTCTTCTTCATCGTCATCACAACTGTATCTCTCCAGTCCCGACCATCCGGGGGGGGGGCTGCGGGGGCTGTGGAGAAAAGAGGGGGGGTCGCACAAGATTAATTGGGGCCCCTCTTCGGGGCGTGACGGCGGGCCCAGGTTACAGCCACACACAATGCAGGACACCTTCTTGACCCCATTTTTTCTTCATTACACTGTGGTATGTCCACCCCCCTTAGTTGGACGGACCACTTCCTGGTAGGCTTCAGTTTGGAAATCCCTTACCTTGCACCCACTAACTGCAACATCTCTGCCATACCTTCCAGGAATTGGAAGCTGGACATCACTACATTTAATTCACTGTTATCCCTTAACCCCCCTACATATCACAATAATGTCACTTCAGATCTAGTAGCTTTTCAAAGTTGGATCCAAACGGCCCTCGATATCTGTCTCCCCACCACTGTTAGAAAATGTAATAACCACCGCCCCCCGGCCCACTGGTTCTCCGATGAACTTAGGATAGAGAAAACCAAATGCAAAAATTGGAGCGTCGGTGGCGCAAGAACTATTCTGCTGAAGCGAAGCTGGCCTAAAATACTTATGAACGGGCCTATCATTCCCTTTGTCAAGCTGGGCGAGCCAACTATGTCTCTGCTTCCATTCTACAGGCAAAAAATTGTCCCAAAACTTTGTTCAATATGGTCAAGGATTTATCCGGCTCAACCACAATACAACCTTCTCCCACACTTAACTCCACTCAATGCGAAGATCTTGCACAGTTCTTCGTGAGCAAAGTAAAGAATATCTAATCTTCCCTGACTAGCTCTACCCCTGCCTCCCTGATCCCCCCCACTGTATCCGCTGATTGCCCTGATCTTGATAATTGCACCATTTTGGTAACGGTGCCCACCCTCGAATCTTGGCCACTTTTGGACATGAAGGCACTCACACTTCACCTCGGCCACATTAAATCGGGATCTCCCTGCGACACACTGCCCATCTCAGTCTTGCGTCAAATTGACCATTCTTACCCATGTTCTCAGAGTACTTAACACCTCTTTAATGACCTCCACCGTTCCTCTAAGCTGGAAGCATGCAATGGTGGTCCCATTGTTAAAAAAAACCAATGCGGACCCTGCTCTTCCTTCTAACTTTCGCCCTATGTCTCTCTTACCGGCTCTTTCCAAGATTCTTGAAAGACACACCAATGGTCATCTGTCCAAATTTATTGAAACAAATGGGATGCTTGATCTCACCCAGTCCGGCTTCAGGACCGGTTATTCTACTGAGTCCACTTTGCTCAGAGTTACAGAAGCTCTCCGTCACAACATCGACAAGGGTAAGACCATGGCCTTAGTGCTTCTTGACCTGAGCACGGCCTTTGACACGGTCTCTCATACCGTACTAATTAAGGTCCTTCAGCGCTCGGGTTTCACAGGTACTGCCCTGAGCTGGCCTAGGTCGTTCCTTTCTGACCGCGCCTTGCAGGTTTTTTCATCTACCTCTAAATCCAAATCTCATCCCCTGCCATTTGGTGTCCCCCAGGGCTCCATTCTCAGCCCCCTGCTGTTCAATATTTACATCCAACCGCTGGCAGTATTAGTGGAGGAATCGGGGTTGTCGCTTTTTTCATACACTGATGACACCCAGATCCTCTTCTCCCTGTCATCCGACAAACAAGCCGAGCCCTCGGTACTCAGAACCGGCCTCAGTAAAGTGATGGCCTGGATGAACGCCAATTTTCTGAAACTCAATGGCGACAAAACTGAGGTTCTGATCCTTGGCAAAGACCGCGGTCTTTGGGGCCCTCAACACTGGCCCCCAGAAATGGGTACGCTACCTCAAACTGCTACCCAGGTGCGCAACCTTGGCTTCATTAAGGATGACTCTCTTTCCATGCGGCAGCAAGCCACCAAGGTTGCTGCCACCTGCTTTACCATTCTCAAATGGTTAAGGAAGATCGTGTGGATGCTCCCAGCTCACACCCAGCGTACCGTGGTCCAAGCCTTAGTGACGTCCAGGCTGGATTACGGGAATATTCTCTATCTGGGCATTAACAAGGAAATTACACGCAAACTACAGCGAGTTCAAAACTCTGCTGCGAGATTACTCTGTCGAGTTCCCAAAACTGTTTCAGCGTCCAAGTCATTGACCGATCTCCACTGGCTTTCAGTGGAAAATCGAGTCAAGTTCAAGGCCCTCACGTACATGTTCCGCATTAAGCATGCAAAGCTTGCCATCCCTTATGCCCCCTCCCGCACCCTTAGATCCTCTTCTCAAGCGAAATTCCAAGTTCCCAGAGTCAAACTGTCTCGTATGGGAGGGCGTTCTTTCTCTTACCTTGGCCCTTCTTTGTGGAATTCGCTTCCACTGCCCCTCCGCCTACAATCTGACCTTCTGTCTTTTCGCAGATCTATAAAAACTTGGCTTTTCTGCCAATAGTTCCTTTTTCCCCCTGTTGTTCACTGTCAGCGCCGGGAAACCCCATGGGGTAGCTGTGCGCTGTTATACAAACTTAAATAAATAAATAAATAAAATAAAATAAACCAATGCTCCGGCAGATAGCCCTGCCGGATCAAGCTGGGTACGATATTCGGACTCCTGCATTATTTGGCCCCTCATGTCCAGGCAGTGGTGGCATTGTTAGATGCCACAAAAGCATTTGATTCCTTAGAATGGAAGTTCCTTTTCGTCCCGCTGACCCGTATGGGACTTAGTAGCATATTTATCAAACAAATACAAATAATATATACAAATCCTCTGGCGAGAGTAAGGGTGAACGGTCAGGTGTCAGAACTCTTTTTCATCACAAGAGGGACGCGGCAGGGCTGCCCCCTGTCGCCATTATTGTTCGCAAATGCTACCGAGCCATTGGCGGCTAGGCTCAGACAACATCACACGCAAAGGAGAATAGGATTTACGTCTAGAGGCCTACTTATATCCATGTACGCGGATGATATGACAATCTACCTAATGAACCCTAAAGATAACTTTGATATAGTTATGAGGGAATTGATTAGATATGGAGGCCTAACAGGAATACAGATTAATTGGGCGAAATCCACATTACTGGCACTAACCGATGACACTGTTTCATGCAACACGGAATTTCCTATACAGTGGGCGAGATACGTTACCTGGGCATTTGGGTGAGCAGATCCCTACAGGAAATATGATCAGCTAATTATGGAAAAGTGATTGATTGGATAGACAGCAAAATACAAGGATGGAAACAATTGCTGCTCTCCCTAACAGGACGTATAGCCATTATAAAAATGATGATACTACCCAAACTACTTTATTTATTTGTGAATATACCAATGCCACTGAACACCCACTTTTTCAAATGTGTCCGTACCATCATACTTGAATTTGTCTGGGCAGGTAGACAATTGCAGGTTTCGTAGAATTCATTGACTCTGCCATTCGCACAGGGAGGCCTGGGCGCTCCAGACTTTGAACTTTACGCATATAGCGAACATGCATAATATCTATATTTCTGGTAACACCCGACTCCATACAAGCCTCATGTGGCGATAGAAATAGATAGAGTAGCTCCTATTCCATTACACGTGGCAGAATAATAACCCTATAAGAGACCCCACCAGGAAATAGACACTGTGGAAACAACACGTTGGGCATAGGGGGCCATAGCAAAGAGGACAGGTCAAAAGGAGCTATATGCACCATCCATGCCTATTAGGGTAAATCTGCTTTTTACACCACTGAGACATAAAGCCACCACCATGAGGGTGAGGGCACATGATTTAGTTACGGGCAGTGATTTGTATCCAGATGGCACGTTCATGTCGCTGCAGCAGATGTGTAAATCACAACCGCCTTTAGCTTCAGACATGCTGCTGTATTATCAGATAAAGGCGGCATGTAAGGCTAGATATGTTGACTTCCCCCAAGCGCCTCCCACATTGCCATCGCTGGAAAATATATTGTTAAATCCGTCTCCACGTAAACTGATAACACGTATTTATAGCATAACACAGGAAGGATTGCCTTTTATCTCCAGCACATCTAAAGCAGACTGGGAAAGGGAAAGGACACAGCAATCACAGATAAACAGTGGCCTTTTTGTTGTTCGCAGCTGGAACACCTCTCACCAAATTATAGATTACGGCTGATCCACTTCAATTTTTTTTGCACAGAGTATATCAAACACCGCCTCAGTTACCGCATGGGCTTGCACCCAGACACAAGATGCTGGCGATGTGGGGCACAGGACGCCACATTTACACATTTAGCATGGTACTGCAGACCAATAGCACAATTCTGGTCGGAAGTAGTTAGGCATGTTGGCAACATCACTGCCACACAGATTCCGGTCACACCACTGGTGGCACTACAGGGTTTTGTATTAGAAATCCCGAAGGGTTTCCCCGCATACTAGCGGCAATGTTGCTGCTACTGGCAAAGCGCCAAGTGGCGATTCACTGGAAGAAACAGCATCCTCCCACGGTGGCAAAATGGCTGCACGCAGCCACATACCGCAGAGATCAACTGTCCCATTATTGGGAACTAATGCCTAGTAGGTCCAGACCTATAGATATATGGGGACCATTTGTGAGCTGGATGGAGATGGGGGGAGCTGACCTCAGGGGCGATCGCACCACATGATATACTACATCGGGCAGCAGACTTGATATTGGTACATTTGGGTTGCGCCCTGGAAACATGTATAGAGATGTGTAAGGCTGTAGATGGGTGTCAATATTGTTGCACTGTGTGGGTTGGGTCATACATCAAACACAAAGAAGTTGTCCCGAGCTGCATACGATGCTAGTTCTGTAACTGAAGGATATGGCAGGTGGGGAGGGGAGGGGTGAGTTTATTCGTTATTGTTCCTTGATCTGCAAGTTCTAAATACATGTGATCTGAAATAAGGACTTATTAATGTTACACATGCTAATGCAAGGTTCTAGAATCGCTGCCGGTCCCCCAGGATGTTGGCGTGACAGCTATGTACTTTGCACTGGAATCCAAATGTCATCTGCTGCCGGCCCCAGGATTGTAGGCAAACAGCTGTGTACTCTGTGTAATTTGCAATAAAAACACTTTAAAAACAAGTATACACCCATTTTTGTACCATCTAAAACTTTAGAAACAGTTGCCCCTCGATTGAGCTTTCTCAGTCATGAATGCGGGCTTGTCATTTATTGCCCCTGTATATCCAGACGTAAAGGACCCCCCACAGTAGTGCCTGCACTTGGATGATTAAAGACTATTTCAGTAAAGCAGGCCCTTCAAACCCGTACTATTGGCGCAAAACAATGCACACTATGTGGGACTAGTAAGAGGCTCCCGTGAACCTCCCTTTATACATCCTCACGAACGTGGAATAAGGCAGGCAAAACTGCCCCTTTCCCATATATATATATATATATATATATATATATATATATATATATATATATATATATATATATATATATATATATATATATATATGGGATATACATATATATAAGTACAGTAAAGCATATATATAAGTACAGTAAAGCAGGCCCTCAAACCCGTACTATTGGCGCAAAACAATGCACACTATGTGGGACTAGTAAGAGGCTCCCGTGAATCTCCCTTTATACATCCTCATAAACGTGGAATAAGGCAGGCAAAACTG
The DNA here is from genome assembly GCF_964261635.1 of Lissotriton helveticus. Classification (NCBI taxonomy): domain Eukaryota; kingdom Metazoa; phylum Chordata; class Amphibia; order Caudata; family Salamandridae; genus Lissotriton; species Lissotriton helveticus. The sequence goes on from NC_136057.1 coordinate 421,235,804, forward strand.
CCCCTTTCCCATATATATATATATATATATATATATATATATATATATATATATATATTCACTCAAAAAACCATAGGTGTTTACACCAGTTATAATTAGCTGGAAATTTTACTTGCCTAAAACCATTGAAATTCCCACGTTATAGTTAGTTGGACTCACTATAACTTGCGCGTGCAATGCCAATGCACTGCTGATGACGTCACATATTACATCACTCATGACATGGTCAGTGACATCACTCATGACATCACTGATGACACCATCCAGTGAATGTGTGTCTTTCTGAAAAATAAATATTTGTTATATATGTGTATGTAAAAGTTGATGGAAGAATAAATGTTTAAATAAGTGTGTATATGGATGTTTTAAAAAAAAAATTGATTGGTTAACTGGTTTATTAAGTGTATCTTAGTGAATTCATATATTAGAGAGTAATGTTTAAATATTTAAATATATGTATTAGTGTTTCAGTTTGTGTATAAGTGGCTGCATGGGTTGGTGAGTAGGTACATGTGTATGTATATAGGTTATTAGATGTTTTTCTTAGTATCAGTATGACTGTTTGTATGGTTTGGTGGAGGTATTACTTAGCACATAGATGCATGAATGACTGACTCTCTCTTTGTATGTGTTTTGAAGACAGCATATGTGCAGGACTGTATGGGTGGATGACTGTGTATATGTGTGTGTTACTGAGTGAATGAGTGTCTCACTAGTTTCTTTATCAGTAACTACATATGTTTTAATCTAGTGTATGTGAATATTGATGTATATAAGTGAGTATATCTGAGAGTAAGAGATTGTAAGAGTTCCTATTTAAATTAGTATGTGTTTCTATAAGTGATTGTTTAAGAGAGTAAGTATGTGTAAGTTTCCTTAGAAGTAAAGTGGTAGTGTGTGTATAGCTGTATATGCAAATAAATGGATGTTGAATAGTTAATTTGCATGTGTGAGTATGTGTGTGAGTAACTTTTGGATGACTGTCGGTGTGTAACAGGATGTATAGGTGTATCACTACATATGATGAGTCAGTATATGTATGAGCGACTATATTGAACTGTTGGTGAATGAGTGCATGTGTATATAGATGGTGGAATTATTGAATTGGTTGTTGTAACTGGTATGGCTATCTCCATTTTTTTGTAAATTTTAGTTTCTATTTTTGAATATTTGTTTCAAGGGTTACATTACAGTGAAAGGAGGTCTGTCACTCTGTCACAAGGATGGTGTCATCAGTGATGTCATGAGCGATGTCACTGACCATGTCATGAGTGATGTAATATGTGACGTCATCAGCAGTGCATTGCACGCGCAAGTTATAGTGAGTCCAACTAACTATAACGTGGGAATTTCAATGGTTTTATGCGAGTAAAATTTCCAGCTAACTATAACTGGTGTAAAACCTATGGTTTTTGCAGTGAATTTAATAGTTTTTTTAAATGCTAATTCCTAATTATAACTGGTGTGAAACCTATGGTTTTTGCAGTGAATTTCAATGGTTTTTTAATAGCAAATCTTTGTATAAATATGTAAATAAAAAAATTAACATTTTTTTATTTTTAACCCGGGGGCGCTCCCGGGGCGCGTACCGGTGAACGCACGGGTAAGCGCAATATTACGGCGCGCCCCGGGGCGCAGACCGGGGAGCATCCCGGGAGCGCTATTGCCGCGAACGAAAACAACATCGTGACGTATCGCGTACACGCGTGATGCGTCATATGACGCCCAGCGTAATCGCAACCGAAAGCACGCGATCGCATACGATCGCGAAACGTCCTGACGCGCTTACGCTACGCAACCGCGGGCGCACCCCGGAGCGCGACTACGGGTGCGCCCCGGGGCGCGTAGGGTAAGCGCGTCGGGTCATGTGACTTGAAAATAACACTTTCTATTGGTGCAGAACAGTTTTGGTTGCTAAATGAGTAATGCCTGGGTCTTGTGACCAGCCTGGGTCTTGTGACCTGAAAATAACACTTTCTATTGGTGCAGAACAGTTTTGGTTTCCAAATGAGTAAAGCCTTGGTCTTGTGACCTGAAAATAACACTTCTGATTGGTTCAGCACAGTTTTTTTTCCAAATGATAAAAACCCCCACCTTTCTTCCTTACTCTGACTTTGTCCTTTGACTGAGGAAGACCTGTTTCATCTACAAAGACAATTCTTTTGTACTTTGAAATGGCTACTGTAGCAGCAACAGCTGGAGCATCTGCACCACCACCACAACCACCAAGAGGACCACCACAACAATACATTGATGGTGAAGAAGAGGAGGAGGAGGAAGAGGAAGAGGAGGAGGGGAGCAGATGGCTGCCTGAACAAAATACCCCATACAAGCCAAAAGAACACATTGTATGGGAGTTTTTTTCACTTCCAGAGGGCAAGAAAAAAGTTAATGCGGCTAAGGTAACATGTCGAATCTGTGGTGCAGAACTCTCAAGGGGCAATCCAGATAAAAAATATTCATTTGGTAATAATACCATGATTCGGCATATGACCCGGAAGAATCCTGCTAACTATTCTCGTGCAGAGATCAGGGAACTGGCCAGTCACCTCCCCCAGTGTTCAAGGACCAGCTCCAAAAGAAAGCAACCCACTCAATCGGGACCAGAAACATCAGAGGTGATGCCTTGTATCCAGGAACGATTTGGTGATTTTAGAATCACCTGTATTGCATGTGGCAAGCTCATCGCCTATGGTGAAAAGAGCATGAAGCTCGTCGTCCTTGCTGGTGACAATCACCAATGCCCCAAAAAACAGTAATTTTTTCCGTTTTTTGTTTTTTGCTCCTGTTGAGCCATTTACAATTCCCTGTTTTTTGTTTCTCCCCATAAAAAATACAAAAAATATATAAAACTGTTTTGAAAAGCCAAAAAAATACAAAATGTTCAAAAAACATTAAAAAAATATAAAACAACAAAAAGAAGAAAAAAAACAGTTCTTTTTAGAACTACCTTTCATTTATAAAAATAAACCTATATTTTTAATGAATCTCTGTCAAATTTTTTTCTAAGGATACGCGTACCGGGACGCGCCCCCCAAAAAAATAGATTTTTTTTTTTTATGAAGGAGTTAGCATGAGGGAAGAACACAAAGAGAGTAATGTTAAGAGAAAGAGAGCTACAGGATGAACACAGAGGGATTGTTTATTACATAGTAAAAAAACAGAGAAGGTGTAATAGGGTGAAAGTGAGAAAAGTAAAATGACTAAAGGAGCAAAAGAAAGGAAGAGAGAGGAAGAACACTAAAGTAGAGATAGTGGGAGAATGTGACTGGCTGTTAAAAGAAAAAGAAAGGACAGTAAAAAATGGGGAATGAAGGGTAGTGGCGGAACCGGGATAAATGAAGAACGATGAGGGAAAGTGAGAAAAGACCGGGTAGTATAAGTAAAGAGGGGTGAAAGAGGGGGAAAAATTGAATTAGGATAAGACATGGGGAGTGAGAAAGAGAAAGGACAAAGAGAGTAAAGGAAACAGTACCTGAATGGGCTTGAGTGAAACAGCAAAGAAAGATAAGTAATGCAGTGTGTGTGACTTATAGGGAGTCAGTGGGTGTAGGTCGGGGTGTGGGTGTGTAAGGTGTGTCTGTGGGTGTGGCTGTGTGGGGTGTTTCGGTGTGGGTGGAGGTGAGGGTGTGTGAAATATGTGTGAGGAGTGTATGAGTGTGGGGTGTATATGTGTTCAATGTATGTGTGTGTATGGAATGTGTGTGTGTGTTTGAGGTGTGTGTGTGGGAGGATTTTTTGTGTGTATGAGGTGTGTGTGTGGTGTGTGTGTGTGGGGTGTATGTTAGAGGTGTGTGTATGTGTTGGGAAGGGGGATGAGGTATATGTGTATGAGTAAGGTAAATAATTAAGAAAAAGAGAATGAGTGAAGAAGCAAAGGGAGGGAACAGAGGGTAAGTGAAGTAAAGAATAGGGATTGAAAGAAGTTGAATATGAGAGGGAAAATAGGGAAAGGGGAGTAAACATGTAGAATAAGAATAAGTAAGGGAAGCAGAGTAAAGACACAGGAGTGAGGTTGATTGAGAAAATGTTAGTGACCTTAAAGCAAAGGGTGATGACAAACTACATTTTTTTAGTCATACTTACCATATAATAAATGTAACTTTAATTCATTTTTTTACTACAATTTGTATCTGTGAAAGAGAGAAGAAAAAATAAGTTATAATTAATGAAATATGTATTTTAAATTAAAAGATACAAATGAAGAGGTTAAACATCATAACACTCTATTTAGAAATAAAGTAAGAGTGAAGGACACAGAAAGGGAAATAAAGTAAGGTAGAAGGACAAAAAGAGAGAAAAAGAAATAGGAGGAGAGCAAATTACAAAGAGTAAGGCATTTAGATTCACTGACAAAGAGAGAGAGAAGAACAGATAAATGAACTGAAGGTAAGAAAGATACTAAAACAATGTGAGTTAGCAAAACTAAATCAGGAAACAGAAGTAAGTAAAAAGATAATGACCGAGACAGAAAACAGTCTAATTAAGGATGCATTTAGAAGAATGAGGAATAGAAGATAACTGAGAGTAAGTGAAGAACAGTCATAGAGTGAAAGGATGAAGGGAGAGAGGATAATATACAACGATTGAGGGAAATGGACAGAGGAAGTTAGTAGGCAGACACACTAGAGAAAAACTGAGTGAGGTGGAGTACAATGAGTGAGAAAAGGAAATGAGTAAGAGAGCAAAGAAAGGAAAGAGAGGAGAAGACGACTAAAACAGTGGTACTGAAAGAAAATAATTTGGTGATGAAAGTAAAGAGAAGGACATTGAAAGAAAGAAATGAGGGATAGTAATGGAACCAGAGTAAAAGAAATGGGATGAAAAACGATGAGAGAGGAGCAGTGAAGTTATTGTAAAAGAAGTGATAGAAGGTAGATAAACACAACTGAACATAACACAAGGAGAGTGAGGCACTGAGGACATAGAAGTAGTGAACGAAAAATAGAGAGAAGAGGTCAAAAGTAAGGAGCAAACAAAGATAAGCGAGGGAGAGTGGGTGATTTATAGTGATAGAGTGCAATAATACTGCTGAGTGAGTAAACAGGAATTACTAAAATAGCAAAGGAGGAAAATAAGGAAAAGGGAAGTAAAGCAGAGAGACTGAAGGCTGAAAAGTTATGCAAGGGAGAGAGGGGATGCACACAGTTGAAATGAGAATGAGGGGTTGTCAAAGAAGTGGAGTAAAGGAACGGGGGTTACAGAGAATGAGAGAAAGACATTATAAGTGAGTAAAAAGAGCTGAAAGAGGATGGAAAAAGGAAAGTGAGTGTCAGAGAATGGGAATACAATTTAATTTACACAATCCAAAGTATAAAATAACTTGTACAACATGTTACATAGTTTATTTTTGCTGTTCTCAGAATATATTGAATTTCACTTAAAACAGTGAGTTCAAATTACTCATCATATGACAGCGGTAAAAATAAAACACAATCTAAAAGATTGTGTTTTAAAAAAAACCTTAGATACTGACAAATGACAAATGTACACTAATCTTCGATTGACTTACTTTTCCTTGAGGCCAAATAGTATATCATGGAGGTCCTTTTCTCGTTGCAAAGTACTTTGCTGTTCAGTAAAAAATCCATTTCATCGACTTTCTACAAGAAAAGCTCCAAGAACATCTGAAATATTTTCATTATTTTCATATACTCCTTTGTTTCAGTCATGACTCTTTACTCATTCCTGTACCTTTCCTTTTGGCCAAATAGTGTCAGATGTATGAGTATATTTTCAAATTAATTCAAAGAAACTCTGAAATGACCTTTTTTCCGACGTTCTGAAAGAAAGGCTCTACAACATTTTCACAATATTTAAGTATTTGTAAAAGCATCTCTGACTCACTCATGTTCATCATTTTGTATAATACTAATATCACTTACTATGAGATCCACTTACAGTACCTATATGACAAGTCAATTTTTTATATTACCTGGATCACTTTTACTCAGAATATTTTTTTAAACAGAAAAATAACCTTTATTAACTGCTCCCGTCTTCATAGGCCAATTACCTTTACCTAAATTTTGGTTGTAAAAACACTAGGTATGAATTTTTAAAGCCAAAAGGCAAACGTTGTTTGAAAGTCAAATGAGTGTCGTTACATTGGGTCCAACCTTTACAACTTTTTAAATAGCATGTGTAATGCCCTGATGTTGTAGAAGGACCATCATGAAAAATAATAGCTGCAGTTGCAAAGGTTCTTCCTGATATCGATAACTGTGAAGCCACGACATTTTTAATAGAAGTTGTCAATTTAGTTCCATCAGGTCTACATCGTTGGAACATTAAAATTACATACTGACCATAATTTTGTAGAAATAATGTGGACAGCATTGTAGACTTACATTGGGGACACACCATATTGTGATCCGCTGCTTTAACTAGAATATTAAAAGGCACTGATTTGCAGTCTGGTAAAGTCAAATATATAAATCTTTCAGTGTCTATTCTAGTAGTACTTGATAAAGTACAGTTGTCGCAGTCATGCTGCCACTGATAAGAAAGGCTAAAAAGATTTTTAATATCTACACCTTCATCTTCCAATACATCAAACATATACATTAAAAATTCCTGACAATCCTGCTGAATATTCTGTGAAAATTGATTTTGACCAGTAGATACGTCTAGAAGATTTCGAATTTCTGAAACACTTTCTATTTTTGCTCTATCACTGGTACATTTCTCAAACACGGAATTCAACAAACAACAGAATCTTTGATCCCGATTTTCAACAATCTGTTCTTGCATATTTTGAAGAAAAAAAACAACATTAACCACTACATTAGCATAGCAGTTGACACCAGAACTGTTTTCAAACTGAAATCCAACAACATCTTCAACAGAATCTTTTTTCCTTCTGCTTACAATTACAGTTTCGTCTACTTTTTGTCTTTTTGCTACTACCTCACTGCAATTACTCTCATTTCTTCTTTTTCGGTCTACCACACGTTTTTCAATCAGAGGATATTGAGGCAAATGTGGAGCATACTCTCTTCTTAACCTATTGTATTCTTTAACACAATGTAGATCTGCACAAATCTTTGTTTCATCACACTCAATCAAGTACAATCCTGATAAAGTTCTGACTCGTGATAATGCCACATATGCCATACCCTCTTTAAACACAGAACTTCCAATGTTCACCAAATCGCTATCTACACTTAAACCTTGAGACTTATGAATTGTCACCGCATATGCCAAACAAATAGGAAACTGTTTTCGCCGAACATAGTCTTTCACAAGCAAAAATCTAGCTGAACAACAACAAATTTGTTCTATTTCATCAATGTCATCAAATTTAATTTTTTAAATTTCAATTGCATCTCTATTTTCGTAATTCACAAAACCAACAACATGACCCATTGCTCCATTTACCAGACCTCTTTCAACATTTAAATTCCTTCTCAAAATGATACGACAATTTAAACACACATTCAGAGTCTTTTCAAAACCAGCAGTTTTAGATATAGTCTTCTCTAATGAATCCAATTTTGATTTCAAATTTTCAGACAAAATAATTGTTGCTCCCATATGCTCTATTTTATCTGTAGCTTCCAGTTTCACCATCTCTTCATTTTCTAACTGTAACATTTTGTTGTTGAACATTCTTTCAGAGTTGGCATCAAATATATGCCAGATGTTTTCATATGGGTACACATTTGAAATTAATCGTCCATGTAAAGCTTCTTTCCCTTGCTGACTTAGTTTTCCGATTCTTACATCTTGTAAAATATTTTTATAATCTTCATCCGTTGCCTGCCGCATATTTTGAAGCAGTTCTGCATATTTGAAGTTTAACCATATATTAACGTTTCCAATACTTCCTAAGCACTTCCTGGTATCTTCATGCGTGAGCATTTTGAACACAGGTTGTCCTTTCACTGGAGTCAACTGCAGTAGATCTCCAAAAACAATAATGTGTTTTCCTCCAAATAAGACATCATAGTCTGTTCTAAGAATTTCTTGCATTCTCAAATGCACAAAAGCAAGCATTATATTTGACACCATGCTTACTTCATCAATGATAAGAAGTTTCATTTTCTTCAGGACTCTCAAAACTTCGGAACACGCATCTCCAGATAGCTTGTGGTACTCCAATTTGTTATCATGCTCCACTGGCAGCATCAGTAGAAGATTGAAAGTGATCCCTTTAAAGTTATGTGCAGCCAGCCCAGTTGGAGCGGTAACAACACAAGACAGCGGTGATTCAGTCCTTTTCTGCAGATAAGTTGCAATTGCTTTAATCAGAAAACTTTTTCCAGTTCCCGCTTCTCCACTCACGTACAGTTGGACAGGCTTAAATGATGTACATGAGCACTCTTTCTTCTCATGACTGAATCCATGTTCAATCTGTTCTGTGACTTCGTCATATATCTGTTTCTGCTCAAGGTTTAGTTGTTTCACCAAATCTTCTAAGTTAACTACATCATCTTGAGCTTGTTCCATAGCTCTTTTCACCTCATCCATGGCAGTGGCAGCTTTATTTTGTATAATTGGTCCTCCAAGTGGATCCTGACTCAATGAAGCAGAACTCTTGAGAACTGTCTCTAGCAATCTCTGCAGCAATTGTGGCTTCTTGCTCTATTTCTTCGTTCAACATTTGCAGATAATTTGGAAAAACAGGGCATTATATGGTATCCTTAATTGCATTAAAAGAATCTTTGTAACACAGAAAATCTCCAAGTAGTTCCTCTTCTGTACGCCATGGCTTAAAGAGTTGCAAAAGAGCTAAATAGTAAAATTCCCTTTTCTCTGGATTTTTGCAACTCAATTTTCGATGATTAATCAAATGGCCTTTTTTCTGTCTCACTAGACATCCTTCACACCTAATGATAGCATATATTCCATTGTTGATATCTTCTCTGATGGTTCTCTTATAAATATAGTTTTGCAGAACTTCATACAAACAACTGTTCTCAGGATGACTACTTCTATTTGGATAGTATGTATCCAACATGTTTGTCTTCAAAATATCTGTACTTTCTGGTTCTTTCTCTGCCAAATACTCTATTTCTTGTACAGATTTCAAAACTCGGTTTCGTGTTGCAGCAAGACCTAGACTCACCCAAATGATGGTTCTAGATTTGGAACAGAGACTTGCTGACGACAATCGATCAGAACATTCATATGCTCCAATTTCTCGATGCGACATCTTCAGACTGTAACTGTATAATTTCTTGCTTAGACTCTTCTCATGTGAAATGTCCTCCCACATTTCCTTCAGTTCTGTCTTTTCTTTTTTTGTGATGTAAGACATCACATATCGAGCCACAGCAATAGAGTTGTCAGCAACGAACTGAATATCCATGTTAGCATTCCACATGGACAAAATCACTGGATTGTAGTCGTTGATGTACTTGGACTCTTCGTTTCTTTTTAAATTGTATGTATTTTGTGGTGATTTGCGCGTCACAGTATGTCGCAGAGAAGACATCAAATTATTTACTCTTCCTTTAGAAATCACTGGTTGTGGAAAGCCGAAACGACATTTCGTGTAGAACTTGTCCTTGTTTCTGAATTTTCGACGACAGTACTTTCCACAACGATGGGATTGAAAGCGTAAAACTTGTTGCCTTAAACTGTTTTCCTCTGTAGTTTTCGGAACAGCACATGTTGAATACTCTTCAATGAAACTCATCACTGTTTCATCCGAATCTGTTCCAAATTTGGGTGCATCTTTAATCCACAACAACATATGTATGTGAGGAGCACCTCTCGCTTGATACTCCTTTCTCCAAAAGAAATCCAAAACCTCTCCAAGGGGAGGATTTTTTTTGTTGGTAATAAAAGACATCATAGCTTCAAATCTATGATTGAAATATCTGCATACATTCACTGGATCCAAAGAACACAGCTCTCCAGGTGTTTTGAATTCTATATTTTCAAATCAAGAGGCAAATAAACAACTCTTCCCTTTAATCCTCTCTGCAAATCTGTAGGAGGCAATTTCCCTATCTTAGGCTCCATGCGAACAATTGCCTGAAAAGGATGGACACATTGAATCAAAATAGACTCATATGTATTTAAATCCATCAATTCACGGGGAATGTCTACCAACTCCAGATTATTATGAACACCTCTAGCAGGCATTCTGTTTTGATTTAATTTAGTATAACAATATTTACAAATACGCTGATCAGAACTCAAATCAAAACAATTCTCCACCCGCAAATAAGTTGCAAAATCCTTCCACTCATAATTATTCATCTTTTCACTTTTTACGTATAAATCAACTAATCTAGTTTGATGTTTATAATGACTTCATCGACAACACACACAAGTAAAATTCGGCCTTTCACTTGATTTCACCTTAAACCTGGTAATTTCCTGCTCAAACTTTTCTGTACTTGAAATCTGTACATTGTCTTACACATTACCTTGAATTGCTGTGTCAATTTCTACACTATCCACTTTTTCACCAAAATAACAAATCTCAATTTCTTCACAAATCTTCTTCACATCTAATTCAGTTCCATGCAAAAGAGCACTGTTTAATTGTTTAAGCTTAAGTGCTGGACTTTTTGCATAATACAACAGTCTCACTAATTTCCTCATTTTGGTATGATGCACGGCTAACATCCTAAAATGATGAAAAACACTCTGACAGACTTTTCTAGAAAGACAAGCCAGTGAATGCCCTTGCAAACCTGTGTTTTCTCTCACTCTGCAAGGATCTAAGTCTTGCAACAACTTCACTTTCTGCTTTAGACCTTTCTTACTATATGTACGTAAGAAATTACAAAACAAATCAATTGATTCCTGTCGCACACTACAAATACGACTACACTTCCAAGTGTACACTGGACCCTTAGTACGTCTCCCTAAAACTTCATCAGTTAACACCTCTTCTGGTTCTCTAGGCACAAGTTTCTCTTTTTCAATCGGACAACCGTCTTTCACTTCATACGCTCGACCACTGGTATCAACTGCATGCACTAAATCATTCTCCTGGAAGTAACTCTCCTCATTAAAAAATGGCTCAGAACTTGAACTGTGCATCCATTCTCCAGAAAAAACTTTAAAAAAATTAGTCCGATTAATTACTCTTTTCCATCTACTGTTTGATTTGAAAACATCAATTGTCTTGTTAAGTGTCCTAATTCTATTGATTATTAAAATAAATAATTTTTTCTTAACTTCAAAAGCCTGATCAACAATCTTCTCTACACTTTTCTTTTTCTTATAAAAAGCAGCTCTCTGTTTACCTTTCCTAATGTTTTTTAGCAAATTTAAAACCACCCTATTGCGAAACATTCGTTTACGAATGTCTCTAAACTGATTCTGCCTTCCATTCCTATACATATTATTCTCTCCTGCTCCAGTTGTAGGATTCTTTGAGGTTCTCTCCTTACTTTTCAAATTTACTCTCTCATTCTCTTTTTCTACATGCTGTCCAACAATATTTTTTGAAGTACATATGTTCCGTATAAAAGACTTAGTTCTCTTACCAGGAGCTTGGTTTCTGTTTTTTTAAGTATTTGTTGTGGAAGAGTGCTGTAATTCCGTTGCTGTTTTTGTTTTTTGGCGGTTATGTTGTTTTCTTCTCCTTTCCCTTGAGGGCATTTTTGCTTACTCTTGAAATCTTGATTTCAATCTGTGTTAAAAAAAAAATAGCACATTATAGACCACTATTACCAAACAACAAAGCAATGACAAAATGCAAACGATCTATTCAGGGTTACAGATCAGGTGAGGATTCTCCAGGGGTGCACAAAAGGTGAGGCCTGTATTGAAGAGTATAGTGGAAGACAGCTCTGTCCACAGGTACAAAGAAGATGAGACCTGTGTCTAAGAGTCCAGTAGGGGATAGACTTCATAAAGTCTAGTCCACTGCACTCTTATACACAGGCTTCACCACCTATGCTTCCCGGGAAAGGCCTCTCTCCCACTACAGTCTTGATCATAAACCTCACCTTCTCTGTCCCTCTGCACATGTCTCACCTCATCTGCACAATCTACTTCCTAATCTCAGGTAACACAGGTGACATAATTGTGAAAAGGTCAATTTTTAATGTAATCATGCACACACTATTTATTCTTTATCAAAAATGTAGAATTCATTGATTAGTGCCAAAATCGATTTTTCAATAACATTTTAGAAACACAGTGCAGGTCCTACTATTTAAACTTTCTCAAAAATGTAAAACTCATTAATTTGCAGCAAAAATATTTTAGTAGTGTAATGAAAAGCTTATACATATGACCTTTTCATTGTTTTTCAAATGTTATTCTAAAAAAAATTTATAAGGCCTAAGCAGGAATACTCATGTGATGAAGCCTGTCCAGGGAAGCACAAAACGTGAGGCTTGTGTCCAAGAGTGCAGTGGACAGGACTAAACTGGAGTAGTGTGCAAGAAAAAAATAAGCCTCATTTATAAAGCCCTGCGTCAGTTTTGCGCTACTGATGCGTCACTTTTTGTGACGCATTGGCGGCATAAAACATGTGCCTTGTTGCACCATATTTAAAAAGTGGCGCATGTAGGTAGATGCGTCATTTTTAAACCTTTTGCGCCACATTATACCTCTATCAAGTGTAATGTACAGAGAGGGGTCATTTCTCCGCAAAAAGCCTCGTAATAATGACACAGTGAAATCTATGAGATTTCACTGCGTCACTTTTAGGACACTGTTACGTCAAAATCTTGCACCTGCCTCACAGCAGGGATAAGACTGAGGCAAACGCTTTCACATGGGGCTTTCCCCATGTGATACGATTCTCACACCTAAGCAGGAGTGCAAATGAGATGAAGACTGTCCAGGGAAGCACAAAACGTGAGGCTTGTGTTCAAGAGTGCAGTGGACAGGACTAAACTGGAGTAGTGTGCAAGAAAAAAATAAGCCTCATTTATAAAGCCCTGCGTCAGTTTTGCGCTACTGATGCGTCACTTTTTGTGACGCATTGGCGGCATAAAACATGTGCCTTGTTGCGCCATATTTAAAAAGTGACGCATGTTGGTAGATGCGTCATTTTTTAAACCTTTTGTGCCACATTATACCTCTATCAAGTGTAATGTACAGAGAGGGGTCATTTCTCCGCAAAAAGCCTCGTAATAATGACACAGTGAAATCTATGAGATTTCACTGCATCACTTTTAGGACACTGTTACGTCAAAATCTTGCACCTGCCTCACAGCAGGGATAAGACTGAGGCAAACGCTTTCACATGGGGCTTTCCCCATGTGATACGATTCTCACACCTAAGCAGGAGTGCAGATGAGATGAAGACTGTCCAGGGAAGCACAAAACGTGAGGCTTGTGTCCAAGAGTGCAGTGGACAGGACTAAACTGGAGTAGTGTGCAAGAAAAAAATAAGCCTCATTTATAAAGCCCTGCGTCAGTTTTGCGCTACTGATGCGTCACTTTTTGTGACGCATTGGCGGCATAAAACATGTGCCTTGTTGCACCATATTTAAAAAGTGACGCATGTAGGTAGATGCATCATTTTTTAAACCTCTGCACCACATTATACCTCTGTCAAGTGTAATGTACACAGAGGGGTCATTTCTCCGCAAAAAGCCTCGTAATAATGACGCAGTGAAATCTATGAGATTTCACTGCGTCACTTTTAGGACGCTGTTACATCAAAATCTTGCACCTGCCTCACAGCAGGGATAAGACTGAGGCAAACGCTTTCACATGGAGCTTTCCCCATGTGATAGGATTCTGACACCTAAGCAGGAGTGCAGATGAGATGAAGACTGTCCAGTGGAGCACAAAAAGTGAGGCTTGTGTCCAAGAGTGCAGTTGACAGGACTAAACTGGAGTAGTGTGCAAAAAACAAAAGAACCTCATTTATGAGGCCCTGCGCCAGTTTTGCACTGCTGATGCGTCACTTTTTGTGACGCATCGGCGGCATAAAACATGTACCTTTTTGCGCCATATTTAAAAAGTGACGCATGTAGGTAGATGCGTCACTTTTTAAACCTCTGCGCCACATTATACTCAAAAATGTAAAAGCCATTCATTTTCCCCAAAATCGTTTTTGACATCACATTTAGGAAACACAGCACAGGTCCTATGTACAAGCATTCCATGTCATTACTGAAACCTCAATATTTTACAAAATACAATTCCTCTATGCAAACAAACTCAATATGCTTCCTACACTGAGTTAACACAGGTAACATCATTGTAAAAAGTCAAATTGACGCCTGTGTCTAAGAGTGCAGTTGGGGATAGGCTTCATGAAGCCTAGTCCACTGCACTCTTAGACACAAGCCTCACCACCTACGCTCCCCAGGAAAGCCCAAACATGTACCGTTTTGCGCCATATTAAAAAAGTGACGCATGCAGGTAGATGCGTCACTTTTTAAACCTCTGTGCCACATTATACTCAAAAATGTAAAAGCCATTCATTTTCTCCAAAATCATTTTTGTCTTTACATTTAGGAAATACAGCACAGGTCCTATGTACAAGCATCTGCCTCACAGCAGGGATAAGACTGAGGCAAACGCTTTCACATGGAGCTTTCCCCATGTGATAGGATTCTGACACCTAAGCAGGAGTGCAGATGAGATGAAGACTGTCCAGGGGAGCACAAAAAGTGAGGCTTGTGTCCAAGAGTGCAGTGGACAGGACTAAACTGGAGTAGTGTGCAAAAAAAAACCAACCTCATTTATGAGGCCCTGCGTCAGTTTTGCACTGCTGATGCGTCACTTTTTGTGACGCATCAGCGGCATAAAACATGTACCTTTTTGCGCCATATTTAAAAAGTGACGCATGTAGGTAGATGCGTCACTTTTTAAACCTCTGCGCCACATTATACTCAAAAATGTAAAAGCCATTCATTTTCCCCAAAATCGTTTTTGACATCACATTTAGGAAACACAGCACAGGTCCTATGTACAAGCATTCCATGTCATTACTGAAACCTCACTATTTTACAAAATACAATTCCTCTATGCAAACAAACTCAATATGCTTCCTACGCTGAGTTAACACAGGTAACATCATTGTAAAGAGTCAAATTGACGCCTGTGTCTAAGAGTGCAGTCGGGGATAGGCTTCATGAAGCCTAGTCCACTGCACTCTTGGACACAAGCCTCACCACCTACACTCCCCAGGAAAGCCCAAACATGTACCTTTTTGCGCCATATTTAAAAAGTGACGCATGTAGGTAGATGCGTCACTTTTTAAACCTCTGCGCCACATTATACTCAAAAATGTAAAAGCCATTAATTTTCCCCAAAATCGTTTTTGACATCACATTTAGGAAACACAGCACAGGTCCTATGTACAAGCATTCCATCTCATTACTGAAACCTCACTATTTTACAAAATACAATTCCTCTATGCAAACAAACTCAATATGCTTCCTACACTGAGTTAACACAGGTAACATCATTGTAAAGAGTCAAATTTATTTCTTTAAACATGCACACATTCTTTATTCCTTCTAAAAAATGTAAAAGCCATTCATTTTTCCCAAAATCGTTTTTGACATCACATTTAAGAAAAACAGCACAGGTCCTATGTACAAGCATTCCATGTCACTACTAAAACTTCACAATTTTACAAAATACAATTCCTCTATGCAGTAAAAACTTTTTAACAAGCATTATCAAAAAGCATGACACAAAGCAACATTAAAAAACCACAATTTTCTTCCAAATCTTCTTCATAGAGTATACAAGTCTATATGTATATTAAAGGAATCATAACTCACCTTTACAAATGGTCTAGGAGATTCAGAACAGTGTCAGATACACACACCAATATTTCTTTAGCAGAGCAAAAGGTATGTTCTCCAGGCACTGCAACCATTAATGGCACAGAAAACCTCTGTTTCTACACACATATTGCTCATGGTAACCAATCAAAACTCTTCCCTCTGTATTTTCAAACCAACACCTTCCCCCCTCAGCCCTTTCTACCTGTTACCATAGCAACTCCCTCCTCACTGAGCTCTCAGGTTTAAAAGTTTATTCTACAATGTTGCAAATCACCTCAGCAAGGATGTTTGACCTGCGAATACACCAGCTTATCTGGTGCAATGTTTCTTTAAATGACTTTTTTTAACCATTCAAATTACTTCTTACACAGAACACAACCATGCACCCTAACTTTCAGTTTTCAACTATCTCAATCTACCAATCATTGCTTGTGATTCAAGAGCACTGAAACTCCACAGGTTTAGTTTTGCAAACTCCCACTGTTCCTACTGCCATTTTATTCCTGCACTTCATCTGACTGCACCAGAACCTCCTCTACCATGTATTCTGTCTGGATTATTGGACATAGCTATATCCACTGGGCTCAAAGGTATGCAGCTACCAAAAATTTTCACAACCTTGATTTACCAAATGTGAACATTAAATGGATTGGCCAGAGAGGATTGACATGTCACCAATTGATACCATTGGTGAAAACCTTTTTGCATTTGCCACACCCTAACCTCATAATTCTGCACTGTGGTGGAAATGACTTAGGCACTTTGACTGGGGTAGGTCTAGAAATGCTTTTAAAGGACACCTTTGAACAATTGATGGCACTTTTTCCTCAAACTGCCTTGGTATTTTCCAATATATGCCCAAGGCAGAAATGGAACTGGTCCAACCAATTTTGTCCACAATTTGAGAAAGCACGGAAACATGTGAATAAATCTGTTTCTGCTTACATGAGAGACTATGGAATGGGTTCAATATACAACAACAACTTGCGTTACAACATGCAAGATATCTACAGAGGAGATGGTGTGCACTTCTCAGATGAGGGGAATAGAATATTCCTCCTGAATTTAAGACTGTGCATTGGTACCTACTTGTAGGTACCTAAATCAGCCACAGAACCCAAAAGCTCTTTTCAGAGCACCCTACCTCTGATCACTCCAAATGATTATCTTTTTCTAACTTTTTTCACTATTTTTCACCAAAGTACGCTCCCCGGTACGCTTCCCGGTGCGCGTACCGGGCGCTCCCCCCGCGAAAATTTAAAAATAATTTTTTTTTCTGTCTATATGGGCCTCCTAACACCCCCTCAGAAAACCTAGGGGGTCAGGGAGTGCCTACCGTGCCCCCTTATACCCATTCCCAACATTGTTTGTCCTCCATTTTCTGTCTCAAAACTACCGAAACACAAAATGGAGGACTCCCGTAGCGCTGCCGGTACGCGTACCGGGGCGCGCACCGGGAAGCGCTCCCAAAAAATGTAAAAAGTTAATTTACATAAAAACCACTGGACACACTTTCACCAAATATAGAATAGCTCATACTACATACCAATCCCTACCATTTTCCCAAATTTGGTGGAATTCCATTGAGCCATTTAGCCTGTAGACCTCTCTAAATATCCTGAGGTAAATTACTTCACAAAAACACATCTGAAGTGTTAGAATTGACAACCAATTAAAATGTTACTTTCATTTTCTACTATTATTTCATGACATTTGATTGGTTATGTACCTGAATATATATATAAAGAAAGAGAGGGAAACACAGCCATTTTGACTACTACTTCCTGAAGTACATTTCAAGAGCATTTTCACTGACAACTTCAACTGCTTTCTCAAAGGTAAGTTATTATTTTGAAAACTGAAGTATGTTGTGCACTTTAAGTTAATTTGGAAAACTTTTTCTGATAGTTATATACTATCCCTCTGTAATAGTTATAGATTGAGATAGACTTCTCTATTATAGTTATGGATGGAGTTAGGCTTGTCTTGTATAATTATGAATTTACTTAGGCTTCATCACATACACTTTTTTATATTTCTACTTCCAGTCTGATACCATACACTGCCCAAAGATAAATTCACTGTTAAAAAATCCAAACTACCTGTGCCCTATCCCATCTGATATATTTATTTTTTATGCAAATTACAGCACAAAAATGGAAGGAGAGCAAAACATTTCCTTTGAAATTGTTCTGGAGAGCAACAATGAAGAAATTATTGTACCCAATGATAACTTGGAAATCATGGATGAATCACGGGACTATGAACTACTTCAATGTGTAGAATCAGTAGATTTGCTGATTCAAAATGAGGACATTTCTGACAGTCAAATCAAAAATAACTTTATTCGTTTTTTTTAGAGGAAAACCATAAAAGTTCATAGAAATACATTTTTATACGTTGATTCAATTTAAAAAAGGACTGTTAAAAATCGTAAGTTTAAAATACAATTTATAAAATCATAGAAAAGGGTAAACTTTTACTGCCATCCCTTATGGACTCTTCACTCATTTAATTGTCAGAGATTAGACCTATGGCGTATGCAAAATTTCAGGAAACATACAGTTGCTTTTGCTATCAATTCATTTTCCAGATATTGTAACGCCAGGTAAGCTGGGCGACATTGGCGCAGGCCCCAGTATTTGAATATGGGCAATAGCCATTGTCTGCGGGGTGCCTCAAAGAATTTACAAAATAAGACTGTGTGTATCGTTGACTGCTGTGATTGGGAGTCGCAAGGGCACAACAACAGTTTTGATGACCAATCATTCTGTGTGGGAAAACAGACCATTAAGTGAAATATATTGAACCTGAAGCGTGTCAAAAGTAGTTTATCAAATTGGGTCATATTAAACATCAAATAGGGTTCGACAGATGATACTGTTTGAACTAATAAGCTTTGTTGTACAGAGGGTTTATGGACTTCTTTTAGCAGGCGTATTTGATGCAAATGTGATAGACATGCTTTCCTCAGTTCTAGTTTGGAAATACTGTTTAGAGATGATGGATCTGTAAAATAATGACTGCATCCCATGTCTTTTAAAAAGGCTCTTACGTAGGCTGTCCATTTCATCCGCCCATAGTGCTCGAGCGTCTGTATGTCTTGGATAATGAGTCTGGTTAGATGGCATTGTTCAGTGACCCAAATTCTGCGCCAGAGCATTATAGGTTGAGTTCTTATAATATCCTCTAGATGGTCTATGCCCAGCTCTTCGTGACAGGCGTATGTAGAGGAATTTTTCGGTAGCCCCAGTAGGGATCTTAAAAAGGCGTTTTCTATTTTTTGTAAGTCAGTCACATTTGCATAGCCCCATATCCCTGCCCCATAAATAGCGGTACTGACACATTTTGCCTTGTAGATTTTTAACGTTTCTAAAGGTGGCTTGTGGCCCAATTTTTGAACAAATGATCTCAAGGCCGTTGTTGCTTTTAGAAAGGATAGTTTCCTAGCAGAAATTGCTGCTTTCCACTTAAATTTGTCGTCAATGACGATTCCCAGGTATTGGTAGGTGGATGTTCTTTCCAACGCTTCACCTTTCACAAATAGTCTTTTAGGTTTCATGGTTTTCCTCCCCGCATGCATGGTAAAAGTTTTCTTAACGTTTAAAAACAAGTTCAGACTTAACATAAATTCACAGTATCTATCCAGCTCTCGCTGCAGTTCCACTGATGTTCTAGCCAAAATGACCGCGTCGTCGGCATATAGCAAGGCAGGTATATGCCGACGACCGACCGAGGGGAGGTCTTTACTTCCCTCAAGCATTGCTGTCTCGAGGCCATTTGTGTAGAGGGTGAATAGAAAGGGGGCCAGAACGCATCCCTGTCTGACCCCCTTTTCCACACCAAAGCTATCTGTCAATTGTCCCTTTGTCCCGAATCGGACTCTGCCTGTTGTTCCGGTATAAAGTTCTCTTAGGAAGTCAACGATAGGAGGATCTACTCCCATTTTCAACATGATCATCCACAGCCTTGAGTGTATAACACAATCAAAGGCTGCGGATAGATCTACGTACACCATGTGAAAAACACTCCCCTTGGCCTCTAAATACTTTCCTGCCAATAGGGACAGGTTTAACGCTTGATCCACAGTGCCTAGACCCTCGCGGAAACCGTATTGTATATCTGATATAGCGTTATTAGTAACAGCCCACTCCTGGAGTCTCTCGAGAATGATCCGACCAGTGACCTTCCCAAGAGAGTCCAGGAGGGAGATAGGCCTATAGCAAGTTGGTGAATTTCGGTCTCCCTTTTTAAAGATCGGGACGAGTACAGAGGACTTCCATGATTTTATCAGGCCTTCTTCTAGTGATGCATTTAATACATTTGTCAGGAGCGGGGACAAGAGTTCTTCCTCGTATTTATAAATGTCAACGGGAATCCCGTCAGGCCCCGGGGCCTTGCCTATTTTTGAGGACCTTAATGCTTCTGCACCTCGTCATGCGTAAACTGCAGGTTTAACGGATAGATAACCTGATTCAGCAAGTCTGTTGTTTCCGTATTATATGAGGATCCTAAACCAAAAACATTTGAGTAATGATTTACCCATTCAGTGTTGGTAATTGCAACATCAATAGAGGGTATATCCTCCTTACCTGTGAGGTATGGTGACCTTACTATTTTCCAGAACTCAACGCTATCTTTGAGTTCTGAGCTTTTCTTTAGACGCTCCCATAACTCGTTTTTTATCTCTTGTTTTCTGTTTTTAATTGCCAAGGCATATTCTCTCCTTAGAGCAGTAATTATCGCCCTATCTCTATATTTCCTGCCTAATGCTTTTTTTAGTTTTATGTGTGCTTTAGTACAAGCTGGATTAAACCAGCCTTTCTTTTTACAGTTTATCTGTTTACAAGATCTAGTTAATGCCTTTTTTATCTTTTCTGTAATAGTGTTGAAACTAGCTATTATATTGGAACTTTCTGCCTCATAGTCTAGACAAAGTGATATCTCGTTTTTGCATGCTGTAACTACTCCTGAGGTGATCGCTTTTTTATCAACGTTTCCCCATTTTAGGGTGTAGCCGTTAAGAGACCCCAACTCTAGATTTTGTTGATGTAGTAGAGAGAATGTATCAAGATCTTTTTGTTTTTTTTGTTCTCTTAAGATGATTACAATCGGGAAGTGATCACTTAAAGGGTTTTTGGCTACTTCAAATAATTCTATATTTGGGCCTTTATGTGCTGAGATCATAACGTAGTCTATCAGACTCATTAGTCCCCTACCATTAAAGGTTGGTGTAAAAGGTACTTGGGAGGTTTTTAGTTCGTTTGCGAAGCCCAGTTCTAATTCAGTTACAGCCTCATTCATTTTTTCGCCTTCATGTGAGTGAGTAAAGTGGGTGATCATATTGCCATCATCTTCCTCTATCCCGCATTTATCTGTGTTATTATTCTCGCATAAGTGGATATTAAAGTCACCACCCCAGAGTATAGTGCATGTTTTATTAATGAATTTCTCTTTTAAGTCTTGTAAAGTAAGAGAAATCTCTTGAAGAAGATTAGTCAGATCGTCTAGTTTCTTGTTATTATAGAAGTTTACAATAATGTATAACGTCTGTTTAGTTGTCTTTAGAATAACTATTTGGTAATTCTCATGTAGTTTAACAGGAACTATCTCTTCGTGATGTAAAGTATTGGCTATATAGATAGTTAAACCGCCGCTGTTTCTTCCAGATGAAGATTTTTTTGCTGAAGAAAGGAAAGTCTTGTATCCCATTATATGTAATGGCTCAATAGCCCAAGTTTCCTGAAGACAGATAATACTGCTCGCAGTCACTTGGTTTAAAAAGTTAGGGTTTGTTACTTTAGCCAGCAAGCCTGCTATATTCCAGTAAGTTATATGTATTAAGGAAGTACTTCTGTTATGGCTGGGAGAAGTTATCTTAATTGTAGAATTTCCCTGAAGATCAGGACTAATTATTGTTTGTACTAAGTTAGTTTCATCATTTGGTCCTACTTGATTTTGAGTAGTTGGAGTATTCTCTGCTATGGAGTTATGAATGTTTATTCCCTGGGTATTGAGGGCACTTCCTGACATCTGACCTTCTAGATTTAATATATTGGTCTCTAGTCCTACGAGGTAGGTATTTTCTTGTCAATCATTGAAGTCAAGAGTGGAAAGTGCAGCAAACCGATTTTGTGTTGGAATACTGTAGAGATTGCCAGGAGCGGCAGCGACTTGTTGCCAACGAGGGTCCCTATATTCTTTAGTTGGCATTGTAGACAGATAAGGGTGAGGTGTGAAATGAGAATGAATCTGTGGTTGATGTCTTTGCATATGGATATTCGGATATGTAAATTTAGGGTACTGCTGTAGAAAGGGGGAGTTATTTACAAACATTGGATGGTGATCGAAGAAAGGGGTGGGTAGGTTGGGTTCCACTGTTGGTGCATCAGTAATCAGGTGTCTATAGAAGTACCCCAGCGGGAGTAAAGTAGTGTTAAATTCCCAAACCGAGGGTTGGGGGGCTCTAGCCAGAGTTTTCTCGGCCCATTGTGGGTTTTTAAAGCTTATGGATACACAGTCACCTTCGAATTTTTTCTTTAAAGGGCCTATCCATCCTACTCTCTGTACATTGTTTATTTCTCCTGCGCATTCTATCGGATAGTTACAGTTTGTTATCAGCCAATGCAAGATCTTATTTTTCAAGGATGAAAAAGTTTCCTCTTGATCATGCCTAAGCCTAGGCACATTAACCAAAATCAATACATAAGCACCACATTCGGGAGGAAGATTGATTCTTGAAGGGATCTGCCTTGAATTATATGGAGGGTCATGTGTTAGCCGGGGTTTTTGAGAGTTTGTAATAGTAGAAGTTAAATGGTTGTGTCTCTTTTTTTGTTCCTGAGATGATGCTGTCGTCTTTCCTGGAGTAGTAGTTACCACCTGAATACTAGTGGTTGTACTTAGAGTTGGGCCATTTCCTGTAGTAGGGTTGGTTGTAAACTTATCTCTACTTACTAGAGGAAGTGGATTTGATTGTGGTTTTGTTGTTCTCGCTAAAGATGATGTAACTTTTTCTGTCGGTTTTGTAATGGTGGTTGTACTGGTATTTATGTTTCCTACTGTATTAGTAGGTACGATGTCTCTAGTGAGAGTCTTTTTGTTAACAGCGATGAGTTCCTCAAGTTTCTTTTCAATTCGAGTCAATCTAGATTCGATTGGTGAGATAAAGATCGCCAAAAGATTGCCAACTCTTTCTATTAGTTGGTCGTCTTTTGTTTGTTTTGCTGATGCGTCAAGGTTATTTGGATACTCCTGGGCCTTTTTCTGCATTGCTTCCGTTGAAGGCTGGGGTTGGTTTGTTGTTCCACTAACTGTGGAGTGCTTGATTGTGGTTTTTCTAGATGGAGCTTTAGATTTTTTACATAGTTTTGCAGGAAGAGGGATAGTTATTATTGGTTGTTGAGTCTGTTTACGAATAGCGCCCTCTTCAGTGGGTCTTAATGATATAGGACTGTTCACTTCCGTGTTTTCCGGAGTAAGATTTATGTTTAGATCTGGTGTCTTTTCAAGATCATTACTCGTATCAGAATCACAATCAATTAGTGGGTCCGTAGCCGATAAATTGATTTCGTTAGGAATGGTATGAATATCAGGCCGTAATTCTTGCGAGCAGCCTGGTTGTAGTTCATGTTGTTTAATGGGAGTTTTTGCCAACAAAATTTCACCAAGGGAGGAACGTTTAGTTGTTAATAGTTCATATGAGGCCCTGCGCCTAGCAGCTTCTAAGTCTTGTGAGACTCTTCTTTCAAGGAGAGAGATGCTTAAGTCAATAGCGTCATGAGTTCTCGTGATGAAATTGTCAATAGGGCCAATAATGGATGTACTGGTTGCTGCAGCAGTTTTACTTCTACTTCCCCTGGTAGACATTGCGGTGTAGTTGTGGCCAGGGTGCAGTAGCAAGCACTGAGTGGAGAAATTAGGGGTCTCCCGGTATGTGTCATGCGGGGGAGCTCTATGTCGTGAAAGGTATTAGTCTTTGTAGCCTAAGTAGCAGGGGAGAATCTTAGACACATATAACAGATATCATTAGTTTACCTGATGTACCGTCGGGCAGTGATGTTAATGGGGTGTACCCAACCCGACCTCGTCGACCTCGGAGGGCCTCAGAGGGCCCGCCCTTAGCCCGGGCTTCGCCCGGCGTCCCGCGAGAGGGGGGTGACGCCTGATTTATGCGCCTCCTGGCGCGCAAAGGTAGCGGTATGCGCCGCTAGCGCTGCTGGGATTTGTGGTCCTTGTGCCACGCCCACACTCCACTCAGCGGCCGGACCCCCGAGGTGACTGAAGGGGTCGGGCGGCGGCGGGCGGGCGGGCTGTGCCGATGCAAGATGCTATGTCCCCTTAGGAAAGAAGGGCAGCGCCTGTGGTCCGGTAAGGCTCAAGTTTATTTTTGGTTTCACCCCCTCGATCGGGGTGACGCCTGATTTATGCGCCTCCTGGCGCGCAAAGGTAGCGGTATGCGCCGCTAGCGCTGCTGGGATTTGTGGTCCTTGTGCCACGCCCACACTCCACTCAGCGGCCGGACCCCCGAGGTGACTGAAGGGGTCGGGCGGCGGCGGGCGGGCGGGCTGTGCCGATGCAAGATGCTATGTCCCCTTAGGAAAGAAGGGCAGCGCCTGTGGTCCGGTAAGGCTCAAGTTTATTTTTGGTTTCACCCCCTCGATCGGGGTGACGCCTGATTTATGCGCCTCCTGGCGCGCAAAGGTAGCGGTATGCGCCGCTAGCGCTGCTGGGATTTGTGGTCCTTGTGCCACGCCCACACTCCACTCAGCGGCCGGACCCCCGAGGTGACTGAAGGGGTCGGGCGGCGGCGGGCGGGCGGGCTGTGCCGATGCAAGATGCTATGTCCCCTTAGGAAAGAAGGGCAGCGCCTGTGGTCCGGTAAGGCTCAAGTTTATTTTTGGTTTCCTTTGAAATTGTTCTGGAGAGCAACAATGAAGAAATTATTGTACCCAATGATAACTTGGAAATCATGGATGAATCACGGGACTATGAACTACTTCAATGTGTAGAATCAGTAGATTTGCTGATTCAAAATGAGGACATTTCTGACAGTCAAATATTAGAAGTTCTATCAAATTTTGAAAAAGAATCTGAAAAATAAATTTATATTTAATAATTCTAAAATTGTTTGAGACATTATTCATTTTTATATGTAATTCTTAAACTAGTACCAAATTGATTATAATGTAAAGTCAGACTTATAGTATACTGTGCAACTTTTTTATGTTACATAGTAATTTTGCTCATAGACACAACAACTCTATTCAGAGCTACCCTACCTCTAAGCACTTTAAATTATTATTTTAGTGTTTCACTGAGTTTTCCCCATGTGTGGGGCGGGGAGGTGTGTGTGGGGGATGTGTGGGGTGTGTCTGTGAGGTGTGTGTGTGTGTGTGTGTGTGTTTGAGGGGGATGAGGTGTATAGGTGTGTGTAGGTGTGTGGGGTATGTGGGTGTGGGTGGGGATGTGGGTGTGTAAGGTGTGTGTGTGGGTGTGGGTGTGTGGGGTGTTTGGGTGTAGGTGGGGGTGTGGGTGTGTGAGGTGTGTGTGGGGTGTGTGTGGGGTATGTGTGTATGTGTGGGATGTGTGGGTGTGTCTGTGAGGTGTGCGTGTGTGTGTGTGTGGGGGGGGGAGGTGTGTGTGTGGGATGTGTGAGGTGTGTCTGTGAGGTATCTGTGTGTGTGTGTGTGTGTTGGGGGGGTGAGGTGTGTGTGTGGTATGTGTGGGTGTGGGTGTGAATGTGTAAGGTGTCGGTGTGGGGGTGTGGGGTGTTTGGGTGTGGGTGGAGGTGTGCGTGTGTGAGGTGTGTGTGGGGAGTGTGTGGGTGTGGGGGTGTGGGGTTGTGTGCGTGTGGGTGTGTGTGGGACGTACTTGTAGGTACCTAAAACAGCCACAGAACCCAAAAGCTCTTTTCAGAGCTACCCTACCTCTGATCACTCAAAATGATTATTTTATTATTTATTATTATGATTATATAATTTTTTTCACTATTTTTCCCCATGGTACGCTCCCCGGTACGCTCCCCGGTGCGCGTACCGGGCGCTCCCCCCGCGAAAATCGAAAAAAATGTACTTTTTTTTTTGTCCCGCGGGACCCTTTTATGGCCCCCACATCAAACCTAGGGGGTCAGAGGGGGTGTACCCTGCCCCCTTTTGGTCATTTCCCCCTTTGTTTTTTGCCACCTCTTGTGTCTCGATCCGACCGAGACACAAGATGGCGGCCGCTGCGGACTGTTTCGAATGTTTACAGACACCCGAGAGCCAATCAGCTTTCTGTGCGCAAGTCGCGTGGTGCGCCCGGAGCGCTCCACGGTGCGCGTACCGGGGCGCTGCCATAGATATATAAATTTTTTTTTGAACCTAAATTACTCAAAATCCTCTGGAGCACATATCTTGAGACATAGCAAAGGCACATCGGGCTACCAGTCCCTACAATTTTGCCAAGTTTGGTGAAAATCCATTCAGCCGTTCGAGCTAAAAGTGCGACCGACCGCCCTATGGAAATTAACATGGGGAAAACACGTTTTGGGACCCCCCTTTTATCTCGGCCCCCACTTGACGAATCCCCCCCAAACTTTCAGAGAAGGAGCGGAGCGCCGCGAGGCAAAGTTGCTGAAAAATTCAGGCAGATTCCTGAACCGGCGCCAAAGTTATTCCCAATAGAATGTTGCGATTTCCCTATGGAAATCAATCCTAACTATAACTACCTACTGGCGACCGCCAGTAGGTAATATATATATATATATATATATATATATATATATATATATATATATATATATATATATATATATATATATATATATATATATATATATATATATATATGTATATATATATATGTATATATATGATCAAGTACCTGAACCCAAAAAGTCCCCCGCTTACTGATAAAGCTGCCTCAAGTCCTGATGCGATCACTTATAGTCTCACGTTTGAGTTTCGAAAGGCGAGTATCTTGGGTCTATAACACGTGCGTCATGTCATATTCACAAATAAACTCACTGACGCACCATCAAAAGATGGCGCCGCCATCTTAAAGTTACCTTCCTGTGTTGGTGCACGTTGCACCCGCACTATCCAAGTAACCACTATTCATTTTCTGCATAAATGCTAACTTAATGTAATACGAGAGTCAGTAAAACCTGAAATGACAGGGGTGGATATTAACCAACATACCCCAATTCAAGTAACTGATTCCTCATACTCCTGCATATAATGATAGAGCATCACGAATAAAATAAAGTCCTTCCCAACCACTATGAATCCAATGCTCCATGCCACACCTGTTTCACCCAAAATCACAATTAAAAACGTGTTATAGCTAGCGAATCCGCCATTCTGGAGCATCAAACAGGAGGAAAAGGAGCATGGTCCTGTTTAGATCTGCCCAATAACTATCTGTTAACAAAATGTAGGAACACGGGGAAACCTAAATAATTACACAAACACTCAGGGCCAGATGTAGGTAGCCAAATACCGGTCAGTCGCGGCCGATTTCGGCCGTTACCGACCGGTATTTGGCTTTTGAGATGTAGGTGGGTAGTTATTTACAGAATCGGTATATTTACCAAATCGGTAAATTTACCACTTTGGTATTTTACCGATTCGGTAAACATACCAATTCTGTAAATCCATATGTAGCTGACACTCCTAAGAGTGCCACAGGCCCTTAAGAGTCGGTATTTTACCACCCAATTCTATTGGGTGGTAAAATACCGAATTCAGGTGTGCATGCACATCTGTGCATGCACACCTGTGCAATGTGACACACAGACATGCCCTTAGGGCATGTATGTGTGCCACATGTCACACAAGCCTGTACTTGGGGTGCTAGAGGGTGTCAAAGTGGCACCCCCTGCACCCTTGCAGGATTTGGTATTTACCGATTCTGTAAATACCGATTCGGTATTTCACATTGATTCCTATGGGCTTCAAGGCCCATAGGAATCAATGTGAAATACCGATTCGGTATTTACAGAATCGGTAAATACTGACTGTTACAGAATCGGTAAATTAGAAATGAGATTTACCTACATATGCCTCCTTCCTATTTACCTACTCTTAAATAGTTAAATACTCTTAAATGATTGTGCCGGTGCCTCTGCCCACATTTTGCCGATATCCCTGCTTGCACAAACAAACTCGCCCTGTTTCACTTTTGCTTTGCTGCCATTTTGTGATTGTGCCTCCCAGCCCGTATCTCCACCCCGCTCCCGCCTCCCAGCTGACCCTCCCTCGCTGCGCCCCCCTCCACTATCCACATATGACAGACGCATTTGCGCGCAGCGCTCACGTGCAGCGGACGCACCCTATGCGCACCAAAGGCGCGCCAAAGGTAAGCCCGTCTGACCCCGTCCGCGACTGGACCGCGCCCAGCGCCAGACCACCTGGCCCCCGCAAAATCCACTCCGCCTGCATACCATACGACGCCGCTACCGTCTCAGCCCTTAACCCCGGCCGCCCACCAAACTGCTACCAAGCCGCCCCAGGACACACCCATGGACCCTTCACCTGCCACTCCTGCAAATTTTGCTGCATCAGGACCCACACCAAATCCACAAACTCCAAACAGAGCTCCGACACTAACCACCTAAAGTGCATCCTGCTCAACACCCGCTCGGTCCACAGACACGCCATTGAGCTCTGGAACCTACTCGACACTACATCGCCGGATGTCGCCTTTCTTACAGAAACCTGGTTGAACGCCTCATCAGCACCCGACATCGCCATAGCCATCCCGGACGGCTCCAAAATCATCCGAAAGGACCGCACCAACCAAACAGGAGGAGGCATCGCCATCGTCCATAAGAACACCATCCACATCACGACCAGTTCCGACGATTACCTCGCTACCGCCGAACACCTTCACTTCCAGATCCACACCGACCCCAAGACCACACTCAGAGGCACCCTCAACTGCAGGCCACTAGGACCCCGCACACAATTCAGCGAAGACATCACTGACTTCATCTGCCCACACGCCCTCCCCTCCGAGCTCTACATTCTACTGGGAGACCTCAACTTCCACCTGGAAAAGAAAAACAACAGCAACACCACCACCCTTCTGGACAACCTGGACAACCTGGGACTTGAACAACTTGTCAATACCCCCACCCACTATGCCGGACACACACTCGACCCAATCTTCACTTCCAGCAAGCACATCTCCTTCAATTACACCACAGCTCTCCACTGGATGGACCACAGCTGCGTTCACTTCAACTACAAAAAGACCACGACCCACAACCCCCCACAACCTATTCCCCGAAGAAACTGGAACAAAATTACTACCGACCAGCTCTTCACATCGCTTCACCAAAACCCTCCTGCCAAATCATCGGACCCAAACCAAGCAGCCACCAACCTCACACAATGGATCACCCACAGCGCTGACGAACTAGCACCCTTGAAAAACCATCAAATCAAACAAGGTAGCAAAAAAGCCCCCTGGTTCAACGATGACCTTAAGAAATCCAAGAAGCTCTGTTGTACCCTCGAGAAAGATTGGAGAAAAAACCCAACCACTGACAACCTGGCCACCTTCAAGAACGCCACCCGCAAACACCACCAACTGATCCGATCCACCAAGAAATCAGCATTCAAGGATCGCCTTGACAACAACGCCCAAAACAGCAAGGAACTATTCAACATCGTCAAAGAATTTACCAACCCCACCGCCGGCACCAACGACATCACTCCCTCCCAAGACCTCTGCGACTCCCTAGCCTCATTCTTACACAACAAAATCGCCGACATACATAACAGCTTTGGAAACCAGTCCGAAGACCAGTCCACTCTACCCACCTCCGAACCAAAACCGCCCTCTAACAACCTTTGCGCCTGGAAACCAATCACTACTGAAGACACCATCCGCCTGATGAACTCCATCCACTCGGTATCGCCAACCGACCCATGTCCCCACCACATTTTCAACAAAGCAGACTCCATTATCGCACCCCATCTCCGTGACGTCATCAACTGCTCCTTCAACTCCGCTACCTTCCCGGAAAGCTGGAAACATGCCGAACTCAGCGCCCTTCTGAAGAAACCCACAGCAGACCCCGCTGAACTTAAGAACTACCGCCCCATTTCGCTCCTACCTTTCCCTGCCAAAGTCATTGAGAAAGCCGTCAACAGTCAGCTCGCCACCTTCCTCGAATCCAACAAATCCCTCGACCCCTCACAGTCCGGCTTCCGAGCAAAACACAGCACCGAAACCGCCCTCATCGCAGCAACAGACGAGATCCGAACTCTACTGGACAACGGAGAAACAGCTGCCCTCATCCTACTTGACCTCTCCGCAGCCTTCGACACAGTCTGTCATAACACCCTTATACAACGCCTCAGCAATGTCGGAATACAAGGAAAAGCATTGGACTGGATAATCTCGTTCCTCGCCGGAAGAACCCAGAGAGTCCGCCTTCCCCCTTTTAGATCAGAGGCCACCGAAGTCATCTGCGGCGTACCACAAGGATCATCACTCAGTCCCACCCTCTTCAACATATACATGAGTCCCCTCGCATCCATCGCACGCCAACACAACTTCAACATCATCTCCTACGCAGACGACACTCAGCTGATCCTCTCCCTCACCAAAGACCCAAACACCGCCAAAACCAACTTACATGAAGGAATGAAAGAAGTAGCCGAGTGGCTGAAGAACAGCCGTTTAAAACTGAACTCGGACAAAACGGAAGTCCTCATCTTAGGTTCATCCCCCGCTGCCTGGGACGACTCATGGTGGCCACCGGCCCTGGGAACCGCACTCATACCTACGGATCACGCACGTAACCTGGGCTTCATCCTGGACTCCTCTCTCTCGATGACCAGACAAGTCAACGCCGTCTCATCATCATGCTTCAACATCCTACGCATGCTCAAAAAAATCTTCCGCTGGATCGAAACAAGAAAGACGGTCACCCACGCACTGGTCACAAGCCGACTGGACTACGGAAACACCCTTTACGCCGGAACCACAGCCAAACTACAGAAAAAACTCCAACGCATCCAAAACGCCTCAGCCAGACTCATACTAGATATCCCCCGTCAAGCTCACATTTCCAGTCACCTGAAAGACCTCCACTGCCTCCCCGTCAACAAGAGAATAACGTTCCGTCTCCTCACCCACGCACACAAAGCCCTCTACGACCTAGAACCCGAATGCCTCAACACGCGACTGTCCTTCTACACCCCCACCCGCCAACTACGATCGTCCAATCAAGCCCTCGCCGCAATTCCGCGCATCCATAGATCCACCATGGGGGGAAGATCCTTCTCCTACTTAGCGGCCAGGACCTGAAATTCTCTCCCCACCCACCTCCGCCTTACACAGAACCACCTCTCCTTCAGAAAACAACTAAAAACTTGGTTATTCGATAAGTAAAGTACCCCCCCTCCCCCAAGCGCCCTGAGACCCTCTGGGTGAGTAGTGCGCTATACAAATTTTTGAACTTGAACTTGAACTTAAATATCGATTCGGTATGATTCGGTATTTAAGAGTCTGTAAATAGGAATTACCTACATCTGGCCCTCAATGTTCACTTAAGGGGCTAATATTTTACTAGAATTACTCAAATCAAGAAATGCCCCCAAACCGTGTAAATGACAACAGCTGTCAAGCTCCAGCATCTCAGCAAAAAATGTGTGTGTGTAATACTTCCCAGTGGGCAACTTCTCAAGTTACTAACTTGTCCCACTCTTCCCTAAAATTAAGTCCATTTCTGATTGTGTTAATACCACTGTTTCATAGCTTTCCTATTTTCATTCAAGTTCCTTCTTTTACCAATGGTGACCTTCTCCACAGTAAACCACTCGAATTCATATTCTTTGTGGCCATACTTCTGGAAATGAGCAACCAGGGGAGCTTTTGGTTTCGTTGTTCTAATGGCAGACTTGTATTCCTGCAATCTAACCCTTAATTGTCTACTAGTTTCGCTCACATATCCCAAGCCACATGGGCATCTTAGCCAATAGATCCCTTTTTTGCTCCGGCGATGGTTAAGCGTGTGGGCCACTATTCATCTTCCATTGTGTGTTATCTCCTTCAAAACTAAACATTGCACACAGATATTGCAGTTGCTGCGTTTTGTGTTCCACTTAACTACACTGTTGTCCATAGTCCTCTGCCTGTTTCCTGAATCATCTCTTTAAATGTGTACCAGCTGGTTTCGGAGATTAGTATTTCTTTTAAAAGTGCAAAGAGGGGTCTCTCTAGTTCGATCTCTTCCTCATCATTTAAGATGTTCCAATGTCTGTTAATTACATTTTTTATTCTATTACTAATCCCATAAAACTGGCTCACAAATACTTAACATAGCATCTCTATCGTAAAACCTAGCTCGTTTCAGGGAATGTGACACTAGTTTCCTAGGATATCCTCTGTCCATAAGCTTCAATTTTATAACTTCAGCATCTTTATAAAAATCTTAAAAATCCGAACAATTCCTCAGAAGACGGACGAATTGGCTAAATGGAATGTTATCCTTTTGAGATTTCGGGTGGAAACTGGAGTAGTGGAGCAAAGTGTTTTTATCCATCGGTTTAGTATATCATTCCACCTCCAGTTTTCCTTCTGTATCCTTTATGGATATATCTAAAAAATCAACTTTCTCCTTGCTAAAATGTGAAGTAAATATCAAGTTACTGTCGCCCAGATTCAACCAAATTAAAAATTCTTCCAGCAATTCCATTGTTCTCTCACAAATAAGGAAAATATCATCAACGAAACAATGCCACTCTGGCACATTTTCAAAGAATGGGGCTGTTTCATTGTAAACATGTTTCTTCTTAAATTCGCCTACATACAGGCAGGCCAGACTAGGAGCACAGGTGGCCCCCATGCTGGTCCCCTTCTTCTGGAGAAATAACTGATCCTTAATTAAGAAGATATTATTTTTCAGGACCATGGTAGTGCATTTAACCATATTGGCTCCCTCAATTTCTATATTCTCTAAAATTTCTCTTATTACTTGAACAGTGGATTCATGGGGGATATTAGTGTATAAAGCCTCAATGTCTAATGTGCCCAGACATTGAGTACTTTTAACAAAAGGTTTTTTTCCAGGAGAGAGATAATGTGAGTGGAATCCCTCACACATGATCCAACTTGCTAACAAGTGGTTAAAAAAAGTCAACATACTTGCTAAGTAATTCTAATTCGACTC
Organism: Lissotriton helveticus; assembly: GCF_964261635.1. Taxonomy (NCBI): domain Eukaryota; kingdom Metazoa; phylum Chordata; class Amphibia; order Caudata; family Salamandridae; genus Lissotriton; species Lissotriton helveticus. The sequence goes on from NC_136057.1 coordinate 421,268,648, forward strand.
AACACTCTCAATGACCAAGCAAGTCAACGCCGTCTCCTCCTCCTGCTTCAAAACCCTCTGCATGCTCCACAAGACCTACAGATGGATCCCAACAGATACAAGAAAGACAGTCACCCAGGCCCTCGTCAGCAGCAGACTCGACTACGGAAACGGCCTCTACGCAGGAGCCCCGACCAAGCTCATCAAACGACTACAACGCATCCAAAACGCCTCAGCACAACTGATCCTCGACGTACCATGCCAGGGCCACATCACCCCCCACCTGAGAGACCTGTACTGGCTCCCCATCAACAAGAGGATATCCTTCAAGCTCCTCATCCAGGCACACAAGGCACTCCACAAGACCGGCCCAGCCTACCTCCAACAGATGTCTCTCATTCTACATCCCCAACCGCCAGCTATGCTCCGCCGACCTCTCACTCGCCACCGTACTGCGCATCCGAAGAACAACCACCGGTGGGAGATCCTTCTCCCACTTCACTGCCAAGACATGGAACACCCTCCCACTGAGCCTACGACAGACCCAAGACCTGCTGACCTTCAGGAGGATACTAAAGACCTGGCTGTTCAATCAGTAGCGCCGCCCCCCCAGCTCCTTGAGACCCTCGCGGGTATGTAGTGTGCTTTACAAATGAAATGATTGATTGATTTATTTTGCCAACTGTAATTGTGTATACCGTGTAGCTTCATGACGATTTGCCTGATGGTTGCCTTCTTGGAAACCTGAGGATCAGTACAGGAGGCCTTGGTTGGTTATGGTGACAGGCCAATAATAACAGCAAGAGGTAGGGTGCCCAAGTGTCCCGGATTTGCCTGGACAGTCTCGGTTTTCAACCGCTGTCTCGGCAGATTTCGTAAATTTTGGCTTATGTCCTGGTTTTTGGAGGGGATCGACTGAAAACAGTGATAGGCACTTTTTGGGGTGTTCTAAAGCAGTGCTCGTTAACAGCTCTTACAAGTAAGCAATTTAATTAACAGGTATGATGCTGGTTTTAGAAACTGCATTTTATTCATTTCCTTAGTGCATCTTCTGTGTTCATATGCTGATTGATAGGAGCTGTCATTCTACACCGCTCCTTGGATGTAATTTTTTTGTCCTTCTTCTATTTTTGCAAAATGCCCCAGTTTTTGCTTCTCAAGATCTGGTCACCCTAGCTAGAGGCCTAATTGTTTCACTAAGAAAGAAACTCAGAGGGTGAATGCAAGGATGAGTCAGAGGATTGATGAATGGATGCATGAGTGCAAAGGCGAGCGAAAGAGTACATGTATGGTGCCTTTTTGAGTGCCTAGGGGCATCAATGACACAAAAAGCACTTTCATTCTTAAGCCCGACCTATTGGTATTTGCTAATGCTTTTTGTTTACAGGAAGTGCTTTAGAGGAAATATGGCCTGTTGGAAGAAGCGTTGAAATTCTTTGCACGATTTCTGGCCTCAACAGGATCTGGCTTGAGCACTATTTGAAATACTAAATCTTTCCAATTGTCTGGCCTCTGAGGGTCCTGCATTAACAGGAAGCCAGAACACATCTTAACTGTAAGAAAACACAGTGGGAAAAACAGTTCTTATCTGTGCACACATTTGTTTACTGCAGTTTTCGGCCTCAGTGCTCTTCCTGAATATGAAAAGGGGGGGCCCTCGGCTCCCACGCCCGCATGGCGGCACGGCGACCCCCCCTCTTCCCCTTGACTTCCGGTGGTGGGGGGGCGTGACCTCCCGGCGTCCAGCGATGACGCGGGGGGTGCGCGCCGCACCACCGGTTGGCTGCCGCCTGACCCCTGACCCGGAAGGCATTGCGCAGGCTTCCGGGTCGGGGGGGCGGGCGGCTGGGGGGGCAAGGGGAGGGGGCATGCCACCCCCTCCCCGCGCCCCTAGGATAAAGGAGGGGGGAGCGCTCAGGTGGCCCCTTGTCGCCTGGACGCTCCCCCACACTGGTCGTGCCCCGCGTCCGGGGCCTCCTAATTTTCTTTTTCTTTTCTCCTTTTCAGGTTCCCGGCGAAAGCTTCATCGAGGGAAGGGGCGGCGCAGTTGGAGCGGGACGCGCGGCGCGTCAAGAGTCGGTGGAGCGTCGGAGTGTGGCGCGGGAACGGGACTGGATGGGCAACTCCGACCAGGCAGGACTTGTGGTGGCGTCAAGCTCTTGGCGGCGATTAAGAAATCGTAGGGGGGCACAGAAATTATTTGCAGTAATATGGAGGTGCTGCGGTGTTCTACATTGAGAACACGTCACTATCCCTGAATATTCCAGGGGGGTTTCGGTCGGTGGCATTTAGAATTTTGACGAGCGTGCCTGTGACTGTCTCTGATTTGGCCAAAGAGGGCATGAAAGAGGTAACACCTTTAAGATGTTCCTGTTTTTGCAGTAATCATGCTAAAAAGAATTACTTCAAGTATGCCCGCACCTAGTCTAAAAATTCTCACTGGATTGCAAATTAGAGCGGTCTGTCAAGTTCTGCTTGCTCCATTGCCTTCGGCTTGAGCAGGAGAAGATGGGCCTCTTTCGAGATTTGCCAGCAAATAGGATTGAGAACGTAATGGAAGCTGGAGAACATATGGAGGTTTTCCATAGAATGGCACTCAGAACGGCAGTCATGCAGTATGGAAGGGCGTACAGCAGGATCCCTTATTAAAGCATGGTGGCCAGCGAACCTTCGGTCATGAGGGAGACTATAAATTAAGGTTTTATGCATAAAGCGCACGTTCACCCAGAAGGGTGTCTTGGTGCAGAATAATAGATGTTTGTTGTTGCCCGACTCTTTGGTGCTCATTTGATCGACCACAGAGGATGAAGAGCTAGGTGGACTTGCCGGGATTGGAACCTGTGGCAGTACAGTCAATTACAGGCCCCTACAGTGGATGCAATAGTCCACTAAGTCACAAGACCCGGCTTTCTAAATAACCATAGGCCTAGAAGTCCCAGCATGCTTAGCGCAAGCTTATTCTCGACCTCGCGGCGCTGAGGCCTCTAGTTCGCATCGCGGTAGGTTATGAGTTAGACAGAGGGACCAGCACCCTTGCCACTGACAGGATGTGGCTTCCTTGAAAGGGTAAAAGCTCAACTGGCCAATCAAAGCTTTAGATCTTTGGCAATGAAGTAGTTACAAGAGATCACTGCAGTCAGTACACAACCCACTGAGCTATCATACAAGCTCTTCGTTGTCAATCTGCCCAACTGGCCCTTTACGGTGCACCTTCACTGGAATAGTCAAATCTCCAAGAGGGATTGCAGGGTCACCGCGTCCAGTCTCAACTATAAGAGATCGACACACACATTGTTCTGGTGAAAACTGGAGGCAGGAACCGGAAGTGTGCCTGCTCAGTGGTCTAAGATTGATGTGTCCCTTGTGACGGGGCTTTGTTTGGACGCTTGCCACCTTGCGTGACCTCGCGTACAAATGGGTGGGAAGAAAAGCCAGCCAACCATATAACTACCGCATGAGAGGAGGCAGGCGAGGAAAGCAGGCCTTGCTTGGTTAGAATGATATTTTGTGAATTTCATACCACTATTACATCAGGTACATACACATATGTTCAAAGATGCCATTATGACAATACACCCATAGGAGCACAGGTACTTGCCACCTGTGAGCGAGAAAAAGAAAAGTCATTTGTTCGTAATTTGAAATTCAGCCATTGTTATGCGCTGACGTTTGATTTCATTCTGGATTTACATCAGATTCATTAATAATCAAGCAAGTGTTTGCAATATTTTCTTCATTAATTTTTCTGTTTGAGGTTTTGGTTTCAAAGGGAAGTAAATAGTAGTGATACAGACACACAGGCAGGCACATACTTAGATAAGAGTCATACGCATATATGGACTCCAAAATGAAATGGGGGGGCCCTTGGCCCCCACGCCCGCATGGCGGCACGGCGACCCCCCCCTCTTCCCCTTGACTTCCGGTGGTGGGGGGGGCGTGACCTCCCGGCGTCCAGCGATGGCATGAGCGGACAAGCCAGCCCGGGCTGAGCCTGTGACTAAGACACCTTGTTGTTGTACGGTTTGGGGGGGGAGGAGCCACTGGAAAAGAGAGGCCTTTGTTGTAACTTGGACATAGCCCTTCAGATGAAAGCAGTGTGGCTGGCCTGAGGTAAACTGTAATTTTAAAAAGTGCCATTTATTGCCCAGACCAGTCACCGGGATGTGACACACACAGGCTTGTTTGTCAGTGACCTTGAAGGAAAGGTTTAGCTGCTGCTTGGAACTACAAAGGGCATTGACTAACTGTGGTACATGATCTGAAGGCAAGGAAATAGGGCGTTTTAGGCACCCGGAACTGTTCTTTTCATGGATGCAATGACAGGAATAAAGAGCTTCGTTTAGAGTTGGGTGCTAAGACAAAAATCCCCTGCTTTTCATGGGGTGCCAGGGGTTTGGCAGTCAGTGGGCTGCATATCGTCAATGTTTTCACTTTAAACAATTGATTTGTTTTAGTCGCGCTGAAAAGCAGGATAGAGAGGTACTGTAATTTTTAGTAAAAATCCGCTTATGGGGGGAGGGGGTTGCTACGTCCAAATTTATTATCGTAAATGGCGTTTAGGGCTCTTCACTGGACGGGGCGCGCAGGCGATGAACTTAGCTCCCTGTGAATACTTCCTCTTCGGTTGTGCCACGCAATGCACAATGTATGCAGTAGAGGCCAATATAGTGGGTAGGGGCCCATATAGTTGGTAGGGGCCGGTGCTCGATGTAATTTACAGTAAGGGGGTAGAACATCGGGGCGGCGAGTTCGGTAGTTACACAATCCAGAGGTCCTCTGGTGACACCTACAGAACAAACCGTTGTCTCCCTAAATGGAGAAAGGGAAATATTGTTTTGATGGAAAGCAAAGCAATTGGGGGAGAGCAGGTAACAACTTATAACGTGAATGGATTCAAACAATAGATGCACATGTTCAGTTGAGGTTTAATTTAATCTAGGCCAAGAATCGTATGGAATACATGTTTATGTAAAGCGTACGAAATATAAGCAGGAACAACACCTTACCTTAAACGCTTTATTCTCATTGTTCAGAAATCCATGAGTATGTCTCAAACTTTGAGGACAGCAATACAGGGCTCTTCCGGTACACATGTAAGGTTGGAGGAGAGAGGGACACGTCAGGTGAAACTAGACTCACGGTAACCCCCAGAGGCTCCTTCATATTCATGTCAGCCAACTAGGTGCTCAATCATAATATAGCAAAAGAATGACTGGTGATCATAATATAGATCAATGTCGCAATAATGTCATGTGCTCTTATGGGGGTTGCAAACGGTGCAGGGGGGTGTGATTATTAAATGAATGTGCAGGACGTGGCCCTATCGATCACATGTAGGTGCGAATGTGCCATAGGTCATTCAACTGTTTTTTACGTGGAAGAAGGACCTGCCCAAAGTTCTCTGCAATTCGTTGTATTGCATAGGGACGCAGCACTGAATTTCTGGACAGGTCTGGTTTTGATTTAATCTGGGTGGGCCCTTGGGTCAGGGGTTCCTATGATCATGGAGGGAATATTTCTCCAAAAGCCAAGGTTGTAACGTTGTGCGGGGAGGGGTAAAAGGCGCGCGGGGCCACTGTTTCAGCCCGGCATGGATAGCATTGTGGAGTGCTAGTCTGAAAGACTTTGCTGCTGAACTGGCAAAAAGACGGTGCCCCCTTTCAAGCCTATGTATCCTATGCCTAAATACTTGGAGAGAACAGCAGACACTGGGAGGGAGGTTAGGGGCATTCAACATCAGGTTATTCAACTACACTGGACTCACAACGCCCGAGTCCTTTAGCTTCCGGTCAATCATTCCTGAAAAGGAGCTGACGCATTATTACAGTCATGGCAAGCGCCTCCTGGGGGAAGTTACTCATGGAAGGGAATTAGCGCTTGTTTTAGTGGGGGGGGGACCTTTTTCATACGGGAAATAGAGCGCCCTAATTATACTCTATCTACCTCCCCCAAGTATCCAGGGAGGCGCCAGTGCGTCAGTATGGATACGGCATTTGCTCTCAGTAAGGAGTTATAATGTAAACTAGGTTTCCAGTTATTATTTTCTGGAATTATGAGGGGGGTGCCAGGGCCTATAAGCCAGGTGCTGGTAGTGCGCTGGGATATGGTCAGCTCACGCGGCTGGTGGATTCAAAAAATGTGGCCCACATTTCTTTTCTTTACATGTAGGTTACCGCTGGAGCGGGCTCCAGGTTGCAACAAGGGGCCTGTACTTACTGAGGCAGGTATGCTTGACATATTCAGCAATTTTCTTAAACATGGGGGGGGAGGCCACGCCTACGTAGAACGGCCTCTGCGAAGGTTCGCCCAGGGACACTCTCACCATGATCTTCGACACACGCAGTGGCGGAGGTGTATCGGAATACGGGGCCTGTGTCCAAAACACTAGGCACAAAAAGGGTGGTACACGTAAGCTTTGTGGGGATGCCGTGTCGCACAGACGCGCGCATACACGTTTGTGTGGTCAGACTCCGGAAATGCCAACAGCTTTGGCCTGGAAAGGTATGCGCTGGAATGCAGCTTACCTTGTTAGTAACTATGAAAGCGCTATTTCACGGCATTTCACACTATGTACTGTCCTTAAGTAATGATGGACGGGTTATTGCATTCACTGTTGATTACAAGTCTATTCTTTCATGTAGGTAATACTACCAGGCCCCCTCAGGGTAGCACGAAGTTAGACGCTATGCATGTGATACAAACTGATGCTAGGTTCGACACTTGCAGTTGCAGGTTTGATGGAAATGTACCTAGTGCTGATCTTAGCTCGGCTTAGCATGTGAGTGCAACGTGTACGGGCAAGTGAAGGCAAGGTACTATAGACATGTGTGCTGCAGGTATCGCAGGGAGCCAGATAACACTAATGGTCGTGTGTGTCTTTCATTTTTCCATTTATGTATGGCCGGGTCCCTGGTGGGCATTTGGGGAGTGTCCACGCCGCGACAACCGCAACGGATGGACAGCCGAAGGGCGCGGACGTTAGCTTCTCAAACCTGTCACGCGGGGGAGAAACTCGTCGCGGGCGGCAAGGAACTTCAACAGCCCAACACAAGCGGAAAAAGGAACAGCAGTAATTGGTGTCTTGGTTTGGGGGCCGCTATTATGTGAGGCGTGCTAAACAGACTTTGCTTGCAGGTGAACATAGGCAAAGGGCGGAGCAAAAGGGGTTGTTTCTGTTTCCCTCTCTGGGAGGGGGGGGCTTATGCCCAATCCACAAGCATGACCTTTCTAGGAGTAGGAAGGGGGAGGCCAGATCGTCGGTCAACAGTGCTGGCCTGTGGCGGTAAGGTCATGACCGGTGAGCAGCTATTTTAAGGTCTGAGGGGGCGGCATCATCCTTTGGAGGTGTCCGCCCAGGGGGAGGGGTCACTGGCCCCTCCCAGAACTTCAGGGGCAGGTATAACTGGTGCTGCAAAGGGGCGCGGGTAGGAGAGTCACGCTGTCCTTATGGCTGGTAGCCACCCCGCGCGTACTCATGACGTCAGCGAATGGCGCGAGTAAGGGCCCTCCTTCAGTGGGTAAATGGAGTTCACGGCGTGGACCGAGTAATTAACGGGCTCGGCTGCGCATGCACACACACATCTTGTGGTGAGGCGCAGCTTGTAGGACCTGACACCAGGTAGGACCTCGCCATATGGCCAGTAATCTTAGTATGCAAAATTTCAGAGGAGGATGTTAGATTCGGTTAGGAAACAAGCTGTATTAGAATCTTGTTAAGGTTAGCATATCATACTTGTTGATATGATTGTATCGAGTGTCCCTGAATATTTTGCATACCACTATACCTTTTGGTTTAATAATTTTATTCTTTTGTATCTTAATAAATACGGCCGGGGGGTCCCGCGATCCCCCGCCTTCCAAAGACAATCAGGTTTCATGTCAGTGTGTCCTGGGTTGATGTGGGTCTACAGGGAGAGGGGCGGTAGCCGTTGCTGACCATGTCCGTTTTTGCACGGTTTTAAGTTGCTCACATCCTGTCTCATCAGCTAGAAACAGTGCACACGAAAGCGGCTCAGACTAGATCCTCTTTTGCTTTGAGCAAATCCTCGTTAGTCTAGGCGCTTCTTCCCAGCCTCATTCTGTTTTAGCCCATATGAAACGGCGGGAACACATTGAAGAGAAACAGGTATATGTTTCTCCCCAATTAGGCATTTCTGTTTCAAACTCTGTCTCCGTTAGTGTTAAATCTCAGGAAGATACGTTTTTCAAGAGCTCTTTTTTACTGACGTTTCAGTTTCTTACCATTCGGTTCTCATGATAGTTGCGACTCAAGTCTATAATAATATGAGGTAAATAAGAGTTGGATGGAGTCAGGACTTTTATGATTCTGACGGACACATATATGGAATCCGTAATTCGGACATACGAAGTATATCAAATGCATGTTTGTGCTTTATGACTGTTTGGCTGATGGATGTATGAAATCACAGCACATGCCTTTACCACGTGTGCCATCACTAAGCATGGCAAATATATTTGAAGTGCGCAGAATCTATCTATCTATCTATCTATGGGGATAAGAGTTGCCCTAACGGTCTAGGACGATCGACCTTGATTCTGGGGAACTGGGTTTGAGTCTCGGCAATGACGCTGAACATCCTGTGATTCTGGGCAAATCACTTAATATCCCCGTGCCTAACAAAAATGAATGTGTCCTCATTTAATGCAACTGGCGCTGTGTAAAGTGCTATGACACCTGTTCCCGGGTCAAGTTTGAGCTATATAAAACTCTGTAACATTTAAAAAAAATCTAACCTCCCTTTACCACTACACATCCTTAAACTCTAAAATTCCACATACCTCCTTTACCACTACACCCACCTAAACCCTAAGATGACTTTTTACCCTTACCTCCCTTTACCCCTGACTGTTTCTAATGCAAAGTTACCATAAAGGCAATAGGCCTAACATATTGATTGTGAAAAGCATATGTTAAAGTCAAAAGGTGTTTAAGGGTAGAGTGTTATTACAATGCATAACGTCTACAGATGGGCATTTTATTACATGGAATCTAAGACTGTCTTTGTAGTAGAATTACCGTAGTAGGCAAGGCGTTTGGTGCTGGTTACCCCATGACAAACAGTGATTATAGAAGATATGCACTGTCACAATCCTTGTGAGACCTACTTAGGAGAGATAGTATTTTACTTTGCCAACTGTAATTTTGTATGCTTTGTAATTTATGACTGTTTGACTGATGGTTGCCTTGGCTGAAAGCTTAAGCTCAGTACAGATGGCCCCGGTTAGTTATGGTGACAGGCCAATGATAACAGCTAGATGCCTAATTGATTCACTAGCAAAAAAGCTTAGATAACATAGGTCTGATATTTTTCTCGGGAAAGTTAGGATAACTACAGTCGGCTTGACATATTGATAGTAAAAGGATATGTTAAAGTCATTAGGCATTTAAGTGTGGATTGTTATTTCTCTGTATTAAAGCCCATAGTTTGGTTTTGTACCCATATGCCCATTGTGTATAGGTGACAGCGTGTTTTATTTTTCCGACTTGCATTCGTTTAATTTATCTTGCATATTTTGTTGAGTTTGTGTGTATTTTAATGCAGTCGTATCAGGGAGCAAATGCAAGAATGAGTCCATGGACTGATGAATGGATGCATGAGTGCAAAGATACGTGACATAGTGCATGTTTAGTGACTTGAGTGCCTTAGCCCAGCAATTACAAAAAAAAACACTTTTACTTATAAGCCAGACCTATTGGTATTGCTAATGCTTTTTAGGTTTCGCTGGAGGGCGGAGCTCTTAGCTCCGCCTCCAGAGAAATCTGTAGTCTTCAGTAAGGGACTCTTGGAATACGCCCTCTGTTTCATTGGCTAGCTCCATAAATGGAGGCTAGCCATTGGAACAGAGATCTGTCCGTCAAGGCCGGACCAGATTCGGGGGCGTTCCCGCGATTTTTTCTCTGGGCGTTCCCTCTGTGTAGTAATGCAGCGGTGGGCGGAGTTTCGTTTTTTATTTTTTAAGAAGTACAGGTCAGTGCTTTGTTTTTCTAGCCTTCCTGCCCCCCCTTCCACCTGTCCTTGTGCCCGTTCCCACCCCCTCCCGCTGTCCGTGTCCCACTGGAAGTCCATGGGCGTGCCTTGCCGTTCCCGCCCCCCCTCGCCCACCCGGCATCTGGACCGTTTTGTGGCGGACTTGTGGGCCGATCGAGTGCCCACCCCGATTGATGGTTATCTTTAAAGAGCCGGTGCCCACCCGGCATTTGCCCGTAAAAATCAGCCCCCGCCTGCCTACCTAAGGAGAAGGGCCGCTGCGCTGCCCGCAGCGACCCGGAAGTGGTTGGCCGGCCGGCCGGCCAATCCCAGCGCGGCCGGCCGGAAGTGCCCGCCCCCGCAGCCCGGGGGGAAGAAAGAAGAAGCATGGCGGCCGGTTTGCAGGGCTCCCGTGATGCGAGGGAGCCCTGCTGCATCTAGGAGAGCCCAGGAGGAGAGGAACCCCGCCCGCGGCCCCAAAGTGACCGCCGGAGGAGTGCTGCAGGGAGCAAGGCTCCCGTGTGAGGAGGAGAGCCCCGCCCGCCAGAAGACAGTCGGTGAGTGGGAGTTCCATTTGTACCGTTCTTGGATGTGTGAATCACATCGCAGCCGGTGCGCCATAAATTCCAACTTCGATACCTAATCTGATGCCGTATTTACCTACAGCAGCTATAGCTTCAAACGTATTATAACATACCCATCTACAGTAGTTGTGCTGGCTACTCTTCTATCTGCGGCTTGTGCTGATACAAGAATAACTTGGAAAATCTCCTTGCCTTTGATTATGAATTCCATCTTTGCCACCTTAGCTTTGGCATTCTCGACTATTGATGTGCCCTAACTTTCAGAATGAAACGAACACAGCAAAACGTACTCCTATAAAATACTAAACCGGCACATAAGTGACGATCGCTCTGTGGTCTCGAGAGAGGCCAGGGGCTGGATGTGCATGAAATCTGATTCCCTTTATAGCCCAGCGAAGGGTATTCTGAGAGCCTCTCACTGCTCTCAACTTCAACCCCACAGCTCTAATTCATGCTCTTTCATGGACGCCCATCCACACAATTAGCTCACTCAGCTACCAAGAAGCGACTCCGTTTTACTACAAGATCCATATGGTTGCTCCAGGAAAAACTGAAGTACAGAAGCCTTAGTCAGGATTTAAAACCTACGATTTATAGATCACTGTACAGGTGTTACGTAATCCCTCTGAACTGCCTACCTGTTTCTATCTATATAACCTTACCCAGTGTCAACCTCACCATCTCCATGTTTGCAACTTTAAATTCCTCGGAGCCACACATATTTCCAGATACTGATGGGATTGTTGCATTGTTTCTAGTAGTACAGTTCCAACAGGTCCATGACGTTTGCCTGGAATTGCCTTCACTGATAGTCACTTTTTCAGTGTAAAACAACATGTCATAAAATGGACAGAAAAAGCTACTTGCCCTTCAGCACACGTAATGACTTCCAATAGACATCACATCTGTATTGCACACACAACAGATTGGTTTGCAGGGCTCCCGTGATGCGAGGGAGCCCTGCTGCATCTAGGAGAGCCCAGGAGGAGAGGAACCCCGCCCGCGGCCCCAAAGTGACCGCCGGAGGAGTGCTGCAGGGAGCAAGGCTCCCGTGTGAGGAGGAGAGCCCCGCCCGCCAGAAGACAGTCGGTGAGTGGGAGTTCCATTTGTACCGTTCTTGGATGTGTGAATCACATCGCAGCCGGTGCGCCATAAATTCCAACTTCGATACCTAATCTGATGCCGTATTTACCTACAGCAGCTATAGCTTCAAACGTATTATAACATACCCATCTACAGTAGTTGTGCTGGCTACTCTTCTATCTGCGGCTTGTGCTGATACAAGAATAACTTGGAAAATCTCCTTGCCTTTGATTATGAATTCCATCTTTGCCACCTTAGCTTTGGCATTCTCGACTATTGATGTGCCCTAACTTTCAGAATGAAACGAACACAGCAAAACGTACTCCTATAAAATACTAAACCGGCACATAAGTGACGATCGCTCTGTGGTCTCGAGAGAGGCCAGGGGCTGGATGTGCATGAAATCTGATTCCCTTTATAGCCCAGCGAAGGGTATTCTGAGAGCCTCTCACTGCTCTCAACTTCAACCCCACAGCTCTAATTCATGCTCTTTCATGGACGCCCATCCACACAATTAGCTCACTCAGCTACCAAGAAGCGACTCCGTTTTACTACAAGATCCATATGGTTGCTCCAGGAAAAACTGAAGTACAGAAGCCTTAGTCAGGATTTAAAACCTACGATTTATAGATCACTGTACAGGTGTTACGTAATCCCTCTGAACTGCCTACCTGTTTCTATCTATATAACCTTACCCAGTGTCAACCTCACCATCTCCATGTTTGCAACTTTAAATTCCTCGGAGCCACACATATTTCCAGATACTGATGGGATTGTTGCATTGTTTCTAGTAGTACAGTTCCAACAGGTCCATGACGTTTGCCTGGAATTGCCTTCACTGATAGTCACTTTTTCAGTGTAAAACAACATGTCATAAAATGGACAGAAAAAGCTACTTGCCCTTCAGCACACGTAATGACTTCCAATAGACATCACATCTGTATTGCACACACAACAGATTGGTTTGCAGGGCTCCCGTGATGCGAGGGAGCCCTGCTGCATCTAGGAGAGCCCAGGAGGAGAGGAACCCCGCCCGCAGCCCCAAAGTGACCGCCGGAGGAGTGCTGCAGGGAGCAAGGCTCCCGTGTGAGGAGGAGAGCCCCGCCCGCCAGAAGACAGTCGGTGAGTGGGAGTTCCATTTGTACCGTTCTTGGATGTGTGAATCACATCGCAGCCGGTGCGCCATAAATTCCAACTTCGATACCTAATCTGATGCCGTATTTACCTACAGCAGCTATAGCTTCAAACGTATTATAACATACCCATCTACAGTAGTTGTGCTGGCTACTCTTCTATCTGCGGCTTGTGCTGATACAAGAATAACTTGGAAAATCTCCTTGCCTTTGATTATGAATTCCATCTTTCCCACCTTAGCTTTGGCATTCTCGACTATTGATGTGCCCTAACTTTCAGAATGAAACGAACACAGCAAAACGTACTCCTATAAAATACTAAACCGGCACATAAGTGACGATCGCTCTGTGGTCTCGAGAGAGGCCAGGGGCTGGATGTGCATGAAATCTGATTCCCTTTATAGCCCAGCGAAGGGTATTCTGAGAGCCTCTCACTGCTCTCAACTTCAACCCCACAGCTCTAATTCATGCTCTTTCATGGACGCCCATCCACACAATTAGCTCACTCAGCTACCAAGAAGCGACTCCGTTTTACTACAAGATCCATATGGTTGCTCCAGGAAAAACTGAAGTACAGAAGCCTTAGTCAGGATTTAAAACCTACGATTTATAGATCACTGTACAGGTGTTACGTAATCCCTCTGAACTGCCTACCTGTTTCTATCTATATAACCTTACCCAGTGTCAACCTCACCATCTCCATGTTTGCAACTTTAAATTCCTCGGAGCCACACATATTTCCAGATACTGATGGGATTGTTGCATTGTTTCTAGTAGTACAGTTCCAACAGGTCCATGACGTTTGCCTGGAATTGCCTTCACTGATAGTCACTTTTTCAGTGTAAAACAACATGTCATAAAATGGACAGAAAAAGCTACTTGCCCTTCAGCACACGTAATGACTTCCAATAGACATCACATCTGTATTGCACACACAACAGATTGTACATATAACTGCTTCAAACCCCATACAGCTGAACATCCTTTGTGAGAAAGCTAATACATTAATTAAAAATATATTAGACATATTCATGTTGTCAAAAGTGCAGGCCCTTAAAACGTGCTCGACAAATAAACGTGCACACATGTATTTCTCTCTAAAATAGAAACACATTGTGTATTCATTTTTATCTGCTGGACGTTGCTGCTCTATTGTATCTTTTCCTTCGCTAACAAGATGTTATTTTTCAAGGGCAAATCTTGCAGTGTGTTTGGCAGAAGTAAATGCTTTCATTGTCTATTGTGTGAAGCTTCTGTTAGTATGGTACATGCAGGAAGTACGCTGGGCAAAAATATGAATTTATGCAATGTATTTGAAAGTTGTAAGTTTACTTCTGGTGAAAAAATTACATAACTAATGAATGCTTGCAACATGTTATATATAGTGTATTTGTATTTTAACAATATAAGTGCCATGAGGGAAAGCATGAGAAAAGTGTTTGTTTTTGTGTAACATCTCTTTTCCTATATCTGTAATGTATTAAAACAAGTCCCAATTTGTCTGTATAACATGTATTGTTCAAAATAGTATAAATGGATTCGAGTTTATTGTCTGTCACTTAATTAATTCACTTGAGTTTATTCGGGCCTCTTTTTGCTAGGCCACTTCATTTGGGTGCATTCATCATATTTTCCTCTTGGACACTTTCTAGACCACTTTGCACATTTGCTCTGTTGCTCATTTATAACATCATTTTGCTTTTAGCTTCTAGGCTCGTTTGTTTTATGTTTTGAGTTTGTTTTGTTTGTCAGGCTTACTTTAACATGGCACATTTGCACTTTTGACTTGTTTTAGCTTAATATCAGACACGCTCAAAATGCAAATTTTTTTACTGGCTCTCTGAGCACACTGTTTTTTTCACAGCATTTTGTTACATATTCAAATTGATTTGGCTATTTGATTAAGCTCTTTTATTCTGCAGTGAGCTGATCTCACACATGAGGGCGTCCTACTTTGCTCTTACGCAATTTAAGGGCCGTGCTATTTTATCGCATCCTGCTGCTGGATTAATACATAAGAAAACACATTTTGCCTGATTACAAAAAGGTTTTTATTGCACCAGGGCAAACATATGAAAATCGGTTGTTGAACCAATGCTAGATGTGAAGGACATGCGAGCTTGCTGATAAATCATTTTACATGTGCCAGTGATTTTAGGAATTTGAAACTAATCTATGCTCGACGTTTCTTTACAACAAAATTAATTGCGCGGACTTTGCATTGCTTTCGCTATTTACTAAAAACATTTAAAATGCAAACTGTGTGTGTGTGGCTGGCTCTGGGTGTGTGTGGCTAGCTCTGGGTGTGTGTGTGTGGCTCTGGGTGTGTGTGTGGGTGGTAGTAATTGCTGTCTGCTGAGCTCGTCCGTAGGGTACAATAGTTCTCACATTTGCGAGAGATTAAGCTATTGGCAATGTAAATGACAATGCCATTTATTTACCTGTTTTCAAAACCAACACATAAATACAAATTTTGTCATTTGCAATGCCAATAGCTCTAACTTCTCCAAAGGCGAAACCGTTGCATTGTAAATGCTTGTTTTAATTGGAAGTTTTCCATAGGCAAAATAGCATGTTGCCAGGAGAGTTGAAAATCATTTCATAATTTCTGGCTTCGACTGGATCCTGCTTGAGCACTATGTAAATTCCTAAATCTTTCCAATTGTCTGGCCTCTAAGTGGCCCGCATAAACAGGAAACCAAAACATTTCCTAGCTGTAAGAAAAGACAGTGGGAGAAACTCGGGGCGTAGCTTCAGGGATGTAACTCCACCCCAAATACATGCATTCTTGGATTGGTCTTTATGTCAGGGGGCCGTGAGATGGGTCTGCTATATCTGTGTATGTTTTTCTTGCTGTTCTCATTTCACCCAGAATTTCCAACATCTTAATTTTTTGATCCGAAACTTTAATATGTATAGTGACTGATTTACCAAAAAAGTGGTAAACATGCACCCAATGAAGTATTTATTGAATATGTGCAAATTTACAGCTTTTTGTAATTCACAAACTTTTGCAGTAGTAGGATTGGAAGCTGCACCATTCTCAGGTTGCCAGGCATACTACTGGCAGTCAAAGACCCAAAAGGGGATGGGACAAATGCTTGGAAATTGTCTAATCATTGGCAATCGTTTGGGGTAGTATACCAACTAGACCTGGGTAAAATATATATTACACTGGCAGAATTTTGGTAAATTTGCATTACTTTTGTTATGCGTTGTGCGTCATTCCTTAAATTACACTATTGTGCCAGTTTGCATAATTATGCACCATTCGCAGTAAGAGTTTATAGAGAATGGTGCAATATGCTCTAAAAAGTTACAGGGAGCGCATGGGAGCAAAAGAAACGCAAGTGGCTGTTGTTTGTGGTGCTCTTGTTTAAATGCATCTCCTCACACCAAAAATTGACATGAGGATGATTTACGTGTTAAAATGTATGTATAACAGAATTGCATTTCGTGTAATTATGCATAATTATGCCCACCCCTAATTTCACCCCATTGTTTTTTGCCCACTATGCCACTTTAAACAGAGGTCCACCTAATGGCCCTCATGTGAAAGGCCAACTCGAACCACCCGGTGACCCACTTTTTTAGTTGGAAAATTTGAGACTCACACCCACCCAAATCTCACTGACTAAGCTACACCCCTGGAGAAACTGTTCTAATCCATGCACACATTTATTTTCTGTAGTTGCCTGCCCCAGTACTATTCTTGCATATACGTTTAAGTACATGTTTTAAATTTCTCAAATCCGGTTTCACAAGCAAGAAAAAGTGCAAAAGAAAGCGGCTCAGACTAGCTTTTCTGTGCTTTTGGTAAATCTTCATTGGTCTAAGAGCTTCTTCACAGCTTCTTTCTGCTTCAGCCCATATGAAGCAGGAACACATTGAGGAGAAACAGGTACATTTTTCTCCTCAGTTGGACATTTCGACATTTCACACCCTGTCTTTATAAGGGTCAAATCTCAGGAAGATTCATTCTTCAAGAGCTCATTATCCTGATGTCTTATTTTAAATATAAAATGGCACAAACTATCTTTGTAGGCAAAGATTGTGGTGTTGGTTACCACTTAGTAGTACAGGTAGAAGATTTGCACTGTAATAATTCTAGCTAGAATCTATTCTTAGCTGCATGCCAGGATTTTGTGATAATAAAAGTTAAATACATCAATCCATGCACAGAAATATATTCATATAAATACACAGAAAGCCATTGGGTCAACTCTGTTCTGCCATGGGTCTGCCATCTGAGTGTCATTTGCACTCTGCTTTCATCGATTGCAGTATGAAGTAACTAGTTTGGTCGACATCATTCTTTGGCTTTATTGCCCTGTGAATGATAGAATGTTCTGATCACATGTGTTTGTCCTCCTAAAAATTAGTGCACTTCGGTGTTAGGGCTAGTTGGCCAGTCCTATAGTTTTTAATTATCTCCTCTTATAGTTCCCTTTCATTTCCTAGATTCTCCTCTTTTTATTTAACATTTTCTGAAGAGGATATTACAACTTTCAAGGAAGTGCTGAAGGGCTGCTTGCTTGCCGCTCATTTAATCTACAGCGCCACAACCCACATGGCTGCTTCCTCTAAACCAGGAGACCACTATGGAATAATGTCCCTAGTGTATCATTGCTTTAGCATTCAAAGATGGCCAACACTTTGCTTTTAAATGTGATGGCCATGATAGAACTTTGATACAAGGCTAGACTATTTACAAAACCTGTCAATCAATCAGGGGGTTTATAGAGCATGACTACTCACCCGTGAGGGTCTCAAGACGTTGCAGGGGCTTCTGATGCATTTGTGTGCAAGGGTTCAGTCGAAGATCCAGGACTTGAGATCCTTGCTGAATTGGGTAAGCAACAGGGATTGCCTGAGGTGGAGGAGAAGGGTGTTCCAAGTCTTGGCGGCGAGGTAGGAGAACGATCTTCCTCCGGTTCTGGTCTTGTGGATCTGTGAGGTGGTGACCAGGGCCAGCTTGGCGGAGCAGAGGTGTCTGGTGGGTACATGGAATGAGAAGCAGTGGTCTAAATTTGCTAGTCCTGCGTTGCAGAGGGCTATGTAGGAATGTGCGAGGAGCTTGAAGTTGATTCTTTTGTTGACTGGGAGACAGTGGAGTTCTCGAAGGTGTTCGGGGATGTGGCCGCAGTGGGGGATGTTGAGGACCAGTCTGGCTGCGGTGTTTTGAATGCTCTGTTGCTTCCTGAGAAGTTTCTGGGTGATGCCTGCGTAGAGTGCCTTGCCGTAGCTGAGTCTGCTGGTGATAAGTGCGTGGGCGACTGTCTTTCTGACTATGTTGGGAATCCATCTGAAAGTCTTTCAAAGCATGCGCAGTGTGGATACGATGTTTATCTGGCAGTTCATTGTAAGCGAGGAGTCCAGTATGATGCTGAGGTTGCGAGCGTGAGCAGGACAGAACGGTTTTTAGATGTCAATCTAGCACTGGGAGCACGGCCTGTATAGAAGCACTAACAAAAAGTTTTCGTGGTGCAACTGGGTGAGTGGAAAACCATATAACCACTCAATGGTTAGGCCAGCAAGCTGGCAAAACCCAACAATATCAACATAGAAGTACCCTATGCACACACACAATATTGCTGTACACGTAGGAGGTAGTACACAAAATTATTTCAAAAAACAATATTGGCAGAGAAACAGTTACAATTCAAACAACATAGAAAAGAAGAGGGTGACGTAAGGTAATCCTTTGGTTCTTTTAATTTCTCAAAGCTTTACAACAGCCAGCCGACACGTGTTTCATCGCTTACGCGAATCTTCAGGGCTCTAGGTAGCTGAGTTTAAGCCAAAGGTCGCTCTGCCGGTGATATTTCCGACCCGGTGGGGCCCAAGATCGTCTTAAAATTCACATAAGGATGAGAGGACGTGGACTCTAGGTAGCTGAGTTTAAGCCAAAGGTCGCTCTGCCGGTGATATTTCCGACCCGGTGGGGCCCAAGACCGTCTTAAAATTCAAATAAGGATAAGAGGACGTGGACTTGAAGCTCTGTACGCTTCTGCCTTATGCCCGGGAGCGGTGACGTATATCATATTAGGAGCGGATAACTCCAATTATATCGTGGTCTCGCTATGCAATGTGGAGGCGGGAGGTATAGAAGTAGCTCTGGTAATGGTCCATTACCAGGAACACGGCGACCCGGGAGCAGCACCTCTGAAAGAACACATACTGATACAAATACGAACCATCGAGAGGGCCCAGAGCCACCTCTATACCTCCCGCCTCCACATTGCATAGCGAGACCACAATATAATTGGAGTTATCCGCTCCTAATATGATATACGTCACCGCTCCCGGGCATAAGGTAGAAGCGTACATAGCTTCAAGTCCACGTCCTCTCATCCTTATTTGAATTTTAAGACGGTCTTGTGCCCCACCGGGTCGGAAATATCACCGGCAGAGCGACCTTTGGCTTAAACTCAGCTACCTAGAGTCCACGTCCTCTCATCCTTATTTGAATTTTAAGATGGTCTTGGGCCCCACCGGGTCGGAAATATCACCGGCAGAGCGACCTTTGGCTTAAACTCAGCTACCTAGAGCCCTGAAGATTCGCGTAAGCGATGAAACATGTGTCGGCTGGCTGTTGTAAAGCTTTGAGAAATTAATAGAACCAAAGGATTACCTTACGTCACCCTCTTCTTTTCTATGTTGTTTGAATTGTAACTGTTTCTCTGCCAATATTGTTTTTTGAAATAATTTTGTGTACTACCACCTACGTGTACAGCAATATTGTGTGTGTGCATAGGGTACTTCTATGTTGAGGTTGCGAGCGTGGTCCATCGGGGTGGAAGTAGTTTCCAGTGTTGCACGTCACCAGTAGTTATCCCAGGCTGAGGAGGTGGGGCCGAGGATGAGTACTTCGGTCTTGTCTGAGTTGAGTTTAAGGCAGCTGTCTTTCATCCAGGAGGCAATGGCCTGCATCCCGTTGTGGAAGTTGTTTGTGTTGGTTCTGGGTTTGTTGGTAAGAGAGAGGATCAGCTGGGTGTCGTCGGCGCAGGAGACGATGTTGAGTCTGTGGTTCCTGACGATGATGGTGAGGGGAGTTCTGTAGACATTAAAGAGGTTGGGGTTCAGGGAGGAGCCCTGGGGTACTCCATAGCTGATCTTTGTGGGTTCTGAGAGGAATGGAGGTAGTCTGACTCGCTGAGTTCGACCGAAGAGGAAGGAATGGATCCAGTCCAGGGCCTTGTGATGGATGCCGGTGTCGTGGAGTTTCGTGATTATGGTGCAGTGTGAGACTTTATCAAAGGCAGCTGAGAGGTCTAGCAGGATGAGGGATGCGGTTTCACCCTGGTCGAGTTGGGCACGTATGTCATTGGTAGTGGGGAGGAGTGTGGTCTCAGTGCTGTGGTTGCTTCAGAAGCCGGATTGGGAGATGTCCAGGATGTGGTTCACTGCGATAAACTCAGAGAGTAGGGCGTTGATAGTTTTCTCAATGATCTTGGCTGGGAAGGGGAGCATGGATATGGGTCGGAAGTTCTTGAGGTCTGTAGGGTCGTCAAATGGCTTCTTTAGCAGGGGGTTGATCGCTGCGTGTTTTTAGTCATTGGGGAAGGTGACGGTTTCCATGGAGCAGTTGATGGTGCGACAAAGCTTGGGCCGATGGAGGTGGCTGCTCTATGGAACATGTGGTACGTGTAATGGTCCGAGGGGGGTTTGGAGTGGATGCTCTTCATGGCCTTAAGTGCGTCAGCTGTGGTGAACTGAGTCCTGTTGAGCAGGATCTTTTGGGGTGTGGTATGGTTTGTGCTGTGGTGTCAGGCATGGTGGGAGGGTCTTGGGTGTCAAAACTGTCATAGATCTGCCTGATCTTGTGGCGGAAGAAGTTGCCAAGTTTGTTGCAGAGGTCTTGAGGGGGTGGGACGTCTGTGGTCTTGCCGTATGGCATGGCAAACTCCTTAACAATGGTGATGAGTTATTTGCTGATTTGTGCATTAGCGTAGATTCTGTCTTGGAGGGCTATTTTCTTTGTGGTCTAGAAAAGAAGGTGGTGTGCAGTGACGGTTACAGTGGTTTT
Organism: Lissotriton helveticus; assembly: GCF_964261635.1. Classification (NCBI taxonomy): domain Eukaryota; kingdom Metazoa; phylum Chordata; class Amphibia; order Caudata; family Salamandridae; genus Lissotriton; species Lissotriton helveticus. The sequence continues at coordinate 421,289,445 of NC_136057.1, forward strand.
GAAGGTTGTGTGAGTTTACGGGGTTTTGTTGTTCCGCAATCTCTCCTTGAGTCGTCTGGCGGTGCATCTGGTCTGGTGGAGGGTGGGAGTGAACCAGCTGGCTTTCTTAAAGTGCTGCTTGCCAGGAGTCTTTTTGAGGGAAGGCAGGGTGTCAGTGCAGTTGGAGAACCATTGGTGGAGGTTGCGAGCTGAGATGTTAGTGTCTGCTGATGTCGGCGGAGTGGTAGTGCTGCGAAGGGTTTGCAATGCTCTTGTTCCAGCTAAGACGGGGGCAGTGAGGGCGGTGGTGTATGGTAGGTGAGGTGAAGGCAAAGTGCACGCAGTGGTGGTCGGTCCAGAGGAGTTTGATGGTGTGGATGTAGGTGATGTTTCTGCTAGCGGAGAAGACAGGGTCTTTGAGTGTGCCCTGCTGAGTGGGTTGGAGTGGTTACCAGCTGCTTGAGTCCTATGTTAACAAGGTTCTCCAGAAGGGATGTGGTGTTCTGGTCACTGGGGTTGTCCAGGTGGAAGTTGAGGGTGCTGAGGAGGATGTAGTTGGCGGATGAAGGAGCTTGGGGTTCGATGGCATTGGTGAAAGGTGGGAGGGGGCCCCTTGAGGCCTGTAGACGAGCATGCCGCTGAGGGTAGTGTAGGTGGTTGGTCTGGATCTCGAAGTGGCGATGTTCCATGGTTGTCGTGAGTCGTCCGAATGGGTGGTCAGGCGGAGGGTGTTCTTGTGGATGGTGGTGATGCCTCCTCCTGGTCGGTGGGTGTGTTCCTTGCGGGTGATTTTGTAGCTGTCAGGGATAGCGGTGGTGATGTCCTGGCCAGAGCTGGAGTTGGTCCAGATTTCCACGAAGAAGGCGATGTCTGAAGAGATGGAGTTGAGAAGGTCCCAGATTTCTGTGACATGTTTGTGGAGGGAGCGCATGCTGAGGAGGATGCAGTTGAGCAGTTCAGGTGCGCTGTTGGTCGTCGGGTGGCGAGATGAGCTTAAGTGTGAAGGTGTGCAAGTGTGTAGCTGTTGTTTTGACAGGAGAAGGGTCCTTTGGGTGTCCTTCGGTGAAGCGGGTGGCAGGCGGCGTGGTGTTGAGAGCGTGGAGGGTGCTGGCTTCATATCGGTGGAAGGCCTGAGAACCAGGGTCCCTAGCGCTGGGCGTGGTCCTGGCATGGATGGGCACAGATGGGCTTGTCTTTGGCGCACCTTAGGCACTCCAGCGGCGTGGTCATACAGCGACTGCCATTAAGTAGTGGGCAGGGCAGGACAGCTGGGAAATGAGGAAGTGGGAAGAGTCACAGGGGTGTGGGTCACAGGGGATAGCAGGAGCGGCGAAGGAAAAAAAATGCAAAAGGGACAGAAAAGAATCAGTTAAAGACAGAAAAAAGGCAGTAGAAAAGACAGCAAAAGGCAGGAAAAAGCGGCAAAAAAGGGACAGAGGGCAGCCCAGCAGCACAGCAGTGACGCTTTCCTAGTAGACCACCAGGGACTCGAACTCCTGACCAGAGGACAGCAGCAGCAACTGGGGCAGCAGCTCCCAGGCGGAGCTGTGCAAGGGAAGGGAGCAGTTCACTAAAAGTTAAGTACAAGAAGGACGCCCTCTGCTATGTTTACTTTTATTTTTGTAAGCATATCCTCACTGTGTATAGGTGGCAGCATGTTTTCTTTTTTGTACTTGTATTCATTTAATATAGATGGCATATGTTGTAGAGTTTTGGTGTGCTTTATTGCAGTTGTATCAGAGGGCGAAAAGAAGAATGAGCCAGAGGATTGATGAATGGATGCATGAGTGCAAAGGTGAGTGAACGAGTGCATGTATGGTGCCTTTTTGAGTGCCTAAGGCCATCAATGACACAAAAAGCACTTTTATTCATTAGCTGGACCTATTGGTATTGCTAATGCTTTTTGCTTAGGGGAAGTGCTGTAGAGAAAATATGGCATGTTGCTCGGATCGTTGAAAATCGAAGCACTATTTCTGGCCTCGACAGGATCTGGGTTGAGCACTATTTGAATTCTTAAATATTTCCAATAGTCTGGCCTCTGAGTGTCCAGCATAAACAGGAAGCCAGAACATTTCCTGTAAGAAAACAGGTTGGGAAACCGTTCTAATCGGTGCACACATTTGATTTCTTCAGTTTCGGGCCGCTGGGCTCTTCCTGAATATCTGTTTTCACACGGTTTTAAGTTGCTCACATCCTGTTTCCAGGGCCGGACTGGGAAACAAAGTGCTCGGCTGCCCCTCCCCCCTGCCCCCCCTCCCCCACACTCGGGGGTGTTGGAGGTGCCGCCGAGCTCTTTGACGGGCCGGTTTTCGGCTGATTTTGGTACAGGGCCGATTAACGGCCCTGTAACAAAAAAGGTCCCCAGGGGCCCAAAACTGACTCCACCCGTGCGGCGCACCAGGGGATTGCCCAGTGCCCACTATGGCCAGTCCCGGCCTGCCTGTCTTACAAACTAGAAATAGTGCACACGAAAACGGCTCAGACTAGCTTCTCTGTTGCTTTTGGCAAATCTTCATTGGTCTAGGTGCTTTTTAACAGCCTCATTCTGCTTTAGCCCATATGAACGGGAACCCATTGTGGAGAAACTGGAATATTTTTCTTCTCTATTGGACATTTCTATTTCAAACTCTGCCTTCAAAAACCTCAAATCTCAGGAAGATACGTTCTTTAAGAGCTCTTTTTTCTGACTTCTTAGTTTCCTACCAATGGGTTCTCATAATCGTTGGTATACAAGTACATAATGTGATGTAAATAAGAGTTGGCTTGAGTCACTGTGCTTTTTATGATTTTGATACATATATGGATTCCATCATTCGGACATACGAAATATATCCTATGTATGTTTGTGCTTTATTGTATTGTAATTGCATTTATATAGCGCTTACTACCCTTGATGAGGTGTCGGAGCGCTTTTTCGGCGAGTAGCACGCTACTCCGGAACCCATTAAGGATTAGTGGTGAATTAGTATAGTGAAATATGAAAGTAATTTGAGTGGTGGATATGTTAGTCAGTTATTTGGATTCAGAAGGATAGTGGAGGGATAGAAAAGGGAAAAGGTTTGCATTTATATAACGCTTACTCCCACTGATTTGGGGTTTTGAAGCGCTTTTTCAGCGAGTAGCACGCTATGCGGGAACCCATAAAGGATTAGTGGTGAATTAGTATAGTAAAATATGAAAGTAATTTGAGTGGTGGAAATGTTAGTCAGTTATTTGGATTGAGAAGAATAGCGTAGGGGATAGAAGAGGGAATAAGGTTTGCATCTATATAGCGCTTGCTACCCCTGATGAGGTGTTAAAGCTCTTTTTTGGCGAGTAGCACCCTACTCCACAACCCATAAAGAATTAGTGGTGAATTAGTATGGTGTAATATGAAATGAATTTAAAGGTAGACATGATAGTCTGTTATTTTGATTGAAAAGAATAATGTAGGGATAGAAGAGGAAAGGATTTAGACATTTCTTATGACTGTTTGGCTGACGGATGTATGAAATTACAGTACGTGCGTTTACCATGCAAGCCTTTACCATGCAGATGCCTTTACCATGTATATGCCTTTACCACGCGTGCTTTCACGGCAAATATATTTGAAGTAAGTAGAATGTCTCTATCTATCTATCGATCTATCTATCTATTCAGACCCCCCAGGATATAGCGGCATGGATTAGCAAATTTAGCGGCACAAATATGGAAATTTAGCGGCACAAATATGGAAATTTAGCTGCATTTTTGCGGCACTTTATTTTACTCCTAATCATTCCTTTTCAGCCTTATATCAATGGAAACTGTTTTAACAGAGTATTCCGCTTTGAAATAGGCAACCTGGGATATGAAACCGAGGAAGCAGCCCACAGGTGAAGGCTGTTATCCCTTGGAAATGCAATCCTCCATTTGCTTTAGTATAGGTTCTGAGAAGCCCAACAAAGATGGCCTGGTAGCCTCCCATAGGAAATGGCATTCCAGAACCTACCTTAGTGAAATTAAATATTTGTCTAAGATCACACAATTTCAGTATGGAAGCCACAATTTTATCTAAATTTTCTGGTTTCACTCTGTACAAATCAGCAAGTAAGTGGGTATCTATGTGTATTTCCTTATGTTAAGACTTTGTTTTTAGTTTTAACCTCCTAGTGCATTCTTCTGTAGTTTTTTTTAATTATAACTCCAACTTGACCAAAAGGTATTGAAGCTCTTCACATGTGCACCAGTCACACTACACAATTACAACACAAACACATGCATTGTTTATAGGCATAGGGAGATTAAGTGACTTGCCCAGAATCACAGGATGACAAGCCACAATTTCCAAGTGTTTTAAAGCAAATCTAACTCAGCAACTGACTAAACTGGTTAACATCCTGGAAGATATGCTCTCTGCCCTGTCTGCCACACAAGGAGGTCTAATACCTCCTCTGACACAAGTGCTTCCAGCGCACCTGCCCCTCTTCCTCTTTGTACCTACATTCCAACCTATTACCTCATTCCGCCACCTGACCCCACTCAAAGCACTCACACTGTCCCAAGTCCACCCGATGTCTTCTGGTGACCCAATTCCTCCACCTCCTTCAACTATTCCGCATCTCCCTAAATTATCCCAAACCCCTAAACCTCACCATTTCTGTAAACATTTCTACCCAGTAGACCAGGCTATGCCCCCATAAAAGTCTTCAAATCCCCAGCCAGGCCCAAAAAGTTTGACTTTCATCTGCTCTAAGTGTATATAATGCCCTAAGAGGGGGGCATTAATACAAAGGTGTGCACAACGGAATGGGCTCTATTCCCCTTATTCCTACATCAACTGTATGCAAGTAGTTAATGGCACACATGCCACAAACTGAATCACCTCCAGATTAGCAAGTGACAATCATGCCCCTAACAGACTGTTAGATTCTATGTTTCCATGTACCTGGTCCCTTGATCGGATTGTGTTTGCACTACTTGCAGCTGCATGATATATGAATACACACGCACACACACATACCCCCTCCCATCCCCCCCCCCCCACACACTTTCTCTCTCTTTCTTCCTCTTTGTACTAAATCTCGGCTCTCACCTTTTGGGGCTTTGAGTCTTAGAAGTCCCTACTTGTAAACTTTCTTCACAAGGCAGGGCAAGTGGGGGACCTGGTAACTTTTCAAAACAGTTTTAAGGTAACAAACCGAAAGCTTTCCGTTTTCTTTGTCAAAAGCTTCTCAGTTGATTTTTAAAACTTTGTTCAAGGAAGCATGTGTGTTTTAATTAGGAATGTTTATATTAACCCGTCTCTAGAACAGAGAGTCATTGGTTGATTAACTACCCAGCCTGGTTGTCTACCTATTTCAACAATTTGCCCCCTCAGATTTTATCATAATGGGCAATTTTAATTTAAATCTTTAACAAAATACGCCCTTGCCCATGGATGTGCTGCCGATGTTAACTTACTCTGTGGCAGGTCGTTTGTCGTGTACCATATATGTGGGCTTGCTTCTGATTATAGCTGGAGCAACATGTTATGATATCAAACACGAGACAGGTTTTTGTTCAGCGCACATCGTGAACAATTTGAAGGTCCTCTTATGTGACAATGCAATGTATCCCCGTAGATGTTTTTTAATTGGTAGCGGCAAGACATTTGCTAGTGCTCTGCTATGACTTTCTCATGTAGTCATCTACGTTACGGGGTTCCCCAGGGCTCTTGCAGCCCACCATGCCAAAATGGTTCACACACATTTGATCAAAACCGCTGTAATGATTATTCACAGGAAACACTGGCTGAGGCGGTGTGAGAGACTTACTAGCACGTTGTGCACCTATGATATCTGCATTATCGGTTCTAGACAGGGAAACAGCATTAGTGAAGCAAGTAGAGTGGCACAGTGTACCTGGTGCGTTGGTGTGTAAACAGCCCTCTGCACAGAAGCATGGCAATCTTTCATTTGCAAACCATATGGTGTGATTCATTTTCCTGCTTGCATTGTGGCCCATGGATTGGCCTCTGGTTTGACCTCCTTGCAGGTGGATTAACCAAAATAATGTTTTTTTTTTTTAACTTTATTTAAATTTTAAATCAACTGTACAGCGAATGATGACTTGGAACGTGGCAATTCGGGCTGGACTGTTCCCATGAGGCACAGGGTCAAGACTGATTTGCATATGGCCATGTCTGAACTGGGGTGGCTTGGTGAGCAAAATAACGATGGATCTGTGACTGGGGGTGAATGTTTTGCCATTGTGCAACATTCCGTCCATCATCTTGTGTGTTTTGGAATTCACTGGCATGACATACAGCAAGCAAATACAATGAGTGTAGACAAATTTACGACAGCCTAAAAGTCAGGGCTACAAGAATGCAAACAAGGAATACTACAGCATCAACTGCACATGCATTCTCCAATTACATCATCCGTAGTGATATTACTCCCCAAAGGTGAGTAGGGACACTGTTTCCGACCCCAGCAGAATACTGCAACAGACAAGGTCACACATATTGAGCACTACATGAGATCACACGGGTCATAAAGTAACTCACACGCTGAGCAAGTATAACAGTCTTCCCTGCCTGCCAAGAATTCACTCATAAAGTAGCAACATCTTCCTCTTCCATTCCATTGTTTTACCCCTTCTAAGCGCCCCTGCAGCTCCACTCTGCCTATTCCCTAAAGATTCAGCCCCCCCCAAATGTTTCCTTAGCCCCCCCGAAATGAGGCTCTAGTTGCGCCTCTGCTCCCTAATGACACCTCATAAACCTTTTCCCTGCATTCCTTCAGTTCAATTACATGGGCACTTTTGTAAAAATCGTGGACTTTTTACAAAAGTGCCGATTTCGCAGGTACTTTTGTAAAAATCGCGCCATTTTTACAAAAGTGCTGATTTCGCGGTTTGCCGCGAAATCACGAAATCGCGAAATTCTGGAGGGTTTGTCCATTTCAATATAATACTTAATTTAATTTAATGTTGTTTTTTTTGGGGGGGGACTCCCAAACTTTCCTTTGTTTTTAATTTACTCCTAACCATGCATTACCACTACCTACAGCTAAACCCTAAAATTACCCTTACTGCCCTTTACCACTACCCACCCATAAACTCTAAAATTAACCATACCTTTCTTTACCACTACACGCCGATTAAAAGTACTTCTCTTTATCGCTACCCACCCCATAACTCTAAATTTACCATTGGCTCCCTTTACCATTATCCAACCCTAAACCTTGAATTTCCCCTTGCCTCCCTTTACTACTAGTATACTAAGGCATACATGGGGAGGGAACTCCCTGTGCCGGAAGGTTGGAGAGGATTCCTATAGTGGGAGTACGTCCTCCCTTGTGTATACACTACTCCACAAAAAAGTACTCTACACTCTTATGGCCAAAGTTCACGACGCTCTGAGAGTAACCCTGGTATGTAAGGGATGGGAAAGATCTTTTCAAAGTGATGAGCTGCTCTCCACTAGAACCCACTGGGATCTGGCAGGGTTTCTAATCTTTAACTCCCCCTGGCCACATCTATGCAAGAGCTCCCTGAAATACGGTTGAGCCCACCCTGACTTTTAGGCGTCAGGGTGACTCGATGCTGTAGCATGACACAACTAGGGTGTGTGAGGGTAATTATAACAAAAGGATGTGTGTCCTTCCCCACTCTCTAGTGTAAATCAGCTCATCACTTTGAAAATATCTTTTCCATCCCTTACCAACCAGGGTTACTCTCAGAGAGTCTTGAACTTTGGCCATAAGAGTATGGAGTACTTTTTTGTGGAGTAGTACTCCCTTTACTACTACCATACCCTAAACCCCAGATGTACTGTTACCTCTCTTTACCACTACCAAACACTAAACCCTGAAATTATCTTTACCTACCTTTACTACTGCCCACCTCTAAACCTTAAAAATATCTTTGCCTTCCTTTACAACTGTCCACCCCATTACCATAAATGTACCCTTACTTTACCTTCCATTACCACTACCCACCCCAAACCCACAAACTTTGTGTTACCTCCCTTTACGACTACCCACACCTGGAACCCTAAAATCACCTCCCTGTACAAATTGTGTTTGAGTGTGTACAAACATATACACATCCATATATCTTAATTTGCTAAACAACAAAGGTTAGAGTAGGTTTATAGTTATTTCTCAGTGACATCATTAACATTTTAAAGTAAACAAACCACAGAAATTCACCTGTCATATATAACATCACTGATGACATCCTAAATGACATCATTAATTACATCCATCACTGATGACATAATTCAAGCTTCTTTCTTTTGTAAACATTGCTCTACAAACGGGTATACCATTAGAGCTATGAAAAAAAGTGCCAAATTCCTCAGAATAATATGAAGTGTCATTACTGCTATTATACATAAAACCCCCAGAGGAAAAGCAAGCTTGTGTTATAGGCAAAACTGACTCTATACCATGCACTTCATATGTATCTGAGTTCATGTTGCCTCTGAACTAGAGATGAAAGGGTAAACTATCCTGCACACTGTGTTCAATCTGTATACAAATGTTCAAGGAAAACCAAGTTACTCCAGATACTGAAGCCCTTTTACAATTGTTTCCCCTAGCAGATAAGGGCTTTGGTACTAGTGGCCACAGCTGTATCCATAACCATTACAAAGCCTCACTATAAATACATGGCTACACCCCTCCTTCCATGCACAACGAGAGAAAGGAGCTGATAAGTCCAGGTTTCCAGACAGCAATGCACCTTGGTGAAGTAAGAGGGTGTTTATGTGCATTGATGGATGTTACCATGAGTGGGGGTAGTCATTGCGATTTACTGAAATTAAAATTACTCTACCTTCGGCATTGTCATTCTTAAGGTTCGACCACAGGGGTTCCTGAGCCCTTCCTCCATAGGGCCTGGATGACCCCGATAGTGGGCTAAGATTTTCAGCTGATCAATATTGTCATCTCACATGTGCATGGGTGACTTCTCACCAAACATGCAAACGTTGCATACTGGTGGTTATTTTTTATATCTCTGAGCTACTTAACTGGAAAGGTCTCAATATCATATTTTTCCTACAAAAGAAGATGGGTAGTGGTGTATCCAAAGGATAAGGACCGCACATACACTGTTGATAGTCAAGCTATAACCAGTACTGGAATAATGATAGATCTTCGGTTTAGAAGACGGAGTGCTACATAGACCACTGTCCCCCACTACCAAGAGAGGCTAATGACAATCCAAGATTGGCAAAATACAACTGAAACGGAGGGGTCAAATAGAGCACAATCCTAACAGACATATGTACATTAACAGACTAATAGGTCTCCTAGTTGTTTCACAATATACGAAGATTGTCCAATAGTGTCAACATTTGGACACAACAAACAGGCAAAAAAGTTCAAATTTTCATATTCTTTATTAGGAAATCCATGAGAGTAGACTTGACAAGAAACAGCCGACACGTGTTTCGTCAGTACTGTGGGTCAGTACTAAGACTTTTTCAAGGCTAAGCGAAGCGAAACAGTCACGTCGTATCTCAGCTAGGAGTTTATCCAAGTGAAAAAAGTTAAAAGTCAGGGGCCATAGCCAAGAGGATTCGAAGTGATCATGTATCATCAAGGAGCAAAAGTCCAGAACTACGAGGTCAGATCGTTCCAGGTAGTAACTTTCCGGTCAATGCACCAAAGGCATTCTTTTTACACCAATCAAAGGACTCATCCACTCGAGTCTTGTGGCAACATGAGCTCAATATATATGATGTTATGGGTCGTAAACAATGTCTGATGAGAAATCCCAAGTAACGAAACGGCAGATTTCTGTAGGTTCAGTTCAGTAAAACCATCATTAGATGTATAAACTCGACTAACAGAAGCCACTCATAATAGGTGACAGTATGATATGGCCAAGCTCCACAGCAGTAAAGGAGCGGTAGCGTATGAAGTAGATTCCACGTGGTAATGGAATCAGGGAAACTGATTCCATTACCACGTAAAGCCATCTAATGATGGCTTTACTGAACTGAACCTACAGAAATCTGCCATTTCGTTACTTGGGATTTCTCATCAGACATTGTTTACGACCCATAACATCATATATATTGAGCTCATGTTGCCACGAGACTCGAGTGGATGAGTCCTTAGATTGGTGTAAAAAGAATGCCTTTGGTGCATTGACCGGAAAGTTACTACCTGGAACGATCTGACCTCGTAGTTCTGGACTTTTGCTCCTTGATGATACATGATCACTTCGAATCCTCTTGGCTATGGCCCCTGACTTTTAACTTTTTCCACTTGGATAAACTCCTAGCTGAGATACAACGTGACTGTTTCGCTTCGCTTAGCCTTGAAAAAGTCTTAGTACTGACCCACATTACTGACGAAACACGTGTCGGCTGTTTCTTGTCAAGTCTACTCTCATGGATTTCCTAATAAAGAATATCATATTTTTCCTGTTACAGGTACTTATGGGCCTGATACATAAAAGGTTGATAAAGATCACCCTTTTCTTAGCAGCAGCATAGTAGCAGTGTATATTAGCTCATATTAGGGTATCTTTGCCATGGATCCCGTGTTTCCGTCCTGAAGAATGCCACAGACTCACATGAGCCATCAGGCAAAAGAATGTTGATGAGACAGTCGTGATGAGGAACTAATTCCCTTTTTATCTCCACATTTGTTTTTAATACCAAGTGTCTTTAATAGTAAATGTAAAGGTCTGTTTCGGATGGCACATTGGGTTTTAGTCTGTTTATATCACCGGTCTGTTCTTAGGTAGAAGTGCTTCCCTGAATCCAGGTGTGGGCCCGCTCTCCATGACACCGGATTTTTGGAGAGTATGGGTTGTCCTATGATGAAGCATGACACCTGGTGGTATGTGAGGACATCCCAGCACATTTTTGTGTATGTCCAGTAGCAAAGTGTTTTTAGTAAAATCATGAGGGATATATAATACACATACTAGAATTTCAAGTAGCTCTATTGCGTTAAAATATTGTGTTTGGAGGCCAACTCACTCTTAAGGCCCCATAGCCTCCAGTTCCCTGCCTTGAATATCCTCCATAGCAAGTTTGGATGTGAGTACAGCCGTTGGCTGTGGTCACATAGTTGCGAATACTATACATTGAGATAGTGTCTGTTAGAAATGGGGGTCTCTTGGCAGGTTGTTACCAAAGCCAAGTAGGAATCCTACTTCCTAGTAGGGATAAGGGAGTTACACTTCTGACATAACCCCTGCTCACCCCCTTGGTAGCTTGGTAGGAGCACTCAGGCTTATCTCAGAGGCAGTGTGTAAAGCATTTGCACATATCAGACAGTAATACAGTGAAAACGCTATGTCGTGGGCCAGCAACAGCTTCAGTACATATCTCTGTATTTAAAAAGAAATAGGAAGAGATTAACTCAGATCAATCACAGTACAGAGAGTACTTTACCTAATTCAAGCTGACTAAATTAAAAAAAAGCTGTACATAAATTCAGCCATGAGAAGGTGTTCCCACATATCACTGAAGAACACTATGAAAAACCCCAGACTCCACTACCCTAGAGGCATCAGTCCAGATATAGAGCCCCACCACTAGAGTGGACCTTCAGCTCAGGGGATGATAGAAGTAGTAGCAGCAGTGAGGAGGGTGAACCAAGGAGTCCACCTAGAACATACTCTCCAGCCTCATCAAGTAATCTACTCATGATGCCCTTTGGGTACTGGCCCCAACCATTCTCACCAATGCAACAGAGACTCCCCTTTCACCAAGGCCCCTCTTTTTTTTACAGAGGCAGAGGCTAAGGAAAAGGGAGACAACAAATCCCAAAACAGGCACCCAGGGTAGTCTGGGAGAACCAGCAACTGACCTAGATGGTCATGAAGAGCAAAGGGCAGGAACCAGCTCCATCTACGAGCAGGGATCTAATAGTATAGTGAACCTTGAGCACTAATACCCTCATAGACACTGAAATGGGGGTACTATCCAAAGGATTGGGTTTTGTCCCTATGCCATAAATTGACTTGTTATCCTTACGCACGGAGTTGGTGCAATTCTTTAGGCGCATTAGGTTACAGTCCTTCGATAATCAGGATAGCTCCGTAGAAGGAGATAAAAACACATGACTTAGGAAAAAATCAACCTTTGTGCTTCCATCACAATCCTTACCATGTGAAGTAGTGGCCTTTGAACATGCTGTCCTCAAGGTGGTGGATGGAATTGAATGTACTACCAATAGGGACCTCCATTGTCTCAGTAGAAAGGAGAAACATGCCCATGATACTCTAAAAAAAGAATACTGAGCTGGTTATAAAATCAGCTGATAGTGGTGATGAATAAAGTCATGTAAGACACTGAGTATCTCAACCTGCTTTCTGATGAAGAAAGTTATGAAATCTTAGAAACGGTCCCCACCCTGAGACTAAATAATGAAAAACAAATCTATGGAGGAGGAAGCATTAATTAAGGAATGGATTATTAAATTTGAAGCAGAGTTTCTAATTGTAGAAAAAACCCATGACCCAGAGGTTTTATACACTTCCAAAAATACATTAAAACGGAATGCCACCACATGGCAAAACAATTGTCTCAGGGATAGGTTCACTAATGGAAACCTTGTCACAGTTTTACGATTGGTTTTTGAGGCCGATAGTAAAAACAACCACTTCACACTTATGTAACACCAAGGATGTACTGTGTCTACTCCAAGATATGCAGATCACAACCCCGGATGACATAGAAATAACCATTGATATAGAAGCTCTGTATACTAGCATCCCCCAGAGGCGAACGCTTGAGGTAATGGAAAGGATCTTGGCAGACAGTGGGACTTTATGACCCTGAGAAATGTTATCATGGAATGTGCTGGACCAGTGGCATGAGCCTCTGAACCGGGGAGGGTGGGATGGGTGTGGCGCCTGAAAAAATTAACTTGTCTTCTCTGCCGCAGCCGCATGGCTTTCCAGCAGTCGCACGCCTCTCCTCTGTCGGCTGGCAGCACCGGAGGAACCCAGACTTCCGAACTCTCCCAGCCAATCATTTTGCTGCCTGAGCAGCGTCATGATTCGTCTGAGGGGCCTGTTTGCAGGTATATAGATACATACCAGCAATAATGCGTACTCCTACGATGCAAACTCTAGCTAGATGTACCTAAATGTACCTAGCATGTATGTAGGTGTATAGCCAAGAATCCCCTTAGAATAGAGCAAACCCCATTGCCTGATGGGGGAGAGCGATGGAACCCGTCTTTGTCTCAAGATGGACACCCTGCAAGGGATGTCAGACCACTGCAGGTTGGAGTGTCTGCATGCAGGTACCTCAGCATCTCACGTCAGCGTGTCAGCTTGTCAGCTTGGAAGTCTTTCTCCTCTTATTTGCCCAGTGAAGATGTAGTGCTTATATATCTGTAAGGTACCCTCAGGGTTTCTCCCTAGAAATGTACTATGGGCATGTCGGGCAAGGATTACGATAGAGGTGACCCATATACAGAGTTATTAAGCAGAAGATGGTAATCCTGCCTTGATACTGAGAATCATCATGCATAATACATGAGGCTAGTTTTCGGAGAAAACTCCAAGACAGTCATGTAGCACCTAACTAGGTAAAATGTCAGTGCCAAACCTGTTATGTAGAACAATGGTAGGACAGATGTAGGTAAAAGTTTGTGTAACTACCTAGGCCCATATAGGGGTACATTGGGTTTCATAACAGTGTTTCCGTCCTGAAGAATGCTTCAGAATCACATAAGCCATCAGGCAAATCATTTTGACAGTACACTACTAATTCTCCTTAGCTCCACGTTTGATTTTTAATAGCAAGTGGCATTTCTAGTAAATATAAAGGTCTGTTTAGGATATCACATTGGTTTTTAGTCTATTCGGATCACAGGTCCGTTCTTAGGAAGAATTGCCTCCCTGACTCCAGGTATAAGCCCGCTCTTTAACAAAGCTGGTTTTTGGAGAGCGTGGGTTGTCTTAATATGAAGCATGACACCTGGCGGTATGTGAGGACATCCCATCACATTTTTGTGCATGTCCAGTAGCAAAGTGGTTTGAGTAGAATCATGAGGGATATATAATAGCAAAATATAATCTCGGGTAGCTCTATTTTGTGTAAAAGCATTGTGTTTGGAGGCCAGCCCACCCTTAAGGCCCCATAGCTTCTTGTTCCCTGCCTTGGATATCCTCCAGGGGTGTGTGTTTCAACAGTGACCCTATACCATACACTTCATGCATAGCCAAGTTCATGAACTAGAGATGAAAGGGTAACCTATCCTGCACATTGTGTTTAATCTGCATACAAGTGTTTAGGGAAAACGAAGTTCCTCCAGATACTAAAGCCCTGTTACATAGCTAATGCCCTACTACGGACAGTCTTTACCTACATAAACCCCTGACATTCACTGAGCCTACATTTACAAAAGAAGTGGATATAAGTAGAAAAGTAAATATTGTTAACACTGTTTACTCTATGGCGTGAGTTTACTTTCTACAACACTGTTTGCAGACAGTGAAACTCTCATGAGAAATACACTACAGAGGATTAAAAAGTATCCTCTAAGAAAATGAACACTGTATGCAAAACCTGTCCTGTATTTTTATCTCCTTCCCTGCCTGCTTGAGTGTGGGTAGGGAAACTGTCTGCTCCCAGTAGGCAGGAGCATTTTCAAAGCTCCTGTCTGCTGGGAGCAGATTTTGTGTTTACTCCCACTTGTCGAAAGTTTTGGAAATGCTCCTGCCAAGCGAGACCAAACACAGGTTTCCCTGCTCACATTGGAGCGGGCAGGGAAACTGCTATGTGCTGGGGAGTGGGTTACCCAGCTTTTAAACCAGCCCCAGGGGATGGGCACCTTTAATGACTTGGGGGCCACGTGATCCACCTCTTCATTTTAAATAATTTTGGCCTTGGGGTAGGCTCCCTGGGGCTTTTTGAGGCTTGGAAGGGGGACTGCGCAACCCCATCCTTATTTTGTAAAATTTCTTCCCCAGGGGTGGGCTCCCTGGTGTCGGCTTTTGGAGGGGTGCAATGCAGCCCCCTCCTCTTCATGAATACATGTGATGGGCTTCGGGGGGCATAAACCTAATAAATGGGGCCCGGTCGCCATTTTTTTCTGATCATAGATATTTTTACAGATTTGTTTTGTTTTTGGCCCTGGTGTGGGGGGTCCCTTGGGGTCCCCCATCGGGCTTAGGGGGTCAGGGCATCCTTACCCTGCTGCCTTATATATATCTAAAAAAACTGTTTAACCATGTTCAAGACAAGGTACTAAGGGCCAGATGTACGACCCTCAGTGTTTCGACTCCCAATTTGCATTTTATGACGTGTAGCTAATTGCGAGTCTCAAACACAGACACATGTCTGAGACACTATTTGCAATT
The DNA here is from genome assembly GCF_964261635.1 of Lissotriton helveticus. Lineage (NCBI taxonomy): Eukaryota > Metazoa > Chordata > Amphibia > Caudata > Salamandridae > Lissotriton > Lissotriton helveticus. The sequence continues at coordinate 421,304,715 of NC_136057.1, forward strand.
ACCAAATGGGTTGCAAAAGATCTGACTCATTAATATTTTCACTCGTACAAAACCAGTGAAATTCAGGAGTTATAGTTAGCTCAGCTAACTGTAACCCATGCCACCGCAATGCACTGCTTATGACCTCAATTATTACATCACTCATGACATAGTCAGGAACATCATTCGTGACATCTCAAATGATGTCACTGATTACATCATCTAGTGACTGTGAGTGTTTTTTAAAGTTATATGTAACATGTTTATTTTAGTCAAAAAAGAGGAAAAGTAGGATATTAATGGTTTGGGGCACTGTTATTTAACATCACCTTTTTAATTTAATTTTAATTTCATGCATCTGGTTTGGTGTGTGGGAGGCTGTAATGTCTGCATTTATTTTAACATACAGTTATTCATTTTATTAATGTGTGCGCTATGGTTTCTTATTGTCATTCCAGTCCCTCTTCTCCTCCCTTCTGTTTGCGTGTGTGAGCCCCATGCGCTGTGAACTTCACCAACATGTGAGTCAAAGTGTTCAGTTGTTTGTGCTCCCTTATACAATAAACATTGTTTTGCCTCCCAGTTACAGAATCTTCACTGGGAGGCAAACATGGCACTTTTATTTGTCCACATTCTGACTGCTATGAAGAAGGAATTAGACTGACTGCTGGAGCCATGTACATATGAGGAAACAAGAAGGCCATAAAGTAAATCATATCATTGGGTGTAAAATCATTATATGTGGTGTTAGTGTGTACAGAACAACCCTGACAAGTTCATCAGAATGGAATGGTAGAATGTGGGGGTTTTAAGTCTTCTAAACTGGTTGAAACGTTCTGAAACAAGTTCAGTCACGTCACAACTGTCCCCTAAACTTGAAATTGACATAGTACGCACCACAAGGAGGCTTCACCTTGTCCCGGGGGTGGGGGGTTCCCTTTGCACCAGAGAGCTGAATGTTTAATGCACACACAGAAAAGCCTCACAAGTCAAAGTGCTGCCAGCAGATGGACAGTGAATGAGAAACTGGGGAGTTGGAGCTAAAAAAGGGGATTTAATTTTGTTGTACTGAACAACAGAAAACTAAAAGTTTGTATTTAAGTTATTTACTGGAGAAGCTAATGAGGCTATTTTGTTATTACTGAGGGAACGCTGTGGACAATATGTCTCTGTTATCAAGTGCCGCCTATTCGTCTCATGAAGAGTGGCAGTAAGCTATTATGTGAGTAACATTGAAGGAATAAATGTAGAGGACAAATGACTACATCTAGGTGTAAGTAAAGCATGAGCACGGGCAAAACGCAAACATGGATATGAAGGAAAATGGAACTGGAAAGGATGGTACAAAATCAATAGGTTGAAGGAGGTTTGACATGCATAGAATAATAATTGTCATGCGGAAATTAAGGACGTTGCTGTGGAACTTGAACACGAGATTGTTAGAAATCGGGCCTCTAGTTTGCAGAGGTATGCACCCTGTCCAAGTAGGGACAACAGTACTAGTCAGGGTAAACTAGATACACACTGAAAGATAACCTGTGCTCACTCTCTGGTAGCTTGGCACAGACCAGGCAGGCCTATTTCAAGTGGCAATGTGTAAAGTATTTGAGCAACACACAAAGACAGTAACACAATAAAAACACCACACAAATACTCCACACAGGGTTTGAAGAATAGAGAATACTTGTATGAGTAGAACAAGACCACAACAACAAATATCCAATAAGTAGAACCAATGTTATGATTGTTTAAGGAATAAATCAAATAGCAGTACTTAGATGTAAATATCGCTAAGGTGTTACCTGAGGTCAAGCTGGACAAGAGCAAATCCAAAGTTCACCGTGCTACTGGATTCAAGCTAGCCTAGCTGATGAGCAGTGATGCCCCGAAACCGGTCCCAAGATGCTTGTTTCCAGTCCAGGGAGGCCCTGGCTTGGCGGTTTGGTCTGGACCGTTCCCATGAGGCACAGGGTCAAGACTGATTTGCATATGGCTGGGTCTAAACTGGGGTGGCTTGGGGATCAGAAGAACGATGGATTTAACCCAGATCTAGTGACGTGGGGAGAATGTTTGATTTCCTCTGCATTCCGTCCATCATCTGTGTGTCTTTTGCAAATCCATAGTTCAAGCTGACCACGATGGAGGACAGGCTGGCTACAGGACTCACGCAGGCCCGCTGAGAAAGGACCCTGGATGGAGCAAAGCATAAAAGTTGAAATCTGTATGCATCTTCACCAATCTACCCAGGTGATGAAGAACCCATTTACGATGCAGGCCCTATGTTGTCACCGAGCCATGCTGTCCATTGTCGTCGAGCAATGCAGTCCGTTGAGGCAATATTGTTGAAGGCCAGGGCATCGGTTCTGATGGACGCAAAGCTGTCACTGTATTGATTTTGATGGTTCTGGACAGCAGGAATCGCCTTTCAAGGGCCAAGGACTGTATTGGCACCACTTGGCAGGGAAGGACTCAGAGATGGCAGAGTCCAGGTGCCTTTGCAGAGTTGAAGGAAATCTTTGATGGCCCTGAGACTTGAGAACAGGGGGTAAACCAGCAATTGCTTGGAGTCACATTGGATTCACATTGGATTCAAGTGAGATGGATCCAGTCTGTCAGGCTTGGCGTTGGTTCTCTTCGGGGCTGTGCTGAATATCCTATAACCTCCCCCACACGACTCTCCTAGAGTCTGAAATACGTAACACAGACTACCAAGATCGTCCCGTGAGGGCGGGAAAGGAAGGGGACAGCGGGGAGGAAGATCTGAAACGACAATAACAATGATTTAGAAAACCCCCCCCCAAAACCTCACAAGGGAATAATTCTACAATCCTTTCTACTATTCACTACATTGATCTATGCCCCTACCTGAAAAGGAAAATATAAGAGTCTTTGTATTTAGGGAGGAATGATGAGGGCCGAGATCTGGGATGGAAGCCAACTGCAACAACAAGCATATAGGAACACAATAAGCATATTATTTCATGTGAGACTATGTTAATCCCTCATATTCAACTACCTACCACTCGAATATAGTGTTCTCCTTTAGGCTAGAACAATCCCCTTGATCACGTACCCACGTTTCGTCTCCCCTGTGTATTCAAATACAAAGTATAGGATAATGATGTAACTAAAAGGAATCACGAAGGAAAAAACGGCAGGCAAGGTTGAATCACCCTTTTATCACAGTTTCCTGCCAGAGGATTTAGTTTATCCAATTGGGGAAGGTATCTGATTCTTGACACACCCGTGTTAGAAAACACGATATCTCTCTCCACAAACAAGGACAGGTTACACTGTTCCGATCTCCGTATTTAAATCAATATCGTACTTTATGTCTGTGGAAATGAAAGTACTGTTCCGATCTGATTAGACCGTAAACAAACCTCTCTCCGCAATGAGAATGCAAACCGGCGTCTCGTCCAACAGGGAGAGGAGTAAAACCCTTGTTAAATCACAGGGTCGCACCAAGGTTCTTTGTTTATGCACACAGCCGCATGCACTAAACACACAAATCCAAACTTCTTTCACCCGACCCAGCACGGGGTGAAAAGGGACAAAGCCTGATAATGCTTCTCCAACCAGGAGCTTACCGCTACCTCTTCTTACCGACCAGTCCGAAGTCTTGGCAATAATTATCGGCACCGCGAGTGAGTAATGGCTGTGTCTTATTTCCGGGATTGTGCGTGACTGGCGTTTGGAACGTAACGTCGTCTCCCGGCCTTCTGGGATCTGTAGTTTGTTCCGTGCGGTCGCCCGTTTGTCCCGCAAAATGCGGACAGCGGCCATAGACGGCGAAAACCTGACAGTACATCCCCCCTCACAAGGGGCGCTGTCCAGCAGCAGGTTTCCCGGGAAACAACAGATGGAACTTCGCCACCAAATGAGGATCATGAACCAAACGCACAGGTTCCCACGACTTTTCCTCCTGGCCATAACCCTTCCAGGAAATCAGGTACTGCAGACGCCCCCTCACCCACCTGGAGTCAAGAACCCCCTGGACTTCATACTCACGGTTCTGCTGAACCCAGATAGGCGACGGGGCCCGCCGGACCGGACAAAGAGAGGGCTTCAACAGGGACACATGAAAAACAGGGTGGATCCGCAGATGGGCAGGCAAACGCAACCTAACAGACACAGGATTCACATGTTCCACCACCCTATATGGCCCAATGAACCTAGGATTAAACACACTGTGTTTCCTGAACCTGATATACCGGGTAGACAACCACACCAGGTCACCCTTCTTGTACACGGGGCAAGGCCTGCGGTGTTTATCTGCCTGTGCCTTGTACGTTCCCTTGGCATGAACAAGATTCTTGCGCATTTCCGAGAGTATCCGGCGTATGCGCAACAACCTGGCCCCGACGTCTGGCTGTTTCACTCTGTCGCTCGGGAGCAGCAAGGGACTGACTCTAGGATGGTAACCATAAGTACAGAAAAAAGGAGAATGAAGTGTGGAGGAATGTTGCGTGCTGTTGTATGCCACCTCTGCCACCCACAACCAATCCACCCACGCGTCTGTGTTGGTTTGAACATAGCATCGCAGATACTGCTTCAGGGTCTGATTAAGTCTTTCAGTCTGACCATCAGTCTGGGGATGAAAGCTAGTAGACAAGGAAGGGGAAACCTGTAATGCAGAGCACCAAGTCTTCCAGAATCGAGCAGTGAATTGAGCATCCCTGTCCGACACTATCACCCTCGGTAGACCATGCAACCTGACTACGTTCTCCAAAAGGAGGTGTGCCAAACGACCAGCCATAGGGACCTGATTACAGGCTATAAAATGCACCATCTTGGTCAGATAGTCCACCACAACCAGGATAGTTGTCTTTCCCTGATCCTTGGGGAGCCCGACAATGAAGTCAACTGAAAACCTCTCCCATGGCGTTTCGGGTGTAGGCAAAGGTTGCAAAAGTCCCTGTGGTTGTTGATGATCAGATTTCATTTGGGCGCATTTCATGCACTTTTTCCCCCCGTTGCGTCAAGTCAAACCTTATCGAAGGCCACCAGAACTGCCTCAAGGCTTTTTCAAGTGTCTTTACCGATCCCATATGACCAGCACATGGTGCTTCATGACACCAAGCAAATACTGTTTTTTGCAGAGTCTTTGTGGGTACAAGAACTTGAGATCCCCTCATAGACACACCGTGTCTCATCCTCCACTCCGGATGATGTCAAAGCCAAGTTCTCCACACACAGGTTTGTATACCCTTGCGTATACCTTGCAGAAAATCCCCCGTCTGAGTTACACCCACAACATTGGCGGGATCGATGATGGACCTGCTAGGTGTCACAGCATGCATAGCTGGGTTTTCTTGTCTCGTCAGAGCATCTGCCTTTTTATTCTCTATGCCGGGTCTAAACGTGACAATGAATCTATATTCCTCAAAGAATAACATCCAGCGCAGCTGTCTAGGTGTAAGATGACGGGCAGCGCGTAAAAACTGAAGGTTCCGGTGGTCCGTATAGACCGTCATCCGATGAGTAGCACCCAGCAGCCAATGTCTCCATTCCACAAAGGCATCACGTATGGCCAACAATTCTTTTTCAGCGATTGTATAATTCGTCTCTGCGGGACTGAGTTTTCTTCACATGAAGGCAATGGGGTGTAACAAACCGGTGGATTCCTCCCTCTGTGATAATACCGCCCCTAAGGCTACTTCAGAGGCCTCAGCCTCCACCATAAAAGGCAGGTCGGGATTGGCATGAGTCAGAACGGGCGGCGTGGAAAAAGCTTCCTTCAACCCATCAAACGCTCCTTGTGCTTTTGAATCCCATACAAACGGAAAGTTTTTTCGTGTGAGACGGGTCAAGGGTGTCACCAGAGCAGAAAATCCACAAATGAATCGCCGATAAAAATTGGCGAATCCTAATAGACACTGGATGTCTTTTACAGTATTCGGACGAGGCCACTCCTTTATTGCTTTTACCTTTCTCTCGGCCATGACTTGACCCGAGGGAGTGAGCATCACCCCTAAGAATTCCACCGTAGTCACGTGAAATTCACATTTCATGATTTTACAATACAACCGGTGCCGCCGCAAGGCCTGGAGTACTTGGCTCACTTGTATCATATGTTCTTCGGTGGTGTCGAAATATACCAAGATGTCGTCTATATACACGACAACGAAACGATCAAGGTATTCCCTCAGAACCTCATTGAGAAAGAACTGGAAGGCGGCCGGGGCGTTACATAGCCCAAAGGGCATCACCAGATATTCAACGAGCCCATACCGGGTCTTGAAGGCCGTCTTCCATTCGTCGCCGTGCCGAATATGGACAAGATGATACGCACCACGCAAATCGAGCTTGGTATATATGGTGGCGGATCAGACTTGTTCTAACAACACCGGAATCAATGGCAGCGGGTATTGATTTTTAACCGTGATGGTATTCAGGGCTCGATAGTCGATACAGCACCTCTTTTCTCCATTGGGCTTGGGTATAAAAAACAACGGCGAGGCTGCAGGCGATCTTGATGGCCGTATATACCCTATGGCCAAATATTTGTCCAGATACGCCCGCAAGTATTCGTTTTCGGGCACCGTGAGGGCATAGAGTCGTCCATTCGGCACCACCGATCCTGGGAACAGATCTATTCGGCAGTCGTAGGCTCTATGTGGTGGGAGCTCTTCTGCCTGAACATCGCTAAAAACGTCCTCGAATGCTTCATAGCAGGGTGGCAAAGCTACCTCTTTCTCCACAGCCGTGGCTATTCCATGGATTGAAGCCAAAACCTTTGAGGGGCCCTCTGAGTCGAGTATACACTGTGTCTGACAATACTCGGATGCGAACCGTATCGTCTTGGTTGACCAATGTATGGTTGGTTCATGTTTTTGTAACCAGGGAAGCCCCAGAATAACGCCATATTGGGGTGCCTGAATTATATTGAAGGACAATAGTTCATGATGATTTCCGTTGTAAGTGAGGACGTATTCGGGGGTATGGAACTTAATAGGACCTGCTATTAATTCACTCCCGTCCACAGCGTACACCATTTCTGGCTGTTGTTTCGCAAGAAGCCGTACCCCCAATCTTTTTGCTTCAGCAAAATCCATAAAACACCCCGTTGCACCGGAATCCACCATGGCCTTAATGTCTTTTTCACCGGAATCAACAACCAACGACATAGCCAAAAACAAATGATTAATTTCTTGGTCACAGCCAGGTGTTACTGAAGGGATGACATTCCTGCTTGATAGGTCCCCTTCACTCGCCTTCAAGCACTGGAGTTTTCCGACTTCCTCTCACTGATTCCTGCTGCAGTTTGTCCTGCTCTAACCTTTCCTGGTTTAGGCTTCACCGGACAGTCTCTCAAATAGTGCCCTTTTTTACCGCAGTATAAACAAAGTCCAAATTTTCTGCGGTGTTCCTTTTCGTGTAACGTTAAAGCAGCCCTTACTGCTCCGATTTCCATAGACTCCGAGGAGGTACTGGATTTCTCCCCCAGTCCCCCTTTATCATAAGACAAAATGGGCTGTTCTTTTTTCTTGGTGTCTCCTTTTCTCTCTCGCATTCTGTGATCCAACCGCAAGGTCAGCTCGATAAGGGCAGAGCAGGAACGAGGCTGTGGATCTATGTGGGCCAATACATCCTTCATCTCATCGTTTAGTCCTTGATAAAACAATGCGGATTGTTTTATTTCAGGCCAGTCGGTCTCTGCTACCAGACGACGGAAGTTATTCAGGTAGGTTACCAAGTCTGTGGTGCCTTGCTTCAGGACTAGCAGCTCCCTAACGGCAGTGAATGTTTCAGCTCTACGATCAAAGGTTTTTTTGAATTCTGATCTGAACTCGTCCCAATCGTAGAGGAGTGGATCGTCTCGCCGGACCACAGGGACTGCCCATTGCGCTGCCCCCCCCCTAGATAGGAAATAAGAAAAGCAACCCTAGCCTGGTTGGTGGCGAACATCTTGGGCTTGCACATAAAGTGTAATAGTACCTGTGTCATAAACACCTGAACTTTCTTGTTGTCCCCATAGAAGCGCTCCGGAGGTGCCAAGGGAATTTGTGTGGGCATTTCTACCACTACAGAGGTGGAAGGAGGAGGGCTAGACCCAGCATCAAAAGGGTTCCCCTGCATTCTGTCCATTCTAGCCCTTAATTATGCAGTCTTAGCTCTAGAGGCCGCCACCTCCCTGTTGGAGGCCGCTAGCTCTGTCTGCACCAAAACCAACGCTGCCATCACGTCATCTAAAGAGGCCATGGTATCTTCAACACAGCCAGGAAGAGAAAAACAATCTTGGGGCGATAATTCTGTCAGGCTTGGCGTTGGTTCTCTTCGGGGCTGTGCTGAATATCCTATAACCTCCCCCACACGACTCTCCTAGAGTCTGAAATACATAACACAGACTACCAAGATCGTCCCGTGAGGGCGGGAAAGGAAGGGGACAGCGGGGAGGGAGATCTGAAACGACAATAAAAATGACTTAGAAAACACCCCCCCAAAACCCCACGAGGGAATAATTCTACAATCCTTTCTACTATTCACTACATTGATCTATGCCCCTACCTGAAAAGGAAAATATAAGAGTCTTTGTATTTAGGGAGGAATGATGAGGGCCGAGATCTGGGATGGAAGCCAACTGCAACAACAAGCATATAAGAACACAATAAGCATATTATTTCATGTGAGACTATGTTAATCCCTCATATTCAACTACCTACCACTCGAATATAGTGTTCTTCTTTAGGCTAGAACAATCCCCTTGATCGTACCCACGTTTTGTCTCCCCTGTGTATTCAAATATAAAGTATAGGATAATGATGTAACGAAAAGGAATCACAAAGGAAAAAACGGCAGGCAAGGTTGAATCACCCTTTTATCACAGTTTCCTGCCACAGGATTTAGTTTATCCAATTGGGGAAGGTATCTGAATCTTGACACACCCTGTGTTAGAAAACACGATATCTCTCTCCACAAACAAAGACAGGTTACACTGTTCCGATCTCCGTATTTAAATCAATATCGTACTTTATGTCTGTGGAAATGAAAGTACTGTTCCGATCTGATTAGACCGTAAACAAACCTCTCCCCGCAATGAGAACGCAAACCGGCGTCTCGTCCAACAGGGAGAGGAGTAAAACCCTTGTTAAATCACAGGGTCGCACCAAGGTTCTTTATTTATGCACACAGCCGCATGCACTAAACACACAAATCCAAACTTCTTTCACCCGACCCAGCACGGGGTGAAAAGGGACATAGCCTGATAATGCTTCTCCAACCAGGAGCTTACCTCTATCTCTTCTTACCGACCAGTCCGAAGTCTTGGCACTAATTATCGGCACCGCGAGTGAGTAATGGCTGTGTCTTATTTCCAGGATTGTGTGTGATTGGGGTTTGGAACGTAACGTCGTCTCCCGGCCTTCTGGGATCTGAATTTTGCTCCGTGCGGTCGCCCGTTTGTACCGCAAAATGCGGACAGCGGCCATACACGGCAAAAACGTGACACAGTCCTTGTCCTCAGCAGGTCAGAGATCAGCTGACAGCAGGGCAGCTGAATAAAGCAGAAAGCAGTTCCTTCGGGGCAGCAGTCAGGCAAAAAGGCAATCCTTGTGGCACAGCAGTTCTTACTCCTGGCGGAATTCTTCCCAGGCCCAGTGGTAGATTGTCTTGGTAGGGTCACAGCCCGAGTACTAATACCCAAAAGTGCCTTTGAAGTGGAGGTGACTTCAAAGCAATCCACTGAAGAGCACAGGTCCCCTTTCATCCCAGCACTGCCGGCCAGGATATCTGGGGAGGTGGGGGGTTAATCAGCCCTTTGTGGGGAAAATAAGACACTGCTGTTTATTCAGCAGTAAGTGTCAGCCTCCTCTCTCTCTTCATGCCCAGGAAGAGCTATCAGAATGCAGACAAATTCTCTTTCACACTCACCCTTCCTGTGTATGTGGCTGTCTAGAGAGAATGCACTATGTGTAGCTGTCACCCACCCAGACATGTATTGGAGACAGGCTGAAGGCACAAAGAGCAGAAAATGTCCACTTTCAAAAAGTGACATTTCTAAAATAGTAATGTTAAATCTATCTTTAGAGGATTTCTCATTACAATTCCAAGATACAAAACGTAGCTACTCCATTCTAATCAAAAAACAGCTTAGTATTAAGGAATTTTCAATGCTAGCCTATGAGAGGAGTGGACAACTAATACAGGACAGTCCTGAAAACACCTGAACACATTTCAGTTCTGGCTCTAAAAAGATTGTTTAAATGTTCCAAAGGACATCCGTAGATATTGCAATAACCTGTGTTTTTATACTGTAGTGTAGTTCCTATATTGCCAATAGGCTGTGCGCATTGGAATAATATTTCCTTTAAATTTGAGGTAGGACTTAGGTCTACTAGGTCTCTATCAAATATATTAAACTTAGTTGTGAGTGCCAGCTAGCTCAGAGATCACCAGAAACTTTCTTGAATTCACAAGAAGGGATTAGTTTCTGACAACCGCATAAACAAGACAACTTTGTTTCCCCAAGAATAAACGTATCTTCAGAGTCGTGGAAACAATAGATAGATATTTTACTCAGTCAATCGTGCATGCTTCGTTTCATCAGAGGTGCAGAGAAATAGAGATACGGGCGTTTTCAATAAAAGGATTTATTGAACAGTCTTCTTTCTCATGCAAGTAAAATGAACTGCTACAATCGTTGTACAGGCTGCAAAGTATAATGCATACAGCGAGAAGAGTATTATAAAATAGTACTGTAGAAGCATGGTATATAAATAACAAAGGCTGAAAGTACTCAACTGGTGCTTCTAAAATACGCCTACCCCGATGTACCTAACCTAAGTCTAGTACGAGGGAGGAAGTAAGTGAGGTGTAGCATAGGTTTATTTTCTTTGCCAAGAATCTATCCAAGATTTCTCTTACGGGTCTAATCAGCTCCGTACCTTGGTTTAGAATGAAGGAGGTCTGGTATCTGTGTCTCGGGACTCGATATCCCAACACCGCGCGAGGGGAGCTCGGAAACACTGGAGCTGGATTCTGAGCGAGAGAAAGGACAGTTTCTCGATCAGTGCGTCAGCTGGAGGGTCGGCTTCCTTTGGCTTGCTGTAGCGAGCTGCGTCGGGCAAGTAGATAGTCGAGCTGCTTCGAACCACCGTGTGTTTGCTAGAGCAAGTGTAGGCATATTTATACCTCAAAGGTGCCTAGTTTGACGTAAGGTCTGGCATAATAACGTCATCAAAGAACCCCAAGGGAATTGTAGTTCTTTGAAAACTCCATGAATTCTTGGACAAATCAATATTCAAGCAAGGGGATGTCCCTGACTGCTTAAGCCAATTTTTCCAAGAAATCGTTGTGGCTTTTTGGAACAGGTGGAAGTAGTAATGCCTGTATTTGGACCGCATGGGCTATGTCTAAATGAGGTTATGATTTCTATGCCTATATAAGGGCAATTTTAATTCTACCTATATAAGGGCATAAATCGGTATATTTCGCTCGGATCCTAAAACGCCATATAACACCCACTCCACTTTATTATGTTCGACATTACTAAATTCTAAGCATTTAAAACATATGTAAAGCATGATGTGTAAAACCCCACCCAAATTACATAAAAATGCATTTGAAAAGGTTGTACATGAAAAGAGCATTTGTGCTGTATGCATTTTAAAAGCAATGTTTTCATTCAAAGCATGTAGTTTGACATGGAAAATGCTATCAGAATGAGTCATGAAATGACATTTATGAAATGGCTCTTAAATACAGAAGAAAAAGTTGAGACCATTCCATTTTTTTTTGTAAATCTGTTTATTATTTTCCACCACAATTAACTTACATAATGATCAAGTATATCAATACGTGCTCTTTCCGATCTCTCTTAGGCAGTAGCGATAAAATAATACATACAATAACATAAATGGCAGAGTAGGTTAAAATAAGGATTGTCCAACCGTTGAATAACAACCGCAACAGGAGTATGCAATTGCAATGTAAGTATGTATATGTTGCAAAGCCATACAGTAATACATCAAACTATCCCACCCTCCCTCACCCCGCCCTCAAACCACCCACTCCCACCGGCGTTTCATTTTCTACAGCTCATCATATCGCAACAGTATACTGGAACAGCACTAAATAAACGGGGCCCCCGTGTTGATGTCGGTGTCCGAGGACATAACTATTTCAGGGGGGGTTACACTCACGCACTCCTATATCTGTCTATTAGTGCAATCAGTCACGAGGCTCCATCCACAGCATGCACACTGGAATCCGAGTCGGAATCCACATCTGAAGCCTTTAAGTCCATGAACAGGCCCTCCCATGCCCGCGCTGCTTCCAGCGCCTTATCATTGTGGGATCTTTGGGCCTGTTGCAGGCGAACTATGCTCTTGCTCCCTGCCCATGTAAGCAATGCGGCCTTCCATCTGACAAAGCTGGGCCCTCCTGTGGCCTTCCAGTGGGTTGTGATTTCCCTTTTGGCGAACAACAACTCCAAATTAAGGAATTTACTAGTTACTTTTGTTTTGCTAGTGTGGGGGAACCAATGCAGTAGGCAGGTACCTCTGTCTGGAGCAATTTGCCGCTCTGTAATAGTACAGAGTAGCTCCACTACATCTTCCCAGTACGTACCCAGATGAGGACAATGCCATAGCATATGCAGTAGGCCCGCATCCACTAGTTTACAGCGGGGGCACTGGGCTGTGTCTAAGTGAAAATATTGATTTATCTTCGCTGGGGTGAGATATGTCCTAGGCTGTATGAAGAAATGAACTAGTTGGAATCTGGCATTTCTAGTGCTCTTCCATGCCCTCTTGACTATATGTGACCAGGCGGTGTATGGAATTTCTTTATTAATGTCTGTCTCCCATTGGTCACATATCTTCTGTCACAGCAGTAAGCCCTCCCCAAGCATTCGTCGGTATAAGCAGGTGACGGCTTTATAGGTGCCTGCTGCCATTACCACGTATTGGCATGCTACGCTCATCGGTGGTTCCGATAGGCCCCTCCCCCAATATTTTTGGATGGCAGCTACCAGGGCTGGGTGAATTAAATAGTGCCCCCGTGGGAGCCCAAATCGCTTCTGCAGCACACTATAGGGCAGTAAAGCACCATCTTCGTATGGGTCTCCTACCACATGCATTCCAAGTGATTCCCACTCTGCATCCGCCGACCAGTCATCACCAAATGGGAGGGCAGTGCACAGACCCAAGGGTATCTCCGGGGCATATGGGCCCTGGATCTTGGCTCTACAATGGTATTTTCTCCAGCAAAGCTTCAGAGTACGTTCCTCAGAGGATAATGAGTCCATATATAATTTTTGCTGGAGCACAACAAACAACAGCACGTGTCGAGGTATGTCGGGCTCAATTTCATGCTCGGGACCTCTAAATTCCAGCGCTATAGCCTGGGTGAGCCCCTGGAACTGTGCAGCCAAATAATATAACTCAAGGTCTGGCACCGCAAGCCCCCCTCCGCTCTCGGGCGTATTACAATATCCAGCGCCACCCTCCGGCTCTCGTTCCTTGAGACCATTCCATGACAGAATATATACATTTGTTTTGGGTGTGGACAAGGTTAAAATATTGTCTCTTTGGAAGTATTCATAGAATTCTTGTTCTCTATGAATAGTTCTACTGTAAGCAGATTACTTTGTGGCAAAAAAAACAAAAATAATAATTTGGAAAAAAGTCAAATCGTAGAAAAATAGAGTTCTAAAGTTGAAAGTTTTGTTTTGAAAAGTGAAGGTCGAATACAAAGTCCCGTAGAACGCTGTGTGCTAACTTCAAAAGTCATTCTCGTTTTTCGGAGAAAACATCAAATCTTCTAAGCTGGTAAAGAATTCATCTAACACAGTAGGTGAAAGCTGGATCACTTCCATAAGCAAACCGATGGCACAAAAATGTGAAGCATCGCCGTCAGCGTTAGCCGCATTAGCAATGTTCGAAGGAGATGGCGATGGTACCTGTGTGCCTGTCGATCCACGTATCTCACCATCAGCAGATTGCGTCTGAGAGACCTCAATGAATGCCGTCATCAGGATTGGCAGCCGCTGGGGAAAACACAATGCATGGGCCGTTACTGAACCAAGCAAAGTATCAACATCCATTGGCAGTGCTGATGGAATTGTTAGACAGATGTCCAACATGCATTCTTCTCCACATAGCAGGCATCGTAGAACAGGTAAGATGCAATCTTGCCAGATTGGTCGCAATGTTAGAAACCACGTGGTATTCAGATCTCTTAAACGAGGCAAGTCCAGAATCTGTATCATGCGCTCACAACACTTCATTGCCAGGAGAGTGTACTCTTTGGTAATCTGGGTGTCGCTGGTGACCGGACTTGCCATATCGGAGCAGAAGGGATAAGAATAGTATTCCTGCTAGGAGTCCCAAAATGAGAGGCAGGCCGCCAAAGATAGAGTGCACGAAGTTTGGAAATATGCCGAGGACTGCTTCGAAAGGTGCTAACAGTCCCGAAAAATTTGTCTTAAATACATGTACAATACCACTGGTATCAGACATGTTTAAGACACAACCTAACATTTCTATGAAATGTACAGGGCAGTTTGTCGATAAAAGGGCATGTATCTCTGCAGAGGACCTTGCAACTTGCAGTTCATAAGTGAAGGTCGAAGAATAAATTCTGGATGACAGAGTCATTAACCCATTGTCAACTACAGAGAGAGCTTTCTCTAAATTAATACGATCAATTTCTCATATTCGTTCTGCAGTCTCTGCTTGTGTTGCTTTCCAAGCTTCATTATAAATGGCATATATACCAGTGTATATAAAACATTTAAGACGTCGCTTCGCAGGACCTTGTAAGAAGTCCCTTAAATCAACACCATCTTTAAGTAAAGATAAGTGTTGTTTTACCTCTGTTAGTGTGGATTTGTGTAGCCAGTCAAGGCACAGTTTTCCTACACTGTATGTTGTTACTATCCCTGGATGTTGTCTCTGGGCATATCTTGGATCTGGCCTAGTGAATGTAAACCCTTCTTATTCAGGAATCTATCTTGACAGTTGTTTGTGTCTGTAGGCCAGATTAACCGTTTCTTCCAATCAAGATCAGTTCTGTTTTTAAGTAAAACAGTTTTTACGTCGACCCCTTCTTCTGTAGTGTTCTTATTATCAGTGTAGGTGCAGGTATGGATGGTTTGTTCAAATCTTTTATCTTGGCTAGGCCACGGCAGGATGTCTTTTGCACAGCGTCATTTAAAAACATTATTTGTTCAGGGATAATGCAGGCTCGAAATAAAGCTTCTATTCCCTCTACTTGCCAATCTTTTGAACCCCAGACAGTTTTTGTTTCTATGTTGTCACTCCAAAAGTCAAAACCTAACGAGGACAGCTGGACATAAAAGGCTGCAGAATAAATTTGCTTAGTATTAGTCAACATGATTTTCATTCCTGTCTTATTAACATTTTTAAAGAAAAATGTTTCCGGATTTGAGGTATTAAAACCTGAGAAGTATGGAAATTTATCATAGAATGTTTTTAAGCTACCTTTTGGTGGCGTTGGACAATGTTCCCATTGATTGGAAGTATAAACATTTCTAGTATTTGCAGATTTGTGCAAATAATGATGACCATAGAGATTATAACAGTACATTTGTTCATAATCTGATGAACCTTCTAAGTATTCATGTTTTATAAATTTTGCAGACATCTCTAAGTCTGACATTATATTATTAACAGTCTCAAAGTCCCAATCATCTGAAAATGTGTTGGGTGAAACAAAGTCACTCAGGGAAACCTTGAATTGATGTAAATCTTCAACAGCTCTGCTGGGCCAAAGATGTCATAATCAGTTCTGTCCTTGCTATACCACCAGGCATAGGAACCGCTGTGATGTTTACTGATTTCATGTCTCTTTGTTCACAATGAGATGATTTGTATGGCTTGAGGAGTAAGTTGATGTTCTTACTTGCTGTGTCCATTTTACTATATTTTCCATTTATCAGAATTCCCAAACTTAATACAAGAATTAGCCAAAGTAGGAGAAAAAGGACGCCTACCACAATCCAAAGTTCAACCCATGGTGAAACCAGATACGTTTTTTCAAGTTGCTGAAAAAGTTCTGTTACTTTTTTTTTGTAATTATTTTTGCTGGCGTCGTTTCAGGCTCACTGGGATCCTCGGAAAATGTTTCAAAGTTAATGAAATAGCCAGATGCAGTTCTGTCAATTGTAGGTATTGCATCAGGATTACTTGAAATCACTGGAGCTATTGGATCCTTTGTCATATTAGTATAGTCAGATGCTACATCATTGTAGACAGGGGTTTCTTGATGAACTGTTATTTGCTTTATTGCTTAGTCTTATTTTAATTTATTTTTATTTACTTTTAGTGTTTCATAGAGCGCAAACTTGACCAGTGAGGGTATCAGAGCACTTTACAGGAAATATCACAATGTACAAACAAAGTCAATGTACAGAAGTTTACAGAAACTGTACAAAGGGATGTGGAGGGACAGGGGTGTGGGGAACATAGGGGATATTGGGGATACCAAGGTAAGATTGCAATCAAAATTAGATTCAGTGAAGAAATTAAAGGCCCCGTAGATTCTCTGCGGGGAGGGTTGGTGATCTGAGAAGAACGATAGCCTTAGAAACATCAGATTTGTGGTCAGGCATGGCGGGCACTAGGCAAGGAATTTACCCATGAGGAAGGTTTTGGCGTCCTTCTTGAAGCGTGCTAGAGAAGGAATTCTTTGGATGGCGGGTGGGAAAGAGTTCCAGATTCTGGGTGCAGCCCCGGTGAATGCCCTATTATAGGTTCTTTTTTTCTGAAAAAAGGCGGGTTGGAGTACGGGGTTGCTGGTGGACCGGGAGTTTCTGCTTCCTCCAGATACCACTAGTTTTTGTGACAGATAAGCAGGGAAGTTTGAGTGAAGAGCCTTGTGTGTGATGCATCCCAGTTTCAGCTGAATTCTGGCCTCTAGGGGGAGCCAGTTCAGTGCTTTCATATGTGGAGAGATGTGGTTGAATTTCTTGGTGCCGGTGAAGAGTCTGGCGGCTGCGTTGAGACAAGCTTTTAGGGTGCTAGGGAGATCTTGGGTAGACCAGTGAGGGTAGAGCAACCATATTCCAGTCTGGAGATGACTAGAGCTTGAACTGCCATTTTTAGGTCTGGAGCCTCAATGAAAGGTTTCAGTTTCCAAAGGTAGCTTAAGTGGAATCTAGCTGCTTTAGCCATTGAGTTGAAGTGGTCCCGCATGTTCAAGTTACAATCTAGGATTATGCCCAGGGATTTGGGAGAGTCCACAATGGTCAGCGGGCAGTTTAGGGCTGTAATGGCCTTGATCCACAACTGAATCTCGGGGTTGGCTTTAGGGGGGCGATTAGGAGAAATTCGGGTTTTTTGTGTTGAGTTTTAGTTGGTTATGAGTCTCAAAGGTGATGAGTCTCTCAGTTTGAACCTCTTGGATAGTAGCAAGATTTGGTCATCTGCTACATCTTTGGAGTCCACTGGGCCTACTACTTATTATTGGCCACATGATGTGGTTTTACCAGGTCGATAGATATGAACCTGCTCTCCTTTTTTCCAGCAAGGGGCGGCAGTAACACTGTTCTTAATCCGTGGATTGCTAGCACAGGTACTGATTTTCTGTAAGAAGGCCCAAATTCCTTCTTATCCGCGATCTTTTCTCTGGCTAGATCCCCAATCTTAGGAATCCAGGCAGGCCTTGCTGGGATGGGTGGTTCTCTTTCAGTGGTCGTTGGCTTCTGTAATGTGTTGCTTTGATTTCTCCTTGTTTCGTTTAAGTCCTGCAAATCAGCCAATCGGTCTTTGATATCAAAAGGTTTTTGTTCTACCACTGAAGTGTGATGATCAAGGTCCTGGACAAGCATTCTAGTACCAAAAAGGATTTCGTATGGAGTGATTCCACCCAGAGAATTTCTTGGCAGATTATTTAGACTATGTTGGACACTTATTAGATGTTTGACCAACCCGTCACCTGAGCCTATTACGCTGGCTGTTATAGATAGCCTTATGTCCTGGTTTTTTCTTTCCACTACAGAATTTCCATCAGGATGGAATGGACTAGAATACCGCAATGCAACGCCTAGATTGGCCATGGCCTCCTTGTAAGCTTTGGAGCTCAACGCAGGACCCTGGTCAGAATGTAGCGTGCCGACTGCGTATGTGCTGATAAAGACTCGCAAATCTTTTATAACAGTTCGGGCGTCAGCCGAGTGCTGAGGCCACATCCAAATGAATCTTGAGCATAAATCCACTGCGACCATGATATATTTGTGGTTACCATCCCTCTGTAAGGCGCCACAGTGGTCCAGGTAAACGCATGCTAATGGTTTATCTGAAATTAAAAGGGGCATCTGCGCCGGGCGTTTCACTGTTGAAACCTTCATTTTCTGGCAGATTTCACATTCCAACACATAGTTTCTGGTCTGTTTCCTCATGCGTGGCCACCAGTATCTCTGTTTTAATAATGATACTGTGGCGGAAACGCCTGCGTGTGTAGAGGAAAGCCCTTCATGTGCTGCTAAAATTAGTCCTAATCTATGTAATTACTCTATCCCCCACTCCAGGTATTTGTACAAAAGGAACATTATTTACATCAGTTATATATGCGTACTTGAATGGAAAGCCTTTTGGTAATGTTTTACCGCTGTCTTTATTGGAAGCAACGACAGCCTGCATTATTTCGCTGTCTGTTTATTTTCGAACGAGTGATTGCAGCTACGGAAGCCATTTGCACAGCTGCCTTTGCAGCTTCATCAACCAATGAATTCCCTGCAACATGAACGCCATCACGCTGATGACTCAGTGTATGGATCACGTGAGTCTTTTGTAGTTCTTTCTGTAATTGAACTACTTGTTCCCAAAGCAACTTATGCTTGATTGTGCCACCCTTTGCATCTTTGAAACCATTTTGAATCCAGGTCTGCAAGTATTCATTGTAAGATTGAACGCAGTAATATGAATCGCACACTATGAGTGTCGAGAATTCGCGATCAGTATTTTCATACGCCATCTTGAATGCTTGTAGTTCATCTCAGAGAGATTGCGTTTTTGTTACCATAGATCGGAATTTACCATTGCGCCAGCGACCTTTAACAATCGCACACGCAGCACTATAAGCTTGTTTACTCCCAATTGCGGGCTGTGCTGATCCGTCTGTATAAATTATACATTCGTACTGTTCTAGAGGCAGAATCCCAGTGGGCAGAGGCCATTCTTGTCCGTATTGTAGAAATTCTTGTGTTTTCAAATAGGGGTCAAAAAAGTATTCAACGTCTTTTGCAGCAAGAGAGTTAACCCATTGTATCCATCTCAGATGTAAAGCCTTTGCATTCGGAATGCTTGCTTTTGTCACTGCCTCTAAGGCAGGTACAGGAGTAACAACCATTATGCGTTTACCCTGCGCTAGAGCTCTCTCTTTTGCTACTGCAGTTTGAACCGCTGTCTGAATTTTTTCCGTTGAAGTGAATTTCATTTCAGCTTGTGTGTACAAGTGTGATTTGGAAGCTATTGGTACTTTTTCACCTTCATTAAAGATTAAGTATGTGAATCTGCATCTTCCTGGGATTATTCTGATTACATGGATGCGTATGTTTACGCGTGTCTGTAAATGTGGTGTTGCTAACATGTCTGTTTGCACTGAACGCAAAATTTCTGTATGTTTCTGAGTCCAATTAGTGGTTTTAAAATCAGGTTTGATTAATTTGTAAAGAGGTTTAACCCTTTCTGCGTAATTAAGAAAGTAAGTTCTTCCGAAATTCAGGAAACCTTGAATTGATGGTGAGTTTTTCAGTGTTTTTGGAGGTTGGCGCAGCGCACACTTTTCTAAAAAGTTGGCTGCCAGGCTTTTGCCTTCACTTGATAAATCCTATCCTAGAAATAGGACGTTGAGGTGGGCAATTCTTGATTTCTTAAAGTTGAATTTATACCCTTCAGAGGCGAATCCAAGTATAATGGTAGTCGCTCTGTTCGAGTGCCTGTCCAAGTCAACGTCTGTTAGGTTTATGTCATTGACATAAGATAATGCCTCATCATCATACGTTTGTAGCAACTCTGTTACTCTAGCTGAAAATAACCCTGGACTATTCTTGAATCTCTGGGGGAGACTACAGCAGTGACGCTGTCTCCCCATAATTGAGAAAGCGATCAAGTACCTGCTTTCAGGTGCAATGTTTTGACAGAAGAAACCATTAGAAATATCGAATGTTGTTTTATATTTTTTACTCACAATGTTATTCATTAGTGCTGCACTGAGTGCATTTTGTACTGCAAAAGTTTTGCAACAGGAGTTTAAATGTCTGTAGTCCAAAACTAGACGATATGTATTGTCTGGTATGGAGACAGGAAACAAAGGATTGTTCATTGACGAGGTGCATGTTTCAATCATCCCTTGATATTCAAGTTGATCTAATATCTCCCTGACCTGTTTTTTAGCTTCTTGCTTAACTGGATACTGCCTCTGTGTAGTTAGTTGAGTTTTTAACTGGATTTTATGGTGAGGAGTATCTTCATCCCATCCTACATGATTTTTATATAATGCTGGAGCCTGGGCTACAGCCCATTTTCTGGCATAGGTGTATTTTAAGTGAATTGGAATATGATTGGAGAAGGCTGGCATAATGATGTCTTCGTCATGTGGGCACTCCCTGACAAATTTTGGTGGCCAGTCTTTTTCAGCTAGAAGAATGTCATAACCCTTAGAGAGCTTCTCCCAAAAGAGTGCTCTTACTTTCCTAGTTATGTCCCCCTCCATCCGGACCGTTATTTCATATAACTTATGGGGTACACTAACCCTGGTATTCAACTTGTATGTACTCATTCAAGTCCACTGTCTCCAGATGATCCTTCAAGATTTTGCGAGCTATGGTGACTTCTGCTGCACTGTCCAGCCTTGTCTGGACCCACTCCCCGATCTTGAGTTGTGTCCTCAAGATCCTCTGCATTTTTTGGAACGTGTTGATCGTCTTTGGACTTCACGCGTTCTTCCTTGTGTTCTGACCGTCCTCTTCTTTCCGATTTCCGTGAGGAAGTCTGAAAGGTACGATAGGAACATGTATCAGTATCTTGATATCTACCAGGTTTTTTCAAATGATCCCTATTCCTGAGGTTATACCTCTTTTCAGAGGTCTCCTTTTGAGAAGACCATCCTCGGGACTGAGAATGCTTCTCATTAGACGTTTGTTTAGTATTTTCCCACTTCTTTTCAGGAGTAGTGAGAGTAGTTGGTGCTTTACTGGTTTCCCACCAAAACTATCTCTACCTAGTTCTTCATAGGATGTTCAATTATTCTGGCCAGTTCATATGGTTGCTCAGTTACATCAAATTCTCTTAATTTTTGGCGGATCGCCACAGATGCTGCCTCACCTTTAATATTAGCTAACATTATAGCTGAGACCTGTTTGAAATCTCTCAGTAATTTCATACCCAGATTCAAAGCAGGCTCTGCCCCGTATTCATTTTGAATCTTTTTCAAGACATCTTTTTTGTGTAGATTGCAGCAAATACTGTACCCCAAGTGTCGCAGTCCTCCAGGTGTGGTGCGATCCCCATTGGTTAACAGATTGTTAAAATTCTGTGTTTCTCATGAGGGGTAGTATCGGGAAATACTGCCTCGATTTGAGTAATTTTTTAGCTATCCAGAATGGAATTTGTTCCCTTTTTGCGGGCAATTTACAAATGACTGATTGTATAGTCTGTGGTGTGATTTTATTTGTGTTCCCCTGGTGAAGTGTTTGTTGTGGAATCCTTATAGGAGGGTGGACTGTTAGAGTCCACATGACATATTGAACCAATTGTCTATGTATTTTGATTAGTAGTTTTAGTTGAACTAATAGTTCTGTGTCTGACATTCCTTCAATGTCAGCATGTGGTGTATAGCTGGCTAGTACCGGCCATGTTGCTCCTTGTCTACCTAGTGGACCGAGCCTGGTAATGTGATTTTGATGTTGTACGGCGCCTTTAAACCAGATGCTCTTGGTATGTTAGTGGGATTTCAACACCCTCGAAAGGAGTGTATTCCATTGGATGTTTCTCTACTTTGCAGTAGTGAAACACATGTGATACTGGATTTGCTTGAGGGATAGGGAATAGAATACCTCTGTCTGCCGATATTAATGTGCCTCTATGACAAAAATTACCCTACCACCTCTTGGTGATTGGCCATTTGTTATAAGCTTAAAAGTGATGGTTTTCCTTACGTTTTCCGGGATGATTATAGCATCCGGGTTGGTTTCTGGAAACCCGTAACGTCTAAGCCCGGTTGGGCTGTAGTTGCTGCAGCTCCACTGTTCTCGGTGTTGTTGCCGTTATTCGACATTGTTTAATGAAAGTTGCAGAGCAAGTTTCAAGGAAAAAAAGATAAGGTGCTTAATATTTTGGAATACTGTATCCTTCAACTTTGAACAAACCAAAAACTAATACATAGGATTTTCGTCCTACTCAGTTATGGCAGATATTTTATCCTTGTACCCACCCCAGACTTCTGTTGGAGTATTTTAAGGGAAAAAGGGGTCTCTGTGAAAAGCACAACTGAGTTACTCTAGTATCTACCGTTAAATTAGTGCCTTACCAAACGTTGGGCGCTATGTAGTGTAGTTCCTATGTCCCCAATAGGCTCTGCGCATTGGAATAATATATCCTATAGATTTGACGTAGGACTTAGGTCAAATAGGTCTCTATCGAATATATTAGACTTAAATGTGAGTGCCAGCTAGCTCAGAGGTCACTAGAAACTTTCTCGAATTCACAAGAAGGGATTAGTTTCTGACAACTGCATAAACATGACAACTTTGTTTCCCCAAGAATAAATGTATCTTTAGAGTCGTGGAAACCATAGATAGATATTTTACTCAGTCAATCGTGCATGCTTTGTTTCATCAGAGGTGCAAAGAAATAGAGAGGCAGGCGTTTTCAATAAAGGGATTTATTGAACAGTCTTTTTTCTCATGCAAGTATAGTGAACTGCTACAATCGTAGTATAGGCTGCAAAGTATAATGCATACAGCGAGAAGAGTATTATAAAATAATACTGTAGAAGCATGGTATGGTTTCTAAACCATAGATAAATACATACATAAATAACAATGGCTAAAAGTACTCAACTGGTGCTTCAAAAATATGCCTACCCCGATGTACCTAACCTAAGTCTAGTACGAGGGAAGAAGCAAGTGAGGTGTAGCATAGGTTTAGTTTCTTTGCCAAGAATCTATCCAAGATTTCTCTTTAGGGTCTAATCAGCTCCGTACCTTGGTTTAGAATGAAGGAGGTCTGGTATCTCTGTCTCGTGACTCGATTTCCCAACACCCCGCGAAGGGAGCTTGGAAATACTGGAGCTGGATTCTCAGCGAGAGAAAGGACAGCTTCTCGATCAGTGCGTCAGCTGGAGGGTCGGCTTCCTTCGGCTCTTGCTGTAGCGAGCTGCGTCGGGCAAGTAGATAGTCGAGCTGCTCCGAACCATTGTGTGTTTGCTAGAGCAAGTGTAGGCATATTTACACCTCGAAGGTGCCTATTTTGACGTAAAGTCGGGCATAATAACGTCATCAAAGAACCCCAAGGGAATGGTAGTTCCTTGAAAACTCCATGAATTCTTGGATAAATCAATATTCAAGCAAGGGGATGTCCCTGACTGCTTAAGCCGATTTTTCCAAGAAATCGTTGTGGCTTTTTGGAACGTGTGGAAGTAGTCATGCCGGTACTTGGACCGCATGGGCTATGTCTAAATAAGGTTATGATTTCTATGCCTATATAAGGGCAATATTAATTCTACCTATAAAAAGGCATGAATCAGTAAATTTCGCTCGGATCCTAAAACGCCATACAATCACCTCATATTTATCACTTATTGATTATGGTCACCTCACTGGGGTTATATTGAGTCATGTGTTTACTATTTCATATACATGTATATATTTTTTTATCGAAGAAAATTTATATGAAAAAATAAACATCGCCCACTTCGGCTGAAGTGAGTTTTGATGATCTATTCTTGGGGCTACCTTCTTTGTGTTAAACATTGCAATGTGTACATTCATCTAAACACATTATCAAAACACTTTCCTGTTAGGCTTAACAAAGTTATTGCAAAAAATGATATATTTGAAAAAAAATATTATTCATTGTTGGAAATTAGTTTCTTGTGAACGATTGCACTTAAGCTGATTCACTTTCTAAAAGTGGCATTTCTCAAATAGTAATGTTAAATCCATCTTTAGAGGATTTCTCATTACTATTCCAAGATATGAAACATGGAGTAGCTACTCCTTTCTAATCACAATTTACAGCTTAAAGTGTATTAAGGAATTTCCAATGCTAGCCTATGAGAGGAGTGGGCCTCCCAATTGTGAAAAGTAAATGTAGCTGTTTGTCACTCCCAGGACATGTAAAACGTATTAGTTCATGTTCTACCTTTTTCTTACACTGCACCTTGAGCTTAGGGCTACTTAGGGCCTACCTTAGGGGTGATGAATATGTAAAAAAAGAGTAGTTTAAGGCTTGGCATGTGGTTTTAAACGCCAAGTCGAAATGGCAGTAAACTGATCACACAGGCCTTGAAATGGCAGGCCTTAGACAGGTTTGAAAGACTACTTGTAAGGGTGGCACAAACAGTGCTGCGGGCCCACTAGTAGCATTTAGGTTACAGGCCATGGGTATATGGTATAACTTCAATCATACCAAGTTTAGAGAAGAGAGCACATGCACATTAGAACTGGTCAGCAGTGGCAAAAGTGCTCAGAGTCCTATAGTCAACAAAAAGAATCAGCAAAAGGAGGAGGAGGGCAAAAGGTTTGGGGTAACTCTTCAGAGAGCACTATTTTCCAACACTGATCAAGAGATATTAATGCAATGCATTGTAATAATATTGTATGGCAGATCAGAAAATCATTCTAAGGTGGCCAGGTTCGAAAAAGGCATAGAACATGCAGGTTGCACGTGCAGGATGATCAAGAATATGTGAGAAGCAGATGAAAAGATTTAAAATATTGGAACCAGCTTACCAGATCTTAGGTCCTGGCGGGAAAGCAGATAGGAAAACAGGAGTTTGTGTTGACTGACCTTGGTAGGGTGGATAAGCTAAGATATGGTCGGAGCTACTCATATTAAGGACTAGTGCGAGTATAAGTGCTTCTGGAGAGAATGTGCACAGTTTCCCACTGAGCCCACTTTACCACAAACAATTTCTGTTGTTCAGTAAGTTGGGCATGGTTTCTGTATATGAGAACTAGGAGTAATACTGACAACACACTATAACAAAATAATACCTCTCAAAATTATTATGAACTATAAAAACACCATGAACCAAGTAACTGTCAGTATTAGGTCTTAGCAGAGGTATGTGATTAGACATGGAACAAATTGACTGGAGAATGGAGTTAAATAAACTGAAAGGGCTCAGTCATTAGAATGTTAACATAAGGTTTACACAGATGACACTCATTTACTGGTCTTTAGACAATTCTGTAGTAAAAGGAGTGGAATAAGAAATAAACAGCCAGATTCATCAAGCGAAATGCGCTCGCAAAAGGGCCAGATTCTGAGAATCTGGCCCTTTGCGAGTGCAATTTTTGCATTTGGGATTCATCATCCCAAATGCAAAAATCGCTAATAAAGAATTTGCAAATTTGCGAGGATTAGCATTTAAGGAATCTCTATTAGAGATTCCTTAAATGCTATTCATGAAACATTTAAAAATTGCGAATTCGCAATTTAGGACCGCTATTTACCACGAAGTCAAACCTCGTGGTAAATAGCGAAAACGTAGAAAAATGCATTTAAATGCATTTTTCTAAGTTGCATGTTACACACACACATGTCCATTGGACATGTGTGTGCACAACATCAGTGTAAATTCACTTTTCAGGGGTGCTACAGGGTGTCCTTTGGACGCCCCTGCACCCTTGAAATCGCATCCTTATTTGCGATTAGCAAATTGCTAATCGCAAATAAGGAATAACTCCCCATTCATTCCTATGGGCTTGTAGGCCCATAGGAATGCATGGGGAGTTATTCCTTATTTGCGATTAGCAATTTGCTAATCGCAAATAAGGAACATGTAGGAATCGCAATATTTTTTGCAATTCCTACATGAATCCCGTTTTGCAAGTCCTTAATAGCGATCCCTTATGAATCGCTATTAAAGACTCGCAAAACGGGTCTTTGATGAATCTAGCAGATAGAGTCTAATTAGCATGTAGCTGATGCTTGGAAACCTTTTGTTAGTTGTTGTGGCTCCATGAATACTAGTCCTTCTTCCTCTCTCCATTCTTCCCTTTGCGTTTTACTATGTACCAGTACCTACATGTAACTTGTCGCTCCCTCATTTGCACCCATCTAGACTCGCATAGATGATGAAATGGGCATGCTTCAACTGCAGCTTCAAAAGAGATGGCTGCAGCTAGGATTCCAGCAAAGGGTGGTTATCAAAGACCAAGGCATTATAGAACTATTTACTGGAACCCTGCTCTTTAGGTCTTGCGCCTAGCGTTACACTGCGCAGCAGTGTTCGCGCAGCGAGAGTCCTTTTGTCCGGGTTTCCGAAATGGACCCTGGAAATGAACACGCTTGTGCGTGTTTTTTTACTTTTGCAGCCTGCTATTGGCCTTTGCCTGCGTGTTTGGTTTAAAGAGACCACACAATAGGTTAGAGGCGGCCCATAGCTCCACCCTTGGCCTATTGGTGTCTATTACGCGCATTTCTGGCGTCTGTTTTCAATTATCGTGCCCAGACACTGGTGCGATAATTTAAAACAGATCGCTTGTTTTTTTTGCTGTCAGTTCCCCCGGAGCACAAGCAGGCATCAACTTCTGTCTTTTTGCTGCGATCAGCTGTCCTGACAGAAGTGGATGCCTGCTTGTGCCCCGGGGGAACTGCAGGACTGCTCATTGGCACCGAGTCTCTAGCAAATGTGAAACCTATTAGTATTGCCAATAGTTGTTTGCCAGACTGTTTGCTCGTCTTTGAAAGTGAGGCCTCGCATAGGTCACGTGTGGCATGTCCTGGATGAGTGTGTACACCTGTGATAAACCCTCAGGATGTGGGTAGGCGAGACTTGCTCAGCTTTCCAGAGTGGTTGTGCCTCTGACTGCGCAGTAGTTTCTGCTGCCGCAATGTGTAGCAGTCTAGTGTTCCTCGGGGTCTCGGCAGAGACCGGAAGCACCTACACACACTGTATCACCTTCTGGCCAGGCGTGGCCAGAGGGCATAAATAAACGGGCCGGGGTCACTTCTAACTTCCAGTCCACACTGACTGCACACTGTGTCTGTCTGTGATTATTCCCTTAAGTGCCTTTATGTTAATATACATATGCCCCCAGTGTACTTGATCCCCTATCAATCAGCAGCCCCCACACTGGCGACGAGGGTGGAATGAGGCTGCACGAGTGATGAGAGACTGCCCTGCAACGGTGGAAGTACCTGAGAAGCTCCGACGAAGAGCTGCACCACACGCGAGCCTGCTGGCAGAAGACGTGGGCTCCAACAGAATCCATCGGTGAGCAGCGCGCACTGCAAGGGTTGAAGAAAACCCGGGGGAACTGCTCAGAAGCCGCGCACACATCGGCAAAGAGCCTGCAGCACGTTCTAACGAAAGACTGCCACCCAGGGAGATGCGCACATGCGCAAAAACACACAAGGCCCAGCCCCGGGGATCTCGAGCTAAGAGAGAGCAGGTACGGCGGGAAGGCGCCGAGAAGCAAGCGGAGAGAGAGAATAAGAGCGCCTCAAGCACCAAGGAGGCCACAAAGTGATTAACCACCGATTTCACCAGGGAGAGAGAAAAAAAACAACAACAAGCATTGGCAACAACAACCCAAATAAAGGCAAACAACAAGTGGCTGTAGGCTCATGACCACACATTAATGAAAACTAGCAACAAGCATTGGCGACAACAATCGAGCAGTGGCAGCAGCAAGTCACAATCACCGAGGTGAGCAAGGAAGGCGGCACAGTTGCCAGCGGCAGTAAGGCTACAAGCAACAGGGCGCCACAAACAGGAGGCAGGACACCCCAGGCGACTCACAATGTCAAACCAGCAAGCCCCAGCAGCAGCAGGGCAGCAACAAGTGGCACCCCGTGAACAAGCGCAGCCTACGACCCAACACTCAGCACACTCGCAGATCCAAGCATTGCCTCTGTTCAGTGAATTAATTGACCCAGTAACAGCGTCCTCGAGGTGGGCAGTGTGGATTAGACGCCTCAACAATTATTTTGTAGCCACCAGAGAAACAGATGAAGAGGTCAAGAGATCACTGCTAATTCACTTTGGAGGGGACGAAATTTACAAACTATTTGCACACCTCCCAAACACCGAAGCGGCAAATGACTATGACGCCGCAGTGAGGGCACTGAATGCCCATTTCGACCCTCAGCTCAATCCACACTATGAAAGGTTCAAGTTCAGGCAATCAAGACAAAGAGAGGGAGAAACAATGGACGCATTCCACGCACGCCTGAGAGAACTGGTGAGCACATGCACAGAAGACGATCAGACCAAGGAGGTCATGGCACAACTCATTCAAGGCTGCCGCAACAAGCCACTGAGTACACTAATATTACGTCAGCCGCGGATCACGTTAGAAGAGATCCTGCTCCTCGCTCGGTCGCATGAGTTATCCGATGTTCGGGTGATAGTGATGGAAGCAGCACTTACCCAGCAAACAGAACCTGGAACCAGCGGAAAGACAGAACGAGTCGACGCCATTCGCACCCCTAGCCGAGGGTATCTCCTGGTTCAAACAGATAGCATCAGGGCCTGCCGCCCTGCAGCACTCTGAAATGTCACCCACTAGAGAAATCGACTTGAATGTGTCAGAAGATTGCGGTCAAGAGTCACCATCATCGACTCACATAAGGGCGTCACCATCGCTGCAAAGAAGGAGTCCTGAACAGGATACAACAGCCATTCAGCGCCTGTACAACCTCAGACCAAACCCGAGACCCAGCCAAAGATTAGCAGATTTTATGTGCTAACTGCTTCATCGTTAGGTTGGTTAAAAGACTGATTAGGGAAGGGATGTAGCAGTCTAGTGTTCCACGGGGTCTCGTCAGAGACCGGAAGCACCTACACACACTGTATCACCTTCTGGCCAGGCGTGGCCAGAGGGCATAAATAAACGGGCAGGGGTCACTTGTGACTTCCGGTCCACACTGACTGCACCCTGTGTCTGTGTGATTATTCCTTTAAGTGCCTTTATGTTAATATACATATGCCCCCAGTGTACTTGATCCCCTATCAATCAGCGGCCCCCACACAATGGTGATCTTATCTTTCAGGCTGGGCTTTCATCTTTCTTTCCTTTCTCATTGTCAGGGTGGAGTTGGGAAAGTACGTTTTTTTCCCTTTTCCTCCCTAAATACTCGGAGATTTGAGTGGTAATTTGAACTTCTAAACTAGAACAAACAGTTATTGGGAGCGGCTTGCACGCTTGAATGCATATGTGTTTCCTCCTCATAGAAGGAATGTAGGCAGAACACATTCACTGCTACCGGGATTTCGGTACGGAGCTTCTGCGCGTTGGCCCCAGCAGATTTGCCGCCCTGAGTTATGACAGGCCACCCACAGAATTAGTGTATCCTGCGACGTCGAGCCTGTCTGCCTGCACTTTGTCTTTGTCGACTCCCGAACTAGGTAAAACAAAACCGCCTTCAGAAACCAGCGCTCGCTCCCTGTGTGTGTCCAAGTGATGGGATACTAGCCAAAAGGTATGGCAAGTCTTTACATTAAACAACAAATACACATCTTTTCCTGTGTTTCTTTAGGTAGCAATTGCACATAAGGCTGTCACCGTTTTGTGAAGCCATACATTTTAGAATCTGAGTAAATACTTTGTTTCCTTTGTTTAAACATGTTAGCAGTAAACCGTTGCTGATAATCCATACAAAGGGGTTCGCTTAAATGGCGTTTGGCGCCATAACACCCCCATATGTTGCCACTATGAAGATCCAAAACATGATATTGAATCTCTGTTTTATATTTTCTTAATATCTATTCCAAAATTCTTTGAATGTTTTAATATTGCTTATTTGGTAGCACCAGTTTTACAGCTTCTCCGTTGCTTCTTCAACAAACAGACTCATTACAAGGTATAAATCTTCTTATTCGATAATCTGTTAGTCTAAACTGCATAAGGAGCTGTGGATAGTGTACAGAAGCTTTCACATGTTTGACTCCACATCTCTGCAGTAATCTTAAAAGGGTTTGATTGTCTTAACTCTTAGTATGAAGCATTTCCCATGGATGATGTTGTGCCTCTTCTTTGCTCTCCAGTACAGTGGAGGTATTTGCTGTTGTTTGGGCTTTAATGTTTTGTGTCCACCTTGGTAAGTTTTTTATCATGTGGCTGTCGGCATCTCCTTACACCGCATCCAGAAGTCACATGCAATATATTGTGCGTTAGCTTTACCTCGTGGGGACTCACATCTACTTATTGTCTGAATACCTCGAATTGAGCGCTGGGCCATACAAGTGCAACAATACCAAATGGACCTAGTATACGGACCTGGGGCAAAAAATCCGGCGGATTTTCTATCTCGGCACCCCGCTGCTGCCACAGAGAAAGATGCAGAGCAAGAAGGAAAAACCGAGGAGTTCATGAACACGATCTCACAGTGGTCATGCCCTCAAGCAATGTCAGCGGAGGTAATCACAGCACATAACGCCACGGACATAGTCCTCCAGCGGGTTGCCGAAGCATTACAAGGTGGATCGTGGGAAGGATTCCTGAGAAATGTCCATGGGTGGAGTGAAGCCGACAGAAAACGCCTAGGACAGTTCTGGAGAGTTCGAGAGGAGCTCAGCATTGTAGACAATGGGCTTATTCTAAGAGGATCACGAGTTGTGATTCCGAAAGAGCTACAGGAACAAGCAACAATGCTTGCCCACGAAGGCCATCAGGGAACCCAAAGAATGAAATCCAGAATGCGTGAAAAGGTGGTTCCCCAACCTCGAAGACAGCGTTGATGCAGTGGTCCAAAGATGTCCGGCATGCCAGCTCACCAGTGGACCTGAAACTCCAGCGCCCGTTATCACAGACGATCCAGCCCCGTCTCCGTGGTCATGGGTCAGTTTAGACTTCGGAAGCTTCCCGGACGGAAGAATTACGGTTACCATTTCCCATGGATGATGTTGTTACTCTTCTTTGCTCTCCAGTACAGTGGAGGTATTTGCTGTTGTTTGGCCTTTAATGTTTTGTGTCCACCTAGGTAAGTTTTTTATCATCTGGCTGTCGGCATCACCTTACTCCAGCTCCAGAAGTCACATGCAATATATTGTGCGTTAGCTTTACCTAGTGGGGACTCACATCTACATATTGTCTGAATACTTGTTCAAACCCTCTGTTATAGGCAATCACTACTGACATTTGTCCTCTAATATGCATATGCCAGTTCCTAGCATAAATCCTACAATATGGGAATTGAATACTGGCCTTATCCATTGATGTGCTTTAGATCATGTTCTCAAGTTCTTCGTTTACTCAACTTTACTTGGGTTTTCATGTCTTACTTATTATATCCTTTATACCTTTTTTTCTCTTTTGCTAATAGGTTTTATTATAATAGTGACATAAATACTTATTTGTACAGGAATGCTTCCATATATTTTAGTAGGTGTTTATAGCACTGCAGCTTCTTTTTAAATTGCGTTTCCAATGCTGTGCTGTGCCCAATACACGTAAATAAGGTGTTTTTACAGAAATGATTCCGTAACGTGCATGTTCTGGAACATTAGCTTCCTCAAGGAGCATATCATTTATGGGTAGATGTTCCCCGCCCTATGAAGGGATTCACTGTGCTGCTGAGGGTAGTAACTGACCATAGGATACATGGGGCTGGCATGTCTGGACACTTGCGTTTTGGAATCATGCGAAAATCCGGATACAAATTATGCAGCAGAGTTGGTTAAATTATGCAGCAAGAATAGACAAATTATGTGGCGCATTTCGTGGTAGTATTACTTCGCTATATTGTCATTTAAACACACATTAATGCTGTCTGGGAATAAGCTTCACCTCATTAGTAACAGTTTCACCCTTGCATGCAGCAGTCAGCAACATTAGGTGACCAAATAACCTTGTATGAGTCTCATCTGGCCCCACTTGTGGCACTCTTTTATGTTTAAAGTAATTCTTGATCCGTTTGAGCAAGAAACTAGTTTTTTGAGTCTGTAAATCATGATTCAAATGGTGGATCTTGTGACAAATATGATATCCACATTTTATATCTTTTTGCAGAAATGCCGAGGCGGCAGATTTGCATAATTCCAGGTGGAGCAGTATACGTAATGCTTTCCCAGCTTTCGAATGCCAGAAGCTTGCCTACACGAGACCCCACTGTCTTTCCTTGCAAAACTAAAACGCCTAAGTCTGATGCGATTCTCATTAGAGTGACCAAAACATGTTAAAAAGAAAAGCCATAGATTTATGGAACGTCCGCATCTGAAAATATGAGGAGGAGTAGTATTCTGGTTTGTTTGATCTCTGTAGCCTCATTTGGATACTTGGAAATAGCAATTGTGTAACTAGTGCAGATGTGTGTTGAAGTGGTGAGTATTTCTCACAAGGTTACCTGGCTCACACATTTTTCTTCCCACAATCCTTGTATATGAAGTAGCCTTTCTTGGAGTAAATCCAACACTTGATCTTCTACCTTGAACATAGTGAGGCTACCTTTGACGAAAGAGCGTGCTGTTCTCAGTGCTTCTACTTATTGCGTATGCATTGGAAAGGGTCAAACGGCACATAAAACCGTGGCGGAGGTCACTGAACCTACTGTGTTTTTATAACTAAAGAACCAACACCAACCCTTGCAGGGCGATCCTGCTATTGTTTGTGAAACTTAGTTTAAAAGGCAGGTTTATGAAGGGCAGGGTCCCTGTTTTGTGTAGTGAGTGGTGCATACTGTAAATCCCCTTTTCAGTACACCTGCATCATATGATTCGGACCCTCAGGGACATGCGCTTAGGTGACCCAGACATGGACATGTAATGTGGATAGGCTGGTATGAGGAAACTGAGCACATGGACCAGTAATGCTGAGAGATGAGTAGTGTCAAAAGGACAGCCAATATGCGGACCTTGGGACTTATGGACCTACTATGAGGAGAGCGGGATCCGTGGACAGAGTAAGGAGCTTGGGACTTGTCTTCAGGCAACAAGAGGCGATTGAGGCACATAGAGAGCAGGTGTGGGGATCTTCAGATGTAGTTAGTGCAAATAGTGCATCTTAATTGGCACCCCTTTAACAGCATTCAAGAGCCACTTCCAATCTGTTTGTCAGCTCCATTCCAACATTGCCTTATGAAGATGCTGCACTCTTGTACCCTTGTGAACCCCAGTGTGTGTTTATTCAGGGCTAAAATTGTTTCCTGTTTTACATTTGCCATATAGTCCTATATCAACCCAACCCTCTAGTTTGTACTGTGCCATACACTCATATAGAAATAGATAGAAATACAGGTGTGTACACCAGAAATACTTTGAGTACTCTTTCGATATCCAACCTTGAAAGCCCTATTCGTTCCCAGCTTTCGCGCTGCCTTTTTTCTCATCGAAGTTCATTAAAAGGGAAACAGACCTTTTCTTGACCATCATAATGTTTTTACCTCTTCCTCTATCCAGCTGTTAACAAATATTTCCAGGTAGTATATTCTCTCTCCAATCGTCAGACCTAGGTTTTGCTTCTAGAAATTATTTTCGATACTTTTTTTCCCTCCTCTTTTTCCTCTTCTTTTGAGCTGCTTTGCTAAAGATCACATTGAGTTTGAAACAGTTTTGATGTTAGTGAATGAGCTCCATCACTAAATGTATCTGTTACCACCAGGGTCCTTATTAAAGAGCTTGTCAATACAATTCAACTGCTGATGGAACGCTCCTGTCCTCTCCTATGCAGTGACCTATCCAGCTGCTCTTATGTCCAACTTTCTTCCATTTTCTTGCCTCTGTCCAGTGATGACCAGTGCTGCATGGTGTATTCAACCAGCCATAATTTCCTAACCACCTACCGAGTCACTTACTTGGTTTCCTTTAAAACAATATATACGTAGTCCAGATAAAGCAGTTACTTACCTTCCCCTGGTACTGTCCTGCCTGAACCCTGTGGCTTTCTGAGACGTTCCTTACAAAGGTGCAGGACTATGGCCCTGATTCCCAGCAAACAGTTACATTCTGATGCCTGCCCAAATGCGTATCTTAGAGAGATCGAAATTCAAATGTGTATGATAATTCTCACACCCCTCTGTTATCATGTGACAAATTTTAGTATGGAATCCTACTGAAATCTATTGGGTGAGGTGGGAGGGCAAACGCAGTAAAAGAAACCAAAACATGCAGAATTTGAAATGTTAAATAATGAGTTTGAAGATTATGCCGCCCTTTCTTGTTAAAAAATTGGAATGGGGTAATTCTGGGCTGAAGGTATTGACTGGGTGTAAATACCTCATCACCCCCTTACAGTGTAGGACTCCTGTGGAACTGGAAGCAAGCCTATTTAGAATCTCTGATTGAATGCTGGTGATTACGCGTCCTCCATAAGAGCCAGCCCTTATCCCTTCACTATTTATTTTTCCTTATTTATTATTTATTTCTTTATTTATTATAAAGTTTTGTATAGCGCGAACAAGACCCGTGGGTATCAGAGCGCTTAACATAGAAGAAGTAAAGGATTAAACGTACCTTTTTTTTTTTTTTTTGAAATTTGTTTTTATTGTTGCATCAAAGTATACAAGCACAGTGTAGATGATCTGCTGATGTGGCCTCAACATTCAGCCACGAACAGCGAAGCGTGCAACGTTTTCTTGTTTTTATACAACTGGTGCAAATATACATTTCCTTGAGTAATCAGTGCAGGTCGTACAGACATGTCCGCAAGTCGGGAAACAGTGAATCCGCTTCGCCGACAGGGCGGTGGATAATAGCAGGTATGTAGGATCCCGCCTCGTGAGCGTAGGATCGAAGTCTGTACTGTTCATATAGTGATGGCACCTGAGAACGGGGGGGACAAAACTGTGGGAGGGAAGCATGTGGGCGCTAGCAGGGTCTGAGCAGGGGAATGCTGGCGACGGGCGTCAGGGGGGGGCCACGGAGCCAGTCGGTCCGCGCTTCAAGAGAAAAGGGGGGGGGAAAAGGGGAGTGGGCAGGGGGAAAATATCCCTGGTGCATGTGGGCCTCACGGTGGGTGGTACGACATATAAGGGTTTGGTCAGGGTGTGGGGGGTATCGGGAGACTGTCTCGGGAGGGTTGTTGCCATGTAGAGGCTACTGGTCCTCTCGGGCGGGGGGGGGGGGGGGGGGAGTAGACGGGTCATCTGCATGTGTGGATTGCCGGAAGCTATGGAGGAGCATGGCCCATTCCATGGATATGGGAGTTTTGCGCGCACCCTTGGCTTCTTCCTCTCTAAGGGCGTCCTCTTCCGCCGCCGCCCATTTACCGACCGCACCCATCCATGCCGCTGCAGGAGGACCCTCCGGGGAACGCCAGCGCATGGTAATGCATCTGTTTGCCAACAGGAGTGCTAGGGACACGAAGCGTCTACGTACCGGGTCTCGCTTAGGAACATGAAAGATGCCTAGTGCGCTGGACTCCCAGGTGGCTAGTGTAGTGAGACCTGTAAGTCCCGCCAAAGTGTCGTGTACCGCCCGCCAAAAGGGGTGAAGGATGGGGCAGCTCCAAAACATGTGTCGAAAATCTGCCGTAGGGGAGCAGCATCTGGGGCAAAGGAATGATGTGGAGGGATAGAACTTCTGCAAGCGCGCTGGGGTGAGGTATGCCCTATGTAGGATATAGTATTGGATGTTCTTGAAGCGGGCGTTCCTAGAGACGCGTTTTGGGGCTTCAAGCGCTTTAGTCCACTCAGAGTCATGTAGCGCGCGACCAATGTCCTCCTCCCATGTAGCTCGCAGAGTCGTAAGGGGAGTGTGTGAGAGTTCCCGGATGGATTTGTATAACCAGGTGATTAAGTGGCGTCCCACCCCCATACGTAGGATTGTATGTATTACTGGATGCGTGTCTGGCTCGCCAGTGCAGAGATTAAAATGGGGTCGGTATCCGTCGAGCAGCTGTCTATGCCTGAGGAATTGGCCTGGGGAGAGTCCGTACTCTGCGACCAGGCGGTCAAACGATTTTAGCTGGCCTCCCTCGAAGAGCGATTCCAGATCTGTGATGCCACAGAGTGACCATTCGGTGAACATTGGAGCGGTGAAGTAGGAGTCCTGCCTGGGGCTGCCTATCAGTGGTAGTAGCGGGGAATACGGAGGGCTATTGGGGGATAACCGGTGGATCCGCATCATGCACCGGCGCGCTATCGCCACCTGAAGGGGGTATGTGCGCCGTGGCTTGGTGCCCGGGAGGAGAAGACGGGTGAGTTCTGGAGTTGCGATTCTGCCGGTCGAAGTGACAGTCTCCTGAGGGTAGCGGTCCGCTGTCCAGTAAGACAGCCATTGGAGTTGCGCCGCGAGGAAATATGCTTCGAAGGATGGAGCTCCGAGCCCTCCTAGCATCGTAGGAAGTTGGAGGGTTTTCAGGGCGACCCTATGGCGGCCCTCGCCCCAGATAAGGGTCCCTAGGAGGGAGTCAACATCGCGGAAGAAGGACCTGGGCGGTATAACCGGTAAATTTGCGAAGTGGTAAAGGAGTCGGGGAAGCATCACCATTTTCGCTAGGGCTATTCGTCCTATCGGGGCCAACGGGAGTTTATTCCAGAAGGCGACAGTCGGCCGTAGACTAGCGAGCACTGCGCGGTGATTACCTTCAAACATGGCTGCTGGAGAATGGTACAAGCGGACACCAAGGTACCGTGGAGCCTCCGCGGACCACGAGAGTTTATGTGGGCCGAGTCCAACTTCTCGGGGGGGTAGGCTCGGGTGTAAGGGGTAGACTGTGGACTTGTCCCAGTTCACCTGTAGGCCCGAGGCGTCTGCAAAGTCCGCCAACGCTGCCCCTATGGGGGCCAGGTCCGTTTCGATGTCTCGGACGTATATGAGGAGATCGTCCGCGTACATGGACACGCAGTGCGTGTCATCCGCGAGAGGGATTCCCCAGTTCACACCCTCCCGGCGCAGTCGAACCGCCAGCGGCTCAACTGCCAGCGCGAATAAGAGCGGCGACAAGGGACACCCCTGTCTTGTGCCCCGCCGAACACCGAATGCTGGTGATATGCGTCTCCCGATACGAACCCGAGTGGTGAGATCGGTATACAGGAGGCGCGTGTACGCCATGAGTGTCGGGCCTATATTGAGTCGCTGCAGGACAGAAAAGAGGTAGGGCCAGGTGAGGGTGTCGAACGCTTTTTCCAGGTCCATGATGAGGCAGGCAGCACGAGGAAATCGGTCACGCACCTGATCCTGAACATGGAAGACTCGGCGGAGATTCTGGGAGGTGTTCCTTCCCGGCACGAAGCCGCATTGGTCTGGGTGGACCAAGGGGCGAATGATCTGCGCATACCGATCCGCCAAGATTTTCCCCAGGATCTTACAATCGGCCGACAGAAGCGTAATGGGGCGATACGACCCCAAGTGAAGTGGATCCCTATGGGGTTTGGGAAAGGTGACTATCACGGACTCCCGCAGTGACTGAGGTAACCTACCTAGATGAAGAGACGCCCCGAACACCTGTGAGAGACGGGGGACCACTAGGGGGGAGAATGTTGAGTAGTATTCTAGTGGGAAGCCGTCCAACCCCGGCGCTTTATTACGGGACATGGCTCGTATCGCCTGGGTGATGTCAGACGGGACAATCGTGGCGTTGAGGGAACGCTTGTCGACGTCCGATATTGTGGGTAAAGTCAGAGGGTCTAGAAAATTGTCCACAGAGGACGGGAAGCCCTGGGCCGGGGTCCCGTACACTTGTGTATAATGGCGCTGGAACGCCAGCAGAATCTCGGCCTGTGAGCGCACCAGCACACCGTCCGGGTTGATAATATCTGTAATGGGCTTGATTTCGGTGTCCTGCCTTGCCATCCAAGCCAATAGCGCCCCGGCTTTGTCTCTGTCTTTATGCACTCTAGAGGCATAAGCCCTAAAATTGTACTTCCGGAGGTCAGCGCAGGCGGTTTGGTATTCCGTCTTAGCCTCGGCCGTAAGTACAGCGTGCTCCTCCGAGTCGTCAGGCCGCTTAGTGAGTGCGGCTAGAGCCTTTTCCGAGGTTAGGAGTGTCCGCTCCAAGGTGCGGCGAACCCCCACCACCTGTTTGATGCATTCTCCCCTAGCCACCACCTTAAACGCGTCCCACTCCACTAGGACCGACGACGCCGTATTCTCGTTATGTGTGAAGTAGTCCTGTATGCTGGTTTTGTGTGTGTCTCTGAACACTGGGTCGGTCAGGCAATCCCTAGGGAGGCGCCAAGTGGGGACCGGTGGGTGGGGGGGGCGCCAGGATAGACGTATAATGTGAGCATCATGATCCGAAAGGATCCGGCCCAGGTAGTCTGTAGACGTGATCTTAGGGAGAATTGGTGCAGAACAGAGGAAGCGGTCTAGGCGGACCCGGAGGTTGTGTGGGATCGAGTGGAAGGAATAAATGCGAGCCAGTGGATGTAGGTGTCGCCATGCGTCGGTGAGCGCCCAATGTGTGACCCATGTCCTAAAGAGCGCTGCCTGCCGGGGGGCCGGGGAATGTGCGGGGGGAGGATGTGAGCGGTCCAGGGCGGGGTCCAGTGTGCAGTTAAAGTCGCCTCCCAGTATCCATGGGACTGTAGTGAACTGGGCCAAAACGCCCGTGAGGTGATCCC
Organism: Lissotriton helveticus; assembly: GCF_964261635.1. Lineage (NCBI taxonomy): Eukaryota > Metazoa > Chordata > Amphibia > Caudata > Salamandridae > Lissotriton > Lissotriton helveticus. The sequence continues at coordinate 421,343,333 of NC_136057.1, forward strand.
AAAATTTATCCTGGTCTATGTTAGGGGCGTAGATGCTGCCGAGGAGTAGTCCCTGCCCGTCCAGTATTCCCTCCAGAAGCGCATACCTGCCCTCTTTGTCTACCACCCGTCGGAGTACCCGGAAGGGAGTACCCGGCCTGACCCAGATTAACGCGCCGCGTGCAAACGCTGAGTATTGTGTGGCACAGAAGGTCCCTCGCCATTTAGACTGTAGGCGAGTGAGTTCGGTAGCGTTCATGTGTGTCTCCTGTAGGAGTGCAATGTTGGCTGACATGCGTCTAATGTAGGCGTAAACAGAATAACGTTTGCTGGGCGTGTGTAGGCCCCGCACGTTCAATGTAAGGATATTAATGTCCGAGCGTGGGATTGCCATTCTTGGGGTGTCGTGGTGAGGATGAGGGCCCCCCCATAGTACCCGAGGGCCTCCAGTGTGTATGTGTCACGTGTATTTCTGCGCGCCAAGCTTCCACAATCGTAGGGGAGGGACTAAGGGGATTAACAACCAGTAGAACTTTGGGTGGGCAACAGTCCCAATACTGAGGATATATCACCGGAGGTGGCATATCCAAACTAGTGTCCCACTAGGGGAGAAATACAACAGGTAACTGCGGGGGTGGTAGCATGTGTCGCTGCCGGCTTGTGCGCGGGTCGGGCTCTTGTAGGAGAAGAGTCCATCGCTCGGTAGCGCATCTAATAAGCAGGCAAAGCAGTCTAGGCTCCTAGACGTCGCGCAACACAGTGGGTAACCATAAGAAGGATACAGTAGTCAATAGTTCATTGTTCATGAAGAGGTGGTAGGTTGGCCGGCCAGAGTAGCGTCCAGTATAGGTGCCGCCAGGAGGGGGGAAGAGATTGGGCCAAATCCCGACATCGTCCCATCGCTGTCTCGGTCTTTCTCTGGGGTGAACAGGTGCGGGTGACCTTCCGGGTCCGATGCTGGAGGTGACGTGTGCAGTTCGGTCACCGCTCGCAGGGCGTCTCGTCGCTCTTGCATGATTTGCGTGAGGTCGGGTGAACCCGTGGGGGAGGACGCCTGGCTTTTGGGGCGGCCAGATCGGGTACGGCTCGTACCACGTCGTCTAGGTCGTCTGGAGTCGTAGTTGCGTGTCTTCTGGGGTCCGGGTTTAGGGATCAGTGGGCAGTGAAGTTCAGTCCAATCCTGTGCCTCCGCCGCCGTAGTGAAGAAAAGGGCCTTTCCTTTGTGTAACACTTTGAGGCGGGCCGGGAACAGCAAGGAGTATTGCAGATCATTAGCACGAAGGCGTCTTTTGACTTCGAGAAAGGTGGACCGTCGTTGTTGGACCTACCGGGCGTAGTCTGGGAACACCATAACATGTTGATCCTCCACCTGCAGGGGGCCCACCGCCCGGGCCGCACGGAGCACCGCATCGCGGTCTCGGAAGTGCAGGAATTTAGCTAGCAGGGGTCTTGGAGGGAGGCCGGGTTTAGGTGCCCGGGCCGGGACTCTGTGGGCCCTTTCGATGGAGAAGTACGGCGATCGCTCACTCTCCGGGGTGAACGATCTGGTCCAGGATTCCATATAGGTCAGAGGATCCAAATTTTCAATCCCTTCCGGCAGGCCCAGGACGCGGATGTTACATCTTCTTGAGCGGCCTTCTAAGTCCACCGTGCGTTCTTCTAGGGCTTCCACGCGGCGTAGGACCTCTCTCATATCTTCCTCTTGCATCTTCACCACAGGTTGTAGCTCTGTCACGGTTCGTTCTCCGTCCTTCACTCTATCCGCCAACTTACGATGTTCATCACGGATCAAACTTATGTCCGTCGTCAGGGCACCCAGTCTCTCTTCCATGGAAAGGCGAGACATTTCGATCGCCGCCAGCACCTGGTCCAATTTTGCCGTCAGCGTAGGGTCTGTTTGCGACGCATTGGGTTGCGTCCATGTCCTGGTGTGTGGCATCTTCTCAACGGCCGTTTCGGGGACCACCGTCCCTTGCGTGGTCTTTGTTCTCCCCATAGGTGTCGTCGCGTGGGCCCCCGGGCTTCCGTGTACTCCGAGAACAGCAGGTCGACGTAGCTGGGTTAGGGGCCGTTCAGTATCAACTGGTCTCTCCTGTCCCCCTCGGCTCCGGGGCGGCTCCCCCCGTCCCAGGAAACTTCCACCAGTTCAGGGTGTCCGAGGTGGTCTGCGGCCGTCGGGGCCGAAAGCCTCGGCGTCAGAAGGCCCCCCCCCGGTGTGTGGCACAGTGTCAATACCGGAGGGTCAGAGGTCAGGTGGTGTGATTCCAGGGGGGTACCAGGGCAGTGGACGGCCACCAGTAGTGTCTCGAGTGCGGGGGGGGCACCCCTGCCCCGCGGCGAGGCTCGCGCCGCTCCCGGAGTCTATGCCTCTGTGGGCGCCATCTTGGGGTCAGGCATTCGGGTCCGCCGTCCGGTGCAGTGCAGTGGGGGCACCCTGGATCTCGGGGTCGGCCGGCGGCATGTGTCGCGTCCTCACACGGAGCCCCCGAGGAGGTAGGAGGGCCGCCGGGACCAGAATCCCTGGGGGAGGGGGGGGAGAAGAGATGGGCACTCACCGCCCTCGTTGGCAGGTCGCGGGCCGCTGAATGGCACACCACCGCGCTGATAGCGCGTCCGTCGACCCTCCGCACCCTGCAGTAGCACGTCGGCCGAAGCCGCAGGTTAATTAGGCACCCGGTGAAGCAACAGCGCCCGAGCAACGGAGCCCCGGTGCGGTGGCCGCCATCTTGCGTGCCGGGGTGCTGGAGCGAGGGAGGGCGTCGTCCGGTGCACACTCCTGGGGGCCAGACCCGCTGGTGCTCCGGGATCTCTCGTGGGTGTCCGCAGGTCTCGTCCCTCGAGGTCGTCCGTTACTGGGTCGGCTCCCGACGGTGTATGGAACCGCAGGACAGAGCCGCGTCCGCCATTTTGGGTTGCGGTGCTTGGCTCCGGTTCTAAACGAGTTAGTCTGTGGGTTTCGCTCTGCGCCCTCGGAGTCCGGTTAAAGGGTGCACCAGTGAGCGGGAGAGTCCCAGGTGCGTTTTTCAGTGAGCTGAGGCTCCCGGCGATCACAGGAACAGGGCAGGATGCTAGCCCGATCGCGGAGCCTCAGCAGGACACAGCCACCATCGTGGCTTGCTAAGCCACGCCCCCAGGATTAAACTTACCTTAACGGCTAATTCCCAGGATATATTGCATATTGTAATGTCTCCTGATGATTACACATGATCAAGTTTACTTTTATGTCTGGCTTAGAGACAACTTTGGCTGTGTCACTAGCCTCCTCTTTTCCACAAAATTCTTATGGATGGCATATTTCTGACAGCGTATTCGGCTGCCTGAAAAGGAGGACACTCCAGGGCCAGGGCTGGTGTGCAGGACGATTCCTTTATTTTTACATTTTTAAAGAAGATTTTTGCAATTTATTTGCATATTGCCTATGTTTGCAAAAAAATACAGAAATAATGCGTGCTTGTTTAGATCAGCTTTGGAGTACTGTGAGGGCATACCATATGAAGGGGGGTGAGTTTGCACGTAAAGAGATGGGCTGACTAGCGACAGAGGGAGAGTTCGCGTGAGGCTGGGACTACTGAAAGACTGGCCGGGCCTGGGTTGGGTCACAGGGATGTCAGATGATCGTGGCAGTGCGCATCGCTATTCCCTTATGACGGCCATAGATTTCTCATTTTCCAAAAAGGCAGTCCACTCTGTGTCGTAAGTGCTGCGCCATAAAATGGGTTTCTCTGTCACGTTAAGGACAGGTTATGTATAGTATTGTACAAAGAATGGGCAACCCAATATACCCTTGAGGACTCGGGCTAAGATAAAATAATAGGGTAAAGTTTGCCTTCAAGGGATTTTGCTCAACTGTATATTTCAGAAAATTTAGATAAATTAATTTGAGACCTAACTTAATTTCGGTCTAAGCGTATCAAAAGCAAACATTTAGAAAATGTACATTCATACAATTAATTTGACAATCACGTCAAATTTACACAAGTTACAAGAAGCACAGAAACCGGTATGTATAGAGAAATACATTGACTTTATATATTTATAATGAAGGGTACTTAAAAATATATAAACAATGTGACAAGAAGGAAACAGTATTAAATCAAAATTCCTTCACTGTGACAATTGTAAGACTTTTCTTCTTTGCTAAAATACAAAACGAAATAATAGAAGAAAAAGCCTGGACCCAGGCTTTTTCTTCTATTATTTAGTTGTGTATTTTATTTGTTGAGGGGGATGAGAAGGCACCTAGTGGCATCTAAGAACTGGGCCCCTTTTGAGAATAATAATAGCGATGGGTTGTTAACAGTAATGAATGTAAATAGCGCACGGTGTTGCGCTGGAAATTATTAGTACTTATTCTCTCCCTTTTTACGTAACGTTGTAACAATGGTTTATAATTAGTTATGAATCTATGGGACTAACTGGCAACGTGAACTAGTAGCTACCCAATCCTAGAATTGTTAACACTCTAAAGTACTATGATAACATACTAGTAAACTACTACTCTGAGATGGCGCCTGCGTATGTGGTTCGAGACTACTACACAAAGATGGCACGCGTGCATAACGCGATAGCTTCAAGGTTGACTTATGATTAATTACGCGGCGGATATTATTAGATCTAACGTTAAGGTACTGAATGTGGTTAGATGGGATGTATATTATAGTAAGGACTGGGAATACTTTGTAGGATTGTGCGCATACTCATACATACACCACTCTAAGATGGCGCCCGCGGATTAGACTATTTACGGTCACTCTAAGATGGCGCGCGAGTCAAACGCGACCGTCTACAGAGGAGTGTGGAGCAGATATGCGGTGAGCTGAATAACAATACGGATGCTGGGCGCAAGAAGCTTATTTGATAGAAGGGCGCTTGTTAATGTAATACTTTCATCTGTCTACAGCCCACTGTTATGAGGATAGCGACAACTTTGGATTACTTTTGAGAGTGTCTTACTGCTGACTAGAAACGGAGTATACCAGGAATCATATTGGACTGAGAATTTACCTAAAGACTGAGGTACTTATTGATCACTGATAATAATACAGATATTTAGAGTTTGGTAAACACAGCATATACGACGCTATTGACACAAGAATGTATACTAATAAATGTAATATACTGATCTCGGTCTATAGATACGTGGACAACGAGAGATTGTGGAATATTTACGAGGGTCTGATTTAGACCACGCTGACTTTATAACTCTGAGACGAATCAAATTATTGGAAGGCGATTCAACTTACACATTAAGGTATTTAATGGTGATTGATGTAAATGTTTATTAATTAATCATAGACTGTATAAATTTTGAGTACAGAGAAGTTTGTGGGAGAGTGATACATATCACTAGCCAATACTTATGCTATATGCTGGCCAACTTGGAGGACACAGCAATTGAGCAGGAAGATAGTGAAGTGTATTTAAGCCTCAGTTTGACACATGTGCGTGACTATACGAACGAATTGTATATTAAGAGATACTAGTTTTATTTACAGACTATTACTACGATTGTTTTGGATTGAAGAATTTGTTTTTTACCACGAGGATTACGAATCACAACCATTAGCATTAAGTGTAATGGTGAGTTACTGATGATTTAATATTATTATTACTAGCACGATGACCAACCTGCTGGTGTGGTTGGTGACTGGGTCCTAACTGGTATTGCAGGTGATTGATAAATACATGATTTCAAATAAATGTACTCATACTTGGGTACTTGAGTATGATAGATACACTTTGGGCTTTCAAGCTTTACTCTTGGTGACGGGCACTTCTTAGATTTACTTTCTCTTTTTGCACGGATTCGGTGAATTTTATGGTGAATTGTATTGTGAATACTGAGCCCAGTATTTAGTATTTCTTGTAATTTTTGGTTACTGTATTAATTACAGCCCTGAAGAAGTCTGTATATCATATACTGATCAGACGAAACACGTGTTGGCTGGTATTTGTCGTATATTGGATGAAGAAATCTGATGAAGAATTATTTGGAATAAATGAATTTTGAACATTGAGACCCTAGAGACTATATTTGAGGACGAGTGCTTGGTGGATAATTGCCTTCGTTCAGTCATTTATGACATTTACCGAGTAGTGGTAACCTACTCGTTCCGCTTTGAGCACCAATTGGACTTGTAACTGTATTTACTTGCTTATACATGCTGTGCGCTTCATAATAACTGTTACCATCATATTTCGAGTAATTTTAAGGTTAAGGAGCAGCCGCATAAGCGAAGATGAACAGAGATAAAGAAGCCGAACAATTATTTGATAAATTAGTGGCAGGAGGTACAATAGGAGCTGCCATGGGACCACCTAAAGAGACGAAAAAAGAAGGCCTGAGAGCTAAGTTTGTGAAACTTGAATCCCTTAAACGCACCGAATTAAATAAATGGTGGGATGCCGCCACTTTAAAACAATATTTAAAGCTTAATCGAATCCCACGAGGCCTCAGGTCCCAGATTATACCTACCTACGAGGATCTGGAACCTGATCTCTATATTACATGGGAGAAGGAGCTTAATACTAGCTCTAGAAATTTAATTAATATCCTCATTGAAAACGCTGAGAGAAAAATAGCAAAACTCCTGATAGATATACAAAAGGTGGAGGATGAAATTAAAGAAATGAATCTCCCTGAAGCGACAATTAAAAACTATACTGTTTTGGATGAGAAATTAAATGATTTACAGAATGATATTAAACAAAGGAAAGCAAGAAAGATAAAACGCGACGAAAAGGACTATCGGTCCGGTCGTGTATATACTTTTGCAAGGAGATTCGATTATTTAATTACTAAATCTAATACTGAGAAACAAAAGGGTGGCACCCCATCACATAGTGAGAGTGACCCTGGTTCAAGTAACATTTCTAGCAGTGAATCTGAAGATAACTCTGAGACCACTCCTATTCAATCTCTTGAGAATAATTTTTTAGTAGAGGTGCACAGGTTGCGCCGTGGAAACAGGGACTCAGAGAGGAATCGAGTGGCTACTGTAAAAAAACCAGGAGAGGGGGCAGAGGCGGCAGGAGGACAGGGCGGAAGGGTAGGCATGCGAACGAGATCTTGGAAACCGTAATTGAAAATGATGCTAACGATGTAAATAATATTGAAATTGTTAATCTGTCATCAACTGAGTTATCTGAGAATATGATCAGTTTACTTTCAAAAGGAATGGGCTTTTGCCCTATGACTATGTCTGATTGGTACTCAATTAAAATTGATGTGTTCAAGTTTGTTAGAAGGCTGAAACTGAAGAAACACTTTGCTAATGTACCAGATAAACCTGGATATGAAAAAATAAAACCTGTAAGTGAAATCACAATTCAAGAACTTAAGGAAACGCAACTTTTGTTGTCTCTTACAGAGAGAGAGGAAGATCCAGTGACGTTACTTAAGTTATTGGATGATCTAGGGATAGACAGGTTCTTGAGTGAAGATAGTGGGTTGAAGGAAAGATCCAAATGGACACCTCAGGTAGCATCTGGGAGTACAATTGAAGCCTTCTCTAAAGCGGTGAACCAAGACATAGACAGAATTACTGATGCTAAATTTTCAGCTAAGACTAAGAAGTACATAGATAATTTGTCGCCTGGGGAGAGGGTGGCACTGAATGAACTTAAGAACAATCCTGACATCACCATACGTAGAGCGGATAAAGGTGGGAACACAGTAGTCTTGAATACCTTAGATTATAAAGAAGAGGTTTACTCCCAACTGAATGACACTGTGTACTATGAGAAACTGTATAGTAACCCTCTTATGAGCCTGTCTAAGGTTATTAATGACCATTTGAAGATATGGTATGATGAAACCCTTATTGATCGTGATGAATTTTTGTATTTGCAAGTCATTACACCGCGGGCACCATGCATGTATACGCTGCCAAAGATTCACAAATCTATGGTCAAACCGCCAGGCAGGCCAATAATTTCTGGCATTGGGGGACCGACGGAACGTCTTTCCCAATATATAGACACTTTCTTACAACTATATGTCAAAAACTTACCCTCATTTATTGAGGACTCTAAGCATGTACTTAATTTGATGAACGATCTGGTATGGGATGACAGGATGACATTGGTTACTCTCGATGTGGTATCACTGTATACCAACATCGATCATGAATTAGGAATTCAAGCAATTGACTTCTTTTTAAGTAAAAGAAGTGCTGAATACTACGATCACAATCAGATGATTTTGGAGATGACAAGATTAGTGCTTCAAAATAATGTGTTTCTTTTTGACGGAAATTGGTACAGACAGCGCCTTGGTACCGCGATGGGTTCTAGATTTGCTCCGTCCTTTGCGAACCTCTTCATGGGGTTCTTCGAGGCGGAGCGAATCTGGGGCCCATCCGGTAAGAGATGGATACAATACATCTACTATTGGGGGCGGTACATTGACGACTGCCTCCTAATTTGGACAGGTTCAGTTGATGAACTTAAGGGTTTTTTTGACTATCTAAATGACAACTCACTGAACCTGTCATTTACTACTCACTATGACAAAAGTAGCATTAATTTCCTAGACATTGAACTGTTCATTAAAGATGGGAAAATTTGTAGTCGCATGTTTCGTAAACCGACTAGCTGCAACGCAGTTCTGCATGCTCGAAGTTGTCATCCAGTCAGCCAAGTAAATGCTATACCTTATGGTGAGATGGTAAGGGCAAGACGGAACTGCTCGATGGATGACGACTTTGAGCTTAATCTCAATGACCTTACAAAAAGATTCTTGAAACGTGGCTATCAGAGTAAAGTGGTTGAGGAGGCTGTGACTAGAGCCAAGAAACTGAAGAGGTCTACAACCCTCAAAGACAAGTCTAGTATACGTAAAGATGAAAAGATCCGCCTAATTACAAATTATGGTACTGATAGTGCCCAACTGTATAAAATCCTTAATAAACACTGGCATCTCTTACAGATGGATAGAGACTTAACACCTTTTATTGGAGACAAACCAGGACTAACTTTTAGAAGGGGTCGCACTCTTTCTAATTTTGTCAGTCCTAGCTACCCTTTGAAGAATACAGCTCCCGACTGGCTCACTGAGAGATCTACAGGCTTCCACAAATGTGGAAGATGTAGTTCCTGTAGGTGGGCGGTAAATAAAATCAGAACTTTTAACTATAACAATACAGGTGAACATCATATTAACATGTTTATCAACTGTGATACTACTTTTGTTGTTTATGTTATAGTTTGTTCTTGTAATCAGATTTATGTTGGTAGCACCATCAGGAGACTGAAAGATAGGATGGTTGAGCATTTCCGAGCACTAAAAACCGGGGATACCCGCTATCCAATAGCATCTCACATTGTTAGGAATTTCCATGAAAAAGAGAAACATGTTTTTAAATATCATGGAATTGATTACATTAAACCTGATGCTAGAGGTGGGAATAGGCAGCTACAGCTGAGACGTAGAGAAGTTATGTGGCTATTGAAGCTTAAAGCAGTTGAACGTGGTTTGAACATCGACCATGAATTTGAATACTATCTAGGACAACGGTGAATCATTGAGTTTGAGTAGAGTGTATGGCTTTACTCTGATAGAGCTTTAAAGATGTATATATGAATTGACAGTACCTTGTACTCTGTAGTGTTTAAAGGATGTACAGATGAACAGATAGTACTGTGTATGTTACTGTAACTCTTACCCTGTCTTCCTTTCATATTCTTCCTGACTCCTGGGTGTACGGAAATTCTGCTATACTAGAGCAGAATGCTAATACCATTGGGACCCTTTTAACTGATACACACTGCCAGATGTGGGTCGTTTGGACTTTACTTGATCATCTGTGAAATATCGAATACTACTTTCTGAAGTAACGCTATAGGTTAGTGTAGTTGAGTAGATATTATTAATATCATACATATGACTTGAGATAGCCATAGCGATGGGTTGTTAACAGTAATGAATGTAAATAGCGCACGGTGTTGCGCTGGAAATTATTAGTACTTATTCTCTCCCTTTTTACGTAACGTTGTAACAATGGTTTATAATTAGTTATGAATCTATGGGACTAACTGGCAACGTGAGCTAGTAGCTACCCAATCCTAGAATTGTTAACACTCTAAAGTACTATGATAACATACTAGTAAACTACTACTCTGAGATGGCGCCTGCGTATGTGGTTCGAGACTACTACACAAAGATGGCACGCGTGCATAACGCGATAGCTTCAAGGTTGACTTATGATTAATTACGCGGCGGATATTATTAGATCTAACGTTAAGGTACTGAATGTGGTTAGATGGGATGTATATTATAGTAAGGACTGGGAATACTTTGTAGGATTGTGCGCATACTCATACATACACCACTCTAAGATGGCGCCCGCGGATTAGACTATTTACGGTCACTCTAAGATGGCGCGCGAGTCAAACGCGACCGTCTACAGAGGAGTGTGGAGCAGATATGCGGTGAGCTGAATAACAATACGGATGCTGGGCGCAAGAAGCTTATTTGATAGAAGGGCGCTTGTTAATGTAATACTTTCATCTGTCTACAGCCCACTGTTATGAGGATAGCGACAACTTTGGATTACTTTTGAGAGTGTCTTACTGCTGACTAGAAACGGAGTATACCAGGAATCATATTGGACTGAGAATTTACCTAAAGACTGAGGTACTTATTGATCACTGATAATAATACAGATATTTAGAGTTTGGTAAACGCAGCATATACGACGCTATTGACACAAGAATGTATACTAATAAATGTAATATACTGATCTCGGTCTATAGATACGTGGACAACGAGAGATTGTGGAATATTTACGAGGGTCTGATTTAGACCACGCTGACTTTATAACCCTGAGACGAATCAAATTATTGGAAGGCGATTCAACTTACACATTAAGGTATTTAATGGTGATTGATGTAAATGTTTATTAATTAATCATAGACTGTATAAATTTTGAGTACAGAGAAGTTTGTGGGAGAGTGATACATATCACTAGCCAATACTTATGCTATATGCTGGCCAACTTGGAGGACACAGCAATTGAGCAGGAAGATAGTGAAGTGTATTTAAGCCTCAGTTTGACACATGTGCGTGACTATACGAACGAATTGTATATTAAGAGATACTAGTTTTATTTACAGACTATTACTACGATTGTTTTGGATTGAAGAATTTGTTTTTTACCACGAGGATTACGAATCACAACCATTAGCATTAAGTGTAATGGTGAGTTACTGATGATTTAATATTATTATTACTAGCACGATGACCAACCTGCTGGTGTGGTTGGTGACTGGGTCCTAACTGGTATTGCAGGTGATTGATAAATACATGATTTCAAATAAATGTACTCATACTTGGGTACTTGAGTATGATAGATACACTTTGGGCTTTCAAGCTTTACTCTTGGTGACGGGCACTTCTTAGATTTACTTTCTCTTTTTGCACGGATTCGGTGAATTTTATGGTGAATTGTATTGTGAATACTGAGCCCAGTATTTAGTATTTCTTGTAATTTTTGGTTACTGTATTAATTACAGCCCTGAAGAAGTCTGTATATCATATACTGATCAGACGAAACACGTGTTGGCTGGTATTTGTCGTATATTGGATGAAGAAATCTGATGAAGAATTATTTGGAATAAATGAATTTTGAACATTGAGACCCTAGAGACTATATTTGAGGACGAGTGCTTGGTGGATAATTGCCTTCCCTTTTGAGAATTGGCTCTTGCACTAAAATTAATCTCTTCGATGTATCTAATTTCTTTTCTCTCCTTGTTATCCATTGATCTGCAACTTCAACCTGATTTGTACATTTTCTTTTTCGACTCATATTTCGTATATTCATTTAATGTGTTTCCTCAAACTCAATATCTTGTTTCATTGTCTCCTGATGCCCTTTTTTTTCTCTTTGAAAATCATAAATAAAGTTTAAAAAAAAGGCATTGTCATTTACAATGCCAATAGCTCAAACGCAAGTAAATGCGAGACCTATTGCATTGTAAATGCTTGTTTTATAGCACCAGTGGCTAAAGAAATATGCATGGCTGAGCTCATTGTGTCTTCCAGTACAACCATGTCACCAATTCAGCCACTCAACCTGTCGAAATACTTCATGCATATGAAAATAGAGGCAGTGTTCAGGGATAGAAAAGATTGCCTCTATGGCTCTGGAGAGAGTGCACCCTTACCCCGAGTTTCCTCGTAGTAAATCACTGGTTATTTTAGATTGGTTTTCCTCAGCACAACTGACAATTATGCCTGTATCCTGAGGGGCCACTGCGACATGGAGTACAACAAAGAGTAGGAGGCTAAATTTGTGGAGGGGCACTCTATGTGTATAATCTTTTATGGAGCATGAATATCATTAGCTCACCTGGCTATGGATAACTGACGGTGGTGGCAGCGACTGATTAAACCCTATAGAGAGGGTTCTTTAACTGTTGCCTGCTCAGGGAAAATTGCCTACAGGCCTCTCCTGTTTAAAACTGTCTGCCAGTCCCCTGTAGCATGGTTGTTTGCTCCATCCAGGTGGTACATTGACATCACCTGTATGGTCATCCTATCTATATATGTGTGGTAGGACGAGCGTTGAGCACATGTGCCGTACTTGCCTATTGCAGCCTAGAAATCCATTCTGGATCTCTTGCGTGTAAGTGGTACATAAGATGGAGGACAGAGGAGCTTTTTTTTTTAGAAAAAAGCGATAGCACCGGGCTCAGTGCTGTTTTACCAAAAATCTGTGCGCCAATTCTAGATACTTTCTAACAGAATATACACTGTATCAATCAATTTAAGAAAATATTTTTAGTTTTATTGATCTTTGTTTTTTGTTGGTATCAAAAATATATAATATATATATACATTCACTTTTAAAGTAAACACATAAATCATTCCACATTGCTCCATATATTGCACCAATAAGTTCAACCACAAACTTAATTTAAATTTCACAGTTTAGATTATATATCAGGTTTCTCACATTTGAACATATTGTGGAAATAGAAACAAAAAAGACAAAAAGACACTGGTCGTGATTTGCAGAATACCACCAACGCGTTTCGGCAAATTCCTTCTTCAGGATTTTTCTTTTACCAGTGAATACGGTATTTTATTATCCGAAGATATTTATCGTGCAAGTTCCTCCGCGCTTGTAGATTACGTTCTAAGGTTGACCACTCTGATCAATATCTAACTTGTTTTGACTTCCTTTATATTTGTATAAATGTGGTCCTTCATGATTTCTGGAGCTCCAAAAACTCTGTCAAAAGTGTTCTGAAATATGGGCGGAGTTTTTCCACCAGAAAATCTTTCCAATATAATGATCCCCAAGGTTGATAGACTTGTTTGATATGTTTTCTGTGTGCTATACACTGTATCCGCTTCCGAAATCAGTTCATTATTTAAAATGTATGCACTTGAGGGATTCTCTATGTTCCCTTGTTTTATTGTGAAGGCCACCGTTGTGGGATAGGTCCACTTGTACCGCCGTCCGATTTTTCCGGACAGAGTAACATGCCAGACAGCAATGTGTAGAGTATGACTTCCCCAAAATATTCTTGAGGTCCAGAGTCTAGAGCGTGGTAGATAGGAGCCAGAGGACCTCTCTGACGCCCTGCCCCCTTCCTGCTTCATCACTTTCTAGAGATATCAATCTCAGCAGGCTGAAAGCTAGCTGAGTGAAGAAACCTTTCCATCTTTTTTTGAGGGGGAGTTTTACATAGCACAGACTAGACCGGAAAGTATCACAGCGCTGTACATGAGCACCAGTTGTGTTACAGACAGACACAATAATTTCTTTTTTTTGTGTTAGGCACGGGAAGATGAAGTGATTTGCCCAGAATCACAGGATGTTGAGCGTCCCTGCTGAGAATCAAACCTGGTTCCCCAGCTGCGAGGTGGACCGCCCTAGCCATTAGGCCACATCCTCTCCCTGATCTTGTGTGCCTTTCTTTTGGTCTTACAGTCAGGATGCTCCCAAACCCACCCATACATCGTACTGACACTTGAGGACAAAGACTGTGGCTTGACCAGGCTAGGTTGAATACCAAAAGTGAGGAAGAGCCTAAAACTGATCCAAGAGCTGGACCAGCGTAATTTCAAAGCTGTAAGGATTCACTCTCAGCCCTGGCAGAGCCTCCAATAATAAGTGTAGGTAGTGAGTTACCAGGGAAGCACTGTAGTTGGTAGAAGCGAGAAGCATCAGGGCAGTGGAACAAGGTAACAACGGCATGTGGAGGTTGGAGTACAGGTTATAGGTGGATCCAGGAGACATAGATCAAGAAGGAGTTAGCGCAAGAAAGGGCTGTAAAAGCAGAGTCAGCTATGAACAATTTTGTCTTTGTTAGGTTCGCATTTGCCATATTAGTTTACAGTCAGATTTAGCTTTTCTCATGTCTGTTTTGTTCTGTTTATTGTTCACTCATGTTAGTTTTGCTAGCAGCTTGTTCTTTGTTTTCCCTTTAAGCTGTGTAATGCAGTGTTCTATCCTGCTTCTCTTATGTTAGGCGGTTGCATGCCGGTCACCCTTGGGATCATCACCTTTCTTTTGGAGAAGCAGATAAGACCTGAAACAACTGGTCAAATATGTGTTGATGTAGGGAGGTCGTTCAGTTTGGAGTTATCCATGTGAGTTGGTATGTTTTTCCAGTCTGACTCTGTGATACCGCAACCAGGCTATCCACATTCATTTGCAGCTATGAAGTCCATACTCTGAGTCCAGTCATGTCCTGTTCCAGTCGAGATCTCCTGTTTTCTACACTACCCACTTTCTTCTCCTCAATCCTTAAACACAACTGGCATATGTATGGAACAAACCCCAAAGCTATTGTCAGGATTTCTCAAATAACCATGCCCAGTATACCACAGCAGTGAGAAAGATATCTGAGCTATAGTGTTGGGGTCGCTGACTGCCAAGTCCCCTTGTTCAAGAACAGGAATCTGGAAGTTCTGCATCCTGCCAAGATGAGCTGCCTTGAAACCTCCTTTATGGAAGGGGTCCATAGACTGCTCAGGGGGGGATGCTAGGTGAATCATCTTACGAAAGAAAGGCTGCATAGAACATGATGGCTATGAGGAGCTGTGGAGAAAGAGCTGAAACTAGCTCTCATAGACCAAAAAGGGATCTGAACTACCACTCTGTAAGGTGAGGCCTTTTGAACCTGGTTCTCTTTAAGTGTGCCTTTAAGGTGAGGTAGTTCCCTCCCAGGATCTCTGCTTCTGTAAAGCTCCTTAATCTCCCTATGCCTGGCCAATGGAGAATTCCAGAAAATGATGTGAAATGGGTAATGTGTCTACAAATGGCAAAAATGAATAAGCATCCATGACAGCCTGGCACAGAAGAAAACTTGTAACAACTACCAGTGGTATGATCACCAGAAGGAGATGACTAAAAAATCATGACCGCATTTTGGCAGTCCGAACATCAATTATTATTATTATTATTAAATTACACTTGTATAGCGCTATCTACCCGGAGGCCTCGTAGCGCTCATGACTGACACTTTATTAGCGCGGGCTCAGGGCAGATCAGCGTGCTTTCGCATACAAGTGTGTTTTAAGGGTTTTCCTGAAGGAAAGGTGGTTGGTGATTTCCCGGAGGGATAAGGGAAGGGCGTTCCAAAGCCTGGCCGCGGTTTGTGAAAAGGAGCGGCCGCCCCATCGAGCCTTCTTGACTCTGACGGAGGTGGCCAGCTGGAGGGAGCCAGAGCGGAGGGAACGCGAAGGAACATAGGGGGTGACCAAGGTCTGCAGAATTGCGGGGCCAGTGTGATGGAAGGCCTTGTGTAAAATACACATAGCCTTGAACTGTACTCTCGCTGCAATAGGGAGCCAATGAAGTTCTCTTAAGGCATTCCTAGCTGACTGCCAGCGAGGGAGATTGTAGAGAAGGCGAGCCGCACTGTTTTGGGTGACTTGGAGCTTTTGAGTGACAAAGGAAGGGGCTCCCATAAAAAGGGCGTTCCCATAGTCCAGGCGCGATAGTATCAGGGCCTGGACCAGGATCCTCCTGGCCTGAAAAGGAAGCAGGGGGAGCACCTTCCGAAGCATCCTCATCAACCCAAAACAGGTGGCTGCAATCTTAGTGGCTTGTACCGAGAAGTTCAAGGCTGGGTCGAACCAGATCCCCAGGCTCTTTATCTGGGGCTTGGGAGTGGGGGGCTCACCCAGACATGGTGGCCAGATGGATGCAAAAGCGGAGGGGGAAGAATTCCCCAGCAGAATGACGTCCGTTTTCTCCCCATTAAGTTTTAAACAGGAGGATTGCATCCATCTGGCGACCGCCTCCAGACAGGGACCTAAGGTGTGGGACGAACCCTCCGCGTGGTCTAAAGAGACCACCAGTTGGGTATCGTCCGCGTAGGTGACAATACGCACACCGAAGGGTTGGACTATCCTGTCTAGAGGCTCCATGTAAACATTAAACAGGGTGGGGCTCAGGGAGGAGCCCTGAGGAACCCCACACCTGAGAGAATGTTTAGGGGATACTGCCTCACCCTCAAAGACCTGGAAAAACCGGTCGGTCAAGAAGGACGTCAGCCATTCCAGGGCCGCGCCCGACACGCCCATGTCCGTCAGTCGTTGCAACAACGTGACATGGTTAACCGTGTCGAACGCGGCGCTCAGGTCCAATAGGATAATGGCGACTTTCCCACCCTGATCCAGCACAGCTCTTGCTTCTTCCGTGACCGCTAGAAGAGCAGTTTCTGTCCCATGTCGCGGACGAAACCCTGTCTGGGAGGCACGCAGGAGACTGTTTGACTCCAGATAGTTCGTTAAGGTGTTATTCACGTGCCTCTCAAGCAGTTTGCTCAGCCAGGGGAGCAGGGAAATGGGGCGGTAGTTAGCAAGGTTACTTTGGTCGAGATTGGGCTTTTTCAACAGTGCTCTTACCATTGCGCACTTCCATGGCGGGGGCACGGAATTGGAGGAGATGGAGGTGTTAAGAACATCCAATATGATGGGGCGGATCAGGTCCATAGCCAATTTGAGAGTTTGTGGGGGTGCTGGATCATTAGGAGATCCAGAGGTGACTTTAGCAGTCAGTTTATCTAGAGCCGGAGCATCCACGAATGGAATTGTGTCTAGCCTACAGGAAGCTGAGGTATCGGAGGTTGGGGGGATGCAGGGTTCCAGTTCATTATTGGCATCCTCAAATGAGGAGTAAATAGTAAGAATCTTTTGAGAAAAGAAGTTAGCCAAATCGTTGCAGCGGTTTTGAGCACCCTCAGTATCGGGGCATTCGACCGGAGGGGAGACGAGGGATTTCACAATTTTAAAAATTTCCCTAGGGGCATTGGCGGCTGCTTGAATTCTGCTGTCGTAAAAGGAGGTTTGTGCTAGTTTTATCTCCTGTTTATAGAGCCTAATATTGGCTCTATATTCATCCTTCTTAGTTTGGGAATAGTCCTGTCTCCAGGCTCTCTCCTGCTTACGACAGGCTAATTTCAAGATCTTAAGTGCGGGTGTATACCATGGAGCAGCTTTTGTTTTTTTTGTAAGATTATTGTTTTGAACAGGAAGAACCATATCAAGTGAGGAGGTGATCCAGCCGTCGAAATTATTGGCTGCTATATTGGCATGCATCACCTTCCCCGGGGGGTCTCTAGCCAAAGCAGCTTCCCATGCGGGGAGGGAAAGAGAGGACCATTTCCTAACTTGGTGTTTGGCGAGACAGTGGGCAGAGGGGAGGGTATTTGTGCGCCAGATGAAAGGTATCACAAAATGATCCGTCCAAGGTAACGGGATGGGGGGCTCCACTGTAATGTCGTTAATATTACTAAAGACAGTGTCAAGAAGATGACCTCTGTTATGCGTTACATGAAATCCCTTTTGATGAAGGTCCAACGCTTGAAGATTAGCACGAAGCGAGTTAGCAGCAGTATCAAGAGGATCATCGAGGTGCAGGTTGAGATCCCCAACAGGGTAAAATTGGGTGAGGATAAAACGACACTGGCAGCCAACTCAGTGATCTTAATAATAAAATCACTGAGGGCGCCAGGAGGGCGGTAGATCAGAATGCCGGAAAAGGTGATAGTGGGGGAGAGTTCTAGCGAAAATTGAAGACTTTCGCAAGTCGAAGAGGTAATGGGGGTAATTCGGCACTTATAACTGTCCCGATAAACAATAGCCAGTCCACCGCCTCTCCCAGTTTGGCGGTCCAATCTTTTAAGAGTGAATCCTAGTGGAATAGCTCCGACAACGGCCGGGTCGTTGTCTGCCTGAAGCCATGTTTCTGTTAGGAAAAGGGCGTGGGGATTGAGCTCCTCAATCAGTAGGCGCAATTCGGTGTGGTGTTTATTAAAGGACCTACAGTTTAGTAGGAACATTCTCCACTCCTGAACAGAGAGTGGGCGTCGATTGATGCGGATTGAGGGACTCCAATTACAGTTATGACAGATAAAATCAGGGAGAGTAGGCAGGACCAGGTGATCACAGGCCGGACTAGTAGCGTGACGTAGGGCATGGAGTGTGGAACAGTCATAGACCAGCGTGGGTGCAGCCACAGCCATGATAAGCAAATCTTACCACAGGAAGCAGGAAGCGTCTGGATGCGGACTGGCGCAGACTGGCTTCTCTCTGGTGCCTCTCCGGCGCGTCTACGGCGCTACCGCTGCGCGTCACCGCTGCGCGGATGAGCGAGAGACTAAGTAGGTTAGGCGGAGTGGGAGACTAGCGCGTCAACCCACCAAGTATGGCCGCCTCCAATGGAGCAACCAGGAAGTAGTGCTGCTTGCCTCCCTCCACAACAAACAGCACTGGTAGCTGCGGTGGACCGGGGAGTGAGCGAGCACACAGTAAGAAATTAATTACACAATGCACAAAGTTTTTAAAAACGGTCTAAAAACAAATGTTAGCAGGAATACAAGAACACGCTTGTAGCAGTCCTACTTGCTACCAAGCGCCAGCGCGATAAATTTGTGAGTCAATTTCGAGCGCGCTTCTGGCCGGCCCTTTAGTAATCAGGGCGGAGTGGGAGACTAGCGCGTCAACCCACCAAGTATGGCCGCCTCCAATGGAGCAACCAGGAAGTAGTGCTGCTTGCCTCCCTCCACAACAAACAGCACTGGTAGCTGCGGTGGACCGGGGAGTGAGCGAGCACACAGTAAGAAATTAATTACACAATGCACAAAGTTTTTAAAAATGGTCTAAAAACAAATGTTAGCAGGAATACACGAACACGCTTGTAGCAGTCCTACTTGCTACCAAGCGCCAGCGCGATAAATTTGTGAGTCAATTTCGAGCGCGCTTCTGGCCGGCCCTTTAGTAATCAGGGCGGAGTGGGAGACTAGCGCGTCAACCCACCAAGTATGGCCGCCTCCAATGGAGCAACCAGGAAGTAGTGCTGCTTGCCTCCCTCCACAACAAACAGCACTGGTAGCTGCGGTGGACCGGGGAGTGAGCGAGCACACAGTAAGAAATTAATTACACAATGCACAAAGTTTTTTAAAAACGGTCTAAAAACAAATGTTAGCAGGAATACAAGAACACGCTTGTAGCAGTCCTACTTGCTACCAAGCGCCAGCGCGATAAATTTGTGAGTCAATTTCGAGCGCGCTTCTGGCCGGCCCTTTAGTAATCAGGGCGGAGTGGGAGACTAGCTCGTCAACCCACCAAGTATGGCCGCCTCCAATGGAGCAACCAGGAAGTAGTGCTGCTTGCCTCCCTCCACAACAAACAGCACTGGTAGCTGCGGTGGACCGGGGAGTGAGCGAGCACACAGTAAGAAATTAATTACACAATGCACAAAGTTTTTTAAAAACGGTCTAAAAACAAATGTTAGCAGGAATACAAGAACACGCTTGTAGCAGTCCTACTTGCTACCAAGCGCCAGCGCGATAAATTTGTGAGTCAATTTCGAGCGCGCTTCTGGCCGGCCCTTTAGTAATCAGGGCGGAGTGGGAGACTAGCGCGTCAACCCACCAAGTATGGCCGCCTCCAATGGAGCAACCAGGAAGTAGTGCTGCTTGCCTCCCTCCACAACAAACAGCACTGGTAGCTGTGGTGGACCGGGGAGTGAGCGAGCACACAGTAAGAAATTAATTACACAATGCACAAAGTTTTTAAAAACGGTCTAAAAACAAATGTTAGCAGGAATACAAGAACACGCTTGTAGCAGTCCTACTTGCTACCAAGCGCCAGCGCGATAAATTTGTGAGTCAATAAAATCATTGTGTTGGGACAAAGTGGTTTCTGCTTTGTTTGGGTGGCATTTTGGAGGCCTGAGGAATACTTAGCAATGGGGAACTCTACTTCCCCAACTAGCTGAGGCAAGTGCGGCTCCTGTCCGCTGGAGCTGACACAACACCGCTTCTCCTGGGTATGATACAGTAGATGGCAGGGCTGGTGCACACGCTGGCTCTACACAGCTGTAGGTTAGTGGTAGAATCCCTTTATTCTTCTGATCTTGCATTCACAATACATGGAGTTGACAGCTAACATGTGCCTTCACCCAGCAGCATCAAGATAAACTGCCAGGCCAACTGAGGTTAGAGGGACGTGAGCATTTTGATGGGATCCTAGAAATAGCTGCAGAGCACCAACCTTGGACTTGTAATACATAACGCCCTGGAAGAAGAAAGCAAACTGACATTGTACTCCACAAACACTTTTGGGGCACAGACTGCATTGGTCCCCTTGATCTTGGTGTATTACTTGAAAAGGCCATTGGCCATCTTCCACCTAGTATTATTGTGCAATGGATACCTTTATATCATATTTGCACCGTCTGAATTTTATGTGTATTTAGCTTTGAGTTAGGAATAATCTACTTTTTCTTTTCAAGCAAAACATTGACTTAACAGTAAATTATTAATAGTGTATCTTTTATGGAGAACAAGCAGCTGTGTTCTAGCAGACAGCACCACCTAGACTAGTCACAAGATAATATATCATATATTGCCCACCTCAAATGATCTGCTTCTGGTAGATCATAGAAAACAAATAGCAATTTTTATAAATGAGAGGCAACATCAATTGGTTCAAGTTAAAAACTGTACAATCAGATTGAAGAAGAGAATCTTGTGTAGGTATTCTTCTTTTATTTTCAGTCGTAATAGTTGGTATGTACAAAACAGAATCAGCTAACGCGTTTCGCCCACAAGATGGGCTTATTCAGGGCTGTAAAAGCACACAATATTGTGTGCATATCAGTATTTTGAATAACAGTACATACAGGAATACCACATACAGGTTGCTCCGATAAATAATAGGAGAACAGGAGAGGGGGCGAGAGAGTAGGAAGGGGAGGGTAGTGCTAGTGTATAGAGTGAGGGCGGTGAGGGAATTCACATGAGTGACCCAGCCATAAAGTAGTGCAACAATTTTGGAGCGTGAGAGGGTCCCAGAGATTACAAATGGGGGTGGGGTCGCACTCTACTCACACACCAGCGGGTTCGCCCCTAAGGACTGTGGTAAGTGTAGTTCGTGTTCCGCGATGCATCGTCTTTCGATTCTCTGCTATCTTCGCTATCTTCGCCATCCCTGGAAACGTGTTTCGGGGTATTTACCCCTCATCAGCAGGGATTAGGCCGTGTTCTGGGGTTGCCGGTGGCTGCCAAATATTTCCAGGTTTAGTACCACTCAGGCGCGCAGGTGCGGGGTCCCAGGCTCGTCAGCCAACTGCTCAAGGGAGCTTTAACATTACAAATGGGGGTGGGGTCGCACACTACTCACACACCAGCGGGATCGCCCCTAAGGACTGTGGTAAGTGTAGATCGTGTTCCGCGATGCTTCTTCTTTCGATTCTCTGCTATCTTCGCTATCTTCGCCATCCCTGGACACGTGTTTCGGGGTATTTACCCCTCATCAGCAGGGATTAGGCCGTGTTCTGGGGTTGCCGGTGGCTGCCAAATATTGCCAGGTTTAGTACCACTCAGGCGCGCAGGTGCGGGGTCCCAGGCTCGTCAGCCAACTGCTCAAGGGAGCTTTAACATTACAAATGGGGGTGGGGTCGCACACTACTCACACACCAGCGGGATCGCCCCTAAGGACTGTGGTAAGTGTAGTTTGTGTTCCGAATTGCATCTTCTTTCGATTCTCTGCTATCTTCGCTATCTTTGCCATCCCTGGACACGTGTTTCGGGGTATTTACCCCTCATCAGCAGGGATTAGGCCGTGTTCTGGGGTTGCCGGTGGCTGCCAAATATTGCCAGGTTTAGTACCACTCAGGCGCGCAGGTGCGGGGTCCCAGGCTCGTCAGCCAACTGCTCAAGGGAGCTTTAACATTACAAATGGGGGTGGGGTCGCACACTACTCACACACCAGCGGGATCGCCCCCTAAGGACTGTGGTAAGTGTAGTTCGTGTTCCGCGATGCATCTTCTTTTGATTCTCTGCTATCTTCGCTATCTTCGCCATCTCTGGACACGTGTTTCGGGGTATTTACCCCTCATCAGCAGGGATTAGGCTGTGTTCTGGGGTTGCCGGTGGCTGCCAAATATTGCCAGGTTTAGTACCACTCAGGTGCGCAGGTGCGGGTCCCAGGCTCGTCAGCCAACTGCTCAAGGCAGCTTTAACATTACCAATGGGTGTGCGGTCGCACACTACTCACACACCAGCGGGATCGCCCCTAAGGACTGTGGTAACTATAGTTCGTGTTCCGCGATGCATCTTCTTTCGATTCTCTGCTATCTTCGCCATCCCTGGACACGTGTTTCGGGGAATTTACCCCTCATCAGCAGAGATTAGGCCGTGTTCTAGGGTTGCCGGTGGCTGCCAAATATTGCCAGGTTTAGTACCACTCAGGCGCGCAGGTGCGGGGTCCCAGGCTCGTCAGCCAACTGCTCAAGGGAGCTTTAACATTACAAATGGGGGTGGGGTCGCACACTACTCACACAACAGCGGGATCGCCCCTAAGGACTGTGGTAAGTGTAGTTCGTGTTCCGCGATGCATCTTCTTTCGATTCTCTTCTATCTTCGCTATCTTCGCCATCCCTGGAAACGTGTTTCGGGGTATTTACCCCTCATCAACAGTGATTAGGCCATTTTCTGGGGTTGCCGGTGGCTGCCAAATATTGCCAGGTTTAGTACCACTCAGGCGCGCAGGTGCGGGGTCCCAGGCTCGTCAGCCAACTGCTCAAGGGAGCTTTAACATTACAAATGGGGGTGGGGTCGCACGCTACTCACACACCAGCGGGATCGCCCCTAAGGACTGTGGTAAGTGTAGTTCGTGTTCCGCGATGCATCTTCTTTCGATTCTCTGCTATCTTCGCCATCCCTGGACACGTGTTTCGGGGTATTTACCCCTCATCAGCAGGGATTAGGCCGTGTTCTGGGGTTGCCGGTGGCTGCCAAATATTGCCAGGTTTAGTACCACTCAGGCGCGCAGGTACGGGGTCCCAGGCTCGTCAGCCAACTGCTCAATGGAGCTTTAACATTACAATTGGGGGTGGGGTCGCACACTACTCACACACCAGCGGGATCGCCCCTAAGGACTGTGGTAAGCGTAGTTCGTGCTCCGCGATGCATCTTCTTTCAATTCTCTGCTATCTTCGCTATCTTCGCCATCCCTGGACACGTGTTTCGGGGAATTTACCCCTCATCAGCAGGGATTAGGCCGTGTTCTGGGGTTGCCGGTGGCTGCCAAATATTGCCAGGTTTAGTACCACTCAGGCACGCAGGTGCGGGGTCCCAGGCTTGTCAGCTAACTGCTCAAGGGAGCTTTAACATTACAAATGGGGGTGGGGTCGCACACTACTCACACACCAGCGGGATCGCCCCTAAGGACTGTGGTAAGTGTAGTTTGTGTTCCGCAATGCATCTTCTTTCGATTCTCTGCTATCTTCGCTATCTTCGCCATCCCTGGAAACGTGTTTCGGGATATTTACCCCTCATCAGCAGGGATTAGGCCGTTTTCTGGGGTTGCCGATGGCTGCCAAATATTGCCAGGTTTAGTACCACTCAGGCGCGCAGGTGCGGGGTCCCAGGCTCGTCAGCCAACTGCTCAAGGGAGCTTTAACATTACAAATGGGGGTGGGGTCGCACACTACTCACACACCAGCGGGATCGCCCCTAAGGACTGTGGTAAGTGTAGTTTGTGTTCCGCGATGCATCTTCTTTCGATTCTCTGCTATCTTCGCTATCTTTGCCATCCCTGGACACGTGTTTCGGGGTATTTACCCCTCATCAGCAGGGATTAGGCCGTGTTCTGGGGTTGCCGGTGGCTGCCAAATATTGCCAGGTTTAGTACCACTCAGGCGCGCAGGTGCGGGGTCCCAGGCTCGTCAGCCAACTGCTCAAGGGAGCTTTAACATTACAAATGGGGGTGGGGTCGCACACTACTCACACACCAGCGGGATCGCCCCCTAAGGACTGTGGTAAGTGTAGTTCGTGTTCCGCGATGCATCTTCTTTTGATTCTCTGCTATCTTCGCTATCTTCGCCATCTCTGGACACGTGTTTCGGGGTATTTACCCCTCATCAGCAGGGATTAGGCCGTGTTCTGGGGTTGCCGGTGGCTGCCAAATATTGCCAGGTTTAGTACCACTCAGGTGCGCAGGTGCGGGTCCCAGGCTCGTCAGCCAACTGCTCAAGGCAGCTTTAACATTACCAATGGGCGTGCGGTCGCACACTACTCACACACCAGCGGGATCGCCCCTAAGGACTGTGGTAACTATAGTTCGTGTTCCGCGATGCATCTTCTTTCGATTCTCTGCTATCTTCGCCATCCCTGGACACGTGTTTCGGGGAATTTACCCCTCATCAGCAGAGATTAGGCCGTGTTCTAGGGTTGCCGGTGGCTGCCAAATATTGCCAGGTTTAGTACCACTCAGGCGCGCAGGTGCGGGGTCCCAGGCTCGTCAGCCAACTGCTCAAGGGAGCTTTAACATTACAAATGGGGGTGGGGTCGCACACTACTCACACAACAGCGGGATCGCCCCTAAGGACTGTGGTAAGTGTAGTTCGTGTTCCGCGATGCATCTTCTTTCGATTCTCTTCTATCTTCGCTATCTTCGCCATCCCTGGAAACGTGTTTCGGGGTATTTACCCCTCATCAACAGTGATTAGGCCATTTTCTGGGGTTGCCGGTGGCTGCCAAATATTGCCAGGTTTAGTACCACTCAGGCGCGCAGGTGCGGGGTCCCAGGCTCGTCAGCCAACTGCTCAAGGGAGCTTTAACATTACAAATGGGGGTGGGGTCGCACGCTACTCACACACCAGCGGGATCGCCCCTAAGGACTGTGGTAAGTGTAGTTCGTGTTCCGCGATGCATCTTCTTTCGATTCTCTGCTATCTTCGCCATCCCTGGACACGTGTTTCGGGGTATTTACCCCTCATCAGCAGGGATTAGGCCGTGTTCTGGGGTTGCCGGTGGCTGCCAAATATTGCCAGGTTTAGTACCACTCAGGCGCGCAGGTACGGGGTCCCAGGCTCGTCAGCCAACTGCTCAATGGAGCTTTAACATTACAATTGGGGGTGGGGTCGCACACTACTCACACACCAGCGGGATCGCCCCTAAGGACTGTGGTAAGCGTAGTTCGTGCTCCGCGATGCATCTTCTTTCAATTCTCTGCTATCTTCGCTATCTTCGCCATCCCTGGACACGTGTTTCGGGGAATTTACCCCTCATCAGCAGGGATTAGGCCGTGTTCTGGGGTTGCCGGTGGCTGCCAAATATTGCCAGGTTTAGTACCACTCAGGCACGCAGGTGCGGGGTCCCAGGCTTGTCAGCTAACTGCTCAAGGGAGCTTTAACATTACAAATGGGGGTGGGGTCGCACACTACTCACACACCAGCGGGATCGCCCCCTAAGGACTGTGGTAAGTGTAGTTCGTGTTCCGCGATGCATCTTCTTTCGATTCTCTGCTATCTTCGCTATCTTCGCCATCCCTGGACACGTGTTTCGGGGAATTTACCCCTCATCAGCAGGGATTAGGCCGTGTTCTGGGGTTGCCGGTGGCTGCCAAATATTGCCAGGTTTAGTACCACTCAGGCACGCAGGTGCGGGGTCCCAGGCTTGTCAGCTAACTGCGCAAGGGAGCTTTAACATTACAAATGGGGGTGGGGTCGCACACTACTCACACACCAGCGGGATCGCCCCTAAGGACTGTGGTAAGTGTAGTTTGTGTTCCGCAATGCATCTTCTTTCGATTCTCTGCTATCTTCGCTATCTTCGCCATCCCTGGAAACGTGTTTCGGGGTATTTACCCCTCATCAGCAGGGATTAGGCCGTTTTCTGGGGTTGCCGATGGCTGCCAAATATTGCCAGGTTTAGTACCACTCAGGCGCGCAGGTGCGGGGTCCCAGGCTCGTCAGCCAACTGCTCAAGGGAGCTTTAACATTACAAATGGGGGTGGGGTCGCACACTACTCACACACCAGCGGGATCGCCCCTAAGGACTGTGGTAAGTGTAGTTTGTGTTCCGCGATGCATCTTCTTTCGATTCTCTGCTATCTTTGCTATCTTTGCCATCCCTGGACACGTGTTTCGGGGTATTTACCCCTCATCAGCAGGGATTAGGCCGTGTTCTGGGGTTGCCGGTGGCTGCCAAATATTGCCAGGTTTAGTACCACTCAGGCGCGCAGGTGCGGGGTCCCAGGCTCGTCAGCCAACTGCTCAAGGGAGCTTTAACATTACAAATGGGGGTGGGGTCGCACACTACTCACACACCAGCGGGATCGCCCCCTAAGGACTGTGGTAAGTGTAGTTCGTGTTCCGCGATGCATCTTCTTTCGATTCTCTGCTATCTTCGCTATCTTCGCCATCTCTGGACACGTGTTTCGGGGTATTTACCCCTCATCAGCAGGGATTAGGCCGTGTTCTGGGGTTGCCGGTGGCTGCCAAATATTGCCAGGTTTAGTACCACTCAGGTGCGCAGGTGCGGGTCCCAGGCTCGTCAGCCAACTGCTCAAGGCAGCTTTAACATTACCAATGGGGGTGCGGTCGCACACTACTCACACACCAGCGGGATCGCCCCTAAGGACTGTGGTAAGTATAGTTCGTGTTCCGCGATGCATCTTCTTTCGATTCTCTGCTATCTTCGCCATCCCTGGACATGTGTTTCGGGGAATTTACCCCTCATCAGCAGGGATTAGGCCGTGTTCTAGGGTTGCCGGTGGCTGCCAAATATTGCCAGGTTTAGTACCACTCAGGCGCGCAGGTGCGGGGTCCCAGGCTCGTCAGCCAACTGCTCAAGGGAGCTTTAACATTACAAATGGGGGTGGGGTCGCACACTACTCACACAACAGCGGGATCACCCCTAAGGACTGTGGTAAGTGTAGTTCGTGTTCCGCGATGCATCTTCTTTCGATTCTCTTCTATCTTCGCTATCTTCGCCATCCCTGGAAACGTGTTTCGGGGTATTTACCCCTCATCAGCAGTGATTAGGCCATTTTCTGGGGTTGCCGGTGGCTGCCAAATATTGCCAGGTTTAGTACCACTCAGGCGCGCAGGTGCGGGGTCCCAGGCTCGTCAGCCAACTGCTCAAGGGAGCTTTAACATTACAAATGGGGGTGGGGTCGCACGCTACTCACACACCAGCGGGATCGCCCCTAAGGACTGTGGTAAGTGTAGTTCGTGTTCCGCGATGCATCTTCTTTCGATTCTCTGCTATCTTCGCCATCCCTGGACACGTGTTTCGGGGAATTTACCCCTCATCAGCAGGGATTAGGCCGTGTTCTGGGGTTGCCGGTGGCTGCCAAATATTGCCAGGTTTAGTACCACTCAGGCACGCAGGTGCGGGGTCCCAGGCTCGTCAGCTAACTGCTCAAGGGAGCTTTAACATTACAAATGGGGGTGGGGTCGCACGCTACTCACAAACCAGCGGGATCGCCCCTAAGGACTGTGGTAAGTGTAGTTCGTGTTCCGCGATGCATCTTCTTTCGATTCTCTGCTATCTTCGCCATCCCTGGACACGTGTTTCGGGGTATTTACCCCTCATCAGCAGGGATTAGGCCGTGTTCTGGGGTTGCCGGTGGCTGCCAAATATTGCCAGGTTTAGTACCACTCAGGCGCGCAGGTACGGGGTCCCAGGCTCGTCAGCCAACTGCTCAAGGGAGCTTTAACATTACAATTGGGGGTGGGGTCGCACACTACTCACACACCAGCGGGATCGCCCCTAAGGACTGTGGTAAGCGTAGTTCGTGCTCCGCGATGCATCTTCTTTCAATTCTCTGCTATCTTCGCTATCTTCGCCATCCCTGGACACGTGTTTCGTGGTATTTACCCCTCATCAGCAGGGATTAGGCCGTGTTCTGGGGTTGCCGGTGGCAGCCAAATATTGCCAGGTTTAGTACCAGTCACGCGCGCAGGTGCGGGGTCCCAAGCTCTTCAGCCAACTGCTCAAGGGACTTTAACATTACAAATGGGGGTGGGGTCACACACTGCTCACACACCAGCGGGATCGCCCCTAAGGACTGTGGTAAGTGTAGTTCGTGTTCCGCGATGCATCTTCCTTCGATTCTCTGCTATCTTTGCTATCTTCGCCATCCCTGGACACGTGTTTCGGGGAATTTACCCCTCATCAGCAGGGATTAGGCCGTGTTCTGGGGTTGCCGGTGGCTGCCAAATATTGCCAGGTTTAGTACCACTCAGGCACGCAGGTGCGGGGTCCCAGGCTCGTCAGCTAACTGCTCAAGGGAGCTTTAACATTACAAATGGGGGTGGGGTCGCACGCTACTCACAAACCAGCGGGATCGCCCCTAAGGACTGTGGTAAGTGTAGTTCGTGTTCCGCGATGCATCTTCTTTCGATTCTCTGCTATCTTCGCCATCCCTGGACACGTGTTTCGGGGTATTTACCCCTCATCAGCAGGGATTAGGCCGTGTTCTGGGGTTGCCGGTGGCAGCCAAATATTGCCAGGTTTAGTACCAGTCACGCGCGCAGGTGCGGGGTCCCAAGCTCTTCAGCCAACTGCTCAAGGGACTTTAACATTACAAATGGGGGTGGGGTCGCACACTGCTCACACACCAGCGGGATCGCCCCTAAGGACTGTGGTAAGTGTAGTTCGTGTTCCGCGATGCATCTTCCTTCGATTTTCTGCTATCTTTGCTATCTTCGCCATCCCTGGACACGTGTTTCGGGGAATTTACCCCTCATCAGCAGGGATTAGGCGGTGTTCTGGGGTTGCCGGTGGCTGCCAAATATTGCCAGGTTTAGTACCACTCAGGCACGCAGGTGCGGGGTCCCAGGCTCGTCAGCTAACTGCTCAAGGGAGCTTTAACATTACAAATGGGGGTGGGGTCGCACACTACTCACACACCAGCGGGATCGCCCCTAAGGACTGTAGTAAGTGTAGTTTGTGTTCCGCAATGCATCTTCTTTCGATTCTCTGCTATCTTCGCTATCTTCGCCATCCCTGGAAACGTGTTTCGGGGTATTTACCCCTCATCAGCAGGGATTAGGCTGTTTTCTGGGGTTGCCGGTGGCTGCCAAATATTGCCAGGTTTAGTACCACTCAGGCGCGCAGGTGCGGGGTCCCAGGCTCGTCAGCCAACTGCTCAAGGGAGCTTTAACATTACAAATGGGGGTGGGGTCGCACACTACTCACACACCAGCGGGATCGCCCCTAAGGACTGTGGTAAGTGTAGTTTGTGTTCCGCGATGCATCTTCTTTCGATTCTCTGCTATCTTCGCTATCTTTGCCATCCCTGGACACGTGTTTCGGGGTATTTACCCCTCATCAGCAGGGATTAGGCCGTGTTCTGGGGTTGCCGGTGGCTGCCAAATATTGCCAGGTTTAGTACCACTCAGGCGCGCAGGTGCGGGGTCCCAGGCTCGTCAGCCAACTGCTCAAGGGAGCTTTAATATTACAAATGGGGGTGGGGTCGCACACTACTCACACACCAGCGGGATCGCCCCCTAAGGACTGTGGTAAGTGTAGTTCGTGTTCCGCGATGCATCTTCTTTCGATTCTCTGCTATCTTCGCTATCTTCGCCATCTCTGGACACGTGTTTCGGGGTATTTACCCCTCATCAGCAGGGATTAGGCCGTGTTCTGGGGTTGCCGGTGGCTGCCAAATATTGCCAGGTTTAGTACCACTCAGGTGCGCAGGTGCGGGTCCCAGGCTCGTCAGCCAACTGCTCAAGGCAGCTTTAACATTACCAATGGGGGTGCGGTCGCACACTACTCACACACCAGCGGGATCGCCCCTAAGGACTGTGGTAAGTATAGTTCGTGTTCCGCGATGCATCTTCTTTCGATTCTCTGCTATCTTCGCCATCCCTGGACACGTGTTTCGGGGAATTTACCCCTCATCAGCAGGGATTAGGCCGTGTTCTAGGGTTGCCGGTGGCTGCCAAATATTGCCAGGTTTAGTACCACTCAGGCGCGCAGGTGCGGGGTCCCAGGCTCGTCAGCCAACTGCTCAAGGGAGCTTTAACATTACAAATGGGGGTGGGGTCGCACACTACTCACACGACAGCGGGATCACCCCATAGGACTGTGGTAAGTGTAGTTCGTGTTCCGCGATGCATCTTCTTTCTATTCTCTTCTATCTTTGCTATCTTCGCCATCCCTGGAAACGTGTTTCGGGGTATTTACCCCTCATCAGCAGTGATTAGGCCATTTTCTGGGGTTGCCGGTGGCTGCCAAATATTGCCAGGTTTAGTACCACTCAGGCACGCAGGTGCGGGGTCCCAGGCTCGTCAGCTAACTGCTCAAGGGAGCTTTAACATTACAAATGGGGGTGGGGTCGCACACTACTCACACACCAGCGGGATCGCCCCTAAGGACTGTGGTAAGTGTAGTTTGTGTTCCGCGATGCATCTTCTTTCGATTCTCTGCTATCTTCGCTATCTTCGCCATCCCTGGAAACGTGTTTCGGGGTATTTACCCCTCATCAGCAGGGATTAGGCCGTTTTCTGGGGTTGCCGGTGGCTGCCAAATATTGCCAGGTTTAGTACCACTCAGGCGCGCAGGTGCGGGGTCCCAGGCTCGTCAGCCAACTGCTCAAGGGAGCTTTAACATTACAAATGGGGTGGGGTCGCACACTACTCACACACCAGCTGACGAGGGGTGATAACCCGAAACACGTGTCCAGGGATGGCAAAGACAGCGAAGATAGCAGAGAATCGAAAGAAGATGCATCGCGGAACACGTAACTACATTTACCACATTCCTTAGGGGCGATACCGCTGGTGTGTGAGTAGTGTGCGACCCCCACCCCCAATTGTAATGTTAAAGTTCCCTCGAGCAGTTGGCTGACGAGCCTGGGACCGCGCAACTACGCGCCTGAGTGGTACTAAACCTGGCAGATATTTGGCAGCCACCGGCAACCCCAGAACACGGCCTATCCCTGCTGACGAGGGGTGATACCCCGAAACACGTGTCCAGGGAAGGCGAAGACAGCGAAGATAGCAGAGAATCGAAAGAAGATGCATCGCGGAACACGTAACTACATTTACCATAGTCCTTAGGGGCGATATCGCTGGTGTGTGAGTAGTGTGCGACCCCACCCCCAATTGTAATGTTAAAGCTCCCTCGAGCAGTTGGCTGACGAGCCTGGGACACCGCACCTACGCGCCTGAGTGGTACTAAACCTGGCAGATATTTGGCAGCCACCGGCAACCCCAGAACACGGCCTATCCCTGCTGACGAGGGGTGATACCCCGAAACACGTGTCCAGGGATGGAGAAGACAGCGAAGATAGCAGAGAATCGGAAGAAGATGCATCGCGGAACACGTAACTACATTTATTATAGTCCTTCGGGGCGATACCGCTGGTGTGTGAGTAGTGTACGACCCCACCCCCAATTGTAATGTTAAAGCTCCCTCGAGCAGTTGGCTGAGGAGCCTGGGACCCCGCACCTACGCGCCTGAGTGGTACTAAACCTGGCAGATATTTGGCAGCCACCGGCAACCCCAGAACACGGCCTATCCCTGCTGACGAGGGGTAATACCCCGAAACACGTGTCTAGGGATGGCGAAGACAGCGAAGATAGCAGAGAATTGAAAGAAGATGCATCGCGGAACACGTAAATACATTTACCATAGTCCTTAGGGGCGATACCGCTGGTGTGTGAGTAGTGTGCGACCCCACCCCCAATTGTAATGTTAAAGGTCCCTCGAGCAGTTGGCTGACAAGCCTGGGACCCCGCACCTACACGCCTGAGTGGTACTAAACCTGGCAGATATTTGGCAGCCACCGGCAACCCCAGAACACAGCCTATCCCTGCTGATGAGGGGTGATACCCCGAAACACGTGTCCAGGGATGGCGAAGATAGCAGAGAATCGAAATAAGATGCATCGCGGAACACGTAACTACATTTACCATAGTCTTTAGGGGCGATACCGCTGGTGTGTGAGTAGTGTGCGACCCCACCCCCAATTGTAATGTTAAAGCTCCCTCGTGCAGTTGGCTGACGAGCCTGGGACCCCGCACCTACGCGCCTGAGTGGTACTAAACCTGGCAGATATTTGGCAGCCACCGGCAACCCCAGAACATGGCCTATCCCTGCTGACGAGGGGTGATACCCCGAAACACGTGTCCAGGGATGGCGAAGACAGCGAAGATAGCAGAGAATCGAAAGAAGATGCATCGCGGAACACGTAACTACATTTATCATAGTCCTTAGGGGCGATACCGCTGGTGTGTGAGTAGTGTGCGACCCCACCCCCAATTGTAATGTTAAAGCTCCCTCGAGCAGTTGGCTGACGAGCCTGGGACCCCGCACCTATGCGCCTGAGTGGTACTAAACCTGGCAGATATTTGGCAGCCACCGGCAACCCCAGAACACGGCCTATCCCTGCTGACGAGGGGTGATACCCCGAAACACGTGTCCAGGGATGGAGAAGACAGCGAAGATAGCAGAGAATCGGAAGAAGATGCATCGCGGAACACATAACTACATTTACCATAGTCCTTAGGGGCGATACCGCTGGTGTGTGAGTAGTGTGCGACCCTACCCCCAATTTTAGGGTCCCAGAGATGTTACAGCAGATGACGAACACTTTTAGTGATCTTGATACTTGTTTTGAGTGTTATGTGAGAGTGAGGGAGAGAGTGAAAGGAACTTAATTGAGTGTACAGGAGTGTCAACCAGAGTATCGCACTCCAGAGACGTCCATTTAGGACCTGAACAAATAGCCCATGTCACATACCAAGAGCTTATGTCTACATTCGCTTACCACGGTTGTGGGTAGTGTGCGTACTTCGTCAAGGATTTGGTCATTAGCATCAATATGAGTAAAAAGTCTGAAAAAGAGTGTACATGAAGCAGCAATCAGAATGCATCCTGTTGTGTATAGATGAGCACAACTAGTATTTCTTAAGATGTATAAAACATACCTCTGTGAGCTTGAGCACACTCCTGTGTTAGGGAATGTCCTGTATAGGCAGCAGGGACCTGAAATAGAACAAGTCAGGGATCAGGACTTATTGGGGCTTAAGTGTGCTAGAGCCCAGCCTATGTGTACGTTGATGTTACAGTGAGGGCCACCAGTACGTCAAAAATTGTGTAAACATAATGGCTTACAAAAGGGGAGCAGCAGGCGGTTCGAATAGTGACCCAAGAGGTATTAATCGGGTAGCACAGAAATGTCAGGAGCATTGAGCAAAGATATGCTTGGCGTTCCTTTGACACTCGTACGGGCATCTTACACTGACCTTTTTGCCTGCCTCTGCCGCTGCTCGTCTCCCTCCCGCCGCCGCCTCTCACCCTCACGGCCACAGTGCGGAGGGGGACTACAACCCCCAGGCTCCTTTGCGGCAGAAGCCGCCACCGACATTTCCGTGCCTGGAGGCGCTTTAAACCCAGGACAGCCCCGGTGGAGCAGGCGCTCCTTAGACACTCATGGGGGCATCTTACACTGACCTTGTTGCCTGCCTCTGCCGCTGCTCGTCTCCCTCCCGCCGCCGCAGCTCACCCTCGCGGCCGCAGTGCGGAGGAGGACTACAACCCCCAGGCTCCTTTGCGGTGGAAGCCGCCACCGACATTTCCGCACCTGGAGGCGCTTTAAACCCAGGACAACCCCGGAGGAGCGGGCGCTCCTTTGACACTCGTGGGGGCATCTTACACTGACCTTGTTGCCTGCCTCTGCCGCTTCTCGTCTCCCTCACGCCGCCGCAGCTCACCCTCTCGGCCGCAGTGCGGAGGGGGACTACACCCCTGAGGCTCCTTTGCGGCGGGCCATCTGTGGCCATCCGGGGCCAGATGAGGCCGTGCTGGTCCGCCCCCCTAACATCTTCAGCGTGGAATAGAACCAAAGCTTATTGAAGTGAGCCGGAAATCTAGTAATCACTCTTTAAATGTGTCTGTGTTAGTGTGGTAGTAACTTTTTTATCTAGGTACTCGTATTTGGTTCGGTAGAAATTATCGTACTCTACTACACTGTTGTGTTGTTATCATCATTGCTGTTTTGGTATTGGCTTTTTAGATAATTCACATAGCCCGAGGTGACCCAATAATGGCGCTCAACGTAGGAAAAGGGAGGAAGGTTGTGCCAAGTAGCATTGGAGGAACTGTTACTGGTACTTTAGATCAGTTCATCACAAGGGCTGCAGTAGTCTTGAAACGTGAAATTGCGTTAACAGAAAAAAGACTATCATTAGAGCCAATATTTTTCAAAAGATCCTCGTTGGGCACCATTAGAGAAGCTGTAACACCGGAGCTGCCATCTGTCCACCAACCTGAGGGTGATAACTGGTTGGATACTACCACAGAGCCAGCTGGATCTGGTGGGTCCGTTGTTTGTACTTCAGCTAATTCTACTAGGGGCACTATAGCTACTTTAGGAAACAGGAATGGAGAGATGAGCACCTCTACTATCCCTAGCACTTCGACTGAGCAAAGATCTAAAAAGGACGCAAATACACACACGAAGACTGGGAAAAGAAAGCGGGGGAAGGCTCTCAAAAGGGTAGATGCCCAAAAGTCAGTAAAACTATCAATTTAGGGGGGATATGACCAAACCGGCCCAATCCATAGCCAATAATGTGACATCTCGGCTGCCTAATAAAGACCGGAGCTGCCATCTGTCCACCAACCTGAGGGTGATAACTGGTTGGATACTACCACAGAGACAGCTGGATCTGGTGGGTCAGTTGTTTGTACTTCAGCTAATTCTACAGGGGGCACTATAGCTACTTTAGGAAACAGGAATGGAGAGATGAGTACCTCTACTATCCCTAGCACTTCGACTGAGCAAATATCTAAAAAGGACGCAAATACACACACGAAGACTGGGAAAAGAAAGCGGAGGAAGGCGCTCAAATGGGTAGATGCCCAAAAGTCAGTAAAACTATCAATTTAGGGGGGATATGACCAAAATGGCCCAATCCGTAGCCAATAATGTGACATCTCGGCTGCATAAAGATCAAGGTAAATGGAAATTTGAGTTGCCACAGCGCCCGCCATTGGTAACTCAAATCCCTGATGGCCTTTTGGGACATATAGAACATCTAATGAAGTCACTGATGTTACCCCTATTAGAAAGGATAAAACTAATTAAGGAAAATCTGGGGAAACTAGAAAGAATTGTAATGGCTAATTCAAACATATTGGAAAAAGCGGTGGGCACCATATTGGATTCTGATCGTATAGTACAAGAAAGAATTACTTCAGAATTTAATGGTACTCAAATAGTTAACCCACTAGATAAACAATCGAGACCTAATGGGCAGCTAAAACACACTGACAAAGGGGTAATTACAGAGGCAAAAAAGCAGTTAGTAGTGAGGGAGTAGAAGCCTCTGGGAGGGATGGTAGAAAGGATTTGGCAACCTCAAAACTAGTTGGGAAAGTAACTGAAAAAGGAGAAGAGGTATTAGGCCCAGAAGGAGGGAAAAAGAAGCATCCTTGTATCGATCTACCCCCAGACTCTGCCCCGTACACAGTAATACTGACAGGGGTACCTGAGATCCAACATGATAAACTGGAAACCCATAGGGAATTGAAAAACAAAGTTATCTTTTGGCTCAATAGTAATAGATCACTCCCGGACTATACAAATGCGGAAATTCTACATGTCAGAAGGGTGAGCTGGTTGGGTCGCAGACATAAGGAACGGGAGGGGGACTGTATAATTGTGAACTTCAGGGGCCCCAGGGTGGTAAGGTATATATGTGATGGGGAAGAGTATAGAGGGGAGGGCGGGATCCAAACCCTTGATCTGAGCTATTTCTATCCCCGCTCTGTGTTTTGTACCTCTCTTTTTTCGTTAAATAGGATAGGTATGCCACATAGACGTTTAAATATCACATCTAGGCAAGAGTTCTCTCTCCCTCTGTTTAATTGTTTCGAGACACTTCATGGGTTGGAGGGAGTTGACTGACTGGGATGCAGCAATAAGGGTATGATTTTGGATCTTCATATTGCGCATGGAAGTATAAATCAGGATAAGGTATCCAACAGAGGGGATAACAGTAGGGCGGACCCAGGAACACGCATAGATGTTTTTGACATAGAGTGCGCTGGATCCACAATTCATAATAATAATAATTTAACCATCCAAGCAGAAGACAAACTGGGCACTCCTGAACCCACTGTGAGGGAGGAAGACGCAACTGAAGGGAGAATTTGGTCAATTATGTTCTGGAATATTGCAGGACTGAAAGTGAAATTTTCAAATCCCATATGGTTGCATGAGATCAAAGACTACAATATTGTAAGTCTACAAGAGACCTGGGTGGTAGAAGCTACGCATCTGTGTGGCTTTAAGACCTTTCACTCACCAGCAATTCCCTCTTCTCATGGTAGGGCTAAAGGAGGTCAGTGTACCTATGTATCCAATCTGTTAAAGTGTTGCAAGATTGAGATGGTTGCTAACAATCAGTTCTATCACATAATTAGAATTGTGATTAAACGAGACCTACATTTGGTCGTGGTAACTTTTTATAACGTGCTGGTGGCGGCTATGGAACAAACCTTCATAAGCCTGGGTAAATATATTAAAAGTCAGTTGGAAGGGAGTGTGAAAACAGTTTGTGTAATCTGGGGTGGGGACTTTAACTGTTCACTATGTAAATATGGGGAAAAGGGTACTTTTGGCCTAAAACTAGATAAGGCGACTAGCCTAAGCCATTTGGAGCCTACTGGCTGTGGGAATCACCTAAATGATATCATTTTTAATTGTGATTTGGACTTCGCAAATAGAATTGGTAAGAGCGAGGTCCTTTTTCGTCCAACGTTTAACAGGAGAGGTGTAAATTCCACCATATACTTTGTATTGATATCAGCCAGATATGGTGGGGAGGTGCAAGCTTTTAAAACTCTTGACAATCCCCTGAGCGACCATTTCCCTCTAAGACTAGAGATTGCACAACTAGGAAAAAATCTCCTCAATATTAGTCCTCCAAATAAGGAAGTTCGGGATATAGTTCTTAGTCGGCAGAATGGCTATGCCCTCAAATGGAGCCAAATAGTACCTGAAGACCTTTTGAATAAGGTGATTAAAGAGTGTAATTTTAATATTAAAGCATGTCTGGAGGACAATGCGGTTGATTCGGTTATCGTGTCTAATTTTCAAACCATAGCTGAAAATATCAAAAAAGCCCTATGGGTAGAGACAAAAAACTTAAGGTTAACCACTCAAGTTGGTTTGATTCAGTTTGCACTAAGTCTTGTACCAAGCTAAAGCTCACATTGAATGCTCCTACTAGAGATATGAACCTTGTAAGAAACTTAAGAAAGGAGTATAAGGAAAACCTTAAGTTAAGGAAAGACATTATCAAAAAGGAAGCATGGGATGCACTGTGTGAGGCATCACTGACTAAGGATTCGGACGCCCTTTGGAAAGTGGTAAATG
The DNA here is from genome assembly GCF_964261635.1 of Lissotriton helveticus. Classification (NCBI taxonomy): domain Eukaryota; kingdom Metazoa; phylum Chordata; class Amphibia; order Caudata; family Salamandridae; genus Lissotriton; species Lissotriton helveticus. The sequence goes on from NC_136057.1 coordinate 421,380,972, forward strand.
CTCCCCTTTTTATTGACAAAACAAAGGCTAGGGTCGAGATAGCTATTTCCGAAACTGAATGGGTTGAACATTATAAAGAACTCTATAGTGCTAAAGTCAATCATGATCAAACCGTTTTTGATGGCAACGAGAGGGTTGAGGTACCACCGAGCAGGGCCAAGCTGGAACTTGGTATTGAACTGAGTGAAGTAGTTAGGAGTATAAGAGATAGTGCTGGTGGTAAAGCTCCAGGCCCCGATGGCGTTTCAGTTGACCTCTATAAAAGCAACATGGATCTTTGGGGCCCGCTGCTCACCCAACTTTTTAATGCTTCTTGCTCCAGTGGGTTATTATCCTCATGGTGCGAGTCAACAATAGTACCTATTTTTAAAAAGGGCGACAGTGCGAGTTGCCATTGTTATCGCCCTATCTCGCTTTTGGACTCTACCATTAAAATTCTGGGTAGGGTAATTTTAAATAGATTACAACTATGGGCTGATGAACGGTCGATAATAAGTGACCTGCAATATGGTTTTAGAAAGGGTCTAGGAACCATCGACCAATGCCTTAATTTGCACATTTTATTGGAAAAGTATACAAAAGTAAAGGGTGGCAGAATGTTTTTAACATTCGTTGACTTAACGTCAGCTTTTGACTGTGTCAACCATTCTAAGTTACGGTTGGTCCTTCGGAACCTAGAAGTAGAGGTAGGCATAATTAATTTTCTTAGGGAACTCTATATGGGGCAACAGCGAGGGTGAGGTATGGAAAGAGTGGAGAATGTACTGATCCATTCACCATATCTAGAGCAGTGCGGCAAGGCTGCGTCCTCGCCCCGTTTTTGTTTACAATTTATATTAATGGTCTTGAAAAAACTTTGTTAGAGGAGTGCAGGGACATGCCATTTGTTGGGAGAAGGCCTGGCCCTGCGCTCCTATATGCTGACGACGCAGTTTTAATGGCCAGGACTTCACTGGCCATGCAAACGGCGGTTAACTCTTTTACAGCTTTTATGACTAACCTAGATTTAAAAATCAACTGCACAAAGACCTTTAATATGACATACGGCTGTGGGCGGCATAAAAAGTGCAAATCAATATTTGTTGGCCCCAAACGACTTGAACAGTCCCCCACGTTCCCATATCTTGGAGTTTTGTTTGATGAAACAGGCCGGTGGAATCACGCAATACAATCCCCAAGAGATAGCTGTTGTGCAAATCTAACACATCTCTGAAAACATTCAGCAGAACGATGGGCAAAAAAATGATTAGAGAACTTTTAACTGTATATAGAGCTACTTGTGTGGCAGTTGCTACATATGGTGCTGGGGTATGGCGCTATGTAAATATAAAAACATTATAAGTAATAAAATACCTATTAGCAGTACCGCATAGTGTCTCAACTTATGTTAGTCACGCCGAGCTAGGAGTACCATACATTGAAGATATTATTAAGGTTGCCCCTGTTCTCCTGTGGCACAGAATTTGGTCAACTGAGTAATGCACGTTTAACCGCTCGATTTTAATGGATGCTATGAACCTAGAGAATGCTGGGAGGGTGCCATGGTTAACCTATGTAAGAACGTTTTTTATTAAAATAGGGCATAGGGAATACTATGACGTCCCCACAAGTGTGTGTGATATGTCTAGGAAATCCCTTAAAGATGTTTGCATGAGGCATTTGTGCGACCTTAGAATTAATACAGAAATGGTAAAGGAAACTGTGGTCGCACATCAATTGATTATGTCTTCTGACTACATGCAACCATGTATTAAGTTAAAAATGAGCGACTTTGAAAGGTTTTTATTGACGCGCTTTAGACTAAATCTGTTACACCGATCTCTTAGTTTCCCTGCTGTGAATAACTGCACTAAACAATTAATTAAATGCCCCTGTGATGACTCTTCAGAGCAGTCAGACATTAATATTCTTTTCTTCTGTAGATTTTACACCACCCCAAGAAAAAAATTGATTGTGCCCCTTTTGAAAATCATGGAATGTACCCAATGTCGCCCTGCATTTTTAGATTTGCAAAAACTGGATAATATTTTAACTATTGCACATTTGTCTGCATATTTTAAATCTGTTTTTAGATTTCGGAAGACAATTATTTAAATGAGTTTACAATTTATGTATGAATATATGGTATCATGATGAATTTCATATATGTACTTTTATGGTTGTTTTATCTTTGATAACCGAATAAAGTTAAACTTGAATACTCAACCTTTCCTTCTGCCATCAACACCGGAATAGGTCAGTTCACTGATAAAGAAGTGCTTCATTTTCAGATTTTATTTATTTTGTGTTATTTGGCAACAAGAAGACTCTCCCTTTCTATTTTCACCCTATTAACATTGGCTGGATTTCATACCAGTGCATTTTCTTTTCTTTGTGAGGAGAGGAAGCCTCATTAGAAAAGACGAGTGAGTGCAACTCATCATTCCTCTTTGCACTTGATTTGGGAGTTCTAATGGTGAGTGGTTATAGGACTCTGACACAGAGGTTTCTACAACTGGGAAGGGGGTTGTTAATACCATTAATTTGAGGACACTAATAGGTGTCTTTTTCTTTTTCTTTCTTTCTTCTAGAACTCTAACAAGGAGTTCGGTGAGTGATACATATGCTGCCTCGATTGATGAATACCTACCTTTGCTGTTCAATTGCTGTGGTCTTTCAGTCCTACATCCTCCTTTCACGCTGAGGAAAAATTGCTTGCAATTGTGTTTTACTTGTGTTTCACATGTGGGGATCACCCCTTGGAAGATTGTAGGGGCATCTTCACTCCTGTGCATACAGAGTCTTCAGTTTAGTGAGAGCTCCCTACGATAAGGCTCCGTTTGCTGGCAGTATACAGCTGAGCCGATTCGATGTTCCTGATGGACTGGTGGTCTCTTGGCAGCCGATTCACAATGGAGTGACATTTCTTTGCAGTAAATATAGGTACATGTGAATATCACAAAATTCATACATATGTTGTATATGTGTCGTAATATATACATAGGTCATGTGTACTGCATGATTTATTGCATGTTCAATATCATAAACTGTTACCCTGCACAACATAGTAGAAGGCATTGTGAAGCCTACGGTCAATTCTGGAGACAACAGGTTTGCAGAGTGTCTTGGTCATGTGATAGCAGCACAGGAAGGACCTGGACAATGGTGTCCAACACAGTGGAACCCAGAAAAAAAGTTAGTTTTTTACCTCTTTTTCTACCTTTGTGCCAAGTCGCACATGGTGGTGACCCCGCCATGGACAGCTCATCAGAAAGGCTGATCTAATCTGGTGGCTGGGAAGATTGACAAAACATGCCTCTGGCTCTCCCGCCATAGACACAGTAGCAGGACTTTTGGCGGTCCAGCACTGGTCTTGTAGCCACCATTGGTGCTTGCATCGGAGATTTCCTTTTTTTGGAAAAATGGGTAGGGGTGAAGCAAAATCGCTTCCGCTTCTGCCCCTTCCACCTCGTCGCCTGCTGACATCACAGATTTCCCACTGGAGCAACGAGGAACAGCAGGAGCATACGCTCATGCACCAGTGGTTAATTTAGGCCACAAATGGCCTTGCCAAGATTGAGGGGGACATCATTGGAATGGGGAGAGTCCCCACTTCCCAATGATACTTTTCTCAATCAGTTTCCTGCTTGTGGATTGTGGTCACGCTGCCATCCACGAGCAGGAAGCCACTAGACACCAGGGTCTGTATGTATTTGGGGGGCCACCTTCCCTAAGTAACGGGCCGACCCTCCAGGGGGGCAAATACATGATTTTTGCAGTGATTGCACTCCACAGGTGGCCATCTTAATCTTGATTTGGGGGGGGGGTTGGCCCCCAGAAAATGGGGGAAGCCCCATTGGGATAAAAAAAAGTATGTTTTCCTGTAAGGGACGCTATTGAGCCCAAAGGAGGGTGTGATCAAGCCCCCAGGGTAAACAAAATGGCAAACACAATTATTTGGATTTCCGGGTCTGCCACCCTGGGAAAGTAGCCGAACGTGCATGGAGGCAAAAAAAGACATTTTAAAAGCATGTTTACCCTATGTGCTGGAATCTCAACGGACGAGCAAAAAGGCGGACATAATATAGGGGATTTTGGGTAGTACACCCCCCTTGGAAATGGGCGGACCCTCCCTCCCCCAAATCGGACGTGGTTGCGTTCCCTTCGAAAAAACAAATGCCAATATTTTCTGTTGTTTGGGGGGGTCAGCTCCTCGGGGAAATGTGCTGACCTCCCATGGAGATAAATATTTATATAGAAATATGTCTTTCCTCGGGGGGTCTAAACGCACCCTAATGGGGGGAGTGAGATCGTGCCTCCCACCCCAGTAGAATAAAAATGGCAACAGTCTACAGGACCGCCAGGAATAGTGATGGGCCATGTAGTGGGCATGTTTTTAGTGCCGTCTATTGAAATGGAAAACTGCCTATCAGAACCGCTTTCACAGAGCCATGGGGTGTGCAGGGGTTACTGGACCCAATTGTGGGGGGTTTAGGCCTTTTACTCCTGATGCCATGGGGCCTGGCCTACTAAGGACTCTGCGTAACTGAGCCAAGTACCCCTTCTGCTCTTGACTCTCAGGACAGTGTGGTCTGAGCAGTCCATGGCTCCCTCTGAGAGAGCTGTGGATACAGGGTAGAGAGCACGAGATGACAACTCAAAATGCGCACAGTAGCAGCAATAAATCATTGTCCAGCGAAATACTCACTTTTATGGAAAAAGATAAGTTCCTCCGGGAACTAGGACAGGTTTTCTCGCCAGTATCAGCAACATGCTGGAAACAGTAGCAATGGAAAACTCGTTTACAGTGCTAGGTGATCTAAATTTTCACCTAGACCAGCTTGACCAGGCTGACACATCTACCCTTGTATCGGACTTGGAGATCTTAGGGTTAAAACAATAAGTCACCTCGGCCACACACACAGCAGGTCATCTTCTAGACGGTGTTTTCTCCAATGTTGACTGTCTCCATATAACGGACATTTTACCAATGCCGTGGACTGATCATTACGCCATATGTGGGGAAATTTCCATGAAAACTGTCCAAAATAACAACTCCACCTTAAAGCAAAGCTGCTTTAAAGATTGGAAGAATATAAACCAGACAGAGCTGAAAATACAGCTGGACAATATGCGTCCTACGGTGCCCAACAATCCCAATGAAGCTACGTTAAAATTCCAGACCTGGCTCACCCAGGCTACCGAACGAACAGTGTGTTCGAAATCTTTGTCCAGAAACCGAGCCAATCCGACTGCCCCATGGTATTCTGACGAGCTGAGGCGGCAAAAACAAAGTAATAGGAATCTGGAAAGGATTTGGAGAAAAAATTATGACTTGGCCAGTAAGAAAGAATATAAAGAAGCTTTGGCACTTTATAAAGCTATGATCACCAAGGCAAAAAAATCATATTACTCTAACCAAATTGACCAAGCCATAAATTCAAGTAAACGCCTATATGAAATAACTAAAATCTTGGCAGGTAATATCTCTGACCTTGCCCCGGTTCCCTCCCAAGAATTCTGCGATGATCTGGCGAATTTCTTTTTTACCAAAGTGGATGACATTTATCAAGCCTTCACCTCCAAAACATCCAGGACGAACACCATCTCTCCTTGTCCATCTCCAGCCACTACTCTGTCAAGTTTCCACAAACTTACAGACGACCAAACGATGACCATTGTCTCAACCATTAAATCAGGCTCCGCCTTTGATCCCTGTCCAGTTTCAGCACTAACCCCAGTCATGGATTCCATTATACCGGTGCTGACTGAAGTTTGTAATGCCATCCTGTCCTCAGGGACCTATCCAAATGCCTTAAAAAAAACATTGCTGAAACCTTTATTAAAAAAATCCGGCTTGGATAAAAGCGAGCTTAAAAACTATAGGCCAATTGCGAGCCTACCGTTTTTAGCTAAAGTAGTCGAGAAAGCCATGAATTTCCAACTTTCAGACTTTATCGAGAAACACCGACTGCTAGACGACTCTCAATTTGGCTTTCGTAGACATCATGGGACTGAAACCGCCCTTATAAAGGCCGCCGATGATGTCAGGGCCATTCGTGACCAAGGCGGGACTGCAATTTTAGTACTGCTAGATCTATCAGCAGCTTTCGACACGGTCGACCATAACATCCTGATCGACCGTGTCGAAAAACTGGGCATTTGTCATTCAGACAGAAATCTCCTTGCCTCCTTCCTTGCAGATAGAACGCAAGCGGTCACCCTTGGACCTTTTCGATCTGCCCAACTCTCGCTGCCATGCGGTGTCCCCCAAGGCTCATCCCTTAGTCCGACACTATTCAATATCTATGTGTCGGACCTTGCCAATGTCATCAGGGCTTATGGGATGAGCCTAACATCGTACGCGGATGACACGCAGTTGGTGTTGGCTATCAAGGGTGATGGAGGAGAAGTAGCGCAAAACTTTAAAAACGGTCTGCTCGCAATCGGAGAATGGATGGCAACTAACTGCCTCAAACTTAATTCGGAGAAGACCGAGGTAGTTATTTTTGGTCCGCTTCTTCCAGCATGGTCCTCCTACTGGTGGCCAGCTGCCTTTGGTTCCCCTCCCACCCCCACATCAAAAGTTAGGAATTTAGGCGTCATTTTCGATGATGGACTCAGTTTCATGGACCACGCAAACAAAGTGGCTTCAACGGCACACTTCAGATTGAAAATGATCAGAAAGATTCGACCCTTTCTTCCGGAGACCTTAATCAAAACCTTGGTGAGTTCCTTAGTTCTAACAGCGTTGAATTATTGTAACGGTCTTTTCCTCAACGCTCAGGTTAGGGTCAAAAACAAATTACAATCAATTCAAAATGCGGCGGCACGTCTGCTCTCAGGAACTTCAAAATTTGAATCCATATCAGCAATAATAAGGCAGTATCATTGGCTCACAATCGAAATTAGAATTAAGTTCAAGTCTTTGTGTATAGTTTACAAGGCTTTAAACAATCAAGGACCACATTCGCTTAAAGACCAACTGAAACTTTATGTACCTTCAAGACAGCTCCGCTCTTCCTCTTTGCACCAACTAGTTATTCCACGATCAAAGAAAGTTTCCTGGGGTGACCGTCGCTTCACAGTGGCTGCCCCCAAACTTTGGAACACCCTCCCGCACAACATCAGGACGAGCTCGTCCCTTTATCAATTCCGGAAACTCTTAAAAACATGGTTATTTAACCAATGAGCCTCATGCAACGAGTGTGGACTGGTGGAATTTACTAGCGCCAAGACGCCCTAGGGTATTCGCTGCGCTCTATAAATCTCAACAAATAAATAAATAAATAAATAAGTATTTTAGGGCCATATGTAGATAAATCCCAAATACCGAATCTTAAATACAGATTATTACCGAATTTTCCCGAATCGGTAATAAGAATTCGGTAATTGGGATGTAGGTAAAAATTCAGTAATATTTACTGAATCGGTAAAATTCGGTAAAGAAATACCGAATCCCCAACACCGATCGGTAAAAACCTAATCGGTAAAATCCAAATCTGTAAAATCCGATTCTGTAAATACCGATTCGGATCGGCAATTCAAAAAAAGAAACAATTAAGGAATCAGCCAGTCCGGTGCAACCACCCCACCTCCCAACCAGGAAGTGGCCAAACCCATGCAGGTGCACTCAATCTGAAGCTGCTGGAGAGGCTGGGAGAGCAGAGCAGAGCCCTTGAGAGACTGGGATACTTACTCCAGGAAAACAGCACGATGTCAAGCAAGAGAGAAAGAGGAAGGTGAAATTCAGCACCATGGAGCTGCAGGTCCTTGTGGAGGAGGTAGTGAAGGAACACCACAAGTTGTTTGACAAGCAGTCCCTGTAGGTGGCAGAATCTGCCAAAGGGAAGATTTGGCTGGCTATACACACCAAGGTGAATGCCATTGGAGTGACCCCACGGAACGTCGATGACCTCAAGAAGAGGTGGTATGACCTCCGGAGAGTGACAAAGAGAAAAATGGCTGTGCTCCAGAAACAAGCGAGGCAGACAGGAGGAGGGAGGAATGGGCACCTGCCCTGACTGAGCTTAAGGAGCTGGTGGAGTCCACCATAGAGCCAGCCTGCACCTGTGGGATTGGGGATGCAGACAGCTCAGCCCGAGCAGCCACCAAAAAAGGTAAGAAGCATGCACAGCAATCACCCCCACCCCTTCCCCTTCCCCTTCCCTTTCCCCTTCCACCTGCCAGCGTCACCACAGCTACCTGCCTCCCCACACCTGCCAGCAGTACCACAGCTGCTGGCCTCCCCACAGCTGCTGGCCTCAACACTACTCCTGTCCTCACCTCAATTGGTAGCGTGACCGGCTGCAACAGCACCTGCAGTGCTAAGAACCAGGAGGCATGTTGTGGGCACACTCTGGGAAATGAAGTCTTCCGTAGAAGACACGGTGGGGGGTGGCACATCAACCGTGGCAGTTGAGGACAGCAATGCTCATCAGCAGTCGACCGCCGAGGGGGCCCACACAGGTGCCAGATGCTGTAGGGCCAGGGACAGCAGTCCAAACCAACATGGCAAGGGTCCTGGTGTCTTCTGTGGCCTGGAGGCAAGTATGGTAAAGGTGCAGCGCATGCAGGGGAAGGCCATCCAGTCGGTCCAACGACAGATGAAGCACCTATGGCGGAGGGAATGAGAGAGATGGCTGCGGGCATGCGGGACATGTCCCAGTCAGTGCTGCTGCTGTGCAGCAAACTGGACCAGGACAGGGCAACTAGGTGCAGGGAGAGGCAGAGGTCTGAACAACGCACAAGGGCAGTGAACCACCTAGCCACTGCCACTTCCCTGCTCTGCAGGCGCTGCGTCAACATACAAGAGGGCCTGGAACACTGCAGCAGTGAAGTCTCCAGGGGCCTTGTGAGGGTGACAAGTGCAGTTGAGGTGCTGCTGACTGCTCAGTCGGCAAATACTGGTGCTCTAGATGTGGGGGAGAGCGATGAGACCACCAGGAGGAGCAGCGTGACCCCCCTGTTACTGACACCCCGAGGAGCAGCAGGCGGCATGGGCTGCCACTGCCCACACAGCCAGTGAGGACAGGCAGCCAATGGCATCCCGCACCGGTGGGCGTGCCCGCAGACACTGATGCTGCCCACACTCCCTGAACTGGAATGGGTGAAGTAACCCAGGACTTCCTTAATGGATGGCAACAATTGGACTGGCACATTTGGGCCTATGTGTACTGGCGTAGTGCCAATATATTAAAACTACGCCGTGTACATACAACAACTGTCTGTGTCTCCTTACTTAGAAATAGTTAAGTGTGATCTCTGCCCGTCTGTGTCTCCCATCTGTTGCTGGCGCCACTCCTGCTGGGTTGGGCTCAGGGTGTGCATATTCATCATCATCATCCTTAATATCTGTTAATTCTACTGCTGTTCCTTTCCTAGTGGCAAGGTTGTGCAGCATTTCGCAAGTTGCAATGATTTTACAGCAGATGATGGGTGAGTACTGACGTGCGCCACGGCTTTTGTGGTGCGAGCGGAACCTGCTTGTTTAACAGCCCAAAGGTGAGCTCCACAACGTTGCATGTAGATTTGTGTGCCACGTTGTATCGTCTCTCACTCTGGGTTGATGGTTTCAGGTAGGGAGTGAGGATGAATGAGCAGACAGCATATGCGCTATCGCCTATGTGGAAAAGAGAGAGCCATTAATCACATGCACAACACCTACATCTGCAGTATCTATCAGGGTGTGTCACAGTGTTTTACCTAGCAGGTATCCTTCTCCGAATTCCCCCGCTGCCAGGTGTGTGTAGATCCCACTGTTCTGGAAGATGTAGGAGTTGTGGGTGCCTCCAGGGAATTTGGCCACAATGTATGTGATTATGTTGGCAGCATCACAGATTACCTGCACATTTAAGGAGTGGGTGGACTTTCTGTTCCTGTAGATGTACTCAGTGGCTGCAGGTGGGCAAATTGGGATGTGTGTGCCATCAATTAAGCCGATGACATGTGGGAACTGTGCCATTTGGTAAAAGTCAGTCTTGGTCTTCAGCAGTTCCGCATGTGTGTCAGGGAAGCTGATGTAATGATGCATTCTCTGGATCATGGCCGCCAGGAACTTCCTAAAGAAACAGGACAGGCCGCTCTGGTACACCCCACCTACCGCAGCTGGCACCCCCTGGTAACTGCCAGATGCAAGTAGGTATAGGCTACAGACCACCTGCACATGTGGTGGTATGGTGTGCGCCATTGGTGTTGGGTGCTCCAGGAGTGGGTGCAGGTCCCTTATCAAGTCCAGGATGGTGTGGGGGTGTAGCCTGTACCTTTCATGGATCTCTGCCTCAGTAAGTTGGAAGAGTGTGATCCGCTGTCTGTCGACTTGCTCCTCCCGTCTCCAGATCCTCACTCCTTCTGCCTGTAGCCATAGCCGCCTCGCTATCACATAGAAAGCCGCCATTCTGATCACACTCAGGCAGCTAATCTGGGGGATTGACAGATGACAATATTTTTAGTCTCAACCTTCCCTTCTTACAGTCCATTCCAGACACCAAATGTGATTTAGGGTCTCAGTCTTTGCCGTTTTATATTGAGGTTCGGCTTCTGCTCCCTCATCCTCTTGAAAAGCAGTCTGTCAAAGCAGGAGTGTCTCCAAAGCTCCAGCACAGGCCATGGGGGTGACTAGAGTTCCCACCTGCATGCCAGCCACAGTAATAGGTGCATCATATGATGATTCTCTGCAATGTTTCCTGCTGAGATGTCCCGAGGCCCCTTCCTTGTGATCTCTTACTGAATCAAAGAGAAACCTTTGAAGTAAAGGGAAGGCCTGGTCCTCCCCTCCCAAGTATGTGTACCACCCAGCTTACAGGAATGCAACAATACAAACATCTGTCTGGGGGGAATCACTCTAACTCCTCTCCATGTTTCACTATGAAGTTCTGGGTCTCCCAAAATGGAACCCAGGGCCCTTAATGTATTTTACCATCCACATGAAACATGTATACATCATACACTCACTACACAGTAGTGTATCCTTAATGTAATGTACCACTCAGAGGCACACATACATTCAACATATGCATTTAATGTGCACACACTGTATCCTTCATGTATTGCACCACTCACAGGTATACATACATCTTTCACATGCATTCATCCTGCACACACTGCACAGTACTACATACTTCAGGTATTGTACCACTCATAGGCACATGCACCTCCAGCACATGCATATACCATGCCCCTACTGCTCAGTAATGCACAGCAGAAATTTAAAAGAGAGCGAGCCTCTAGGCTTCCCTCCAGTAACAGATTAAAAAGGACCTGCTGACTCTTACTGATCACTACACTGTAAGCTGCTATTATAGTGCTTGCGCTGCTTAACTCCTGGTGCAGATGGTAGCCTTCACCACTATGAGGGTAGTGCTTTGGGTGCCATTGCTGGTCCAACAAGACCGCAATCTATGAGACAGGACTATGTCATGGCGCACATGCATGATCTGTGTCTGCCTGTGAAAACAAAAATCAGTAATAGGGATCCAGACATCAGTACAGTTGGGTACTCAGGGCAGGGGGCACATTGGTTACTGTGCGGAGGGACCCATGTTGAAATGTGGCTACTTTTGAGTTTACTTTAATAAAGACGGGCCAGAGTGAAAAGATTTTGCATTGTATTTTCATGGCTTTTTTCACGCAAACCCACCTCAAAATCCTTGTTGAGGTTTTAGAAAGCAGTGCAAATGGCTTAACTTGCTGGGACGAATGAATTTGATTAAAATGAATGTCCTGCCTAAATTCTTATATCTTTCCCGTTGTATTCCTCTGCGCGTTAATAATTTGTTTTTTAAAAAGTTGGACAGTATTATTAATAGCTTTCTGTGGGGCTATAAGAAGCCTCGAAGATCGATGGCAATTCTGAAATTACCATTGGAAAAAGGAGGTCTTAATTTCCCTGATTTCAGAGTCTACTTTTTTGCTTCCTTTTTGAACCGGCTTCGTAGTCTGTTTACTAGCTATAATCAATTTTTCTTTCATCAATTTATGCTTGGTAGAGAGGCAAAACAATTTTTGGCAAAAGTTAGGGACCCCAATTATTTTAAACGTGTAAAATTCAAGACTGCACGGGACGCAGTACGTATCTGGAATATGATTATGATAAATTGTGAAACTTCTTTTTTCCACATTGATTTGTTACTTTGGGGTAATCCTGGACTCCCAGGAATTTTTAGTGATAATACGGGACGAGATTGGGCTAAATACGGTATTCTAAAATTGGGAGACTTATATGGTTCAAGTGGCTTGCTACAATTTGAAACTTTGAAACTTTTGTTCAAATTACCGGAAACTATGCGCTTCAAGTACATTCAAATAAGGGACTATTTAATCCGTAAGATGAACTTGATATCTGTAAGTAGCTCAGATATATGGAGCTGTTTTTACTCAACAAATCGAAAATCACTAATTAGTATGGGTTATAAGTGTTTAAATCAAAACAAGATGGATGAAACTCCTCGATTAGCGATAAAATGGACCTCCATATTAGGGCTTAATGTGACAGCTCAGAATATCTCAAACGCTTTAGTAAACATCAACAGAGTAACTCACTCATCTAGTTTAATGCTTCAATCCTATAGAACAATATCTTATCTATATTATACACCTCTCCAAATGGGCACAAAATACTCTGAGCAGTGACCGTACTAAATGCCCTAAGTGTGGGCTGGTAGCCGCAGATATTGTACATATGATCTATACTTGTCCGGTATTAACAGGGTATTGGTCTGTAATAGAAAATATTTTATAAAAGCAAAAAGTGATCAGCTCTGCATTATCAGCTACCTCAATTTTACTTGCAATATACCCATCTAGCACTACCAACATAGATTTGTTAAATATACTTCTGACCTGCGCTCGATTGATCATTGCGAGAGCTTGGATCTCCCCGAACCCTCCTCATACAATGGAATGGTGGGCATTAGTTAATGAGATCTATACCATGGAGGGTTCAATTGCACGGAACAGAGGAATAAAAGCAACCGGAAAATTTGTTAAAATTTGGGGCACTTTTTTAGAATAGTACATGACTACAGAAGACAGTAACAATAGTAGGCCTTAGGGAATATATATCTGTGTTTTTCCAACTTGTCATTATGGATCCAGGAATATACATAATTTCTCCATTCGTTTTTATTTATTTTATTTTATTTTTTTGTTGGTTTTTTTTGCTCTGTTTTATGACTATATTTGAAGGATGTGCAATGCAAAGAGTCTGGCGTTATTTTATTTGTATTCAGATCTGTACCGGTATTTGATTATATATTATATGTTTTGTTAAAAATGTATTCGTTGATCTCCTTGCCCTGCTTGTCAAATAAAAAATTAAAAAATTATAAAAAAAAAAAAAAGTAAAGAAATCATAATAATAATAGCCCCTTGTGCTGCCTTGTGTTACTTTGCATCAGGGAGGTGTTCTAGAGGTGGCGCATGGACGTTTCTGTGCATCCATCCTTGGTATTTGAAGCAAATCCATATCTACGAAGACTTGTAGACATGGACTTACACCAAAATCCGGCACCTGTTTGAGGCTGGCGAAACAAGGAGAAAATCTATTTATTTTTTGGGGTGAAAGCCTCAAAGAGTTGTTTTTATGCAGGAAGAATCCACTTCCTGCTCAAAAACTATCCTGATCATCACACAAATACCATTGCACTATAGCGCACTATTCGCATTAGCCTCCCATTGATCTTGGATTGATGCATTCCTGTTGCAGGCACTAGGGTCAGCCACACAAGTGGGGGGGCGTTTTTATCAGGAGAAATGGGGTAATACTGGGTAGTGTGCTCCTACTGAATCAGGACGTTTCCTTCACAAATGTAAGAAGATGCAGGATTTTAGATAAAGTCTGAGGTTTGTAGGGAATTGTGGGTAAAAAAACATTATGGGATTCATGGATTGCATGGATGGTGGCTGAGCGCAACCCCAACTACCACAGCTACCCCTACCGCAGATCTCTCCATTAAACGCTTTATAGCCTTTTTTAGGTCGAGCTGGTGTAAGCAATGCGAAGCACTGCGTCCAGCGAAGCATCTTTTGTTACTCACTTCCTGGGAATATGAGACAGGGGATGGGCATGCGCTGTGCTGTCTGAGATTTCAGCGTGTGTGTGCGCTTTTGCTGCTGGGCGCTCGCGCAGGGCCGTCTGAGATTTCAGCGTGTGTGCGCGCTTTTGCTTTTATCCTTCGCATCACGTGTACTGCTGGGCGCTGCCATTCTGCTGTTGTGAGCGCACTTCACAAGCTGCCTGGTACGTTAATACAACATTAATCTGTCCCAACATTTTTCCACAAACGCCATTTAACATTCACAATAAAAAAAAGGATCATTCCTTATTGACCTTTCTGTAGCATTATGTATTGCCTTGCATTCAGTCTCTAAACACTGCTAAAACACGCTGTGTTCAAGTACGTTTATGTTGTGTAATACATTATACAACATTAAGCTCGCCGAATATTTTCCGACAAACAACATTTGACATTCACAAACTCAAAAAATATCTTTCCTTATTGACGTTGCTGTAGCGTTATGTAGGCATCTGCTATTACAAGTACATTTGTTCTGCTTTCTTTCATTTACTAGGTTATCTTACAAGCAGGATTAATAAATATGTGGTACTATCAGGTGTGACACGTTAATTTGTTTCCTGTTTTATTATTGTACAGCTCTGTTAAAACTCGCGAAGGTACTTCAAAAGCTGCCTCGTTGGCACCATGTTTGCTTTTAGTCTCGTAAGCGTTACCACAGGTTCGCCTTCTTGACCTTTCTTCTCACTGACACTGGTGTTTACTTGAAACGTATGCCGTATTCAACTAAACTAACTAACCTTTAACAGTCGTCTTAGTAGCGTTAGCTAACTTTATTGACTAAGTTTAAATGCAAGTATCTAAATGCCGGTGGCAAACTAACTTTCACGTTAAATGCACCATTCTAAGCGTTACCACATGTTCGCCTTCTTGACCATTCGTCTCACCGACACTGGTGTTTACTTTAAACGTATGCCGTATTCAACTAAACTAACTAACCTTTAACAGTCGTCTTAGTAGCGTCAGCTAACTTTACTGACTACGTTTGTATGCTGCTAGTCTTTACTTTGCTCGTCTGGCGTATTATACTCCGCTAATTTGACTTTTGCATTGGTCTTAGTAGCATTAGCTAACTTTACAGACTACATCTAAATACAACTTTCTAAATGCTGGTGGCAAGCTCACTATTGTTAAATGCACCATTTTCAACACATAGTAAGTTGTATCCGCTGTTGTAAAAATACAGCGTGTTAATGCACCATTTTCAACACATAGTAAGTTGTATCCGCTATTGTAAAAATACAGCGTGTTCTTCTCTAAGCTGGCGCCATGCCAAGTTTATTCTTTTTTTGTGCTTTGTTATTCACTGCGAGTGATAAGAGTCTCACTGAGGAACTTCGCAAGCGTGTTCTTCTGAAAGCTGGCGCCATGCCACGCTCATTCTTTTCGTGCTTTATTTACTGCTAGTGTTAAAAGCCTCAGGGAAGACTTTGCACGCCACCTTCAAATCACATGTTTTCTTGCAAGCTGCCGCCATTCCATGTTTTTTTATTTCGTGCTTTGTGATACAGGGCAAGTGTTAAAAGCTTCACGAAAGGACTTCGGAGGACGCCTTACTGGCACCATGTCTGCTTTTTATTAACTCTTGCATGTTAAATGCACCATTCTGAACACATGGTAGCTACTATCGGCAAAGTTAGCGCCATGCCATGTTCATTCTTTTGTACTTTGCGTTTGCAATTCGTCTCATATTTAAGAAGTGTCTCACAAAATCAGTTTCAGCTTAAAAATACGTAATGTTATGTTTGCCTTGAAATACAGTCTCCTGCTCATTGTGCTCTTGCTTTACAAGTACAATAGCTCTTATTTTGCGGAACTAACGCTAAACTGATTTTTAAAAGCTTCCTATCCCCTACTTTAAGCATGCTTGCATTCGCGAACACGTCATCTAAAACTGTGGGACACATAGGGCTACTAACTATTTGCACAAAACATCAACTGTATTGCATCTTAGAGCGTCAATATTACTTGCAGCTATTCGGATTTGTCCATAGTTTATTTGTGTGTACACAAACTAAGCTTGAATACCTAACTTTGCTGTGTTATGTTACATGAAACAATTCGTCACATATGGTTGTGCTTAGCTCCTATTTACTAGAGGGTCCCTACTTTAAGCATGCTTGCATTAGGAAACACGTCATCTAAAACTGTGCTCAGCTTGGACTTACTAGAGGGCCTCTACTTTGAACTAGCTTGCATTGAGGAACAGGACATAATTCACTATGTATTATACACGGAAAAACAGCTGCAGAAGCACAAAAAACATCTTAAACATCACAAACAACACAGTTTAAGTAACAATGAGGACTTCAGTTAACAAGCAGCCCTTGCATGCAGCATTGCGCTAGTCAGTTAAGCAAGATATACACATTAAACTGCTTTATAACAATGTACGTTTCTGCACTGAAGCTTTAAATGATATGTTCGTACAGATGCCAAAGCACAAAAAAAATCTTAAACATCACAAACAACACAGTTTAAGTAACAATAAGGACTTCACTTAACAAGCAGCCCTTGCATGCAGCATTGCGCTACTCAGTTAGGCTAGATATACACATTAAACTGCTTTATAACAACGTACGTTTCTGCACTGAAGCTTTAAATTATATGTTCGTGCATATTAAGTTTTGCCCCTAAACCTACGCTTTACTGGCAGTTTACTACCAATAAAGTAGCGAAAAATTGATTGCCTAAGCTTTACAATAAGCACCCGTTTTTATTACTCGTACATTTGCCCATACTTGTTTATCTAATTTCCCATAGCTTCCTATAACAAAATAGCTTACTATGTTAGACTACTGCAGTTTAGCATCTTTTCTGTAAAGTTTTTGATACCTTAAGATTATATTTTGAAAAAAAATATATCTTTCAAATTATCGACACAAAAATCCACGGGCATTCGCGCGTATTGACACTCATTCTCAGCATTTACAACTACCAAATGTTTACTCTTGCAGCTTTCTAATCTTCACACCATCTACAGGCACTTCCTTTACCAAGTGATTTACCATTTTATAGCTCTCACCAATCGCTATCTTGCTGCCAGTACTGTATTTAAATAGCATACATTCAGCATTCACAAAAAACAACAGACCTGCGATACAGACGGAGAATCAACGAACCTGCTCTAAACAAACTGCGGAGTACATGTTTCAGCTGTTTCTCGTGTTAAGGTGAGTTTCAGCTAACTTCATTTCTGTGAGTTGCATTGGTGCGCTTTCTTAAACATATTTTCTCGCACGGCATACTATAGTTTCTAGTGCAATAGCTAACAATTTAGCAAACTTGTACGTTATGTTACTTTGAAATAATGCTTCATTCGCGTGTATTTTTAACGTACATGTTTATCTTACAGAGTATCGCTCAAGACATATGCTAATTAACGGCATCAGACAACGCTATTCACCTCAGAATATTCACTAAAGCTCCCGTAAGTACACATGATATGCTTACAGTTTTACATGCAACGATTGCTTCTGCATGCCATTTTCGTTTCTTAAAAATTGTTTGTTCCGCCTGTTACACAACGTGGCTTCACTATACAAATTGTAACACTTTTCTTAAGATAGTGACGCATATTTTTTACGCTCGTTGTAACGTCTACAAGCACAGACCAAGTTGTATGCCTGCCTCTCTCGCATATCCATCCCAATCCCTTTAAAGAGCACTTTTCGTCTAGAGGTTGACCCCCACCACACTGTGACTTTCTTACGCTGCTACGTGCCAAACCCCCCCACATTCCTTCCCTATCCTTCACATCCCCGAAGTCTAAGACCCCCTCAGCCAGATGCGCACCTATCTACACATCGCATGCAATCTTCTCTCCATCCGTATCCTGCATGCACAACCTGAACTGTGAACTTCCATCCACCTGGCTAGCATCACCCTCCACCCCTGGTCCCCTCATGTCCTTAAGCCCCAAACACGGGCATGACCGCAACCCAACCAGCTCTGTGGAAGAGCCCACTTCCTACTCCTGGTCCCCCCCGGGCATCATCCCTCTGTGCCGTTACTTTCTTCCCTTTATTATCGAGGAAAATTGTCCGCGTAACACACACGCACTCAACACTCTCGCGTCGGCCGATCCGCACATAAGCCACCACCTGCCCCCCCGAACAACACCTCCCCACTGTCCTGCCAAGCTAACTTTCATCAACCTGGCAAGCATCACCCTCCACCCCTGGCCCCCTCATGTCATTGAGCCCACAAACACGGGCATGAACGCAACCCAACCAGCTCTGTGAAAAAGCCCACCCTCTACTCCTGCTCCCCCCTGAACACCATCTCTCCGTGCCATTACTTTCTTCCCTTTATTGTACAGGGAAATTGTCCGCGCAACACCCACACACTCATCACTCGCGCATCGACCGTTCCACACATAAGCCACCACCTGCCACCCCCACCCCCGAATACCACCTCCCCACTGTCCTGCCAAGCCACACCCTGTGCATCCGCAATACTCCCCTGAGCCCACAACAATTTGCACGTTGCGGTTTCTACATTAGATACTTCGTTCGCAAATGCTCTCATAAATACGCGTTCGCATCTCCAACTCACAAAAATGGCATATGTTAAAATTGCGATGCGACTCATGCTGTTTTACGTTTTTGCTTGCTCTATTCATTAGTACACGTGTTGCACCTTTGAAGCAGCACAGCCACTACCAACACGTATAAACAGAGACCAAGTCGTACGCCTGCCTCTCTCGCATATCCATCCCAATCCTTTTAAAGAGCACTGTTCGTGTACAGGTTGACCCCCACCACCGTGACTTTCTTACGCTACTACGTGCCAAACACCCACCCCATATTCCTTCCCTATCCTTCGCCCCCTCGCACTCTGAGACACCCTCAGCCAGATGCGCACCTATCCACACATCGCATGCAATATTCTCTCCCTCCGTGTCCAGCATGCACAACCTGAACTGTAAACTTCCATCCACCTGGCTAGCATCACCCTCCACCCCTGGTCCCCTCATGTCCTTCAGCCCCCAAACACGGGCGTGACCGCAACCCAACCAGCTATGTGGAAGAGCCCACCCTCTACTCCTGGTCTCCCCTGGCCACCATCCCACCATGCTGTTACTTTCTTCCCTTTATTGTAGAGGAAAATTGTCCGCACAACACCCACGCACTCATCACTCTCGCGTCGGCCTCTCCGCACATAAGCCACCACCTGCCCCCCCGAACAACACCACCCCACTGTCCTGCCAAGCCAACTTCCATCCACCTAACTAGCATCACCCTCCACCCCTAGCCCCCTCATGTCCTTCAGCCCCCAAACACGGGCGTTACCGCAACCCAGCAAGATCTGTTAAAGAGCCCACCCTCTACTCCTGGTCCCCCCTGCCCACCACCCCTCCGTGCTGTTACTTTCTCCCCTTTATTGTAGAGGGAAATTATCCGTGCAACACCCACGCACTCATCACTCTCGCGCCGGCCGCTCCGCACATAAGCCACCACCTGCCCCCGAACCCCGAACAACACCTCCCCACTGTCCTAACAGCCTTCTGCTCGGCCACCTCCCCCTGCTGCTATTACAACCATCGAAACACTGCCACATTCCCACGTGCAACACTGTCCCGCAATAGTTCTTCACTCTGTACGAAACTTCTGGTTCTCCCCCCTGGCCACCATCCCTCTGTGCCGTTACTTTCTTCCCTTTATTGTAGAGGGTAATTGTTCGCGCAATACCCACACACTCATCACCCTCGTGTCTGCCGCTCCGCACATAACCACCACCTGCCCCCCAAAAAACACTTCGCCACTGTCCTGAAAAGCAACACCCTGTGCACCCGCAATACTCCCCTAAGCACCCACGAATTTGCCACCAACAACCCTTTCTCAAGCGCCACTCTCTGTGACCAAGTCCACCCCAGTGCCCGCCTATCCTGGACTTCGCACTTAGCAGCCTTGTACTCGGCCACCTCCCCCTGCTACTATTACAACAAAGGAAACACTGCCCCATTCCTACGCGCAACACTGTCCTGCAATAGTCCTTCACTCTGTACGAAACTTCTGGCACAATTAATTGCGAACCCCCGCATCCGGGCAAAGCTGGGAGTGGAGCTCCATCGTGCAGCTTTGCGATGTCCTCGCCCGTGTGCAGACCGTGAACTCTTGCCCCTAAGACAGCATCGCCATTCCTGCCATAAAAGCTTAGCATTTGCCCCACATACCTCCCCCTACCCCTAGGCCGCCCACAACAAACACACCCTATCCCATGCCTAACCCCCACCGTCCCGTGCCAGCAAAGGCAGCAAACTAAGGACGCCCACACCCTCTACTCCTAGTCTCCCTGGCCTCTATCCCTCCGTGCCCTTCCTTATTTCCCTCCCTGTCTTGTTGAGAGCAATTGCCTGTGCAGCACCCCCGCTACCAACCCGTATAAACAGAGACAAAGTCGTATGCCTGCCTCTCCTGCATATCCATCCCAATCTCTTTAAAGAGCACTGTTCGTATACAAGTGGACCCCACCTCACTGTCACTTTCTTCCACTGCTACGTGCTTAACCCCCTCCCCCCCACATTCCGTCCCTATCCTTCACCTCCTACAGTCTTGGACACCCTCAGCCACATGCGCACCTATCCACACATCACCTGCAATCCTTTCTCCCTCCGTGTACAGCATGCCCAACCTAAACTGTAAACTTCCATCCACCTGAGCAGTATCACCCTCCACCCCTGGCCCCCTCATGTCTTTGAGCCCCCAACACCAGGCGTGCCCGCAACCCAACCAGCTCTGTGAAGAGCCCGCCCTCTACTCCTAGTCCCCCCTGGCTACCATCACTCTGTGCCGTTACTTTCTTCCTTTTATTGTAGAGAGCAATTATCTACGCAGTACCCTTGCACTCATCACCCCCGCGTTGTCCGCTGCGCACATAAGCCACCACCTGCACCCCCACAACCCAACAACACCTCACTACTGTCAGGCCAAGCCACACCCTGTACATCTGCAATTCTCCGCTCAGCCCCCAACAATTTGCCACCAACAACACTTTCCCAAGCGCCCCACTCTGCTCCCAAGTCCTCCCAAGTGCACACCTATCCTGGACTTCGCAACTAACAGCCTTGTGCTCGGTCACCTCCCCCCTGCTGCTATTAGCCCCATGGCAACGCTGCCCCATTCCTACGCGCAACACTGTCCCGCAATAGTCTGGACTCTGTACGGAACTTCTGGCACAATTAATTGCGAGCCCCCCCTGCATATGAGCGAAAACAGGAGTGGAGCTCCATCATAAAGCTCTGCGATGTCCTCGCCCGTGTGCGGCTCGTGACCTCTTGCCCCTCAGACAGCATCGCCATTCCCACTGCAAAAGATTAGCATTTGAACCACATACATCCCCTGCCCCTAAGACGCCCAGAACCAACGCCCACCCTAGCCCATGCCTAACTCCACCGTCCCATGCCAGCAAAGGCAGCAAACCAAGGACCCCTGCAGCCTCTCACCCCTCCTACCATGCCCCCTTTCACCATCGATGGTCGGCTGATATTGTTCACTCTGCATACTCACATTTTGATCACGCTCCATACTCATTATGCACCACACCATATTCCCCCTGCATACTTACTTTGCTTACGATGCACACTTACACCATACACATACTAATAACCGTACATCCTTGCATGCTTATTATCTTGCATACTTACAAACTGATCATTTTCCATATTCACACTATGCTCACCCTGCATACTCAAACACTACTCCCCCTACAATCTCACAGTCTCTAAAACTTGAAAGCTTGCTAACATACTCATCACTCTGCATACTTACACACTGCTCACTTTGCATACTCACACTATGCTCACCTTCCATATTACACTTTGTCATTTTGCACACTAACATCCTGCTACCTCTAAACACACATGTACTGCTTACCCTGCATTGTCACATTGTAATCACCTTGCATACTGAAAAAACACTCAACCTGCATACTTAGACACTGCTAGCTATACACACTTACATACTCATAATTCTGCATACTCACATGCTAATTACGTTAAATACTCAGATACTGCTCACTTTACATAGTCACAGACTCATCGCCTTGCATACTAAATACTGCTCACTCTGCATACTTACAGTTATCACCATGTATACTCACATTGTGCTTACTCTGCACACTGATACACTAATACCCCAAAACTCCCACATACTGTTCACCATGCATACTCACATATTAATCACCCTACATACTAAAAACCTGTTCAGCATGCATACACTCATCCTATTTACCCTACATACTCACTCTGCTTACCATATGCACTTACACACTGCTACTTTAAGCATCCACAAACTAATCCCTCTGCATACTCGCATACTCATTACCGTGCATACTTAAACACTGCTCACTTTACATACTCGTGCTCTGCTCACCCTGCATACTTACACCCTACTAACTCTGCATACTCAGTCTGTTCACTCTGCACAGCAACACACTACTGCCCCTATCCACCCACATATTGATCGCTGTACATACTCACATTCTAATAACTTTGCATACTTAAATGTTCATCATTCAGCATACTTTAACATTACTCACTTTGCATACTCACAATCTACTCACCTTGCACACTCACACACTGCTGCTCCTACGCACCTACATATAGATCACTGTAGCCACTCACATACTAATTGCCTTGCATGCTCACATGAAAACCACTCTCCTATTCAAATATTGCTCATCTTGCATACTCAAATACTACTTACCCTTCATACTCACACCATACTCATCCTGCATACTCACACTTTGTTCACATTGTAGACTTATACAGTTATACACTGTTAACTGTAGACACCCACATACTAATCACCTTGCATATTCACATACTAACCACCTTGCATATTCAAAAATTATCACCCTATATACTCACACTCTGCTCGCCTTGCATACTCACACTTTGCTCACCTTGAGTACTTAAACTTTGCTCGCCTTGCATAGTAACACACTGCTAACCCTAGACAACCACATACTAATCACTCTAAACACTCAAATACAGATCACTCTGCATACTTAAAATCTGCTCTTCCTACATACTTACAGTCTGCTCGCCTTGCATGTGATGTATAGTAAATTATATAAGATCAATTGTAATTGTAGCAATAGTAGCATGGTTGTAGCAAAAATAGCATAGTACACTTTACATGACTATCTTTAAATATAAACTACATAATGCTATTATTGCTACAATACTTAATTATGTACTTATTAATAATCAATGTAAGTGCTAATAGCTAGTGATGTATATAACTGTCGAAGTTGTGCATTAATAGCTAATAGTATGTATGCCTTGTAAAAGTGTACACTGCTAGCTAGTAGTGTATGTCTGCCTAGTGGAGGCATGCACTAACAGCTGATAGTATGTACGTAGCAAAATAGTGCACTAACAGCTAATAATATTTGCATATCTAATAAACCAATGCACTGAAACTTGCTAGTATATTAATGCCTGTTAAAAAGTTGCAATGCCACCTAGTAGTATGTGTGTACCTACTAAAAGCATGCTCACCCTGCATATTTGCGTCCTACTGACCCAGACATTCACAAAGTCATCACTTTAGACACCCACATACTAATTATCTTGCATATTCACATACTAATAACACTGCAAACTCAAACACTAATCACCTTCCATACTAGCATACTAATCGCTCTAAATACTTATACACTGCTCACTTTGTATACTCACACTGTGCTCACCTTGCATATTTACACTTTGCTCATTCTGCACACTGACAGACTGGTACACCTAGACACACACAAACTGCTCACCCTTCATTTTTACATTTTTATCACCTTGCATACTCAAAAAATGCTCACCCTACATACGCATACACTGTTGCCCATACACACGTACATACTCATCACTCTACATACTCAAATGCTGATTACTATGCATACTAAAATACTGCTCACTCTGCATACTCACATACTCATGCCCTTGCATACTCAAATACTGCTCACTCTGTATACTCACACTGTGATCATCTTGCATACTCATATTATACTCACTCTGCACAATAACTTGCCAATATTAACTAAATGCATTGCTATGTAATTTAAAACAAAATAAATAAATGCATGCATAACGTGAAAGAACTAAACTCAAATTCATTTTTATTACAGATTATTCGAAAGGAAGAAACCACCAGCAAGGTAAAGAAACGTTTATCACAGTTAATTAATTTCAATTACAAGGAATTGTGTATACAGATTTTTAAGTTGTCTTTACTATATTATGTTAGCCATAGTATATTACGCAGATTACTAGTAAAACACTATTTTCAGTTACATTATAAAACAACATTAATATATTACAGCATATGGCTATATACATTTACATTTACAAAATACATATAAAAAGTAATATTAACAGAATTAGCAAGCACATTTAAGGAGTAATACTTTAATACAGCATCCTAATATATACATATTGAAATGCATAATATAATACAAGCTCAATATCATCAAGGACATGAAAAATGTAATACAAATTCAAGAGGCAAACAATGTTTGCCAAATAGTATGTTTGCTATTATTCACAATCAAAACAAACCAGCATATATATGGGATGCAGAAGATTTGCATTATATAATGGACCTTGGAGATGCATTATATATAGAAATGCACTCCATTAATAAACAAGATTTTATGCATCCTGATGACTTACCAAAATATATTAAACATGGGGATAATGTATATTCAATTAGACTTGATCAACCCTACTATGGTAACATATTTAAACGTTTTGATTTATCATATCCAGATTTACAAGAAGCATTTAATCTATCAATAACACATTCTGGAGTCTTACTTTGCATGGATATGTATGTTATTTCTATAATAAAAAATGAAGATAAATATTTTATTTTTGATTCACATTGTCGAGATAGCACTGGGATGACACATCCAAATGGAACATGTGTAGTACTACAAAAAAGAAATTCAGGATGTAATACATTCTATTAACAATTTAGCAAATTACATAAAACAAACTAATGCAGTAGATGTCCAATTTGAATTAACACCAATCAATGCTAAAATAATACAAACAAAATCATTTTGAAAAGCTTTACAAATACAACAAAAACTTACAGATATAAAGAGCACATTTTTTGTACATAACACAAAACTTTTAGCACAAGTATATAGCAATGATAACAAAACTGAAGAAGCAACAACATCAAAGTTAGATGAAAAACACAGAAATACCAGTACATATACACAAGCATCAACTTCATTATTAAATACACGACCTAAAACTGTTCTACAAACAAAAACACATCAAAAAAGACATAATACAAATACAATTAATTATGAGACATGTAAAAAAACTAAAAGTAGCACACTATCAAAAAAAGACATAGCACAAAGTAGCAGTATAAACAAGCAAACATATGCAGACATACTTACCATTCAGTGAACACCTACAAAACATTACATTATGTGACACAAAAATTGCGACAAAAGGATACACTAAACAAAATATACTTATGGAAAAGTCATTAACAACAAACACACTAACAGATGTAAGCAATCATAACATAATACATAATAAAGAAAGTAAATACGATAATGCAATACAACAGCAGGCAGTAAATCAATCACATAGTAATAAAAGAGAAATTCTCAATATAGCAAATAAAAATAGTGACATATTAACAGAAGTAAATTTTCAAATTAAAGATGCAGAATTGCACAAAAATCAAAGAGACAACATATATATTTGCAATCCTTTATTTGCTATTATTTATACTCAAATTACACAAACAGCAAAATGGACTGCACAAGACATACATAATAGAATGCAGCTAGGCAAAACAATGTATATAGATATGGTAACTTTCTGTCACAAACAAAACATAAACATTCAAGATATGCCTACTTATATTGAATACAATAATACAATATATTCAATTTGGATGCAAAAGCAACACATACATAACATATTAAAGAATAATACATTAGAAGCAAACATTACATTAGCATTAAATAATGCATTAGCTATACATAACTCTGTAGTACTATATTTAAATACAGTTATAATTTTCATTACCAAAACGAATGACTACTATTTTATATATTATTCATATACAGCACAAAACAAGCAAAATTTGCATAGTGATTGTACAACTATAGCTATACACATAAAAACATATAAAAATTGTATGCAGTATATAACAATGCTTACAAATAAAGTAATGCTCCTTAATGATAATTTAATAGTACTAAAAATAACACCAATTGCTGTGACTGCAATTCTTAGAAATTCATTCAAAAAAGCACAAAAAAGACTAACTTCAAAACAAACTCTACAAAGTTCTAAACAAATGCATCTACATTATACTAAACAATCGCCCAATACAACTATAGCTGTTATGCCTACAAGTATAGAAAGAAATATTATTGACATAGAAGCTAATAACAATGGCCAAATAACAAAAAACATGAAAGTAGCGTAATACCTAATATACAAATTAGTGACTCAGAAAACAAAGCACCTTTTATAAACAAACACAGAAAAAAATGCCATTTCTATTAAAAGCGTTAATACAGATGCTACAAATAATACTAATGCAAATATATTATTAGAAATGACTATAATAGATGACTTCCATACTGAAATACAATATGGCCCAGAATATATAAGTACTATTTGTAACCAAATGTGGCACAGGCACACAGTTAGAGATATCTGAAATATTAATAAACAAGAAACTTTTATGTTATGCAACATTAGTAAACATCAAACAAATTATATATGTAGAACATGCTATCAATACATAAGTAAAGACAAAATACCACCATGTTCAGTTTATAATGGAATGAGCTTTCCTGATATACAACCTGAACTATATTTGCATGATTTAGAAGAAAGATTAATATCACCAAGAATCAATTTTTTGCAAATTAGAACATTGCCGCGTGGATTCCACCAATCATTACCAGGTGCTGTTGTTAATGTTCCAGCTGATGTTATGACAACTATGACAATATTACTAAGACAAATAAGTGATAGTATGACAATACCAATAAAATTAAAGAGAAAATTACGTTATAAGTCATACACACATTATGAAAATGTAAGACCTAACATAGTAAAAAATGTTATGGCTAGCATGCAATAGTAATTTGTTTAAAGAATATGGAGTAACAATAAATGCAGATTGGGAATATACACCATACCAAACAAATAGTAATACAAACACTTCTGAAGCAAATGATACTTCAACTACTACAGATAACATACCCGTAGGCAATTTAGATAATTAATAACAAATTAAACAATTACAACAGATAACATAAATATATTAAATTTAGCTCCTGCTGAACATAATACACCACATGGATTATATGAAGATAAAGATTCTGAATATTTAGCATTTCCTACAATATTTTGTGGAGAACGTAGACCAGCTAATGAAGATAGACATATACCAGTACATTACAGTACAATATGTAAATGGGAATTAAGAAGTTATGACAAAAGAGTAGCTAATTTTATAACAAATATGTTTTTCAAATTGAAAAAATTGAAAAAATTGCAAATTAAACAAATACAAGACAAAATATTTATATCACTTAGAAAACATTTCACTAATGGCAAAGTTATTACAGTAAAAGATATAAAAGACAATTTACAAAGCATACTACAATACAATGAAGGATATAAAATATTGAAAACAATACGAAGTTCTCCTCCCTACTGGAAAAACTGCAAAAGAGATCTATTTGCAATGTTACGACAATTAGGCATACCAACATTTTTTTTAACTTTATCAGCAGCAGAAACAAAATGGTACCATTTAATTAATATACTATTACGTATAAAGAATAAAAAAGAATGTACCAAAGAAGAATTCCAAAGTATGTCTTGGGAAACAAAATGCAGTTTAGTTCAGCAAGACCCTATAACATGTGCATCAAGTAAGAAGATTATTTAACTGTATTTTATTACACAAAAGTAATCCAATAGGTAAAGTAACTGATTACTTTTACAGAGTTGAAATTCAGGAAAGAGGATCACCACATATACATGCATTGCTATGGGTTAATAATGCACCACAATATAGCATAGATAAAGATGAAAAAGTTATCAATTTTATAAACAAAAACATAACATGCAGCAAGACATAAGACACATCTTTAGAGTGTTTACTACCATTACAAAAACATGGACATACTAAAAATTGTCGAATAAAACATAAGAGAACATGCAAATATCCATATCCAACATATCCTATGACACGTACTATTATAATAAAACCATTACAATTAGACAAAACAGATACTATCTTAAAGCAACACATAGATGTCATACATTCAACAATGAATACACAACAGTTTCCAAGTTACACATAAGAAGAATTTTTACAACATATGCAAATAACTGAGGAACAATATATAATATGTATACAATTACAAATAGACAAAACAGCTATTGTTTTAAAAAGAACACCAGCTGAATGTTTTATCAATAACTACAATAAGATAATTTTGCAAGCATGGCAAGCTAACATAGATATACAGTATGTTCTAGATGCATATGCTTGTGCTGTATATATTGTTTCATATATTAGTAAATCTCAGCGAGGATTAAGTAAAATAATAGCACAAGCTGTAAAAGAAGTTTGCCATAATGTAAACATTAAAGAACAATTAAAGCACATTGGCAATAAATGTTTAAATTGCACCGAAATTAGTGCACAAGAGAACGCTTACCTTATATTGCAAATTCCATTAAGGAAAAGTTCGAGATCATTTGTATTTATCAATACATATATCACAAACCAACAGTGGAGGGAGGGTCAAAGGGATATAGAGTTTAAAGACCCGTACCTGGTTCAAACCCCCAGCTATACTATATATACGACACAAAAGAACACATGGGTTCTAGATGCCAGACAATCTGACAGAGCTGCCAAAATGGACTAACACAGTCGCAGGGGTGCCTAAGTCACTTAGGTGTCCTTAGGTGACTTAGGCACCCCTGCGACTGTGTTAGTCCATTTTGGCAGCCCTGTCAGATTGTCTGGCATATTTATCAATACAAGCATGCCAGTCAAACAAACATACTTAATGAAAGACATGAATACAATTAACATGCTGCCAGAGACATCAACAAAAGTACAATTTGACAATATAATTAATAAGTACAGCAAGCGTCCAATAACATTACAACAATGTACTTTAGCTGATTATGCATCTAAATACGATAAAACAAAGAAAACTAACAAAAAAAAGTGCAAAGCAGCTATGATAATTTACTTTTAGAAACTAATTTTTATAGCTCAGATGAAGAAGAATTTCCAATAGATTAATTACTTAGTAAAAAAGACAGCAGAATATACACTCAACGTAAAAAAAACAAAATTATACGCTATTGTAGATTTAATGAAGTAAATGTCTCTGAAAATTATTACAGAGGATTATTAATGCTTATTTACCCATGGAGAATAGAGAGCAATATCATTTCTCTGACAAATACATACTATGAGAGATACTTACAAGTACAAATAGAAGTTGATCAAAACTATTACTTATATAATAAGCAAAAGACACTGCCTAATGATGAAGATACACATAATGATGACAATATGCTTACACCACCATCATCACCTATAGCAACAATATCAATAGATGATAAGCAAAATAACACACAAGATTATCAACGAGACGCACGATATGATCTAGCACTAGATTTCAGAATTAGAAGTATTACAGAAGAAGAAATATTAGTAAACAATGTACAACCACAAGAAGAATACAATAAAATGATGCAAAATGTAACACCTGAACAACTAAACTTTATATATCACCATTTAAATTGGCTAAAAACACAAAACACATCTTGCTATACTTTTTGTACTGGTGGTGCAGGAGTAGGTAAACGTTTTTTTATAACTGCACTTTATCAAACTCCACTAGGATACTACAATACTAAAGCAGGAGAAAATCCAGACAACATTTACATATTACTAACAGCACCAACAGGAAAAGCAGCACCTAATATAAATGCAAAAACATTACATAGTACATTTAAAATACCAATATCTCAAACTTTAACATATAAGCAATTAAGATATGAAAACAGAGGTGCACTACAAAGTCAACTAATGCATTTAAAACTCTTAATAATAGATGAAATATCAATGTTAGGTGCAAATATGTTCACTTTTATACACAATGGAATGCAAGAAATAAAAGCATCTGACAAACCTTTTGGAGGAATATCCATATTAGCAATTGGAGACTTTTATCAATTAAAACTAGTTTTTGATACATATATATTGGAAAATCCAAAACATTTGTATGGCCCATTAAGGGCCCGATTAGGATGGCGGACAGACCAGCGTCCGTCCGCCACCCCCGATGTGGAGGGACCGTACGCAGGGGCTGCGGCGTTCCCTCCCTCGGAATTAGGATGTGACCGCCACCCTGGCGGTCACATCGCCTATATTTAACATTGCGGCGGATGCTGCTTCAAGCAGCACCCACCGCAAGGTTAAATGTGCATGTTTTCCTTTGCATGCATGAAGCGGCAGGCACCGCGTGGTGCCTGCCGCTTCGTGCATGCAAAGGCAGGGGGTACCATAGGTACCCCCCCATGTGCACCCAACACCCCTGGGGGCCCGCAACGGGCTCCCATACTCAAACTACACATGCTTTTCTACGGCGGAAAACCCGCCGTGGAAAAGCATGTTTCCGCCGGCATCCTAATTTGGCTGGCGGTGTCTGATAGACACCGCCACCATATTAGAGCTTTTCCGCGGTGGTCGGAAGGCGACCGCGGCGGAAAAGCGGCAGACGGAAAAATGACCCCCAGCCATCCTAATATGGCGCGGGGTCTTTTCTGTGTCCGCCGCAGTGAATCCGCATCCTCCGGGCCGTCGGTGGCTTCCACGGACCCGGAGGATGCTGATTCACCGCAATCCTAATTGGGCCCTGTTAGACCTGTCTGGCTTTTTGCGTAGTCCCTCCAATTTATTATTTATTTTGTCCCCTTTTTGCCCCTCATACCTTTATTAATTTTTGTGTCCACTAGCTTTTTCTAGGTGTTGGTCAAGGGGATAGGCGTTCTTTTCCCCTCCCCTCATAGTTTTTCACCTCAGGTCTAGAGGCCTTTTCTGACAGGAAAATAGTTGGAGTCACAAAATGGTGGCTACTAACTGTCCTAACTGCCAAACCCAGAACCTGTCCCATAGAGTAGAATAGGGCGTTCTAGAACCTTCTGGTCCCTTCTGGACTCCTGAGGGTCAGCCTATAAAAGGCGGAATGCTGGACAGCCATTTTGTCTAACCAGAGAGAGTCAGTTAGAGGACAGGCTGTAGCAAAAGGTGGGGGTAGGATAGTCAGAGGGTTGCCTTACTGATTCACCACCCTTCCTCCCTTGGGTTATTTGTCCTGACCCAGCTGTTTTGGATGGCTGGAGATCCTGGGCGCCTGACTAACCCCTAGCTTAGAAATTGCGGGGTGTAAAAAGGAGAAGGAGACTGCAGCGCTGCGGAGCGCAGTCTTCTGCCCAGTGGGAGAGACTTTTGAAAAGGGTGCTCTTCATCCCCCACCTCTACCCAGTACCGAGGGTTAAGAAGTCTCTGAAAAGGATAGAGATCAGGAGCTGACACGTGAAGAGATATAGCTCTATTCCCCATTGCCTTGGGTGTACATCAGACTTGTGGCCGTGTGTCCCTGTGGGACCTTACCAGTCACGCAGACGACAGAACTCCACTTCCACTCAGGAAACAGAGGAAGGAAAGAGGTGCCGGTTTCTAGGAGGCAGCGCTGATCTCGCCGTGTACAGGACCCCGGGGGCACCAGCCGCGTTGTTGTGGATGTGCCACTGATTGAGAGGTAGTCGAGCGCTATCGCGCATGCCCCAAGCGGACCCACTGCTACATTTCAGGAGAGGCCTAGGACCGAGCAGGCCCGTGGGAGAAGCGTTCTTCCTTGGGTGCCAGCGCAGTGAGAGGCGGCGCCAGCGTGGGTGTACCGCGCATGTCAGCCGGAGTAGTGTCCTTTCCCGACCGACGCTGAGGAGAAGCGCCGGGAGCCCACAGCAGCTGGTGAGCGTGTTCTGTCTTCTCCTCCCTGCTCGAGCGCCGCACGGAGCACTTGGCGCGAGCGGGAAGGGAGAGCTGAGGGGCCCGGTAGCGGCCTGGGGGAATCGCTGAAACTGCCTTTGTTTTCTGCTTGAGCGCCACACGGAGGAGCTGGCCCGAGCGGGGAGAGAGAGCTGAGGAGCCCTCAGAGGCAAGAGAGGCTTATCAACATTCGGTTCCTTGGCATTACCGGCCATTTTCCCCCCCTTCTTCTGGCGCAGGAGGTTTGAAAGCATCGACTTCACTGGTGGTAAGGAGTTGATCAAGAGGGGGAAGTGACTGCCACAAAAAGAGTAAAACACATGCAAGAGATTGAGACATAACAAGTAGTAAACCAGAGAATCTGTCCCAAGGTGTGCAATGCCCTTGAGGAATCCCTGAAGGGGCTTCATTGAATGTGGGCCTAAACTGGAATAGCCAGTTCTTCTGTGGTCAGTAGTGAAGGGGAAAGAAATGTGTAATCTTTTCTAGAGGAGTACAGGCTCTTCCACAGGGGAACTATTGTTCTATGATGTAAAAGTGATAAGCTCAGAAAAAGGGGAATTGTGCTCATAACTTTGCGTAGGTTAATAAATGCCTAGCCAAATGTAATGAATTGTTAAATTAAGAGAATTGTTGTGTGACATGATTTGACAACTTCAAAAGCAATATTATCTTACCAGATAGACTGTATCCTAATAAGCTGTGAAAACTACAAACAAGAGAACAGATATTATTTTTATAAAGCAGCTCATATTTTTCCATACTTTGGTGTAGTGTCATTTTTGTGTGTTATTGCGTGGATTTACTGCTGGGGGGTTTGCAACCTTCACACTTGTGCCTCTAGTATCTATGTCTTACCCTAGGCCAGGCTACCCTAGGTGACCTGTCATCCCAGGTTCCAACAGGCCCTTAGTACAAACTTATGGCAAACACATTTTAAATTATATGAACTCACAAAAATGATGAGACAAATAAATGACTTACCATTTGAACAAATGCTTAATAGACTAAGAGTAGGTAAGCATACAAACACTGATGTAAAAAACGTAAAAGCTCGGCAAATAGAGCCTGCCTCAAGTATAATACAAACTATACCATATATAATATCTGCAAACAAAGAAGTTAATGGAATAAATAACAATGTCTTAATGCAGCACATACAGCACTATCCAATGTATACAACAATAGCATTAGATACAGTAGCAGCAGACTTAAGTGTAGAAATAAAAGAAGCAATATTGAAAAAATTACCTACAAACTCAACACAAACAATGGGCTTACTGAAGATATTATATATTGCAATTAAACTACGTTATGATTTAACTTCTAATATTAATGTAAATGATGGTTTAACTAATGATGCAACAGGTATAGTTGAATATGTAGATAATACAAATAGTATTCCAATTGTAGTTTGGGTTAATTTTGACAATGACAAAATAGGCAAACAGACAAGACAAGAGAACAAACACCTATACCATACAAATATTTGTCATACTTTGACACCAATATTACCAATTTTAAGACATTTTCAATATAGCAATAAATTTATAACAATAATATGAAAACAATTTCCATTACGACAATCATCTGCACGCACTATACATAGAACACAAGGTGAAACAATAGAACCATTATATATACATTTCAATAACAGCAAAATACATCACTTACATTATGTAGTCAGTCAGTCAAAATACTTTTATTCGATTTTAGAAAAATCATAAAAAGACATTACATACGAATTTCATTTATACATATTACAGTTATTTCCAGTATATTTATTTTATTTATTTATTTATTTATTTATTTATTTATGGGCTTATATAGCGCTATGAATAAACTCCCAAGGGAGTATCTCCACGCTGTAACTGCCGGTACAGAACTGAAAAAGGAGCAGATAATTAAAGTACTGTGAGCAAGAAAACATTAAAATGAACCAAACAGAAACGTTTTTAAATGTTTTCTGAATTGACGGTGGTCATTACATTGCCTTAATGACAACGGAAGCGAGTTCCACAATTTGGGACCCACGACAGATAAGGCTCTACCACCCAACCTGGTTTTAGTGATCTTAGGAACATTTAGTAGCAGTTGGTCGCTGGATCTAAGGGCACGGATGGGAACATAAGGAATAAATTTGTTCGCCAAGTACTCAGGTCCCAATTGGTTGAGGCCCTTGTGGATAGTACAACAAGTCTTAAACTTCACTCGTTGACGTATTGGCAACCAGTGGAGCTTATAAAGTAACGGTCTGGAGGCAGATCTAGGGGGTGCATTTAGCACCAGCCTAGCTGCCGTATTTTGCACCACCTGCAAACGGTCCAAAACCTCCTCACTTGCACCTGCCAGGAGCCCGTTACAATAGTCAAGCCGGCTGATGATCAGAGCCTGAACAAGGGTTTTCCTATGAGAGTCAGGGAGGAAAGGGAAGATTTTACGAAGAAGGCCAATCACATGAAAGCAAGAACCTACAGTGATGTTAACGTTTTGCTTCATGGTTAGCTCTGGTTCCAGTCTGACGCCCAAGTTCTTGACTATTGTTTTTGGCACAGGGACCGGCCCCAAATCAGAGGGC
Organism: Lissotriton helveticus; assembly: GCF_964261635.1. Taxonomy (NCBI): domain Eukaryota; kingdom Metazoa; phylum Chordata; class Amphibia; order Caudata; family Salamandridae; genus Lissotriton; species Lissotriton helveticus. The sequence goes on from NC_136057.1 coordinate 421,415,684, forward strand.
CACCATTCAGGGGACCATTGAATCCTGGCTTCACCAAAGAGCATCACCTCATATCATATTAATAAGGAATTAAAACACATAACCAAGACTTTAAGATAAAACCTTTAAAAGCTTTTAGAAGTATGAAGGTAGCCACAATAAAGAAATGCAGAAATAGGCAATTTGATCAGCATTATGTAGCAATCAGCAGAGCAAAATCCTTAAATAATATATATATCAAAAATGTTGATGAAACTAAAATATTGACACACTTAAAAGTACATGAAGAAATGCTACGCTTAAAAACATATATGTTATTAGAAATATCTATACCACAAATACAACAATATAACAAATGTTTCACAATTATAGCACATAACATACGCTCATTACAAAAACATTTTCAAGCAATGAAAGCTGACACTAATATATTAAATGCTGACATATTATGCTTAACAGAAATACATAATACACACAAAACACTTTGTGGTACTTATGCAATTGACCATTATAATTGTATGTTATTTGACACATTTTATAACAAACATACAAAACATGGAATTGCTATATATTACAGCAAACAACACATATTACAGCCAATATTTACAATTCAACAACAAATTGACATTTTACAATTTACACAAACAATCAATAACACACAGTATCTGATAGTATTTATATACAAACCACCCAAAGTTGCAATACAAGCATTGTTAACAATTCTACATTGAATGCTTACCCAAATCATAAATATGTCATAATGGGTGATTTTAATACAAATTTACAACAAGCATGACACACAATAGCAATTTGTTACTAAGTTACATGACAAAACATTTTAATTGTGAACAAAAAATAAACACACCTACAACAGACTACAATTCTTTGCTAGATCATATTTTTACAAATGCACATTTAACAAATTACGGCACATTAGAATCATATTATAATGATCACAAACTAATATGGATAGCTATTTAAATAAATGCATTATAATGTTTTTCATTAAAAATGTTTCTCTTCAAATGATTACCTATGATGTTTCTTAATTACTGCATTATATTTTACAGATAATTTCCATTGAAGAATTGAAAAACATGAAACAAGAAGCTGCAAAGCCATACCAAAAGGCATTCTGTGTCAACATTATTAGATGTTCATCAAAAACTTATTATCGAAATGCTAAACAAGAAAATAAAGTATTGTATCATATGTCTTTAGCAGATGAAACTGGCTGTATAAAAGCAACTTGCTATAATGAAGATTACTATAATCAAACCAAAGAACAAAATGGAATGCTAATTCGCAATTATATAATAAAAAATGCTATGCTGTTAATAACAAAACAAACAAAAATTGCAAGAATGCCACCAATTACAATAGCACCAGCTATTATCCAGGAGGCTGAATACATTTTACAGCCACCAGCACCACCACTGTCTCCGATAAAGGCAGTAAGAGAAGCCAATGTGAAGACACTATTGAGTGTGTCAGGGACAATAACCGAGGTAAGCTACATTATATTACTTTTTATATATAGACATTTGTATGTTTCTTTTCCAACAAGACTTATAATAATGTTAGCAAACTGCATAAGTATAACTAATTGTTTATAATAAAATGCAATTGTTCATGTTTTGAAATAAGTTCCTATATGACTATATATAAAATGTATAACAAAAAGTATAAAATACATGCAACAGCGATGCTACAACTTGTTAATGCTCCAGAAAAAATGTATTAAAAGGTAAGTAACAGCTTAAATAATATGTACTACCCAATATATAATTAGTATGTAAACACATATAAACATCAATACCTTATAAAAGTGATTTTACAAAGATATTTCTTACAGAATCATTATTATAACATAAATTGTCAAGCATAACATTGTATATATATGTATAAATATATATAAATATATTACTGCATATATAAAGAAACAAAAAATAAAACAATACTTCACAAAAATTTGCTAATCATCTAATCCTTACAAGTTTTTTTGCAATTTAATGCACTCTAAAGAAAAACGCCACTCCACTACCAATTATATTCCGAACGTATTTTTAAAAAAGGACTATTTCGTCTTGCTATAAAGCCTTCATTACGTATTAGATACAGTAACAAAATTGTTAATAAATGTATATGCCATAAGTATCAATAATACTTCAGAGCAGAACTATTAAAAGGTAAGTGACAATGAACATATTATAAGTGATATTTCCCATTTTCATTTAGATCATTGCAATAAAAAGTATATAATATCTAATATTATATATTTATAGAGCATCATAGCACTAAAGCGAATAGAAAGGAAACATTTTGCAGTGACATGTACCTAAAAGCTTATTAATTCCGAAACTGCCATGTTTGCAGCAAATTCAAAAATTCTCTGTTTTCTCGTTTTCAAAAGCAACAAAAATGTTATATGTAATGCAAAACAAAAAAAACATTTGACAAATAAGTAATCATCTACACAAAGCAAATATATACAATAATATGAACAAAAGCAGCAATTAAACACCCATTCAAGGTAAGTAAAGCGATTTATGTATGTGACTATTTGAAAAAATATTGCTAAATACAGTAAAAAAAATCAGACCTATTAACAAAGTCTATTCAAGTCTATGCTATTATAATATGTATTATATACAAATAATATATAAATGTTTATACTTTGTTACAGATGTTTTCATGCACATTGAAAAGCACCAATACATTATTTTATTATGCCTATATTAGCCATACTTTTGAATAAAAATATATATATATTCATTTAAATGTATACATATATAAATATATATATATATATATATATATATATATATATATATATATATATATATATATATATATATATATATATATATATATATATATCATGAAAAGTTTTCTCACAATTTCATGCACTCTCTTAGCAAAAAACGCCACTCCGCCACCAACTATATTCCAAGGTGTTTAATTCAAAAAAAGTAATTTCACCTTGGCAGAAAGTCTTCATCACGTATTGAACACAGCAACAAAATTAGTAAAGATTTTAAATGACATAATTATTAATACTTCATAGCAGAACTATTAACAGGTAAGTAACATTTAACGTATTATAAGTAATATTTCCAAATTTTATTTAGATCATCACAATAAGAAGTATATAATAATTTATTTATATATATAGAGCATCATTGCACTAAGACGAATAGATACATGAAATTTAGCAGTAAGATGTACGTAAATAACTATTAGTTCCTAAACAGCCATGTTTTCAGAAAACTTACAATACCATCAGAAGCTTGCTATTTTTCATCGCCAAAACAACAGAGTTCACACCTTTGCTGATCCGACAATGAAACTCCTTCCCCTCCGAACATGGCAGCTTATACCTATAGATTAACAGTTATGCGTATCAACTTCAAATTTGTGCACATTCAATACTGTGCACTACTAGACAATAGAAAATTGTTTAATAGTAATGCTTATTTAGCACACTATCTAGTCACTAGCTCTACTACACCTGCCATCACTATTATCGAAACATGTAAATAACACTTCAAGAAAAGCTCCTACTAATAACATGTGCACCTCCTACTTGCTCCTCTTCAAAAGCAAACATTTTGTATATCTAATGCAACAGAAAACCGAATATTTAACAAGTAACTATCTACTAAAACAAAATGTATATAGACAATATCATAAACAAAAGCAGTAATTAAACACAAATACAATGTAAGTAAAGCAATTTACAAATGTTACTATTTGAAATATTATTACTAAATAATGTGCAACAAAAATACAAACGTATTTTCAATTCTATGCGATTATAATATATGTCATATACAAATAGTATATAATGTTTATACTTTCTTTTTTTTTTTTAAACCTTTATTGACATCAAAGGAAAGACAATTCGAGGCCTACAACCAAGCCGGCCGGCCGCAATGTGTAAAATAATCAGGAGTCATCAGGCAAATATTACATAATCAATCAACACAAATTAGAGGCCGTATAAGCGTAGAAGGGGAAAATTACAGAAACCAAAAGGCTAAAACACAGGAGTAAATAAGGCTTAATTTTATAATATGGGGAGAAGACATATGACAGGCTCACTTTCAATACGGAGGCATCCGATAACCCAAACCAATCTCAACATTAATAAGGGGGCAAGGGGGAAAATATCGGGGGGACAATACAATGCATTCAAGAAATTCAGGATACGTGAGACACAATCAGCCCCTGAGCATTATCATCGTAAAATGCCCGCCACCCAAGACACTACCAAGCCAGAACAGCGGGATCGGAAAAACAATGCATCAAAACCAGCCCGTCATAAGAACCTCTGGGACACAGGAAGGAAAAAAAAAAAGGGGGGGGGGAACGAAGTGGGGAAGGGGAAGAGGAAGGGAGAGGAAAATGTAGGGAAGACAAAATAAAACAATAAGAGGAAAATAAGAAACTTAAGAAAAAACGAAAGGAAGAAGACACGCCGACACAGGCCCCCCGTGGCGGGAAGACAGGAGACAAAAGGAGTAGCGGCCCAAGTGGGGGTATGGCAATCGGGGAGAAAGACAGCCGAGGCATAGCAGGAGGATGAACGACGCCACACCCCTCACCCGAAACACACCACCGGAGGTCGGGATAGACGCGGCCTCACGAAAAAGAGATACAAAAGGGCCATAGAACCAGAAGACAAACAAAAAATAGAACCCAACCCACCCGTCCCACCCTGCACCCCTGTAGAAGGCTATGGCCCACCCTTCAAACAGCGTGCCTGTCGCCCTAAACCAGAACCCGAAATATAGCGAGAAGTAAGAGAGAAGAAAGAGACAAAAAGGCAACAAAAGCGAAGAAAAGAAGACAGGAGGGAGGAGCAGAATTACCATAATCCGAACGGGCGGCCGCAGCCCTCCGCCCAACCAAACAAGCACAATCAAAAACAGACCAGGACGACACCCCATCACGTGCCACAAAACATTAGGAGAAGGGGACCTTCCATCTTTCAACGATTAAAAAACAATCATGCTACTAAATCGTATACCGGGAATCAAACGGAAGTCGTACATTTCACCCCCAACCCTTTCGAGCGACAAACCCCACCCACCACACGGCATAGTAAAACCACATACTAAGTACTAAATCAGCATGTAATCGAGTGGAATGGTGACTCGCATAGTTACGTGGGGGATAGATAGATCCACAAGGGAGCAATAGTTCAAACAGAAAGTATCGATGCATCAAATATCGCAGCACGAGCAATGAAAAACAGGAGTTCAGGTGCGCCACTGGAGCAGGCGAGGTGGCCCCAAATATAGACACAGGCAAAGTCGTCGAAGCAGGCACAGTCGGCAGTCCACCAATAGTTTCAGGCAACAATGTCGAACAGGGTCGCAGCACAGCATCCAAGTCCCCGGGGTCCGAACCTTGAAAAGCAGGGCGCCCCAAAGTTACCGACACACTAGGCGATCTGCGATCAGTGGCGGAGACACTCAGGTCAATCGAGGGGGGCGAAGCAATGAAGTCTTCGAAACAAGAAGGCGACAAGAAGAAATGGCCGCCCAAAATGGCGGCAGAGCGTGGGGCATCCACCGAGACGCCCAGGGCCAGGGAAGCGTGTAGGGATCTCAGGGCTTCCAGGACATCTCTGACCGTCGGCTCACGTCCACCAGATCCGCTCCCCACACCAATAGGCAACACGGGCCCGCCGCCACAGGATGATTCTCGTTGCAGAGCGTCGGCCGCCATTTCGTGAATCAGCTCACCAAGACCCCCGGAAAAAACAGTTCTCAAATGTAGGACTTTACAAGCTCCGGGGGTCCCAGCAAGGGCGGCCTCGATGCCAAATGAATGTCCGCCCGAGACGGGTCTCCGCCAGCACCAGCACCGGTGCCCCAATCAAGCGGAGTCCGGGCCCCGAGGACCAGGGCCGCCGGACAAAGCAGCGGCGGGGAGAGACCCCCTCACAGACTCAGGTCCCCGGCCCTCTCACCCACGTCGGCCACGCGGCCACCAGGGCAGGCCCGGGTCAGGATCGCCGGGATCTTCGCACATCGGCTCCCAACACTGGTTCTCGCTCTCGGCCGGGGCCGAGAGCCGTCGGATCCCACCGGCCAGGTCCCGGTCCAAGTCTCGCAGAGGCCCCGATCTCTCAGAGGCCACAACTCCGGAGCCACTGCACACCGAGACCCCGGGGTCGGATGGTAAGTACAAACAAGCCGTTATGTTTCCAATGCGCCAAAAATGTGTCGTCCCCGGACAGGATGGAAGACAGGATAGGCAATCAGGACGGAGGGCTGCGGGAGCCGAGCTAAAGGGCGACCATTACGGCCGCGAGCTAGGCTCCTCCCGTTTATACTTTCTTACAGATGTTTTCATGCACATTGCTAAGCGCCAATACATAATTATTTTATTATGTCTATGTAAGCCATACTTATAAATATACATATATATATATATATATATATATGCTACAGGGACCTTCCCTGTAGCAGTGAAATGTCAAGACTAAAAAGCTACATTTGTCAAGTAAGATTCCTACAGCAGCAGCTTGCCACGACTGCCAGGCCACAACAGCCCAGTGAGGCTCTCCATAGTTAAGTGACCTGTCAAGACAGCCAAACAGTGAGCATATATGTGGCACTGACCTTCTCGTATCGCAAGAGTTCAGCGGCGCAATGAACTTCCCAGTAGCAGTAACCTGTAACAACTGCGAGCCCTAGGAGCACAGGGAATCTCCCTGTACAAATAATCTGTCAGGGATGCAACACGTAAGCAGCTCAATGATCTTCACTGTAGCAGGAATATGTCAGAAATGCAAGGATTCAGCCGCATAATAAGCCTTTCTATAGCAGTGACTTGTAACGATTTCAAGCCCTGGTAGCACAAGGAGTCTCCCTGTAGCAATGACCTTTCAGGGATGCAACATTTAAGCAGCCAGTGAACTTGATTGTAGCAGTGGCATGTCACGATTGCAAGACTTCAGCAGCACAGAGAGCCGCCAGGCAGCAGTTTTGTGACAGCATTCGCTAGACGCAGCCTGTAGCCAGTGCTGGCTTAACACTGATGACGCCTGGTGTAACAAATGTTTTTGGGCACTTTCCAGATAAAAAACAAATCTGTTCTCTGCAGCAAGCATATTAACACTGTGTGCTACTTTATGGCAAGTTAAAATGTCACTAAGCAAAAATTGATTGTAGCAGTGGCATGTCACGATTGCAAGACTTCAGCAGCAGAGAGAGCTGCCAGGCAGCAATTTTGTGACAGCATTCGCTAGACACAGCCTGTAGCCAGTGCTGGCTTAACACTGATGACGCCTGGTGTGACAAATGTTTTTGGGCACCGCCCAATAACTTCCTCCTCCTTGGATTCTCTCACTACCACCCGGCAAAAGTGCTCTTCACCTCTCTCTCAAAGTCTCTCTCTCACATACATTCCATTTGTTTTAGAGCTTTGGTAAGGGCTGGCTTTACGAATCCACTCAGCTATCCACATAAAATACAAATCTGTTCTCTGCAGCAAGCATATTAACCCTGTGTGCTACTTTATGGCAAGTTAAAATATCACTAAGCAAAACTCCAATCTCTCTATCTAGCACAAACATTAATCACAAGAGTTATCTTGCCATTTTTATTGCTGCCTGAATGCTAGACGAACAAGGAATACTGCAGCAGGTGCTTTTAAATCGAAAATGTTTACTAAACTTAGCGCCCCCCCATAAGGTCAGTGCTCACCTTCCAGGTCAACGCTCAGTTTGCAGTTCATGTGACCACACCGTTATGCGTACTGTGAACCATTTTATGCTATTATGGAAAGTGAATTTGATTGCATTTGCATAATCTACCAAAAAAAAGTGTATATACATTGACATTAACAAAAGCAGCAATTAAACACCAATACAAGGTAAGTAAAGCGATTTGTATATGTGACTATTTAAAAAATATTGCTAAATACAGTGCAACAAAAACAAAACGTAACTATTAATAATGCCTTAAATTCTATTGATACGAATTAACAGCTATTCCTATACAGTCACTTTTTGATAAATTCATATTCATACATCCAAAACTGAATGCAAAAAATATATTGTTATAGCTAAATACAGATATTTACAAGTACAACAATAAATCACCTTTTTATATACTACAGGAAGAAGTTACAAAAAATATATATCCATCGGAGGACAAGAAACAAAAATTAAGAGTATAACAATTAATGATGCCACCGACTCTGTGAAAGTTAGTCTATGGAGAAAAGCAACGGATTTTCCTATCGAAATTGGAAAATATGTACAGATAACACACCTGACTGTACATGAATTCAATGGAGAAAAGATATTGAACACAACTCGACACACTAAACTACAAGTAAGTTACATTTTTTTTAACTATTCATAAAAAAAAACTTTACCCAAAAGATTTTGTATTAAAACACTTTCTCCATAGGTCATACAACCACCAAAGGAAAATATTACCATAACATTACAATATTACCATAACATTATATGGACTAGACAAAACACAGCAAGAGATAAGCACAATGACAGTGCAAGTAGAAACAACGGAGAATTTCCAATCAATGGAAATAAACAACACAACTTTAATGGATTTCTTGGACATCAGCACAGATACAGAAGACTGAAGATGCGTTAATGCGACACCTACCAATTACACTAAATGTACTATTTTGCAATGGATGTATAACAGATATAATTAAACAAGTGTAATTAACAGTACGTGAAAAATGCATAACGAACTACAAAATAGAAAAAAAAGTTTTTTATATTGCAGTGAAACTGTTTAAGTTTTCAAAAATAAAAATTTAGCTATAACATAATCTAAAAGTATTTCGCATGCTATTCTGTATGTAGCACATTTTTGCACATGCTAATATACAATTCTATTTTTGACTTATACTACATTATTTCTTTTAAATTGTATAGACTATAAACATTTAGTACACATTTACACTGTTAACTTTTCAGACATTTTTCATAAAAAATGTATATAGTAAAAAAATTGCAGCACGCAATTGCAATGTTTGTTTGTATCACATTTTAGCTACTAAACAACCTGCATGACAAAAAATGATTTGTTATTACCTACCCTAACAACAACATATTGTATATACAAATTGTTTTGCAATATTGAAAACAAATACTTTTATGCAACGTAAATGTTAAAAAAGATAATATTTTTTTTTTTTAAGTTTATGGATTGTGTACTATTGTCAATTACAAATAAACATATACAAACATTTGTCTATATAATTACAAATATCTACAAATGTTTTAACATTTGAAAGGATTAGACAAGAAATATTCATTTTATGTTATAACTAAAAAATGTGGACTGTTCTCACTTATTTACTACACTTCCTTCTTTAACTCCCCGTTCTCTTTTGCTGTGCTAATATGCTACTCTCTTTCACCCGCATCCTTCTTTAGCTCCCTGTTCTCTTCTTCTATGCTAATCAGTTATTTGTAATATCAATACATCTACATCATATAAATATAACACATATTGCAGTACAAATGCTATAGGTGTCACATTTGCACAAGTTATAACTATTGCCATTGTAAACAACAAGCTAGTAATTTACCTATTTTCAAAACCAACACATAAATAAAAAATTGATCATTTACAATACCAATAGCTCAAACTTTCCTAATGCGAGACCTATTGCATTGCAAATGCTTGTTGTATTGGCCCACCCACACAAGTGGGGTATCGTTGTTATCTGGAGACATGGGGGGAGTCTGAGTGATAGGAAATGTGTGGTTTCCTACAGATTTCAAACCTTCCCACACAGAAATGAGAGAAAAGTGTGTGTTTTTAACCAAAAATTGACGTTTGCAGGGACTTATAGGAGAGAAAACCTTTAGTATTCACACAAGTCACACTACCCTGGACTACTCTGGTTTTGCAGTTTTAAAAGATTTGTAGGTTCAGTAGGGGTCCCTGGGTGGTTGCTCAGCAAAACCCAAAATCCACAGCTACCCACATTAAGAAATGCTTGTCATTGGAAAAAAGAGACATCCCCATGTAGCATTTTGGCCCTTTCCTGTCACAGCTACTAGGCCAACCCTCAAAAGTAATGTGCCACTTTATCGGCAGACATGTAGAATATGTTTTTAGCCAAAGATTGATGTTTGCAAGTGCTGCTAGGTACAATTACCTGTTGAGAGTCATGCAAGTCATGCCACCCTGGACTCTCCCCTGTGTCCAATTTTCAGAAATGTGCAGGTTAGGTAGGTTTCTCTAGGTGCCGGCTTAGCTAGGGTCCTAAATCCACAGTTATCCAAATTGCAAAAAAGGTAGGTTTTCAGTGGAGAAAGGTGACTTGTCCATGTATCATTTTGGGACCCTTCCTGTCGTGGGTTTAGGCACACCCACACAAGTATGGTACAATTTTTATCAGGAGACGTGTGGTAATGCTGGGTGGTAGGACATTTGTGGTTCCCCACAGATTTCAGTACTTTAATTCACAGAAACATTAGGAATTTGTAAGTTTTTAGCCAAAGTTTAAGCATTGCAAGGGCTTTTGGGTGACATTACCTGGTCAGAGACACACATGCCATGCCACCATGGACTGTTCCAAGTGTCTAGTTGTCAGAAATGTGCATGTTTGCTAGGCTTCTATAGTTACTGGTAAAGACAGGACCTAAATCCAGAGGTAACCCAATTGCAAAAAGAGGGTTGGTTTTCAGATGGAAAAAGTAGATGTGTCCATGTTGCTTTTTGGGCCCTTTCCCGTCATCCAGGCTAGGCCCACCCAGACAAGTAAGTTACCATTTGTGTTGGGAAACTTATAGGATCACTGGATGTTAAGAACTTAGTGGCTCCCTAAGATTCCAGAACTTCACATCACAGAAATGTGACCAATATAAGTGTTTTGAGCCAATGTTTGACTTTGCAGTAAGTTATGGGTAAGAAAAGCTTGTGAGTTCCACGCACGTCACACCACCCTCGACTCCCCTGGAGGTCTTGTTTTCAGAAGTGTGTGGGTTTGGTAGGTTTCCCTGGGTAGAAGCACAGACACGCCCCAAAATCCACAGCCACCCTCATTGCAAAAACACTGGTTTTTAGTGGAAAAAGGTGACCTGCCCATGTTGGGTTTTGGGCCTTTCCTGTCACAGGGGCTAGGCCCACCCACACAAGTGAGGTACCATTTTTATTGGGAGACCCTGGGGAATGCTGGTTGGCAGGAAATGTGTGTCTCCTTCAGATTCCAGAACTTCCTGTCACAGAAATGTGAGGAATATGTGTGTCTTAAGCCAAGGTTTGAGGTTTGCAAGGGCTTCTGGGTGAAATTAACTGGTGAGAGGCACACAAGTGATGCTAAGTTATGAAACAGGGGAGGAGGGTCCAAGGGAAATTGTAACCACCAGCACAGATAATTTCCCTAAGAGATTCTGAAACAAACTGAACTATCTGTGGGTCTGTTGTGTTACTTAGACCACTAGGGGGTCTTATACGCAAGTGGATAGTACCTACTCTAACGCAGGGGAATCCTCATTACCGAAACCCATCACTCACCAAGGTGACATGCTTCATCATCTGGGATCTCCTCCCGGCTGTAACGCCTAGTACAGCAGAGGGCTACAATCCCCTCACTGAGAGGGAGGAGCTCAGGGATGTTTTAAAAAATTGATAGGATATACTAAAAGCCACCAGATTGTACGCTGAAGTAAGTTATTGGGTGAGGAACGCAGTGCTTCAGTGAAAGAAAGTGAGGTGAATGTGTAATAAAACTAACTACCAGGAGGAAAAAATACCTTTAATACGTATCTCTTGGTGTCAGGATTAATAACAGTGCTAATGCAGCTTGTGAAATAATAACTGCAACTGTCTAGTTAGAGGGTTGGTCTACATGTTTTAGCTAGGGTGACCTATTGAGTGTCTAGCCTTCATCAAGACCAAAATGTCTAAGCTACAACATGGAAAGTGAAAGAAAGTGTTTAAACTAACAAGGTGTAACTGAATAAAGGAAAACTAATACAACCTATTACACCAACCGCTCTGTTCGAGGATCATGGTCTAGTGTCCAAACCTGTGTAGAGAGAAGGTACAAAAAAGAGAAAAGATAGATCAATCGACTACTTGTGTAATCCATGTAACAGAGAACGAGTAAACAACACTCATTATCTTATCTATCTATAAATATAGCTTGGAAACTAATAGGGAGAACCTTTTTAAACGTACCCGTGTCGTACGAGTAAGAGACCTCACCTCACTTTGTCACTGCTCAGGATGTGAGGCACCGCTCTAGGAGGAAACAGGTTTAACAGACATCAGACCCATAGACATATTGAAGTCTGTCCGTACCATCAAACTATTAAAAACTGAACTCAACTTTGCTAAATAATTTACTGCATATGTCTATAACTATACGTAAGAGGATCAATTGTTTAGTCTTTGAAACTAGATCCATAACAGATAGCCTGAGAAAGTAAGTCAACCCTATAGGGGACAAACTGCTAACTGACTCAGGTAACTGGCTGTATATCATGATGTTAGCATAGTGCCATGCCAATCTGCACTAAGCGTGCAACATAGAATAACAGTATATCTCAAAGAGTCTCTTTATGGTTTGCGGTGGACATCTATGATTATATGTAGGGCATATTTGCCACTGTGCTGCCATGTAGAAAGAGAACCACAAAGTCTAGAAATAACGGCTGCCTATCGTGAACTCAAACAACTCGGAGCACAAGTAGTCGATTGAACTATCTTTTCTCTTTTTTGTACCCTCTCTGTACACAGGTTTGGACACTACACCATGATCCTCAAACAGAGCCGATTGGTGTAATTGGTTGTATCTGTTTTCCTTTATTCAGTTGCACCTTGTTAGTTTAAACACATTCTTTCACTTACCACGCAGTAGCTTAGACTTTTTGGTCCTGAGGAAGGCTAGACACTCTATAGGTCACCATAGCTGAAACATGTAGACCAACCCTCTAACTAGACAGTTACAGTTATTTTTTCACAGGCTGCATTAGCAATGTTTTAATCCTGACACCAAGAGATACGTATTAAAGGATTTTTTTCTCCTGGTAGTTAGTTTTATTACACATTCACCTCACTTTCGTTCACTGGAGCACTGCATCCATCACCCAATAACTTACTTCAGCTTACCATCTGGTGGATTTTAGTATATCCTATCAATTTTTTAAAACATCCCTGAGCCCCTCCCTTACAGTGAGGGGTTTGGAGCCCTCTGCTGTACTAGGAGTTACAGCCGGGAGGAGATCCCAGATGATGAAGCATGTCACCTTGGTGAGTGATGGGATTCCGTCCTTTAATGAGGGCTCCCCTGCGTTAGAGTAGGTACTATCAACTTGTGTATAAGACGCCCTAGTGTGCTAAGTAACACAACAGACCCACAGATAATTCAGTTTGTTACACAAGTGATGCTGCCATGGACTCTCCTGGGTATCCACTTTTTCGGAAATGTGCAGGTTTGATAGGTTTCCCCAGGTGCCGGCTGAGCTAAGGACTCCAAATCCGCAAGTACCCAAACTGCATAAAAAGGGTCGTTTTTAGTGGAAAAAGTTGACTTGACCATGTTGGGCCCTTTCCTGTTTTGAGAGTAGAACCACCCACAAAAGTGAGGTACGATTTCTATTGTGAGACTTGGGGAATACAGCTGGTTGGTAGGTAGTTTGTGGTTCCCCACAGCTGTCACAGAAATATTAGGAATATGTGTGTTTTAGCCAAAGTTTGAGGTTTGCAAGGGCTTCTGGGTAAAATTACCTGGTGAGAACCACACTGCCCTGGACTCTAATGGGTGTCTAGTATTCTGAAATGTGCAGGTTTGGTAGGTTTCCCTAGGTGTCGTCTGAGCTCGGGCCTACAAACCACAGTACCCAAAATGCAAAGAAAGGTTGGTTTTAAGTGGAAAAAAGGTGATAAGTTCATATAGCCTTTCAGGCCCTTTCCTATCGTGGTGGATAGCCCCACCCATAACACAAGTGAGTTGTCATTTTTATCAGGATGCTTGGAGGTAGGAAATGTGTGGATTCCTTCATATTCCAGAACTTTCCATCACGGAAATGTGGGGAATGTGTGTTCTTTTAGACAAAGATTGAGCTTTGCAAGGGCTTATGGGCATGAAAAACTAGTAAGATCCACGCAATTCACACCACCTAAGACTCCATTAGTAAACTAGTTTTCAGAAATGTGTAGCTTTGGTAAGTTTCCCTGGGAGGTGACTGAGCTACAGTCCAAAATCCACAGCTTTTGACATTGTAAAAAAGTCTGGCTTCGGCTTGGTAAAATATGATGCCTTTTTGTCACGTTTTGGGGTGTATTATGTTGCCGGTGCTAGCCCCAGCCACAGAAAATGGGGGCCTCATTTTATCCAAAGATGTGTGGCACTACAAAATAGGAGAACATTGGTTATTACCAATAGGTTTCTTTAGATTTGTGCCTTTCAAATGAAAGCCAGTGTGTAAGAAAGAAGATAGTTTGCAAAATGCCCTCTGAATCACATACTGGTATGGCTACCCACAAATTCAGAGATGTATAAATACCCACTGGTCCTCAACTCAGCATGTGGTATACACTTCAGAAATACATAGGTTTCCTTTATACTCATTTTTCAATCTTTAAGTTTTACCATATGAATTGCTCTATACTTGGTACACAATTAAAAACCATTGTGAGGTGCAGCTCAGTTGTTAGCTCTGGGTACCTTGGTACCTGGGCATATTGAAGATCCGACAAACCCTATATGTGTATACCCCACCAGAAGAGTTTTTACAGATACCAGAGTATTGCTTTTGTAAATTGGCCATTGTGACAAGAAGATACAGATGAACATGTTGGCTGTTTTTTCCTACTACATTTTTTATTCAAAAGTTATTTTCTTTAAGAAAGCCTTGAGGGATCAACACAAATGATCCCTTGCTGAATTCAAATTGGTGTATAATTTTCAGAAGTGTATAGCTTTCTGGCATCATACATGGGTTTCACACCTGTTTTTCACCACAAACTGAAAGAACAACAAATTATGAAAATTACCTACCACTTAAAACAATGCTTTAACTGTGGTAAAAAAAAGTTTCCACATAGCTCTGCTTGTTCCTGACAGCTGGGAAGATGGTGAATTTAACACAACAAACCTTAAGCTTATACGATTTTTTGGAAACAAGCCAGACACTTTTTTGCAGAGCGCCTTTTCCCAAAATTGGCTATATTTTGGCTATTTTATTGCTTTCCTCCCGCAGAATCCACAAACCCAGGGTATCTTTATAATCCCATGAAGTTTTAAAACTGGTATGGACACCTTATGTGGAAATAAAAGTTATGGATGCCTAAGAGAAAAGTACCTCAAATAGCCAAAAAGGGGTCAGCACTGGGGTGAAAAAACATGAGTAGTTAAAGGGTAACTAATGCAATGTAGACTTTCAGATAGATGTCTTTTCTGCTACCTTTAGAGAGGATGCCATCTTCTCTTGCCCTATGGCAAGTCTCTAGCTAAGGAGTTAGAGAGTTGGGCGCTGTAATACTGCCTTTTATAGGGATTCTGTGCTGACACTTGCACCCCCACTTTCTTTTGCTTAGCTGAGTCTCTTCATGGAAAATTGAGTCTGCTTTGATTCACATTTTGAGACAACTTGATAACTGTTTATCTTTGCATTTATTATTCTGAATGGCTTTTGAATCATATTTACTAATGCATGTATGTATTGACTACTGATTAAGGACTAATTTGAAAATGTAATTTTGCTAATGCTTTAAAAAGCTTCATGATTTGCAAATGTAAACTCTCCGTCATTTTTGTACAGCCATATGTGCTTTACATTATTGAAATGCATTGACTGTTGTGTTAGCCTTTGTCGGAACTGTTTGGGGTGAGGCAAGGAGGGATAGAGAAGGAAATAGTCTAGAAAGAGTTATGTTGGAGATAATAGTTGTAGAATGAGGTTTGGGATGAGTCAAGGAGTGGAGGTGGAGGATATATTGTGAGAGGTATGGCGTAGGGCATGGGAGAGAGTCAAAGGTGTTTTTTTCTTCTTCTACAGTAGGAGTAAAGTAATAAATATTTAAAGTTGTATTGCATAAACTCAGACTTTTGAAGTGTTGCTGTACTTGAAGCTAATTTATTTGTGTGTTTTTATAACTTTTAAAAATATTTTCCTCAATATTAAAATGGTGAAGCACTTGTAGTTAAAATAGTTATGATAATATTTACATATTGTGATAGATAAATAAAACAGAGACCCATAAGCATCTAATCAAATAACTCATATGTAAACTGTGCAGTGACCGCTAAACGTGTGAAGCATAGAAAATAAATATCTATATAAATATCCAAAATTAATATACACCTTTGTTAAACAAGCCTAATTAAAAAAAAACATAGTTATTATACATATTTAAACAAAGAAACACACATATCTAGATACAATACATATAATCAAAATATAATTGTTTACAAACACAGGATTACAAATCGCCACACAGCCACAGACGACATCAGATTCCTCCTTGACCAGGGAAAATTGGCAGCCCTAATCCTCCTTGACTTCTCAGCAGCGTTCATCACAGTATCTTACCACATCCTAATCAAAAGGCTTCACCACATCAGAATACCAAGGAGACGCTCTCAAATGGATCGCCTCCTTCATCATCTGCAGAACCCAGAGAATCCGCCTACCTCCCTTCACCTCGGAACCCAAGAACACCATCTGCTCAAGGTTCGTCCCTCAGTCCTACTCTGTTTAACACCTACAGGGACTTAGCATCTTCTGCTTTGCTGATGACACCCAGCTCATCCTCTCTGTCAGAAGACCCCTCTGCCAGGCTGATCAACTTCCGTGGGTGCATGACGACCGGCAACGGCTGGATGAAAGACAACTGCCTAAAACTCAACATGTTGGCTGAAACTCAACTGGCAATTAGCACAGAAAGAATGTCAGAATGGCTCATATATGGCAAATTCAGGCTATGGTTCTGGTGCAAGAATGCAGTGAGTTGGCTATTAAGGTGGTGGTCAGATGATGCAGAATGGAAACTTTTTTCCAGAAAGTGTATGTCGTGGGATCATAATTCTGGGATTGATAACGCCATGTTGAAAAAGACTACTCAATGTCATTATTTTAACAGGGTGGGGGACTTGTAACGTGATTGTTGCTGAATACCAACTGAATGCAAAATGATGCTCAAATACCAAACATGAATACAATGCCAATGCAAAATATGCGATTGCAAAGACCATTTGATGCTAATATGCCACAAGCCCCAACGATTCAGTGACACAAGGCCAGGCTGTGGTTTAATTTAAATCTGAAACTGAAGGTTGAGCAAAATCCTTTCATGAGCCCGAAAGTTTCCCACAGTTCCCGGTTTTCAACAGTCTCATAGACCTGGGTTCTGATCAATCACAATAACGGTGTCTTAGAAAGGAGAAAGATTGCATACTTGGCGCAGTCTTAGAGGTAGACCAGAGTCGGCCATATGTGTATGGAGAGATCAATAGCTATCCAGTATCATTTCTAATTGATCCTGGAGCCACCTGCTCTACTGGTGGAACAGTAGTGGTCCCAAAGTTACCTCTCTGAGGAACACAAGTCCAGGTTGTTGGCATTTCCAATGAGCAGAGCACAAACCCAGTTTCAGAAAACGTCCCAGTGAAAAGAGACCCTTTTGAGGAGGACCATCAGTTTCTAATATGTGATTTAGTCTAGACAGTCTACTGGGCACAGATCTGCTCTTCAAGCTTAATTTCATAATCTATTGCACACCAAATAGTGTTGAGCTCCAGATACACAATGAAGACGCAGACTTTAAACCGAGAACTCAAGAGTCAACTCTTAGGTTGTTCCTGGTCTTGACAAGAGAAGTCTTACCGAAACTCGGTGAAAACAGAAGTCTGGGATTTTACTGGCAAAGACATTGGATTAATGAAAGATGTTGAACCTGCTAGGATAACAGTGAAGCCAAATGCCGTGTATCCCCGGATGCCCCAATACAATCTCTCACCTGAGGCGGTGGCTGGAATAACCCCTGTGATTGAATTCATATTAGAGCAAAGCATCTTAAAGCAGACAATGAGGAGTCCCTGCAATTCACCCATGATGGGTTAGCAGAAATTGAAAAAGAAGTGAAGGATTGTTCAGGATTTGAGACAAGTCAACCAAATTATAGTACCATGTTATCCCATAGTACCGAATCCTGCAACGATACTCTTCCAAATACCTTCTGAATCTAAATAGCTCTCTGTTATTGACCTGTATCAAATATACTTTTCCATTCCTCTACATGAGGATAGTCAGTTCCTTTTCACATTCTGTAATGGAAATAAAGCCCTGGCATCGTGCTAAGTTATACAGAGTGCCCCTCACTCTTTAATCAGACACTGAAAAAAAACATGGAGACCTTGCAGTTGCCTTGTAACTTGGTCTTGTTCCAGTATATCGATGACCTGCTTGTGGCGTTGAGAACCGGAGGCAATCATGCAGACATTTAGCAGAGAACAGTCACAAGGTATCACCTGCCAAATTGCAGTACTGTCAGAGTGAGGTTCTGTAACTGAGACATCACATTGAGAAGGGAGCTATGAAAGTGTTCCAAGAGAGAATCTCTACAGTCTTGAGAATGAACCCCCACAACAAAGAGAGATCAGGATGTTTCTGGAAATTGTGGGCTAGTGTTGTTGGAGGATTCACATCTTTCCCTTTTTCTACAGAGGCTTACAGACAAAGATGTGTTTGGTCCGCTACCCTGGAACAACAAATGCACGAGTGACTTGTTTGAGCCATGAAAAAGTTTCTGTCATGAATTGACTCTAGGAATGCCTAATTATCAAAAATAGTGTGTTCTTTATTGTTTTGTGTGTGAAGGATGCGTGCTGTCTCACAGAGGAACAAAGTGAACTCTCACCTATTTTTCTGCTGTACATGATCTGATAGCCGCAGCGTTAGCGGATGCCTTAAGGTGCTGTCTGCCGGTAATATCAGCATTCAGCAGGGTAAAGGATATCCATATATTGTGATGGTCCCTCACCAAGTCAAAATTCTGTTAACATGTACTCAAACACAACACATAACAAATAGCAGACTTATGAGGTATGAGCAACTCATCTGTGCACCAAAAACGTAGTATTGAGGGGCAGTCAAACATTGAATCCTGCCACACTTTTGCCTTTATCTGATGAAGTCGTTCAGTCCTCAATGGATGGGGCGCGCTGAGAGAATCAAGTGTAGAGTGGGGCCTAGACTCGACAACAAACACAAGGACTGCAGGGAATCCAGACTGACAAAGTTTGACTCCTTGGTCACAGATTTGGCAAACTACAAGGTCCGCCGTGCACTGTATACAGTATTTGAAAGTTGAACAACCACGTGGAACTCCTGGATAATCATCACAGTGGAGCAATTCTTCAAGTGCTGGGGCGCCTTCACTGCTGCCTCCAGGCTCTGTGCTAGATGAGGGTGAAAATGTACTCAGGGAACGTGTGGAGCTGCAGGTGGGGCCAGGCAGTGCTTAATTTTAAACAGGATAAGTGCTGTGGCCCAAAGTTTGTTCAGAAGCCCGTGACCAGAACTGTAATAGGTCAGATGCTGAATACCGTCTTGTTTCAACCTCATGCCTCTTTAATCCACCACCAGACGCTCCCTACCTCTTTATCTCACCTTTGCTGGTTCTTTTTAGGTCGAGCATTCGAGACCTCTTGTATACTTTAGTATACCTCTTGCTTACTTGAATGTGGACACGAGTCGGACGCGCGCTTTTTCAGTGTCAGATTTGTCCTTGTGAGCGCGCTTTTGCTGGTGGCTGTTTGCTGTGAATGTGTGCGAGCGCTTTCACTTTCTGTTATGTCCTTTCCCTCACCCGTAGCTGTTAAAACACTCTGCCCCTGGCCCACATCAACCACATTGTTTTAGTAATGGGACACCCCCGCGCCGCACGGCCACCAGCTGCTGCGTGTGCCCCTTTGCTGTGCCCTCTGCCTCGCTGCCTGCCTCGCTGCCGGCTGACCCTGCTGTCGCTGCTCTGTTCGGTTTTTCAATCATTTGTGCTTGTTTTTATTTCATAGTCTTTCTTCCGTGTTAAGCGTGTTTTGTCATTTATTTGTGCTTGTTTTTTATTTCATAGTCTTTCTCCCGTGTTAAGCGTGTTTTGTCATTTATTTGTGCTTGTTTTTATTTCATAGTCTTGTTCCCGTGTTAAGCGTGCTTTGTTTACCATCTGTGCCTGTTCCTTCGTAATCTCGGCCCGCTCTCCTTCCTGTTCCCGCCTTCCTCGCCGCCCCCCGCTTCCCGCCACCACCGCCGACCCCGCCCCTTTTTTCCTTCTGTTCCCTCCCCGCTCCCGCCTCCCAGCTGCTCCGCCCACCCGCGCACTTGGCCTTATATGGCAACCGTGCGACACAGGTGAGTGTGACCCACTTGTGGGACACCCCCGCGCCGCACGGCCACCAGCTGCTGCGTGTGCCCCTTTGCTGTGCCCTCTGCCTCGCTGCCTGCCTCGCTGCCGGCTGACCCTGCTGTCGCTGCTCTGTTCGGTTTTTCAATCATTTGTGCTTGTTTTTATTTCATAGTCTTTCTCCCGTGTTAAGCGTGTTTTGTCATTTATTTGTGCTTGTTTTTTATTTCATAGTCTTTCTCCCGTGTTAAGCATGTTTTGTCATTTATTTGTGCTTGTTTTTATTTCATAGTCTTGTTCCCGTGTTAAGCGTGCTTTGTTTACCATCTGTGCCTGTTCCTTCGTAATCTCGGCCCGCTCTCCTTCCTGTTCCCGCCTTCCTCGCCGCCCCCCGCTTCCCGCCACCACCGCCGACCCCGCCCCTTTTTTCCTTCTGTTCCCTCCCCGCTCCCGCCTCCCAGCTGCTCCGCCCACCCGCGCACTTCGCCTTATATGGCGACCGTGCGAACGCGCAGCGTTGACGCGCAGCGGGCGCGCCGATTGTGCGCCGAAGGCGCGCCAAAGGTAAGCCCGTCTGCGCCCGTCCGCGCCTGGACCGCGCCCAGGGCCAGGACCCCTGGTCCCCACCGACGGAAGCCGACCCGACGAACCTACAACGCCGCCGATCTCATCGCACTCAACACCGGCCGCATCCCAGGATGTCATCGAGCCGCCCCGAAGCACACCCACGGACCCTTCAGCTGCCACGCCTGCAAGTTCACCTGCATCCGGACTCACCCTGCACCAGCACTCGCCAAGCCGAACACCAGCAGCACCCACCTGAAGTGCATCCTGCTCAACACCCGCTCCGTCCACAGACACGCCGTAGAACTCTGGAACCTCCTCGACACCACCGCCCCTGACGTTGCCTTCCTCACCGAGACCTGGATGAACGCCTCCTCAGCGCCCGACATCGCCATCGCCATCCCGGAGGGCTACAAGATCATCCGGAGGGACCGCACCGCCAACCAGACGGGAGGAGGCATCGCCATCATCCACAGAGACACCATCCGCATCGCGACCAACACCGACGACACCCTAACCACCGCTGAACACCTGCACTTCCAGATCCACACCAACCCGAAGACCACCCTCAGAGGCACCCTGATCTACCGACCCCCGGGTCCACGCACACGATTCAGCGAGGACATCGCCGACTTCATCTGCCCGCATGCCCTCCCCTCCGCCGACTACATCCTCCTGGGGGACCTCAACTTCCACCTGGAGAACAACAACGACCGCAACACCATCAGCCTGCTCGACAACCTCGCCAACCTCGGACTCAAGCAACTGGTGTCCACCCCCACCCACCTCGCCGGACACACACTCGACGCCGTCTTCTCATCCAGCAAAGACGTCACCTTCAGCCACGCAACAGGACTCCACTGGACGGACCACAGCTGCGTCCACTTCACCTTCAAAAGATCGACGATCCACCACCACCAGCAACAGGTTGCCCGAAGAAGCTGGAACAAGATCACAGCCGACCAGCTCACCGCTTCCCTGAGCCAGCACCCTCCCGCCAGCTCAGCGAACCCCAGCCAGGCCGCCGACAACCTCACGAAGTGGATCAACAACTGCGCGGATGAACTCGCCCCTCTGAGAACCCCACCCAGCAGACCCTGCAGCAGAAAAACTCCATGGTTCACCGACGAACTCAAGAGCTCCAAGAAGAACTGTCGAGCCCTCGAGAAAGTCTGGAGAAGGGAGCCAACCATGGACAACATGACCACCCTCAAGCTCGCCACCCGTAAACACCACCAACTGATCCGCGCCACCAAGAAAAATACCTACAAGGACCGGCTGGACAACAACGCACACAACTGCAAGGAACTCTTCAACATCGTGAAAGAGCTCTCCAACCCCAACGCCGGAAACAATGACATCACCCCGTCGCAAGACCTCTGCAACTCCCTCGCGTCCTACTTTCACAACAAAATCGCGGACATACACAACAGCTTCAGCAACCAACCAACGCAAGCCACAACCGCAACAACGCCACCCACCACCACCCTCCGCACCTGGACTCCGATCAGCACCGAAGACACCATCCAAACAATGAACTCCATCCATTCCGGATCTCCGACTGACCCCTGCCCTCACCACGTCTTCAACAAGGCCGACGCTGTCATCGCACCCCACCTGCGGGACATCATCAACACCTCCTTCGACACCGCCACCTTCCCTGAGAGCTGGAAGCACGCCGAACTCAGCGCTCTTCTCAAGAAACCCACAGCAGACCCCACCGACCTCAAGAACTACCGTCCCATCTCGCTCCTACCGTTCCCGGCCAAAGTCATCGAGAAGACCGTCAACAAACAGCTGGCCGCCTTCCTCGAGACGAACGGATCCCTCGACCCCTCACAGTCTGGCTTCCGAGCGAACCACAGCATCGAGACCGCCCTCATCGCTGCCACCGATGACTTACGAACTCTGATGGACAACGGAGAAACAGCGGCCCTCATCCTCCTGGACCTCTCCGCGGCCTTCGACACTGTCTGCCACCGCACCCTAGTACAGCGCCTTGGCAACATCGGAATCCAGGACAAGGCACTGGAATGGATCACCTCCTTCCTCGACGGAAGAACACAGAGAGTCCGCCTACCACCGTACAAGTCAGAGGCCACCAAAGTCATCTGCGGTGTCCCTCAGGGATCCTCACTGAGCCCCACCCTCTTCAACGTCTACATGAGCCCCCTCGCGGCCATCGCACGCCAACACAACCTCAACATAATCTCCTACGCCGACGACACCCAGCTGATCCTCTCCCTGACCAACGACCCCGCCACCGCCAGAGCCAACCTGCACGAAGGGATGAGAGAGGTAGCCGAATGGATGACGACCAGCCGCCTGAAACTGAACTCGGACAAGACGGAGGTCCTCATCCTGGGCTCCTCGCCCTCCGCCTGGGACGACTCCTGGTGGCCCCCCGCCCTGGGCACCGCACCCAAACCGACGGACCACGCACGTAACCTGGGCTTCATCCTGGACTCCTCCCTCTCCATGACCAGACAAGTAAACGCCGTCTCCTCGTCTTGCTTCAACATCCTGCGCATGCTACGCAAGATCTTCCGGTGGATCCCCACCGAGACGAGGAAGACGGTCACCCAGGCCCTCGTCACCAGCCGACTGGACTACGGCAACGCCCTTTACGCCGGAACCACCGCCAAGCTCCAGAAGAGACTCCAGCGGATCCAGAACGCCTCGGCCAGACTCATCCTCGACATCCCCCGACGCAGCCACATCTCCGGACACCTGAGAGATCTGCATTGGCTCCCGGTCAACAAGAGAATCACCTTCCGTCTCCTCACCCACGCG
The DNA here is from genome assembly GCF_964261635.1 of Lissotriton helveticus. Classification (NCBI taxonomy): domain Eukaryota; kingdom Metazoa; phylum Chordata; class Amphibia; order Caudata; family Salamandridae; genus Lissotriton; species Lissotriton helveticus. Next base: position 421,439,380 of record NC_136057.1, read on the forward strand.
CACAAAGCCCTACACGACCAAGGCCCGAGCTACCTCAACAACCGGATCAACTTCTACACTCCCAAGCGCCTCCTCAGATCAACCAGCCACGCCCTCGCCGCCGTCCCCCGCATCCGAAGAGCGACAACAGGAGGAAGGTCCTTCTCCTACCTGGCCGCCAAGACCTGGAACTCACTCCCGACGGACCTACGCCTGACCCAAGACCACCTCTCCTTCAGGAAGAAGCTCAAGACCTGGCTGTTCGAGCAGTAACGGCACCCCCCCCCCCCAACCCAGCGCCTTGAGACCCTACGGGTGAGTAGTGCGCTCTATAAATGACCTGATTGATTGATTGATTGAGTAATCGCTGATGTTGCTCCAGACGTACTTCAAAGACCCTCTTCTGTATTTGGGCATTCTTCCCCGTGGTTACCGACTCTTGTATCTTCTAGTTTATTTAGGGCCGGGACATTAAGTGATTTGCCCAGAATCGCGTTATGCTTGAGACTCCCCCGACTCGAACCCGGGTCTCCAGCTTCAAGGTCTGCTGCTCTAGCCTTTAAACCACATCCTCTTACGTTGCTACTGGTAGCTGCCGACTAGGCCGTGTCGAACACAGAACAGCTTTCCAGTGCGGTCCACAGTCGCTAGTGCAAGAGCGCCTTGAATGAGCTGTGTGTTACTGCAGCGCTGGCACAGTGGGTATTTAAGAACGAGAGTCTCACACAGTACAACGCTGGAACAATGAGCAATGGCACTATGTTAGTGCAAGTAGATCTCCGTTGATGCGAGCGCTGTTGACTAACCGCAACTGCAGATGCGGCAGGCTAGAGCTGTCCGATGATAAATGCCGGTAAAAGAAGCAGTCAACTGTTGTCCTGGGGTGTGATAAAACTGCTCACTATTGTCGTGCTGGCACAAACGTTGCGCACTCTGGACGGGTTGGTACAGTGGACGTGTTCATTTATGGCTTGCTGGAGCTTTTCAACAGCGCTCTGAAACACAAGGGGGCTTATTTACAAGCCCTTTGCGCCACTTTTGCGTTATTTTTAACATGGGAAAAGTGATGTATGGGTGGCGCAAGGGGCTTGTAAATAAGCCCCAAGGTGCCTAGGCGCTAGCGAGACGCTAGTGCAACGGAGATAGAACACGGCGCACTTCTGACACAAGGAACTGACGGAGTGCTAGAACAAAGATGCTTCGTATTTAGCACAAGGGGCTTTCGAAAAGTTGCAGTGCTCCAATACAGGAGCTTTTGAGTTATACGTGCACAAGAAATGAACTGGCACAAAGGTGCTGTCCACTAGGGATGTGCTGGCACAACGAGGCGTTCTATTCCACAGGGGAAGTACACACGAACTATAATCCAGGTACAAGGGAGCTTCAAAGAAACTGTCCACTTCGGCAGGCATGGTCGCAACTTATAAAGCGCTTGAAGTGAGATAAGGCGCTATGCTAAGAGCTCCTACTCGCTGGAGGTGCAGCAGCAGCAAAGTAAGTGCAGTGCAGACACAAGGGAGCTTTCCACCGCTGGACAGTTGGCAGAAGAGATTCGTCCTCTTGTGCTGTGTTGGCACACGGGGCTGTTCAGAAGTGTAGTTCTGGCCACATATATGATCCCTCATCCAGCACAGGCAGAAGAGAGCAGTGTCAGACATCTATCTGCGCAGTGCAACCAAAAGCGAGAAGTCTACTGCTGTACCGGTGGCCACATGGGGGCTGTCCACTCTTGCAGTTATGGAAAAATAATTGTGGTCACTGGTGAATCACGAGCAGCTGGGAGCTGTACACTGGTTACCTGCTGGCACGTATGCGCTATTCACTAATACAGTGCTGGCACAAGACAGCGCTTTGCTAACGCATTGCTGGCACACTACTGGTGCAAAGCTGGTACATGGAGCATCTCTACTGGTTCTGTGCGCCAGTGATGGTGCAGCATTTGGCGCATGTCAAGCCAAGTGTGTAACTGCTGTTTCAAGAAGGATCGTGTGACCTCCCGCCACCCCCAGGTCACAATAGGCCCCAATCCCAGTGAGACAGTAGTTAATTTGGTTATAGCAAGATAGCACGTGCTTCTGAATAGTGAGTAACATCCAGGTAATACTTCCAGCTGAAAAGAAACCTGCGAGTGAACGAGCATGCACCTCTCTGCACAACATACATGTCACATGCTGCAATCCCACAGGTTGTGGATGTCTGTACCAGAGGAAAGACATTCCCATGCCAGTGACAGTTCAGTTGGTTAAAGCACATGCTGCAGATGTCTGTCAACCTCCGCTAAATCTCACAGGTTAGCGAGCGTACTCCTGGGACTCGTGCTGTCTGCAGGTAGCATGAGGCCTGCAGCACTGCGGGTTATCGCACCTGCTACAGGGAAGAGTGATTGCCTGCTTAAATGTCACTGATTGTGTAACTGTTGCACTTACTATGTGGAGACGGTGACGAGTCCAACACTCGTATGGTTAACATTCCTACTGCATATGCAGGTGAATAACCCACGGGTGCAGGTTGCAAAGCCAGTGCAAGTGCTCAGCGGGTGAATGCACCTGCTGAACAACAAACTTGGTCTGCAGGGCAGCATGCTCCAACTACAGAACAAGCATTTGCAATGCAATATGTCTCGCATTTACACGAGTTTAAGCTATTAGCGCTGTAAATGACAATGTGTTTTATTTATGTTTAAAAAAGAACATAGGGGGCGTGGCCAAGATGGCGTCTTGAGCGGACGTGGATCACGAGGCTCCCCGGCCCTGAGCCCCAATATCACATTATTCTCAGCGGTCACCCCTTGTGCATCTGCCTAATTCAAACCCCGGACGCCCCAGCTGACTTGGAGAGCCTCCGGCCGGGTCTTTCTGGGCTGGAGATCCCCTGTGCCCCGGTCTCCCAGCCGCCGGCGAGGACCGCGTAATGGCGACGAAGGTTTGAGCCCTTCCGCCGCGCGGTCATACCACAACGGGACCGCCCTAATCGCAGCCACAGACGACATCCGAGCCCTGCTCGACAACGGAGAAACAGCGGCCCTCATCCTCCTGGACCTCTCCGCGGCCTTCGACACTGTCTGCCACCGCACCCTAGTACAGCGCCTCAGCAACGTCGGAATCCAGGAGAAGGCACTGGAGTGGATCACCTCCTTCCTCACCGGAAGGACACAGAGAGTCCGCCTCCCCCCGTTCAGATCGGAGGCCACCGAAGTCATCTGCGGCGTCCCTCAAGGCTCCTCGCTTAGCCCAACACTCTTCAACGTCTACATGAGCCCCCTCGCAGCCATCGCACGCCAGCACAACCTGAACATCATCTCCTACGCCGACTACACCCAGCTGATCCTCTCCCTCACCAACGACCCCGCCACCGCCAGAGCCAACCTGCACGAAGGGATGACAGAAGTAGCCAAATGGATGTCGAACAGCCGCCTGAAACTGAACTCAGACAAGACGGAAGTCCTCATCCTGGGATCCTCACCCTCCGCCTGGGACGACTCCGGGTGGCCCCCCCACCCTGGGCAGCGCACCCAAACCAACTGACCACGCACGCAACCTGGGCTTCATCCTGGACTCCTCCCTCTCCATGACCAGACAAGTCAACGCCGTCTCCTCGTCGTGCTTCCACATCCTGCGAATGCTACGCAAGATCTTCCGATGGATCCCCACCGAGACCAGGAAGACGGTCACCCAGGCCCTCGTCACCAGCCGTCTGGACTACGGCAACTCCCTCTACGCCGGAACCACCGCCAAACTCCAGAAGAGACTCCAGCGGATCCAGAACACCTCAGCACGACTCATCCTGGACATCCCCCGCCGCAGCCACATCTCCGGACACCTGAGAGACCTGCACTGGCTCCCGATCAACAAGAGAATCACCTTCCGGCTCCTCACCCACGCACACAAAGCCTTACACAACCAAGGACCAGGATACCTCAACAGCCGCCTCAACTTCTACGCTCCCACGCGCCAGCTTCGATCGACCAGCCACGCCCTCGCCGCCGTCCCCCGCATCCGAAGAGCCACCACAGGAGGAAGGTCCTTCTCCTACCTGGCCGCCAAGACTTGGAACTCCCTTCCGGCCCACCTCCGCCTGACCCAGGACCACCTCGCCTTCAGGAAGCAGCTCAAGACCTGGCTATTCGAGCAGTAGCGGACCCCCCCCCAGCGCCTTGAGACCCTCCGGGTGAGTAGTGCGCTATGCAAATGCTCTGATTGATTGATTGATTGAACGGCTGCAAGCACCGGGCCGGAGCGCCGTAGGAGCGCATACTTGTGAACAGGGAGGCGAATTCAGCGTCCGATTGAGGACTGCCGGAGGAAATGGTGCGCCCTGCCCCCTCCGGACCAGGCGCGCCCCGCCGGAGGATCCCCGGCAACTCTAGGCCCCGGCGTGGGCCTACTAGGGGGCAGAACGAGACCCGTCCCGGCGGACCTGCGGTGATCTACACCGCGCGGGGCACTGTTTGCCGGCCCCGCGCGACCCGCTTGCACCTCCTCATCTCCTCGGCTGCCACCGGAGGCAACGTTCCCGCGACTGCACTGGCAGCCCCGACTCCTCGGGACCTTGAGCGCCCCGCCGGAGGGCCTACGAACACTTTAGGCCCCGGCGTGGGCCTACCGACCGGCGGACCCGGCCTTGCCACACCAGCCCAGAGGTAACCTGCACGGGACGGAGCACTGCCCGCCCGCCTCCTACGATCCACCAGAGCCCCCCCACGCTTCTGATCATCAACGGGGGTAGCGCACCCGCGCTAGGTGCTGCCCGCCCCGGCCCTCCCAGCTCCTGCATATCCCATCGGAGGACACCAGCCACTCCACGCCCCGGCGTGGGCCTGCTGGGCGGCCGGAGAGGCCCCCGCCTACTGAATCCACGGCGGTGGGCTTCGTGTTGGGCACCACCGACCCGCCACCCACCACCCCCCCCCGGAACCTCCCTACCCCCTCGACTGCCAGCAGAGGAGGCACACCGACGACGCGGGATCACCCCCTGGCCGCAGCTCCAATCTGCTCCACGCTTTACCGGCGGCCTCTTGGTCGGACGGCGCTCTGGCGGTGCACACTGAGGTGCCAGGTGAGCTGCGCCCTGCGGACTGCGACGGGAGGTTGGGGACGTCTCCTTGCCCCCCCCCGGCCACTGCATACCCTGCTGGGTGGTCCTCGGCTGCTGGGGGTCCGGAAGCGGGCCTGCCAGGGACTTGACCGATCCTTCGCCCACCCGGGCTTTCACCACCAGCTAGCTATCGGCTGCCCGCTACCTGCAATCCGCAGAGGCTTCCCCGCTCCGCCGCCTGGGTTCCTGTGACCCCCCACACGCCTGGGACCCCTGCACCACCATCCGGCTTGGGGCGCCTCCCTCCTGCTGGCGCCTGAGGCGCTGCTCTTCCGCCTGCAACCTGTGTGCTCCTGCTGGGCCCACGCTACTCATCCTGCTTCACGCATCTCCTGCCGCCCGGTGAGAACTTCTCCCGACACAGCTCGCTTGTCCCGGCCCGGTATAACTCAACCACCCCAGCCGGCACAGCCTCCCCTACCGCCACGCATATCGGGTCCGCCCTTCGGAGCTCCACGCCTGGAGCTGCCACCTCAGCTCACCGTCCCTGGAACGGCCTGCTGATCCTCCTGCTGAGACGACACGCCTGACTCCCCGCACTAACCCCGGGACGGCCCTCGGTCACTCATTGCTCTTTACGGCTAGCCTCGCCCCCGCAGCAGCACAGTCACTCGAAGACCTCCGACGCCGCCCAACGGCCGGACCCATTACCCCGTCTTGGTCATCATGGCGCATTCTAATCGCAAAGGGACCCGGAACATTGTGGACCTCATGCACAAAGCAGCGCCGAAAGGGGACAAGAATCCACCACTGTCGTCCCCGAAACCTCCGGCGAGCCCTCAGACACCGGACGAGGACTCCGCTCCCATTACTAAAGCCTTCCTGGCCTCCCTCTTCAACACTCTGCGGGAGGACTTCCAGACCCTGAAACAGGACCTGGCGGGGGAGCAGCGGGAACTCCGTCGTGACATTGACGGCCTGGGAGAACGAGTTGCCTCCCTGGAAGAAGCTGATCAATCTCGCAGTATGGAGGTGGAAAGACTGCAGCAGGAAATCCTGCGCCTTCAGGATCAACAGGTGGACTTACAATCACACTCCGAAGACTTGGAGAACCGCTCCAGGCGGAATAATATACGGGTCAGGGGTGTCCCGTTGAAGGCTGAGAAAGACAATGTGACCGAATACTTACAGGACCTGTTCAGAGACATCCTGGGCGAGCCAAGTGATTTTGAAATACGGATCGACAGGGCTCACAGAGTTGGCATGGCACGCCGAGCACCTGCACCGCCTCCGGATATTCTGGCATTCCTCCCGGACTTTCCTCTGAAGGAACGCATCCTTAGAGAAGCCAGGAATGCGCAGCCCATCCGATTTCGGGATGCCCCTGTAGGCCTTTTTCAGGATCTATCTAACATCACCCTGCAAAAACGTAAATCCTTCCGGATTGCAATGAATTTCCTACGAGAAAAAGGGACACCGTACTCCTGGGGTCACCCGTTCCGCCTGATCTTTAAGTGGAATGGCTCCCTTCATCAGCTTCGGTCACTCCGTGATACATGCTCCCTGCTAGGGATCGACATGCCGGAAGGTTCGGCTTCCAGAGACACTTCTCCACACCGGTCGCAGGATGACTCTTCTCGTCCTACAAGAGACGGCTGGCAGACGGTGCGCAGGAGGAGGACCCCGAGATCTATCCCGAAACCGGACCCGGCCACAGTCGCCCAGGAACGTGAGGCGGCTGTACAGGAAGTAGCAGACAACACAGCACCCGATCTGTAGAACAATGATCTCCTGGGGGTGTTCTAATACTCGCACTTAGCTTAATTGGGGATTGGGCCGGGGAGCCGCCAATTGGGCTGCAACCACGGTACCCCTTTCATTGACTTTCTACGGACCTGTGCCCTGCACAATTAGGCCCGAGACTTTCACCAGTTCCAGTTGGGGGGGTTGTTCTGGGAGGGGGAGGGGGATACCGGAGAGGGGGGAGCGAGACTCGGGGGGAGTTGGGCAGGGTCATTCTGTTGGGGTTAGGGTGGCCTCCCAGGCTCGGGCGCGACAGGGGTGGGGAGGAGGGGTTGAGTTCGGGGGAGAGGGAGGGAAGGGATTGTGGGTGGGGACCAGTACGCCATGGGACCTTTGCGAGCATCAGGGAATGCCTACATTCGTTGCTATCATGCTGCAGCTTGCACTAGTCAGCTTGCCTACCTCCACGTGCCTTAGTGATGGCTGATACACTCAAAATCCTGTCTCTTAATGTCAAGGGACTCAACAACCCGATCAAACGCAGGGCTATCATCTCCTACTTAGAGCACTCTGAAGCCGACATATGCCTGCTGCAAGAAACCCACCTCTTGGCTAAAGATTGGCACCGGCTGCGCTCTCGCGCCTTCCCACAGCAATACTTCTCCTCTTTCCCGTCAAAAAAGGCCGGGGTGGCTATACTTGTATCGCGGCGCTTCAAGGGCAAGGCGGGGGCCAAAATAGGGGAAATTAAGGGACGCCTTCTGGCCCATACCTTCCACATAGGCGGCACCACGTATGCGATAGGCTCCGTCTACTCCCCCAACACGGGTCAGGAACCCTTCTTGCAAACCGCTATCTCTGAAACACTTCAGGCACCTCACACCTACATGCTCATAGGGGGGGACCTCAACCTCGTCATGGATACCAACAAAGATAGATCAGGGCACCGCTATGGGGACACCGGGGCACTTTCACAAACGGGCGTAACCTGGCTGCGCGACAGAGACATCTCAGACTTATGGAGGACGACACACCCCACCGCAAAACAGTACACATTTTACTCACACGTACACCACACTTACGCGCGCATAGACCATTTCCTGGGCTCATCGGGCCTTATCCCTCAAATCGCCACGGTGTCGATTGTCCCGGCGGCCCTCTCCGACCATGATGCGTTGGAACTGACGCTTACTGTACCCACATTGCCACGCACTCCGGGCTCATGGAGACTCAACGAAACCCTCTTACAGAGGCCGGCAGTTACCCGCCAGCTCCACAAATGCATCTCGGATTACTTGGCCACCAATGACACCCCATCTGTATCAGTGTCGTCCTTATGGGGGGCCCTAAAAGCGGTTGTGAGAGGGGAGCTGATAGCTATATCGGCAGCGGACGCCAAACTTCGTAAAGAAAAGAGGGAGGACCTCTCCAGCAAAGTTGCGGAGCTGGAAAGTGTGCACAGCCGCACGTGTGCCCCGAGGATATGGCGCCAACTTAAAACCGCCCGGGCTCAACTGGCCAGCCTCGACACTGACAGGGCAGAATTCGCTGCCCTTCGCCTCCGCCACACGTATTATGTGGGGGGCAATCGCACCGGCCGGCTCCTAGCTCGCTCCTTGAAAGCCAAACTCCAGCGCTCCAAAATCACTACGCTACTGGACGATTCCGGCGACGCTATTGCCGAGGACGCACAGGTAGCCTCCGCTTTCCGCTCCTTCTATGCCTCTCTATACAGCGCGGATACGGTATCGCCGATGGCTATTGACGCCTATTTACAATCTGCTAACATCACGCCGCTATGCCCGGCAAGCACGGAAGCCCTGGATGCCCCCATCCGCGCCGACGAGATTCTCGCTGCCATCGCGCGCCTCCGCCCGCTTAAATCTCCGGGCCCTGACGGCTTCTCGTCGGGCTTTTATAAGTCCTTTGGCTACATCTTGGCACCTGTCCTTGCCAGATTGTTTAACTCCTTTGAAGGCCCTAGTTCCATACCGCCCGATATGCTTGCAGCCGACATAGTGGTCCTACCTAAGCCAGGCAAACCCCCGCGCACTGTTCCGCGTTCCGCCCCATCTCCTTACTCAATCTGGACCTGAAGCTGTTCACGGGGGTGCTTGCGGCCCGTCTGGGTCCCTGCCTCCCAGGAATCCTCGAGCCGGATCAATCGGGCTTTGTTCCGAACCGCCAATGCAGCGACAATACCAAGAGGCTACTCCACCTCGTGGACAAAGCTCACTTTCAGATCTCAGACTCTGCTCTCTTGGCCATCGATGCGGAGAAAGCTTTCGACCGTGTCGACTGGACCTATTTACGGGCTGTACTGCAGCGTTACCACCTGGGCGACCGGTTTCAGGCTTGGATTGCGAGCTGCTATCACCGCCCCTTGGCTCGTGTCCGGCTGGGCGGCCTCAAGTCAGACCCCTTCGAGATACAGAGAGGTACCCGCCAGGGATGCCCTCTCTCACCCCTTCTATTTGCTCTCTACGTGGAACCCTTAGCACAGAAAATCCGCGACAATCCTCACATCACGGGAATGTCTTTCGGCCATGAACCCCACGTAGTGGGATTATATGCAGATGACATCATCGCCGCTCTGGACCGCCCATCCAGCTCAATACCGGCCTTCCTGGTGGAGCTGGAGAATTTTGGCGCGGTGTCAGGTTTCAAGGTCAACCAAGGGAAATCCCTGATACTGCCCCTGGGCAGTCATGCTCTTCCTAACACCCCGTCGCCTACCTTCGGATGCGACCTGCAATCCACTGCCCGGCTTCCATACTTGGGGATCACTCTGACCTCTTCCACGACCTCGACGGTCAACCACAATTATTCTGCCTTGTCTTCCCAGATCCGGGCCGACCTCGCGCGTTGGTCGAAGCAGCCCCTCTCCCTGCTTGGCAGGATAGCGGCGGTAAAGATGTCGGTTTTACCCAAAATATTGTACATCTTCCAGACTCTCCCGGTATCACCGCCACTGGGAGCCATAGCTGACCTCCAACATGACATTCACCAATTCGTGTGGGAGAAGAAGCGCGCCAGATTACACAAACGAGTGGCACACAGAACTGTTGACGAAGGTGGTCTAGGGATCCCGAACCTGTTGCAGTATTTCCAGGCCTCGCAAATCCACTATCTGGTGGAGTGGTACCGACCCGAATCTGAGAAGAGATGGCTCTTCCAGGATCGGGCGATGGCTCAGACCTCCTTGTGGAAGATACCGTTTCTTACCCGCCGGCACAGACCGCGATACCTCCTCCGCTCCCCTATCACCCGAACTACTATGGCGGCTTGGGACATGGTGGCGGTCAGGAGAGGCCTCACGACCTTCCCTTCCCCACTTACCCCTCTCTTTGACAACCCTGTGTTCCCGCCCGGCACGGACACTCGGGCTTTCCTGCAATGGCGTGATACACCTTGCCGATCGGCCGGACACCTCTTTGACCTGGAGGGGTTTCTCTCGCTCGCGGACGTCTCGCGAGACTATGGAGTGAATAAGCCCCACATATTTCAATATTTCCAAATTCGCCATTGGCTCCTGCAGCCGGACATAGCCCCTTTGGTCAGTCGGCGGATGACACCGTTTGAACGCTGGCTTGTGTCTAAGGAATCAGACAAACACCTTATTTCAGACCTTTATCAGATGCTTTCCCCCGCTGCCGACCCGGCTAAAACTGCTGGTCAACGACGATGGGAGGCCGAGCTCGGGAGGACTCTCTCCTCAGTAGAATGGAACCACATACACTACAGAGCCGCTCACACTACACGCAACACCAAGGCTAGGGAATCGGCGATAAAACTAGCTATTTATTGGCACCTCACCCCTGCGAGACTCAATCAGGGCATCCCGACTCGGAGCGCGCTGTGTTGGAGGGGATGTGGCGAACGGGCACCCTGACCCACCTTTTGTGGGAATGTCCCGTCCTGCAGGAGTATTGGAAGGCCGTCTTGGACGACATAGATCACACATTTGACACGGAGGTCCCACGCTTCCCAGCTTATACACTCTTAGGGCTCCCCAATGCACTTACATTCCCCTTGCGATCACCTTGCGGCAAACAGATGGGCATCGCTATGCAGGCAGCGTCACAACACGTCCTATCACTATGGGGATCTACTACCCCACCCACCCACACAGGCTGGCTACACAAACTATGGTTCACGCTAGGCATGGAAAGGATTCAGGCCACGCTCACACACACATCTGACTCATTCAGAACTACCTGGCGACCGCTCTTGACGCTGCTATCCAGGGAATTCCATGAAATAACCTGCCCGAAATACCTCCGCATCTTGCGCCTCACAGACAATACGGGAGACCAAACACGACCCGATGCACCCTGACACACTCTGGCTAGATATGGCTTACACGACTAATTTAGCAATATGGCGTACTAGTAGGGGTGGAGGGAGGGGGTTAAAGTTGGGTGTTGGGGGGTGGGGCGGGTTTTCAGAAATGTCTTATTTACTTGTTGCTCCGACTGGGGGCCTTTCTCGATCTCCAGGCACCGCCTTTCCATTTGGGCATGTTCGTCCTGCTTATTTAATGCTTACTAGAGAAGACATGCATGTCTGTCTCACCTGCCAATTTTGCCTGCTGATTATCTATTGCTCCACCCTGCCTGTTTCTTCTGTTTTGAAACTCAATAAAAATACTTTGAAATTAAAAAAGAACATAAATAAAAGGCATTGTCATTTACAATGCCAATAACTCAAACTTATGTCAATGCGAGACCTGTTGCATTGCAAATGCTTGTTTATCCCTGCATTCTCCATTTGTCACTGTTCTCCTCCTCCTCTCCGCCTTTTGTGTTTTCTTTGGGTTGTGTTTGGTGAGGAACAATGAGTGCAGGTCATCTGGAAATGAGTGCAGGGGAATCCTACCTGTAACCACTGGCTCAAATTAAGCACTGGAGGTCAGCGAATTGTGAAGCATGCATATTGTGTCTATCCCAGGAGACTAAGAGACAACATCTCAGTGGACAACCCACACCTTGGAACAGTGATTGTGACCCTCATCTCTGTGGACTGGACGAAGGAGATTTTTTTTTTTTTAAATATATATATTTTTTTGATTTTCCATACAGGTGTACATATAACAAATAGACATTCCGCGGTTACATTGGTCTGCTCATAAGTTCTCTGTGCTGGTCTTTGCGTTTCAGTGTAGAGTGTGCAAGGATCCATCAAAAGATTATGATAATTCACAATAGCCACTTGTTCTTTCACACCTTGACATTCCAAGCAGAAAAGTTATTGTTCGTGAAGGGGAGACGGTAGCCACGGCCTTGTTCCCTCTGTGATTTCCCAGTGAAGCGCAGTGTGGACACTTCTGGACAGCAGTGTTTTAACCCAGGTGGAGGCAGGAAAGGCGTTTCTGGAAGGTGTGTCCACTAACCCTTGTTAATGGGGGAATCTGTAGCTGTCAGTTACAGGGGGTAATTCTTTAGGACTTAAGGTGAGGGAGTTTATTTGGGGTTATTGTTCTGCTTTACTACCTTTGATTCTATTCTGTACTCCGTCTGCTTTCCTCTTCTTTTTTTTGTACTCCTCATGGGGCAGCATTATACAGCCAGTGTTATATCTACGAAAATTGTAAGTATTAACTTTTGGATCCATACGTTGAGGTTCTTTGGAGGGGAAAATATGCTTAGTTTATGTTTAGTGAATACCATGGGCCTAATGCAGGTCTCTGCAGCCCCTGCCCTGCAGGGGGTCCGCAGCCCTCCAGAGGGGCCCTACCCTTCAAGTGGATCCCATTCAGTCCAAGGCCAATTAATATATGTATGATATGGATAGACTTAGTTTCCCCTCATCGGATGTATGACGTTGCAACACACACTTTTACAACGCACTCCTTTACAACGCATTTTTTACAACGCAACATCCATTACAACGCATTCCATTACAACGCATGCCATTACAACGAAATTTTAAAAACGACATTTACAACGCATTCCATTACAACGCATAATACCTTTACAATGCATACCATTACAACGCATTACATTTTATTGCATTTTTGGTAAGTATTGGATAGTGTAGGGGTAAAATGTACTATTCTAACTCCAGGGGGTGCAACAGTAGGGTAAGTGTTGGATAGTGTAGGGCTAAAAAATACTATTCCCACTCCAGTGGGTGCAACAGTAGGGTAAGTGTTGGATAGTGTAGGGGTAAAAATTACTATTCTAACTCCAGGGGGTGCAACAGTAGGGTAAGTGTTGGATGGTAATGTTATGCGTTGTAATGGTATGCGTTGTAATGACTGAGTTGTAATGCCATGCGTTGTAGTGTTGTGCGTTGTAGTGTGATGCGTTGTAATGCATGCGTTGTAATGGATGTTGCCTTGTAAAAGTTTCGTTGTAATGGTAGTGCGTTGTAAAAGTTGCGTTGTAAAGGTTGTTCCCCCCTCATCACATCCTGCAGAGGGGACCCCATCATTTGGTGTTACGCCACTGGTGGATTCTTCCGAAGAAGGCTTTTTCCTTTGATCTCCACTCAGATTAAAATAGGACAATGCAGGATCCATGCACTAAACAACATTTGGGGACTGTGAAAGCCAGAACCGCTATGTTTTTAGCTGCTTCAAGAAGGACTGACAGAGGTGTGTATTTTACCTTGTTCTTCGGATTGGCTATTCCACAGAGTAGTAGTGTGGTTAAAAATTGTTTTTGCCTTTAGCATCCATTCCAATTAACAGACGAAACTACTAGCTGATTTCGGCTGATATTCTAAAACCCTGAGTTGATGATAAGCAGCACACACATTCCTATGTCTGAGACCATCGTTTTCCATGATATATGGCATTATTAGCAATAACATCCAACTTTTCATCAGATAAAACGGCGGCGCCTGGTGCGGCATCTCTTCAGGGCCGGCTTTAGGCATGTGCAAGCTGTGCACCTGCACAGGGCCACCAAACCCCAGGGGCCACCACGCCAATATATATCCTTAATATATTAATCCTCTGAGGATGGATACATATTTGCGTGGTGGCCCCTGGCAGGGATTTGGCGGCCTCCGGCTCTGTTCCACTTCTAAACACCCTGACCCCCTCCCCTCTTTACTGGCCTGCGTGCTCCGCCCCGCCAGGCCCCTCTTCCGCGCCCCCTACATTCGCTCCCTGCCCAGGGCCACCATGAGCCTAGAGCCGGCCCTGATCTCTTGGCTATGAGCCTGTGGACATTTCTGTGGTTTGGCAAGGCTTTGTGTTAATCAAGGGGTATGGGTTAAAACGTCTATGTGCTACAGCGAATCAACTTAATTTGAAGCTCTGCACATTTTATAGAGACCCCGGTCAATAAATTACTTTGGCACGATAATGAGGCGCTTAAAGTAGAGTTAAAAAAAACACTCCACCTTTTTGTCAAGTGCACTTGGTTTCATAATAACAAATGCTTTTATTGTGACTTATAAGGCATATGGCTTGGGAATGCTGGCATTCGGGAAACAACCCTTACAACGCAACTATTACAAAGCACACTGTTACAACGCACACCATTACAACGCAGGATCCGTTACAACGCATGCCTTTACAACGCATGACATTACATAGCAGATGCTATTACAACGCATGCCATTACAACGTAAGTATTGGTAAGTATGTTATTTTTTTAAATCATTTTTTTTAAATGTAAATTAAATAAATTAATTTAAGTAATAGTATATATTTAGTTTTGGATTATGGGATACAGGGGTATTTTTAGGTTTCAGGGCTAGATTTGGGTTTTGGGGTACACAGGGGTATTTTTAGGTTTCAGGGCTAGGTATGGGTTTTGGGGTACAGGGGTATTTTTAGGTTTCAGGGCTAGGTATGGGTTTTGGGGTACAGGGGTATTTTTAGGTTTCAGGGTTAGGTTTGGGTTTTGGGGTACGGGGTATTTTTAGGTTTCAGGGCTAGGTTTGGGTTTTGGGGTACAGGGGTTTTTTTAGGTTTCAGGGCTAGGTATGGGTTTTGGGGTACAGGGGTATTTTTAGGTTTCAGGGTTAGGTTTGGGTTTTGGGCTACAGGGGTATTTTTAAGTTTCAGGGCTAGGTTTGGGTTTTGGGGTACAGGGGTATTTTTAGGTTTCAGGGCTAGGTTTGGGTTTTGGGGTACAGGGGTATTTTTAGGTTTCAGGGTTAGGTTTGGGTTTTGGGGTACAGGGGTATTTTTAGGTTTCATGGCTAGGTATGGGTTTTGGGGTACAGGGGTATTTTTAGGTTTCAGGGCTAGGTTTGGGTTTTGGGGTACAGGGGTATATTTAGGTTTCAGGGCTAGGTATGGGTTTTGGGGTACAGGGGTATTTTTAGGTTTCAGGGCTAGGTTTGGGTTTTGGGGTACAGGGGTATTTTTAGGTTTCAGGGCTAGGTTTGGGTTTTGGGGTACAGGGGTATTTTTAGGTTTCAGGACTAGGTATGGGTTTTGGGGTACAGGGGTATTTTTAGGTTTCAGGGCTAGGTATGGGTTTTGGGGTACAGGGTATTTTCAGGTTTCAGGGCTAGGTTTGGGTTTTGGGATACAGGGGTATTTTTAGGTTTCAGGGCTAGGTATGGGTTATGGGGTACATGGGTATTTTAAGGGTTCAGGGTAACGGGTATTTTTAGGGTTCCGTTTTTAAATAAATAATTTTAAATAATTTAAATAATTAATTTTAATAATTTTATTATTTTTTAATATCAGTTCTTTAATAATAATTGTTCTTTTTAAAATAAACTATTTTTTAAAGTATATATATTTACAAATTAATTATTAAAAAATAATTTAATTTATTAAATTAATTACATTTTAATAAATTACATTTAAAAAAAAAATAATATACTTACCTATACTTACGTTGTAATGGCATGCGTTGTAATAGCATCTGCTATGTAATGTCATGCGTTGTAAAAGCATTCGTTGTAAATGTATCTGCGTTGTAAAAATTGCGTTGTAACGGTGTGCGTTGTAAAAGTTCACGATATAACGTCATACATCCCTGGCATTCATTTATACCCTTGGGCCGAGCTCGGCCCGAGGGTTGAAGTGGATATATTTAAACATAGAGACCGAATGGCTCTCTCCATCCCTCCCATCTTCTAATAAAGAACCATAACCAAACACACAAAGCAAATGCACCAGCACAGAAAGTCTCCCATCCTCTTACTGGGTGCCGGGTTCGGAGCCATAGATACCTCTGGCTCCTGGGCGCTGCATCCAGCTCTTTCTCGTCATGCTGATCTCCATCTGGAGGTGCTCGCTTCCTTCTCGGCCTGTTAAGGGGACAGGGGTTTGCCTCTTCCTTGTGCTGTGTCTGGCATACCTTCTCTGTCTTCCAAGCCATCGTCGTCCTTTGCCTTGGTCTGGCGGGTACCAATGTCTCTCTGTATTTCCTTGAACCAGGAAATGTTGTTCACGACTGTCTGCCGATCACACTTCGGAGTTACCATGGTCCCATTGATTGGTATGACAGTTCACACGTCTGGTTCATAGAGTGCTCTGAACATTCACCTAGGGTGGCGATCTTTGATCTCCAACCTGCAGGGTTCAATCAATCAATCAATCAATCATGGAATTGTGAAGCGCGCTACTCACCCGCGAGGGTACAGTTCCGAGTCAGCCAAAGAGCCAGGTTTTGAGGCTCTTTCTGAAGGTGTGCAGAGTGGAGAAGCGTCTGATGTAGACCGGGAGCTTGTTCCGGTCCTTTGCCGTGATGTAGGAGAAGGCTCTTCCACCCGCTCTGGTACTGTGGATGCACAGAGTTTCTGTGAGGGCGTGGTCGGCGGAACGGAGGTTTCTCTTGGGTACCTGGAAGGAGAATCTTTTCTTGAGATATTTGGGTCCAGTGTTGTGGAGGGAATTGTAGGACTGAGTGAGTAACTTTCAGGCTACTCAATTCTCGACGGGGAGCCAGTGGAGGTCTTGCAGGTGTTGGGTGATGTGTTCATGTCGAGGGATGCAGCGGACGAGTCTGGCTGTGGTTTTCTGGATGGTCTGCAGTTTGCGTAGCAGGGATTTGTTGATTCCAGTGTAAAGGGCGTTTCTGTAGTCCATTCTACTTGCTATGAGTGCATAGGTGACGGTCTTTCTGGGGGGGGATCCATTTGAAGGTCTTGCGGAGGATGCAGAGGGTGTTGAAGCAGGTGGAGGTGATGGCGTTGATCTGGCGGGTCATGGTGAGGAAGGAGTTGAGTATGATGCCGAGGTTCCGTGAATGGTCCATGGGGGTGGAGGGTTGCCGAGGGCGTTCGGCCTCCAGGTGTTGTCGCAGGCTGAGGGGGTGGGTCCGGGCACGAGGACTTCTGTCTTCTCCGTGTTGAGCTTAAGACAGCTGCTGCTTATCCAGGATGTGACGTCTTTAATTCCTTCCTCAAAGCTGAGTCTGGTGGCGTCGGGTTCCTTCGTGAGGGATAGGCTGAGTTGGGTGTCGTCAGCATAGGATACTATGCTTTGCCCATGCTGTCTGACGATGGCGGAGAGGGGGCCTTGTAGATGTTGAAGAGCGTGGGATTGAGCGATGATCCTTGGGCTACTCCGCAGTGGATCTCTGTGGGTTCGAAGAGGAAGGGCGGGAGTCTTGTCCTCTGGCTTCTGCTAGTGAGCAAGGAGCGGAGACAGTCAAGGGCGGTTCCCTGAATGCCTGCGCCATGGAGTCTGGCTGTGAGAGTGCAGTGGGTATACAGTGTCGAAGGCTGCAGAGAGGTCCAGTAGGATGAGGGCCACGGTGTGGCCTTGGTCGAGGAGCGTGCGGATGTCATCTGTGAAGGCGAGGAGGACAGTCTCAGGCCTGTGGTTGCTCCGGGATCCAGATTTTGGAAGGGTAGAGGATGGCATTCTCCTCGATGAAGTTTGTCAGCTGGGCGTTGACAATCTTCTCGGTGACTTTGGCTGCGAAGGTAAGAAGAGAAATGGGCCGGTCGTTTTTCAGGTCCCTCGGGTCTGCAGAGGGTATCTTGAGGAAGGGCTTGACTACTGCGCATTTCCAGTCGTTGGGGAATGTGACGGATTTGAAGGTGGTGTTGATGGTTCATCGTAGCTCGGGTGCTACGGCGGCAGCTCTGTGGAAGATGTGCGGCGGGCAGGGGTCCATGGGTGCTCCTGAGTGAGTGCTCTTCATGGTCGTGGCGGTATCTTCAGTAGTGACCGGGGTCCAGGCGGCTTTGCTAGGCTTGCTGTCGTCTCTGGAGGAAGGAGTGGTTTCTGGAGTCTGTTCGCTGAAGTTGTCGTAGAGGGCCTTGATTTTCAGTTGGAAGTAGGAACCAACTTTGTTACAATTTGGCACAGAGGCAAGATGGCGGCCGTGGCGTGGGCTGTGTAAGCAGCTCAATCCCTCACT
Organism: Lissotriton helveticus; assembly: GCF_964261635.1. NCBI lineage: Eukaryota > Metazoa > Chordata > Amphibia > Caudata > Salamandridae > Lissotriton > Lissotriton helveticus. The sequence continues at coordinate 421,457,424 of NC_136057.1, forward strand.
CCAGGCTCTTGATGAAGAGAACCGTTTCCCGTGACAATATTTTATTTACCTGCTGAGAAAAGAGCGGCTTTGATGTAGGAGGATCGGAGCGGTGAATTGTACTTCTGAAAATCTTCACCCGTCAGCTTTTAACTGCAATCAAAAACATCAAGAAGACCCTGAATGCATTGGAGACGTTGAATAAAGCTACGGGGCTACGGGGATATTGTTAGTCAGGAACACCTGGGCTAATTCTCGGCGGACGCAGCAGAGGCGTGACGACCTCGCAGTACGTGGAAATCATCTGTGTTAACTCATAGCGGCTTCCCCGAGCGGATGCTGGGCACCTTTCTCCTTTCTCGCTATCGAGCCCCCTTTTGGCGGCTCCCCGCTTTGCTGCTGGGGTTCCATTGCAGAGTTGTACGTGGACGATGAGGTGCCACGGCGCGAAAGAGGATGCCGCCGAAAATGCTTTTGAAGGTTACCACACGTAGTGGTAAAACTAAGGAGCAGTCTGTAGCGGTGGAAGCGGGGGGAAATGTCGATGGAGGGCTCGCTGAAGGAGGTGAGATTACCCCACACAATGCCTCTGTAAATGTGAGAAAGGGGGGTGAACTCTTGGGAAAAAACATAGCGGCTCCACGCTCAACTAAACAAGGAAGTAATACCTTGCCTGCAATGTTTGAGAGACAGAATACTAAAAACATTGGACCTCTGCCGGGTGTTGTAGAAACTGTTCCTGATAAAGCTGCTCCGGTGGGTGCACCCGGTGAATATTTGTCCCCCAATCTTACAGTCACGAAGGATTTGACTGCCAGTAATATAAGTAAAAACCTGGATGCAAGTGCAATTGATAAACAGCAAAGTATAATTCCGAGTGATGCTGAGAGCTGCACTGTGGGAAATGGAGTTCCCGACAGTGCTGTAAAAGAGATGCTGACTGGTAGTTTGGATAATCTCGTAGCAGAGATAGATTTGCTCGCTTTAACTGAGGGGGTGCAAGATGTGATGGGGTAGAAGAAACTGGTGACAATTTTTATTCACTGTCGGATCCATCGTCAGATGAGAGTTTGAATTTAAGTAGGGACTGGGCGGACTACGGTGAGGGTAGTAGCTCGCTGGAGGACCCAAGGCTAAACGTAGTCTCACCAAATCTCAGTGTTGCCACTGTTAAGAGACGGAAGAAAAGAAGGTCTCATCGCACTAAATCTAAAAGTGACGAGCAGGTCCCCGAGGTTTCTGAGACTGCGAAGGAAATGCCAGTAGCAGAAGTAGATGTGCCCGAAGGTGAGCAAAATGGAAAGGAAACGGCTGCTTCACAGGACATCACTCTGGCTACAATCTATAACACAGTGATGAGCCATAGAGCAGAAAGCAAAGCAGAGAATTCACGAATGCAGGCTACATGCAGCAAAGTAAAGAACGCTGTCCGACGGGTGATAAAAATTTGTGCTGAAACAGCTGATAGAGTCACTGAAGCGGAGGCCAGAATATCTGTTTTAGAAGATGATGCTGCTGCTCAAAAATTAGAGCTAGTATCTATACAAGCTCATCGTGACGATCTTAGTTATAAACTTTCAGAGCTGGAAAATCATGTTCGCAGGCATAACCTACGTTTTTTGGGTATTCCGGAGAAGAAGGAGGGCTCTGATATGCGGAAATTTGTTGCTGAACTACTGACTGAAGCTTTTCCAGGATTGACATCATGATGACTGGTCAAGGGAAATTCAACGAGCTCATCGATTTCCGTTTATGGTCAGGAAACCTCGTCAAGGCGAGGATGAACGCCCCAGAGCAATCTTAGTTTGTTTTAATAATTTTTTAGCCGAGAGGATATATTTGTGTTAGCGAGGCCGGATAAAAAAGCGTCCGCCAAGGACTGCAGCTTCTTTGTTAGGCCAGATTTTTGTCAGGCCACAGTTTCTAAGCGCTGGCACTTACGCCAACTGATACCTGATTTTTTAAAAAAAGGGGGCTGTAGTGTATCTGCAGAACCCGGCGAAACTTAAAGTTATGTTAAAAGGGCAAACCAGATTTTTTTCTTCAGAAATTAAGGCTAAAGAATATTTGTATGCTCTGTAGCTAGGCGAAACAAGGTCAAATCGGGGATATGTAGCGTGTTTGTCATTAATGCCCTAGTATGGTTTTCTATTCTTCTTCTTTTTTTTATTTTTTACGTATATTCTCTTCGATGGGTCGGGGGGCACGGCATTCCATATTTTGCAGGGACTGATTGTCCCTGGGCCTCATATGGTGGGTTGGGCGGTTGGGAGGGGGGGGAGGAGTCAGGGGGAGGGATGTGGGGTTAAGGTGTGGGGTGTGGGGTGTGGGGTGTAGGTGGTGGGGGGGTGAAAAGTCAGCAGCAGATCAGAAGCATTTCAAGGTGGTTTTTTGGTTACAGAAGATTTTAAACGAAGACGTATAAAAGACGTCAAAGAATATATTGTTTTTTTTGCAGCGATGGCTCAGTTTGTATTGTTTGATTTTGTAAATGGATAGGAAATTAAAGATATGTACTCTGAATGTATGTGGCCTTAATGATCCCAAGAAGCGGCAGGTTTTAGCTAAAATTGTGCAGTTACTACATATTGATTTACTATGTTTACAAGAAACGTATGTTGCATGGGCTAATAGGGGGTATTTGAAATATTTAGGTATGGAACTTGTAGTGTGTTCTAAACAAACTGGGATAAAGAGAGGGGTTGCGATACTTATAAAACGAGGTGTGGGTGTCTGCATAAAATCTGCTGCAGATAGATGGGGCCGATGGGCTATTTGTGAGTTTAAGATTAGTCAATTCAGATTTACACTTTGCAATGTGTATGGTCCTAATCTGGACGATGCCGAGCTCTTGAATTTCTTGAATATAGAAGTAGCTCAGTGGACACAACCGGTGTTAATGTGTGGTGATTTTAATGTAAATATTGAAGCTCGAGTGAACATTAGATCAAGTAATGTATATACAGGTAGAAAGAGGTTGGTATTTACAGAGTTACGGGGTTTGATTCTAGAACATGGCCTTTATGATGTTTGGAACTCATTGCATCCTGACGATCCAGGGTTTATTTTCTTTTCTGCCCTTCATTTAAAATGTGTTCGATTAGATTATTTTTTCATTGCGTCTACACTGTTAGTAAAAGCTAATATTGTGATCCAGCCCAAATTGGTCTCGGACCATAACCCGGTGATATTAGAACTTGCCCTCGACCCTGAGGCAAAAGTAGGTAGTCAATCGTGGTCTTTTGATAGGAAATTATTATTGGATGTGGAGTACTGCCAATTTATGATTAAAATAATTCAGGAATTTTTTAATTTTAATAAAGGCACGGCTGCACAAGAAGTAGTTTGGGATACCTTTAAACAGTCGTTAGAGGAGAAACCCTTAGTTTTTCAAATTTTAAACGCAAAAAGGTCTGGGCCAAACACAAACAGGATTTTGACCGGGTTATCATAGCGGAGCGGAAACTAGCTGAGACGATTAGTTTGGGCGTTGAGTCGGCACTAGTTCAAAGTGCTCAAAGAGATCTCACCATTATAAGGGCTAGAGTATACGCTAATATTACTGATCAGATAGCGAAAAAATACGTACAGCATAAAGAAGATGCCTACGAATTCAGTGAAAAAACTGGTAGAATGCTGGCGAAAAGACTAAGGGAGAAAGCAGTTTATAATAATATCCCTAAAATTATGGATTTACATAGAAACTAAGGAGGGTGTCCTTGCAGCCTTTCAAGGATTCTATCAATCGTTATTTAGTAACTCGGGGTCTGAATTGGGTGGTGGTGACGAGGGAGAAAATTTAAATGATCTGACTTCAGATGTTTTGTTGGACACACAAAAAATGATATTAGCTGCTCCCTTGGTTTGGGGTGAAGTCGAACTGGCATTATTAGGTCTAGCTCAGGGTAAGGCTATAGGCCCTGACAGCATTCCACTTGAATTCTATCGGACGTGTAGGAATACATTGAATAATGAACTATTAGAAGTCTGCCAGCAAGCTTTTTTTGGTAACGCACCTGATTCCTGGTCTAAAGCAACGATCGTGGTTTTTAAAAAAAAGACACTGAAATGGGGTCTATAGGCCGATTTCATTATTGAATTCAGACAGTAAGATATACTCGAAGCTAATCGCCAATAGGCCGAATGACCTTATGCCAAGTTTGGTTTCACTAAGACAGCACAGGTTTATTCAACATAGAGACACCACAGACCATATTAAAAGGATTATTTCCATGCTGGATTGGTCGCAGGGCACCAACTCCCCTGTCGGCGTGGCCCTGTTGGATGCTGAAAAAGCATTCAACAGGGTCTCGTGGAGGTTCTTTTGGTCAGTCTTGGCATAGAAGGGGTTTCCGGTGGAATTTATTACGGCCATGCAGACACTATACTCCCATCCATCGGCAGTTATACGGGTCTCGGGTGGGGTGTCAGGGAACATAGCGATAGCAAGGGGGACAAGACAAGGTTGTCCTTGTTCCCCCTTGCTATTCGCTTTATATATTGAACCTTTTATAATTACTCTGGAGAATAATATGGCAATTAAACCTGTGGAGATAAATAATGGGGTATATAAAGTATTTGCGTACGCAGATAAGTTCAAGTTCGGGCATTTGTATAGCGCACTACTCACCCAGAGGGTCTCAAGGCGCTAGGGGAAGGGGTTCATTATTTGTCGAATAGCCAGGTTTTAAGTTCTTTTCTGAAGGAGATATTGTTCTGAGTAAGGCGGAGGTGGGAAGGGAGTGAGTTCCAGGTCTTGGCAGCCAGGAAGGAGAAGGATCTGCCACCCATGGTGGATTTCCGGATGCGCGGGACTGCGGCGAGGGCTTGATTGGACGATCTAAGTTGGCGGGTGGGTTTGTAGAAGGACAGTCGAGTATTGAGGCATTCGGGTCCTAGATTGTAGAGGGCCTTGTGTGCGTGGGTGAGAAGGCGGAAAGTAATTCTCTTGTTGACGGGAAGCCAGTGGAGGTCTCTCAGATGTCCGGCGATGTGATCCTGGCGCGGGATGTCTAGTATGAGTCTCGCTGACGCGTTTTGGATGCGCTGGTGTTTTTTCTGTAATTTTGTTGTGATTCCGGCGTACAGTGTGTTACCATAATCCAGTCGACTTGTGACCAGTGCGTGGGTGACAGTCTTTCTTGTCTCGGGGGGATCCAGCGGAAGATCTTTTTGAGAATACGAAGTACGTTGAAGCAGGAGGACGAGACGGCGTTGACTTGTCTGGACATCGAGAGAGAGGAGTCTAGGATGAAGCCAAGGTTACGTGCATGGTCTGTGGGTGTGGGTGCTGTGCCCAGAGCGGAAGGCCACCAAGAGTCGTCCCAAGCTGAGGGGGAAGATCCTAGGATGAGCACCTCTGTTTTGTCTGAGTTGAGTTTTAGGCGGCTCTGTTTCATCCATTCGGCTACTTCTTTCATGCCTTCAGGAAGATTGGTTTTGGCGGTGTTGGGGTCTTTGGTGAGGGAAAGGATTAGCTGGGTGTCGTCGGCGTAAGAGATGATGTTGAGGTTGTGTTGACGCGCGATGGAAGCGAGAGGACTCATGTAGACGTTGAAGAGGGTGGGGCTGAGTGAGGATCCTTGAGGTACGCCGCAGATGACTTCGGTGGCCTCTGAGTAGAATGGGGGAAGTCGGACTCTTTGAGTTCTCCCTGCGAGGAATGAGATGATCCAGTCCAAGGCTTTTCCTTGTATTGCGATGTTGCTGAGGCGATGTATAAGGGTGCTGTGGCAGACTGTGTCGAAAGCGGCGGAAAGGTCGAGTAGGATGAGGGCCACTGTTTCTCCGTTGTCCAGGAGTGCTCGGATGTCGTCGGTCGCTGCAATGAGGGCGGTTTCGGTGCTGTGTTTGGCTCGAAACCCGGATTGAGATGGATCAAGGGAGTTGTTGGATTCAAGGAAGGCGGCGAGCTGGCTGTTGACGGCTTTCTCGATGACTTTGGCCGGGAAAGGGAGGAGGGATATGGGTCGGTAGTTTTTCAGTTCTGAGGGGTCTGCTGTGGGTTTCTTCAGAAGGGCGCTGAGTTCGGCGTGTTTCCAGCTTTCTGGAAAGGTGGCAGAGTTGAAAGAGCAGTTGATGACATCGCGGAGGTGGGGTGCGATTATCGAGTCAGCTTTGTTGAAGATGTGTTGGGGACAGGGGTCAGAAGGCGATCTAGAGTGGATTGAGTTCATGAGGCGAATGGTGTCTTCAGTGGTGATTGGGTTCCAGGCGCTGAGGTAGTTAGTTGGAGGAGCAGGATCTGAAGGGGGTGGTGCTGGTTGATCGCTGGGAGAATTCTCGAAGCTGTTGTGGATGTCGGCAATTTTGTTGTAGAAAAAGGAGGATAGCGCATCGCAGAGGTCTTGGGAGGGAGTGATGTCGTTAGATGCTGCGGTGGGGTTGGTGAATTCTTTGACGATATTGAAGAGTTCCTTGCTGTTATGAGTGTTGTTGTCGAGGCGATCATTGAATGCTGATTTCTTGGCGGTTCGAATCAGTTGGTGGTGTTTGCTGGTGGCTGTCTTGAGGGAGGCCATGTTGTGTGAGGTTGGGTTTTTTCTCCAATTTTTCTCCATGGTGCGGCATAGCTTCTTGGATTTTTTAAGTTCATCATTGAACCAGTGAGCCTTTTTGCTGGCTGATTTCATCTGGTGCTTTTTCAGGGGTGCTAATTCGTCCGCACTGTGGGTAATACATTGCCTGAGGTTGGTGGCTGCTTGGTCTGGGTCCATTGAGAGGGTGGGAGGGTTTTGGTTGAGTGATGTGAGGAGTTGGTCGGTGGTGATTTTGTTCCAATTTCTCCGGGGAATAGGTTGTGGACGGTTGTGGGTCAGGGTGGTTTTGTAGCTGAAGTGAACACAGCTGTGATCCGTCCATTGGAGAGCTGTAGTGCGATCGAAGGAGATGTGCTTGCTGGAGGTGAAGATAGGGTCGAGCGTGTGTCCGGCTGTGTGAGTGGGGGTGTCAACAAGTTGTTTGAGTCCGAGATTGGCCAGGTTGTCCAGAAGGATGGTGGTGTTGCTGTTGTGTTTGTTTTCAAGGTGGTAGTTGAGGTCTCCTAGAAGAATGTAGTTCTCGGAGGCGAGGGCGTGTGGGCTGACGAAGTCCGTGATGTCATCGCTGAATTGAGTGCGGGTGCCTGGAGGCCTGTAAATGAGGGTGCCTCTAAGTGTGGTCCTGGGGTCGGTGTGGATCTGGAAGTGGAGATGTTCGGCGGTTGCAAGATTGTCGTCGGAGCTGGTTGTGATTTTGATGGTGTTTCTGTGGACGATGGCGATGCCTCCTCCTGTTTGATTGGTGCGGTCTTTTCGGATAATCTTGTAAGCATCCGGTATGGCTATGGCGATGTCGGGAGCTGATGATGTGTTCATCCATGTTTCAGTAAGGAAGGCGATGTTAGGTGACGCAGTGTCGATTAGGTCCCAGAGTTCTGTTGCGTGTCTGTGGACCGAGCGGGTGTTGAGCAGGATGCAATTTAGGCGGTTAGAGTCGGAGTTGTGCTTGGAGGACGTGGATTTGGTGAGTGTTCTGAAGCAGTTGAACTTGCAGGGGAGGCAGGCGAATGGGCCATGGGTACGTCCTGGAATAGCTTCGCAGCATAGTGGTGTTCCAATTCAGTCAAATGGGGTCAAAGCCACAACAGCGCGTATTCTACCTGCCCTGCGCACAACAATGTAAATAGTGATTGCTACTAATAGTGAGAGTAGGGAAATCGTCAGCAGCGGCTCCAAACACTCTGCAAAGGTTTTAAATAGTAAAGCGCTATTACACGCGGCAGCTGGCAGGCAGGCACTATTAGTTCAGAGCACTCGATGAGGCAAAAGAGTGGTGACGCGTAGAGACAAGCGGCAGCTAAAGGAGGACAAAGCGCGGTAATTAATTAAATTAAATACGCTCTAGCGTTATGTCAAATTAAATACGCTCTAGCGTTATGTCAAGCGGCAGCTAGAGGAGTATAAAGCGCGGTAATTAATTAAATAAAAACGCTCTAGCGTTATGTTAGGCGGCAGCTAGAGGAGTACACAAGCGCGATAATTAATCACTTAAACACGCTCTAGCGTTGCGTCAAGCGGCAGTTAGCGGGAGGCACAGAGAAGCAGTTACGATACCAAGAGCAGCAGGCAGCTTGGGGAGCGACCGTCTCTGAGCGCGTCAGGCCGGTCACCAGATGACATCGCTGTGGCTACGTTGGATATTACTAATGCTTTACCCGGGATTATAGAGGCACCTGAGGTTTTTGGGCGGTTTTCTGGTTATAAATTAAATGTCGCTAAGACACAATTGATCATTCGGAGGCCGGCCGCCCAGATGATATCAATTTCGAAACTGAGTCAACCTATCTAAGTATTAAGATTACATCGAAAGTTGAGGACATTATTCCTTTGAATTTGGACCTAACTATTGCCTCTTCTAATAAGACACTAGAACGGATTAATAACTTACATTTATCACTTTATGGTCGGAGCAATGTTTTAAAAATGCTTATTTTCCCTAAATGTCTGTATATATTCCGTGCTATTCCTTTTCTTATACCTGCTTCTTTTTTCTCCCGTATTGAGAGAATGTGCTCTAGATTTTTCTGTAGCTATCATCGTGCGAGGAGAGCATTTAAAAGGTGTATGTTACCTAGAGAAAGAGGAGGCTGGGGTGTTCCTAATTTTCAATTATACCACTGGATCGCTATTCTACAACATATGGGTGTGTTAATACTGCCAGATGATCCAACGGAGGATTTCGCTGCCCCCTCTATTTATGAGATGCTTTTGGGTGTTGAGGCGAGACAATGTTTAAATCATATAATTGAACCAACTTATTATAAGAAAACAAAATTTAAAGTTGTCATCGCCGCCTTTGAAATATGGAGGAAAACTAAAAAGAAACTGGGCATAGGCTCTAATTTGAATCTGTATACTCCTATTCAGCGATCAGGTCATGCTTAGGTGGCCTAATTTGGGAATTAGTAAATATGGGGATTTGTTTCAGGGGAACCAGCTAGTTTCTTTTGAATTTTTGCAGAAGAAATATAAGTTAGCTCGAACTGATTTTTTTAAATATCTACAGTAACGTAGCTTTTTCGAGCAGAAAAGAACTCAAAACCTGATTATATTTAAAAACATTGAAATCTTTGTAGCAATCAAATTAAGGTACAAAATTGGGCCCCTATATCAGCTGTTAATGGAAAAGGTGGAGGATGATCTAGTGGTTTGGGAGTTAAAATGGCAAAATAAATTAGGGGTTGAGCGAGTCAGCCTTGAGAGAAGTATTGAGATGGCCACTAATGTTTTATTTAATGGTCCCCTAAATAGCCAACATTTTATGTCAATTTTTGATTTATACTATACGCCCGGAAAACTGGCTAAATGGAATTCTACGAGGGGGAACAATTGCAACCGCTGTGGCCTATACGCAGTGGATGCTTCTCATATGTTTTTCTTTTGCCCTAAGCTCTCTCAATTCATTATGGATGTTGAGTTCTTTCTGACACATAGCCTGGGTATTGGACTGCAATTGTCGGCACAGTTGGTTATTTTTGGCTGTCAAGAAAACTCGGCCTGTGCTTGGTCGGTGGCTGAGGAAGGATTTATCTTTATTTGTATGTCTGTTTTTCGTTTATGTATCACGTCTCAATGGTTAGATGCTGAACCATCAACTTTTATTAATTGGCAATCTAGATTGCTGTCTATCTACCATCTTGAGACAGCATTGTATAAAGTTAAGGGTATCAGAAGGAAAGTTCAAGGGCTGAAATTGTGGTCCCCTATTGCTAACTGGATCTGAATATAGGATGAATTGGTATGTTGTAATGATCTAATCTATTTTTCTTTCTGCTTATAAATGTATGATCATGTTTTAGTATAAATTGGAATGATGTATTTTGATCATAAAATGTCAGGATGATGATGTATGTTTTTTTTCGCCAAATTTATGATTTGCGCTCTGTCTATCTGTCGATATAAATTTCAATAAAAAATAAAATTCAAAAAAAGGAACCAACTTTGTTGCAGAGGTCCTGCGAGGGTGTGGTGAACGTGGCTTCGCTTAGGGGTTTGGTGAATTTCTGGATGATGCTGAAGCGTTCCTTTGAGTTGCTTGAGTTGGAGGGGATTTTGTTCCGGATGAAGGTCCTTTTGGTGGATCTGATATATTGGTGGTATTCTGTCATGACGTTCTAGTAGGTGTTCTGGTCATCAGTGGTTATGCTGTTCCTCCATCGCTTCTCGAGCTGTCTGCAGGGGCATCTGGATTATTGGAGGTCTGTGGTGAACCAGGTGGCCTTCATGGGACGCTGCCTGTCAGGTTTGCGAAGGGGGCAAGCTTGTCTGCACAGTTGGTGATCCACTGGTGCACTCCTTGGCTTCAGAGTTGGCATCGGTCATGCCGGCAGGGGAATCGTGGTTGAGGGTGGAGTTAAGGTGCTCCTCTATGACCTTGCTCCAGTTCCTTCACGGTGGGCATGGTGTGAGTTTGTGAGCAGTGGCATTGTTGAAAGAGAAGTGTATGCAGTGGTGGTCCATCCAGGGGGGTTGGGTGGTGTGGCTGAAGTGGATGTTGTT